>NC_135785.1:194203544-196603544 GCF_051106095.1 Pogona vitticeps | reverse complement strand
GCTTCTTTGCTTGAATGCAAAAATGCAGTTTCAGTCCTATGCAGAAATCATTTGCACTGAACCCAGTAGAACTGTTCCAATGATATGTTGAAGTTATTTCAACCTTGTATGCTGCCTTCAATTGATTTGGCTGGGAGGGACCTTTTTCGGCCTGGGGTGACTGTCAGTCAATCCAGCAGTAACCAATTGTTCCTTCCCTGCACTCCTTTAGCTTCAGTGTACCTTCCCCCCTCTCCTTTGGTCTGCCGGCAGTTAGTACAATTATGTAGTTAGTGCTGTTCGAGTGCAGTTAGAATGCAGTCTACAGGAGTCTGCTGGAAACAGGTTATGAGTCTGTTGAGACTGGTTGCTGAAAGCAGTCATTTTTTGTACAGTATGCTGTTTTGATTTATTCATATGAGTAAATGAAACCTTTTTATTCTTTCTCTTACCAATGTCTCAGAGCAAGTTATCAAGACTGTAAGTGCCAGCTGATGATCTACTCTGGGGCGGCTTGAAGCTAATTCTGCTCTGTGAGTCCCTGCACTCCTGCTGTGCAGATCAAGGTTTTTAACCAATTCAAAACTTTGCAACAAAATATAGTAATTCTGTCTGAAACCAAGAATGGAGATTCTTGCAATGCAGAACTGTGAAGAGGACAGTTGGCAGTTCATCTGGCTCCAATCAAGGACCTACACAACCCACCCAGCTTCCTAATGAGCTTACCACAGGGTCTCCCATGCAAGACAAGGAAAGACACACCATCACATGTAATTTCTGGGAAAGCAGGAGCTAAACAGAGACTTGTGTGGTCATGTCAGCCCTGGGGTTGGAGGGCACCCTGTAAGAGGGTGGTAGTGGCTTTGCTCCCAGCACACGGCAGATATAAAGGGTGCCCTGATGTCAGAAGAAAAAGAGGCACTTCAAAAAGAGGAAGCAGGACGTCAGACTGACCCTGGGGAGGGAGGGAGACTTGAGAAAGAGGAGGAGGAGACCCAGAGGCAGGTGTCAGGGAGGAAGAGCAAGGGAAACCACGAGAGGAAAGGCAAAGTGATCTTAGAGAACCGGGAGTGGCCAGAGCAAGATGCCCTTGGAGGACCAGGAGGAGGAGAAGACCCTGAAGAACAGGAATGAGGAGTACTTGTCCTATTGGTCAAGAGACTCCCCCTGGACAAGAGCCAGAACCCCCAGGGGAGGTGCGAATGTGATGAGAAAGAAGACCTCAGGAAAGGAGCCCCAGTCCAATTAAGGGTCCATAAGCAAGAAAGGGAAAAACATGAACGCCCTAAGCTTCCTTATCACCTATCACACTGGGGTAAATGTGAGAGAAGGACTGCAAGGAAAGTGGTCCTCCCACTTACCCCCATGCGGAGGTGATACTGTCAAAGGAAGAGACCATGAAAGCATCAACACTGGGAGGACAGAATATCACTTGACAATCGTTATCCTTTAACCAAGAAAACCTGAAGGAATATATGCCTCCACCAAGTGGCATACACCTTCATAAACAGCAGGCAATAAAATAACAGAACTTTCTTAAACTCACAGGAAGACTGCACACTCTGAACAAAGGAAGAAAAAACAAAAGAAAGGAAGTTCTGTGTATAGTATTTTCTTTTTAAAATATTAGTAATAGAATTGTTGTTCATGTTCTAGTACATTCTGAAGCTTTCAAGAAGTAAACGCCAGTTATGTGCCACATTATTTGCTGCATGAATGCAATGCAATGAGAGAACTGTTCTACGTGTTGTTGTCCTCACTGCAGAGTTTCATCCTGCAACTCACTAGAGTCACAAGCCCTGGAGAACGACCAGCTCCTGAAGCTTTAGTACTTTGTATCCCCTCGTGGGTTTTCCCTTCATCACAAGCTTGACTAGGCCCATTATGACTGCAATGTACCAAAAGCCTGTAAGACCAACGTGCTAAACTGCACTCTTAAGCTCTCCGGAAATTCACATTTTTTTCCATGTGTGGGAGCCAACCAGACTGCTGAGCTATAGGGAAAATACTCAGCCACTGATCCCTGCATTATGATCACATTGCAACTCTGAAGTGGAAAAGGCTGGACGAATATCATCTCAAAACCACATTAGTGACTGACTCAGATGCTTAGCCTTAGCAAGTACTAAAATCAAGCCATTTGCCAGCTTTATGGGACTCTGGAAGACATCTCTGTTCACAACTGCTGCCTGTCAACTTATACAAGCCATATTAGAGTGGCTACTTAAGATGTCAAGAGAGATGAAGAGAGAACATAGGGTGACGGTCAATTGTATGGGCTAATGTTTAGGTATAGGCACCATTGTAGGAATAATTAAGGTAAAGGTAAAGGTTCCCCTTGACAATTTTTGTCCGGTCGTGTTCGACTCTAGGGGGCAGTGCTCATCCCCGTTTCCAAGCCATAGAGCCAGTGTTTTGTCCGAAGACAATCCTCCGTGGTCACATGGCCAGTGCGACTTAGACACGGAACGCTGTTACCTTTCCACCGAGGTGGTCCCTATTAATCTACTCGCATTTGCATGCTTTCGAACCGCTAGGTTGGCGGGAGCTGGGACAAGCGATGGGCGCTCACTCTGAAGCAGGTGGATGGTGTACTCTGGTTCACAATATCCAGGGCCTTTCTATCCCTAACCAGTCTTAAGTTAGAGCTGGACTTCAACAGGACAGCTCTTGGGTTGAAAGCTATTTAGCAGTTAGAGGACTGCCCTCTGCCAGCCCTTCAAACAGACAATTGTTTTTTGTAAAGCAGAACAGGTGTTACTCAACAGTAGTGTCCTCCTTCTATTTAATCTGGAGACAGCTGCCCTCCCATAAAGAGACAAATAGATGAACTCCCCTTTGAATATCTATGGCTTCCAGGACAAGGGAGTCCAGTCATCTACTGCCCATGGAGCAAGCAAGTTGCTTGTGCCAGAAGAAGCTCCCTGCTTAGTTGAAGAAAGCTGGAATGTAGAAAAAGGCTAAAAATGGAAACAGAGCTTCTCATTCCTGCCAAGGCCAGTTAGCACTTCCAAGAGCATACTGAGATCTGCGTTATCAAAAACCACAATAAAATTCTAGAAGAATTAAACAAGAATTAGTTCACTCCTCTGTCTTTATAAGCAGATCAGTCTCCAAGGTATATCATGACACACATGTCATGGGCATTTCCCCATTCTCTAGGTGAAGTGCAGGAGGCAGCGGCTGCAAGAATCCTTCCAGTCACTTCTCTTCATTCCAGGGAAACTGATATATTTTTCTTTGACAAGAGATGCTACCACAAGCCCTGGCCCTCCTCCCCTTAAAGCCAAGCATGAGTTGGGACTTTCCTCTTTCCATTCTCTCCCCACCCACCCCCCCAAAGGGAGACCGGATTCCTCTGCAGAAAATGTTCCCAGCAATGTTGATAGCAATGCTGCAACTATGCAGGTAGATGCAAAGCTCATGCTTACTTAAAAAGGATTTTTATTAATAAAGAAAAATGCATCCATGTGGGTGCCTGATGCTTGAAGTTGAAGGTTTCACAATGAGCTAGTCCTGAATATACAGCTCTGTGAATGGGAAAGTAGACATTAGTGAATGATGAAGTACAAACAAACTATTCATGTTGGAACCCTCTTGTATCTAACTTCCTTCTTACTTGACTCCAGTGCTGCTTCCCTGAGTCAAATAATCTGGCATCATGATTCAGAAGTGAAAAAAGAAAACCCAAATGTAAGGTACAGCTCCTTCGGGGATTCTGATTCATCAGTCCTTGATGCTTTTTCTAGGTTCCCTCTGTGGTGTTAACACCTCTCAGACTCTGAGCCAAGATTACCTGGCAAATTTCTTATTATGTCTAGTGAAAAATGTTGTCTTTCCCCTGCTTCTGTTACAGGACTTATCAAACAAATGTCCATGTATGAATTGGCACTAAGCATTCAGAGGCAGAGCAGGAGGCAGAAACTGGTCAGCTAGCAGCTGATGGCCAAAAAAAAGAAGAAGAAGAAGAAAGAAGAGAAAAGAAAAGAAAAGAAAGAGAGAGAGAGAGAGAGAGAGAGAGAGAGAGAGAGAGAGAGAGAGAGAGAGAAAGAAAGAAAGAAAGAAAGAAAGAAAGAAAGAAAGAAAGAAAGAAAGAAAGAAAGAAAGAAAGAAAGAAAGAAAGAAAGAAAGAAAGAAAGAAAGAAAAAGAAACAGAAGCCTTTCATTGTCCCTAATCCAACACTTCCCAATCTTTGGTCCCCATATATTCTTGGACTGCAACTCCCAGAAATCCTGGCCATTACAGCTAGTGGTGAAGGCTTCTGGGAGTTTTGGTCCAAGAATATTTCGGAACCCAATCTTGGGGACCACTACCCTAATCCATAATGAGGGCTGCTTCGGGGTGGATAGGGAGGGAGCAATTTGGAGCAGCAAACGGTAAGCATGTGGAAAGCTACCTTCTTCCCCTTCATCACCACTCCGTGTAAGGCAGACTCTCCCAAACCTGCTTTTCTTCAATAAACAGCATGGAGACTTTGTGATGTGCATGTAACATATGACCAGAGTATGGCCCATGTTTTCATGGATGCGTATACAGGATTGCCACTCCCAGGGATACATACACCTTTCAAAGATGAGAAACCCTTAGAATGGATATTCTGCAGAGAATACAGCAAGTTTAACTGGGAAAGGGTTCCCAGTTTCTGTCATTTTTGCAGAGTGTCAAAGAGAAAGCTCTGACCCCATTTGTTTAGAAAGTCTAATTTCTTCCCAACATGTGCAATCTCCAGATTTAAAACCAAATAGTATCCAAAGGAAATGAGGAAACTCACTAATGGATTTTAGAGAAATTGCCATTTAATGGAGAGCAATTTCACATCTGGATGGCCACACTGTGTTTGGATCTGATGTCAGGAACAATTAGAAGTTCAGTTCATGCTGACTAAAATCATTGAGTTTTTTTCAAACAAACCCACATTAGTTTTAGGGGTTTACAAACATTTTAGATAAGTTTTTCTACCCAATGTTGCATACCGTCATATAAAATAGTTTTATAGCACAGGCCATATTGTCATTTAAAAAAAAGACCACAGGAAGATTTTTGATCAGAATTTTGTAGCAGAGAGGCAGAAAGACTCACTGGTGAAGAATCCAAACCCAATATTGTTATTGAGGGAATGTCATTTTTGAGTTGACTTTTCATACCTATCTCCATGTAGGGCAGGAAAAAGTCTTGTTCACTGTCACTCAGTGATTAAATACTGGGCTAAATGGAACACTGGTCTGACTCAGAGCTATTTGAGGCAAAACATAGGTCTCCCACCCCTCCGCTTTGCCACTTGACACGGGAAGAGCACACACTTTACTGAGAGCTGCATTCAACTTGCTGTTCGCCAAAGATGCTTTTCTTTAAGAGATCTTAAAGAAATCTTATAAGAAAAATCTGAGAAAATTAATTCCTGCCACCATTTTTAAGAGAACCTTTCCAGAGGTTTGTTCTTTCTTTCTTTCTTTCTTTCTTTCTTTCTTTCTTTCTTTCTTTCTTTCTTTCTTTCTTTCTTTCTTTCTTTCTTTCTTTCTTTCTTTCTTTCTTTCTTTCTTTCTTTCTTTCTTTCTGCTTCTCCCCCCCCTTTTTTTTTTTAAATAGAGTTCTAATTGAAAGCTTTTGACAAGACTTCTCACCTGGGACACGAACTGGAAATAACAGGAAGTGTTAAGCTCCACCTCCTTGTACACTAAAATAATGTATACTTTCAGAAAGTGTGAAAAGATAGCCATCGGGAAAAGCAGTCTAGGAAGTGAAATAAGGGCAGCATCATAAGAATGGAAGGAAAATATCAGGAAAATCAATGTGGAATTCTGTACTTTAAGGATAACACATGCTCCATATGGATGAGACCTCACTATCACATGTTTAATTTTATTTGCTCTTGCTGAATCATTCTTAGACTGCTGCATAAAACTCTTTAAGAGGCAATATCAAAAGACAAAATTTATATCTTTTCATTCTTGCATTCAGGTGAGGTATCTGAGACCAGCAGTGCCAGCTGATTCACCCAAGCACATACTGTGTTTCCAAGAACTTATCACAGGATAGAGAAGTGATTGGTATTGTTAAAATGGCTCTATTTATATTTCTATCAATTATGATCTGAGTGGTATGCTTAAGATGCCGATTATTGCAACCTAGATTTCCCAGTTTTTTAACTTCCACAAGTATAATTTATTGAGACATAAATAGTCATATTAAAACCATCAACCACAAAACGTCAATACTTGACGGTACTGTGTAATTTAAATCTTGCACACATCTAAATTCAGACAGTTTTTTCTGAGCACAAATATATTACATCTGCAAACTGCAGTTCACGAAAGATATAAGACTTTTGGAAGCCTCAGTCAAATTAAATAACATTTTTCGGAGGGGAAATTGATAGGATATAATTAGAACATTGACAAATATTATTCTTATAGAAGGAATTCTTTGAAAATTTCTGCTATGTTCAATCCCTATATTTTTAAATAAATACAAATATTAGAAAAATGCAGTAAGCTTCCTTTGACCTCCTTTCAAAGGGAACCAAACACAGAGAAGCGCTGATCCCTTCACCATTCAGGGAGCTGGTAGACATGTAAGAATAACATTTCTCACTTGTAGTCTGACATAGAACAGCCCAGGAACAGTTTTATCACATCATGAGCTCTTTGTCTAGACCAGATCTTAATCTCCTCTTGTCTCTCACATAGAATTTACATTAGCAAGATTACCTATTCCAATATTTGATATCTCAGCCAGATCTCCTAATTTAACTGGCATGTTTAACCAAGGCCCCTAATTAATGGCTAGGAATAGCCACTAATTACAAGCACACTTTGAAAGATCCTTAAATCCTAGGAGCTTATAAAGTTTTATTATCAAATGAACAGGGATCTTGCATTCATCCAGATGGCAGCATTCTGTCCAGCTGGTTCCATAGTTCACCATTGCCTCAAGTGTCTGTGTGTGCGTGTATAAAAACATATGAAAAAACAGGAAGCCAATAATGCCAAAATGTAGCTTTGTCTTATATCAAGAAAACAGATGAGCCTGGTCAGCTTGTAGCAATTTTACAACCAAAGAAAGTGCAAGGATGGAAAATATTTCAATATAATAAATGTAGCTTTCTAGGCCCATTAAATAATGCAGCATCAGCTTTTTAAAACAGAACAATGTTTTTAAAAAATCCTCAAGTAAGAAGTACAGTGCTCGTTTGACTGCTTTTGTGCACATCTGAATAGCATGAGGAATGGAAAGGTCTTGTATGAGCTGCTATGACAGATGTCCACAAACAAGAGAAAATCTTTACCAACAGAACCTACGGCCAACACACTAAGGCTCAGCTAATAAAGATTATGAAGCAATTCTGCAAATCTACTCTTGGAAATATTATTTGGGTTATTATAGCAATCCAGATCAATATCTGTAGCCCTGTAAGGCGGTAACGAAGTTATGAAATCTAATTTGTAGCCCAAAGGCAGCTGATTTGCTGCGATGCGTTCCCCCCTCCTCAAAATGTTTAACACGTTCCGACCTTAGCCACTTTGCCGCCATTCATTTGGCCCCGTTAGTGCTCTTATTGAATGCATTCTATCCTTCAGAAGGACTTGCCGCTTTCTAGAATGTCATCAGAGGAAGCTGGGGTAGACTGAGCCCTCACTATAAAGGAGGGGATTCACAGGTGCAGGGAATGCACAACACTTTCAAGGCAGCTGCCTGTCAGGAAAAAGCCCGGCTATGTGAGCTGACAGAAAACCAAAGAGCAGTCAGGAAATCCATTCAGCTCAGCATCTGTGGGGGCTCAGTTCAAGAAAAAAATCATCAAATGAGCTCAAATGCGCAGTACCCTCTCCTTCAGTTACAAATGCCGCTAAAGTGATGATTAGGGTGAGGCAGTACACCACCCAGACTATTTTCATCCACACATCATTTGCAGAACCAGTCTAAAGATGCAAAATTGCTGTATACTGAGAATTTTATCTTATTATTTATTTTGTTTAAAATATTTTCCCCATGCCTTTCTCCTTTAAAAGGACCTAAGCAGGTGTAAATAACTAAAAAAGAACAAGATTTAAAAGTTAAAAACAGTTAAGTATGCAAATCCTTTTAAAACAAATCAAACAAATATTACGCTAAAAGAAGTAAACAAAATCAACACCAAGAACAGATTCAAAGCAAGAAGGTATAGCACTCCATTTAAAACCCCACTCAGGCAGACAGTCACTAAGGGAAAGCCTAGCCAAAGATAATTTTCTTTCTCTGCTCATGGAAGGATGGTACATAGGGGTCCAGCCTGGCCTCCTATGCCAGGGGGTTCCAGAAGCTGGGAGGGGGGCAGTGATAGAGAAGGCCCTCTTCTATGTCCCCACCAAGTGCAACTGCGAGAATGGTGGGACTGAGGGAAAGGCTTCCCCTCATGATCCCAATACCTGGGCAGACTCATAAAGAGTCCTTGAGATAGCTTCGAATAAATAAATAAATAAATAAATAAATAAATAAATAAATAAATAAATAAATAAATAAATAAATAAATAAATAAATAAATAAATAAATAAATAAATAAATTAGAATGACACAACGTCCTGACAACCTGATTAACATGTAGAGCATCATATTCATGGCAAAGATTATGTTTCTAAATGTATATGATAGAAATAGCACAACATGTCTGGGCTAAACTCAAGCATCTTGATTTTTAGAATTTTAAGTGGCCTGAGACTGCCTCCCCTCCCCACAAACCTACCCATCATTGAGAGATTTTGAAGTCCCTTTCCTCACCCCAATGAGGATGAGGCATGTGTTGTGTTTTTTTTCCTCTGTTGGCACCAAAGCTATGAAACTCCATCCATAAACAGAGACAGTACAGCCTGTACTCTCAGGATTTTAATGCCATTGGATAACTTTTATAGACTTTGGTTTTCCTCACCCTTTTCTTTAATTATCTGATTGCTATTTGTGGATTTTAGTTACTAGTCAACTTTTTAAATCTGCATTTTATTTGATTTTGTTGTTATTTTCAGTGTTTTACATCAGTGTTTCTTAGCCTTTGTTACTCGGATGCTTTTGAACTGCAATTCCCAGAAACCCCATTCAGGACAGCTGGTGGTGAAGGCTTCTGGGAGTTGCAGTCCAAAACTCCTGAGTAACCCAAGGTTAAGAACCAGTGTTTTACATTATATACTGTTTAATTGCTAACTGTGTTAAAGGGATTATTAATTACGCATCATATGTTCTTTAAAAGATAGCAAATTGGTAATCCAGGCCAATTTTTTTTAGTCGTATTGAATTTTGCCCTTTATTTTTAGATCTGTCACACTAGTCAAAGGTAAGAATGTACAGTCAAAGCTCTCCTCAAGACTTGAGTTAAATCCTTATGGGTTCAGTAGCCAGCTCAAGATTGACTCAGCCTTCCAACCTTCCAAGGAGAGTAAAATCAGCACCCAGCTCACTGGGGAACAAAGTGTCCCTTGCATATTATGTTTTAACTATAAGTTGAAAAAACAACTGCAACAATATGGCTGAAAGAATAAGTAGGACAAGTAGATTCTCAGACCTACAACATCTTCTCACACAGATTTCTGTTAACAATGCCCTTTTAACTGTCAACATTTCTCCACTAAACCGAGGAGTCTCTTTTTTGCCTCACACTCAAGCACAGTCGGAGACATTTCCTCATATCAGTTCTTAAGCTCTTTAGAAGAGGTTTAGTGACAACCTTGCTCTTCGGTCAACTACAGTAAGCTTTGAAGAATCTTCCTCAGATAGCTGAATAGTCAATGCTACATGGTCTTAAGAACACTAAAATGTTTGGAATTAAATTGTAAGTGTTTGAGAGGAAAATGCACTTTGTTACAGTTCTGTACACATCACAAAGTAGTTAATTTGCTTTTTCTAAAACACACACAAACACACACACACACACACACACACACACACATTGAAGCATTCAGCTTCTAGATGGATATATACACTACTAGCTGCTGGCTGAGTTGCTATGGAAACATGACTTTTTTCCAGCTTTATCTTTAACAGCTTTTCAGAGCAATGCTACATCATGTCAGTGATTTAAATGACTAAGATAGCTGTCCTGAACTTTCTCTTTGCACTGTGCATATTATTTCATGCAAATCATAGAAAGACTAATGCCTTCTGTTTCATATAAGCACATTGTAAAATAAAATTGTTGATGGACTTTAATAATTCAATCATTTCTTTCTTATTTCACACTTTTTTTCTTTTCAGAGAGTAGTGTGGTCTAGTGGATAAGGTCTTTAGTAGAGATGGGGACAAATAAAAAAATGGTGATTCGTTCTGATCCGTTATTCATCAAGGTTAATGGATCAATGAATACAAATATATGAATATTCTTCGATGAATCAGTGAATCGATTTGTTGATTCGTCTGCACTTTAAATGGCTATAACACTGGCCCCCGACAACCTAGAGACACCAAATTTGCAGAGAAGCTTCCTCAGATGCTTTTCTACAACTACTGAAGTTTGGTGAACATTGGATCATGGACACCCGAGTTATATAGTCACAAAGAGGACCCCCCAGGAAAGCTCTCACCAGGTACTTAGAGACTCCAGAATCACAACGGGCCTTCTTATGTATTTCCACAACACACCTGCCAACTTTGGTGAAGACTGGATATTGGACATCCAAGTTATTCACCCACAAACTGGGTCCCCCCAGAAGAGTTTATCACACCGCACAGAAGCGCATTCTGCCTACCAGCCACCAATCAGCTGATCAGAAGCCAATAGCCAGCCACCCCAACAATATGCCCCCACGCCCCCTTCCTTTCCCTACCTTAGCCCCCACCCCCTTACCTTAATAGCTGCTGCTGAGGTCTCCACCAGACTTTGGTTGCCACGGCATGTAAAAAGGGAGACTGGATGCCCTTTACAAAGATGGTGACTGTGGCTTCATTTAAGGTAGGGAAGCTGCAGCTGCCATCATTGCAAAGGGCAGACTGGATTCCCTTAAGACAAGGTAAGGAAATCCAGGCTGCCCTTTGCAAAGTTGGCAGCTGCAGCTTCCCTAACTTAAATGAAGCTGCAGCCACCATCTTTGCAATGGGCAGCCAGTCTCCATTTTTACATGCATGGCTCCGAGGCCAGAAGACCTTAGCAACAGCGATTAAGGTAAGAGGGTGTTGGTGGAGGTGGCATGGCATGGCGTGGTGTGGGGCCTAAGGTAGGGAAAGGAAGGGGGTGGGGTGTTGTTGTTATTTAGTCATTAAGTTGTGTCCAACTCTTCGTGACCCCATGGACCAGAGCACGCCTTACTGTCTTCCACTGCCTTCCAGAGTTGGGTCAAATTCATGTTGGTAGCTTCGATGACACTGTCCAACCATCTCATCCTCTGTCGTCCCATTTTCCTCTTGCCTTCACACTTTCCCAACATCAGAGTCTTTTCCAGGGAGTCTTCTCTTCTCATGAGATGGCCAAAGTATTGGAGCCTCAGCTTCAGGATCTGTCCTTCCAGTGAGCACTCAGAGTTGAGGGGTGGGTAGGCTGTGGTATTGGTTGGCCATGTGGGGTAGTGGCTGCCATCGATCGGCTGATCAGTGGCCGGTAGGCAGAATGGTGGGTTTTTGGGGTTTATTTAATATGAAGGATGAATAAAAAATGGGTAAATATTCATACCTTCATATTTATGGGGGTCTCTGGAACCCACAAATACAGATCGACGAATATTGAATGAATCAGCTATATTTGTCGTAAAAAGCAATCCGTTTTTAAATTCATCCCCATCTCTAGTCTTGAGCATGAATGTGGGATATGCATTTATTGCCATGTAAGCATTCATTCATTCATTCATTCATCCATTCATAGCACGATTACCATATTCCTCAAGCAAAATATCTCCCAGTATGCCATATGTATAGTCAGTTAAACCAGCATGTAAGCCCCATAGGTTTACATGCTAAAAAGTGGACTTGTCTATGTGGGCTCTTTTGGAGCAGGCTGGTGTGGGTTAAATAGGGTCACTTGGGGACAGATAGAAGCCCTGTGTGCCATTTTGGTGTGATTTTTGTATCCAGTACAAGTGAGCAATGGATTCAGCTGTGGGCTGATTCTCAAGGAGACCTTTAAGACAAGTCAAAGAACAGGGGGGAAATGCCCCTTTTTGCCACCTCCTGTCTAGGGAAAGTCTAAAAATCACTTAAGGTAGCAATGAAAGAAGGAAAAAGCCACACAATGTGCTTCTTTTCTATACAACCCTGAGACACAAAATCTTCTGAATAGGCGGAATGATCCTGCAGGGGTGTGGAAGAGCTGAAACTCACATCATCTGTTTTTAAATATGCATTTTTAAAATAAAAGCTATTCTTCCATATTAATATCAGCTTTACCCTCTCAGAAAGTGAAGCCAACCCATTCGTAATAAAGAATCTGGCAGCACATGGATGAACAGGAAATGGTGATGGCCTTCTCAGTATACTAATGAAGGGAAAATATTTTGGGGGCAGATGGATTGTGACCATGGGCCTTCCTTCCTGTTTGCCATAATGACTGTATGAGCCAGCCACAAGTCTCTGCCTTCCCTTGTATGAGAGACCCACTTGGTCTCCTCATTTCTCAGCTTCGACTGTCTTGTTAAAAGCTTTTCGATTCAGAAAAACTTTTACTTTGCCTGTTTGGGAGGGGTATCTCTGATCCTCAGAGCCCACCCAAGATTTTGACAGCAGAGGCAGGTCAATAAAAGATGCCCCCTTCCACCATCAGCACCACAATGGCAGGCCAATCAAATTATTTTATCTCTTGTTATAGAAAAATCCATAAACTCCAGTTTCCATCCCTGCCACTAAAAATAAAGCAATAAGAAGTCTGCTGATATACCTCACTCATACGTCGATGGTACCATTTTGCCTACAGTATGTAAAGACTAGCACTTACCTCTGAGCTTTAGAAATGGAAAGAATTAGAGGAGTAAAACAACATTCCAGGGAATATACTTTTATTCGAGCACATTTACATTATGCTTTTATCACACTATTGCCCTGCCTCATTCACTGAACTTCACATGTGCTTCGGAGGACATCATCTCCCTCTACAAGTGTTCCTTGTTCTTTCCCCAGCATCATCCCTCTTTTTTCTTATCATGAAAAAAAATCCTTAAAGGAGAAAAAGATGGAATAGCAGCATGGTGCCTTCTAATTATTCATGTGAGGATCTCTCCATCTGGAAATGTGTTTAGTCTCCTGTGTCCCACGCCTGCCATATTTACCTCTCACCATCTGACAATGGAAGCAGAACATATTAAAAAGCAATACATGGAGTCAAAATGCATTTTTAGGACTGATGGATAGCTCAGTGGTTTAAGTATTTAGCTGCAGAGCCAGAGGTTGGGAGTTCAATTATCCACTGTCCCTCCTTGATATGGGCTAGATTTAATGATCCATAGGGCCCCATTCCAGCTCTGCAGGTCTAAGATGATGATAATGATGATGAAAATTACCTTGGCTATTATAGAAACTACTGTTGCTTTCAGTGCTGATAGGAAAGTAACACACATTCTTCTTAAGAAATCAAATTTAAATTCAGTCCCATTGTTCCTTTTATGAAGTGCTGGCCCAAGATATCTTGTTGGTGCTTAAAGCAGAGCCCAGGTAACAACTTTCGTACAGTACCTGTTTTGGCCAAGGTTTAGAAAATCTCCACCAGGTCTATCTTTTGTCTGTTCCCCCTGCCCAACAACACTGCTTGAAGCACACTGAAGATAGGACAAGCCAGCCCTGGATTTGTAAGTACAGTATAAAATGAAAGGGTCCAAAAATTTGTTTTAAGGATTTGTAGCAGCTGGCTGGCTGGCTTACTGAGCTGGAGCACCTGGCTGCAGAACCAGAAGTTGAGAATTCAATTCCACACTGTGCTTCCTGGGAGAAGTGCCAGCTTGTGTAGCCTTGGGGAAGCTAGGTGTCCCCAAATGCCCCCAGAAAAAGAGAATGGTAAACCACTTCTGAGTACTCTATACCTAGATAACCCTTGAAAACTGGAATTGACTTGATGCAACAATTATTATTTAGCATTGTCTTTCATCAGCTACAATAGCAATTCCAACTAAATTATTTTGTCTCCTGCTATAGTTATTGCTTGTTAGCCAAATCAGTTTTCTATATCCTGGGTGTTTTCCTGCTGAAACATTAAGCCATTGTGTGTGTGTGGTAATGGAAGAGGCAGGGCATTATGTAACAAGAGACAACACAAGCATCCAAAACTTAGACTGGAGGAATGTATTGATTCACAAATGACTGTGAACTTAGACCTAGAGAACAATGAAAGAACCATCATGACAGGAGACTGAACTAGAAAAAAAAAATTGTAACAGCCTGTAATTGCGCACCTGGATTGACCATTTACACTGTTAAATGGAATTCAGCATTTTCGCCTGCCTGTGTTTTCCATCTGTTCTATAAATAAATTCCAGGCTTTCTGTATTCTCTTGGGATGCCACAGCACACAGACACTGGAGGAATCGTAATAGAATCCTATTTCACCCCCCCCCAGCTGCCCCTCCCAGTGGTGCATATTATCTACTTCTAAAGGAGAAAAATGCAATTACCTTTGCATTGATCAGATATTTTTAGGGAGAAGAAAACAGCTAGCATTTCAGAAAGTTGCCCCAGAATGTGACATCTGTGAAGTATGTGGAGTAACAGATAAGCATGGCAAAATCAGGCAACTATTCTTTTTTCAGTCATTTTGCAGTTGATTATAGCAGTGGTTCTTAACCTTTGCTACTCAGATGTTTTTGAACTGCAACTCCCAGAAACCCCTGCCAGCACAGTTGGTGGTGAAGGCTTCTGGGAGTTGCAGTCCAAAACTCCTGAGTAACCCAAGGTTAAGAACCAGTGGGTTATAGGATGGCATCATGGGACTGAAAGCCATAGTCTTGGTTCTTCTATAGTATCCATGATTGCACAAGCAGCATGGAACACAGAAAAACCAGGAAGTGTGCCCAAATCTTCCTTTAAAAAGGGAACATGTAAAAAAGAGAGCACTTAACATTACACCTAGTTTGGTAAGCAGTCTTACAGATTTTGGGGGACTTTTTACAAAGCTTACCTCCAAAATGAAATTACTAATAAGCTGTGACCAATCCCAGCAAGGATCCTACTCACCCACTCTGTCCACTGGGCTGGTTTTGAGCCCTTCGGAATCTGATAGGGACAACTCGGGTCTGGAAAAAAGAAAAGGGGACAAAAAAGTGCCCAAAGCACACAAGACAACAAAATCAACAACAAACCTGGTGAAAATGTAGACAATGCAAGCAGTAGTTTTGCAACTGGACAGCCTTTCATATGGGGAAAGACTTAGGAAGAATTACACTTTAAAACAAGGGGATAAAGATGTGAGAGAACAGAGCAGGAGGGCAAGAAGAGAAGCATGACAATGAAATAACTGTTCTGGATCACTCTGATTAATAAGTTGTGGAATGGGAAGCCAGGCCAGGAGCTTTACTTGTTATTGTAGTTTGACAAAAAATAATAAAAAGGTACATTCCAGTCCCACTGTCAATTACTCACGGAACCATGGTCTCAGGATGAATCCCTTTTCGATTCTCAAAACACAACGTTTCTCCAAAATAACTTTCAGTTGATCCTTCCGCATTGCTGAAAGCAGGCAATGATAGACCAGATCACTCCCTGGACATGGAACTATCTGAAGTTTCATGTAGCAGCAGGATGATGTTTACAATGTCCAAGGATGTGTGCTGGGCCCCAACCCTACCTGTGCCTGAATAAGGGCTCTTAAATTGGTGTCCCACATGCACTTTGCTCTTTTGGAGAGATTTTTTGCCAACACCTTGTCTCTGTGCTGTATAGAACATGAAGGCTCAATACAGGATGCTACTCCACTCCATGGGTGACCAGCAGCTACTTGCTGTATCCTACGGTCTCCCCAGAAACACACAAATATGTCTAATTTGGTTATTGCTTCCAGTTTCTGCACTTTTCCAAGGACAGACACATCCCTAATATCCTCTGTGAAATCCTACTTTGCTGCCCCATCCTGGTGTGGAGGGGACTGGTGTTCTGAACACTGTGTCAGGAAGCAGACACACTGATGGGTTGTACCAGACTGGTAAGGCATTGAATACAATACCAGAGACAGATGGTGTATTTGTCTCCCAAGGTCCAGCCTGGCTAATTATGGAGAAATAGATTACCAAAGGAGGGCCAACAAATGACAAGTGGCCATAGCAACTATGCACACAATTATGAAAATGTGCAATCTGCATTGTTGGAAGGACCTATTCTGCATTAATGAAATCATAGATCTTGAAGGCATGAGAAATCTAGATAAAAAGATCTAAACAATTTTCTTGTGGGCGAGATTGCTTACTTGAACATTGAGCCAAAAAGGAAGACTCTCTTTAAGATATAAATGGTGAAGAGGTTTTATTGCACTAAATATGTTAGCTGTGTAGCAGCTGGGCACCTAATACTTGCTAACAGGAGTGTGAAGTACAGTACATGAGTGGGTGGTCTAACAACACGACAAACCATTTTCTTTTGGAAAATAGGTCAGACCAAGTTCCTATCACTCAGCTGTACAATGCTATGTAGGTCAGGTTTGTTCTCTGTACACAGTAATATTTTGGAATGACTTGGCCAACTAAACTTGGGGATAGATGACACCTGTATCATTTTGAAATAACCGTATGAATTCAGATGTCGTAGCATGATAACAAACCCTTCCATCAGTTGCATAAGTTATTATGCTTCCCATTTCGTGAATGGTGAATGATGTCTGAGTTCTTGGCTGAGCTAGACATTATTGTGTGACTTCATGAGATCATGTGATGCAGTGGAAACAAAGACACATGACTGAAGCCAACACATGCACAAAAGTGCCTAAGGCAGAAGAAGATCATAAGAATGTATCAAGAACCTTGCTGGATGAGATCAAAGGCAGATCTAGTCTAACTCTGTGTTTACATGGTGGTCAGTTAGTTCCCTATGAATGAAGTCCACTAGCTGGATGTATGTATAACTGCAACCACGTCCTCTGTTTTATGTTCCCGCTCAGCTGATGCACAGAAAGAAAATGCGGGTGTGATCAGAAAGCAGGAAAGGTGTGCATCCAGTTGCTCTAGAAAGGATTGTTTTGCAGGGAGTCATCTTCCTTTTTATCCATCGGGGAATCACTCCAGCCAGATCCTAAAATGTAATAGCCTTTGGGCATAGATAGGGTTGGGCTGAAGCACAATTCGTCATGCATCATGTGGTCAACAGGAAACAAATCACAAAATGCTATCTGTTTCCCCATATGATCACACCATCAATCTAGAGACGGCCAAAAAACCAATGGTTTGGCAGTTTGTCCTGGTTTGTTTATCACGTGTTTGGTGCTTCAAAACCGTGCATCCTCTGGCAGGTACCCACTCTGAGGCATCACCCAGAGGAGGCAAGGCAGGGAAGCCGGGCTGCGGCCTCCTCTAGGTGCCCGCTGGAGGAGGTAGGTGGGTCTTTGAAGCACTGAGCAGCTGTTCAGCCAATAAGCAACCTGGAATGAATCACCAAACTTGACAGTTTGTTCCCATCTCTACCTCAGTCTGATGCTGGGGGTGATATATTGCCACCCAGTCACTGATGGCCAGGACCTCTACAAATCAATACTGTTCATTTTTAAAGCTTTCTGGGAAGGCAGTCATCAGGACATCTTATAGCAGTGAAATCCATATCTTATAAATAAGTACTACAGTGGACCCTCAACTTATGAAGGTCCCTATTTAAGGAAATTTCGAGGTACGAAAAGCTCCGGCTGCAAAATTTAGTTCGACTACGAAAGGCAGGGGGAAAGGGTGGGAAATTCAAAGCCGCCCCCGCTGCCCTTTTGTCTCCTGTCCCCAGTGCTCTCTGCCTCCTGTGGACAGGAGGCAGAAGGCACCGGGGATGGGAGACAGAAGGCAGCGGGTGCAGCTTTGGAAGCCCCAAAAGCCAAAAGCCACCCCAACCTCCGCGCCCGCTGATGGATTTTGGCTTTCAGGGCTTCGAAAGCTGCACCCGCTGCCCTCTTGTCTCCTGTCCCCAGTGCGCTCTGCCTCCTGTCCCCACGGGAATGGGAGGCAGAGGGCAGCGGGGACAGAAGGCAGAGGGCAGCAGGTGCAGCTTTGGAAGCCTGGGATTTTTTTCTTTGGCTGGAATGGATTAAATGGTTTTCAATGCATTCCTATGGGAAATGGACCCTCGACCTACACACATTTCGACCTGCAGTCACCGTTCCAATATGGATTAATTCCGTAAGTCGAGGGTCCACTGTAAGTGAAAATGTGTTAGGGAGAAGACACCAGAGTTGTCATTACAGAAATGGCTGGAGGGAAGAGAGAAAATCAAGGAGTGGAAATTAGACAGGGGGGCAAATAAAAAAAAAAGAATTGCAATATTCATGAGAAACCGCTGTTTTGTGGAATATTCATCACTTTTTGTTCATTAATTCTGGAGACCCTGACGAATATGAAGGGACATATATTTAGCCATTTTATTCATGCCTCATGGCCTACCTTCCCATTCTGTCTATAGCCTTCCTTCTTTGCCTATGGGCCCACCAAACAGTCCTCCGCCCCTATAGCCTGCCCTACTGCCCCCATTGCCTCCTTTCCTTGGCTGCTGCTGCCCACCCCTCCACTGCCTCTGCTGCCATCTTTACAAAGATTGCGGCTGTCACTTCCCTTAGAGCAAATGCCCTAAGGGAAACCAGGCTGCCCTTTGCAAAGATGGTGGCAGCGGCTTCCCTTAGGGCATTGGAGCCAGCTCTAAGGCAAACGATCTGATACCCTAAAGGAAGTCACTGCCACCATCTTTGGAAAGGGCAACCTGATTTCCCTTAGGGCATCAGAGCCAGCCCTTAGGGAAGCCACGGCTGCCATCTTTGTAAAGATGGCAGCGGCAGCAGCAAAGGCTGCAGTGGGAGAGGCTTGGGTGGTGCAGTGGCAGCAGTGCAGGAGGTGGCAGCCCAGGTAAGGATGCAATGGGAGCAGTGGGAAGGCGAGACAGACTGTGGGGGCAGGGGGATCAGGGCTCGGCTTCTTTTTTTTAGACAGCCATAGTTCAAAAAGAGGAAGCATCAGGAAAGCCCTCAGATCAGGACAGATACCATAGTTTGTGCAAATGGTGGGAGAATGGAGGCTGATCGAGTCACTCATGGATGTGCAGGTATAGATATGCCTACCAATGCATGTTGGGATGATAAAATGGCAGATCTTTATTTCTGAAACACAAAAGCTCGCTGTTAGCTGAAAAAGTAGACAGTGTAGACAGTTCACATGATCTCATCACTTTTCTTTCTCTCACAGTTTTTACTGGTTTTAAATTTCTTTTCCTTTCCAGTCTTACGCTGTATTTTCTGAATGCAGCCTTTCATTCACTAAAGCTTTTTGAACTCCTCTTGTACTATGTGTCATCTCCTAAATACTCAATATTTATTGCATAGTAATTTAATATCAGCTGTGACTGAGCTAGCTTGAGCCAAAAACTTGACGGTCTCTAATGTGAATGTAACCAGTGACTCCAGTGTCACACCCTGTTTATCCAAAAGAGGATGATCTGAAGCAGCTGCTCTGCAAAGCTTAGCAAGACCACACCTCTTTCTGCACATATAGGCAAGCCAGACATCTTTCTGAGCCTGATCCGGTGGGGGTGGAAAGGCTAGTGGAACTTCAGGAAAACTCTGACATGTGTCAGGCTTCATAGTTCAAATTTGTTATCATAGCATAATCTGTTGCCTGGCTAGTATACAGATATTTGCTGCTAATGAATAGCAAGTGCTTTTATTATTATTATTATTATTATTATTATTATTATTATTATTATTATTATTATTATTATTATTATTATTATTATTATTATTGAAAAGCTGGGGTGCTACTCTGGTTCCTTCACAGGCAAATGCAACAACAACAACAAAAGAGCATAGAATATCTTTTCACCTTTTCTGAAAGCTATTTGGACTATTTTACTTCTTTGGCAGAATATTGCTAGAAGTGCAAAGCATCTCTGATTCAAATTGGCAATTGTAAGTGCCATGTGGGGCTATGATCCCATAAGAAAAATTCTTTACAGGAGGATGCCCTTTTGTACAACAAGCACAATCATTCAAATGCATTCAAGAGACAAATTTTGCCTTTCTAATTTTTGGAGCATGGCAATGAAATTAGGGACGTGGCACCATCATAACAGAATGCTTTTGAGCTTCACAAAGCAGCCATGTGGCATATTTGGCTGACAGACATTTCAATAGAACATTAAATCATGGTCAAGGCTGGCCCTGCCATTAGGTGCCATGAAGCAGCTAGTTAAGATAACAGATATTTAATGTCAGCCAGTTGTTATTATTTCATCACTTATGGTATTTTTACTTCTAGAAATGGGGAGATGCATTTTTGAGATATTCTGCCTCATGTCCTAAAACAATTAGTCTGGCTTTTTGTATTATGCAACTTTACTGAGTAAGTTTGTATTATTTGCTTTTATCCCTCTCTCTCTCTCTCTCTCTCTCTCTCTCTCTCTCTTTCTTTCTCTCTCTCTCTCTCATTCTCTCTCTGGCAGAAAATATCCTGAGTCAAGCCGAATAAAAATTAGTCTATTTTGCTGTGCATCAGAGCAAATCAACATTCTGCAAGGCAATTCTAAAAGCGGGGACAGCCCAAACAAAAAAACTATACCTTGAAATTGAAATTTGTATAAGTACTTAATTTAGCAATGGTATAGCAGATTTGCTCTCTGACAAAGTTAGGGAAATTAGGGCTTTCGAGCTGTTATTTTTTACAAGTAAAACTGTTTTCCCTATTGGAGAAACAAGTGACCCTAACACCCTCAGATTTACAACAAATTTTTAAAATACCAATATTGCTTATCTTGAAAAAGAATGGTGGCCCCACCTACTTTTTTATTTGGAAAGAATGCAGACTTCAGGGGATAAAATATTGATCCTCAAAAAAGACCGTTCAAAAGGGAAAAACAGTGACTTTGCTATAAACTGAGCATGTGTGGAACAGGCTTACCGGAAAGATCATGCCAATGTAGATGTAATGTTTCAGCTTTGTGACATGAAGGTTGTAGGACAATGAAAGGCCACAGAAACAGAGTCAAAAGACTGGTTTCCTTTGAAAATTCAAAAAGACAGGCTTGCTTTAAAGAAAGGAATGGAGTGACAGTCCTCCAGAAAAATACATTTCTCCAGGGAATTAGCAACCAATTTTGTAAGATATATTCAAAGTATTTCTGCATTACAAAAGCAATTGTGTTTCTTCCAACCCTGAGTGTTTTCATTAAACATTTTCATAGGATTTCTCAGATCAGGCTCCTGACACAAGTCTACAAAGGAGAAAACATCTCCAGGTCTGTAGCAATCTGAACCTTCGATCTTGTTAGTCAGGACCCCATTAACAGACTCTCAGGAAGATAATTTTTTAACTCCTTCTTGGACACACAGCCATTGGTATTGGCAAATGGATTCTGTGTCTGGTTGCAGAAATATTTTAAAAGGCATTTAAAGCAAGAATAGAGAACAAATATTTAGAAGCTCACTTCTTAATCTGTGAAACTACTCTTTTTGCTTTGTGGTTGGGGATGATCTTACTCAATATTAGCAGTGCTTTCATGCTATATCCTTTGGTGCCATTCCTCCCACTCTTGTCACTATACAATTGTTTGGTAATGAAATGCCATTCACAAAGTGTCCCCAATCAAGGGAAAATCCCAGAAGGTGGCTCCTTTTTTCATCAGTTAAACACTTCTCACATCAACACAAAGCAATTATCAAGGTTGTTTTTCAACAAGTGTGAATAGTAATGAGCATAAGAGGAATTCTGGTAGACCACTGGTTCCCAGCCTAGGGTCCCCAGATGTTCTTGGACTACAACTATTGGAAATCCTGACCAGCAGACCTAGTGGCGAAGACCTCTCGGAATTTTAGTCCAAGAACATATGGGTACCCAAAAGTAGGGAACTATTGTCATAGACGATCTTGACTACTGCCATGGTTGTCAACATTCAGGAATCTGCTATGTAAATCTTTTTCCTGCTGTCAGTGTGGGCATGGTATTATGCAGCAATAATGGGGCATTTCCTAGCGTTTTGAATTGTGGATACAGGAGCACAATATCCCACATTCATAAACCAGAGTGTTTTTGAAGAATTGAATATACAAGAAGAATGAAGAAAAGGGTTTTCAGATGTAGTCACACATCACAGGTTACAAGCCATGATGGGGATGTATGATCTCCAGGCTTAAAAGGAAGGTACCTCAAAATGTCAGATGCAGGGAAGTGATATCAGGAGACAGGTATCTGGTTGTCTTGTGTGCTTTCAGAGGCATCTGGTGGGGCCACTGAGAGGGCCACTGAGATACAGGAAGCTGGACTAGATGGGCCCTTGGCCTGATCCAGCAGGGCTCTTTTTAAGATCTTACTTGAGATTTCCGAGTCAATAACTTCTTTAGTACAGTATTCATTTAATAATGTTTATGGTCATTGCTAGAGATGGCCATGAACCACCTAAACAATTTGCTTTTTTCAATTTGTTTTTTTGACCAAACAGGCATTTGGCATTTCCCAGACCCACCTCCTCTGGTGGGCACCTCCTCAGAGGCCTGACTTCTCTGCCCCACGTCCTCCAGGCCCATCTCCAGTTGCTTTCATTCGTATGCTCTAATTAATTTCATTTGTAACTGTGATGATTGCCCCATGTCACTCCTGTCATTCATATTCAGGATCTCATTTGCATGAGCCTATGAGAGGAGTGGAGGGGTGGAGTCAACGGATATAAGGAGGTTTGACAGGGAGAGAGATATAGAAGTTGCAGAGAGAGAGAGAGAGAGAGAGAGTCAGGGAGATAGTGAGAACCGATACTAATAGAAATAAGCTGGTCAAGATAAATAGATAGAGCAGGTGGTGATTGGTTACGTGGCAACATATATGATATTTTAATGATTTGATTGTATGCACTGAATAAAGAACATCTGTGATTCTGATTTAACGTAATACACTTTAATAAATAAGTTCTGTTGGCAGTAACCTGACAAGTGTCTGACTAAAGTCTTTTACATTGTGGATAAAGAAAATCCGCTGGTGTCAGCGAGGAAACGAGAGAACGTCACAATTGGTATCTGCAGGTGGGATGACATAGCATGAGCCCTTTGTTTGGGGGAAACAAGTGGGGGCCACATGGTAAACGACACAGTAACTATTTGTCTTCATGGGGGAAACAAAAATGTGGACACTTTGTTCACTAATAACTTTAAAGTCAACTATATCTGGTCCTAGCGAAAGACCGTCTTGCCCTGAGGGGAGGGGAGAGAAGCCAAACAAATAACCTAACTGAAGTGATCGACATGAAAAGACAAAGCAAGATGGGATCATATATTTAAGCCATCTATTAGCCTGTGACTAACATGAAAGTCAGCTACTGAAAATACAGAGGATTTTTTCATCCACTAAGTGCAATATCACCGGGTCTTTGGTACTTGTGGTCATGCGGCACAGCTTGTACAGTGGTGCCTCGCTTAGCGATGTTAATCCGTGCAGCAAAAATTGCTGCTAAGCGATAACATCCCTAAGTGATTTTTAAAAGCCCATAGAAACACATTAAAATGCATTTAATGCATTCCTATGGGCTTAAAAACTAACCTTATGTGAAAATCGGTGCCTCTAAAGCAAGGCAAAATAGCGGGCAGCCATTTTTTTCTGGCAGCCATTTTGGAACCACCGATCAGCTGGCCAAAAATGGGGGCTTCGCGATAATCGCTTCCCCACGATCATTGCAGAGCGAATTTTCCCCATAGGAAACATCGCAAAGCAATCACTTTTGCGATCGCAAAAACAGCGTCGCTAAGCGATTTCACCGTAAAATGGAGCGATTGCTAAGCGAGGCACCACTGTATTGATATGTTATTGCTGATCTGAATTCATAATAACTTTTTTATATTATCTGTTTGTCTGTCTGTGTGAATGTCCTCACACTGTTTGCAGCATGGGGGAAAGCACAGAAGCACATACTTTGAGCATGCTTTGCTGTATTAAAAGCATGAAAAAATTAAAGCATTTCCCACCCAGCCAGAAGTATTTATTCCAAATCCCAGATATACTGTGTATCATTATTACTGTCGTGCTGCTTAGTCTAGGATACATCTAGAACTATCTTCCCAGAGTGACAGACTAGATTTAACATTGAATTTATCAATGAAGAATGATTGTGCAGATCATTTTCCTGTAGGCTCAGTCCTTGCAGTAGTTTGGGGGAAGTACAATGTGAATGTATCCAATATGTGTCATCCGTCAGCATGTATTATTGAAAACCCTCTTCCAAATGCTTTTTGCGGTTGGAAGGAGATTGATTCCAGTCTTTACAAAACACACACTGAATATTTTTCTCTCAATCAGTGGGAGAAATGGCACAAAACACCACCAAACACATTAAATCTGGATTGAAATCTAAAGGTGACCATGGTTGGCTGGAGGGAAGATTGTTGTGGGATATATTTTAATAATTGCCCTGTGATGCCTGTCCTCATCTCTCTACTACTTCAACAGTCCCATTAAGGGAAAAGTCATTCTATGGTCATATTTTGTCATTGTGGCAAGTCCAAAATGAAGTGAATATGTACATAGGAATTTTTTCTATGATGTCATACTTAATAATCATCATCATCACATTCTGTCAAGTGAACTCTGACTTACAGTGACCTTTCCTGGGGTTTCCTAGGTAGAGAATACTCAGAAGTGGTTTCCCATTGCTTTCTTCTAGGGGCATTCTGGGACTGTACAACTTGCCCAGGGCCACACAGATTAGCTCTACACACAGGAGGCACAGCGGGAACTGAACTCCCAAACTTTGGCTCCGTAGCCAGATACCTAAACCAGTGAGTAATCCAGACAGTTCATTGTTCATATAGCTTGCATGAACACTTGTGTATCTGCCCTGCAGTATTCTATCTTTCTAGGGCATTTCACTTTCTGATTACAAAAAACCACTGAGCTATCCAGCCAGCTGTTGATTGTTATATGCCATCAAGTCACTTCCAATCTATAGTGACCCTACAAGTTTTGAGATTTGCAATTTGCTCAAGGATTGGTTCACAACTGCCACCCCACCTCACCCCCACGAGCTTTCTTGGCCAAGTGGGGATTTGACCCCAAATCTCCCTGGTCCTGGTTCAATGCTCTATTCATTGCACAAACAATGTCTATGAAGAAATATGTCTTGTGTTCCAAGCTTCCTCCTTTTCCTCCTCTTCTGCTTCTTTGTCATTAGTTCAAGAAACCAAAATGCCTTTATTGACTTTATAAGTACTAATTGCAACAGAAGTTTCATTTAACTTTTCTTAGCAACTTCATTAACTTGGGAATATCAATTGAAGTATAGAAACTTTTTAAAATGTTTTTATGAAGATATTTGTGTTTGTACATATGAGAGTTTTGATAATTACCACTGTTGTTTATTAGTTGACAGACTTCAAAGATAATTTTTCCCTCAAAATATTTTTTTCCAACATATCTTTTTGTTTCCCATAATGAAGCAAGTATTTTAATTTGTGGCAGTTATCCCTCCTCTGTGGCGGCTGTGACTCCAAAATGATTGGAAATGAACTGATATGACACAGTTCTTATTCCCCAGAACCTCCTCCCTCCTGTATTACAAAGACACATACACAGAAATATGTGTTTTACATACTTTTTCTTCAGGGGAAAAATAGCTTTAAAATCTCTTACTGTGTCATATTTGACAGCTTGTACTGAGATATTTCAGGCCTCAGAAACGGAAGCTTTCTTATCTCTCAGTTCTTTAGCTTGAACTGGAGGGCTTTCCTTATTGGCTGCTTTTTCTTTTGAGATTTTAGCATAATCCCATAAGGAGAAAACTCAACAATATGAAAACTAATGTATAGACAGGAAAGACAAACTTTCAGAGAAAAGAGCTAGAGACACGTACCATTAAGGTTCTGCACATGAAATCTTTGACGACAGCTGGGGGAAGGACTGGAAAGGGTTTATTGTTGATAACTTCATTACCACAGTCCTTTAAATATTCAACAATATGTTTAGTACTCAACTGG
Organism: Pogona vitticeps; assembly: GCF_051106095.1. Taxonomy (NCBI): domain Eukaryota; kingdom Metazoa; phylum Chordata; class Lepidosauria; order Squamata; family Agamidae; genus Pogona; species Pogona vitticeps. The sequence continues at coordinate 196,577,523 of NC_135785.1, read as the reverse complement.
GTGTACACTTTACTATTGCGTAATTGTCTCTGGACTGAGTACATGATGCTAAAATGTGTTGACACCCACAGATCCATAAGAAGAGCAATTTCTCCCCCTCTAATATTGGATGAGAATGTGCTAGTTAAAATAAGGAGAGTGTAAGTGATTTAGAAGTGAACAGAGTTTGGCTGGGGCTGGTGTAACAAATTCTGCTACAGGAAGCAAAAACAGACTGGTGAGTATAAAAGGAGATGAACATTATTTAACCAATTTTTGCATAGGCATCCTTCAGTCTCAAGAGACTATGGTAACATGCTCTGAACCGAGGAGTGTCCTCTCCAGAGCATGAAGCCCGGGTAAGGTAATATGGAGGATAGGCTGTTACCCAAGCAGCAGATCCCCCCTCTCCACATTGCTGAAAAGATCCAATGGAAAGGCAAGAGCCAATACAACTGGTTCCAGCAATGTTGCAGGAGTTGGCAGAACGACACATGCTGCCTTTGGGACTCCAGCTCCGGATTTTGCCTCGAGGTTAACTCCTGAAGCCTTTTCCATGAATGGATATAGCCACAAGGCAGTGGAGGTTTGAAATCGGAGTTTTCCTTCTCTTAGAAGGGCTGCCTTCCATGGCTGACGAGCCCCACCTACCCAGCCTGCTCTTTAATAGTGCAAAAGTATGATCGGATCCTTAAAACTTTCCTGACTCCCCGGCTTATGCAAATCTAATTGGCTTTCCTATTTACCATATTAAGGCCAGATACAAAATTTGAGAATTTCGCGCGCCGTTACGCGCGCGGTCCTGGGAAACGCTCTTATAAAGCAGGAAGTCCCACCCCTAGGCCCCACCCCCAGGCCATGTGCTCAGGAGACAAAAGGAAATCCCAGGGAAAAAAAACTCAGCATGGCATCCATGCAAACAGACCTGGCCTTCGCCCTCAGCCCACCTTCCTAGGGAAAAGGGTCCTGGGTCCTGGGAAACGCTCTTATAAAGCAGGAAGTCCCACCCCTAGGCCCCACCCCAGGCCATGTGCTCAGGAGACAAAAGGAAATCCCAGGAAAAAAAAAACTCAGCATGGCATCCATGCAAACAGACCTGGCCTTCGCCCTCAGCCCAGCTTCCTAGGGAAAAAGGTCCTGGGTCCTGGGAAACGCTCTTATAAAGCAGGAAGTCCCACCCATAGGCCCCACCCCCAGGCCATGTGCTCAGGAGACAAAAGGAAATCCCAGGAAAAAAAACTCAGCATGGCATCCATGCAAACAGACCTGGCCTTCGCCCTCAGCCCAGCTTCCTAGGGAAAAGGGTCCTGGGTCCTGGGAAACGCTCTTATAAAGCAGGAAGTCCCACCCCTAGGCCCCACCCCCAGGCCATGTGCTCAGGAGACAAAAGGAAATCCCAGGAAAAAAAAAACTCAGCATGGCATCCATGCAAACAGACCTGGCCTTCGCCCTCAGCCCAGCTTCCTAGGGAAAAGGATTTAACCAATGGCAACGGAATAACAGGATACCCAGTGTGTTGTAGTGGATAGAGTGATGGACTAGACTCAGGAGATCTGGGTTTGAATCCCTCCTTGGCCATGGAAAGTTCCGGTGGGAGGAGGACTGTTAAAACCACTCCTTAAATATCTCACATTGCCTTGAAAGCACTGTTAGGGAGGCTACAAGTCAGATATGATTTGGCAGCACTTAACAACAACAAAAGGATAATATGATCCACCTTATTTGAAGACAGCAAGCTAATTTAGCATGCAAATGATAGTGATGATTAGCTGATGGTAACCATCTTGTATAAGGGAGAGTCCAGGGGGTTCAGGAGAAATGAGCAAGGAATTGCCTCCACTGCCCCACCATGGAATCTACTGTCTGAAGAAGGCACCTCACTTTGCCTAATGGAAGAGCCAGTCCTGAATCCAGGTATTTGAATAAAACAAAATGGCCCAAATCCATACTATCGTTAGGTCCCAAGTATCCCAATTGTCAACGTGATGAGAACACCAGGAAATATTACCCATGGAGCTTTTGTTGTTTGTTTTTATTGTTTTATTATAGTTCTATCTTGTTCTTCATGGGGATTTTGTTGGAGGTAACTGGATGAAACTAAGGTTACAGTGAAGAAAATGCATGTCTTGCGTGGGGAAGAGGACTGGCCCACCTTGAGTTTCCTAATGACCTTTACTTGCTCTCACCTATTCTCAGCTTCCTTCATCCTAGACTGTTAGTCATGCTGGAGTTATTTCAACCTTCTATGCTGCCTTCAGTAGGTTTGACTGGGAAGAACTTTTCTGGGCTGGGGTGACTGTCAATCTATCCAGCAGTAACCAATCGTTCCTTCCCTGTCTCTGATTTCAAAGAGAACCACGATTCTCTGCTTTAGTGTCTTTTTCCCTCTCTTTTAATGTTCTAGCTGTTGAGAGCTGGCAGTTAGAATGCAAACTGAAGGAGTCTGCTAGAAACAGGTTAAGCTCAGTTGAGGCCCGTTGCTATAAGCAGTCATTTTTATACAGTCTGTGTTTTTTTATCTGTTCAGAACTATAAGTAAATGAAAATCAGTTTTTCTCTCTCTTACCAATGTCTCAGAGTGAGTTACTGAGACTTTAAGTGCCAGTTGAGGAGACAATAAGTGGTGCTTTACTCTGGGGAAACTTGAAGCTAATTCTGTTCTGTAAGTCCCTGTACTTCTGCTGCACAGCTGGAGGAGTTTAGCTAAATGCAAAACTTTGCAACAAGTCATAGGGTTGCTAAAGTCACTTTCTTCCTTCTCCCACCAGAGGACACAGAAAACACCTTGCCATTGTTCTCAAGAGGTGAAGGGACAGCCATAGCTCCTTCTCTCTCCACCTTAGTTACCTAGAAGCAGGATTCCTACCTTTCCTATCTGAATGTATTTCTCTAATAATCAGTAGCTTTCTTATTTCCTTATAATAAGAACCGAAGATAAACCGAAGATATGACTTCCTTCCAAAAGTGTGCTCTACTAACCATTCCGATATTCAGTGAATCCGCAGGTCAGCATAACAGCAGTTTGTTCTGGTAATAAATTCCAGGGTGATGCTTATTGAGAAGCATAAAAAGCGACAATAAAGCACAAGAAATAAAAAAGTAATAACATCAGTAAAAAGTAAAAAGCTCTTCTGTTCATTTGCAAAACTACAGTTCCCAGGCTGCTCTGGAAAGAAAGCTGTTTAAGGCTATCCATTTGAACAGCTCCTCAGCCTTTGCCCACTTACTGTTTCCTAGTCTAACCTAACTTATAGCATAGCTGTAATGCTAAAATGGGGAAGTGGCAAATAACGGTTTCTCCCTCCCTTAAGTCCTCTGAAGAAGGGAAAGTGAATGTGTAAAAAGAGTGTTCCAGATAAAGAGCACTTAGAAATGATTTACCACTCCCTTCTTCAGGGGTTGTCCTGGGATTGTACAGCTTGCCCAAGGCAACACAGGATGGCTCTTCTCCCAGGGGGCACAGTGGGGAACTGAACTCCCCACCAGGTTCCGAAACCACTGAGCTATTCAGCCTGCCCATTATTCATATACGTAGCTTGTGTTAACACTTGTGCATCCCCATGCAGAATTGCATCTTTCCCTGGCCATTCATTTTCTGAATGCAAGCAGCTTAACCCAGGGAAACCTGAGGCAGATGTCTGTACCAGGGCTTCTTTCTTGTTATAATCATCCCCAAAGGCACAAGTGTCCTGTAAACTCTCACACTTCTGCCTCAAGGTAGAAGAGGTCAAGGCTTCAAGTGACTGACTGTCCGAAAAGGCTCAACCAGTGTTCAGGTATTCAGTTTACTGGATGTTTGTAATGTTATCCATTGAGGCAATTTTCCATTTGCCACAGAGAACTTACAGGCACAAAGTCCCTGTTAGGAAAGGAGAAGACAAACCATCCTGCCATGTAACACAGTGAAGCTGTGGGGCTTGTTATTTTGCTCTTGTTTCTCAGCAGCCTTGTCATGCTTGAGAATTTTGACCTTTCTTCCTCTCAGCATTCAGACAAGTAATTAGTTTGTTTATAACAGAAGCATTCCACAGGTATGACTCGGGGAAGGGAGATGATTCTCTGCCTCCCCCATCCCATATGAATAAGGAGAAGGAAAAGAACAACTTTAAGAGGTTGTCTCGTCAAAAGCGACTCCGTTTTTCAGAGAGGTAGCTAGTCACGTTAGTCTGTTTCCACCATGACAAGAGCAAAATGAAATAAAAACAAAAGTATTGCGGCTCCTTTGAGACAGACAAATTAATTTCAGTGTGAGCTGCCATGGGTTACAGTAAATGGCCTCAGACAAAACCATCATTCATCTGCATGTAGGCTTTGAATCAGTAAACCACACTTACTGCAGCAATTCAAGAATAAGTATGCAGTAAGGTCGTTTGCCTCTGGGAAGCATTTTGTGGCAACACCTGCCTTAATGACAGTCTTCCGTTTTAACATTGAACCTTTTCAAAATGACTTCTGTACCCTGTCATGAAGAGAACGTGTTACCTAATGCCTATGCACCCCAATGGGGACTTCTTTTAAATTCAAATCGTTTTAGCTGCAATCCTGTACATAGCAATACCAGCAAAGAGTCTGGTGGTGACTGAAATACCTTTTTTTTTTTTTTTTTTTTTGGCATATGCTTTTGTGGATTACAGCCCACTTCTCCAGCTACATGGAATATAGCCTCAGTGGATACATGGGGAGAAGTGAGAGTGTGAAATGTAATAGAAATGCAAGGAGTCTGGCACAATGCCAGACAAGAAGAACTGGAAATCTTAGTTCAGGAAGGCAAATATGTCTTGATAGGGAAAACTGAAACTTGATGGGATGACTCCCATGACTGGAATACAGTAATTGGAAGATATCAATTGTTCAAAAAGAACAGGAAGGGTGGAAAGGGAGGTGGAACAGGAGTATATGTCAAAAATGCACATTCCTGCTGAGAAATACAGGAGGATGAGCTTGCTTGTCCCATCAAGAGTGAAAAACAAAAGGTGACATTAAGCAGTCCAAATAAGTAGTTTGTTTTTTACAGATTGAAATGATTAGAGGTGAAAAACAAAAGGAACAGGATATATGGAGTCTACTAAAGAACACCCAATTGTGGAGAAAATGTGGATGAAACCTTTAAAATTTCAAAGAGACCACAATGTACTAATAACAGGAGACTTCAATTTCCCTGTTATCTATTGGGAGGCAAATTCTACCAAACATGTCCTTTCCAAGAAATTCCTGACTTGTTTTGCTGATAATTTTCTCCTACAAAAAGTGGAGGAAGAAACAAGAGGACTGATGATCTTTGACTTGGTTCTAACCAATAGAGATAACTTGATGAAGGACCAGTAAGGGGAATTTTAGGGGAAAGCAGTTATGTTGTACTGAGTTTTTTTATTTCAAAGGAAGCAAAAGTGGAGTGTATGTGCTGGATTTTATGAAAGCAGATTTTAATAAATTCAGAACAATGATACCTAAGGTACCATGGCAGGAGATCCTAACAGGAAAAGGAGTCCAAGATGGGTGGAAGTTTCTTGAAAAGGAATTTCTAAAGGCACAACTACAAACAATTCCAACAAGAAAAAAAGGTGGAAGACAGTAAAAAAGAGCAATGTGGCTTCACAAAAAGCTAGAGAGACCTGAAAACAAAAAACATATAGGAAGTGGGAAGAGGCCAGGCTACAAAGGGAAAGTACAGAGAGGTAACAGAGAATTACATTAGAAAGGCAAAAGCTGAACTGCATGTTGGTTTAAGCATCTGGTTGATATATCTTAACTTCAGCAAAGCTTTAGACAATGTACTCCATGAAATTCTGATTAGCAAATTAACTAGATGTGGGCTGGGTAGAATAACTATCAGGTGGGTAAACAATTGGTTACAGAATTGTATTCAGAGAGTGTTTATCAATGATTCCTTCTCAAACTGGGAGGAGATAACGAGCAGGGTACCACAAGGCTCAGTCCTCTTCAAAGTTTTCATTAATGGGTTAGATGAGAAGGTACAGGGAATGCTTATCAAATTTGCCTGTTAACACAAAATTGGATATAATAGCTAATATCCTGGAAGAGAGAAACAAAATTCAAAAATATCTTGATAGGCTCCAGCACTGGGTGGAAAATTTAACAGGTGCAAAGTTTTACACCTAAGCGAAAGAAAAACAAAGGTACAGCTACGAGATATGGGATAATTGGCTCTGTAATACTACAAGTGAGAAGGATCTTGGAATTGTTGTAGATCACAAGCTGAATATGAGCCAACAGTGCAATGTAGCTATTTAAAAAGCCAGATGCTATTTTAGGCTGCTTTGACAGAAGCCTAGTCTCCAAATCATGTGAAATACTAGTTCCCCTCAATTTGTTACTGCTTAGGCTTCATCTTGAGTCCTGTATCCAGTTCTGAACACCATACTTTAATAAGGATACCGACAAACTGAAACAAGTTCAACAGAGGGCAATAAGGATGATCAGGGTACAGGAAACTAAGCCTGTGAGGAAAGACTAAAAAACTAGGTATGTTTAGGCTTCCCAAAAGAAGACTGGTGAAAAGAAGATGATAGCGGTCTTAAATTAAAAGCAAAGCAAAAAGCAAAGTGTACTGCTTATATACCACCCCATAGCAGTTCATGAACTCTCTGGGCAGTTTACAAGTTAATTATGCAGGCTACACATTGCCTTCCCAGCAAGCTGGGTACTCATTTTACCGACCTTGGAAGGATAGAAGGCTGATTCAACCTTGAGCCGCTACCTGGGATTGAACCCTGGGTTGTGAACATAGTTTTGGCTGCAGTACAGCAGTCTAACCACTGTACCATGAGGCTCAAAATACTTGAAAGGGTGTCATACAGAGGAGGGGCATAGTCTGTTCTCAATCATCCCAGATTGCAGACAGAATAATGGGCTTAAATTACAGGAAGCCAGATTTTGGTTGAATATCAGGAAAAACGTTCTAACCTTTAGAGCAGTACAACAGTGGAACCCATTACATCAAGAGGTGGTGAGCACTCCAGTATGGAGGCTTTCAAGGGAATATTAGACAACCATCTCTCAGATATACTTCGATCTGGATTCCTGCACTGAGCAGATTGCTGGACTTGATGGTCTTATAAGCCCCTTACAATTCCACCTTTCTCTGATTCCATGATTTTATGACCTTAAACAGTGAGTTATCCTACATATACTACTTGGACAAAGCTCTTACAGAATATGCAGATAATTTATTTCTCCTTTTTTCCCAATGAAATAATTCTATGAGAAATCCTGCACTTTCAAATGTAATATAGCCTTAGGCTACAGGTGTTTGAGTGGAAAAGGTGTTCTAAATATTATGATACTGATATGGATCAGTTTCAAATAGGGCATATTCAGAGCTAGGAACTTTACTTTTAGAAATGAATTCATTGCATTTCTAATGACTTTGCTTGAGAATTAATGGATAGCTCAGTGCTTTAGGTCTCTGGCTGTAGAGCCAGAGATTTTTTGGGGAGGCAATTCTCCACTGTGCCTCCCTAGCAGGCGCTGGACTCGGTGATCCACAGGATCCTTTTCAGGTCTGCCATTCTAAGATGATGATTTGGATGTAAGACAGCAATAGCTAACCTTTATAAGCTATAGTTACTGCTATTTGGGAAAGTAATTTGTCATGTTGCTCTTTGGTAATGTGTTGCCATTGTCTCTGCAGTATTAAAATGCATGAAAATATTCTTCAACATCCTTCAGAAAGTGTTCAGCTCGTCTTCCCATCTATAACAGTAAAAAAAAAAATTCACATAAGGTTATTAGCAATACTTAGAAATTCAATAAAAGCTGCCATTTTATGACATTGTATTACCCAGTAAACATCAAGATTTTCCCTAGCAAGCAAATAAACATATCACTAGCTTAGAAAATTGCCTGAATTTATTTCACACAACTTTGTGTGCCAGGCAACCTCTAAAATGTATTCCATCTTACTAAGTCTACACAGGAATAAATCCCATTGAACAAAGCAGGGTGGTGACCTACTGCTCCTTGTGTGTATTACAGCATTGGAACTGAAGCCTTCAACAACAACAGCCCATCTTCCTCTGGAGATTTATGTGTTAACTACCTCAGCACACTCCTTTTGTTCTTTTGAGAAAGAGTAAAGATGATGATTTACCTTCCAGTATAGTTCAGGGGATGAAAAAAGTAGCACTGAGAAGTGAGATATTGGGGGAGGGGTAGAAACTTGGGGAAAGTGACTTGGGGGGGCATCAACCGGCTTGTTGCGCACTCACTGAACAAGGCCTGGTTTGCAAAGCAAAGTAGTTGAGGCAGCGGCACAAAATGAGCCACCTTGTGATTCTTTCTTCTTCCCCCCCTGCAGTTGCTCAGATCAAACTTTCTTGTCCCCACCACTACCACTGCCGCCAAGTAATGAGTAAGAGGAAACCGCCCATTCTCATTCCAATAAAAAATAGGAAGTTACACCCATGATCACCATTACAGACAAACTGTATATGAGCTTTTGTTCCAGCTCATTCTTGTGAAGTATAAATTGCTAGGAAAGTAAAGTAAGTTACTTCTGAGCTCTGGTGATACAAAGGAAGTAGTGTTGTCTTCCTGTTGTGGTGAATTTGGATCATACTGTTCAATAACCAGCATGCTACTGTAACACCCCTCTACTGTGGTATTTTGGAACATATTGTAAATATGGACAACTGTGAGTAGAGGGCTGGAATTAACCTTCACTTATTCCTTGACATTATTGCTTTGATTTCAATTGTTACTTCTTCATCACCTCCACCTCAAGTAATTTTCCTGAATCTGTGTTAACTATTCAGATCCCCAGTCAGACAATTACTTCCCTAAGCCCTTCTTATGATAAAACTGAGTAGAGAAGGAAATGTCAGTCATGGACTTACAGATCCTTATGTGACAAAGCAAATGTTTCTTGCTCTTTATTTGGCTGTTTGTCGAATTGTGTTATGTCTCAGAACTGACATTCTTGATAATGTCAAAATAGACTCTGCAAGAAGCAGGGCAGGGTTTATTTACCAGCACACTCAGCATCAACATATGGCATTTAGCAATCCAAATAAGGAGGGTTTTTTTACAGATTGAAATAATTAGAAAAGGGAATAATTAGAAGTGGAATTTTATTCATGAAAGCTTCCTGTTCGTTTGATTTTTAGTAGTCTAATAAAGGTATTGTTTACTCTTGGACTAGGAAATGGAAACTCCTTGTCACAGGATTCCCTAACCTTAATTCCCCACTTCTTGTGTATTGACCCAATATAGTATTCAAAATAGGGCTGGAGAGTGAGAAGACCTGCCTTAGTCACAATATTTTGAGATTAAGAGAAGAGCCCACTGGAACACAAATCATGATTGTGACAGTGGAGGAACTCACAAATCTAAAATCGTGCTGGAAATTTTGGAAGAGAGAGCAATGACTGCCTTTTAAAAACTTCATTTTCAATGCGTCTCTCAACCATTTTTCACGCACTAGAACAATGGGAGGGAAACAGTTTACACAAGCTCAAGAACAAAAGTACGTTTTCCATCTACAGTGATACTGGAGCATTTGGCACTGAGAGCACTTTAGATATGCAGACTTAAAATGGCTCTTGATCAACCTTGTGTGTAACCTCTCTTAGTATTAGTGCTCCAGCATTGGTGAAATAAGGGATGCATAAATTTCTGCAGTGCTTGAGAGGAGGTGTCTGAGGTAAGATCTTTCCCTCAAGGGTAGACTATTTATTTATTTATTTATTTATTTTATTTATATCCCGCCTATCTAGTCAATTAAGACCACTCTAGGCGACTAGTTTGTCTGTTCTCAGAAAGACAGAATTGACAGACCTTTTGGCAATGATATTTGCTTTTAGGCCTATCAGATTGCAGTCTTAAGACAGTAAAATGTCATTTACTTATTCATTATTATATATTTACTTTCTTGGAGATGCCATTTTGCATCACACATCAAAGTGGCTTGGGCCTCCCCTGATATATCGTTTTTATTCAGTCAACAGTTAATTTGACAGATTTGTTTCATTTTAAGCAGAATATTAGACTCAGGAACATAGAAACATAGGAACCTGCTTTTTGTGTGTGTCAGACCCTTGGTCCAGGTTAGACTAGTAATAATAACAGTTATGATTAGCAGCTTTTATTATTACTAGTCTAACCTGGACCAAGGGAAAATTGGAGATATTAGAGGAACATTTTGCGCAAAGATGAACATGATAAAAGACAAAAATGGGAGGGACCTAACAGAAGCAGAAGACGTCAAGAAGAGGTGGCAAGAATACACAGAGGAATTATATCAGAAAGATTTGGATATCCAGGACAACCCAGACAATGTAGTTGCTGACCTTGAGCCAGACATCCTGGAGAGCGAAGTCAAGTGGGCCTTAGAAAGCCTGGCTAACAACAAGGCCAGTGGAGGTGATGGCATTCCAGTTGAACTATTTAAAATCTTGAAAGATGATGCTGTTAAGGTGCTACATTCAATATGCCAGCAAGTTTGGAAAACTCAACAGTGGCCAGAGGATTGGAAAAGATCAGTCTACATCCCAATCCCAAAAAAAGGCTGTGCCAAAGAATGCTCCAACTACCGTACAATTGCACTCATTTCACACGCTAGCAAGGTTATGCTCAAAATCCTGCAAGGTAGGCTTCAGCAGTATGTGGACCGAGAACTCTCAGAAGTACAAGCTGGATTCCGAAGAGGCAGAGGAACTCGAGACCAAATTGCTAACTTGCGCTGGATTATGGAGAAAGCCAGAGAGTTCCAGAAAAATATCTACTTCTGCTTCATTGACTATGCGAAAGCCTTTGACTGTGTGGACCACAGCAAACTATGGCAAGTTCTTAAAGAAATGGGAGTGCCTGACCACTTTATCTGTCTCCTGAGAAACCTATATGTGGGACAGGAAGCAACAGTTAGAATTGGTCATGGAACAACTGAGTGGTTCAAAATTGGGAAAGGAGTACGGCAAGGCTGTATATTGTCCCCCAGCTTATTTAATTTATATGCAGAATACATCATGCGGAAGGCTGGACTGGAAGAAACCCAAGCTGGAATTAAGATTGCCGGAAGAAATATCAACAACCTCCGATATGCAGATGATACCACTCTGATGGCAGAAAGTGAGGAGGAATTAAAGAACCTTGTAATGAGAGTGAAAGAGGAGAGTGCAAAAAACAGTCTGAAACTCAACATCAAAAAAACTAAAATCATGGCCACTGGTCCCATCACCTCCTGGGAAATAGAAGGGGAAGATATGGAGGCAGTGTCAAATTTTATCTTCCTGGGCTCCATGATCACTGCAGATGGAGACAGCAGCCCTGAAATTAAAAGACGCCTTCTTGGGAGGAAAGCAATGACAAATCTTGACAGCATCTTGAAAAGTAGAGACATCACCTTGCCAACAAAAGTCCGAATAGTCAAAGCTATGGTTTTTCCTGTCGTGATGTACGGAAGTGAGAGCTGGACCATAAGGAAGGCTGAGTGCCGAAGAATTGATGCTTTTGAATTGTGGTGCTGGAGGAGACTCTTGATAGTCCCCTGGACTGCAAGGAGAACAAACCTATCACTTCTAAAGGAAATCAAACCTGAGTGCTCACTAGAAGGACAGATCCTGAAGCTGAGGCTCCAGTACTTTGGCCATCTCATGAGAAGAAAAGAGTCCTTGGAGAAAACTCTGATGTTGGGAAGGTGTGACGGCAAGAGGAGAAGGGTACGACCGAGGATGAGATGGCTGGACAGTGTCTGCGAAGCAACCAACATGAACCTGACACAACTCCGTGAGGCAGTGGAAGACAGGAGGGCCTGGCGTGCTCTGGTCCATGGGGTCACGAAGAGTCGGACACAACTAAACGACTAAACACACACACACATGATTAGCAGCCCCCATCCCTACCTGGATATCTATGGTATTTCTTGGTGGTCTCCCATCAAAGTATTACTTAGCCTGCTCTTGCTCAGGCTGGACTCTCTTTCCAAAGTCAAATACAATCAGGTGTGTTCAAGGTTGTACAGTGTTTATTCATCTTTGTTGTTTCCTATTTCTGTGTTATATATTGTGACTGCATAGAAATGAGCTATTGTATGGAAAGTAGGTTGTCACTAAGAATGAAGTCAGGTTTCTCCTTGGATTCATCCTCATTTTAACCTCTGGCCATTGTGCAGTGAGGATCATTAACAGCAGCAATGGTAGTAGCAACAGCAGTTGCAAAAGTTGTATATTCTGGGAGGTGCTAGCTTACACCTAATCTCTTTCAGGTTCAGGAATGTTGGCTTTCCTGTTTACCTTAACCCTCAAAAATTCAAGAGCCTATCTTCATATTAGTACTTCAGACAGCATCAGAATATAGTAGGGCGAGGTTTCCAATGTATGTGCGCTCCTTCTTGTTCCACTATGCCAAATTCGTGTTTTGTTCTGGTGGATTGTTTTGTTGTTGTTGTTAATGAGGAGGAAACAGTTAATTTTCCACCTAGACCAAATTCAAGTGGTGATTTATCAGAAAAGCTCTGTGTCTGTTTTCTTTTCCACATAACAGACTTATGACATTTAGGTTCTTCACACCTTTAACACTGCTGACCTCCTGTTTTGTAATTGCTTAACACTATCTTTATAGGGAAGGCACCTAATAAAGACTAGGATCTTTAGATTTCATTCTCAGCCTTTCTTTCTATTTAACCTCCAGACAGGGAGAATTACCTTTGTGTCTGCTAGAATCCCTTTTCTCTTATGTCTTCCTCTGTTAAAGCTTAGGCCAATTTGATGCTCTTAGAAGAGCTGTTAACAGAATGTGCCTGTCAACATTCTCAACATTTGAGAGTTATTTCAGATCACCCTTATTGCGCTATAACCCACATCATGGGCAAACATATATATCTAATTCAACATGCTCAATTCAGTTTGAAATTAGGAGCAATTCTACATAGTAGGCATATGAACCCCCATAGCTGTTTGATTAGAGGAATGTGATTTCAGGGAGGCAAAGTCTCCAAAACAGTAGCAGCGAGAGAGGTGATAAGCCTTATTTAACCCTTTTTGCCCACTGCTCATCTCTAAACCATTCTTCACTACCAACTTCCCTTCCTCTGAGCTACAAATGTATGATGGACAGTATAAGCATGCATTTAGAGCTGTACATATTGGGTAAGAACGAGCTTGCTGAGGATGAACTGGCAACAACAATGGCATCACAGGACACAAGATAAAATCCAAAGTCCCTCTTCCTCCCACACTTCCAGCAAAATTCAGCTCTCGAGCCACTTTTCCCCTGAAAGCAACTACATATCAGGATTCATATGAATATATTTTGGTGTGTTATGTTGATTGTCATTAGCTTCTGAAAATTCAGGTCCCTGCTATTACAGCCACCATGATACTCAATAGCTCTTCATAACTATAATACCTGTAAGCCCAAGAGGATAATTTAAAAGCTTTCTTTGCACAGAACCCATAATTAGTCACACAAATTGTGCTGGAGATTTTGCAGCTTCACATGCTGCCTCTAGTAGGTATGGCTGGGAGGGACCTTTCTGGGCTGGGGTGACTGCCAATTTATCTGCACTAACCAATTAATCTGACAATCAATCTGCACTAACAATCATTCCTTCTCCCCTCTGAATTCAACAAGAGCCCTTTCTCTCTGCTCTGTGCTCTTTCCGTCTGTTTTGTCTTTTGGAAGAAGTGTGTTGTTTGTTTGCTGTTGATCTGTTCACAATTGTAAATACAGTAATAAAATGTTTTTACTGTTTCTCCTACAGATGTCTCAGAATTAGTTATTGAGACCTAGTGCTAGCTAATGAGAAAGGGGTGGACTATCTGGGAAAGTCCTTGCTATTCTCTTCTGTAACTCTCTGTACTTCTACTGCAAAGCAAAGGGAATTTTGCCAGAAATACAAAACTCTGCAGCACATTGTTCATTTTGAAAATGTTGTATGGTTGTTGTTATTTTTTTGGGGGGGGCTCTTTGGCTGTGTTCTGAAGGTTTTTCTTCCTAATGTTTCGCCAGTCTCTGTGGCCAGCATCTTCAGAGGACAGGAGTCAGAACTCTGTGCTCTGGTGCGGTTCATTGTCTTTATTCTCCCATTTAGACTCCATTTCCCATTTTAAACTTCCTTTATGACACCCTGTTTTGTCCCATGGTGAATAATTAATTTTACCAGCAGACTTATTCACAGTTATCTCTAACATTCACCAAAGGAGATTTGAGATTGTGCCATTTTAGACTACATTAAAAAGTTTTGCCCTAGATATTGAGGTAATATTTCTGCAAAGTAATTGTGTGTTTTACTATTTTTTTTGTCACCCAGACTGATTTGTTGTGACTAATTTAACTAATTATTGGTGGTATTTCAGAATGAACATTGCATAGCTTTGCTAACACTGGAAATCAATGGACCATTTGCTTTAAACCATTCTTTCAGCATATGATGATTTCCAGCTATGATGTGTTTCATGTAGGAGTATGGCACTGTCAGATGCCAGCCAAGGCTGATTTGCAGGATCAGAGCGGAAAGGGGTACTTCTGTAGGACCAATCCTCATATGAAGTCAGCAGGCAAATAGGCAAGGGCACTCCGCAGGAAAATATTTGGGAAAGGAGAGGACAATGAGATGGCAAATAGTCAAGACCCAGAGAAAAGCAAGCAGGTGTAGACAGCCAAAAAGATTGAGAAAGTAGTTAGTATAATGATGATAGTGCATGGAAGAACCTAAAGTATCCCATAAGTGACTGTACTAAAAAAAAAAAAAAAAAAAAAGGATTTTCCATCATCCCAAGTAAGGAAAATTAAATCTTCAGCCATTTCGGATGCATCACTGTCAAAGATATATAAAAGATACCCAAATCTTGGGTCACTAAGTTTATGAGAGCAGCAAATATTACAGTTAAGGAATTCTGAAGTTTAAATAGTCGAGACACTAATCAGCATCATCCACCTCCTTCCTTTTTCAAGGTATGTTGAAAGTCTACCTTCAATAAGACCAGGGCAACCAATGAAGCCAAAATATTTCTTTGCTAGATATAGAAAGAAATGTTAGAAATCCTTCAGTGTATTGAAGTACTCAGCTGAGAGGTACTTCAAAGAAACCACAAGATCTCCATAGATCCTAGCTTAGCACAAGCTTGATCCTATAGTCATCTTCCATCCATTAGTCCATTCACTTTGTTATATATTACAGTAGTTTTCATTATTTGAAATGATCTGGATAATTCCTGAAAACATAAAACATTTGAGTTAAGGAGTGTGTTCACAGATAGACATTTCCTTTGGCAGCAATATATACCCTGTGGTGAGCCCTGTGCTGTCTCCGAAGCACGTTAATGAGGCATGTTAATGAATTTGAAGGGCCTAATTAATAAGTTTTAGCATTTGAATATAGGGACATCAATTGATAATAAACCAGGAAGTCTTAAGATGCTGGAGAACAATGCAACAAAAGTCACAGGTGGGAAGAGGAAGGTTCTTAGCTGCAGCTGAGATAGAGGATGAACCTAAGAAAGAACTGACCATGTTGACAAGGCCCAAAATCCTGTCCTCATCAAACCAACTTTCCAATAATGTTGCCAAAATAAAAGAATTCAGAGGAAGAATGGGGAGGAATTCTTCAGTCACTGCTCACATTTTCCCTCCCAGTTGAGTCACGCTACCTCACTCATTGTAGAACCACTTTTACTTAACCAAAGATTTCTTCATCTGTTAGATCAGACTGGTCAGTGGTGATACACAGGTGACATCCGAATGGACCAATCTACACAATAGCACCAGGCAACAATCAGAAGCAGGTTGCACTGTGCTTACTAATGGGCACCACTGGAGTCCAGAAGAGGAGGGTGAGGCTGCCCAGTGGGGACAGTGTCTAGGTAGGCCAACCCTCCCATTAGAAAGAGAGTGGCAGCTACCTCAGATGCCAAATGTTGGGAGTAGCTGCTACAGCTCCCTTATCCTTCCCAAGCCTCCTGTCCTGTTGGGGTACAGAGCTGTATTTGTCAAACAGACTTTCCTGCACCTGTAAAATATCCAGTTCTTTCAGTTATGGTTGGAGAATGTTATCCCTTACCAATGAAGCTGCTAGTCCTAGCAGATTCAGTTCATGGAAGGGGTAGGAGAGACACCACCTTGTCTTTCACCTGTGTCAGCAGAATGTCATGACCAACACTGAATTCAGGTCAGTGATGCCATTAGGCCCTCTAGTAGTCTGACATATTGCCTTCATTCTCCACTTCTTACTATTTTCTAATAGAAAACATACCAGCCCCACACCTTCTAGACCACTACTCATTAGTGTTGGTGGCAATATGATACACAGACAAACCGACACAGACACAGAAAGAGATACACAACAATCTATTCACATATTGATGTATGCCACTAAAATACATCCAGGCTGAGCTTGCTCTGCTTTTTGCCCATAATAATCACACACCATAATAATGCATCTCTTGAACATATTTTCTTCCCAGAAAGATAACTGTATTACTTTGTAACCTGCCATAGCAAAACCAGTGAAGAGCCTTGCAGCACCTTAAGAGCTAGCAAGTTTTATTTCTCATAAACCTTCATGGACTGCATCTGAAGAAGTAGGTTACAGTCCACAAAGCCTTGTGCCAAATAAATCATGTTAATCCTTAAGGTGCCACAAGACTCTTTGTTGATTTTCTTTCTGTTAACAGCTTTCAGTTCTAGGGCTTCTTAAGCAAAGAGCTCACATGCTGTTAAAAGCTGGTTTAATTTATTAAACTGACTTAATTGGGGCAAGTGTTTCATGCTATCCCTCCACTAGATAGATGTCCTACATCTTATCCACTACCAAAACCTTTTTCTGGGAGAAAAAAATGCTGAATTTTGCTATCCCATCTTTTCTCTCTCCAGGCTAGTATAGTAGCTAGTGAAGAATTAGTACTGCGGAAAAGCCCAGCTACATCTTAAACTTGTTTCAAGGTTTCTCCTCATTTCATCTAGTCACACATTCAATGGATATGTCTTTTTGTTCTAAAAACCATACTTTTGCCATAAAACCAAGTTGCAGTGCTTCAATCAAGGCAGTTTAATGGAATTGTGTGTCCAGAGTATCAGCTCCTAAGCAATGTTTATTTCAAAAGTAATGGCCAACCACTTCCTTTCATTTGGCAAGCACTTGCTTAAGGGGCTTCTCAAATGTGAAATGACCATCTCTCATGCTGAGATTTACCAGTCCTTTATCCTAATGACCCAGCCATCCCTTGAAAGAGATGAACTGTGCAGTCCTGTGCTATTCAGTCGTATAAAAAGACATGGTTAGGGATGTGTTTTATTCCCTTTTTCAAAAGAAATACTGTTATGTCATTCAGGGCCCATTCTAACATTAGGCAAAAGGTAGGGCGTTGTTGCTCCCTTGAGTCCTTTATTGGGAGCAAGGCAGACAATAAAGAAAATGAATGAAATCAATGGTTCCTTACAGTAAATGGGCAGTAAATGGTAGCTACTTAATTCCTTTTTATTGTCAAAATAAAGGCAAGAACATATTTGACTGGCTTAGATTTTGAGACCCCATTAAGGCACCTTTGTATTACTATCTACCTGCTCTTATGTTAGGCATGGTGGGATCAGAGTTTGCTGCTGTACATCAAGAAGGAAAATGCTTGGTCCACTGACGAGCTCCGCCTTGTTAGCACGGGCCACCATTGCCTCCTTCCCGAGATATTGTGAGATGTTGAGAGTCTTGCGAGAATGACCTGGGAAGGGAGGAAGGAAGGAGTGTGTTATTTAAGAAAGCCTCCCCCTCCCTCCTGCCTCTTCCTTTCTGGCAACAAAGGAGGGTGGAGCTCCACAGTTTGGGTTGTTTTCGAACTGCGTCCCTCTGGTTCAGCTTTTTGGCGGTTTCACTTCTCAAAAGGGAGGGGGTTGCACCAGCGCCCCCTCACCGTTTCATTGGACATAACTTTAGGATGCATACAAATGCACCTTATAAACAAGACTCACTGAAGTATTTTTCTCACATAAAATAGCCCAATTTTCCACTGCCCCTGGTCACTGTCTTTGCAATGCAATTGGCAGATGGGCATACTAGCACTTCCGTCTTCAGTCTCCCATCCATTCCTATGCTTTAAAGTAGGTTCTCCACTTTTGACTACATTGCCCCATGTACAGATATTCAATTAAGGTGCATTTATTCTTTTAACAAAAGGTTAACATTTTCAGTTCAGGAAGGAGGCTTGCGATGCCCATGTCCTTCACTGAAAGTGTTGAAGACAGCCACCCTGTCTTCAACACTTAAGCTCAAATTTCCTGGAAGAAAATACATCCACCACTATTTGAATGAAAGTGGTGGATGTATTGCAATGGCCAGCCTGCCGCTCAGAAAATGTACATTCATTTACGTATTATATATTATACAATGATATGGTATTAATATCCCAACCATCATAAAAATCACAGAATAGATTATAATAATTATAATAAAATAAAATGTTACAACTTACAAGCAATATTAAAAGAATAAAATAGAAAAAAACCACAATACTGTAATTATCAGCAGAAACAGACAAACACATGGTAGGGAACCAATCATACTCCTTGGCCTCTCAAAAATATCCTGGCATTGAAATGCCAGAAACATTGGCACCAGACTTAGCTCTGGGTAGAGAACATTCCACAGTTAGGAAGCCATCCTCTAAATCATGTCTTCTTCTTCCCCCATTCTCCTGTCATATTGAAGAAACATGCAAAGGCATGTTAGACCAAGTCAGATCATTGCCCAACTAGATCAATGTCGCCTGCACTGATGAAGAGCAGCTCCTCAAGATTTTAGGAATAGGACCTGGAATCTTTTCCATATAAGGGTTGTACTTCACCAGCAGCATCAATATTTTGTCCACTCTCCCAATAGAAATGTTCTTAATCTCTGTAATGAATACAAAGAAAATGAGGCACTTACGTGTTCTAGTGAGTGCTTTCTAATTCATCTCTTTACCTGAGCAATTGCAATGGGTCTAGGAAGGGACTCATGAAGTTTAAATAGGTGATGGAGTGCTAACAATACAGAGCTTGATAAATATTAACCTATCCAAAGTCTAGCTTGAGAAAATGTCAAAGGGACAATCAATGTCTGCCTTCTAGTTTCTCTGCAGCAACAATTCCTTGCATGTATATATAATGTATTCTGTACCATGCCACTTGAACATACACCACATCAGATTCAGATATTGTGTCATTCAATGCATTATGTACCGCTCTAACTTGTCAAGATGTCTCTGGGGCTTAGTCCCAATATCACTGAATATAAATTGAAGCAGTGATTATGCTAAAGCATCTTACAGTGTTGGCAGACAGCTGACCTCCATTTCTGTGGACAAGGATAAAGGACCAAGGTGAAGCCCAGCAGTATATTTCAAAAAGTTTTAATTATGTTTCATTGAGTGCTACCAAAAAACTGTACAGATAAGTTTTTTTTCACAACAAAAGGCATAGGCAGATGTTCTGCATCATAGACCACTGCACATCAGAAATAGAGGAGGCCATGTCAGCGGATGAAGCCTTGCTAAAATCTTCATTTGCCTTCTGAGAATTCAAGTTCTAGGATGGGACACTATCAGATTATTTAGAAGTAACAAATAAGGGGAGTGTTGGGTTTTCCCAGAACGATTCATTAGCCAAAGAGTATGACACCAGGGGAATGCAAATAGTTCAAAAAGCCAGACTGCCAACAAAGTAAAATGGAGTGTTAGGTTCCACATGAGACAAAAGTGACGAAGGTACAATTCATAGCCTCTCCCTTCCCTGCAGGCAAAAGACTTGCTTGGTCTGGTTAGCAGACTTACCAACTGCCTTAGGTGGAGCCACACAGACCTCTTGGTTGGCTTGGGAGTAGAAAAATGTGAAAGAAGGTCTCAGAAGACATTTTTGAACCCTATAGTTTAAAAAGCCAATTACGCCCAAATTGGGGCAAATGCTGGGAGCACAAGAGGTTCCCATGTAGATTCCTCTTTTGACTTCATCTGGAATTTCAGAAGCTGGAACAGAAATTCATGTAAATCTCTCTTCGGATATATTCTGTGAAGAGAAACAAGCAGAACAAACCTATCTGCCCTTGAGAAGGGTTCACATCATAACATGGCCTCAGGACAGTATTACACAGGATCAGAGCTCTGAGGTTGTCTGAACAGCAGACAGAATGCAAGCATCATTTGCTGCTCTCCTCGGGCTTCTTCATTCCCTCTCACTCTGGACCTCATCACATTCTCTGAGGATGTGGAAGTGTATTTTCCCAGCAAACTACTGTCTTGCTATGAGCTATGCCTGCTGACATGCAAACAGCTACTATGGGGTGCCATAGTCTTGAAAATGTGAATTGAGATCCATTACATTAACAAATGAGCTGCCTCTGATGGAGACAAAACTTTTTGGATAAGGATATAATTTTGGATTCTCCTTGGAAATATGGCCATGGAAACTCCCAGAAACAGAGTCTGCAAAATTTACCACTACTGCCCTGCTTCTAGGAAATTCAAAGTCTGTCTGGCACAAATTCATCAGGAGAGGTGACATTTCTGCTTTTTCTTTCCTTCTTCAGGGCTGTTCTGTTTTTTAGCTTTTTAGTGAATTCCTTCCCATGGAAACCAGTGAGAGGTAATTTTTCTGTACAATATCTCATGGGATTTCTCTCCATGAGTAGCCCTTGCCCACCTCATTTTATCCTTTCTCAGTACTGAAGTGCCAATATGAGAAGGAAAGCAACAGAGACATTTCTCCAGGGAGTGCAAGATCTTCATTCCCCCTGCTTTAGCTCGGCATGCTAGCTGGAGAGTGCTTCTATTCCAAAAAGTAACATTTCCGAGGTCTGCCCCTGGAATCCTGCGCTTCTTATGAGGGACCACAAGATTGCAGGTGAAATCTCCAGGGTGTGGGGTCTTGAATTAGACCACATAATAGGAAAGACACCTTGGATATATCACCTACATTCAGTTGAAAGGTGTATTCTGTGTTAATCTTATTCTGACTGCCATTTGATCCAGCAAATGGGATTTTGGTGCAGAAACTTCTCTGCAGACAACCAATATGTAAAAGCTGCATTAGAAAGCCAGAATTCCATATCCAAAAACATCACCCATAACATATGAATTATTCCATAAGGATTCGCCCATGAACTATTTGCATAAATTAACACCTTTCTCTTCAAAAGCAGCTCCTATGGTTTCCTGGATATGAGCATCTAGTAATGGTGCATTTAGTAATGGCCAAAGTGGAAAAGCTCCTCTCAAACAAGAAACCACATGTCTGCATTTCTACACTTGGACAACCAAGTGTGCACCAACAACAAAAAAGATTTCTTCTTTCTATCTTCAAGTAACAAAGCTGTTTCTAAATTTAAGATCTCAAGGTTATTAATCCATGTGCACCATCTGGGAGCAGGTTTTACTGAAGACAAGTATGTTTCCTCATCTAAGTATGTTTGCTCATCTGAGGAAACATACTTAGGATAGCTCTCATCATGTTTGTTCAGTAGTTCTGACATTAATTGTTTTTGTCTTTTTACTTGAAAATCAGTTCACCTATAAGGCAGGATATATCTTAAAGCTGTACCTTTCCAGGTAATTAGCTTTCTTTGCAGCATTTTTAAAATGGTTAATAAGAAGACCAAAAATCTAAGCTAGTAAACCTCTGCCTCTGGAATTTAATCCAGTCTTTAGAATTTCCTCATCCATTGGAGAGAATGCTGGGGAGGCCATTTTCCCAAGGCACAGACTTCAGTTTGGAGAGATTTCCTTACACACCACTGACTTTCCAAGCAATTCCAGAAAAAAGTTTAGCAATAGCAACACATCTGCACTAATGTATTATCCACCCACCCATTCAAAACATCATTTTTATTTCTTATGCATTTTGATACAATGATTTTTTCTCAACAAAGCATTTTAGAACAGTTGTCCAACACCTTTAAAAGCTGGCCAACTCCAATTTCCTTCTTTTGCACTTAGTATATGTAGTCAGTATCTCCAGTGCAATGAGGTAATCTGAACTGCTACAAGAAAATCCTTGTGACTCAATATCAATCAACCAATAAATACAATTTTGCCATTTCTAAAGAGGGATTTGATATCAATAGAGACGTAGATACAATTTATAATTGGCATCTGATATTGTTAAAGCCTACACACACCATTTTGTAACTTGTGCATATGAGTCCATTTCCAGCTGTGTCAAGATGACCATAGAGGCAGGAAGATTGAGGAGTACCTCATTCTGCCCTAAATGTGATTCCTTGAGTGATTCTTACAAATAGATATTTCCATTTTCCCCCCTCAACTTTGAAGGAACCTTGATGGATTTGGGGATACAATACTTAGGTCAGGAAACAACAAATAGCATTCTACCATAAATAGAACCATAGATATATCTAATGGAAATGTGTTGGCCTTGTATCTTTGCCAAGTGCAAAATGTGGCTATGACCACATTACATAATTTGCAATAGTTCTGAATCAGTTGCATAGTGTCGTTCTTCCCACTCAGGTTGCCAAGTCAACAGCATCCCGTTCTCTGAGATTTCAGGATCAAAGGCTGACAAAGGCTGAGAACAAGAATGGTCTTTGTGGTGGCATAGGAGAGGTTCCTTGTGATGTTATAGAGGCTGAACAGCCAATCATAGGGAGAGAAGCAAGCACAGCACCCACAGAGACACCTTTGAGCATTGATGACAGATGGGAAGAAATAGGGGCGGTAGTTTTAAAGATATCTGACACTAAAAAATCAATTTTCCTTTTCTAGCACCACTCACCCAGAGTGAGTCTCTCCAGCTAGAGACCCTGAGAAGCATGGTCATTCCCTCAGGTTTCAGCCCATAGTGCTCTGACAGCTGGCAAGCCACTTCCCACCTCAGACCATATTCCCCAGATCTCTGAAATTTTAATTTTATATGGTGAAGAGCAATATTAAATGCTGAGTTCCTTTTATTAAATCATTCCACATCACACTTAAAAAAAATGAAACCTATATCAAACTGTGGTAGAAGAGGTGTAGCAAGTAACCTCAGTCTGCTTCTAGAATGAAGTCACAGACATTTCAGACTGGAACATTCAATCAATACTGAATCTCTGTTACCAATTCCAGCCTCTGAGCTAACATGTATTGGGCTGGGCTGTCGATATCCTCTATGTTCTTAGAAGGACTTAAGACCATTAAAACATGCCTCAGTTTTTTTTGAGCCCCAAACAGACAACAGCATATTTACCTGTGGCAAATCAGGTCATATTCATATTGTTCTCCTTTTGTTTTTATCTGCTCCTTACATTTTAAGAGATGTCCTACATTTTAATGTGTGGTGGAGAGCAAAGTGTTCTAAACTGAGAACTGTCAAGCTACAATTTCCACTTTCATTGCCCTAGGCCAGTTTCAATATAAACAACAGCAGTTATCTTGAAAAAATGTCGAAAACAAAAGTGCCTCAGTTCCAAACTTGCTTTTATATCAGTAAAATAAAAAAAAGCACAGTGGTTCAATTTTAAAAACAGTTTAATAAGTGTAATGTAATGTTTATTGCTAAATGACATACTCTGTGAAGCTGTTTGCTGTAAGAAACTTACCTCAAAATGTTGGTGCTTTTTGTCACTGCAGTTCAGCCTAAGCTGTGAAGTAATGAAGCTGTTTCCCCAACCCAGAAAACAAAGCCTACACACACACACACACACACACACACACACACACACACACACACACACACACACACACACACACACACACACACACACACACACACACACACACACACACACACACACACACACACACACACACACACACACACACACACACACACACACACACACACACACACACACACACCACAATGAAATTAACCATCTGTAACAAGCACACACACAAAGCAAAAAGCAAATAATCACCCTGCTTCATTATGACTTGGCAGCACAATAAAAAAATGCATAGCTGAAACTGGGACAAATATTTGCCAGTACTCCAAACATTCAACAGACTGTGCATGAGAGAAACTCAATAGATTTTTCTAGATCTTTGCTTTCCTCTTTCTGTTTTTGCACTGGATAGAACTTTGATCTTCTTCATAATAATAGAGAGAACCACATGCTTTACAGATCTGAGGGACTCTTTTTCACTCTCTTACCACCTAGCAGCAAAGTATACTGCTTACAGTCTATACCAGCCCATAGACGTAAAACATTATCTGGGTGGTTTACAATTTAATTGTACAAGCTACACATTGCATTTCCCCACATCCCACACCTTCAGTGAGCTGGGTACTTATTTTACCAACCTTGGAAGAATGGAAGACTGAGTCAACCTTGAGCCAGTTGCCCGAATCCACTGGGATTGAAGATACCACGTGAGCAGAGTTTTGTGTGCAATACTGCAGTTTAACCACTGAACCACGAGGCTCCTTCTGGGGGGCAGAGTTGGGGCTTAATACATGGATTGAGCAAAGGGAATTATAGTATGCTTTTATCTTCTACTCTTAGCCATTTACATAATTTCTGGGCTAAGGATGAGAATGTGTATGAACTGACAGGTGCAAAGTAAAGAAGTCTCTTCTTTGAATTCCTGCCCCCTCAGCAGTTTGAGGGAGTGTTGTTTAGGGCGCTTGTACAACTTATTTTTATCTCAACAGTATTTCTAGCTATGAGCAGCATTGGGTTTCTTCTTCCATGTGGGAAGCAGATAAAGAGAACACTGTGATTCCAACCATGGGTGTCTACAGAAGGAGGGAGGAAGATTATTATTGATTGTCGTGTTGTTTAAGGACACAGGAAAATGCACTTTGTTATGGTACTATCTCCTATGTATGCCAGTACAGCGGTGCCTTGCTTGATGATGTTAATTCGTTCCAGCGAAATCGCTGTAGAGCGAAAACATAGTCAAACGAAACGAAAAAATCCCATTGAAACGCATTGAAAACCCATTCAATGCGTTCCAATGGGCTGAAAAACTCACCGTCCAGCGAAGATCCTCCATACGGCGGCCATTTTCGGTGCCTGTAAAGCAAGGAATCAGTCCTAGAAAACAGCGGGGGGCCATTTTCTTCAGCCGGTGGCCATTTTGAAACCTGACGACCAGCTGTTTGCTGATCATCGTAAAGCGAATGCGTAAATGCATCCATACACATTCTCATTGCTAAACGAAATTCCCCCATTTAAACCATTGTTTTGTGATCGCAAAAGCGTCAACATAATGCAGATTTGTTGTAGAATGGGGTAATCGTCCAGTGGGGCATGACTGTATGCCACTCGTTTACCTTCCTCCCTCCCAGAAGAACAATTCCTCCAAATACTGTTGGCCCCAATGTTCTCGGCTACATTGAGTGTTCTAGTGCAGTGGTTCTCACCTTAACCCAGGTGTTCTTGGACTGCAGTTCCCAGAAGCCTTCACCACCAGCTGTGCTGGCTGGGCGTTCTGGGAGTTGCAGTCCAAGAACACTGGGTTACACAAGGTTGGGAACCACTGTTTTAGTGCAATAGTGGGCAACATATAACCCACAGCCCACATGCTGTTCTCACTTTCTGTGTTTCATGGCTCTCCTAGGCAAACTCATCAATCATTTCCTTCTTTTATGTCAATTCAGGAAAGAAAGCAAATGTTCTGCCACAATGCCCTGCAGGACTCTACCATGCAAGAGGATGATGTAGCACACATTTGTATCATTGAGTGATCACACTGTGGGCCTTCCCAATGAGAAAATCAGATTCTCAGCTTGAGATGTTCCCATTTTTACCAAAGACTCCTTTTTGGCCAGGTGTTTTCCTGGTAATTTTCCAGTATATAAACATTGTTCATAATCTTTAAGATGCTATCATGTTAGAAGAGGCTTTTCTTAATTCTTATTTTTATTGTTAACTGGGATTTTGAAATGAAAAACCATATTACAATGTTCTTTTAAAAATGGATATGTAACTCGATAACTTCTGCAGTTGTGGCTGCACTATATGGTCAACAGGAACTGAGTGTACCATAATCTCATGGCCCTGTAGCATGGTGTCCTGTAGTATATGAAGTTGTCATACCCTGTTCTGGTGCCTGAAAAGGGAAAGGATCTTGATAGTTGTTGTAGGGTTTTTTTGGCTGTTTGGCCATGTTATGAAGGTTTTTCTTCCTAATGTTTTGCCAGTCTCTGTGGCCAACATCTTCAGAGGACAGGAGTTAGAAATCTGTCATACACAAACCTGACCTCCTATTGGGACACAAGAGCTACAGAAAATTACCTACACAAAGACTCCAACCATCACCCATGACAAAAAGAGGCTTAATCAAAACACTGGTACACCGTGCGAATCGAAGCTGTGAAGCACCGAACTCAACCATCTGAATTGGGCCCTACAGGCAAATGGCTACTCCAAACATGAAATCACAAGAGCCATCAAACCAAGAAAACAACACCGAATTGAAGAAGAAAAACAGCCACCCACAAATAAAGTATTTCTGCCATACATCAAAGGGGTCACGGACTGCATGGGGAAACTTTTGAAAAAACACAACCTACAAACAGTATTCAAACCCACCACAAAAATACAACAAATGTTACAATCAGAAAAGGACAAAAGGGACCCCCTCACTATTGCAGGAGTATAGCGAATACCTTGCAGTTGTGGACAAAACGCAGCATCCACACCAGAATCAAGGAACATGAGAGACACTGCAGACTAAAACAATCAGAAAAATCAGTAGTAGGTGAACATGGCCTGAAACAAGCTGGACACTAAATTCTATTTCAAAAGACAGATGTACTGGACAACACCAGCAATCATTGTGTTGGCCTACAAAGGGAAGTCACTGAAATCCATAAACACCAGCAGAGCTTCAACAAAAAAGAAGAAAGTTCAAAACTTAACAAAGCCTGGCTCCCAGCACTGAAAAATACAGCCTGAAAAAGGTCAATGAACTCTACCAGCCACAAGGACAAGGGATCATTGACAAAAAAGACCAGCTAAAGACATCCATCAATCACAGTGACAGATCATCTCACCCCCTTATCACAACAATACACCCACAATAAAAACACCCTGATCATCATAATTACCCAATCTGCTGAAAAGGACAAAAAGCTGATCCCCCAGCTACAAATACTAAACTATCCCACACACTAAACCACAACACACACAGAGTTCTAACTCCTGTCCTTTGAAGATGCCGGCCACAGAGACTGGTGAAACGTTAGGAAGAAAATCCTTCAGAATGTGGCCAAACAGCCCAAAAAACCTACAACCACCATTGGATCCCGGCCGTGAAAGCCTTTGAGGAAAGGATTTTGCTAGGCTACTGTGCTCATCAAAGTTTCCCTGGCTCCATTTTATATCCATTACTTGATTCTGGAGGGCATTTGCAGCTGGCCTGTAAAAACAGTGACTACATGACTCATTCCTGATGCATGTGCACTCAGAATTTCTTCACAATCCTGCCTTAAAGAGAAATTCATGCTTGTGTTGCATGCCTGTCTGCTTAGCACTTCATTGACCTGCTTTTAACATTC
The DNA here is from genome assembly GCF_051106095.1 of Pogona vitticeps. Taxonomy (NCBI): domain Eukaryota; kingdom Metazoa; phylum Chordata; class Lepidosauria; order Squamata; family Agamidae; genus Pogona; species Pogona vitticeps. Next base: position 196,550,121 of record NC_135785.1, on the reverse strand, counting down.
TCCTCAGATATACATAATGACTCTTTTACAAAGTTTTAATCTTTAAGGGGTCATTAGGATGATTCAGCTGAGGTAGCCAGATCTCATTAGGTACTATAACTCCAGAAGATTTCTTATTAAGATGCGAATGAGGAGGAATCCTTTGCAGTGTTAAACAAGGACTTATGCAACTGAAACTCTAGCTGCTCAGCCTTCCAAAGCGAGACCATGCAGAAATGTTTACTCAACTGCTGAACAATCTGGAGTTTTGCCATCCTAGAGGCTGACAAAGGTTTTTTCAGGAAGGTGAACAGATAGAGGAATAGTATATTCTTTGTAATACACACACATGGCGAATAGTTTAGATTCTTGTTATACTTGATGACTGTCCACAGCTAGGTAGTATTATTAATTAACCAATTTGTCTGAAGCATTAATAAGCCACATTTCTGCCCCTCAGGTACTCAAAACAATGTGGAATTAAAACAATAGCACAATTTAAATAGCAAAAACAAAAACAATTTCTCCAACAGACCAGAATAATATTTGAACTCATCAATGGCCCAGCACAACAGGCACTTTTTACTGCCTTGGGAGAGCAGGATTAAAACAGAGTTGGGCAATCTATCATGACTCAAATGCCAATTTTGCTCTCATAAAACACATGCCACCAACAGCCACTGTGACACCCAGAAAGGGTGGCACTGCTGTTAATATGTAGCCTCCAGTGTGTTTCTCCTTCCACTCTTCATGTGCCCATCAAGAACAAAGACACACACACACACACACCAATGGGAATTTCCCTTCCCAAGCAACTAGCTATTGCAAATAGCAGCCAGCCAGGACCATGGAATGAGCTAAAGGTAAGATCCCCTTTTCACCCAGTCCTTGTTCAAACCTTGATGGGCCTCCCCACCCCCCACCTCCAGCATCTCCTATCCAGAAGCTCACAAGGGCTAATCATATGAGTACTATCATCATTAATCAGGCTTCTGATTGATTTTATGTATATTGCTAAAGAGGATGAAAAGTAGAAATTTTCTATGTCATCCTTTTAGCTATCAAAAACTACCAGTAATATGAATGCCCAGGTTCTAGAATCATAGAATAATGGAGCTGAAAGAGGTCTATGAGGCCACTGAGTCCAACTTCCTGCTCAATACAGTAATCCAAATCAACATATATCTGATAGACGGTTGTCTGATTTTCTCTTCAATGCCTCCCATTATAAAGTGCTCACCATCTCCTGAGGTAATTGGTTCCATTAATGTAGCAATCTAATAGTTAGGAAGTTTTGCCTGATATTCAATTGAAATCTGGCTTCCTGTAACTTCCTATTGCATACTCTGCACTCTGGGATGACCAAGAGCAAATCCTATCCCTCCTCTTTCCACCAATGTTTCAAGGATTTGAAAAGTACACATATTTCACAGCTTAGTTGATTCCTCCAGGACGAATTGTCTCCGTGAAACATAGTTTATGAAAAATTGTAAATACTTGCTATCCTTTTCAATCTTATTTCCTCAGTTTTGAACTGTATCTTTAAAAAACACAGAGAGAGGGAAAGACACACACAACCATAGTTCAATTCATTGCCTCAAAAATTTTTTAATGAGGCAGAAAGAGAGCAGGAATAAAGTCTCAAGGTTTGACAGTCAATCATTTTTTGCCTATAGATAGGTGCAACATTTTTTAAAGCATTGAAGTCTTCAGATATGTTTATTATAAAACCTTGTCCTGTCAAAGATGCTTAGCTGCATGGAACTTGGGTGATTACCAACCATAAACACAATGATTTACTGTAATAGCTCACACATTTTTAAGAGCCATGTCTTGTGTGATGTACCCTTGGAAAAAAATAACTAATAGAATCCAGGATGGATGGTCTAAAAACTGCCAAACACACTCATTTTAATGTGTTGCAGGCCTTAAAAGGAGAGTTTCCTAAATTAAATATTTCTACTATAGGTTAGCTTCCAGCTAGCTGTACTTTTGTCATTATAAAGAAATGCATGTATTTGTTAGAAGGGAGATTTCTGAGGAATAATATTGGGGATTGATTTGCAAAAAAAAAGTGAGATTATGCATACAATGCATATGACATCAATTGGTTTTGCTTAACAAAATGCTGTTTATCTTCTTGACTTAAGCTTCTAATCTCTAAATGGGAATATTTTAAGACTCCAGGATAGCTAAGAATTAGCTTTTTCAAGTAGCCAAGACCTAAAGTGCTTCTATACAGAGGCCTCTTTGTGCAGCAATTTCATCTTTCCCTCCTTTTGTAGATTGTAGGGAGAAAAGGTAAATTGTAAGAAATAAGGTGGAAGTAATGGTGAAACATGAGAAAATTTCAAATGAAAGTTGATGACATCTGACACCTTCCCACCTCTAAAATCTGAGGCTAGATGGTAGCACTACAAAAAGCCTCATTTTGAAGTAGCCCTGATATAAACACTTCAGGATAAGGCAAACATTTTGGTCCTGTGAACTAGATTGTCATTCAAGACCATTCCAGTGGGCCAGACACTTCATTCCCCATTTCCTTTTCAAATTTCCCCTTGCATTGCTCCAGGCTTTGGTTTCCCATCGCCCTTCACGAGCCAGATGGGGAACATCCGATTGCAGAGTTTTGAACTTTTGGTTAAATTCCTCTTAGCTGTTCAGCAGAAGTGCAGGGTCTCTCAGGGCAGAGCAGCTTCAGGTTCTCCAGATTATTCCAACCCTTTTCCCACTCACTGGCAGTTACAGTCTCAATAACTCACCCTGATACATTAGTAGTAAAACGAATAAAAACAGCTTCTTTGCTTACAGTTGAACAGATCAAATAGCAAAGTGACAAACACGACTGCTTTGAGCAACAGACTTCAACAGACTCTAGAGAAAGAGAAAGCACTGAGCAGAGATGCAAGGCTTTCTTTGAATTCAGAAGCAGGAGGAACAATTAGTTAGTGCTAGGTAGATTGACAGTCGCCCCAGACCAGAAAGGTCCCTCCAAGTCACATCTTCTCCAGGCAAGGTTGTAGAAACTCTAAAACTTCCGTGGGCTGAGTTAAACACAGGGTTGATAGGTTCCCTCCCTGGGACAGATTGCCTAGAACTTCACTAGGGGAATGGGGACAGATATGTGGCCCTACCTTGTTTTTCCCTTTAAAAAGTCCCTATTTACAGCCATATACTGTATTTTAGTGCAATATATATAACATTAATTAATAATGGGGATGGGGTTCTATTTTATTTATTTATTTATTTATTTATTTATTTATTTATTTATTTATTTATTTATTTATTTATTTATATGCCGCCCACACTACCCAGAAGTCTCTCTATGTGCATGTTATATGCCATCAAGTCAATTCAAATCAAGGAGGCAACTAAATTGGCCATTTATTATGCAATTTACATCAAATTGGGCCTAACTGAACTGGAATTGAAATCTGGACACCAGACAACTTAACACTCAATGTAGGGATGCCTGTTGTGGAATTATCTTTTTTGAGCAGGGAATAAACTTCTTTTTGTTGTTGTTGTTGTTCAGCCAGCAAGGGTGGTTTACATTTGTTCAGCTCAGTTTGACACTGCTTTTGACTGCTTCCTGTCCAACGTGATCACCTGTTCTAATACAAAGAGGCACTTACAGCGGTGTCAGCCTAGTCCCGCAAGAAGCTACTGCTAGGACACTTAGAAGAACTAGTTAAAAGAGAGAGGTAATTGGAAATTGCCAAATTAGCTCCTTGTTAGCACCTTACGGCAGGTTCTGCTGTTAGAGCTCCATGCAAACTGAGCTATCTGCCTCTGCCCCTGCTGACTCTTGCAAATTCTTATCTGAATGACTACAGTGACTCAGCCAGGGAAACCCTGTTTGATAAACTGCAAGTGCACAGCAGATTTCCCCATGGTGTAGTTGCATCCTTACCATAACCCTGGTGGTTTTGAGATTTGTGAGATATTTAAGCGGTAGTTTTACCAATGTCAGCCCCCAGTGAGTTTCCATGGCTGAGCAGGGGTTCGAATCCAAGTCTCCTGAGTTTTGGTCCAACACTTATTCTACTACATTGCATTGATTTTCTCCCTGTACCCGTTCTGGTAATTAAATATAACAATGTCACAGTATATTCCTTTGGGAAAAAGCTCCAAGTTCACTAAAAGAACAGTCCTTTTTTTTTTTTTTACTAAGCTGAGATGACATCCCTGGGCTTTAATTTTGATTTATTTTATCATTTTTAGTTCTATTTTCCCAGGGAGCAACAGGGAGCCATACTGCTCTCTTTGTTAGAATAAGTGATTTGGGGTGAACAAATAAGAAACTGCTAAGGTGTCCGCCAAGTTATTAAACACACTTTTATAAGGCTCCCAAATGTACTTGGGAACAAGAGTGTCAATAATTATACTTGACATCTAAGCAACTTCCTAAAAACAGCAGCCAAAAGTTTATGAACTCCCTTTCACTGTTAGCCAATTCTCAGTCTTTCCATAATTACTTACAAAAGGCCTGCTTTTTTGCTCATATAATTTGCTTCAATGAGCAAATGAAAAAAAAACCCGATTTCCGTACGTGCCTCCTTACAGGGAAGCCTCATGGAGTACAAGAAAAATCTACTTCTCAATAAGAAGGTGGAGATCAAAGCACTTTCTCTCAAAAACCAAGAAACAAAAAAAACTCAGAGCCACATTACAAAAGTGGGCCAAATCTGCACTCCTTTGCACACATAACTGGCAGTAATCTTCTTCTGTAAACATTTTAAAAAATGGACTGAGGGCAAATATTGTTGTGTTTTGATAGACTTGAGAGCTATTCTGAAAGACTTAGGCTGTCATCACATAGCACTTTAGCTTGCATTATGGACTGCTCTGAGAGCAGGCTGGTTTCCTCCATTTTCTGGTGACCACATGATGTATAGCCAATCACAAACCAGCCCAACTCTTATCTATGCCTTTCCATACCTTTTTAGGTCAGGGCTTTTTGTCCTTCTCTGCCAATAAGCTCACTCCCTTTTCTGTGATTGCTAGTACTGAATCAAAGTAGCACTGGTAGGTTTCCTTTTTAAAAAAAAATCAGTGCTATGGCACTTGTGTGACAAGCCCATGAAGTGATAAGTCATATACCAATAAATGAAAAAAAAAACAGCTTTTTCCTGCTCCCTGAAGCGGGGGAGGCAAGAGAGAAGGGGGGGTTGTCTTTATCTCCATGGAGGGGGAATACAGGAAATGATGCAGAAGCATGAACAATGAGGGGAGAGGAACAGGCTAAATACGGGTATTGTGGGATGCAATGTGACTTTCTGTCCCGAAACTAACTAAAACTATAAAACAAAAAACAGTATTAAAATACTATATGACTATCATATTAAAAACAATATTAAAATTAAAACCAGTTTTGAAACATTTAAAAAACTGTAAAAAAATTTTTTGACAAGCACCCCAGAGGCACTTACTGATGAATAGCCTGCCTGAAGAGGAAGATCTTTGCCAGATGATGGAGAGGCAAGAGGGAGGGGACCAACCTGTCTTGTCCGGGCAGCACATTCCAAAGCCTGGGAGCAGCCACTGACAAGGCCCACTCTTGTGTACTCACCAAATGAACTTGGGAAGGTGGTGGAACCGAGGGAAGGGCCTCTCCAGATGTTAAAAGCCGAAAAGGCTCATGTGGGGTGATTCAACCCCTCAAAGAGCCTGGACCCAAGCCAAGCTGCAAGGATCATTCTAAATCTCAGACTACACTTGCAAGCAACCCTGTTTAGTCTAATCTGGACCTGGATAACCCCACTGTCTAGCTGCACACTTTCTTGCTGAAGAGTGGCATAGAACACCCCCCTTTGGGTGCCCTGCCTTGGCAGGAAGAAGATGATCAAAGAAAGGGGTGCTTTACCCCCAAATTTTGGAAAGATGCACCACCACCCAGCCCCAATCATGAAGTTCCACTTCCTCCACCACACCCTATTCCTTCTCACTATTTTCCAACTAATGTTATATAGTCTGGTCTCCTTCCACTACTGCTACCAGCAAGAAAAGAGCAATCTGCATCAGGATTAAATATTTGTCGATCCGTATTCATCAAATTTTAAGTCCCAACGAATACGGTTTGATGAATATTTCCCCATTTTATTCATCCTTCGTAATTAAAAAAACCATTCTGCCTACCAGCCGCCAATCAGCTAATCGGCAGGCTGATAGGCAGCCACCCACCACCCACAGCCACCTCCCCACAGTCTACCACCACTCTTTTCCTCTCCCTACCTTAGCCCCAACCCATCCCCCACTAACAACCCCTTACCATAATCATCGCTGCTATTGCTGAGGTCTCCATCAGGCCTCCACAGCCATAGCGCGTAAAAAGGGAAACTGGCTGCCCTTTGCAAAGATGGCAGCTGTGGCTTCATTTAGGATAGAGAAGCTGAAGCTGCCATCTTTGCAAAGGGCAGCCTGCATTCCCTTACCATGCTTCATGGGGGCAACTTCGTGCTTCGTGAGATGTCAACTTTTGACGACTCACAAAGCAGGACAACTCACCAAAATGGTAAGTCGTCCCCATCTCTAGTAGGTACACATCTAAAAGTACTTTAAAAGAAAGGAATAGAGATTTTGTATTCTCGAAAGCTTTCACAGCCGGGATCTGATGGTTGTTGTGGGTTTCAGTGCTGGGAGCCAGGCCTTGTTAAGTTTTAGACTTTCTTCTTTCTTGTTGAAGCTCTGCTGGTGTTTGTGGATTTAAATGGCTTCCCTGTGCAGTCTAACATAATGATTGCTGATATTGTCCAGTACTTCTGTATTTTGAAATAGAATTTCATGTCCAGCTTGTTTCAGGGCATGTTCAGCTACTGCCGATTTTTCCAATTGTTTTAGTCTGCAGTGTCTCTCATGTTCTTTGATTCTGGTGTGGATGCTGCATTTTGTGGTCCCCATATATACCTGTCCACAACTGCAAGGTATCTGGTAAAGTCCTGCAATGGTGAGGGGGTCCCATAAACACCAGCAGAGCTTCAAGAAGATAGAAGAAAGTCTAAAACATAACAAGGCCTGGCTCCCAGCACTGAAAAATACAGCCTGCAAAAAGGTCAACAAACTCTACCCAGCCACAAGGACCAGAGATCATTGCACAAAAAAAACCAGCTAAAGATACCCATCAATCACAGTGACAGATAATCTCTCCCCCTTATCACAACTATAGATCCACAACGAAAACACGCTGATCACCATCATCACCCTATCTCCTGAAAAGGACAAAAGCTGTTCGCACAGCTATAAATACTCAACTATCCAACAAACAGCAACAGAGCATGACAGAGTTCTACTCCAGTCCTCTGAAGATGCCGGCCACAGACACTGGTGAAACATCAGGAAGAACAACCTCCAGAACACGGCCAAAGAGCCTGAAAAATCAATGGAGATTTTGCTTCGGCATTACTAAAACCTGCCTAATAGTGGGACCTCTTCAACAGTGAGTCCTGTCACATTCCACGCAGGCTCCTGTCCTATACAGACTCCCTGTGAGAAACTTATAGATCTGTGTTTGCATATAATTGCCAAGGAATTTATTTGTAGTCTCAGAAGATATTGTACCCTTTTATGTTTACTTTAGTTATTTCTCCTGGATATCTCTTTGATTTTTCTTACTTAACAGTTCAGAGAAAAATCTTCTTTTCTGGGGTTTATTGAGCAAATGAGCAAGCATGGAGAAAAAAATCAAAATAGCAGGTATACATTGGTATAGATATATAAAAATGAATGAATATAATTTAATGAAATTTAATACTTCAAAATATACAAGGTTAGAAATAATTTTCTCAGTGTTGAAAATGAAAATGCAAGTTACTTTAGAAAGTTAATCAAAATCTATTAGAATACATATCTTAAGATATAAAAGCAAAACGGAGCACAGCAAAGTGTTAATACATCTAAATATGTCACATCACATAATTCTTACTCCTCCTGATGGAGATTCTCTGCCCCTCTCAACAAACAAAAAAAAATCTGTGTGTCTTCTCTGAATCTAAACAAGGCGAAATCTATCTTATTTATGCCCTTGGATTTTCAGTGTAGTCAACACTTTTTTGCTAAGCCTCTGAATTGTCAGGAGGTTAAAATCTCAAGAACTTATTTTTTCCAGTCTGCATGGATCCCACGAACCTGACTAGACATGGGTGCTTTGTACTTGTATCCAGGGGATACAAATACAAAGCACAGCACCACAGGTGCCCTGGTGGTCCATTCCCACCCTCCAGAACCAGCCCCATCCATTCACCAGGCTCTGTGCAATGCACACATCTATCAGCATCATTGGTGTGCCAGTCGCAGAAGTAGTCCTACTGACCCTTCCCCACCTCTCACCACAGCCAGCCACTCCAGCGAGAACTTTATATAAATTTATAATAGATAGCCCATGTCTAATCCTGACTTTCAAGGGCTTGAGCATCGGATCACCCTTCCCCATGAGTCAACATAGGTTAATATAGTTCAACAATGCAGTAATGCAATTGATTGATTGATTGATTGATTGATTGATTGATTGATTGATTGATTTGATTTGATTTGATTTGATTTGATTTGATTTGATTTGATTTGATTTGATTTGATTTGTATCCCACCCATCTGGTCTGGTCAACCACTCTGGATGGCAATATGGCCATTTCGTATTCATTTCTACTATTTTCATTCAACGAAACTTTTCCTCTTTTAAATTTATTATTTTCTTATGCCATATAACTTTATATAAATTTATAATTGACAGATCTCTTCTATGGACTGCTGCAGAGGGTTGCAATTTTTCCAGCACTGGAGGTGTTTAAACAGAGATTGGTTGACTACATGTCAGGGATGCTCTAGGTTGGGTTTTCTGTTTTGGCAGGGGCTGGACTCACTGCCCCCTCCAGTTCCTTCTCGCACTAGGTTCCTATTATTCTATTAATCTGAAGTGCATGACCTCTGATCTTTGGGACCAGCATTGCATATGGCCTTTGAGACTAAGAAGGTTCTTTGTGTTAATTTAATTAGATACTGCCAAATCAATAATCAGTGTTCATGTCGAGGGTGTCCCGGTATAGAATATCCAGACATCATTTACTGTTCCCTTTCTTTTGGGCACACTCTGGGACTGTCTAGCTTGCCCAAGGCTACACAGGCTCTTACCTCTCCTAGAAGGCACAATGGAGAATCAAACTCTTTGCCAGATGCTCCAACTCACTGCACTCCAGACATCTTTAAAAAAAGTTGTATAGGTGTATTTTCCCCTTCATGGATTGCTGCCTTGTCGTGGCGAAGGGGCTTGAGTAATTCAGAGAAACTATGGGCTATGCCGTGCAGGGACACCCAAGACGGACAGGTCATAGTGGAGAGTTCTGACTAAACGCAATCCACCTGGAGCAGGAACTGGCAAGCCACTCCAGTATCTTTGCCAAGAAAACTCCATGGACAGAAACAAAAGGCTAGAAGATATGACACTGGAAGATCGACCCTCAGGTTGGAATGCGTCCAACATGCTACTGAGGAAGAGTGGAGGACAAGTACAAGTAGCTCCAGAGCTAATGAAGTTGTTGGGCCAAAGCCGAAAGGACGCTCAGCTGTGGACGTGCCTGGAAGTGAAAGGAAAGTCCGATGCTGCAAAGAAGAATACTGCATAGGAACCTGGAATGTAAGATCTATGAACCCTGGTAAGCTGGATGTGGTCAAGCAGGAGATGGCAAGAATAAACATTGACATCCTGGGTGTCAGTGAACTAAAATGGACAGGTATGGGCGAATTCAATTTAGATGATTACCATATCTACTATTGTGGGCAAGAAGCCCATAGAAGGAATGGAGTAGCCCTCATAGTCAACAAAAGAGTGGGAAAAGCTGTCCTGGGATATAATCTCAAAAATGATAGAATGATGTCAATACGAATCCAAGGCAGACCTTTCAACATCACAATAATCCAGGTTTATGCACCAACCACCAATGCTGAGGAGACTGAAATTGACCAGTTCTATGAAGACTTACAACACCTTCTAGAACTGACACCAAAGAAAGATGTTCTTCTCATTATAGGGGATTGAAATGCTAAAGATAAAAGGAACAACAGGGAAGTTTGGCCTTGGAGTTCAAAACGAAGCCGGGCAAAGGCTAATAGAGTTTTGTCAAGAGAACAAGCTGATCATCACAAACACTCTTTTCCAACAACACAAGAGGCGACTCTACACATGGACATCACCAGATGGGCTATACCGTAATCAGATTGATTATATTTTCTGCAGCCACAGATGGAGAAGCTCTATACAGTCATCAAAAACAAGACCTGGAGCTGATTGTGGCTCTGATCATCAGCTTCTCATAGCAAAATTCAAACTTAAACTGAAGAGAGTAGGAAAAACCACTGGGCTAGTCAGGTATAATCTAAATCAAATCCCTTATGAATACACAGTGGAAGTGAAGAACAGATTTAAGGAACTTGATTTGGTGGACAGAGTGCGTGAAGACCTTTGGATAGAGGCTCGTAACATTGTACAGGAGGCAGCAACAAAAACCATCCCAAAGAAAAGGAAATTCAAGAAAGCAAAGTGGCTGTCCAACAAGGCCTTACAAATGGCAGAGAAGAGAAGGGAAACAAAATGCAAGGGAGATAGGGAAAGTTACAGAAAATTGAATGCAGACTTCCAAAGAATAGCAAGGAGAGACAAGAGGGCCTTCTTAAATGAACAATGCAAAGAAATAGAGGAAAAGAATAGAAAAGGAAAAACCAGAGATCTGTTCAGGAAAATTGGAGATATTAAAGGAACATTTTGTGCAAAAATGAACATGATAAAGGACAAAAATGGGAGAGACCTCACAGAAGCAGAAGACATCAAGAAGAGGTGACAAGAATACACAGAGGAACTATACCAGAAAGACTTGGATATCACGGACAACCCAGATAGTGTGGTTGCTGACCTTGAGCCAGACATCCTGCAGAGTGAAGTCAAGTGGGCCTTAGAAAGCTTGTGTAACAACAAGGCCAGTGGAGGTGATGACATTCCAGTTGAACTATTTAAAATCTTGAAAGATGACACTGTTAAGGTGCTACATTCAATATGCCAGCAAGTTTGGAAATTCAACAGTGGCCAGAGGACTGGAAAAGATCAGTCTACATACCAATCCCAAAGAAGGGCAGTGCCAAAGAATGCTCCAACTACCGTACAATTGCACTCATTTCCCACGCTAGCAAGGTTATGCTCAAAATCCTCCAAGGTAGGCTTCAGCAATATGTGGACCAAGAACTCCCAGAAGTGCAAGCTGGATTTCGAAGGGGCAGAGGAACTCGAGACCAAATTGCTAACTTGCGCTGGATTATGGAGAAAGCCAGAGAGTTCCAGAAAAACATCTACTTCTGCTTCATTGACTATGCAAAAGCCTTTGACTGTGTCGACCACAACAAACTATGGCAAGTCCTTAAAGAAATGGGAGTGCCTGACCACCTTATCTATCTCCTGAGAAACCTATATGTGGGACAGGAAGCAACAGCCAGAACTGGATACGGAAACACCGAATGATTCAAAATTGGGAAAGGAGTATGACAAGGCTGTATATTGTCCCCCTGCTTATTTAACTTATATGCAGAATACATCATGCGAAAGGCAGGACTGGAGGAATCCCAAGCCAGAATTAAGATTGCCGGAAGAAATATCAACAACCTCTGATATGCAGATGATACTACTCTGATGGCAGAAAGTGAGGAGGAATTAAGGAACCTTGTAATGAGGGTGAAAGAGGAGAGTGCAAAAAATGGTCTGAAGCTCAACATCAAAAAAACTAAGATCATGGCCACTGGTCCCATCACGTCCTGGCAAATAGAAGGAGAGGATATGGAGGTAGTGACAGATTTTACTTTCACTGCAGATGGGGGCAGCAGCCACATAATTTAAAGACGCCTGCTTCTTGGGAGGAAAGCAATGACAAACCTCGACAGCATCTTAAAAAGCAGAGACATCACCTTGCCGACAAAAGTCCGAATAGTCAAAGCTATTGTTTTTCCTGTAGTGATGTACGGAAGTGAGAGCTGGACCATAAGGAAGGCTGAGCAGTGGAAGAGGGCCTGGCGTGCTCTGATCCATGGGGTCATGAAGAGTCGGACATGACTAAACGACTAAACAAACAAACATAGGTGTATTTTAAACAAACAAACATGCTGTGAGACTTATTTGTAAGATTGCAACCTTAATGAGCTTTCTCAGTTTTGAGCAGGGAAAAAGAGTAAGTTGCACTAGATGATGAAGACATCCTCTTCCTCAGAAGATAAGGACCACCCTGGCTTCATTATACAAATTTGACAGATATGGAAGACTTCAGGTGGATTTAGTTCAAGCTCACAGCATCTTCACATCTGCATAAATAAATTGCTTGAATGGAGCATATCACATAAACCAAATACTTTCTATGGTGAAAAGAAAGACAAATGAAGCAAAGCTGTGATTTAATTCAGAAAACAATAAACAGTCTTTCTGTATGTTAATACTCTTCAGTTGTAGCCCAATCATATATTTAGAAAGAAGCAGAGACTATAACCCTCTATCTAGCCACATCAGAGGAAATCAACATAATTTAGTTAACAAGTCACACTTATGTGTGAATGAATTGCAGCTTAGTGCGAAGCTGGCAGTTCAATTATAAAATATGTCAAGGCCTTACAGAAGTGATTACAGCCACAATGTTGAATAAAGTTACCAGAGGCATGACTGACTAACTGGCAATTCTAAATCTATTTTTAAGTGCTCAACAGGATTGCTCTGGGAATATGTAGCAAACTTACTTATTTCTTTTTATGCATAGTAACATATTTCCCACCCTCTTAGTGCTAGTTTGCTACTCAAAGAGGCCCATAACAATTTAGAATCACAATACAATATAAAATGATATTTTTAGTTTGAAAAAGCTCACACACAACACGTTGCATGGCAAAGGCCTCCTTACTGAATGTCTTGTGCAGATTAGCAAAATTTAGTCTTCCAGATGTTGATAAACCTCAGTTCCCATCATCCCTCATCCTTGGCTGTGGTGGCTAGATTTGATGGCATCTTCAGTCCAACAACATCTGGACTGTAGCATTGTGTCCACCCCCATTGTAGGGCATCAAAGACTGATGTAGTGTATGAGCCAGGGTGACTTCATGACCAACAGCCAAGAAGACTTTGCACACACTCTTTCCCTGATTTCTGACATTGGAGGGGTGAGTGTCATGGATGTTTCTGTGCAGGCAGAATATCTCCACCAGAAATCAGTTGCCCAATTCACATGCTTTTCTCAATCCATGATGTTAAACATGGCCATACCAAGGGAAGCCAAAAAGGTGGCTACAGGAAATCATTCCCTTTCAATGGTGGCCACCAGTCTCTGGAATAAGTTACCAACAGAGATACACCAAGCTCCATCCTTCCATTTTTGGCAAGTTGAGGAAATTGCTGAAGATGGAAGTATTTAAAGCTGCCTTTAACAACTGAATCTCCTGGGTGCTGTAAGTTGTTTTAAATGTATGTTGTTATGTGGGTTTTTATGGGTTTTAAGTTTTAACCTGTAAACTGCCCAGAGTAGTGCTCGCACTATTAGAGAGGTATATATATATCAAATAAATAAATAAATCTGATCCATCGTAAGGCCCCTTGGACATCCTCTCAGGGACCTTAGGATTGCAATCTCAGTGTCAAATAATGAGCAGAAGAGCCACATACTCCTAAGAACAGTTGGTACATCCAAGGGGACTTTCTGTTGTTAACCTGCTTGGGTTGCTGTCTTCGTTTGTGTCAGATAAAGCAACAAAGAAACTTCATGGTGTATGTTTTTTGTGAACTATGGTCCACTTCATCAGGTGCATGATATTGTTATCCTGAACTGCACGTGTATATGCACAGGTTTGTGGGTTGTGTGCGAGAGAAATGAAGTGCAGAACATCTAGTGTCAATTGTATTATTGACAATGGCCAGTTGCAAAAACGGTTGCTGCTGATAACATTCTAGTAGTGCTGCATCACTACTGCATCCCATATGTAAGCCATAACAACTGAATTAGCCCTAACCTTTCCCCTAGTGAAGTAAACAAACTGTTTCTTGTTAGGGATAGCTAGGGTTTTTTTTAAAAAAAAACTTGGTTGGTATGGAACAAATTACTCTAGTACAACTGTACCATTGGTTTCAGAATAATCATGACTGACTTCCTGGGAACTTTAAAATATAATTGTAATAGCTAACATGTCATTTATTGATACCTGACTGACATATGTGCAATCTCCATGGCTCAGGGATATGCAAAGTGCTTCCCCTTAACCCAATTTTAATCCACATTTTTATTTGAAAGAGATAAACTACCTGGCTAATTGGGTCTATAGCACAGCTCATTTGACCTTATTTTTATACATTGTTTCGTATTACCAGTCAGGGAATGTGAAACAGTAACAAAGTTCTAAAGGTACTGTTTAAAAGAAAATTAAATATGCTTTGTAAACATAATAATTTTGAAAACTCTGTGTTTTTTTAATCTTTATTATGACAACAATCTTTTTTAAAAAATTATTTTTATACCTTTATTTTTGTTCCAATTAATAATGTCATTTATGCACAAAAACTAAAGTATAGAGACTCTAGAATGTTATTTCTTCACATCAGTACCTTCCTGCTAAGGTAATTAAGGACATTCTCAATTGCTAGATGCTTTGGAATGACTGCAGCCCCAAAAAGCAGCTAAAAACAATGACAGCTTAAATCTAACCTACTAGTAGAAGGGAAAGGAAACACTAACACAGTTTTGTTAGATTTTTCATTTATGCAAGCAATTATGCACACATTTGGCTATGGATAAGAAAGCATATTAAGAGTATGGCTGTGTAAAAGAGTGTGTAAGAATCATCCATACATCTTAATGATTCTGTTGAGAGAAGAGAGATAAGGTGGAATAACAATCAAGTACAAAGTGCTACTGAATAAGATAACCTGCACCAGCTCTTTGCGTAATGCACGTTGCCCCTACTGGCAAGAGAACTCCCAGCACATCGTGTGCATAGTACAAATGGGGATATTCGTATTCATATGCGAATACCCCAGTGAAGCTGGACCTAACAAGGGTCCAGCCTCTGGGACTGAACCATCCACTCACTCATCCTGCTGCAGCGCAGGCCCTGTTTTCCCTTCCAATGGCGCCCAGAGATGCACTTTCTTCCTGCTCAGCTGGCCACTCCAGGCAGGGGACGAGAGGACGAGTCTCCCCGCATGGCTGCTAAGTGGCCACCCAAGCAGGAAGAGGATGGAGCTCCAGGCAACCTTGGAAGGACAAGTGGGACTGGCACCACTGCAGGACGCATAAGCGGGCAGTCCAGTCCTGGGGGCCAGACCCTCATAAGGTCCAGCTGCGTGGGTATATTCATATTCGTATATGAATACGAATATCCCAATCTCCAGTGCATAGTAATTTTAAAAATATATGAAAACACAGAGACGCTGCCTTCGGGCAGTGTAAGCAAAAACTGCAGTGGTTTCCTACCCACATTTATGGTTCCCCTTGACGTTTAGTCCAGTTGTGTCCGACTCTAGCATGCAGTGCTTATCCCCGTCTCCAAGCCATGGAGCCAGCATTTGTCCAAAGACAGTTTCCATGGTCACCTGGCCAGTGCAACTCAACACGGAACGCTGTTACCTTCCCACCGTGGTGGTACCTATTTATCTACTCACATTTTCTAAAAATATGCTTTCAAACTGCTAGGTTGGCAGGAGCTGGGACAAGTGACGGGAGCTCACTCGGTTGCATGGATTTGATCTTTCGACGGCTGGTCTTCCGACCTTGCAGCACAGAGGCTTCTACGGTTTAACCAGCAGCACCACCACATCCCATACCCACATGTATAGTCTAGAACTAAGTTCCTGCCAGTGCTATGATACTTTTGCTAGCAGGATGGCATTAGCTAAGAGAGGGAGAAACCAGTTGGGCTGTTCATCATTGGTGTCCTGTAGTGCTGGACATTAGATTCTATATACAACACAAGGCTTTCCTTGGCTTGATTTCACTTAGGGTGCAATCCTAACTAGCTGGGATGCCTAAGAGCTGGCTGAACGGACACATTAAACCAGCTGCAGCTGCATAGAATCCTCTCAGTCTAGGTATGTTGGAAACTTCCCTGATCCTGGCTTATGTTTTTGCCACCATAATGGCTGTGAGTCTGGGCCAAAAGGAGTTTGCCCTATTAGTGCAATACACTATTCTGGGTGGTTTACAACAACACAAATTAAAAAAAAAAACAGATAATAACCTAAGAACTCAAATAGGCATAAAATTATAGCTTGCAGTCAGCGTATGAGGTATATTTAAAAAATCAAACTGGAAAGGCCTCACTGTGGGGGGGAAAAAGGTCACCTTCAGTCATCTTTTAAATGTTGGGCAGAAGGGAACCAGGCGCAGCTCCACCAGGAATTGATTCTGGAGTGTTAACGCCATCCCAAAAATGTTCCTCCTGCTATGCTTTGCAGTAGTGGTGGATGTGACTGGGTAGCACCTTGACCGCATGGCTATGGTTGTTCACCTTTGTAATTCCTCTTAGCCTTTCCTCCACTTGTGGCATTTCAGTTTCCAGTGTCTATCGCCAACTGCACAGAGGTACAGTTTTCAGGTGTTGAAGGAGGGATGAGGGTATAGTATGTCGGGAAAAGGATAAGCTGCATGGGTAGCACATAGTCTGCCGCCATGTTGTGCATTGGAACAACCAGAAACTCAAGAGTCCTCCGGTGTGGAATCATAACACATGTTGTGGTTATTCTGAGCATGATGACTCAGGAATACTTATTTGGGGCAGTAGTGGTATGGATAATAAATTCAGGGGTCTGAATTCCCTCAGGAGCAGCAACAACAAAAAAAGCAACCATAAAAGAGAAGCAACTGCCTTAGGATATGCTATACTATATTATACATTAGAGATAGACTCTCACTAAATCTGGAAATTCATTAGTGTGCTAGGAACATGAGGCAGGCTGATCTTGGTGACTGAGCAAATATACTTGCAAATAAAGCCTGTGTTTACATCCTGAAGACCAGTCACAAAACCTAGCAAGCAAATTTGCACATCACACTGTATAAAAAATTTTTGCCATGAGAATCACATTCTTGAGCGCTTAAAGAACCTCCTCTTCTAATCAGGGTTATTTGTGTTGTGTAGCTCGGCCATGAGAAACTGACTTATGTCAAAACCTGACATGTTAGCCTGTTGGCAACTCTTTCATGTTCACTGATGACAAGGTTCCACTTCTTCCTCTGTCCATTACACAATCATGATAGATAGATACCTTAATGGTACATTTCATAAATCCTGCAGAAAAATTATATAGCTCTGATATATTTAAAGAAATTATTTGAAGGGGATATGCAACTTGTTTCCTAAGATTATATGGCCAGAATCTTACTGGTGGTCCTGAACAGAGAAGATTAATTGAATCAGTGGGATTTACATAAGTGTTGATTTACCATTCAATAATTCATTGAATTGGCCTGTTTGATTTGGGACAATGAATGGGATTCTCACATGTTTTGTCAAGGAGCCCTAACTTAATTCTTCAGGGCTTCTTCTGAAGAAAGTGTGCATAGGATTGAAACTTTAATCTATAAAGTCATAAAATCTGAAGATAATTAGTTCTATTATGTGCTATGCTCTAGTCATTTGGCTGTACATTGTGCCTTTTAACATTCTAAAATAGTAAAACTTTTAAATAAAAGAATAAAAATGTTAAATCCCAGACATACACACTAATAGCTTAAATGGTAACCTGCAAGGAACTCAAAATCACATTACAGAACAGGGATCAAGGAGGGGGAAAGGCTCAAAGATGATTGGAGTTAATGCATGTAAGCCATCTGTTCATTGCTGGAAAGACGTAAACAGGAGGGCTTGGGCTCCATTGTGCTTCAAGCTGTAATTGCAAGGTGACGTAGTACATTTGTAGTAAGTTTCCTGAGCTGAGAGGAATTTTGGATGAATTTCCTTCATGTACACAGGCCCACATTCCAAGAGCATGGTCTCAGTAATATGCTGTCCAAAAATAATAATAACAATAAAATTAAGCATTCTCATTTGGTGTGTGTGTGTGTGTGTGTGTCTCCAGACTGGAAGCTTATGGCACCACATCCCACATCCCACGCCACACATAAGACAGCAGGCTAGTTTAGAGTGCTCAGAACAAACCACGTGGCCTACAGAGCTCTGCCCTCTAGCCAAGGTAATCCCTCGGGGAGCTCAGAAGGAATACTCAGAGGAGGTTGCCACCGCTGCCCATTCCCAGCACCTACTGCTTCAGGCAGTTGCCTCTCTCTCTCTGACTAATGACAGAGCCAGCTCTACACAGTAACCATTCCGTTCTTTTGCCAAAAATGAAACATTTTCTTGCTTTCTTAGTCTGAGATTAAGGACAACAAAGTAGTAAATGTTTATAGCAAAGTATTTAATAGATACTGGCCAGGTTCCTATTGGCAATTTATGCTTGTGTAGAGGAAATTGCACAAGCCTTGGTGGGGAATTGCCACTTTTTAACAAGGTGCTGGTTGCATTCCTAGGTTCCCACCCACATGCAGGAAGACAACAGCATCTTGTTACTAAACAAAAGTGTGCTGCCAGGACTTTCATGATTTTCCTTATGTAAATAATCAAGAACAAGATGCTGACCCCTCAACAGCCCTCTGTACAGGATTTGCATGGCATTGTGCAGACAGTGTCACTTGGGCTCCTCTGGCTTGGATGTTGTATTTTGTGCAAGTTCTGTTGATTTAACTGTGGCTCTTATGGCTACTGCTTGTCCCATTGTAATGAAGAGTTTTCAATATGGGAAGCCTGAGGATTTGGCAACATCCGTAGAGAGGTGAAAGCCACTACATGTGTGCTGCATCCTTGCCCTTCCTGGCTTATAAGAGCAGCCAGTGGTTAAGAGAATCACAAAACACCCCCTTGAAGCAAGGTAGGCTGTCGGTGTGCTTAAAGGAAGCACTAATAAGACCTTTATTGAAAAAGTCCCCTTGGACCCCTTCATATTACATCATTACCAACCAGTCTCTAATATCCCATTTTGGGGTAAGGTATTAGAGCTGGTGGTAGCTTCTCAACTGCAGGGATTCCTGGAAGAAATGGATTATCTACATCAATTTCAATCCAACTTCAGGCATGGTTATGGGATGGAAATAGCACTGGTGGCTTTGGTGGATGACCTATGCCTGGAACTGGGTAAGGGCATTGGGTTCCTGTTGATTCTGCTGGACATCTCAGTGATTTTTGATACTATCGGCCATGGTATCCTTCTCAACTATCTCTCTGGGTTGGGAAATGGAAGTGCAACTAGCAGAGGGAGCAGGAAGTAAAAGCTGCTTCCATTGCTGCAGTAAAGAAAAGATTTTTGGTACATATATTTAGTTAGATAAATAATACTAATTACACATCATCAAGCTGATTCTGACTTACGGAGACCCTTTCCAGCATAGGTGCACCATTTTGTTTTAAACTGGGCATGCACCCAGGGAGGCAACTAGCACCTCAGTAATGATAGCAATTTATCACCATGGTTCATACAATTTCCTTCACGCACATATAAATCAATAAGAGGATTCCTGCTGTTATTTACAAATGCAGTCCATGCTGAACATGGTGGTGCTAATGTTAATGTTAGAAGGTTTAAATACAGGAAAATGTATCA
This sequence comes from Pogona vitticeps, assembly GCF_051106095.1. Lineage (NCBI taxonomy): Eukaryota > Metazoa > Chordata > Lepidosauria > Squamata > Agamidae > Pogona > Pogona vitticeps. Next base: position 196,530,494 of record NC_135785.1, on the reverse strand, counting down.
TGCAGAAGGGTTGTTTGCTGCCCCATTACCTCTGCATAACAGAGCAGAGTTCCTCCTACATACTCTATTATTGAAGAAAACGTCAATAATAGAGGTGAGGCAATCTTCAGTTTGAACCCTGGCCACACAGTCACATAGGTCATGCATGCATGCTGTGCAGTGGAGATATGTCCAAACCAGTCGAGAAAACATCCTTCCAGCTGAAAAGAAGAAATGGAAACACTCCCAGTAGTATTGTGTGATTAGGTATATGGGAAGTAAACCACAGAAGAATATAACCTAGATTAGCTTCTGTGGGATCGTGGGCTGGGGGGAGGCCATTGGAGAACTACAAAACAACCCCAGTGCAGAGAAAAGAACAGATTTGTTACAATACATTAGTCACAAGAATAGTAGTGATTTGAAAGTCTTATTCTTATTACAGTCAACCCTCGACTTACAAACTTTTCAACTTACGAACTGACTTCCAGAATGGATTAAGTTTGTAAGTCGAGGGTTGGCTGTACCACCCTAAATCTGCATGACAGATCATGTAGCTAGAGACAGCAAAACCAGGTATCGTTAAAAAACCTAGGGCTATATCTGGATGCAATGCACAAGGTAGAGGTGTTGTTACCAATTCCATTGAGACAATGAGAAATCAGGTGATTGACTTGAAGGCAGCAGTGGACCATATGGCCATCTGTCCTGAAACGATCCTCTGTTGTGCACAAACCTGACATGCAAACTGGTCTGAGGAGTGGGTGGGTAGGGGGAATGGACACTGTTCAGTAAGTATCTGCCAAAGAAAATCAGTCCATATAGTAGGTTTGTAGAAAGAATATGTAGCAAATGGCCAAGATAATGCTATTGAAGTAACCCACTTCTGGTAAAAAAAAAAATCTAATTATCATTTTGATTTGTTTATAATTCTACCTATATCTCATATATGTCCATAATTTTAAATTGTGCAACACTCTAATATGAGGAAAGAAGAAAGATTGCTTGATGTCATGGATCACCATGTCATTGAAAACACACAATTAGTACAAATTGCAATTAGGGTAAAAGCCTTACTCCAATTGCTTAGTGTTTTTTAAGACTATCATTAGGTACACATTGCTTAAGACAAAAATGTGTCCATTGCAAAGGTATCAGTTTTATTTCAAATATCCATTTGAAGAAACTGAGTACGCTATAAAACTCTTGGTCAATAAACATACAGACAGACAGACAGATCTGTTTTTTAATCCTTTATGAAGAACACAAATATATACATTCGTCAGTTGCTTCACTCCTCACATCATATTTTTGGCATTCATTATTTTGATATCAAAATATAACTTTTGGTATCTTTTTTGGATTGTAACCTCCAGCTACTATGCCCAGAGTCCTAGTCATGAAAGAAACTTTTCAAATTCTTCTAATATAACTACATAGGAGCATCACAGCAATAAACCACCATCTTAGATAAGATCGTGCACTATATTGCATGAGGACAATGGGCAACAAATGTTTGTCAAAGGTAGACTGCACCTGACCTTTGCTGTTATATTTAGCTGCCACAATGGCTGTTGACAAATCTATACCAAACTGATTCATGTAATCATTTTTAAAACAAGCCATATTTTGTGCAGTATAATTTTCTCCAAAGATTAATGTATTATTCCCTACATTTTACTTTTGGGATGGGTTATTAATTTGATAAATAAACATGCATTCTCTATAATGAACTGTTCCTGATAACTATCTGAACTAAGGCTTTGAGTTTAGCACTTTTTTCTGGAAAGGCACAAAATAAACCAATAATAAATATTGTCAAAAGTGTTTCTTTTTGTCCCAAAATATATCAGAAATAGTGGGTGAAAAGTAATAAATATTGTCAAATATTTATTTGTCAAAAATAGTAGGAGCTTTGAAACAATAATTTTTGCATGGATACTATGGATCTCTGAGCTTAAATACTTTGGTTGGCTATAACTCAAAATCTGTTCCCCCAAAGCAATCCTAAAACCATATCTTGCTTCCATTTTAGTTGAAGACAAGCTGAAAAGACTGTTCTTTAGTATTTGCTTTCATTTTTCTCTGAATTTCCACATATTAAGGCTGTGAGGACAGCGTGTGGTTTTCCACAGAAACATTTTTCTTCTTGAGAAACACTCTGTACAAATATGTATGAGAGGATTTTGGAAATATCATACAGTTGATTTCTTATATAGTTTCATTAAAAATTCATGCTGTCTAAAATCAGTTGTATGGCCAGTTGTGCCACAGACATACTGCCAGATATTGCAACTGCTTGCACAAGGTTAGTTGCACATGCAGAAATCCCAAACAGGCCCGAGAACCATAAGGGTTCAACAACTGAGCATTCTGCCCTATACAAAGCTTCTAAATGTTGTGAGCTGCCCAGAGACCTTTGGGTAGTGTGGGCGGCATATACATTAAATAAAAAAAATATTTTTCAAGGCTCAGGAAAAGCATCAGATAAATCAAACAATCAAACACTATTAAAAGCTAATTACCAAGTGAAAATAATATTGCTGGTATTTTCACAAAGCCATCGGCCATGCAGAAACATGTTTAACTATGCAATAAAATTGGTCTATACAACAATTAATTTAAGGAGGGATGTTGAGATTTTGATCTGAATATGTATTAAATATAAATGTTGCATAGTGGAAAGTAAAATGGCTGATTTTACCAGAGTCATGTACTAAGTGGATTCAGGTGGGTACCAAGGTAGAAAACTTGATGTTATTCAGCTGTAACCTTATGTAAGTGTGAAATGAAGTAATGTATTTTGTGATTGGTCCCAAGAATGTATAAAAGGCATGTGCAAAGGGAACATGTTATCTGCTGTAAGTCAGATCACTTATTTCTATGCTATGTGTTGTATCATGTTATGCTGCCAGATGAATGTCTATGCTCTCTGTATATTTGTAAATACTGTAGATTAAATTAAATTTTACTTTCTCAGTGTTATAGTGTTTTTGCAACCTGATATCTCCTAATTCTGCTTGTATCCAAAGAGAATACATTAACAAATTCTCAACAATACTATGGCCAAAATCCTGTTTCTTAGCATAGTAAATTGCCCAATGAATCAACAGGGATTTGGTAAGCCAACTCCTCTGTAAATTCCATTAATCCAAATGGGCTGATTCCAATTATGTCTTCCTTTACTTTGGTAAGTTGCAGTTAGTGCAGGCAAGAGAATTTTGTCCTGTATGCTCACACTTATGAATAAGTCTAAAGAGGTTCTTTTCTGCAAATATTTTTCAGCAGTTTTGAAAAGACTCTTTCCCTATAGGTAACATTTTTGCTAACTGGTACAATGGGACTTGCTTGTTGTTTTGCCTTCTTGTTGAATTGGCTTCATTTCTTTTCATGATCTCATCACATAGAGAGATTTGGCTATATAGTATCATAACATAATTCTATATACATGATCCAAAGTAGACTGGGTTCACACTTGTGACTAGGCCCAACGAAAAAAGAAAAATCCCATCATTCTCACATTTTAAAATTATAGCAGAAAATAAGACTGGCAATGAGAAACAAAACAATGTAACTTTTTTCAACAGCAAGGTGAGCTGGGGGAGTGTTTCTGTTCTTGAAAAGCACCGGCCTCTCTTTTACTGAAACCTGATGGACTTCAAAGTATCTAACATGGGTGAGACACATGTACTGTATTTTTCCATATATAAGATGATACTTTTGTCTAAAATCTTCAGACTAAAAATTGAGGATCTTCTTATACACGGAAGTAAGCTGGGGAGAGAACAAAAACAAGTGGAGGGAGAAAGGGATCAAAGCGATCCTGCCACGTTTTGATTGCTGCTTTCCCCCTCCACTTGCTAAGCTCCATGGAGCTTAGCAAAAGGAGGGGGGAAAGCAGCAATCAAAACGTGGCAGGATCACTTTGACCACTGCTTTCTCCGCCACTCCCTAAGCCCCAGCCTAAGTGAGCCTGCAGCCCTTTGATCACTGTTTTCCCTCTCCTTTTGCTAAGCCCCAGGTGGGGAAAGCAGCCATCAAATTTTCTAATTTGGGGTTAGAAAAGTGGGAGTCGTCTTATACATTGGGGCATCTTATAAACGGAAAAATACGGCACTTAAAACCATCTTTTATTTTAACAGATTTTATTTACTACACACTTTTATCAAGGCTACAGTTTGAAACACACTTACCTGGGAGTATGTCCTACTGAACTCTTATCACTCTTACTTACCAGTTATGTGCGGAACAGAGCTGCAAACATTCATTAATTACCCCAATCACTAATATACTTGAAAGCGTGTTCCACTACTTCACTGAGGTTAGTTCCTATTAGATTGCAGCCAAAAATGTGCTAATTAGTTGAAATGAGCATCCGTCTTTGAACATTCATTACATTTCAGCAACCTCAATATAAAGGGAATAAGAAATGGGGTTCTGCCTGTGCTACCTTCCAGAACTTTAAAAGTCTTCCTGTTTTGAATTAAATGCCTTTATTTTTAATTAACTCTGTTATTTCCAATATTAGAAAGTGGACGTGAGTGATGCTTGAGATTCTGCTACTACAGCAGTTGCACACTAATTAGCATGCCATCTACAAGCTAAGTACTGTTGTAATGAAAAGGATGCACTAGGCATGTTTCAGAGTCCAGGGATGACCAACTGATGGAAATTACAAGGACGCAGATTGCAACAAAAAATTAGGAAAAATGTACAGGTGAGTGTTTCTAGTCAGCACTACAACAGACTACACCTGAAGAGGTGGTAAGTTCCTACTCTTTGGAGAGAATCAATCCATGTGATAAGTCATGTAACTGTTTCCTTTATTGTAGAGCCTGCCTTGAGAGGCCAGTTGAACTACATGGTCTCTTAAGGTTCCTTTCAACATTTTATGATTCTGTTAATTAATGTCTGGATAAAAATACTGGGGTTCAGAAAAATATTTAAATGATTGAAATAAGCTTTTAAAATTTTTTTATGAAATAGAGTTTCAACCAGTTCATGGACAACACAAAATCATGATTTTGTGCTATGTGAAACCTGGATGAGCCTCCGGATTTTGCTTTCCCCTCTCTTCTCCTTTTGCAAGTGAGGCCATAAGGATCAAGTGGAAAACATTCACTTCCATGTTTAAACACACTGTAGTTTGTCTTACGTCTCACAAGGACACAGTATGGCTTGCTTAAACAATGGTTTATTTGCACTTCTCTTGGACAGTTATAATTGTGTGATTCAATAAGTCATGGTTTAAACTAATCTCAGTTTCCAGTTAGGATGTAACAATAAATAGTTTTCCAATCTCATCCTGTAATATGGAGTGGCAAATAATGCTCATATGATAGTGTTGTTTTTTTAAAAAAATGCAATGTTATATCTAAACTAGGTCTATGCCTAACAATGCCCAGATTTCAGCCTCTGTGTGTTTCACACTAATCTATGCCTAAAATCCACAAATCAAATGGAAGTTGGAAATGTTTACAAATATTTGCAATTTACCAAGCACTGTTTATAACATAATACTGTTGGGAGAGAGGCTGGAAAGTTGTTTCACATTGGTATGCCTTTGTGCATTTCTCTAGAAGTTACTGTTTCTTTGATACAATCTGTATTTTCCTACATTTATCTCAGAGGAGAACAAGCTATTTCCTAAACAAGGTGACTGGAAATAAATTCTACATCTTCAAGGAGGGAGGGGACCTTTTATTTCAAGATAATGAGTAGATATCAGTTGACTTAAATGTGCATTTAGTTTTGTCCTTGACTTACTCCATAGACAACAGATTTTTCACAAAAACTTTACGTTGGTGTTCTTGTCTGACTTACCCAAAGCTCTTGAATCTAAATTATGTGACTAGAAATCTTATGAAGAAACATTCATTCTTGTGTTGCATTTTTTTTTAATTTCAGGTCTTACGATAGTACTATACTATTTCAGTGCTCATATTATCTGTACTTCTTTGATATAACAACTGTAGAAATCTAAAAGCATATGCAATTCATCCCCCCCCTCCCCAAAAATAATCTTCACAATGCTTGTCTTATTTCTCAGGTGACAAAGTTCACGTAGAAACATCCTTGCCACCACGCCCTTATAGCAAAGTGTTCACAGAAATAGAATTCCTGTTCAAAACATTAAGATTTCACCTCTCCCCACCCCCATTTTTTATTCAGGCAGGAGAGTCTGAGGGCAGGCATCTAATATGAAAAGGAACTGGGATCAGGAATAATGATTACATAAATGACTTTTGTACTCTTGCCATGGAAGTATCTGTAATGGCAGTCAAGTGGAGTGGTTTCTTCATTAAAAACAAGTTTTCATATTCTGTCTGTGCTACAGAGAAGAGAAAGGAGGAGAGCAGAGGGAGGGGAGGGGAGGGGAGGAGGGGGAATCCAAAATGGTTTATAAATAATGCAAAACTTTTGGTGATCTCACAGGATGCCTAAAAGCAGTTTTCACAGAATGAAGACACTGACTGAAATTCAGTAGGATGACTTACTACTGATGGATAGCATCATCAGCTGGAGCAGTTTTTAAAAAACTGAACATTTCTGATTCCACCGTGAAAATTATGGGGCTCCTTTGGGATCCCTTTCATCATGGGGAAGCCGTCGGGGACCACAGAACAGGGAAAGTCTTTAATTTCCAAAATCACTGCTACCAGTAAAATCATCCTTGCCACCTGCTCATAGCAAAGTGATTGGAGGAAGAGAATTCCTGCTGAAATCCCTGTCAAATCTGGCAGCAGCAGTTTTTTTTTAGAAATTTAAGATTTCCCCATCATCCTGAAGCCCCCCCCCCAACAGCCTCCTCCTGATGGAAGGAGGGGAGGAGGGTTGGAAAATTTTTATTTCTAAAAAACTGGCACAGCAGAAGTATCAGCCTTATGCAGTGTAAGTTAAAGCAACAAGATGTTTCTCATCAATCTATTTGTCCCATACTCATTCACACTGGTCACCATCATGTAAGTAGACATGGTCTAGAGGGGCGGGGTAAAAATCAAACAAACAAACAAACAAACAAACAAACAAACAAACAAACAAACAAACAAATAAATAAATAAATAAACAAATAAATAAATAAATAAATAAATAAATAAATAAATAAATAAATAAATAAATATGCAGTTGACCACTATGGCAAGGAGGTGGGATGCCGAGTCTCCCCTGTCAGCTGTTTAGCACTCAGTTGTGCAGGGAGGAGGGGAAGCACCAGCTGAGCTGCTGCTTCCTGGACTGGTGGGATGAGAGTACCGCTGGCTCTGCACGTCATGCAGTGAGCAGTAAAGGGACCTGCTGGTTCAGGGGAGGTGATCCAGTTTTCCCAGGCACCTGTGGTGCCAGTGTTCATATCTGTATCCCCAGGGATATGAATACAAATATCTCACGTCTAATTAGATATTCTTTAGTACATGGGGGGGGAGCATAAATTGCATGTATATAAGTAGTACAGTGATTGAATTTATCCACATTCACAGAAAATGTGTCTTGTATCCAAGTAATCCCATATTACTTGATAGTTCCCTGATCCTCTTACTTCACTTCAAAGTCTACTGACTTCCAGATGGTCCAACTGGAGTCTTATCTTGGTGAAAGACACTCTTCAACATTCATCCATTTGGCAAAATGTGTTGTTTTTGTTCTGTATAGGTTTAGCCTAGCCTCTTCTGCTTTAATATTTAGAGCTTTAGATATGTGCAAAAAACGTTTCCTCAATGTTTGCTGTTGACTAGGGGGTTGGGGCCCATGAACTGGATAGGTTTGGTGCTGTAGTGCCTTATTTCACTCATTGTTTGCTAGCACCTCTTGACTCACTTCTCGGGGGAGAGTGACAGCCAAATAATAGTTTTCAGTTGGGGTAGATTTCAGGCAGCCAGTAATAATTCTACATGATAGACCTATTAATTTAGGCTCACCATGAAGTGAGTGAAGTTCATCATGCTCGTTAAATTAGAAACAGTTCCAAGAGCCTTTTATTTGGACCTTAATTCATTTGTACAGTTTCTTGTTTGCCTTCTCATAGAAGGTAAATATGTTGCTCTCCTACTCAACACATGTCTCATCCTATGGCTAGCTGAGGCAGGTAAGAATCTGAGAGGTAAAGGCTGCCAATTCCCATTAAGGAAGAAATAACAGCTGTGACAAAGTGAAGGCAGTTCTACTACAGCATGATCGGTGAGGTGGGTTATGGAGGCAGGAAAGACTAGCAAAGGTTGCCAAATTCTGGGTCCCAGCTGGGAAGCAGCAACTCCCAAAGCTGTGGAGCAGTCAGAAGAGTAGATGATGATGATGATGGTGATGGCATCTACAGCTGACCAGGGTTCCACCCTCATACTATGTGCGGCAGGATGGAGAGAGGATAGTCCTACAAATGGTTTTGCAATATAGTACCCATCACCTTAGACAGCATATCCAATCAGAGCTGAAGATATAATTTATTAAAAAAAACAGTGACATTATTCAATCCTTTGCAGTCATCATGTTGCTGTTATTGTTGTCCCATCTGCAAAAGAAGTTTGTGGCACCTCACATTATTAACAAGCTGCACCATCATTATCAGCCCAACAACAGAACGGGGGGGGGGGGAATCTTAGCTTTCTCTCTGCAGCATTGCTTAATGGTGAAGGGCTGGTGAGATTTACAGTCCAACAGCTTCTGAAAGGAAACCCCTAACATTTAGTTTCTGCTGCTATCAAGGCTGGCCTTTTCATTAGCCCTGCTGGGCTTTGCTTACCACATGAACCAGAGAACCGGTGCTATATTGTGCTACCTTCACAGCCTGGCTGCTTCTTGACTGGTTATTTAAATCCTTGGTTCCAAAAGGATCTGAAGAGCCGACACACCATGATAGGTACAGGCAACAATAAAATTGCCTATGGCATGACAAGAGGCATGCCAGGGATGCCTCGAGGTGATCTTGTCACAGACACACTGCTTTTCTGCAAAGTATCCCTTCCGCAAAGCTCCCATCACAAAAGACCTTCCTGTGTGCTCTAAGATGTATGTAAAATGATCTCAAAAATATACAGCTACACAGCCTATTGTTGAAATATTGAGCTCACCGACAGAGAATCATACAGTGCTCTGGGTGAGCAGCAGATTGTGGTTGTGATCATAGGAATATTATCATTTGGACTCCTTGTAGGGTGGTCCAGTGCGATCTATTTTTTAGGCCCACCTGGACTGGGCTGGACTGGAACAATTTCTGAGCAGACAGAACAATTGTTTTAAGAGATTGCTCCTGTTAAAGCAACCCTCTCCAGTGGAATCAGGGAAGTGACTTTGGTCCGAGTTGTGACATCTTGCCAGGCCTTGTCAATGAGTCTGACACAGTGGAGAACATTGAAATGTGTCTTCCAGAACTCTTTCAGGGTCAAGGATGTCTCCTCAGTGATATTGAAGCACCTGGTGAAGATTGCCTTTGTGTACAGCTTCTTGAAGTTGCTGATCACTTCCTGGTCCACGGGCTGCAGAAGAGGTGTTGTGTTGGGGGGTGGGGGAGGAATTCGACCTTGATGAAATCATACTCCTTGTCGAGATCATCCACCAAGGATGGGGGGGGGGTGTCGGAGCATTGTCCATCAGCAGGAGGCACCTTCCAGGAAACTGGTTGTCAGAAAGATATTTCTTGCAAACACGTCATAGAGCCACTCCAGAAACAGCTGTCTTGTCATCCAAGCTCTTGTGTTGGCCCTCCACGTGACAGGCAGTGTGGCCTTGTTAACTTTCTCTTGGTGGAATGGGCGAAGAGTCTGGGAGCGATACACCAGCAGGGGCTTGATCTTCAAATCACCGTTGGCATTGGCACACAGCAAAAGGGTCGATCTCTCCTTCATGGCCCAGCATATTTTTTTCTTCCTGAGTGATGAAGGTTCTCCTGGGCATCTTATTCCAGAACAGCCCTGTCTCATCACAGTTGAAGACTTACTAGGGGAGGTAGTCTTCTACCTTGATGAATTTGGCAAAGTCCAACTTGAAGGCTTCTGCAGCAGCATGGTCAGAACTTGCAACCTCCCCAATGTCTTATCATGCTGTGGGTGCCACTTCTCTTTTGGAATTTTGGAAACCACCCCCTGCTGGTTTTGAATTCTTCTTTCGCTGCACTTCTGGAGGGGTTTCTTTCCATTAAATCACTGTGCAGCTTCTTAACTTTTTCACAAATCATGGCTTCACTGATACTTTCCCCTTTCAGCTGTTTTTCATTCATCCACACCAGTAAAAGTTTTTCCACCTCTTCAATCAGGGGTGATCTGTGCTTTGTTAGGGCTGTGACTCCTTTTGCCACATCAATGTCTTTCAAGACATCTTTCTTCTTTAATATGGTGGAGATGGTTGACTTTGGCATCTTGTATTCAGCGGCCAGCTCAGTCACACACATGCCATGTTCATGCTTTTTAATAATGTCTTTTTGCATTTCAGTGGAGATGATAGTCTTCTTTCCTTTGCTCTGCTCTTTCTTTGGAGCCATGAGTACTGTTCAGAATACCACAGTACACAAACTCTAGGAGCTACAGAATCCAGCAACCATTGTTCCAGCAAACAGAACCCCCTCAGCACAAAAAAATAGCATAGAGAGAGACAGAAGGCAATGGGGGGGAGAGATGAGTCTAAACCCCATTTTACAATATGCCTGGAACCACAGCCCCTCAAAGAATATTTTCTGATTTTAAAAACAAAAAGACTCTGGAGTCATATTTGAAACCCACACTTTTTAAAACAAAAGAGAGGTCACAGTACACAAACCGTAGGAGCCACAGAATGAAAAAATAAATAAATAAATTTTACTTTTTAAAATTACAACGTAATTATCACATTTTAAACCCACACTGCAAGACCCATCAGAGCACAGAAACATAACCGCCCCCCACCTAGCTCAAACCCACACTGCAAATTCCCTGTACAATAAATACAGTACTCACCCAGAATAGGCAGTCTCTCTGTTTTAAAAAAGAAAGTAAAAATTCCAAAAAGCAAATGAAAAAAAAAACAAAAAAAAATACAGTACAGTACCAGGCAGTACCAAACAGTACCAGGCAGTCCAAAGTCTCTCTCCATGTCCAACACTCTCTAACCGCTGGGGCAAATGAAGTACAGAGAAGCAGCCTCTTCACCGATCAACACTTAACTGAAAGCAGTTCAAATTTCCCATTTCCCCCACCTTCCCCGTGTTTTTTTCTGGTCGTAAGTCGAAACTCCGGTCGCGAATCAAAGCAAAATTTTGTGAACGGAGCTGTTCGTAAGTTGAAATGGTCGTAAGTTGGCATGTTTGTAAATCGAGGCACCACTCACTTTTGTGGTGAGATATTAATGGCTGTGTGTCGCGTTATTTTGAGGGGAGAGCACATTTACACTATTATACAAGCTGTATACTCACTGCTTTACATTGTAGCCAAGTGTAATTTCTTTCGTCACATGAAAGGATATACTAAAATATTTATGAAATGTGAGGCGGTGTACTGACTTCTGTGATATACTGTAAATATCAACATATTCAAGTCTCCCATAAATATCAGCTTGTATTGATAGCAACCAAAAAGCAAGTCAGTACTTAACATGCTCCTTGAAACAAGGGATGGTGAACTAGTTTTACTTCCATAGCTGCGCAACAGGAGTTCCTTACAATTCTTTCAAGTGTACCAGCAGCTGCCAGCTGTGAGCCCTTTTACAGGACATTAAGACACAACAGGCATGGCAGGGTTTCTTTCTGCTCCACCACAGAATTGTCAACTTGATGGCCAGGCTGATCCCAGCCAAGGAAAAAAGGAAAGAAAAGCAATAAGCAAATCACTCCCTTGATCAGACTTTAGTGCTGCATGTTGCCCTTCTTTTCCAAAAGTGTGGTGCTGAGCTCCCAACTTTATTCCCCTAGATTTTTCTGGACTGGATTCCAGTGTTAGATAATCAGCGGGCTGGCAAATACAGCCATATGCAGTTTGTGTGCCAAAAATGTAATCATGGCTTTTGTTGTTGTTTTGTTTGTTTGTTTGTTTGTTTGTTTGTTTGTTTGTTTGTGTGTGTGTGTGTGTGTGTGTGTGTGTGTGTGTGTGTGAGAGAGAGAGAGAGAGAGAGAGAGAGTTTTGTTTTGCTTGCTAACATTATCCAAAAGCAAAGTATGAGCCTTGGCTGAAATGGCCATATGCTGCACATCTCAATATAGTAGGTTGCTGATTGCTCATAAAATAATCATTCGAATGGCGCCATGCATCTTTTTGGAAAAAAAAATCCTATTAATGTGTATGTGTCAAATTCAAAACGCAAGCTATTACAGCTCCAACAGTGCTTTCTGTACTCAAGTGTGTAGTACCATTAGCCCTGAAAAAAAAAACAGATTTCTGCTCTCTTTTCAGAACTAGTTGAGAAGCAAATTTCCATTCACTGTTTCTTATATTTAGCTGCTATATATGTCTGCATCTTCAAAAAGCAGCAGCAGCTTCTCTTGGTCTATTACCATTATCAGGATCAGCTTTTTGGGTGGTGGGTAGGAGCAGGTAGAACTTGGAAAATGGAATGGAGCTCCCACAGCTCAAGAAGATGACTCTGTGCTCAGAGAAACACGTGTTATAAGATGATGCACAATCCTGTTGTTTCACTGTGGTAGATTTACATGGCTGCCTTCTAGAAATTGCTATATTGAGGAATAGATTAGTCGTGCCCTTTTCCTGCAGTGAAAACTGCAGACATCTGAGGCTACAGAAAACTTTTTAAGGGAAGAATATTGATTTAAAGAGTATTTGCTTCTGCTACATGTATTGCTTCACCTGTAATAGTTTATCATAGATTTCTGTTAAGTTCTAGGCAGAAGCTAACTACATATTGCAAAAGAAGTCCCAACCAAAGGTCTGACACAAGGCCACAGGAATATGTGCCTGAAACAAGAAAAATAGTTTTGAGTGAAGTGGGAATCAAGAGCTGGATCAAGCAAACCAGGTCATCTTCATAAATGGATGGTGAAAGATGGCCTCTGAGATTTCTGAAGTGCCCCACTGTGAACTACAGGGATCAGATGATAATGAAGTGTTATCAAACTGGACGCATTGCTTCCCAAAATAAACCTTTTGTGGATCATAGTAGAGGGGACAATACTCTGTTTGAAGAATGGTTCAAAGATATAGGAACATAGGAATGGGCAAATGTGGGGGGCATCTTCAGGCTGATTATCCACAGTAGGCTGAGCAGGCACACATGTCATGCGTATACAATCTTCTCCACTATAGTGAGACAGATTAAATACACTTCATCATAGTAAATGCTACTAAGTATTTGGTATCACCAGTATCCTGTTCAGTATTTGTGTGTATGGAACTCCAACTGGAAAATTTGTCATGGTGATCTGACGGGTTGCTGATTGTCTACCCATCGTGCACAACCAGCACCTCATCAAATCACCATGGGAGCTTCCACAGCTGGCGCTCCACATGCACTTATTTATTTAATAAGTTCATGTTGTATATTTAATTTCTCTCTCTTTCTCTCTGTTTGTGTGCATGCACAGGCATGCGCATGTGTACGTGCATGTATGTTGCACAACTGGCCATTGTATCCTGGACAAGCACAAGAGGATGTAACCACAAATAAATATGGAGTTCTCCAGCTTACCAGCAGGAGTGCAGGAGGTTAGCTAGAGTTGCGACATAAAGCAAATCAGCAGCAATATGGGCCTCTCAAGCGATGACAGACACAGAGAGAATCCTCATCAACAAGGCTCTTTGACTGTGTTGGCAGGGGGAAATGGAAGCTGTGCTCTTATGTGGAGAGCACTGACCTCAACAGATTGGGAACAGGTCCAATCCATATACAGCAGAAACAGCTAAGTGAGCTGTGCCAGGTAGAGTTGGGTACAATATTTTTTTTTATAAAGCAACTCTGATTCCTCTGTATCACCTTGAACAGAGACCTTCTTTTCTTTTAATGTTGGTGCCAAACATTTACAGGTGCCTCACCAGGGAGATGAATTAGTTTTCCCAAGACTAGTTATAGTGGAGTGCCAAACTTCACAGGTCACAGCGTAACATCCAATGAGAATATGAACAATTATCTCAAAAAAGAGCAGTCTGTCAGTAACTAGGTTACCAGAAATTGTGTGGGTTACCAACAACCTAGGTGTATGAGTTTATTAGTTACATTTATACCCTGCTTTTCTTCTAATGGATTCAGTGCAATACACAGGTTTCTGTTTCTCCCAACTTTACCTCACGATAAACTTAGGCTGAAAGAGAGAAAGTGGCTCAGCATCACCCAGGGAGGTTCATGGCTTTGTGGGGACTTGAACCCAGAAATCTTAAATCCTATTCCAATAGTCTAACCTCTTTGTCACTCCAAATCTCTGGCCATAAAGGTTGCCAGCTGCTGATATCTTAAAGTGGAGCCTGGTGAAGCATCCTGTAACATAAAACAGACGAACACTTGCAGAGCAATGGTGTTTTTAAAACTATTGACCGACAGTCACATGAACAACTAGAACTTGGTTATGTACAAAAAGTGACCTAGGGTAGTATGCTTATTCTTAGTGCATCAGTAGCCCAGAGCTTTGGAGTATTGTCAATAAATTGATTTTTATTTCAATTACTCCAAGTTCATGCCCTCTTCTGAGCCTCATTAGAAACAGTCAGACTGAGTGAAAGCCTTTGAAGTTTTGGCACTCTGCTGTAACTAGTCTTGAGGAAAACTAATGCCTCTCTCCAGTGAGGTGCCTTTAAATGCTTGGCACCATCATTAAAAGAAAAGAAAGCCCCTGTTCTGGATATTCTCTTTCTTTGAAAGGTGATACAGAGGAGAAATAGGCTTTATGTAGCTGCATAATATTCATCACCATTTTGCAATATTTACATTCTAAGATATTCATAGAAGTGAATGGAATTTCTGTTCATAAATGACAAATCTACTTTGAGAATGAAAATATTTGCATATTTGTTTATCATCATTATCTCTATTTTATTTGAATTGTCCTCAATTGCTTTCATTTCCAAATTACACGGCCCACATTTTGCTAATGCAATGTTTTCAGTTTTGTTACTGCATATTGGAAACAAAACTCATACTCTAAAACTAACCTATTTATGACAAGTGAAAACAGCAATAAGTTATTTGTCCATTATGTTTTACACATTTCCTCTATTTTTTTTCCTTTTTATGCTCAAGGAAGATTACTGTACGAATGTATATAGTACACTTTGGGTAACTAGAAAATAAAACACTGAAAATACAGATAGTGGCAATCATGCTATCAACTGTGGCCTTTCACAAAGAGAGTTACCAGAATGACTCTTTGATGTTCTTTTTGCTGCTAGAGACTAAAGGTGCAACTAGACAGCCCAGTTATCCCAGCCTGGATCAGTCTAGAAATCACACTTAACAGGATCACTTTGAGGTGTAGCATGTTAATCTATTTACAGGAACTGAAAACCACTGACAAACTTCAACATGTAAGAGAAAAGGTCAATGGAATCTTCTCAGGAAGACATGATAAACTAAGGACCTCTTGGCAGAGTGGTTAAACTTCAGTACTGCAGTGAAGACTCTGCTCATTACTTGAGTTCAATCCTGGGCTCAGGTAGGCGGCTCAAGGTTGACTCAGCCTTCCATCCTTCCAAAGTCTGGAAACTGGGTATCCAGCTCACTGGCTGTGGGGGAGGGTGGTGGCAATGTACAGCCTGCATAATTAAATTGTAAACTTCACAGAGTGCTTAAAGTGCTATGGAACAGTATATAAGCAGCACAATTTAAGAGTTCAAGGAAGGCACTCCACACCTTATATCATTTTTATTTGACTTTATTTAGATCTATTTACTTATTTTAACTTCCTTTTAAGATCTTCTTCTAAGCAAAGAACATAAACCTATGTCACACTCCCAAGCACTCATCCCCTGAATAGGACAAAAGCCTATCTCACAGCCATTAATACTCCACTCCAAAGCAAACTACACCAGAGCACAGAGTACTGTCCTCTGAAGATGCCAGCCACAGAGACTGGTGAAACGTTAGGAAGAACAACCTTCAGAACACGGCCAAAGAGCCCAAAAAACCCACAACAACCAACATAAACCTAGGCTACCTACTTTCAGCTTCCATATCACTTCCCTCTTCTACCCTTTATTATTCAGAAGCAAATTCAATAGCAAAGAAAGGCAGAAAAAAAAGAGAGAAGTGTTTCTAACCTCATCCAGATTAAAATGCATAAATAAATAATTCTTCGTAAACAAGACAGAAACATTTAAAAGGTTGGGGAGAGGGGAACTGATATGGTTGACTTTAGGTGGAAGTTCTGCTACCAATGTTTTAGAGATCTCACATCATGTTTGGCTATCATGTGGTTACTTCCAAGCCTAGGGACTCCAACACTCTGACACAGTTGAGCCTGAGGGTACTGTCAGATGGTACTTTATCTCTCATTTTGGCTTGCTGTGCAAATGGACTGGTTTGACCCATTTTCCAGTAACATACAGCGAAGCATGAGCCAACCCGACCATTATCCATGCCTACCTGCCCCTCTCTGGGTTCTTAACAGAGGCTACAATATTTTTTTTGCACCGGTAGAATCACTCCATTTTAGTTCAGTTTCTGGCATGCATGATTGCCAGTACTGATCCAAAGTGACAGTCCTATGTCTCTTGGGTGGCAAGATCATGCAGTGATATGTCATTTGCCAATAAATAAGTAAAAATAAAATAAGAACCAGCTTTACCCCATAGGGACGTGGTGGCGCTGTGGGGTAAACCGCAGAAGCCTGTGCTGCAGGGTCAGAAGACCAAGCAGTCATAAGATCGAATCCACGCGACGGAGTGAGCTTCCGCCGCTTGTCCCAGCTCCCGCCAACCTAGCGGTTCGAAAGCATGCAAATGCAAGTAGATAAATAGGGACCACCTCGGTGGGAAGGTAACAGCGTTCCGTGTCTAAGTCACACTGGCCATGTGACCACGGAAGATTGTCTTCGGACAAAACGCTGGCTCTATGGCTTGGAAACGGGGATGAGCACCGCCCCCTAGAGTCGAACACGACTGGACAAAAATTGTCAAGGGGAACCTTTACCTTTACCTTTACCCCATTTCCCATGGAGGGAGAGACAGAAGGACAGGTAGAGGAGGAGAGAGAAGAGGAGGTGGAGGGGGGTCTCTTTCTTTCTTTCTTTCTTTCTTTCTTTCTTTCTTTCTTTCTTTCTTTCTTTCTTTCTTTCTTTCTTTCTTTCTTAAATCCTAGTCCAGTGCTATTTCACTTCAGTGGGAAGCCAATGCAGTGATATCTCACTAATAAATGAAAAACAAAATCCAGCTCTCCTCCACTCCCCAAAGGTGGGGAGGCATAGAGGTTGAGAGGGAAGAACGAGCTAAATAGGGTTGCTTTGAAGTGCAGTGTGGTTTCCTGTCCCCAAACCACCCAACTATTCCGTCACTCAAATTGCACATTCAAGGAACCCTGTTTTGCCTAGTCCAGCACAGAATAATTTCACTGCCTAGTCACACCCTGCGTGTTATGAATGAGAATGCTTTCCCACAATAAGTGATGAGAAGCAACTCATTTCAAGTATTCAGATTCATGCAGGAATACTTAGGAAATTGAACAGGTCACATTAAACTATTGTTTGCAGAGCTATGATTTCTCTTAACATCCTTTTTTATCTGCCTGCCTTTGTGAACTACACTTATCTGGAGTCAGAGAGGTGGGCTGGAAGAGAATAAGCAAAAGTTATTAATAAAATAGCTAAGAGCCACTTTGGATTCAATACAGGTTGGCATTATGAGGTTCTGATGTACAACTATAGAATCTAAGGGGTTTTTTTTTGCACAGAATCAAGATAGAAGTTTATTGGCCAAGTAGAACAGAAATCACAACAATATCTCATTTTGCCTTCTTATCTCGCGGCTTATAAATTGTGTCCCCAACCATCCATTCACCACTATGACATGTTTGTGGTTCAGTTTGCTCACATTCATCCATTGGTATGATGCACACATACATTCCATTGTCTAATAATTTTGTTGTTACATCATTTAACTTTACATTCATCATTTTTAAGGTGAAATAACACTCTTAACACCATTCATGCAATATGGTAAACACACTTTCCCTTTACACAGAGATTATTTTGGTGTGTGGGAAGGTAAGATAAAGTGTCAAGTAGCTACAACATTCATTTTAGAAAAAATAATTTAGCCAGCCGTCTATCTTGTTCTTCACAGGCAAAAATAATATAAGTGATCAATTTGCTAATATACTGAAGTGGCTCATTTATTAAGTCACTTCACAGTCCCGGAAACTGACAGTGGAAGGAGCCTTGGCAACTTTGACATCTGCATGGCTTGATCACGGTCTGTTCTCTGCAATTATATGCACTGGAAACAGACCAAACTAGAGCTAACCTACCCACACCCAAAAAGTAGAAGCCCAAGGTGCAAGCAGAGGTCCTCTGGGGGCAAACTGGTTCACTCTAGTAATTATATTGTCTGATTGCTGTAAAAAAGGGCAAACCAACCCCATCACCACAGCACATCAAACAGGGGGACTAATGCCTATCTGATCAAGTCCTGAGTTTCTTTTCTCTATTGTAAGATTTCATCAAAAGACACTATTATTTAAACTGCTTTCTTCCAAATATGTGCATGTTTAATTGATTATTTTGTTATTTTGCTCTTATTGTTGCATTGTTTTAACTTGGGTCTCTTACTTCATCATAATAATGAAGTAAAGAAAGCTGTCCCTTTTTGTGGTTGCATTATTTTGTCTCATTTTCTGGATTGTTTAAAAGCACATATTAGTCCTTGTCTGAAGGGGTGTCTTAATGATATGTCCTAATCACATCAAGGGTGATGTCAGTGGGTTAGGTTGTGGGTTAGGTTGTGATCATAGAGCATTATTTTCTGCTGATTCATACACATGATTTTAAAAGAAATATTTATTTTTTAAAAAAATGTTACTAGTTCAGTGCTGCATCAGGTAAGCGATATGGCCATGTATTGATAATTCAAAGTAGGGCTTCTCTTATAGCAGCCAGGGGGAGGAGAAAAAGTTGTTTTGGCATATAAATAAAACAACAACTACTACTACTGATGATGATGAAGATGATGATGATGATGATGATGATGATGATGTGTTGGAGATAAGAAGTGGGGTGAGGTTGTGTCCCACTGCCCAGCACACCCATTGTTGGTGCCTCTAATGAATTTTATTGCCTCCACACCCCAAGCATTTATCCCAGTATGGAAAGCAATCTGGTTTCATGAATCTCTGGAGGGTTTCTTTCAGAGCGACCCTTAAACCATAGTTTGGGCTGGTGTGCATATGTGCATGTGCAATGTTGTTGTTGTTGTTGTTGTTGTTTAATCCTACTTTGCTGAACATCTTTGGTCAGATCTGGAATGGAAAAAGTGAAACAACCAAAACAAAGCAGGATTCTTTGCTTCTTTCCTTTGTGGGAGACACAGACACATATAAATGCCCATATATATCATCATCAGAGGAAACAGAACACAGCTTTAGCTGGTAGAGACAACAATCAGTTCAGTGCTAGGTCACTTCATAAACTAAAGAAATAAAGGGGTTTAGTAGAGAAGAGGCTGGTTATTAATGTCATTGGAGGCAGTGAGATCCTCCGGGGAGAAATAGCTAATTTAACTTCTATTGTGTGAACACTGGCAATACACCTTTCCATGGTAACTAAACATTTCCTGTGTGAAGGACAACAACAATTGCAACAAGTTTAAAGTGCTGGGCTTCAGTGGAGAAAACGTCACATCAGCCTGGGTCAACCTGCTGTCTGGTGACTCTCTTAGTCTTACGTTTTGAGAGTTTCAATCTATAGAAGCTAAAAAGCTTGGCTTAAAAACATCCTTGTGGAGTCTTTTATGTCAATAGTGTAACCTTTAGCTGATCACTTCATAACAAAACAGCAGAAAATGTCAGAGGTTGCATCCTATCCACCTGGAGGAAAAATTGACACTACTTCTTTGCCCTCATAAAAGTTTGCTTCTCTTGTCATTATACTTGCATATTATTACTGCACACAAATATTTTGCCTGAGCAGGAGAGAATCTAGGGCAAATTCTTCAAGAGCAGTTTTCCTTTGCGGGAGAGAGGGAGAAAGTACACTGGAGACTTATGGTGACATTATAAAAAAATAATTAATTTGCAAATATGCACATCAAGCAGGTATTATGATGTGAACAACAAGCATATGCAACTTAATCTTACAGCCACATCTGATTATGCTCCAGACACAAGGGGCTTAGAGCAAACTATTATTTGAGCATCTCCTTTCCAACCAAAACAATTGCTTGTTCAGAGCTTTCAGGATAGTTCTATGATTTCAAGGTCAAAGACATTCAAAAGAGTTGGAAGAACTCCAGTGCAGCAATTTATGCTGCAATCCAGCTAACGTAGAAAATAAGTCCCACTGACTGCAGAACTTGAAGGTAACACATTGCAAGTAATACTTCAGTTTGGGGGACAATGAGGCCATAACAATGTTATGTTTGCAAAATAATAAATGGCTGAGACTGTTCTTCCTTCTAAGGTGCCTCATGTGTAACAGTTAGGGCAGCTTTTAGTTGTTTTTGTATTCTTAAAGTACTTTTTTTAAAAAAAAAAGTTAATTGTGATAAGTAACATGTCACCAATACATTTATCATGTGTTACTGTTTAAATAACAAGTAACATGCAGAATTAAGAAGTTACATTTGAAGTAACAAGCAATTTTATTTCTGAGTAGACAGGTGTAAGGTTGCGACTTTCCAGTTGTTTTTTGGACTGCAAATTGCCACAATCCTTCACTACTGGCTATGCTAGCTAGAGCAGCTGGGAGTTGTAGCCCCCCCAAAAAAATCTGGAAAGGCCACAGTTAATCACCCCTACTTTACAAGCATTGCCACAATGTAACTGTCATTTAATTATTCCAACCACCTTCATTTTACTTGGACTATAGGCCTGCTGGAATGCTATGTAGTTGTGACAGTGATGTTCTTTCAAAATAGCTGCTGGAATGATCCTGCTTCCCATCTATACTCTCTCTGGACAGTAGAATCAAATAGATAGGAGTTCCCACTGTAGAATTTCACCCTCCACATCATGGAAGGTGATGGAAATGATGAGAAGGACCTCAATGAAGGAGCAGAGCTAGAGCATACCTGTCCACTCAACTAACAATCCATTTGCCTTCCACATGTGTAGCGAAGCAACAGGATTTCAACCTCTGTAATTTTCTGACACAAGTATAATTGATAAAGGATGATAAAATACATGAGATGACACCAGGATGAGACATACGGAGTGTATGGCTATATGGCTTCAATCCATTTTCAGTTACAGTAAAAACCAACTCAGAAAATTGAGAGAAAATCGGTAACCCAACCAATTTTATATTACCCTCTCTCAGTCTAAATTGAACAGACAGTTCATAAATGTCAGACAAAACTGCAAGAATAACTAAACTGATCTCTTATGCAGAATAAAGTATCTTGCTTTCTTCAGCTCCTTCTTTATAAAATGCTCTCTAGTAAGTTTGATTAAAACATCTTTTTGAAGGTCATCTAATCTTGCTTTGAAGATTTGAAGAGTTTTCCCTTTGGTCTTTCTTCCAAAGGTTAATTACCTTCATTGTTACATGTGTGCCTTTCTTTTAATTTTAATATGCTTGATGTTATATTCAATTAGAGTTGAACTGACTGTTCTCCAGCAAATATTTGTGATGTGGAAAATGATTTTTAGGGGTTTGGATATGTTCTCTGAAATATACCCCTCCTTAACCTTTCTCTTCTCAATTTGGTCAGTAAAAACCCCAATACCATGCATGTAAGGTAATAAAAAAGAAAGAAAGAAATTCTTTATCTTAGAAATAATAACATCATTACACAGTATGTCAGACGTAGGTATGTGGTTATACCACTGAGGTTTTAAAATGCTAATTGAGAATGGAGGAAATGGATACAAATAACAACTCAAAAAAAATTGGAACAAAACCATCAAGGATTCAGGTCTTCAAAGCAAGATTAGATAACCTCCCAGAACATGTGTTGCACAAGGGTTGATGCTATGATAACCAACGGAAGTAATAAATGCTACGCTGCAAATAAAATAATGTCCCCCATGCAGGTGTGCAAATACTGTACTGTGTTTCCCTGAAAATAAGACAGGGTCTTATATTAATTTTTTGCTCCAAAATGCATTAGGGCTTATTTTCAGGGGATTTTTTTTAAAAAGTACAATGATCTACATTTATTCAAATACAGTCATGTCATCTTCTTTTGATCGCTGCCCAATGGTGGAGGGCAGGATTTCACTTAACTGGGGCTTATTTTGGGGATAGGGCTTATATAGAGAGACCTTTGGGTAGTGTGGGCGGCATATAAATTAAATAAATAAATAAAATATATTACAAGCATCTTGAAAAATCATACTAGGGCTAATTTTCAGGTTAGGTCTTATTTTGGGGGTAACAGAGTAGCTACCTTAGGACCTCCACAGAAAAAGATGAAAAGAGGTGGTGTTCATGGTGCTCCCAATTTCATCTTAGACCTAAATACAACATGTTGGACTGAAGATTGCCTTGGCTGTGTTGCTATTCAGTAGTCTTTTTTTCTGGTTAGTACAACTTTAGCTAGTACATCAAATCGCAACACTCTCTAGATTCTGTGCAATTGTGCTCTGTCCTCCAAAGATTTGGTTTGGTGGACCTTAAGAAAGTCACATTTTGAACTAATTTTTTAAGTAAAGAATCTTCCTGTCAGCGTGGCCAGTGGCCAAGCTGCTTGGGAATTCTAGAAGTTGTAGTCCTTATACGTATAGCTCTGAATTTTCATTTGTTTTACCCCTTTTTGCAGCTCTCTTTGCTGCCTTGTAAATACCCTTTTAATAGCATAGCTGACAGTTATGTGAGCTCCATGTCAGGACCAGACTTTTACCGTCTCATACAGAGGTCAAATTGCGTTCATTTTATACTTTCCTACTCAGATATTTACCAAAGTACATTGTTACTCTTGCAAACATCTCATATTTTCACGAATTATCCAGCAGCCTTGAAGTCAGCTGCATTTATGGTGCTTTCTCTGTATAATCTAACTCTGTGATCAGCAAAGTTCTTGGTAACGTTTCACATTGTTGAACAATAATATTGAGTATTGGGTCTAGAAGAGAAAAAACATCAGTTATTTACACTTTAAGTTGATGAACTACTCGTTAGTATTGTGGACTAGAGTTTACAATCCATGTACAATGCATCCTTCTATGCATCTGTTAGGAGCAAGTCCCATTAACTAACACATATGTTAGTATGTTATAAATTTGTATATAATGCATAATTTGTTAATGCTTTCTCCCTTTATCTTTCACAGGCACTATATGTTATGGGTGTGTTGGCTCAAACAACAGAGAATGTGACTGCAGAAATTTCTGTTGCATCACAACAGCTGAGTAGTTTTTATCAACAGCCAAATTTATAATCACTGAAAAAAAATTGAATTAACTTTGTTTGATGAGAACCATTTTCCACAAGAGGTAGGGTGATTTACCAATAATGGCATTTTATGCTTTAAATTTATTTTGTCTGAGTCCATCATTAGTGTTCCCATTATTTTCCCATCCCAATCAATATCAAACTAAGCCTTGTGTAATGGCTTGGGCCACCCTGTCTGCACTTTCACAACAGTGGCACATCAACGGCCTGTAGCTTTATTGCATTCTGTAAATTTCCTAGTTATGGGATAGCCTATTAAAAGTACAACCAATAATTTATGTAAGTTCATGTAGTCTAATAAAGATTTCGCAGACACTTGTGTTTTGTAGTAGATTATTTATCAACATCTTTTGGTGGGTCATACATTCTGCTTATATCTTCTGGAATCACATCATTATTGTCATGTTTTGTATGTCATTTTGCTCACAGCTTGTGCACAATGTTTCATGTGCCTGAAAGCAGCAAAGATCTGCAGAAACAAAAGTGTTGTGTCAATGTATCCAAGTCAAAAGCTGAAATTCTCACAGACCTGCTTCTAAACTACATGCACATTAGGGTAGGGGCAGCTCTACCATTGCGCAAAATGAGACAGTTACCTTACATGGAAGATACAGTACTGGTTGTCAAAAAGGCTAGGAACTGGTTGATTGTTTACCTTGCTGTGAGGGATGGGAAAAGATCCTCCTGCCTCAAATGCTAAAATAGCCTAATCAGCTCTGAATACCATATACCTTGACTTGTGGTAGGCAATCTTATACTTTATCTTACACACAATGGCCAAAATCCTCTTGTGTAACTCCACCTTCTATTGCAGGGTGTGCATAGCATACATGCAATGAGATGAAGTTGTGTGTAATACATAATTGAAAAGGGATTTCTTTCTTTTGATTTTTGTAGGTTTTTTGGGCTGTTTGGCCATGTTCTGAAGGGTTTTCTTCCTAACATTCCATCAGTCTTTATGGCCGGCATCTTCAGAGGACAAGAGTTAGAACTCTGTCTGTGTTCTAGTGTAGTGTGAGGAATAGCTGAGTATTTGTAGCTGTGGGATCAGCTTTTTGTCCTTTTTAGGAGACTGGGTGATTATGGTTATCAGGGTGTTTTTTGTTATGGGTGTATTGTTGTGATAAGGGGGGAGATGATCTGTCACTGTGATTGATGGCAAGCTGATTAGCTAGTCTTTTGTGATCATTGGTCCTTGCGGCTGGGTAGAGTTGTTGACCTTTTTGCAGGCTGTATTTTTCAGTTCTGGGAGCCAGACTTTGTTGAGTTTTAGATTTCCTTCTTTTTTGCAAGGCATCCAGTATACAGTGGAACCTCAAATTACAGACATCCATACTTACAAAAATGTTGAGTTACGAAAAGCTCCGCTCGCAAAAATTTGCTTCAACTTGCAGCCGGAGCTTCCACTTATAAAAAGAAATAGGCAAAGGAAAAGGGCGGGAAATTCAAACCATTGGTGGAGAAGAGGCTGCTTCTTCACCCCAATGGTCAGGAAAAGGGAGGCTCAGCCTCCTGGACTTCCAGCACCGCCCTGACCACCACGCCGGGTGCTGATGCTTTGGAAGCCCGGGAAGCCGGCACCGTGTGTGGTGGTCAGGGCAGCTTTGGAAGCCTGGGAAGCTGTCACCTGGCACGGAGGTTGGGGTGGCTTTTGGCTTCTCGGGCTTCCAAAGTTGCCCCCACTGCCCTCTGCCTCCCGTCACTGCTGCCTCCTGCAGTGGCAGAAGCAGCAGGGGCAGGAGGCAGAGGGCAGCAGGGATGGGAGGCAGAGCCCGGCTGGCATGGTCTGACGGCTCACCTCCTGCAGCAGCAGAGGCAGCAGGGATGGGAGGCAGTGGGGAGCAGGGATGGAAGGCAGAGGGCAGTGGGGACAGGAAGCAGAGCCGGCCAGCATGGTTCAGTGGCTCGCCTCCCGGCAGTGGCGGCAGCGAAGGCATCAGGGTAAGGTGCTGCTTTTTGCTTTTTTAAAACTTGTTTTTACAGTACAGTATTTTATTTTTATTTTTATTTGGGGGGGGGGGGTTCTTTCTTTGGCCAGAATGGATTAATCAATTTTCAATACATTACTATGGGAAATGGTGCTTCGACTTATGAAAATTTTGACTTATGGCCACCGTTCCAATACAGATTGAGTTCGTAAGTTGAGGCACCTGTACTCCTGCAGTGGTGAGGGAGTCCCTTTTGTCCTTTGCTGACTGTAACATTGATACATTTCTTTCTTTCTTTCTTTCTTTCTTTCTTTCTTTCTTTCTTTCTTTCTTTCTTTCTTTCTTTCTTTCTTTCTTTCTTTCTTTCTTTCTTTCTTTCTTTCTTTCCTTCCTCGTGGCGCGGTGGTTAAACTGCTGTATTGCAGCAAAAACTGTGCTCACAACCTGGTGTTCAATCCCAGGTAGCCAGCTTAAGGTTGATTTAGCCTTCTATCCTTCCAATGTCGGTAAAATGAGTACCCAGCTTGCTGGGGGGGGGAGCAATGTGTAGCCTGCATAATTAACTTGTAAACCACCCAGAGAGTGCCTGAAGCACTATGGGGTGGTATATAAGCAGCAAACTTTGCTTTTCCTTTTGCTTTCTTTCTTTCTTTCTTTCTTTCTTTCTTTCTTTCTTTCTTTCTTTCTTTCTTTTGTTCGTTTATTAGTTAGTTAGTATACATTAACTCTGGGTGGTTTACAATAAAACCCTCATAATCAAAATAGCGTAGTATAATAAAACAATGCAACAATCTAAACACCTAAATGCCAGATAAATGATGGAACAAAAAAAATTGAAAATAACAATAACCAGATTGAGATATACAGTTGATACAACTCAGGTAGGTCAGAGTGAAAAGTCTCCCTGAAGAGCCATGTCTTCAGTTGCCTCTTAAATATCAATAGAGAGGGGGGCAGGTAAAGCTCCTCCAGAATTTGGTTCCACAAAGTTGGAGCCACTGTGAAGAAGGCCCTACCTCTTGCAGATGATTTAAGGACCTCCCTCGGGAAGGCCACCCAGAGGAGCCTTGTCTGTGATGATTTGGTGGATTGGGCAGTTTACACTGGGAAGAGACACTTTGGCAAGTAATGTAGGCTGAAACTGTGGAGGGCTTTATATGCAAGAGTTAAAACCTTGAACCTGATCCAGGACACAACTTTAATCAGCAACAACCTGTCACTAATGTTGGTATCAAAGGCCACTGGGAGATCCAGAAGGACCGAGAAGGTCACACTCCCCTGGTCAGCTTCCCTGAGCAAGTCCTTGAGCAGAGCAAGCAGAACTGTCCTGGTCTCATGGTGCAGCCTGATGTAATAAGCTCTGTTGGCCTATCAAATGACATGTCAGTATTTACTGGACATTTTTATCACTGCAGCTAGATTCCCATCCAAGGGAGCTTTCCTCCAATTGCTCTTCAGCCTTCTCCTCAGTTGTTTCATGGCTTATAGCTCACTCCTAAATCAGGGTGAAGGAGAAGCCCTGGAATGGAGAGGGTGTTTAGGAGCAATCATGTCAATTGCCTGAGTCACCAAGGACTACAGCCAAAACCACAATAGTATATCTAGATTTGGCTTGGGGAAGCAGGATGTTCTTTTGCTTCTGCTTGGATTGTCTTGCACTATTTAATATCCTGCCCACAGTCTAAGATTCCTAAAACATCAAAAACAGTTTTGCTTTTCTTCCTCTGACTGCCTGGGCATCTCTGCCATTCTTTTCACTGGAGAAACAGAAGCCTGCTGATTAAACAACTGCCAATACACTGGAGAGGTGCTTATTATGGCACTACAGTTGAAATGGCTCTAATGTTTGCATTGCTAATCAGCTTCATCACTGATTTTGCAGTTTATTTCAATCCAAAGTAAAGCTAGTGTAACCCATTAAAAGCTTCACATTTTCTTTAACCGCAGAATTTTTGTGGCCCATTAAATTTTGCAAGTTTGGAATCTTAAAGTAGAGTCATTTCACTTTCTAAATAGAAATAAGACCATTTGGGTCAAAATTCTGTTGCTTAGCATAGTAAGCAACAGAATTTTTTTCCTGAAGAGGAAGCTGAGGCAGGAAGTGAGCTCTGTTCGGGAAGGCATTTTTTTTTTTGGTGAGGTATTTTTTTTCTAGGATGACCTTTGTTCTCCCTGACCGCATGGTCTGAGGGAACGGGGTTTAGCTTTAAATGAGCGCGAGCAGTGGCTCTAAGCCCTTTTCCTGAAGAGGAAGCTGAGGCAGGAGGTGAGCACTGTTTGGAAAGACATTTTATTTGGTGAGGTATTTTTTCTAGGCTGACCTTTTTTCTCCCTGACTGCAAGGGGTTTAGCTTTTAAGGAGTGTGAGCAGAAGCGTGCGACGCTAGGCGCGCAAAATTCTCTGATTCTATTTTTTACTGTAATCTGGTAAATAGGAAAGCCAATTATCATTGCATACACCTGGGGGGGCAGGAAAGTTTTAGGGGTCGGATCATACTTCCACAGTATTAGGGAGCAGGCCGGGTAGGTGGGGCTCATCAGCCTTGGAAGGCAGCCCATTTAGGAGAAGGAAAACTCTGATTTCAAACCTCCATTGCCTTGTGGCTGTACCCACTGATGGAAAAGGCTTCAGGAATTAAGCTTGAGAAAAAATCCGGAGCCAGAGTCCCGGAGGCAGTTCGTGTCATTCTGGCAACTCCTGCAACGTCTCTGGAACCAGGCTCTTGCCTTTCCATTGGACTATTTCAGCGACGTGGAAAGGGGGGATTTGCTGCTTGGGTAACAGCATATCCTCTATATTATTTTACACAGGCTTTGTGCTCTGGAGAGAACACTCCAGCTTCACATGCAGCATCAAAACAACACAGTAAGTAGCAGTTACTGGTTATAAGTCTTTGCTCAATTAGCATAGAGCATGACGCCAGGGGCTACTTCTGATGGTGGGAGAGGTTATTGCACCTCACTAGGTGGGTGGTAGCTACCTAGTGAGGTGCAATGACCTCTCCCACCATCAGAAGTAGCCCCTATGATGATCTGGCAGCTACTATCAAAAAAGTCCCTGAAAGAGAGGAACTGTTCATTCTCAGAGACTTTAACGCTAGAGTTGGTGCTGATCACAATTCTTGGCCCACTTGTCTAGGCCGTTTTGGCATTGGAAAGATGAACGAAAATGGCCAATGCTTGCTAGAGTTTTGCTGTTATTATGGCCTTTGTGTCATCAACACATTCTTTAATATGAAGCTTCAACACAGAGTTTCCTAGAGATGTGCAAGATCCAAGCATTGGCATCAGCTCGATTTGATCCTCACTAGACATTTTAGCCTTCCTAGAATTACAATCACACGCAGTTACCAGAGTGCTGATTGTGATACTGATCACTCCCTGGTGTGCAGTAGAGTAAAACTGCAAAGAGATTATATCACTCGAAAAAGGAAGGAAGACCACATATTGACATCAATAAGACTCACAATCAAAGAAAAGTGGAGGATTTTGCCCAAGCACTTGAGGAAACCCTTCCAGGCCCAGCTGATGCAAATGCACCTGAACAATGGGAACTTTTCAAGAACACTATTTATAACACTGCCTTGTCCACATTTGACAAGAAGACCAAAAATTTATTTTATTTATTTAAATAAATAAATAAAATAAATTTTCAAGAACACTATTTATAACACTGCCTTGTCCACATTTGACAAGAAGACCAAAAAGACGACAGACTGGTTCGAAGCCCATTCAGAGGAGTTGATGCCAGCCATCGAGGACAAGAGGAGAGCTCTAGCAGCATAAAAAGCCTGTCCTAGTGAGGCTGCCAGGAGATGTTCCAACAATTATTGGCTTCACCTCTGCTCTCAGATACAAATAGCAATAGACACAGATAACATCAAGGCTATGTACAATGGTATCAAGCAGGCTTTAGATCCAATACAAAATAAATCTGCTCCCTTGAAGTCTGCTACAGGTGTGATCGTGCAGGACCGAGCACAGCAGATGGAACTCTGGGTACAGCACTACTTTGAGCTATATTCCAGAGATAATGTAGTAACCAAAGAAGCATTAAATAGCATCAAGTGACTGCCTGTCTTGGAAGAGCTAGACAGTGAACCAACTTTAGCAGAAATAAAGTTGGCCCTGGATTCCCTCAATTCCAGCAAGGCACCTGGGTAGGATAACATCCCTTTTAAAGTGCTGAAGTGCTGTAAAGAGATCATCACCACCAAACTGTATGAAGTCTTTCATCTTTGCTGGAGGGAAGGTGGAGTAACACAGGACATGAAGGACGGAAACATCATCACATTGTATGAGAACAAAGGAGACAGAGGAGACTGCAATAACTACCATGGCATCTCTCTTCTCAGCGTTGTAAGGAAGCTGCTTGCCTGTGTTGTGCTGAAGAGGCTCAAGGTACTTGCAGACAGAGTCTATCCAAAATCACAGTGTGGATTTCAAGCTAATAGATCCACCACTGACATGGTATTCTCCCTCAGACAGCTGCAGGAGAAATGCGGGGAACAACAACAGCCACTCTTTGTGGCCTTCATAGATCTCACAAAGGCCTTTGATTTGGTTAGCAGGGACGGCCTTTTTTAAATACTTCCCAAGACTGGATGTCCACCTCGACTCCTCAACATCATCAGGTCCTTTCATGAGGGAATGGAGGGCACTGTAGTTTTTGATGGCTTAACATCAGATCCCTTTGACATCCAAAGTGGAGTGAAACAGGGCTGTGTCCTCATGCTGACCCTGTTTGGGATCTTTTTTGCTGTCGTACTGAAGCAGGACTTTCGGAGTGCAGCAGAAGGTGCTTGTCTCCGGACTAGATTATTATTATTATTATTATTATTATTATTATTATTATTATTATTATTATTATTATTATTATTATTATTATTATTATTATTATTATTATTATTATTATTATTATTATTATTATTATTATTTATTCATTCATTCATTCATTCATTCATTCATTCATTCATTCATTCATTCATTCATTTATTTATTTATTTATTTAATTTATATCCTGCCTATCTAGTCATGGTGGACTACTCTAGGCGGCCAACAACAGAGATAAAATACAATAACATAAAACAGCATAATTACAACAACAATTAAAAATAGGGAAACAATAAAGGAGAGAAGAAAATCAAAAGTAATCTGGAGAGAAGGCCTGCCGAAACATCCAAGTCTTTAATAGGTTCTTAAAAGTGCCCAGCGAGGGAGCTCCGCAAATGCCAGGAGGTAAGTTATTCCAAAGGCGAGGAAAGCTCTTTAATCTCTCTAGATTGAGAGCGAAAACCAAAGTCCAACTGAAATGCATGCGGGAGTTCCTCTTCGCTGATGATGCAGCCGTTGTTGCCCACTCTGCTGACAACCTCCAACAACTCATGAATCGTTTTAGCAAGGCCTGCCAAGACTTTGGACTAACAATCAGCCTGAAGAAAACACAAGTCATGGGCCAGGATGTGGACTCACCTCTCTCTATTACCATCCCCACACAAGAATTGGAGGTTGTTCATGACCTTGCATACCTTAGGTCAATGATATCTTATACTCTCTCCCTAGATGTTGAGCTGGATAAATGCATTGGCAAAGCAGCTACTGTACCATGTTCTCCAAATTCACAAAGAGAGTATGGCTTAATAAGAAGCTGAAGGCATATACCAAGATCCAGGTCTATAGAGCTTGTGTCCTGAGCACACTCCTGTACTGCAGTGAGTCCTGGACCCTTTGTGCACAGCAGGAGAGGAAGCTGAACACCTTCCATATGTGTTGTCTTCGACACATTTTTGTTATCACCTGGCAGGACAAAGTTCCAAATAGAGTAGTCCTAGATCGAGCTGGAATTTTCAGCATATATACATTACTGAAACAGCAACGTCTATGTTGGCTTGGGCATGTCGTGAGAATGGCTGATGGTCGGATTCCAAAAGATCTCCTGTATGGAGAATTAGTGCAGGGAAATCGCCCCAGAGGGAGACCACAGCTGCAATACAAGGATAACTGCATCACGGCCTCTCCCATTTTGAAGGGACCCTTGTCCAGCAGGCTGAGGCCAAGAGGCATTTCCGAAAGCATCAAAATCAGGGAGCTGGACAAGGGACAGATTGTATTTGTCTTCAATGTGGAAGGGATTGTCACTCTCAAATTGGCTTTCTCAGCCACAATAGATGCTGTTCAAAGTCCTTCATACAGAGCACATTACCATAGTCACTCGAGACTGAAGGATGCCTAATCTAATCTAAATCTAAGCATAGTAAACTGTGCTAGAGTATAACCACTAAATCTTTGGGAATTTGGTGAGTTAACTCCTAAATAGGTTCCTATCATTCAAATAGACCTACTTTAACTACAAGTTGTAGCACAGCAAGTCACATTTAGAGTAGTCCAATTTGAATCAATGGAACCTAAGGAGGATTTGACTCACTAAATCTGCTGTGATTCAGTGGCCTTACTCTCATGTGGCTCACTGTGCTAAGCAACAGGATTTTGGTCATTGACTGTAACAGAGCTTATCCTTTAGTAAGTTAATAATTCAGAGCTTGGAAAGGTAGCTTTTATGAACTATAACTCTCAGATATTAGCATAACTGCTGGACATGATAGATGGAGGATTTTGAGATCTGTAGTCTGAATTTTGTTTATCTTTTCCAAATTCTGATTGATATAAGAGTACAGCCCATAGTCACTGTTAATAATAGGGAACCTTCCATGTACCAAACAATATAAAAGTCACATCAAGAGCTGCTTCAGCATGAATGCAGCTTCCCTCCAGAATAGTCCTTTGGCTTCTTGTTAAACTACACATGAAAAATCTTTCAAACACAGATATACTCTGTTCGGTCTGTGTCCTTTCAAGCACTCTGATATTGATCTGACTGACTTAAGTTTGCAGATTCATTTTCCAAGCCCCAGGCAAGTAACTTCCATGGAAGCTCCAATGGCAATGTGATATTTACCTTTTGCAGAAAAGAAGAAATAAATCATTGATGGAACATGCATTGCATGGTGTTGGGGTATTGGACTGAAATACAAGGAAACTTGGAAACACACCATGTTGTATTTTTGTTTACCACTGAAGTCTGAAGTAAAGAAAAATAACTTCTCGCACATGCTGCAGTCACAGTGTTTTCCAAAGCCAACTACAGGAACTCAGATAGTTCTTACCACTTCAACTTTTCAAAGATGTGAGTTTGGTCTTTAGCAAACTCTAGAAGGCTGAGCCCTGTGAAAGAAGTTACAGATTCGGCATATCAAAACCATGCTTCACTAAGATAGACTTACCTGTTCGCGTGCTACATTAAAGTCCTTTTCCTCCCTTCCTAACTCTGTTAGTACTCACACTTAGTACAGTGGTGCCTCGCATGATGATGTTAATTCGTTCTAGCAAAATCGCTGTCAAACAAAAACGCCGTAATGCAATATTTAAAAAACCCATAGAAATGCATTAAAACCCAATTAATGCGTTTCTATGGGCTTCAAACTCACCGTCCAGCAA
This sequence comes from Pogona vitticeps, assembly GCF_051106095.1. NCBI lineage: Eukaryota > Metazoa > Chordata > Lepidosauria > Squamata > Agamidae > Pogona > Pogona vitticeps. The sequence goes on along the minus strand of NC_135785.1, from coordinate 196,497,659 downwards.
AGATCCTCCATAGCGCGGCCATTTTCACTGCCGGTGCAGAGAGGGATCCGTCTCAGAAAACAGCGGGCGGCCATGTTTTTCACCCGGCGGCCATTTTGAAACCACCGATCAGCTCCCATAGGGAACATCGTTTTGCGATCACAAAAACATCAACATCATGTGATTTCGTCATCAAACGGAGCGCTCGTAAAGCGAGGCACCACTGTATATGAGATACAGGCAAGACACATTTCTCTTTTGTTGCCTCTGTAATGTTTGGATGGTGAATTACTGTTTCCAACTTCCCCATGAGAAAATGCTTGTACTTTCTGTCTAGGAGCACATGGATCCTCTCAAAACAGCAAAAGGAATCAACACAGTAAGCTTATTTGAAGTATTTGTTGCAATACGTGAACATACTCTGAAAGACGTAGAGAGCACTAGGAACATGTCAGACTCTGGATATGAAAGGGTCTCCAAAGGGCCTCAGAATCCTTTGTCCCAGCCTCTTGTTACTAGGTTAGCTACATCCCATTCCTGAGATTCAAAGATAAAATATGAGGCCAGGGAGTCAGGGCCTTGGGATGTCACAGAAACAGGGCAGGAAGAGGTTCTGGAGATGCTTCCAGAATAGTGACTGTGGAAATGATCATAAGGGAAATCCATGTAAAGGAGCCCAGTGTCTGGATAGATGATGGCTCACCAAGTAATATGGCAACCCAAAGCTATGGGGGGGGGAGCCAATGTGGAGCAGACAGGTATCAACAAAATGTGCCTTTATGCCAACTGGGAAACAATGGAAATGGGCACATAGGCTGAAAGGCTGCCTCACATACAGAAACAAAACCGATGTCCTCTCCAGTGCCGCTCACTTTGACATTTGTTTCCTTCATTGAACAATCAAAGGAGCATGGTGATTTCCTTAGACTCCAGTCAGTGCCCTGAGACTTGATAATTGTAAACACAAGAGTACACAAAAATATACCACGAAGTGCCAACAGACTATTGACCAACTCTCAGAAGGGATAACTAGGCCTGGTTCAATATTTTTTACCACCTGAAGCAGAGCAGCAAATGCAAACAATGCACACAGAAGATACTTCAAGATACTCATTATTCCCAAGATACCCATGGTATTTGGGCACATCAAGAAAGCTGACTGGCTCCTTTTCCTATTTGTGGCATATCTACTCCCTGTTGGCTGCTAGGATCAATTCATTTATTAACAAAGAATGCAGAAACAAGGTGGACCTTGGTCTAATCCAATTTTTACATAAAAGTGTGCACAAAGGTGATGTAAACTGAAATACTGTAATATTAGCTGTGGGTCCGATGGCAATTTTTATATATTTTAATTGTATTTTAATTGTTATGAATTTTTATTGTATTTTAAATGTTGTAAGCTGCCCAGAGACCTTTGGGTAATGTGGGCAGCAAATAAATAAATAAATAAATAAATAAATAAATAAATAAATAAATAAATAAATAAATAAATAAATAAATAAATAAATAAATAAATAAATAAATAAATAATAATAATAATAATAATAATAATAATAATAATAATAATAATAATAATAATAATAATAATAATAATAATAATAATAATAATAATAATAATAATAATAATAATAATAATAATGTTACAAACTAACTTTATTAATAAAGTTGCATTCAAGATACAAAACATCAAGCCCACTTGTACGTAATTAAATAGGCACATGCCTTTGGAAGTGAATGGGAGAGGAACAGAAGTATGTTTCCTCCTTAGAAAGTCAGGGAAGGAAGGAAGTGAAGACTGACAAGCAGACTCTTAAAATATCAGCCTTACAACAGATGCGGGAGGAAGCAGAGCCAACAGAGTCAAAAGGACAGTCAGCCTCTCTGGCTTCCCTGCTCCCAAATGCCCTTTGTGGTTGTCAGGGCTATAGAGCTTCTGAGAGGTGATGCTTGGAGGATCCCAAGCCAATGGAAAGATCCCTTCAGGCAGATTAGTTTTGGTTTAACTGTCACGTGTTCCTCAGTATGCGTGCTTGCTTTGTAAATGTAACTTGACTGCAGGATGGGGATCCTCTATGTGCATCCATTCTCAAAGGAACTAGTGTTACATTTTGTGATGCAAGGCAAGGGAAATGTACCAGCTGATTGCCAACCCCTTGTCTACACCAATGAGGAAAGACAGTTCAGGGGGGAAAGAACGCATTGCCCTTTCTTTTAAAAAAGGCAAATAGTGCCTTTCCACTCTCCTCTCAAATAGCATTGCTATCAAATAAATATATATCTCCAGAGTACATCGTCCTGACCCCAGGCTATATAGGAGACACGAGTGTTAGACAGTCAGGAAGATGTGGACCTCCCACTACAGCTTAATTTATAAGTGAGGAGGCATTGCCATCAATGGGCTCCACTGTTGCTACCCATCCCAGAAGGTTAGAACAATTTTTACTGAAAGACACAGTCAGGTGACCTGTTATTCTTTGTATGCCTCCCTTAACAATATTTTATTTATTTATTTATTGCATTTATATGCCGCCCATCTAGACATAGTCTACTCTGTTAATATGTTAACTGCATGGTTTCCTTCGTTTTCTTATTGTTCTGTTTATTTTGTCATTGGCCCCTGGAACCATTAAGAATTATTATTATCATCTCCTGGTGGTTAATTGATTCTAGATTATTTTAAGGCAGCTAAATCACAGCCAATGAGTTTGATCCCTATAAGGAGATATTTTCAAATGTGGACCAGGGTGGAAGAAAGCAATAGTAATGATGTGGAGAAGAAATGACAGAAGATGAATAAGAATCCTTTGAGAGAAAAGCAGAATGAATAGAAAAATAGTTTTCTTTTTTTAGAGCTTCTGGATCAGCAAATTCTGTATGGAATATGGAATTCCCTTGTACAAAGAAATGAATGTGGCAAAAGCTGAACAATTTTGTGAAAAGGATTAGAGAGCAGCAATATAACATGACTTCAGTGACAATCAGCTGATTATGCCAAATTCCATTTCCACCTGCCATCATTTAGAGAGTGACTTGGTCCCTGCACTGGTATTAGGTGACTAAACTCATTATCTGTGTCAATTTATTTTAGTGTCCAGCTTTCCTGAGAGGAAAAAAATCCAGACTCCAATCCATGTCCCATGCACTTCATACTCCACCATTTGTCTTAACTTTACTTGATTTGCCAAAATATCATTTGTATTTAAAGAATGGAGTGGCACTCTCTATACCTAATTGCTCTCCTTTAACATTAAGGAAGTTTCTGCAATATATATAAATATGTAAGTGCGTGTGTATATATATATTGTAGAAAAAACTCGCACTAAAATTGTGACTGATCAATTTTTCAACAGATCATATCATTTTATACAAAATTAATATGCATCTGTCAGTATTAAAAAGTCCTTGATCTATGTACTTAGCTGAGAAATACATTCTTGCTCAGAATATGCATTAGCAATGCAATTTTTTAAAATATCAATGTCAAAGGCAACATCACTGTCATTAAAACATATTTTTCTGCCTCTGTGTCCTTGTACGCTTATCAAACTGTGCAAACTCTGAAATGTCTGCGCACAGTGAAATGTTTCAAAAGCTTTAAAATATGAGAGCTTTAAAATTCACAGAGAATAAGGGACTTATTATGAAACATTCAGCCAAGCTTTAGGATTCACAGCACATGTTGAGACACCTGTTGCTCATCATAGCTAGAAATCTGAATAGCACTTTAGTGAGCAGCAGAATAAGATAAACTTACAAAGCAAATCTCATATGGACCAAATGACTGGAGTAATTCATTATTCCTCCATTTAAAGTTTTTTTAAAAAACATCCTCTCCCAATTTTTCAGCAAAAGACTGAATTTCTGAAAGCATTTTGATTACATGCATGTCCCATCACTAAAGCTGTGAAGAGAATTTGGACAGGCAGTGCAGCCTGACCTTAGAGTGTGAAGCTAGTCAGTAAAGAGTTTATGTCATTTGATGCAATCCTGGCTCAACTATTGGCACTAAAATTAGCTTACTGGGTGTTTTGGATTTTTTTTTAAAAGCTTGCATATAAGCTAAATGATTGGGCTATAAGCACGGGCAAAAATAAAACACAGTAGAACAGATGTGCAGAAACTGAATATACTGGTTATCAGGAGAGGGCTTCAAGATTTGCCTTTGCAGTTGTTTACTCTCTCTCCTTGGAATGAACATAAAAATATAAAGAGGAGCATGAGAAGACCAAAGAGCTCGGTATTCAGTGGCCAATCAAACACCCATGGGAAGCAGGACATGCCTTGGCAGGGACTTGGACTCTATGACCCTTGACGTCCTTTCCAGCTGTGCAGTTCTAAGGTTCTATGAGCACATCTGTATTCTTCCCTCTCTCCTTCCACAATAACAGATACACAAAGACATGTTTTCTTTGACACTGGAGGTTGCATACACACATCTTGACAAGTGAACACTACTGCTCTGTTCTCCAGGGATTCCTCTGATCCCCGTTTAAAGTTGTGCACACTGTAGCCATCGCTACGTCTTGGGGCAATGAAGGCTATGGTCCAGCTATGTGAAGAAGTATGTCATTTTATTTGTCCCGAGCATTCTTCTTTTCCCACATGCAGTTTTAATGGATTTCATAAGTCTAGCATTATGAGAAAGCAAGAAGAGGAGTCCCTAATCATCTTTCCCACACTATTAACATTTTTTCCATTTGCATCACTTGGGTTACTCAGAGCAAGTGGCAATAATGTGTTTGTCCCATAATGTGTTTGGTGAGGACATGGAAGAGGGCCTTCTCTGTTGCTGCTCCCATGCTTTGAAACTCTCTCCCACAGGAGGCCAGGCTGGTCCCATCTTTGCTGTCCTTCCACAAGCAGGTAAAGACCTTTCTCTTCAGGCAAGCATTCCTTCAGCGACTAGCCACTTCAGCTGGGTTTTTAAATGGATTGTTGTACTTTACTGTTTTTAATACGTTTCGATGTCACTTTTGTTCACTATTTGTAGTTGTGGTATATGATTGATCCTTTATTTCATCATCATCATCATTCTTTATTATTGTTATAGACCAGCAAGATTATAAGAAAACAGAACATACAGAAAAAAAAACTCCTATATGTAGTATATGAATCCTTGTTTCGAGGTGATTTTTAGTATTTGTATACTCACTGTTAAGAGATGGGCTAGAACAGCAAGGTCAGCCGACAGCCGTTCAGTGCCCACGCCCTCCAGCAGGCGCTCATTCAGAAGCAGCCCCCAGAGAAAATGGTGCAGGGAAATCAGAGCGCTGCCTCTGAGTGGGCACCCACTCAAGGGGGCGGATCGCCAAACAGAAGAACAACTGTGCAGCCCTCGGCCGAATCGGCACAAACCACTGAACTGCCAGTTCGTGGCCATCGTTATTTACGGTTGTTAGCTTTACTTACCGTCTTAAAATTATGTAATTTAAAGGATCCTTTTTAAAGAGAAAGGCAGAGAATGAATGAATGAATGAATGAATGAATGAATGAATGAATGAATGAATGAATGAATGAATGAATGAATGAATAAATAAATAAATAAATAAATAAATAAATAAATAAATAAATAAATAAATAAATAAATAAATAAAAATGTGATGTTGTTTGGAAGATAGAAACAGTTCCATTAAGGTCAACCTACAAACAAATCCTTGAGGCAAAATTAATGTTGTGTCTGGAAGACCCCTGAATTATTCTGGTCATGCTTGTTACTCCGTCATCAGCTATCTTCCTTGTAGTGCAGATAAGAACCACAGCTTTCAAATGCCTCCCCAGCCCCAGCCTCTCAAACTGTAATGGATTAGGGAAGAAGACAATGGCTGTGCCCACATGCCTTTGAAAGGAAACAAATATACCTGATTCGTCGGCAAAGAGGGGGGCCGCAAACGTTGTTAAGTCCTGTAACATCACAACCCCTCCCTCCCAAACATCATGAAAACTCATGCAGCACAGTTTTGGGATAAGCAATCCGCAAAGTCAAGGCACAGGGGGAGCTCAGCAGTGATAGAATATATCGAGTTTCACCACATGCATTTAAAAGCTGCCACCCCTTTCTAGTGCTACAAGAGAGCACAAAACCAACAAAATTCCTTTGCAGCGCCACTTTGAGGTATAACACACATGCTGAAAACCTTTTTCTGTTGAGAGCATCTTCTCAGGAATAATACTTGGTGTTGCTGCATGGTGTGGCTGTGAGGAGAAACGCAGTGGGGCTTTCCTACTTTTTCCCTTCAGGCCTTTTCTCCTCATCCAGCAGGCTGTTGTGGGAGAGTTAGACTCCTTTTCCCAGAGATCAGAAATGCTTGAAAGCAGAGGGGATTTTGAACCCAGCTGGGGAAAAGACCTTGAGGTTAAGAAAGTGTGAAGGCAAGAGGAGAAGGGGACGACAGAGGATGAGATGGCTGGACAGTGTCTGCGAAGCAACCAACATGAAATTGACACAACTACAGGAGGCAGTGGAAGACAGGAGGGCCTGGCGTGCTCTGGTCCATGGGGTCACGAAGAGTCGGACACGACTAAATGACAAAGGGGAATACAGGGCATTTGGCCAAGGAGCATCAGCTGCTCACTCTGGTGTAAAGCCTTTGAGCAGTTGAAGAATGACTGCTTAGATTAACCCTTAGCACAATGACCCACTCAATGCCAATCCTTGGCTTCATCCAACCTTTGCCCATCTCTCTTGCCACCTTTTTCACCAGCACTTTTCTTACAAAGCATATCCTCTTTCTTCTCCTCAGAGATTCCAAAACCCTCCCTATTCTTCATCAAGACAGTATAGAGACACAACATGACACGTTTAAGAAGAGGCAGCAAATTCAATTTGCATAGTTCCACTGGCTTTCTCAGTCTTAGGGGTGAGCTATAAATTAGAGATAAGCCATCACTAGAAGAAGAAATTCCTCAAGCCCTGATCATGTGTAATTGTCACAACAGAAGCTTTTCTCACTTCCCATAATTTGCAAATGAGCGTTCTTTGTTTTCAGCTCCATCTTTGGACCATCCACACATTCTTCCTTTGTAAATTTGAAGGCCAACACACATATTACATATAACCATTAGAACTAAAATCATGTTAGTGTTCCAGAAATGTGTCTCACACAAACTTTCATGGCAGAGAAATAGGAACTGGAACCTAAAGCTGTGCTTAGTTCCCAAACATTAATCATGAAACAAAGGAAACTAATTTGGTGTGTGTGAGAGAGAGAGAAAGGTTCCAATTGTGCCACTTTCAGCAGGTAACGAATTCCCACTTCTAATACTGGATCGTCTATGAAGTATAACTCAGCTATGATTTCTCAAACACAAAATACTGTCTCAGTCACATCCCTTGAACTATAACACACTTTCACCACTAATGATGGGTTATCTTTAATATATAGCTTGTTCCTCAAGGCACACATAGCTACCTCCTCCAAAACTATAGTTCCAACCGGTTTACATAAGCTTTGAGGAAGCTGTAGAGCATGAAGGAGCAAAACAATATCCCCTGAAAGGAATTCCATTGGATATGGGAAGATACACGTGGGCACAGAGAATGAGTGATATGTCATTAACAATTACTTCACCACCTATTTCTACATATGTGTGTCATATGGCCAGGCAATGTCTCCAACATCTTGTATTTTCTTCCTTAAAGATTCATTTGCAAAGAACGAAATAGCCTTGGCTTGTTTTGACACTTTCCTCAATTTTAGGTAAATAAAGGCAAGATGGTGGAGCGAGAGATGAAAGAATAAAATAAGCACTTAATTCACTACTTCATCATTTGGAGAGCACAATCTCCTGACACAAGACAAATCTAAATTACTCTACTGTTCACAGTGGAAATACAAGTTGTTGTTTTTCACTTCTGCAAATTAAGTTGGAATGTATGCATTGGAAAAGCCTGTTAGAAATATAAACTAGTCATCTGACAATCAACACCCTCCAAGCTAGTCAAAGCTAAATGATTCCCTATTTTAAATTCATAATGTTTAGGATCACTTTCATTTTTACCTTGAAGTAAGGGTCCATGGCCCATCTCTGCTTCAGGACATCACACACAGGTGGGAAGCGTTTTTAAACCTTTTTCTCCAGCCATCTCCAACATAAGAATTTCCCCCTTTGCCACACATATATTGGAAGGTTAAATAATAAAAGTAAATAAATCTCCAAGTAGGCTTCCCCATATTTTTCATATAACTTCTATAACAGACGCAGTTATAGATATCAAGCTTACAAATTCTTCTGAAAGATTCTGATGTAGGCAGTTAACATTATTTATTTACTTACTTATTTAAAATATTTTTACTCTGCCTTTCTTCTTAAAAAGGACCCAGGGTGGCTTATTTCATTAAAAGATAACAGTTAAAAGCTAAGAACAGTAAATACACAAATACCACACTAAAAATGTAAACAAAATCAACTCCAGAAACAAATCCAAAGCAACAAGGCATAACACTCCATTTAAAAACCCTCCCAGACAACCAGTCACTAAAGGAAAGCCTGTTTTCACCCACTTGCAATCACTGTGGCTGGATCAAACCTCTCCAGCAATCGGGGTAGCAGCCACTCTAGTTTTAACTGTGCAAAAGCACTCCTGGGCACCACCAAAATCTGGACATCCAGGCTCAGAGACAAATTCAGGAACACCCTCCAAGTTGTGTACCTGTGTTTTCAGGGAGAATGTAACTGCATTCAGTACAGGCTGCATCTCTGTTCCTTGATCTGCCTTGCAATGGACCAGGAGCACCATTATCTTGTCTGGATTAAGTTCCAGCTTATTCACCCTCATCCAGCCCATTGCTGACACCTGATATTAACTGTTGTTGCTTAGTTATTTAGTTGTGTCCAACTCTTCGTGACCCCATAGACCAGAGCGCGCCAGGCCCTCCTGTCTTCCACTGCCTCCTGTTATTGCGTCAAATTCATGTTGGTCACTTCGCAGACACTGTTCATCCATCTCATCCTCTGTTGTCCCCTTCTCCTCTGAAAAAGTTGCATGGCTGGAATTTAGGATTCTTGTCCTTATTTCACTTAGCAAGTGGATTAGGAGTCTGTGTCCATGTCCTCTCTTTCATTATACATCATCTTTAAGGTAGCTGGCAGCCTCTCCAGCTTTCCTCACTTCAGTTAAGCCCAAGGGAAGATGTTATAACATAGCCTATCCCATTAGGGCTTTTCAAAGTCAGGACATGTGGACTGCCAAGGAAGCTGCAGAGGGATGAACAGGTGTGTAAGAGAAACCAAACTATTAAAACACATTGCAGCACCCTTCACCCTCTTGCAGTGTTATGGTAGGCTAACAATATCAGCTAAAAAGGGAGGGCTGAGAATGAGGCAGAGAAATGGAAGCCTCATTTTTCAACAGGAAATAAATGTTGACAACTGGATAGAAAATTATGCCAGGCACTGATTTTCATCTTTCTCATTAAGATAGAGATAATATTGATTTCCTTCATATCTGCTACAGGGCTTATAGAAATGGAGGGCTATTGTAAATAGCTGCACTCAAGATGAAATATCTCTCTAATGAGCCCTCAGAAATACATCACTGGGAAGGCCTGAGAAAGGTGCTGAACCCTGTCACTGAGTATTTCTCCTTTCCCTCCTGAAATTCAGTGAAATAGTCCCACAATTTATCTGCCCACAAACAGACCAGAGAATTTTGCATTGTGCAGTTATAGACTAAGAAAAAACACAGTGTGGCACAGTGGATAGAGGGATGTGACAGGACTTCAGAAACCTGAGTTTGAATCCTTGCTTGGCCACAGAAACACACTTGGGGTGGCAATGGTAAAAGCATTCCTTAAGTATTTCACATACCTTGAAACTCTGTTAGGATCTCTATATAACGATGTAAAACTTGACAGCACCTAACAAAATGGAATAGAAACTCAGCTTCAGCTAATATACTTGCCATGCTCATTGTCTTCCGACGCGTGTGACAGAAACCCATTTTTTTAAAAAAAAAAAGTGAAGTTATGTTTATTTCCAAAATGTCAGATTCATTTTGTTTCTTTAATATCTTAAGATCAAAAGAACAGAATCTCTACTAAAAGAGTCTCCCGTAACATCTGCTGTCAACTTGAGCAAGGCAAATGCTTTCTTGTAGCACTGAAGGTGCAGAGATGGATGGGGTGTGTCAAGCTGTTGTGTTGTGATCACTTCCACCGACCCAGTTTCAGAGTAGGGAGAAAGGCTGACAATTGAAAGCTGGCAGCCATTAGGCAAAGTTACCCCAAGAACCATGCAGGGCCAGACCAGCCACTCTTCCCCTGCTTTTCTGATTCCAAGCAATGAACCTGAATAGGGAGATATTGAAGTTCCTTCATTACTCTTCAGGAAGCATCTATCTGACAGCACATGCTCACTAACCCTAAATGCCACCGGTCTTGGGAAAATCGAGGTAGAGACAGAAGCACAGAGAAGGCTTTTAGGCAGCATGGTACACACTCCTGCTGCCCAGAACCTTCTCCTCTATTAAAGGAGTTTGGGGGAAAACTTGATCCAGTTCACTGATTGTGGGGTGTGTGTCACAAAACTGAAGACAACGTGAATCTTAGTAATAAAACAATAGATGTTACTGCTTTTGAAAGAAGGAGGGTCACTAACACACACAGTATACGTTTAAAGAGTCTTATCAAATAATAAAACAGTTACTCTTTTATAGCTCCAAACGGAAAGTTCCAAAACAACAAGAATGTTTGAGCATGTACAAGAATGCATAAATAAAAGCAACTACTGAAAAACAACTTTGATAACAGCTTTCTGTGTTAGGTTGTTTAGACCACTGGTTCTTAACCTTGGGTTACTCAGGAGTTTTGGACTGTAACTCCCAGAAGCCTTCACCACCAACTGTGCTGGCTGGGGTTTCTGGGAGTTGCAGTTCAAAAACATCCGAGTAACAAAGGTTAAGAACCACTGCTTTAGACTATGTGATCGAGAAATGATTTATCTATTATAATGCCTTTGTTTGACCTGATCCACTGAGTCCAGACTTTCCAGATCTGCTGTGACATTCAATTATAGACACATCCACATTCCAAATTCTTTTCTTCCCTCTAGAGTATGGCAACACTGGAAAGCCGAATCATTCCAATTCAGCTTTCTAATTTGATATGCATCCTGTAACACATTTGAAATTGCAATCAGTGCTCACACAGGAGCTGTGGATTGATTTGGGAGTTCACGTTGATGTAAGCCATATTCCAGCCCACAATCCCCTGCTTCTTTCCTTCTTTCCTCTGGTCCCTCTGTTTCCAATTCTTTCTTCCTTTGGTCCTCTGTTGATCTTCTTTGCAACTGAAAGCTTCAGACTACTACAATTTTCAAAAACCTTTCTCAAGAAGAATAACTTGGAAACGTTCTTAAAATTCTAAGACAACAGAACATCAGAAGTTTGAATAGTAATTTTGCAAAATTCAATTATAATTCACATGTCAGAATGGTTCCATAAAATGGATTGCCACCTTCTCCTCCCATCCATCACATCTTTGTTCATTAAATAGGCTTTATACAACATCATTGTTGACCTGTATCCCTTGCTCCAGATTTTCTACTTCATCTTTTATCCTATCGGAAGGAGAAAAAGATGAAACACCAACACAATACTGTCTAGGGGCTAGCATGAGCAGTCCTCTTTTTGGAAATATCCCTGGTGAAAGGCATCCCACGTGAAAACTTTGTCCACATATTTTGGTTGCAACGTAGGGTGACCACATGCTAAAGTGTAACTAACAATTCCTGTTCAAGTCTGATTTCAAGAACTTTAAGAAAGAACATCAGAGGTCATGAAGTTACCCATCCACAATAAGCAACAGCAAGGCAGGAGATTCAGCAGGCATCCTCAAATCAGTTGCAATGTAATCCTGATTAAATTATAAAAATCATTTCCAATGTTGTACCTGTACAATAAATTAGCATATGCAATCTTATTCAAATTAATACCCCTTTTTTGGCCTCCTTTTGGGTGTTGTGTGTCTTCTTTTTTGTTGTTGGGTAAGTGGCATTGCCCTAATTCTGACATCGGAATATAGCTGAATATTATCTATCAGGCTACACCACCAGTGGAACAGTTAAGTATTTTGGACGTGATGGTCTTATCAGAGGTCTTTCTGTTTAGATGGCAATTCAGATTATTTCACTTCAAAATGTGATGAGCTATCTGTACTGCATTGAGAGCTCATCCACTGATCTGCCATGTTGGGCCCTAGACTTTTGCCCCATAATCCTGCCCCCCCAAGTCCCCCTGAACACTGCAGAAAGATAAGGCATAGGTTCTCATAGAAAAAGGTTCAGCTCCCACCTAGTGTACCCCTTTTGTTCTTTCATTTGGATTGGACTCTAATTCTAATGTAACTTGGATTTGCCCTCATTTCAAAGACACAGCATTTTAACATGATTTTTCCTACACCAGCCTTCACTGCCTCCTTTTGTGCTGCTATTCCAAGCAGAAATGATTGTAAGCCTTCACTGCTCTTTGGTTTCAGATGCTTGTTGTGACAAAAACAAAAGTCGGGAGGGTAGAAGAGTGAGGGAAAGGGAAATAAATTCCATTTTCAGATCTGGTAAAAAGCAAAGTCCATATTAAAACAAAATTTAGAGTGTAAAGTGAAAAATGCTTCTTGTCTTTTCTTAGAACTGCACAGGAGGAGACAATAAACATAGAAAATATGTTACAGCTGCGAGTGTCAAATTTTGTTTAGCAACAGTCAATAATAGAAACCAAATTTAACACATAAGAAATAAAGCACAACAATGTACAGAATCACAATGTAGTTGTAACTCAGTATCAAGATTTCTCTTCAAGGACAAGCAGTCACTTAACAGCCAGGGCAAGCTTTGGGATAAATAGTGCTCTGGTCAAGAATTCCCATTGGCGTCCTCCTCTCAGCAGTTTTGCATTGTTGCCAGACTGCGCCTACAGAGTATATCAATAGCAAAAAAGGAACTGGTACATCCACAAAAGCTGTACACAGGGAGAGATGATAGTCCCAGGATGTAAAAAATGCAGTGTGCACTTTATTTCAAAATAAGAGCCCAGCCCGTTTCAACTTGGCCTTTTTGGTCTTCTTCAAGGGCTGTAACCCATAACATAGAACAACTGAGGCAGTGAGGACTTTCACTTTTCTAGCATTACCTGGATTTCCTCCCACTCAGGGGTCGAAGTTCTGCCCCAATTAGTCATCCAAGCCGCTTGCTTCTATTTGGATTCACATGCAAACTGGACTTCGAAGAGCCACGTGCCAAAAGTTGTTGTTGTTGTTGTTGTTGTTGTTGTTGTTGTTGTTGTTGTTGTTGTTGCTGTTACTATTACTATTACTATTACTATTACTACTATTACTACTATTACTACTATTACTACTATTACTACTATTACTAGTAGTAGTAGTAGTAGTAGTAGTAGTAGTAGTAGTAGTAGTAGTAGTAGTAGTAGTAGTAGTAGTAGTAGTAGTAGTAGTAGTAGTATTGAAATCTTTGAAAAATACAGGAAACCCTTCTTTGAAATCCACAACCCTGCTGCAGTGGCTTCTCTGGAGTTCCCCCTCCCACAAACTTGTATATTGATTGAAATCCGGGAATCAGGAGGCTCAGCGGAGAAATGACATTCCCATTGAAAGTGCTTAGCATTAAACTCTGCCCCCCTCCAAAAAACAAGGCAGCAAGGACAAAAAGTTCAGGAGGCATGAACTTTATGACTGGTGTTATCATTACCCCATATGGATGGTGAGAAAAAATACTGAAACAATCAGCATGAAAGTAAGGTGCTTGTAAAGGAACAAATGCTCTGTCTGGATCTGCTGTCAGTTGCAGTTGTATCAGTTAAGCAATCCAGGTTTTCTGCAGCAACTGATAACACCGCTGGGGGGGCAGAGGAATCCCCCAGTGAGGCGTGTCTTTGCCTGCTTCCCCGGATGACATGCGATATCATGAGGCTGTTTGCGAGAACAGCCAGGGGTGTGGTAAACGGAGGGCATTTAAGGACATGCACCCCTCGTGACTTCTTCCTTGTAAGGAGCTCACATGGAATGGAGAGGGCGCCGCGGCATGCTGTGGAGCCAGCTTTGTCGGGCGGCTTGTCTTTGGACGATGTGTTCCAAACCTCACTTGGCCGAAGGGCACTTATCCGGACAGGCACACTGTATGGTCAACCATCATCCCTTGCCTGTTTTGGAGGGAGGCGAGATAGTTTTGGCCCGTAAACACTGCCCGTCGGAGTATTAACAGGGAATTCTGCAGAGCTGTTCGCAGAGGCCTGGGATCAGTAGCCGGCCACCACACGATCCATCTCGATAGGCCAGAAGTTTTCAGGTCAGACGGTGTTCATCTGTCTGAATGAGGTTTGGGTGTCTTTTTGGAGGACTTCAAGGGGGGCCTGCTGTTGGAGCTGGAGCAGCTCGATGGGGAGCATGGGACATAGTGTGGCTAGTCCCAATGCTGCGGCAGGTAGTGCAGATTGACAGGTATCGGAACCTGGATTTGATGGTAATGACAAGAAATTGTAGCTCATCGGACTCTCAGCACTGCGGACCAGGCGATTACAGTGGTTGGAGGGAAAGATGCGCTGGGGACACACCTGGACCCATGGTCAGCACAGAGAGATGGGCAGGGGATCTGGAGCAAAATGGGGGCCGGTAGTTATCCCACGGTAGTTAAGAAGGGGATATCTGAGGCCTGGGTTCAGCCTATTGGCTGTTCAATGGTCACTCTAGAACCCAAGATGGAAACTTGAATCTGCACTACAGCAGGACCCCCCCCCCCACTTTGCCAAGGGATTGGCAATATTCATGAGCACTGAATGGAGTTTAATAAAGTGTGGCCCGTGTTTGACCCATACACTTGGTCTTGCATGGTTATTCCGGGTTAAGTGGGCAAACTAAGTAAGACTTCAACTGGTCAAGAGCTGAGTTGCAATAGAAGACATGATATTTACAACATGCAGAGAAACACCTCAGCACAGTCCTAACCTCTCAGTTCCTTCAAGCCATTCCTTTAGCAGAGTGCACAGGCTCTTTAGTTCCATGTGTTTAGTGCTGTATTTCTCATTAAGTTCAAGAGCAAAGCAAAGTCTATAATAGGCTTTGTAAAGTGAGTTGCTAGACTCACTTTACACTAAGTGCAAAGTGAGTCTAGCAACAAAAATCTTGTGATATCTTTGCCCTAATAGGAATGATCAGAGGTACAATTCACTGTATGCTCACTGTTCAAACTGGAAGCAATGAAAAAATGGAAGGCTAATCTGCTGTTTACCTTACCAGGGTGTGGAGAGCAAGTGACACCAAGGAATTCCTAACTTAAGCTTCTTCTAGTATGCCAGATGTTCAGTGTGACCACTGATGCCCCATGTAAATTCCTATTCCATCTAAAACAATGTTCCAACTGGTAAGCCTATTGATGAATGTTAGCAAAATTTCTTTTTCTTTCTCTCGTTCTTTCTTAAAGCACAATATTTCTCTTTGTTTTGGGGCCTTATTTTTTTGCCTCACCGTGGAATGGGTAGGAAATGGCGTGTCTTGCTCCGTTTGCTGAACTTGGGCTGTGCTAGATACTGCAGTATGAAGGTGAGACTAGTGGTTTGGGCCCTACATTTTCTGGGAAAATCTTTCTGAAATGGAGATTTAGGGCTTGGGCAAAACAATATTTCCCATGTCTGTTCTGGTGAATCTCAGTTCTTTCCATGAGTGAAAGAAGATTTTCTGTTCAAAGGTCACTTCCGGGGCCAACTGGGTACCATTTTGATTTCTCTGGTAGGCTTTCATGAAGGTTAGCTGATGATCTTTGGGCTGATTCAGTAAAGTCTCACCTGGCTCTACCATTAGACAGAGTGAGTTGGCCACCATGGGTAACAGATTCTGACTGTCTTCAAAAGGCAGCAATTTCTAGCTATTTAATGTCTTCTTCTTGTTGTTGTTGTTGTATTTTTACAGCCACAGATGATAAGTGCTCACGGGATTACTTTAAATTTTTTATTTATTTATTTATTTTTGCAACTCCATGTGCCAAAATAATTGGGCTAGCTATAGCTGCAATATATCTTGATGTAAGGGGGAAAGGCAACATCTGCTCCTCTGCCTCAGGCAGCACAGCGCCTTGGGCAGCCCTGAATATGTTTTTCATGTCCAAGCTGATTGCAAAGAACATCAGGAAAGCATAGTGAGGATGCAGTTCTGTGTGAAAATATTGCTCGTTTTTCATGGGACAGCTAAGATTAGAACCTTGCATTGTTACTTTGATTATGCATAAAGATGTATAAGCTTGCCAAAATAACTAACACCTTGAGGGGGAAAAAGGAAGGGAATCATATGTACAGAGAAAGCTAAATAGTTCAGATAAAATTGTCTCAGACATGTATAATATATTTATTTATTCACTGTTTAGAAAGAATGTAACACTGCTTTAATAGAATATATAAGAAAGGAAAAACTCCATGCAATATTTATATAAATCAGCACTAAAGATGGTCATAAACTGGGAAAATGGAGATTCGTGATGGTTTGCGGTTTGTTGCTATCCAAGAATAATGAACTTTCACAACTTTTCCAACAAAACAAATATTACAATGACATACAGAATCTTAATTGCTTAATCCAGAGACCATACGAAAATAAAAATAAAGTTAATATATTATATTAGTGCAATTACACAAAAATATTTTCCAGATACTGTTCCAGAAGGCTTTTAATTGAAATAACATTAGCTGTGGGTCCGATGGCAATTTATATATATATATTAGTTGTATTTTAATTGTTCTGAATTTTTATTGTATTTCAAATGTTGTAAGCTGCCCAGAGACCTTTGGGTAGTGTGGGTGGCATATAAATTTAAAAAATAAATTAAATAAATAAAATACTTGGATCTACATATAGAGGCTATATCTGCAAATATTGCAACTCTATTCATTATGTGTAATTTGGGTGATTGTAATCTCTCTAGATTGAGAGCAAAAATCAAAGTCCAGCTGGTTTAAGGACTGCCTCTTTGTATTTGCTGTATTTGTTTTTGTTTTCAGTGTGGAAGGGACTGTCACTTTCGAACTGGTCTTCTCAGCCACACTAGACGCTGTTCCAAGTCCTCCATACAGAGCTTGTTACCATAGACCCTCAAGACTGAAGGATGCCTAATCTAATTTTTTTAAAAAAACTCAGTTTCTCTGAGACACTCCTGCTTTTCACTTTCTTTTTTTAAAAGGCTGTAGGTATTTTTCTTTTATATCAGTATACAAATAATTTTGTGGTCTGTGTGATTTGGAAATTTCAGGAGAAGTAAAACAGCCCCCCTGTGAATTAGAGATGCCAAATATGTAGCAAGACTTCAGCTGACCCTCCTCCCCACCCCCTATCAAGTTTGGATTTGGGACATCTGAATTATAGGCCCCCAAAGCAATTCCCCCCCAGGAAAGTGTTCTTTAGCTGGCTGGCCAAACCACCATGTATTTCGTTGTTCACTTATTTATTTGGTTGATATCCCGTCTTCACCCCTAAGCTAAGACTCAAGACAGCTGACAAAAAGATTGAAAACAAAGAGAGATAACAATACAGAAAGCTGTAGTGTTAAAACACGGGCAGATTATGTAAGAACATTGATACCCTATATTAGCCTGCCTGAATGGAGAAACATATTCCAGACTTTACTACTCTGTGAGGGAAGGAAGGGTCTGAGTCCAGCATTCATGGTATTCTTGGATGTCCAAGCTAGCCAGTGTTTCCTTCTTGTTTATGGAAGATGCTGCAGAAGGAGCTAAAATCCACCCTCAGAGAATGAGTTTCAATTCTCTATTTAATGTATTACTGTATAACCAGAAGCCCATCTCAGCCACTCTGTTACCATATCCCAGTTTTTTTAATCATTAAGCTACAAAACTCTGAAACTTAAAAGCAAAATGAAAATGTAACTCTTATCAAAACCACATATATATTATTTCTCTTGCTTTGCATTATCATCTGTGCACCCAGGAGAAGACCAAGCACATAAAAAGGCAGCTAGGAAAAGAGGCAATGTCACTAACAGTACATAATTATAATTAACACAGTCATTAAAGTATCAGGATTCTGCCCATACAATCCTATGCATCTCATCTAAGAAATAAGTTACAGTACCTTGAGTGCAATGGGACTTACTCCGAAGTAAAAGGATTTCATTGTGACTTCAGCATAACTCAGCAGTGCAGTACACCGTTCTATGATGTGAAACTATGAAGCATAATAATATTTCTCATGCAGTAGCAAAACAAAGTGTCAGTCCCTTTCATTAAAATGAGACTACATTTGTACTTGTGAAGCAACTCTCAGAAATGGCAACAAGTCAGTAGTGGGTTCATAATCCTAAAGTGAATAATTCTATTCTTCCATTCTATGACATTGAGTTCATGCATTTATTTCTTGAATTTATACCCCTCCCTTCCACAAAACTGGCACTCAGTGGGTGGCTTTTACTGTAAAAAATTAGCAGAGCAGCTACTCTAATCATTTTTATATTATTTATTAATTATAACAAACATTTTATTTTGTACTTTTTCAGCAACTGGAAACATCTGACTTACCAATCATAACTGACAAATGTTTTAAACTGAGATTGTTCTTTCTTCTTCTTCTTCTTCTTCTTCTTCTTCTTCTTCTTCTTCTTCTTCTTCTTCTTCTTCTTATTATTATTATTATTATTATTATTATTATTATTATTATTATTATTATTATTATTATTATTATTATTATTATTATTATTATTATTATTATTATTATTATTATTATTATTATTATTATTATTATTACTATAACATAAACATAAAATACATAAACCAAAATACAAATTGCCTGTGTTCTCCACCACCACAGATGGGACCTCTTGCAATAATCTTCTTTTTCCTCCATCTATTCTTCTTCTTCATCTTTTATTGTCCTCTTCTCCAGAACTGCATTGATTCTTGATTTGGAGCTTTCCCCTTTTTTCTTGTTAACACATATTCCAAAAATCTACCCCATATATCATAAAAACTGAGATTGTTCTCTGTAGCAGAACTATAGTGTGTGTGTACATAGGGGACCATTTTCTGCAGTAAAATGCTGTCCCGCAAAAGATTTGACTGTCCTAAATGTGACAATACTACAACCTATTGGTCTTGATTATTTTCAGATTAAGACTTTCCTGCATGTCCAGGCATTTCAAATGAAGTTTCTATCTTTGTTTCTATGTTTACATCTATTTTATTTTGCTTCACAGTATAATCATGTAACCCACAAATGATCAATTATTATGGAATGGAAGTACTTGCTGAAGTCCTGTTGATGTATACCTGATGGTTATAACAATAGCTCCCCTTCACAGATTGCTGCCTTGTCATGGTGAAGGGGCTTGAGTAATTCAGAGAAGCTATGGGCTATGCCGTGCAGGGACACCCAAGATGGACAGGACATAGTGGAGAGTTCGGACTAAACATGATCCACCTGGAGCAGGAACTGGCAAGCCACACCACTATCTTTGCCAAGAAAACCCCATGAACAGAAACAAAAGGCTAAAAGATATGGCACTGGAAGATGAGCCCCTCAGGTTGGAAGGCATCCAACATGTTACTAAGGAAGAGCAGAGGACAAGTACAAGTAGCCCCAGAGCTAATGAAGTGATTGGACCAAAGCCGAAAGGACACTCAACTGCGGACATGCGTGAAAGTGAATTGAAAGTCCGATGGTGCAAAGAAAAATACTGAATAGGAACCTGGAATGTAAGATCTATGAACCTTGGGAAGCTGGATGTGGTCAAACAGGAGATGGCAAGAATAAACATTGACATCCTGGGCATCAGTGAACTAAAATGGATGGGAATGGGCGAATTCAATTCAGACGATTATCATATCTACTACTGTGGGCAAGAATCCCATAGAAGAAATGGAGTAGCCCTGATAGTCAACAAAAGAGTGGGAAAAGCTGTCATGGGATATAATCTCAAAAATGATAGAATGATTGCAATACGAATCCAAGGCAGACCTTTCATCATCACATGGACATCACCAGATGGGCAACACCAAAATCAGATTGTTTATGTTCTCTGCAGCAAAAGATGGAGAAGCTCTACAGTCAGCAAAAACAAAACCTGGAGCTGATTGTGGCGCTGATCATCATGCCTCCAGTATTCACCACTTCCTGAGGTAATTGATTCCATTGTCATACTGCTCTAACAATTAATTTTTCCTGATATTCACCAAAATCTGGCTTCCTCTAACATGAGCCTGTTATTACATATCCTGCACCCTGGGATGATCAAGAACAGATCCTGCCCCTCCACTTTCAAGTACAGTGGTGCCCCGCATAGCGACGTTAATCCGTTCCAGGATTAACGTCGCTATCCGGAATCGTCGCTAAACGGAAAGAAAAACCCCATAGGAACACATTAAACTCCGTTTAATGCGTTCCTATGGGGGGGAAACTCACCGTTGAGCGAAGATCCTCCATAGCGCCGCCATTTTCGCCACCTCGGTAAGCGAGGACAACGCGCGAAAACGCTGCGGGTGGGCATTTTGTGCACCCAGCGGCCATTTTGGAACCGCCGATCAGTTGTTTAAAAAAACATCGCAATGCGAAGATCAGTAAGCAAAACGCTTACCGATCATCACAATGTGATTTTCAGCCATTTAGATCATCGCAATGCGATCCCATTAGCGATCGCAAAAAACATGTCGCTATGCGAATTCGTCGTTAAACAGTGCGCTCGTTATGCGAGGCACCACTGTATTTTAAATGTACTATATTACCTTCCTTCAGTCTTCTTTTCTCAAGGCTTGAACACCCTAGCCCCTTCTGGACTTAATGAAGAAATAGATTTCTTGCCCTTACTTTAGCACTGCCCCCATTGTCTTGGTGATTGTTTAACTGTCCTTCACTCAGATGCCATCTGCGTATGAATGTATACAACTCCACCAGGATTTGTTCTTGTGATTATCAGGCGAAGCTGAGGCAGACCAAATGAGCTGACAAAGTTTTAGAAGCTTGGTGTGTATAAAAATGTTGCTATCAATCCATATTAGACTACTGTTGCACGCATATTCACTAATACTATATTATTTGCAGTTGTCCCTTGCTTGCTGTTTATAGACTAATTTATTTCTAGTTTTGTTGAGCTCCTGAAGAAGCCCATTCACCAAAATGCATCAAGCTTTTCCCCAGAAAGGGTTGCCATGATTAAGAACTGACTTGATAGCACATAATTAAGTTTTTTAAAAAATTCATTGAATAAAAGAAGCACATACTGTTTCAGATCTACAATGGCATAAACCATATCAAGTCAGCTCATCAACTTTATCAACTTCAGGAAAAAAGAGGAAGCAGGAACTTGCTGCAGTTTCTAGCAGTTTGTGTCAGGTGAATAAACATGGTCTTGTTTTTGAGCAAGCCTGAAACTTCGAAAAGGTGCTGAGAACTGAGGGTGGAAGTAGACAGCCAAATGTCCTGGGGTTGGATTGGGCTATTTATTTTGTTTCAAGTGCAGTATGTTGTTTGGGGCAGCCCTTGCACTGACATGCAAGGATCAGATAGTTTGGGGGCAGGAAACAGCACCAGGCCTCAAGTGATCCTGTTCAGCTCACTCCTCTCTTTAAAGGAGAAAAATCCAAGAACAAATAACATCCTCTTCTATTTCTCCTCTTGTCTCCTCCTCTGTGTGGGAGCAAGCTACAATTTTTAAAATTCAGAGCTAGATTTTAAAGGAAAACATCCTACCCCCTCCCAAAAAAGATCCGTCTCTGTATCCTGTTCTGTCTCCTGCTCCATGGTGGAGTGGGGGGAAGCTAGATTCAAAAAAAAACTATTAATAAACTATTAATAAGTGGCATACTGGAAGATCTGCTTTGGTTTGAAACCGGAGATCACACATGTTAGAACCAAGCCAAAACTTAGCAATCCTACCCACCCTGAACACAAGACAGAAGCCCCTGCCAGGGACCTGAAAAAGTGCCGGTAGGCATGGATAAGTGTCAGACTGGTTCACAATTAACAGAACGCCATGTGGTTGCTAGAAAATGGAGTGAACAACCCCATTCCCAAAGCAGTGCAAACAACAGAATAAAGCATCATCTGATTGCACCCTTATAATGTGGGTTCTGTATGGAACATAGGATGTGGTTGTGTTTCTAAGAGAGACACAAATAAATATTACAAATCACCAGGAAGAAGTTTCTAGTTACCTTCTTCCAAGAGTAACAAAACCCAAGAAACCACACACTTCTGCTGCTTTTTGCTCCCTGGAGAAGTATAGTGAGCATAACACTATTTTCTTCATTTCTCAAACAAGCATGGTCAACACAACAATTATTTTGCCACATCTTCCATTCGACACTGGTTTCTTCCAAAAAGTTACATACTGGTATGCCTGACGATTCCTTTGGCTGTGGGATCTTTCTTGAGAAATGTGCATCCGATGCAGACCTGCTGCTTCTACTTATGACATTCATGATACAGCCCTTGTAGAAATTAGCATAAAAAATCCATTACTGCGGTGGGAGTGGGGAGGGGGCAGAGAAAGCAAAGAACACTCTCTGTGCTGGAAGGCACAAAGAATTAAAAGCAAATATCAGAGCAGGTGGAGAGGAGCTTCGCGTTCTCTGATGTTCTCCGAAAAGGTGGTCCCTGGAGGGGAAAGAAAATTGCAGTTGATGGCTTCAGCCTTTGCACATCATTGTTGAGATGTGAGCTCTACTTTAAGCACCATGATTGCCCTGCAAAAATGTTCCCCCCTCAATTGAACATAAGACCTGAAAAATGAGGATGGCTTTAATGCTGAAATTATGGTATTTAATCAAAAGGCTAGCTACTATATGGTTCTGGATAGCAGTTCACATTTGCTCCAGCCTCCCAGTGTATAATGATTCTTCTAGTAAATATGAATACTGCATCATGTAAACATTACTGGTGTTCTTCAGCAGGAGCTAATCTCCTGCAAAACAAAAACAAAATAAGCCAAATGATGGGCAGTGCTGCTAGGAGATGTTGACAAATCTCTGCCCATTAAAATATGAAAATATTAACAAAAACAGTGTTATACACATATGGTACAGCTATGTTATTTGTAAACCCATTTTAATCATTTGAACAAACCATAAGAAATCATTAAAATTTTCATATTAGCAACTCAATATGCAAAAATCAGAAATAGTGAAGATAACAGAGTCAAGGTACCAATTATTAATCTGTTAAGCTCCACGGAAAGCAAGCAATATATCTGCATAAATTTATGCTCACAATTGATGATAAAGAGCAATCTTTTATATATATATATTAAAAGGCCCTTGGAGAGGAAGGATATATATATCTTTTTATATATATATATATATATATATATATATATATATATATATATATATATATATATATATATATATATATATATATATATATATATATATATATATATATATATATATATATTAAAAGATATATATATATCCTTCCTCTCCAAGGGCCTATATATATATAGGCCCTTGGAGTGGAAGGATGATGCTTCTGAAAATGAATGTGCTTCCTAATCATTTTCAATCCAAATTTTGTGAGAAGCATTGTAGAATTAGCTAACTCTCAATAATTTAGTAGGCAAACATAAAAAATGAATATATCATCTATTTGATTCCTTACTCTTCAGATTTATGTGTGTAGTCTGGCTATATGCACATAAAAGAAAAGTAAAAGCTATTATACCCACATACATTCAATGATGTAGAATGCTTAAATAAATAATAAATAGATAAGTACCCCCATCCCCTGTCAATCCTAGTCCGGTCAACTCATACTTATAGCATGCAATTGGAATTAAATTTACATTCAATAGCTGGATTTAATTGATAGGAGGGGGTTTCAACTCCACAATTCATTTACTCGCTCATGGTTTTCGATGTAAGTGATTGATTATTCCAGCCCATGTTGCCACAACACTGCCTAAAATAACCATGAAGGTCAGGGGGAAGTACTTAAACATGATATTCCCTGTGAAGGTAACATCTTACTTTCCAGAAACACCATCAAAAAGATTAAACTTTATTGTATGGCAGACAGATAGGAACTTCAGGATAGTTGTTGGTTTGATTTTCTAAATATCTAAGACTCACCTCAAATTTCTATAAGCCTAATAAACCCAATTGTTCCACTGTGGCATTCTGTTGTCCATTGACAGGTGCTTTATTTGCATACATTTCATTTCAAGCAAATTGGGACTAAACTGGCTTTTCCACAGGCTGGATGATAAGAGAGTTGGACTAGCAATTAGCAGTCCTAAATTTCAAAGCTACACTCACAGACATATGGACCCATAAAGAGCTCAACAGAAGCTACTACTTCTCTATGTCAGACCTTGCCAGGTGTTATTTTGGTTGCTTCCAGCAGGAGACAGAACACCATCAAGGGCAAAATTTTACCAGCTGCCTGTCTGAACCCATTGCCCGTTCAACTGGCCATTATATGGACTGACCTTTTATTCACCCTTTATTCCTTGTGTATCATGCCTTAAATTTCATTGTAAACCTAAAAGCAGAGACTGTCTTACTACTTATTTTGTAAGCTGCTCAGTAAGGCTTTTGACTAAAGGTCAGTGTATATGTGTTTTCAAGAAAACAAATCTTTATTAACAGCAAAGAAAAGGAAAAACTAATATTGGGCCATCTAAGGGTACAGGCAATAAGTGACATCATTAGGATACGGAGAGCACAGACACTATATTAAATTAGTAGACGCTTTATAATGATTGTAACATCACCTAGTGGTGGAACATCAAGATAAAAATACAATGAAACAACAAAAATGTTAAAACCTATCACAAGTAAATATGGAAAACCTATCAGAAGTAAATATGGTTGTGACGTGCAACCTCTTTCCTGCATGCCCCCAGGTTGTTTCACTAACCCAAGGCACACAAGCCACGTTCCCTTTTTACTTCACGCTGCCACCAGTTGGTCCTTACGAACACAATTTACTCAGAAAGAATGAGGTCCGTATGCTGTGTAACTTTCAACATAAAACAGGTTTACTGATTAAAGTTCATTTCAATAAATTGCTAAAAGACGCTAACACATTTATTGGCTTCTTAATAACTTTTTCCTTATTTAACTTTCTTTAACGTCCTCACGCTCAACCGCCTTTAACTCTCCACAGCCTAACTCCCCACTTCACAGTAAACTCTTCAGCTGTTAAGCCTCTAACTCCAACTCCAACCGTGTCACTCAAACTCACTCCTCCCTTCTAGTTTCGCTCTGGCTCCACCTCCCAAGGACTCCCATTGGTGCAGGCTAATATCATTACATATAGGGGAAGGCAGGGTGTCTGCTACAATGGTCTTACAGATTTAATGATAATCAGGAACACACACAGCTGAAGAAAACACAAAGTGTATCACTGTACAGAAACTGAAAACACTGGGAAGTATATTACTGAACTTCCACTGAGCAGAAAGTCCTACCAGTGTAGTAGTATAGGGCTACACAGCTTGTGCAGGTGTTGTCATTGTATATCCATGGATCTTCAAGAGGAAAAGCCACCCCTTCTTATTCAACAGCAATAATTACATAAGCAATGTGAGCCTGTGTTACACTGCTGGCAGGGCCTTCCACTCTGCAGTGAGTGGGTTCAAATCTGGGGGAAACCCATTCCCCATTTTCATCCCCAGAAAGTGGAGATAGTCATTTTTCACAAATGTTTCTTTTATTTTCAACCAACGGAGTACTATGAATAACAACTTCAGTTGGACCAATGGGTCCTACAGTTTTTTTTCCATTTAACACAACTGTCTCTTAACTTGGGAATCACAAAAGAGTTCACCATTGAGGGTTCACTCCAAACTGTTTGCAATCTCTTGGCTTTTTGTGGGCCTCCTCAGATTGGTACTTATGGTGCTGCAACAGGAGTGCCGAGCCCACTCTCCCCCACTGGCATTTCTGGCGGAGGCATCACTACTGGTCTGGCCCCCTTCTTCCACCGATCTTCCTTCTTTGGATAGACATACATCGTCCATTCTACTGATTCTGCTTTCCCCAGCTGTATCACAAATCCTTCCCTTTCTTTGCCTTTTCTCCTCTTCTCCCTCTTTTCCTATCTTACTCTCCACGGCCCTAACAGTGTGATATTGTTGTCTCCTTTCTATTTCATCTATGGGCAGTTTCATTTTAACATGCTCTCCTGTCCAGGGGTCTTCCACTTCTTACCAACCCCATCCTAGAGGAACGTCTTACTCCTTCACCTCCTTTTCTTTCTTTTTCTCCCACTCCTTTGCCACCTCAGTCTCCCAGTCTAGCTCCTTTTCACCTTCTAAATTCTCCTCAGCAACTGTCACCAGATATTCCTCCACTATTGGCTCCTCTCTTTTTTCACCTCCCTCTCTCTCTTCTTTCCTGCTCTTCCCCTCCTCTATTCCCATTTGGGCCACTGTTGGTATCAGCATGTATGCTGTCTCATATCCCTCTGTTCTGGGTGCTTGTGGGAATGGCTCGCACTCCTCTTTGCTGCTGGGAAGAGGTTTCTTCTCACATGCAGATACCCAATAGGACATTGGCCATTCACTGACAAGGGTGGCTGATTATTGAGGCTTCCATGGTGGCCGAAGTGGGGCTGGATTCTAGATCACTTCTGTCTCTTAGAGGACAGATTCTCTCTTCTGCCTCAGAGGGTTGACATGGTATATCCTAGAGCAGTGGTTCTTAACCTTTGTTACTCGGATGCTTTTGAACTGCAACTCCCAGAAACCCCAGCCAGCACAGCTGGTGGTGAAGGCTTCTGGGAGTTGCAGTCCAAAACTCCTGAGTAACTCAAGGTTAAGAACCAGTGTCCTAGAGCATGAATGAGACACCTCAGGCCCTGCTGCCAGATCTGGCCTTCCTTGGTTCCCAATCTGGCAGTCTGGGTTTTCTCAAACCATCATACATCCTTCCTCCATTTGATGACTTCCCAGCTTTTGTAGAGGGTTAAAAAAAAATTTAAAAAAATTTGAAATGCTCCCAAACTTAATTAATTAATTAAACTAGAGTGTGCTAGAACTTTTGGTCAAACCCTTTTGCCTTTGGCAAGCCCACTATCAGGAAGTGCCCCCAAGAACCTTCTTGAAATTTGAATTTGGCCCTTTGGCTTCCAGAGATTCCTCACCTTTGTTCTACAGTCAGAGAAGATGCTTTTTTTGGCAATGACTCTCAGAATCCCACAGCTAGTATGGCAGTGGCTGTGGAAGGCATTTCCAGAGACTATATTGTATAGCAAGTGCACTAGAAAACAAATACAGTGGTGCCTCGCTTAACGAGCGCACCATTTAACGACAAATCCGCATAGCAACGCATTTTTTGCGATCGCTAATGCAATAGCATTGCGATGTTTTAGGTGGCAAAACATCGCATTGCGATGATCAGTAAGCGTTTCGCTTACCAATCTTTGCATTGCGATGTTTCAAAAACAGCTGATCGGTGGTTCCAAAATGGCCACCGGGTGTAGAAAATGGCCACCCACAGCGTTTTCGCGCCCTGCCCTCGCTTACCGGGCAGCGAAAATGGCGGCCGGATGGAGGACTCCCCGCATAGCGGAGAGTTTTTCCCCAATAGGAATGCATTAAAGTTTTCCCCCGCATAGTGACGAATTCGGATAGCGATGATTTATCTGGAACGGATTATCGTCGCTATGCGGGGCTCTACTGTACTGTATTCTGCTGAATGGCCAGCCAACTACCAATATTTGAGTCAACATTTTACAGTTTAGTGGTTTATATTCTGTGGCTTAGCATAATAAGTTGCACTAAAGTAGGCCCATTTAATAAGCAGGGATTTGGTGAGTCAGTTCCTCCATAAGTTCTATTGATTCAGATACGCCTACTCTAGTTATGATTTACTTAACATAACTAGAGTAATCAACTTACGAAGGCACTGGCTCACCAAACCACCACAAATTCAGTGAGCCTACTCTAGTGCAACTTACTACTCTAAGCAACAGGATTTCAGCCACTATTTAGTTTTTCATGAGGTAAAGACCAATCTGTTCTGAATCCATCCTGGTTTATGTTCCAAGAGTCATTTTTTAAAGAACAATTCCAGCTTGGCAACTCCTATGTGCTGTTTACAGATGACAGTAAACAGTGTACAGAAGCTGCCAAGCTGATTTAATGGAACATTCCTTTGTGCATCCTCTGTATTTTTCTGTTCTCTCTCTCTCTCTCTCTCTCTCTCTCTTTTCACATTCATCTTTTTCCCAGAGTGGTCAGCAGCCTTTTCACCATGAAAAAATGTGACTGGAATTAGAGTTACTTGCTGCAATTCATGGCTAGCCACAACTGAACGAGTATGTCACTACAGAATACAGTGAGCCAAATTCCATGAGAGTTATATATGCCATTGTTCCAGGGGTTTCTAATATTTGCAGAGCGCATTGTTTTTCAGAGAATTACTCTTGTCTCTTGCAAATCATTGGGAAATTAAACACACATACAAAAAAATAAAGTCATGGCAAACTGATACTTGCTACTATTTGTTGCATCAAAACTGTTTTTTTTTTAAAAAAAGAACTAGATTGCTAATTTTCATTGGCACAAAAGTATATTCAGACAGCTGTATTTCAAGCCTCAGCTGTAGTCCCCACTATCATGTTTGTGTAGTAAGAAATTAAAGTAAAAACTTACAGGGCTAAATTCAGTTGTTGGACCCACTGAATAAACAAAATTTTATAAATGAACACTTATGTAGATCTACTGATTAATCTGGATTATTCAAATAGGGACTACAGTTGGATTTATCCCACAACAATGAGACAAAATTCAGAATTGGGTAAAGCCTTTAGTATGAGCACTGAAATGTCACAATAATGGTGAGCTTTCGAGTTCTCCAGCACTCTTAGTCAGGAGGGATGGTATTTCAAAAAGAAGATATGCTGGACAAGGGTCTCTTCAAATTGGGAGAGGCCATGATGCACCATCTGCCTCCAGGCTGAACACTCCGATGTCAGGGTTTCCCATCTGTTGAGGTCCATTTCCAAGGCCTTCAGATCCCGCTTACACATATCCTTGTATCACAGCTGCGGTCTCTCTCTGGGACGATGTCCCTGCACTAATTCTCCATATAGGAGATTTTTTTGAATCCAACCATCAGCCATTCTCACAACATGCCCAAGCCAATGTAGACGTAGCTGTTTCAGTAATGTATACATGGTAAAAATTCCAGCTCATTCTAGGACTACTCTATTTGGAACTTTGTCCTGCCAGGTAATACCAAAAATGCGTCAGAGGCAACGCATATGGAAGGTGTTCATCTTCCTCTCCTGCCATACACAAAGGGTCCAGGACTCACTGCGGTGCAGGAGTGTACTCAGGTGACAGGCTCTATAGACCTGGATCTTGGTATATGCCTTCAGCTTTTTATTTGGCCATATTCTCTTTGTGAGTCTTGAGAACATGGTAGATGCTTTACCAATGCATTTATCCAGCTCAACATCTAGGGAGAGAGTGTAAGATATTGTTAAGCCAAGGTACACAAAGTCATGAACAACCTCCAATTCTTGTGTGGAGATGGTAATAGAGGAAGGTGAGTCCATGCCCTGGCCCATGACTTGTGTTTTCTTCAGGTTGATTGCTAGTCCAAAGTCTTGGCAGGCCTTGCTAAAACGATTCATGAGTTGTTGGAGGTCTTCAGCAGAGTGGGCAACAATGGCTGCATCATCGGTGAAAAGGAAGTCTTGAATGCATTTCAACTGGACTTTGGTCTTTCCTCTCAATCTAGAGAGATTAAAAAGATTTCCATCTGATCTAGTCTGGAGATAGACACCTTCTGCTGCAGTTCCAAAGGTGTGCTTCAGTACGACAGCAAAAAAAGATACCAAACAGGGTTGGCGTGAGGACACAGCCCTGTTTCATTCCACTTCGGATGTCAAAGGGATCTGATGTTGAGCCATCAAAAACTACAGTGCCCTTCATTTCCTCATGAAAGGACCTGATGATGTTAAGGAGTCAAGGTGGATATCTGATCTTGGGAAATATTTAAAAAGGCCGTCCCTGCTAGCCAAATCAAAGGCCTTTGTGAGATCTATGAAGGCCACAACAAGTGGCTGTTGTTGTTTCCTGCATTTCTCCTGCAACTGTCTGAGGGAGAATACTATGTCAGTGGTGGATCTATTACCTAGAAATCCACACTGATTCTGGATAGACTCTTGTCTGCAAGCACCTGAAGTCTCTTCAGTACAACACGGGTACAACACAAGCTTCCCTACAACACTGAGAAGAGAGATGCCATGGTAGTTATTGCAGTCGCCCCTGTCTCCTTTGTTCTTATACAATGTGATGATGTTTGCGTCCTTCATGTCCTGTGGTACTCCACCTTCCCTCCAGCAAAGATGAAAGACTTCATACATTTTGGTGGTGGTGATCTCTTTACAGCACTTCAGCACTTCAACAAGGATGTTATCCTACCCAGGTGCCTTGCCAGAGGCAAGGGAATCCAAGGCCGCTTTTATTTCTGCTAAAGTTGATTCGCTGTCCGACTCTTCCTAGACAGGCAGGTACTCAATGTTATTTAATGCTTCTTCGGTTACTACATTCTTTCTGGGATATAGCTCAGAGTAGTCCCAAGTACAGTGGTGCCTCGCATTACGATGTTAATTCGTTCCAGCGAAATCACTGTAGAACTAAAACATCGTAAAGTGATTTTTAAAAGCCCATAGAAACGCATAAAAACCCGATTAATGCATTCCTATGGGCTTGAAACTCACCATCCAGCGAAGATCCTCCATAGCGTGGCCATTTTGGCTGCCCCTGCAGCGAGGAATCCGTCCCAGAAAACAGCGGGCGACCATTTTTTTTACCCGGAGGCCATTTTGAAACCACCAATCAGCTGTGTGAAAATCGTCATTTCGCGATAATCAGTTAGTGAAGCAAGGAACCAATCATCGCAAAGCGAAAAAAAACCCATAGGAAACATCATTTTGCGATCGCAAAAACTTCGTCATTATGTGATTTCGTTGTAAAACGAATCGCTCGTCTTGCGAGGCACCACTGTATAACAATTGTGTATAAAAGTATAAAACCTTAGTGTTTCCACTTACAACCTGTATTTCAGAATTAGAAATTCTAATTCTTTGATAAGAAAATAAATTAAAATTTGAAATAGATTATTTAAAATAGGAAACAAAATTAATGTGTATCCCTAGCTTCACAGAGATGTCTGCTTCACACTAAATCAACCATTAATATTATCTTCTGAAGCAATACACACTGTAATTCAGGACTTACATTGTTAAGTGCCAAAGATGGAGGTGGCCAACTTGAAAGAAGCCTTCAATGTAAGCCAACAATCTAGTAGCTAAGGAGAGCATGATTTGTATTCAGGCATTTGAATGATCTGGCAGAGTAGGGATGATGTACCTTGCACCAAATGTTTGAAAATTCTCTAGACCAGAACTTGGAAAAGTCACTGTGTTCCACTAATAATAATAATTGTGTGCCATCAAGTAGATGATAATTTATGATGACACTTTCCAGGGTCTTCTAGGTAATGAATATCCGGAAGTAGCTTACTATTCCCTTCTGGGAGTATCCTGGGATTGTGTAGCTTGCCCAAGGCCACACAGGCTATCTTTTCTCTCAGGAGCAGTGAGGAATCAAATTCCCAACCTCTGGCTCCACAGGCAGATACCTAAACCACTGAGCTATTCAGCCAATTTTGCAATACCATCTCCAAAACCTTTCAGTCAACATGGTCAGTGGCCATGCTGGCTGCCATACTTTGCAGCGAGACCCTTGGAGTTGTAATAAAAAAACTGAATTTTCCAAGTTCTGCTGTGCAGAAGTGTACAGATTGGTGCCTTGGAAATTCTAGGAGTTGTAGTCTGAAAACACAAATTTGTGTTTGTGTTTTCAGACTACAAGTGTTTGTGTTTTCAGACTAGAAGTGTTTGTACACTTCTACTAGAAATTTCAAAAAATCCAGAAAGTTGCTAGAGGAAGGAAATTCCTTCGTCTGTGCCTAGCACAGACTACACCTCTCCATTCCTCCTTCTGGCCACTTGCAGGTTAGTAAAAAAATTACTCAAGCTAACAGTTGTGGGCTGACTTACAAGGCTTGTTGAAATAATGGCTTATTTATTTGTAACAGGAAAAAAAAAAGACTGCTTGACACACACAGAAACAACCAATGGGAATAACAACCAAGGAGATAGAAGATTATAAAAATCAATTTTCAGAACTAAGAAGACGACAGTATGATGAGGACACAACATGTCCATATAGCCTGTGTTGATTGATCTGTGTGGGCTTTTGTTGGATAAGCCTCCTCTGTCTGTTGGCTGGCATATAAATGGCTGCACATAAATCAGGAAAGCAGGCAAGCCAAGACACCATCATAAAGATGTCTTATCAATGCTCTAAATTAACTAAAATGTGTTTTTAATAATTTAAAATTTAAAAAACCATTTAACGCTGTAAATCTTTCTGTCTCTACTCTTTCCTTTATACTATCCTACTTACATAACATTTCTGTTCGCGTTAATGCCACCAGACTGAGGACTGCTGAGGTTCAGTTTTGTCCCACCTCAAAACTCTATATTGAATGAAAATATGGGATTTGGTGAGAGTGGATTAGTCACTATCTTCTGCCGTCTGAGACTGCTACATGAATCAAACAATTATTAAATTACAAAAGTTAAAGTCTTCTGTGGTTGAGCTAAACAACATTTTTGATAGCTGCCTGTGACTTAAAATGCATCTGGGATGCCTTTGTACCATCCCAAATTCCTTATTTTATCATATCTATTTTTAATAAACAGGAGGAGTGGTGTATGAGAAACAAGTCCATTGTTCCTTTGCAATAGCCTGCTTGTGCTTGTGTGCAAAGGGATTTTATATCTGTACTTTAGAAGATAAGAATGAATAAGAGAGTCCCAGTCTGAGCTGTTGTCAGCCCTACGGACAGGACTTGCATGTCTAAGCAGCGGAAAAGCAACAGAGAAAGCTGTGCGCAACACATTGCAGTTTTCATCAGACTGTTCACTGTACAGCACTTCAACCTTCCATTTCAGTATATTGCTGCTCTCTTTCTTAGATTTCTAAATAAATAAATGTGTGTGTGTGTGTGTGTGTGTGTGTGTGTGTGTGTGTGTGTGTGTGTGTGTGTGTGTGTGTGTGTGTGTGTGTGTGTGTGTGTGTGTGTGTGTGTATTCGGAAGTAGCTTATATATATATGTATAGCAGTAATATTGATCCAAACGACATTAGCCAGAGTAATTTGGATGAGGAAAGAGAAATGGTTTCGCAAATCACAGAACAAAAAACAGTGTGGGAGGTCATTGTCCCACAAATAAATTTTCAGCACAACCCTACACATATCTATTTAGTAGTAAAGCCCCATTGAGTTCAACAGGACGTACTTTCAAATGAGGAACTGTGTTGCACCCTTGTTTGGAAAAGAACGATAACAAAGGCACAGGAGCTCTGAAATGCATGGCTCTGGTGACAATGATTTTTGTTTTGACTCTTTCTAAGGAATGAGTAGGGAACATTTAGCTCTCCAGATGTTTGGGACTACTGCTTCTGCAAGGTCACCCATTGTCCAGGATGGCAAGGACTTCTGGGAACTGAAGTCCAAAACATCTCGAGGACCAAAGGTTTCCTACCCCCTTTTTAAGCTATCTGCATATTTTCAAACTCTGGTGGCACTTAACTTTTTCTAAGTGCGATCATTTATGTTCACTCAGAAAGCAAACCATGATCAGTGGTGTTTTTTTCCCTGGAGTGGATCCTTTACTCCTACTGTTAAAGGAAACAGTTTATTACCATTTGGTAGGCTTGCCATTGTCTACATTTACCAATATCTCTTAATTACTAATGTCTAAAAAACAGGGCATATGTATTCTGCCTAAATATTTTACAGTCTGTCTAATGGCAGCGGCAAAAACTAAAGGAGCCAGAGTGCAGATGGGATGCTAAGCATCGGTGGAAGTTGTCACTTTATGCATTTGATGCACCCATAGCATGGAAAAGTTAATTTTTGAACAATAGGTCCCATACTGGCTGGAAATTTTAGGTGTTACAGTCCAAAAGCAACTTTTCTGTGCTTTAGAAGCAGCCTCACTTGGGCAGAGAGAGAAATTCCAGTGGGCAACTACGAAAATATGCCTGCTCACAGATTCCAAACTAGGTTTACTATTGCTGAGGCTTATTGTAAACATAGCATAATTCTTTTTCTACCAAATGAGCTATAATATGAGTCATTTCAGATCCCACAGTTGCTTGTTTGTCTCCTTTCAGAAAACCCTGACTACAAATATTTTTGAGTGAAACATCTGCTTCTAATGTAAGTTCTAGAAATTTCCCTTTCCCACAGTGTAACTATTAGCTCCCAAACGATGGTATTTTTCCTATCAAATTTGCCCAGAATGGTC
The DNA here is from genome assembly GCF_051106095.1 of Pogona vitticeps. Taxonomy (NCBI): domain Eukaryota; kingdom Metazoa; phylum Chordata; class Lepidosauria; order Squamata; family Agamidae; genus Pogona; species Pogona vitticeps. The sequence continues at coordinate 196,463,338 of NC_135785.1, read as the reverse complement.
TCTGGTGTTAAGGAACAAAGAGCAAAAGAGTTGTTTCGGACCATGGCCATCCAGAACCTTATAAAAGTTTTTTCCATAATCTTAAACAGGCTGGAATGTTTGGAACCACAAATGAGAAGGAAATACTTTCAACTGGATGCAGTTTAGTGAAGATGATGACAAGGACAATTTGCATTTCTCTGCTGTCTTTTCTCCAGTGAGTTCAAGATGGCACATACAGCAGTCCTCAATTTCTTCTTCACAGCATCCCTATAAAGTAAGGTCAGGCCAAGAAAGTGTGATTGGCCCAGTTGAGGTCAAAGTTCAGTGCGGATGAGAACTTGGGTCTCTCAACTCCAAACCCAACTCTTACAATTATGCTGCATTGATTCTCTGATATATTTGGTCCTTTAGGTCTTTAGGGTCCAAAGAAGATGCAAGAAACAAGAGATTACATTTTACATATTTGTGTTCCTTTTGTATAAAGAACACATGAAGTAGCCATTCCAGCCGGCAGGTTAGGACACCTAATTGTCCATCAAATCTACTTGTATTGTGTGCCCCTCTACTGCATATTCTTCATTATGTCTTTTCTTCCTTAATTATTTCTGCACTTTCCTTTGTACAATATGCTTGGGCTACAAAACCACAAAGAGCAGCAGAGGGGATTTACAAGAGACAATGTGAGGTAGACAAAACAAAGCAGCAAGGAATGAAATGTGACAAAGGGCAGTGGTGCGTGCAAGTCTAATTGATCAGAGGCTGCTTTGTCCAACAAAGAACAGTCAGAATGGCACAATGTGTACGGTACATGCAGACAAAGAAATCTAGGTTAATTATGGCAAGGGAGGTTGAACTTCTCTAGATACTCAGTTGTGCCAGATGATACTCAGGCACTCTGAAGAGAGCTTTGTTTGTGTCTTCTGGTGTTGGCAACTATTTGTGCATTCACTGAACTTAGTTTCCTTCAGGAAAGGCATGTGGCCTATCTGAATCTGCAAAAATGAGAATAGCTTCTGAAGACCATGTTGGGCAGAGCAGGACACATTCTGTCAAATACTCAAGATATAGGAATATCCAGAAAGTATCTCAAGTATCTCTTTGAGGAAAGAGCTGGTGGCATTCACCACTGCTACAAAAGGGATTCTTCTATTTGAGACAAGCCAGAAAGAAAGTTTGAAGATGGCATGCTCTTTCAGATAATGCAATAAAGCAACAAAGAAAATTAGAACCCAGTTACATAACTGAAATACCTTGGAATATGTGGCAATGTTACAGAAATTGATTTAAAGTTATGTGATAGTCACATGGTATTTGAATCAGTTTCAGTTTTTTTAAAGTGTTGAACCAATGTCAGAGAGACTCACCATTTAAACCATTGCATGATGCCCGTGGACCACAATGTTTACACAACGATCTTGGAGCTCCTGTGTAGCAGTCTTGCTTGTTTGTTTAATATTTCTAAGTGGCATAGCGGTAGAACGATATTAGTTTGTTAAAAAAAGAACAACTCACTGGCTTTGCAACATAGCTTATCAGAGGAAGCAAGCTCTGCTTAACCCTCTGCAGAGGAGAAAAAGAGACTACAGTCACTTCCTGTCACCTGCCTCCCCTGAACCCTGCGGTCACCCCAGGTTGTTGCTGGTGTCCAAATCCCTGCTTCTGACACCAGTAGCCACATCAGAACAAGGAGGGGCAGAAACTCGCCAAACCACTATCAAACCACAGACGCCATCTATGCCCACAGGCTATAACAGAGAATTGCGGTATCCATTGGCAAATGGCTTTGCAGTGACAAAAAAAACAACAGATGATACCTCATGATCCATGGATTTTTAGATGCAGTCTTCCCTAAACCACTGTCAAATCATAGATCCCATCTCTACCTGCAGACTACACAACAGAAAGCATGGGTCTTTCCGTGCATGGCTTCACAGTGGCACAAAAACATGAATCGCAGGCATGGCTCCTCATGGATTTACTTAATTTTTATGCAGGATCATCCCCAAGCCACCGTCCTGCGAGGGAGGGGGATTCCATCCAAACTGTTTAAAATTGATTTGAAACATGCTAAACTCAATTCAAAACCTGTTTCTTTTGGAAATGTGACTGAGCTCTTCGTGAGATATTATGTGGCTTAATATAATGGCATCCTCCCAAGCAAGGCTTGTAAAAATTACTTTGGGGGGCAATAATTCTTTATACCAACTATAATGTTAGAACTTTTAACTATCATATTGTCCCACTAGTTATCAACCCATCTTGTTCTTTTCTCCTCTTCAGTTTGTAGTTGCTTCATATTGTTGAAAGATCTGATTTGGATAAATTTGATTCCTTTCATGCAGGTCACTAGTAAAAATGTCACCATACCATATTGCAAAATGGCTGTTTAAAATTTTTTTGTGATCATATTCATTCATACTCCTATACGTCATATATCTAGATAATTTGTCCATTCGTTAGAAAATCTGGGACAGGCTTATTTAATCAGGACTTTGTTTTGACATGAGAATCTCAAGGTTTTACGGTTGTCTTGGGGAAGTTATGTTTTGTATTCACTTAACAATCACAGACAGCTTTAGTTATACATGACCACTAAATTTAATGCATTTAAAATACAATCAGAAGGTAAAAAGGATGCTCCAAGGATCTGGATTTCAAGAAAAGAAAAGATGCACAGCTTCAGTTTATGGAAAACAATGATAGTTAGCCTGTTGGCAAAATAAAAGGAGGAAAAGGGGGAAGGAGAGAGAAGTAAAGGCAAAATGCTACAAATATGTTCTGTGAATATATAAGACTATCAACTTTATTTATTTATTTATTTTATTTATTTAAAACATTTTTACCCAGCCTTTCTCCTTGGAAGAACCCAAGGTGGCAATTTATTTATTTAAGAACTTATTTATTTTATTTCAGTGTGAGCTTTTGTGGATCAAAATCTACTTCAGAGACTTCTTCAAATGGATTTTGGTCCACGAAAGCTCACACTGAAATAAAACTGTGGATATGATGTTGTTTCCTCTGGCATGCTTGCAGGAAGCTTTCAGCAGCTTCTCCCAAACTGGTGTCTTCCAAATGTGTTGGACTCAGCTATACTGTATTCAATTTTTTGGCCTCTGGTTTATGAATGTGGGATATTGTGCTTCTTTATCCATGATTCAAAACACCAGGAAATGAGCCGATATTGCTGCACAGTATCGTTTCCACATTGCCAGCAGGTAAAAAGATATCAAGCTTTACATAGCAAAGGGCAACCTGAATATTAATAGCACCTATGGCAATAGTCAGAATGGTCTATAGCAGGGGTCCCCAACCCCAGATCTGTGGCCTGATGCAGGTCCATGGCCATTGCAGGACTGAGCCATGGAGACAGATCTCTCCCCCCCGCACACACTCCCCCACGCACCCCACCTGCACACATGGCCCGCCCACCCATCCACAAATGCACCCCGCCCATCTGTGCATGTGCACAAGCATGCCCCACCATCTGCAAGCATGCCCTGCCCGCCCGCAAGTGGTGGTTGTCCCCCATGCACAGACCCAACCCCCAACTGGTCTACGGTTCAGAAAAGGTTGGGGACCACTGGTCTATCAGATACTGTCTTATGCTCACTACCATTCACAAAGAGACACTTAGGAGGGGGAAATTCCAGAAGCTGACTCCTTTTTTCATCAGTTAACCTCACCCAAACACAAAGCAATATTCAGGGCTGGTTTTCAGCAAGTGTGAATGATAGTGAATATAAAGCAAACATGCTCACCTCTCAGGTAAACTAATTTTGCCATGTTTTCCAAATCCTTTCTGTGTGATAAGCAACTTGAGGAAGAAAAGCTGTATTGGACCAAAAGTCTATCCTACCGTGTATAATGGAAATGCAGAAATATGGAACTAACCAGGAAAAAAAATAGGTAAAGGGTGGGGTTAGTAGGAATTGAGGAAGACCTAACACAACAGATTGTGTCAATAAAGGCAGCCACAACTGTTAGTTTGCAAGACCTGGACAGAACTTATTGGAAAAGACAATATTGCTAGGAAGGAGGGCAGTAGGAAGAGAAAACAATCTAACATGAGATGTTGTTGGTTTGCAAGATCTGAGCAGAGCTGTTAATAATATGACATTTTGGAGGTCATTAATTCACATAGTTATCACACATCAGAAGTGACTTGATGGCAAATAAAATCTCTGGAGTGCAATGTGACAAGACGAGAGGAATAGTTGGGTCTATGACAGAATACAGGCATCAAAGCTCTGCTAACATCAAGTAAGATCATCCCCAGCCTCAAAGCAAAAAGCACTGATTTCACAGTTTTAATGAGTGAGCTTTTGAATATTTGCTTTTTTAAAATATCTTTTTAAATATTTTACAACCAAACATAGAATGCCTTTGCCAGCACAAATCTCTGTTTCTCCAAGAAGGAGTTTAAAAGTTCTCCTCCCAGGAGTTAGCTAACTAGATCCTGATTCACCGGGTCAAAAGTTGAGATTACACCAGACCTGGAGATGATTCCTGCTTTGGAGACTTGTGTTAGGAGCCTGGTCTCAGAATTCCTGAGATAATGTTTACTGAAAGCACTTATTGCTGAGACTGGAGATGGGCGCTTACCACAGTTCTGTGGTTCGGCACTTCGGTGCAGTTTGGCAGATAGCGCCTGTAGGTGTTGCACAGATTCTGTGTCCCACTTCCACCTGTTAACAACCGCTCAGAGAAGAAGGTGGGAGAGGGAAACCCACAGTGCTGCTTCTGATGGGGCACTCACAGAAGGTAGTGGGGGACAGAATGTGGATCATCCACACAACACCTGTGAGCCCAATCCAATGAACCATGCTGAAGCACTAAACCATGGTAGGTGCCTATCTCTAGCTGGGTCACACAAAACTGCTCTGTGATTTTGTTATGCAGAAATATTTGAATAGCTTACAAAATTGTATGCTAATTCCCTGGAGATGCATGGCAAAACATTCTCATTTCTGGAGGACTGTCATTCCATTTTTTTCTTTCAAGCAAGCCTGGTTGTTGTCTATTTTTACTCTTCAAAGGAAACCCTCCTTTTGACTATTTCTCTGACCTTTCATTGCCCTCCCAACATCTCCCTTTCCCTGATTTTGACTGATTTGCATTTTCCCCATTGATCACACGATGCAACAGGAAATATGAACCAGCCCAGTCTCCCACCCCAATCCAGAGTTTTTCCTTCCCATCAGAAAATCTACTTTTTAAAAAGTTGAATCTTTTGTTGTTGTTTAGTTGTTAAGTCATGTCCAACTCTTCGTGACCCCATGGACCAGAGCATGCCAGGCCCTCCTGTCTTCCACTGCCTCCCAGAGTTGGGTCAAATTCATGTTGATAGCTTTGATGACACTGTCCAACCATATCGTCCTCTGTCGTCCCCTTCTCCTCTTGCCTTCACACTTCCCCAACATCAGGGTCTTTTCCAGGGAGTCCTCTCTTCTCATGAGATGGCCAAATCCTTTAGCTTTGTTCAAAGCATATGATTGCTTCAAACCAACACAGAAAGAAAAGACCAACCAAGCACATGCACACAAAGGAGAAAGAGTGAGGGGTGTTTTGGCAAAGCACTTTCTGCCTCACCTCTTGCCTAATGAGGGACAATGAGGTCAACAAGATCAATTGTAAATGTGGGTGTTCTTGCACACACAGAGAGAGACACAAACAGCACCACCATTCACCTTTCTCAGCAAACCCTCTCTTCCAAGACACTTCTGGGGGGGAGGTTACAGCTTCTCCTAGGTGGGCAGAACTCCTGGCTATTTCTTTCTTTCTCTTTCTCTCTCTCTCTTTATTTATTTATTACAGTTTAATGAGCTTTCCCATTGTCAACAAAAGATGATGAAATGAGTAATTTAGGAAGGAAACTCTTTCTTAAGCCACTTCCTTTGAATGGCACCATCTACAGGTGCATCAGTAGAACTGCAATTAGGATACTTTGCTCTGCCTTTATGGCCATTTAAATCAAAGTTCAAAATTCAACATCGTGCCACTGGATTTCTGCTTACCCAAAGGAACCCAACATGACCTATTCAGCCACTTCTAGAGGGTGCCTAATCTTCTGGAGCAGATTCTGATAGCATATAGAAGACTGCAGTGAGAAGTGAGCATAGCTTCCCCCCTCCAATATGCTGACAGAAGGTGGCCTAACTAGATGTAACCCACAAATTTCTCCTTAAAATACTCAGCTTTAAAGAAAGATGACTTGTAAGGCATTTTCGGATTTTATTTTCTGTGGGTATTGAGACACAGGAGGGGTTATTATATTGGAAGGTTGGCATGACCTTATTTAATTTTGAAGGCTATGTTGCAGCAAAGCAAAATCAGAGAGAGGAGGGAAGGGGAAATCTAGTGAAAAACCAGCCTCACCATTTTTGTTCTTGTTAAGTAAGCCAATTAGCAAATATCTTTGGGCGGATAATATTACCCTTGATAATAGATCAGCAATCTTTTGCAAGCAGGCAAAGAGCAACTTGAGCTGGATTTCTCAGCAAGTAATAAATGAAGTAGAGCTTCAAGAGATTAGAAAAAGAAAAAGAGGCCTGCTGATGTACAGAGTTCTGACTTTACACTATTGGCACAAACTGACAAGAGTTCAGGTAGGATATGCTAAAGCTCTTAGTCGCAGCTCTCCATAAATGGGTGACCAAGAGATTATCACTTTTGTAGTGAGTTCTTGGGAAAATGACATTTTGTACTGCAGCCCCCAGAATCTCTAGCCTGACATTCTGGGAATTCTGGGATTTATAATCCAAAAAGTAACTCCCCACCCCTGCTGCCCAAGGCCTGCTAGTAGCCCAATTGTTCACTAACCTTTTTTTCCTAACCAATGATACTGATATTCTTTAAAAAAAAAAAAAAGAATCGCAAGAGCACAGCTGTTAACATTCATTGGTTTTGAACATAGCTTCATAAGTATTGCATGAAAGGGAGAACAACTTAAGGGGAGTCTAAGACATTATGGCTCATCTGTGCTGTGTCAGTACTTAAGTAACATGGTTCTAACATCAGATACTACATCACTAGTTCTTGTGAATGGAAATTCTGGAAGAAATGATACCTTGTAGCACTGTTAACATGCTTTTTTGCAGTTGCACCCAGTACTTGGTAAAGTTCCTTTTAAAAATATATATAGCACCTGTGTAATCAGGGCCACCATGGCCACTGGCAAAAACAAAAATCTCCTTTTAATGATTTGTCACATGAGAAGACAGCACCAGACAAGGCCATTAGCAAGGGAGGATGCAGAGGACTAAGAGAAAACAGATCACAATATGAGATTTAGATGGTATATACACTGCGTCTAAACATCAATAAACCACCAGACTCAGGACTTCAGAAACATTTTTCATTTTTCCCCCCTACAACCCCCAGACTCCCCTGGGTCAAGGTATAGTGGGAGTTATAATCCAAAAAGGTAATATTAACAAGCCTTACGTAATTGGCACAAATGGCGCAATCCCATGCAGAATATGTCTGGGGCTGAGCACCACGCGGTGGGGCACATCTCTCAGAAGCGCGAACAGAACAATTGCCTGAAGAAAACCTTATTTTACGTCAATTTATTTTAAGCCTTTGTTAACCTCGTTGACATTTCAATTAGCGTAACATATAGAAAGGCTATAAGTAGCTAAAATATAAAGCAATTTAAAGCATTTAGAAGGAACAATAACTTTAAACAACCTCTGATCCTGTTTATTTGCTCTAAAAACAGCAAAAAATCATTCCTAAAAATAACATGCAGATGTGCATGGATCAGCATATCTATATATGCAAAAGTTTCAGGTAAACTGATTAAGCAGGCACTGTTCTGATTTCTGGCATGATTATTATGTATGTAATTCTTCTTAATGACAGCTCTGGATTTTTTTTAAAAAAATTGTTTACATAATTCAATACATTTATATGCTCAGCTTAATAAGCCTTATGTAGCAACAGAAGACACAGTGAAGTGATCTGTGATACCAGTGTTTATTCCCCATTGGTTTATTTTATCCACACATTTTCACAGACAACTTACTTTCACAAGACAGTCTGAAATTTCTGTTTAAAGGCACAGCTGATACACAGGGGTCCCTCTTCCAGGACCTAGTTTAAAGTCAAAGTAATTGCAGGCTGAGGTGCTGGCTGAAACCACAGGGAACTGCTGGGCTTTAGGTGGGAACAGAAATCTGAGGGTGAACAATGCTGGAAGAAGAAAAAGTTTGATTCTTGTATATGGCATATCTTCAAAACCTGGGTACCATTTTCTACACCAATTCCCAGCTGGCCCCCAATGCTCACTGGCTCTGACCAACATTAGCTACTGATCCTTCCATTGCACCAACTAGAGGGAATATCAGTTGCCCCTGCTTGAATTGGGCGACCCTCCCAATGGATGACACCATCAGAAAGAATATTATCTTCTGGCACAGGGCTAATTCTGCACCCGAGACAAGGATATAAAATTGCATCCCACTATACTTTCATATATAGTAATACAAGTTTATGCACCAACCACCAATGCTTAGGAGACTGAAACTGAACAATTTTATGAAGACTTACAAGACCTTCTAGAAATGACACCAAAGAAAGATGTTCTTCTCATTCTAGGGGACTGAAATGCTAAAGTAGGGAGTCAAGAGATAAAAGGAACAACAGGTAAATTTGGCCTTGGAGTTCAAAACGAAGCAGGGCAAAGGCTAATAGAGTTTTGTCAAGAGAACAAGCTGGTCATCACAAACACTCTTTTCCAACAACACAAGAGGCGACTCTACACATGGACATCACCAGAGGGGCGATACCAAAATCAGATTGATTATGTTCTCTACAGCCAAAGATGGAGAAGCTCTATACAGTCAGCAAAAACAAGACCTGGAGCTGATTGTGGCTCTGATCATCAGCTTCTTATAGCAAAATTCAAGCTTAAACTGAAGAAAGTAGGAAAAACCACTGGGCTAGTTCGGTATAATCTAAACCAAATCCCTTGTGAATACAAAGTAGAAGTGAAGAACGGATTTAAGGAACTCGATTTGGTGGACAGAGTGCCTGAAGAACTATGGCTGGAGGCTCATAACATTGTACAGAAGGAAACAACAAAAACCATCCCAAAGAAAAGGAAATGCAAGAAAGCAAAGTGGCTGTCCAATGAGGCCTCACAAATACCAGAGAAAAGAAGGGAAACAAAATGAAGGGGAGATAGGGAAAGTTACAGAAAATGGAATGCAGACTTCCAAAGAATAGCAAGGAGAGACAAAAGAACCTTCTTAAATGAACAGTGCAAAGAAATAGAGGAAAATAGTAGAAAGGGAAAAACCAGAGAGCTGTTCAAGAAAATTGGAGATGTTAAAGGAACATTTTGTGCAAAGACAAACATGATGATAGGGACCTAACAGAAGCAGAAGATATGAAGAATAGGTGGCAAGAATACACAGAGGAATCATACCAGAAAGATTTGGATATCCTGGACAACCCAGATAATGTGGTTGCTGACCTTGAGCCAGACATTCTGGAGAGTGAAGTCAAGTGGGCCTTAGAAAGCTTGTCTAACAACAAGGCCAGTGGAGGTGATGGCATTTCAGTTGAACTATTTAAAATCTTAAAAGATGACGCTGTCTACATCCCAATCCCAAAGAAGGGCAGTGCCAAAGAATGCTCCAACTACCGTACAATTGCACTCATTTTATACGCTAGCAAGGTTATGCTCAAAATTCTCCAAGGCAGGATTCAGCAGTATGTGGACTGAGAACTCCCAGAAGTAAAAGCTGGATTCCAAAGGGGCAGAGGAAGTAGAGACCAAATGGCTAACACGCACTGGATTATGGAGAAAGCCAGAGAGTTCCAGAAAAACATCTACTTCTGCTTCATTGACTAGGCAAAAGCCTTTGACTGTGTGGACCACAACAAACTATGGCAAGTCCTTAAAGAAATGGGAGTGCCTGACCACCTTATCAATTTCCTGAAAAATCTATACAAGGGACAGGAAGCAACAGTTAGAACTGGATATGGCACAACTGATTGGTTCAAAATTGGGAAAGGAGTATGACAAGGCTGTATATTGTCCCCTAGCTTATTTAAAGTATATGCAGAATACATCATGTGAAAGGCCGGACTGGAGGAATTCGAAGCCGGAATTAAGATTGCTGGAAGAAATATCAAAAACCTCAGATATGCAGATGATACCACTCTGATGGCAGAAAGTGAGGAGGAATTAAAGAACCTCTTAATGAGGGTGAAAGAGGAGAGTGTAAAAAATGGTCTGAAGCTCAACATCAAAAAAAACCAAGATCATGGCCACTGGTCCCATCACCTCCTGGGAAATAGAAGGGGAAGATATGGAGGCAGTGACAGATGTTACCTTCTTGGCCTCCATGATCACCGCAGATGGTGACAGCAGCCATGAAATTAAAAGACACCTGCTTCTTAGGAGGAAAGCAATGACAAAGCTAGACAGCATCTTAAAAAGCAAAGACGTCACCTTGCTACCAAAAGTCAGCATAGTCAGCATGTACGGAAGTGAGAGCTGGACCATAAAGAAAGCTGACCGCCGAAGAATTGTGGTGCTGGAGGAGGCTCTTGAGAGTCCCCTGGACTGCAAGGAGAACAAAACTATCTATTCTAAAGGAAATCAACCTGAGTGCTCACTGGAAGGACAGATCCTGAAGCTGAGGCTCTAATACTTTGGCCATCTCATGAGAAGAGAAGACTCCATGGAAAAGACTCTGATGTTGGGAAAGTGTGAAAGCAAGAGGAGAAGGGGACGACTGAGGATGAGATGGTTGCACAGTGTCTTTGACCAACATGAATTTGACCCAACTCTGGGAGGCAGTGGAAAACAGGAGGGCCTGACATGCTCTGGTCCATGAGGTCACGAAAAGTGGGACCCAACTAAACAACAAATACTTTCATGGTCATTATTTTGGTAGAAAGGTACATGAACATACCTGATACTGCTGTAAGTTTGAAATTCATAATATTTGGGTCAGTCTGAATCTTGTTGCAGCCTACATGCAAGCAGAAAACCCTCCTCTATATAGACTTACCACACTTCTCATGTGTGCACGTCTCTGGGCCGGGAAAGGAAAAGCAGGAAATTGCTCCCCTTTCCTGTTGGCATGGCATGCTTGGGGGAGTAGCTAATGTCCTTCTCCCCCACCCTCCAATGTCCCTTTCTTTTGTAGACCTGAATCTAGTGTGTATTTGCCCCTCTCTTGTTATACCTTGGCTGTGGCAATTCTGCAAATGATGAAATTTCTTCCCTAAAAGAGGCCATGTGCCCAACTTGATCAGAAGGCACTTGGAGGAAACAATGTAGAGAGAAGAGGAACATTCAGCATCCAACACCCACCTACCCCTTAATGCCTCTAAATCACGCCACTCACCACTACACAAAGATGCCCGAAGACAACCCATCTAGTGGAGTGGTTAGAATGCTGGGCCCCAACTTAGAATAGGAATTTCTATTCCATGCTGAGCCATGAAACTGACTAAGTAACATTGGGCCAGTTACTCTCTTTCAACCTGACCTACCTCACCAGTTTATCGTAAGGATAAAGTAGGTTGCAGGGGTACCGTTTCTGCCATCTTAAAGCAGGCTAGAAATTGGATGCACTAACCGACCGATAGGCCATCATTCAAGATCAATCCCTATTCACAGGAAAGTAAAGGTGTTATCAGATGAGTGTTGAGCCCACTGGTTGGTCTGCTGGTTTGCTCTTTTTTCTGGTGATCACAAAATGTAATTGCTGGAGTCAACCAAATCATCCCAAATCATTCCTCCCTTTCTGAGCCTTCTCCTTTTTTTGGTACAGGTAAGATCACACTGGTTTGGTTCATAGATTAAGCTGTGGGCAATTTCTCCACTGATATATATTTGTATAAGTGATACAGTACATCACGGATGGTCTATTAAAGTCTAAAAGAATAATATCCCCTGCCCCTCCACCAAGGAGCACAGGAATTGTTCAATTTTCCAATATCCTGAAGTAGTTCACGTATTGCCACTTCAGGATACAGGAAATCCAGACTAGTAGAAGCCAGACCAAATAGGGTTGCTGGAACTCTAGTGTAACAACATTTGGATTGCACCAAGCGGCCTATTGCATCTCTAACCGGCCTTAAGTGACCTTATTTTGCCCACACCTGCTCACTCCTGAAAGGACCCATGTAATCAAGCCCTAAATTAGGAATTAGACCTCTGAATAATGGTATCTTTCCACTGATGATAATTGAAAACACCATCATAGAAGGAATACCAGTAACAATAAACTAAGATAAATATATGGGTATGTGAATAGCCAGTAAATATCATGGACTTCCACAACTTCCAGTAGGCAGAAGATTTTTTCTGGACTCTCGAAAGCCACACATGAAGATGCGGTGAATTACAAACAGAGCCTGCTGCTAATATCAAAGTACCGGGGGGGGGGGGGGGAGCAAAGTACCTATGAAATCTTGCCTCACCTCCCAGCTTTTACAGGGAGAAACACAATGCCTGCAACAGCAGGACCACAAAGCCAGACCAAAGGGGTCAGTAACATTTCTATTTCATGTTGGTTTATTTCCTCCATTGGAGATGCAGATGGAAGCCCCTGCAAGTAATACAATATAATTATGAAGGCTGTGCCAACAAGCCAGATGCGAATCCTGAAAGGAGCTCCAAAGCTTGGCATCGGGCCTCTATCGTCGCTGCCCAGAAAGAATAAAATAGATTAGTGGTGACTGAGGGGGCTGGTGCCTCGTGTCCTCTCTATCTAGATTTATATCTAGATCTATACACTCACACACAGGCCATTTTCAAATGCAGAATCAATGGAGTCTTCACGCCACAGATGGCTCCCCCACAGACAGATTTAGAGCTTAAATGTTTTGGAACATCTTTTCAGTGCTAAGGCTCGCTTTCGGAACAGGTGAACTTCCAATGAGAAGAAACTGCCTCTGTGGAAATGCAATATGCTTTCTCCTGATCACTAGGAAAACAGAATCAGTGGTGGGCAACTCACATTTTGAAGGGTTTCAGGGTTAGAGGTCTGATTGGCAGGCATGGCAAAATCCAGCATCTCTCCTGTGAGGAATGAATTCACATGAAATATCTTGTGTCATCATTAATCCCCTGAGATTCTGTGCAAAGTGACATGGTTGACTCAATCTGGCCTTAAGCTTCTGAGAGAAAAAAAAAGGAATAAAAGAGAAAGGTTGCTTGAGGAACTGGTTTTAGATTAATAATAATTGTGTGCCGTCAAGTCAGTTCCAACTTATGGCTACCCTTTTTGGGGTTTTCTAAGTAGAGTGTACTCATAAGTACTTTACCATTCCTTTCTTCTGGGGGCATCCCGGGACCGCAGCTTGCCCAAGGCCACACAGGCTGGCTCTTCTGGAACGTTCTGTGAGGAATCTGGCTCTGCAGTCAGATACCTAACTCACTGAGCTACCCAGTGGGGATTAAATTTACCTAATTCCCCAGCCGGCATGGCCCTTAGCCATCCCAGCTGAGTGATGTAAAGGACTGTATTTCAAAAAAAGGAACTTTTCCAAGATCTGGCTAATTACACAACTATCCTAGTATATTTTGAGTAGTTGTGCTGTCTGAGAGAGACATTAGCACTTGGGAAGAGAAGCTGCAGATTTCCCCAAACTTCTACAGATTTCTGAGATGTCTTCAGTTAATTCACTGAGCCCCATCTCAACCACTTTAAGAGTTATACCAGAATTAGCAATGGCCACATAATACTAGCACAGAAAGTAATCAAGACCAAGACATGTGCTACGCAAGTGAGCTACAGAGAACAACACTGGAGATGTTTGGAATTGGAGACAGATGAAATTTGAATCCCAGAACCACTGGTTAACTCTGAATGTTGGTGTTCTAGAATGTCATTCCGCTCACAAATACAAATCAAGATAAATGAGAAATAGAAATCCTAATGAAGAATTACTGATAAGTGTATTGTTCTCTCTTCTTATTTCTATCTACTGGCCATAGCCGCAAACATTCTCCAACACCCAAAGCATCTCCCTGTCACAACCTGAGCTTTTCATATCCTGATATACTTCATGTTGGGCAATTTGTTGTTCTCCAGATGTTGTTGGGCTCTGTAGCGTTCCCCTTTATTATGTCAATGGTTCATGTTTGTTATGTTAATTGTTCATGCATATTCATGTTGCTGAGAGGCGGAGCCGAGAGAGGTGATAAGAGGCGGAGCCAGAGTCAGTCCGGGAGTCAGTCAGAGAGAGAGTATGAGTAGCGTGAGAGAGTGGAGAAGGAGATAGAGTGTGGAGTTTGAGGAAACCTGAGAGGTGATTAGTTAGGAGTATACTGTATTATCAAATAGAATATTGCTGTTAATAATAAATGTACCTATAGAAGATACAGTGGTGCTTCGCTTAACGAGCACACCGTATAACGACGAAATCGCATAGCGATCCGTTTTTTTGATCGCTAATGCGATCGCTTACCGATGGCCCCTATGGCCGAAAATCGCTTTGCGAAGATCGGTAAGCGTTTCGCTTACCGATCTTCGCAAAACGAAGCCGCGGATCAGCTGTTTGGCGGTTTCAAAATGGCCACTGGAAGCCCCAAAATGGCCGCGCGCAGCGTTTTCGCGCCCTGCCCTTGCTTACCGAGGGCGCGAAAATGGCTGAACGGTGAGTTTTTGCCCATTTGGAACGCATTAAACGATGTTTAATGCGTTCCAATGGGCTTTCCCGTCCCGCTCAGTGATGTTTCGCCATAGCGAAGGTTAATCCGGAACGGATTAACCTCGCTATGCGAGGCACCACTGTATTCATGAATCACTATCAATATCTGTAATCACTAAACAAAGTTATATTTAAAAGACTTTGAAGTGTGGAACTGAATCTTCATCTTCCTGAAGTAATGGTGATTTAGTGATCACCTGGTGGCATCAGTGTAGAAGGGAGGAGGAGTTTGCCTTCGCATGCTCTGTTTGGATGGTCAAGCAAGGGGGCACAAGGGCGAACACCACAGGCTCCAAATCCCATTACCATACCATCATGGCCAGTGGTAAGAGACAAGAGGAACTGGGAACTGAAGTCCAGAAACACCCAGTAACACAAGGGGAGCAGAACTTGCACACCCTGGTTGAACAAAAAGGAATGGGAGTGAAGTTGAAGTGTGTGTGTGTGTGTGTGTGTGTGTGTGTGTGTGTGTGTGTGTGTGTGTGTGTGTGTGTGTGTGTGTGTGTATCTCTATATAAGCATGAAAAACAACTCCAGAGTTAGTCATATTCATCTATAATAACCTACATATCAGCCTTAATCTTCTGCAATACATCTATGAAACTTCATAGAGGCGTTTGCCTTCTGTTAAAGGATAGTCCTTTATCTGTTTTAGAACTAAGTTGTGAAGCCAACTATTAACAAACAGTATTAATTGTTGATTCATCACTCTAGTTTGGATCTACTCTATGTAATGTATCAACATTAAGGTTTCCAAGTCTAAGAAAGTACAGGCCTTGTCTATATTACACAGGTGTGCTCTTGCACAACAATCTGTTTCACACAATACAAGCCTGTGTTATCTGACAATCTAATTAGCTTCAACTCTTTACCTAGGAAACATCCTGAGGTATTTTTTAATTAGATATCTCAGTAGCTTTTGACATTCCTGCAGCATAAGAGTGCATTAGAAGACAACCTGTTTGGATTGGTCTTGACTTTGAGGATATGTATCACAACAGCTCAACTCAACATATTCACTTTGCACCTTGCTACACATGGCTGAAACCTAGCAAGAAACCTGGTCTTGGTTTCATTTTGAAGAACAAATTGTTGTGCAGGCATGCATAGCATGAGACCTCTGTTTATAAAAGGTTGAATATTCTGATAACAAAATATAACAAATTTCTAAATGACCAATGTAAAATGCCAGAACGCCTCAAACTTAAAAGTAAGATAGCATAATATGCTTATGTATTTGTTGCATACTTATGTGCATGTCTATGTACATGGGTGTACACATACATATCACACATACATATCACACACTGTCCTTCTCTCTTGCCATCCAAGCATCTATAGAAGATTGCAGTTTAAAAAAATGCAAATCATAAAAATACTTGTCAACATGAGCAACATGCATGTTTCCCCCAGCATGTCAGAACACAGGTTTTCAACAATTTTTGTAAAGCTTTTGTACTAAAAGAGTAGGAAATGTCTCAGTAATAATAATAATAATTTAATTTAATAATTAAAAACATGGGGTGTGGTTTTCCCCCAGCCCCAAATGTGGCGGTTGCTTCATTTTCACCAAAATGCATGAATTAAGTTTCAGTAAAGGCAAAACTGAAAGGGGAGGAATTGTAAATCTTTGGCACTCCAAAGTGCCTTCTTGCCAATGATAAAGCCCTGTAGGAATTATAGACCAAAACATTTGGAGTGCTAAAGGTTCACCATCCTTTCTTTACTAGTGGTCTATGGTGACTGTGAGTTGTAATCAAGAAAATATTATGTGAGTTTATGCATAAAAATACCTGCGTCATATAAGAACAGGCAAGGTAGCCACCAAGTCTAACAGTTCCCCAGGCAAAGAAGAGAAGAAATTTTAAAAAATTAAAAAAGTTTAAAGCAACAGTTATAAATTAACTGTAGTAACATCTCCCTGGCCCAAATACTATATGTCAAAATGGCTCACCCAAATTTTTATACCAAGAAGGCTTATTAATACAAAAACGGTACCTTCAAAACTGGGAGACTATCCAGAAATTTCAGGTACAGAATTTGAAAATCAGACATTTCAGGGGAATATTTTGTTTTAATGGATTTTTATCAAATTTCAAATTCAAGTATTTCAGAAGAAGTAGATCTGACTCTGTCCAAAGTCTACAAATTTTCCAAGCAGTGAAGACCTATGGAAGTAGTTACTTTTTAACAGGTTGCCACCCATATTCTCACAAGGGATGCAGTCAATATCACTAAATGCAAGGCTGCAAGACAAGGTGCAACTAGACAGGTATTTTGTCCTCCTGTTTGCGCCATGATCCTCACTATTTCTTTCAATATTTATTTATTCTGTCAGCTACATGCCATTAGCACCAATTTTGAAACTGTGTGGCCTTTTGGCACAAGTATGCAGTATATTTTGTTCAGTCAGCATGTCTTGTGGTGGTTTTTTGCACCATTTCCAGTTGTGCCTTTTTGTCTTTTGCTGATGTGACTCAACATCACTGATGAAGCACAGAATGAACTATGGTATGAGAGTAAACCCTATTCCTTTTTTATGCCTTCTTCTTCCACTGGTAAGGACTGCAATTGCAAAGCACTTTGTAAAGTTTTTTTTTAAAAAAAAAACATTTTTCACCTAACACTATAGCACAAAACCATTAACAGCACTAATTCAAATTCTTGCCATGCCCTGTCAATTCAGCACTATTTCACTTGCTAAATATTTTTTTTAAGAGAAGAGATTTGAATGTCACCAAAGGAGAGGGAAGAGGATACTGAGAATGATAGAGGGTGATGAAGAAAGGGGGCTATGTGATATGTGGACACCTCCAATGCACCTTCCTGGGACGAGTAAACATTCCTCTGTGAACCACAGTTGAGATTTAACTTAGAATAAATTTCTGTGTGGTCACACTCAAAGTTTTTTTTTTAATGGAGTACAAATGCAAAAATTGCAAAGACTACTTCAATGAATATAATTATTTAGAAAATTAAATAATTAATAATGAACTAACCTCTCTCAATTTTCAAATTCTGTTCTGTTTCTATTATTTACCACTGTCAATTTCTGGAAGAATGTTGCACACTGTTTCTTTAGGAAATCTAAATCCAAACAGCAGTGCAGAGCATAGATTCAGTGGGATACCTATTCTGAGTCATTTCTTGTTGACTGATTATTGCAGAATCTGCAGCTTTTATAATTAGTGACAGCTGGATTCACTGGAGCCTAATAAAAGCCAATTAACAGAAAGTAGCTGAAAGTTTGTTTTTCTTTTCCTCTGAGTCAAGAAAAAAAGAGAAAGTACTATTTCTTTATTCTCTCCTTAAGTGTGTGTTTCTCTATATGTTAGCCACAAAGGAAAAACAACCTAAATAAAACCCTGGTATGTTCTGTCATAAAGGCATGAATATAGAGACCTCATCTCGCACATGTTACAATAGATTTGAAATTCAGCATTTCTTTATATCTGTGAGGGTTCAGTAGTTTGCTCCAACTCTTTTTCAAAGAATGCGCCCACTCTCCTTGATTTAGAAATAGGGGTAACATTTATTGGGGTATTTAATAACAGTCCAGTATCAACCCAAAGCATTCCAAACATTCTCCCCCTTCAACAACAGGTCTGAAGTGGGGTTCCAGTTGTTGGCTTTGAAAGGGCTCTTGCCCTGGCTAGTCCAAGGTCCAGGTTACTCCAGTTGGGTATCCGAGTTCAGTAGTAATCCCTCCTCTCCTTCCAGTAGGGAGATTGTGTCTTCTTCTCAAATGTCCACCCAGTCATACTCCCTGGGGGGTTCCCCCAGTCTCCCACGGGACTCCAGGAACTCTCTCTGTTGGTTCTCCCAAATTCTCCATTCTAACCTCTCCCTTCATTCTCTTTCCACACACACACTCTCTCTTTCCTCCCTCAACTTCTTCCTCCACTCCTTAGTTTCTCGTTCACCCCAGTATGATGGTTTGGGGTTTACCTCACGCCTCCTCCAGGCATCAGCTTCCTCCTTAGGGACACACAATTTCTCTGTCTTCCCAGTCCATGGATCTTCTACCCAGATCCACTCCCAGCCTACTGGTAACTCTCCTTCCCCCCTCTTTATATCCCCTAACCCCGCCTCCACTATTTCCTGCCCTTTTTCTCCCGTGCCCGCCAAGATAGTCCCAGGTTCAGTGATCATGAGTCTTTTCAAATCTCCCTCCAAATTCCCCGGGTCCTGTCCAGGAGGTCTTGTCTTCCAGGGTGGGGGAACTGGTGGGGTCTGGCTGTCTTCCTCAGTGGTTGGCAGAAGGGACAGCACTCCTGAGAGAGGGGTCTCTCTCTCTCTCTCTCTCTCTCTCTCTCTCTCTCTCCCTTCTTCTTACAATATCATTGATGTAAGCCATTGATGTAGAAATTTAGAGTAGAGAGACATTGAGTAATATGAAAAATCCAGTAGAGTTGAAATACTGAGACATTGCTAGCAATTAGAGTGTGGCACTAGAACATGATCTGGTCACCTTTCGTTTAAGTAGAGGACCTAGAAACTGGGACTTGATTAATAACCAAATTCTGTTGATGGAACTCACTAAAAGGTATTGCCTTCAAAAATTAACAGTCATGTTATCTTGAGATTTCCTGTACTAAGGCAACCTTAACAAGTATGATCCAGCTTATTTTTAGCTCCTTTATAGGCCTATTCAGAGCTCAGACAAGTCGGTGTTTCAGATCACAACTGCCAGACTCGCGTACCAGTTGGCCATGCTGGCCAGGGAAACCTAAGAGTTGTACTCCAAAAAAGTAACATTTCCAAACCCTGTGACTAATGCAATATTTGGCCAGACCCACACATGTCACAAGTCAACTCTTCATGAGATGACTGGGAGATGGAGTCTTTCACTGTCCTAGTTGACTCCAGGAATAATACGTTAATCCCAAGAGGAGGCAGCAGCTTTAGATTAAAGCAAAAACTTGTGGTGGAAGCAGTATCGCCTAAAGTAGAGAAATTCTGGCCACAGATCAACCCCTTCCCCTTACTCAGAACATGGGTACATTGATGCATCCTTAATTTCTACCTCAGGTACTTGCAAGAGGTGAATGCCACTCTTTGATTCACTGAAGGAGCAAAAAATTAGATAACTAGGACTAAGCTTATAAAACACAACAAGATGTGTTTCAGTCCAGGTCTTCTGCCTTCCTAATGGTGTGTTATACACGCAAGTAAGTGAAGTGGCTAGTAGCATCAGGCTGGAGTATTTACACAAGGTAGGAATTAAGATGCAAGAAGGGTGCAGCAGTGTGCCCACATTTTGATGGAAAGAAGAGGTTGATCTATGATTTAGACATGTTCTACCCAAACTCAATCTTACCTATATTTTTACCCTATATCTGTATTTCTAAATTATCCACTGAGTAAAAGGAACAGGTAGAGATTTCAGGCTTTCAGAAGATGGTAGAACTGAGAAATAGAACTGCAGCACCAGTGAATAATAGCCATAATTAAAAAGTTGCCAAAAAGAAAAAAGAAAGAAAAGACAGCCTCTACCAGGACTTTCTGTAAGGGACATAACACGAAAATTCGTAATTATATGGTGGCCATGTGCAATGAAACCTCTTATCAACCATAACAATATGGTGGTTAGAGTCATCATATAATCTTGCATCATCATTTTCGTGATACTTGTTAAAGAACCTGTCATGACTCTCAAAATTCAATCATTTCATCAGCTACTGAGAATGTGAAGGTGATGAGACAAGCAGGGCAGAATCTTGAGTGAAGGAAAGATTGTGGTGAATCTGATAATCTAATAATAAACCACATAGAGCTCTCTGAATTCTGTAGCAATGATGGCAGGAAACATTTCTCTTATTTCTCTTTCCCTACCACATTTGCACCGATTTATCCAGAAAACCTTTTCCAGTGCAGTACTGTTCTGTTCCTTTAGGAAGAAAATAAAAAATTCTAAGGACGCGTCAAAAGCAGAGAAAACACAGGGAAAGCACAAGAGAATGATGATTTGTTGATGTAAATGTCAAGTGCAAAAAATGTCTCATAGGCTTTGGGTGGTAGGCCTTGTTCCTCAACCTTCAACTACTGTTCACCAACAACTGGCCACAGGATATGGATACAGAGACACAGACAGACCCATGCTGCACACCCAGATGCCAATTCTTTCTCCACGTCAACTCTGGCAGGTCATCAATGCAAACCATTAACAATCCTGCCTTCAACATGAGAAGCTCATGTAGGTGCTTGTCTGCTTGTGTGATACATGATCTCCCCTGCCAGCAATCTCAGTACTTTCTCCATCAGCCAAGCAGGAAAATCTCTATACAAAAGAATAAAAGGACACAAATCTGATATCAGAATTGGTGGCATACAAAAGATGGGATCAGAATATTTCTGTTTCCAAGGATCCTTGGGGCCTTTCAAGAAAAGGGAAAAGTCCCACTGTTTCCCTTTTCCCTGCTTGCTTGCTAGGGATCCCAGTGTTTACCAGAATTTCCATCCAAAGTTTCCCTTACGTAGCCACTTTGCCAAATAAATAAGCAACAATATAAATCACACATCGATACCTTAGCCCAGGAAGGTGTGAGAAGTGGCAGCCTGAGAAATCTCCCAGTTCACCTTTTGTTTCACTACGAGAGGCAAAGGAATGGCAAAGTGTAGTGAAAGGACTGCCAAACCTGTAGGCAGGGTTAGCCTAAGAGCTATGGGATTTTTCCCTCTCCCCCACCCCCACCCCCCGGAAACACACACACATACCTATAAAGACAACGCTGGCATTCCAAAAAAGAAGAAATGAGTGAAAGATGTCAGAGGAGACAAGAGACAGGACTTTTTAAGAAACACAACTCACTGTGAACTGGGGAGAGAAGCGACAGAGGAAGGGGCAATGAGGCATTTTACAAAAGTGCTTCTCTGAAAACAGCTTCTTCTCCAAAAATCTTTTAAATCTCAAAAAATGTAATAAATCCATTATCCTGCTGTGGTTTCTTTTCTGGAGCATGTTTCTTTTTAAGGGGAACAGGAGGAAGTTTGTACACAATCAAAGCCCTAATAAAACTTCTCATCTGGATCGCAGACATAAGAAATGCTATGGCATGAAGCCTCACATCCTACCATCTTAGATGGAAGGCTGCTGAACTGGTATAAACTCACAAAGTCCATCCTTTAAGAAAAGTCTTAAGAGAGAGAAGGCTTCTGAGCATTATCCATATTAATAGACAAATTTTTAAAAATCTTAATTTTTTCAGACAGAAAAATATAACCAAAACAACCAGAAATAATAGAGAAAACCCTTTAAGAATACAAACACTGAAGATGGTGTGAGTGAAGATAAGTAAATACTGAAGATAAGTAAATACATAATGTTGAAATTTAGTTATTAACAGAGGATTCACTATTTTAACACATTTTTCAGTTTACCTTGCCATTACAAGAGGAAATCATTAATGGCTTGGAGATTTTATTTAGACATCTTCAAAAGACAATTTTCATTTAATTATTTTTCAATAATCTGAAGAAGGGCTTAGATGCTGAGTACCTTTTTGATTTATATATAAAATAAAATCATGTCATGTTTCATGTCTGATAACCCAAATCAGATTTTAATGAATAGGTTTTTAATCAGATTTGTATATAGGCAAAACACACACACACACACACACACACACACACACACACACTTTAAAAAAACAAATGGCTTCAGCACATCCTAGCAACACTTCCTTGTAAACAGAATTTATTGCCTTGGGACTTCAAACAGAACTAAGAATAGCCTAGCAGACTTGTAGATTTGTTTACAGATGTTTATCATTATTTAAGCATTTGCTTATTGTCAAGATGGTTATGTACCAGCAATTTGCAAATCTATTATCGGTGTTAGTGTATGTTTTTATTTTTCTGTTATCCCATTTCATTCTGATTCCGCCCCCATAGCCATGGGCAACATGCAAAAACAACAACAACACAAAACTGTGGTTTGAATACTGGCTTCCATGCATGTGAAAAATCCACAAACATTCAGGTTAAAACAAATCTGTTCATCTTTAATGGTCCACAAGACCCTTTCTGCTATGGTGACTAACCCAGTTAGTTCTTTGAAATTTATTTTAAAAACAAGCCAAGCCAAGAATGTCTTGGGTTACACCTGGGCAAAGTTGTTTACATGTTAACAATAATTATTATGTGCTGTCAAGCCAGTTCTGACTTAAAGTGATCCTTCTCTTGGTCTTCTAGGCAAGAGTACACAAAACTGGTTTACCATTCCCTTCTTCTTGGGGCACCATGGGACTCTAGAGATGGCTACATAAATGGCTATTCTTCTAGGAGGCACTGTAAGGAATCATACCCCTTGTTACAGCCAGCTATCCAACTTATTGAGATGTCCAGCTAGCTATTTATACCTTACGCCTCCCTGAGACCAATGGGGCTTGAATCATAACTTCTATAGGAATTTACTGCAACTAGCATAATCTGGACAGCCTATGTGTGGAAGCAACTCTGGATAATAGAAGTATTTGGTCCATTTCAATTTGGCATACAAACTGAGACTACTTGATGTCCTTCTTGATTACTTTTGGTGAAAGTAAAGATGATCCTTTGAATCTTGTTTGCAAAAATCCTTCCTTAGCAAGAGGATCAGTTGAGTTTCTTATATCTCCCAATAACGTTTAATTCCGCAAATCAAGATATCGTTCTGAATCAATAACTTGGTTTGGAAGTGAGAAAAATTAATGTGCAATGACTCCACTCCTACCTCACTAGATTATTTCAGAAGGTAGGTTATTTTTCCTCCTATGTTTGAATGAGTTTCTGGTAGAGATGGGCATGAACCACATTTCAGTGTTTGGTGTATTTTAGCTGATTGGGCCCACGGGGGTTGCACAGGCATCCCAGATTCCCTGCCCTGCCACATCCCATGGGTGCCCGCTCAGAGAAGGAGGTGGGGCAGGGAGCCCAGGGAGCTGTTTCTGGGTGGGCGCCTGTGGAAGGAGGTGAGTTGCAACACCAGTGGGCCTGATCTGCCAAACTGAGCCAAAGCACTAAAGCACTGAACACAGTTTGTGCCCATCCAGTTAAATTTCACAGGGGCAGTTCCTGCCATTTGAATTTTACTCAGACTGCAAAATACTCAAGGGAGTACCTGTTCCCCTCTAAATTACTTATTTTCAATAACACATCTCTGCTGCCCTGGCTGGATAGCAAAGATGTGTTACCGAAAATTAGTACAGTAATTCTGAGGGAAACAGATACTCCCTTGGGTATTTTGGAGTCAGAGGCTGGCAATTCAATTCCTCATTATGCCCCATGAGAGAAAATCCAGCCTGGTTAGCCTTGGGAAAGAATTCCTCCAAAAGAAGAGATTGGTAAACCACTTCTGTGTAATCTCTACTTAGAAAACTATGGAAAGGATCACTGTAAGTTGAAATTTACTTATATTTATTAATATATCTGGTGCAGGTGCTACCTTGTTTGGAAAAGAGATCATCTTCAACAGTTACTACAGCATTCTATTTTGTGTCCCTATGTTGACCTAGATATTAAGAATTCATACAGGTTTCCCAACTCTACGGTTCATATAAACCATGGACTATGAGGCCATATCAGAAGTGGGAGCGCATCTCTCCATTTTCTGCAACTAGGAAGAAATCACATCGTTCTTCTTTCCGCTTTTTCTAATTCTAATATGGAAATAGTGTAGTGTCAGCATAATGCATTGCTATGAGTTCTGAAAGTAAATGTGACTTCCCAAGGAGGTCAGGGTAATGTCAGAAGGGCACATTTGAATACTTAAGGTGAAAGCCACATTGTGGACTTGTTTACAGATGTGCCTGCTTCATAATACCAGTTTCATATACAGAAACTGTCTTTTCATAACACAAGGGGAGGGGGTCAGGGAGCCCTGAATTTCCTCCCACCAAGGATTCAACAATGGGATGAAAACATTTCCTTAGATGGAACACCAGATTTTTGAAACACTGCAGAATAGCATGTACAGTATATATTTGTTTCTATGTAAAAGGTTTATAATTAAAAGAAGAATGGCAGGAAGACTTCATACCCATTGGACTCATGATGTAACAGACTACATAGGAAAAAATGTGGCTCTTTGGATTACAGTACTGTTTTCTATTTCCACAAGAGCCTATCTCGCAGGCTGTACTTCCTATACAAAAAGGTAACTGCAAAGCCTTGAGGGTTTTTTGAGGACGTATAGTTCTGTGGGGTCACGAAGAGTAGGACACGACTAAGCGACTAAACAACAATAGTTCTGTGGGAGGTACCCCACAGAATTAGAGGCTAACAGGCAGTGAGACTTTCCGGGTGAATGCGTAAAACATAAGGGTGGGTTGGACTGTCGAGAATTCTGACTGGGGAACTCTTAGAGAATTCTGGGAGATGGAGTCCAAAAGAAAAGAAAATGGAAACCCCTACTAACCCAAGCTGTCCTGCCCAATCCCACAGCAAATGTGATAGCAGCAGGAGCAGCAATGAAAACAGGAAGGCAAAAGAGCAGAGAAGGAAAAGAAAGGAGGGCAACAATGACGGGGTTCTGTCCTTCTGTCTGCCTGTTGGAGCTTCCAGAGCACTGCGCAGCCTTTCCTCACTCTCTGCCTTGGCTGCAGAGTATACAGAATGTAAAGTATATAGGTCCCCGAGGCATGGGCAAATAAACCATTGCATCTTGTCTGGTAAGAACCCTTAGTTAGCAGGAGAGTCCTTTGAATCTCTTGTACCTCTCAGTTGCTTGCAATACTTTCTGTTCCCATGAATGGGCAGATCTCCTGACAGCAACACCTCATTGTGAGGCCAGCTCTTTGGCTAGAGTCCATTCTTATCGTCCCATATTACATTCCTTCAGCCAAGGAATTGAAGTGTTGGGATGTTTCCTTTTAGAGCGTGCCACTCTCCCGTTCTTCTTTGGATTTTGCCTGCCCCATGGGAGGCAGCCATGCATTCATAAAATGCCATATAAACCTCTCATCACTACCTCCAGACACTTGTTATGGTTTTTCTCCACTTGTGCTTGTGCCTTAATAATGCCCCTTTTTCTTGCTGCCTTTCCAACCATTTATTAACAACTTACTGTATTCTAAATGTAAAATCCATCTGCACTCACCTGTCTTCAGAGAACAGAAAATAGAGGAAAGAGGAACGGCAACTGACAAAGGAAGCAAAAGGAAGGAAAGGTTTGTCTCAAAGATTCTGAGGTTTGAAAACAATCTCTAAGTTTAGCGGTAGATACAGAACATGCTCATCACAGACACCCAGTGTTAAACACAGAGCATATGGTATTGTATTTTTCGAACAAAACAGAAATTGGATGGCCATCTGACAGGGATGCTTTATTTGCGGATTTCCTTCTTTGGCAGGAGATATGATGTGATGACCATTGAGGTCTGTCCCAGCTTTATATGATTCAATGAAATTATAGTACTTATGTTTAATGATGACTATATTTGCATAAATTAACTTAAATCAGTATATGAAAGTTTAATACAAATATTTTTAAATTATTATTATTATAAATATTCTGTAATTTTGACAATCCTGGTCTTCTGTGATGATGCCTGCTCTTTTGGGGATCATGCTCTTGCCACCCTAATGACTCATGTTCAGTCAGCAAGCAAAAATGTTTTTATTCGGATAGACCTTCAGTCTGTAACGTGATTCTTTGTTGTTGAAAGGATACTACACTTAATTTTTCTTTTTAAATTAAAGTTCACATCTAATCAATACATAACATAAAGCTATGTTGATTAGAAGCCTTTTTAAAAACAAAGATAGGCTACAAAACAGTAACTAGCAACAAAAAAACCCAGAGTTATAATAATGATTATAGATTTTGTGTGCCATGCTTCGTCTTGCACTCTTATATTGCATGAGTTTGGCATAAAATTCATTTGCATTTACAAAAACTGTTTTTTTCCAAGTACTTTTTGTTTCAAAATGCAGGAGGAAAGGCCAGCAGACATTCAAATAAGGCACAGAAGGCAATTTGACGTGTTTGGGGTTATTCTTTTTTTTAAAAAAAATTTCTGATGGTGTTCCACACCAAGGATCATTCTGAGTAAAATCTGGATTTTATATATCCAGCCAATGAGGAGGGGGAAGAAATCAACTGCCTTTCCTATTCCAGATGAAACCCAAAGCCATCACATCACCTGCTTGAGCCTTTTTGAATGACTGCAAAATGTCTCTCCTCCTGCATTTCATTTGAAGATTGTAATCATTC
The DNA here is from genome assembly GCF_051106095.1 of Pogona vitticeps. NCBI lineage: Eukaryota > Metazoa > Chordata > Lepidosauria > Squamata > Agamidae > Pogona > Pogona vitticeps. Next base: position 196,436,481 of record NC_135785.1, on the reverse strand, counting down.
AGTCTTCAGTAGCAAGTAAATCTTCCCCTCTCCATGCTTTTGGTAGCATCTCAGTTGATGAAAAAATCTAGAGATCTCAAAGGCATGTAAATATTTACTTAGTCTAATGAAATTGCAATCTTGACTTCTTAGATTTCCCCCCTATAACTACCTTTGCTTTAAGAGTATTTTAGACTCAAAAGTCAATCTTCTTGCAAAATATTTTTTAAGAGTTTTCAATATTTGTTTTCAGAAAGACTATGCTTAACTAGCTTTTTTATTGTTTTTGTTGGTCTGTTTCACTTGTTTTTATGCTTTATTGTGCAGTATACGAGTTTGCTGTTCTACTGCATTCCATTGTATTTAGCAAAATTTAAAATGGAACAGGGCAAAATGGCTGCAAAATTTATGCTCAAAGCAGCAGAACATGTTGAAACATTTGTGAACAATAATTTAGAACTGACCCCCTTGAAATATTATTATTCTATTCAACAATTTGTAGAAATGGTTACAATTATAACATAAAAGAAGTGATTAATTATCAAGTTACTAATGTTGTAATATCTTTGAATTTGCATGGACAGATACAATTAAATGTGACTCTTTTAGGTGAGATCAATACACTAAACGTCGGTACTATTCCTCATATAATATACACTTTCATAGAAATTCTTCTTCTTGTAAGGCCTGAATATATACAAAATTATAGACTGTGCTTTTGAAATTCAGGTAAGGTAACTCACCACCATGGAATTCCTTGAGAAGAATGGACCTGGGCTTCAAAATCTTAATCTATATGCCATCAAGCCAATCTTCTGACCTTCTGCCTTTGCTCATCACTGAAATTCTCCATCATACATTATGCTAGATTAAATGTTAAATACAGTTTTCTAGGCCCTGAGAACATCAGTTTTCTTCAGCTAAACATATGTTGATATCTAATTATGACCTTGCTGCCTTGAGTGCTTCAGAGTCTCCCTCAATTCTGGAAGTGATTATTGAATCTAAAAATAGAAAAACCTTACAGTATTCCATTTTAAATATAACAAAGGTCAATAAATATGATATACAGACCATTAGGAATAAATGGAATGACAAATTAATAACAATAATCATATGTCATCAAGTCCATTCTGACTTATGGGAACCTGTTTCAGGGTTTTCAAGGTAGAGAATACTCAGAAGTGGTTTATCATTCCCTTCTTCTGGGGGGTCACCTAGGACTGTGCAGCTTGCCCAAGGCCACACAGGCTGGCTGTACTTGCAAGAGGCACCATGGGGAATCAAACTCGCAACCTGTGGCTCCCCAGCCAGATGCCTAAACCGCCGAGCTATCCATCCAGCTGAATGACAAATTGGATAATCTTACTTTATGAATCAATGGATAGTGGGTTTGGTCTCCTTACCTGCTTTCTCCATGGAAGCAAAATGTTATGTTCCATGGGTACTGATTCCACGATGGCTATTTAATAAAGCTATAAATGCATCAGCTGACTGCTACTGGTGCAGTTTCTCCCGTGAGTATCTTAAATATATGATCTGGTTATATCCAACTGTCATTCCCCTTTGGGTAGAAGTTATTCCATGAATAACTTTTAACAGGAGAAATTTTTAAATTTTTCACATGCACATGGGCTTTTGAATTATCAAACTGCAAACTGGAAACTAACTTCTGGTCAGTGGAAATGGACTATCTGTGGCCTTTCAGCAAATTAAAAGACTTGTTGGGAGAATAAATACCTGTCTTCCCTTACTCCATGGATTGAGGACTTGGTAACCCTTTCAGCATTTGAATATGTGGTATATAGACATCCATTTCACGTAGACTTATATTTGAAAGTTCTTTTTTTAAAATTCATGCATAAATGTTCTCTCTTTTTTTACTGTGATGTCTCCAAATTATAATATATCAGTATACCCTCTTGTGTATGGATGATATCAGCACTCAGGAAGGGTCATTCTTCCCTGCCCCTTCTGGGTCCTAGTCAAGATATGCCGGAAGGCTACGGATGGTACCCTTCTTCAGGGCACTACCCAGGGATGATTTCAATCCCTCCAGCCATGAATGTGACAAGTTCTGAGAAACAGGAAGGAGGAAAAGTTGGGAAGGTTCCTGCTCTGGAGGTTTTTCTGCTAAAATGAGACTATAAAAGGAGGAGGAACTGAGGGGTCAGGGAGAACACAGCCCAGGTCTGGCTGAGGAAGGAGGGAAGGAAGAAAGTGAAAAAAATGGTCAGATGCCCCAGAATGCAAAGAGGGAGTTGACTACCAAGGTGTCTCTTCTTAGTTTGTGGGCATTTCCCTTGGCTTCAAACTTCTTCTTCCAAGAAGGTAATCTCCTAAGAGCTACTCCCCCAAAATCAGCAAGGATGGAGAAATTATCCCACTTCCATTTGTTGGACCTCGGATTGTGAGGCACCAGAGGTAAAATGGAAGCTCTTGGCAAGGACCTAAAGGTTATTAATATGGTGGACAAAAGAGACTTATTGAAGACTGGCAGGACTCGTTGGCTGACTGTAAATAGTTCCATAATAAATGTTTAATTTGTTACATCCATTTCCCTATCTTTCCTACAGTGATTAGCAGTCGTAGTGTACCATTTTATTTATTTATTTATTTTATTAGATTTATACCCCACCCATCTAGACCAAAGGTCTACTCTGGGCGGCATTACAAATTTAAAAACAGCAAAACCAATAAACATGCAATAAATCCAAGATGTTAAAATGTGAATTTAAGATACAGCAGGAGGGAAAGCTTGCCCAAATAGCCAAGTCTTAAGTTTACTTCTGAAAACACCCAGAGAGGGAGCCAGGCAGATCTCCACGGGCAAGTTGCTCCAGAGGCGAGGGGCCTGCCAAGAAGGCAATTTTACACCCCTCTACTGATGGACAGGCTGGGGACACTCACACCACTTCAGTAATATGTTTCAGTTCCTTTCTTCTTGTTTTTTTAGTATGATTTTCCTTGCTCAATAAAAAAAGAAGTCGTAAAAACAAAAACAAAGAACAAAAAACAAATACTGTAACTGTAATGGCCAACATTGCTCATTAGTTACTCCTTAGTAATAGTAATCTTCCTCCCCTGGTTTCTCTGGGGATTTTCCCCCTCTTCAGTCCTATGCTTTCTTGGATTATTTTTGCTGTCTGCCTCCTGCTGCCTGATGGACTTGAATAGAAGAGAAAGGAAAGGATCAAGTGATGGAGAGAGAAAAATCTTTCTATATTCCAGTACTTTTGGTTTTGCGGGAAAACTTTGATTTTGTGTGTGTGTGTTTACCTGCTTGCTTGATTTTCCTGGGTTTAGGGAGGGTGTGTGTGTGTGTGCGCGCACGTGTGTGTGCGTGTGTGTTGCTGTTCTCCCTCCTCCTTCCATGTGCATGGAACAGAATGCTTTCCCTGTTTTAATGATTTTTTAAAAAATGTTATTTGGTTAATTTACTATGTACCGTATATCTTCTGTTAAAGTTGTATATTTTATTTGCTTCTGTAGGAGGGAATGGGAATGGACTTTGTGCCAGTGTGCCACTTGGGTATGTGGGTAGTTGTTGTGGTCTGTTGCTGACAACTTGGGGCATTTCTCTCTTATTCTTCTTGATGTTGAGCTTTTGGTTGCTTTGGCAAGTGGGCATCTCTTTGTGCCAGTCAGCTTCCTTGCCTTTTTTTCTGTTGTGCTGCCCAGGTCGAAAGAGTTTCTCTTGTGCTAAGTGGGTGGCACTGAACTCGTTTTCTCTTTTCTAATCAAAAGACCATGACAGTGCTTTACTAGTTCTTCGAATTGTTTAGTGGTTGAGGAGAGGAGGGTGTTCTTTTTCCTCTCTGCTTGCAGCACTGATGGTGGGGAAGTATCTTAGCTCCACTGCCTTTTTCATTCCCTTCTTCATACAGTGATGAAGGATTCTGGAGAGGTTCCTGTGTGCCTAAAGACCCCACACATGAGTAAGAATCCATATTTCCCAGTATTCTTGCTTGCTTGAAGACTCTCCATAAAAATATATATTTTTTCCTCTTCAGACTCACTGGTGCTTATGTGAAGACAGTGACAGAAAGAGCGGGGCACAGCCAGGTGGCAGCTCTCTAATCATGTTGAGGGAAGTGAATATCCTAATGCCTGAGCAGGGCTTTGGTGTTGCACTGATCCCATATAGTTGTGTGGGATGTGTAGGTTTAGTGGGTGTGGCTATCCAGAAAATTGGTATTACTGGAGTGTCTGCACCCTTTTATTGGGGGGGGTGCAACTGGGCCCCGCCCTAGTTGCGCCAGCCAATCCCAGGCTGCCAGTGTGACTCTATCCTTCTCCCAGGGCTCCCTTGTGGCCCACCATGGGGCAACCGCCATTCAAGTGCCACAGGAGCATGTGGGAGGCAGGCCACCACTCCGCCCACAATGCAGGATCCAGGTGACTCTGGGTCTGTCTTTGTTAGTACCACTGCTGACATTGAAAGCTGCTTGCTGCCTGAAATGTGCCTCCATACAAAATATGGAGGGGAGACTCCTAAAAGTTTTCCTTTAAAACTAGAGCTTTTGCCACTGTTGGTATCATATGAACCTTGTGTGGTCTGGAGCATGATGGGGTACTGAAGGGAAAGAAATATCTTGTCTGAGTGAGCCCTTAGTTACCTCAACCGACTAGGAGCAATTGGTACACAGAACAGCCTTCTGTTTCTGGATTTCTTTGCTTTATATTCAAAAACATGCTCCATAGAGACAAAGGTAAGCAAATATCCAGCCTCTAGGGAGTGCACATGATTGTTATGGAAATTTTTAAAGGGCAATCTGATCCACTGTTTTGTACAACCAGGGAAACCAAATTGAGAGGAGGGGGGAGCTTTCCTTTGTGCCATCAACAGGAGACTATGACAATCGTGACAATTATCAAACGGTAACAACCATTTGTTAAAGAAACCTGTGGATACAGATTTTGACATGCTTTAGCCCAGAGAAACAGCAGGAAATTTTATGCAAACTTTTGTGTTTTTTTTTAAAAGGTTGCAGGTGTTACATTACGTCAGCTCTAAATTAGAGTACCATCCGATAATGCGGCTTCATTAAAAACGTGAGAAAACTGAAGCCTGTAGGGCAATGCAGCTAACATTGATTTATTTCTATAATGCTGTCTGGAAAGTTCAGTTCATCTTTAAACTATGGTGAAATCAAAAGTTATACTATGTACAAGGTCTGTTTTGGCAGGTTAAAAATATGATTTGTTTATTAAATAAATACATCTGCCTTATATCAACAGTTGAGGAACATTCAGTAAAATCATGAAAGCAACTTAAATACTCTAAAATAATGAAGATTTCAAAATACAGTAACAATAAAATAATTACAACAAAAACAGCAAACTAAAGAATTCAAGAACAAGCCATAATCATTCCAATGTCCAAACTCTTGTTTGAAAACCTAGGTTTTAATTTGACATAGAAACAGAGGCAGTGTTAATGCCAATCAGGCTTCCAAACAGAAATCATTCCATAATTGGGGCACTAGAACTGACAAGACTCTCTCCTGCATCTCCACATAACATAGAGTTCTCAATGATTGGGCACAAAAGAGAGCTTCCCTATCAGATCTCAATGTCTGTGTAACTGATCCCAAGAAAAACTCACAAGAAAGCAGCCCAGACACCTTCTACAACAACTGCAAAGTCATGAGCAACTAAGAAAGTCTTTCTGCTTGAAGTGCCTAGCAAATTTGTCGAAGCAGGCAACCTCTTAACCCTTCTGAGTTAGACCCTAGCAAGCTCTGTCTCACCTAAACAGCTCAGAGGGGATTTTTGTGGACAGTTGTGATGATAGCCTTTTCTATCTCATAATTCCTTTGCAAGACCAATGCAAGGCTTCAGCAAAATCATCAGCCCTGTCAGCTAGAAAATCCCCAAGAGCTTTCAGGAATCTCTCAGATCTCAGATGCTGAGGAGATAGGTCTTAACTAGCTCTACATCCCTCTAGGGGGATTTCTGCTACTGTCAACCTAAACCTTGCAAGGAAACTGTGACAAAGAGGTAAAAGAGAAGCCTCCCCAGCCTCAGACTCTCTGCCCAGTAGCAAAAACCACACATCGGGTATGGCATGCCACATGTGTTGGGCCAGGGATGAATTGAAACAGTGTTGTAGCCTGGAAGTCCTGAGTATCATGATAGCCTCTGCATGAATTCTGAAATCCCTAGAACCAATCCTATAGCTCTCCAGAGCTGCTTCCAAGATGGCCTCAAACAGCTTGGGCAGGGAGACTTCTGGGCAACAGCATGAACAATAGACCAGCAGCAGCCCTTTCTTGCTTCTTTGGGCTAACACATGGTCCAGACCCTCAACACTGGTGCCTAGGTAGATGGGTCTCCTTGTGAGGGAGATTGGCTCCTTATGAGTGGACTTCTTATGGATGAAGGCAACTCCCCGCAACCTTCCAGTGTAGTACTGAGTACCTTGGTGGACAAATATGGTCAATTTAACCCCACTGCATTCAGCCATCCTGGTGGTTGTAATCCATGTAAAGTCAGGCCCCATATCTATAATCAAATCCTGGATAGCCTTGTGGGCTGACCTAGCATTCAGCTGCAGGGGTGCCAGACCTAAAGTTGGGCTGCAAGAGAAACCAAGATTTTGAATATGGGGAAGGATCAAAATATTGGACACCTGTCTAACCACCACCACCACCATATCTTCCTCTGCTGAGGAATACCAAAGAGGAAATCCTGGTCCCTCTCCTCCACCTGGAGTTTACCAAAACATATATGTTTCAAACCATGAGGTTAAAAACTGTGGCAGAACTAACCAATAAGGTACAACCTCCAAGAAATGCTATGCAGCCTCCTAACTATGAATGGTCATAACACCCAGACAGAGACCCAGTGTTGTGTGGCGGATAGAGTGACAGACAAGGACTTGGAGACCTAGATTCAAATTCCTACTTAGAAGCTCAATGGTGGATAGCAATGGTAAACAACTGAATATCTTGTATTCCATGAGAACTGTTGGAGTCACCATAAGTCAGATGAGACTCTACAGCATGTAACAACAGAACAATCATGAAAGCTTAGGTTATTTTCAACAGTTAGAGTAGTTAACAGGGCATTATCTGGCTGAGACTCTAAACCCAACCACAACCGTACAGGGCCTCTGATTGCCACTCATGTGCCAACACTTATTCTTCCCCCATCCCATCTCTCATCTAGGAATTCTGAAGGCAGCCTACAGTATTTATTTATTTATTTATTTTATTTATTTATTTATTTACAATATTTTTTAGCCGCACCATTGCCAGTGGCTTCAACCCACACTCTCACTATGAGAACAAGGGGAATGCCCAGCCCTGTGTATCCACAAGGTATGATCCCTCTGATGCTATCTTTTTACTGACCCTGAAGTGACCCAGGAGTGGCTGCCACTTCTGTCGAGAGCATGGTATTCTGCAGCCAGTTGATCCTAATTGGCCAGTTAGTTCCTGGCTGTTCTGCAGAGACCATAGCAACAGGGTTCAGTGGAGATCAGCAGTCTGCGTAAGGACTGAAGCTGCATATTTTGGACCAATGTCTGTTCCGGATGGGCTAGCTGCACTCATCTACCATAGTTTGGCTTCCCTTTACCAAACGCAAACTTGACAAATATTTAGCTAAAAACAATAAAGGCAGTTTGGGAAACCAGAATGATGTGAAGGAACAAATTGTATTCTGCGTAACTCTTGGCAGATTCTTTTCAGAATAGAAATCTGCCCACTAATCACTAAAATTTCACTGCGATATATCATAAGGTTTGATAGGTTCTAACAGCATACTATACTTGACATCAATGTGCTCTGCTGATGCCTTTAGCTTGGAAGTCGCTGAAATATGTTGAAATGTAAGGCTGATCTGGTGATCTTAAGCACCCAAAATAGAGCTTGAAACTTACTTTTTTGGACTCCAGGAGTAAAGAAAGGGTTCTGTGAATTGTAGTCCACCAAAGTAACTTTTTCAAGGTATCATTCAATTTTGCTCTTGCTCGTGACTTTTCGGAACAATTTCTACTACTGGTAGTAATACAATTTTCCACCCTTGTCAAAAAAGTAGAAAAACAGGAAACAAAACAGTGGAACCAATATTCCCAAACTAACGGTCAGATGATCTGGTCTCTCATTTGATCCGTCACTTGTTTTTCTTGAAGGTTCTCCCTCCAAATGTCAAGCAGGGCCATCCTGCTTAGGGAACACAAGCAGTTCTGCCATTAGCCTTCCAGTCTGAAGCTCCAAGTCTGCTGCAATTCATCTGGCAGCACAAAGAGTTTGCATGCACATCTCCAAAAAGATTAAACTCACTCATACTATCTCTCTATACAGTAGCAAGTTTTCTCCCCTCTGCTGTCCTGGACAATGTTTGCTGGCCAGATCAATAAATCCTTTGGGCCACACTGAAATTTATAAGTAAATGAGGTGCTACCCTGCTGGATCTGTGAGCCCCCACTATCTTGGATTTAACCTCATGTTTCAAACCTGCCACAAGCCCTCATATTCACAACTCTTGATGCTTTAGAGCCAACTGACCTTGCTCTTTCCTGTTGCCCCTTTCCCAAACAGTTAGCTAAAGTAAAGTCCCACATTAAAATCAGTTTTCTCATTCTTCTTTGTCCCATAACTCCAGGATCACCAACCTCCAGTCTGTGGCCTGGTACCCAGCCGTGGCCTTGGCAGGACTGGGCCATGGAGACAGATCTCCTTTCCCCCACACACATATGCCCCCCCATGTACACATGCATGCATGACCCCCCCACATGCACCCTCGGGTGCCCCGCCCACCCACACATGGGTGCCCTGCCCCAGCACATGGACCCTACCCCCACCCCCCCAACTAGTCCATGGTTTGAAAAAGTTTGGGGACCACTGCCATAACTTGCAATTTTCAAACCTATTCTCACTGCTGGGACTTGCCCTCAGGGCATAACAATTGTATGGGCCATATCAAAAACAGTGGGAGAAGTTTGTGTACATTATTGCCTCTCATTAACTCTTGTTATGTTTCATTGCATTGCTACTCTTCCGTTACCCCTCTGACCAGCATAGTTTCATGGGTTTGAGTTTCCTTTGGAAGTCTCTGAAGGGTTCCTGTACTATGTTTTGCATTATTTAGCTTCATTTACAAATACACAGTGAAGGTGGAGGAACTGCTTAAATAGATTTATACCCAATGGAATGCCAAACTCCACAGCCTCACATTAGATCTCTAGACACAGAAGACCCAAAATGTTTACAGCACCTTAAACTCAGTTTTCTTCCTCAGCATCTGGAGTCTGTCTCCTTTGTTTCCTTACACAGATGTCCAGATGGCATCATCCTGAGCTGAAGCTTGTTCTCTCTTTATGAGACCTAAAGATGATCCATCTTACCAACATACCAAATACAACAAGCCAGAAGTTTCTGTTAAGAACAGACATGCCTCACAGCATTGACACCAGCTCTTAAAATAATCTCTACCATTAATCCTCTCTTGTCAGACCCAAAACTACCACACTGCTGTGAGCTTCCAAACAGGCTTGATCACAACACTGTTAAATTAAGAACTATTCTCACACCATGTGGCAAATACTATATATTATATAATACAGGCGTGGGGTGAAGGTGGAACAGTATATGTTGGTAGATTAGCAAGGGTTTCTGAGTGCCTACTTCTTTTAACAGTAATGAAAACAAAAAGACTTTGCTACTTATGTTAGACTTCTGAAGAAAAGAGAACTTGGAATACTGATTGGTGGACATTTTTGTGGAAGAATTGGGATGTCAGTTCAGTTCCAGTCATGAAAACATACTTGCAAGTTAAAAACGTACACCTGAGTCACCCTCTTTAACGCAGATTAGTGAACGGAAACAAATGAAAATGGTATAGTGGAGAGCATTGGATCAGGACTCAGGAGACCTTACTCAGCCATGGAAGTTCAGTGCAAGGTAGAAAAGCTAAACCACTCTTTGAACATCTCAGGTACCTGAAAAGCCCCATTAGGATTGCCGTGAGTCCGAAGCAACTTAACACACACAACAGCTATTAAACCATAGTGAGTTTATGTCTTTTGCAGCTTTGAACTGACATCTAAGAAGCCTCAGGGCTGCCCCACCTTGTGCAGTCTTGCAGCATGGGAATGCCACTTGCGATTAGACAGACCTGCAACTCCCATCATGTCTCACTACTGGCTGTTGGGCTAGGGCTGATGAGAGTTACAGACTAGGATCATATGAGGGGCTCTGCATTGCCCATCCCTGTCTTATATCTTATAGGAAATGTTGGGTATTCAACAATGGTGATGTGTGGTAACTGGTTCACATTCATATAGGGTTTATTTTCCACAGTGCCATTCCCTGCAAAACGATTCCATCTCAGCAAGGCAGAATTAAGTTATTCTTCACCTCAGTCATTTTTACTGATATAATGGATGCTTCAAAGGGAAATCTGGGAAATCTCTAATCCCAGTTTGCCATCACAATGAGCACAAATAGCTTGTTGAAGTCAGCACATTTCTCCAGCTTGGCTTCAGTAAATCTGAAATTAGTAGCTACCAGAATGAATGAAACATTGCCTGTAGCTATAGCCATGCAAAATCCTTGAAGTCATGGGTATACTGAGAATGAATTTAAATCTCCTGAGTCAAACAGAATCAGATGTTGAAATACTAAATCTTAAAATAATAGAGAATGACTTTTGAGAAAAATGCCATCTGGTAGTATGTGTAAATCAGTGGTGATATTAAATCCATATGGCCAAGGGTCAGCATGTAAACCCCACTACTTATTGATTGCTGCAAGTCACTACTGGCCTATGTCTTCATTAGTATTTTATGTCCTTTAATATAAGCAGTGGGTGTAAGATAGAATGACAACATACATGTATTTTAATATCTAGTTTTGTTTTTCAGGCTCTCTACAAATTCTCCTACACAAATTTTAGAGAAAGATGAAAGGAAAAAGGAAGACAGATTTAGTAAGAAAAGAATAAAGCTAGCAGCAAAAGAACCTGGCTATGAAAAGAACAAAATCAATAGAAAAGGTGTATGTTAACTAAATCCCTATGTTTTGCTGATGCTGACATTTGTAAAAGCAGTAGCCTTTTAAAAATAATTTGTCTAGTATGCTTGACGGCTTTCACTTTTTGGGCTGCACCAGATATATCACAACAACAACAACAGAGACACCACATAGGATTGCACAATTAAACAGAAGCAATAAAATCCAAAGAGACACTTCAGTTCCTTTCAAGGTCTTAATACATGTGGCATTGAGATGCCAATTAGAAAGGGCCCTGAAGGTGATACTGTCTATTCCTCTTTGTATATGGATGAAGGAGTAGCAAAATGGGATCTCTGAATGATGCACCTCTTTTCATTATAGGATGATGCGTGTCCCCCTGGCATGGCTACAGTTTATATATATACCTAGCTCATGGAAACAGGTGTAAGTTCCCCTTTCTATGAAATTCCAAAAATACAGGAAAGTGCAGTAATCTCTATGTACGTATTTGCCCCCTCTGTGGATCTGGTGAACAGTTGTTCTTTTTTTTTAAAAAAATGACAGGATTTTAAATAGATCCCTTTACCTGCTTGGTTTATAATCCAAAGAATACTGTCATCTCTTTTTTAACCAGTTGCTGGAAAAGCAAGATGTCATTGGGACTAAGTAAAAGCCAGAGCAGAATGGAACAGAACAGGGCAGAACAGGAATTTCTTAATAAAAATTGATGTCAAAATTAATGGGATGCCATGGATAATCATCAGAACAATATTTTAGATATCAAACCCAACAACTATTGCTCTTTCATTAACCTTTTATTGCCTGCCAACCCAGCAGAATGGAACACAGTGGCCTGAAATGGCAGCTTCCAAGTAGGATAGCCAAACCAATTCATAATACATGTGTGACTAGATGAGACAAATGTAGCAAGCCACAAATCATCCTCAGAAACAATATTCCAGTATCCCTCCATGCAGAAAATCATTGCAAAAAACAGCCTGGAACTGTGACTTCTGAGTAGGATAGCCCAACAAAATTCACCCATCCCATCCAACTAGGGTAGAAGGATGCAACCAGCATCAGAAGGATCCTGAGGACAACATGCCAATACCCATTGCAGGCAGAAAATTGATAATTATTCCCTAAGGCAGTTTATAAATAAAACAAATAAATAATAAATCAATAAATACTAGGAAAAACAGCCTAAATGACTTCCGAGGAGGAGAACCCAAGGAAATTCATCCATCCCACCTGACTAGAATTGACTGAGGTAACCAACCACAAAATGCCCACAGGAACAATGTTCCAGTATCCACTCCAGGATGTCCAGTATCCACTCCAGGCAGAAAAATCAATGATGTGGAAGGGGGAGCCTAGAACAGCAACTTTGGAGCAGGGCAGCACAGTTAGATTCACTCATGCCTTCTGATGAGAGGGGACTCAGGCAGCAAGTCGCAAAACAGCCCCAAACACATTCCAGTACCTGTTCCAGTCAGAAAATCCATATTGCACAAAAGTGCAAGTACAGTGACATTCATATTGTATCCTATGGATTTGGTTTGAGTATCCTGCTCAGAAGTTGTCATTCTGGGCCACTGTGTTCCATTCCGCTAGGTTTGGGGGCAATAAAAGCTTAATGAAAGAGTAATTGGGGGGGGTGAGGTCTAAAATATTCTTCTGATGTTTGTCCACTGCATCCCACTAATTTTGGCATCAATTTTAATTAATGAGTCCACCTTCCACTCTGCTCCATTTCATTTCATTCTGGATTTTGCCTAGTTCCTCTTTTAAACTAAGGCACATGTTGTGATTCCAAGGTATCATAATTACTGCCATAAAACAAAAACATTCCATAGCGATTTATTGCATCACAGAGCATGCACATAGATTTTAAAATATCTCTGGTGTTTGCATATTCTGACCCTCACCAAGGACCTTCTCTTTGGTTGTTGTGGGTTTTTCGGGCTCTTTGGCCAGGTTCTAAAGGTTGTTCTTCCTAACGTTTCGCCAGTCTCTGTGGCCGGCATCTTCAGAGGACAGCACTCTTTGTTTATTTAAGTAGTAAGTCATGATTATTATCCATTATATCCCCTTATCCCAACTTCTGATTTGGATTGGGCAAAACTTTCATTAGCAGCCAATGATCCTAGTTTTCCAACTTTCTTGGAGCTTGATGGTAGTTTTGCATTTACTGTAGTTTCCCTTCTCCCATCAATACTCAGCCATCAATCCTTTTTTCTTAGTTTCTTCATAGTCCAGCCCCATCCTTTATTATTATTTATATTTGTTGCTTATATGAATCAGGGCTCAGCCACACCACAGTGTTGTTTCCTGCTCTTCTGGGTTTGTTCTCAGTCATTCTATGTTATGACTTTGAATAGATGATTCTAGTATTTGTTGCCTTATATACTGGGAGGAGATGGGGCTTTCCCTCCTTAAATGAGGGTGTGCCAGGACCTGGGCCCTTTTCCCTAGGAGGCTGAGCTGTGGCTGAAGACCAGGTTTGCCTGCATGGACAAATCCTCAAATTCTCTGACTCTATCTCTGACCCTAATATGGTAAATAGGAAAGCCAATTAGCATTGAATACACCTGGGAGGCAGGAAAGTTTTAAGGGACGGATCATACTTCTGCACTATTAGAAAGCAGGCCGGGTAGATGGGGCTTGTCAGCCATGGAAGGCAGCCCATCTAGGAAAAGGAAAACCACAATTTCAAACCTCCACTGCCTTGTGGCTATATCCACTCATGGAAAAGGCTTCAGGAGTTAACCTAGAGGCAAAATCCAGAGCTGGAGTCCCGAAGGCAGTTCGTGTCGTTCTGCCAACTCCTGCGACGTTGCTGGAACCAGTTGTATTGGCTCTTGCCTTTCCATTGGATCATTTCAGCAATGTGGAGAGGGGGGATTTGCTGCTTGGGTAACAGCCTATTTATTTATTTATTTATTTATTTATTTATTTATTTATTTATTTATTTATTTATTTATTTATTGGACTTATATACCGCCCCATAGCGCTACAAGCACTCTCCGGGCAGTTTACAATTTTTAATTATACCCTCCATACTACTTTACCCAGGCTTCATGCTCTGGAGAGGACACTTCTCGATACAGAGCATGTTACCATAGTATCTCAAGACTGAAGGATGCCTATGATGATGATGATATACTGGGATACAGGAGGTTATTTTAGCACTGCCAGTCCACATTCATCCAGAATTTCTCTCTAACTTCTCACTCCTAATACAAATTACCTGTTGCCTCCAGCCTTTCCTCACCTATTTTACTGTCTCCTCTCTTGGTTCATTTTACCCATTCATTGGGACATGGAGAGGTGGTATGTGTAGTTGGGTGATTCTGGATGTGTAGTCCAAAAAGCAATTTCCCCAAATATTGACATTTCAATAGTGACGCTTTTCATTTACTAGGCCCTGCTTTCCAATGCTGCAACACATCTTTTTGCATATTTATTCTCAGTATTCACCTTCCTACAATATTATGTTGTTGCACATTCTTCTGTTCCAGTCAGAAGTGAAGCTGTCACATTTGGGAAAATGTCAAATGATTCAATGTACTATGTGGAAGAACATTCACCTTTCCTCCATTTAGCTTAATTATTGTTTTACAACAACAGCCAGCTGAATGTGATGGTGTGTGTGTGTGTGTGTGTGTGTGTGTGTGTGTGTGTGTGTGTGTGTGTGTGTGTGTGTGTGTGTGTGTGTGTGTGTGTGTGTGTGTGTGTTCATGAGTGCGAATGATTACAGCCGCAATGAAATGTCTGGAGTGACCACAGATGGTACTATATATCATTTCATATGGGAAGCAGAAGCTTTTGATCATAGAGATACAGTATGTTCCCATTCAGAAAGAGTATGTGAAGGTCTATATTACCCCACTCATATTTGAATTTTCATGGTAGTCCCTATAGGTAAAGTTTTAGAAAATGCAGTTTAAAAAAAACCTAGAAGACATGTTAAAGTAGGGTTTTGTTTATTAATTGTCCTAGCATATTTTTATAGGAACATAAAAAGCACACAGTATCTAAGATGAGTAAAAGTCATGCACTGTTCTCAGATCGTTTTTAACTATCAACTGGGTTTATAATTTGCAATATTAAGAAGGAAAATATTAAAAGCAGATTAAATTTGGATTTCTTCCACATTTCTCAAAGATTTATTTTGTAATGTTACCATAAAAGAATGCTGTTGCAAGCAATTTCCATTCTGGTACTTTAGACACACTCTAGTTTAAAAGAAATGAGTTGATTTTCAATAATTATATCAGGAGCTGACACTCGTGTCAATTTGAAAATTACATTTCAGTATAACTTAAAGATATTTCACTATAATTGAAAATTAAAGATGAGCAGCAGGAAAACAGTTTCCGTTTCTTTTCTCTTTGTTTACATTTGATGGCACCAAGGACTGGCATATACACATGCAAACCCCTTTTGTATTTCTTAGGGTGATAGATTGTGCATGCTGGTATGTGACTATGAAAAGAAATATTACTGTGATGCAGGCAATAGTACACGCTAGCAGCAGCCTGCAGCTGCAGTCTACAACTATAGCTCCATCCTTTCCAATTGCTGCTATTAATTTAATTTAATCAGCTGCATGCACCACTCAATTCATAATAATCTCTCTTCTTGTGGTCTTAAGTTTGTGTATCTTAACACATGTTTATTTTCTCAGGGTTTTCTTTCTTTCTTTTCTTCTTTCTTTTGTGAGATAATGGGAGGTAGGGTGGGAAAATTGTAACATTATGTTTGCAGCTGCATGACACCAATTTATTGCATGGTGGGTGTTCAAGCCTTTCTTGCTTGCCCTATTCTGATCTGTATCAACCAAGAGCAGCTTTTCCCGGACCCTTCTGTTTTTCTCATAATGTTTTACAGCATTGCATCTTCTTCTCCTGTCCCAGATGGAATTGGTCCTACACAGTCAGAGACCATTACGGCTATTTCCACATAATCAGTTACCTATACGTTAGGATTAAGCTGGGACAGACTTTGTGTGCTTGTGATGACTGCTAGATAGTTCAGTGCTTTACGTATCTGGTTGCAGAGCTAGAGGTTGGGAGTTCAATTCTCCACTGTGCCTCCTTGATAGGGGCTGGAATTGATGATCCATAGGGTCCCTTCCAGTTCTGCAGTTCTAAAATGGTGTTGATAAAATTATGAAGCAAATCAGTGGGGCTTTCATGTAGATCCTCTGTGGCAGAAGTGTTGCCACTAGGATACCTGTCTCCAACAACCAATAGAGCACGAATTGCTACAATGTGTAGCTCCCCTTTTCCTCTTTCCTTTTCATCAAAAAGACCATTCAGCAATATGGATTTCAGGTGTTTGAAGTAATCAGCAAAAGATTGTCTTCGGTGCAGAGAAAGTTTCAGTAGAACAAACAACATATTGGGGAGAAAGGAAAGATGGAGCCTTCCCGCCACAGGCTACATGACTTAGAGACAGGAAGGAAGAAAAAGAGAGAGAAAGTGGTGAGTGGAAGGAGCTGAGGTTAAGCCTGAAAGTATCAGGGTCAAAATATACATCCCAGATACCATGTCATTAGAGTTTGGAATCTCATTGCTATCCCAGCGGTATGAATTCAATAGAACTTTGTATCTCATGAATAATACTTGCAAATGAATGCCAATGTTTACCACAAAGCAAAATTTCAAACTATAGTAGATGTGAAAAGTTTGTGTGCTGACAATCTGACATCTTAAGCATTAAATAATTTCCCTCTAATAGCATCATGCTCTGTGCAACTTACTGTTTGACCCTTATTCTATAGAAGAAGCAGTAACAAGGCAGACAATATCAAGAGAAAACACACCACAAATCACTATCTCAATTTATTTTGTCCCCTGGAGACACCTTGTCCCTTGTGCAAGTATGGCTGCATATTTCAGCCCCTCCAACAACACCTAAGTAATGGCTTGTTTACATTTACATTTGCCTAGCAATAAGCTTTGTTCTAAATGGAATCGATTTAGAAATCGCGTGATATTGGGGCTAGTGTGCACTTCCTCTTGGGAAGATGTTTAATTCGTTTTTAAGCTGTGTTGTATCTCAGTTGAGGGGGCTGCACTGGCTTTTAGAACTGTTGTATTTGTGGCTTCCTTCTGTGCCTGCCCACCCTGCCCTCACGCTGGCCACTCAGCCCTGCAGCTGTGGTGAGGTGAGGGACAGAAAGAGAGGGCAAAGCTGCTTGGCCCTTTTGAGAACTTGACTGCTCTTGCCCCTTTAATGTTCCAGCTGTTCCCATTTGTACCCACAGAATAAAGTGCAGAAATGAAGGGTGCCAGGCTTTACAGTGGTGCAAAAACACCGATCCATGCATGGATCCTCCTGAATCCACATGATTTTAACATGGGATCTACCCCAAAACACTGTGAAATCATAAGTCCCACTTGTACCCGCAGAATATACCACATAAATGATGGGTGCTTGGCTTTGTATTGATCCAAGCATGGATCCTTATGGATCCATGGATGATTTTAATATGGGATCTTCCTCAAGCCACTGTCTAATTTGTGGGCAGAGATGGTGCCTATGATTGAGATTGTTCTGAGGATGATTCTACATACAAATGATGTGGATCCATGAGGATCTGTGCCTCTGATCCATTTTTTTTTTTTTTTTGCCCCAAAACAGCTCTTCACTCCTCCAACCCTGTACCAGACTGGCTGCGCCCTTCTCCTCTCAGACAGCCTGCAGCCGTCCATCTCTCCTTCCTCCTCCTCTTTCTGCTGCAGCTCTTCTTGCTGTTGCTGCTGCCTCTCCCACCACCTCTGCTTATTACCCAAAAAACTCCATTTGCAGCAACAGAGGTGATTAGATATATAGAAATGGTTGAAATAAATCAGGGTTTCATATATGTGCTAAAATAAACAACCCTTTGGTAGAAGAGTATTTTTGTTGCTTTCCAACCAGAAAGCAGCCTTCCCTGGCAAAGCAATACATGTTTCCGTTTACGTCATGGAGACACTTTATTTTAAACCTTTAAAAATAAAAAGAACATAATACAACAGCATTTCTTATTGTCAATGGGATCAAGCCCAAAGGCAAGAACAGAAGTGGAATGTACTGGCAGAAAGGGGAAAGGTACTCTGATGAGATGGGGGAAAGGGGGCAGCTGGGAAAGCACCTCCATCCCTCCTAGGACAAATGTCAGCAAGATGGAAGTTGTTTTTGTATTCTTCCTGGATGTAAATATTTTGAATATTTGTGTAAGCTCCTGAGACCCTTTGGAATGGAGTGAGGAATCAATCAAACAAACAGCAGATTTATCACTTTACGATTAAAGAAATAGTTACTTCAATCTAACCAACAAATTAGGTAATAACTCACCAGGATTCAGGGGTGTTCACCTATGACTTCCAGAAGAACCGAAATGTGAAATTACCCAACTGTTAACAGAAATATGCCTACTATTAAAATATGCTTCTTTACCACTCCCTTGGATTCTATGGAGTTAACGTAAGTAAATAGTGTTAACAAAGTTATGAACATGCATTTTAAAACCAGGAACTAAAGCAAATACAGTAAAGTGCATTAAAAAAACTCTCTGTGTGTGTGTGTGTGTGTGTGTGTGTGTGTGTGTGTGTGTGTGTGTGTGTGTGTGTTGCAGAAAGAGACAGATCCATCCCAAAAGACAGTAATGCAGGAGTTGCTTGAAGAAATATTCCATGGAGGAGGCTGTTGCCAGGTATGCTCTCAGAGCACATATATGAACTCAGACATGTTTGGAAACACATCCTTAAGGGATTGTTGAACTATGGCAATAGTGTGTCTTGACACAGATTGGACTGAGTATTTCACACTCCCACACAGCTATTCAGAAGGGGAAATTTACTGAATTCACAAGAATTAAAGTATGCACAAAGACTGTAGTGAGGAATAGTGAAGATTCAGCAACACAGTACATAACTAATACAGGGAAATATAGACTCAAAAGAAGCAAACTTGCACGGCTGAGAGGGTTCTGAGTAGAGATGGGCACAAACTGCCAGTTTGGCAGTTCATGCTGGTTCGTTTATTAGCCAAACAGGTGTTCAATGTTTCAAAATCCCACCTCCTCTGGTGGGCGCCCACTTGGAGGAAGCCGCCTGCCTTCCCTGCCCTGCCTCTTCTGGGCACTGCTTCTGAATAGGCAGAGGAGGTGAGACTTTGAAGCACTGAACACCTGTTTGGCTCATAAACAAGCATGACCCACCAAACTCGTGGTTTGTGTCCATCTCTAGTTCTAAGATTCAGGCTGCTATTGCAAAGTTCTGCAGTGCCTGAACAAACTACTTGCAGAGGTTTTACAAGGATGTGAAGATGAAAGAATGAAAGGATCTTCTTGTAAGCCACACACAACTGAAAAGGGGAGCCACCATGATGTCGGGAAAAACATTTCCAGGAGATAGATTGAGGATGACAAACATTTCCTCTCCCTAGACTATCTTGGAACTGGAGAGTGTTGGAACTCCAGCTGCAACAATATAAGGTAGTTTTTGGGCAAATGTCCCAAGAAAGGACAGGATAGCAGAGGTCCTGGGCCAGAAACCAGGAATTTAGGATAAAAACATAGGTTAGCAGGATGCTCTGGCTAAATTGTGGATTCTGGGAGGGTAAAAGAGTGGTTTCAGGTCAGAAATAGTGCTCAGTATCAAGAGGCCTGGCAGGGATCAGCAGGAGGCCTTCAGCAACAGCAGGGTTCAGCCAGAGATGGAGACAGTACGCATAGACACCAAGCCCCCCCCCCCCAGAACATTCCCCCAGAACCTAATATGGCTACTGTGTGTCTTTTTATACGGTTTTGGCCAGACTGACAAAAATGATCTGGCCCCATGTGATTCATGTGTCCAATTAACTTTTTCTTCCCTGATCGTAATCCTATCTGATAGCCCAGAGATAATGGACTGGAAGAGGAAAATGGGCAGGTTCTCTTCATGAAAATGCAAAGCACTGTATGCTGTTTGCTTCTCCAGACCTTCAGACAATTCTTGTAGTTTATTTAAAAAAAAAAAAAGGTGCTCCAATCTGTATTGCATCTTTACAAGAGAGCTATCCTGTGAGATGAGTCCTTAGCCAAAGGATTTGAATCTTCTGTGTAATTTTAATGGGGGTCATTTAAAACTGTATTCCTGTCATTTCCTCTTGAGGGTCTGACTCATTTGAGACTAGAGGCAATTTTGTCTCAGGCACTGTTTTTAACCTATACTTGTCCTTGACTAGATAAGCTTTCCAGTTAAAGCAGCCTGGAACACACATCTTGGCAAAAATAAGACTCTGTAGGGGTGTTGTGCCTGCAGAGTTTTATTTTTGGTATCTGGGCAGTGATGCCACTGAAAAAGATAGCAGTTACTTGCCTGAGCTCCACTCCAAGACTCAAGGGTGCCAAGAAAAATCTGCAGTTCAAAGCAGTTCTTCATGAAGGATATGTTGTGTGCTTTAGGAAAAACCCAAACCAAACCACTTCACAAGGCTAAAGCATAGTAATCCACCCTGTCCACTTTTCCCTAGTACCCTATGTGTAAAATGCAGAGCACTGCTAATGCAGCTCTCTTATTCTCAGAGAACAGAATCAATACAGAACAATAGAAATTATTCTGATGCACAATCCCATGTCGTCATTGTGAGAGCAGTAAAGAAAAGTAATTATGTCACTGTTATATTTTGTTTTGGGGGTTAATAAGTGGGGAAGAGTATGCTTTTCCAGTTTATTATTAACATTAATTTGTGTGCATTTTGCAGTAGTAAGTAATATTTACCGTACTTATTTACCAAATGTATGTTTAAGAGCTTTTGGGTTCTTTTTCTACTTTTTAAAAGAATTTTAAAGACATGCCATTCTAGCAACTCATTATTAACTCATTACTCCAAATCTGTACTAACAATGTATTATAAAAATATTTAAATAACAAATAAACAAATATACCAGTATGTTAACGATATTTCCAAGCAAATTCAATGTCCAAAATCCTGTTCTGCATTTGGATTTATGCAAATAGTGTAACATTTAACTGCAGATTGCTGTAAATTAAGAAAGATCCATAGGCATTATCTGTTGCATACTAAATTGTGTGAAATAGATAATGCCTACAGAAATGTCTTAACTTACAGTAATTCACTGCTATGTTACACCTTTTGTGTAACTGTGGAAGAGGATTTTGTCCAATATTTCTTACTGTCAAGATGAACACATGATATTAAGATAATGTTTTTAAAGGAACTGAGAGATACAAGTAACCTCCAGAACTATCACTAAAAACACTGCACATGCATAGGCTGAAGTCCAGTAGTAAATGACTACTAGAGTAGGCCCACTGAATCAATGGAACTTATATAGGAGTTGACTCACCAAATCCCCACTGATTCAGTGTATCTAGCTGTGACTTACTACTGGATTTTAATCATGGTTTCAATAATCTTAACAGAAGATCTGTTAAAAAAACACCAGAATTATTTTCACCCATGAAGGAATATGCAGTTTGATGCCAAGAAGTGTGGACCTTCTAAGGCAGAGGTCCCCAACCCCTGGGCCACGGCCCGGTGCCAGTCCATGGCCTGAGCTGGACTAGGCTGCGGAGACAGACCTCCCTCCCCCCCCTGCACGCACTCACCCACACACAGCTGATTTGTGCATGCACGCGTGCTTGTTTGCACATGGGCACGAGTGCGGGGGAGTGCCCCGCCTTCCCCAGCTGGTCCGTGGGGTGAAAAAGGTTGGGGACCCCTGTTCTAAGGCACCTAACGAGTCAAAGGATGAACAGGTATCTGACCTGGGATACCTTAACTCACAGCTTGCCCTCTTAGATACAGTATCAGCTGCTTCATTATAGGCATAGCAAGAAGGCTTACGGGTTCTCCACTCTCTTTTGGGGTGCAGTCAGACAGTGCTTTATCCCATGGTATGGGCTACTTTGGGAATAAGCTGGTTCACTCAATTTTCTGGAACTTTTTAACATTCTACTAATCATGAACCAGCCCAGCCCTTACCCATGCCTACCCTCACCTTTTGGGGTCCCTGACAGAGGCTACTTTTTTTCAATGTAAGATCGTTCTGTTTTGATTAGATTTTAGCATGTGTGGTCATTTATTTTAAAAAGCAAAGGAGATCTTCCAACTATTCAACAGTATGCCCTTTACATATTAATTTTTTTTTAAAATTCCAGCCTTCTCCTACTCCTCGTGGAGGACATTTCGTTTTCTTTTCTTTTCTTCCTGTGAAGTCTAGCATTGTGTCAGTTGGGTGGCAAGACAATTCAGTGGCGTATTACTTACCCACCCACCCCCCAAAAGATCCCAACCCAAAACAAAATCAAAATCCACAGGATGATATCTCTCTGCACAGGAGAGGATTTTAGAGGTAGTACATTTGGATAGCCTAGTTCCTCTCTCTTGATTCCTGCCCCCCAAAAGCTGCAGATTTACAACACATCACACAGACCCCTCACCAGCAAATACCTCTCCATCTGCTGTCAATGTCTTTGGAGAAAACAAGCCATGGCATTTGCTTCAGAGCAAGGAGATGAATAGTCCAGGTGTTGCTTGGCATGAGGCTAATGTTGTGCTGCACAGAGAGGATAACCCCAAGTGGCATATCACACTTTGAAGCAACCCCGTTTAGCCCAATTGAGCCCTGGCTATCTTGACAGTCTAGACACACTGTTACTTTACAAAACACTTCAGTATTCAAATATGGAAGTAAGACAACTGGGAAACAGAGCTGCTCAGACTTAGAGAGCCTTTGATGACAAATAGACAGAAAAAGCATGCAGTTGTGAGTGTGTGTACACATCAGCATGGAGGTCAGTTTACATCTTCATCTTTTTAAGAGAAACACCTTGTTTTCATATAGCTATAAACCTTTTGTTCTGTCACCCACTCTGATTATGCTGAGTTTTATTTTGGAGATTCAGTAGACCATAGAATTATGCAAATGAAACATCCCAAAAACCTTTGAATTTATGTTCTCAAAAAGAGGGAGAAAAACGCCCTGTGACACAAAACGCCCCGGTACCTTGCCTGACCCTCAAAGAGGACTTTCTCAAGCTGCATTCTACTTGTGTCATCACTTGTGCTATAAAATATGGATTTACATTTTTCAAAATGAGTTCTCAAAGAAAATACAGCATCCTCAGTAATGTACTGATTTATTTTATTCAATAAGCCGCATGAAAAACTTTGCAAAGGCATTCCATTTGAACACTGCATTTTGCATGTTTTATTGTATAAAGCGTGAATAGTACATGGATAACATTTTTCATTGTCAAAGTGCAGCTCTCGGTGCTTTTTGTTCATACTTAGTGATGGTATAAAAATAATATTGCTCTATTTATAATCTTTCTGCTTGTGTTGTGATTGTTATGAAGGTAAGAAAGGGGGGAGTAACAATGTAGCAAATAATAAAAACCCTGAAATGATGTGTCAGCTCATCAACATGGCTGCTAGCCTTACCAGAAGACAGTCACTTCAGGCAGTAGATTTCAGACAGATGCCATTTTCCTGCCTGCAATCTGCTGTCTCTTTTTTTCCCTCTAGTTAAAAATGAATAATTGGAGAGATTGTAGACTTCTTCACACTCTTCTTTACGATGTAGACATATAAAATGGCTGGAAAGCTTCAAGCCAAAGTGGTGGGGGGTGGGGATATGGAAATACTGTTATGAAAAAGAAAACTGAAATATATGCAGTTTTAAAAAAACAAATCTACCACTTTATCAATATCAAAAATAACACATTTAGTTAGTCAATAAATGTACTATTTGGCAGGTTCATGAAACTTACTGCTCAGTCCTATATATGTTTGCTCTGAAGGCAGACTCAAGGTGTGACTACACAATGGGAAAATGCAAATAGATCTGCAGTGAACTTGCACTAAGGAAATCAGTTTTCCCTGGGTTTTGTGTGCTTCGGCTGACCACATAGACATCAGCTCAGAGAAGAGAAGAAATCAGCCTTACTTGCAACTTGTATCCTCTCCTTCCCGCACCTGGCGCCTGAGACTGCTTGTTTCCCTCTTCCCTTTCCATTCTTCTTTTTTTTTTCCCCTAGTGCTAGACCAGCTAGGTGACCAAACAAACTGGAAAAAAAGGAATCTGCAAAGAAACAGGTTTTCACAGAAGCCTTATTTCCAGCTTCTTCAGGTAATTCTGCTCTGCTCTGGTGGCCCAGATTTGAAGGAGGTGCAGCTAGAGCACAGCTACCTTAAAATGTTCTCCCTTCCTTTTTATAGCCGCATGGTACTGCAGCTATGTTATTGTACAGCAGAGAAAATCACCATTCTACAATTCAAAAAATGGGGCAGCCAAAAAAAAAGAGATAACTTTGGAACTGGACTTTGGATCAGCACCAAATTTGACACAGATGTAGCGGACAGTCTCTTCTTGCTCTGTGCCAGATTTAGAGAAGTTTGGGCAGTTTTCAAGTTATACGTTGCTAAAAATAAAACTATTCACGCCATGCAGATACATGCAAATGTAAATATGTCCAGATTTAAAATAGCTTCTACAGATTGAAAAGACCAATCTTGCTTGGTCCAACCTGTTTTTTTAATTTGGAAAGAATCCAGGCTGCAGGGCTAAAACACTGATCCTCAAAGAAGGCCTTTCAAAAAGGAAAAACAACCACTTTGTTATAAGATTTTGCAATCATGGACAGTCTTACCAGCAAGAGCTGTGCAAAGTAGATACATTGTTTCAGCTTTGTGGGCTGAAAAAGGAGATGGCTAGCAGACAAAGAAAAGTCACAGAAACAGTCAAAAGACAAGTTTTTCTGAAAAGTAAAAAAAAAATACACCATCTTGTGCTCATTGTCATTCACAAAGTGACACCAAGGAAGGGAAAATCTCAGAAGCTGATCCCCTTTTTTTATCAGTTAACCACTTCTCATCCAAACTGAATCATCAGAGCTGGTTTTTGACAAGTGTGAATGGTAGTGAGCACAAGAGGTTATCCTGTAGACCAGTGGTTTTGACACCACGGACCAGTTAGAGGGGGGGACAGGGTCCATGCACGGGGGGACATCCCCACGCTTGTGCACATGCGTGAAGGGATGAGGGGGCACTCACGTGGCATGTGTGCAGTTGCGCACATGCACGAAGGGGTGAGGGGTGCTTGTGGGGCACTCACACACACTTGCACACATGTGCAAAGAGGCTGTGCATGTGGGTGTGGGGGGGAGTGCATGCAGAAGATCTGTCTCCGTGGCCCAGTCTAGCCAAGACCATGGACCGGCACCGGGCTGCAGACCGGGGTTGGGGACCCCTGCTGTAGACCATCTTGATTGCTGCCATGAATGTTGTCAACATTCAGGCTGCCTTTTGCTATGTAAAGCCTACATTCTTTTTTTCTGCAAGCAATACAGACATACTGTGCAGCCATTTCAGGCCATTTCCTGGCATTTTGAATCGTGAATACAGAAGTATATATTCCACATTCATAAACCAGAGTGTTATTGAAGAATTGAATCTCCAACTCCCCACATTAGATCTCTCTGTGAATAGTTTATGCTGACACCTCAGCATCAGGTGATCAGCATCTTCCCATTATATGCACTGAGGTAGATCTTGCACAACTGGAAAGAGAGGTTTTTGTCTGTCTAATAAATAACTGTTCCTCAAAATAGCTCAGAACAAATTAGGTTCTTTCTCAAATGGCCTCCCCTCTGAGCGCTTAAAGGACCAAAC
The DNA here is from genome assembly GCF_051106095.1 of Pogona vitticeps. Lineage (NCBI taxonomy): Eukaryota > Metazoa > Chordata > Lepidosauria > Squamata > Agamidae > Pogona > Pogona vitticeps. Next base: position 196,410,865 of record NC_135785.1, on the reverse strand, counting down.
CTGCTTAGGTTCAGGAACTGAATAGTCCCATGTGTTTTGAGACCACTTACAGGAGGAAAGTATAGTCAAACAGTGGCAGGTTTCACTTCTCTTTCTTCAGATTTTAGGATCTTTTCAGCCATTTCAAAAACAGAGTGTCCCCCCCACCCCACTTTGGCCCACCCCTTTAAACACCTTCTATACTACTGAAGTGTGAATAATAATTATTCCCTTATGCTCAAATCCATTCATGGTCCTTGTTGAAAATCTCTTCAGCTAAGTAGGAATATGTTCAGCCAATAATATTGGTTAGAAGCACTATGACCAAAAGCAGGTAGACAGAATTTCCAGCCCACTGGCCTAATCTGGCCGGTGATGGCTCCTAACTCAGCCCCTCCACCTCCATCTCCTCCTTCTCCCAGGACCCAATCTCTGGAGGCTACTGGGGAGAGCACCTCTTACTGCTATTTCTGATCAGAGAAGAGAGAAGCAGAGTTTTCCAAGCAGCCCAGTGATTGAGTTTCAAGATGGCTGTATTTCAGGGTTTTAGTTGCCGCCTTGCATATGTATGCATGTAGACATATATTTCGAGTAGAGAAAACCAAGCAGCATTGAAACCATCCTAATCAGGCAAGGAGACAGGCAAGTGAGAAGACAAGCCAGTGGATGAAGTCTGAGGCCGAACAAGATTCCCTACTCAAAGGGGAAAGGGGTCTGAACTGCAAGGGAAAAATATATATCCCTATGAGAGGTAAAGCTGGGGGGGGGGGGTTTGAAGGAGGGCCCAGCCTGAAGAGGCACAAGCTTTCTGAGGGAAAGAGATGGAGGGGGTGATCTGACCCAGTCAATAGGAAGGAATCCTGCAGGGTTTTGGCTTCAGGAGAACTGCCAGGAATTCGGCCCCCTCCCTGAGTGCAAGGCTACACCACTGCTCCCAAAGGCTTCCCCAGGGCAAAAGGCATCCCTAGTGAGACATGCGGCCCGAAGGGAGCAATAGGAGGTTTTAAATGTGATTAAATTAAAGATGTCCATTGCTGGGTGATGACACTATGGCCATTTACATGGGACAATCGCCCCAACTGCATTTCTACCATAGTGTCTCTTTCACAGGACATAATCGTTTTGCTTTGTTCTGCCTCAATGAAGCCACATTTCAAGCCTCTGTCCAGTTCTGGCTGCCCTGTTGCAAAAGGGATATTTGCAAGTTAAAGGGCTTCTGGAGAAGTTGAATCAAGATGGCGAGAAGTCTAGAAACCAAATGAAAAATGGTTAAAAGGACTGGATATGTTTAACCTGGAGAAGATAATATGAAGGAGATAGATTAGAGCAGTCTTCATCTGAAAGGCTGCAGTGCAGAAGACAGAACAGACTTATTCTCTGTTACTCTCAAGAGAAGTAATAGGATCAATGGATGCAAACTGCATGGAAGCTGATTTTGACTAAACATAAGGAGAATTTTTTTTAACAGCAAGAGCTATTTGGCACTGGAACAGAGAGCTTCAGGAGGCTGTGAGTTCTTCACTAGAGCATCTCTAAGTGCAGGGTGAACAGCCATCTACCAGAAAAGCTGCATTGCAGAGCCTGCCCGGAACAGAAGTTTGGGCTAGATTATGTCCGAGATAATGTTCTATAAAACTGCATGATTCTTCACACAACAGCTAATTAATTTATGGGATGTACTGCCTGAACGTATTTTAATATCAGTTAATTTATTTATCTTTCAAAGCCACTATGACAAATTCAAAAACTGTGCAAAGTGCACCATTGATATTGCATGACCAGTCAATAAAACACTCCACAAGACATTACTGATAGGAGGGGCAGTCCAAACAAAAAGTTAAAAACTTTTTAGCTTTCTTGAATCAGGCTCACATTCAGCAAAGTGGCATGAGTCAGTGTGGACTTGCTTTGTGCCAAATGTGGATAGGTCTGAATAAGTAGAATTCTGACTAGGGTTCTAAAAAGTTCCCTATCCCAAACTTGTTTTGCTTTAAAAACAAACAAACAAACAAACAAAAACCACACCCATCTCTGTGATTATTTTTCAAATGCTTACAATTGTTTCCTGAAAAGAACATTCTTCCTTTACAAGCATTTCCTTATTTGAAGTTGACCAGTCCTGTTGTTGAAAGATATATGTTTCTTGGAAGATATACCAGTACCTAAAATCTTTCATATATTCTTGTTACATATGCTTATGAATTCAATAGTAAGTCTCATTGAGATTAATGGGGCTTACTTCTGGGCAACATGGTATATTACGACTGCAGTGTTAACACAGGAATAAGGAATAAGCGTCAGTTGAACTTCCTTCTGAGTACAATGACAGGCAAGATCTCTTACAAGCATAGTATCCAGAAGCATTCTGAGTGCTTTTGAATCCAGAAACACCCTCTTAATTGGTAGACCATATAAAAGTTCTAAAAACACTTGCACTGCAATCCTGTGTGAGCCCACTCAGAAGGAAGCCGTGTTTAATTTAATGGGACTTGTTCTAAGCTAGGTTTGTCTGATGGCATTGCAGTATCTTTGACCTTCTGTGGACTGTGCATATACTACAGCACAGACACAGAGACGATTTCTTCTGTGGAAATTTAGGTGTATTGTGTGTTGTTAAACTTCCACTTTTAAATGAAAATAATCCTTATAAACACCTGTGGTTTATGAATGTGGGATATTATGTCTGTGTCCATGATTCAAAACTACAGGAAATGGTCCAGCATTGCCTTGCAATATCATGCATCTGTTGCCAGCAGGAAAAACAGTGCCAAACTTTGCACAGCAAAGGCCAGTCAATGATACCAATGTTAGCAGTCAAGATGGTCTGCAGAATCCACTCTTGAGCTCAATATCATTTACAAAGAGAAACAGAGGAAGGGAAAATCACAGAACCCAATTCCATTTTTCATCAGCCATCCATGGCTCACCCAAACACAAAGCAATTATCATGGCTGTTTTTCAACACATTTTGTAGCTAATTTATTGCTTGTATCAAAAACCAGTCTAAATGCCTCAAAGAACTCTTCTGTGGAAGTATAAAGGTGTGTAGTAGTTGTCATCAGGTGTGATGCAACTTCCACTATTGTGACTAATTGACAGTGGCTCAGTCACCCATGTGTACGTGTGAACTGACCCTTGATCTGACTGCAAATATCTATGGAGACTGGTAGCTTTGAATTCAGATTTCAGTTTCTGGGTTTTGCAGATTCAGAAAATGGAGTTCTTAATTTTCTTTGTTCCATCTCTCCTCTCAGATGACCATTGGTAACAGTAAAACTTGAATTTGTTAGCTGCTAATTGGTATCTACTACTACGGGTCTTATTATTTAATCTGAAATTCTGTCAATAGTCCAAACACAAGGTGACTTTAAATTCTTGTATTTAGGGAGGAGCCCAGGGGTATAGTTGGCATTATTCATAAACCAGTCAATACTTTTTTTGAAGTATTAAATAAATTTATCATGGTGGCATTACGGAAACTTCATATGACAGTAGCAGTATATCTGTGCTATCGATTGCTATGGAGTACTGATGTGGAGGCGCTGTGGGTTAAACTGCAGAAGCCTCTGTGCTGCAAGGTCAGAAGACCTGCAGTCATAAGATCGAATCCACATGACAGAGTGAGCCCCTGTCGCTTGTCCCAGCTCCCGCCAACCTAACGGTTCGAAAGCAAGCAAAATACAAAATGTGGGTAGATAAATAGGTGCCACCACGGTGAGAAGGTAATGGCATTCTGTGTCTAGTTGTGCTTGCCACGTGACCACGGGAGATTGTCTTCGGACAAACACTAGCTCAATGGGTTGGAAACGGAGATGAGCACCACCCCCTAGAGTCAGACGTGACTAGATAAATTGTCAAGGGAACCTTTACCTTTACCTAATGACAGGAGAATACTATTGCCTACCTCCTGGCTTATCAATGAAAAAAAAAAGGAAGCTGTGTTTTATGGACTTTCAGTCTGAGTCAGAAAGGGGCTCTTCTTAAAGATTCAAATACTGATTGTATTATTACTTCTTTTGGCCAGTGCTGGCTTGGGAGATTTTGGGAGCTGTAGTCCAATAAAATCACTTTTCTAAGCTCTGCCCAACCTGCTATTGACCTATTTGCCCTGACCAACTTTAGGATTCTGACACAGATTTGTAATTGATTGTTGCCAGTGTAATGGTATGTAGCAGATAACAGGATGTATACAAGAAATAGAATTATGTGCTTTGTCTTACATTAAATACAAGATGGATTTGTCTTTCACTTTCTGTGCATATTGGCTTTAGCCCAGTGGACATCCACATTGACTAAAACCTCTAGGAACAATAAGGACAGACAACTATCTTATATATCATGCTATTCTGAAAGTCAGTTTTCTCAACCCTTTAACAAATAGGAAAAATGACAACAAATGTAAATATTCAGATTCGTTCCATGACTTAAAGTTTAAATCATAAAACCTTTTGAAAAACAGAAAGTGTCAAAAATGCATTAGACCATGGACCATTTGCTCTCTAACACATTCACTGCCAGAAACAAATTCTAATCTCAGGGCTGGCACAGCAGCAGCATCTGTAAAATGGCACCAGGAGATACAGTCTTTTCCCAGTGTCATAAAGCAGTAACATATGATGGTATTAATGTCACACAGAGAAGTGAAATTGCTGACAATTTTCTGTAGCTAGAGTAAAAAAAATCTGGCTTACCAATGCACAGCATTCCTTGGATCTGATAAAACTGTAATGTTACCATTTCCCCATTATGTATGATCACTGTCAAACAGGTGTGTGAGGGAGTAACAAAACACAAAAAACATTGGTGATAACCAGCAGTTCACACTATTATGCCAGTGCAATCATGAGCCAGGACAATTGTATCCTTCTGCAGACCATGTCTCTGCCTTAAAGTTCAACTATTTTTTTTAAAATCCTTTAATTAAATTGAATATACTTAAATGTCAGTCTACATCCCAATCCCAAAGAAGGACAGTGACAAAGAATGCTCCAACTACCATAAAATTGCATTCATTTCACACGCTAGCAAGGTTATGCTCAAAATCCTACAAGGTAGGCTTCAGCAGTATGTGGACCAAGAACTCCCAGAAGTACAAACTGGATTTCAAACGGGCAGAGGAAACCAAGACCAAATTGCAAACATGCGCTGGATTATGGAGAGAGAGTTCCAGAAAAACATCTACTTCTGCTTCATTGACTAGGCAAAAGCCTTTGACTGTGTGGACCACAACAAACTATGGCAAGTCCTTAAAGAAATAGGAGTGCCAGACCACCTTATCTATTTCCTGAGAAATCGATATATGGAACAGGAAGCAAGTTAGAACTGGATACGGAACAATTGATTGGTTCAAAATTGGGAAAGGAGTACGACAAGGCTGTATATTGTCTCCCTACTTATTTAACTTATATGCAGAATACATAATGCAAAAGGCAGGACTAGATGAATCCCAAGCCGGAATTAAGATTGCCGGAAGAAATATCAACAACCTCTGATATGCAGATGATACCACTCTGATGACAGAAAGCGAGGAGGAATTAAAGAACCTCTTAATGAGGGTGAAAGAGGAGAGTGCAAAAAACCGTCTGAAGCTCAGCATCAAAAAAACTAAGATCATGGCCACTGGACCCATCAGCTCCTGGCAAATAGAAGGTGAAGATATGGAGGCAGTGACAGATTTTACCTTCTTGGGCTTCATGATCACTGCAGATGGTGACAGCAGCCACGAAATTAGGAGATGCTTGCTTCTTGGGAGGAAAGCGATGACAAACCTAAACAGCATTTTAAAAAGCAATGACATCACCTTGCTGACAAAGGTCCGCATAGGCAAAGCTATGGTTTTTCCAGTAGCGATGAATGGAAGTGAGAGCTTGATTATAAAGAAGGCTGACTCTTTCCCAATTTTGAACCAATCCGTTGTTCCATATCCAGTTCTAGCTGTTGCTTCCTGTCCCACATATACAGTACTAAGAAGATGAGATGAAATTGAATCTAAGGAGATGAGAAGTAACTTCAGAAGTGTATGTTTTATCATCATTTGAAATGAGGTTTTATCTTTAATAGGATCACTTGCCCTGAGGAGACTCTTGAGAGAAAACCAGGCATTCTGCTACATCCCAATCCCAAAGAAGGGCAGGCATTCTGCAAAGAGAACAAACCGATCCATTTTGAAGGAAATCAACCCTGAGTGCTCACTGGAAGGACAGATCCTGAAGCTGAGGCTCCAATACATTGGCCATCTCATAAGAGAAGACTCCCTGGAAAAGCCCCTGATGTTGGGAAAGTGTGAAGGCAAGAGGAGGAGGGGACGACAGAGGATTGGCAGGATGACTGGCAGCAATTGCCAGTCACCCTGCCAATTGGTGTTGACAGATTTATGCATGTTTCTATAGCTTTGAAATATACTGAAGCAGGAAGATAATCTTAAGAAAACAGTAATGTTTCACAGACCATTATTGAACACAAAACAGCCAAACATACAGAATATCTCCAATAGATCACTTTTGAGCTGTTCTTCGTACACTTTCATATAATCTGCTGGAAAGAGTTTTTGTCCCGTCAGAAACATTTTCTCTTGGCTTGCTGTTTAAGCAGTTAAGAAGCACCTTTCCCACATGTGTTCGAAACAGGCATTATAAATAAAGAGGTGTAAACATATTATGTGCTGTACCAGCAATATAAAGACTCTTTTGGGTGGTAGCCCATTTATGCAAAAGCGACACAATCATAATAAAAGTGAGATTTTTTTTGTCTCCCTCACAAGTTTGATGTGCAAATCTTGTCTAACACCTACAATACTGCAGAAATACTGAATTTATTCAGAGCAGATTCTTACATGGAAGTTCCACAAATAAATTAAAATTTCTGCCCTTGCATATAGCATTATGTTCTAGCTATATAAATGCAGTATATGTTACACACAGGGCAAGTGATCCTATTAAAGATAAAACCTCATTTCAAATGATGATAAAACATACACTTCTGAAGTTACTTCTCATCTCCTTAGATTCAATTTCATCTCATCTTCTTAGTACTGTATATGTGGGACAGGAAGCAACAGTCAGAACTGGATATGGAACAACGGATTGGTTCAAAATTGGGAAAGGAGTACGACAAGGCTGTATACTGTCACCCTGCTTATTTAACTTATATGCAGAATACATCATGCGGAAGGCTGGACTGGAGGAATCCCAAGCCGGAATTAAGATTGCAGGAAGAAATATCAACAACCTCCGATATGCAGATGATACCACTCTGATGGCGGAAAGTGAGGAGGAACTAAAGAACCTTGTAATGAGGGTGAAAGACGAGAGTGCAAAAAACGGTCTGAAACTCAACATCAAAAAAACTAAGATCATGGCCACTGGTCCCATCACCTCCTGGGAAATTGAAGGGGAAGATATGGAGGCAGTGACCGATTTTACTTTCTTGGGCTCCATGATCACTGCAGATGGAGACAGCAGCCCCGAAATTAAAAGACGCCTGCTTCTTGGGAGGAAAGCAATGACAAACCTTGACAGCATCTTAAAAAGCAGAGACATCACCTTGCCAACAAAAGTCCGAATAGTCAAAGCTATGGTTTTTCCTGTAGTGTTGTATGGAAGTGAGAGCTGGACCATAAAGAAAGCTGACAGCCGAAGAATTGATGCCTTTGAATTGTGGTGCTGGAGGAGACTCTTGAGAGTTCCCTGGACTGCAAAGAGAACAAACCTATCAATTCTAAAAGAAATCAACCCCGAGTGCTCACTGGAAGGACAGATCCTGAAGCTGAGGCTCCAGTACTTTGGCCATCTCATGAGAAGAGAAGACTCCTTGGAAAAGACTTTGATGTTGGGAAAGTGTGAAGGCAAGAAGAGAAGGGGACGACCGAGGATGAGATGGTTGGACAGTGTCATCGAAGCAACCAACATGAATTTGACACAACTCCGGGAGGCGGTGGAAGATAGGAGGGCCTGGCGTGCTCTGGTCCATGGGGTCACGAGGAGTCGGACACGACTAAACGACTGAACACACTTAGTACTGCAAAGCTGGAAGGGAGCTAAGACCCTGCCAAGGAGGCCCAGTTGGGAATTGAACACCCAACCTCAACCACTGAACTATCCAACAGTTCCATGAGCCTTGGAATGAATAGTGATACTGTGAATGTTTGTGCCTTTTGAACATTTAAGGCATTTCACATAACTAAGGCCTGGCAACTTTGATGAAGGACTCCCACTACAGTTATTGTTGAGGCATGATCTGAATCACTTTGAAGTGCGTATGTGGAGCCATGACACTGGTTTTCTTATCCAAATAGCACTTCCCCATCTTTGATTTTGCCAGGCTCCACTAAAACAGAAATGGTGAAAACAACACAACAAAAAGGTGCTGCATGGTCTGTCTGCCACTAATCCTTTACTATCGACCAGAGACAAACATTTTCCTGTTTAACCTGAGGAGTAATCTAATCCTGCTACACCCTCAGACACTATCTCAAATCAACCCACAAAAGCCTCCACATTCCTTCTAGTTACTTTAAATAGCCAATTCCCCTTTTAAAAGGCCTTTTCCATATCAGCTGATAATTGACCAAAGAAGAAGTAGCTTTTCCAAGTTCAACTAATTTCTTACCTGAATTTTGAAAAGCTACCACCATCATCCATGGTCCACAAGATAAAAACAGTGTAGCCAGAATAATGTAGTATATTCTATAGGACAGGGGGACAAAGAATAGTTCTAGGGCCACATGCAACCCACTCCACCGCACCAGGCTGTTTTTGTGATCCCAAGGCCCACCAGATTCTCCACTCCCTGCCCTTCCCCCAAAAAGGATTTTCCACAGGGGAAAGACAAAGACAACTTGCCACTTAAGGAGCAGCTATCTGAAGATGCCGGCCACAGAGACTGGCGAAACGTCAGGAAGAACAACCTTCAGAACACGGCCAAAGAGCCTGAAAGACCCAGAACAACCACGAGCAGCTATTTATTTATTTTAATATGTTACACCTCTCTCCCCACATGTGTTTAACACTGGAAAAATATTTTTTTTCAAAATAAAAATATTGACTTCTGACCACATCTAGTTTCATTTCACCTATCCACATTGAATGGTTTGTGCAGTCCCCAGCGGATTCTGGGAGCAGAAAACTGGTCCCTGAACCTGTCTAAACTGATCACTCCTGCTCTATAGACTGTCAAACTTGATGCCTGAAGATCTGAATGCAAAGCTCTTCAGACACCTAATCCTGCTTGGCAATTTGCCTTATAGTTTAGTTTTGTTTTTGTTAAAGAAGCAATGTCATACTACTCTCATAATGGGGAAAGTGAGGAAGAAATCTGGCACAATGGAACCTTCATGAGCAGAATATAAGCAATGAAACAAACTATTAGCATTGAAAGGAAAGCATGGATCATCAGTGAGAATAAGAAAGAAACTGGCTGGTAAGTCTAAAATATCCTTCATCTCATCTCCCTCTCTCTCTCCCTCCCTCCCTCTCTCCCTGTAAAACATAAAGCAATTAGGGGCATCTTAAAGATTATATATTACTCCTGTTGTGAATTATTATTGTGCTTTTTTTGCATACCTTTCGGCTGTAATTGAATTACCATAGGTCGCTTTTTGCATTCCATTATCATCTTTTACCATTTCCCCTTTCTACACCCTTGTTTTGCTCTTGTATGTGCATGTGATAATCTTTCATGTATCTCATGAAGTGGACTGTAATCCACGAAATATGATGTCATAATAGACGTGCTAGCCTTTAAGACACTTGGTTGCTTCTGGTGCAGCTAAAATGGCTAACACTTATCAATATCAATACCAAGTCTAATAGCACTTTAGAGGCTAACTGTTGGAGTGACTGGGAGGGACTTTTCTGGACTAGGGTGATTGTCTATCTATCCAGCGCTAACCAATTGTTACTTCCAGGTAGTGAATTCAAAGAGAACCCCAATTTTTTACTGAGTGTTCTATCCCTCTCTTTCATTCGTTGATGGCAGTTTTTTGTTGCTGTTGATCTGTTCAATTGGCTGCTAGTATGTCTACAGTAAAAACAGTATACAAAAGTGTAATTTCAAGCAACTGTAAGTAATATTTTTTATTCTTTCTTCTACAAATGTCTCAGAATGAGTTACTGAGACTTTAAATGCCAGTTAAAGAGAAAGGGATGGATTCTGGGGAACATGCAGTTATTCTCCTCTCTGGATCTCTATGTAGACAAAGAGAATTTTACCAGAAATTCGAAATTCTACAACCCTAACAAGATTTGCCATAATTTGCAACTAGAATAGACCCACTTAATTTCTAGAACTTACAGCAGTTCACTACTACAGCCCACTTCATCAGATGCATTCCAAACAAGTGGATTATTATCAATTTTTCACCTTCACATCCTTAAGACTTATGCCTTCCAGTTTGCTTTTGTTTAGAAATATGGTATCTGTTTAGATATAAAAGATTTTCTTTGTGAGGTTTGTTTGTTTGTTTGTTTGTTTGTTTGTTTGTTTATTTATTTATTGCATTTATATGCCGCCCATCTAGACATAATCCAATCTGGGCGGCTCACAACATACAAGATAAAAACAATTTAAAATATACACAGTTTTACATTAAAAAAAACCAAAATGATATAAAAATATCGTAAATTTACAATTTTAACAATTAATTTAAAGCAAACAGTCGCAAGATGGCAAGAATCAAAAGAAGAGAAATAAGAAATAAGAATGACTTAATTGACTGAAGGGAAGGTCTGCTTGAATAGCCAAGTTTTCAGCTGGCTTTTGAAAATGCCCAGCGAGGGTGCCAGCCAAATTTCGGTAGGGAGGGTGTTCCACAGCCGAGGGGCCACCGCCGAGAAGGCCCAGTTTCTTGTTTTTTCCTTCCGGGCCTCCCTAGGCGTCAGACCCCTCAGCCATCCCTGCTGGCTGTTTCGGGTGATTCGGGTTGATGCATTTCTCTTCCATGAAGGTGAAGCGGTATGTACTATGTGCATCTCTCTAAGGCCATAGACTCCATGATGAAAACCAGAGTATCTTTAGAAATTTAACTTGGATTCTCTCACATCAAAATGAAAAAGTACTTATCACAAGAGTACTTCCTATCAACCAAGCAGCAGTATGAGAATAGCACCACCTAGAACATGCTGAGCAGTCACTATTTATTAGCTGCTGGCCTCTGGAAGTTAAGATTGTCTTTACAGCTACCAACAGCTGTCCACTAGTCGGTCTGACTCTCTTCTTTCTACTGCAGTTGTTATACTATTCCATGTAATACAGTTGTTCACAACTTATTCTCTAATTTGTTAAAACGTTTCTCCCTAACCTTTATCTGAAGATGACAGAGCAAGGTGCAAGTCAGCACCTGTCCAAATGATATCTTGTCTTTCTTCTGCTGAGAATAGGAAATGAATTTATAGTAAATACCCACGTTTTCTTTCCTCTAGTTTTATCTGGATAACTTTTGTTCTTCTGTAGGTGGCTATTTGCAACTGTAGTGCAGAGTTTTAAAATACCACATTGTGAAGACTGAGAAGCAACCTGTTCCTACAGATAAAAGAGAATAAAGAGTTAAATTTTAAAATCACAACTCTTGATCAGAACAGATGCATCCTGGGAGTGACAGTCTTAAAAGGGTTCCTCCCTCCTTGTGAAGCTGTGAGAAAGGCAATTGGGTTCCTTGCCAAACCTTTTATTAGGAAGGCACGCTTCCTTAATACTTAATCAGAAATTAATGGGAAGAGTTTGCTGACTGCTCACCCATAGAGGGAGGTAGGAGGTCTCATCAAGAACAAGTCTGCAAGGAAGAGTGGAGAAGACTACACAGCTCAAAAGAGGTCAGTATGTTCCTCAGATATCCTCAGGCCAAACACTGGCATAATTGTGGCTGGCAGCTCTCCTGTGCTATTCCTGTCTAAGCAGTTTTTAACTTGTTCATGAATATTATAGCTAGAGATATTAAAATCTTATCAGTGTCTGAATCTCACCTACATATTTTTCTCCTGTCCTTGTTTCGGGATGAGAGATTCCATTCCTTCTTCCTGCAGTTACGTTAGGGCACATTTTTATGCATTTCCAAATCTGTACATTTATTTATGCCCCGTACTTAATATACAAAGTTTCTTCCATTGACTAAGATGTGTCTGTGTGTACTTTTTAAATGTTATGCATTTTGAGCATCCACATTTTAAAACCCACGCATTTTGTACATACTTTATTTCTCACAAATACCCATAAATCTCATAAATGTGAGACTTCTTGAAGCAAGAGGAGTTTCTTCTCACAACAAATCTAAGGCGATAAAGAAAGACAACATTGACTGAGATTGCTGAATGAAATGAAATTCTTTTCATTACATTAAATACTGTTGTTTTCAAAACAATGGATATCACAAGAACTTATTTACAATAAAAAAGGTACAAGGATGGCCGCTTTTTCATAGCTGAGATCCTGTTCTTTCAAGCTACACCCACAGTTTATTGCACTATATATATATATATATATATATATATATATATATATATATATATATATATATATATATATATATATATATATATATATATATATATATATATATATATATATATATATATATATATATATATATATATATATATATATATATATATATATATATATATATATATATATATAAAATATAAAATTACATACATACATACACACACACACACACACACACACACACACACACACACTAGACCAAGGCTTATCTTATAGTCTGGTATTCCATTTCCAGTAATAAGAGGCCAGCAATGACAAATAAAACATGTACATAGGATCTGGACAATATCATACTGTAACTGACATCCTGTTGCTTAGCACAGTAGTTGCAATTATTGTGAATCCATTGAATCAGTGGGGATTTGGTGGGTCAACACTTCCGTAAATTCCATAAATTCAGTGGGTCTATTCTAGCTGCAACTTGCTACAGTAAGCAACAGGATTTCAGCCAGTGACTCATCTTCTGAAATATATTTGGCTAAAAGTTGACTGTATTCTAAGTACTGTACCAGCAAACTATAGTTTTCTCTTCCATAGGATACCATTTTTCCATGTATAAGACACCCCCCACTTATCTAACCCAAAATTAAGAAATCTAAGCTGGGCTTAGCAAGTGGAAGGAGAAAGGGATCAGAGCCATCCCACAGCTGCACAATCACTTTGATCCCTTCCCCCCTCCACTTGCTAAACCCTGCAGGGCTTAGCAAGTGGAAGGCATAAGGGATCAAAGGGCTGCAAGATTGCTTCGATCCCTGCTTTCTCCCTTCGTGCTAAGCCCCATGGGGCTTAGCAAAAAGAGGAGGGAAAGGATCAAAGCACTGCAGGATCCTTAGTGTAGGAAGCTAAGCCTCGTGATTGAAGGAAGCCTGTTTGCAGAGGCAAGGTAGGGGCTATTTTGTTCTCTTCCCAGCTTGCTTCCATATATAAGATGACACTCAATTTTTTGTCTAAAGATTTTAGACAAAAGTATGGTCTTATACACAGAAAAGAATGTATTGATTAGTTCAGACAACTGTAAGAGTTTTTTCTAAACTAAAACCTCAGTGTTGTTCTTTAGTTGTTAGGTTGTGTCCAACTCTTTGTAAACCCATGGACCAGAGCATGGCAGGCCCTCCTGTCTTCCACTGCCTCCCGGAGTTTGGTCAAATGCATGTTGGTAGCTTTGATGACACTGTCCAACCATCTCATCCTCTGTCGTCCCATTCTCCTCTGTACCTCAGTATTCAGATTTAATTGCAGTGTTGGCACTTTGAAAGAAATAATTTGGGTTTGTGTTGCAGTTTGGGCACTTGGGCTCAAAAAGGTTCGTCATCATTGGTATACAGTATATTATCCTTTTTTGTGCATGCCTAGCTAATGGAGATCTTACTTTCAAGACAATCAGGGTGGCTCTATACAAAATAGATTGGAGCAAACTGGTAATGCAACTACTAGTGTGAGTAAACCGACTTATAGGCCTTGCACAAAGAAGCATCTAGTACCTTCTTGTGCAAGCATAAATTGACAATACTCATTGGGAATAAGGGCATTACTTCTGCAAACAGGAAACTCCGTTATGCACTGGCAGGAAATAACAGTACTCCAGTGACACTAAACAGGACTCTGTCCTAAATTTAATCCCATTATTAAGCTTCATTAATAGAGATGGGGACGAAGCAGGGTCCGTTGGTTGTCAAACTTGACCTGCGAACCACGAATTGCCCCCCAGTGGTCAGATGAACAACGAATCAAATCGTCCAAAGGGAAAATCTCTCTTTGCTTATGCCCCTGAGGAACAGCTGATCCGTGGGAGCATAAGCAGATACAGAACAAAGGAACGAATATAAAAGGGTTATATTCATTGCTTCACATTAGTCAGGGTCTCCGGACCCCAAGAATATGAAGCAATGAATATTTGAAGATTCAAGGATATTCAACGAATATCCCTATTTGTTTTTACATTCATCCCCATGTCTATTCATTAACAAGACAGCTACTGTATATGTACACTGACACCGTTTCTATTCACTTTCAGTGATTCATTCACATGTATAGATCTGACCTAAGCAAAACCTGGGTGTAACAGATCATCTTCAGACTTTGTGTCTGTGAGCCCTTTATATAACATGATGCCACTTTCCCACTTCTTTCAAAACCACTTTAGTTTGTTGCTTTTGTAACATCAGAAGCTGCTTTATACATAATAAATACATACAGCCTGGCATTTCCCACAACTCTGAATGACAACAGCTTCTGGAAATCTGTACGTGTATAACCCAGTGAGTCCAGAAAGAATCCCCCCCCCCCACACACACTCCCCAAATATAGGAGAAAGGATGAGTGGGTAATCAAAACCTGGTATTTATGGTTCTTGCATTCCTTCTTCCATTTCTTGTTTTGTCATTCTCTAAACCTGGCAATGCAGTTTAACTGGAGGACTTCAAACTTTTTTTTAATTGCCTATATTTCTTTTCCAAGTGCAAAGGCACAGCTTTGAACAACTTCATTAAAACTTGGAAACATAATCTATTGTAATGAAACAGCAATTTATCATAGAAAATTCTCCAGAATAATGCCATTTTTATTTAACCAATATCCAAAGTCATGTAGCGCCAGCAGCTATCAAAGTAAATCCTTCAGTCGCAGATGATGAAGGGAGGTATGCCAGGCTACATTTCCTTTCCTTGCCCACTACAGACGATTTGGCGAGCAACACACAAGAAGATGGGCTGCCCCGAACAACTCTCGGCTTCTCCACACGCCGATTCGTTTGCGCCGTATCCTCGAAGACCAGACTCGAAAAGCCAGCACAACGGAACCTCATCCGCTCCACGCAAGAGCGCCACAACTCTGCGCCTCCCTTCGCTTTTCAATGACGTCAAGAACTCTACGTCTGCGCAGAGCGACTCCTTTGCGCTCCTCAGAGGCGTTGTGGGCGTGGCTTGACGCGAGACGGGAGGAGGAGGCAGAATAGAGGGCGGGCGAGGGAGAAGAGAAGGAAGGAAGCCCCCCCCTCCCGAGCGCGCTTCAGCGTAGGGTGCGCGCGCTGGCTCTGGGTGTTTGCGTGACTGATTAGAAAGGTGTCGTCGGAGGCGCGCCCGCCCTCCGTCAAAAGGCTCAACGTTGCTGTCGCAGGCGCGTGGTCGGTGCCGCGCCTTTCTTTCCTCTGTCTTTCCTCTCCGCGCGCGCGCGCGCGCACTCCCGCTCTCTCTCTCTGGTTCTGGCCCTTTGGTGTGTGAGTGTGCACAAGTGGGGGAGGGGAGCGAATGAGGCGGCTCTGCCTTCCGCCGGTTCATCCTCCGTTTCCATCCCCTCCATGGTCCCTGCTCCACCCCGCTTAACAGGATAGCCGTCGCCTGCTGGGATTAGCCTCTGGAGCCGCACTGTGTGTGTGTGGGTCTGTGGGTATCTCTGTGTGTGTGTGTGTGTGTGGAGGGAGCGGGTGGGGAAAGGTGAGGACCTGGCGGCGGCAAGAGCAACGGACGAATCTGTGTGTGTATGTGTGTGTGTGTCCGTGGGAGAGAGACACACGCGGGAGGCTGAGGCCCGCAGGAGAAAGAAATAAGGAGCGGCGGCGGCGGCAGCACCGGGAGAGATTCGCGGCGTGGCCACTGACCCCTTCGCGGCGGATTTGGGCCGTTCGTTGTAAAGCGATTGGGATTTAACGTGGCGGTGACTGGCGGCGGCGGCGGCGTCGCGTTGTGTGGGGAGCGCGGAGGGGATCGTGCCCGCTCTCCCCCCTTCGCCTCGGCCGCCTGTGTGGCTAATTCCCCCCCATCTGGACCATGGCCGACGACGATGTGCTGTTCGAGGATGTATATGAGCTCTGCGAGGTGATCGGCAAGTAAGTGGAAGTGGATCGGGGGAAGAAGGCGAGGCAAATGGATGCGGGGTTGTTGTAAGGGTGTGTGTGTGGGGGGGGGGGGAGAGACGGAGGCGGCCGCGGGCAAAGCAGCAGCAGTTGGCTGCAAAGCCTCCTCCCCAAAGGGAAGGAGGGAAAGGGGGGGGGGAGAGATGCTGGGCTCAGTTCCCACCTGAGCTACTGCTGCTTATGCTGCGGCCCCTGTCTCTTTCTCTGAGGCAAGGAAAAGAAAGAGAGGGATCGGCTCCATGAGGTTACGGCTGAGTGCTATGACAAGCGGATTCATCGTGGCACCTAAGCGCTTTTGACACCCTGGAAGAAGGCACCTGATGGGGTCGTGCTTCCCTCCTGCCGCCACCTCTAGTCACCATGATTAAATTTGTTTAACCGGATGGTCCCCCCGGTTTTTCCTTATCCCAGTTCTGACACAAATCTGTGGGACCACTTGCCCACCAGGAAGGTAGGCAAGGAAGAAAGGGGCTGGGGAGGGGTGTTTTCCTTTCACATCTCTCTGCTGTGGACACCAGGTGCCTCCTGCTACATAATAACCAGCTCCTTAGTGGCGATGTAAGTGACACTGAGGTTGTGCTCGGATTCTCTGAAATCTTTCCACACCCACTATGAATGTAAAAGGAGATTTTGGCCTTCTAAGGCTTATTATGCAACTGCTTTAAAAATCAGTATTTGAAGCTTACATGAAACCAAGTTGCAACCGTTGCTAGACTGACACTGCTGTCTGTTTGGAGTGTCTAGTTGGATGAGCTAGTTTGAAAATGGCAGCCCAAGTTCTCTCTGTTTATAAATGGTATAATTCTAAACTAGAAAAAAAAATGATCATGATAATTAAAAAAACTTTCAAAATAATTGATATTAGTTTTCTGAACTATCACCTTTCTCATTTTTTCTTTTTAAATAATCTTGATAAATAATCTTGTGAAATGAAAACACACTATTTTTCAAGAACAGAGAACTTTGCAGTTTGGAGTCAAGTGCAGGTGCTTTACACCTTTTGCAAGGGTAAAAAATACCTTGGTTTTCTTTCAGTTCTAATAGCTAAGATTGAATATGAAAATTATTTGCTTACTGTAAGACTTTGTACGAAAAAAATACTGCTTAACATGTTTTTCATTGTGTTTACTTCAAGATGTATGTTATGAAGTCAGAATTACCTTCTACTTAAAATATGTGGCCTAAATCTAACTGCTAAAGTAGTCCCATTGGACCATTTGCCAAATGTTAAGGCAATACATATGTAAATCCTATTGCTTCATTCAGTCGGCTTAGTTTGGGACTGAAAATTGGATATAGGCCTTGGACACATTTGATGCCATTTTATCTTTTGCCAAACTTTTGGCTTATCATACTTTAACTGTATTGTGTGTGTTACAAGCATCTTACATCTATAGTCATTTACTTTGCCTGCAAGAAAAAAGAGTGTATGGTGTCATTTGGTCAGAATGTTAGAAGCATCAATAAGAAATTCAAACAACACTTTTTAGAATTCTGAAATACATATTCGTTTCATGGTAACTTTACATTATACTTTCTTGCATCTATCCTTTTGTTATAAATGCATAGCTATTACTGAATTGTATTGTAATAATGTATCTCAGAGTCCCATTTTGTATGAGTGATGTCACATTGAAGTCTCAATATTTTGTACTTGAGAAAATACAGTGCTTACTATAGGTATTTTCAGCATTAGTTTCTGAAGTGCTGTTCTTTGGCCTTACTATGAAATTTTAAATTAGGTGACCTGGTCTTTGCCTACCCCTTTGATCATTCTAATGTACTTTATACATTATTATAGTCTATTTTTTTTAAAAAAATTGATAAGTGTTCTATGTTTTAATCTGTTTATTTTACTTTTTGCTGTAACAGTCAATGTAAGTTTCCATTCTCCTTCTTCCCCACATGTATCCCACATGTTTTCTGGAACATCTCCCAAATATTTTCGGAGCATCTCCCAAATCCGTCCTCTGCAGACCAGATGTGGGATATGCAGGGCCTTAATCAGGAAGAACAATTCCATCCTCCAGATTAATAGTGGTTCCCAACATTGGGTCCCCAGGTGTTTTTAGACTAAAACTCCCGGAAGCCTTTCCCTCTAGCTGTGCTGGCCAACATTTCTGGGAGTTGTATGCCAAGAACATCTGGGGACCCAAAGTTTGGGAATCTCTGTTCCAGAAGAATCACTTCTATTGGAAGAAGGATGTCACTGCATCCAACTGAATTTTAAGTTGTCTCCTCGGGGTTTAGCCTTTAAAGATAAAGTTTTAAAATTAAGTAAAATAGTTAATAAACCAATAAATCCAACACTACATAAAGTAGTTTGGCAAGTGAAAGTTAATTAACTAAATATGGATATTATTAATAATTACCCTATGTTTGTGGAATGTGAATAACACAAGATTATTCTGCTTATGATGAACAACAACTCTTGCCAATTCTTCCCTCAATTGCAGCTTTCATAATTTTATAAACATTTTGTTTAGTTTTTAATGTTCTAGTAAAGGGTTAAGTACTCCTAGGTGAACAGGTTTGGGGAGGGACCATAGTGCAGTAGTAGAGCCCATGATCTGTGTGCATAGGACTCATTGACATCTCTTAGCAGATGATGGGAAGGATCTGTGGCTGTGACCAAAGACAGTTATATTAATTAGAGTAGACAATACAGATTAAATGCATAAGTAGTTCCTTGTAGTCTAAGTAGAAACACAAAGTTTTAAGAAATTTTGAAAGAATTTAAAAAGTTTTTTTTCAAACATTAAAAAAGAATGGGACAGGGAGACAACATGCAGGCCAGAATTGAATTGCTGTTTTACACTTCCATAAGAGGAAAGTGTTGTGCAGCCCAAATTATGGCTCTGCCATGTACTAAAGACAGATGCTAACTGTGCACCCTTACTACCTAAGCACATACATTTTAGTTTTTGCCAGCAGAGAAGCAGAAAAAAGTGAATCAAAAAAAGCTGCACATTTTCTAATAAAATAAAGTGTATTATTTTGACAGAAATAAGTTTGCTTCTATGGTGACTGGTTTCATCAAACCAGAAAAGGTCACTAGAATAAAGCAAATAGCAATCCAGAAACTATGAGGGGCTGTCTTTATGCTCTTCCCTGGAACATGGTGAAAACCATATATGCAGAAATCAATGTTGGGTTTGAGTGCTGTGTGTTTTTACACCTTCTATCGGAATTACTGTACTCTAGTTCTTTAGAGTGTGCAAGCCTTCATAATATAAAATTCCTAATAGGAGTTGGCCAGTTGGGATTTTTGGATTACACATCCCATAATTTTCCATTCTGGGAATACTGTTTGACAGCTGGATACCTAAAGATGGCTCACCTTGAAGAAAGTTTTACTGCCAAACTTCCTGTTCAGTGCTGGCTGGGAGCTTCCTTTCTGAACAGTAAGCTTGAGTGGAGCCAGGCCTAGCTAGGCCACAAAGCTTTCAGGTTTAGGCCTTTCACCCAGGTGAGCCCTATTCAGGTTTTTCTAAGTATCTGAGAATGGAACTCTCAAAATGGAAAATTATGGGAATTGTAGTCTCTAAATTCCAAATGGTATATTGCTAATTCTTAGCATTTTGAATGAGTGTATCATTGATTTAAAGTATTTTGATCAATCTGAAAGAGAAAATATTTTTGAGTTTTCTCCCTTGTATTCCCCAAATGGAATATTCAACCTGGCAACCATTTTCTACTTTGGTGAAGACAGTCACAGCAGCCTTCATCAATTTTATCGAGTCTTTAAAAGATTTCCCTTTATTGAACCAGGTATTCAGCATACTGTATATTTTCAGAGGATTATAGCATTTTAGTCATTATGAGGAGGCTGAGGAAGTCCAATCCATTCTTGAAAACTTCAGATTTCTTCCCCTCCCAACTTTCTTTGCATGGGAAAAGTCTGTGTATTAGCCCTTTTGCACACCTAATTGCTTAAAAGATAAATCTGTTCCCTCTTCTTTTGCTCTATTTTTGAGTATGTGAACAGGCTGCTTCAACCAACCAACCAGGTTGTTTCAACCAACCATTCAAGAACACAACCATGTATTTGTTAGAGCCTTGCCTGCTATGCCTTGTGAAATAACCAGAGCTGATTTTAATATGTATGAGAAATAATAAACACTTCACTAAGATATTATCTTTTCTTCTTTAAAATAAACAATGGTGAAATCACTTATTTAAATTTCCATTTAGCTTTGTGGCCTTGAAAGGCCTTCAGTGTGCCATTCTTAAGCACTAGGATCCTGGATATATGATGGCCCATTAACCCCATCCTCTCAAGGTAATCTTGGAGAGCATTGATTGTATTCTTTCCAGTCTGGTTTGTGGTATCCTTTTTTGTCTTGTCTTGGAATTGTAGTAGCCTGGTTCTAACTGAAGGGAAGTGTTCAGAAGGTAGTGCTAGGAAACCTCTGCTCCATGCACTGACAAATCATGCATGCTGAGGTTCAAAGTTTCATATTATCCCTCATAGTTTTTTATATTTGGAAAGCTAGAAGACTGCAGAGATAGATGAAGGTATATAGTTGATTTAAACTGTGGTTTCACTGTTCATAGAGAGCACTTTGGGAATTCATGTGATTTCACACTTACTGGGGAAATGAAGCATTTTGCTTGCTACAGCTGGTTTACTGGCTGTGCCCTTGTCTAAAGATGGATGGCTTTGCTTCATTAGTACATATTCTGGTTATGCTCAGGCATCACTATCTTCCCTTGTAATGTTGTTTGCATTTGGCATCTCTTGAAATCTGACTAGAAGCTACAGTTGGTGTACAATACAATGCTGTGCTGGTAGGATCTGTAGATATCTGATCATATTACACCTGTTTTCTATGAGTTACATTGGCTGTCTATTTCTGTACTTGGTTTAATGGACAGATTGGCTTTAGGATGTCCTGTGGGTTTGCTTGAGCTTTAATATAATACCCAGTGTCCTGCTGACTGGTTCACCAATGAGAAAGGGGTGATTGTGGAATGCCATAGATGGGCATTTTTTCTGATGAGCCCAGATCTTTGGAATATTTTCCCCAAGAGGTGTGTACAATTCTGTTTTTCTGGCCCTTGTTCCAGTCTGCAGTTGGTTGATTTTCTGTATTATGCTTTTAAGAAAGATGTTGTATGGTAGACCTGTCTTAATTAGTTTTTAAAGATTAATCTGAGACATTATTGCTTTTGTAGAATTATTATTTACTGTATAATTCAAAAAAACATTGTAGTTCTCCTTGTGAAGGATATCAGGCTAAATAGTGAGTTAGAAATCAATTAAGTAATAAAAAATTAACAGCCTAAATCCTATTGCAGGTTCCAATGAGAGTAGACCACACAGCCCCAACAATGTCATCAGTTACCAATGATAATTTTAAATTTAAGGTTCCCTATCCCTCCCTTCCTCATGATTCAGTGCTTCCTAGATATCCCTTTCAACCTGGGGAAGCCTTTAGGGGCCTTAGGAAGGGGGGACCTTTAATATCCTAAAATCACTGCCAGCAGTCTTTAAGCATCGTCGTCATTGTTTAGTCGTGTCCGACTCTTCGTGACCCCATGGACCAGAGCACACCAGGCCCTCCTATCTTCCACTGCCTCCTGGAGTTATGTCAAATTCATGTTGGTTGCTTCCATGACACTGTCCAACCATCTCATCCTCTGTTGTCCCCTTCTCCTCTTGCCTTCACACTTTCCCAACATCAAGGTCTTTTCCAAGGAGTCTTCTCTTCTCATGAGATGGCCAAAGTACTGGAGCCTCAACTTCAGGATCTGTCCTTCCAGTGAGCACTCAAGGTTGATTTCCTTTAGAACGGATAGGTTTGTTCTCCTTGAAGTCCAGGGGACTCTCAAGAGCCTCCTCCAGCACCACAATTCAAAGGCATCAGTTCTTCGGTGGTCATCTTTTTCTATGGTCCAGCTCTCACTTCCGTACATCACTACAGGAAAAACCATAGCTTTGACTATTCTGATTTTTGTTGGCAAGGTGATGTCTCTGCTTTTTAAGATGCTGTCTAGGTTTCTCATTGCTTTCCTCCCAAGAAGCAGGCGTCTTTTAGTTTCGTGGCTGCTGTCTCCATCTGCTGTGATCATGGAGCCCAAGAAAGTAAAATCTGTCACTGCCTCCATATCTTCCCCTTCAATTTCCCAGGAGGTGATGGGACCAGTGGCCATGATCTTAGTTTTTTTGATGTTGAGTTTCAGGTCGTTTTTTGCACTCTCCTCTTTCACCCTCATTACAAGCTTTTTTAATTCCTCCTCACTTTCTGCCATCAGAGTGATATCTGCATATCGGAGGTTGTTGATATTTCTTTCGGCAATCTTAATTCCGGCTTGGGATTCATCCAGTCCAGCCTTCCGCATGATGTATTCTGCGTATAAGTTAAATAAGCAGGGGGACAATATACAGCCTTGTCGTACTCCTTTCCCAATTTTAAACTAATCAATTGTTCCATATCCAGTTCTGACTGTTGCTTCCTGTCCCACATATAGTCTTTAAGCATGCTAAGGTATAAATATATTCCCAAGTCTGGATATAGACTGTTTCTCACAATATGATTCGAGTGGAATTTGCATTCAAATGTGTTTAAGGGTACCGCTATTATTGTTTGTATTCAATGACCACCAATTTAGAAGTTAGTATTAATTTGTTGGTAATGTGAATAGGTCATGTACTTTAGAAGCTAATAGAAACCATATTAATTGCTAGACATGCTAATAATGTTTGTGTTATTAAATTTGTTTAGTGGAGATCAGGAAGGTTTTTGTGATAAATCAGAATCAATAATTCAGAGTCTAATACATACAGGGCTTGAAAAATTATAGAATGTCTCACCAGTCAATCAAAAATTTCGCCAATCAGCATGACCAGACTATAGCCTTGCAATTTATTGGGATTGGGAATCACTGATTTATACCCTCAGACTTGGGTTGCTTTATTACCTGCGTGCCTATGGGGTCATGAAGCTTGTATTTTGAATGCCTTTCTTTTGAATGTCTCCAGCAAAAATAAAACTGAAAGCAAAAGTGCTCAGCTTCTTAAGGAGCCACAGTTCCCTTCTCGTTCGGTTGAAATTGGGAGCAGGAATCTCCATATTCTTCAGCTTGGGACTACTCTACATTCTCTTGCAGATATCTCTATGTGCCGCTTGAACTCTCTTCTCGCGAAAAGAGGGCAGTTTTCCTTTTCCAATGGGAGAGGGAGGGGAGGACTGCAGGATTAGAAAGAGAGATAGAGATGGGCGGAGGGTAAGGAGGCAGGGAGGGAGGGAGCTCTGACTCATCAAGCAGCATTTTTCACTTGTCACAGGCGAGTGGACAAGTGCATTTTTCAAGCCCTGAAAATATATATAGTTTTGTTTTCCTCTGTGATTTATACATATATGCGAGCTAGTAATCTATTGTGTTTTTACAATTAAAAGAATTGCATAATTTGTTTGTAAAGTCATTCTGGTTGTCTGTCCCATGCTTGGTCATAACTAGGTCTTACAGTTGGTTGTTAACCCAGGAGCACAATACCTGACCAGAACACTGCAAAAAGAGTTTATGTAATTTCTGTTATGTGCAGTATATTTTGCAATAGAATTCTAGCCATATATATTATAATTACTGTTGAATAGCTGTTTCTTGAATTACTTCTTAACAGAAGAATTTAGCTTAAAACACTGATACAGTGTTTAAATAACTTGGTCTTTAATTTTAATTCATTTCTTGATGTTTAAAGTAAAACATCTTGTTTAGATAAAAGCAGTCTGGGGAGATTTTATTTCATATATTTAACTAGTTCAGAATAGAGGGTGTATTTGCTCAGAAGAGATGCTGTGGCTTTTGTGTATGAAGTGTTTTTTTCCCTTCAAAGAACAAAAATTCAAACTGAGTTAGAATAGTTGTTAACATGTATTCTTATATTGAAGAAACAGGCAGGAAAGTTTTTGGCTAAATATGTTCTTGATTTAATTTTAAGAATCCATCAATGAAGTCTGACAGCATCTCTGTCTTGGGATCTAAGACTATGTGAGGTATTTTCTGAAACTGAAATGAAAGCCTGTTGTTCTGTGCATCATCACCAACTCCTTGTTTGTAATAGTTTGTTCCAAAAGATCACAGGGTTGTGGGATAAGACAGTGTTGCACAGCTGGACTTTCAGGCTGGTGCAGAAATGCAGTGGATCTTGTGTACCACTACCTCTACTCATGTATACCTAATATTTTCTGAAGCCAATTAAAACTCTTTAGACCTTTAAGGTGTTGGGGCTGAACTTCTGGAAGTTGAAGGCTCTGATAAGTTTATTATAAAAACTCAGAGATCAACAAATAAAAACTAGTAGATTACAATCTACTTTCTGTAGGACATTGGAAATCCCACTCCCTTCATGGAATTAAGTTTCTTAGGTAAATATATCTGTGAAGATTCTCCATCATCCAGGTGTGGTTATCTCGAAGTTGAGTCATGGCAACTGGACTTCTTTCTTGTTAGGTTGAAACGTTTCGCTACTCATTCAAGCAGCTTCTGACTGAAGAAGCTGCTTGGATGAGTAGCGAAAAGTTTCAACGTAATAAGAAAGAAGTCCAGTTGCCATGACTCAACTTCTAGATTCATAGGTAAGGTGGGCTGCCTGGAATAATGAATAGAAATATTTCACTTTGTAACATTTCATTGCAGATCCCATGTATATCATTTACAGCTTTTGTTGGGCAAAAGGTTAAAATATATTTCTGGATTGAGTTATATGTTTCTCAGCGGTTTTCTTGTTTGTATGTATGCAAGATTTTGTTGATGTGCCTGTTTCTGTAGCTTGAACTTCCACTAGTCATTTCAATTTCTTTTTTTGTGGTTTCTGGGAAGATCTAGTTGGCAGGCACTTTTCTAAAAAGATTTTGTTGAGAATTGTCTTAATTTCATCAGCATAATCATGCTGAAAGTTTAGAAATCCTTTGAGAACTAACTAAAGGCAAAGAATGGTACCTGTACATCAGTACAGTATGTCAGTATGTAGCAGAATTCTATATCGTAGTGCATTGATGGGTGATTGCCATAAGCTGGTAGGGCTATAGCTGCCAATATGATACAAATGTTGAAAGTGGGTAGAACCATCCTTCCTAATATGCTTTAGCCATTTTTGTGATGTACTTGTATCTCAGAACATTGTAGACAGCTACAGTTAGAATCTCACTAGTAAATTTTAACAATAGCTTTCCAGACTGTCTCAATCTGTAGCCCTGATTTCCCACTTTTACTGAATTGCAAAATCCCATTTTGATTTTAGACGTACATCTCGTTAGTAAAATTATATATCTGGTTTAGAAGGTTTATCACAATTAATATTTTTTATATTGACAGTCTTCCAGTAAAACATAATTTGTTTAAAATGTTGGAGAAAGTTTTTAAGCATGCATATTGCAAATTTTCTATTGTGTATTTAAGGTACTATTTATAATTACAGTTTGCATTATAAAACGGTGGTGTTTTTTTTAAAGTATTGGAATTCATTTTTGCTTGAGTCTATTACTATTCTCCCATTAGGGTCACATTGGTTAATTTAAAAGTTTTATGCACACAAAAAGATACAGACCTCAGTAATAACAAGAAGTTCCAAGCAGCAGTTGGTTTTCATCATCACCCAAAACATTCTGAAAGGGTATTTTCTACACTAAGCCAAAAAAATAAAAAAAGGAAGCAGTGATGAGGTCAGAATAGCTTCCCTGGGAATAGCTTCCTATTTCACATCATAATCTATCAGGAAAACTGAGAGGATTTGTATATAATCTGAAACCTGCTGAAGCAGGACCTCTCATTGCTCTGATTAAATTAATTGTTACTAGAGAAAGTTATTCCTAAGGCAACCATGTTCCAAATTATTCTTGGCTTTAAAGGTAAGAATCATTACTTTTATCGGGTCTGCAAATGAATAGATTAAGAAAAAAACCTAACAATATTGAGATTATTGGCTTGTGCCAGTTACTAGTCTGATAGTGGTGTTTTGAATTAATTAAATTTTATGAAAACGTTTTCCAAGGACAGAGCTCATTATAGTAATCCAACTTAGAAGTTACCAGAGTCTGAATGACTGTGGCAAAGTGTATTTTTCCAGAGACATGCTCTGCTTGAAATACCATGGCTTCATTATAATGCCCTGAAACAGAGAGACTCTACAGCAAAGTTGCTGAGATGGTATTCATATGGTTATTTACCTATCATATTTGGGTTTGAAGGGATGTGGTGGCGCAGCGGGTTAAACTGCAGAAGCCTCTGTGCTGCAGGGTTAGAAGACCAGCAGTCGTAAGATCGAATCCACGCGATGGAGTGAACTCCTGTCACTTTGTCCCAGCTCCTTGCCAACCTAGCAGTTCAAAAGCATGTAAATGCGAGTAGATAAATAGGTACCACCTCAGTGGGAAGGTAACAGCGTTCTGTGCATAAGTCGTGCTGGCCACGTGACAACGGAAACTGTCTTCAGACAGATGCTGGCTCTACAGCTTGGAAACGGGAATGAGCACCGCCCCCTAGAGTTGGACACGACTGACTAAATGTCAGGGGGAATGTTTACCTTTACCTAGTTGGGTTTAATTGAAAATGGTAGTGGTTAGTTCAGTACAGAATGTATTTCTCCCCTCTTCTAGTGTTTCTGTCCCCCCCCCCTTCTTTGCTTCTCCTGTTTAAAGTTATGCTACTGAATATGAATTGCTTCAGATCCGCAACAGGTAATGACTGACCTACCTAAACCTGTGTGTGGTGTATGGCTAGGGAAACGGATGTTAACCCAAGATATCTGATTCAGTTTCAGCCACAAAACTTACTAGATGACCTCAGGCCAGTCACCATTAGGGATATGAATCCTCACTGTTTTTCTTCTTTATGAGAAACAGGAACCACAAAATTATTCTCGTTACATTGTGAGAGAATGGGGCATATATGTAGTGTTTACAATAAGCAGAGGCTCTCATTGTCAAACTAAGGAAAATTGGCAATAAGATGAATTGTGCATAATACAGTTTTGTAGTCTGGGCTTTTAAGGATTTTAAAAGAGATTGTTTGGATCATTTTGAACAGCCATCGAGCCATTCTATACAGTACTTACTGTTCAGGATAGGGGGTGCTGTCAGTAGAAGCGTACTGGTTTTGTATAGACAGGTTTTATAAATTATGGAGATCTTGGCAAATAAAAATAACTCAGCTTGTCCTGCTGTCATCTGTCACAAACTTCCAAATTGTGTCTTAGTGAATTGAGACAACTTAAATCAATGAAAATGAAGATTTGGGGAGTGTTCTTTACAGCCTTAGCCATCAAGTGGGGTTGTGAGTAGGGGGAACATTTCTATGACATCTCTGCAACCTACATTTAAACCCATAAGCAAGTTCAACATGTTTATGATAATCTGGCCTTTCTCATAACATTACTTATGTTCAAATACACCCATAAATGCTCAAACATAAATTGTAGGAAAAAATATGACATCATAGAAATCCTCCCCCTAGTTATGAGAATAAATGGTGTGTAAGGGGTACCATAAATTGTGTCTAAATCTCCCGTGAGCAGTATCTTGCTCAGAGAAAGAGTGGTTCCTCTATCTGCTCATGACAAGGTGGAAGACAGTTTTTGATGGTGTTCTTAGGGGTAGGATTTTCAGAATTAACAAACTCCCAACTGAATAATTCAGTAAGACCCCAGGTGTACGGAGGCAGCCTCTGATGGAACTCATTCCCCCTTGCATCTTTTAAAGTCACAGGAAATCCTGCAACTCCTACAGTGCAGTAAGGCAGTGGTTCTTAACCTTGGGTTACTCAGGTGTTTTTGAACCTCAACTCCCAGAAATCCCAGCCAGCACAGCTGGCGGTGAAGGCTTCTGGGAGTTGCAGTCCAAAAACACCTGAGTAACCCAAGGTTAAGAACCACTGCAGTAAGGTACCTTTCTAACAGTTTCAAGAAATGACTCAGGAACAACAAGGAAGTAATAGGGCTGCTCTACCCTCTGCTGGTTTGAGGGCTCTCACTCCCATGTTTTGCCCTAGGGGTAGTTCCCTCCAAATTATGGGAGAATTTAATTATGTGCTGTCAAGTGAATTCTCATAAGTGGTTTATCATTCCCTTCTTCTGGAATCATTGTGCAGTCATGCAGCGTGTTCTAATCCCCCAAAATCTATTGTGGATGGTTAGGCAATTCTCTGCAGAGGGACAAAGAATAAAGGATACTGGCTTTAATTTCTCTTCAGTTTTTAGTAGTAGCACCTGCTGTTTTTAGTAGTGGCACCTTTACTCATGGAAGGACCTCTTTGAAGCAGGGCTGAAATGAAAATGTAAAGTTAAAGTTATAATATAATCCATGCTGCACCCACCCTCCCAATGTTTAGAAGACTTCTGAAAATGTTGCTTTTCAGAGAGGCCTTTTAATGCAACCCTTCCTTAATACTATGCCTTTGCCTTCTGTTTGGGTGTTATGCCTTTTGTAGTGTTTTGTTTTATTTATCTGATCAGTTTTATTTATTACCTTATTGTTTTTGTCATGTTTTATTCATGATGTTGTACCGTTTCCCTGAAAATAAGACCTAACCCGAAAATAAGCCCTAGTATGATTTTTCACGATGCTTGTAATTTAAGTCCTACCCCAAAAATAAGCCCCAGTTAAGTGAAATCCCACCCTCCACCATTGTGCAGCAACCAGAAGAAAATAACATGACTTTATTTGAATAAATGTAGATTGTTGTATGTACATGAAAAAAATAAAACATCCCATGAAAATAAGCCCTAATGCGTTTTTTGGAGCAAAAATTAATATGAGATCCTGTCTTGTTTTCAGGGAAACACGGCAAAACTACCTGGAACCGTGCTTTGCACTAATGGGGCAATATACAAATTAATTAAATTAATAAATATTTTACCCCCTGAAATAATGTGACCTGCCACTGAGGAAAACACAATGGCAAGTTAGATATTTAGTCTAATGTGACACTGTGGCTATTATTTGCTTGCACTTTTTGAAAAATTATAGGTATAATTGATGAGTAATTCAAATGTTGAAGGAAATTTGATAGGGGATTGGAAATTGAAAGGACATTTGCATTAATCTGGTTTGTTTATTTCTTTTCAAATTTATCTGGTTTGTGGTCTGCAACATGGTTGCTAAAAGTATCGATGTATCATTGGTTTCCTGTCATACAGAGGAAACTGCAAGCTTTTAGATTCTCTTATCTTTTTGTTTTTCAGATTATTTATTTTTAAACTGCACACATATTCTTGAATATATTTGTAAAAGAAATGCAACATCCTTTAGTCAGAATTGCCTGTATTTGGAAAAGAATGGTTGAAACAACCATGATTTACCATGTGGGAATGAAAAAAAGTCCAACATTCTAATTGGACAGGACAGAAATGCTGATTATATGGAAATTAAACTGCCAGTTTTTTGCTTCCATATTTGGTATATGAGACATGTAGGAAAATTGGACTGAGAATGAGTTAGAGTTTGACCCCTTGTTAATGCCTCTGTTGAGAATCTTATCTGACAAGAATATGTTTTCAAAGATTAATGGTCATAGGATTGCTATAGTTAATTTGTACATAAATCCCATTGACTTGAGTAGCTCTTGGTATAATTTTTTACAGACTATATTACAGTCATTGTTGATAATGAAGAAATATTATAATACTTGTTTCCGGTTATTGATATTCCTTAATCAGAATCCAGTCTTTTGCAGTACCATATGATACCAAGACTTCTCAGTAATATCTGCTAATACATTGGTGCCTCGCTTAGCGATCGCACCGTTTAGTGACGAAATCGCTTAGCAACGCTGTTTTTGCTATCACAAAAGCGATCGCTTTGCGATGTTCCCTATGGGGTATTTTCGCTTTGCGATGATCGGTTCCCTGCGATCATCGCAAAGCAACCCTTTTTGCACAGCTGATTGGCGGTTTCAAAATGGCCGCTGGGGAAAAAACATGACCGCCTGGTGTTTTCTGGGACAGATTCCTTGCTTTAGAGGCAGTGGAAATGGCGGCGCTATGGAGGATCTTCACTGAATGGTGAGTTTTAAGCCCATAGGAATGCATTAATCGCGTTTTAATGCGTTTCTATGGGCTTTTTATTTTCGCATTGAGATGTTTTCATTCAACAGCGATTTCACTGGAACGAATTAACGTCACAATGCAAGGCACCACTGTATTGTTTGTAATACGGAAAGTGTTACCAGTAACTGCAGATGTTCAAAAATATTAACCAAGTACTTATGTATTTGTATCCAAAATAACACTATCCAAACAGAAACTGGACAGTGTTAGCAAGAGTCTGTATAAACCCATGGTTTGCATAAGCACCGGCCAGTCAGAAGACTTGAGGAGAAAAACCTAAGTGATAGGTAGAATCCAGTGAAGGCTGAGCCTTCTGAGAAAATGTGAAAAGCTGGCTGGCTGAAGAATGGAGCAGCTAGAAACCTAAACAGAAGAACTCCACAGTGCAAGTCTTAGTAGAAGTCTGTAATACTGTGTATTACCGTAATTGTTTTCTCGGTTTTCTGCATGCCAACAGTACCTGTACACAATGGGAAGGCAGTAGCAGGCTTTAGGGGACCCCAAACATTCTATCATTATAATCAGCCTCATTTATCATGTTGCTTCTTTGCTTTATTTATTTACCCTGACTTTCTCCTAAAAAAGGATGTAGTGTGGATTACATTGTTAAAATCACAGTATTAAAAGCTAAAAACAGTAAAATATTCTAATATTAAATAAGAATTAATAAGATATTAAAATGGTAGCTAAAAGCATTACAAAAAATACATTTAGAAGCAACAAAATGTAAACCATCCTGTTTATTGTCTCCTAGACTGTCACTAAGGAAAAACTTGCCTGACAAGAAATGTCTTTGCCTGCTTGCAGAAGCACATAACCCTGTGGCAGGGAGTTCGTGTCTGGAAGCAGTAACAGAAAAGGGCCTCTCCCATGTCTCCATCAAGCACACTTGTGAGGGATGCTTGGACCAAGAGAAAGACCTGCCCTGATTATCTTAACACCTGGGCAGTCTCATAAAAGAAGATAAGGTTTTATTAGATAGCTTGGACCCAAGCCATTTAAGGCTTTCTTGGGCATCTTTTTTTGTGAAAAAGTCTCAAGTAATTGTATAGTTGAAATACAGTGGTGCCTCACACAACGATGTTAATTGGTTCCAAAAAAATCAATGTTGTGTGAAACATCGTTCTGTGAAACACCATTTCCCATAGGAATGCATTGAAAACCGGTTAATCCGTTCCAATTGGAACGGATTGCCATGTCTGAGTGAAAATCCCCATAGGAAACATCGCTGTGTGAAACAATGTTTCCTCCTTTGGAATGTATTGAAGCCGACTCAATACATTTCAGTGGCTTTGCGAAGTCCTTTTTCGCTCCTGTAAAAGTGTCTTACAATGTTTGGAAGCCGTTTTAAATGGTTGCAATGGTTAGCCCACCTCCTGAAACCTATGCAAACTGATTTTGGTGTTGTTCTGACACTTCGTTAATTTATGGTAATTTTTTGTTTTCCCCCCTCATTGAACTCCATGCATTTCAATGAGGGGGAAAAACAAAAAATTACCATAAATTAACGAAGTGTCAGAACAACACCAAAATCAGTTTGCGTAGGTTTCAGGAGGTGGGCTAACCATTGCAACCATTTAAAGCGGCTTCCAAACATTGTAAGACACTTTTACAGGAACGAAAAAGAGACATCGTTGTGTGAAAATCCCCCATAGGAAACATCGCTGTGTGAGGCGGCAAATTTAACAGAAAAAGGCATCGTTGTGTGAATTCATTGTTGTGTGAGGCACCCGTTGTAAAATAAAATGTGAAACAACACTTTCATACAAAGAAGAAATTACTGGGATAATCAATTAGCCTAAGGCCAATTATATCTATCAGATCAGATGCTTTGGTGTGAAACCTGGAGTAACATATTAATTTTTAATGTTGACATTAAAATAATTATTTTCACTTTAAACAGGAGGAACACATCTAGTCTTGAGAAAACAACATTTTGAAAGTAACATTAAATGGTTATTTAAGTATTACTGTCTAAATTCATAAGTTGGCTTATTTCCTTATTTAATGCAAAATTAAGTCTTAATGTATTAACACATTTCAATGGTCTGCTGCTTATACTGGGGTATTGAAGGGTGGGTGGGCTGATATAACTTTAGAGAAGTTCTGTATTTATAGAGGAGGTGCAGAAGGTATTGAACTTCTGATTAGAAATGTCTTTTAGATATTGTGACTAACTTCTTGTAAGATACAGAAAGAGCAGATAAATGACCAATACATTTAGATTTCAACTTCAGTACTGATATTGAATGTCAATATGATGCTATTTGACTCTTCGGACTGACAAGCAAATTCTGACAACTTCAGTTTCACAGTTGCAGGACTTTTCAGTCTTGTGACAAAAAAAACAAGATGCTGGTTCCTAAGAAATCCACAGTCTAGCTAGCAGTAATAGTACTCTTATTGTTACTAGGATCAGCCAGAATCTTTCATGGTTCTTGAGACCTCCTCCTTAGATTAGTTAAACAAATAGGAAGGAGAGTGGGTGTGGAGGGAATTGCCTTGATGTTGAAGCCACGAGGTCAGCATTTAGTCGGTTTTACAGTGGAGTGTAGGAGGAGATAGAACCTAATCCAGTCAGCAGAGGGATGTCTATTGCAGCAAGATACAGAAAAAATCATCTGGGACCTTATTATTCATTTTTTATAGACAGAACTGTGCAGACTTATACTATTTGACTACAACTCCCCAAAAAACACTAATTGCACATCTCTAATTATAGCATAAGCTGTAGCCCACAAAATATTATATTATAATGAACTTGCTAGCCTTTAAGAAGTCATGTGGTTGTTATTTTAATCCAGTTAAGTCTCCCACTGGGTGCTATGCTGTTTTCAAATTACACCTCAGAGTGTTGGGACAGATAAGTGAAAAACATCTGATTGCCCATTTTTGAAAATATAAAATCCAGCAGTTACCCAGATGTCTTTGTTTTTAAATAAAATAAACAATTCCCTGCAACAGAAGCAGAAGATACCATTTTTTAAAAAACTAAATGCTCAGTTTAGTTCTTTGGGAGGAACAGTCTAATGAGCACCAAGACTATACCTTGCAGGAAGTACTGTGGTGGCTTAATTTAAATAGATAAATATATCAGCCTCAGGAAACGAGGTCTGGAGGAAAGTCATTACTGGCAGGGGGAGGGGACCTACAGGTGTGTTGATGTTCACTTATGGGCTACAATTCTAGGAATTCTTGGAGAAGTATGGGAACTGAAGTTTAAAAATGCAGAAGAACAAACCTCCAGTACATAATGGAGCAAAACAAATCTGGGTGGGCTGTTTTCAACCCTACAACTGAAAACATGCCTGAACCCAAACCATGGATACACAGTCCTAAACACAACCCCAATTTTTCAGTTTTAGTTTTGTTGATTTTTAAAGCTGTCAGTTAATGTATTCTCGAAGGCGTTCACAGGTGGGATCCGATGGTTGTTCTAGGTTTTTCGGGCTGTTTGGCCGTGTTCAGAACATGACCAAACAGCCCGGAAAACCTACAACAACCAACTGTCAGTTAATGTTGGACTAACTGTATATCAGTCTGTAAATCTGACAAAACCTTCTTCCCCCAGTATGAAGAAATGCTCTCATTTTTAAATGCATTTCTCCTAATGTCTCTTTTGAATTACTGCTTTCAGCTGCCATTCTTTGATTTAGAAGAATGTCAGTAAATGAATTCTTGTTTATTTTGGAGGGGGGGGGTCTAGAATTTGTCTATGGCCAAGAAAAATGATGAGAGAAAAGTGGGTTGTAGTACAGTATACAAATAACAGTGTAATATAGACTGCAGTTCTAGTAGTAAGGTGTTTGTGTATATTCTAGGATTTTGTTTCTTATTCAAACAAATTATAATATTAAATCCTGATGTGATTTGTCCTGGAACAGCATTCAGTTTTCTCTTTGGTTTGAGCCTTTATGGAAGTATACAAGCATATCCTGTGTTTAAGGTTGGGAGTGTAGCTTCAAGAATTGTCAGACAATATTGCCATAAGTTATAAATAAAATACTGGATTTGGAGAATTGTGCAAATATTATTTATTTATTTATTTATTTATTTATTTATTTATTTATTTATTTATTTATTTATTTATTTATTTATTTATTTATTTATTTATTTATATCCCACCCCTCTAGACCAGGTCTACTCGGGGCAGCTTACAGCATAAAATAAGACAATATAAAATATAGATAATCATAAAAATACAATTGGTATATTAGTTAATACAATTAATTTAGGAAAGAATTGCCAATAGGATAAATGGGAAAAAAAAATAAAAGACTTACCTGACTGGAGGGAAGGCCTGCTTAAATAACCAAGTTTTAACTGTCTTTTAAAAACACCCAGTGAGGGTGCAAGCCAAATTTCTGTAGGAAGGGCGTTCCATAGCTGAGGGGCCACCGCCGAGAAGGCCCGGTTTCTAGTTTTTTCCTTCCTAGCCTCTCTCGGCGTCAGACCCCTCAGCCGTCCCTGCTGGCGGTGACGGGTGATTCGGGTAGATCTGGGTGGAAGAAGATGATAACCAGGTTTCAAGGGTTTATTGTGATATGGTTATTGTTAAAGGAAGGTGAATAGAGTCAGCTGTCATTGGTGTACTACAATGTGTTTCTTTTTCTCTAGAATTGATCTGCTGGCATTAGATTAATTTTTGCATTGTTTCAATGTTATAAAACAGTTATTGTTGCAAAATTTCAGACTGGCATTTGCCAGATATGAAGGGCTTTGTAGCTCTAGTCATGGATTACATAATTCATTTTTCTCTCACTGTGCTTAGAAATGAGCACCTAGTCTCCACCCCCTCCAGTTTCTTCATGCAATTATTGGTAAGTATGAGGAGAAGAGATTCCACTCTTCATGTGAACAACAAGCCAGATTTTCCTAGCTTCTTGCTTGTGTGGTGACGGTGGAGGAAAGTAGGGCTAGAACATTGAGAGTAAAACCTGAACAAGGCTTGTTGTATCTTTGTATTACTAGCTTTTAAAACTGAATTCGTAGGTCCAGTCCTGAAACTGGTTCTCTTAGGATTCAGTAATTAAACCAATTCCTATAAATTCAGCTATACAGCGTCCTTCCAGTGTGAGATAGTCATTCTTTGTCTGTGCCTCAAGCAGATCTGTGCTGTATAATAAAATTATATAGACTAGATCACTGATGCCTAATAAAGGTGTCTTTTTTTGGCAGGGATGGTCAAGCTTAGGGATTTGCGTCCCTAGCCCCATTTGCACGTTGCAGGTTGCTGTGAAATGGCTGTTTAACCATTTTGTTGAAAAAGTAGTTTTTCAACTGAAACATAAAACAGATTTGGACATGTTTGTTGATTCCATAAGACCTTGTCTAATTTGGTTGTCTTGTTATAGCACCAGATTCTGTTGTAATCTCCCCCAATTCAGCTCCCAAGCTGTCATAGGTTAATTTTTCTTCTGCTGTGATATGCTATCTAGAGTTTGATTCAGCTTGAATATCCAGTGTTACTGATAACCTGTTCTAATAAGTTTTGTCAGCACAGTACTAAAGCCCAAGTATATGTACAGCAACATATTGAATGGCATAGCCATAGAATGGATGATTTGAAGGTTCCAGTGGCTAATTTTCCACATGTAAAACCTACCCAGAGATTCTCTCCAGCCTCCTGAAATGACAAAAAAGATCAGGTTCTCATTTCCAGAATTCCATTTCCATATTTTATTTTGATTTTATTTAGGAGGATTTCCCTGAATTAAGAGGGTCCTATATCCTTTTTTATAACAGAACCACAGCTTCCATGGAAGCTTCCAGCAGGAGAATTTGAAGTTTTTCACTCTCTCATATCTCTTAGTAATGGGTGGTGGACTGTTGAGAGCTGCAAAAACAATCTTGGGATGTAGGGCATGCAATCTGTAGGCCATTATTGGCTATCCCTGCTCTTGGAGCTAGGTCTTCTGCATAACATTACAGGTAGGTTTCTTGAGGTCCAAAGAGCACTTACCAGTGCTATACCATATGAATTGGTTACCAGCATTCAAGGTACAACTCATTCATCAGTACCCTATTCCTAGTCCCAATTAAAAGCAATCCCATTGGGTGAAAAACACTTGTTTTTAGATTGTAATTGCATATAAAATCATTCATAGAGGGTAAGGGGTAGGAAGTCTTCTGCATTTTTACAGCAGTTTTCTTCAATTAGTCTACTAATTGACTCTGAGTAATGATAAATTATATCTCTTTTGCACTAACGTTCCTTACTGTTTGCATTTGTCAGCATTTCTTTCCAGATAATGCATCTTTAAACAGAGGAGTTGGTATCAACCTGAGGAATTAAATTTAAGTGCTATTGCCTGTAGCCTATGATCCTAGTGGAATCATTAGTCATAATGACTTTTAGTAATAATTTACTTACACATACAAAAATATCTTCGTTGTCAGGGGGAAAATACCAAAAATATGTAATGCTTAAATGTAAAAACAATGTGACAAGCAACTTGAGAAATGCAGTGTTTTTATAAGAAATGAATCAGAAATGAAAGAGAGCCCCATAGTGGAACAATATTTTTCATTATGTGTCAATAAGTTGCTCTCATATCTTCATAAATCCACCAAAAAACTAAACAGATAACTCCTACAGTCCTTTATCATTGGCAATACAGTCTAGGGATTCTTGGAGCTGAAGTCCAAAACATCTGAAGTGCAAAACATTCATTGTCATCATTATCTCCTTCAAAGACAAATTCAAAGTTATTTTCATTAGCTTAGTTGTTACAGAATTGTGTATGGCTTATTGCTGTGCATATCAGACCATTTTTCATGCAGCTTCAGGAGTGTTGAATAAAACTACATGTTGTTGCAAAAGAATAGTTCGACAACTGATTGTGCAACTGGTTTTCTAGTTATCATGTGGTATGTACTTCTCCTCTGTCCATGCACGTCTGAAATGGGTATATGTTGTACCAGGATCAGGCATTTTTGCCAAGGAAAGCTTTGGTAGCTAATAAAACTGCTTAAGGGAGTCCCAGCAACGTGTCAGTTGATGTGATTTTGCATCATCTGTCTGTGCTTCAAATGGGGCAGTAGCATAACTCGTTTACATTTGCAGTGCTCTTGAAGCCATAGAGACAGCAGATGAAAAACTCGGCATTGTAACAGGTGTGGTGGTACACTAATTATTTCTCCAGGATGTGAAAATGAAATTCTGGGCAAGTATGTATGAATTACAACATAAGTCTATCACAACTGGTAACAACACCTAATATGTTAAGGCCTGTGTCTCAAAAAATGCATGTTGTATACACTGAAGAATAGTATGTTCTTTGATTCTAAATAATATTAGCAAGTGTTTGCTCTTTCCCCCCTCTCCTTTCTGAGATTTTTGGAGACATAAGTTGGTGGGGTAGATGAGTAGGTAGCAGTAACATTTTCACTTTCTCTCTGGTGCTGTTCAGTATTTTCAGTATTATGTCTTAGATTTTCACTTCACACATGCACAAGTCTCCTCTCCTGTCTCTGATTTCTTCCCCCATTCACTTTTCTCCACTTCTGCAGCCTCAGCCTCCATTACCTAAAATATACTGTACATGTTTCTTCCAAATATAATCCATTCAACAAGCTCCTAGTGGAGGGATTGTAAATCTTCAGCATTCCAGATGGTTTGGAGTACAACTCTAGCAGTCCTTTACCATTGGCAATACAGTCTGGGGATTCTTGGAGTTGAAGCCCAAAACATCTCAAGTACAAAAGGTTCACCACCTTTGTGTAGCATTACATCTACAGTGGTGCTACGACTTACGAACGTAATCCGTTCCGGAATGGTGTTTGTAGGTCGAAATGCTCATACAGTGGTGCCTTGCAAGGCAAATTTAATTCATTCCACAGCTAATGTTGTCTTGCGAAAAATTCGTCTTGTGAAACGCGTTTTCCCATAGAAATGCATTTAAATCTAATTAATGTGTTGCTATGGGCAAAAAAGTCAGAACAAAGTCAAACTTGGTTTACAAAGGGTTTACAAATGGGATTAATCTGTTCCAGCATTTCAAAAAAAAACAAACACCCAAACCCCCCAAAATAAAGCACACAGAAAGCCCCATCGGAAGGCGGTGTGGCTTTAAAAAAACAATGACCAAAAATAAACAGAGCAACCCCTGAAGGCTGCAAAAAACAAATAAACAAAAACCCAAAAATAAACATCGAGCGATCCCCACACTGGGACTACAAAAAAAAAAAAAATCACCAAAAACAAACAACACAGCACAGAAACCCACAGCCGAAACCCACCCTGCAAAACCCACCCAGAAGTTTTAAAAAGCAAAAAGCAGCACCTCACTAGGAAGACCGAAGCCTCCTCCCATGGCACTCAGTCCCTGGCATCTGGAGGCCGGCGACAGGCCCTGGCCTGTGTTGTCGTAGGGCAGCTAAGGAGGTGGGGTGGCCATGGCGGAGGGGCCCTTACTTGTGAGTAGAAGCGTGCCTTTGGTGGGCCTTACTCATGAGTAGACCCACATCAGGGATGGGCTTCCCGTGCCCGGTGACAAACTGGAGCCACCTGGCTTCTCCTTCCTCCTCCTGTGCCACCGCCACATGCCCCATCCACGGAGGAGACCCATGCGCCCCAGCCCAGCCCAGGACCTTCGGTGGGCCTTACTTGTGAATAGACCCACACCAAGGATGGGCAGGGAGCGCACCAGCTTCCCCGCTCCCGGCGGCGATCCGGAGCCGTCCCTGCCTCTCCTTCCTCCTCCTGTGCCCCTGGAATAAAAAAGTTCCCTGATCCCCTGCTTTAAATGTTGTGGCAAAAGAGCTACAAAGAAGCAGCCTCTTCGCCGCTAACAGTTTGAATTTTCTGCCCTTTCCCCCTGCCTTTTTCTGTCCTTACGTCGAAGCTCCGGTCGCAAGTTGAAGCAAAATTTTACAAGCGGAGCTGTTTGTAAGTCAAAATGTTTGTAGGTAGGGGCGTTCATAAGTTGAGGCACCACTGTAGTTGCAAGTAGATTTTTAAAGAACTTTAGAAGTGTTTAGTTTGTAAATTGGTTGACTAGATGGGAAAAAGCACAAGGCAATTTCAGATCTCCCTTTTACTTCCCTCAGCCTCTTTACCTTTGCAGTCTTTCTCAGTTTCCTAGCCCCACCCCGCTTGTAAATTGCTTATCTTTTTATCTACATACCCACTGCCATTCACACCTGAAGAAAGAAAGACTTGCAGTGATTGCAAATGAGTATTCAACAACAAAATTACTGAGTTTTTGAACAGAAACTGATGCAGGGGCAGTTAAAAATCTTTTCTAGGCTGGATACGGGAATCTGTTCTCTAGGTTTTTCATACATCTTTTTGAAACAAACTGTGATGTTGCTGGCAAGGGAAGTGGGGCAGTTTTCAGGAACAGACCTGCAAGATCTCAAGTGTTATGGTAGCAGTGCTGTCTGCACTTTTAAATCTTCTCTTTCATTCATGGGAGAGATGGGTTCTCAGTTTTATGCATATGAATGGAAAGATTCCGTTTCTGCATAGAAGGGCATTTAATGTATACTTGTGGCCTACAATTTTTGAATCAATTTTTAGATACTAAGTTCAGGTGTAATTTGAAGAATCCTGTTTGTGAGTCAGTATATGTCAGTATTGTTAATCACATCCATCCTCTTTTTTTGTTTGTTTGTAAAATTAGTTTCTACCGTAAAATCCTTATCACGCTTGCTATGAAATAATAAGTATGCTGGTAAATAAGGCTGAGGTGCTGTTTTGTACAGAATGGGAAAAGATAATAATTAAATTTAACTTGGGTAAAAGTTATATGCAAGATAACGGAAGAACTAATTCAAATCTGTGATAACC
This sequence comes from Pogona vitticeps, assembly GCF_051106095.1. Lineage (NCBI taxonomy): Eukaryota > Metazoa > Chordata > Lepidosauria > Squamata > Agamidae > Pogona > Pogona vitticeps. Next base: position 196,370,701 of record NC_135785.1, on the reverse strand, counting down.
TTTACAATTTTAAAAACAATGCATATGATAAATAGGGTAAAATACATGGTGTTTTCAAAATGTAGCGCATCAGCTGCAGGGAAGATGTGATGCCAGTGGCAAAATAGTATACAGTGATGCTCCGCATGACGACGATAATCCGTTCCATAGAAATCGCTGTTTAGCGAAAACATTGTCTTGCGAAAACCGTTTCCCCATTGGAATGCATTGAAACCCATTTAATGTGTTCCAATAGGGAAAAATTGTCATTTTGCGAAGATTGGCCATAGGAAAGCCATTTTGTGAAGCGCCAATCATCTGTTAAAATGGCAGCCCTGCAAAGCATCAGTCCCAAAAACACCTGTTTTGTGAAGCGCCGATCGGTGGCAAAATCGTCGTTTTGCGAAACTCGGTTTGCGAAGCAGGGACCCAAACATCGTCCAGCAAAAAATCACCCATTGGAATCACTGTTTTGTGAATCGCGATGGCGATCGCAAAACCTCATCGTCGTGCGGATTTGTCATTTTGCGAGGTTGTCGTCTAGCGAGGTACCATTTAAAAAAGAAATTAGAACTTTTAATAATAAATGAGTAACAACTCAACCTGAATTCCTGTCATGCACAGCTGAAACACAACAGTGAAGTCATGTGCACTCTGAGATTGCAAAAGGAAGCTTTTAATCACCAGCAGTCTCCCACAGCCAATCATGTCATTCCAGTTGTGCAGGCAGGGGGACTCTGCTGAACAGGATTTTGACCACTTTATATTAGCACTGACAACTGATGTGTCCAGATTCGGATATGAAAACATAGTTTGCACTCCACTGCATGACTATAAAGATTCTTGTACCTATGATTCCATCATCATGACTCCACTGGCTTGCAGATAACCTAGCAGCAATTTTGTAGGTAAATGGGAGGGGGAAAACTTTCAGTATTTCACAATTATCTGTCAACTTGTAGATAATTGTAATTCGCCTTATATAGAACTGCCTATAAAAGTGCTTTGGAAACTCCAGCTGGTATGCAGCCATAACCAATTGATGTCCAGATATTAGTTGGAATCTTCTTTTCAGGTTCAGATTTGTAGGGAAATCCCAAGTTCATTCCATTAACCAAATACTGGAGGACCTCGTTTCCTGAGGTTCAGAAGAGGAGGCAAGACAACATTATGGAATCCTGTTTCTAGTTCAAAGCCCGCACACTGGCTTTGAAGAACCCTTCAAAGCACATCTGTCAAACTCAAGGCCTACAGGCCGAATCCAGCCCGCCGGCTGTTTCATGTGGCATGTTGCAGTGTTGCCTGCTCCTTTGCAGCAGACAGTATGCAGACGCTTGGTCACCCATAATGCTCCGCAAAGATGCTGGAATCCGCCCTGCAGAACTTCTAATCCCAGCATTCCAAGCAGCAAAGATTCAGAAAGTGCAGCCACTTGGGTAGCATACAGCACCTTGGGAAATGTAGTCCTCGCTATTGCCCATTCCTGTTCTTATGGCTCCTAGCGAGGATTGTTTGATGGCATCGCCTAGCAGTGGCCATCTTCGCCTCCTCTCCTGTATCGGCTTCGGAAGCAAGTGAGGAGCCAAGTGATAATGAGGGCTGTGGTGAGCATGGGGGAAAGGCTGAAGACTTCCATAGGGAAGTGGGGTGGGGCTGTGGAGCGGGCATCAACGGGTTTTACTAAAACTCGCTTTTCAATATATTGTACAGTATTTGTATGCTTGAATATCTTATTGACATTATTTCTAGACTTTGATCATAGACTTTTACTTTTAGAGCTAGTTATTACCTATGGTATTACCAAAAGCAGTAATAATCTAATGAAGAGGATTATATTTAATATCATAAAGAGTAGATACAGTACATTTATATAGTCTTACAGATACAACCAGCCCTTTGAGGGCAACCATAATACCAATGCGGCCCAAGATGAAATTGAGTATGATACCTTCAAAGTGTTTGCTATTCATATGAAGTATTTCACACTGTAGAATTTAGTTGTATGGGCCCACTTGAACAACTAGGTATAACACAGTACTGTGCTATATTTGTAAGAATTTTATTGTATGTAAATTATTATAACTATAGCATAGTCACAAAACAAAAATGTTAAAGAAAGAAAAGGTAACTATTTTTGATCAGCAGGTTACTGGAGAGTCTGTAGCACCTCTTTGTCAGTTACTGTATGTCTGAGGCATAGGATCTGCTTTGTTTCGGAGGATGTAGCTCAGCTTTTGCAAGTTTGGTCCTTGACTGTTGTAAGGTGGGGTTGCTATATAAAATTATCTAATACTTTTAGCAAAGCAAAATGCTGTAATCTCTCATGTGCAGTGTCAGAAAATATGACTACCTACATAGAGGAATAACTTGTTTATTTGCTAATTTCATTTGGCTCAGTTTAGGGCACTTTCATTATTTGGTAAAGCACCACGCTGTCAGTAGTCCACGTACTTTTCTTGCTGTCATTTTAATTCATCAAACCAGGCCCTCCTTCAGTTGCCTTCAGTCATCCAATAAGACGATCTTCTGCTTCAGATGCAAGGCGTTATAGCCATGGCCCAAGGTTGTGAAATGACTCCCTCTGGAACTGAATAATTATTCATTGCTGCTTGTATTTTAAAAATAGCTGTAAAAGCTTTGGTTTTGTCCTGCCTTTCGGACTTTTCCTTTGAGACTGATTTACACATTTGCTGGTCGTTGTTTAGTCGTGTCTGACTCTTCGTGACCCCATGGACCAGAGCACGCCAGGCCCTCCTGTCCTCCACTGCCTCCCGAAATTGGATCACATTCATGTTGGTAGCTTTGATGACACTGTCCAACCATCTCGTCCTTGGTCGCCCCCTTCTCCTCCTGCCTTCACACTTGCCCAACATCAGGGGCTTTTCCAGGGAGTCTTCTCTTCTTGTGAGATGGCCAAAGTATTGGAGCCTCGGCTTCAGGATCTGTCCCTCCAGTGAGCACTCAGGGGTGATTTCCTTCAAAATGGATAGGTTTGTTCTTTTTGCACTCCAGGGGACTCTCAAGAGCCTCCTCCAGCATCACAATTCAAAAGCATCAATTCTTCAGCAGTCAGCTTTCTTTATGGTCCAGCTCTCACTTCCATACATCACTATAGGGAAAACCATAGCTTTGACTATGCGGACTTTTGTTGGCAAGGTGATGTCTCTGCTTTTTAAGATGCTGTCAAGGTTTGTCATTGCTTTCCTCCCAAGAAGCAGGCGTATTTTAATTTCGTGGCTGCTGTATCCATCTGCAGTGATCATGGAGCCCAAGAAAGTAAAATCTGTCACTGCCTCCATATTTTCCCCTTCTATTTCCCAGGAGGTGATGGGACCGGTGGCCATGATCTTAGTTTTTTTGATGTTGAGTTTCAGGCCGTTTTTTGCACTCTCCTCTTTCACCCTCATAACAAGCTTTCTTAATTCCTCCTCACTTTCTGCCATCAGAGTGGTACCATCTGCATATCAGAGGTTGTTCATATTTCTTCCGGCAATCTTAATTCCAGCTTGGGATTCATCCAGGCCAGCCTTTCACATGATGTATTCTGCATATAAGTTGAATAAGCAGGGTGACAATATACAGCCTTGTCGTACTCCTTTCCCAATTTTGAACCAATCAGTTGTTCCATATCCAGTTCTAACTGTTGCTTCCTGTCCCACGTATAGGTTTCTCAGGAGATAGATAAGGTGGTGAGGCACTCCCATTTCTTTAAGGATTTGCCATAGTTTGCTGTGGTCCATACAGTCAAAGGCTTTTGCGTAGTCAATGAAGCAGAAGTAGATGTTTTTTTCTGGAACTCTCTGGCTTTCTCCATAATCCAGCGCATGTTAGCAATTTGGTCTCTAGTTCCTCTGCCCCTTCGAAATCCAGCTTGTACTTCTGGGAGTTCTAGGTCCACATACTCCTGAAGCCTGCGTTGGAGGATTTTGAGCATAACCTTGCTAGCATGGGAAACAAGTGCAATTGTACGTCAGTTGGAACATTCTTTGGCACTGCCTTTCTTTGGGATTGGGATGTAAACTGATCTTTTCCAGTCCTCTGGCTACTGTTGAGTTTTCCAAACTTGCTGGCATATTGAATGTAGCACCTTAACAGTATCATCTTTTAAGATTTTAAATAGTTCAACTGGAATGCCATCACCTCCACTGGCCTTGTTGTTAGCTATGCTTTCTAAGGCCCACTTGACTTCACTCTCCAGGATGTCTGGCTCAAGGTAAGCAACTACATTATCTGGGTTGTCTGGGATATCCAAATTTTTCTGGTATAATTCTCTGCGTATTCTTGCCACCTCTTCTTGATGTTTTCTGCTTCTGTTACGTCCCTCCCATTTTTGTCCTTTATCATGTCCATCTTTGCACAAAATGTTCCTCTAATACCTCCAATTTTCCTGAACAGATCTCTGGTTTTTCCTTTTCTATCATTTTCCTCTATTTCTTTACATTCTTCATTTAAGAAGGCCCTCTTGTCTCTCCTTGCTATTCTTTGGAAGTCTGCATTCAATTTTCTGTAGCTTTCCCTATCTCCCTTGCATTTTGTTTCCCTTCTCTTCTCTGCTATTTCTAAGGCCTCGTTGGACAGGCACTTTGCTTTCTTGCATTTCCTTTTCTTTGGGATGTTTTTTGTTGCTGCCTCCTGTACAATGTTACAAGCCTCTATCGAAAGTTCTTCAGGCACTCTGTCCACCAAATCCAGTTCCTTAAATCTGTTCTTCACTTCCACTATGTATTCATAAGGGATTTGGTGTAGATTATACCTGACTACCCCAGTGGTTTTTCCTACTCTCTTCACTTTAAGTTTGAATTTTGCTATGAGAAGCTGATGATCAGAACCACAATCTAGGTCTTGTTTTTGCTGACTGTATAGAGCTTCTCCATCTTTGGCTCCAGAGAATATAATCAATCTGATTTCAGTACTGTATTGCCCATCTGGTGATTTCCATGTATAGAGTTGCCTCTTGTGTTGTTGGAAAAGAGTGTTTGTGATGACCAGCTTGTTCTCTTGACAAAACTCTATTAGCCTTTGCTCTGCTTCGTTTTGAACTCCAAGGCCAAACTTCCCTGTTGTTCCTTTTATCTCTTGGCTCCTCAGCATTGGTGGTCTGCCTTGGATTCGTATTGAAATCATTCTATCATTTTTGAAATTATATCCCATTACAGGTTTTCCCACTCTTCTGTTGACTATGAGGGCTACTCCATTCCTTCTACGTGATTCTTGCCCACAATAGTAGATATCATAATCATCTGAATTCAATTTGCCCATTCCTGTCCATTTTAGTTCACTGACGCCCAAGATGTCAATGTTTATTCTTGCCATCTCCAGTTTGACCACATCCAGCTTCCCAAGGTTCATAGATCTTACATTGCAGTATTTTTCTTTGCAGCATTGGACTTTCCTTTCCTTCCAGGCACGTCCACAGCTGAGTGTCCTTTCGGCTTTGGCCTAACCACTTCATTAGCTCTGGAGCTACTTGTACTTGTCCTCCGCTCTTCTTCAGTAGTATGTTGGACACCTTCCAACCTGAGGGCCCCATCTTCCAGTGTCATATCTTTTAGCCTTTTGTTTCTGATCATGGGCCATTCTTGGCAAAGATACTGGAGTGGCATTGCCAATTCCTATTCCAGGTGGATTGCGTTTAATCGGAACTCTCCACTATGACCTGTCCGTCTTGGGTGTCCCTGCACGGCATAGCCCATAGCTTCTCTGAGTTACAAAAGCCCCTTCGCCATGACAAGGCAGCAATCCCTGAAGGGGATTTGCTAGGTATTCTCTATAGCAGAGGTCCCCAACCCCTGGTCCACGGCCCCGTGCCAGTCCTCAGCCTCATCTCCTGGTTCGCATGAGTGACAAGGGTAGATCTTGGTGAGAGTAGGCGTTCCGCCAAGTTTCGAGGCCCTAAACCGTTTAGGGCTTTGTATGTAAGCATCAACACTTTGAAGTCGATGCGGAATTGGATGGGCAGCCAATGCAGTGCGGCCAGAATAGGAGAAATGTGATGGTATTTTCTCGCTCCACTAAGGAGTCTGGCCGCCGCGTTCTGCACCACCTGTAGTTTCCGCAGCAGCCTCAAAGGTAGCCCCACATAGAGCACATTACAGTGGTCTAATCTTGAGAATACGAGCGCATGCTCCAAGGTAGTGAGCGCCCCAACATCAAGGTAGGACCGCAGCTGGGCTATCCGCCTGAGATGAAAAAACGTGGTATGGACCACCGATGCCACCTGAGATTCCATAATAAGCACCGGGTCCAGATGGATCCCCAAGCTGTGGACCCCATCCTTGGCGGGCAGAGTCACCCCCCCCAAAAGAGAGGGAGTTTCCCAAATCCCCAACTGTGGGGTCGCCCACCCTCAGTACCTCCGTCTTGTCCGGGTTCAGCCTCGGCATCCATTGCAGTATAGTTCCCAGGCAGCGCTGAAGGGATAGAACGGCATCTCCTGCAGTTGGTGAAAAGGAGATGTAGAGCTGAGTGTCATCAGCATACTGATGACACAAGGCTCCACACCCCCTAATGACCCCACCCAACAGCCTCATGTAGATGTTGAACAGCATAATCGACCCCTGTGGAACCCCACAATTGAGACTCCACGGGGCCGAGATACTCTCCCCAAGCTGCACTCTCTGGGGGCGGTCCTCCAAGAAGGAATGGAGCCAGGCCAATGCCAGGCCACCTATTCCCAACTCAGAGAGCCTCCCCAGGATGATACCGTGGTCAATGGTATCAAAGGCCGCTGAGATATCGAGGAGCACCAGCAGAGACACTTTGCCCCTGTCAGCCTCCCTCAATAGGTCATCACACAGGGCGACCAATGCCGTTTCTGTACCATGGCACGGCCTGAAGCTCGACTGAAATGGATCCACGGCATCTGTTTCATCCAAGAGCGCCTGAAGCTGATCGGCCACCACCCTCTCGACCACCTTGCTTAAGAAAGAAACATAGTTGCCAATTTCGTCCGCCGCCAAACTGGGTTTCCTCCTAATGGGCCTAATGAGTGTGTCCTTGAGGGTAGATGGAAATCTGCCCTCAAGGAAAGACCCATTAATTATTACAGTGGCCCATTCCGTTGTTGAAGGCCTGGCTGCTTTGATTAGCCAGGCCGGGCAAGGGTCCAGGGAGGAGGTGGTGGCACGACAGCGGTCAAGCGCCCTGGCCACAGAATCAGGCATGACAGGCTGAAAGGAGTCAAAAATCACCGGGCAAGACGGAGCACTGGACATCTCTGCTCGACTCACTGCATTCAAAAAAGGAGAAAGGTCCCGGTGGATGGCCTCCACTTTCGATTTTAAAAACGCTGCAAATTGGTCCGGTGAAAAACTAGGGGGAGGCCCATCACTCAGAGCAATTCCGGATAGGTCGCATACTATACGGAATAGTTCCGCCTGCTGGTTGGACACTTCGCTTATCTCGTTAGCGAAGTATGTTCGACTGGCAGCCTTTACCTTGGCCAGGTAAAGGTTAGTAGCGACCTTGACAGCTATCCAATTATAATCCGTCGGGTCCTTCCTCCATTTGCGCTCTAGCTGTCTCCTGACCCGCTTCAACGCCTGGAGATCTTAGTTAAACTAGGGCACCGGGCGGTCTCTGCGATGGAGAGGGCATTTAGGAGCGATCATGTCTACAGCCCTAGCCACAGCGGCGGACCAGCTGTCAACCAGAGCCTCAACAGGAGCGCCATCCAGGTTAGTCGTAACACCTCTCATGGCTTCGTGGAATCCAGCTGGACCCAGTAGCCTTCGAGGGCGGATCATGACAATAGGTCCCTGCGAGGGGGGAGTGCCATTTTGAGGGTGCATTTTATCAGGTGGTGATCCGACCATGACAAGGTCAGTCACCATTGGACCACTCTCACTCCCATTGGTGGAAAAAAACAGATTGAGTGTGTGGCCACCCACGTGGGTGGGGCTGTTGACATGTTGGGACATGTTCAAGAAGGCCATGGTCTGCAAGAACTCAAGAACTGGCCCGGAGTTCTCTGCCCCCGGATGCACATTGAAATCCCCCAAAACCAATAGCTTCGGGGATCCCAACAGTGCCACGGAGACAAAGTCCACCAGCTCCAGTAGGGAAATGGCTGGTCGCGGGGAGCACGGTAACCCAGCAAGATCCCAGTATCATCCCTGGCCCCAATCGACACATGGAGAGCCTCAAGACCCGGCTTTACCACCGAGGAGCACCTAGCAACCTCCAAGATGAATTTACAGACAGTGGCTACTCCCCCCCAACCCTCCAGTCTACCCTGGTTTTGGACAGCATAACCAGGCGGACAGATGAGTGCTGGGGGGGACCCCCCTCTCCGCCAATCCATGTTTCGGTTATGCATGCCAGGTCTACATCCTCCTCCAGGATAAGGTCATGAATTACCTGGGCCTTGTTGGATACAGACCTGGCATTCAACAACACCAGGCGTAGAGTGGAGGGCCGACTGGTCTGGCTACCTCGGTACTGGGGGTTGGTCACCGTCTCAGAACAATGAACAGCGTTTAAGCATCTGTCCATTGTTCTTCTAACACGAGCAATGTGAAATGGCATGTATCTTCTCCTTTCTTTCCCCCTAGTCTTGTGAATTCCACTCTCAACCTGTATGTGATACTTGCATAAGTACAGGAAACCCAGGTTGAAATGACTCTGCTTGAAAAACCTTTATTCTCAAAGTGAGTTTGCCTCAGTTGAGATGATAGTGTTCCTGCATAGAAGAAAAATGTATATTGCATTCAATGGCTGATGTACCATCCAGCCAGGCCTTGGCCCATTCTAGCCCTGCATCAGGGCGGGCAATCAAGATCCAACTCTCGGGATCGGAGTCTTCATACTGCTCTCCATGAAAACACCAGGAGAAGCGAAACCACATCTCGCCTCCTCAGCACATGCCTCCATACGGACACTACTACCATTATTCCCATTTTCCACTGTATCATCATTTTGATGTGGAGGAAGGAGTTCAATACTTTGATCCATATCGGATGGAAGTGCACCAAGCACGTTTCTATTATGAAGAGCCAAAGCATGTCCGATATGCACTGCAATATCAACGGGGATATTCTCTGTCACCATCCTCTTCACCACCACGCTTTCGGCACTGCTCCCAACAACTGATACCGACTCATCCTGCACCTCTTATTCCAAAATCAACTCTAAAGCATTCAATATCAACATCTCCTACCAATCACTCCAAATGCCCCAAACATTCCTCTAAATGACAACAATCTCTTCAGATGACAACTGTATATGCCCATCCAGCAACAGTATTAGAACTACATCAACCACAATCTTTCCTCTGAACGCAGCCCCCTCCTACACTGCCTCCCTTAATAAGATCCAGAGGTACATCATAATCCTCTTCATCTTCCTCAGTTCAAGACCTGGAATCAGAATCATCTGAAGAATCACCACCCAACCTCCCTACACCTCCCTCAGATGTCAGTGATAATCATCCTTCATCCCCATCAGAAGATTTTACTTCGTACTCACAGATGATATCAAGGATGGCTACATATTGAAGAGCCTCCATCACCTGAGGCAGACATAATCTGTGATGATATCAATCAAGAAAGAACACCTCCACTTAATCTTACTTTTATTTCATCGATGTTGAAACTAATCAAGAAAGCATGGGACAAGTCACCATCCACACTACAAATTTCGAGACGAACAGAAAACCTCTATAAGATACATAGACCTGATACTGAGTTTTTGGCTAAACATCCTACTCCCAATTCAATAATCATGGAGTCGAACCAGTCCAGGGTCCAGAATAAATCTTCAGTGACCCCAACCAGTAAAGAGGATTGAAAAATTTATATTCTCAGTAGAAGAATTTATTCACTTCAGTCCTTTCTCCTCAGAGTTGCCAACTACCAAGCTGCGATGGGAGCTTACCAGCACCAGCTTTGGAATAAAATTCTCCCCATTCTTGAATCAGCACCTGACTCAATCAAGACCAATGTTATCAATGCCCGTATGGACCGATGTTATCAATGCCTATACCACATTGGCGAAACAACAAAGAACTGCGGCTCACATGCGGCGGACACGGCATCGAAGACTTTGGCATCCTCGACTGCGCTGCATCAACATGCTTGGCTCAGATCCACCGGCTCATCTGATGATGTGAAGTCAAGGATAGAAGACCTTCCTTTCGACAGCACAGGACTGTGCAACCAAAAGACGGACAAGTTTATGGAGAACCTCCATAAAATAAGAAAAACCGCGAGATCATATTCTAATCAACAATCTTTCTGATTTCAGCGTCTTCAATATAGACAAAATCAATTCTATCAGCAACCTTTCCAACACCAGCCATATCAAAGATTTCAACCATACAGACAGATTAAATCACAGACATCAGGCAAATCATTCCAAGGCCCCTCACCTCTGGTACCATCCTCCTTTCAGAGCCAACAACAATCTCAAAGACGCCAGCCCTTTTGCTGACCCCAGAAAAAGGGTAAGCAGTATCAACAGTACCCATAGGCTCCAAATTACTGCACACTGTTTTATTTACCAGTTTCAGACCATTTAAGAACTTTTTTTTTTTGCTCCTGGCAGGCTATAACTAACGACCAGTGGGTCCTCTTTATTGTTAGATATGGTTATTAAATTGAATTTTAATCATTTCCACCAATTGGAGGTTAAAACTATCCCATATTCTGTAGCTCTTCAGGAAGAGGTTTCCTCGCTTCTTCAAAAACAGGCCATACTAAGGGGAACCTCCATCTGACCTACATAATGGTTTTTACTCCAAATACTTCACAGTCCCTAAAAAAGACAGAGAACATCTAATTCTTGATCTCAGACATCTTAACAAATTTATTCAACCTCAATGATTTAGAACTTTGACTGTGGACACTATAATTCCTTTACTTTTGCAGGGAGACTGGTTGTTGTGATCGACCTCCAGGATGCATACTTCCGTGTTTCAGTTCATCTATCTCATTACAAGTATCTTCAATTCCAATTCAACAAGACCATATATCAGTTTTGCTCTCTCCCATTTGGTTTATCCACGGCACCAAGAACCTTCACGAACTGCATGGCACCGGTCGCAGCTCACCCTCAACTTCAGGACATAAACATCTATTCCTATATAGATGATTGGCTGATTGTTGCGACATACCACAATGCTGTCAGAGCCACCAACATCACACTCAACACACTCAGACTCAAGGTGAGCTATACAAAATCTCACCTCGAGTCAGCACAAACAATCACTTATATTGGAGCCCTCTTCGACTCCTCGCAAGCCAGGGCTTTCATCCCTCAAGAACAAATTACAAAGCTAAAGAATGCCATCCGACCCTTCCATACCAGCCCATCATGTTCAACACCTCCTCGGGCTCACGGCATCTACAACATCTGTGATCCAGCATGCCCGGCTCAAGATGAGGTCACTCCAGTCATGGTACCTGTCGTTATTCAATCCTATGGCAGATCACCAATCCATGTGCCTAACAGTAACACCAGAGTTAACCAACCAACTCACTTGGTGGACATCGGTGTCAAACTTCCTTGTAGGACGACTCTTCCTGTTATTCCAACCGGCGGTGCAAGTCACCACGAATGCCAGCCTGTCCAGCTGTCTTCACAAAATCCATGGTCTATGGACAAAAAAGGAACAATTACTCCATAACAATCATCTCGAGCGCCTAGCAATTATCAGAGCTTTCCATGCTTCCCTCCCAATTATAGAGGGTTGAATTGTGCAACTTGCAACAGACAATACCACTGTTCTATATTATGTGAACAAGCAGGGAGGCACACATTCTTTATCCCTTCTGTACCTTGCTATCGACCTGTGGGAATGGTATTACCAACATCACATCTTCCTGATAGCAGTGTATATCTCCACAGACAAGAACTACATAGCAGATCACCTCAGCCGTATGAGATTGAGAACTTACAAATGGTCTCTCAATGCTGTCATTTTTAATCAAATTTCCATCGGTCGGGAGTACCAACCATCAACGTTTTCGCTTCGAGTGCAAATGCAAAATACAAGGTCTGTTGCTCTGGAGCTGGAGCAGGCGAGAACTCCATCGAGATGCGTTCATGATGGATTGGAACAAAGGATTGCTCTATCTATTCCCATCAATACCAGTCATTCAACAGACAATCATCCAAATTCATCACTTCCAATCGAACACAGTCCTCCTATCTTCCTGGTCGCCGAGGCAACCATGGTTCACTCACCTCCAGTTGAAGTCGACGGACTTGTTTCAACTCCCTCCGGTTCCTGACCTCCTGATACAAGACGGTGGGACGGTCTACCATCCCAGCATCCCATCATTGAAACTGACAGCTTGGAGGATACTCCCGCCTTGAAACAAGTTTTAGACCGATCTCGAAAGCCTTCAATTCAGCTTCTATATGTGAATAAATGGAAACTCTTTCTTAATTAGACTGAAACAAATAACCTACCTGCAATACCTGTCTCCTTAAAGACACTACTTACCTTTTTACTCAATCTCTTCAATTTTGGACTCTCACTTTCCACTTTGAAAGTTTATATCTCAGCCATTGTTGCCCATGAACCAGATAACTCTAAATCAGCAAAACTTCTATCTTATCCTGTGGTTAAAAATGTCTCAAAGGACTCAATAACTTTCATCCACCACTCCAATGTATTATACCCCCATGGTCATTACAGATTGTCCTTAATGTTCTCATGAGCCCACCTTTTGAACCAATGGCTTCTTCAAATCTTAAACTACTTTCTCTGACAACTTTCCTAGTAGCGATAACATCTGCTAAAAGAGCCAGTGAACTTGCTTCTCTTCGTTCTGATCCACCTCTTATCCAGTTTCACCCAGACAAGGTGACTTTGTATTTTGATGTCTCTTTTCTGCCCAAGATCGTATCAGAATTTCATCTAAATCAACCTTTTATATTGCCATCTTTTTTCCCTTCACCATCAACTCCTTTAGAGCACAAGTTCCACATGCTAGACGTAAGACACTCTCTTGCCTTTTACATCGACAGAACCAAGGCTTTCAGGAAAACTAACAGGCTTTTCCTATGTTTCCATGGTCCTCACAAGGGAGGGCTAGCCTCCTCTCAATCCACTACATAAAACTGGTGGTGTCATCAGCTGTGGTGATTTTTCAGGAATGACACATTTCTGAGTTCTCCTTTAAAGGTTGTAAGGCTCCAGTTGAATCCCTTTTATTTTTGGAAAGTCTTTGGGAACTGTAGGACAGGACGGAAAGTTTTTAATTACTGAAAATTGCCACAACAGGAATCTCAGTAGATGCAATTTTTGGTGTTTAAGGATTTCTCAGTCTTGTCTTGCAGGTTTCCAATGATTTTCCAACAATGAAAGGAATTCCATGGGGACCTTGGGAACTTTGGAGGAGAAATCAGAAATATTTAATTTCCAAATAACCTTGATGTTTGATGTCATCAGTCTTAAACAACAAAACTCATAGAACAAGATTTCAGCCATTGTATATTTATAACATGATCTCTAGTTCCTCGTCATTTTCTAAATGCAGATTGAACAAGTTTTGTAAATCCAGATTGGTTGATGCACAAAAAGAGGAACAGGCTGAGCACCTCTAATGGGGCCCAATAATAATCTTCAAAACAATGTAGGAAATAAAGCAGGTTCCATATCACATAATCTCTGGTGTCTATACATGAATGCCAAGGGTATGAGAGATAAACAAGAAGAACTGGAAATCCCAGTTCAGAAGGATAAATATGACTTGATAGGGATAACTGAAACTACAGTGGTGCCCCGTATAGCGACGTTAATCCGTTCCAGGATTAACATCGCTATCCGGAAACATCGCTGTACGGAACAAAAAAGCCCATAAGAATGCATTAAACCCTGTTTAATGCGTTCTTATTGGGCAAAAACTTACCTTTCAGCGAGGATCCTCCATAGGGGCGGCCATTTTCGCTGCCTGGGTAAGGGAGGAATCCCTCCAGAAAAGAACTGGAGCTCTCTTCCCGGCTCCAGCCCCTCCCCCTCCCCGCCTTACAGCTGACGGGCGGGAAGCTGCGGCTGCTCTTAGAAGCTTGCCTAGCAGCTAAATAGGCAGTGTAAAAGCACTGCCGAAGCCTCTGAAAGCGGGGCTTTGCCGGGGTGGGGGTGGGTGGGTGGGTGTCAGGGACAGGCCCACCCACCCCCCGCCACCCCCCCCGCACCCCCCCCTCGCGCCACCCCCATGGCAAAGCACCGCTTTCAGAGGTGCATTTTTACTGCTTAAATAGCCCCAGGGGGCTTCCGAAAGTGGGGCTTTGCCAGGGTGGGGGTGGGTGGGTGGGTGGGTGTCAGGGACAGGTCCACCACCACCCCGCCCCCCCCGCCCCCCTCGCGCCCCCTCGCACTGCCTATTTAGCTGCTAGGCAAGCTTCTAAGAGCAGCCGCAGCTTCCCGCCCGTCAGCTGTAAGGCGGGGAGGGGGAGGGGCTGGAGCCGAAGAGGGCTCCAGTTCTTTTCTGGGATGAGGGATTCCCCCCCTCATCGCAAGCTCTGCAAAAACGGAGCATTTGCGATGATGGGGGGGGGGAGCCATCATCGTAATACGATGCAAAAAGCGATGGAAAATTCTTCATCGCTATGTGGATTCTTCGCTAAACGGGGCACCCGTTAAGCGAGGCACCACTGTATATGGGATGATTGCCATGACAAGAGTACAGCAATTGTTCAGAAAGAACAGAAATAATTGAAAGAGAGGTGGAGTAGTACCTATATATATTCCTACATAAAAACACAGGAGAATGAGCTTGGTTGTCCCATTTAGAGCATCTGGATTAATATAATTGGGGCAAAAAAAAAAAGAACATGGTAGTTGGAGTCTACTGCCAACCACACTATCAGGAAGATGATGCAGATGAAACTTTAGAAATACAGATTGCAAGAATTTCAAATAAATATAGTTTAGTAGTAACAGGAGATTTCCGTTATCTGTTGGGAACCAATTACCTTAGGAGGTGGTGAGCGATCCAACACTGGAAGGCATTCAAGAGAAAATTGGACAACCATCTGTCAGATTTGCTTTGATTTGAATTCCTGCATTGAGCAGGAGTTGGACTCGATGGCCTTATAGGCTCCTTCCAATTCAATTATTCTATGTTTCTGTGAATATCTTCCATTCCCTGCTCTCTATTTAAGTCTTTATTATAGAATCTTGAGCATCACTTTGCTTGCCTAAAAAATTAATACAGTGATCCTGTAGTTAACTGCAGTCTTTGGTGCAATCATTGAAACAATTGGGAGCACATGTTTTGCATGCAGAATATTTATTTATTTTATCAATTTACAATATTTTTTAGCCGCGCCATTACCAGTGGTCTCTGAGCGGTGTACAACAATATTAAAACTTTAAAATCATTAAAACCATTTAAAATGGGCAATGTTATCATAATATCCTATATTAAAAACAGTCATTAAACATTAATATTAATAAATCCTGCTGCTCATATGGCCAGCTAAAGAATACTATTTAATTAAAATATTAAAAGGGTCAGTTTATGACATCTGCATGTAGGCTGGAAAAATCCATGCAGAGACATAGTCAGTTTCGCAACCGTGCGGTTTTCTCCTCGGCTTACTTCCATATGTAAGATGACCCTCAACTTTTAGTCTAACAATTTTAGGAAAAAGTAGCATCTTTTACACAGAAAAATATGGCAAGTTGATAATGCCATCAGCAATCAGTTTTTATCAGTCACTAAATGTTTTCTATTCTTCCCACAGGATCTGTTTTGATCTGGAGAAGTCTTTGGGATCCTGGGGATGGCAGGGGAAAAATGGCTTAAAAACTATTGTAACCACTAGGGTGCATGGGCCAGTTTTGCCATGTTTTCAAGGTTTCCATGCTGTGCAATGCCCAAGAGAACATTTAGAGCAATGGAGGTATTGGATGCACCTCTTGAAGGTCCAAGAATGGATGTGAGCCACCCTGAACCACTGGAAATTGCCCACCTCTATTTTTAGGAATATATTGAGAGCTGAGGAGCCGTAGGACAGTCAACTGACCTGCAGTGTCTGCAAAAAGTGTCTGAAGATCTACGTAAACATCACCTGAAATTGTTTGCATAGACCAGGTTGTAGCATTTTGTAGAGGAAAAATGGGTACCAGCAAACTTCAAAAATTAGTAATAATTTCCTCCAAACACATTACCATGTAAAAGAGAATGTGTGTGAAAGAAAAGAAATACTTCTAATTTTAGGAAGATATTGGCCAAAATCCTGTTGGACAGCTTTAGCAGCACAATCAGAATGATGTCAGCATCAGTGGCAGATTGCTACTGATTAAAAGCTTATTTTCTTCAACTGTAAAGGTATACAGAGGTCTCATATGTTATGACAATGTCACATGCACCCTAAATTGAAAAATAAGATCTTTCATTGGAACAATCTGCCACTAATGATTACATTGTTCCTGTTGTACAGGCTGAACAAATCCAGCAGAATTGGGTAAAGAAAATCAGTAAATATCTGAGCTGTGAAATAAACTACTCAGTGCTTGTTTTGTTTTCAGAAATTCTCAACTTGGAAGACTGAACATACTGCTGCACAATTTGTTATAATAACTACAGAAAAGGCCATCTATGGAAATACATACTGATTTTAGGCTCAAAATCCCTTCAGTCTAATTTGAGAAGGGCTAAGATACTTCCAAATTTATTAATGAGCCAGAAACAGGATTTCTTCACAGGTATCTAATTAAACTTCCTCCTCATGAAAGAATTAGACAGATCCTGCTGAATCATATCCTAAATAATTTTGTGTTGTGTATGAGCCAATGTACACATGGATACTATTTGGTCACTACTACTTTGGTTTCTTGTGTTAGCAGGAACAATTGAACCACTGACTTTCCATCTGTGGTTTGTTAATTGTTACATCCGAGCCAAGAAGTGTGACTTGCTTTAGTGAGTACAAGAAAGCTTTTGAGGAAGTCCAATATGGCAGTCCGATGAAGATGTTGGTAAATCAAATTCTTGGCTCAAAAAATCCAAAAATATGATTGCCAGCCTATCCTGGCCACAAAAAGCTTCAGTGGTTGTTGGAAAGTGGATAGTCAAGGATGTAGAGATACAAAGAGGATAGCCAGTGGAGCTACTGTAATGGGGAGGGGGGTGTTATGTGATCTCCGTAACTGGCCCCAGTCAGCAATCTGGCTGCTGCATTTTGGACCTGTTTGAAGTTTCTTGAATCTTCCCATTTGCAGCCCCACATAGAATACATTACAATAGCACATTCAGGAAATAGCTAGGGCATATATCACAGTAGCCAGATCAGATCTCTCAGGAAATAGATGTAACTGGTGCACAAGTTTTAATTGTCCAAATGCACTCCTAGTCACTACTGAGACCTGGGCATCCAGGTTCAGAGATGAATCCAGGAGCACTCTCAAGCTGCACACCTGTTTTGTCAATGGGGGTATAATCCCATCCAGTACTGTATCCCTATTCCTTGATCTGCCTTTCGACTGACCAGAAGCAACTCTGTCTTCTTTGGTTTAAGTTTCAGTTTATTCACCCTCATCCAGTCCATTACTGATACCAAAAACTGATCTAGTCCTGAAGTCGTTTCCTCGGATTTAAGTGGCAAGAAGAGGTAGAGTTGTGTGTCATACACATACTGGTGACAGGGAACCCCAAATCAACAAATAATATCTTCCATTGGTTTCATGTAGATGTTAAGTAACATAGAAGACAAAATAGAACCTTGAGGGACTCCATAGGTGAACAGCCAGAGTACTGAATAGGCGTTCCCCAGCTCCACCTTTTGTCTCCTACAGGAAGGACTGGAGCCACCATAAAACAGTCTAATTCCAGAGAGACAGGTCAGGAGGATACTGTGGTCATAGTATTGAAAGCCACTGAGAGGTCCAGGAAAATTGGTAGGGACACAGATCCACTATCCAGTTCCCATCGTAGGTAATCTACCAAGGTGACTAAAGCCTTGTTTATATGTTTAAAGAAAACATAAACCGCATTTTTCTGTTTATAAGATGACCCCCCCTTTTATAACCCCAAATTAGAAATTTTGATTCCTGCTTTTCCCTTCCTTTTGCTAAGCCACAGAGCTTAGCAAAAGGAAAGGAAATGCAGGGATCAAAGGGCTCCCTTTGACTGCCGCTTTTCCTTGCCTTTTGCAAAGCTACGGGGCTATGGTTTTGCAAAAGGCAGGGAAAGTGGCTGCCTTCCATGTATAAAACAACCCTCTTTTTTTTCCAAAGTCTATGGAGCTTTCTTAACTTAGCAATTTGGCTCCAAAACTTTTGTGTAGCTGTGCAGTCATATTCCTAGACTAGTTATATTTACATTAGATCTATATTTATGAGAAGCTACTGTTAGGAGGGACGTGGTGGCGCTGCGGGCTAAACCGCAGAAGCCTGTGCTGCAGGGTCAGAAGACCAAGTAGTCATAAGATCGAATCCACGTGACGGAGTGAGCTCCCGTCGTTTGTCCCAGCTCCCGCCAGCCTAGCGGTTCGAAAGCATGCAAATGCAAGTAGATAAATAGGGACCACTTTGGTGGGAAGGTAACAGCGTTCCATGTCTAAGTCGCACTGGCCATGTGACCACGGAAGATGGTCTTCGGACAAAACGCTGGCCTGGCTCTATGGCTTGGAAATGGGGATGAGCACCGCCCCCTAGAGTTGAACACGACTGGACAAAAATTGTCAAGGGGAACCTTTACCTTTACCTTTACTTTTAGGACAGAATATGGAGAAACAGAATGGTTTCCTACATGCAAAGGTGTCAGACAAGGGTGCATTTTATCCCCTTATCTATTCAATATGTATGCAAAACATATAACTAGAAAGCTGGGCTAAATTCAGATGGAGTGAAATTGGTGGAAGGAACATCAGTCATTTAGGACAGTGGTTCTTAACGTGGGCAATAATACCTCCCAGGGGACGATTTCATTTTTCGGGGGGGGGGGGTAGAACAAAAAGAGGCGGCATGGGGGCAAAGGAACAGAAGGGGGTGGTAGGGGGCACTGGAGCGAGCCAGATATGTGTAGGTGGCTGCAGCCGTGGTGCTGGCAGTGGATCCAGTGCTGCTGCCATTGCCGCCAGACGATCCAGCTCTTTCTGCCTGCCACAGGTCCCCGTCCTCGCCCAGTGAAGCACTGCCTTGCACCCAGGTGAGGAGGGAGAGACAAGCCCCGTTTGTCCTGCTTTTCCGCCCACCTTCCCGCCCATTGCAAGGGAAGCGCGAAGAGAAACGGATCAGTTTGGGGTGGCGCGGCCGGATTTCTAGGGACGGGGCTGGCTCGGGTAATCCTGGGTGGGAGGGAATTCAGCAGCTTTTCTGGCTTCTCTTGTTGTCCTGTTGTGGCTGGCTGGCTGTCATGGGGAAGAAAGTTCACCTGGCCGACTTTAAATGGCTTTGAGGGACGTTGGACTTGAGATCTTCCTCTGTCTTCTGTGTGAGTAAATGTTGCAATCCATTTCCAAGGCCTTCAGATCCCGCTTGCAGATATCCTTGTATCGCAGGTCTCCCTCTGGGGCGATGTCCCTACACTAATTCTCCATACAGGAGATCTTTTGGAATCCGACCATCAGCCATTCTTACAACATGCCCAAACCAACATAGACGTCATTGTTTCAATAATGTATATGTACTAAAAATTCCAGCTCGATCTAGGACTACTCTATTTGGGACTTTGTCCTGCCAGGTGATACCAAAAATCCATCGGAGACAATGTGTATGGAATGTGTTCAGCTTTCTCTCCTGCTGTGCATGAAGGGTCCAGGACTCACTGCAGTACAGGAGTGTACTCAGGACACACGGCATCTCCCAATTTGAAGAGACCCAGTGAAAGTCACTCCACTGATAGAAGGATTGAAAGTCACTCCACTGATAGAAGGCACTGTCCCCTTTCAGAAGAGGGAAGGAGACAGTTTTCAGTAATGTCCCTCCCTCTTGCAGACCACTTCAAATCTGTTAAGTGTGAGTTGGGTAACTGAGCTTGGTGTGGTCACAATGGAGAATGAGGACAGCACAGGAGAAAGAAAATTGGGATAGGGAAGCAGCCTAATTTCTCCTTCCACCAGCATGCTTACTGGACACAAGCCTGTGTATTCCAAAGCTCGAAAAATGCAGCTTGATAAAAGCTTCAGTTTATCTTCCACAGACTACCTGTGACACTTAAATGTGCCTAAAGGGTGGCAATTAAAAACAATATGTCTCCATGGCTTCTGGTCACATCCTGATGAAAACATAGCCAGGACTATGTATTAATGGCCCATTCTAGTTTCACCAAAAGAGTTTCATAATATGGCAAAATATCCTTCAGTCTCGAGAGACTATGGTATCGTGCTCTGCATGGAGGACTTGGAACAACGTCTAGTGTGGCTGAGAAGGCCAATTTGAGAGTGACAATCCCTTCCACACTGAGGACAAATCCAGTCTGTCCCCTGTCTAGCTCCCTGATTTTGCTGGTTTCGGGACTGCCTCTTTGCCTCGGCCTGCTAGACAAGGGTCTCTTCAAATTGGGAGAGGCCGTGATGCACCACCTGCCTCCAGGCTGAACACTTAGATGTCAGGGTTTCCCATCTGTTGAGGTCCATTCCTAAGGCCTTTAGATCCCACTTGCAGATATCACAGCTGTGGTCTCCCTCTGGGGCAACTTCGCTGAACTAATTCTCCATACAGGAGATCTTTTGGAATTTGATGTCAAAGGGATCTGATGTTGAGCCGTCCAAAACTACGGTGCCCTTCATTCCCTCATGAAAGGACCTGATGATGTTAAGCAGTCGAGGTGGACATCCAATCTTGGGAAGTATTTTAAAAAGGCCCTCCTTGCTAACTGAATCAAAGGCCTTTGTGAAATCTATGAAGGCCACAAAGAGTGGCTGTTGTTCCCTACATTTCTCCTGCAACTTTCTAAGGGAGTACACCATGTCAGTGGTGGATCTGTTAGCTCAAAATCCACACTGTGATTCTGGATAGATGCTGTCTGCAAACACCTGGAGTCTCTTCAGCACAAAAAGGGCAAGCAGCTTCTCTACAACGCTGAGAAGAGAGATGCCACGGTAGTCATTGCAGTCGCCCCTGTCTCCTTTGTTCTTGTACAATGTGATGATGTTTGCTTTGATTTTGAATTCCAGTTGTGCTCTTTTGTGTGTCTCTTTGTATTGTACTTTTTTAATGCGCACTCCAGTTTGATATTATATTCGTTGTGTCTTTTTAACCCTTTTTATAGCATGCATGAATATATATTTTTCTCGAATCTTAATTTAATTTCAAAGCTTTTTGTCTAGGGTTTTTTAGTTCCTGCATTGTGGTTTGTTTTTATGGCCTTTTTATATTTCTTTTTGCATCTTAAAATTCACTTGTAACTAAATCATTAAATGTTACTGTTGTTGTTTTTTTCCGGGCATTTCATTTTCTTGCAATTTTATTTTATTTTCAGGGGTCATTGGATTTAAGTGTCTTGAATGAATGAATGAATGAACGAACAAACAAACAAACAGACAAACAAAAAAGATATCGCCGCAGGGACGGGGGCAGTGGTAACTTCCTCAATGGCTCAAGGAGGCGTTTCTTTCAAAAATGTTAAGAACCACTGATTTAGGATATACATATGACATCATTTAACTTCCAGAAAGCAGCAATGACTTGAAATGACTGTTAGGGAAAGTGAAAGAAGAAAGTGCCAAAACAGGACTGCAGTTAAGCATTAAAAAGGCAAAAATCATGACTTCAGAAACACTATACAGCTTTAGCATTTATAGTGAATAAATTGAAATAGTTAGAGATTTTGTATGCCTTGGCTCAATCATGAATCCAAATGGAGACTGCAGCCAAGAAATGTGAAGGAGTTAGACAACCAAATGGGTCCTAGGTAAAATCAAGCCTGAATGATCTTAGGAGGCAAGAATGTTGAAACAGAGAATGGTCCTACTTTGGGCACATCATGAGTCTACAAGGCTGTTGTGGAGAGGACATTTTGAAGATTGCTCATTCATAGGGTTGCCGTAAATTGGAGGTGACTTGACAGCATGTAACAACAACAAATTACAGTTCAATTTCAAATTAAGTCTAATACCCAGCAAAGCTCAGCTAAGCCAGTGCCCAGTTAGTAAAAGAGGATGTTCTCATATTGCTGTATAACTGACTGTAGTCTTAATTGTTGATATAATTTGTACTGTTGTTTTCATACTATTGTAGTTTATAGATCTATGTTTTTAAAACAATCTTAATAGATTAAGAGCATGACATTCTAATGGCTACTACTTCTCTTTGTTTTGTGCTTATGTCCAGTAAACCTGTGCAGTCAGCTATCACTACTTATCTTTCTAGGTAGATAGTAGATTTAACCTGTAAACAAATAATCAGCCATTGTGTGAACAGTATGCCAAACTACATAGACCTTTGGCATGATCCAGCATGGCTCTTCTTATGTTCTTATGTTCTTAAGTTCTTATGTCTTTTGAGAATGCAGATGTACCAGAAGAGCAGTACTGGATGGATGTAGCAGTGGAAAAGGGAGAAGTACTTTATGCAGAGCTGCTGGATATCTGGAATATAATAAGAATTTAGGCATTTCCCTGTTTCTCTTTTCATATGATGTATGAACTCAGTACCATATTCTTAGGGTCACAGACAAAATTTCAACAAGCAAGATTATACTCAGCTCACTGTGCAGTCCACTATTACTGTGTATCTTTCTAGATACAGAGTATAGTTGAAATATAATACAATAAACAAGTTAGAAGTTATGCTGAGAGTATTAGACTCAAGTGAGAATTTGTTAGAGCCAGAGAAGAATACAGTGGTGCCTCACTTAACGGGTGCCCCGTTTAACGACGAATCCGCATAACGATGTGGATTTTGCGATCGCAAAAGCAATCACATTGCGATATTCCCTATAGGGGAAAATCGCTTTGCGATGATGGCTCCCCCCCCCATCATCACAAACGCCCCATTTTTGCACGGCTGATCAGTGGGGCCAGGGATCTTAGCAAAGGCCCCCCATCAGCTGTGCGAAAATGGGGCGTTTGCAATGAGGGGGGGAAGCGATCATCCCAGAAAAGAGCCAGGAGCCATCTTCTCCGCTCCAGCCCCTCCCCCTCCCCGCCTTACAGCTGATCCACGCTGCTCTTAGAAGCTTGCCCAGCAGGTAAATAGGCAGTAGAAATGCACTGGGGAAGCCTCTGAAAGCGGCGCTTTGCCGGGGTGGGGGTGCGTGGGGGTGTGGCAGCAGCAGGCCCGCCACCCCAGAGCCCCCCACGGCAAAGCGGGGCTTTCAGAGGTGCATTTTCACTGCTGAAAAAGCCCCAGGAGGCTTCTGAAAGTGGCGTGAGGGGGGCTCTGGGGGGCGGGGGGGGCGGGCCTGCCCCTGCCACACCCCCACCCACCCTGGCAAAATGCCGCTTTCAGAGGCTTCCCCAGTGCATTTCCACTGCCTATTTACCTGCTGGGCAAGCCTGGGCAAGCTTCTAAGAGCAGCGTGGATCAGTGTTTTGTTTTGTTTTTTGGCAGTCCCAGCAGGGGGATTGCTCGATGTTTATTTTTGAGTTTTGTTTTGTTTTATGTATTTTTGCAGCCTTCAGGCCTTGCTTTGTTTATTTTTGGTTGTTGTTGTTTTTAAAGCCCCAATGCCTTCCGATGGGGCTTTCTGTGTGCTTTTTTTTTAGTATTTTTTTTAAATGCTAGAACGAATTAATCCTGTTCCAGTGCATTTCAATGGGAAATGGTGCTTCGACTTACGAGCATTTCCACTTACGAACATCTTCTAGGATGGATTAAGTTCGTAAGTCAAGGCACCACTGTATTGTAGAATTACTGTAAGTATTGTCGGGGAGGGGAATCTAAACACTGGAAGACTAGAATAGTGTGGAAAGATGAGCAGGCTAAAAGGCAAAATTGTGAAAGCTGTGGAATGGGAAAGTGATGGCCCTTCAGCTGTGACTGCTCAGGATTTGTGGGCAAAATATTTTCTCTGACAGCATTCATTCATTCACTCATTCATTCATTTTTACCCTACCTTCCTCCTTAATAAGCACTAAAGGTGGCTTACCTAATTAACGACAGTATTTAACACTAACAGTGATGAATTTAAAAATACAAAAGGATCAAACAATACCATATGGAAAAAACATTAGCAACACCATAACACATTCAAAACTGTAAGGTACAATAATCCATTTAAAACCCCACTGAGACAGCCAGTCACTCAGGGAAAGCTTGCCTGAAGATAAATGTCTTCACCTGCTTCCAGAAGGACAGCAAAGATAGGTACAAAATTCAAAGACAATACAAAATGCACTCACACCATGCAAAATATATAGGTTGTTTGCTGAATCTTTTGGGCTGCTTCCTTTTAAGATTTGCCTGGCTTTTTGTAAATGCAGCTTTTTAGTACTTTTTTAGCAGCCAAAAAGGAATGATGTGCTCTGCTTTGTAGTCCTTGCAATAAACTATAGGAAGTGCCACTACTGAGAATATGTGGGAAATACTCCTGTGTAGTTAGTGTTCAAAAGTAAGAACCTTAATTTTTCATAAGTGTATGTGGATGCATGTAATTTTGTTTTTACTTCAGCCTTTCTTGGGTGCAACACCATAAAACATATAAATTACCAAATATTCTAAATCCTTACCAAGAGTTGCTGTCTCACATATTCCATGATTAAAATATGGTTTGAACTTTTTTCCAAAATCCAGTGAGTGATTTTCCTGTACCAAATAATCTTGTGTGCATTAAATATCTTTAAGAATCAGTGATTCTGAAACTTTTATTATATATAAAAAAGAAACATTGTACCTTTAAAAAAAGTCCTCAAGTGATTATTAAATTGCCTAATAAGCTTTATCTGAAATCTATATATAGCTCGAAAGTCAATCCTTGGTGGTAAAATGCTTAGCAGGCTTTAAGACTGTTTTTATTTTAGCTACAGCTGAAAAAGCCTACATACAGAATTGAACCAGTGAATTAGCTTTTCATTTCAAATGAAAGTTTACTAATAATAATTGGGAAATTATCTGAAAAAAATCATGTTTGTAAAGCTTTCAAGATTAACATTCCTGCAAAAAAAAGCTTAGAATCACTGTAGGAATGCTTGATCCCTATTTCTATGTTTTAAAAAGTATGTTATTATGGGTGAAGAACCCACAACTTGCTAATGTGCAGTATAATCTGTTGTAAAATGAAATATACATGGAAATTTAGGAACACCAACAATTAAATTGGAAACCATGTAATTTACTTAGAAAATGTATCATGTATTTCCAGAAGTGTTTGACAGCATCATAGCAATTTTAACCATGTCTCTGGTTGGAAAAACAGTTTCTACTTCTCCGTTCTGCAAAATTGGAGTTAGCGGCACCAGATCCCTATGTAATTCAAAATTTGTATATAACTCTCATGCCCTCCCCAAAACATAACTGCACAGTACAAACAGTTGATTAACATTCACACAGATATAAACACACACACACAAATAGAACAGTTCTCTCCATTGAGGTTCTCTTCCTTAGCATTGATTATCATTTCAGTACAGTACCGTGTATAGTGAGCCTTAAAGGTCCTTATGACCTCCTGATCTAGAAGCTGAATTAGATATGTGTTTGGGAATATGTAGACCACCTATGGACCCATGCAATTCAAAAGAGAAGTGTGCTGCTAATTTTCAGTAAATAGTAATTGGTGTCAAAGAATGAATGTGATTGCTGTACATGATGCATTCTTTCCTTCGTAATACTTTTAAGTCTTTGTCAGTCAGTGGGATATACACTAAAAGAAAAAACTGAAAAAAGCCTACTTTAATAAAACCATGTTCTGCTTAATCCTCAGCCTATGACAAAATGTGAATTGTGAGAACACTCCCTGTAGTTAAAAAAAATGAATAGTTCTACTCTTTACGACTTTGAAGGTCAGTTCTACTCTTACTGGAATATGTGGAACAATAAAGTGTCAGAAATGAAAATGTCTTGGCAGATACAGTTTCAAATTGTCATGTCCCCAAATGCCTAGCCCACAACATGTTCTATGAATTTCCTTTGTGAAAGGTTTGTGTAGTAAGAAAAACCTATATTTTATTTTCATTATAGAGAATTATATGCTTTCCATAACACCACTACAGATTGCACCCAGGGGTGAATAGTACAAATGCAAACCCCCTATCCATGCTATAATGTTTGAACACTGCTTCCTAGTTAGAACTTTACTTCCAGACCTGGAAATAACATACTGCTTGTAACATTACTTTTTATAGTAACAAGGTGAAATGGAATTACTTTGGGGAGTATAACTATGACTTTAATTCACTACTTTTTCAATATAATGAGAATGCATCTGTTTTTTATTTGTTACTCCTCTGAGTAGCAGAGAGGGAAAGGAGGATCACGTGGATTCATTTGTTACATCCCATTGCATCTCCTTCTTTGTGGTCTCTGTGAATGCACACTGTAGGCTTATTCTGTGCTTGCGCAGAGGTTTCTGGAGTATTGGAGAGCTTTACCACATGTTTGCCATGAATGCCCTCCTAGTACACGTGGTCCGCCCATCCTGGCGATTGTCTCAGTTCTTTTTTGCTGCCACTGAGGTCTCATCTCTCGACAAACAGAGCTCAGTTGGCCTTTCTTCTCTTCATGAATTCACTAGGGGGAAAAGTAGGAGAGTTAGAACGACAAATATTCCCTCCTCCTTTCTTTGACCTGTCCCGTTTCCTTTCCCACCATTTTATGGCACCAACAGGGCCTTTCAAAAAAACAAACAAAGAAACAAAAAACAGTGTGACTCTTGGCCCAACAAGATTCCCCTCCCTGATGGACACCGTTTATGCCACTTCTGCCTCCCACCAGTCTTCTTCATATCAGGCCTGCAAAAACCTCACAAAACAGGCACTTAAACTTAGGCAACAGAATCCCTGAGGCTTCCTTTGGGGATGCTCCCTACAACCTCAACTATCTGCTATGGATGCCATACCAATCCCTCCATTCCACAGCCCAACCCCATCGGCCGAGATTTATTTATTTATTTATTTATTTATTTATTTATTTATTTATTTATTTATTTATTTATTTATTTATTTATTTATTTATTTATTTATTTATTGTATTTATACCCCGCCTATCTAGTCATTTCGACCACTCTAGGCGGCTTACAACATAAAGGATAACAAGTTCAAGAAATATTTATAACAATTAATTAATTAAATGATTCTGCAAGATGGGAAAAATACAAAATAAATCAAAGAGGAAAAGAATAAAAAAGGAAAGAGGACAGGAATTAACTGGAAGGGAAGGCCTGCCTATACATCCATGTTTTTAGTTGGTTCTTAAAAGTACCCAGCGAGGGTGCAGCGCAAATCTCCAGAGGTAGGTTATTCCAGAGGCGAGGAGCCACCGCCAAGAAGGCCTGGTTTCTAGTTCTTTCATTCCAGGCCTCCCTCGGCGTCAGGCTCCTCAGCCTCACCTCTTGACTCGCGTGGTTGACACGGGTAGAACGGGTAAGCGTTCCACCAAGTATCGAGGTCCTAAACCGTTTAGGGCTTTATATGTAAGCATTAACACTTTGAAGTCAATGCAGAAACGGATGGGCAGCCAGTGCAGCATGGCCAGAGTAGGAGAGATATGTTGATATTTTCTCACTCCAGTAAGGAGTCTGGCCACCGCATTCTGCACCACTTGAAGTTTCCGCATCAGCTTCAAAGGAAGCCCCACATAGAGTGCGTTACAGTAGTGTAATCTAGAAATTATGAGCGCATGTACTAAGGTAGTGAGCACCCCCGTGTCTAGGTAAGGTCGCAGCCGGGCAATCTGCCAAAGGTGGAAAAAGGCGGTGCGGACTATCTACCGGTACCTCATCTGCATCAAGACAGGCACTTGTCAGATCCAAATCGAAGTCAACTTCCAAGTTGGGGAGGTTGTAGGATAGATTTGTCAATGTTGTAAGTAAGGCAATCATTTCCCTAACTACAGAAGGCAGAATCACATTTCCCTCATTCTGTCTGTGTGGTTCTCTCTTTCATGTATAGAGTGGGTCTTTATTAGAAGCTCACAGTGCTATACCCATTACCTCCTTGCACAAGCATAAGTTGATAACAAATGAGTAGTTGGTTGTTGTAGGTTTTTCAGGCTGTTTGGCTGTGTTCTGGAGGTTTTTCTTGCTAACATTTCGCCAGTCTCTGTGGCCGGCATCTTCAGAGGACAGGAGCTAGAGCCAGAACACAGACAGAGTTCTAGCTCCTGTCCTCTGAAGATGCCAGCCACAGAGACTGGTGAAACGTTAGGAAGAAAAACCTCCAGAACACAGCCAAACAGCCCGAAAAACCTACAACAGCCATCAGATCGGGGCCATGAAAGCCTTTGAGAATAAAATGAGTGCTTGGCTTGCACAACGGCAAACTAGAAATCAGAAGACCTGTGTAGACAAAGCCTTATGTGCTGAACAGAATATTGGTCTGAGATAACGAAACAAATATCTATACACACATTTAGGATAGTTCTGTATTGCAGGTTTAAGTAGCAGCTTAGATACCCAGTGATGAACTGGGATTCTAGAGAGCAGGGTCCGATTTTCTGTTTGGCCATGGAAACTTACAGGGGGAGAGGAGTGGTAAAACCACTTCTTAAATACCATACTTACCTCGAAAGCCGTGACAGGGTCACTATAAGTCAGTTTTGATTTGACAACACAACAACAAGATACATATACCTTGTTTTCTAAGAAAGGAAGGGAATACATGGTGCAGTATCTCCCCCAAAGCATGACATTTTAGAATAAATCCAGAAGCACAGTAAGGCAATGTTTTGCATTACAGGTAAAGCTCGAGCTTGGATTTGTTTTTAAAGGGTCAGGAAAGTTTTTAAAACATGAGACAGCACAATATCTGCCCTATATTTGGTTTTACAATGGGGAGAATACGTAAGGTCATATTTCTTGAAAACAGGGATAGCAGAATGAAGAGGGCTTGAAAATTTTTAGAATGTCTCAACAGTCAGTCAAAATCTTCATCAGTCAGCATGACCAGACTATAGCCTTGCAATTTATTGGGATTGGGAATCACTCATTTATACTCTGAGACTTGGGTTGCTTTATTACCTTCATGCTTGTGGAGTCATGAAGCTTGTATTTTGAATGCCTTTCTTTTGAATGTCTCCAGCAAAAATAAAACTGAAAGCAAAAGCACCTGGCCTCTTAAGGAGCCACGGTTCCCTCCCAC
The DNA here is from genome assembly GCF_051106095.1 of Pogona vitticeps. Taxonomy (NCBI): domain Eukaryota; kingdom Metazoa; phylum Chordata; class Lepidosauria; order Squamata; family Agamidae; genus Pogona; species Pogona vitticeps. The sequence goes on along the minus strand of NC_135785.1, from coordinate 196,341,589 downwards.
CCCAGGATGTGTCGTTCAGTTGAAATTGGGAACAGGGAACCTCCATATTCTCCAGCATGGGACTACTCTACATTCTCCTGCAGAGCTATATCTCTATGTGCCGCTCGAACTCTCTTCTCATGAGAAGAGGGCAGTTTTCCTTTTGCAATGGTAGAGGGGAGGGGAGGACTGCAGGATTAGAGAGAGAGAGAGAGAGAGAGAGAGAGAGAGAGAGGCAGAGGGGAAGGAGGCAGGGAGGGAGGGAGCTGTGACTCGTTGAGCAGCACTTTTCACTCATCACAGACAAGTGGATGAGTACATTTTTCAAGCCCTGAGAATGAACATTGATTAGAGCAGGGGTCTCAAACATGCGGCCCGGTGGCCATTTGCGGCCCCCAGATGATAATTTGTGGCCCTCGCCTTTCCTGGCCCCCCAAAGCGCCCACACATCCTCTGCTGTCAAGAGTAAAAAAAAAACTTTGCCTCACTCGCCGGCTCTCTCCCAAGACAGCACCTCTTGCACCATCCATCCAGAACTGCAGCCTGCCAACCAGCCCACCTGTCTGTCAGCTAAAGAAACTCCTGGGCGGCTTCCTCGGGCTCTTGCTCCGCTTGGCAGAAAATCTGATGCGGCCCAGCCTCACCCAGATTCTGCCTCCAGCGGCCCCCAGGTAAATTGAGTTTAAAACCCCTGGATTAGAGTATACGCAACATTTTATTTTCAAATTCATTTTTAGTATCTGTTTCTAGTTTAAGCAAAATAAGGAAAATAAGTTGCAAAATTTAAAACTTTGCCAAAATGAATTCATATAAAACTGATCTTAGTTTTAAAAGTAGCACTTTGACTTTTCTGATATTATTTAGTGACATTGAAATACCACAGCCATAAAGATTTTTTGTATATTCTAACATGAATATTGTCTTCGGATTTCAACATTCTCAGTCACTGGAGATAAAATAAGATTTGCCCTCTTGTGTCCTCTTCAGTTCTGTTTTCTTATACAGTTCATGTAGCCATCATTACTGAAATCCTCCTTGTAATTCAGCACTGTCAATTCTTGTGTTATTCTTGTGCGCTTTTTTTGCCACAAGGGGATATTTTAATTCCCTCATGTGGAAAGTTATGTAAATAAAGTAAGCTCAGTCATCCAGATGTCCTGCTTTTCTTATTGAATTTCTCATTGGGCCACACCTTATTTTCATATAAAAGAACATGATTATTTGAGGTAAATATCAACATTGATCTGATATTGATTAGAGATGGAGGTATTCGTATACAAATACCCCCACACAGGTGGCAATGGCGAAGGTCCAGCCCCCTGAGGCCAGATTGTCCACTCACAATTCCACCGCTGCTGCCAGCTCTGCGATCCTTCCTATCACTCTGGAGCTCTCAATCAGCTTGACACTCCTAGCAGGAGACTGGACAACAAGCCTCCCTGCCAGGTCAAAGGGTGGCAAGCTGATCGATCGTGAGCTCTGGAGTGATAGGAAGGATCGCTGAGCCAGCAGCAGCAGCAGCAGAATTGTGAGTGGACGGTCTGGCCCCAGGGGGCTGGACCCTTGTTATTGCCACCTGTGTGGGGGTATTCTTATACAAATACGAATACCCTCATCTCTAGTACATGTCTAGTACTGATGCATCCTGCAAGGATGTGCTGCATTGTGGAGAACATCTCTATGGCTATTGAAATCATCTAGTAGTCATTGGTATTAGTCTGTTGTTGCTGTTGTATTGTGTCTCTCTTCCCCCACTCTTTTTTTATTTCTCTAAAAAAAAAATCATAATTTGGTAAAATTTAGGATTTCTCCCCACTTCACCCCTTATGAATGATACATTTTGTCTGTATCTAAAGAATGAGTTTGTTGTTATGGAATCCCATGATATGGGAATCAGCATTTGTCTGAAATTCTCTGAAGAATGCATTCACATAAAAATAAGCAAAGCAAAGGTATATTTTTACTATTTCATAGTTCTTAAACTATGTATGTTTAGTTGTGTAGTGAACTGGTATGCAGTGAAAACATGGCACAACATATTATTGTGTTCTGTATTTATTCATTACATTTCTGCTCTGCAGAAATGTAAATAGGGCTTTTGACGTAGTTGTGACTGCATAAGATCCTGCTCATGTATTTAGAAGAGAAAGAATTTGGAATCCTATGAAAGAAGTTATTTGGAGGTCACAGATTTTTAACCCTACTCCAGTCATCCCCCCCTTTGGGTTTTCTGTTCCAAATTATCCTTTCCTGAAGTTTCCTATTTTTGAAGAAGAGCATGTTCCAGGCTTTGGTTACACACATATTTATATAAGTTTTAATTAGTCTGATAATGTATTCTCGATGGCTCTCATGGCCAGGATCCAATGGTTGTCGTAGGTTTTTGGGGGTATTTGGCATTCCAGAACATGGCCAAACAGCACAAAAAACCTACAACAACCCATCAGTTTGATAATGCTTTCAGTCTGGCTGGATTAGAGTACCTGGCTGCAGATCTAGGGGTCGAAAAGATTCAGCTTCTACAGATTTGGGCAAACTACCATATTTTTCGGTGTATACACCCCCCAATGTATAAGACGACCCACTAATTTTGACCCTTGCTAGAGGCAGAGGAGCAGTTAATAGGCTACTGCTCCTCCTCCTCCGTCTCCTGCTGCTGCTGCCTCTGCCGCTCACCCGATCACCTCCTCCATTGCTACTGCTGGGGCTTACCTCCAGCTCACCTAATTGCTGCCTTGTCTCCTGCCCGAAGGCAGCACTGGAAGAACCAGTGTGGCAGCAGCAGTCAATGGGCAGCAGCAAGAGGCGCACGAGTGCTCCTTTGCCTCCGCCTCTGCCTCCTGCTGCTGCTGCCTCCACCACCAGAGGGTACAAGGCAACGATGACGTGACCTGGAGGTGAGCCTCAGCAACAGGCACCCAAGTGCACGCAACTGCTCCTTTGCTTGCGTATCCGCCTCCTCCTGCTACCTCCGCCACTGGAGGGGACAAGGTGGTGACGTGAGCTCTAGAGGAGGCAATTGGGCGGCGGCAGCAGTCAGTGGGCAGCAGTAAGAGGAGCCTGAGGGCACGCAAGTGCTCCTTTGCCTCCGCCTCCTGCTGCTGCTGCTTCCACCACCAGAGGGGACAAGGCAGTGATGTGAGCTGGAGGTGAGTCCTGGCAGTCACACTGGAGGAGGCAATGGGTGGCGGCAGAAAAGGTGCCTGAGCGCACGCAAGTGCTCCTTTGCCTCTGTCTCCTTCCATGAATAAAACGACCCTCAATTTTCCCCCTAATTATTTTAGGAAAAAGTGTGGCTTTCTACCCAGAAAAATATGTTATGTGGTCCAAGAGTGCCACCAGAAGAAAGGACTAGTAGATCACCTGGTACTTTATACCTAGAAAACCCTGGGAATGATCACTGTAAGTCAGAATGGCATTGGTGGCACACAGTTGTAGTATTGTTATTATTTACAGCACATATGGCCATAGAGTATCATGCTGAGTCAGGCAAAAGTTCTGGGCTTGAAACTGGTTGAAACACTAGCTGTAGGTTGTTTGGTTTATTTCCCCTTTGTCGGTGCTAACTCCAATAAAGGGAAAAGGTGATGACTTTACCATTCTTCCAGTGGCTCTGCAGATTGCGAACTGTGAGCCACTCTTCAACCTTGCAGTGAGGCTTGTCCTGCCTCCTGCCAGGAGTGGCTAGCTGATCACAATCTGCGAAGCCATTGGAAGAATCACAGCATCCACAGCAGCAGTGGATTGGTGAGTGGGCCGTCCAGCCCCATGGGGCTGTACCCTTGTTATAGCTACCTGTGCAAGGATATTTGTGTCCGAATACCCCCATCTCTAATCTTCACACTTCATGATCTTTTTGAATTTCTTTGCTGCCCTTCCGATTCTCAGTCTTATTTCTAGACTACAGCCTCCATTGGATTGATGATCAAACCAAGGTATAAGATATAGTGCTGAAAGATGAGACTCTTAACAATTTCAATTTCTTTATTGTCAACATTAAATTTGTGTAGTTCTTCTATAGCCATGATTTTTGTTGTCTTGATGTTCAGCTGAAGTCCTGCTTTGGCACATTCTTCTTTCACTTTTCCTAACAGTCATTTTAAGCCATTGCTGCTTTCTGCCAGTAAGATAGTATCATCTGTGTCTCTTATTATTGGTTTTTCTTCCACTAATTTTCATATCGTCATTTGAATCTAGTTCAGTGTTTATATGATATGTTCTATGTACAGATTGAACAGATGGGGAGATGAAATGCACCCTTGTCTGACACCTTTGCCTATAGAAAACTGTTCTATCTTTCCATATTTTTCCCCTAACAGTAGCCTATTGTTCACAGAAAAGGTTAACACATCAGGACAGTGAGGTGCTGCTAAGGCACACACGTTTCTTTCAGAATAATCCATAGGTTCTCATGATCCACAGAGTCAAACACCTTGCTGTAGTCTATAAAGCATAGACAGATTGTCTTCTGAAATTCTTTAATACACTCCAGTAGCCAATGGATATTTTCAATCTGATCTCAAGTGTGGCTTCCTTTTCAGAATCCAACTTGAAGGTCAGGCATTTTTTATTCCATATAAAGAGTAACACCTTGAGCATTCATTTGTTTGTGTGGGAAATTAGAATGAATGGTCTGTAGGCCATTGTTTTGTTTTTTGTATTTGCTTGTTCGGATTTTGACAGATTCAGTCTCTGTGGTTTGAAATAGTTTTATCAGTATCACATCTACCTCAATTATTTTGTTCTTCCCAGTGCTTTCGGAGCAGCTTTCACTTCTCTGTCTAGAATTGCAAATTCTTCATCAGATAATTCCTCTTCGAAAAAGGACAATGGTCCTATACTGTAGTTACTTCACTCCTCGGCATCTCCTTTCTTGGGGATTGGAATGTATATTGAACATTTTCAGTCTGTGGACCATTGTTTTGTTGTCCATATTTGGTGGAATACAGTTTTTAGGATTTGATGGATTCAGTTTCTGTAGCATGAAATAGTTTTACCAGTATTCCATCTACCCTTGGTGATTTACTTTTTCCATGTGTTTTAAGGGCGGCTCTCCCTTCACTTTCTAGAACTGCAGGTTCTTATTCATAGGATTTTTCTTCAGAGAAATCTGCCATCCTTTCATCTCTTCTGTATAGGTCTTCAGTATATTGTTTCCACCTTCTCCTTATTTTATCCTGGTCAGATAATATGCTCCCCTGTGGATCTTTCAGCATTTCTATCTGAGGGTTGTTGTGGGTTTTTCGAGCTCTTTGGCCGTGTTCTGAAGGTTGTACTTCCTAACGTTTCCCCAGTCTCTGTGGCCGGCATCTTCAGAGCACAGCACTCTGTGCTCTGGTGACATTTGCTGAAAAGCAGCATTCAGGGTTTTGATCTTACTTCTGCTACCCTACTTTTGCTTCTTGCCTGTCCTTGACAATGTAAATGTTTCTTCCATCATCCACCTAGGTTCGCTCTTTCTTTCTTTCTTTCTTTCTTTCTTTCTTTCTTTCTTTCTTTCTTTCTTTCTTTCTTTCTTTCTTTCTTTCTTTCTTTCTTTCTTTCTTTCTTTCTTTCTTTCTTTCTTTCTTTCTTTCTTTCTTTCTTTCTTTCTTTCTTTCTTCTCTAATATTATATCTAGTTTCGTCCTTTTGGTTCATGGTCAGTTGAATTCAGTAATGGAAATCGGTTTTTAATGTAGAGTTTAAATTCATCAGAAAGGCTTAAAATTATATTTTGGCACTAGGATTCTTTTAGTGTTCTTCTCCAGCTTTACTCTAATGTTTGATATTAACAGTTCATTATCACTACCACAGTCTGCTCCTGATCTTATTATGACAGAGACAGAATGCAACTTCTCCATCTCCTGCTTCCAGTTAACATAGTTTATTTGATTTCAATATTGACCATTTTGTGGTTTCCACATATACCATTGTCTGCTTGGTTGCTTGAAACATCTATTTGTGATGAAGAGATTGTTGGCATTACAGAACTCTACAAGTCTCTTCCCTTGGTAAGTCTGAATAAAAGATGATCCATTGAAGCATCTCCTCAGTGTAGATGAGATAGATGCCTGCCAGATATGAAGCTTGACCTATTAAACCCACTTCAGTGGTGCTCTCCATGACACCAGTTTCCATTATGGGTTCGGGTGGAAAGGATGAAAGGGAAATATAGAATGGGGCCTTGATGTTGGTAACCATGGAGCACTAACCGTATTTTTCAATTTCTACGTCAACACAATGTATAAGATGACACACACACACCCTTTTCTAACCACCAAATTAGAAAGTTTTATCCCTGCGGGGCTTAGGAAGTGGAAAACACAGCCATGAAAGGGCTGCGCAATCACACCCCTTTGATCCTGAAGCAGCCAATGAAAGGGCTTCAGGATCAAAGGGCTGTGATCGTGCAGCCCTTTTACGGCCGCTTTACCCAAAGGGAGCCTTCCCTTCCTTTTTGCTAAGCCCTGTGGCTTTGCAAAAGGCGGGGAAAGCGGCTGCCTTCTGTGTATAAAACAACCCTCAATTTTTCCTCTAATTATTTAAGGGAAAAGTGTTATTTTATACACAGGAAAATACGGTATTCACTTAGAGAGTGAGTTGTTAGTTGTTGTATCATATACTACTTAACGGAAATATTCTAGTTTTTGCTAAGAGGTTTTCTCTTTTTCTTGTATGATTGCATTTAGAAGCAATTACAAAAAAATGTGCCTAAATTCTGCAGAGAGGTTAGATTTCTTCCTTCATTTCTATCTGTGTGGGATGCTTGGTCTGTACAGTATTGTGAAAATAACTTATGCAGTGCAAACCCTTCATTTCTATCCTTATATTTGGGGGTGGGGGAGTTTATGTTACATTTATACATACCTTAAAATTGGATTTTGTCTTCAGGATTTGTTGGTGGTAAGTTGAAGTGTCTCACACAATTTAAATCTCAGCACTGAAACAGAAGAGTAACAGAATAGTAATTGAATCTTTTGCTATCTTCAGGGACTGTTCAGTAGTTCTATAAGCACCGCTTTTGAAAACAAAGGTGAAAGTGATTTTGCTAGCCATAATAAATATTAGATCATCAGAATTTTTGATAAATATGACTGGGCATTCCTGTGAAATTTTCAAAATAGCATATTTATGACCCCTCCCTGCTGTTTTTTAACTACCATGTAGACTTCTACTGTATTTGTATATTAGTTTGGCAACTTGCAGATTGCTGAGGATGGGGTTTGTTGCCAGCTAGATTCTATACTTTTCTCAGTGATTGTGTTTAAATTGATTTTGTATTTAAACTGCATATTTAATTTCATTCGTTTTTAATAACTGTAGGGTTCTAATTGGTATATTTCTTTAATATTACTACAAGCCATAATGAGTCCATTGTGGGGGAAAGTAAGGTGTATATCCAGTGAATTCAGAATAAACATGAAAAATAATAAAGCTGCACATGAAGAATAAAATATTGTTTTGGATTTCTAAATCAGTTAACTGTAAGTTGTCTTTCTCTCTAGGGGACCGTTCAGTGTTGTACGGCGATGTATCAACAGAGAGACAGGGCAACAGTTTGCTGTAAAGATTGTGGATGTAGCTAAATTTACTTCAAGTCCAGGACTGAGTACAGAAGGTAAGAAAAATCAGTAATTTTATCGTGCTGTTTGCATTATTTAATATCTCTAGTAACATTTTTTTTTGCTTTCTCTGCAATCGTTTTTATTAGTGCAGCTCAAAATTTCTATGAAAAAGTGCTGTTTGAAAACTGTCTCACCCCCAGTTCTCTTTAAGTTCTTGACAATGGCAGTCAAAAAAACAATTGAAAATTGTCAGCTATATTTGCCTGTGTGATTAACATAAACAAATATTTGGTTGCGAGAACGTACAGAGAAATCAAACAAGTAATCTGTTTTTGGACAAATAGAAGAAGATATTTTAATATAGGATGATAGTGTAACATCTCTTCCAGAATATTCATCTAAAAGAATATTCATCTAAAGCTGTAACTAGACTCCTGGATTTGAAATAAAACTTTAAATTTTCAGTACTTCATTATCTCAAATAATGTCCTTTGAGATATTTATATCATGTCTAGAGAGGGATCAATATTGTTTAACCTGATCTTATTATTTTCATATTTGTTGCCTACAATTCTTTTTGTTTCTCCCTTAAATAAGTTAATTTACATATTTGAAATCCCTCTTAAAATAAATCACTCACATTTTTAAAAATAAAAATAACCTTGGTCCTCCACTTGTTCGGGGCATCAGTACCAAGACGTCCCTACCAGCGCTGCCAGTTGTAAGGGATTGTAGGAATTGTAGCACAAAACATCTGGAAGGCCATAGGTTCCCCACTCCTTCTGCAAATGGCTTTCAAAGTTGTCATCATCTATTTGAACTGTGTCCAGAAACAAACTGGAAGCCAATAAGGTGTTTCACTAAAGGGGCTATGACATTTTCTTTGTGGCCCCCTGCTTCATCACACGAGCTCATGCTACGCCTTCTGACCACTTGAGATGGTTTCTCTTTTTATCGCTGCCACCAGTGGATTTTCTTTTATCCACAATACCAAGAACTATAGACAAACACTTGTCTGATTACTATCAACAAAAGTTATTTATTATTTATTTATTAAGGTGTATTAAAGATGCTCAGGATCACAGATGTTCTTTATCTACTGTATTTTTCCGTTTACAAGATGACTCACAGTATAAGATGACCCCCCCTTCTAACACTTTTCTAACATCCAAATTAGAAAATTTGAGGGAAGCGTGCACGCGCACCCCTTTGATCTTCATGCCCTTTCCCAGCTGCCTTTCCCGTTTTCTAAGCCCTGCAGAGCTTAGGAAATGGCTAATGCAGCCATGAAAGGGCAGTGCGCACACACCCCTTTGATCCTCGCATCCTTTCCCAGCTGCCTTTCCCGCTTTCTAAGCCCTGCGGAGCTTAGGAAATAGGTAATGCAGCCGTGAGATCCTGAATGTGATTGACAGGAGTGAAATGGGGTGACTGCCACAGGAGCCAATGGTCCTAATTACTACTGCAATGGACTACTGCAATGCGCTATACGTGGGGCAGCCTTTGAAAACGGTCCGACGACTGCAACTGGCACAGAACCGGGCTGCGCGTCTGGTAAGTGGTGCCGCCGCACTGACTCATATCACGCCAGTTCTGAAAAATTTACACTGGCTGCCGGTTGCTGCTCAGGCCCAATTCAAAGTGCTTACTTTGACATATAAAGCCCTAAACGGCTTAGGACCTGGTTACCTAAAGGACCGCTTTCTTCCATATGAGCCTGCCCGTCCTCTAAGATCAGGCCAGGAAGCCCTTCTGAAGATGCCATCCCTGAAAGAGGTGAGGGGGATGGCATGTCGAAATAGGGCCTTCTCGGTTGTTGCCCCCCAACTTTGGAATGCCCTCCCTAGAGAGATCCGCCTGGCTCCAACACTCTTGGCTTTTCGGCACCAGGCAAAGGCCTTTCTGTTCAGCCAGCATTTTAATTAAACAATATTCCCTAGCTGGCCATTACTAATTTTAATGTTTTAAGAATTATTTTAATATATGCTATTTTATATTGTCTTTTAAAATGTTTTTAATGTTTTTAAGTTTTAATGTTGTACGCTGCCCAGAAGCCACTGGCAATGGTGTGGCTAAAAAATATTGTAAATAAATAAATAAATAAATAGCCACACTAAATACTTGATTCTGGCAGGATCCTGTTGGCACCAGGAGATCCCAACGTCCTGCCAGTGTAGTGATATGGTCCACTACTGCAAGCATTGCTATTATGCAAGTGTGCTTCCCCGCTTGATACCTTCTTGTGCTGGTTTTAGAGAAGCCAGGCTGCCCATGCTACATGTGTTATGGCTCCGTTGCCTCTAACAGAATCCTGGCCCTTGTCATAAAATTCTTGACCAACTGAAATTTCTTTTAATCTTTCCAAGACAACCCTGATTGTAATGCAGAGGCCCAGTGTATTATAACTGTGGTTCTAAGCTGAAGTGCAATTACATGTATATTTTCTTAAAATACACATGTTGTGGTATTTGGAGAAGACTGATATCCAGTGGTTATAGAATCTTTTCTCTTTTTATTATAATATAGAGCTGAGCTCATCCAAATAAATTTAATTTGCAGGATAGACAAAGAAAATACTTCCTTGTTGTTGTTTGTTGTTGTTTAGTCGTTTAGTCGTGTCCGACTCTTCATGACCCCATGGACCAGAGCACGCCAGGCCCTCCTATCTTCCACTGCTTCCCGTAGTTGTGTCAAATTCATGTTGGTTGCTTCGATGACACTGTCCAGCCATCTCATCCTCTGTCGTCCCCTTCTCCTCTTGCTGTCACACTTTCCTAACATCAAGGTCTTTTCCAAGGAGTCTTCTCTTCTCATGAGTTGGCCAAAGTAAAGGAGCCTCAGCTTCAGGATCTGTCCTTCCAGTGAGCACTCAGGGTTGATTTCCTTTAGAATTGATAGGTTTGTTCTCCTTGCAGTCCAGGGGACTCTCAAGAGCCTCCTCCAGCACCACAATTCAAAGGCATCAATTCTTCGGCGGTCTGCTTTCTTTATGGTCCAGCTCTCACTTCCATACATCACGACAGGGAAAACCATAGCTTTGACTGTTCGGACTTTTGTTGGCAAGGTGATGTCTCTGCTTTTTAAGATGCTGTCTAGGTTTTATCATCACTTTCCTCCCAAGAAGCAGTTGTCTTTTAATTTTATGGCTGCTGTCACCATCTGCAGTGATCATGGAGCCCAAGAAAGTATAATATGTCACTGCCTCCATATCTTCTCCTTCTATTTGCCAGGAGGTGATGGGACCAGTGGTCATGATCTTAGTTTTTTTGCTATTGAGCTTCAGACCATTTTTTGCTCTCTCCTCTTTCACCCTCATTAAGAGGTTCTTTAATTCCTCCTCACTTTCTGCCATCAGAGTGGTATCATCTGCATATCTGAGGTAGTTGTTATTTCTTCTGGCAGTCTTAATTCCGGCTTCAGATACCTCCAGTCCTGTTTTTCGCATGATGTATTCTGCATATAAGTTAAATAAGCCGGGGGACAATATACAGCCTCGTCGCATTCCTTTCCCAATTTTGAACCAATCAGTTGTTCCATATCAAGTTCTAACTGTTGCTTCCTGTTCCACGTATACATTTCTCAGGAGATATATAAGGTGGTCAGGCACTCCCATTTCTTTAAGGACTTGCCATAGTTTGCTGTGGTCCACACAATCAAAGGCTTTTGCATAGTCAATGAAGCAGAAGTAGATGTTTTTCTGGAACTCTCTGGTTTTCTCCATAATCCAGTGCATATTAGCAATTTGGTCTCGAGTTCCTCTGCCTCTTCGAAATCCAGCGTGTACTTCTGGGAGTTCTCAGTCCACATACTGCTGAAGCCTGCCTTGGAGGATTTTGAGCATAACCTTGCTAGCATGTGAAATGAGTGCAATTGTACGGTAGTTGGAGCATTCTTTGGCACTGCCCTTCTTTGGGAAAATTAGCATAGGCATCCTTCAGTCTCGAGAGACTATGGTAACATGCTCTGAATCGAGGAGTGTCCTCTCCAGAGCATGAAGCCCGGGTAAGGTAATATGGAGGATAGGCTGTTACGCAAGCAGCAGATCCCCCCTCTCCACATTGCTGAAATGGTCTAATGGAAAGGCAAGAGCCAATACAACTGGTTCCAGCAATGTCGCAGGAGTTGGCAGAACGACACATGCTGCCTTCGGGACTCCAGCTCCGGATTTTGCCTCGAGGTTAACTCCTGAAGCCTTTTCCATGAGTGGATATAGCCACAAGGCAGTGGAGGTTTGAAATTGGAGTTTTCCTTCTCCTAGATGGGCTGCCTTCCATGGCTGACGAGCCCCACCTACCCGGTTTGGGAAAATACTTCCTAGCATAATATAATTAATATATGGAATTTGTTATCAGAACATTATGTAATGTCCTTTGGTTTACATGTCTTTCAAAGGGGGATCAGACTGTTCATAAAGGATGGTTCTATCAGTGCTTACTGGTCACGACAGCCAAATGGTATTAGAGAGGCATTTTTGGCACTGAATATAATTTTTTTTTTAACTGAAGAGCTAAGGAATGTTGTTGTTCTTACATTCTGCCTATAAGTTTCCTGTAATTATCTAGTTGGCCACATCCTGTAAAACCAGAAGCTGAAAAAGCAGCCTGGTCTATTGGGTCTTTCCTTGAAGGCATACCTTGCTTTATGAAATTGTGTTCTCCGGGATATTTCGTAATTCAAAATATTTGCAAACTGAAATCCAGTTTCCCTTAGGAATGCATGCACGGGGGCGGTGCTATAAATCTCCCAGGTGCAATGCATCCTGGGGAAACTTGCTTCGTATTGCAAAAAAATTGTAATCCGAGGCATTATTTTCAATGGATTTTCTTTCGTAAACCGAAAATTACATTAACCGAGGCGTTCGTAAACTGAGGTACCACTGTATATGTTAGAGCCAATTGGAGATGCAAGTGGTTCTTTTAGAATGCCCTAAGTCAGAAGGCGGAAACATAAACTTGAGCGGGGCAGATCACAAATTGGCCTTCATTCATTTCCCCCAGTGTTTCTTCAATTGTGCATGGGTTCACATACTTTATTTCCTTCAGATTAGTGTTGCTGTTCCACTTATTGTTGCAGTGTAACTTACAGTCATGAAGCATCTTCTCCCTTTCCAATAACTGCATTTTCAAAAATGGAAAATATATTTAACTGATTTTAGTATTAAGATGTATTAGCAGTTGATACTGATACACTGGTGCCTCGCTTAATGATTACCTCGTTAAACGACGAATCCGCTTGATGATTAGATTTTTGTAATCACTTTTGTGATCGCAAAACGATGTTCAAATGGGAAAAATGCTTTACAATGATTGGTTCCCTGCTTTGGGAACTGATTTTTTGCTTTACGATGATCAAAACAGCTGATCGTCGGGTTTCCAAAATGGCCACCCGCTGTGCAAAATGGCTCCCCGCTGTTTTTAGGATGGATTTTTCACTATACAGGGAGCAGAAAATGGCGGCCCTATGGAGGATCTTCACTGGACGAGCAGGTATTTCACCCATTGGAACGCATTGAACGGTTTTCAGTGCATTTCAGTGGGCTTTTTTATTTCGCTTGATGACGATTTTGTTCTTCAGCGATTTCGCTGGAATGGATTAATGTCGTCAAGCGAGGCACCACTGTATTTTATGAGTGATTCCCCCCCACCCCACAGTACTATGTCTGAGTTGCCTTATAGGAAAATGCAATACGGAAAGTGGGGACAAACTTGCTTATGTACACAATCCCCTGAACTCCTTTTAAAAAAAATGCCTGTTCTGTTTAACTGGATTTTATTGGCAACATATAATAGGTAATTGTAGATTTTCCCCCAGCTTTTTTGGACACAGATGTGTCTAGTCCCTTCTTTCCTCATTATAAAAATGTAGTTCCATTCAGGCACACTTAAATCATATAGAACTGCTTATCTATGTGTCCGTAAAAATGTCTGCTAGATGAGGTTCTGCATGTGGCAGTTGATCCACATTGAAGATCATGTGATTTCCCCTATAGGTGGACATTGTTCACACATTCTCTCTTCTGCAGTGTGCAACATGTGAGCACTTGTTCCTTTCATCCAGTGCTCCCAGTACAGTGAATCATAGAGATATCATAACACAGGTTCTTCCTTGTTTTATTTTCTTCTTTTCTATTTTCCTTTTCTTACTTGACAACAAAGAAGATATCCTTTAAATTGTATGTCTGCAAGTGGAATTCCTTTGATGTTTTGGTGCTGTTGCAACAGTAGGAGTAGATTTAACCCAGCTCTTACTCAGGTAGTTGGCAAGTGCCTGTAGTTCAGCTCATGAAGGGTGTAGATAGGTGGATGAGGGGCTCCTGCTTTGGGTAACAATGCAATGTATTGTCTTCTTCTAGGAACTCATTTGGTTTATCTTTCAAATTCATGGAAACAAAAAGGCTGGCCAGAATCTAGTTGGTGATTTATGTATACATAAGTTACATTGCATAACTCACCATGGCAAATTGGTGCTAACTAACCAGGTGCAGGTCACATTACTAGGCTTATGTCTGCTATGCACTTGTTTGCACACTTCATTAACTTGATGTCTTATTAGTCAGCAGCAATTTGCCACAGTGAATTATGCAATTTAGTGGACTAATGCATAAATTACTATAAGGTTCTCACTGCTTTATTGCTGGGTACAAGCCAAAAGGGAAATGGTACATACAAAACTATGCATGCTTACTCAAAAGTAAGCATTACTTGAGTTCAAGGAAACTTATTCCCAGGTCAGCGCACTTAGCATGTTGAACTATAATGAAATATTGCTAAAGGAAACCCAGATTATCCATATCCAAACTAGAGATATGGTATCCTAAATGTCTGCCTCTGAAAGACATCCTGGCTTACGTTCTTGCTACCTCATCTGCCAGACAAAGTGCACTTCTGCTTCAACACACACACCCCAAGGCACCATAGTTCTGATAGGAGGATTGAAAAAGTCAGTGAAGCTAATGAATAGAGTCACATATATTTGTATGTTTCATTTTTAGGCCACTTTTCTTCCAGTGATTAAATCTGATTAAAACAAATCAAACTAAAGCACAATGAATTGCAAGTAAAAAAACAATTAAACATACAATAATAATTAAAATCACTCAATTAATTTTTAGTAATAATTGAAAAGCATTTTAAAACCTTAAAACCAACCCCCCCCCCCCAAAAAAAACTCATCTGAGAGGGACTGTTATTAAAAGCCTGCCTGAAGAGGCAAGTCTTTGACTGTCAGTGAAAGGATAAAGGGGAGGGGTGCTAACCTAACCTAACCTCCCAAGGGGCCCCATTCCACAGCCAGACAAAACTTACTCTTTCATGTCCCCATCAAATGCACCTGTGATGGCAGTGGGACTGAGAGAAGGGATTCTTTGGAAGATCATGATGGTTGGGAAGTCTTGTATAAAGATGTCTGGTCCTTAGGATAGTATGAACCCAAACTGTATAGGGCTTGAATCAGCACTTTGAATTCGACTAGTGCAGGTGTTGTAGCAGTAGAGTCATATGCCCCTGTAATTGGCCGCAGCCAACAGTATGGCAGCTACATTTTGAATCAGCTGAAATCTCTGAACCGTTTTCAAAGGAGTGCTTTTTGAATAACAGACTTATTACTACTGTAACTCATAAAAAGAGTTACAGTAATCCAAGTGGGATGTAACTAAGGTATGTGTCACTATAGCAAATCAGATATCTCAAGGAATGGATGCAATTGGCACATCAGTCTTAACTCTGCAGATACAATCCTGGCCATTACAGAAACCTGGGTGTTCAGGCTCAGGAAAGAGTTCAGGAATACATCCAAGCTGTGGACTGAAATTTTCAGGGTGAGGATGTAACCCTGTCCAGCATAGATTAAATACCTATTACCACATCTGTCTTTCAGCTGACCAGGAACACTCTGTCTTGCTTGGATTGTTTCAAGTTATTTGCCCTCATCTAGCCCTACTGATAAAAAGCACCAGTTTAGAACTGAGACAGCTTTCTTGGACTTAGTTGGAAAGTAAAGTTGGGTTTCATTATCATACTGATGGCATGGAATTCTAAAGCCCTGGACAACCTTTCCCAGTGGTTTCATGTATATATTAAACAACATAGGAGAGAAAATAAAAGCCTGAGAGACACCACAGGCCAATAGTCAAGGCATCAAACAGGAGTCGTCCAGCACCACCAACTAATGTTTCCCCCTTTAGGAAGGACCTGAGATACTGTAAAACAATTCTTTCAAGTATCATCCCAGAGAGATGGCCCAAAAGGATATCAAAGGCTGCTGAGAGGTCCAGCAGAACCAACAGGGACACACTAACCCTGTCCAGTTCCCGGTATAAGTCATCCACCAAGGCAGCCAAAGCTGTCTCTGTCCCATAGCCAAGCCTGAAGCCAGATTGAGATGGATGTAGGTAATCTGATTCATCCATGAAATCTTAGAGCTGAGAAACCACCACCTAGCCCAAAAATAGAGTATCGGAGACTGGCTGATCATTGTCCAGTACAGTGGGATTCACGGAGTGCTTTTTGAATAACAGACTTATTACTACCTGCTTAAGACCTGCTGGCACCCTGCCTTGGTGCAAAGAGGCATTTACCACTCCCCTTATCCACTCAATCAGTCCCCCTCTGGCTGCTTTTTTAAGTCAGGAAGGGCAGGGATCCAGCATACATGTGGGAGGTTTCATCTTTCCAAGAATCCTGACCACATACTCAAGCTTCACCAATTAAAACGTATCTGTTATAACAAAATAGTCAGGAGCCAAAATTGCATCCAGTTGATTAAAAAAGTTGATACAGGAGCTGTATCAACTACAGCATCCCAATGAAAGCAAATCTAAACAACTTTGTCTGAAAAGTCGTTCAAATTCCTCACAGCAGGTTGCTGATGGATCAGCATCTGAAGTGGTCAGCATGAAACTACTGCCTACCAGTGGCAACAGAATAAGGCTTCTTAGTTTACTATCTGGAAACCAGAGCAATTCCTCTTTTTATCAGCAGCATCAGAGAATGTGTAAAGGGCCTTTACTGTCTGCATAAGCAATTGAATGTGCATCTCATTCAACATGTATATAAGTTACATTGAATGCATGCATTGAACATGTATGTATACAATTAATTATGTCTGCATAAACCTATGATTGTCATGAAACAGTAATAGTTTGTCACTGAGCACCTTCAAGTTAAACAGGGTTAAATTCTGTGGTAGAACAGTAAAGAAGAAACTCATAAAATTAGTGGGACTTAAATATATTCGGTTCTATCTGCCTTGTGCCTCTTATTTTTATTGGTCCTTTTCAGCTGTTATCCATTACAAAATAGCATTTTCCATTGTCTTTCAAAATAATGTATATCCTGAGGTTTCTAATTTTATTGTCCAACTTCTGATAGGCTTTTATTAACTTCCAGTAAAATTACACAACTCAGTAATTTGCCCTTTTGTTATTTGTAGGGTGTGGTGAGTCAGAGGTTGCATTTGTAGACTTGGTTTGACAAAAGCAAGTCAAATTACATACAGATCTCCTTTACAGTTTTTTTCCCTATAGGCCATACTATAGCTACATATTTACATACAGTATATATATGCAGTTCGAAAACATAGTTCTGTGTTTTTGTGTACTGTGGCTGAAAATGCATACCTGTTTTGTGCAAAATAGTGTGGTGCTGGTTATATCATGAGCGACATACATTGCAGAATCTTTTCCAGTACAAAGAAGGTGAATTACAGGTTCTGGGTATCTCCAAGAAGGGCAGTTCAGCTTTCAAATAGGTTACAGGGCCCCCCTGCATAATTTAAGATTGCAGAATTAAAATTTTTCAGAAGCATAAGTTTTTTTATTTATTTGTATACTACTCCCCATTAGTGCCGAAGCACTACTCTGGCTGTTTACAATAATAAACAAAAAACAAACAGAATAAAAGTAAAGTATATCACCTTGTAGCTAATTCTTCTGTCTTTGTTTCTTTGCTTGTTTACCTTCTGGCATTTTAGCAGTTTGTGCAGCCACCAGAATGCCCAAAAAGAGAACATTGTCCCCTACAATCCACCACACCCACCCACCCTGGCTCACATGAATAGGTACATTTTTAATAACTGGAAAAGTGCTGTAGCATAGGTTCTTGCAGCCTTGTGTGGGCAGCATTCCATAGTTAGTGGTAGGGGCCACTGCAAGGAAGGTTCACCTTTGAATTTCTGCCTGAGGTACCTCCTAGATACATGACAACTAGAAAACCCTCCAGCAACTACAGTGATAAAAGTTTTTTTCAGAGATGATTTCCAAATATAAAGCTAATTTCTAGCAACCTCAGGGATAACACTAATCCACACCGAAGTACTCTCTTTAATAGCCTGGTCCCAAGCTTATCAGAATCTTGTAAATGCAGATGAAATGTTAAACTCTGCTCAGTATTAAGCCCTCAGCTAGTACAATTTCTTTAGCACTTGTATAATATGTGTTCATTAAAATATTCTCCTAAACATTCTAATTTCCCTGTTTTCCACTAGCTGCAACTTCTAAAATGGCCCTCAGGACCATTCCAAGTTATGTGTCATTTCCCACCTTTCCATATTCTCTTCTAAAAGAATTCCATAAAATCTGAATCGTTTAAAACATAAATGGCTTAAAGGATGAATCCCTCTCAACATCTTTTTAAGACAGATAGTTCCATCTTTGAAAGATGTATTTCCCTCCAAAAGAGAGAATTCACTTCTTTCAGCAGAATGACTTTGTTTTTAGGAAGAATATTGATTTTTGATTTTCTCAAGTTTGTGATTCTTCCAGGGTGGATAAAAATCAATGATTTTTTAATCCACAAAATCAGATTTTAACAAATTTATGTCATGATTTACATTTTTGTTTTTTTGAGATTTAGATCATGATAACTTAAATCAATTTGGTTTAAATCAAAACTACCCTGGATTCTTCTAATCAAAAGGTACTCCTGCTTAAACATATGTTCAAGGGAAGGTGCAATTGTGCCATCAAGTATTTCATTTTTTTTAACTATTGTCTTTATTCAGGAAAAGTATTAAGAATGTCGCTATGCACATTCACTTGCTGTGTAAAGAAAAAGTCAATTGTGCCTATCTGTTAACTTACACATTATCCTCTCAGAAGATACAGAACAGTGGAATATCTTCTCCCATGCTGTGTTTCCTGGAGATGGGCATAATAGCTCATGCAGCAGTCATACAATAAAATTTTAATCACTGCCCTTATGCTGTTTCAGAAGCACAGAGAGCTGAAATTTAAAAAACTCTTACTGTTCCAACTTTTTATTCTATATAATTAGCACTTGAACTGAGGTAATGATTTCAGATTGATTAAGACTATCAGATTGATAGTATTAATCAGAAAGATTAAATCATTGCTCAGAAAGTTACCACACTTTACAGTACTTTCCCCCTAAAATGGAATACTGGACTGGCTGGTAGCTATCTAGTGTAGTGGGATTCAAATACTGTAGATCTTTTCATCAGTGGTCTTACTACTCAATGAGCTCAGTTGGATCCACTCTGTGTTTTCTTTTTAAATTTTGTCTTTGAGACCAAAGTTGGGTATAAATCAAATAAATCCAGTTAATTAATGAAGCATCTTTTCCAACAGATCTGAAGAGGGAAGCCAGTATCTGTCACATGTTGAAACATCCTCATATTGTTGAACTTTTGGAGACCTACAGTTCTGATGGAATGTTATACATGGTTTTCGAGTTGTAAGTTTTTATATATATCTATAATATTATTCTTTGCTTATTGTGGATAAATGGTGAATTGCTAAATCTAACAAAAACAAACTAATGCACAATAATATGCTAAATAGCTTTGCTCTGTACTATATCCATGTGTGTGTGTAATAGCTAATAGTTGTAAAAAATTGTGAGGTTATATTGAATAAAGAATACGTTGAAGAAAATAAAGCTGGTTTATATTGAATGATAAACATACACATTTTCTGGCAAAACAGATATTACTGTAAGATTTTTTACATGTTTTCTGTAGTTTATCTTTTATAGAATACTTACTAGTTAAAGAGGACACAGGAAATGTACTTCTTCACAAGATCTTATGCTTGCCAATGTTTACAGGTTTAAAATGGAATTAGACAAATTAATGGGGTCTAAGGTCAATATATCAACACTATATAATATTGCTGGCCATGATTACCATGTATTACTTCCAACTATTGCACTCATGTCCTGCCTGTGGAGTGCAGCAGTATTTGCACTTAGAACTTAATTGATTTCTAGATAAAAGATTTACAGAGCGACCTAGTATAAGTCAAACCCTATAGGCATATTTTCTGTAAGCACATTGTTGTAAATTGGAGTTTTGTTCCTGAAAACAATGTCATGCCATAAAAATATAAAATGTGTACTATTTGCTGTGGAAGTAAAAGAAGTGATAGTTTTCCTTGACTCTTGTTGATTTAACACTATTTGCATCACATTTCCTTTTCTCAGACACAAAAATGAAGGTTAAACAAAGCAACCAACCCTCAATACCCTGGGAGGTGTTACATGCCTGCAATAGAGCTTTCCAGTCCCTTACCTTTGTCTCTTAGAGCCTTGTGTGAGTGTTTTGCCATGTAGTCTCTGCATCCTAACTCACATGTCTGAAGAAGTGGGCAATGTTCCACAAGAGCTTACATTAAAATATGAAGTTAGTCTTCAAAGTACCACAATGTCTTTTTTTTTTTTGCTTTTGTCTTGTCTTGTCTTGTCGAATTACTTATGATAACAGCCTCGCACACCCTTTAAACACTGCAGTATTAAGACATCTGTATATTGCTGTTGTGAAATGTTAATTCCCCACTATTACTGTCATGTGTTGAAATGCATATTAGTCACATTTTGTTCTCTTGGATCCCCTCCAATATATTAGGTAGGAGAGAGAGGCATGAACTGCAGTTCAGCGGTTTGGCCCAATTCGATGTAGTGCCCACACACGTGTTCTGCAGGCACTGTGCATTCCCCTCTCCCACCTCCTCTGTGTGCTCGCCCATTCCTCCCCTCCTCAGCTCAACTGTCAACTCACCAATCACGCAGTGTGTGTTTCCTTCTGGTGACTGCTCACTCAAAGGCAGCGCTGCAAGCTTCCATGTCTCTTTGTCTGAGCGAGTGACCACTGGAGGAGATAGAGGAGAAAAGCACACACTGAAATTGGTGAGTGGGCAGTTGCACTGAGGAGGCAGGGAGGGAAGTGCGCTTTGTCCAGGGAATAGGCAAGCACACAAAGGAGGTAGAAGTGCACTGAACTGGCCTGAACTGTGGTTCGTGCCCATCTTGTATACAACAGTAGTACAGTAGGTTATTTTGAATTAATGCAAGATGAACATTGGAAAATTTCTTGGAGCAGCAAACTTCTGTTATTAATACTGGACCATTAATAGCAACTGTTAAACATCAGTATTAATAACTTTATCTGCTTCTTTACCACATTGTGTCTATATAGAGGTTAGTTTTATAAGGGCTGGAAAACCTCAGTTTGCAGGGCAGTTCCTGCAAATGTTGCCCTTTCATCCATAAAGCCTCTATCCTCAGGCCTGTCCCCTTCCCCAGTCTTGCAGAGAGTTGACTCATATGTCTGCTCACTGATGGGAGAGTACAACAGCTGGGATTTGCTGCATGTTCTGATCATAGTGCTGACAGGGATGATGGAGATTCTGTGCACTTATCTCTGACTGAACATACCAGCAGGGATGACTCGACCAGGCTCCTGGATGTGCTTAGTACTCACCACCTTGATTGGGATGGTGCAGGTCACACAGAGCTGGCATGCAAATCAGCCAGCGTGCAGTATGTAGTTTCTCATCCAATTACTGTCCTGTTTTCTTTGCACAAAGCTTAATGTCCCAGGAGGGATAGTGTTTAAAGCAGACATATTTCTCAGCTATCATTTGGAAGTGCTGAATAATCCCTAGTGATATATTGAATCAGGGATAACAGATTCTCTTCCGATGCTGCATAGATGGTGAAATGAATCCCTGCTGATGTTTCTGATCACAACAGTGGTGATGACCCAGCCAATGTTTGGAGTAGAGAAAGTTGGAATGGGTATCAAAATGGGTGATTAGGCTTAGGATGGACTTTGCTCCTTGATGTCACCTGGCCCACCAGATGTCAGTTTCCTATCCCAATTTGTAAGCTTTTGAAAAATGTGTCCCTACAATGTTTGCCTTTATTCTTGAAGGCACTGTAGTACAAATCAGGTTGCATCACATTTTTGTGATTCTTGGCCATATGATGCATATGCATGCATATGGAAATATACCCACTTCATTGATCCTCTTTTATAACTGAGGGGAGGATGGTATCCTGGCCCATCTGTAGTAATACAGACGACTCTTTCCTTCCTGCTTAACAGAAGTGGGGAAAGAACTAGCTGTATGCATTGTGGGACTATGTAACAAGAGGGATGCATTTAAGGCTTTAATGTGTCGTATGTTTTGTACTCCTGATGTAAATGCCTGTTGATCTGTCTGCTTAGAATCTCCAGTTCACTTGTGACAGAGAAAACAATGCATAACTGTTTCCAGTTTTAATATTAGGCCAAGGTAACCAGTTAATCTTTTTTTAATAATAAAAATAACCCTTACAATCTAGTTGTAATGGATTGCCACACAGTTGTTTAGCTTTATAGTACCACATTTCACTAGTGCATTAATATTTTAGTGTGTTAATGATTAAAGTATTTCAAACTGCTATCTTTTTTCACCCTGGTTGGTTCTGAATGGGGAGGAAATTTAATTGTTAAACCTAATCAAGGTGTCTGCTCTGTCCATGAGTTTGCAAAGTACATTTTCTGGGAAGTACATTATGAATTATGTGGAAGAACAAAATTGCACTTCATTTAGTAGGAGTCCACTCCCATCTACTGGTGAAATAATTCTACTATCATGTACATTTTTGATTAAATATGTTGTGCTATGTCTAGGACTTTAGACCAAAATTTTAAAAAGAGATTTTTTTTGGCTGCAGTTTGTGTTTTAGACAAATTGCCACAGTAAACAATCAACTTATTTGGGAAGAAATTGTGATCATTTACAGTCCACAGAGAAAACAGATACAGTAGAATATTTTCTAATATTATCAGTGCATGAACATATTTTTACTGAGTGTTCAAATGTACCTCATATGAATGTTTATGCAGGTTGAAATCCTACATCTGCATACAGTATTTGAAAATAAGCTCCATTGAGCTCAAAAGGACTTACTTCAAAGTCAACATAACATATTTAAGAATGTGCTGACAACTGGTGTTGTTCATATGGATTCAGCTTTGTCTGAATTAAAAGTGTATTGTTTGGCTGTGGCATACCAGGATTACTCATTTGGCCTGACATTGGACTCAAGCAATGCAATCTAAACTCAGAATACACCAACTGTAGTGGATTTGGAAGGGGCAAAGGCCTGTTAAGCCAACACAATTCTCCTTGTGCTGGCACAGGTTTTTTGTGCTTACTGATTTCAGATCTGCTGGCATGATTGCTATGTACTAACTGATATCAACCAGAAGTAAGAACCAGAGAAGGGAGAACCAGGAATGATCTGAGTAATGCCAGATCCAAGCTCCCGTCAGCTCAGACTCACAGCCACTATACTGACACAAAGGTATACCCTGGTCAGGGTAGTCCTTAGTGATTTCCATCATCCCTAATCTGGGGAGAGGAGTGATGGATGTACCGTAGGCCAGCTGGTTTAATGTCAACTCAGCAAGCTCCCAGCCGTCTTGACTACTTAGAATTGGACCCTAGGTTTCTAAAGTAGTTTTCTACATAGAAAGATGTAATGAAAGCAGATGTTACTATCTGTCACTCTCAGTTGCTCATTGAGGAAATGAAATGTAGAAGATCAGTAAGAGTAAGGTTTTTTAAGTACCTGTGTTGCACATACAAACCTACTTTGCAAATAGAAGAGTGATAATTTTTACAACGCCTGATTTATGTGAAATGATGACTTCACCTTCTACATTTTTACATTTCCTTTTTTAAATATAAGGAGATAAAAGAGTGCAGTAATGTGGCTCATGACTAGAACAGTCCTTACTTATAAGCTTGAGAAGAAATCTATGTTATAAAAAGTACAATAACCATTAGTGTGAAATTCTTAATGTTTTCTACAGGTTGTTAAAACCTAGTTTCCTTCAACTAATATATAAGAGACAGTAAGAAGCTGGAATATGAGAGAATTTAACGTCCACAGTAGTCCCTCAAACTGTGTATTACAATTGGTTTTAATTAAGGCTACATGATAAACTGGCATTTTTCTAGTGAGAAAAAAATGTATGCTAAGATGCTGTAGCAAACATGGATTCCATATAGCATCTTATTTCAGGTGGTGATGTTTATTTTATTTTATTTTATTAGACTTCAACCCTCCCATCTAAACTAAAGGTCTACTCTGGGCGGCACTGCAATTTTTAAAAACAATAAACCCAATAAACATATACCATAAACTGAAGATGCCAAAAATGACAAAGTTTAAGATACAGCAGGAGGGAAAGCCTGCCCAAATAGCCAGGTGTTAACTTTATTCCTGGAAGCACCCAAAGAGGGAGCTAAAGAGGGAGGGAGTTTTATATTGGATTGTCTCATCATAGGGTTTTCAAGGTATGAAGTATTTAGGAGTGATTAATTGTTACGACCTTCTGTGCAGTACTAACAAAAATTAGCTTAAATGTCTCTGTAACTGGCTATGGAAGATCTTCCACGAGTATCACTCTCCACTACTGCTTCTGTCTAGTAGGTGTCCTCCAGGAATCCCCCCCCCCCGTATTAGAATGTAAATTCTTTTCCACTGATGTGACCGCTGATCCTGAAGAGAGAGGTTGCATCTTACTGTGTTGGCTCAGCTTTGAGCATTCCGCCTTAGGTGACCCTGCTAGAATCCAGATGAGTACTGGAGGGTAGCCTTTTGATAGCATTGCTCATGGTTTCTCTGATACGCTAAAAACCCACCACCACGTTCCAAAAGTGGAAAAATCAGGAAAACCCAAAGAAAGAGGAGCTACTTAAGAAATTATTAGATATCACAGAGATGAATAGATTGTCAGAGACATTACATGAGAACCCAATAACATATGTTAAAGAAGATGTTGGAAAATGTTTTATGATTGGGGCCAGAAACAGGTATGAGTAGAGAATATAATATTGATTATGGATTCTAGTATTGTATCACAGCCATGAAGTCAAGAGTATATTAGATACTGTAGGAAAGCAAATATTTCCCTGTGTTTATGTTTTGTTTTGTGTTACCCCCCCCCCCTTCCCTCCCTGTTTTTGTATAGTTGTTTGTTGGTATGTTATATAATAATAATAATGTTATTTTTAAAAAGCCTACTACCACATTAAGGTGTCCATCCAAGTAAGGAGTAGGATATTTTCTGTCAAAATTAGATCCTTTTAGTCATGGTTACTGTAAATTATTTTGCTTTGGAAATGACAAACTCACGAGAAGGGATGTGACTCTAATACTACAGTAAGATGTATCACAAGCAGTTAGGGTCTATAAGGCAAGGTCTGACCACATATTACTTAGATTTGATTGGCTTTCAGTGTAAACAATATTCACGTCTGTACTCCAACTATATGTACTGTACTGACAAAGAAGAAATTGGAAGCTTTTCTGCAAACATTCAGAAGGAAATTGATCACATATGAGAACAGTGCTGATCATAGACTGATAACGCAAATACAGAAAGCAGAACCAAATGTTGCTGAGAGGTCGGAAGCAAAACAGGAGAATGGTTCTGTGAAGCCAAGAGTTTATTACAAATACATATTTCAGGTAACCAAAGACATCACTGCACACATGGACACAAGATCATAGAATAATGAAGTTTGAAGGGACCTATAATGCTATCGAGTCCAACTCCCTGCTCAATGCAGGAATATGAATCACAGGATATCTGCCAGGTGGTTGTTTAAATTATTTTTTAATTCCTCCAGTGTTGAAACACTAACCACCACTCACCATTATCAGGTGGACAGTATAGAAATCAAATAGACTTCATAATTCAAAGTGGAGAAGCTGTATACTGTATGCCACAACATGATTAGGATTAAATTGTGGTACTGACCAGGAATTTTTAATATCAAAAAATTAGAGCTAAGCTGAAAAAGAACATCAAAAGAATCATATGATGATGAATTAGATTAGAAGAATCATAATCTAAATAAAACATCTGATGAATTTAAAAAATAAGGTATGTCTTCCATAAAAGAAATGTAAACCTAGATTCATTTTATATATGGCAGGAAAAGGAAGATCAAAAATGATATCAATTGACTCAATAAAGGAAACCACAGCCCTGAATTTGCAAGAGATGGCAATGACAGAACATTTTAGAGTTCACTGAGATGTTAATGACAGAACACTGTCCTTCATTCATAGGATTCTCATAAATTAAAAGCAACTTGACAGCACATAACAACAGGAATATAGGGCATATGTTCAGTCTGCATATACATCACAGTGACGCATTTATATAGATCTACTTCATATAAAAACAATATAATGTTATGCATGGGATTTCTCATTTTCTTCTTAACATTTCCTGCATTTGTTCAGAATGAAAGGGAAAAGGGAGAAATACAGCCAAACTTCTAAAGATACTATTATTTCTAATAGTCACCTGTAAGACTCAAGACCCCTTCATGGATTGCTGCCTTGTCGTGGCGAAGGGGCTTGAGTAACTCAGAGAAGCTATGGGCTATGCCGTGCAGGGACACCCAAGACAGACAGGACATAGTGGAGAGTTCCGACTAAACGCAATCCACCTGGAGTAGAAAATGGCAATGCCACCCCAGTATCTTTGCCAAGAATACCCCATGATCAGAAACAAAAGGCTAAAAGATATGACGCTGGAAGATGGGCCCCTCAGGTCAAAAGGCATCCAACATGCTACTGAGGAAGAGTGGAGGACAAGTACAAGTAGCTCCAGAGCTAATGAAGTGGTTGGGCCAAAGCCGAAAGGATGCTCAGCTGTGGACGTGCCTGGAAGTGAAAGGAAAGTCCAATGCTGCAAAGAAAAATACTGCATAGGAACCTGGAATGTAAGATCTATGAACCTCAGGAAGCTGGAGGTGGTCAAACAGGAGACGGCAATAATAAACATCAACATCCTGGGCATCAGTGAACTAAAATGGACAGGAATGGGCGAATTCAGCTCAGATGATTATGATATCTACTATTGTGGGCAAGAATCCCATAGAAGGAATGGAGTAGCCTTCATAGTCAACAAAAGAGTGGGAAAAGCTGTAATGGGATACAATCTCAAAATGATAGAATGATGTCAATATGAATCCAAGGCAGACCTTTCAACATCACTATAATCCAAGTTTATGCACCAACCACCATTGCTTAGGAGACTGAAATTGAACAATTTTATGAAGATTTACAACACCTTCTAGAATTGACACCAAAGAAAGATGTTCTTCTCATTCTAGGCGACTGGAATGCTAAAGTAGGGAGCCAAGAGATAAAAGGAACAACAGGGAAGTTTGGCCTTGGAGTTCAGAACGGAGCAAGGCAAAGGCTAATAGAGTTTTGTCAAGAGAACAAGCTGGTCATCATAAACACTCTTTTCCAACAACACAAGAGGCAACTCTATACATGGAAATCACCAGATGGGCAATACTGAAATCAGATTGATTATATTCTCTGGAGCCAAAGATGGAGAAGCTCTATACAGTCAGCAAAAACAAGACCTGGAGCTGACTGTGGCTCTGATCATCAGCTTATCATAGCAAAATTCAAGCTTAAACTGAAGAGAGTAGGAAAAACCACTGGGCTACTCAGGTATAATCTAAACCAAATCCCTTATTATGAATACACAGTGGAAGTAAAGAACAAATTTGGTGGACAGAGTGCCTGAAGAACTTTGGATAGAGGCTCGTAACATTGTACAGCAACAAAAACCATCCCAAAGAAAAGGAAATGCAAGAAAGCAAAGTGGCTGTCCAATGAGGCCTTAGAAATAGCAAAGAGGAGAAGGGAAACAAAATGCAAGGGAGATAGGGAAAGCTACAGAAAGTTGAATGCAGACTTCCAAAGAATAGCAAGGAGAAACAAGAGGGCCTTTTTAAATGAACAATGCAAAGAAATAGAGGAAAATAGCAGAAAAGGAAAAACCAGAGATCTGTTCAGGAAAATTGGAGATATTAGAGGAACATTTTGTACAGTGATGAACATGATAAAGGACAAAAATGGGAGGGACCTAACAGAAGCAGAAGACATCAAGAAGAGGTGACAAGAATACACAGAGGAATTATATCAGAAAGATTTTATTATCCCGGACAACCCAGACAATGTAGTTGCTGACTTTGAGCCAGACATCCTGGAAAGTGAAGTCAAGTGGGCCTTAGAAAGCCTGGCTAACAACAAGGCCAGTGGAGATGATGACATTCCAGTTGAACTATTTAAAATCTTAAAAGATGATGCTTTTAAGGTGCTACATTCAATATGCCAACAAGTTTGGAAAACTCAACAGTGGCCAGAGGACTGGAAAAGATCAGTCTACATCCCAATCCCAAAGAAGGGCAGTGCCAAAGAATGCTCGAACTACTGTACAATTGCACTCATTTCACACGCTAGCAAGGTTATGCTCAAAATCCTCCAAGGTAGGCTTCAGCAGTATGTGGACTGAGAACTCCCAGAAGTACAAGCTGGATTCCGAACGGGCAGAGGAACTAGAGACCAAATTGCTAACATGCATTGGATTATAGAGAAAGCCAGAGAGTTCCAGAAAAACATCTACTTCTGCTTCATTAACTATGCAAAAGCCTTGTCTATCTCCTAAGAAACCTATACGTGGGACAGGAAGCAACAGTTAGAACTGGATATGGAACAACTGATTGGTTCAAAATTGGGAAAGGAGTACAACAAGGCTGTATATTGTCCCCCGGCTTATTTAACTTATATGCAGAATACATCATGCAGAAGGCTGGGCTGGATGAATCCCAAGCCGGAATTAAGATTGCTGGAAGAAATATCAACAACCTCCGATATGCAGATGATACCACTCTGATGGCAGAAACTGGGAGGAATTAAAGAACCTTGTAATGAGGGTGAAAGAGGAGAGTGCAAGAAACGGCTTGAAACTCAACATCAAAAAAACTAAGATCATGGCCACTGGTCCCATCACCTCCTGGGAAATTGAAGGGGAAGATATGGAGGCAGTGACAGATTTTACTTCCTTGGGCTCCATGATCACTACAGATGGAGACAGCAGCCACGAAATTAAAAGACGCCTGCTTCTTGGGAGGAAAGCGATCACAAACGTGGACAGCATCTTAAAAAGCAGAGACATCACCTTGCCAACAAAAGTCCGAATAGTTAAAGCTATGTTTTTTCCTGTCGTGATGTATGGAAGTGAGAGCTGGACCATAAAGAAAGCAGACCGCCGAAGAATTGATGCCTTTGAATTGTGGTGCTGGAGGAGGCTCTTGAGAGTCCCCTGGACTGCAAGGAGAACAAACCTATCAATTCTAAAGGAAATCAACCCTGAGTGCTCACTGGAAGGACAGATCCTGAAGCTGAGGCTCCTTTACTTTGGCCAACTCATGAGAAGAGAAGACTCCTTGGAAAAGACCTTGATGTTAGGAAAGTGTGACGGCAAGAGGAGAAGGGGACGACAGAGGATGAGATGGCTGGACAGTGTCATCGAAGCAACCAACATGAATTTGACACAACTACGGGAAGCAGTGGAAGATAGGAGGGCCTGGCGTGCTCTGGTCCATGGGGTCATGAAGAGTCGGACACGACTAAACGACTAAACGAACGAATGAAGACTCAAGAAGTATTAATAGTTTATCTGTGAATCAAAGCTGTACAGTACAATGTTTTAAATTGAAATGATTGATTTTCTGGTTGTACGGTAAAATCTGCATGTCTTTCTATATATTGTTATTTGGTCATATTTATAATATGGAAGTGAATTCCGTAAGTTTAATTAATGGGATATGGGAAATGGGATAATAATCAAGGCTTGAAAAATGCACTCGTCCACTGGTCTGTGACGAGAGAAAAATGCTGCTCAAGGAGCCTGCCTCTCTCTCTCTCTCTCTCTCTCTCTCTCATCCTGCTGTCCTCCCCTCCTCCCTCTCCTCATGAGAAGATAGTTCCATCTGCACATAGAGATATAGCTCTTGCAGGAGAAATTAGAGTAGTCCCATGCTTGAGAATATGGAGATTCCCTGTTCCCAATTTCAACTGAACGAGAGGACACATCCTGGAGTGGGAGGGAACAGTGGCTCCTTAAGAGGCCAGGTGCTTTTGCTTTCAGTTTTATTTTTGCTGGAGACATTCAAAAGAAATGCATTCAAAATACAAGCTTCATGACCCCACAGGCATGCACGTTATAAAGCAACCCAAGTCTGAGTGTATGAATCAGTGATTCCTGTGTACATAATACAATTTATTTTGTGTTGTACTCACTGTTAAGTAGAAGTAAAAGTGAACACATACCTACTGGTAGTTTAAATTCGTTAACGTAAATTTCAAGGCTGTAGTCTGGTCATGCTGACTGGTGAAATTTTAGACTGACTGGTGAGACATTCTGAAAATTTTCAAGCCCTGATAATAATGGGGAAGATGGTTAGGATTTCCAGTATGGTGGTCTGATAACAAAATAAGTTTTCTGTCTTGTTTAATGTGGAGAGTGGGTGGCTTTTCACATATTTCTGGATTATAATTCCTCTCAGCCTTGGCAAAGTCAACCTAAGGTGTAAAATGATAGAGAATTATAATCCCATAATGTTTGAACAGCCACACATTTTGAAATGGATGTGATAATGTGTGGGGCTTTTATATTGTTGAAAGTGTAGCATTGGAGTATATTACTGGAAGATATGTTTTCTGTTTACAAATACATTTTTCATACTTTTTTAACTTGCAGTATGGATGGTGCAGATCTCTGCTTTGAAATTGTAAAGAGAGCAGATGCGGGCTTTGTATACAGTGAAGCTGTAGCCAGGTATGTGTTTTAATTATTATTTTGATTACAACTTTGGGGGGAAGGGGAAATGAATACTAGATGTTTACTGAATACTAAAATTGACTTTATTAGCACTAATAACCGTGTATACCTCCCAGAGTGGCCTTCGTAGCCAGATGGGTGTTATTTATAAATAAATAAATAAATAAATAATAAATCCACGTCCACTATATGCTTCTTTACAAATAGTATACATATTGATAAAAGTAAAACATATTAGCTTGAGTCTAAAATATGACTGTATAGTTATGACCTTCAAACTAGATGAGCTTGAAAAATTGATGACTCATGTAGGACAAAACATTTTAGCACCAGTTATTTATTTATTTATTTATTTATTTGATTTATACCATGCCTATCTGGACCACCAGATCAATCACACTTCATTTTAAAACTTTAGGTAAATTTTAAACATTTAAACATATCAAAGAGCATGATCCATACAAAGCTAGGGACATTGGTGACGTTTACCTCGTGGCCCCTGCTTGTTTCACCAAACAAAGAGCTCACGCTATGTCATCCCACCAGCTGACACCAATTGTGACATTTACTCCTTTGATGCACCTATGTGTTGTGTCTTCACAAAGGGTTCAGTCTTCTCTTTCCCTCACTGCCACCTGTGGATTTCCTTTATCCACAATATAAAAGACTTTAGTCAAACACTTCTCTGGGAACTGCCAACAGAACTTATTTATTGAAGTGTATCAAACTTAATCATAATCACAGATGTTCTTCAGATATTCATTGTACACAATCAAATAATTAAAATACCATATATCTTGCCACATAACCAATCACCACCTGCCCTATCTATTTATCTTGACCAGCTTATTTCTATTAGTATCTGCTCCTTCTCTCTCTTCTCTCACTATCTCTCTGACTATCTGACTATCTCTCTGCAAGTTCTCTCTCTCTTATCCTATCTCTTCCTGCCAAACCTTTATATATCCGCTGACTCCGCCTCTCCAGTCCTCTCATAGGCTCATGCAAATGAGATCCTGACTATGAGTGACAGGGGTGACCTGGGGCAATCATCACAACATTTATAAACAGAAGAGCCCTGCAGGGCAAGACCAAGGCTTAGCTATGCTAGCATCCCATTCCAAGTAGTGGCTGGTCAGATGTGTTCAGGAAGCAGGAGATGAAGGCAATAGCTGCTACCCAGTTGTAACATGCTGAAGAATACATTGCTTCTGAACAGGCTGAACTGTATCATCATAGTTAATAGCTGTTAATAGGTACCCAAAAATATATCCATCCTGTTTGGGGGGAAAAAAAATCAGTCAATGACTATAGCCATTGACTATGACAGTGAATTCTGTAAATTAATGGTGTATAGTATAATAAAGTTGTATAAATCTCCAAGGAAGAAGTTAAATATTTTCTTAACTGGTGTCCTGTTGATCCAACAAAGTATTAAGTCACACAGATTTCATATCACATATTTCAAAACTAAGCCGTGCTTGTTCCTGTGTGTGTTCTTCAATATTTTACAAAGTAATGCAGAAAGACAGTGTTTTTACCCTATTACTCTTTATACATTCAGAAATTGTTGATAGAGTTATTCACTTTTATTGACAGTATATTCTAGAATTGTTTGCACTTGATTAGGTGGTTTAATTACCGAGCATTTAAAGGGCTGGGTATATCTAACATTGCGAGCATTTTCTGTTTGGCTTATGAGTATGTGACTAAGGATTAATTGATGATGATTCACAAAGGTTACAGAGAGCTTTCATGAGTGTGCGGTTTGTGACAATGTAAGTGAGAGACAAAATGATGGTAATGTTTATACACTCAGGAATGAATGCTCGAAAAATGATTGGAGTGTGCTTTGCAGCATGCCATGAGTCTTATTGGAGAGTAGGAGAGTGTAAACTGACAAATTAATAAACCAAACAAGAATAGGATTATGGGAGTAGTACTAGATGAAGAGAAACAGTTTTTGTGTGTTTGGGTATTTTGTTTATCTTTCTTTGATCTTTATAATGAATCTGTTTTACAACTATTAAGGAATATTTTAGCATTCCAACTGATAATGTATTCCTCTCAATTCTTTCTATATGTTACTCTTGAGTTTCATAGCAGTAGGAGACTCTCAGCAAGGTTTAGAATGCTGTCCTAAACTTAATAAGGGAGTACTGAGCAAAGGAAGAGTTTATTTCCAGGTAAAAGGCACCTGACGACTGAATATTTGGATTAACATGCTTGTCCACCTTTGCAATTTTTTGAACCAAACCAGTCTTATAGTTCTGGAGAACATAAATCCGTGCACACATTTGTAAAAATTTAGTTGGTCCTGACAAAGTAATGATTCTCTATGTATTTTGGGTTATGTATAGGATTATTATATTAGCAGATCCCCATTGTCCTTTATCATGTCCATCTTTGCACAAAATGTTCCTTTAATATCTCCAGTTTTCCTGAACAGGTCTCTGGTTTTTCCTTTTCTATTATTTTCCTCTATTTCTTTGCATTGCTCATTTAAGAAGGCCCTCTTGTCTCTCCTTGCTATTCTTTGGGAGTCTGTGTTCAATTTTCTGTAAATTTCCCTATCTCCCTTGCATTTTGTTTGCTTTCTCTTCTCTGATATTTGTAAGGCCTCCTTGGACAGCCACTTTGCTTTCTTGCATTTCCTTTTCTTTGGGATGGTTTTTGTTGCTGCCACCTGTACAATGTTACAAGTCTCCATCCATAGTTCTTCAGGCACTGTGTCCACCAAATCTAGTTCGTTAAATTTGTTCTTCAGTTCCACTGTGTATTCAAAAGGGATTTGGTTTAGATTATGCCTGACTAGCCCAGAGGTTTTTCCTACTCTCTTCAGTTTTAGCTTGAATTTTGCTATGAGAAGCTGATGATCAGAGCCACAATCAGCTGCACGTCTTGTTTTTGCTGACTGTATAGAGCAGTGGTCCTCAACCTTGGCCCTCCAGATGTTCTTGGACTTCAACTCTGAGAAATCCTGGCCAGCAGAGGTGGTGGTGATGGCTTCAGGGAGCTGCAGTCTAAGAACATCTGGAGGGCCAATGTTGGACACCACCGGTATAGAGCTTCTCCATCTTTGGCTGCAGAGAACATAATCAATCTGATTTCGGTATTGCCCATCTGGTGATGTCCACGTGTAGAATTGCCTCTTGTGTTGTTGGAAAAGTGTTTGTGATGACCAGTTTCAGTCTTCTCGGCATTGGTGGTTGGTGCATAAACTTGGATTATTGTGATGTTGAAAGGTCTGCCTTGGATTCGTATTGAAATCATTCTATCATTTTTGAGATTATATCCCATTACACCTTTTCCCACTCTTTTGTTGACTATGAGGGCTACTCCATTCCTTCTACAGGCTTCTTGCCCACAATAGTAGATATGATAATCGTCTGAATTGAATTCGCCCATTCTTGTCTATTTTAGTTCACTGACGCCCAGGATGTCAATGTTTATTCTTGCCATCTCCTGTTTGACCACATCCAGCTTCCCAAAGTTCATAGATCTTACATTCCAGGTTCCTGTGCAGTATTTTTCTTCGCAGCATCGGACTTTCCTTTCACTTCCAGGCACGTCCACAGCTGAGCGTCCTTTCGACTTTGGCCCACCACTTCATTAGCTCTGAGGCTAGAGTACTTGTACTTGTCCTCCACTCTTCCTCAGTAGAATGTTGGACGCCTTCCGATCTGAGGGGCCTATCTTCCAGTGTCATATCTTTTAGCCTTTTGTTTCTGTTCATGGGGTATTCTTGGCAAAAATAGTGCAGTGGCTTGCCAATTCCTACTCCAGGTGGATTGCGTTTAGTCAAAACTCTCCACTATTACCTGTCCGTCTTGGGTGTCCCTGCACGGCATAGCCCATAGCTTCTCTGAATTACTCAAGTCCCTTCGCCACAACAAGGCAGCATGTATCAACCTGTATAGTTCTGGGTGTCTGCTTTTATTAGCTGAAGCCGATAATGGAGCTGCACCTGCTTTCTTTTTCTATGAAAAATCTCAATATTTCAATGGATGAATTGAGATAAACCAGCAAACTTTATTTTTCAGAATGCGAACAACAGGGTACAGTGGTGCCTCAGAAGACGATTTTAATTCGTTCCGTAGAAATCGCTGTCTTGCTGAAACATCGTCTTGCGAAACGCGATTCCCCATTGGAATGCATTGAAATCTATTTAATGCGTTCCAATGGGGGGAAATCACTGTCTTGCAAAAATTGTCCATTGAAAACATCGTCTTGCAAAACACTGTTTCCCATACGAATGCATTGAAACCTACCATATTGAGGAAAAGCAATCTCATTTCCTGCACTGCCTTTGGAAATGCAGTGGATGTCAGATGGCCTTCCCCCTCTTTCTCTCTCCAGAAGCAAAGAAAGAGGATGAAAGGAGTCAAAGCAACCTCCTGGCTCCTGGTAATGGTGACTCTTTTTGCCCTGATCTTTTACCACTGGGGAGAAAAAGAGGGAGAATACAATACATCATCAGGACTTGCAATAGGTCCTGATGAGGAAAAAAGAGATGAAAAGGATTCTAGAAAGACCAGGGAAAGCACAAATGCAATCCCCCATTAACACGAATTATGCAGTTGAGTTCCCCACATTTGGGGAAATCATAGGGATCAGCACACCCAAAGTGCAATAGATGAGCCGTACCCTGGAAAAACCACTTTCATAATCATGGTATCTCCCCTGTAAGGTATGAGTTGGAGTGGCCCTTGCACCTCCTACCCCCTTCTGTGCCCTCCCCCCCCCAAGGCTTGGTGACCCTGGCTGCACCTCCTGTTCAGTACAGGGCTGCACAGCCCCAGTCCTTCCAGAGGCCACAAGAGCTCCTCAGTGTTTTGGGGTGCCCTGCGGGACCCCCATCAGGGGCTAGGTGTTCCTCCCATAATCCTCTAGTGCACTTGTATTAGCATAAGGTATTAGCATATGATAATACCTGTGCACTAGAGGATTGTGCACTAGTTTCATTGCACCAGAAGGCCACATTGACCTTCGTAGGACCTTCATTTGTCTCCTTGGAGTTATGGAATTTGTTAACATAGGCTATACTTTTTGGCTCTTTCCCTTTGTTTAGACAAATTAACACACTTCTGTAGTTCATCCAGTTGCCAAGTTATGTTCTATTGCTGCTGCTGGATTTTAATGTTTCTTCATAGTGGCCTCTGTGAATGCACACAAATGGGTTTATCCTGCACCTGTGCAGGATGTTTGGAAGATTCTAGAGCTTAGGGGGAAAAAGGTCAATTAGTTCCCCCCCCCAACAGGGTATGAGCTCCGCCTCCTCAACCTTCCTTTCAGTTTCCTCTTTTCTGCCGTTCGAGTAAGACGTTAGGAACTAGAGTTCTAAGGAAAGTGATTTTAGCTTTGCTAAATCTATCTTTAGCCTTTTTTCTATAATTTTATATTCTACTTATTTTTCAGATGATAGAACCTCCAGTTAATCCTTTTTTATCCATTCTATCTTTTCCCACCCAACGGTTCCCCCCCTTTTTTCTTCCCTTTTTGTTTTATGGCCCCTCGGGGATTTAAGAAGTACTCCGTTTGTCTTCGACAAATTCCACTTACAGATGGGCACGATCTCTGTTTATTTTGTTGGGGGGAATCCCATCTCCCCCAGTCATTCACTGCGTGCAGGAGTTTTTCCAAGTAGGCTATTAAGCTGTGGCTCCAACGACTGAAATCCTTTCTGTACGAGAAATCTCTCAACCCTGCCATGGAGGTTACAGCCCTCCCTTCATTGAACCCTCCCACCAGGAGGCTGCTAAATTGACCACTAGCCCTCTTGCCCAGTCTCTATCCAGCACGACTTCTTTACCTGCTAAATCCAAGAACTCTAAAAAAAAAACAACCCGCCTAAGCTGGCTTCTTCCAAGGTTCAGCTGCAGTCTACTGACCCTGCAAATAAGGAAAAGGACAAGGAGACTAAGAGGGAAAAGGACTTAGCCAAGCCGGCTACCACATCTCTTTCTATACTTCCTATACCAGTGCAATAATCTTCGAGGGACGATATTGGGCTTTCCGACAGGGAGGAATGCACCATACCTCCAGCCCAGCAAGCTCATGATATTCTGAGCATGTCTCCGAGTTTGGGCCAATTTGGGGCTGTTGCACCATCCAGCACAGCCATAGCCCCTTTCAGCCGTGGATCTTCAGGGCGGGCAAATACCGAGGCTGCGTCGGAGCAGGAGTCTGCTCCATGCACTCCTAGGAAAAGAAAGAAGAAATGCAAAAATGCCTCTCCATACCAACTGTCCGTGCTGGAGGAGCAGTATTACCATCCAGAGGGTTTACCTCCTTATGGTCATCCATACCTTGACTGGTACCATCCCTATCCATACCAGGGCTATGGCTACCAGGATCAATACAGAGGGTCGGACTACCCACTACCATCCTGGTACCCTCCCGTAGCTCCTCCATGACAAATGTCATTGCAGTACCAAAGGGATGTCTCCACTCCTCAAGCTGCACCATCCCAAAAGAGACCAATGATACAGATGCCTTCTGCGCCGCCTAACAACTCAAATTTCATAGAAGCCATGCCTCGGTACAGGCTACCACGCTGTACTCCTGTCCTCACGACCATGATACGGAATCTTTTTCTGTATCTACTCAATCGGATGCTGACTCTATACTATCGGCCCCGGTACCACACCCAGCACCATTGACTTCTCAGTCGTCTCGAGGTGCCAACATCATCATCTGAGAAATCTGAAGCTCCTGATGCTGGTGCCACTAGCAATATCTCACAGTCCCCTCTGGAGGACTACACATCATATGTGCAACTTACCTTGCACATGGCGAAGACACTGAAACTTGATGCACAAATTCCTCAACAAGAACTGGACTTGGTTTTTCATGATATGGAGCAGGACAAAATGCCTCCTCCTAGTTTGAGCCTAATACTGGCACTCCTTACATTGGTTAAGAACTTTTGGGATAGGTCGCCTTCAACTCTCCTAATCCTGCGAAAGATTGAACACCATTACAAAACTCATGGTTGGGACTTGGATTTTCTACTAAAACATCCCATTCCCAACTCCATTGTGGTCAAGGCTACTCAGTACAAGTCTCGCAGTAGATCTTCTACCACACCTGTTAATAAGGAGGGCAGAAAGATTGACTCCTTTGGAAAAAAGCTTTACTCATTGGCGGCATTGCTTATTAGGATCTCAAACTACCAAGCTGCAATGGGCACCTACCAAAAGCATCTGTGGGACAGAATTCTCCCCTCGTTTCAAACCGGAGGGATCTGTGTGAAGCTCTCAATACCTATGCAGTGAAGCTCTCAATACCTATGCAGAGGCCAGTACCCTCGCTAAGCAACAAAGGCAGATAGCGAAGCATACCGCTGATACCACCTCCAAATCTCTGCTTACTTCAATAGCACTTCGACAACATGCTTGGCTCCGGGCGGCCAACATCCTGCATGATACCAAGACTAAGATCAAAGATCTTCCCTCCGACACTGTTGGACTGTTCAATTCCAAAACAGACGACATAATGGAGAATATCCACAAAATGGGGAAGACTGCTACGTCTTACATTCCATACCAACCGTATCACTATCAGAAACCTTCTTACAAGAAGCCATTCTATCAACAACTCCCTCAGTACCAGTCCTTTGGGTACAACAGGGAACAACACCATGAGCACACCTACCAACCGCTTCCATCCACCATGTTGCAACATAAGCAGCAACAATATCAGGGCTCCAGACAGCCCTTTCAGAAATCCCAATGCAGGGGCAAGCCCTATTCTTAATTGTCCTGGTATCTCCACCAGACTCTGTCAGTTCCTTCCCCAGTGGAAGAGAATTACATCAGACAATGGGTTCAGACCATCATTGAGCGGGGATACGCTATGGAATTCACACAGATCCCTCCGGGAAATTCCATCAAGCCCACCCCCTTCTCTTTACCTTTACAAGAGGAAATTTCAGCTCTCCTCAGGAAAGGGGTGATAGTCATAGTTCCACCTTCTGACTCTAACAGGTTTTTTTTCTCTCAGTACTTTGTCATCCCTAAAAAAGATAGGGGTATTAGGCCCATCATGAACCTCCGACAGCTTATTTTCATATTTCACTTCAACCGTCCCATCAAAAATCCTCCGGTTCCAGTTCCAGCACACCACTTACCAGTTTGCTGCCCTCTCCTTCAGGCTTTCCACAGCCCCCAGGACATTTACAAAATGCATGGCCCTTGTCATGGCTCACCTCCGTACCAAGGGAATAAAGCTCTTCCCGTACATCGACGATTGGCTCCTGGTTGCTAGGACTTATCAGGATGCCATCGTAGCCACAAGAACTACTCTGCAGGTCCTGCACAAATTAGGCCTACAAATTAATTTAGAAAAATCCCACCTAGTACCATCACAACTCGTGAGCTACATAGGAGCTCAACTGGACACCCGTCAGTCGAAAGTATTCTTACCACCCAACCAAATAGCAAAAATCCGTCGGGCAGTACACCTTTTCCGACCTCTCAGTATTGTCACCGCTCTCAAAGTTCAGGACTTGTTGGGTCTTATGGCTTCTGCAGTGTTGGTGGTTCCCTACACCAGGCTCAAACTCCGTTCACTTCAATCCTGGTTCCTGCCATAATCTGATCGCGCAACGGACACCCAGCTAAAACAGGTGGCAGATCAACTCACGTGGTGGGCCTGCCCCCACAACTTATCGGTCGGCAGACCATTCCAGCTGCCTCCCCTTTCAATCCAGGTGACGACAGATGCCAGCCTCTCTGGTTTGGGAGCTCACTGCCAGGAACTTCAGGTACATGGACTATGGTCAAAGGGTGAAAGAACGCTCCACATAAACCAACTGGAAATGTTGGCCATCATAAAAGCCTTTCAGGCTTTCCTCCCAAGAATCACGGGGAAAACCGTACAACTCGTGACCGACAATACTACCGTCATGTACTACATAAACAGACAAGGAGAAACTCGATCACTTCCTCTCCTTCACCTCACCATAAAATCTTGGGTGTCATACCCACCGTATTGCCCCTCAGGCAATACATATCTCATCAGTGGAGAACTACTTGGCAGACTGCCTAAGCAAGCTCCCCGCCAGGACTCATGAGTGGTCCCTCAACAACACTGTCTTCCGGAACATCTGCCACAGGTGGGGCCAGCCGACAATAGACCTCTTTGCTTCCCATCTCAATGCCATGTGCCCCAGGCATAGACATGCCATCTCTCGGGGACGCATTCATGATACCATGGTCTGGGGAACTCACTTACCTCTTTCCTCTGATACCAATGTTGCTCAAGACAATAACCAGGATCATCCAATACCAAACAGATGCAATTCTCATCACCCCATGGTGGCCGCGACAACCATGGTTCGCCCACCTGAGAGAGATAACATAAGAACTATTCCACTTACCTCCGATACTGTCTCTCCTCTCCCAGAATGATGGGGCAGTTCTCCATCCCGATGTCTGATCCCTACGTCCGACAGCGTGGAAGATAACCCCAAATTCCGTTCAATCTTAAATCAGGCTAAGAAGCCATCCACTTCTCGTCTGTATCGTAATAAATGGAAATCTTCCCTCAAATTCACTGAATCTAAGGGACTTAACCCAGTCCCATCATCTCTCTCAACTCTACTTACCTTTATCATGTATCTCTTTAACCTTGGACTGGCACATTCCACCATTAAGGTCTACATTGCGGCAATAGTGGCTCACCAGCCTCCCAGATCTAGCTCCGCTACACTTTTTTCCCACCCCATACTCAAGAGATTCCTAAAGGGCTTGAAGAATGTTCACCCCCCATCACAGAAAATTGTGCCTCAGCGGTCGCTGCAGATCGTTCTTGAGGTGCTTACAAAGCCACCATTCGAACCCCTGGCTACCTGTAATGAAAAGTTACTCTCTCTGAAGGTGGCGTTCCTCATGGCAATTACATCCACCAGGAGAGCTAGTGAACTAGCTGCTCTCAGATCGGAGTCTCCCTATCTTCAGATGCACCCTGAGAAGGTCGCCTTGTACCTAGATGTGTCCTTCCTCCCCAAGGTGGTGTCGGAATTCCATGTAAATCAACCCATCGTACTTCCGACCCTATTTCCATCTCCATCCACACCGATTGAGTGTAAGCTCCATACTCTAGATGTGAGAAGAGCCATCGCTTTTTATCTCGACAGAATCAAGACTTTTAGATGTTCTCCACGTCTCTTCTTGTGCTGTCATGACATCAACAGGGGTTCACCTGCCTCTCTACAAACGATATCAAGATAGATAGTGCAATCGATACAGTTGGCATACCAACTTGCAGGCAAGCCGGTAGAGGAACATCTTAAGGCACATTCTACCCAAGCTGTCTCTACATCGACTGCTCTACATTGCGGCATTCAAATTCAGAACATCTGCAAAGCAGCCACTTGGTCCAACCCTCTGACATTTGCCAAGCACTACTGCCTCGATGTCAGAGCCAAGAATGATGCCACATTTGGAAGGGCGATCCTGTCATCTCACTGGCCCTCTATCCAGTGAGTCAGCTTGCTAATCACCCATTTGTGTGCATTCACAGAGGTCACTATGAAGAAAGTTAGGTTACCTATCTGTAACCATGCTTCTTCTAGTGGACCTCTGTAAATTCACACATCCCTCCCTTCCTCCCCTATGTCCATCACGGTACCATTCTACCTATCCACTCCATATGGTAGCGGCAGACTAGGGGAAACTGAAAGGAAGGTTGAGGAGGTGGAGCTCATACCCTGCGGGGGGGGGGACTAATTGACCTTTTTCCCCCTAAGCACTAGAATCTTCCGAACGTCCTGCGCAGGCACAGGATAAACTCATTTGTGTGAATTCACAGAGGTCCACTAGAAGAAGCATGGTTACAGGTAGGTAACCTAACTTTTTGCCTGTTTACCCAGTTATTATATTAATTGGTTATAATTGTTTTATATCACTGTTCTATAAACTGCTTTCAAACCATTGCAGGATGAAAGACAGTGCCAAGATTTAGTAAATAGTCATAATTAGCATTGGAAAACAAGGTATACTTACAGTTGAAATAATTTTTTTGATTTTCTGTTGCTCTCTGAAGTCTCACATTTTCAGCTTTCTTTGTTTCAAATGAAAAAAACTGTTAAAAAGTAGATTACCAGGTAGGTAGGTAGGTAGGTAGGCAGGCAGGCAGGCAGGCAGGCAGGCAGGCAGGCAGGCAGGCAGGCAGGCAGGCAGGCAGGCAGGCAAAGTTTTAAAGAAATACAGGTTTTTCATGTTTTTTTACACAACCTTTCCTTTAGCATTAATTTATTAGAAAGGAGGAAGTATGCCACCTACTGGACAGTAGTAAAAAGTAGAATAAGGAACTTTAGTGGAAAAGAAATGCACATATAGTCCTTTGTTGCCTCCAAATAAGCAAATAAGATTACATAGAGAACAAAAATCCCTAGGGAAGACATTTATTTATAATTTACATATAGCTTACATATAGTTTTTCAGGTATACAACTCCAGAAGTGATTCATGATCACTGAAAATGTTACAGTTCCAATGCTGATGTATACTATATAACAAATTGAAATCTTAGCTGATGAACATTTAAAAGCCAGGTAGAAACCTCCTTTACACTAGAAGAATTGGGAGATTATAAGATGCTGATGATTGTCAGCAAGGTTATTACAAAATAATATGAGAAACATGCACTTTGTTGTTTTTGTTTAGTCGTTAAGTCATGTCCAACTCTTTGTGATACCATGGACCAAAGCACGCCAGGCCCTCCTGTCTTCCACTGCCTCTCGGAGTTGGGTCAAATTCATGTTGGTAGCTTCAGTGACACTATCCAGCCATCTCATCCTCTGTCATCCCCTTCTCCTCTTGCCATCACACTTTCCCAACATCAGGGGCTTTTCCAGGGAGTCTTCTCAGATGGCCAAAGTATTGAAGCCTCAGCTTCAGGATCTTTCCTGAACTACATGATAATAGTTAAAGAGCCCCAAATAAGACATTCCTGAGGGGAGGACAGAGATAGGAAGGATTCAACCTTTCCTTTCAGTGCCCCTTTATTTACCAAATTAAAGCTTCTTTTTATGTCCATCTGGAGCTGGCATACCTGACCTCCTCCTCTTGGCTCTAATGGACAAAGATTTATTTATTTGTTTGTTTGTTTGTTTGTTTGTTTGTTTATTTATTTATTTAGTTATTTATTTATTTATTTATTTATTTATTTATTTATTTATTTATTTATTTATTTATTTATTTAATATCCCGCCTATCTGGTCTTATGACCAGATGAAGGAACTATGCCAGAGTGATGGAAAAATACTATGCCCCCCTTTGCAGGGCTGAAAGTTAATAAGTCTGCCACTTCACTCTTCTCCAGCCCCTCTTTGGAGGCCAAATAAAGATTAATAAAGTAGTGGATGCTGTGAATAGTAATTACTCTTTCCTTGCAACCTATATCTTATCCAATAAAATTAGTGCAAGAAAAAGAATTTTTGTTCATGCAAGGCACTATTAACTTCAAAGGTTATTTATGTGAGATGTACAGTGGGACCTCGACTTACGAACCTCCCTACCTGCGAATGATTCAACTTAACGAACGGCTCCATTCACAAAAATCTACTTTGACTTGTGAGAGCCTCGACCCATGAACAAAAAAAAGGCAGGGGAAAAGGGCGGGAAATTCAAATTTCCCCTTCCTTTTTTTTGTTCCATTCAAACCGTTGGTGGCAAAGATGCTGCTCTTTCGCCCCAACGGTAAGGAAAAGGGACTCTCAGGAGGTCTCTGATGGTGGCAGGGAAGCCCTCCTGGGGGTCCCCACCACCACCACCACGATCAGAGGCAGCGGTCACCCGGCGCTGGGAGGCTTGAGCTGGCTGGGCGCTTGGCCGCTCGGCCATGGCGGAGACAGCGGAGCGCTGGGAGGCTTCGGACTGGTAAGTCCTTTTTTAAAAACTATTCTGGGTGGGGTTTGTAGGGTGGGTTTGGACTGTTTTTTGTTTGTTTGTTTGTTTTTCAGTCCCAGTGTGGGACTTGTTCTGTTTATTTTTATTTTTATTTTGGTGATTTTTTGAAATGCTGGAACGGATTAATCCCTTTCTCATGCATTTCAATGGGAAATGGTACTTTGACTTACGAACGCCGTTGCAATGTGGATAAAGTCGAGATACCACTGTAGTAGTAGTCACTATTATGTTGGCTAAATAATTTGGAAGATTTTAGAGGATAGAGCTATTAGCTTTGACAGGTAAAAATAATACATTCATGTCAAAGTATATGAGGTTTGGTGAACAAATAAGGTATGAATGTTCCCATCACACTTGTGGGTTTGTTAGGAGAGTGGACTTTCTGTTATTGTGGCATGATGTGAACATGAACATTTCCTATATTTTGGCCTATTAAGACAAACTGCTTTGCTGCAGGCTCTCCCTATTAGCCTGTTCACAGCCCCATATCTGATGTTTTTGCTCTGGCCTTTGGCAGTTTGTCTGTATCTACCATTGCAGAGGTCTTGGAAGTTCACCATTGGTTGTGTGTGTGTTTTGTTTATTTTTGGTGAACAAGATTGCACCAGTATACCTTTTTTGTATTTCAATGTAATAATAAATATACTCACCTGTGTACTTGTAGTTTCATGATAGAACAAAGTATAGTGAAAGAAGTAAGTGTAGATAGTGCTGTGTTTGTCAGGAAGGGCATAATTGCTAGATTGATATAAATGCTTGAGGTCTAGCTGGCTGTCCTTGTCTAGTTAGCTATGAAACAACCTCCTGGTGCACACCAGGTTTAACTAGTGCTTTGTGCTGGTTCCTTCTATAGTTCATTTCTTAAAATTTAACTGCTCAGTTCAGGGACTACATTTGGAAATCATACATTCACACACCAGGACTGAGGATTTGACATACACATGTTGTGTATAATATCTCTCTGAAAAACATTTGTATATGTCCTGCATGTATACATCTCATTGGCTCTTTTCATGGTGAACACATGGCTGCTGTCAGTGGTTGTAAGTCATCCTTGCCCCTCCCTCCTACCTTTAATCTTTGACTACTCAACTTCCTGCACTCTGTGTAGTGTCAGAGTCCATTGCACAATATACCAGGTTATGTTTGGATATGCCCACACTTTTTTCCACTTTTGTTGTGTTTGTTTCACCCTTTCTATTTCTATGGCTCCATTCCCTTCTGAAAATGACAGTGTCGAATTATCCCCCTCTATGTACATATTTCTCATTCTTGGACTATTTCTGTATTTAATACTGGCCTGCAT
The DNA here is from genome assembly GCF_051106095.1 of Pogona vitticeps. Lineage (NCBI taxonomy): Eukaryota > Metazoa > Chordata > Lepidosauria > Squamata > Agamidae > Pogona > Pogona vitticeps. The sequence continues at coordinate 196,296,889 of NC_135785.1, read as the reverse complement.
TACTTGTGATTTCTTTTTTTAAAAAGTGAAAGCAGTCTGCTATCCATATATGACAATGGCTCAATAAATCTGTTGTTGCAGACAGGATTTCTTAAAACAGGCAAGTCATCAAACACCTAGCAACCTGTAATTCGTCAGGTGGTAAATTATGTTTACCTGTGGTAAAAGGTCTCTTGGCTTATTTGCCGTTGCTACATTTGGCCACCTTCTCTAGGAATCTATGTTTTGTGGTGGTATTCTTTGGTGAAGTTTGCTTCCTCTGAGCCCCAGGAATCTGTTAAGAGTAGCTTCTCAGTTTGGTTAATTACTCCTTGTCAACAACAGTAATAGATAGGAAATAGAGATGTGGCCAAATTAATTAAAAACCCTCTATTCTAATATTTTCATGCTGCAGCACAGCTGCCAAGCAGACTCTTTCACCCTCCCTTACTAGTAGGACCACTCACCTTTTGTCATGTGCCGTTAGGTTCCTTGATCACCAGCAGCACACCAATCCGGGCAAGAGCTCAGCTGGCCGGTCCCCACTTCCACAGGCAGCCATTCATTTGTCAATTCTCCCTGCGCAACTGACAGGTGGGCAACTGCCTGTGGAGGCAGGGACTGGCTATCCAAGCTCCTGCCCAGATTGGGATGCCGCTGGTGATGAAGGACCTCAGTAGTACACGTCGAAAGATGAGTGGTTACACCGGTCCGGGGGTTGGAAAAAGTCCGTGTGATGTTCAGAATAGGGGGTTCCAAATTAATTTGGACCCCTCTGCAGTAGGAACCAGATTTTTGGAGTCCTTATCATGATATAATTACTTTGAATCTTTCTTGTGCAGTTTTTATCTTGCTAGTGAAGCATAAAGTTTGCTAACTAATAGTCCAGTCTCAGGACAGCATTGTGATTGTGATCATGAAAATTAAAACATGACTTGCAATCCAATTCAAACAAAAAATTAGTCTCACTATTATAGCAAGATTGAAAACATTTTTAAAAGAATGTAAAAAGAAGCTCTGGCTATGTTGTCTTAATGTTTATTAATATTTTTTGTTTATTATATAATTCTATTTTATTTGTATTTTGATTTTGCAGCCATTACATGAGACAGATACTGGAAGCACTGCGCTATTGTCATGATAATAATATAATTCACAGGGATGTGAAGGTAAGTTAAGTTATTACTGTAGGTATACTTTTTGTTGATAGTGTAACACTTCATTTATATTATTTCCATATCTTTGTTGCCAAGTAGTTTAACCCACTGAAAAAGATGAAACCTTTACTAAACCGAGATACCAGTATTACTAGTACGGTTAATAAAATACTGACTTGGTGTGTTCATACACCTGTGTGCCCAGATTTCAGTCTAAAAGGCTTGAATTTCTGAGTCATTAAAATGCTTTACTGCTTTTTTTTAAAAGGAAGTTAGAACAAGTGACTCTGGGAAATTGTGTTCCACAGGTGGTCTGTTATAGTCATTCATTTCTATAGCATCTACAATTGTTCCATTTGTGCCCGGGCACAATGCACATAAGGAGTTTTGCTGGACACATTGCACCCCAGTGTTCCCTATCCCTGTTAATAAATATGTAGTATTAATGAATAATAAAATTTAGGTCTTGATTAGAGGTGAGCAGCGATCTGGCTTCTGCGTTTTGAACCCACTGAAGTTGCTGAACACATTTGAGAGGCAGTCCCATGTAGAGTATGTTACAGTAGTCTAGCTGGGATGTAACTGAGGCATGTGTCACCATGGCCAGACCGACCTCTCCAAGAACAGGTGCAGTTGACATGCTAGTTTTAATTGTGCAAAAGCACTCCTGGCCACCACCAAAACCTGGTAATCCAGCTTAGGGATGAATCCAGGAGCACCCCAAGCTGCACACCTGTATTTTGAGAGGGAATGCAACCCTATCCAACACAGGCTTGGTGTGCCTTCTGACTGACCAGGAGCACCTCTGTCTTGTCTGTCTTTGAGTTTATTCACTCTCATTCAGTCTATTACTGACATCAGACACTGATCTAGAGTTGAAACAGCTTCCTCAGATTTAGCTAGCAAGAAGAGATAGAGTTGAGTGTCATCCGCATACTGGTGACACCTGTTTAGAGGTATATGTTTTTTGATGTATTCACCTTGCCGTAAAGGGGGTACATTGAAATCAGTTTGAAATTGTGTGGGGCTTTAAGAGAGACAGCAATCTTTTCTTACTATTAAAGTAAAGCCTTGTAAATCTTTTAGCATTTGTTAGTCTTCCTGTTTATTAATGCACAAAGTGCTACAAGAATCCACAGCATGGTAAAGAGGAATGTACAACTGTCTTCTGGCAATTTTATTTATTGGATATAATATAAGACTATGGAAACATGGGGAACTCAATAATCTGGTTGTCAGCAATGTGAACGTATGAAATGAACTTGTAAAATCAAGGTTAAATATGAAGTATAATCTTGAGACACACAATCCAGTGCTTTTTGTTTTACTGTACCTTGTCGCAGTCTAAAGTAAATGTAATATGATCTTAAAAAGCAAAGTTCATCTCAAAAGAGATTGCAGCAAGACCCCTACTAAGCTCTTTGCATGGATGCATTGTCTATTGCCACATGCACAAAATCACATTCTTATTTAATTACAAATCTATGCTGTCATTTGTTGATCTGGATATGCGCTAATACAGATTATATGCTCTTTAGCTGCCCTGATTGTGAATGCACAGAGTGGTTATGTAATATTAATAATTATTTTCACTGTGTGATTGTGAGGGGAGAAAGAGACAGAGACAAAGCAGGGAATGGTAAAACTCTTAAGACTTATAAGTAAAGTAAGATATGGACAAACCACAAAAGGGTGATTACCTGTACCACATTTAATAAAATATTACAAACCCTTTCGAATAGCTCAGGCTGTTAAATTTGTACAAGTGAAGTAAGGCCCATGACTGGACTCAAGTGGAACAGGGAGCTGAGGATACTGCAAGAGGCAGTTCACACTTGTTGAAAAATAGCCTTGACAATTGCTTTGTGTTTGGGTGAGAAGTGGTTAACTGATGGAAAAAGGAGTCAGCGTCTGGAATTTGTCCTTGCATGTTGTCACTTTGTGAATGGTGGTGACAACATGCAAGGGGTCTAACACAGGGGTTCCCAACCCTCAGTCTGCAGCCCGGTAGAGGGCCATGGCCCTGGCAGGACCGGGCTGCGGAGACAAATCTACCAACCCCGCACACGCATTCCCCATGGGAGCGTGCCCTGCCCCGTGATCGCACTCTGCCCCCTGCGAGCACACCACCCACACAAATGCACCCCCACAAGCACACACCCTGCCCACCTGTGAGCGCAGGGGGTGCCCTGCACCCTATGCACGGACCATGCCCCCCCAACCGTTCCGTGGTTGGGAGAAGGTTGAGGGCCACTGCTCTAGCAGACCCTGTTGACTGCTGCTATTGGTGTCAACAGACAGCCTGCCCTTTGGTATATAAAGTTTGACATCCTTTTCCCCACTGGCAATATGGGTGTGAAATTGTGCAGCAATATCAGGCTATTTTCTGGCTTTTTGAATTATGGGTACAGAAGCCCAATATCCCACATTCATAAACTGGGTGTTTTTTCAAGAATTGAATATGAACGAAAATATTTGAATTCTATGGATAAAAATCATTTTTATTAAAGTAAACATGTAGTATAAAATTCAGTAATGTGAAATGTTATTGTGGAAAAATACGAGCAAGTGTTATTACATAAGTAAGAGTTAATTTCTTTTGAACATATATGATTATAATTTATATCTGTGCATTCCTCTTTTCAAAGTACTGTAATTTCCATTTGTTATATGACTGCAGGAGTAAAATTAAAGCAAGATTTTTTGGAAGGATAGATAACAGCAATTGTTTCCTGCCTGGTCAGAGATGAGACAATCATTTGAAATGCAATCCTTTTCCTACTTATGTCCTGTTGAATACAATGGAACTTGCTTTCACAGACATGTAGGTCTGTGATGTTAATAGTTCATTTCACATTCCTTAAATACACTCTGGAAAGATGGGTTGAGTTTTCCAGATTATCCTGAAGAGAATATCCTTGTTTTATTTCTGAAGTATTCTCATTGATAGTAGAATCCAAATGAAGTCGCTTGCAAATCAGTTGAAGTACAGTTTTACGAATTCCTCTGGACATTAAGAAATACATAACTGGATCTAAACAACTGTTGAAGGATGAGAAGACTAGCATAATCTCATTGCATTTGTGAATAATTTCCTTCCAATGGCAGGAGGTATTTTGTAGCTGTGAAGTAATGTAAATAAATCGGAAAATATGATAAGGAACAAAACATAATGTGAAAATGATAAGCACTATAAAAGAGTTCCTTGCAATAGCAATATACTTTCCATTATTTGGAAAACTTTTTCTCCTCTTAGACATTTTCAGAAGGTTGTTTCCGGTTTTAATATATGAAAGAATCAGTAGAATGAAAACAATCCAAAATATTATCACAAGGATATAATTCAAACCTGCTTCTGTTTTTGCATTTTGCTTTTCTCTGTAATGAAAACACATTGCAGAATTTTTATCTTCCTTTCTATTAGACTGCACAACCATTACTATAAATCCCACTATTGCAACTATCCATAATGTACAACAAATATGTATGCTTTGCTTAGTTGTTAACACTTTAGGGCGCTGTATAGATCTGTTGATTTTTATATAACGGTCCAGACTAATCAACCCTAGTAGTACTATGCTGAGATACATGTTCATATAAAACAGATTCCCTATAATTTTGCAAAAAGTCAAGCCTAACACCCATTTGTTTTGCATTACGTGATAAACTATTCTGAAAGGAAGGCAAAAAATTAGCAGGAGGTCTGCAATTGCAACATTAAATAAATAAATCTGGATAGAGTTCTTTTTACAGTGAATGCACAGGAAAGCGTACAGTGCAGTAACATTGCCAAGCAGTCCGATGACAAAAATGATAGAATAAGAAAATAGCAGGGCCAAAGAAAGTGATTCTTCTGCCATGGCACATTCTGTAGTATTTGGCATGTCTGACAAGATTTTTCCAGTCACATTTTGCTTATTCTCTTCCATGAAGGAAATATTCAGTAAGTTGAGTGCTTTCATCATGAAAGAATTCCCAGTGTATATATATTCACTGCAGTGATTATCTTTACATATATTTTACTACTTTTACCTGAAATAAAATAAAAGATAGAACAATAACTACTATCACACTTATATTAATTACTTTATTATTAATAGTATGGAATAGTTTGATTAAGTTTATTAATTCTAAAGCTCTTTACTTAAAAGTCTTATTTTATAAGCAAAAAAGTCTAAAAAAGAACCCTAATCTTTCCACCCAAACTGTTTATAAGCAAGTTTTCAGTTGTAACTGTCCTGTTTATTTAAATGTTGCATTTATGTTCCACAGTAAAGTGAGAACTATTTTTTTAACATTTCCTCATTCTTAAGTAAGCAAAACAAATAAAGTAAACTTACATTTTAGAATTCTCCCCAAAATTAGTATTGGGTCTGTATTTCCCAAGCTTGTATAATTATTTTGGTCCATGTTTCTAAGGAATTACACCATCATGATGAATTATTTGTGCATATGGCTTCATTTTAAAAATTACTCCTTGGGCACATAGATAGAAAACCTTGCACTGAGTGAGTTTTGGATATAGTCTGACCTCACTGGAATTCCTTTATACTGAAAGTTAAAAATAAGGTCAGGGTTAGGGGTTGGGTTTCGTGCACACAACTTCTATTTCCTGAATCTATTAAGAATTTAATTGCTGCTGCCATATAAATGAGGCCAAGCTGCTGAAAATCAGAGTGTGTCCTTTCTTGGCTTCAGGGCTTATTTTTTAAAAACGGTAGAGTTCCCCTTTAGCAAAAAGCAATATATTTGTGAGGACAGTTTCCCCCCTCCCAACCATCTTTAAAAAATAAACTGTACATGATGAGTGGGTAACACTTGAGGACATTGTTTATACTCCTTCAGGTGACATTGTCATAGGTTGGCTGTTCTGCAGATATAGTTCTGTGTATATTTTGCAACAGAATATGACAATCTCATTCTAATGCATGAGGATAAAAAAAGAAGCTTGAAAAACAAGTAAAATCAAAGAAAATCATCTTGCTAGGCACTAGCAAGAATGTAAGAAGCAAATTCTGTCTAAATATACAAATAAAGAACTAAGTGTTAAATCTAAGGTTAGTCCCTACAGTAGTAGAGTCATTAAAACATGGGATCTGTCAATCACTGCTTATATGTAATTGATTTCACTGAGTCAGCTCTGGTTGGAAGTACTGTTCCATGTAACACAGAAACAATACTAAGGAAATTATGCTAATCAGACAAGTTCAGAACCATTAAAATGCCTGGGATTATTTATAGTAGAACTGAAATACTGTGTAAAATTAATTTTGATCTGAAAAAAACATTGCCAAGATGTTAACATTTCTTGACCAAGATTTCCTTGATGAAACGAAGTGTCATTCCCAAATATACTGTATGAAACTTTACTGAAAATAATCACTGATTTATCCATTTTGAACTGGCAGACTAGTATTAAAGTTTTGTTCAAATATGGAAAGGCCAATCATTTTTGTGATAACTATAATAAAAACTAAACGACAGAGTGAGTTTTCCACATGATTGCATAGCAGGCTTGAAAGGAAAGATAAAGTAAGTGAACAACTATCAGAATATTTGGATATAATAATTGGGAATGAAATAATTTTGAGGTGTGCGATGAGGTGTGAGATGACTGAGCTAAAGAAAATAAGATGTCAACATGTATCAAAAGTGTTGTAATTAAAATGACCCTGACTTTATTGAGAGAGTACTATACTAAAGAAATAGGAATAACAGTAGCCAGTAGTTAAGAACTTCATCAATATGTAAGGTTTATATGAGTAATAACTGATTATGATTGAGGTGTTTTAATATGCAGAACTCACTGACTAAGGAATAATATGTCTTTCCATTTTTCCCTGTTTTCCTGGGCACATTATTTAATGCCACATTATTTTGCGAACATGTTGAGACAAACACAATTACTTCTTTGTAGATTAGAATAAATTTGATCAAATTATGGAAGAAAAACATGAACATTGAAAGAATTTGAAATTAATAGCACCATTGTAGTGTGATTTTAATATGGCTTATGCTTATATATTTAGTCTGCTGAAAGTAGTCCCCATTGAAACTTTTCCCCAGTGCTTGCTTCTGAATAAGCATATATGAAATTGTGCTACACTCCTGTATGTGCTTTTCCAAGAGTCAAAAACTCTTCATAATAGGTACGTTTCTCTCCATGTAAACAAATGTCAGGATAAGACTGCAAATTATTGTAGGTAGAGAATGAATTTATATATTGACTACTGTTTTTAGTAGTCTTAAATTTACATTACTGTATGCACAAATACTGGAGGTAAGTTCTATCAGATTCAATGAGATTTTCTTCTAAGTAGAAACATGTCATGATTGGACTATATGGGACTCATACCTAAAAGTTGTTTGTAAATATGACTCACAAGATACAGTATAACTCTTCTTTGCTATTAAAAACAGGAAGTGAAGATATCACAGACAAGCTGACATTATTGACAAACATGCTTATAAAATATTGTTTGCACTGAAATCTAAACTAATTTTGTACATTTAACACATGAGTGTAACTTTATTGTGAATGTAACAAAAAGGAAATACTCACTTTCTGGTTAGTAAGGGAGCATTTTCTTCAAAAGCTTTGCTTTACTGTTGTCTTGGAAGAAGGAAGGAGGGGAAGTGTATGTCTGATTAGAAGGTTCTGCATAGTTTTGTTTTAAAACACAGCGTCAGTTGCATCATCTAGTGGAATTCATTTTGTCTGGTGGAAGGAAGTGTAACAGATTAGATGTGTTGTGATACGTGCTAGATACTCAGGCACCCAAAACACTGCTGGCCTTTTGTGCCTTTCTTCCCGAAACATAGGTAGCCGGCTCATTGATTTCACTGGGTTGCATTTGTCCTAACTGAGCACATACTTATTTGCTGATGGAGGCTGTGGAGCTTATATAATATGCTTAGAAGTACAGTATTGCACATTACATACTTTATACACACTTCTAAACATTGTACAGTAAGATTAAAAGCAAAGACCTATCTTGTGTGATTTGTTAGATGTGGTGTATTTTCAGCCTCCATTGATAATCCTGGTACAGTATATGTGCTGGATCAGCTGTCTTCCTCCTGAACATGTGTAACCAGAAAGCACAAGAGTGGAATAAAGGAAAGCAACATGAAATATATTTTTTCTAATGGTAAAATCTACCAGGGGTGGATTGACTGGATGTGTCCAGAAGGTGATAAATACCTCATTGTGGCAGGTGTGGTACCTGTTTCCTTGAAATAGGTGGCAGTGCACCCGCCCTAAAGAAAACTGCTGTGGACTCAAAGTATGTGACAGCTGCAGTGCCACCGCAGATATCTCCTTTTTGGGCAAGGTGCCTTGAGCATTTGGAGGCTGGGTTGCTTCATATGTTCTTGGGGGTAACTGATTGTCCAGACCCATTCTGGTGTGGTTTTAGGCTGGGGTTTGTTACCAAAATGGTCTCATGTGAGCTCAATGGTTCAGAGTCCCTGGGGCCAGCTTCAACTGGTCTGTCAGCTATAACAATGCCAAACAGGTATCATCTAGCCATAGTAGTCCACACCCTGGCAGCCACCTGGTTTGACTCCTGCAATGCACTCTACGTGGGATACCCTTGAAGATGACATGGATGCTGCAACAAGTGCAGTATGCAGCAGCTAGAACATATCTCAGAATCCACATGACAGCAGTTCTGAAGGATTTGCACTGGTTGCCAGTACATGTCTGGTCTGAGTTCAAAGTGTTAACAGTGGGGCACATATACTTGCTGGCTTAGTGCATGCTTGAGAATCCCAGAGGGGACTTGTTAATAACCAGCTAGAAGTGAGTGAATGGTATGCTGTTTGCTTTCTGTATGCATAAAAATCAATAAGATTTCAGCCACTATTCATAGTTGTACATTCTTATATGGTGATCAGGACCAGTAAATTGCAGTTGTGTTATTAGGCCTCTTGCCGGGAATGTCCACCAGCAGCAATGCAGAAATATAGAAGTATTCAGATGATCTAATTAACACTAAAAGTATCCTGGGCCTGTCAAGAAGACAAGTAGGCAGTGCTTTCTCCTCAAAAAAGAATGTTGAAATCAGGGTTGTGGTTGATTGGGAGAAGATCTGTATCAGACTTGATTTAAAAAGCAAAACGAGGCTGGAACAATCAGAGACTTGTATGGGAGAATTGTGTATAAAGTTTTTGCTAGTGGCCATGTGAGGGTAAGAGGCAATTTTATACTTCAGGGCAACTCATTTATTTTTTCCTCCAGATATTGGAGTTGAAATTCGACTTGTGTTCTTTTCATGCACAATTTGTGCAAAAATTAGACTTAACAAATAGTCTTTCCAGTATACCATCAGCTGCATTGGATTAAGCACAGTTTTCAATTTTTAGCCACTTAGCGGATATTTTTGAGATACAACTATAGTTCCAGTGCTTCTGCTTTAGTAGAGGTACCATTCTTTTTGGCTCTGGAGGAATGCACATTTCTTCCCTCTTATTATTTTGAAGGATCTTGATGGAGCCAAAAGCATTTCAGTATCTTCTGTGCACAATAATTTGCTTATGAAGTTTAGTGGTTCTTTGCTAAATGGGGTTTTTTAAAATACCTTTTTGCATTTATATTTTCAGCCTCACTGTGTGTTACTTGCCTCAAAGGAAAACTCAGCACCTGTGAAACTTGGAGGTTTTGGCGTTGCTATTCAGTTAGGAGAATCGGGGCTTGTTGCTGGAGGTAAGGAGCGACTATGTTTCATGTCCTGTTCAGATTAAATAGCTTTTTCTTAGATGAAGTGAAGCTTATTGAGAATAAACTTGGAATGAGCTGAAACAACATCTTGGTTATAGAAAAGAAAAGCTGTGTAGCTGTGTAGCTTGAAGATATTGCAAACATCCACTAAAATGTAATCTGCACAGGTTAAAAACCATAAGAAATATGCGGAAAGTGATTAATTAACCGGTATGTCTGTAGCATGCAGTTTAAAACCTATGCAGAAACTAAAATGTGTACTAGAACTATTAAGATTTAAATCCTGTCTTGTCTCCTTCTTATGCAAGATTTGGGATGGGAAGATATATTTTCATTCTGTCGGCAAGAGTTCTCAAGTTTGGGAGAATTATTTTTTGTATGAATTGAGCAAAACTACTGTAGCTGTCTAGTTTACATGGACTGTTAAATCTGTGAAGTTTCTTAAGTCATCCAGGTGAGGTTATCTGGAAGTTGAGTCATGGCAACTGAGCTTCTTTCTTATTAAGTTGAACTAATAAGAAGGACATCCAGTTGTCATGACTCAACTTCCAGAGGGACTGTTAAAACTAGAAATATTGGGTGGGTTGTTTACATCTTTTTCAACAGTTTAGTGGCCTTGTGCTAGCTCCAGGTGTATGATTTTGCTTCATAAAAATGCTGATTTTGTACAGAGACTTCTATTGCATATCATAGAAACCTCAATGAAAGAAAAGGGACTCCTTGTCTTATTCTTATGCTAGGGCTGAGAAATTTCATAGGGTCACTTGCACATGGGATTTTGTAGCAACATATGAAAACTTCTGATAGAACCTTCTGCTTGTCACAGAATTCACTATTACTTTGTCTTTTGTTCCCTATTTGGAAGCAGTTCATAATACTTTTTCAGGGCTATTACAAGCAGGGAGATAAAATTATCATGCCTTGTGGGACACAACAGTATCCCACAATTCAGTTGGCTTTAGGAAGAGAGAAGAAACCATTGTCTTCCTCCTTCACCCATCACCAAAACCAGTTTCTGCAGAGTCAGGGATGAGCTTTTATTCCTATTTACCAAATCCAGGATCTAGCTTGGAAGGAGAGAAGAGTGTGTTCACTTTTATCCTTTTCCTCTCAAAACCAGACCTTGAACTTGCAGAGAAGTACTCACTGAGCTTCACTTGACTCCTTCAGGTTCAAAACAATTACTCTGATTGAACTGTGAATGAATGCTCTCTATTTCTCACCCCCAAACCAGTTATGAACTCTGTTTCTTAGACATACAGGACTGTTCAACTGCTATACACTTGGATTTTAAGAGATTTTTTTAAAAAACTGGAATAACAATGTAATCAAGTGGTTGTGATACTTTCTTATACAAGCCTTTTCTACTGTATTTTGAAAGTGGTTTTTTAAAAAATAGCAAAATTTGATTTAAAAGACATGCAGGACTATGTTATTGCTGAAATAGATTCATGCATGGCTACATGAAAGGATGTGATCATGCTAGAAGATGAGAACTCATATCGCTCAGTGGGTGGGAGTTCCTGGTTGCACAGGAGTTTAGATCTCCAGTGTACTTCCCAGGATAAATGCCAGTCAAGCTCACTTGTAGTGCATGTGATGGATGAGGTTATGTGCCCTGCACATGTGTACACCAGAAGGGTGGAATAGTTAACCACTGTTGAAGACTTTATATCTAGAAAACCCTGGAAGGGTCACCATACCTTGGAACTCATTTGATGGCATGTAATTATTATAGTCAGAATATAATAAGAACATCCTGAAAGTAAGAGCTATTCAGCAACAGAATGGGCTACCTCAGAAAGTGGTGGGCCTTACTTTTACTGGAGTTGCCTGTTTTGTTTTTTAGTTTGTATGACCATCTATCTGGGATGCTCCAGTTATGAATGCCTTGCTGTGGGGGATTTGGACTTGAGAGCTCTTCCAGCTTTACAATTCTTTAATTCTGTGATAAAGACTTTAACTCTGGAAACTGGCTTTCATATTTATAAATCTCTTAAAATCTCATCCGAACAGTGGGGGACAGTAGCAGATTTTAATCTCTCCCACTTCTAATATTTCCATACTTCATATGCCCTCTTACCCATAACTGATCTCATTGTATGAGACAGAGGAAGATCATAGGGCCATGGTTGCTTTTGGCATATCTGATTCTGCTCATAGTCCCCCAAACCAAATATGGCTTTTAGGCAATGTAGAGAAGTAAGGAATGCTCCTTTCCTGGCCCAAAAGCACATCATAGAGTTGACCTTTCCTTCTGTACTCTCAAATCTGGCTGTGCTTTCTGGAATCATTACTAATCTCTCCCATCTAAATGTAAAGCTGCCTTTAGGAAGGGGAAGGACATTAGTCCTGCTCCCCAGATTCCAGTTGAAGGCCATTGAACTGCTGGGGATACCCACTAATTTGTGAAGGTTTTGCCACAAAAGAAGTGTGGAAATCATTCATGTATGGTTGAAGGGAATGCACAAACCCAATATAGTAATGTTTTAACTATTTTATGATTGTGTTTGGTGTTTCTGTGCCATGAAGATAAAGTTATGGAGTTGTATCCTTCAAACAGAAGGACTTATCTTTTTGTGTTTCCCCATAGGACGAGTAGGAACACCTCATTTTATGGCCCCAGAAGTTGTAAAAAGAGAGCCTTATGGAAAACCTGTAGATGTGTGGGGCTGTGGAGTGATCCTTTTTATTCTGCTTAGTGGTTGTTTGCCTTTTTATGGAACAAAGGAAAGATTATTTGAAGGCATTATCAAAGGAAAATACAAGGTAAGTGACTGCATTTTGTAAAATCAGTTTGGAAAAATTTCACGTGGAAGGGGCATCTTCACATGTAAAAATAGTGAAGATACAGACCTAGAACAGAACAGAAAGATTTGCACAGGGTTTAATCACTAAATTTATTTATCTTTACTTTAGTGGGTGAAAATGGAGATTCCTGAGACATACATATCTATTGCTTCAAGTTTAGGAAGATTTCTGAGGCTTCTTATGGTTACTATACAGAGGAGGAATCTTCACTGTAAAAAACATGATACCTTTTGCAAACCTAACTTCAATCATGTGTTTGTTGTTGCATGTATACAGTGGTGCCTTGTTTAGCGAGGATAATCCTTTCCAGCGAAATCCTCGTTAAGCGAAATAAAAAATCCCATTGAAACACATTAAAAATCCATTCAATGCGTTCCAATGGGCTGAAAAACTCACCATCCAGCAAAGATCCTCCATAGGGGTGGCTATTTTCGGTGCCTGTATAGCGAGGAATCCGTCCAAAAACACAGCAGGGAGCCATTTTACACAGCAGACGGCCATTTTGAAGCTGCCGATCATATGTTTAGAAACGTCGTAATGCGAAGAATCAGTTCCCGAAGGAGGGAACCGATCGTCACAAAGCAGATTTTGCCTATTAAAACATTGTTTTATGATCGCAAAAGCGATTGCAAAACAGTCATCGTATAGTGGTTTTGTCGTTTAATGAGGCAATCGTTAAGCGAGGCACCACTGTACTTTATTTGTGACATGTACTCTTCAAACATCTTGAAATGTTATGTTCTCTGATTATGTGGGTAAGTGTGGAAATAACTCACTGCCTTTCACAGTGGAAACCCTTCTTCAAACTGAGATTAATAATTCATGGTTTTTGGACAAGTTTAGACCACTCTTTAGATATATGTGCCTTTTCAAGTATTAAACAAAGGCAACCACATTTACCTTCCTACTATCTTCTCCTTAGTATATCTTGTAGTTATTGGATCTATGTATTGGAGTAATGCTTGTTGCATTCAGTCACAGCCACATGAAAACATTTCAGAAATATTAATATTGAGAACATTGTTCCACAGAAGTCTCAGCTTACTTCCCATTATTATTCAGTTCAACTTTTGTAGAAAATCTGAGTCAACTGGAAACCACTATCATTTCCATGTCTTATGGTTCCCAAAAAAGTCTGGTTTCAAGCTTACTATTTTCTGTGCAACTGGAACATAGTAAAAAAACTCTCATTACCATTCTTCAAAATCAGATACTAAAGTTTAGTGGTTTGTTTGGAAACTCTGTGTTTGCTTTAAAAAAAACAAGACTCTTTTTTTAAAAAAAGTAATATCATTTTCTGCAAAGTTGTTGATTCATCCCCATCAACTTGCTGAATTTTTTATAATGCAGTTTAGAAGGTGTTAGGGCATCTTTAATTAATTCTGCTGACTTCACATTAATAGTGAGCGCATGCAGTGCATTTCTGTGGTGTGAGTCAGCAGATGTGGCATTGTGCTCAGGAAACAGATCTATTGAGTAATAAAGTGCCATTTTAAGTTAAATTTGGATGTGTGTTTTAGTGAAAGATGTTGCAATAACTTATTTTTTATTTAAAATAGTATATATTAAAGCAACCCAGTGCACAAACAAATTATTATATACTACTGTATTTAATTTGTTTAGATCTTTAGAGAACATTTTAAAAACATTTTCTGTATTTTTAATATATGAGCATGAAAACAAGATAGAACTGTAGTTATGTTACACTACCAGGTTTTATGGCGCTTCCAGAAGTCACAGGTAGATTATTTGTTCAGTTGGTAGTTTCAGCAAAAGTTGTAGTACCTGCACAGTACATCAATCTGTTATTGAACTTTAAATATGTAGATCTACAACAAGAGCAATGGAAACAGAACATAAAAGATCCCTGTTATATGAGTAGAGCTTAGAGGTTGTTGTTGTTAAAAAACGGCAGGCACAGTCAATCAAAATTATAAAAACATTGATTGGTATTATATAACAGATAAAAGTTTTAACCAAAAGCTTAAGTATCTGTTAAATATTAGTGCAGTATATATGCAAGAGGGATGTGGTCTGGTATGTTATGTTCAAGGTGTTTATCAGTTGGGATCCGGAAATCCCACAAGATCTTGACGTCGTCGTTTTCTGACACTGCTACCTGATGTTCCCATGGGTTTTAAAATTATTATTATTATTATTATTATTATTATTATTATTATTATTATTATTATTATTATTATTATTATTATTATTATTATTATTGATCTAGATGAATCCCAGGCAGTGGAGCCATATTTCTGAAAGTGCCAAAGATCTGGTACGGCGCATGCTTATGCTGGACCCAGCTGAAAGAATAACTGTTTATGAGGCACTCAACCATCCTTGGCTGAAGGTATGCAGTACAAATGTTGTTAAAAGCCTCCAAATGGGATCCCTTGCCTAGATGTGTTCAAGCATGTTGATAATTTGTAGGCCTTGGTAGCTCACCCACAGATCCACTAATGATTTATAAAGTGATTTCTTTCTTCTTTATTGTACAGTCATTGACCAAAAAAGAAGAAATTAATAATAACAGAAAAGAGCCCCATTAGAAACAAAGCATGCTAAATTTGGTTGTTGTAGATTTTTCAGACTGTTTGGCTGTGTTGTGAAGGTGATCTCACAGCTATAAATACTCAACTATCCCGCACACTACACCACTACACAGAGTTCTAACTCCTGTCCTCTGATGATGCTAACCACAGAGACTGGCAAAACATTAGGAAGAAAAACCTTCACAACACGGCCAAACAGCCCAAAAAAACTACAACAACCATCATATCCCAGCTGTGAAAGCCTTCGAGAGTACATGCTAAATTTGTTGTACTGATTTTGACTTTTTTTGTTTTTGCTTTTCATCATGCATGATTTCTCTGCTTATTTCTTTGTTTATTTCTTGGGAACCTTTTCCTCTTTGTTACCAAATAGATATAAAAAATAGGGATTACTCTTTGTGCCCAAATGTTGAACCAATTTAATCTGGTGTGTTTTGGTAACTGAAATTTAATGTCTGTGTTTGCTGTTCATTTTGGCTTTTTCCATTACTTCAGTATCTGATTCTTTCCTTGTGTTGTTTTGCTGATTGCATTCATTTAATCTAAAATTACAAAACAACAAATAACATCAAGGTAACACAGCATAAAAAAGTCGAACCAACAACAGCTGCCGAATAGGTCAGTGGTTTAGACATCTGGCTACAAAACCAGAGATTGGGGGTTCAATTATCCACTGGGTGTCCTTAACAGGGGCTGGACTCGATGATCCACAGGGTCTCCTCCAGCCCTGCAGTTCTAAGATGATGATAACGATAATTAAAACAATTCAAACAAAAAAAGCCTAAATTAAATGTGAACATGATCAGCCAAAAGAAAAAGAATTCCCAGCTAAAGGTGATCTGTATCTCCAGTGTTCAGCTGTCTCTCAGGTCTCTCCCCTGAGAACAGGTCCTTAACTGGTGGTAACTCCTGGGAGAGCAGGCCATATGTTTCCAATGTTTTCTCACACATCTACACAATTGTCCCTAGTTAGTCCCTATAACTATCTATAAAATCCATATCTTCTGATAACACTTAATTTCAGAGGGCATTTGAGGACTCCCCAAGGTTCTGAAAATATGGCTGAGTCTGAGTAACTGAGGCTGATTTTTTTTCTGTCATAAACAGTGATGGCTGTTTTCATTTGTGTTATTGTTTTTGCTGCTGATTCAGAGCTGATTCAAGGCACTTTGATATAAATAGATGGAATCCAAGTATCTAAACAAAACTTTTCTAAAAATTGTCATTGCTCAGGTTTTGAATAAATCATAGCTTGCCATTGAATACAATTAAGTGATACCGATTTGTTGTTTGCATTACTTTATTTGTAGGAACGTGATCGCTATGCATACAAGATTCACCTTCCGGAGACTGTGGAACAGCTAAGGAAATTCAATGCAAGAAGGAAATTGAAGGTATCTGGCCAGTTATCAGTGTTTAAATATTTTTACATGGGATCTTCAAAATAATATTCCAGTTAACAGTCTAGTAATTGATAAAAGTTGTTTGTTGAAAAAAAGCTTTCATGAAAAGTACTTAGCTACAGATTTTGAATTATTTTAGGCCAGAAAATGAGCAACAATAATTGCCACATCATATGAATAAAAAAAATGAAGGGCAAGTTTTCATATGTAGTTCTTTCATCCTCAAACAGTGAAATAGACTTCTGACATTATAGCTGATCATCTGTGGAAGTTCTATTCCTCTTATCCCTAGAAATATCTATTGCTTTCCTTGCCACATAAAGGGAACAGATGTGATAATGATCAAGGCAGAGATTCTCTGCCTTATAGTTCTTCGCACACAAAGCTAGCATTATGACAGTTGGAATCTTCACAGATTCAGGATGGGGTTCCTCCATCACTGATGTCAGTGGGGTTGTGGCTATTTTGACCTTAGCCAAGAGTAGATCACAACGTGGAGGTATTATCTCCTCCTGCTGCTACCCTGAGTAAGGTAGATAACAGTTTCTAGGCCAGGAGCTAGGGTTATTCCTGTCATACTATCCTTCAGTTGTCTTAGTGATAGTTACACATTTTAAAGCAGTGTTAAGCTGTACTGAGGAAATATGAGAGTTTCACAAGTCAAATTGAAGACTTGTTGAAACCTTAAGAAGGAGAAGAGGAAGAAGAATGTATATTGAAACAGAACTTCAGCATCCTTCCAGAGCATATGCAGAGTATAAATCAATTAAGGAGACAGTAGATGACCATAGCATTCTCCACAGAGAAGCTAGTCTAAACTAAGCTTATTCCATTTGTCATTTTATACCCATCATCCTCCTTCCAGACTTTTTGAGTATATTCCACCAATCTGGCGCCCAGTCACCCCAAAACTTCTAGAAAGAAGAAACTTTTTTAAAAGTAACTTCACTCCATCCACTTCCCTTCTTTTCAGCTGAAACCAATTTCCACTAATTATTTTTGTACAAATTCAATACAAGCAGCTGTCAAGCTATCCCTTACTATCATCAGTTTGGAAAAATGTATTGATATGCTCTTGCCACATTACAGCTATTGTTTCATATTTTAGCATTTTTGTTGTGAAGCCTTGGTTTCTAATCCTTTGTAAACCACCCAGAATAATGCTTCGGCACTAATGGACCGGTATATAAATTAAAGAAATAAATAAAGTAGTAAATAAATAAGAGCTTCAGGCCAGAGAAGATCTCTAATACCAGGATGCAGTTCTCTGGCATCAATATCTAATCAGTCAATACAGTGGGGTCTTGACTTGAGAACTTAATCCGTATTGGAAGGCGGTTCTCAAGTCAAAAAGTTCTCAGGTCAAATCTGCATTTCCCATAGGAATGCATTGAAAACCATTTGATCCGTATCTGCTCTTTTCCGTCCATAGAAACTAATGGGAAGCTGCTATTCCGCCTTCAACCACTAGAGGGGGATATTTTGTTTCTTTTTTTCTTAGGTCAAGAAAGGTTCAGGGAAGGCAGGGAAAATACAGTCCAGGCAGTACAGTACCAGGCAGTCCGAAGACTGTCTCCCAATCCACTCTCTAAACACTGGGAGGAGTGAGGAAGCAGACAGGCACCCTTTTCACTGGCCAACAGTTAACTGAAAGTTCACTTTTTGCACTTTCCCTACCTCCCATGTGGGTTTTTTTCAGTTCTTAACTCAAATCTAAGTACTTAAGTCAAGTCAGTATTTTCCTATGAGAGCGGTTCTTAAGTCAAAATGTTCTTAACTCAAGCCGTTCTTAAGTCAAGACCCCACTGTACTGCGATCTTCAACCAGAATCTGCTCAAAACTAAATAAAGAAGAATCATAAGGGGAAGTCTCCAAAAGAAAATTAGTAAAAATAGAGGGTATAGTGCAGGGGTCAGGGAACTTTTTTACCTTTTACCCCCAAAGAAATTTATATACCCCGACATTACCCCTTGATTCGAAAGGAAGGAATTAAAAATATTATTGAAACTACACAGGCTGTGTACCGAACTAGCAGGATGCACCAAATTTGATGAAGATGTGCACTATTTTTGCTGGAACACATTGCACCCCAGCCATGGTGTGGTATAGGGCAGTGGTTCTTAACCTTTGTTACTTAGATGCTTTTGAACAGCAACTCCCAGAAACCCCAGCCAGCACAGCTGGTGGTGAAGGCTTCTGGGAGTTGCAGTCCAAAACTGAATAACCCAAGGTTAAGAACCAGTGGTATAGGGAGTAGTAAGGTGTCCAACGTGCCTAGCAAGTTGAATTAAAATTTTGATAGCTTGCAGAGGATCATTAGTGGTGCCAGAGTGGTGCTAGCAATGACATGCTTGCTAGAGACAGCCAATGCAGAATTGGGGGGGGGGCTTTCCCTACCACTTTAATCATTCTATATGTGGTGTGCGAAAAGGAACAAACCAGGTTAAAGGTCATGTCACCCACCCTGGTGCCACAGCCCAATATCAAAGGACCAGTGTGCTTTTTTTATCATCATCAATGGAATACTCAACAGTGGCCAGAGGACTGGAAAAGATCAGTCTACATCCCAATCCCAAAAAAGGGCAGTGCCAAAGAATGTTCTAACTGCCATACAATTGCACTCATTTCACACGCTAGCAAGGTTATGCTCAAAATCCTCCAAGGCAGGCTTCAGCAGAAAGTGGACCGAGAACTCCCGAGAAGTACAAGCTGGATTTCGAAGAGGCAGAGGAACTGGAGACCAAATTGCTAACATACGCTGGATTGTGGAGAAAGCCAGAGAGTTCCAGAAAAACATCTACTTGTGCTTCATTGACTATGCAAAAGCATGGCAAAAAGTGAGGACTTAAAGGACCTCTTAATGAGGGCGAAAGAGGAGAACGCAAAAAATGCTCTGAAGCTCAACATAAAAAAAAACCCCAAGATCCTGGCCACTGGTCCCATCACCTCCTGGCAAATAGAAGGGGAGGATATGGAGGCAGTGACAAATTTTACTTTCTTGAGCTGCATGATCACTGCAGAGGGTGACAGCAGCCACAAAATTCAAAGATGCCTGCTTCTTGGAAGCAAAGCAATGATAAACCCAGACAGTACCTTAAAAAGCCACCCTCCCCCCGCCTTAATTCAGTTTCTCTTTTGCTTGACTGCCTGTTCATTTTCAGTTTTGAGTCAGTCTGTCTGTCTGTCTGTCTCACACACACACACACACACACACACACACACACACACTCCATTTCCTCCCTCCATTTTCTCCCTCCATTTTCTCCCTCCATTTTCTCCAATTACATACATTTAAATAAGCCTGATGAAGTCTTCGGGTCTCTCGCACCTTTCTTTCTTCCCTCCTTCCCTTGCTTGCTCCTTTCCCCGCCTTCTGCTTGCTCGCATCCACTTCCGGAGGAAGCAGTCATTCAGAAGCCCCCGGATTGGCTGATTGCCTGGGGCTAATCCCCAGCTGGAACCTATTAGCGAAGCTTATCTCCCCGATCTCTGAACAAACGGAGCATTTAGAAGTCCCCTGCTGCAAGGAAGGAAGTAACAGGACGAGGTGGTTTACAATTTGAGTTTGGCTGCAGAGGGTGGGGGTGGGAGGGAGGGAGGGGGTAGCACTCTGCTCATTCACTTTTACCCCACTTGGGGTAATTTACCCCTGTTCCCCGACCCATGGTCTAGAGCAACCGTCTTGACATAAACATCAAAGCTCAGTATTGAAGAGAGTACACAGTGACCAGTTTCACTTGTCAAAAACAAAGGTAATTAAGACTAAAAACTCCAGCTCAAAAATAACACGGGGCTCAAGAGCTGAAGATATAACCATGAAAGCAAAATATAGTCTTCTTTATTCCAAAAGAAGAGTGCTGAGGAACAAGGAGATCAGCCCTCCCCAGTACTACAAAGTCAAGCAGAAACTTCTGATTCAGGAATTGAACAAGATTTGCCGCTATCTATTTATCTGACTTGACCACAACAAACTATGGCAAGTTCTTAAAGAAATGGGAGTGCCTGACCACCTTGGCTATCTCCTGAGAAATCTATATGTGGGACAGGAAGCAACAGTTAGAACTGGATATGGAACAACTGATTGGTTCAAAATTGGGAAAGGAGTACGACAAGGCTGTATATTGTCCCTCGGCTTATTTAACTTATATGCAGAATACATCATGTGGAAGGCTGGACTGGAAGAATCCCAAGCTGGAATTAAGATTGCCGGAAGAAATATCAACTACCTCCGATATGCAGATGATACCACTCTGATGGCAGAAAGTGAGGAGGATCTAAAGAACCTTGTAATGAGGGTGAAAGAGGAGAGTGGAAAAAACGGCCTGAAACTTAACATAAAAAAAACTAAGAACATGGCCACTGGTCCCATCACCTCCTGGCAAATCGAAGGGGAAGATATAGACGCAGTGACAGATTTTATGTTCTTGGGCTCCATGATCACTGCAGATGGTAACAGCAGCCACAAAATTAAAAGACAACTGCTTCTTGGGAGGAAAGCGATGACAAACCTAGACAACATCTTAAAAAGCAGAGACATCACCTTGCGACAAAGGTCCACATAAGTCAAAGCTATGGTTTTTCCAGCAGCCATGTATGGAAGTGAGAGCTGGACCATAAAGAAGGCTGACTGTCGAAGAATTGATGCTTTTGAATTGCGGTGCTGGAGGAGACTCTTGAGAGTCCCCTGGACTGCAAAGAGAACAAACCTATCCATTTTGAAAGAAATCAACCCTGAGTGCTCACTGGAAGGACAGATCCTGAAATTGAGGCTCCAATACTTTGGCCATCTCATGAGAAGAGAAGACTCCCTGGAAAAGACCCTTATGTTGGGAAAGTGTGAGGGCAAGAGGAGAAGAGGATGACAGAGGATGAAATGGTTCGACAGTGTCACCGAAGCGACCAACATGAATTTGACCCAACTCCGGGAGGCAGTGGAAGACAGGAGGGCCTGGCGTGCTCTGGTCCATGGTGTCACAAAGAGTCGGACACAACTTAATGGCTAAACAACAACATTTGTCTGACATCTCCAGATTCTGATGTGGGAGATTCCAGTTCTCTGTCTCAGAATACATTAGATCATATTTAGACATGATTCTCAGAATGGCAAAAGCTCTGCAAATAGAGGTGCATTGACCACCACCTCCAAAAACTGATCCTGTGTTTGCAAAAGTGCAGCATAACATAGCAGCACTGTTTAAATAACACTTTTTCCAGCATTGTCAGATCTGGTAAAGGAATCTTGGCAAAACTTCAACTTTGCCTCCAACTTCAAAGAGGATTAAAAATGTGTATAAGGAAGGGACATCTTTCCTTTTAAAACATCCGCTGCCAAAGCCAACAATAGTGGAAACTTCCCAAGATCAAGAGGAAAGCAACATTCAACACCTATGAAGAAAGAGGGTTGTAAAAAGGGCCTAATAGGGAGGCACATTTATTCTACAGTTGCTCTAGGCATCAGAGTTGCTAATTATCAGACTTTAATGGAAGCATACCATACCATTAGCAACACAACAAATACATTCAGTAAGATATGCCACAAATTGTGCAGGTAAAAATACATTTTCAGCAGTTGTTTTAAAGATATATGCCTGGTTAAAATCATATAGCATATAAGAAGAACCCAGAGATGAAATAGAAGGTTTACCTTTTAAAGGAGAAGGTTTCTTCATCACCAAAGCGAATAGTATAATGGAGGACCTGATTTTTAAAAGAAATACAGCAAAATGCATGTTTTTTTCATCTAAATACACAAAAGAAAGCAATACAGAAGTCCCTAGAAAAGACAATATGCTTGCCAAAATAAAGTAGATCTTCTTTACACAAGCAAAGACCATCAGCACAACTGTCTTCAGATTATTATGAGCAGCAAGAGAATAGGTCAAAGTACCTGTCTGTCCATACAAAACATGAATGAAAGACATTAGAGCAGCATTTTTTACTCAAGGACAGATGAGATCAGTACTATAGCATAAAAAATTTACAGAAACAACAATTCTTTTTACCAACCAATTTTCTTTAGGGACTTTCCTCTATACAGTGGTGCCTCGCATTACGACATTAATTCGTTCCAGCGAAATCACTGTAGAACGAAAACATCGTAATGCGAAAAGAAAAAACCCATTGAAACGCATTAAAACCTGTTTAATGTGTTCCAAAGCGCTGTAAACTCACTGTCCAGCGAAGATCCTCCATAGGGCAGCCATTTTCGCTGCCTGTGCAGCGAGGAATCCATCCCAGAAAACAGCGGGGGGCCATTTTGTTTACCCAGTGGCCATTTTGAAACAGCCGATCAGCTGTTGGAAAATCGTCGTTTTGTGAAGAATCGGTTCCCAAAGCAAGAAACCGATCATCTCAAAACGAAATTCCCCCATAGGAAACATCGTTTTGCAATCGTAATGTTCATCGTAATGCGGTTTTGTCGTTAAACGAAGCAATCATAAAGCGAAGCACCACTGTATCTGGCACTCCATCACTACCAACAAATGTATCCTTTCCATCATGGCCCAAGGATATGCCGTCAGATTCAACACCATTCTACCTTCGGGTACTTTCCACTCGACAACACCAACAAGTATAAGAAGAGGAAATTGCAATGTTAATACAGAAATATGCACTAGCTAAAGTTCCTCAAACCCTCAAAGGAAATGGGTTTTATTCCTGTTACTTTACTGTAACCAAAAGGGATGGAGATTTACATCCAGTTCTATATCAAAGAAAAGTTAACAGATAAATGTCAGCAAAAAAGTTTCAGATTGTGACACTAACAAATGTACTTCAATAGCTGAAGGAAGGAGACTGGTTTGGGCTGTGTACTTAAAAGATGCTTTTTTCCCGTATATCAATCAGTCTAAACCATTATCATTTCCTCCACTTTGTGCTGGGACAATAAATATACGAATTCAACGTGCTTCCATTCAAACTCTACTGATGTCACCAAACGTGGCATCAGTAGCAGCCTCTTTGGCTATGAGGACTGAATAATGTCCTTATATAGACAATTTATTGATTGTCTTCAGGCAGTTGTAAAGATAACTTTACAATTACTGTCAGATCTTGGTTTGCAAGTCAGTGTTAAAAAAAAGAACAGTTTCAACCAACAAATACAATTCAGTATATTGGAATGAGTTTGGACTCAAAAAAAGATGAGCATTTCTACTGCCAAAAAGATTATACAAAATAATCTCAATGGCTTCCAAATATCAACAAGGCAAAGAAGTCACTATTCACACAGCTCAGAAATTGCTAGGATTAATGGCATTATCAACTTCATTGGTTGCCCATGCAAGACACAGAATGATATCACTTCCAAGTTATGACTTCTTTCTTCTTTCAACACAAAAGTCAGCAGTCAGAAGAGACTACGAGTAAAAGAAAGTGTTACAGCTTCTTTGATGGCAGATGATGAACATGCCATTCAGAGCACCTCAACCATCTGTTGTAATAACTGCAGATGCCTGGGATGTCCATTGAGAAAAAAAATTATACATTATGGTATGAAAGAAAACACAACATATAAATTAGCTAGGGATGTTAGCAATTATCAAAGTGCTAAAGTCCTTCATCGTGGCAGAGAATGTAGAGGTAAGAGACTATTCCACCATGATGTATTACATAAGCAAGCAAGGTGATACACATTAAATTTCTTTGTTATAGCTGACCATACATTTCTGAGAATGGTGTATTGAGACATATTCACCTTGTGTCAATTCATGTTTCCAGAGAAGATTATCTAATTGCAGATGCTCTGAGTAGAGGTCAGTCACACAAGCTTACAAATGGGAGTTGTCAGACACAGTCTACAAACATAATGCAAAAATTGGAGGGGGAGTGTCTAAGGACAGTTGTAGAGTACTTTCGTTTTATCTTTAATTATTTACCCCTTGTATCTTCTGATTGTCATTCTCAAGGAAAAAGTTAGCAGATTTTTCATGTGGCTACAAAGGTTAAAATTTTATTATGGGGAGAAAATGGAATCTTCTTGCATAACTCAGTTTTAGTGTTAGATACCTTTCTTAAAAGATGTAGATACAGTGGTGCCCCGCATAGCGACGATAATCCGTTCTGTATATATCGTCACTATCTAGAAACGTCGCTATATGGGGCAGAAAACCCCATAGGAACACATTAAACTGCATTTAATGCGTTCCTATAGGGGGAAACTCACCGGTAAGCGAAGATTCCCCATCCGGCCGCCATTTTCGTGGCCTCGGTAAGCGAGGGCAGGGCGCAAAAACGCTGCGGGCGGCCATTTTCTTTGGTGGCCATTTTGGAACTGCCGATCACTGATGGGAATAGCAAGCCGGAAACATCTCAAGGGCCAGAATTGCTCACCCCTGCTGTAGAGAGACCAGAAATATTTGGGCAAATATTATTGATACCACATTTGGTAACTTGAGTTTGTTATTTACTTAGGGTGCAGTACTAGCAGCAGTATCAAGCCACAAATTCAATTCTTTCTATGGTGATCCCCCTGAAGAACTCCCAGACTTCTCTGAAGACCCTACCTCCTCAGGTATTTGAATCTGTCATTTTAACATTATGGCTCACTTTAGATATAGGTATGTGGTTTTATTCGAAAAATTTAAGTTCTGCTTCATTCACTGCTTTTAAGTATTTGAAAGAGGCTAGAGAATAGTGTGGATAAATGATATTGTTTGATATTTTATGAAACCTTTGTTTTACTTTATAGCTATTACAAATGTCTCAACTGATGTAGAAACAGACTTGTTCATGCCCAATTTTAAATATGTCTTTTATTTTTTTGTTCAGCATTTCCTAAAAACTGAAATGTGTTTTTGTTTTTGGAAGAGATAGCACTGTTTGTCTGTTTCAGCAGTAACAAAAAAAAACTGTTATGCCATCTTCAATTTATGTCAGTAGCGAGTTTTGTGGGTTATCAGCCAGTTCTTCTGACACAGATATACCTTTCTTCTTTATGGCCTCTGTGAATCACACATTTGGGTTAAACAGCGCCTGTGCTGGAACTTCTGAATCTTCTAGAGCTTTTTCTGAAAAGATACATAGTTTAGATTGCCCCTTACACGCATGCTCCATTCCCCCCAGTCTTCAGTTCCTATTTTCCCACCATTGTGCTAGGAACGTTTTCGGACAGAGCTCTCTTTTTCGCCCAATTTAGCTTGACTTTTGCACTGTATTTTGACTATTTCTTACTTCTGCTGCCCCTTGATCTCAGACTGTTTCGACTTCTCTCTTGCCTGACGGACTTGGCTCTTGTTTGACCGATTTCCCACGCTTTTGTGGATTGCCTGATTGCCAGACTGATTGGCTCAGCAGGAGGCGCCATTATCAGCTCAGCGGGAGGTGCCATTATCCACTTACCTCCTTGCCTCAGGGCAATTTCTTCTGATTACCGTGAGAACTCAGGCTCCCATAGCATACTGTTTTACTGTTTATGTCCCTGTCAGGTCCTTTTAGTAAATGTAGAGCGTGCTCCAGGAAATTACCTTTTTATGATAAGCACAATCTTTGCTTATTTTGCCTAGGAGACACTCATAATACAGTGGTGCGCTGCATAGCAACAATAATCCGTGCAGCCAAAATCATCGCTATGCGAAATAAAAAAGCCCATAGGAATGTATTAAAACCCATTTAATGTGTTCCTATGGGCAAAAAAACTCACCTTAATGCGAAAATCCTCCATATGGCCACCATTTTCGCTGCCCGGTAAGCGAGGAATGGGTGCAAAAACACAGCGGGCGGCCGTTTTTTTACCCGGCGGCCATTTTGAAACCGCCGATCAGCTGTTGGGAAAACATCGTTATGCAAAAATTGGTAAGCGATACATCTTACCGATCATGGCAAAGCGATATTTTCCCATTAGAAACATTGTTATGCGATCGCAAAAACTATCGCAAAAAATCCATCGCTATGCAGATTCGTCATTAAACGAGGCGCCCGTTAAGCGAGGCACCACTGTATTTCTACTTGCTAGTACTGTAAGAAATTTACCAGAGTGGCTTTGAAAGCATGCCAGCAAAGACTTAAACTCTACCTTTGGGAAAAGACTTTGTTTGCTACCCATCCGTCAGAGATGGAAACGTCCTCCAATCCTTCCATGACTCCTAGTTCAGAGACAACTGTGTCTCTCCTATCTACGTCTACTTCTAAGTCTTCCAAGACTCCTAAAAAGGCTGTCCCCAACTCTTCAAAGAAAGCTTCTTCAGCGCCTAAACAAGCTGCTTCAAAAGATTCTGTGAAACAGAAGAAGCAGTCTGGACAGCCTAAGAAGCCTAAGGCTAAGGACATCACCTCTATTCCACCAGTAACACCATTGCTGCCTTCACCTATTCTGGAGGACTCCTCGAGGGATCAGGAGTCAATGTCAGAAGCGGCCCTTTCTTTGCCTCTTTCACAGCAGCCCTGAGGCACCGCTTGAACATGGGCTTTCACCGAGCCCTGACAAGATTGAGGAGGCTGTATTGTCAGGCCCTCACTCTGCCCATCTTAGCCCTGCAACCGCCGGGCGGGCGACTGAACCTCCGCATTCCCCCTCTTGCTCTCCGAGGAGAGACCTTCCTTCTCGCAAAAAGGGGTTGAAAAGGCGGCATTCTTCTTCTGATCGACGTCAGGATTCTGACAGGGAGACCTCTCGATGTCGGAAGAGACATAGGCATGAACGCTCTAGGCGCAGTCGTTCAGGAAGGAGGAGGACAAAGCATCGACGTCAACATTATGATACTTACTCGACATCGTCGTCGTCCTCTTCAAGTTATCGTAGGCACAGGAAGAGGCGCTATTCCTCCTCTTCGATCTCGGGTTCTTCTTCACCTTCCCCGCATCGACGTCGACAAGTTCAGGATTCTCTGCCTGATAAAGGCACTAGGAAGGCTTCTAAAAAGACTCTCTCTACCACGACGTTGAGGGCTAAGGGCACCCAACAAACTGCCCAGTTCTCCTTAGCAGAGACTAATGTGCAGAGGATTCCATCTGAAGAAGATGACCAACTTTGCGAAGTCTCTTCTAATCAGGATGAGGAGGTTTTTTTCTCCTTTACAAGCTCAATCACCTGTGGAAGCGGACTCTTTTGAGTCAGATACAGGAAACCCCCATCCCTTCTCACCCACTGAGGATTTTTCCTCTTATACGCAAATGGTGACCAGAATGGCCAATACTCTGAAAATGCAAACGCAGCTTCCACCTCCTCCATCAGATGATCCCATCTTTGGAAACATTGATCAAGAGTCCTCCCAACCACTTAGCCTCAATTATATTCCTCAGCTGTTTAACCTGATTATGGATGCTTGCTCTCAACCAGCATCTCCTCTCTCTGTTTCTAGGAGGACTGAGAATATGTACAGAATTCATGGGAAAGAAATTAATTTCTTATCCAAACACCCTGCTCCGAATTCTGTGATTGTCCATGCTAATGCCTCTAAAGCTTCAGGGAGACCACATGTTACTCCCACCAATAAAGAGGGCAGGAAGATGGATGGGTTGGGTAGAAAAAATTTACGACTTTCAATCCTTCCTCCTAAAAATATGCAATTACCAAGCAGCAATGGGAGCATACCAGAAACATCTCTGGAATAAGGTACTGCCAGCGCTTCAAGCTGCTCCTGAGGACATTAGACAAGAGTGTTTGAATGCTCATGCTGAAGCTATGACACTATCCAAGCACCAGCAATTAGCGGCTAGACATGCTACAGATGTTTCGGCCAAGACATTGACCTCTGCCATAGCTCTGCGGTGCCATGCTTGGCTCAGAGCTTCTGGTATTGTTGAAGACGTAAAGAAGCAAATTGAGGAACAGGCTTTTGATACAAAAGGCTTGTTTAATGAAAAAACTGATGAATCTCTCAAATCTTTACATGAAAGCAAAAAGACTGCTAAGTCATACACCATTCATCAACAGCCTCGTTTCCAGAAACAACAGTGGCAGAGGCAGTTCTCCCAGCAGCAATATCAACAGCAGGCTTCTCAGGAGTACAGGCCTTACAGGAGTTCTCGGGGTAGATAATCTCAACAATCTTCTGCTGCTCCACCCTACAAACAGCAAACATCACATAAGCGTCAGTCTTACCGTCCATCTACCAAAAAGTCCAAGCAGTACCTTTGACTTTCTCAGCCCCCTGCTTCAGGATCATCACACACGTCTTTCCCCATTTTACCACAATTGGCAAAGGATATCAAGAGACAACTGGGTTCTGAACATCATCAGATTCAGCTACCGGCTAGAGTTGGTAGAGCTGCCTCCTCTAAGGCATCTGTGAGTGACAACATCCAATCCCACCCTAGAGGAGGAGGTTCTCACTCTACTCCAAAAGAATGCAATTCAGTGGGTCCCTCGTCAAGACATCCTCAGGGGGTTTTACTCCCGATATTTCACTGTTCCAAAAAAGGATGGAGGTCTCAGGCCCATGCTAGATCTCAGGGACCTCAACACTTACCTTCAGCCACGCTGATTCCGGATGGTCACCCTGGAGTCCATCGTCCACCTGTTGAGAAAGGGAGATTGGTTTGTGGTTATAGACCTGAAGGATGCATACTTCCACGTCACCATACACCATCATCACAGGAAGTACCTATGGTTCATAATCAACAACAAAATCTACCAGTATGCGGCCTTACCATTTGGCTTAGCAACGGCTCCATGCACGTTTACAAAGTGCATGGATCCAGTAGCTGCATTTCTACGTCTACAGGGTGTAAAAGTATTCCCGTACATAGACGATTGGCTCATAGTGTTGCCATCCAGACGGAAAGCTATCCAGGACTCCAAATTCACTCTTCACACCCTACAGAGTCTAGGTCTCACCATAAATTTCGAGAAATCCACCCTAAAGCCTTCTCAAGTTATGCGTTACATAGGAGCAACACTGGACTCCAGAAAGGCAAGACTCTTCCTTCCTCGAGAACGCATCCATAAACTACAGACCGCTCTTCAAAAGTTTCAACCACACTCTCTAGTGTCAGCACATCACGCGCAACATCTGCTAGGCCTCATGGCCTCAACTACAGTTGTGTTCAAAATTATTCAACCCCCAATGCTGTAAAGGGGTTTAGGGACTATAGTGTACATTTGGAATTGTATTCAGAATGAAATCCTACAAGGACGTTTTAAAGAACCAAATGCAACTAAAATAACATCAATTGTTTATGTAATACAGTAGTAAATGTTTCTTTTGTGGTTTCTTCATTGCCACAATTATTCAACCCCTTAAAGACTACCACTCTGAAGAAGAGAGGTTCATTCAGGTGTTTTCGATCAGGTATTGAAAACACCTGTGGATGTCACCAAGCACCAATCAAGCATAATAAGCACCAATTAGGCAGCTTTAAAATGACTGTGATACTCAGCTCCTTCTAGACATTTACTGGTGTGGTTACAAACATGGTGAAGTCAAGAGAATGGTCCAGGAAGACAAGAGAAGAGGTGATTTGTCTTCACAGGAAGGGCAATGGCTATAAGAAGATTGCAAAGAAGTTAAACATACCAAGAGACACCATAGGAAGCATCATTCACAAATTCAAGGCAAAGGGCACTGTTGAAATGCTACCTGGTCGTGGAAGAAAGAAGATGCTGACTTCGACTGCTGTGCGCTACCTAAAGCGTAGAGTGGTGAAAAGTCCCCGTGTGACTGCTGAGGAACTGAAAAAAGATTTGTCAGATGTGGGTATAGAAGTTTCAGCTCAGACAATAAGGCGCACACTGCGTAATGAAGGTCTCCATGCCAGAACCCCCGGCGCACCCCCTTGCTGTCTCCCAAGAATAAGAAGAGTCGACTGCAGTATGCCAAAAGTCATGTGGGCAAACCACAAAAGTTGTGGGATAGTGTTCTGTGGACTGATGAAACAAAATTAGAACTGTTTGGGCCCATGGATCAACGCTATGTTTGGAGGAGGAAGAACAAGGCATATGACGAAAAGAACACCTTGCCTACTGTGAAGCATGGCGGAGGGTCAATAATGCTTTGGGGCTGTTTTGCTTCTGCAGGTACAGGGAAGCTTCAGCGTGTACAAGGTACCATGAATTCTCTTCAGTACCAGGAGATATTGGATGAAAATGTGATGCAGTCCGTCACACACCTGAGGCTTGGGAGACGTTGGACCTTTCAACAGGACAATGATCCCAAGCATACCTCCAAGTCCACTAGAGCATGGTTGCAGAGGAAAGGCTGGAACATTTTGGAGTGGCCATCGCAGTCACCAGACTTAAATCTGATTGAGAACCTCTGGTGGGACTTAAAGAAAGCAGTTGCAGTGCGCAAGCCTAAGAATTTGACTGAACTGGAGGCTTTTGCCCATGAAGAATGGGCGAAGATACCCGTAGATCGCTGCAAGACACTTGTGTCAAGCTATGCTTCACGTTTAAAAGCTGTTATAACTGTAAAAGGATGTTGTACTAAGTACTAAGATTGAATGTCACTTGGGGGTTGAATAAAAACTAATAATGATGTGAGCACAGAAAAGACATTTGTGGTTATTTCATTATAAACTTAAGGTTATATCTCTCTGACCTACAAGTGCCTCTTTCATGTAAATGTAAGCAAGACGACTGAATGATCAAAATCAATGTCAAAATGGCCAAAACATTCAATTTCAGTGGGGGTTGAATAATTTTGAACACAACTGTACAGCATCCCTACCACACGCCAGGCTAAAAATGCGCTTGTTACACACGTGGTTTCTCCACCATTTCAACCCGATGTTAGAGGATCCCAGGAAGAGGGTCCTAGTCACCCCAGAGCTAGCGGAACAACTAGAATGGTGGCGCTTCCTACCTCATCTACTAGTGGGCTGTCCTTTTCAACCCTTACAACTCTCTGCACAAGTAACAACAGATGTGATCCCCAAAGGCTGGGGAGCTCATTGCATGTGTTCCAGATGCTGTGCACAAGATGGGGTCGACCAGCCATCGACTTGTTTGCTTCTCACAGGAACAAGAAGTGCGACAGGTATGCATCTCGAGCGGGTAAGGGCCCCGGCTCCCTGGGAGATGCCTTCATGATACCATGGCAGGACCACCTTCTGTACCTGTTTCCACCGATCCCTCTGATCCAAAGGTCTCTAGTCAGGATCAGACAGCAGAGGTCGTCAGCAATCCTCATAGCACCCTACTGGCCACGTCAACCATGGTTCTTTACTCTGAAGGAGTTGGCCACCAAGGTATTCAGACTTCCACCGTTGCCACATCTGCTGACACAGGACTCAGGAAGCGTTCTACACCTGGAGTTGAACTCTCTCCACCTGGTTGTGTGGAAGATCTGCCTGAAATCAAAGAGGTGTTAGACAAATCCAAAAACCCATCTACTATTCTTTTGTACAAATTCAAGTGGAATAATTTTCTTTGCCACTGCTAGAAATCTCCAGACTTCTCCAGTCTCCCTACAGACTTTACTCCTGTATCTCAAACATCTTTTTGATCTCGGCCTTACCTTGTCAACTCTCAAGGTGTACATTTCTGCAATAGTCTCTTTCCAGCCCAGAGACTCAGAATCTTCATGTCTCTTTTCTCATCCTACATTGAAAGCATTCTTAAAAGGACTGATCAACATTCACCCTCCTACAAGGCCTCCAGTACCTCAATGGTCCCTTACATTGGTTCTGCAATCACTCATGAAGCATCCCTTTGAGCCTATGGCTTCGTGTGATGTTAAGTTTCTTTCTCTAAAGACTCTGTTTCTAGTTGCAGTTACGTCTGCTAGAAGAGCGAATGAGTTGGCAGCCGTAGGGTCTGATTCTCCTTACTTACAATTCTATAAGGACAAGGTTATGTTATTTCCAGATGTTTCATTCCTGATTAAAGTTGTTACGGATTTTCACCTCAATCAACCTATTTCGTTACCTACCTTGTTTTCTGATCCTTCGTCTGACGTCGAAAAGATGCTCCATTCCCTGGATGTTAGAAGGGCGTTAGCATATTATGTTTCTAGGACAAAGGACTTTCAGAAATCTGAAAGACTCTTCCTGTGCTTTTTTGGACCACACAAGGGTTGTCCAGCGTCATCTTCTACTTTGTCACGGTGGCTCGTCTCCACTATTACTCTTGCCTATCAACTTGCAAGTAAAGATGTGCCTGAAGGTTTTAAACAACATTCCACAAGGTCCATGGCAACATCTACTGCCTTACTACGTGGTGTGGACATCCCGGACATCTGCAAGGCAGCTACATGGTCCAGAGTGTCTACATTTATCACCCACTACAGACTGGACCTTCAGGCAAAGAAGGAGACGAGTTTTGAAAGGGCTGTCTTGAAATCTGTCCTGCAGTGACGGCCCTCCTTCCGGTAAGTTAGCTTGCCAGTCACCCAAATGTGTGATTCACAGAGGCCATGAAGAAGAAAGAGAGGTTACTTACCTGTAACCATGGTTCTTCAAGTGGACCTCTGTGAATTCACACATCCCCACCCAGCCTCCCCACTATCCTTCATGGTTTATGTTATAATGAGCTCATGCTCTACAAGTGGCGGATAAATGGAACTGGAGGCTGGGGGAATGGAGCATGCGTACAAGGGGCAATCTAAACTATGTATCTTTTCAGAAAAAGCTCTAGAAGATTCCGAAGTTCCAGCGCAGGAGCTGTTTAACCCAAATGTGTGAATTCACAGAGGTTCACTTGAAGAACCATGGTTACAGGTAAGTAACCCCTCTGTTGGTTTGGTTTAGGCTGGATTGTTTTTCTTTTTGCTGCCATGTTTTTCTGTTTGAAGATAAATCTGGGAACTAGACCCATTTGTTAGTTCCAGTTAGTGTAGACCCTTTTGCACGAGTCCCATTCATTCATTTATTCATTTCTTAATTACTGTTGCTCCCTTGAGCCATCTCTGTCAGAAACTCAGGGAGAAGCAGTTTCATGCCTTACACAAACTACTATTTGGAGAATATTAGAAACAATGAAAGATTCTCTCTGTTTCTTCCTCTGTTTATAAACCTTTGTGCAAATGAAAGAGAACGCTGGATCTCTTCCAGAGCCTATAGCAGGGGTCCTCAAACTTTTTAAACAGGGGCCAGTTCATTGTCCCTCAGACTTTTTTGGGGGGGGGGACTATAGTTTGAAAAAAATATGAACGAATGGATAAAGTTTTAAAAAAGGACCCAGGTCCTTTTTTTTAACTTTATAGGGGTGAATTAATTATTTGAATGAGTTTTTAAATGAAGAAAATATACAAGAGGATACTTTTTAAAATTTGTAAGAGGGAATTGGAATGTTTTTTTAAAGTTTTTATTAATAAAAAATCTATTTTAGTTAAATATTTGTCTATATTTGAATATTTTCTTCTGGGTCTGTTTTTTGTTTGTTTGTTGTTATTATTTTTTTGTATTTTACTTGCGCCGAACAAATTCCTATGCACACCGCACATATGTTATTTGTAGTGCAAAAAACAGGAAAAAACAATACAATATTTAAAATGAAGAACAATTTTAATCATCATAAGCTTATTAGTATTTCAATGGGAAGTATGGGCCTGCTTTTAGTCAATGAGATGGTCAATGTCCATTTCCATATTTGTCACTGCTAGTCATAATAAGTGATGCAAGTGTGCATCAGTTAGGCTGGATCTGCTTGGAGATTTCAGATGGTTCATTCGAGAAAAAGTCTGTTCACAGACATAAGGTAAAAAAAGGTGAAGGTTCCCCTTGACAAATTTTTGTCCAGTCGTGTCCGACTCTAGGGGGCGGCGCTCATCCCGCTCTTCAAGCCATAGAGCCAGCGTTTGTCCGAAGACAGTCTTTCCGTGGTCACATGGCCAGTGTGATTTAGACATGGAACACTGTTTACCTTCCCACCGAGATGGTCCCTATTTATCTACTCGCATTTGCATGCTTTCGAACCGCTAGGTTGGCGGGAGCTGGGACAAGCAATGGGCGCTCACTCCGTCGCGTGGATTCGATCTTACGACTGCTTGGTCTTCTGACCCTGCAGCACATGGTTCCTGAGATTAAGATATGTCTCAGAGGGAAGAGATGCATAGAAATTGGTAAGGGTGCTTGACTTGAATACATCTTTCAGAGAGTCACAATTCTGTAATTCGGCCAGTTCCATTTGGTAAATCGGATTAACAATTTCAGTGTCAACAGAAAATGGTTCCAGAAAAGCTGGATGTCCTGTTCATGGAGATGAAGCTCTTTAAATCTACTTTGAAACTGCTTTTGAAACATTTTCAGTGAATCCAAACGTTTTGTATGGGAATGCAGCTGCTGGTTTTTCCACCAACAGTTTTTGAGTTGTGGGGAGATGGCAGAAGTTTTCCTCCTTCATTTGTTCAATGAAGATGTCTAATTTTACTTCAAATGCTTTCACATGTGAATACATATCACAGATGAGCTTCCCTTTTCCTTGAAGTTGCACATTGAAACTGTTAAGTAGCTCTGTTACATCTGTCAGAAAGGCAAGGTGCCATTTCCATTCAGCATCTTTGAACTCTAGTGCTTCTTTGTTTTTTGAAAGCAGAAAAGCAGAAACCTATGGAAGTAAGTCATAAAAATGTTTCAAAACTCTCCCTTGACTCAGCCGATGGACTTCTGTGTGGTACAGAATATCTTCATAGGCAACATTTCGCTCAGACAGAAATTCCTGTAACTGTGGTTTAGTGTATGAGCTCTAATGACAACACAAGATACCACAATTTTCATGACAGAATTCCACTTCAGTGATTTACAACACACCGCTTGTTGGTGGATGAGGCAGTGTATGGCTATTGGATGCGTTGTGTTTGTCCATTTCTTGGTTAATGCGTGCAACTACTCCTTTCATAGAACCCACCATGCTGGGAGCACCACAGGTTGTCACATTGGCTAGTTTAGCTCAGTCCAGCTCCAAATCATTCACAGTTTGGTGAATGTTTTCAAAGATATCCTCTCCTGTTGTTGTTCCTTTGATGCTCTTCAGTGCAGCAAGCTCCTCTGTGATTTTAAAATAATCCTCTGTGATTTCATTTGTCCCACCAATGAAAATAAGAAGTTGTGCAGAATCACGAACATCATTGTTTCATTGAGTGCTATCGAAAAATAGCAAAGTTTTTTTGAAGAGTTTTTCAAAAGCTGTTGCAAATTGTCCCCCATTTCTTCAATCCTTCGTGCAATTGTAGGTCCTGAAAGACTTGCTGTACTAAATCAACCTTCTACTAAATAAATAATCTTTCAGATAGAATGGAGCACAGGGCCAAAAGCAACAGAATGAAATTCAATAGGGATAAGTGCAAAGTACAGCACCATGGAAAAAGAAACCAATTGCACAGTTACAAGATGAGGGATACCTAGCTCAGCAAAACCATGAGTGAGAAGGCTCTCAGAACCACTATCCATTCTTTTCTTGAAATCATGGGAAATGGGGCTGGGTGCCAGAGGATTGGAGGAAGGCCAAAGTTGTCCCTATCTTCAAAAATGGCAGAAAAGAGGAACCTGGGAACTACAGACCAGTCAGCCTGACATCAGTCCCAGGCAAAATTCTGGAACAGATCATAAAGCGGTCATTGTGCAATCACCTAGAAAACACTGCAGTAATAACTAGAAGCCAACACAGATTTGTCAAGAACAAATCCTGCCAAACTAATTTGATGTCGTTTTTTTAATCAGGTCACTTCTCTGATAGACAGAGGGAATGCTGTAGACGTAGTATATCTTGACTTCAGCAAAGCTTTTGACAAAGTGCCCCATGATTAGCAAGCTAACTAGGTGTGGGCTGGATAGATCAAGTGACAGATGGATACACAATTGGCTACAGAATCATACTCAGAGGGTGATGATTAATGGGCCCTTCTCTAACTGGGAGGAAGTAAAAAGTTGGGTACCCCAAGGCTCAGTCTTGGGCCTAGTGCTCTTCAACATTTTTATTAGTGACTTGGATGAGGGAGTGCAGGGAATGCTTGTCAAATTTGCAGATGATACCAAATTGGGCGAAATAGCTAATACCCTAGAAGACAGAAACAAAATTCAAAATGACCTTGGTAGGATGGAACACTGGGCTGAAAACAGCAGAATGAAATTCAACAGGGATAAGTGCAAAGTGCTGCACCTTGGAAAAAGAAACCAATTGCACAGTTCCAAGATGGGGGATACCTGGCTCAGCAAAACTAAGAGCGAGAAGGATCTTGGAATTGTCAAAGATCAGAAGCTAAATATGAGCCAACAGTGTGATGTGGCTACAAAAAAAGGCAAATGCTATTTTAGGTTGCATTAATAGAAGTATAGTTTCCAAATCCCACGAGGTGCTAGTCCCCCTCTATTCAGCACCGGTTAGACCTCAGCTTGAGTATTGTGTCCAGTTCTGGACACCACACTTCAAGAAGGATGCGAACATATTGGAACAAGTTCAGAGGAGGGTGACAAGGATGATCAGGGGGCTGGAAACCAAGCCTTATGAGGAAAGGCTGAAAGAATTGGACATGTTTAGCCTTGAGACTAAGGGGTGATATGATGGCACTTTTCAAATATTAAAAGGCTGTCATATAGAGGAAGGGCAAGATCTGTTCTCAATCATCCCAGAGTGCAGGACATGCAACAATGGGCTCAAGTTAAAGGAAACCAGATTTCCACTGAATATCAGGAAAAACATCCTAACTGTTAGAGCAGTAAAAGAGTGCAATCAGTTATCTCAGAAGATGGTGAGTGCTTACTACTGGAGGCATTCAAGAGAAAATGGACAGCCATCTGTCAGACCTGCTTTGATTTGTATTCCTGTATTGAGCAGGGGTTGCATATGATAGTTTTATAGGCCCCTTCCAACTCTATGATTCTATGATAGTCAAAAAGATGACTTCACCCCTTGCTGCCTTCCAAACAGCCAGAACTACAAAGTGAAGAGCAGGTATGGATGTGCTGGTGAGCTCTGTCTCTCATATCCTCAACTTTCCTATGCTGAGAAGCAAAGTTTAAAAGGAGGCTGGCTTTTCTCCCAGGAGGCACAATGAAGAATCAAACTCCTGACCTCTGGCTCCACTGCCAAATACCTAAACCACTGAGCTATTCCTACGTATAACAATACAACCAGGAGACAAAAATGTGATGGTAAAAGACCGACTGCTATATTTCAGTGGGACCTTTCGTGGATCAAATCCACTTCCCCAGTCATCAGAGTGAGGCTGCATGACTGTCATATTTATACATAGCCGCATGACCAGACAGGATAGAAATAATGGAAAAAGTCACAATAGTTTGTTAATAAAGGAATGGGTCTATAGGCTGTGAAAATTTCAGTTATCAATCTGTGAGTAAACACTCAGTACACATAAAATAGCCTACAGTGGTGCCTCACTTAGCGATGTTAATCCATTCCGGAAAGAACATCGCTAAGTGATTTAATCGCTAAGCGATATTAAAAAGCCCATAGGAACGTATTAAAACGCGCTTAATACGTCCCTATGGGCTAAAAACTTACCTTAAAGCAAAATTCCTGCATAGCAGCGGCCATTTTGGGTGCCTCTAAAGCGAGGCAAAACAGCGATGGCCATTTTGTTTTTGCGGTGGCCATTTTGGAAACGCTGATCAGCTGTTTAAAAAAGTTTGCTTTGCCATGATCGCTTCCCCGCGGTCATCGTAAGGCGAATTTTAGCCATAGGGGACATCGCTAAGCGATCGCTCCATTGATGGCCAAAAGTCCATCGCAAAGCGATTTCATCGCTTAACTGAGTGATTGCTAAGCGAGGCACCACTGTATATGAGTTTTATGTACAGCAGCTTCCTCGTTTGTCAACTTTTTAAAAATGGGCAATGTCTAAGGGGCTAATTTATGATGTGTCCCTAAATCAGAGGGTCCCAAATGGAATTCTCAAAAACTGTATTTCTCTCTATGAGCCTGCTTGGGTTTTTAAGATAATCGGGGGAGGCCTTTCTCTTGGTCCCTCCACCTTCTCAGGAGCATCTGATGGGGACACAGGAGAAGACCTCCTCTGTTTCTGCACCCAAACTCTGGAACTCCCTGCTACTGGAGACCAACCTGCCCCCATCATTGCTGTCCTTCTGCAAGCAGGCCAAGACCTTTCTTTTCAGGTAAGCTTTTCTGAAAAGAAATGTCGGGGATGATAAATAGGATCCTTCCTTAGATGAGCACTGTCTTGTTGTTTTTTGCTTGAATGAACTACATCAAGAAAAAATAAAACATGCACAGTAAACAATTAGCCCTTAAACTAACATTGGCATTCCATTAAATGCCACATAGTTTATATGAAAGGTGTATTTGTTCAAGTGATAACTGTAATAAGAACATTGCCTGTTCACTTAAACTGCTTAGCTTAGTAAACCGTACTATGTCTAATAGAATTTGCTGGGGTTTTTTCATAAGAATCATACTAGATTATACTACAGGCCTATCTAGTACAGCATTTCTGTTTACTCAGTGGTCATCCAGTTATGTGCAGAATGCCCACAAGTAGGGCATAAATAAAGCATCACTCCCTCTCATTGGTGCTGGAGAGAATACATACCTATTGTGGCTAATAGCTATTGATATTCTCACTCTTCATATACTTCTTCAGTTCCCTTTGAAATTTGTCCAGTATTAGTGAGCATTCCTACATTTTGTGGTAGCAAATTCCGCAGTTTAAATATATGGTTATTGGGGGGTGGGGTGGCGCTATTTAAATATATTTTGGCCATATACATACTCATACTCATGTAAGTTTTGTATAATTGGCAACAGCTAATTGCATTCCCCCTTCATGGACTGCTGCCTTGTTGGGGCGAAGGGGCTTGAGTAACTCAGAGAAGCTATGGGCTATGCTGTGCAGGACACCCAAGACGGACAGGTCATAGTGGAGAGTTCTGACTAAACGCGATCCACCTGGAGCAGGAACTGGCAAGCCACTCCACTATCACCGCAGATGGTG
Source organism: Pogona vitticeps (assembly GCF_051106095.1). Classification (NCBI taxonomy): domain Eukaryota; kingdom Metazoa; phylum Chordata; class Lepidosauria; order Squamata; family Agamidae; genus Pogona; species Pogona vitticeps. The sequence goes on along the minus strand of NC_135785.1, from coordinate 196,257,478 downwards.
ACAGCAGCCATAAAATTAAAAGATGACTGATTCTTGGGAGGAAAACGATGAGAAACCTAGACAGCATCTAAAAAAGCATATACATCACCTTGTTGACAGAGGTCCGCATAGTTAAAGCTATGGTTTTTCCAGTAGCGATGTATGGAAGTGAGAGCTGGACCATAAAGAAGGCTGACCGCCGAAGAATTGATGCTTTTGAATTGTGGTGCTGGAGGAGACTCTTGAGTGTCCCCTGGACTTCAAAGAGAACAAACCTATGCACTTTGAAGGAAATCTACCCTGAGTGCTCACTGGAAGGACAGATCCTGAAGCTGAGGCTCCAATACTTTGGCCATCTTATGAGAAGAGAAGACTCCCTGGAAAAGACCCTGATGTTGGGAAAGAGTGAAGGAAAGAAGAGAAGGGGACGACAGAGAATGAGATGGTTGGACAGTGTCATCGAAACTACCAACATGAATTTGACCCAACTCCGGGAGGCAGTGGAAGACAGGAGGGCCTAGCATGCTCTGGTCCATGGGGTCACGAAGAGTCGGACACGACTTAATGACTAAACAACAAAAATTACAATTTGTTGACAAGATACTAGAGTGCATTTTGGTTGTGCAGCACATAACTGAACACACCCTGGCACTTTGGCCAGCTATATGAACACCAGTAAGCTTCTGGCCATGGTGTGGGAAAATACTTATTTTTATGAGTCCTTAATATCCCACCATTGAGCTTCAGTAAATGGCACTGAGTTCTAGTGTTATGGGAGAACATATTAACTTGAAGGTTTTCAGATTTTTGGCATAACATTCTTCTTACTTCTGAACCATAACGTCATTTAGGCTTCTGTTTTGACTGGGACTAGATCTGAATTCCTTTGCCTGGGAATGGAACTGAATTCGGCAGGACTGGATGTAGGAGTGAATTTAGTGAACCTCCAAGTAGATATGTATAGGATTGTTGTTGTTTAGTCGTTAAGTCGTCTCTGATTCTTTGTGACCCCATGGACTACAGCACACTCTATTGAAACACAGTCACAGCTGGGACATCGTAAATATTTTCACATTGTTTCAAGGTTTAGTATTTTGCCTGTTTTATGCAAGAAATATTTTCATTCCAAATTTCTTCAATGAAAAATCACTTTCTTCTTGTTCCTCATTCTCGGCAAGAAAAAGTAAACAGCATTATTTTTGCCTAACACTACACGGTTCCTCATATTTTTTGTATAACATCATGTACAAAAAATGGGGAAGAATGATTTTGCTTCCTCATTTGACGATAGCAGCATGTGTTAAAATATAAATCCTTGCTTTTTCTGTACTTACTTCACCTTGCACACACAACTTGTATGATGAATGATGAGAGAAAAGATCATCATGGAGAACTTTTGTTTCCTTAAATTAAACTCTAGTTTATTTTCTTCTCCTTTTTAACTTAAAGCAGAGCTGCAGAATTGCAAATCTTGAGAGGTAGGGCAGTGTGGTGATTGATATGTGAACTGGGAAATCTCTGACTAAAATTTAATCTTGCGCATGAACTCACTAAAAGTCATCAGTAAGCTCAAGCCCTGGGTTGCCTTGTGTAATATACTGACCTACTTTACAAGCTTATTGTAAGGATTTCTGAAACACTTTGAACATTCAGAGGTGATGCATAATGCATCTTCCTCTCTGCCCCCCACCAAAAGCGTTACTCCCTTGTAGCCTAGGACTGATCTTCATATAAAATTCATAGTTTGCATGTCATCGGATCCTACCCAGCCTTTCTTCCACCCACCAACTCCCAAAAAATAAATGTATCCTGAAGGAAAGAATTCTGTTTTGCAGTTTTCAATCTGCAGGTCCTTACAGAAAATTCAGTCTCTCAGTTTTTAATACAACCTTTATTTTAAGAGAAGGTTTAAAAAGAAGAGCAGTGTGGTAGATTTGAATAGATGAGAAGATGTGTAAGAGCTCATTAAGAGTTTTTTTTACCAAAAGTAGTTTATCTGATAACGTGTATAGTTGACCTCTGTAGCTCAATGGGTTAGAATTCCTGGCTGCTAGTTGCAGAAATTTGAATCCCTGCTATGCCTCCCAGGAGAGCCAGCTGAGATTACCCAGAGGGTATATGGCTGATAGAGTTGCATATCCTGCCATCTGTGTGGCCTTGGACAAGCTGACAGTTGCAAAGTGCCACCAGAAGGAGGTGTTGGTAAACCACTTCTGAATGTTTCATATTTGCATGTCTCGTGTTCAATAACTTGCAGTAGAGGACTTGTGTCTGAATATTTAGCCACCTTAGTTTGCCACAAGGTGGCAGGCAGAAGGAACTTTCTAGGTCAGAGATGTCAAACTCAATTTCATCTTAGGCCGCATCAGCATCTATAAGACTATATAAATGTATCTATCTTTATCATATTAAATATAACCCTCCTCATTCGATTGTTACTGGTTTTAGTAATAACGTAAGTAATAACTGGCTCTGAAATTAAAAGTCTATGATCAAAGTCTAGAAATAATCACAAGCAGATATTCAGGTGTACAACTACTGTACAATTTGGTTGTTGTGGGTTTTTCGGGCTCTTTCGTCGAAAAACCCACAACAACCATTAGATCCCAGCTGTGAAAGCCTTCGTGAATATATTGTACAATTTATTGAATTTAGCCTTAATCCTAACCCTGATCCTCCACCTTTGGACAAGGGCTGTATTCATGGTGGCAAATAACATTTCTGTAAGGAGCCTAGGACCTGCTGTGGGTTCTTTACATGTATTACGTGCCTTATTCTCCAGGGAGGGAGGGAAAGGTTTAGCTTGTTTCTCTACACTTAACACTCTCAAAGAAGGGCCAGCAGCCGTGGGGAGGAGAAAGGGCCTCCATGTTTAGTGTCGCCATGCACCTGCAGGGTCCAGCTTCTGCCAGAGGCCAGCTGCAGAATTCAGCCCCCTCCTTGCCTTGCTGAGTTGTGTGTATGCACGTGCACACTCATGTGTGATTTTTCTCCCTATCAAAAGCAATTTATACTGCGGTAGCCAGCAAGGTCTGAAATCCATTATTGCCAGCGCTTATCTTCAAAACGGAAGCCAATTTATCCTAGGTGCTCCCCCACCTGTCTTTCCAGGAGCAACATGCTGGTGGAGAGGGGAGCAGGAATTTGGGGGAATTTGGTAGGAGGACCCATCCCCTTTCCCCTCACCTGAGTGCTTCCCTCCCAAGGTCATGAAGTGATCTCAGCAGAACAAGAGGGGGCTTGCCAAGAGTGAGGGGGCTGCAAGGTGGCTCTCTGTGTCACTGTGGAATCGAAGCCATCCTCTATAATTCATAAGGAAAAATTACCTATAATCTTTTTATTATTCTCCTGTCATATATAACACCAATGCAATTATTAAATTTGCGGATGATACGACAGTGGTGGGACTCATAAATAAGAACAATGAGTCTGCTGATAGAAAGGAAGTACAAAGATTGATACTATCGTGTAAAGAAAATCATCTCACACTTAACATCAAAAAAAACTAAAGAACTCATAATTGATTTTAGGAGGAAGAGAAATGTACATTTACCACTGTACATAAACGGTGAGGAAGTGGAGAGAGTTGGTAGTTTTAAATTTCTGGGTACTTACATCTCAGAGGACCTCTCATGGACTATAAATGCCAACATGCTAATAAAGAAGGCACAGAAGAGGCTGTATTTCCTGAGAATGCTCGGGAAGTTAAATTTATCACAGCATTTACTTCTGTCCTACTATCGTAGCACCATTGAGAGTGTCCTAACCTATGGCATTCTGGCATGGTTTGGGAGTAGCTCTGTAGCGGACAAAAAAGCTCTGCAGAGAACCATTAAAATTGCCCAGAATATCATCGGGCTCCAGCTACCAACCCTGGATGACATCTTCGCATCCCGCTGTCTGAGGAAATCACACAGCATCCTGAAAGACTCTTCCCATCCTGCTTATAACTTTTTTGAACTGTTACCGTCTGGCAGAAGATATAGAACAATTAAGACTCGGACCACACGTTTTCTAAATAGTTTTTATCCTAGAGCTATAATTGCAATTAATAATGAGCTTAAAGACCACCAGTAGTGAATAATTAGTTGGACTGTGTTACTTGGCCTGAGGTGTAGATGTTTGTATTTTTAGTGGGGGACTTCTAGTGGGTGGGGAGTGTTTGGGGAATGTTATGTGTGTGCATGTGTCTGGTCTCTGGGTGTCTGTGAATTTCGTTGTATGGGTATACTGTGTATATACTTACAATGACAATAAATTTATTATTATTATTATTATTATTATTATTATTATTATTATTATTATTATTATTATTATTATTATTATTATTGAGTCGAGATGGAGATTTAAGGCTATTTTTTGTTACTTTCCTGACTGCTTTGTCTCATGAACGCTCGGAAAGAAGGCTGAGTTAATATGGTGACACCATCAAACAGTCCTTGCCAGGAGCCATAAGAACGGCATTGGGTGAGGGCTACGTTTCCCAAGATGCTGTATGCAGCCCAAGTGGCTGCACTTTCTGACTCTTCGCTGATTGGAATGCTGGGATTAAAAGTCCCACTGGGCAGATTCCCAGCATCCTTGCGGAGCATTATGGGTGACTGAATAAGCCCCTGCACATTGTATTATACTGCACAGTAGTAGGCAACACTGCGAGGGCCACATGAAACAGCCTTGTGTTTGACACATGTTCTAGGTTAATTTACTTATCATAGCAAACATGTTCTAACCAATATTTTTTACTGGACAAAATAATTTAATGGGCATTTTTAAAGCATAACACCATCCAAGTGAATGCATACACGGACATCAATATATTTATTTGCTTCCATTCTCAAATTGGTTATTTTTCAGAGTTCTGCACTTTTAAAAGTGACAAAGCAAAGAACACACAGTGTAACGTGCCTGGGTAGTTTGTAACTATTTTCTTAGAAGTCATTAAATCTTTCAGTTTAGAAGGCTCTCTAAGAAATCTACTACTGATTGAATTAATAAGATTTGAAATTCATATTATTGTATTTCTGTCTTTTATTTTTCCCAATAGCCACTTTGTGTACAAAATAGAATTAGTTTTAAATGAATTAAATTAATGGATGTTGTAAGGGTTCTTCTGTACAGTATTTGAAAACTAGAGAATTATTAGGAGCTTTTAAATGGTTGGCTTTGATTAACAGTTTCCATCTGTTCTTCTGGAAGACTGACATTTTCTAAGATTTGGTCTATCCTAGCTAACTGGCTAGGTGTTCTCTACCTGGAAAACCATAAAAACAGTTGCCATTCTGTAAGCTAGAATTGACTTGATAGCACATGATGACAGGAGCTAACTTCTGATAAGTATAAAATAGGAGAGACTGCATACCAGGATAGGTAGCAGTAATGCATGCTAAAGGCATCCTAAACATAGTTTAAAATATTTAAATGGAGAAGAATTCTTGGTTTTTCATGTGTTTGTTTTTCGCTTTTAGATTTACTGTTTAAGAAAAGAAAATTACTGAAATGTGGAACAGATAATCATGGCACTGAAACACTGTTTGCTACAATTAAATACACTATCTGATTTACTGGAATAGTATGCTTCCTTTTTTCATCTATTTCAATTTTATCAACTTATTCAGTTATAGCAGTCTAAATTGTATCAGCCACTTTATCTTCTGGAGAATGAAGAATTTTGAGTTTGAAGTCCAAAGTCTTTCCACTGCTATAAAGAGAGAGAGAGAGAGATCCTAAAAACTGAATCTAAGCTGGTCCTTCAGAGTTTTTTAAAATCATTCTATTGCATCTCCTCTTTATCTAGATTCTAACTTTGTCTGTACATACCTATTTGATAGAATGAATAGCCCTGTTTAAGACATATCTCAAAGTGCATCCATCCATTTTCCTAAACATTTAGAAATTATGTTCTAGACTTTTGTAACATGTTGTTTCCTCCTTTTTCAATTTTTTCCTGCTTACTGTTTTTGTGCACCACAATTTTTGTCCATATGCCTATAGACAAAGTCCACTGATTATTTTTTTCTTCTTCTCAAAATGTAGTTAATTAACTGGCAAGTATTAAAGAATGACATAAAATGGGTGTGGCATAAACTTCAGGACCTAGGTGTACATTGTGTCACATTTAGTTGTGCTTTGTACAGAAAATAATGTTGCATTCTTATTTCATTGGTTCTGGTCTTCTATCCGATAATGAATACATCTATTCACAATAATGTTTTTCAAGCTGAGCAAATCTAAGTAAAGCTTTGTAAGCCATTTTACCATGATATACTAATATTACTACTGCAGCTACAAAAGTTACTCAAATAATATAATTTAATAAATTGGTGGTTTGGAATCATGATTTAACTGTATGTCTGATTAACCGTTTAATTTTGTGCCTGTCTGCTCTCCACTAAATTCAGTAGGTCTTATTCCCAGTTAAGTGCATGTAGAATTGGAGCCCAAGTTTTTGAAAGATGTGTAAATGATGTCGTGATGCTATGCTAATTTTCTACTGACAGATTTTTCATGGTAATATTTCCAAGCATTGATGCTTTCTCACTCCTATTTGGCACAACTGGTAGCAAAAATATTTGTTTAATTTCAAAAGCTAAAGCACCACCAGAAAGTCAGATTATGAGCATAATATTAATATATAAGTATTTTATTTCACACTTAATTTGACTGGGATATTAAAATATTATCTATAGAAATAAAAAATTTGTGGCCATGCTAATGTGCCAGGTTGCAGCTTTTATAATTGCTTGTATTGAAATCTTCATGCTATTTGTTTGTCCAAATGCTGCCTTCCTGCTAGGACTTCTAGCCGCAGAAAGTAGGTATCCCTTTGTTTTCCTTTAAAACACTCTGCTATTGTGCTTGGCTTTGCATGTTTTGAACTGCTTTGTTCTCCTTTATGATAATCCTAATTTTAATACTGCCTACATTTTTAAAAAAACATAAAACATTCTTATAAAAGTACCCAGTATTTAGCATTTGAACATAACCAAAACCATTTCTTACAAAAAGCTGATTTGAAGGCAGTATTAAGATCAGAGGACAGCCCTTTCCCAAGGAAGGGTGCTTGTGGTGAGATCCCCCCCCCGGGGAGGGGGCTCAGCAAAGCCCTGTTTCTTCCCTTCCTCACCCCAGAGCCTAAGAAAGAAGCACACAAGGATTTTATGCAGAACAGGAAGTCTGTTTATCCTAGCTGTATCCCCGTCTAGCATATATTATTGAATTCCCAGATCTTAAGTATTTTGCTGCTCTTAAAGGGGAAGATTGGATGGGGCTTTTTAAAGGGTTTCTTTCTCCCACATTTTCTTTTATTGGCGGTCCAATGAACCAAAAGATTTAATTGTAGTAACTTGGAATGTTCTCTGAATACTTGCTGTTGGTTGTAAATACTGTATTACATGTTTAAATTGCTACATATATATTGCTGACTGTATATTATTTTTTGCAGATTCTTATTTTCTGTAGATATCTATATGTTTATTAATACATAAATTTATAATTGAGGATTTTTTCCTGACGTCTACAAAAGAAATATACTGTGATTCTAATACATGCTTTATTAATAATTTTATTAATTGCTTTTCTATCTTGTCCTAACTCAAACCTTTGGGAAACCACATCTAAAACTATCAACAAGTGACATTTCCAAACTAGTCTCTCCCAACCTGATGCCGTTCATATATTTTGATTTACAGTCCACATCAACCCTGATAATCTGACTGGGAGTAACAGGACATTTATATGGGCAGGGCTGAAAATTGCTGCTATAAATATTGATACAAAGCCTTGGTATTTCATTTTTTTCAAATACAAATTTAATCATGCCACTAGACATGGGTACTTCATATTCATATCCTGGGGGATACGAATACAAAGCTTGGCACTGCAGGTGTTACGGTGGTCCATTTCCATCCCCCACGACCTGCCTAGTCCCACTTACCAGGCTCCTCGCAGCACGCATGTCTGACAACGGTGACATCACACCAATTGCAGTAGTCCCGCCAGCACTGCCCCACCTCTCCCCTCAGCTGAACACTCCAGCAAGTCTCCCCACTCAACTGCTAGGCTCCCATATCTATATACATGCCACTAAGATCAAGCCAGATGTAGAGGTTGTACATTCAAAAATATACTTGTTCCAGCTTTGGAACAAGTATATTGGAGTATTATGGAAGGAGATCATAGAAAACATATCTTCATATGCACTGATCATACAATATATATGGTTAACATCAAGAGTGTATTGCCAGACCAGTGAATTGTTATGTCCAGACAACTGACTTCAGAATTACGCAATGTTTTATTACTTATGGGTGTTAATGGGAAGGACAGTCTACCACCACCTGTTCCCTCCTAATCTTGATTGCTTTTAGTGACAAGGCTACTTATCTCAGCTCTGTTTAATAAGCAGAGTATAGTTCTTTCAGTAGAACTACAGCTACCACTGAGGCTGCATGTTGCTGCCCAACTGAATTTGCTGCTACCCTGAAATTGCAGCAGCAAAATAATTGAAAACGAGGCATCTTTGGGCCGGGGGATTGTTTCAAAGCAAAATTATTTGTCTGTTTTAAATAAGGTGTACATTTTTGTTTTCAAAGGAAAACTCAGCTTTTTTGCTGCCTCAACGGCATCACTGAAATTAGGCAATGTAAGTCACAATTTGGGCATGGGGCTCATATGGCCTGTAGGGCTATGCATTGCCCACCCTAATCTAGAGGCTGCCTTGCAATAGTACACTCAGTATGTAGCTACTAATAAAGAGTGTTGTGAAATCTGTAGTAGAAACTGCTTGAGAAAACATTGTTAACTCACACTGTCCCTCATCTTCCATGAAAATGTCTTGCTCCCATTCGTCATTTGAAGTAAGTTAGTTTGATGTTATATGCAGATTTAAGGATTCTGCACTTAGTGCCAGCCAGCGTTTTTAAACTATAGTTTCAAAGCATGCTTTGGAGGCAAAGTCCCTTCATGAGTCATGAATAAGAAAGAAGAATCTGCATGTGAGACAGGAATAGAAGGATGAACATGCATTTCATCCCAGTCCTCAGACCGCCCTTTAGGAGCGTGTCAGTCTGACCTTCTGAGGCAGACATTTATTTATTTATTTATTTATTTATTTATTTACTTATTTACTTATTTACTTATTTACTTATTTATTTACTTATTTATTACATTTTCACCCCACCTTTCTCCTAAAAGAGGACCCAAGGCGGTTTACATTATTAAAAATGCAATAATAAAAGTTAGCAAACAGTAAAATATTTAAATATAAAGAAGAATTAATAATATAACATTAAAAATGTTAAGTAAAAACATTACTAAAAACAGATATAGAAGCAACAAAATATAAACCATCCTGTTTATTGGTTCCATAGTCAGTCTTTAAGGAAAAGCCTGCCTGAAGATGAATGCATTTAGCCTAATACTGTCAATTCCAGTAATTGGCATGCTTCAGGCTTGCAGCATCTACTTAATTTTTTTAGTAGAAACCATGGTGTTGTCAACCTGATATTTGCTGCAGATTACTGTGTCCTGATTATCTTAATTTACTAACTCCTGATTCTAGAATTGAGGTATCAAAATTTAAATTGCTATGCTACCAGAACATGTGTGTGTGAGTGAGGGGAGGGAGAGAGAGAGAGAGAGACTATAAGATCTGACACTAATAACAGCCAATTGATATAGCTTCATTTTAAAAAATACATTTTTATTTACAAACTGTCTCCATCTCCCTTTAGAATGCTAGAATCTCATTCCTTTCCCAAACTAATTTTGAAATGCCACCTCCTTTGAAAATATTTGGGAATGGATGGGCTGTTGACTCATCAGTTATTTGGGGTCAGGTCAAGGTGATTAGGTAAGGGTGGCCAGCCTTCTGCTTTGACATATGAGAACCCATGCCAGAACAGAGCCAGGTAGAAAAGATATACATGCAGAATTCAAGTAGCAAATCCACACCTGGTTAGACACATAGAGTTTTTCATTTTAACAGTAACATTTAAGTAGGAGAGAATCACTTGTTGCTTTTTTAAAACCAGGGTAGGCAATCTCAGAAGGACGAAGGACTCTTTTTCATGAGTTGCCAGCAGCCCAAGGATTACATTTTAAAAGGGGGAGAGATAGAGATGTAGAGGGCCTTCAAAATCTTGGCAAAATTATCCCTGCATCCCTAAAGGGAGCAAGAAGACTTTCTATGAGAAATTAATTTTTTTCCAGTACTAATAATAATTGCTGCTATTGCCACAGTCCCCCCCCCCCGGGGGGAATGTTCCTAAGTGGTACCTGTGGTCCACAGGTCAAATATTGCTCACCACTATTTTTAAAAAATCAGGAATTAAAATCCTTGCTGATTTGGTGCACCTGGTCTTCCTTCTCCGAACCCTGGTTTCAGCCATATTGAAAAGGAAATGAAATTTAATGTTTTAAAAATAAATCCTTTGCAGTCTTATATAGTCTCATAATCACATAAACCTGTGATATATAGTAATAGATAAAATTTATAGGTGTAAAATAGAGATTGAACAAGTAATCTGCCCAACATTACTGTGAGTAGTTGTCTCCACTTGGGTTGACGTCTAATGCTTTCTAGACCTCTTCCCAGAGGAAGAAGCAATTCCCATTTTAGCCCCTCTCAACCACCACAGGTTTCTGCAGTGGAACCTTGCCTCAGTCAGAAAGACCTGTGATCTCAGGATGGCCAAAAACGGCCAAGCTTGGGAGTGTGGAGAAGGGCACAGAAGGAGCAGATCTGGATGAACAGAATCCAAAGATCTCAGGGTCACTCTGCTAATGGAACAAAATTGAGTTACAGTGGGAGTGGGGGTTTTTTACACACAGACCCCACCATGTTTGCCTGTCTTCTCATCCTTCAGGTTGTATTCTCAGTCTCTCACTGAGGACCATTGTTTTTTTCTGTTAGCTCAAACTGATTTCAGAGCATGTTTGAATTACAGTGGAACCAAACTTAAATGGTTTATACTCATAGTGTTGAACCTGAGATGATATTAATGCTTTCACTGAACTGTTTTGTGTTTATAGTGTGTTTATATTATAGAATAAAAAGACATGGGCATATGTATAACAATTTATAAACAAAAAGATAGATGTACCTTTTATAATAATCATGTTTTATTCACAATGAATCAAGCAAAACTTTCCCCCCTGTTATATTTAATCTTTACCTGATTATTTCTTGTTTTTTCTGCTTGACTGTAGGAGCAGTCTCACAGGTGCTGGATAGCCTAGAAGAAATCCATGCACTTACAGATTGCAGTGAAAAAGACTTAGATTTTCTACATAGCGTTTTCCAGGATCAGCATCTTCATACACTACTAGATGTAAGTATTTTTCAGTACATACATATTGAGTTATTTAAATTCTTGGACTATATATTTATTGGTTTTGTAGCTTTGTAAAGCAATATGTTAGCTGCAGTGAGCAATAATGATTGTAGATATCAGATGTAGGCTGTTAAAAAATCATCAAATCAGATAAAATTCAAGATGCTTAAGAGTTGCTTTCTAGTGGAGTTGAATGCTGACCGTCTGTCGCTTCCTTCTGTCTTGCTTGTGGGTGGAAGCCAGCTCAGATGGAACAGACACTGTTAGCAGTGCTACCTGTGTCTTTCTTGAGGATAGAAAGGGGCTGGTTCTGGAGAAGCACGTTGGAGGAGTTGTTGACTCAGACATTACTTCTAAGTCTAAGTTTTATTAATTGTAATAGTTGCCAGCCCAGCATATACAGTGGATATAAAAAGTTTACACACCTCTGTTAAAATGTCAAGTGTCTGTGCTGTAAAAAATGAGACAAAAATAAATCATATCAGAACTTTTTCCACCTTTAATGAGACTTATGAACTGTACAACTCAGTTGAACAACAAACTGAAATCTTTTAGGTGGAGGGAAGTAAAAATTTAAAAACTGAAATAATATGGTTACATCTGTGTGCACATTCTCTTATAACTGGGGATGTAGCTGTGTTCGGCAATAAACAATCACATTCAAACTCATGTTAAGTAGGAGTCAGTACACCCCTGCCATCATTAAAGTGCCTCTGAGGAATCCCAAATAAACATCAGCTGTGTCCGTAGGTCTTCCCTGACATTTTCGTAGTCACATCCTGCAGCAGAAGCCATGGTCCGCAGAGAGCTTCCAAAGCATCAGAGGGATCTCATTGTTAAAAGGTATCAGTCAGGAGAAGGGTACAAAAGAATTTCCAAAGCATGGAACACAGTGAAGACAGTCATCATCAAGTGGAGAAAAGATGGCACAACAGTGACATTACCAAGAACTGGACGTCCCTCTAGAATTGATAAAAAGACTAGAAGAAAATTGGTCACGGAGGCTGCCAAGAGGCTTACAGCAACATTAAAGGAGCTGCAGGAATATCTGGCAAGTACTGGCTGTGTGGTTCATGTGACAACAATCTCCCGTATTCTTCATATGTCTGGGCTATGGTTAGAGTGGCAAGTTGTAAGCCTTTTCTTACAAAGAAAAACATCCAAGCCCAGCTAAATTTTACAGAAACACATCCGAAGTCTCCCAAAAGCATGTGGGAAAAAGTGTTATGGTCTGATGAAACCAAGGTCAAACTTTTCGGCCCTAACTCCAAAAGATATGTTTGGCGCAAAAACAACACTGCACATCACCAAAATAACACCATACCCACAGTGAAGCATGTTGGTAGCATCATGCTTTGGGGCTGTTTTTCTTCAGCTGGGACAGGGACCTTAATCAAGGTAGAGGGAATTATGAACAGTTCCAAATACCAGTCAATATTGGCACAAAACCTTCAGGCTTCTGTTAGAAAGCTGAACATGAGGAGGAACGACCCAAAGCATACATCCAAATCAACAGAGGATTGGCTTCACCAGAAGAAGATTAACGTTTTGGAATGGCCCAGCCGGAGCCCAGACCTGAATTCAATTGAATATCTGTGGGGTGATCTGAAAAGGGCTGTGCGCAGTTGACACCCTTGCAATCTGACAGATTTAGAGTGTTTTTGCAAAGAGTGGGCAAATATTGCCAAATCAAAATGTGCCATACTGATAGACTCATACCCAGAAAGGCTGACTGCTATAATAAAATGAAAAGGTGTTTCGACAAAGTATTAGTGTAAGGTTGTGCACACCAATGCAACCATATTATTTCAGTTTTTTCTTTTTACTTCTCTCCATGAAAAGATCTCAGTTTATTGTTCAACTGAGTTGTACAGTTCATAGCTCTTGTTAAAGGTGGAAAAAGTTCTTAAATGATTTATCTATGGCCCCTTTTTTTACGTCACAGACACTTGACATTTTAACAGGGGTGTGTAAACTTTTTATATCCACTGTATGGCTGCTGTTTCTGGATTCAAAACACGGTTCCTTCTTTCTCAAATCGTATTCTGTAAAGATACTGAAGTGCCGCAGTGTGCTATATTCCTTCCTTCAGCCCATGTAAAATGGTATAAAAAATAAATGTGATACTTAAGGAGGGAAAAGGATTTCAAGGAACCCATGAGAATTTTTTTACAAAATATTTCTTTAATATATACTGCCCCATTAGTGCACTATTCTGGACAGTTTACAACAGTAAATAAAATATATGGTAATAAACTATAAATAAACAATAGCAAATTAAAAACATTTAGTAAGATTAAAACAAGACAAAATAAATGGGATGTAATTTGGATACAGTGGTGCCTCGCATAACTGGCGCCCCGTTTAACGACGAATCCACATAGCGACGATGTTTTTGCGATCGCTTTTGCGATCGCATAAGGGGAAATTGCTTTGCGATGATCGGTAAGCTGTTTCGCTTACCGATTTTCACATAGCGATGTTTTTTTCCCCAGCTGATCGGTGGTTCCAAAATGGCCACTGGGTAAAACAGGGATGGATTCCTCGCTTACCGGGCAGCTAAAATGGCCACCGTATGGAGGATTTTCACTTAAAAGGTAAGTGTTAAGCCCATAGGAACGCATTGAAGGGGTTTCAATGCATTCCTATGGGCTTTTTAATTTCGCATAGCGACGAATCCGTATAGCGACAATTTTTGCTACACGGATTATCGTCACTATGCGGGGCACCACTGTATTGGGAATTTCCATTAAATTCAGTTTAAATGCAATGCTTAAAGGGAAGAAATCTGTTAGCTTTCTTAAAGCAGTAAAGATAAACCTCTTCCACAATAAAGAGGTCAATTACCAAAATGGGGCCACTTTCTTGTGCTCATCCTCATTTAGAATGGGAAAACAATTAAAGCATAAAGCATTTAAGTAACTTGGAGAAAGTAGGTTTTTTAAGTACTCTCCATCACTCCACTATTACATTTTAAAGGCCAGAAACCTGTAAATTTCCTACTGTATGAGTGGATATTTTAATCCCTTTTCCCTCATGAAGAAACATTGCTTATAAGTACAGTGGTGCCTTGATTTACAAACTTAGTCTGTAATGGAATGGTGTTCGTAAGTCAAAACGTTCGTAAGTCAAAACTGCATTTCCCATAGGAATGCATTGAAACCCGATTAATCCGTTCCGGCTGTTTTTTGTTCTTATGTCAAGGCACAATTTGTAAGTCAAAGCACTCGTTCCCATAGGAACTAGTGCAAAACCGGTTAATCTATCCTCTACCACTAGGGGGAGAATTTTTTTTAACCTAAGATGACTTAGGTTTTTAAAAAGGGCAGGAAAGGAGGGAGACAGAGAGAGAGAAAACAATGGGGGAGGGAGAGAGTTTGGAGCCTAAAACACATGCTAAACCAACATATTTTAAACACACACATTTTATACCAACACATTTTAAACAAAGCCAGCACAGACCCTTGCAAAAACCCTTCTGATTTGCAAGGGATGCATGCAGGAACCATTGCAACAGCACAGAAAGCAAACGAAGCAGATTAGAAATGCAAAGAGAACGAAGCAAAAAAATAAGGGAAACATGCATGAACCACTGCAGGAACAAATGGAGTAGATTAGAAATGCAAAGAGAACAAAGCAAAAAAGCAAGGGAAGCGTGTATGAACCATTGCAAAAATAAACGGAGCAGATCAGAAATGCAAAGAGAACAAAGCAAAAAGCATGCAAGACACATCGGAAATGGGGGGGAACCCCAAAAAGCAACCAAACCCCCATCAGAAATGGGGGGGACAAACGAATTCCCCGACCCATCAGAAATGGGAAAAAACACTTCAAAAAGGAACCAAACACCCCCATTTGAAATGGGGGGGCAAACACACATCCCCAAGACCCATCACAGCACAGAAACATAACCCCCGCAACCGAAAATCACACTGCAAAAATACCCGGAACAGTTTTTAAAAGTATAAAGCAGCACCTTACCTTAGCAGGCAGCCTCCTCGAATTGCACACTCTCTAACTGCTGGGGCAAAAGAGCTACAAAGAAGCAGCCTCATTGCCACCTACAGTTAGCTATTTGAATTCCCCGCTCTTTTCCCCTGCCTTTTTTTCTGTTCACAAGTCAAAGCTCCATTCGCAAGTCAAAGCAAAATTTTGTGAACGGAGCTGTTCGTAACTCAAAACGTTCATAGGTCAAGGCGTTCATAAGTCAAGGCACCACTGTAGAGCAAAGAGGGAACCTCCTTAGGCCATATTTTCAACCCTAGTAAAATAGATTAGGCTCACTATGTAGGAGTTAGAAAAAAATAAATGTGAGTCAGCTGTGTTTTTTTTTACATAGTATATGTTGATGTTTAATGCTAAAATGTTGTGCTCTAAGAGATGGTGACTGATAAACATTAATAAAAATGTAGTTATTATATGTTTTATTCTTTTTTTAGCTTTATGACAAAATTAATACAAAGTCTTCACCACAAATCAGGAATCCACCAAGTGATGCCGTACAGCGAGCCAAAGAGGTAAATATTTTAAAACTTGTTTTTAAAAACCTTTATATTGTTCTGTATTCTAAATAATCATTATCTTAATCATTAAAGTATTCTACTTCAGTTGACTGTTAAATATTATCCTTTATACAGTAGCACATTGCAGGATGTTGCACAGTGTTCTTATATTTAGTTCAACTAAATGCTCATTGTCTTATTAGGATCTGCTGAAATACTCTCTCTGGTTATTCTAATAGACTTTGTTCTTGTATATAAAAACTCTCAATAACCAGCATGTTTGTGCTAAAACTAGCAACTTTTTTCAAAAAAAAAAATTTCCAGTGTAATAAAAATGTGCTTATTGTGTGTATATGCTTGTCTTCTAAGAGGAATAGTTTTTTTTTCTTTTTGGTTCTTACATGGGGTTTCTTTCTCTTTTTTTGTATAAAGATTTGTTTATTGATCTTCTGTCTACTCCTTTCTAATGGCATTTATCCAGGTCTCTTCCCCCCCCCCCCCCCAACTGTTACTTCAGCTACTTACTCTTTTCTTCCCAGTACTGTTCTGCTAAGCTGTAAACAAAACTTAGGCTCTCCTTTATTGCTATAAATTCTCTTAAAATCAATGTTTAGCAGGACTAAGATTCCCTCACAATTCTCTCCCCCTCCATGCAGGGCTTCTCCTCCCTCACACATGAACAGCAGTCGTTTTCATCCCCTTTGGTTCCAGTCGTGATGGAACCCATGTGGAGGAAGGCGGAGTCACATGCAAGGGACAGAGCCCACCCAGAGGGGCCAAAAAATTAGAGGAAATATTGACCAGGGCTGAAAAGTATCCACTGTTGTCTTTCTCCCATCATGCAGGGGAGGTCTGGCCCAAAATAAATTTCTTAACTTCAGGAGCTATTGTCTCGATATTCTGGAGGGTCTTGCTGCTTCCCAAATTTGCCTTCAATTCCTTGCTTATACAGGGGAGGCCAGGATCAAATAAGCCTTCTCAATTGAGAAGTGGCCCTTATACTCATAGTAATTTCAGTGACCTATACCTAAGGTGATGTTTTTACTGGCTCTCACTTTTCTTTGTGTATAGTTCAGTGTTCCAGTGTCTCTTTCCCTTGCCCTTAGCCGCATATGCCTGATATTTGGTAGGCTAATTTCTGCTCGCTCAAATATAGCCCAATAAATTACATAGTTAAAAACTGTAAAATGAATATAGCAGGTAGAATGTGGGGTTTTGTTCACACTGCTTTGGGCAGGATTCCTTGCTTTGCTACCTCAAAGCAGAGAGTCATGTTTAGTAACTATTTTTTTTTGGCAGATCTTTAGGTATTCCTCTAAGGGTATCCCAAACCAACCAAACCTTGATGTTTGTCTGCTCTGAGAACAAAGCTTTGTGCATCTCTGTATTCTTGATATGAAGGTTGCCCATGAGCTGTATGAGGATGAATGGATGTGTAGTTGCATGCTGGAAAATTCTTATGCCCTTAGATATATGGCTCTATAGAAGTCTATAGCACTTAAATGTGTCTGTATTATTTTTTAAATAAGACCCTGGCATTATTTTTCAGTGACAACTGTTTTTCATAGTGAATTCCTGCACTGTCTCTTTCCCAGTAACTCAGAGAGAAAAAGTGAGAACAGCTGAGGAAGCTGAAAGGAAGGGAGTCTCTTCCCTATTTTTAGCTGTTCCTTTCAGTAAACTCACAGACAGGGATAAGCATTCAGATCTCAGCTGTGGTGATTGAATGAAAAAGAGGACAGGGTTCCTGTACCTTTGTGTGAAAGAAGACATTTAAGCAGGAGTGGCTTACCTTAAAAGCTGCAATTGCTGGAATTTCCTCTTCCATTCAGCCATTAAAGGCAGAAGAATCCTGTCCTGTTTTTCATCAGATCACCCCAATCTCAGGAGTCCGGTTAACCAAATACAAGGAAGTGAGAAAGGATTCCTTCCTGCCCTAGACATATTCAGCAGGAGTTTGAATGCCTGTTGTCCATCTTCCCTAGAACAGAACTAAAGGACGGAGAAGAAGAATATTTGTGTCCCAGTTTTCAATAATGTTACTGATTAGTTCTTAAATCTACATTGAAAGTGAAATTCACGTGACAAGAAGCACAATTTAATTCCTTAGTATCAAAGACTTCAAGGTAAAAATGTTTATCCCAGGGTATACATATGGGTGTGAGTGAGTGAGAGAGAGAGAATGTATGCATACCCATTTTTGTCCCTGCCTCTGCTTGTCATCCCTAGCAATACCCTGCATTGGCTACTGTTTCTTCTTCGTGGCCTCTGTGAATGCACACAAATGGGTTGTACTGTGCCTGTGCTGAACATCTCGGAAGATTCTAGAACTTTAAAGTAACAAATTAGTGGAACATTCCCCAGTGGAGCACATGCTCCTCCCACCCAAGATTCCCCTCAGTTCCTTTTTTCTGCCAAGCTGATCAGACCTACGGAAGAATAGAGTGAGTTAGAATGATTTTGAACAATTTATTCATTACTTCCTCTTCTAATCAAAACCAAATTGATACCTTCTTATTTTCCAATCAAGTAATTACGTTCCCCTATGGGTTTATTTTTGACTTTTCCTGTTTTTGGCTTCCCAGCCGCCGCCCCCCCCCCCCCCCATTTTCAACCGTCATCCCTTCTGGTTTCCTGCTCTTTATGGCCTCGCCAGCCCCATTTAAACACTGTGTTGGCTGTTCAAGATAACACTATCTGACAGCCACGAGTGTTGTTTATTCTGTTTGTGCGATCAGCACCCTACTCATACCTGTGTGGCTTGTAAAAAGCTAACAAGGCCTGTACTGAAACTTGGACTCCAGAGGCTGCAATCTTACCTTTGGGAGACAGCTATGAATCCTCCTTCAGAAGTGGCAAGGTCACCAGCCCCATCAGTAGAGCAGCAGATTCAACCTCAGCCAGCTCCTGACCCAATGATTCTGTCTCCGAGATCTCAGGAGACTACCAAAAAGACAAGGCCAGTGCCTAAACAAAAATCGGCATCGACGTTGAAAGCTCCAGCTCAATCACACGAGCTATCTAAGAAAAAGAAAGAAAAATCAGTTACCGAGAAGACTAAATGAGCTAAATCAGTACACATCGATCCCCCACAGGCAACCTTGCCATTGCCAATTTTAGAGGCGTCATCTAGGGAGACTCATGGCTCAACATCTGAGAGAGACGAGTCACAACCTGCAGTGGCTCAGGCCCCGGTGTAGACCGGGAGCCTTTCTCCTCATACTGGCCTTTCAATGGCTGAGGAACCATCCAGCCAGGCCCATACTAGCCGTTCTTCAGGACGGGCAATAGAGACTACTTTCCGGGTCGGAATCTCCCCAAAAACATCAGAAGAAGCAGAAGCATGTTTCTCCACCTTGACCTATTCCTCCTTACGGAGAATACTACCATTGTCCAGTGTATCCCCAGTATCACTATTTTGAAACTGATGAGAGATTTCAGTACTACGACCCATATATGATGCATGCACATCATAGTATGAGGAACCAAAACGCGTTTGAAATGCTTCACCATCTCGACATCAATATATTTTATCACCTTCTTCACCACCACAACACCGCCATCGGTCTGAACATATGAATCGGCCATCCCCATACCTCCAAACCGAAAGCATTCGAAATTGACACTTCAGACCAAACATTCAAAACTGTCTTGACACGTTTCTAAACGACAGCAATCAGTCCATACAACAACCACGTTTGTTGGCCATCATCTTTCAACTGAAACGTAACCACATCCATCTGGATCTTCTCTCCGAGCCCAGCTCCCTTCCATACTACTTCAGGTACCCATTGCTAGAGATCCATCACCATCATCCTCTTCATCCTCTGCCGAAGACATTGAATCTGATTCATCACAGGAATCACCCACCAACCTTCCCACCCCTCCCTCTGATGTTCATGATAATCATACTTCCTCTCCTTCAGAAGATTTTACATCATATTCCCAACTCATATCCCGAATGGCTAAAGCTCTCCAACTCCACATCGAAGAACCTCCTTCATCTGAGGCCAACCTCATTTTCTACGACATTAACCAGGAAAGGACGCCTCCACTCAGCCTAACCTTCATCAAGTCAATGTTAAAACTAATTAGAGAAGCATGGGACAAACCACCGTCCACAATGCAAATTTCAAGACATACAGAAAATCTGTATAAGATTCATGGTCCAGACACTGAACTTTTGACAAAACATCCTCTTCCAAATTCAATAATCGTGGAGTCCAACCAGTCCAGGGCACAGAATAAATCGTCGGTAGCCCCAACTAATAAGGAAGGAAGAAAAATTGATATTCTAGGCAGAAGGATTTATTCACTCCAATCCTTTCTCCTCAAAACTGCCAACTACCAAACGGCGACGGGGGCTTACCAGCACCAGCTTTGGAACAAAATTCTCCCTATCCTTTAATCAGCATTGGAATCCATCAAGACTGAAATTATCAATGTCCATACCAAGGCCACTACATTGGCAAAACAACAAAGAATTGTGGCTCGACATGCGGCTTGCATGGCTTAGATCTACCCGACTCTCTGATGATGCGAAGTCAAGGATAGAGGACCTCCCCTTTGACTGCACAGGCCTATTTAACCAAAAAACGGATGAGACTATGGAAAACTTACATAAAATTCAGAAAACTGTAAAATCATACACCAACCAACAGTACGTTCGATACCAACAACCTCAATACAGACAAAATCAAGCCTATTCACAATCATTTCAGCAACAACCGTCTCATAGATATCAACCACATTGACAATTCAGATCACAGCCAGCAGAAAAATCCTTTCAGGTCCTCCACCATCTACATCACCCTTTCGGAATCAAGGCCAATCTTCCTGATGCCAACTTTTTCGCAAACCCCAGAAAATGGGTAAGCAATATCAGCAGTACCCATAAATTTCATGTACCACTAAACCATTTTCATTGCCAATTTCAAACTAGATTAAAACCATTTTTTTGTTTTTAGCAGAATATTACTTATGACCTTATTTATTATTAAATTCAGCTATTTCATTCAATTTGAATCCCTTCCAACTATAGGAATAATAATCTACACCATATTCTATGGTTCTTCAAGATGAAGTCTCATCTCTTCTTCAAAAACATGCTATAGTCAAAGTACCATCATCTGATTTGTACAATGGTTTCTATTCAAAATATTTCACTGTACCCAAGAAGGATGGAGGACTCCATCCTATCCTTGATCTTAATCTTGGACACCTCAACAAATTCATTCAAACCCGAAAATTTAGAAAGTTGACCCTCAATACTATTATCTCTTTACTTTCACAGGGAGACTGGTTTGTTTTCATCGACCTACAGGACGCCTAGTTCCATATTTCAATCCATCCATCTCATCAAAGATTTCTCAGATTCCAATTTGACAGTATCGTATACCAATTTTGCTCCCTACCATTCAGCCTTTCCACAGCACCGAGGACTTTTACAAAGTGCATGGCACCAGCCGCAGCGTATCTCCGCCTACAACGTATAAATAGCTATCCTTATATAGACGACTGGCTGATAGTTGCGACATCGTACCACTACGCCATGAGAGCTACAACCATCATGCTCGACACACTTCAGAGCCTCAGACTCAAGGTGAACTATACGAAATCTCACCTCGAACCAACATAGTCACTTACATTGGAGGCCTCTTCGACTTGCTGCAAGCCAGGGCTTTCATCCCTTCAGAAAGAATTACAAAAATAAAGAAGGCAATTTGACCCTTTCGATCCCGAGCTTCCATACCAGCCCATCATGTTCAACACCTCCTCAGGCTTATGGCTTCTACAATATTGGTGATCCAACATACACAGCTCAAAATGAGGGTGCTCCAGTCATGGTATCTGGCGCTGTTCAATCCGATGGAAGACCACCCATCCATGAGATTGACAGTGACACGAGGGTTAGCCAAACAACTCACCTGGTGGACATCGATGCCAAATCTCCTGGTCGGACGACCCTTCATGCTCTTCCATCCGACGGTGCAGGTCACCACTGACACCAGCCCATCTGGACACGAGCACCATTGTCTTCATCACATAATAAGTGGTCTATGGACAAAATAAGAACAACTATTCCACACCAATCATCTCGAGCTCTTAGTGATCATCAGAGCTTTCCATGCTTTCCTCCCAATCATTGAGGGTCGAGTTGTACAACTTGCAATGGACAATACAACTGCCCTATATTATGTAAACAAGCAGGGAGGAACACATTCCTTATCCCTCCTGTACCTAGCCATCGACCTGTGGGAATGGTGTTACCAACATCACATCTTCCCTATTGCAGTGCACATTTCCATGGATGACAATTACTTGGCATATCACCTCAGTTGTATGACATTGAGAACTCACAAGTGGTCCCTCAAGGGTGCCATCTTCGATCAACTTTGTCGTCAATGAGGATACCAACCAGTAATTGCAGCATGCTACTCACCCATTTGTGTGCATTCATAGAGGCCACAAAGAAGAAAAAGAGATTACCTACCTGTAACCATAGTTCTTCTAGTGTTCCTCTGTGAATTCACACATTCCACCCATCCTCCCCTCTGTCCGTCACGGGTTATATTAAATGATTCATCTGCCTGGCGGACAAATCTTAGGAACTGAGGGGAATCTTGGGTGGGAGGAGCATGTGCTCCACAGGGGAAACATCCCACTAATTTGTTACTTTTAAGCTCTAGAATCTTCCAAGACGTTCAGCGCAGGCGCAGACCAACCCATTTGTGTGAATTCACAGAGGACCACTAGAAGAACTATGGTTACCCTAGGTCTAGATGGGCGAGATAGAAATCTAATAAATAAATAAATTACAGGTAGGTAATTTATCTTCTGCATCATCAAGCACAATGGGGACTACCGTATTTTTCTGTGTATAAGACAATCTTCAAGAAGGACAAAAAAGAGGAACCTGGGAACTACAGGCTAGTCAAGCTGACATCAATCCCAGGCAAAATTCTGGAACAGATCATAAAGAGGTCATTGTGCAAGCACCTAGAAAACAATGCAGTAATAACTAGAAGCCAACATGGATTTGCCAAGAACAAATCCTGCCAATCTAATTTGATCTTTTTTTCATCGGTTCACCTCCCTGATAGACAGAGGGACTGCTGTAGACGTAGTATATCTTGACTTCAGCAAAGCTTTTGACAAAGTGCCCCATGATTAGCAAGCTAGGTGTGGACTGGATAGATCAAGTTACAGATGGATACACAATTGGCTACAGAATCGTACTCACAGGGTGATGATTAATGCGTCCTTCTCTGGGAGGAGGTAAAAAGTTGGGTACCCCAAAGCTCAGTCCTGGGCCCGGTGCTCTTCAACATTTTTATTAATGACTTGGATGAGGGAGTGCAGGGAATGATTATCAAATTTGCAGATAATACCAAATTGAACAAAATAGCTAATGCCCTAGAAGACAGAAATAAAATTCAAAATGACCTTGATAGGATGGAGGACTGGGCCGAAAACAACAGAATGAAATTCAGCAAGGATAAGTGCAAAGTGCTGCACCTTGGAAAAAGAAACCAATTGCACAGTTCCAAGACGGGGGATACCTGGCTCAGCAAAACTACAAGGCAAATGCTATTTTAGGCTACATCAATAGAAGTATGGTTTCCAAATCCCACGAGATTTGAAACTATACTTCTATTAATGCAGCCTAGTCCCCCTCTATTTAGCACTGGATAGGCCTCAGCTTGAATATTGTGTCCACACTTCAAGAAGGATGCTAACAAATTGGAACAAGTTCAGAGGAGGGCAACAAGGATGATCAGGGGGCTGGAAACCAAGCCTTATGAGGAAAGGCTGAAAGAATTGGACATGTTTAGCCTTGAGACTGAGGGGTCATATGATAGCACTTTTCAAATATTTGAAAGGCTGTCATATAGAGGAAGGGCAAGATCTGTTCTTGATCATCCCAGAGTGCAGGACATGCAACAATGGGCTCAAGTTAAAGAAAGCCTGATTTCTGCTGAATATCAGGAAAAAATCCTAACTGTTAGAGCAGTACAACAGTGGAACCAATTACCTCAGGAGCTGGAGAATGCTCCAACAGTGGAGGCATTCAAGAAGAATGTAGGTAATCACCTGGCAGGTATGCTTTGATTGTATTCCTGCATTGAACAGGGGGTTGGACTTGATGGCCTTGTAGGCCCCTTCCAACTTCCTTTTTCTATGATTCTATGATACTTTTGTCTAAAATCTTTAGACTAAATATCGAGGGTTGTTTTATACACGGAAATAAGTCGAGGAGAGAACTGCATGATTGCAAAACTGCCCATACCTTGCCTCTGCAAACAGGCTTTCTTCAATCACAAGGCTTAGCTGCCACCAATCATGAGGCTTAGCTTCCTCCACTCAGGAGATTTAGCTTCCTCCAGTCATGAGCCCTATGTAACTGACATCAGCTGATGCTGAACAAACCAATTGGAACACACCTTGTTGGAGGTGGAGCATGAAGGAAGAGGTCAGATGCAACAGGGACTGGTAATGTCCGAGCATTCTGAGCCCAGAGGCTGAATAAAGTGATAAGCTCAAAGCTAAGTGTGATGCATAATATGACAGTACTGGTATACAAATGTTACCTAAGTATTAAATAAAAATGTATTCTGTTTTATGTTTAAATATTGATTTCTTAATTTTGGGTTTAAAAAGTGGGGATGTCTTATATACTGAAAAATATGGTAGTTCCCAGTGGGTCTAGCTAGCCCCTGGAAGAGGAGCTGAACAGACCACTTGAGCAATTTAAACTGTTATCCTGAAAACAGTATATAAATAAAACAATTTTAATTCCCATGCTTTAAAAATGCAACACTTTTAAATCCCATGCCTTAAAAATGCAGTGTTTATATCTGTTCTGGAACCCTGATGTCCTGATTTAGAGGAAATATTGAAAAAACACTTTTTCATTTTGGTTATTATGAGAAATTTTTTAAGAAAGTTTATTCAAAGATGCAGGATTTGTCAAAGCTAGGTACATGAAAGGATGAAGGAAGGGGTGGATCGGAGATGAAGCAAGCAGACTTATCTGCAGTCCAATAAACCATAAGATGATTACATCTGAGCTGTGTCTTATTAAAATAGTAAGATTTAAAATATAAATACATTATGTGGATGTATTTCCATTTTCAAAGGAAGCCTCTGCATTTCTGTTCATAATACATTAATTCACAAGTGTGTTGTTTCCTTAATTCCCGAAGCCTTTTCCATAAGTGGATATAGCCACAAGGCAGTGGAGGTTTGAAATCGGAGTTTTCCTTCTTCTAGATGGGCTGCCTTCGAGGGCTGAGGAGCCCCACCTACCTGGAGTCAGTTCGTGTCGTTCTGGCAACTCCTGCAACGTCGCTGAAACCAGTTGTATCGGCTCTTGCCTTTCCACTGGACTATTTCAGCAATGTGGAGAGGGGGGATTTGCTGCTTGGGTAACAGCCTATCCTCCATATTATTTTACCCGGGCTTCGTGCTCTGGAGAGAACACTCCAGCTTCACATACAGCGTCAAAACAACACAGGAAGTAGCAGTTACCGGTTATAAGTCTTTGCTCGATTGGCATAGAGCATGACGCCAGGGGCTACTTCTGACAGTAGAAGAGGTCATTGCACCTCACTAGGTAGATACCGTAGCAGGTGCTACCTGGCCACAGTCTGTTAACTTCACGGGGTACATGGGGTTTACGGTGAAACCCAACAAGCAGATCGATAACTGTGCACCATGCAACAATCGTAAGAAAATTTCTGCCCTAAAGTTGGGCACCTGGAATATACGGACAATGACCACTGGTTCTGCAAAAGTAAAAAGTAAAAAAATGTGCTGACAAATACATAAATGCAGGTCATAACTTGTATTTTTCTTTGGAAGTAATTAATTAAAATGTGCTTAACATGACCTGAGAGAATATTATTTATTACTTATATACTTTACTTATACTTTTGTGGCTGACAAAAAAAGTAAAAGAAGAAAATATTAAACTTTTGGTTTTATGGTGTATCTCCTATTTTGTTTCACAGGTATTGGAAGAAATTTCATGTTACCCAGAAAACAGTGATGCAAAAGAACTTAAACGTATTTTAACACAACCTCATTTCATGGTAAGTAAATATTTGGCATTCACATTAATATGGTATAGTTCTTAGCATTTCTCATTTTCTTCTGCATAGAAGAAAATGGTAACTGTAGCCAATAAATTTGGGAATAAAAGTCTAACTATCTACACAGAAGTATATTGAATCATTTATTGAGATGAACTCTTACAATATGTTGACTGACAGTGGATGGTGCTTCCTATCTGTTTCAAGTCACAGTGAAACCTGTAGCATCCAGGTGCAATAATTTTACTGTCTAATTCAACCTTACCTGGGATCAAACTTCATTGAACTCAATAGCATTTGTGAGTAGATATGCATGTTGTTGTTTAGTTGTTAAGTCATGTCCGTCTCTTCATGACCCCATGGACCAGAGCATGCCAGGCCCTCCTGTCTTCCATTGCCTCCCAGAATTGGGTCAAATTCATGTTGGTAGTTTCGATGACGCGGTCCAACCATTTCATCCTCTGTCGTCCCATTCTCCTCTTGCCTTCACACTTTCCCAACATCAGGGTCTTTTCCAGGGCTCTTCTAATGAGATGGCCAAAGTATTGGAGCTTCAGCTTCAGGATCTGTCCTTCCAGTGAGCACTCAAGGTTGATTTCCTTCAAAATGGATAGGTTTGTTCTCCTTGCAGTCCAGGGGACTCTCAAGATTCTCCTCCAGCACCACAGTTCAAAAGCATCGATTCTTCGGTGGTCAGCCTTCTTTATGGTCCAGCTCTCACTTCCATACATCGCTGCTGGAAAAAAACATAGCTTTGACTATGCAGACTTTTGTTGGCAAGGTGATGTCTCTGTTTTTTAAGATGCTGTCTAGGCTTGTCATCGCTTTCCTCCCAAGAAACAGGCGTCTTTTAACTTTGTGGCTGCTGTCACCATCTGCAGTAATCATGGAGCCCAAGAAAGTAAAACCTGTCACTGCTTCCATATCTTCCCATTCGATTTGCCAGGAGGTGATGGGATCGGTGGCCATGATCTTAGGTTTTGTTTTGTTTTTCCAGTCAACCCTCGACTTATGAACTGCCCTACTTGCAAACAATTCAACTTACGAGCCGCTCCGATAGGGAAATAGGGAACCCAACATGCAAACTTCATTCCAGTTATGAACCGAAAAAAAGTGCCCCCTCCCTCCCTGCCTCTCAGCTGAGGGGGGAAAAATGGCTTTTAAAAACACCCAGCGAGGGAGCCAGGCAGATTTCCGTTCGTAGATTATTCCACAGCCGAGGGGCCCCTGGTGAGAAGGCCCGGTTCCTTGTTCTTTTTTTCAGGGCCTCTCTTGGCATCAGGCCCCTCAGCCGTCCCTGCTGTCTTTGTCGGGTGATTCGAGTAGACCTGGGTGGGTGAAGGCAATCTGCCAGGTATAGAGGTCCCAAACTGTTTAGGGCTTTATACGTCATCATTAAAACTTTGAAAAAAGGTCAGAAACTTAAGAATAAATGAAAGAAAGTCACTTACCAGGCCTTGGTAGCCCCCGAACTGCAGGAAAAACAGACCAAACAGCTAAAAGCTGGGAGCTTGGCAGCCATTTTGTGCTGTTCTCCGCTCCTGCCCCCCCCTCTCCCTGCCTAACAGCTGATCGGCTGGCTCTTAAGAGGGTTCCAGAGGCTTGCTCAGCACCTAAAAAGGCAGGGGAATAAAGCTGGAAATAAAAAATTGCTGCTTTTCCCTTGCCCCCGGGAGGCTTCTGAAAGCGGGGGAGCTTTATTCCCCTGCCTTTTTAGGTGCTGAGCACCTTCTTTAGCTTTTCTTCCATCTTGATCTTCTAATTTGCTGATTTAATTATGTGATTGATTTATATATACTTTGATGATTTTATTTGATTGTATTTTATAATTTTTATTCTTTTTTGTAAGCCGCCTGAGTAGACTCTGTCTAGAGGGGTGGAGTAGAAATCGAATAATTAATTAATTAATTAATTAATTTGTTTCTACACCTTTAGTTGGTTTTCAGGGCTATTTTAGTCTCTTGCATTAAGAATCACCAAAGTATTTTTTTTTAATCCTTTGATTTTGAGGCGGGTGTTGGACTTGCAGCTATAGGACTGCTAGAAGGCTGATACATCTTACATTACTTCCTTCATTTTATTATCTATGACAGAATTTTTCCCTACCTTGCTGATAACCACATCAGCTGCTCTGTTTTCCAATGACAACTCTTCCGCTTCCGTACTTTCTAAATGTTACGTATAGTTTTGTTGTTATTGCCAGGCTCAGGTTTTCCTTAGAAATATTAATGCTGGAATCTACCTGTATGTTTTATAGGTGAAAAGAAAAGAAAAAGAAAGAGTTAAAGAAAGAGAAAAATGTGGTGGCACTTTAAAGTCCACTTTGTTTATATTCAAAGCTAGCCTGTGTATTTCATTTTTTTCTAAGAGTTCTTGCGCCATTGTGAGTCTAAGGAGCACACAAGACTTTACAGTAGCAAAACCAATGGTATTGTGGCACCTTTAAGACCAAAAAGTTTATTTCACTGTGAGCTTTTCATGAATTACAGTCCATTTATTCAAATACATTCTTCACATAGACTCATAGAATAATTGAGTTGGAAGGGGCCTATAAAGTCATTGAGTCCAGCCTTTTGCTCAGTGCATAGCACATTCTCCAGATGTGTTTGAACAAATAGATTGTAATCCACAAAAGCTCACTCTGAAATATATTTTTTAGTCTGGTACACAATACTAATGTTTGTTTTCATTGTTTCTGAAACAGACTAACATGACTACCTTTCTGAAAAAGACTTTGCAGTGTATGATATTTATTTTACTTGTTTAACATGTTCATGTACATTTAATAGAGCTACTTAAATTAAACCTATGAACTATAAATTATAAATTGCTTCTGAACTAAGCAACTCTGTTGTTATTTTGTTTGGACTGGATATTTGCTTCGTGTTTCAGAGGACTACTTTTCTGTCTATAGATTCAGATTTAGAAACTGAACGTCTTTGAGCAGCATTTGGAGTTTTTAACTTACCACATATGTATGCATTGCTATGGATTAAATGGAACCTTGTCAGTCAGTCATAGGATGGTGTTCAGCCATAGCCAAACTGTGGCATGGCCAGATAATCTAAAAATGCTGTAACTAGTTTAGTCTGGTCTGTAGTACACTACCTAAATCTGCAGTGGACAACATGAAGAAATTTATCACACTTTATTCTTCAATTTCATTTTATTCAAGGGGGTCAGAGGTGGGGAAATTTCTTCAATATTCCCAGATTGCATAACGTTATGTAGATTTTCTGATAAATATATATTTAGCTTATGTTTTTGTGTGTGTACCTAAGTTTTATACAAATAAAATCAGATGTGCCAAAAAATTAGTAGCATACACACACATAAAAATATTTCTTTTCTCCTTGGTTTGATTTCCAAGTCTGAAAGGTAAGATATTGGATAGTGAGAGTACTGCACGTGAAATGGCATGATGGTGTATGAAGGATATGTTGTCTTTTTGTAAAAGCAGAGCAGCACAAGAGATTCTGGACTGAAACACCTCTGTCTTCTTTATAGGCCTTGCTTCAAACTCATGATGTAGTGGCACATGAAGTTTACAGTGATGAAGCATTAAGAGTTACACCACCTCCCACATCTCCATATTTGAATGGAGATTCTCCAGAGAGTGCCAATGGTGATATGGACATGGAGAATGTAACAAGAGTGCGACTGGTTCAGTTCCAGAAGAACACAGATGAACCAATGGTAAATACACCACTGCTGTTTGTTCCATTATCAAAATGTATGGCAAGCATTTAATCATTACCAGTCATAAGTCGTGAAATGTGCACAGACCACACAGAACCTAGTTTGAGGCCATTTTTATTTTATCTTATATACAACTATTTGTGATAGCGAATACTTGTTTAATGTACTATTGAAGAATACTCAGTGAGGTTTAGTAAGTATTACAGATACGCAATAAGATATAATATTGCATATTATATTTCACTATATTTAAGAACAGATTCCTTTTAATTTCTCATGAATGGTATTAACGACTTAGCCAAACTTTATCAATATTGCTACAGTGAACTCAGTTTTTCATGTGACTATCCTCACATAGCCAAAAGAGTATCATCCACAGACAATACAGAGGTATTAGGAAGTATTAGCAGAGGTTTTAGTACACAGCATCTTTACAGGGGAAAAATGTGAAGGAAGGGACCCAGCTAAAGACCACTGAAGACTGATCATACTCAGTGCTGATAGAGTGGTGGCTGACTATTGGAGGAGGGAAGCAGAAGGACTGTTGAAGGAGTAATGGGTGGAAAACTGGCCTCGTTGGAAATGGAATGGGTGGAACTGTAAATGGGAGCATTCCACACTGCAACTTTTTGTTGCACATCTGACTTTTTTTAAATGTAAGCAAAAGTTTAGTTCAGACAAATGAAAAGAAAAAGAAAAACATTGAAATGTTAAGAAATTTAAAATTGTAATTTTAATGAAGAAATCAGAGTGTTGTTAGCAAGAAGGATTTGTACAAGTAAACAACAATATGAGTATGCTCAAAAAGTTACATGCAGTTAAGCTCCCATCTTGTGGTCTGTTATTTGGGAAGAAGTCTCAGGGAACTCAAGGGGGCTTCATAGACATAAAGTGTATACAATCAACTCCTATTGTGAAGAGAACACCCTCTACCAGGGAGAAGGTGATTCTTTCTTCTCCTCCTCTAAGCCCTCCCCACCACAAACATAACAGTTTCTGCATTGGGGTGATGGGAATCCCTCAAGGGAGGAGTGCTGCAAGGCTTGGAAGAAAAAGAGGAAGTCTCATTGCATGAGAAGCAAGTTGCTCATACATAAAGCACTGGATTTAACTAATTTTATAGGATTGCACTATTAATTTCTATTTTAAAAATGTGATTTATGAATGAGCCAGCAGTAGATTTCTTTGAAAATTACGTATAACTTCAGCTTCTGAAAAAGTCATTTATAGCTAATTGCTGTTGCTAGATATAAATCCTGGATGTAGGAAGCTTTAGCCATCCAGATATTTTAGGTTACAGCTGCCACTGTTCCTTCTCATTAGCCATGCTGAATGGGGCTAGTAGGAAGGGTTGTGTTGCATTGAATGAATTTATTGATAGAATCCCATCATGTTTTCATAAATTCAGACAACTTTTCTACCCAAATGAGGCAGGAGTGACCATGAGGATTCAGCTGCATAAAAGTAATGTCTGAGTTGTTGTATCCTTGGTTGCTTTAAAAAAACTCATCCCTATGACTGTTTGGTAGTAGTTTGTATAAGTGCAGTGATTGAAAAAGTGACACAATGCTAGTTGCTGTTAGAAAAAGTTGCCATAAACTGAGATATGCTGGTGTCACATTTCTTCTGCCCACATGGGTGCACCCTAATGGAAACATTTTCAAATATCTGACCTTGATTATAGTATTTGATCACTCTTACTGTTAGCTGTTTTCTGAAGTGTTTGATTTCTTTTACTAGGGAATCACTCTAAAAATGAATGAACTGAACCACTGCATTGTAGCAAGAATTATGCATGGAGGAATGATTCACAGGCAAGGTAATATTGGCACACATTAGCACAACTTTTGTGTGAAATTCTCCAAATAATCAGGCATCATTTGAGCTTGGTGGCATTTAGTCGATTTTGAGTAGGAATGATTAAATAGTTGTGGTATTGTACCTCTTTATTCTAGTGTGTCCTCTTGCCAAACCAAACTATATAGGATCGAATAGAAGCAGTGTCGTGATGAACTGCATTCTTGATGAATTATAAGATGTACAGAATACTACCTGCCAGGTCTGAGATCTGCAAGCTGAGTGCCAGCAAATAACTTGCTACAGAGTTAGCAAATAGATTTTCCAAGGTAAATGGTATCTCAAGAGTTCAGTTGTAACCCAGCTCCAAGCATTGCTTAGGTCACTGGTTCTGAGTCCCTAAAACAAACAAACTTACTGCTCAGTGTGGTCAGATATACATCCCAGATTAATTTAAATGAAGTCTGCCTCTGGTTTATAAAGTTCTATGGTCCACTTCCTGGTGTGTATTTTAATAACACGTCTTTGTGTGCAGTACTGTAATGATTGGAATGGGAAAACAGAAACCAAGAAACATTTGAGTATAATTCTTGTATACTGTTGCAGTGTCCCCAAGTAAAATATATAAAACCTGATGAGAGCTAAATAACAGACTATGGTAGTAGCATCAAGAGTGATGGTAACATTGCAAGTATGAGCCAGGAGACTGCTGATGTGTGCATTTCTATGGTGGTAGGAGACAATTACAGTGGTGCCTCGCTTGACAACATTAATTCGTTCCAGCTAAATCGCTGTAGAGCGAAAATGTCGTCAAACGAAATAAAAAACCCCATTGAAACGCATTGAAAACCATTCACTGTGTTCCAGTGGGCTGAATACCTGCTCTTCCAGTGAAGATCCTCCATACGGCGGCCATTTTCTGGTGCCTGTTAAGCGAAAAAGCCTTCCTAAAAACAGCGGGGGGCCATTTTCTTCAGCCGGTGGCCATTTCGAAACCCGACAATCAGCTGTTTGCTGATCATCGTAAAGCGAAAATCAGTTCCTGAAGCAGGGAACCAATCATCACAAAGCAGAAAAACCCCATTAAACCATTGTTCAGCAAGGCAATCGTTAAATGAGGCACCACTGTACTGACAGGTGTCATTTGCAGTACTGAAGACAAACATGCCCAACATGGGACTGTAATTTTACAGATCCTGCTTTGTGGCAGTGTGTTATATGCGTTAAATGTACAGAGATTTGTTTGAGTAAAATGACTCTCCCTCATCCCAAAAAGAGCAGAGTGTTCCTTTCAAAGAACCAGTTAAAATTAATAGATGGAGTTAAACGGTCTTCTTTATGATTACTGTGAATCACCCACATGGGTGTTCCATACATGCACGAAACCTCGTCTGAACCTTCCAATGATTCTGTAAAAGACATGAGAGCCATTTGAAGAAGCCCCTGCTCCAGCTAACTGAATCTTGGGACCGGAACAGTCTCCCCTCAGTTCCTTACAGCCTCCACTTAGCAAACTTCCTCATTATATTGAGCTTTAACTCTAAAGAAACAAAAGAAAACAATTAGCTGTTAGTAGTTTTCCCTTCCCCACCTTTCCCAAGGCCTCGGACTGTTACCAGCAGCCTCACCTCACTTTGATGGTCCCTGTGGATCTAACTAAGAGATACATCATCTGTTGAAATAAAATACATCTTACAGACAGTAACCCCAAGTGCCTCTAGTATCTGGACAATGCACATCCTGCTCGTACCTGTCTTAACTAGGCACTTCATTAAACTGCCCTCAGATATTGCCAGTTCCGATTGAAATTACACCTCTTGGAGAAATCTCTGCAAGCTGTGAACATCATTTCTTCTCAGCCCCACTCTATACCACTCCATCCTGTCTGCAAGTCAGTTTCCAAATCTGTTTTCATGGACAAGGTTTGCCAGTTACCAGGGAGCATGGATGGGACAGCAGACTCTTGAAATGGGTCATGAACATAATAGAGCTTTGTAGCGTTCACCCTTATTATGTTAAGTAGTCATGCATATTCATATTGCAGGGTAATGTTGCTGAGAGGTGGAGCCGAGAGATATGTAAAAAGAGGAGGAGTCAGAGTCAGTCAGTGAGTTAGAGAATCAGTGAGATCAGGATGGAGAGATAGAGTGTGGTATTTGGGAGATCTGAGGTGTGGTTAGAGTGAAGAATGAATAAGAACTGTTATGACAAGTAGAAGGTTGAGATTGATGATAATAGAAGTTACCTATGATTAATAATCAAACATCTTTTAGTTAAAAGACAGCGAAGTTTGGACCTGCATCTTCATCCTTCCATAAGTAATGTTGATTTAGTGATCAACTGGTGGCAGTGGCTGAAAAGGAGTATTTGTTTGCCTTGATGTGCTCTGTGTTTGGGGAGTCAGGCAGGGTCCATGAGGGGCGAATACCACAAGCTCGTTTACCAATTGGCAAGGACTTCCTGAGTCTCTGAGGGGTCACTTCTCTAGAGCTGTGGCATCTTTGGCTTTCTTGAAGAGAGTTTGCCTAGCTGATATTTGCAGGGCAGAAACATGTAAAGATTTCAATCTTTGGAACAGATAATCTCTTCTCCTTAGCACAACAATACACCCACAACAATACACACTAATCACCCATCTACAGAAAAAGCCCATCTCACAGCCATACATACTGCACTCTCAAGCCAACTACACCAGAGCGCAGAGTGCTGTCCTCTGAAGATGCTGGCCACAAAGTCTGGCGAAACGTTAGGAAGAACAACCTTCAGAACACGGCCAAAGAGCCCGAAAAACCCACAACAACCATTAGATCTTGGGCGTGAAAGCCTTCGCAAATATAGTTTAATCTTTATCCAGGATTAGAGACTGGATGTTAGAGAAAAGAGGAACACTGTCTTTGGAAGTGTGATCATCTCTTCTATTTTGGTATGACATCCATCTGTCCAGTAAGTGAGCTTGCCAGTCTCCTATGTGTGATTCAAGAGACCACAAAGAAAAAGGGCAAGTTACTTACCGTATTTTTCGCTCCATAAGACGCACCTTTCCATAAGACGCACCAATTTTTAGGAGAAGAAAACAGGAAAATATAATCTGTTTTCTTTGCTCCATAAGACGCACAGACTTTCCACCCCCCTGTTTTGTGGGGGAAAAGTGCGTCTTATGGTGCGAAAAATACGGTACCTGTAACTGTAATTCTTCATGTGGTCTTCTGCGCATCCACACAAACTGCACTACCTCCCCTCTTCTGTCACACTTCTGCTTGTTGGGAGCATCAGTTGACGTTCAGAACTGAGGGGAGATTTGGGCACCAAGATATAGTTAGCGGGGAGGAGGGGCTTCTACTGACAGCTCTCTTGTATTATACAAAAGCTCTGGAAGGTGCTGGTGAGGTTTTGCGCACACATGGAATGCCCATGTGTGTGAATTCACAGACACTCGAAGAACTACAGTTACAGGTAAGTAACTTGCCCTTGTTGTGCAAGAATTGAAGCAAAATGTCTCTTTTTATTATAATTCAACACCTGATTATTCTCATGCTGATATTCTCATTCTGAAAAAATTAGAAATGATGTCTTCAACTCACTCCTGTTACCAGCCACACAGAGGAATATTTTTTTTAGAGAGAAGGAAGATACTTTGAATGAACATGAAATCATATTAATTGATTACAGAGGCTTGTTGCTTAACAGTGGCTGAAATCCTGTTTGTAGTGTAAGCCAAGGCATAACTTTCCATCTGTTCCTGCTTGGTAAACAAAGTGTCTGTGTCCTTGAGAGTCATGATAGGAGCAGTTTGTCTACCAGGGGAAATTGATGGAAAGTTACACTTTAGGTTATGCAATGAGCAGGATTTCAGTCAGTGTCAGCAAAATAATGGGTAAACTTCAAATAAAAACAAATTTGATCAATTTTTACCTTGTTTTTTGCCCCCAAACACCAGAGCTGTGAGGTTTTTTCATATACACAAGAAGTATACATATATTTTTCTGCATTTCCGCTTACAAAGGATGTTCTAATGGAAGATGTCAAACCTCAATTTTTTAAAATGTACATGAGAAATTGTCACATGAGATGGTAACTGTTGCGATGAGACAGTAAGGGCATTACTGTATTCCTCTATTGCAAGGTAGTGAAAATCTTGGAGGCCATGAGCAAGAGCAAAGAAGAAAAAGTTGATGTTCAAAAGGAGGCAGCTTTATTTCTCAAATGTTAAATTGTGAGTTTGCATTTATTGTGTTTGTGGGTAGAGTCCTAGAGAGAGACTGTGGAGTAAACAGAAGCAAAAATCTGATTTGGACTTGCTCAATAAAAGACAATCATTTCTCTACCTCAGAAATTTATTTCTGATCAGAGTTGCAGTCCTGGAGCCTGTGAAGAAAATGGCAAGAAGTTAAATGGAATGATAGCATAAGAATATAGTGAAGTAAGAAAACAAATGAATAGGAAGACCTATCTGGATTCTCCATCTTTTTTCCCAAAAAAAGATTTGAACTTGAAAATGTTCATTAAATCTATTTTAAAAATCTTTAAATAATCCTTCAGTTTACGAAAACAATAAGCCATAATTTTAAAAGATAGCCAGAGAGCAATTAAAAAGTGAATAATTAAAAGGAACATCAAAAGAAAGGTAGCATTAAAGAATAGCATCAAAAGAGCAGTATTCTAAAGTATTAAAAATGTGGGAGCACTATTTGGTTATTGATTACCTAAAATCAGGGATGAGTACTCGAGTCGCAGAACATTGATGACTCAACTCGGGGGGTTTTCTTCTTTGATGAATCGGACTTACCCATCCACCCCTCAGTTTTTCTGGGGAAAAACCTATTTTTAATAGAGACTCAAACTTGGGACTTGGGATTTGATGCCAAAGATATGGGCTTGGGACTTCTACCCAAAGACTTGCCAACATCCCTGCCTAAAATCCATCAAAGAACGGGTCAATCAAATGTCTTTCAGGGCAAATGATAAATCCAGGGTGGTACCATGGAAAAAGTTCTGTTTTTGTCACTAATGTAGTTGATCAACTGAGAAGTCTACAAATTAAGTTCATGCCATGTTAAGTACATAGGAAAATGCAGGGTTTTTTTTTTTCAAAAACATTTTTGAAACATACTAAGTTTCAATAAGCAACTGTGTCCTCTTTTTTGCTGAAGACTTGGGCAATGGAGTCAACATTGTTTTTGCAGTGTGACCACTTCATCAGAAATGTAGAGTTGGAAAATGATAGTGTGTTACTGCGCTTAGGTTGTAAATGAGTCTTCTAGTTTTGGATCATGGGGATGCTTATTTGTCGCTGAATGTTTTACAAACTAAAATCTCACTGAGAATAATTTAAAATTTTGGTATAACTCTCCATATAACAGTTTTAGAAAATTTTCTATATAATACACATCAGAAACTCTCAGGAAATCATAGAAAATAATCTGCTATTTGTACTGTTGTTATGTTGAATATAGGTTTCTTTGTCTCTTTGTGTGGGTGTGAGTTTGAATGCACATAGTTGTGTGCAAGTTGAGAGTAGCAAACTGACTACATGCTCCTGGGACAGAGTCCTCAATGCATATTTAGGCACATACAAGTACACTGGCAAAAGCCAATTTTCCTGCCCTTCTCTTTACTGAAGTACTTACACATACACATCATGGTACACAAAAGATCAGATGACACTTCTGTATTGGATAGATTGTGGTTCAGACATTCACAGAAAACACCTCTTTCTGATTGGGTAAGCTATGTTTAGGGCACTCACAGAAGGTATCTCTGCCCTTTCCCTCCATACTATCACTCCATTTGCAGAATTTCCCCAACTGTGTAGCCTTTTCAGACACTAAAGAGAGTGCACATCAGAGAAGGAACTGGAGAAGTTCTGTTTCCATCAGCCCAATTAGATGTGGTTACATCTGGATTCAAGCCAATTTAACATCTAAATAAGCTTGTAAGTTATACCAAAAGAGGTCAACTTTTCCAGGTTCAAGGTCACCCCTTTCTGCCTTATTTACAATTAATTCACACTTCTCAAATCTTATTGAAAGTGCAAGCCTACGTTTAAAAAAGAGACAGAGAGAATATGCCCCTGGCTTAAAAGGGGGCGAAGGTACTTTGAAAGTGCAAGCATGTGTTCCCACAGTACCACCAATTTTGGTGTTAAATTAAGTGAAGGTGTGATATCCCTTAGGAGACTGCAAAAATGGACAAGGAAGTTGCATGTTGCACACTCCTAGTGTATATGGTTGCATATTTGAAATCATCTTTTCAGGCTTGTAAATGTTGAAATTACTGGATATAGACCTAAGAATCCTTAATTTCTTCTACTTAGGCTACACTGATAAATTAAGCTGTTGGAGGAGGATAAAATCAGTAACCATAATAAGTAACTTATTATGTTAAAGTAGAATAATCTTTTGCTACTTTAAATGTTTAGTATGTTGCTTTGTAAAAGTTTGTTTGTGAAAGTTTGCTTTAATATTATTTCACACAAGTATCTTTGTATTCCTGGTGCTTATTCTTTGGTATTGACCAAATGCTTGTTCTTTGGAGTTGACCTTTCTCTTAAATTATATCATTTTGTTGTGTTGGTTCAATAGGTACGCTTCATGTGGGGGATGAAATACGGGAAATAAATGGAATCAGCGTAGCAAATCAAACAGTGGAACAACTGCAAAAGATGCTTGTAAGTGTTAAATACTCCTGCGTTGTAACAAATATTTCTTTTTTCTCTGTTCTTGGAAAGTAATTTTTCTGAACACGACAATTAGTCGTTCAGATCCTTTCTTTTTATGTTTGTATGGAAGGGGGCAGATGTGAGGCTGCATTTGCACAAACTGATAAGCCAGAATGCTGTAAAGGACTTCTGATTATTCTTATTTGGCTCACCTCACTGGTGGAAACATTAGAGTACCTGGAAAAATACTTTTGTTGTTGTTTAGTCATTAAGTCGTGTCCGACTCTTCATGACCCCATGGACCAGAGCACGCCAGGCCCTCCTGTCTTCCACTGCCTCCCGGAGTTGGGTCAAATTCATGTTGGTCGCTTCGGTGACACTGTCGAACCATTTCATCCTCTGTCATCCTCTTTTCCTCTTGCCCTCACACTTTCCCAACATCAGGGTCTTTTCCAGGGAGTCTTATCTTCTGATGAGATGGCCAAAGTATTGGAGCCTTGGCCTCCAGAATCTGTCCTTCCAGTGAGCACTCAGGGTTGATTTCCTTCAAAATGGATAGGTGTGTTCTCCTTGCAGTCCAGGGGACTCTCAAGAGTCTCCTCCAGCACCACAGTTCAAAAGCATCAATTCTTTGGCAGTCAGCCTTCTTTATGGTCCACCTCTCACTTCCATACAACACTACAGGAAAAACCATAGCTTTGACTATGCGGACCTTTGTCGGCAAGGTGATGTCTCTGCTTTTTAAGATGCTGTCTAGGCTTGTCATTGCTTTCCTCCCAAGAAGCAGGCGTCTTTTAATTTCGTCGGCTGCTGTCACCATCTGCAGTGATCATGGAGCCCAGGAAAGTTACCTACCCAGAGAAAATAGATAAACTTAATGTTTATGCCTTAATAAGCTTCTTATTCTCTAAAAGTGCTACAGAACATTGTTGTTGTTTGAACAAGGCTAATATAGGACAAGAGCTACCCTTCTGGAAATCCCTCCAGGAATAGTTCTGTATAAGGGAGAGAACAGACAGACCACTTCAGGTCAGATCTTGCTCCAAGTGCAAACTTCATTTTTCAAAAAGTTATACCTGAGAGACTGGAAGTGGGTAATATCCAGTTGTGAGAATGTTGTGGAGAGGCAGTGGGTGTGATAGGAAACTGGTTGCTGTGGCTTATGTAGCAGTGCAGGAGGGTTAGGCTAGAGAGATGAGAACTTCAGAAGACTATACTTTCAAAGCTATCTTCTGTGGTGTCCTGCCAAAAAGTGTATTCGAAAGTGGTCTAAGAGTTCATCAGCATTTATAGAATCCATCTTTATTGAAGGCACAAGTGTCTCTCACCTTTTGGAAGTGGGGAGTGTGCTCACACATGATCCCACTATAGAACATACTGTAGCAGTATTAATTATTTTAATGACTGTTAGAACACCGAGAAGAGAGGTGTGGGAAAACCCAAACTCCTGGCCAGTAGTTTCTTTCTGAGGTGAGTTACCTGAGATCCCCAAAACTCAGTGTGATCTGGGGCAGGTGGAATAGTTACCTTGTAATTGCCTGCCAACTGTGCTTGCCACCTTAATCAGCTTGGCAGTACTACTAGGGTCAGCAATCCTAGGGAATTTAATCCAAAAGCAAAAACAAGCACTAACACATAGAACTGCCTACACAGGACTACACTTCAGAACCTGGAAGGAGAAAGTTTTGGTGGTAGTCATGCCTTCTAGTCTCTTTATTTTTAAGACTAATTGATTGTCTCAGCTTTACTGTTACATGCCTTTGCTCTTAACTATTAGTACGGTAAGTTAACAATTATTATGTAAAGTCTCCAGCAAGCCATAGATGACTTGGTTACTAAAGTAATCCAGTGAATTATGGAAACTGAGGGGATTGAAGTCACAAAAATGCAAACAATATACTGGAGGAAAATATGATGTGTAGATTTTGAAGGTCTTTAATTATCATTACACTTGTTGCACAAATCTGTTTTTAAATGTAGCCACATGAATAAGCCAAAAGGTGACCCCAGGCTGGAATACAGAAATAATCACATGCACACACGCAATATTATTTTGGCATAAAATTGGCCATAACGTTATTGGTTACAGCTGTCAGTGATGCTAGCATGGTGGACAGATCTTACATCACCTATCCCACTGGTAACCAATACTCATTGTGGAGACAGACTTGGGGATAACCACGTAGGTGTAAGGCACTGAGTGGCCAGTTTTTCTCCACAGTAGTAGAGAGTGTGTGGCAGCCCCCAAGCTGGGCATGCATGTGATTTCTCTATCTGAAAAAGGTAGATCCACTGGGAAGAGGTCCTGCATCTACTTCCTGGATCCATCATCATGCTTCAAAACTGCTTCAAACCTTTATTGCCTTGCTTCCACCTTTTAAAACAAAAACTAGGTGGATGGGAGAAGCAACAAGAGAGCTCTGGAGCTGGCTTCAAGGGCTCAAATAACTTACTTCCTGGTCTTCCTGAAGACTGTTTCAGGTCCACCTTGCCTATTAGCTTGTTTAAATTATTGTCAGAAAAACATTCATGCCAATGCAGGGACACCTGGCAGAAAGAAACTTAACCAAAGCATGGCAACCACCATGCCCTCTGGCCACTATAGCTGACAGAATGTGGCTCAAAAGTTGGGTCCAGGATCAGCACTTCTCATACTTCATCATTTATTCTGAAGTATCAGTTTCTGTAAAAAAGAACTATTATGTTGGAGTTGTGTTGAAAAATCGGATGATTGTGTATGCTATGCTTTAATTTTTTATTTTTGTTTCTTAAAAAATCAAATGCTTTACTTTTTCCAGAGGGAAATGCGTGGTAGTATCACCTTCAAGATTGTGCCAAGTTATCGCACTCAGTCTTCTTCATGTGAGGTAATAAATTTAATCAATTATTATTTTTATGTTGAATCCTATAACTAACTGCCTGCTCATGGCTGAATGTTATTGCTTTCTGGGAAATTGTTTCTGCCTGTGCTGTTAGATCACGCACACCAATTTTACAACAAAGATAACGGAACAGAGGAATAGCTGTAACCAACTACTGTGTCGTCCTTCTTTCATATTCATTACATCAACTCATTAAATACCCTCCAGTAGCTTATAATGTGAAAAAGACCTATAATAAATCTTCTAAAGAGAGAAAAGAGTACTGTTGGAACATTTCTGGGTGGTAAAAGCAGGCTTTAGTTTTCAAGAAATGAAGAAGATGATGTGAACAAGACAGTTGATGAGGCCAAAAAAAGAGTCCACAGTACAAGGTCTATTGTTTCTCAAAAAGCTGAATTCTGGAAGTGCAAACTTACTGAGATATGTCAGAAGGTAGCACAAGAAGGTGTATGTCATGACACCAGGATCGTATTTTAAAATGAAGGCAAGCTTTATATAAGAAGCAGCTAAACTGTTTATAGCACTACAGATTTATCAAGCACAAGTAAGGTTGCATGTCTGTAACCTTATTTAGTGGGCTAACAGGCTAAGAGAAAGAAAAGAGACTGATCAAGTATAGCAGTGCATATCAATTCCATCTGTTAATCCTAACCTGTATATAGTAACTTTTCCTTTTGGTGAAAAAATTGGCTGCATGAAATAATCTAGTAGCATCATTGGAGATCAAATAAGTAAGACAGATGCAACTAACCAAACCAAAGAAGAAGCAGGAAGAAGAGGTTCTTTAACGTGGTTCTCTATGAATCCACACTGATGGGTTAAACAGCGCCTGTGCTGGTTCCTCTCGGAATTTTCCAGAGCTATGGGAAAAAGATACAAAGTTTAGGTTGCCCTATACTGCGCACGCTCAGCCCGCCAAAACCCCAGTTCCATTTATCCGCCCGCGGAGTTGGAACCTCTCGGATAGAGCTCCTGAAATTTTTCGAATTTTTTCGAATTTTTCCGGCTTGACTTGGCTCCGTTTATCGTCCTTCTACACTCCGTTGCCCTGAACTCGGATCGGTTGACCTCTCTTTGCCTCAGGCGGCTAATAGCAAGTACTTTCGCTTCCCACTTTCATTCTAATTGCGGCCTATTACCTCCTGCTGAGGCGCCACGCGCCTCTCGGACTCATTCAATTATCCAATTTTCCCTACCGCTCGCTTATGTCAGCGAAAAAAGGTCTCTTCAGCCGCTGTTCCACCTGTTCCAGAAAGCTCCCCTTTCAGGACCACCACTCACTTTGCCTTTTTTGTCTGGGTGAGGCCCATTCTCCCGCCCATTACAGACACTGCAAAGAATTTACGAAGGCGACCTTGAAATCCCGCCAACAGCGTCTTAAGTATTTCCTTTGGAATAAAACTTTGTCTGCCTCCCAACCATCGGACATGGAATCTGTTCAGTCGGTCTCCACCGTCCGTTCAGAAGTTACAGTAGTCTCTTCTTCCCCTCCACCATCGGTCAAGGAGGCTCCCAAAAAATCAAAGGGAAAATTGAAGAAGCAGTCGGCTGGGAAGAAGTCTTCGTCGGATGTTTCAGCTCCCTCAACATCGGGACCGAACCAAAAGTCGGCTCCGGCGTCCTCTTCAAAGAAACCGAAGGCCAAGGAGATCACACTGGTCGTCCCGCCTATCTCGACGTCAGTGCCTTCTCCTTTCCTGGAAGACTCATCTCGGGACCGGGACTCAGTCTCCAATGTAGGCACCTCCATTCCACCTCGTCAAGATCCACCAGTGGAATTGGGAAGGTCGCCGACGGTTAGCCAGCTTGACAAAGTCGTTGCCGGCGCCGGAAATATACCATTGAGCCCGATACTCACCGGGCGAACAACCCGATCTCCATCGATCCTCTCGGAGTCGGGCCCTTCCGGGTCTCCACCCCCTCCACGGGGCCGACCTACGGAGCCGATTGATGATAACATCCCTCGACGTCCAGCTCCTGATTCGGCCGAGGACGAGCGTCCGGCCAAGAAGCGTCGCCGCCACAGGAAACATTGACACGGACACCGACGCCGAAGGGACTCCTCACCATCCGACTCAGACGATAGTCGAGAACGGAAGAGGTCCCACCGGAGACGGCGAAGGAGGGATTCTTCTACGGAGTCCTCTTCGACGTCAACAGAGAGGAGGCATAGGAGGAAAAGGTTGAAATACTCCTATTCGTCGTCTTCTCGCTCTCGTTCTCCGCACCGAAGCCCGCCTCCTAAAAGACCTGCGGACATGGGCCCCGATAAGGCCACGGCGCCGAGGAGTGTCCCTACTTTGCCGCCGGCACCTCCTCGACAACCGGATGAGGCGCCTACACCACATCCTAAGCAGCCTCCCTCGGCACCGAAATCCCCTCATCCTCCACCCTTACCCAACCAGTCGGAG
Source organism: Pogona vitticeps (assembly GCF_051106095.1). NCBI lineage: Eukaryota > Metazoa > Chordata > Lepidosauria > Squamata > Agamidae > Pogona > Pogona vitticeps. Next base: position 196,214,123 of record NC_135785.1, on the reverse strand, counting down.
GATGAGCAACCACGGGAAGACTCTTCGGAAGGGGATGAGGAAGACGACTCAGAGGTCTCCCTGGATGTACCAGTCCCTGGGGAACCTTTACCTCCAGAAGCGGCTAATTTAAAGCCATCTTCTCCTTCAGAGGATTTCTCCTCCTATTCACAGATGGTCGCTCGTATGGCACAGGCACTTAAGCTAGCCATAGAGCAATCTCCACGTAAAGAGGAGAACTTGATTTTTGGTGACATTGAGGCGGAGAGATCTCATCCAGTTAGCCTCTCCTTCATCCCAGAACTGATGGATCTTATAAAAGAATTCTGGGAACATCCTGCTAACGCCATCACTATTTCCAAACGGACTGAGAACCTTTACAGGATCCACAGCAATGACACTTCCTTTTTGGTGATGCACCCAGCACCTAACTCCCTCATAGTGGAGTCTAGCTCTTCTAAGGCTCCAGCTAAGGGCCACCCTACGCCTACTAATAAAGAAGGGAGGAAACTCGAGATTTTGGCACGCCGCATGTATTCCATGACCACCTTTGTTCTGCGTGCAGTTAATTATATGGTAGCCATGGGTGCTTACCAGAAACAACTCTGGTCTAGAGTTCTTCCAGCTTTAGAGGCAGCCCCAGATGACATCAGGCAACTCTGCTTAAACACTCATGCAGAGGCCCTTACTGTCTCTAAGTACCAACGGCTTGCTTCTCGCCATGTTGCTGAAGCCACTTCTAAGAACTTTGCAAACATCATTACTTTGAGGCGACACGCTTGGCTCCGCTCAGCTAACATTGTGGAAGATATTAAATCTAGAGTAGAGAACTTACCATTTGATGTGTCCGGTCTCTTCAGTCAAAACACTGATGAAAACCTGGAAATTTTGCACAAAAACAAGAAAACAGCAAAATCATATTCTGTGCAGCCTCAACCTAGACAATCTAAGTTCCAGTGGCGTTCTAAGTATGCTGCTCAAACTTACCAACAACCATCTTCCAGTACTTACCGTCCTTATGGAGGGCCATCCTCTCACCGTCCTCCTGAAGCCTCTTCTTCGTCTGCTGTCTTCAAACCTCAGTCAGCCCAGAAGAAGCGGCCCTTCAATACATCTGCAAAGAAACAAAAACAGTACCTTTGACTTTCCGGCAGATCCGTCTCCCTTTCCCCACACCTCACACCTCTCCCCTTACCTTCACAACTGGACTCTCATAACCAACGACATCTGGGTTCTGAATATTATCAAATCCGGCTACCGCCTGGAGTTTACAAGATTGCCTCCTCTGGGGCAGGTCAGCCTTACATCATTCGACCTTCTCTTAGAGGAGGAGATCTTCACCCTGCTTCAGAAGGGAGCCATTCAAGTGGTACCATCGAAAGACATCCTCGACGGCTTCTACTCCCGATACTTCCTAGTGCCCAAGAAGGATGGGGGTCTGAGGCCTATCTTGGATCTGAGAGACCTCAACAAGTTTCTCGAAGTACGCAAGTTCAAGATGGTGACCTTGGAGTCCATCATCCATCTGTTGAGACAAGGGGACTGGTTCACGGTGGTGGACCTGAAGGACGCATATTTCCACATTACCATACACAAGAGCCACAGGAAATACCTGCGTCTCCTCTTCAACAACACAGTTTATCAGTTTCTGGCTTTACCCTTCGGCCTCTCGACAGCTCCCAAGACGTTCACCAAATGCATGGCTCCCGTGGCGGCGTACCTTCGTCTTCAAGGGATCCAGGTGTACCCCTACATAGACGATTAGTTGATTGTCTCCAAGTCGAAACACCAAGCTCTACAGGACACCCAGTACGTCCTTCACACGTTACAGGCACTGGGCCTAGCCATAAATTACGAGGAGTTCAGACTGAACCCTTCTCAAGTTGTGGATTACATCGGAGCGAGGATAGATTCAGTCCAGGCTCGGATGTTCATGCCTCCAGATCGCATCCAGAAGATACTCAAGGCCATACAAAAGTTCAAACCCAACGCAAGAGTAAAAGCAAAACTTGCACAACATCTGTTGGGTCTGATGGCCTCCACAACGGCGACCCTATCTCACGCTCGCCTCAAGATGCATTCTCTTCAGGTTTGGATGTTGTCACATTTCAGTCCACTCCACGACAGCCAGAACAAACGTCTCACTGTCACTCCAGAACTGGCTCAACAACTGCTGTGGTGGACCTTCCGACCTCATCTACTAGTGGGTCGTTCCTTCCACCCTCTTCAACTAACTACTCAAGTGACTACAGATGCCAGCCCTCTAGGATGGGGAGCACACTGCGAAGGTCACCAGATCCATGCACTGTGGTCTCCTCAAGAAAAACAGTTACACATAAATCATCTCGAACTGTTAGCCATCATAAAGGCCTTGAAGTCCTTCCTTCCTCTAGTAAGAGGCAGGGCAATTCAGCTCGTCACGGACAACACCATAGCGATGTTCTATGTGAACAAGCAGGGAGGAACAAGGTCGAAGTCCCTTCTGTTCCTGTCAATACATCTGTGGGAATGGTGCTACCAGGAACGCATCCATCCGGTGGCCATCCACATCGCCACCACAGACAATCTGGTGGCGGACGAACTGAGTCGTCGTTCCTCTCAGAACCACGAGTGGGAACTGGACATGGACGTATTTCAACGAATATGCGACAGGTGGGGGACACCGAGCATCGACCTGTTCGCCACGGCGAACAACAAGAAATGCATGAAATACGCCTCTCGAGCAGGCACAGGTCTCGGGTCGTCAGGAGATGCCTTCATGATTCCCTTGGACGAAGGCCTCTTGTACATGTTTCCTCCCATTCCCATGGTTCAGAAGTCTTTGGTCAGAGTTCTTCAGACCAGAGCAGAGGCGATCTTGATTGCACCTTGGTGGCCCAGACAACCGTGGTTCTCTCTGCTTCTACAGTCGGCAGTCGACAAGCTGAAACTTCCTCTAGTCCCGCACCTAATCACTCAGGACTCGGGATCGATCTTTCACCCAGATGTGGACTCCCTCCAATTGACAGCGTGGAGGATATCCCATCTATAAAGGAAGTCTTGGACAAAGCAAGGAAGCCATCTACCGTCCGGCTGTACCATCATAAATGGCAAGGCTTCCTCAAGTTTGCTGCTGAGAAGGGCCTGAAAGCATCTCCCGTCTCTTTATCCACCTTGCTTCTGTACCTTCGACACCTATTTGACCTAGGTTTATCTAAGTCTACTTTGAAAGTTTATACTTCAGCCATAGTAACTTTCCAACCCAAGGGATCTCAATCATCTAGATGGTTTTCCCATCCAACGGTGAAAGCTTTCTTCAGAGGTCTATCCAACATGAGACCCCCTGTGAGACAACCATTGCCTCAGTGGTCTTTGCCGACGGTGCTGCACTCCCTGGTTCGTCCTCCCTTTGAACCTATGGCTACTTGTGACTTGAAATTTCTATCTCTGAAGACTTTGTTCCTTGTGGCTATCACTTCGGCTCGTAGAGCCAGTGAATTGGCCCCTCTTCGTGCAGATTCTCCGTACCTTCAGTTTTTCAAAGACAAAGTGGTTTTATACCCCGATGTTTCTTTTCTCCCTAAGGTTGTGTCGGACTTTCATGTTAACCAACCGTTATTATTACCGACACTTTTTTCGGAACCTTCTTCAGACGTTGAACGCACGCTCCACTGTTTGGATGTTCGTCGTGCATTATCATTTTATATTACACGGACCAAAGATTTTAGACAGGTCCAGAAGCTGTTTTTATGTTTTTATGGTCAACGTAAAGGGTCTGCTGCTTCCACCTCCACACTGTCCAGATGGCTGGTTTCCACCATCTCTTTAGCCTACGAATTGCAGCATAAACCTCTCCCCGAAGGTCTCCGTGCTCACTCCACAAGAGCTGTTGCTACTTCTACGGCCCTACTGCGAGGGGTAGACATCCCTGACATATGTAGAACAGCTACCTGGTCCAATGTGTCTACCTTCATCAAACATTACAGGCTAGACCTCAGGGCCAAGAATGAGACCAGATTCGGGAGAGCTGTACTTACATCAGTGCTGCAGTGACGGCCCACCATCCTGTAAGTAGCTTGGTAGTCACCCATCAGTGTGGATTCATAGAGAACCACGTTAAAGAAGAACAGGTTACTTACCTGTAAACATGGTTCTTTAAGTGGATTCTCTATGAATACACACGACCCGCCCGACCTCCCCACGTGTCCGTCACTGGTGATTGAGTTCCAACTCTCTCTATGTGCGGGCACATGGAACTGGGGTTTTGGCGGGCTGAGCGTGCGCAGTATAGGGCAACCTAAACTTTGTATCTTTTTCCCATAGCTCTGGAAAATTCCGAGAGGAACCAGCGCAGGCGCTGTTTAACCCATCAGTGTGTATTCATAGAGAATCCACTTAAAGAACCATGTTTACAGGTAAGTAACCTGTTCCTTTCTGTTATGAGGAATACAGAGGCAGTTAGAGAGTCTCAGCCGACAGACTGGTAACTAGTGCTTGTCTGCTTCTAATGTCAAAATCACAGATAGTTTGTGCATGGGTTTTATATTTATATTGTGATCCAGTGTTTCATGAAAATTCAAGGAGCGCCTCAGTTGAATTACGTGAGTGAGGACGTGGTGTTACAGTATATTTAATAGCAGTTTTTCAGTGAATATCATGTTATAGGATTCTTTAAACCTTGGGGAAATACACAACTGAGTTTTAGATTATACACTGTGACATATATGTACTACTGTTTATTTTGCTGCAGCCAGAATCCTGTTGCTTACATACACTGGCACTACTGAATTAATATAAGTCACCATGGCAAAATGCCTCTTGTTAAGAAGTCAGGACTTCTAGTCCTCATTACAGATCAATTACAGTGGTGCCTCGCATAGCGATCGCTCTGTTTTACAATGAAATCGCTTTGCGATGGACTTTTTGCCATCGCAAGAGCAATTGCTTTGTGATGGCCCCTATGGGGGAAATTTGCTTTGCAATGATAGCGGGGAAGTGCTTCCCGGCGATCATCCCAAAGGCCCTGCCGATCAGCGGTGTAAAAATGGGGCCTTTGGGATGATTGCGGGGGAGCGCTTCCCGGCGATCATCCCAAAGGCCCCGCCGATCAGCTGTGCTGCGAGGGGTGGAGAGAGAGAGAGCCAAAGCACAGCTGATTGGCGGGGGTTTGCGATGATCGCAGGGAAGCCATCATCTCAAACCCCCGCCGATCAGCTGTGCTTCGGCTCTCTCTCCCCTCGCAGCTCCAGCCTCGGCAGGGAGACTGAGGCGGCGTTGCCACCCTGGGCCGAGAAAGACCCTCTGCAGCCGCAGAGGTTCTTTCTCAGCCAGGGTGGTGGAAGCGGTGCCTCAGTCTCCCTGCCGAGGCTGTCAGTCTCCCTGCCGAGGCTGGAGCTGCGAGGGGGGGGAGAGAGAAAGAGCCGAAGCACAGCTGATTGACAGGGTTTGCGATGATGGCTTCCCCGCGATCATCACAAACCCCCGCGGATCAGCTGTGCTTCAGCTCTCTCTCTCTCCCTTCACAGCTCCAGCCTCGGCAGGGAGACTGAGGCGGCGCTGCCACCCTGGGCCGAGAAAGACCCTCTGCAGCCGCAGAGGGTCTTTCTTGACCAGGGTGATGGTGGCGGTGCCTCAGTCTCCCTGCCGAGGCTGTCAGTCTCCCTGTCGAGGCTGGAGCTGCAAGGGGGAGAGAGAGAGAGAGAGCCGAAGCACAGCTGATTGGCGGGGTTTGCGATGATGGCTTCCCCGCTATCATCGCAAACCCCCGCCGATCAGCTATGCTTCGGCGCTCTCTCTCGCCCCTTGCAGCTTTGTCAGCCAGGGTGGTGCCTCAGTCTCCCTGCCGAGGCTGGAGCTGCGAGGGGTGGAGAGAGAGCTGAAGCACAGCTGATTGGCGGGGCCTTTGGGATGATCACGGGGAAGCGCTCCCCCGCGATCATCCCAAAGGCCCCATTTTCACACAGCTGATTGGTGGGGCCTTTGGGATGATCGCGGAGAAGCGCTCCCCCGCGATCATCTCAAAGGCCCCATTTTCACACAGCTGATTGGTGGGGCCTTTGGGATGATCGCGGGGAAGCGCTCCCCTGCGATCATCCCAAAGGCCCCATTTTCACACAGCTGATCGGTGGTTCCAAAATGGCCGCCCGCAGTGTTGCGTCACTTTAGAGGCACCGAAAATGGCCACCCCTATGGAGGATTTTCGCATAAGGTGAGTTTTTAAGCCCATAGGAACGCATTAAACGTGTTTTAATGCGTTTCTATGGGCTTTTTAAAATCAGTTAGCATGAAATCGCTTAGCGACATTTTTTCCTGCATGGATTAACGTCGCTAAGCGAGGCACCACTGTACATTATTTGGCGTACAATAGAAATAAATACACAGTATCAGAATGTTGTAGTATCAGGTGAAATACCGGGGGGGGGGGTTATATAAAAAAGAAGCAGGGCATCCAAAGTCAAATTGAGCCAAGTGTGACTTGAAAGAAAATGCTATATGTTCAAAGATATAAAACAGTATTGTAATAGAAATAAAGTTAAATTGCCCATAACTTCAAAAGGTAGGAAATTGTCATAATGATTTTTAAACTGAAGGAGAAATAGGTTAAGTATTAGAAATATCCAAATATTATGATTGCCAGCCAAATTGCCAGGGTAATTGGGATAGAAAACAGTGAGAATCTTTATGGACCAAAATTTTTCAGAGGTTACTTGAGTATAGTTCTATTTAAGCATCACTGGCTTTTCTGTTTAGGTTTTTCTAATTCTGTAATCTACAGATCTGCCATATGCCAGTGTAAAAGAATTGAAAATACTTTATTCCAGGGGGCAGTATATTTTTTTTAAACCTAAAAGCCTTCTATTATCTTTTGTCTCCTGTATTAAATGTGTATGGTTGCTTGTTTTGAGCTCGTTAAGGTTAAGATCCTGTACCTTTATAAGATACTGTATGCATTGATAGCTTTGTTATGTTTAAATTCATTTTAAGAAAGGATGTTTTTCCTACTTAGCAAACAACCTGGGACAAATATTATGTAAGTGATGCCATACTTTAAAATACTGCATGCTCAAATGTATCAAACTGTTCTTACTATGTGCATTCTGGTAACATAATATAGACTGCTGATGTAAAGATACATAAAACTGTCAACTTGCACTTTAAAATGGCAGTTCTATCATGTTGAAATAAACTGATTTTTGTCAATACTTGCAAAGAGCACAAGTAAGTTATTATACTGTACAAGATTCCTGCAAGTAATTTCTTTGTGTCAAAAGCAGAATAGGCAATAGTCATGAAAGGCCAGACACCTGGTACATGCTGACTATTCTTTTTGTCCATTTTGAATATGTGCAGGATACCATGAAGTCTTGCAAAATATTTTAATTAATAGCCACAAAACATAAAGGAGTGCTGCCATTGCCAATTATACTACAGTATACTACAATATATATTAGATCTGTCATTTTCACAGTCACAGTCCTCATACAAACATTCACAAGTACAGAGAAAGTACTGCTCCTACATTTTCCCCAAGTATAGTATAAGATTTTTGCTCTTTAACTGCCTGAAAATACATTTTCTTTTTATTTAAAGAAAAGGTACCTTGAGGAAAGACTTGCAGATTGTTTAAAAGTAGACATGTATAATTTTGGGGAATATCCTGATTATCAAGGAAGAAATTTGTATTAGAATTGTTGATCAGTCATTCATATGTGGGAAGCTTCTTTTCTCTTCAGTTGTATTTCATTTTAAGCAGAGATTATTATAAATTCAAGTTGTGTTCAAATATGCTTCCTGTGAATAAAAGTTTACAGCAATACAAAGGAATATATTCCAGGGATAAGAGAGGGATAACATTGAGCAATAGGATAGGTTGCTGTTGAAGACAATACATAAATGTTTTACTTACAGTATTTTAAGATAAGTGATATATCACTTTTGGACAGTAAATGAAAGTTCTAAATGAATTCAAGCTCTTAGTACTAACCCTCAACATGAGGTGATTTTTTTAATAAGTATGGAGGGGGGAGTTTGGATCTGTAATGAACTGTTTACTTATTTTTCTTTGCTTACTCTAATCTGTCTTTGACTTCTCATAGAAACCTCAGTTTATACTTAGCATGTATAAAAAGTGCAAGTGCATGCCTGCGATGCACTACTTGTGTACTAGTTGAAGAATAGTAGCTAGGTACTTTCAGTTTTTCAAAGTCAAGGACTAGAAATGTATGTGTGTTGTTGGTGGAAATCCTGTTTGCCAATTTACACTTGCTTAATGGAAGCCACTTAAGTGTTACTAGTCCTGACCAGCACCTCATTACTGATTAGCAGTTTGCCACCAACACTTAAGTGTTTTAAGCAAGTGTAAATTGGCAAACAGGATTTCAACCAACAGCACACATACATTTCTAGTCCTTAACTTCGAAAAACTGAAAGTAACTGGATGCAGGCTGAATCACTTGACCAAACACATGGCAAGGAATAGAACTAGTACTTCATTAATGAATGGCAACTTACAACCATATGTTGCCCCCTATGCAAGCATAGGTCACATGTAAAATTCTAGCTGTTGCTGCCAAATTTTTGAATTTCTTTTTCTTTCACTCACACATACATACACATAACTGAAGAGTAGTTGCACACTGCTTGTTGACAGTTTCCTTGGCACCCATTATGACACCTCCCTTCTTCTCTTGATATTTTTACTGGGAAACTGCTTAGGTTCTCCTTCGTGGTCTCTGTGAATACACATTAATGGGTTAATCTGCGCTTGGGCAGAGCAGTCTTGGAAACTTCCACAGTTTAGGCACTTGGTGCCGGGACCTCCCCTGCACCTGGCTATATAACTCCGCCCCCAGCACCCAATGCCTCAGTTCTTTTTTTGACTGCAGCTGTAATAGCAGCTCTGTTCAGAACTTCACAAGTAAAAACAAATTCTATTTCTTATCTTTTCTTTCTTTGACCTCCCTTCTTCTTTCTTCTAAATAATAAGTTGTTTCTTCTGCCTGGGGGAAGAACACCAGCCTGCATTAGTTGTTCTTTGTGAAGGCTTTACAAAACCAGCTTTAGAGCCTCAGGGCTTTTTCTCTTAAAGACTCTTTTACCTTCTTAGCAAGGTTACCCCCAGGCTCAAGAGCAACAGCTTTCTACCTGTTTGAAATCTTCCTCTTTCTATCAAAAAGAAGAGGACAGCATCTGAGCTTTGCCTTTGGAAGAAGAAAGGGCTGCCTACAGCTCCAGCCGCCATCCCTGCTTGTCAGTGATTCTCCTGACATGGGGTAAAAGCCTCTGTGTGAGGTTGGCGTGGAACAGCCCTCTTGCATCAAGGGGCTCGTTCATACCGCCGTCAAGTCTGCAGTGAGTTGGGCACCTGTAGTAGCCCTGGGTTTACCCTTGGAAGAAGAAAGGGGCCCCTGCAGTGCCAGCTGCTGTCCTTGCCTGTCAGTGATTCTCCTGACTGGGGTAAAACCTCTGTGGAGGTTGGCATGGAACAGCCCTCTTCCATGGGGCTCATTCATACAGCTGTTTAACCTGCAGTGAGTTGGGTATCGGCAGCCCTGCCCTTGGAGAAGAAAGGGTCTCCTGCAGCGCCGGTCACCTTCCCCGCCTGTAAGTGATTCTCCTGACTTGGGGTAAAAGCCTGTGTGAGAGGTTTGCACAGAACAGCCCTCCTTCATGGGCTCATTCATATGGCTACTAATTCTGGAGAAAGCTGCGCACCAAGGCTGTAGATGTTCTGGCAACATACGGTAAGTCTTGGTTTTGCCTTTGGGGGTAGAATGGGCCCCCTTGAGCTCCCGCTGCCAGCCCTATCTGTCAGTGATATGCCTGACTGGGGTGACACCTTTGAGTGGTTTGGCACAAAACAACCCTCTTTATCAATTGGCTTGTTCACACAGTAGCCTGCCATCCCATTTCAGCTGCCGGCACCTGCATAGGCTCATAAGGAAATGACTCATAGGAGTCAACCCTAAAACCCTGCTACTGTCAGGTAGACCCAAGTAATTTTCCTCAGGAGGGTGTTATCATGCTGACAAGTTCGTGCAGGACCAGTCCCTTTTATCTGGTACAGGAGCTATGAGCCTTTTCCACCACCTTTTCTGCCACCGCCCCACCCCACCTGGCACTGTTCTGAGCCACGGGCTAAGGAATGTTTTGTGCCTCCACCTATGCCTCAGAAGTGTAGTGCTCCCTCGAACTCAGCTCTGGCAGCAAAGTGTCCACGGGTTTGACCTAACCCACTGTTAAGCCTTTCAGCCTTCTCTGTCCCAGCAACTGTATTGAGACTGTGTGTGGTCTGGCTCACACTAAGAAAGACTTCTCCCCTAATCATCAGAAGGACTTGCCTTATTTAGCTGAGACTCACAAGAGTCAGAAAGGGAGAATGGTTGGAAGTCTATCTTCCTACTCCCATATCAGTTGCCACAGGTAGTCACCCTCCTTTACCATTAACAGATAAGGAGTTCTTTGGTCAGCGTTTTTATTTTCTGGCCGCCGTGTAGCCAACTACTCTTCTGTCATTGGTGTTTATGGCGCAGTGGTTAAACCACGGTACTGCAGCCAAAACTGCTCACAACCTGGAGTTCAATCCCAGGTAGCTGGCTCAAGGTTGACTCAGCCTTCTATCCTTCTGAGGTCGGTAAAATGAGTACCCAGCTTGCTGGGGAGGCAATGTGTAGCCTGCATAATTAACTTGTAAACCGCCCAGAGAGTGCTTGAAGCACTATGGGGTGGTATATAAGCAGCACGCTTTGCTTTGCTTTTTATCATCACCACCTATTGAATTTGACATTGCCAATTAACTTTACAGTTAAAGCTTCCCGTATCACTAGGAGGCAGTGGGGTGGGCACACCATGAGTGCATTGCTGCTCGACATGCCTTAAACCAGCTTCCAAACAACTGATGGGTTGAGGACCTGCGGTTTGTTGGTGTGCAGCTTTTAGTCAGAAAACTGATGTTATTCTTGATAACCTGCCCAAGCTCCCAAAGGTGGCATGGTCATTTGCTTGATGCTCCTACCAGCCTAGGGCATACCGGGAATGTCAAAGGCCTCAACCTCAAAGTTACCAGCCACCACCCCCTAGACATGTGGGCAGGCAGCACCCTGATCAGCAGATCTGCAGGCAGGACCACAAAACCGAGTGGTCTCTTTACTGCACCTGACTTCTCTGTCATTGACCAGTCAGGCTGTCTGGCCCCTCATCTTTCCAATTGGTGTTCCTTCATGTTTAATACTTGGGTGCTCTCTATCATAGCTACCAGCTATACTATTGAATTCAATATACCCCACTGTCACAGGCCACGTTATGGCCACCACCACCCAAAAAATAAAAAATAAAAAAGGATGGAGGCCTCTGGCCCATCCTTGATTTTGAAGGCCTGAATTCTTTTATTACTCTAAGTAGATTCCATATGGCTTTCTTGGACTCTCTTATTCACATGTTACGTCCAGAGAGTTGGTTGGATGCTTGTTATCATGATAGCATCTGGTCAGACCATCAATGTTTTCTCAGGCTTTCAGCAGAGGGAATCACTGTTTACCCATAGCTGGATAACTGGCTCCTGGCCACTGAGTCCAAGTCACAAGCTGGTAGATACACGTCCTTGACACTATCTCTTTGTCAGCGTTGGGATTGAAGGTCAACATAGAGAAGTCAACTTTGCAACCTACACAGTGTGTAGATTGTATTAATGAGACTTGGGATGCTTTCTTGAAGCAGGGTTTTTCTTCCCTGATGACAAGTCTGTGAAATTGCTTGATTTCTTACGCTCCTTTTTTTTTCTTCAAGCGCTTGCTTACCTGTCCTGCAGGTCCAGTGACTCCTGGGGCTGATGGCATCTACCACAGCTGTGGGACAGCATGCTCAACTGAGGGTGCAGTCCCTTCAAGCCTGGTTTCTCTCACTTTTTCAGATATCTTGCAACCACCCATCCACGTTGCTCCAGATGACTCTGGAACTCGCTGCATAACTGGACTGGTGGGGATTCCCCCCACAACCTACACATAGGTAGGTTGGTCTCTTGACCCAGTTGGTTCAGTCAGTGGTGGATGCCAGCCTGACAGACGGGCAGCCTTGTCTGCGCCACCACGTTGCCCTTGGCTGCTAGTAGCTGGCCTTCATGTCATTGTGCTGGAGCTCCTGGCAAACACCAAGGCCTTTTGGGCCTCTGAGTCCCTACTCTGGGGTTGGGTGGTCCAGGTCGCATCAGGAGATACCACTGCAGTTTATTATATAAACAAACAGGGCGGCGCTTATTTGTTACACCTTCTCTTTCGCACCATTGACCTTTCAGAATGGTGTTATGCTTGCCACATTTATCCAGTGCCTGTACATTCCGCAGGCAGGAACAATTCCGCAGTAGACCATCTCAGCAGACTATAGTCCTGTCCTCACGAGCGGGCTCTCGACAATGCCATCTTTTGCCACCTCTGTCATTGATGGGGGACTCCAGACATAGACGTTTTCGCATCCCGGACGAACAAGATGTGTGCCATGTGCTGCTCCCGAACTGGCATCAGCCGTAACTCCCTAGGGGACGCTTTTGCTGGTTTCCGCCTTTCCCCCTTCTTCAAAGGACTGTAGTTCGAGTCCAGTATGAGTGTGCAAACGTCATGCTTGATCACCTCGCTAGCCATGGTTCTCGATTCTGCTCCCGTGAGTGCAGAATACATCAGGCTGCAGCTGATCCCTCACCTACTATCTTGGGACTAGGATCAGATGTTTCATCTGGGCCTCGTGTCCCTCTACCTGTTGGTTTGGAGTCTTCTCTGACAGTAACAGACATGCTCAGTCATGCTCGCAAACCTTCTACCACCTTGACCTACTCCTTTAATGGGTAGGCGTTCTGTCACTTTGCATCAAGACAACATTTGCCTACTAGGCCAATGTCTCTCGACGCATTCCTTCAGTTTCCCCTTCACCCGTTTTGCCTGGGACTGGTCCATTCTACCTGCAAGCTATTTCTCCAAGGCCTGGAGAATATGCGCCCTGCCTATAGACGACTAACACCTCAGTGGTCTCTCCAGTTACTTCTTTGGAGCCCTTGGCATCAGCATCGCTCTGCTTGCTAGCCCTCAAAACTGCCTTTCTCCTGGCGATATCCTTAGCTTGCAGGGCTAGAGGACTGGCTACACTAAGAGCAGATCCTCTTTTCTGCAAAGTAAACTTATGGCCAGATCTTGCCTTCTTCCCTAGGGTATTTTCTGCCTTCCATTTGAACCAGCCAGCTGTCCTTCCTGTCTTCTATCCTACACCATCTTTTCCGTGTGAGACAGCACTGCACGCTCTAGATGTGCATTGCACGACCACTTTTCGGGCCTCACATCGTCTCTCTGTCACCTTTGCTGGCTCCTCCTTCGGAGCACCAGCTTCCTCTCAGACCATGTCTAGATGGATAGTCCAGGCCATCTGTCTTGCCTATAACTTTGCAAAGATTGCACTTCCAGAATCACTGAGAGCTCTACTAGAGCTGTAGCATCCTCAACTGCCTTTCTCCGTGGAGTGGACATCGCGGATGTCTGTCACGCTGCCATATGTGCCACTCTGTCTACCTTCATCTCGCACTACCACCTGGATGTCCAACCCAAGGCTCAGGCTGTGGTTGATCAGGCTGTCCTGGCTTCTGCACTTTCATCATGTCCCTCCTCCTGGTTAGTCAGCTTGCCAGTCATCCATTAGTGTGTATTCACAGAGACCATGAAGGAGAAAAGAGGTTACTTACCTGTAACTCTGGTTCTTCGAGTGGTCCTCTGTGAATTCACACATCCCGCCCTCCTCCCCACTGTCCATCACGTGTGCTATGGCATGTTGGGCAGCAGCAGTCGGTTCTTTGAAACTGAGGCACTGGGTGCCAGGGGCGCAGTTATATAGCCAGGTGTAGGTCCCGTCACCAAATGCTTAAAGCTGTGGAAATTTCAAGGATACTCTGCTCGAGTGCAGATTAACCCATTAGTGTGTATTCACAGAGGACCACTCAAAAAACCAGAGTTACAGGTAAGTAACCTTTTTTTTTAGGAAAATTTAATTTGTATGGCTTTTCTGGGGTTTAAATTTCTGTACTACTCTTTTTCGATACCTTTATTTCCAAGAATTCCTCTGGGCTCCATATGAGTTCTAAATACAGTGGGGTCTTGACTTGAGAACTTAATCCGTATTGGAAGGCGGTTCTCAAGTCAAAAAGTCTGTAAGTCAAGTCTCCATTGACCTACAGTGCATTGAAAACCGATTAATCCCGTAACAGGCCGTTTTTGTTCCATTTTGGTTTTTTTCTGGTCTGTAAGTCAAATCTCAGTCTGCAAGTCAAACCTAAATTTTGCGGCCAGAGAAGTCTGTAACTCAAAAAGTCTGTAAGTCAAGCCATCTGTAAATCAAGGATACACTGTAAATTATTTGATAAGAAATTGTAGCATCAGACTGTGATAGTGAATGAGGGTGTGGAAAATTAGCTTCAGTGCATCAGTTCATTTCAAAGCATGCCTGGTTACCTAGAAATATGCATTAAAAAGTTGGAGTTTGGGGAAAGCATACTGGGTCTACAAGAGATAGTTGGGAGCCAGGGAGGGGGTATTACATTTGTACTTTGTCTATGCATACTTTGCCTAGAATGGATGGGCACAGATATCTGTATGGCTTTTACTTTGTGTTTCCAGTTTGTCTTGTGTGCAAAGAGTATTTTGTTTCACTTCGTAGCAGCAAATATGCAGTTTGGCATTTGAGACCCGCATCCCACCTCAATCATGTTCCATTTCTGAACCTCATCAGTTGCCTTTTCTGAAACGCATGTTAGAGCAGAAGATTGCAGCTTTAAGAAGAAGTGTTGACATTTAAATCTCTGATTTGCCTTACACTTAGGTTCTTGGGAAAACATCTTTTCTGTAACCTCTGGGTTCTCCTCTGAAAAATGGATATGGCTGCCCAATGTCAGCCATTTGGTGAGAATGCCCATGGCAACCTCTTAAATTCCAGATGTGCCTTCCAGGCCATCTAGAGTTGCTGAAATACAGTCTTTGAAATACAACGGCTCTGTAATATAAATTTTCCTCAATCTGTTCTGGAGCGAGTTCACATCAGTAATGTGTTTTTTTATGTGGCCAGCTTCCTATTGCTGCTTACTGCACATGGAGGAAAGATAGCAAAAGCAGCTGCAGCTAATTACAGTGGTGCCTCGACTTACGAACTTAATCCGTCCCAGAAGATGTTCGTAAGTGGAAATGCTCATAAGTCGAAGCACCATTGCCCACTGAAATGCATGGAAACGGGATTAATGCATTCCAGCATTTAAAAAACTACTAAATAAATAAATGAAGCACCCAGAAGGCGCTGGGGCTTTTTAAAAAAAACAAAAATGAACAGAGCAAGCCCCAAAGGCTACAAAAAACGAAACAAAATCCAAAAATAAACATCGAGCAATCCCCACGCTGAGACTGCAAAAAAAAAAAAATCACCAAAAACAAGCAACAACACAGCACAGAAACATAACCCCCCTCAGCCCAAATCCACCCTGCAAAACCCACCCAGAAGTTTTTAAAAAGCAAAAAGCAGCACCTTACCAGGCAGAACGAAGCCTCCTTCAGTGGCACTCACTCCCCGGCAGACGGCAACAGGCCCCGGACGGCATCATTGGGCAGCCAAGGAGGCAGCGGTGGGGCCAGCCATGATGGAGGGGGCCCTTACTCATGAGTAGACCTGCACCATTGATGGGCAGGGACCACACTGGCTCCCCGCGCCTGGCAGCAATCCAGAGCCGCCTCGCTTCTTCCTCCTCCTGTGCTGCTGCCACACGCCCCATCCACAGAGGAGCCCTTCTGACCCTCACACCCCAGCCCAGGGCCTTTGTTGGCCCTTACTCATGAGTATACCTATGCCTCCAATGGGCCTTACTTGTGAGTAGACCCGCACCAGGGATTGGCAGGGAGCGCACCAGCTTCCCATTCCCGGCAGTGATCTGGAACTGCCCCGCCTCTCCTTCCTCCTCCTGTGCCACCGCACTCCCCATCCCCGGAGGAGTCCATCTGACCCTCGTTCTATAGTTTTAAAAGTTCCTTGCCTTCCCACTCTAACCATTGGGGCAAAAGTCGAAGCAAAATTTTGTGAGCGGAGCTGTGGAGCTGTTCGTCAGTCGAAATGTTCGTAGGTAGGGGCGTTCATAAATCAAGGCACCACTGTAGTGTGCTCATCAATTAACTGACTGGATAGCACAGTGGTTTGAGCATAGTGCATTCCTGCCTTGTTTTCATTAATGAATGTATTATTCATTATTGTGTAGGAAATGTTACCAACACATTGGCAGATGTTACAGGAATGATTGTAATATAAAAATAAAATAAAAGAGGAGGGATCCTTACAAAATATGGTATGTTTGTTTATTTCTTGCTATCTATTTCTAAAATACTAAAAAGAGCTGGATTAGATTGGTCTTAAACAGACAAAACTTTGCACATGTATGCATTTCTATGTTGTTTACTAATCTTACCTGGACAAGGTAATTTTTTAGAATAAAAATTATCATTTGGAGCATATGGTTACTTTTTAAAAACATTTTATTAGTTTTTCACTCTATCTACATTTGATTTGTGCTTGTCAAACATCGTGTTACATGATTTGATTACAATTATTTGTTTTTTACATCTCTGTCTTCCCAGTTGTCCCCCCCCCCCCAAATTCCAGACATCTTTCAAACATTCATATCATTCATGTACGTATTTTAGTATATAATATGGCTACTATCATAATATTACTTTCATAGTGTACAGTATTCTCAAGATCTTCTAATAACATTCTTAATAAGAGTAGTTCCAGATCCATGCCCCAACCTTATATCTAGTTTAAATTACCTAAAAAGAAAACCCACCATATTACATATTTAACCTGGTTAAAGCTCCCTTATTTCAATTTAATTCTCCTTTTTAATATAAAGGATATGCTCCTTTACAATGCCCGAAGTTAAATATATAAATATTTTTCAACATTAAGGGCCCTCTTCCTGTTTTTCCCTTTTTCATCTTTCTAAGTAATTCCCTCTCATATTTCTCTTTTTTCAATTTTTGTTTCTGTCTCTCTAAGCATTCTGCCATCTTTCATGCCCTCTGAAACCATTTTGTGCTTCTGATTTATCTCCACTAGATCTTTATGCACTTGGTCTATCTTCAGTAGATCTTCCAGGCTTTTTTTAAATTAATTTTGCTGATTTTCTCCCCTTGTCTTCCCTTAATACTCTCCTCGGATCCAAGATTGAAGTTGTTTCTCTTAGGCTTTCCCCATTAATTTCCTCCAGCATCTCTTTTGATTGGCATACATCATCCGGCACAATCTCATTTCCTTCTTCGTTATTCCCTGTCTCTTATTGACTATAATTCTTCAGATGTTCATTGAATGATTTTGCCTCTTGGTAGTGGGATCTCACTATTTCTAGCATTGTTTAAAGGGTAGATTTTGTTTCATCCCAAAATTGTCCTTGTGCTATTCTGTTCCAGCTGCCCAAGGGCTTAAGCCAAGATTAAAAGCCCCCAAGTCTCACAGTCCAGTTCGATGATTGTATTTGTGTCCTAATTGATCCCTGGCAAATTGATGCCAGCTAAACAGATATTCCAAGTCTCCAGAGTCAGTCCAAAGAGTCCACTTTGGCTAAATAGGCCTGAACCAAGATTTAAACCCCCAAAGTACCAAGGTACAATGCAATGGTTGTATCTGCGGCCTGATGGCCTAATTCCCACAGGTTTATGCCAGCTAGTCAAACACAAACACTTTGAGCTCCCGGGGCAGTTTCAGAGGATCTACTTTGGCCAAATAGGCCTGAACCGAGGTTCAAAACCCCCAAATATCACGGTCCAATTCAGTGTTTGTATCCATGTCCTGGTAGCCTACTTCACGCAATTCTGCATCGGCCAAAACTGGAATTCCAAGTCCCTGGATGCAGTTCCAAAAAGTTCACTTTGGCCCAATATACTAATTCCCAAAGTACAGTTTAAAGAGATCCACTTTAGGGTTAATTTTTCTATGTTTCAGCCAGGCATGAAAAAATCAAAAAGAAATAAAAAAACAGGTTTCCAAGCTTTAAACAGCAGTAGAATGCTCAAGGTCACTGTTCTCCGCATTATACCAAAAGACTTCAAGTAGTCAAAACATAAGATAACTCCAGACTTAACTAGTAATAAGAGAAAATTTCTTAAGATTTATAAAGCCAAATTATAATATTCTTAAAGTATATTTTAAATGTATTTAAATTAGTAGTCAATGTCCCATTAATCTTTAAATTATTTTCTTTGCATCAACTATCCTTCTCTCCAGATTTTCTGCTGTTCTGTGATTGATGAGATTGATAGGAGATATTTTTTCTGTATATAAGAATTGTATTCTCCAGGGGTAATCATAAGCAATTAGTTGTAAAAATATATTTCACCCGATAATAGCACTGATGTTGAATAGCTGATTGTTGCTTCTCTTATTGCGGGCTGCCAACGACTTGCAAGCAAGCTTCCTAGCTGCTTGTTTCTGCCCATTGGCTGATTAGGGAGGTTCCTGCATCAAACGGGGATGACCGCCATCACCACCCCGTGATCAACAGGCTTCCCCCCCCCAGTTCACCACCTCTTCGAGGTGGTTTCGACACCCTGGGGTGTCCCAAACAGGTCAGAATTCAGCCCAGGAGACAGAGCTCTGTCCTCCTCCTGCTGTCTCGTCGTGGCAAAAGACCAACACCTCATTTGACTTTATCAGTAACTTGGACCATATTTAGTATTGCTCTATCTGTAAAAAAATATTTTTTTTATAAGAACATGCAGTGCCTTCAGAACTGTACATTTAATAATTCACAAGAAGTGTTAATTTTTACCCGCAACTTTACATACTCCTATAACAATTTGGGGGCATGTGTAATTCAGACTGAGGAGCACTCAACTCACAAATCAGCCCTTCTAACTATATGAAAGCTCACAGAATCACCAGTGCGTTGAGCAACAATACAGAAATAGGGGTGGTGATGTATAAATGTCAAATTCAGTGGTGTTGTGTGTTGGGGGTGTAGAATTTAAACATCTTAGTGTATCTTCAGATCTGATAGATTTTTTGAAGTAAAGAAATCTAGAAGATTTCAGAAAAAAACATATCTCATATCTGTTGTCATTTCATTTAGCTTAAAATACATGTATTTATTTATTACACTTTTATACTACGCTTATGGCTGGATATTATGTATATTATCCAGAATATCTCTCCACCAAATCCAAGTACCTAGCTGACATTGGATTTGCTGTGTCTCTTGGTAATCTCCCTACTTAAAACTAACAGTGTAAGGAGCTAACAATATGCTAACTCACAAAATATGTTGTTTTTGTTTAGTCGTTAAGTCGTGTCCGACTCTTCATGACCTCATGGACCAGAGCACGCCAGGCCCTCCTGTCTTCCACTGCCTCTCAGACCTGGATCAAATTCATGTTGGTAGCTTTAGTGACACTGTCCAAACATCTCGTTCTCTGACGCCCCCTTCTCCTCTTGCCCTCACACTTTCCCAACATAAGCGTCTTTTCCAGGGAATCTTCTTTTCTCATGAGATGGCCAAAGTATTGGAGCCTCGGCTTCAGGATCTGTCCCTCCAGTGAGCACTCAGGGTTGATTTCCTTCAAAATGGATAGGTTTGTTCTTTTTGCAGTCCAGGGGACTCTCAAGAGTCTCCTCCAGCACCACAATTCAAAAGCATCAGTTCTTCAGTGGTCAGCCTTCTTTATGGTCCAGCTCTCACATCCATACATCATTACTGGGAAAACCATAGCTTTGACTATGCGGACCTTTGTTGGCAAGATGATGTCTCTGCTTTTTAAGATGCTGTCTAGGTTTCTTTCATCGCTTTCCTCCCAAGAAGCAGGCGTATTTTAATTTTGTGGCTGCTGTCACCATCTGCAGTGATCAGGGAGCCCAAGAAAGTAAAATCTGTCACTGCTTCCATATCTTCCCCTTCAATTTCCCAGGAGGTGATGGGACCAGTGGCCATGATCTAGGGTTTTTTTATGTTGAGCTTCAGACCGTTTTTTGTGCTCTTCTCTTTCACCCTCATTAAGAGATTATTTAATTCTTCCTCACTTTCTGCCATCAGAGTAGTATCGTCTGCATATCGGATGTTGTTGATATTTCTTCCGGCAATCTTAATTCCGGCTTGGGATTCATCCAGTCCTGCCTTTCACATGATGTATTCTACATAAAAAAGCAGGGAGATAATATACAGCCTTGTCATACCCCTTTCCCAATTTTGAACCAATCATTTGTTCCATATCCACTTCTAACTGTTGCTTCCTGTTCCACCTATAGATTTCTCAGGAGATAGATAAGTGGTCAGGCACTCCCATTTCTTTAAGAACTTGCCATAGTTTGCTCTGGTGCACACAGTCAAAGGCTTTTGCATAGTCAGTGAAGCAGAAGTAGATGTTTTTCTGGAACTCTCTGGCTTTCTCCATAATCCAGCTCGTTAGCAAAAGAATATAGCATAGCCCTAAAGTTACTGTTTTGGAAAAATGAAAAACAGCTTGAAGAAAAGATGATATTGAAAAAAAGGAAGAATGGACCAAATAGTTTTGTTGCTCATCATTAATTTGTCCTAAATCACAGATACCTCCTACTTCCTTCACAGAATCTAACATGTGAGTAAATATGTTTGAACTATGCAGGAGAAAATCCCAGAAAATCCCTCCCTGTCCCTCCAGGTTGTGTGGGGCTATCTTTTTGTAGAAAGCAGATATCAGTATTTTAATTGTATTTGTTTATTGAAATATTCTGCCAAATCCCTCAATATCAGTATTTTTGTATTGGGTAACAATCATACAAATAAATAAGAAGAATAAAATCATAAAGCAGCCGGTGAAAACGGAATAAAATCAGAATCACAAATAAACAACAACAACAAAACTTTATGTGGTCTTTGTACAAAATCCAGAAAGAAAAATATCTCTTTTTTTGAACTATAAAATATTTAAGAGGTGGATTTTCAAGTCCACACAGCCCTTGTTTAAGCTGGTAATTGAAGAGCATGACAAGCTGAGAGGAGACGAGGGAAAGTCCAGAAAATTGGCCTGACTTAATGTTACCATGTCAGGATCTGTGTTAAAGTAATATCCTAGGATGGACATGGCAAACTTGTTTCATATGCTTGAGATGACTGTGTTTCATCTCAGGAAATGTAAGATGATTTGTTTTCCTCCTTCTCTTTTCAA
This sequence comes from Pogona vitticeps, assembly GCF_051106095.1. NCBI lineage: Eukaryota > Metazoa > Chordata > Lepidosauria > Squamata > Agamidae > Pogona > Pogona vitticeps. The sequence continues at coordinate 196,192,971 of NC_135785.1, read as the reverse complement.
ATGATTGTCAATCTCCTAGTGTCCATTTCTTTATGTTAAGGGATATAGCTTCTACTGAACATTGATTTCAGTAAAGGGACACAGTGGCGCATGCCAATCTCGGTATCAGTTGAACTGGATGTATATTAAATTTGGTTGACACTGTAAACAAAATACATCAGTCACAATCACAAATGCACAAGACCAATTTATCAAAAATATAACAAATCTGAGGTGGTTTAAAAGTGTTCTCCATTCCTGAATAGATGACAGGTGAACCTTTTTGAGGGGAGCATTTCAAAGGTAGAGCAACAGAATTGTGAAAGCTCTCTCCTCAACTGGGACCCTCATTCTTTCACACATCCCAAGCAGACACTGTGTCTGATAATGACCCTAGCATATGAACAGGTTCATGTGATAACAGGCAGTCCTTCGGGAACTTGAATCCAAAACATTTGAACGTAACCAGAATACACCTTTGAACAGTTTCTGCAACTTCCATAGATGAATAAACGAATCAACTGATTCAATGATTCGTTTACTTGAGGCACTTGCTCAAGCATCCCATAACACAAGTTATCTGTATAGCATACAAGACAAATATAGCAGTAAAATAAAATATAAAAAATTAAAATGATTGAAACACAGACTTAAATTAAAAGGCCAAGACTGTAAGACACAGGGAATTTTAAAAATCTGGATGAGTAAAACAAGTTTCACATGACACCTAGAAGACCATTAAAATAATAGCAGGTAACATGCTTTGGGATGTAAATTCTGTTACATAGGGAACCATTGACAAAAAGACTGTTTCCATAGTGATTCCCCACCTTTACATCATTGGACAAGGGCAATCAAAACCTGATCTGTGGGGATGAATTGAAATGTCAAGTACACTCTCCTCTGCGTGCTCACCCATTCCCCAGCAGAAGTGCACTTCCCTCCACTGGCTCCTCAATACGATTGCAGCGTATGCTCCCCTCCACTTCCTGCTCCAATGGCTGCCCATTCAAAAGCAGAATTTTTGTCTTAACTTTTTTCTGTAACATAAATAATTTGTTTACTGCAGAAATGGGACTTGAACTTTCTTTTCTGAGGATTGTTATATAGAGTATGTTTTCTATTGAGAAAAGGTAACTAAATATGTTCTGAAGAATTCAGAAAGTCAGACTGTTGATTTTTTTTAAAGAGGCTATGTTTTTTTTCCTTAATGTTTCTCCCAGTACTAATTCTGAAAAGGCCAGTATCATTCTCATACAGTGGTGTCTCAACTTACAACCATAATCCGTTCCAGAAGATGGACGTAACTTGAAATGGTCGTACGTTGAAGCACCATTTCCCATAGGAATGCATTGAAATGTAATTAATCCGTTCCAGCTGAAGAAAAAAATCACCAAAAAAAATCACTGGAAACACAATTAAACCCTTCCAGCTGAGGGGGGGACCAATCAAGCGTGCAAGACCCATTGGAAATGCAGATAAAACAAACAGAGCAGATCGGGAATGCACAGAGAACAAAGGGGGCAGGTCAGAAATACAAAGAAAACAAAGGAAAAAGCAAGGGAAGCATGCAGGACCCATAGGAAATGGGGGGAACCCCCAAAGCAACCAAACTCCCAGAGACCCATCAGAAATGGAGGGAAAGCCAAAAACAACAAGCCCCTCAAGACCCATTGGAAATGTCGAAACCCCACCAAAAAGCAACCAAGACCCATCAGAAATGGGGGGCAACCAAAAAACAAACAACCCCCCAAGACCCATTGGAAATGGAAAAAAACACTCCAAAAAGCAACAAAAAAAACCCCAAGACCCATCACAGCACAGAAACATAAACCCCCCAGCTCAAAACCATGCTGCAAAAACACACAGAACATTTTTTAAAAAGCAGAAGAAAACAGCACCTTACCTTACCAGGCAACCCGAAGCCTTCCTGCAAACACACACACATGCTCTCAGAAGCAGAAGGACGCAGTCCCAAGCCTCCGATGACAATGTGCACACACTAACTGCTGGGGCGAAAGAGCTACGAAGAAGCAGCCTCTTCGCCACCTACAGTTAGCAATTTGAATTTCTCACCTTTTTCCCCTGCCTTTTTCTGTTCGTAAGTGGAAGCTTCCGTCGCAAGTAGAAGCAAAATTTTGCGACCGGAGCTGGGTCGTAACTCAAAATGGTTGTAAGTAGGGACATTCATAAGTCAAGGCACCACTGTATCACTGAGGAAGGAGTATTGGTGTGGTGTGTACATCAGAAAAGCGACACCAGGCATTCCTGTAATGAGTTACAGCCTAAGAAATTTTCTTTTCCTTCCTGAGCTATACACCTGTTCTAAGAAGTAATCTTTTATAATTGATCTTGTAGGGAGAGAAATAAAAATACTGGAAGAATTCAAAAGAATAAAAAGTTTCCATGGCACTTAAGAGAAAGAAGAGACCTTACTAAATTATTTCAAAATAAGCAATTCCACTGAATAGCAAATTATGACAAAAGCAAATTTAATGTAGTAACATTAGGCATTTTAAAATATGAAATTTCTTAAGGATTAAAAAGCACAACAGCGGATTATAGGCCTGTGGATATAACTGTTGGTTTAAATATATCTATTTTTATAGTAGTGTTGTGTGATAATGAACCTTGTGTCTTATTTCAGAGAGATTCCCCCTCTACATCCAGGCAGTCCCCAGCTAATGGCCATAGCAGCATTAACAATTCCATTTCGGTAAGATCTCCAGTTCCAGACAGAGAGTATTCAAATCTTGTGGTGCTCATCTACCATTCCTGTTATAATGACATGTTCAGTGGAAAATTATGTTCAGCAGATAAAATCAAGGCTATTTAGAAGTCTGATTCCCCATTTTCTTTCATTCAAGGGTGTATTCCACAACATAATCTTCTCATTAAAATTTGTTTAATGAGTTGCATCCAACTGTAATGTAAAAAAAAATCACTCATCCCTGAAATATGCTTATTGTGGCCTGCTACACTTATCATTATCTTCATCCTGACTTGCTCAACCCAAAGAAAAAGATTAATTTCCATATTACACTTATGAATGGTGTGTTCAAGCAAAATATTTGCTTAGCAAGTATTTAAGGTTTTTGAGACCTGGACATTTTTTTTATTTTAAAGCTCTCTAGATTGCAGTATTGGTTTCCGCTATCTGAGTTAAGGAATTGGTGTGTCCTCTGCTGTTGTGGTATGTGCACATATTTTGTGAAATATGAGCCTTGCCTGGTTATGGAAAGCAAAACCAACTTTAAACTGCATTTATAAGCCAAGCTATTAACATCACATCTTTAACACAAAGTACTTCCTTTTTAGCTGTATGTTCAGAAATAAAGGTACTATTAAACATAATTGTTGACACTATTATTGTTGATCATTTGTCTCTTTTTCTGTGTATATTAAAAATATTAGAAAGCACCTGTAAAGAATTAATCCTTCATAACTATTTTTGTAACTATTGTCAACACACATTGTTTAATATGGCAAATGGTGTGGATTTTTGCTAACTTTTTATTAATGTAAATATGGATTGTTCTATATAAACTGTTAAAATACTGTAATTAGTTAAGGGAATATTTGGTTTAGAGAAGAAAAAACATGTATAGCTTAGAAGCAGAATACAGTAATATGACTGAGCCCACTAGCTTCCAAAATATAATAACATTTATTGACTTCACTATCCCAATAGGCAAACAATTAGAATATTGAGACTGAGAAAGTGATCCTGGTCTGTTTACAGGTGCTTTTGTGTTGAAGATGATGAATACTTTATTAAAAGCACATTTTTGTCTGCTTAAACTTTATCTGCTTTCTTCAGCTTGCTTCTAAACAGCCTAAGTTTGATTTTTTTCCCCAGTTAAATGATCATTTCTGAAAATATGTTGTTAATTCTTGAAAATTACTTTTTTACTATAATGCTGTTATCTGCTTTCAAAAGAAAATGAAAATTTCTTTTCCTGGGTTGGCTTTATTCTGCAGGACTTGCCATCAACAACACAACCAAAAGGACGACAGGTGAATAGCTATTATCCATGGAATCTCTCCTAATGTAGCAGCTTTGTAGGATTTCCTCCTTTCTCATGTTTGATATCCTGTTATGTGCTGACCTTATTCTGATTTTTTTCCCATTTTTTGTCTTACTCATGTATTTTTCCATTTTGGTTGTTGCCATGGCTGATTCACAATAGTGCTGTTCCCCTGTGCCATGAATTGTAGTTGTAACGTTGTTGTTACTAATAGCAGTTGTTCTTTTTATCATGTGGCATGTCAATATCATCATTCTTGTCAGTGTTGCACTTCATGGTTGTCCCTTGTTGTCCTCGAACTAATCTTTCTGAATTACTTGTACATAGGACCTTTTTTCCAAAAAATCATGCACCCAGGATATTTTTGTGTTAACGAATACTGAATATGTGTACCATACAGTTTGCTCTTCCCTGCCCACATCCTAATTGCTTCACTGTTGCAAGAAAGAGAGTAATTCTTGAAACAAGATCATCAGATGGTTGATCAGGCTGAAACTACACATGACATACATATTATTGCATGTATTTACTTTGTTAAAAAACAAAGAGCAGCCTCTGGAAGCCTTAGTGTCGAGTGAGGAAGTAACTTCACTGCCATTGCTTTTGTATGCTAGAAATTTTTGTGCTCAAAATTACAGTGGTGCCTCGCATTGCGACTTTAATTCATTCCGCAAAAATCACTGCAGAACGAAAACGTCGCTATGCGATATTTAAAAGCCCATAGAAACGCATTGAAACCCCTTCAATGCGTTCCTGTGGGCTTAAAACTCACCATTCAGCAAAGATCCTCCATAGCGCGGCCATTTCCGCTGTCTCTTAAGCGAGGAATCCGTCCCTAAACACACCGGGTGGCCATTTTGTTTCCCCAAGTAGCCATTTTGAAACCGCCGATCAGCTGTTTTAAAATTGTCGCTTTGCGGTGCTTGGTTCCCGAAGCAGGGAACCAAGCATTGCAAAGGGAAATTCCCCCATAGGGAACATCGCAAAGCAATCACATTTGCAATCGCAAAAAATGCATCGCAAAGCGATTTCATCGCTAAACGGAGCGATCGCTACGCGAGGCACCACTGTAGTACCCCTTAAAGCCACTCTTACTCCAACACCACCATGCAGACTGATGTCTTTTTTCTCTGTACGAATAGAAGGAGCTATTGGGAACAATGCAGTTCTATTACCAGCCTTGCATTCAGTATTGCAGAAACTCTTTGGAGGGTAGTGATTTTAAATGAAGTTCGTATAACTTGCAGCTACTAGTTGTCACATGCAGTTTCTGCCTCGCTATACACTTTAAAATTGGTGTAATGTAGCAATTTTGCAGTATTAATCCTACCGAATGGGGAAGGATGTACAGTATAAAACCAGTTTTCACATCATAATTGCTACTGTATGTTATCCACTTAAATACAAATGACAAGTAGAGACTTCAGTTTCAGAAGGTGGTCAGATCAAAGTTAGCACTGCAACAAAAAAGATTATCAACAAGTAAAAAAATACAATTTCTCTGATTCATTTCTATGGGAAAGGTAGTATGGAAGCCTCTCATGTTTAACTATATCATGGATACAGCTAGCATTAAATTGCCTTTCAGTGGGCTGATTAGTGTGCAGCATTAAGCTATGATGTATAATGCCACATACGCAACCAAGTTCCAGCCTGACCAAGATCTTGGATTCATGTACGCCACTGATTCTCAGGGAAAGAGGACTTGACTGGTGTATAGAGAAGCCTGGCTGCTTATTATGTATGAACAAGAGGATGCCGTTACTGCCGTGTTTACCTCAGGTCTTCACAGAGGCATTGGGTTGGCCACAGTATGAAAAGAGTACTAGATTAAGTGGAACTTTAGTCTGATGCCACATTTGTTTGTTTTTTTGGAGCTTGTTTAGAAGTGACCATAATTTGTTTTACAACAAATGTTTTTAACTTATATATAATAATAAGTAAGAGTTGTTTGAAAGTGAAACCAAACACTAGCAAAATCATTTTCACTGCAATGTGAAAGGAAAAGAACTGGAAGAAAGCAAACCTGAGGCTTTGCTCAGCCTTGTTCTCGCTTAAATACATAGTGCTGAAACACTGGTTAGCTCACAGTAACCATGTCCAAACCAACCAGCTGTGATACTGGTGAGAGCAGTACACTTAAGATATTGAATCATAAAATTGTTATATGAATTCTAATTGAGGTAGGTGCCCTGTTAAAATATATAAATGCCTTATCTGCAGCCTTATTAGAGGTTCGTGTGGCAATTTGAAGCTATAACAAGCAGTGCGTAGTTCCCATAATCTTTGGTCCTGTTGTTGATTTACCTAGCTGAACTAGATTTCATTTTAAATATGTGTTCTGTTTCATACAGTTACCAAAATAGTTGAATTAGCAGTGTAATATCATCTCCCTGTGATCTTCATAACATACCTACACATAAAATAGGTGTTACTGGCCATCCTATTTATCTGAAACATCCTGTTTCACTGATAGAATTGTAAATAGGTAGACCTAGAAGGGAATTCTCTCATAAATGAAATTCCTTCTTGAAAGCTTTAAAATATAGAATTGGGAACTTGAGTAGATTGTACACATAAGAGGTAAAGCATTGCAGACTACTTTATTCCTGTTGTTTAATTAAAGTTAGTAAGTCTGTAGAAAGAGAAAGTTCTTTATTTCCTTCTAAGAACTATTATTACTGAAGTTCTATGTTGTGGTGGTCCATTAAGCATACCAGTTCAGTAGTAATTCTTTACTTGTGTATATTCAGGCTAAGATAAACAAAATATATATAATGATAGTCAGAAATCTGTTTTTCATAATATGGCCAAGTATCTCTGTAATCATGATCAAATGGAGATGCACTCATGACACACAAGACTTTATATATGTCTTGTTTTCCACATCAGGTATGTTTTTCAGCAACAGTGAAGTAACATTTCTTGCCTTCATCATGCAAAGCATGTTATTTATACGTTTTTGCAGGTTGTTCTGATTAAGTCAATAAACTGCTTTCTGGGCATAATTCATTTCTAATTTTTCATAGTCAGCACTTAACCTAGGATATTGGGCAATAGGAAAGTGACATGCATGCTTTCATACATTCTCTGCCCTTGATTTGTTTCATACTATCTTCTAAATAAGCAAGCACATTAATTATGGAAATCTGTTCTTCCTGTCTAAAAATTATAGTTGACTTATGGATCAAAGATGACAGTAATTTTCCATATAATGTTATTAGTATTTTCATGTTCCTTTGCAATCTAGTGTTTTGTAATATATTTCCTTCTTTTAAAAAATTCTCTGTCCCTAGAAATCTTATAAATCTAGATTTTAATCCTTACTGCATTGTTCCAGTGCCAGTACTGCCAGTTGCTAGTAAAGGGTAACAAAATACACAGCATTTGTGGCCTGAGTATGATTTCACTGTTATCTGTTCATGAACAAATAATTTAATCAGCTTTGTTCTTGTTATTTTCAAACAACTCTCTAAACTAGGTTCATATATTTTTTTCGTATTTTTATAGAAACGGAGGCTTAGTTAGAAGTGGCCTAAGGCTGCTGGCACACAGTTGATGTATAGTTTTGAACATATTTCCATGTTTCAAATTCAATGTTGTATTCACAAGACTGCACTTAAATTTACCACTTCAGCAAAACTGTTGGATTCTTTATAAAAAATGAATATGTCTAAAAACTAATATTTTTCTAGTGATAGTCTTTGTGATGGTAGATAATGACCAGCATTGCACAAATGGAAGACAGCTTACACAGCAGATTTTCCTCATCCTCTTTGTGGCCTGAAAAGACTTTACTGATGACAGGGCAATAGCAAACATTGTGACATGTATCTCATGTAGCAATAGTGAGAGAAGGAATCAGGCACAATAATCTTGTACCCAATTTTAATTATTTTCCCCTTCCACACTAGCCCAGTAAGATAGTCCACAGTGTTCATAGCATGTGCTCATAAGAAGCTGTACTGAAAGACAAAACATTGAAAGTGTCAGTAATAACTGGAAATAAGATATGTTGCAAATGTACATTTATACCACATATGTAAGGCATGCATAGCTATTTATCCTGTAGCAATTTTTTCTCCTAACCATGGACACAGAAGGAAACTACAAAATTTATTCAAAATGTCAAGTTCTCAAAAGAAAGTTAACTGCATAGGTTACTTTAACATAAGAAAGGTTCAATTTAAGTACATTTTCATTGCTATATACAGATAACGGGAATAATAGAGCTTGGGAATAATGCATTTGATTTAATGCATTAACATTAAAATCATTATTTTTGCATAGGAGGAACACATCTAGTATCTATAAAATAACATTTTGATAGCAATGTTAAAATGTTAAAAACATTGCTTTGAAAATGTACGTTACATACATCAGTTGGCTTGCCCTCTTTAATGCAAGAGTACAAGTTTTATTATTTGTGCATTATCTAATACATTATTTCCAAACTCAGTGTGGTGCATCTTTAATAAAAGTTTAATAGGATTTATCCAACCTGTAGGGTCATTTTAAATTGACATGTATTAAGTCCATGGATAAATGAAATATATGGTACACAGGAAGTTGTTCATAGGTATGTTTCTTGTTTGAGTTCATTATCCTACAGTAATTATGTACTGTGTATATCATTATTGTTAAAATTGTATTAATCATTTAATTAGGAAATATAATTAGTGGCAATTAATTTACAAATAAAATGCAGATCTATACTTCATGTTTTGAGTAACTAGAAATTATATTTTAGTTCCAACAAATACATTATCCAAAAAAAGATTAGATGGCATGTTTCAAGCTATTACATTTTCAACTTTTTAGATTTTTTTCCAGTTATCAATTTCATTACAATACTTCATAACATCTCGGGTTTGATGCAAGTAGTATGTGGTAACTACTTTACTGATCAGCATTTTTCATCTACCAGTTCTAACCATGCTAATATTCCAGTGTCATAAACTCCTGTTTTATAGATATATGTAAGAGCACAATTTGAATACGATCCTGCAAAGGATGATCTCATTCCCTGCAAAGAAGCTGGCATCAGATTTAGAGTTGGTGATATTATCCAGATAATTAGCAAAGATGATCACAACTGGTGGCAGGGTAAACTGGAGAATTCGAAAAATGGAACTGCAGGCCTCATTCCTTCTCCTGAGCTTCAGGAATGGTATGTTGTTTGGCATTCTGTAAAAGTGATACATAGATAATTTTTAGAAAATATGAAATTGGTATATACCTAATATTTTAAACATTTGTTCCCTTCCTGATTTCACAAAAAGAATATTTGATTTAGGCAGCTAGATTGGCCATCTCTATATTAGCATTGAAAATTCCAAAAAAGCCAAAAACAAAAAACCTCTCAGTGAATATAACAAGAAAATGTGTCTAACAGAGCGGTGTTGGAAGCACTTATATTGCTTGGATGTTGTGGTAATGGCATCTAAGTCTGCTGGGATGTAAGAGAAATTTCCTGTTAGAGTAGAGGTGACTTTCTTGGATGGCTAGCTGTGAGAGACTAACAATATGTGCAAAAAAGCAGCAGGACAAGATGTTTCTTTCACTGCCATTACTACCATGCTATGGCTGTCCAATGAGTTCCTATTGCATTTAATTGGATCTAGCATGAGTCTTGTGTTTTTAGTATAATAAGTAATAGAACCTTATACATCTGTGTGAGGAAAGCACTTAGCCTTCATTGTCAGTAGCCCTTAAGGCAGCTTTACTTTATATATCAAGTATTCTTTTCACAGTGCAATCATCAGCAGTCATGAATACCATGAATAGTTTCCCCAGAAAATTGTCGAAGCCAGTAGAATCCACCAGTCTGTGGGAAGGAACAGTTGTAACTGATCCAGAACCCCTGTGGAGACTGTGCAGTACTATATTGGATTTTGGTCTGTCCACATTCAAATATATTGTGGTGATCCACCTAATATCTAAAGCACCTGAAATCAAGCTTTTATGGGACACTAAATGTAGAGGGAGTCTTGCCTTGTCTGCATGTTGGTTTTTGAAGTATCTATGTCCCACTTTTCCTTTAAGAAGCTCAGTGCTCTTAGGAGTGTCCATTTTGACAGTTTATTTCCTGGGTTGCCTATCTAAGGTGCACACAATCACAGTATCAAAATAGTTTACACTTATCTTCAAAATGGAGGCATTCTTTGGCATGTATCAGAGATCACTGCATTGACTACAAGTTGTGGCTGACGTATGAAAAACTAACTGGAACTCATTGGGCCAATGTGATTCAGTAATAGCAGCCATCCAGCTTTTCATAATACACATGAAGTCAGGATTTTCTTCTCTGATTAAACTATGGACATCATATAATTTAGATTTTTTTACAGTTTGCAAGATGCATGCACTACAGGTGTCCCAGAAAAGCTATAGTACCATTCATCAGGACAGACAGTGACCATTGCAACAGTATAGTCTTTTAGAACTGGGGAACCGTCTGACAGTTTCTGTGCTCTGAGAGGAGAAAAGGAATTACCACACTGCTGCTGCTACCCCACATGTTCAATAGTTGCAGCTGACTTTTGAAAGAACCAAGTCTTGATTTGATCTCCAGAGTAACTGCTTCTGGAGTACAAAAAGAATTGGTGTCTTTAAAGGGGTAGTAATTCTCAAAAACCTTTAAAATGCATATAACGCAAAATTACTATCCCTTCATTAAAAAAAGGTGATCTGTAGTAGCAAGCTGACAGTTGTTTCTTCTTCTCTTGCAAGGCGAGTAGCTTGTATTGCTATGGAGAAGACTAAACAAGAGCAGCAGGCAAGCTGTACTTGGTTTGGAAAGAAAAAGAAGCAATACAAAGACAAATACTTAGCAAAGCACAATGCAGGTGAGAAAAATATAATCACTTACAGATTTATTTAACATTGCTACATTATTCATTATTATACACACAAATTTTTGATTTTATTAGTGGTGCTGAAAGAATCAGTTCACTACTAAAAATGTGTACGTTTTAGTGAAATTAAGGCAATAAAAGAAAATGTAATAACAGTGAATCTAGTAGAAGTTACATACAGAAACAATGTTGATATATTGAGGCAAGGTTTGCATCTATATTGGGCAATGTATTGGGGAGTAAGGAACTTAAGTACTCCAAGAATTTGTACCGAAGTATTTTTGCTACAGTACTATACATTGAATTTCCATAACTATTAAGTGTGATGCAGTGGAACTTTAAATAAAGACGTTGCTAATTTTAGTAAGATTAACTTTCTGTCTCTGTGTTAAGATATTGAGTGTACCCTGAATTCCTTCATGACACAACTTCTGTTTGCATAAAGAGATGCTGAATTCCTCCTCACACAAACTCTGTTAATTGTCAAACTGCTGAAATAGTGAAGCATTGTGCAAGTGAAAGGATGCAAGAGAATATTCACATGAGAAAGTTTATGTTAAATTAATATAGTAATTGTATTTTTAATGATTGTATATTTTATATTGATTTTTTATGTTGTAAGCCGCCCCGAGTAGACATGGTCTAGAGCAGGGGTGTCCAACCTTTCACCTTCCCTGGGCCACATTAGAAGATGAAAAGTTCGTTTGGGCCACACATACATTTGGTTTGGGCCGCATGGGGGGGGCAGCCCTAGCCGTCCTCCGCAGCCCCGCTCCAAGCACACTTACCGGCAGCTGCGATCTCAGACAGCAGAGGCTGCCAGCTTCGACTCTGGCGGCTTTATGGGGCTGGGAGGGGGTCCACCTATTGACGGGGACGGCACAATGCAGTCACGCAGCCCCCCGTCCCCTCCCCTCCCACTCCTTCCTTCCTTCCCTTTCTCCCCCTCTACTGTTGTGACATGCCCCGGCCACATTCTGGCCACAAGCGCCGGCAGTGTAACTTGAAATTTTGGAATTTCTTTTAAAATAAAAGGGCCGCATTACGAGCTGACCTGTACATATATAAATAAATGTACTTAGAATACATTTTCTTCTTTTTCCTGCAACAGATTGACATGGCTTTCCCTTCAGAGAAAATTGTTTCAATACAAAAATTAGCTATATATTTTTCATCCTTCGTTATGATTGTAAAGCGAGGCCAAAATTGGAAGAATTTGTTTTCTTAAGAAACTAGGATAGTATCTAGAGATGATACTTATGCAGTGCCATGGTTACAGTTGCACTTTCAGAGAAGACAAGACGAGCAATAGGAAGTGCTGAGGAATTTTGGGTAAACTAAATGTAAAAGTTGTACCCCAAATTTGCCAGCCTTTCATCAGAACTGTAGTTTTCCTACCCTATGAAAATAGTACACTTTTATTTCTTTTAAAAGAGCTGTAAAGGGCTTTCCATTCAAGATATGTCCCAGAACTTAAGATATCACTTGAAAGCCATTTATAGTTCTTCCCCTCTTCTGTTTTACTTATATGCTAATGTAAAAAAGTCTTTTCCCCTGTTTTTATTCAGTGTCTGATGCACAATTATCTTTTTAAGGCCAGTAGAGCTGAAAAAAGGATTAATTCCAAAAGAAATAACACATTAATCGATTTTTAAACTGTTACTTAATATTTGAAACACTTCAGCATAATCTATATGTTCTTGCTTATAAAGCTCCTTTCTTCAGGTTCAAATTTGACTCTTCAACTATAGAAACTCTATTGACCTTTTGAAATAGTCCATTCCAAGCAATATGATAGACATTGACTGATAATTCAAAGAAATACTGCAGAAAGACATATGTTTTGTTCAAAGAATATGAGCCATCATGATTAGATATCTGTTGAACATGTCTTGCTCTCCTGCTCTTCCCTTTCACTGTTGTCCACATTGGTTCAGCAAATGAGGACCAAAACACAACAGATTTGCAGATGCCAAATCTGAAAAATGGCCTTTGGTCATGTCAAGATCGCCTACCCTTCTAACATTTTTCATAGCTTTGCAAGTTGCAGGGTTTACTTTAGGTTTTGTTTGGTTAGTAGTTTTCAAGATGAAACAGGGTTCTCTTGGCATATAGCAGCTATGGAAGTGTTGCTCTGGAGACATAGCATGTTATTACCTCTTGTCCAGACCTGTTTATCTTATCTGTTTTGATTCACTGTAGCAACTTCAGCAAGAATGAGGAGCAGTAGGTGCTGTTTGTTTACCTGATATCTAGCAAACAAACAAATAGCTGGCAGCAGTAGTAAAGAGAAAGGTGAAGCCCACTGAGGAAGAAGGCATACATTCACACTGTCTTTGCCAAACCCTCCCTGCCTCTTGCAAACAGGAGTCAACCAGCTTGTTCAAATCACAATGTGATCCTCACTCTGCCATGCTTGATTATATGCATCACTCCCTTATCTGGCCTTTTCCTCTTCCAGTTGTCACTCCCAATGCTATTCTGTCTTGCATTTTTTATAAACAATGATCTCACCCAGCTTCCTTTGACCCACCCTCTTCTGTTGCCAGTTCCTCTCTCCTTTCCTGGGATTTTGTTTTTCCACTCTTCTGTCCCTAGTCTCTTGTTCTTGCCTGCTCCTTTATAGAATAGAGCAATTCAGCTAATTTCAGTCAGATCTTGGCCTCTCCAGTTTCCTCAGCATTAGGGCAGATTGCGCACTGAGTACTTAGAAGGTTCACCAATATAAAATTAAAAATTATATCAAACCATAAATAGAAAATATGTCATATTTAATATAGGAGGAATAAGTGTTAACTGTTAACTTTGATTTGCAACACAAGTGCTTAGAATCAGTGACATCATGCTCTGATGATTAGCTGAACCACATGTAGATACAGTTCAGAGCTTTTCAGAATTGAATTGTGCAAGCTTTTGTTGAGCTTGCCTGTATATTATAAGCAAAAAAACCCCTCACCTTTATAACTATAATACGTTCTTTGTTATTGAACATATTTTGTTTTAAACACCTAGAAAAGATTTGTGGTAAAAAGCCACAAATATATATATCAACCCCATAGGGAGTTGTCTTCAGGCAGCTGTGGGTTCTGTAAATTCATGTAGATTTGTATTAGCTGGATGGTAGGTATTGAAATGCCTACCATACCAAAAAGTTCCTTGCTGCACTGAACCACAGACCTGTTTAGTGCAGGACTCAGTTCCCATAGAGGCCTGCCTCTTACCTTCAAGAAGCCCACATATGGGATGTTAACTTGCACAGCAACATCTTATTTGTGTTCTCTAGCAATTGACATTCAAAAACACACTGTGGTTCTAGAGATAACAGATATTTACAATGCCTATTGATAATCTTGTCCTCATATGCTTGTTGATTGTTGATCCTCTTTTAAAATCTATTGTATCTATAGTGGAAAACCGCCCAGAATAGTGCATTGCACTAATGGGATAGTTAGTTAGTTAGTTAGTTAGTTAGTTAGTTAGTTAGTTAGTTAGTTAGTTAGTTAGTTAGTTGAAATGAAATGAAATGAAATGAAATGAAATGAAATATAACACACCCAAACTGCTCCTTTTGTAGAACTACAACAATAACAATGAAGATGGGGATGGGGATGGGTGCTCCTCTCTGTGTGTTTTCATAACACCAAGTTGAGTAACACGTAAAAAGAGTTGAAGTCTGGTGTTAGTGAGTTCCATCATCTAAATATATGCTGTGGGAAAGGTAGTCTGTCCTGACTATTTCACCACATGATTTAAGTGGTAACTTTCAGTGCTACCATTATGTGTAGATGCAAGAGGTATTTCTGGCCACTTCATTCACATAATGCATTTTTGCTATGCCCCCTTCTAATATACCTTTTCTTCTAAGCTAAGAACCGTAAACATTGTAACTATAACATATTTATTCCAGCTGCTTTATTATTTGGATTCTTCTTTTTGGTCTTTGTGCATCTGCATATAAATATGTGCCTATTCAGGGCCCCACCACTTAGAATTTCTAGAAGACGAAAGTTTTGATGGTAGCCCCATTCCTGTTATCTACTTTGCATGTGTCAGTGGCCTGCCCCGTCACTTCAACTTTGTCCACTACAGCAGCTACATCTAATATAACTTTCCCCTTTGTTAATATGTAATCAAAAATTCTCCCCATATATCTCTAATCATATTCTTATTTGTCATTCCTTTACTTACTTCAGTATTGCATGTTAACGTGTCCTTAATAGCTATATTCCACACTTCTTTATACCATTCATTTAATTGGAGATCACACTTTCCAATTCTTTGCAATTACAGTGGTGCCTCGCAAGTCTAAATTAATCCGTTCCGCGGTTAATGCCATCTAGCAAAAATGTCATCTTGTGAAGCAAGGTTTCTCATAGAAAGGCATTGACATTTAATTAATGCATTCCTATGGGAGGAAAACTCCTTCGAAAAGACCTTGATGTTGGGAAATTGTGAAGGCAAGAGGAGAAGGGGACGACAGAGGATGAGATGGTTGGACAGTGTCATCGAAGCAACGAACATGAATTTGACACAACTCTGCGAGGCAGTGGAAGATAGGAGGGCCTGGCATGCTCTGGTCCATGCGGTCATGAAGAGTCGAACACGACTAAACGACGACAATGGGGGGGGGAGTCAAAAACCAGGGGGAAAGTTACTTACCAGGTCCAGTAGACCGGGCCCCGCTCCTCACAGTGCTTTGGTAGCCCTGGAACATCCAGAAAAAGAGCACCGAACAGCTGAGAGTAGGCAACCAGCAGAGAAGCAGGAGCCATTTTGGAGAGGCGGCAGCCATTTTGAGGCGGCAGCCATGTGGTCACCTCTCAAAATGGCTGCCCCCTCTCTGCTAGTTGCTGACTCTCATCTGTTCAGTGCTCTGCTCACACAGAGTCCAGCTGTTCTTGGGCTACCAAGGCACCATTTGTCTTGCGAGTTTTTCATCCCATGAGGCATTTGTCTTGCGAGGCACCACTGTAGTAATTTAGCCACTGTTACTAAATTTACAATCAATTCTTTAACTTTCTAATTCCATTGCTTTCAAATATCAATTAAAGCAGTATTTGGTGACATATTCTTAAATTAACTTTAATATTTCATTTATTTCTTTAAAAACCATTTTCCAAAATTTCAATATAAATTCACATTCTGACTACATATGAAAATAAGTTCCCTTCCTGATCACATCTCCAACATAAATTGGAATATTTCTATCTATGCAATTCCGTTTCACTGGAGTTAAGTACCATACTCAAACCAAATTAAAAACAAATATTTTATCCTTACAGACATACATTTTGAAATTCGTGATGTTGCTAGTAAAGTTATATAAAATATAATTAGTAAATTGTGTAATGGTGATTAGAAAGCAAGGATTATTAAAAAGTTCTGATATAAATCTCAGTAATTAAGAGGGTTAGGTTTACTTCATGTTGCTTTATGTTGCATAAAAGAAAATGCCTGTTCTTGCATAGAGATATAAAAAATCCAAACAAAGTGCTTTTGATCCAGCCTTCATCCCTATTGAGGTATTTGCCTGAATGTTTGAATAGTACTATTTGTTCATGGTGGGGAGGGGTATTTATTAAATTAAGTTATAGTTAGGCCTATTTAAATAAATGGAACTTGTAGAGAAGTTAACTCACCAAATCCCCATTGATTAAATAAGCCTTTTCTAGTGTGATTTACTATGATGAGCAACAGGATTTCAGGCATACACGTAAATCCCATTAGTTGCAGTGAAATGAACATATAGTTTTTTTCTTATTGAAATCAGTGGGACTTACTATTTCTTAGTAGAATTATATAATGCCTCAAATTATCTTAAGATTTCTAGTTTGGGAGAAGAACTTGGCCCATTCATAGTGCACAAAGAGTTGTCTGAATATTTATCAAGTTAATAATTTTACTAAAGTAAATTGTAGATAGTGGTATATAAACATTTATGGTGGAGTTAGAGACAGTAGTGAAAAACTGAGATAGTATACCTTGGACACTGGGTATTTGTGTCAGTTTCTTGCTAAATTCTTTGCGCTCTGGGCAATGTAGTATTCTCTTTATCCTTATGGGGAGATGATCAGTCTAAACAGCAATCAATTGTCAATGATAATTGGAAAAGGGCTAGATGATGCCAGGAAAGTTCCTTTTGTCAGATAACAGAAGTAGAGGATGGTTTATTTTCCACAATAATTTGAGAATTCTAGCATAGATATCAATCACTGTACTTAGGTGGTGTTTAAATAACCAAGTTGCTGTTTTTATAATAAAAATGAAATGAGACAGCTGCTAAAATTAACCCTGTCTACCTGAAGTCTCTCATATCCCATTGTTCCACCCCTTTCTTTTAGTATACAGTTCTTGCATATGTATGTGCCTTGCTCCTAAAGTTTAGAAAAGAAATTCCATTTATGAACAGTCAAGTTTTAAAAATCTTGAACATATGTTGTAGAAAGACCAGATATTCATATTTTTAATAAAGAAATGCTTTTTACAGACTTCATATGTAGCCAGATCAAAGTCAGCTAATTTTTTCTGCCTATTTTTTCAATAAGGAATGGATTGCAAATATTTCTCATTTTTTCACAAGTATTCTTCTATCTTAATCCCTATTGATTCAATTTGTCAACTTTGTCATTTGTCATCTATAATTATTTTAGAACTCTTCTAGAAATTATCCTTAAAAATCTATAAACTTTAGGATTCTGTCTTCCAAAATTTTCTTTGAAATCAAAACACTACTACTAAATTCTACTCCTTGGGGATATTTAAAATATGAAGTAAACCTGTACAGGCATATTGTAATATATATAATTGTATTTTCAATCCCCTTTCAATTGTTATATTGGTTCTTTTATAAACACCACACCACAGGCATAAAATATGCTTCCTTTAATAGAAAAAACAGTGATTTATAGAACAGAGCCAATATGTTATAAAAACATGCTTATCATTTAATGTTATTTATTTGCCTTGTGTTTAGAATATTGCATGGTGAAGTTTATTTTGTGCATATACTTTTTATTTTACTAATATATTGAGCCATATTTCAATGACCCCTGTACATTTTTCATGCTGTCTTAATCCCAATGGCCTCTGTGCATGTAAGTAACCTGTCAAGTGACAATGCCTCTTTATTTGCTTCTTACTGTTTCCTTTTAATAATTCCTTTTCTTTATTAGCTAGAAGTGTAGAAGTGTTAAAAAAATCCAATCTGTAAATGTCTCCATGTGCTCCTGAATTTGTGCACATTTTTTTTTCATTTCTGCATGGAAACCTGAAATTATTAGTGATCACAATTGTTTGATTATCAGGCACTTGACTCTGCATGCATCATAGTTAAGGGACGGTTTTCACTAAAGTTTCTTTACTTTCGTTTTGAGAAGTTCTGTGGAACTTCATTTTTTGTTCTATTTATATATGTATTATTTGGAGAGGAGGGAGAAATAAAGCCCAGGTGTTTCCAAAATAAAAAGGGTTTTATGCTACCTTTGATCAAGTTAGGTAGGATATTTGTTTAAAGGAAAATAAACTATTTGCTTTTAGAACTTTATAGAACAAAGACAGTTATTGTGTAAGCTGCGATCTACAGTGGTGCCTCGCTTAGCGATGTTAATCCGTTCCAAAAAAAATCGCTGCTAAACGATTTCATCGCTAAGTGAAACACGGTTTCCCATTGAAATACATTGAAAACCTATTGGAACGGATTGCCATCCTTAAACGAAAATTGCCATAGGAAACATTGCTAAGCGAAACGTGATTCCCCAATTGAAATGCATTGAAACCTATTCAGTGCATCTCAATGGAGGGGGGGGAAATATAACAACAAATTAAAAAACATCAGAACAAAGTCAAATTTGGTCAACAAAGGGTTTATTAAGTGCACTTTATGATTTCAAACATTTTAAACAGTAAACTTTAACTTTATAAATAACAGAAAAACATTTAAAAAACAGCAAACATGAGGCTGTTTAAACCATCGTTAAGCGAAACAGGGGACCCAAAATTTAATCGCTATGCGAAGCATGGTCCAAACCATCGCTAAGCGAAAATCGCCCATAGGAACCATTGCTAAACGAAGCGCAAAAACGCTCCAAAAAAGTCGTCGCTAAGCGATTTCATCGCTAAACGGAGCGCCCGTTAAGCGAGGCACCACTATATTTAGAAAGGTCTTTTATTCTTTTGAGAAGCAGCTTGGAATATTTAGAAATGTGGATATTAAGATCCTCTCACAACATTTTCTAGAATCACTTTGGAAGCATTTTAAAACCAAAATGTTGTGCTTGTTATGGTAGCTGTTTATATATATATTAAAGTATTTATATCCCACAATTTGGTCTCAGAGATACTCACAAAATTGTCTATGGACTAAATGGTGCTTATAGTACTGGAATTTTCAGGCCTTCCTGCCTCTGCAGCTGTCTCCAGTACCAAATAATGTTCCATGGTCTCTAGCACATATTTCAGCCATCTGCAGTTAGTTTTTTAAGGGGCGGGGGCCTGCAGGAGCCAGAGGGGATTGCTCACATACTTTTACAGTGACAGAGTTTGATACAGCCCTGTATAACATACATATTTTTACATGCAGTTTCTATCATTCTGAGTAGAGAGGGGCACAAACCGCTGATTTGGTGGTTTAGTGTGGTTCCTTTCACGGCCAAAGAGCAGCCAAGTGGGCGGGCTCCAAACCACAGATCAGCTGTTCGGCCAGGAAATAAATTACGCCGAACCAGCAGTTCATGCCCATCTCTAATCCTGAATGTAAAATCTACTGTATTGAGTGTTCTGCAGTACAGCAGCAAAATATGTCTTGCCCTGTTACAGGAAGATAAGCCTAAGCAAACATTTAATGTCCTACTTGTGAATCTAAATTAAATTTGAAATTATTTTATAATAAGATGCTTAAATTAAAGCCACAATTGCTGCTGTAGTTTCTTTCTTTCTTTTTTAGAACACTCAGAATCAGAATAAATTTTAATAGAATGGCTTCTTCACTCATCATAATCAGATACTTAAAGATGTTGTCACCCTTATAATTTAGCTAACTCCTTCAGTGAACAATAAAATTACGCTCCAGTTGCAGCATTTCAGCAGTATTTCATTAGTGGGCACAAAGAGAGAGTACTCTTGTAACACATACACACACCAAGTTCTTCTTTTACCAAATGCTCCAGTTATAGTGGTGGCTTTTTAATTTGTAGTAAAGCCATCCTCTTTGTTTGAATTTTTACTCACTGTGAATATTTTAAACAGCATGTTAACATAAAATTAGCACTTGTGTGTATTGAGAACACTACTTACAGTTAATCTGATAAATGCATCTAAGTAACTAAAACAATAAAATCAAATTTTAATGCATTTTTATAATTTCAATAAAATATTTCAAAATCTTTATTGTTTATTTGAGTAGATGTTCTCATATATGTGTTCATCTGTCACTGTCTACAAACTTTATTGCTCAGTTTCAGGAATCCCAGAATTATGCAGAAGCACTAATTTTTGTAACATGCTAGTGCATGGTCTCTGTATATATATTCTTAAGCATGTAATTTGAAAGCCATTCTTGTGAAGTAAGGGGTATTGCTTTCATAAAATTTTAAGAAGAAAATGTTTTATTAAATTACTGAATTAGCTGTAGCTGTAAATGAACCTGTGGCTCAGGCAGGAGAGTTTCTCACCATGAAATTTTAGGGTGAGTCACTCCCCTCTCAGCTTAGACCACAAGCTGACCCTGGCTGTAGCTTTTTGGATAGAGATGAATTCTATCCCGATTTAGTAGTACCCAAAGTACACCCATTGAAATCTATGGGATTTAGCAATACCCATTATTAAAGCAGGTCCCTCTGATTTCAGTGGATGTCCTCTGTGAATAGCAGAATGTTTATAAGATTGCATATTGACATTTCTGAAAAATAAAGCTGATTCATAATACTTTTCTCTTATATTTCTGTTTTTTGTTTCCTGTTACAGTGTTTGATCAATTAGATCTTGTCACGTATGAAGAAGTAGTAAAATTGCCAGCATTCAAAAGGAAAACACTAGTCTTACTAGGTAATCTTAAATATAAACTCAGTCTTGTAACAATGACTTAAATATGTTTGTGTATATTTGGTAACACTACATTTCCTTTTTTGTATAGGAGCACATGGTGTTGGGAGAAGACATATAAAAAACACACTAATTACAAAGCATCCAGACAGATTTGCATATCCTATTCCACGTAAGTAGCAGTTGCACAGAAAGCTGCATATTAGCTATTTATTAGGATGTGTCTGACTGCTGCTATCACAAGAATTGTTGTTTAATAATAATATAAATACAAAATGAAAAACTGGATCATGCCTTGCAAAATGGCTTGAGAATGTGCATTGCAAAAATGTTCTTATTTTTTTCATTTTGGACTATTTTCACATGGGGTGCCTCTTTCATTTCCATAGTTTTCATGTGCCAGTCTTTTTATTTTACATGAAAAGGAAAACTTCTTTCAGGTTTCTTACTTGTGAATTCCAATTTGACAAAAGCCCTAAATAATTCTTAAAAACTACTCCAAAAAAGCAGAGGGAAGGCAACAGTGATTCAGTCTACTTCAAAAGAAGCAGTACATGTGAAAGAAAAATCATCATGAGACCTATGCAGGCACTAATTTATCTTATCACATTTGTCATGATGATTGCCATTGTCATCATCATACTTTTCGAATCAAGAAGAAGCAAAGTACCCAAAAATTAGAAAAGAGAGAACAGTGCTGGGTAATAGCCTGTTGGTCTCCATTGCTATTTTTTTTGCCTTTCAAGGAGAAAGAAACTGCACTGGTGTGTGAGAGTAGCAAGGCTCCATGGAAATTACAAGGGTACATATAACAGATAGCCCTTTGAGAGGAACCCTCTGTAGAGCCTAATGGGAAGCAAAACTATCTGTCTTATGAAGCCTTGCAACCACGGAGCCTGGTATTCCCACATGTTACCAGATTTTACTCTTTTTGAAAGGCAAATTAGTGGTGATGGAAGCCCACAGATAAGTAATGAAAGCTGTTTCTGGTTTTGGCAGCATCTCCCAGAATTCTGCCGGTTGGAGTACTGGGTGAATTCTTGGAGTTGTAATACAAAAAAGTCTAAAGTCGTGTCCCTATTGAAAAATTACACAAAAGAGAAAACACTACAAAAACACAAAACATTTGTGTATCCCTCTTGTTAGAGGAGCTCTCTCTTATAATTGCTAAACGAACACAAGTTACACAAAACAGAGCCCCTTTTGTATTATGGGTCTTTCTTTTGCCATGAAAGGCCCATCCCTAGTTAATACCATCCTCCCCTACTGGGGATGCTCAAAATCATCATTGGTATCTCTGTCCACACAAATCTCTCCTACCTCCACTCCATGTACCTTCTTTGTAAGTATTTTATTTCCTCATTCCATAAACTTTGTTTATCTTATTTATAGGTTGCCTTTCCCCCAACAAGGGGATTCAAGGCAGGCACAGTATTAGAAAGAATAGCATTTAAAGCACAATAACTTATACATTAAAAAACAAACTGTAAAACTGATCTAAAAACAAACTACAAAACTGATTAAAATACATTGAGTGATTAAAAACATATAAAATATTAAAAACTATCTTAACTATAAAAATGGCATTCAAGGACTCTGTCATGATTGTTAAAATCTGCCTGAAAAGATGGGTCTTCAACTGTCAACAGAAATATAAAAGGGAGAGGGGTCAACCTAACCTCACGAGGGAGAGCAAGTACCAAGTAGGCTCATATGGGAAGATACAGTCCTTCAGGTAGCCTGGACCCAAGCCATATATTGTGTGTGGCATATATGTACAGGACACAAAGGGATGCCCCAAGACATTTTGCTGCCTGAGATGAAGGTCGCAATGTTTTCCCTTCTTCAATCCATGTGAAGAAAATGATTGGACTTGACAATTGAATCTTAGTTCTCTGCTGGCAATGGAATCGCGTCTTCTACCACATCTGAGGTACTAACCTGATTTAGTTGGCATTACAAGTTATCTTACATATTCAGTTCTGTCCTCCAAAAGAGGGGAACAACTAGGGAATTTCAGAAGAACAGGTAGAAAACTAATACCATCAGCAGCTTGAGGTAGTTGCCTCAATCAACCTAATAATATGTCAAGTTCTGAGAAAACAATTAGCACAATGCTGCATTTAAGATTGACTGAGATCAAAAGACTTTTTGCATATCCAGTTGGAGAAATTATTATTGAATAGGGTGCTAAATGACAGACACAAGCTACAGTTTCCAAGTAAGAAGCCATTTTCCTCTGCTTTCTATGCACTAGTTAATTCTCTTTACTAATCCATTTTGATGAAGAGACAGTTAAAATTCTTGAAAACCACTGCAAAATACATATTACTTTTTTATCTTCTTCAGCTAACTGATCTGTTGGAGCTATGCCTGTCCCCACTCCCTGTATTCTTTTAGAAAACAGTTGAAAACACTGCTTTTCAGTGAGACTTTCCAATCTGTTCCCGGTTGACTGTTTCACCTCCAGCTCTGCTTTTCTGTGATAGTTTGTTGGTCCCAATGGTTCATTTGAAAAATACTCTTGCCACATGATGGTTATTTTGTATCATATTTTAGTGTTCTGTTGTGAATTTTTATTTTTAATCCTTTTTAAACCACCTAGAATTGTGCTTTGGCATTAATGAGGTGATATATAAATTTAAGTAATAAATAATAAATAAGTAAATATTCCAGAGAAGATAAGGTATCATGCTTTGGATATAGTAAATATAGTGCTGTACTCTCACAGAGAAAATTTAACTTTTTTGTTAAATCTTTAGAACATTTTCAGAAAAGTTGTGCAATATTCTGAATATCCTTGTTTCTATGACTTGACAAACCACATACAAACCCTGAAATTAGGTAGTGATTCCATTTGGAGAAATGAGCATGAAACCGTAACAAGTATTATTGATAAATTACTTAGTTATTAGCATATATATTATGTGTAGACCATTCAACAAAATTCCAGTTTCTATGTTCTTGACTCTTTTACTTACAGACACAACGAGACCACCAAAGAAGGATGAAGAGACTGGAAAGAATTATTATTTTGTATCACATGACCAAATGATGCAGGACATTTCCAACAATGAGTATTTGGAATATGGTAGCCATGAAGATGCAATGTATGGGACGAAACTGGAAACAATACGGAAGATCCATGAACAGGGATTAATTGCAATACTTGATGTAGAGCCTCAGGTACATAAAATCAACATGCATTTTTATTACAAATACCTAACTGCATTTTTGCATTAAATTAATATAATGATACATATAATATAAAAATATGTGTTTCTATAAGGCTTTCTTAATACATTTGTCTTATTTTTTCAAATGCACATGTAGTTCTTATACTAGGCATTTTCAATGATGATGATGATGATGATGATGACGACGACAACAACAACAACAACAACAACAACAACAGCAGTGTAGAATTTTTGGCGTAACTGGGATGTACTTCAGACAAGAAGAAATCACAAATTTCTTCCTCGGTTGTCCAAGCAGCTTTGTTCAGCTATAATATTGGTCAACATGGGGCCACATGTTATGTTTTTTAGAAAAATAAAATTTATGGTACACAGATTTCATTACAGCTTTTATTCAGACAACTTAATATTGTATTTTAACTCATCTATACCTTATATATTGACAAACTGGGAATATCTTCATTTTTTAACATAGTTCTACAATGTGTAAATACAAAATGAAGAAATTATATAATTTAAATATTCCTTATTTCAGTTAAAAGAGTAAACAGCACCAACATTCAAAATGATATTGGCGAAAGAACAGAACCTCTGGAAAATAAAATAGCGTTAAGGAAGTAGTAGAGGGAGAAACAACCTGGAAACAAAGGAAGTGGAGACTATATTGCGCCCTGCCAGCCTCTCCCCTCCCCCTGCACTTAGTGGTTAAAAAAAATAGGAGCAGCCTTTAAAAAAACTTAATATATAGCCAAAGTCCTTTCCAAATTCTGTGAACATCACAAAAACCTCAGATGTGGAAAGTGTCTCGCCTTCTATGCTGGGAGGCAGAGCAAAAATCCTTATCCTCTCTTCCCTTTACCAAATTCTCTATCACACTTCCTAGTTTTTCAAAATGTGAGGTGCAGTGTGCCATCGATTTGCTTCTCCAGGACATAAAAGAGGAGTAGGATCCAAGACAGAAATACTGACTCATTATGAAGCCAGGTCGACATGGTATTCTTATTTTATTCTCACTCTATTTTATTGTAACTGTATCAAATGATTATGTAATGTTCTTGTATTTCATTGTTTTATCCTATACTGGAAGCCGCCTACAGTGGTCGAGTAGACCAGATAGGCAGGGTATAAATCAAATAAATAAATAAATAAATAGTAGGTCCTTGTTCAGTATACTATTTCCTTTGATATCCAGTACTTCTTTTTTTCAAATACAAATAAGGACAGTAGCAGAAAGCTTTTTATGTCATTGTAGCTAGCAACTGTATTTCTAGATGAGTCCAGAATCATGTAATGACTTCTGATGTACTATAAGTATGCCGTACTTCTCATTCTAAAATATTATTATTTACATAGGCACTGAAAGTCCTGAGGACTGCAGAATTTGCTCCTTTTGTTGTTTTTATTGCTGCACCTACAATTACCCCTGGCATTAATGAGGTAAGGTGTGTTACAATGAAATCTAATTTCTAGGTAACTTAATAGTAAACACAGATGAAGACTTGAGCCCTCTTTGACAAAATTTAATGTAATATTAGTGGAAATGTCAAAGAAATCTTAAGATTCTCTTTAATGTAATTAAGCTTCAGAGTATGTCCTTTCCATTCATTTTCTTTTTAAAACATCATTTTGCATAAGCAGTATCCCCTTCTTTTGCCTACTTTATCATGACCTTGTTTTAAATCCTATCTGAAGAAAATACATACTTAGGACATGTCTGTACCAGCTGATAATTCAGTCCGTCAATAAACATATATAACAATTTAATGAAGTCTGCAACTTAGCTTCCTGACCATAATATTCCTAGTTAAAAGTATTAAATCATGATTTATTTA
The DNA here is from genome assembly GCF_051106095.1 of Pogona vitticeps. Taxonomy (NCBI): domain Eukaryota; kingdom Metazoa; phylum Chordata; class Lepidosauria; order Squamata; family Agamidae; genus Pogona; species Pogona vitticeps. Next base: position 196,167,040 of record NC_135785.1, on the reverse strand, counting down.
CAAAAGAGTAACCTCTTCTGAACTGTAGTAATAGTCTCCTAATTTAATTTAGACAAAGTATAATGTTTTCTTCTGCATTAATCAAGTTTTCATTTTCATTTTAAACAGATTTTTAGTATATCATTTATTAACCAATGAATGTATGAAAATAATTTATCCAACTCTAGCTTCAGAATTTTATATCAGTTTTGCATCAAAATTAACAGCACTTAAATGAACGTCCAGATGTAATTAAATATTTCAGTACTGAATTATTTTTATGGCATAGTGCTTAATGTACCACTCCAAGAAAGATGTAAAGGTAAAGGTAAAGGTTCCCCTTGACAATTTTTGTCCAGTCGTGTTCGACTCTAGGGGGCGGTGCTCATCCCCGTTTCCAAGCCATAGAGCCAGCGTTTGTCCGAAGACAATCTTCTGTGGTCACATGGCCAGTGCGACTTAGACACGGAACGCTGTCTAAGAAAGATGTATCTTACTGTAAATACAAAATTCTGCTCACTAAAAGTTTAAGAACTACTAACACAAAAAAAGCATTATTTGTTTATTTAAAGTATTTTTACCCTACCTTTCTCCTTAAAAAGGACCCAAGGTAGCTTACACCGTTAAAAGACAATATTTAAAGCAAAAAACAGCAAGCATAAAAATACTAAAAAGGGTCAAGCAGATACCACACACAAAAGGGTAAACAAAAGCAACACCAAAAGCACATTGAAAACATTAAGGAACAACAATCCATTTAAAAACCCCACTCAGGCAGCCAGTAACTCAGGGAAAATTTGGCTGAAGAAAAAGGTCTTCACCTGCTTGCAGAAGGACCACAGATCTGGGACCAGCCTGGCCTCCTATGAGAGAGAGTTCCAAAATATGGGAATAACAATAGAGAAAGCCCACTCCCATGTCCCCACCAAATGTACCTGTGAACGTGGTGGGAGCAAGAAAGACCTCTCCTGATTATCTTAACACCCAAGCAGGCTCATAAAAGGAGACACAGTACTTGAGATAGCATGGACCCATGCCGTTTTAGGGCGTTATAGGTTAGAACCAGTACTTTGATTTGTGCCTGGAAATGTGTTGGCAGCCAGTGGAGCTGCTGTAACAGAGGTTTTATGTGTTCCCTGTGACCAGCCCCAATTAGCAATCTGGCTGTTGCATTTTGGACCTGCTGAAGTTTCCAGACAGTTTCCAAGCCCCACATATATTGCCATAGTCCAGCATAAATTGAGATGAAAGAGTTGTAAGAACGGCTGCTGTTGCAGACATAGCCTATATGATAGTCCTTGATTTCTTTTTCTTTCCTTTTTTCTTGAATTATCATCTTTGTTTTGCTTCTCATTTTCTTGCACTTGTACTAATTTTATCTAGCTGCCAAAATGGTGCAGAAAGTTGCCTGTAAGTATCAGCTAGGAATTAATAATATGTAGTCCTTACTATTTTAATTATGTTTGTAAATATGAATTTCCTGTGTAGCATTACTTTAACCCCATCCCTGTGGCTACTTTTACTTCATGGTGTACATGCTTTTTTAAAAGTCAGGAGATCTGGGCAAAGATTTCCTGCATCACTTGAGATATTATGAGAGTGGACAAAAACATCCAGTCTTCATTTTCTTTGTCTCTATCTTACAAATACCAGTTCAAAGATGGCAAGCTCTGTGTTTTATCCAACACAAAAAAGACTTCTTTAAACCTCTTAGAGTTTTAGGCAAAACCCTCGTTCATTCCAGCTCCTCTTTAGTTTCAGAACAGACACTCATTCACTCATTCTCAATGTTTTGGCATTGCTGTCTTTATTGAAAGAGATGGGTGTTGCCATGTTCACTTAGGTTGAGGAACATTGCACTTGCCTTCCAAATTTCATGAGTCTGACATAATAGCCATTACTTATTCACATATTTTATACTAAATAAAACTAAAACTAATGCAGTCAGCTTTAATTCAGCAGAAAACATCAAAATAAATATAGCAAATAATTACTAAGTAGCAGAATTACATCAGAATAATTACCAGACAAGTCACCATGGAAGAGTATTTTGGAGATGGAGTGCGACACCAGAGAAGGCCCACTCCTGAGTCACTGAGTCAGAATTGAAAAAGCAGGGAACACAGAGAAGAAATTTGAGCAACCTCAGTGATTAGACTTGTTGGCATAGCAAAGCCTAGGTAGACTTCTGTTTTGACAGAATCTCTGCTGCTTTTTCTAGGTTTGTGGAATAGGATGAGATGCAGATGGAAACACACTTTATTACACTTTCATTCCTGATTAAAAGAAAAGTGCTTCATCTGCATGCTTAATATCTATATAATTTCTGATTCAGTAGTGCAGTATTCCAATTTCCATCGAATTAATTGAGGAAGAACATTTGGGGGCTGGAGGAACCAAGTTATAATACACTACTATAATGGATATGTTTGAGAACTGCAGAGCTGGCTTTGTACAGCTTTCAGTGTGAGATATCCACCAAGAAGGTCATCTGAAAATATTTATATGTTTCTGAATTGCTGAAGTGCAGAAAAGGAAGTAGGCCTGCTGTTCTTTAACAGTTGCATAATGAAGAGGGTACATGGAATGGGCAGAGAAGGAAGTAGTCCACCAGTAATGGTGCCACAAATTAGTAGCTACTTGTTGCCCTGGTGCATTTACATTACATGCAGAAGTCATAGTAACAATAGATGGGGAAAATCCTGGTCAAAATTCTTGTGTACAGTTATGCCTGTGGATGGGAAATGGCATAATTTATAACAGCTTCCTGTTGCCAGTTAATTACTCCGAGCTTGGATTTTCAGATGTGTGCCAGTCCAGTGGGCTGGTGTCTGCTCAAAATTCCAAGCAGCTCTTTGTTAGTTGCTAGCAAGAAGCCACTGCAGGTTATCCCATTTGCTTTCCATAGGTGCAACACTCCAATGGGAATTTTGGCTGTTGTTATACACATAGCGCATGCAGCAATAGGAAGATTTCAAATCCTTAGAATAGAAACGCAGCTGCAAGGAAAGATGCCTTAACCAAGCATGATGAATGGATAGCAAAAGCAAATGTGCTTATGTTGCAATATTTTATTCTTTTTGTGGCATTAAATAAACCAACCACACAGAGATTTGAATCAAATAGCCCTGCATCTCAGTACTTTGTGGCTTCTTTCCTTTTCTGCTGATGATGTGTGATCATAGTTAAATCTCAATGTTTTCAATCCTACTTTTGACTGGATCTTAATATTGAACTGTTGTAACAGTTTCAAAGTGACAAAACAATAAAGGGGGTGTTATCTCTGAGCTGATACTGCAGGTTGCATGCTATACTGTAGTGCAGAGTTACCAAACTAGTCTGATCCTTTTTTGTATGTAGTCTGCTCCCATGTATTTTTGTCATAATGCCTAGAGAGCACCCTTTGCATTGTGCAACCAGTTCTGCTTGTGTAACATTTAGAGGGTTTGCGAAAGTGTGCTTGAGAGGAGCCTTTTTGCAAACATATGTGCATGACTGTGCTGTGGACAAGGAAGCTCCACAACCCTGTAACGTTTTGCCATCTGCCTTATTTAATATTCTGAAATCTCATGTCGCAAATCACAGTAAAGCCTGAGAACATAAAATATCTCTCTTTCCATCACCACAGACTAGCCAGTTATTGTTGGCAGAGGGGCTCTGACCAAGTATTTTGCACACACAGCTTCTTTGTTCACAACACAAGCTTGCACATATTCCTTTGTACATTCAGACCTGCTTTATAAGTGGATGTAGGACTGCCCTTGTATACATGACAGATCAATGCAAGTATCCTCGTTAGGGCATAAAACAAACGATTGTGTATGTCTTGTGTTCTTTTTCAAAAACTAGCACTTCTCCTTTGTTCCTTGATTCTCTTGACACTTTTTCATATTCATCCCCTGCCTATTTAAGTCTCCCTGAAAATAGACAAGTGCTCAGTTGTGTTTTGAGGAACCTGTTGTTTTATTTTTATCATATGAGTGAAAGAAGCTATATGACCTGATTCAGAGGAATTTAATATCTTACCACTAAGTTAAACTAAATTACTAGTGAATTATTATTCAAGAATTTCACTGCAATATTCCCTTTTTTTAAGTAACAAAAGTAAGATGTGATGACAACAAAATAATGCTTGTTGTTTCTCCTCCCTTTCCCCAATTACTCTGCAGGATGAATCTCTTCAGCGCTTGCAAAAGGAATCTGAAATCTTACAGAGAACATATGCACACTACTTTGATCTTACAATTATCAACAATGAAATTGATGAAACAATCAGGCATCTGGAGGAAGCCATTGAGCTCGTTTGTACAGCATCACAATGGGTTCCAGTCTCTTGGGTGTATTGATCCTGTCACAAGAAGAATTTTATCTTTACTGGGAACCACCTCCTACATGGACAACCTCTTTGTTAATGACCTTGTGTCAACAGGTCTTGGCCCCTAGAGACTACCTAGATGTAGTGTGACCTAAATTTATAATTATCGTCATGTCCTTATAGATAGGAGGAGAGAAATGCTAATTTAAAGAGACAGTATCTTTTTTAATCAGTTCTCCTAAACTTTATTAAAATGTATCTTTAAATGTATGTATTATTCAGTCCTTTGGAATGTTATATTTTTGGTAATCATAGCTTTTGATTTCAAAGGCCCCTAAAACTGCACAAAATAGATGCTGCTTTCTATAATCTATTTTAATAATAATATGATCTGTTACTTAACTTGGGGGTGGAACACTACATTCTTTTTAGAGTCTGATTTTGTGAATCGGAATACTTTGCTTTCCTTTATTTATTTGAAATTATTAGCCCAATCATGACCAGATCAATTCTTAAATTCTATAATGGCCTTTCTTCACTTTTTTAATTATTTTTAGAATAGCATTTGAACTATTTTCATGTAATATCCAGATAATGTGATACTGTCTCTTTGAAGAACTCTGTAAAACTTATAGAGATTTGAAGTTGGGTCTTGACTCTTAATGCATGTGGACAGTCGCAAGCGTTCATGCTGTTGGTGTATCTGTGTTGGAAAAAAAAACTGTAATCTACAGCAAAGTACATTCCGTTCATGGGGGGAAGTACCCAAGGGAATAAAATAAAAATACTATGACTGAGTTGTAAAACCTATGCACATCCCTTGCATTTTGGGCAACTTTATAAACAAAAATCCTAATTTTTATTAATAATCATGTAGTGAAATGTGTTTGTAATTTTGTCTCAATTTAATTTGTTGTAAAGGTGGGAGGGGAAAATTACTGGTTTCACCATTTCAGATCTGTGTTGTCTGAGAGTATTAACGTTTTAATTACGTTTAAGCAAAGAAATGCTGATTTTTAATATGTATGTAATTGTTTTGAAAATGCACACATTTTAAGAGAAATACTGTGCAATGAAGAAACCAGTTTAGGCATTGCGATAAACTAACAATTCCAAAAGACTCATTCTGCAGCCCTGTAAATTCCTTTAAATGGTAAATGACTCTACAATCTGACCAATTTTTTATTTTAAATATACTTCCTTTTATGTGTTCAACAATTAAAAGCCTTGGGTCATTCATTTCATCACAGGATTCTTCAGGTACTTCAATAGGCAGCCAAGCCAGCTCCTTTGTAGATGTGTAGGAAAAGATTCATCACCACCTTTGCATTCATTGGCATCTGTACTTTAATTTTAAAACTTCAAGACTTGTGGTTCCCTTAGCAATTAAGGATCACCTCCTATATTCACATTTTTACCATGTGTTTTATTTTACCTGCTAAAATCAATGTGTCCCGAAGTGCATGTTATAGAACAAACATGGTGCACAGGTGCAAATCACAGGCAACCTCATTGCATGTGACTTCTTGCAGCATTTATTATTTTGGAGAAACATATGTTCTTGACAATGTATGAAGCAGTGCTATATTTTATATAGAGAGCCTTAATAAGCAAATATTAACATCTCTTCACCTCAGGGTTATTGCTGTTTTCTGATTTCTCTGACCAGTGTCTTAGCAAAGGTAACATCAGTTTGCTGTCACAGAACAGGGAAACCAAGCTTTATCCATCCCAGTTTGTGATGCCTTTGTGAACCTAACCACTGTTTATCCATCAGTATTGATGTACCTTGGACTGATTGTCTTACTTTTTTATTGTTTAATGTGGATTTTTCAGTTTTTTGTTATTAAATTCCAGTATGTTTTAGAAAAGTGTTATCCTCAACGTTAAAATGCAGAGCTGTTATTTATTTGTAGATAGTTTGAGCTCCTTGAGATCATTCAGAGCACAAGATATGTTCTCATTCTAAACAATTTAGGATTGTACAAGTGTATGAACAGTATTCATTTTCTAGATTTCATTCACTTGTACAGATTTACAACTACAATTGGTTGTTGTCGGTTTTGCGAGTGAGTTACAATTGTAGTTATAGTTCTTATAGGTAATACTAATAATCTTGAATTTAAAATGTGCTTTCATAGCAATTGTTGTTGAAGAACAAAGACAGTCAGTTGTCCCTGCTCATAGTTTTGTTACACTTACAAATAGGTATCTATTTTCCAAAAGAACTGTCTGCACCTCAGTATATTATGTAGAACATATTCAGAAATGATTGTCTGGATTACAAATAGGATTTGATTTTCTGAATCTAACATAACATTTTTTTTATTTTTTCCATTTGATTAGGAGACTACATTCTAACAATTTGATCTGCCTCTGTCATTAGAATACATAACATCCCTTCAACCATGTCATTATCCTATATAACACTGTTCAGACAGAACTGTTGGGACAAGCTACAGATATTTCTTTACCATTAGCATCATTCACAAGGAACTGAGCACAGTATTCTAATTTGGTGCTATGAAAGTTGGATCACTAAGGTGATTCAACATGTATAACTCCACCTCCCCCCCCCCAGTGTTGTGGCTCCTTTAAAATTAGCAGATTTATTTTAGCATGAACTTTTGTGGATTACAATACATTTTTATATGCACAAAGGACAATATCCAGGTCACAGGTGTATATATACAGTGTATATGGCTATGGGGGTGGGATCAGAGTGAAGTGGGATACAGAAAATAACAATTGTATTATTAACACTGGTAATAAACTTTCAGAGAGTTGCTTACATAAACATCTTGGCAACAGGTACAGTAATTTGCAATGCTGTTTGATTCAACAGGAATTTTGATCTCTCTTTGCATCCTAAGGATTGTAGATCTATTTCTTCTGAATTTTGCAAGTTATTGCAATAGTCTGAACTGCTTTCTCTTTTATTATTTGCCTAAACATTCATGTGTGAATGATAAGAGATTTAGCAATTAGTCTTACACTGCTATTCTAATCTTAAACATCTATACATTTACTATTTAAAAACATTACTGCTAGGAAAAGCAGGAGGCATTAGGAGAAGAGAAAGACCAAACATGAGATAGGTTGACTCAATGAAGTATGCGATGGTGTTTAGATTGCAAGACCTGAGCAGGGCTGTTAATTACAGGACTTTGGGGAAGGTATTAATTGATAGAATTACAAATAAAGTTAATATTCTCCATCATATCTGTAATTTTATGGATGCAGGTTGTTTAAAATTGAATATTATTTTATTCAAATAATATGCAATCTAGGTGTGCAGTGGAATGCAAGTAAGTCCACTGAATACATTCTCCTTAAAATCTTTAAAATATAATAGAAAACTATCAAGCTTCTCTTTGTTTCACTTCTCTTTAGATCATAAAGAACTAAAGTCTTTTTTCCTAACTGATACATTAACATGATGTCTCGGCCATTGCAAACAATGCTTTTTTGATTGTGTGTACGAGGAGTGTGCATTTTATTGACCAATGTGTGTGTGTGTGTCAGGATCTTGGATGTTTGCCAAAGAGATTTAGAAGATCTAATTTAAAACATCTGGCATTTGATGTTGTAGTGTATCTTAGCACATCAAATGGATGTAAAGGGAACGTGAAATGGCTCTGAAGTGAAAATACTTCTCCATCAGAAAAAAACTGACATGAAATGTTTGGTTGAAATAGTTTGTGTCAAAACATCTCCTGATATACGTAGAATTCATAAAGCCGAAGGGACGGGGAAATTCATCTTAATCAGATGAATGAATGAAAGAAACCGTTTTGCATAACAAGGTCTGTTGGCCCCTTAAATATAAGAACCTACAGAATTTTAATGAAATTCAATCCATTAAGAGTCCACAATATTCTTAACATCATTGCAAGATACATAGTTTAAAATCATAAAGTGTATGTCTAAAACGAAAGCCATTTTGTATGGCAGGGTCCAATGAAATGCTTATTGACTAGACAATATGATTTTTGAGTAGTGCTCTCCCAGTCATAAGCCCGTTTACATAAAAGACTTAACAGGAGAAATTGTAACTGTATAGCTCATCACAATTGTGCAGTGTGTATAACAGTTACATAAGATTTTGAAATCTGGTATAAACTACACAAACAGAGGCAATCTCACCGTGTGATCCAGCTTGTCAAAATCCACATTCCAATGACTATCTTAAAGTTCCACAAAAGTATTTTCAAAACCGTGTGCAATCTTGTTTACATGAAGAATATATATATTGGCTATATGGTCACTGAAAACAATTTACTGTACTATGGACATGCATTTCAACTCTGCCTACATAAAGTCTTGGAAATCTTGTCTTTTAAAGTATATCTAAAGTTATATCCAGTTTGCACCCATCCACCAGTGCACACTGCTGACAGGACAGAGAGTGAGTAAATTACTAAATAACTAAGCAAATGCAAGGGGCATGGAAGATGAAAGATTGAGGAGGAAAAATAGGAGATTACACTGGATGAAACCCAAAACACACACATGTCATAATGTGGATTTTTTTTTATTCATTGTGTATTAAGTGATTTATCTGGTGCAGAATGAGATTTGTATGGAAGATGAATTCTGCAAGGTGACTGAAGAAGAGCTGTGGGAGGTAGACAAATATTATATAAAGTTCTTAAATGACTAATTCTTGAAGATGTGGAAATTCTTAAAGTGGAGATTTCCACATAGATCTAGGTGTTGGACTGCAGTTTATATCACTAGTATAGCTAGTAGTGAGGGCTCTCCAAAAACTGGAAGGCCATGAATTTTCCATTCCTTTCATAAAGACAAAAATGTTTGGACAGAACTAGGGCTGCAATTTGAGGAGTGTTTACTACAGTGGTAGCTCTAGCAAACTAGTGGTGCTCATTGTGTAAGGTTATTCAGGCTTTTTTTTTCTTTTATCTTTTTATTTACTAGCAATGACAATAGTGTAGTGTTTTCAAAAAAAACGAAGATGAAGTAATTTGGTGTCCTTTAAAGAAACAAAAGTTCAGAAATTGCTTGTGCTTTACTGGATGCAACAAAAAATATGTGTGGAGATGGGGAACTGCACTGTAGAACAAATGAAAGCATATCATCCATGAATGAACTTGAGCTTTATGATGTTGTTTAGTCATGTCCGACTCTTCATGACCCCATGGACCAGAGCACGCCAGGCCCTCCTGTCTTCCACTGCCACCCGGAGTTGGGTCAAATTCATGTTGATAGCTTTACGATGTACAACACCCAATTGTTAGCAATAGTTATGTTTCAGTGGCTTTACAGGTTTTTAAATCCAAAATTATCCCACAAATTTTGTATGGCATCCCAATCTGGTTAAATGCCAAGAATAGGTCAATTGAACGAATACAATCTCAATTCTTACGTAAAGTGCTAGCACTACCAAGTTGTTCCTTACTTGGTGCTTTGTCTAGAGACTGGATTTTCCTCTTTGGAAATTATGCCTTGACTAAGATCATTTAGATTCTGGCTAAAACATTTCTACAACTTTGACCCAGACAGTTTATTATATTACTGGACTCTAAATCTTCCTTTGGGTCTACTGCCCTTTTAAAAAAACTGAAATGGATTGGCTTAGATAGTGACTACGTGGGCTCACTAAATCAAGGGCAAGCCTTCCAAATGATCAAGAGAAGAATTTTGGACAAGAGAAGAATTCCAGGAACTATGGAATGCAGCCAGTAAGACCTGCTCACCACTGTTTTCCCACATTCTCTTTAAGATTGGAAAACCAGCTGCCTTCCTATCTCTGCTCAAGTGTCAAGCCACAGTCCAACAATACCTGTTGAGCTTCAAGTTGCTCATCCCTGCCCTGCTCGATGCCAGGTATTTCCTTACTAATTAGAGGAGAAATATGACTTGCTGAAAGGAGTTATAGTTGACTTCAAAAGATAAAAACACTGCTTAGAAGAGCAAGGGCAACTAGGTAGGAAGGAGTCATTATTGGAAGTAATGATGAAACAAAGCTGGATTATAACAGGTACAATTTCTTATTGTACAATTTCTTATTGTCTTTATATCACGCATGCTTTAATGCATACAATGTAGAGAACTAAATTACACTTTGCTGTCTCTGTTGGCTAGTATGGTGAACTCAAAACAATGTCTACCTAAATACAATCATAAGGATGGTCATGAAAAACAAATGCTATATGATGGCTGAAATCTCATTGCTCACTATGGTAAGTTGCAAGTAGAGTAGGCCTAGGGGACCATATGAAGGAATTAACTCACCAATTAACTCGGTGAGCCTACTCTAGTTGTGACTACACTAAGCAACAGGATTTCAGCTGATGATTAAAGTTTATTATGCTTATTCTGTACATTTTAGTTTAATGTTGTACTTTCTATAATTAGTAATTCTATGTACAGTGGTGCCTCGCTTAACGAGTGCACCGTACAACGACAAAATCGCATAGCGATCCCTTTTTTGCATTGTTTTGTACTATTCTGTTTTCCCATATTTTTCATTCTCATTGGTTTCCCAAAGGCAGGTCTTAGGTGACTGTTGGCAGGAATAAAGAGAGAAGCAGGGCTGACAACAAAGTGAACTAAGCAAGTTGTCTCTGAATACTTTGGCCCAGTGTTTGCTAACAAAGCAGTGACAACCTCCTTTTCTAAGCCTTATGCAGTTGGTTTCTGGCTTTTTCAACAGAAGCACATGCCCCAATGCTTTTTGTGCTTCCTGTTTCTGAAAGGATTAGATGTTATTTTCTTGTCTTCTTTCCTGTCTAAAGAGCTTTAAGTAATGCTTTTAGGTCAAAACCAAATCAAAAGATTCTTCTTTTGAGATTGTGCAATTAGCAGTGTATCTATGACTGGATATTCTACAAAACTGTATCGCAGCCAAAAGAGGGCAGGAGATTCTGATCAGGAGAGTGATTCTAGAGGAGAGTGACTAGCATTCCTCTCCAGGCCATTTTCCTGGTCATTTTCCCAGCCGCTTTTGACCCATGACAGTCACAGAGGTGTTACACATTTTCTCCCATGCAACAACAAAAATATTCTTTGAGAATATTGAAAGAGCGGGAAAGCTGGTACCCTCCCCAGCTATGTTGTCCTGATCCAAATGACATGGAAGGATTAGGAAAAAGTTTGAGAACAAAATGGCACGCATTAGAATGTCTTCTATAGGGAGCATTTAAGGCCCTGCTATAACAACTACAGTGGCTACCAATCTGTTTCAATTCAAAGTGCTGTCACTTCCTATAAAACCCTATATGGGTTGGGATTCAGGCTACTTGAAGTACTGTGTCTTCCCGCATGAGCCTTCTTGGCTCTTAAGATTGTAAGAGGAGGTCCTCCTCTTGGTCCCATTGCCATCACATTCATGTTTAATGGGAGGAGGGCCTCCTCTGTGGCTGCTCCCAAGCTGTGGAATGACCTCCATGGGGATCTTAGGTTACCCCCTCTCCCTTTTATCCTTCCACCAACAGTTGGGGACCCGCCTTTACAGGCAGGCTTTTAATAATAATAACTGAGCCCTAGATGCTTGGTTTTTAGTGAAATAAATTTGTGTTTGGTGTTTTTTTTTTAAAATTTTGAATGTTTTAAAACAATTTATTTCTAATTATTATAGACTATTTTTAGTGTGATTCATTGTTTTAAATTTTACTTGTTTTTACATTGGGAGTTGCCTTGAACCCCCTCATAGGAAGAAAGAGAGCCTGCAAATGGTAACTAACTAAATAAATAAATACATTTCTATATCAGTCTGTGGTATTATAATAATTGAAATACTACGTACAGCTCTCCTGAACCAGAAAGAATATCATACCAATGAAAAAAGTAATGTGACACCAAAATGACTAAGCACTGAAGAATCTGCAATGTAAGCGGGGGGGGGGCTGTGGCATTTGGGGAAGTTATCTAAAAAGAACAACCCATGAGGTGATGAGAGGAGAGGTAAGGGCATGGGATTCCTATTTGTTCAATCAGAGCTAGATGACTTTTGAGAGGGCTTTTCCCCCAGCGCCACTATGTTCCGCAGTAGCCTGGAAAATGGTCAATTTTGACTCTCTTTTTTTCCCTTTAATATGAACTGGAAGTGCCCATATAAAGGAGAGGAAGTAGAGATTTCTTTAAAATACATCTTCCTGATTTTGATGGCTCTGTTCTATGCATGACCTACAGTTGGATTCAATCCAGTTTTATAGAAGAAATAAATTCCAGAGGAAGACTAGGCAGAGGCTTTGGTGTTTTGTTTTGTTTTCATAAAAGACCAATGTGATTGGTGAATATTTGGTTCTTATCCACAGTCTGAAAATATTAAAAATATTACAGTGGACCCTTAACTTACAGACGGCTTGACTTACAGACTTTTTTTGAGTTACAGACTTCTCTGGCCGCAAAATTTAGGTTTGACTTGCAGCCTGAGATTTGACTTACAGACCAGAAAAAAATCAAAATGGAACAAAAACGCCCTGTTACGGGCTTAATCGGTTTTCAATGCACTGTAGGTCAATGGAGACTTGACTTACAGACTTTTTGACTTGAGAACCGCCTTCCAATACGGATTAAGTTCTCAAGTCAAGCCCCCACTGTAAAAGAAAAAAATCCAGAAAAAAACGATTTTCACTTGTATTGCCAGAACTGGCAACTACAAGGAGACAGAAACCATGCTATGAATACTTGTTAAAAAGGTAAAGGTTCCCCTTGACAATCTGTCCAGTTGTGTCCGACTCTAGGGGGCGGTGCTCATCTCCGTTTCCAACCCATAGAGCTAGTGTTTGTTTGCAGACAATCTTCCATGGTCACGTGGTCAGCGCGACTAGACATGGAACGCCGTTACCTTCCCACCATGGTGGAACCTATTTATCTACTCGCATTTTGCATGCTTTTGAACCGCTAGGTTGGCGGGAGCTGGGACAAGCGATGGGAGCTCACTCCATCACTTGGATTTGATCTTATGACTGCAGGTCTTCTGACTTTGCAGCACAGAGGCTTCTGCGGTTTAACCTGCAGCATCACCACTAACCCTTACTTCGTTTAGTTCGTTTAGTTGTGTCCGACTCTTCGTGACCCCATGGACCAGAGCACGCCAGGTCCTCCTATCTTCCACTGCCTCGCGGAGTTGGGTCAGATTCATGTTGGTTGCTTCTGTGACACTGTCCAACCATCTCATCCTCTGTTGTCCCCTTCTCCTCTTGCCGTCACACTTTCCCAACATTAAGGTCTTTTCCAGGGAGTCCTCTCTTCTCGTGAGATGGCCAAAGTATTGGAGCCTCAGCTTCAGGATCTGTCCTTCCAGTGAGCACTCAGGGTTGATTTCCTTTAGAATTGATAAGTTTGTTCTCCTTGCAGTCCAGGGGACTCTCAAGAGCCTCTTCCAGCCCCACAATTCAAAAGCATCAATTCTTCAGTGGTCAGCTTTCTGTAAGGTCCAGCTCTCACTTCCATACATCACTACAGGAAAAACCATAGCTTTGAGTATTCGGACTTTTGTTGGCAAGGTGATATCTCTGCTTTTTAAGATGCTGTTTAGGTTTGTCATCGCTTTCCTCCCAAGAAGCAAGCATCTCCTAATTTCGTGGCTGCTGTCACCATCTGCAGTGATCATGAAGCCCAAGAAGGTAAAATCTGTCACTGCCTCCATATCTTCACCTTCTATTTGCCAGGAGCTGATGGGACCAGTGGCCATGATCTTAGTTTTTTTGATGTTGAGCTTCAGACGGTTTTTTGCACTCTCCCCTTTCACCCTCATTAAGAGGTTCTTTAATTCCTCCTCGCTTTCTGTCATCAGAGTGGTATCATCTGCATATCGGAGGTTGTTGATATTTCTTCCGGCAATCTTAATTCCGGCTTGGGATTCATCTAGTCCTGCCTTTTGCATTATGTATTCTGCATATAAGTTAAATAAGTAGGGAGACAATATACAGCCTTGTCGTACTCCTTTCCCAATTTTGAACCAATCAATTGTTCCGTATCCAGTTCTAACTTGCTTCCTGTCCCACATATAGGTTTCTCAGGAGATGGATAAGGTGGTCAGGCACGCCCATTTCTTTAAGGACTTGCCATAGTTTGCTGTGGTCCATACAATCAAAGGCTTTGGCATAATCAATGAAGCAGAAGTAGATGTTTTTCTGGAACTCTCTGGCTTTCTCCATAATCCAGCGCATGTTAGCAATTTGGTCTCGAGTTCCTCTGCCCCTTCGGAATCCCGCTTGTACTTCTGGGAGTTCTCGGTCCACATATTGCTGAAGCCTACCTTGTAGGATTTTGAGCATAACCTTGCTAGAATGTGAAATGAGCGCAATTGTGCGGTAGTTGGAGCATTCTTTGGCACTTCCCTTCTTTGGGATTGGGATGTAAACTGATCTTTTCCAGTCCTCTGGCCACTGTTGAGTTTTCCAAACTTGCTGGCATATTGAATGTAGCACCTTTACAGCATCATCTTTTAAGATTTTAAATAGTTCAGCTGGAATGCCATCACCTCCACTGGCCTTGTTGTTAGCCATGCTTTCTAAGGCCCACTTGACTTCACTCTCCAGGATGTCTGGCTCTAGGTCAGCAACTATATTGTCTGGGTTGTCCGGGATATCCAAATCTTTCTGATATAATTCCTCTGTGTATTCTTGCCACCTCTTCTTGATGTCTTCTGCTTTTGTGAGGTCCCTTCCATTTTTTGTCCTTTATCATGTCCATCCTTGCACAAAAGGTTCCTCTGATATCTCCAATTTTCCTGAACAGATCTCTGGTTTTTCCTTTTCTGTAACTTTCCCTATCTCCCCTGCATTTTGTTTCCCTTCTCCTTTCTGCTATATGTAAGGCTTCCTTGGACAGCCACTTTGCTTTCTTGTATTTCCTTTTCTTTGGGATGGTTTTTGTTGCTGCCTCCTGTACAGTGTTACGAGCCTCTATCCAAAGTTATTCAGGCACTCTGTCCACCAAATCGAGTTCCTTAAATCTGTTCTTCACTTCCACTGTGTATTCATAAGGGATTTGATTTAGATTATACCTGAGTTGTCCAGTGGTTTTTCCTACTCTCTTCACCCTTACTAGTGAAGAATAAATAGCATGGCTACATGCGCCCTCTACTGGCCATTTCTGGTAATGTATGTGAAAATAATTTCTTTCTAGCTTTTTCCCCCTTTTATCATGCTATTTATATAGTGTTCGCTATTATTCATGATTTTCAGTAGTGGAGAGTGCTTGGAACCAATCCCAAGGGGTCCTGATGTGGTTAGTGAATAGTGCTATCAACTAAAAAAATTCAGGACAACCATATAATTTATTTTAAAAATTCCCTTTTTCATGTCTCTTATTATAAGCGCTTTCTCCCACCCAGTTCTGCCAGAGTCACTTGTTCCAGCCGGGCCAGGCCGCTGAGGGGCCTAACACCAATGGAAATCCAGAAGGAAAGAACGAGGAACTGGGCCTTTTTGGAAGTGGACCCTCACCTCCGGGACAACTTGCCCGTGGAGATCTGTCTGCCTCCCTCTCTGGGTGTCTTTGGAAGTAAACTCAAGACTTGGCTATTTGGGCAGGCTTTCTCTCCTGCTATATCTTAAATTCACATTTTAACATCTTAGATTTATTGCATGTTTATTGGTTTTACTGTTTTTAAACTTGTAGTGCTGCCCAGAGTAGACCTTTGGTCTAGATGGGTGGGGTATAAATCTAAATAAATAAATAAATAAATATCAACAGCATAAGTTTCTTGATTGACATTTGCTTATTGCAAGACAAGGTACCATGGGTATTAAGTGATAAGATGTGATTAATAATAACAAATGTATACTTTTGTATTGGTATCATAGAGCACTTTAGCTGAAGGTGATAATTGTGACATTAAGTGCCTGTTTAACCTATTATACCTATTTTCTCTTGTCTTCCCTGATTACCAGCTTGATTCTTGCTTAATTCAAGTTACTAAGTTTGACCTCAAAACTCTTAATGGTGTGGAAACAGAATGTCCCAAGAACCACATCCCCCACCCCATCATCCTGTCCGGGACCTTGGTTCCATTTCAGAAGCTTTACCTTGGGTCCTGGCGTCTCCAAGATCAGGCAGGGTGAGTACTCAGGGAAGCTTCAGTCACATTGTTCCGGATTGGCAATAAACTCTTAAAGCACAGTTCCCCAACCCCCGGTCTGTGGCCCGGCTCTGGTCCGTGGGCTTGACAGAACCGGGCCACAGACACGAGTCACCACCCCCCGCCCACTCGGGTGGGTGTGTCATGCTCTAACTGTTCCCCCAGCACCCCTTGCCACTGCAGGCCAGTCCGCCTGGGAAGCAGCAATGGCCAGCCACTGGACTCAGCGCCACCCCACCCAGGAAGAGTGGCCCGGCGGGAGCACGCACATGCTCCTGTTGTTTCCTGCCCAGCTGACTCTTCCCGGGTGGGAAAGGTGGGCCAGGCGGGGCCACATGGGGCACTGCTGCTTGTCTGCTTCTGAGGTTCCAGGAGGGTGGCTTCCCTACAGCGGTGGCTGCCCCCTCCAAGTACAGCTCACCTTCCG
Source organism: Pogona vitticeps (assembly GCF_051106095.1). Classification (NCBI taxonomy): domain Eukaryota; kingdom Metazoa; phylum Chordata; class Lepidosauria; order Squamata; family Agamidae; genus Pogona; species Pogona vitticeps. The sequence continues at coordinate 196,150,264 of NC_135785.1, read as the reverse complement.
GGGCCTCCCATCAGATCCTCGCTCCTGCCCTTGCAGTTGTAGCTCCGTTGCTCATGACAGCCCTGCCCGGCAGCCCTTGCCTCCTCCTTCTCCGGCAGGGAAAGCATCCCCCGCCGCTGGAGCCCCTTTTCCTCTTGTTGGCTCGTCTTGTTGGCTTGTCTTGGCCTGCCTAGAAATCTACCCTCCCACAAGGCACCCAGACTCCCGCCTGGTAGGAGCCCCCATCCAGCAGCCCTCCCCCCCCCCCGGCTGGTCAGAAGTTTCCAAAGAAGGCAGTGCTGCGCAACAGGAGGGCTCGCTGCCCCAGCTCGCTGCCCTGCCCTTCTGGCCAGCCCGGGGGGGGGAGCCAAGGGCTGCTGTGTGGGGGCGGCTAAGGGCTCCTACCCAGCAGGAGTCTGGGTGCCCCGCAGGAGAGGAGGAGAGGGGAGAGAAACAGGCAGGGAAGGGGCTACTTCTAGCTATTGCTGGAGCCCTAACTCGGGTGGGCGAACGGGCTGCGGGAGCACAGACAGGACCGAACGAGCCTGTTTCTCTCCTTCCCTCCCGTGGGGCACTGGGACTCCCGCCAAAAGCAGACAAACAAGCAAACAAAACCCCACCACCATCGCCAGCAGCTGGACTCCGCTTTCCTTCTTTTCCCTGCCCCCACCCCGGCCCAGCCCCACTGCCAGAGAAACTAGGTGGGTAAGCTCTGCTGGCTTGGCCAGGCGGAGGATGTGGGTGGAGAAGACCTCTTACCATTGCCCCTTTCAGGGGGTCATTTCCCGTCCTTCCCCCCGAGCATTAAATATTTGGGGGGGCAAGTTGGTTGGTTTGCCTCATCCTGGGGAGAAGCAAGCCCATGTTGAGATAGTGCCCCGCACAGCGAGGGGGAGAAAGTGTTGTGGCAGGGAAAGCAGCAGCCTGATGGAGAAACAACGTGGCATGATGCCCTTCCCCTCTCCTCTCCACCTTCGCTGCAGTTGCTCATGTTTTTTGGTTCGGGGAGAAGGTGCTTCCTAGTGGGTGGAGTGGGGGCTGACTGCTGTATATTTAGGCTCCAGGCTGCTGCAGCAGCTGTGTGCTTCCCGGGACCTCTTGCTGCTGCCGACCTTCTTATCTCACTTTCCCTCTTCTCTGCTCCCCTCCCTCCCTCCTGCCGAGCCCTGGCTGAGGCAATGTCTGCCTGGATAGGTGGAGTTCTAGGGGAAAGACGAGGAGGAGCTCCGCGTCTGGGAAGTAGGGCTGGTGGAGTCCCGAGAGAACCTGACCGCAGTGGTGCCCCACCCCCAACCGGTCCGCACATGGGGCCCGTACCCCCCCCCCAAATGGTCTGTGGACTGAAAAAGGTTGGGGACCGCTGACTTAAAGGCCATGTGTGTGTGGCCCAGGGATCGCTTTCTTTCAGGCAGATCTTATGATGAATTTATCATAAATTCTGCTCCTAAAAGCTAACTTGTTTTTTTCCAGAAAGGGTCTTTTTGCAAGGATATGACAATTGTGTAGTAGATTGTTCCATGTTTTTTAAGTGTAAGAAAATGAGAAGATCCAAATCAGGAGTGGTAGCAGATGAAGGATTACATAGTGCACATGTTTAGGCTTTTTGCCTGTTTTTCTGGATAAGACATTTAAGCAAATGCCAGTGGAGTGGGATACATGCAAGTTGCCTGCCTTCTCTGTGTGTTGTGTAGCCAGAGCACAAGAAGAGGCATCATTTGAAAAGCAAATCAAGCAAAAACAAAAGGAAAATAGAAAATAAAGACCACAAAAACATTGTAACACCTTAAAGATTAACAGCTATATTTTAATGTGAGATTTCATAGACAAATCCACTTTTTCAGACACATCTGCCTTTTCTAAAACTATTGTAAAGCAAAGTGTAAACCTCTGTATGTGTCTCTTTTACTTCTCATCTCAGACAAGTGGACTTAACTTAGGTCTTTCACATCCTGGGCATTACATGCCGTGCCACCTGTCCAGGACTGGGCAAGCTGTACATCCCAGATTGCCACCAGAAGGAGGCACTGGGAACACCACCAACACACATTTTTAATGCCTTATACCTAGAAAAGCCTGGGAGGAGCATAGTAACTTGGAATCATCTTAGCAGCACATCATTATTTTTTTAGGTCCTTGATAGGAAGATCCTGGGTGAAGAAATTGTGGATAATAAAGTGTCTGCACATGGTACTTCATCATCTTCAGAGAAGGACTTATATGGTCCGTGATTAAAAGACAGCAGAGTAGCACTTCTGATGAATGGCCAGCATGTATGCTGTTGTAACATTGGAGTATATAAACTCACATGTCAGCTTCAGAAGAAAGTAAATCTGTGCTAAATATAGGAGATCCACCTTTATCCATATGTATTTCTGCACTTTCCAGTCAAGCACTAAAAAGACTGAAGAGTTACAAATACAGTGTTCTCCAGAGAAAACCGAGACTTAGGGAGAGACTGCATTGACAATAGTGAAGGAAATGCTCCAGACGGGAACAGCCAGATTCATGTTATTTTTTATTGACTACACAGTGCAAAAGTTAGTGCAATCCAGTCTATAGTCCACCACCACCACCACATCCATAGCTGTTGTTTTTCCTTTGGGGATTCTACATTTTTGGAATCAAATGCATTCACATTAGTTCAGGCAGTGTGATGGCTTGAGCTGTTTTGGTTTTAAACCATTCTACAATGGTTTGGTTTTAAACCTGGCTACAACAGCAATGAGAGACACAAGCAGTGGGGAAATTGATTGCCTTTTGAATCTTCTCAGCCCTACACAGAGTACCTGGGTCTCCTCCGTTTCCCTTCTCTTTTCAAAGCTTGCTGTCCTTCAGGTGACTGAAGAGAGAAAAGAAGAAGAAAAAGAGCACAGAATCAACAGAGGAGGGTGTTTCCAGTCAGCCATGTTTCCAGCTTGTTAATGTACCTCTCTGAATTAGAGATGGGCACAAACCAGTTTGTTCCAGTTCATAAAGGCGGCAGCCCAGGTGCTGCTGCTCCCCTCCCCTGCCTCTTCAAATAATTCAGCCACTCACAAGGCGCAGCTTGCTTGCTTTTTCCAATTCCTTGGTTAATTTCCCAGTCACAAGCAAGAGCACAGATTTCTCTACCCTGTCCTTTTGTCTGAGTGGGAGATCGGCCAAGAGGGCAGGGCAGAGAAGCCTGAGCTGTTGCTGGGACTGGAAGAGGTGCAGGAAGCTACGATGCTGGGCCTGGCAAGTGGCTGATTGAACCAGAGGAGGCGGGAGAGGAAGCAGCAGCACCTGTGCTCCCACCTTTACAAACTGGGACACACCACTTCATGCCCATCTGTACTCTGAATTGATGTCTTCTACAAATCTGGGCAGCTAGAGCAAAGCTACCTTTAACAAGCCTGACAGAAAACATCCCCCTTTCTCCCTGCTGATTCCTCATTCTTCAGTCACCTAGCTAAGCAGTCCCCAACCTTTTTAGAACCGCGGACCAGCTGAGCCTCTTAGGAAGTGTGTGAAGTGGTGGGGGAGTGCGTGTGTGCCACCGCCACCATGAGCACTCCCCCACCCCTTTGCACATGTGCAGGAGTGCCTGCACGCACACCTACACACCCACGTCCACGTCAGTGCTCAGGCACATGAGTGAAGGGGTGGGGAGTGCTCACGCCGGCGCTGGTATGTGTGTGTGTGTGTGTGTGTGTGTGTGTGTGCAAAGCAGCTGTGGGGAGGGGAGTGTGTGCGGGGGGCAGGAGGTCTGTCTTCGCAGCCCGGTCTGGCTTAGGCCACGGACCATCACTGGGCCACGGACCAGGGGTTGATGACCTCTGACCTAGCTGTCCTATTACGAGGACAGCAGGCCTCTAAAAGAAAACAGGATAGACATAGAAAAAGGAAGGAAGAGTGAAACAAGCAGGCCCAGATACCAGGTGTGAGAAGAAAAGGGTTCAAATAGTTAACAAGCTGCAAGCAAGGCTGATTCCTCCTGTCTCCTTTCTGTGTAAACTAACCTGGGGAAACGTGACTTCCCGGGTGCAACTTTCAAAGTGAATCCATTTGCTTTTTTCCCACTGTGTAGTTGCACCCATACGTTTTTGCTGCTAATTCCAATTCACATCTAGTATTTAACTATAGTTTTGAAAAATCTGTTCATTACTTTTTGGCTAAAAAGTTATTTACATCTACCACAATGTGGTTAAAAAAGAGCAATTCCTAAGTAAGTAATGTAGCACAACAGCTAGTACAGGAAAGGCAAACCAATGAGTATTCCTGTTCACCCATTTCCTGGTTCATGCCTGTTGGCAGCAATTCTATCAGACTTCTGCTGTCAGACTTCAAGTCACATGATGCACAATATTCCTCCCACAGAAATCCTCAGCTTAATCTACAGCATTTCCCTGATGCAAGCTTGGAGCAGTGTGAGGGGAGGGAACTTGTTATAATGTGCAGTTGAAATCTAGCATTTAAGAAGATTATTGCATTTATAAATAACCTGGAAATCCAAAGTCATTGAATATAATGCCCAGAACAGATCAATCAAGTAGTTACCAAACCATCTGCCTCCTTTATTCACCGGGGAAATTGTCATATAACTCTTTGTATCAGCTGCAATGTCATAATTTTGATGTACTTAACACACCACTCAAAACCACTTGCATGTTTTTCTACTGCTGTGATGTTTCTGTGTTTTGTATAATTGAGATGAGTAATCATGCAATCACACAGCATTAAACATACAGCAGAAAGACATTTGTTTTGTAAAACAGTCAGACAACAGACCAAGGTTTCAACAGGAGCTAGCTAAGAACAGCTAAACAGGACATATCCATCCAATCCATGATCGTTATTTCTTACTGTGGCTGCTGTTCTGAGGAAAAATAAAGGACAACTCTGTTCAAAAGATACAATATCTTGTTAGGAAAGAGTCAGAACTGTCTGAGGCCTTAATCATTAAGATCACTGCTCTCTCATATACATTGTGCATTTGTCATCCATTGTGAAGGATTTTGCTTTTTGAATCTGTTTCTTAAAACATGATGTGTGGTGTCTTCCTAGAATACTAATTATAGGCTGAAAGCCTGTTGCCTTGAGTTATGCCACATAAGGCTTATGATGTCATCAGCTACAGCATTTTTTTTAGAAGTAAAACCTTTCCTATTTCCACCACAATCCTTGAAAAGTCCTGAGACTGCCATGGGATCCCTTTCATTTATTTGCATTAAGCCATTGGGGACCATGTGATGTGGGAGGAATTCTTTAAATTTTGAAAATTGCCACCACCAGTACGATTTTACCAGCAGTGACAATTTTCAGAAACTAACTAATTTCCCTCAGCCCCCAAGGGCTTCTCCATGACAAAAGGGATGTCATGGGGACCTCTGAGCCTTTGGGGAGAGGGGTGGAACAGAATGCTTTTATTTCCCCCCCAAAAAAAATCGCCATGGCTGATGATGTCATTAGCCTTAGGTGGCATAAGTTACAGAACAGGATTTCAGCCACTGTGTAAGAAAATGATTGATATTTAGAAGCAGCCTCTTTGTTTAAGGAAATTTTAAGTAGCCATTTTGTTCTTTGGCATCTACAGCCAATGCCATGATGGCCAATGCCATGAAACTTCCTTCAGCTTTCAAATCTCCTGTAGCACTCCACACCATGCAAAGAAATGGCTCTGCAGTTCTTTTGGCTTGGAGGGGATAGCAGGATCTACAGCAGTTCTGGTGGATTCTGGACTGAAGTATTTTATATTTAGGTATAGTTTAGTATAATGCCTGGATAAAGAAAAGGACAAGGAAAGCAGAAGGAAAAGAGAAAGATCAAAACATGAGACAGATTAACATAAATGAAACCATAGACTGTAGTTTGCATGATGTTAGCTGAGCTGTCAGTTGTGGGACCTTCTGGAGATCATTTATTCATAGGGTTCTTACATGTTGGAAGCAACATGGGAACACAAAAATAGCAAACATTTTGAATAGTTCAAGCCACACAGCATGATCTCCAAGTGCTTGAGTACATTTTTCCTCATGCAGCATAGCTTCTAGCATTCCATAAATGTGTTTTTAGCAGTGCAGCACATACATTGCCTAGAGCATCACAGATCACTTACAGACAAAGCAAAATCTAGTTAAGAATTTTCCAAACGTTTATCACATCCATTATGGTCTTTAGATACAGCTTCTGAACTCATGAAGAGGTTCTAATGCAGCAGTCAATACAAATGTATAAATAGTACTTGGTGATTTGCTTCCTGCTTCCCCACCCCCATCGCTGTCAAAGAATCTCATGCAGATGCCTGTGTAGTTCTTCTTGGAGGAAGTGTAGAGAAACCGGCAGGGTGGTTCACATGACCAGAATAGATGCTTACTGGCATGTTGCTACTCCACCTCATATGTGTTCTTTTATTTAACGCACTGTGTCTGAGCCCCATCTCATCAGCAGAGAAAAGAGGCAAACCCAGAATCCTGTTTAAGAAAACTGTGCATAAGGACAACCATGCAAGCGGTTTCGCCCTCTCACTTGCTATTAAACACATGATGAGTTATCTAATGGTTCTTTAACCAGATGAAACAAGGGTGTGTGATGGACAGTAAGCAGCACAGGTAAGACAGCTTGCCCATTATCACTACCTGGTCTTTACAGCATGCTGGCTCCTGTGACCAACAACAGACCTAATTTTGATAAAGCCCATTCCCCCTCTTTTCCATCCCAACTGTATCCATGCCTTTGGAGAGAAACAGTCTCTGAAGAGAGAAGAGCCATGTAAATGTGAGAGGCAAAAGCTGTCGAAAAGATAGATCTCACCCTTGTTTACAGCCATCTAAACCAGTGATAATCATCACACCAGGTGGAAGCAGAGCTTGGAAATGACAGGAATCAAACTACAAAGTTCCAGAACCCAAGCCAATGGGAGTTGCATTCCGAAAAACTAAGTTTCCCAAGGTCTTCACAACAGTTCAAAAGGTTAATTATGATACAGCAAGGAAATCCCAAAGCTGGAAAGTAACAATTAACTTGAAATAGACAATTAAGTCAGTGCTTTGGATAAGAGAGGAGCAATTCAGATTAAATTTTATTTAAATTTAAGATTCTTCAGAAATATGTATTTTACTGAAAAATAAATATCTTCACAAAAAAATAGTTTGGAAAAAGGCAAGCTTTATATGTAACGAATAAATAAACAAGCTTTTGTTGTTATACACTGTTATACAGTTGCTTCTGATTTACAGCACCCCTATGAAGGAATAGCCTTCAAAGGTCCTGCCGTGGACAGTCCTGCTCCCAGCACACATAAGTCAGAAGCAAATAGCAAACACCAATAAACCTATGTATAGGAATAAGAATACAGGGGGGACTGTACTATTAGGCAACTGTAATTCTGTGAATGTCTTAATTCTGTGAATTTCTTTGTCTTAATTTCTTAAGACAAAGCCTCTTTCAGTTCTGATGCATATATACTGTAGAACAAATGAGTGTAAACATGGTCACTTTGCTTTCTTTATTTAATTAGCCTTATGGAGCAAGGTTTAAAGATTTTTAAACAACAGATAATAAAGACTGATTGGAAGGAGTTAGTAGTCTTTTTAAAATATCAAGATGGTGGTTTTGTGTTCTGCGCTACACAGGGACTCCTCATCTGTCCCCAGAAACTGAATTTTGACCAGTCCCTGGATATATTGCTGGGATCCACTTGAGTATCAATAAGTTATAAAAGGATAAGGAAAAGAGATGGGTTTATAAGAGGGGGACAGAGAAACCAAGGGAAGAATTTTGGGGGAGTGCCCGATGGGTTTCCAAAAATTCATGTGACTGCTTCCTTCTCTCCAGAGTTCAAAATAGAGAGAGATGTGGTAGAGGAAAGGCATAAACTTAATAGATGAGATATTTCAACTTTTTTTCCTTGTAAGACTTTGCTGTAGCCATCTAACTTACACAGCAGTTTAGCATCACCCTAACTGTTAATTTGCCCACTCCAACTTTAATGTAACTGAATTAAATTTGGGGGCACACTAACTACTAACTGAAGTGTTGACCATTTTCTACTAACACCAATCAAATTCCAGATTATAATGGTATCCATCCGAGAGTTTTGAAAGAACCCAAATGTGAAATTGTTACCTATTTTGTCAGCTGTTTAGCAACACTCCTAAGATGCCAGAGGACTGGAGATTGGCTAGTGTAATACAATTTTTAAAAGGGGGGGTTTAGAAAGGTACAGACCAGGTAGATTAGTCTCATTGCCAGTTAAATGAGCAGAAAGCTTTATTAAAGATAACATTATCAAGCAGAGAAAAAGACGAGCCTTATTGAAAGAGAATCAGCATGGGTTTTGCAAAAGTAAATTCTGTCTTACTAATCTTGTAGAGCTCTTGTGGGGATCAACAAATATGTGGAGAAGGGTAGTGCAGTAGACAGTAGGGATGAGCACCATATTTGTTCAAAGGCTGAAATGCTAACTGAATCAGAGTTGTTTAAGTTTTTCCAAGGTGGCCACATGGCTGAGCAAAGCTCCAAGGGACACTCAAAGGGCGAAGCAGCATCCACTCCATGGATTGTTCATTTTAAATCTAGCAATTGGAGGGTTGAAAATGTGAAAATTAAATGGACATGGCATGAAACAAAAGTGGGGAAAGGGGAATCAAAGCTAACAGTATCTTATATGGAGGATGTAAATCTTGTGCCAAAGAAGAAGCCTGGCAGCTTCCGCCCCTGCAATGAACTCCCTAGCCTCACCTACCCACTCTGATAACTGGGGCAGTGTGGAGGTTCTCTGAGTCTCTCTGCCAGTTTGGATTGCATTGGAAGGTCTCAGGGTGGGTTGGGCACCAATTTGTGCTTCTTTGTTCAGAATTAGACCAGTGCACATATGTAATAGGCACTGTTCACTTTGAACTTTCACAAGGCCTTTTTGCTGGTCCCCTAACCCCTGAACAATTCCTAAGCAAGCCAAGATGTCAGAGAATAAATGTTCTTATGCTTTGTTGACTGGTTAAATGAACAGGAAATCTGGAGGGGAAAACCAAACAGACATTTCTTTAAATGGAGCAAGGTAAATCGTTGCATCTTGCAACCTGTGTTTTTTGTAAACTTGTTTGCAAATGTTCTGGATTCAGACAAGAAGTGTAGTAGTCAGCTTTGCAAATGACACATTATTTCTAAAAGTCATACAGATTATGAAGAACTCTGAAATACAGTGATTTCTAAAGTGGATACATGCATATTAAAATGGAAAATGCAGTTTAATGCAAGCAAGTATAAAGTGCCACAATTTTAAACAAAAGATCCTAACTTCACAATTATTCTAATGGCATCTGAGAGACCCACGACTGACTAACCAGGTTAGAGGTGTGATAGACGCAGAATGAAAACCATGCATAGTAGTGACTGTGAGACTCTTTGGGATCATTAACAAAAGAATCAAAGCTAGAGCCCTCCATTTCATACCTTTACACACATGTATAGTGTGACCATACTGGGAACACAGTGTACTCCCTCAAAATACTAGAACCTACTGAAGTGAATAGTGGAGTTTCGTGACAAGGAAAAAGTACTTTTTCTACCACAAGATAGTGATTGCTGCCAGTGTGGATGGTTCTTGAAATGGGCTTACATAAACTAAGAAATGGCAATATGTTACCTCCACTAACAGGGGCAATACACCTGCAAATATAATTTGCTGAGGAACATAAGTTTAAGGTTGCTCGTTTTAGAATAAATTTTATGGAATTCCTGAATCGTGAGAAAGACAAGCAAAGGCAGCTTTGATTGCATTTTATCATCCTCTGAGGAGACTTGAATTAGATCAGTAAATATGACAGGGCTTTCTCGGTAGAACCAGTCTCACAAGTGTGGTGTATTGTAGTAACGGTGAGATTTCCTCCACAGTAAAATGAGGAATAATGCAAAACATAGACAATGAAAATAATTATTTGAAAATTGTGGAATATCCTTGTCAGGGGCTGTGTTTATAAGAGCTTTGAGTGGAAAAGAAAACATGATAAACAACAACTAGATCCTGCTAAATTTGTGATTACCAGATATAGAGGATCCATGCAGAATAATTTTCTCCTTGTTTCTCAGCATTTTAACAGCATCAGGTTTCCCCTCCTTTTATGCAATTATAATAGCACTCTATATGTAAAACAAAATGTTTTACTGATCCTATATAAAAGCCTGCTGCTTTAAATTCAGGTTGACTAAGACTGTTTTCCAAAATCTTCCTAGTAGGAAAAAAAACCTTCAACTTTACCATGCAGCCACTTTTCACTGGTCCATGACTGTCCATAATGGCTTTTATCCTGTACAAAAACTAAATTCTTAATTAATCTGAGAAATGCTGTGAGCTATTTACCCTCTACTGCTTGAGATATAATGAGTAGCCAAAGGTTAAAAGAACACAATAGTTTGATACTGGATTCCCCTAGTCCAAAGGATGCCTGATTAGCCAATCCATCGAACAAAGTAGTATTGATAAAACTCTCTGTGGTGTTTACTACTTCTTCTGAAAGGCCCTTCTGGAGTAGAAATTTGGAGATAAGGCTGTTAAACCTGTTCTCTGTGGTCGACTGTGGCTCTCCTGTTGGAAAAAGACTGTAGGCTGTGGCATTTAACTCTTCTGGATCGAGACAGAAGCCATCGAGTGTCCTCTCAAAAGCAACCTCCGTTAAGTCAAGACCAGCCACAGAAGATGGGGAGGCACAAGGAATATCTCTGACAAGTCTGTAATTTTCCATCCACTCCTTAAGCCACTCAATCCTGCAGTCACATTCCCAGGGGTTCCTGAAAAGGTAGAGTCTCCCTATGAAGTAGACAGGCTGGAAGACTGAGAAAGGCAAGGTGGTTAAATTGTTACTGTTCAAGTGCAAAGACACCAAGCTTGTGAGGTTTTCAAAAGCCCCTTCCTCAATGTAGCTGATCCGGTTTCTGTCCAAATACAAAACTTCCAGTTCAAACTGGTCCCGGAACCAAGTATGGGAGACATTCCTGAGGAGGTTTCCACCAATGTTGAGCATCTTCAGTCGCTGCAGACCATCAAAGGAATTTTCAGGGAGATCGCTGATAAAATTGTCATTTAAATAAAGGTACTCCACTTTCTTACAATCCTGAAATGCCCTGTCATGGATTACATTTATTCTGTTGTCTTGCAGATTGAGATATTTCAGTCGGGTCAGACCCAGGAGGGAATTATAAGCTACAGCTTCTATCCTGTTTTTCTCCAGATAAACATGGGTCAAATTCTCCATCCCTCTTATAGCTCCTGGAATCCTTCGGAAGTTGTTCTGAAAGCAAAAGAGTTCCCTAAGAGATGGAAGCTCTATAAAAATCCTGTCTGGAATATTGAAAAGGTTGCAGTCTGCTAAATCCAGTCTTACTAGCCTCTTGAGCGAAGTGAATGTCCTCGTATGCAGATACCGAATGTATTCGTTATGGGCCATTCTTAGCTCTGTCAAGCTAGCTAGCCCTTTGAAAGCTCCAGGAGTGATGAAAGATATATTGTTGTGACTTAATGAGAGTGATCTGAGGGATGGAAGGGTACCGAATGCCCTCTCAGCAAGGAATTTGATGCTGTTTTTATCCAGGTTAATAGAGTAGGCTTCACAAGGAAACTCACTGGGGATCTGCGTAAGGCCAGCTCGGTCACAAAGGATGGAGCAGCTCCTCTCTTGAGTGCACACACAGCTGACAGGGCAAGAGCGAACACAGGCCCACACAGAGCAGACGCGGGGGATGCAAAGGAAAACTGGGAAGTAAGTGTGTCACCACAGAAAGCAAGGGAAGGAGAAGAGAGAAAGCAGAGATTAGTGAACATTAGGGGCATTGAAACACAAAAGGTTCTGAATCATCCATGCAGCAAATGAATCTAGAAACCAATAATCCAATGGAATGAAACACTAATGGAGAGAAGGTTCCATACATTTTGGAAGAATGGAAGTATACTAAACCTTCCCTAGATCTTGTGACGTGATAAGAGTTTAGCAAAACCAACCATTCCTCTTGGCATACTTTTGATACGGAAGGAAGTGCCCTCATTTACAGAATTAGAACATGTCCCCCATCCTCTAGCCATAATTCCAGGGTGTTGCTGGAACCAAGCCTAGGACTCTTTGGCCTGGGCAAAGCTGGGAAGGGAACAGGGAAGTGTGCCATGAACACTCTGCAGGCTAGCCAATGGATTAGGACAGTGATGAGACTGTGCAGACAAGGCGGACATTTAACCACCATGCAAGTCCATAAATTGCACCAGCTTATCTTCTGACGGGACCATATGTTGTTTCACTCTGAATAAGTCAAAAAGATTATTCTAGTTAGTTTGAGCAAATAATTTAGGATCTTAGGTTAAGGAGCTATGGGCGAGAGAAGACAACACCTAGTGCATATTTTGTGACAATGCTAATGCGTATTGACTTAAGTCACAGTTCAACACACAGAATTGTGCACCAGGTCAAACAGCTCTCTAAGGAGTCCCAATTTGCTGGCAAGATTTATGTATTCACTCCCCCAAAAGTAAATCTGCCATAGGAATATAGCCATTTGATGACAAACGCCATCTGATTAAAACAGAATGACTCTTTTGACTATAACTTTGAGCAGAGGAACTGCGTGGGGTGGGGTTGCTATTTAAACTCTTTCCCTCCCACTATTTCCACTCAAAATTGCCCCCCTTCACATCAGACAAGGAATGTACAGTATTGTCTTTGAAGGTCTGTCCACACTGGCATATAGATATGATATATGGATCACTGAGGGCATAGTTTGGCTTGGGGAAAAAAGACTTCATCCTCTGGAGTTTCTACTTTGAACAATCCATCCTTCCCCTTTAAGAGCTGTCACACAACTTTCTGGCCCAGCAGTAAAGCATGCATTCTTTTCAGCAAGCTTATTGTTTAGCTGGAGGATAGCAGGCTCCACCAGCTGCAGATTCTGAGGGAGAATTTGAGAGAGAAAGTGGGAGGAGTAAAAGGGAAGGGAAGCAGGGAGGAGGAAGGGAGAAAATGGAATGGTGTCAACAGAGTGAGAGAGGAGCAATGTAAAAAAAACCAAATTCGCTGTAGAGGATCAGGGGGAATTCTTAACTGACAGCTGATTAGGCTACAAGGTGTTTTGTTTTGTTTTTTCTGTTCAGATAGGTGGAGCACACCAAATGGTACATCACTACTCCCCACAACCTCAACAGACCCTTTGTAGCCTGATTCATCCCACATTCAAAATGGCCAGTCTGGAGAGGCCCTCTGTTCCTTTTAATCTGCAGCTAGAAAAGCTGCAGGAGAGCAACTTTGAATAGAAAATTGGCAGAAACATACCCTTTTTCAGGCTGTTCTTCAAGGAGCTATATTTCATTTCATCCCTACATGCTGTATTAATATTGGCATTTAAAGATATTTCCAATAGAAAATAGAATCTGACTTTTTAATCTTTTTGTTGTTGTCTGGGGAATCACAGACATCCTAGATGATGCTCCAAATTGCTAATGGATTTTGGGGGACCCAAGGGAAAAAAATCAGTTAAAAGCTTTACAAATTAAATGTGTGTCTGTATGTAAGCTTATGGAATTTAAAGGACTGCACTACAGCAATTATCTTATTAAGTGCATACATATACCTTAATTTTACATTGCCTGTAAAATTCCTCCTGTAACAGCTTGGAGGTGAGATAGGATTCTTAATCAAGTGGGTTATAAGACTAAATTAAAACATCTCACTCAAAACCTCTTACTCTTGTTTTTATTAAAGTATAAGGAAGTGAGCAATATACTTCCAGAAACTCTCCTCAGTCCTACACAGAAGTGCAAAGGAGACATGGTAATATAAGTTTGAAGTCTGCTGCAGTTCTTTACATTCCGAAACTCACGCCAGAGTTACTCGTTCTCAGTAGGCTAGCCCATGGTCCATTCAGACCATAATTTACCCCCTTCTGTTTAAATAGCTTGGGGACAATTAATTATATGATGATTCACAAACCTCACAACAAATCACAACACTCAGGATGAGCAGGGAGAAGCTAGAATGGTTTCTAAGGTCCCTCTTGCTGAGACACCGTTGTTATCATTAGAATGCCTCTGGCAGCAGAAAGAAAGGCCAGATTTCATTGGTGACTGCAAAGCTGGACTTATAGACAGAGACCTATAAGGGTGGGGAATCTTTTGACCCTGCAGATGTAAGACTGGAGGTTCCATCATGCCTGGCCATTGGCCATGCTGGTTGAGGCTAATGGGAGTTTGATACCTGGAGAACCACCAGTTTTACACCCCCACCAATTTAAGAGGATTAACCCTGGACCATCTAGCTCAGTAATTACATAGACTGGTGCCAGCAGCACCCTGGAGTTTCAGAAAAGGGGGAAGGTCCTTGTCAGCTCTACCTGCATTACCCTAGTGACTAAATCTGGGATGCAAATCTTTGTTCTACCTTCGAACTACAGCCCTACTTAAGCTAAATTAAGTGTGGACAGATTGCTCTGCATCCCCTTCCCACCCCACCATTGCAGGTTACAATGTATAAATAGAAATATATACATATATATGTGAATATACAGTATTTATATTTTTTAGCTTTACTGTGTCAGCTCACCAGCTGCATATAATTTTGGGGAGGGAGCATTTCATCTCCCAGAAGCTCACAATATATGCAACTGGATAGAATACACATTACATACATTTGCTGGTCAACTTCTCTTGGCACAATAGTCTGCATTCAAAATCACCTGCCTGCACAGTTACAACACAATCTACTACTATTTCTTTAGATCTCAATTCATACAAATCATATCCACAATAAATTCCCTGAAAAGGTTAGGCATGCCATGCAAATAAAAAGAGGATAAACTGAGTCAAAGGAACATTAGCCTGAATGTTAGGTGCTTCCTTTACCCCATTTTACCTCACTGTATGAGGGAATTGGCAATGTTTTTCATTCCCCTTTTGCTCAGATAGTTAAAGTAATTAAAGCCAGTCTCAATATAACAAAGTGGTTCTGTTCTTCACATCCTGACTTGACTTATGCAGCAGGCATCCATATATTGCAAATTGTACAAAGCAAAAGATAATTGAACTACATCCATTTTGGAAATTTTACACTGAATGGCAGAGTACAGATACATACTGTACTGGACTAGCAAGTCAGCAAATGGATACACAGGTTTGGGACGACCGGATCATGTATTTTCTCTTGTATAAAAGAGTTCAAGAACTGGCTCTATTTGTCTAATCTATATACCAAGCAAGATTTAGAAAAGTAAAAAACAAAATTGAAGCTGAGGTGTTATTGAAGGGCAGGAGAACAAAAAAGGGATTTTGTAGCTATAAGTGGTAAATGATACTCACCTGGCAAATTTTGGATTAAAAAACGGATTAACTGCACTGAGCTTTTGGCAGAAATGTGACAAATTATTTCAGAATAAAAGAGCTGCTAATTATAGAAGTTGCTATTGAATCCCACAGAATGAATAGTACACTTACCATTTAAAATGATGACAAACATTACCCTGATTATTCACTAGCGGCATCTCAAGTCTGGCAAGCAATTTTCCAAATCTAAAATCAGACAGAAGCAAGAATGGATACCATTCCCATGTAAGCATCACAATAACTTACCATCTTAATGCTTTTTAACATGCCATCTGGTGATTTAAAATGCATTCTATTCCCAACGTCATGCCATAAGTGATTTTTCTGTGTCCTACTTAACCTTCCCAGTCAGTTTTTTTTGGGGGGGTTGTTTGTTTGTTTGTTTGTCAGAACAAAAGAGATCCACCAACCCATTTGTCCATGTTTATTAAAACATAAAGCATCTCCCCTTGAACCCACTGGGAATTACTCTCAAATCATTTTGGATAAGATTCAGTCTTCAACTATGTTTTTAGGAAATACCTGCCCAATTCAGTGGATGGAAACAATGAAAATCACTTTTGCCTCTAACAGCTCACAACAAGACTGCCAAAGAAATGGAGGCTCAAAGGAAATTAGAGAAAGAAGAAGTGGAGGCGCCTTGCTTACCTGTCATGGTGGCAGCTGTGCTGTCCTTTGTTCCTCCAGCGCAGCTCTTCTGGAGAGGATGCATTTTTTTCCCACTCTCAAAAGCTATCATTTAATGGCAGGGAAATCCTCCGTATCAGGCGAGGATTAACAGAGATGGAAGACTTTGTCTGTTCTGTAAAGCTCCTGGATTGCTGACAAATCCATCAGAAAATATCAGCCAAAAGCTGGCCCTCAGCCACCCTCAGCATCACTAGGAATAATAGTAATAATAAAAATAAAAATAATAAAAGCCTTCAGTCTCCGTGCTCCATTACATAATGGAAGAAGGAAAGGGCTTAATATAATTATGGGTGAGGAAAAAGATGTATGATTTTAGCGGACACTATGATGGAAGACCAACACATCTGCTTTCTTCCAACAAGCAAATTTTTAAAAAACTGGGGGAGGGGAGGAGAGATTCTGAAGAGATTAGGAAAAATATTATGAAGAGGCTGCAAGTTACAGTATAGAATGACCTGACAGGGGAAGACAGTTGTCATCTCTCTCTCCCCTACCTATGTACCTACCTACCAATCACCCCACTTTTGAATTTTAAAACTTAAATTTTAAGGAATGATGGGCATGGAAGGGAAGTGGGCCAGGGCATAGATCATGGAAGAGAAAGATGCCACTCTTTCAGCGGGGGTTCAAAATGCCCTTAAGGCTACAGCTACAAACCCACCCAACCCCTTTCCAATTGGCATCTGCTTCAGCCTCCCTAACTTGCTGTCCTAAAACTGGCTTGGCTGGGCTGGGCTAGCAAGGGGCTGCATGAGGCCTGTGGTGGTTGCAAGGAGGAACTGGGTGAATCACAGGGTATGGCAGTGGACACAGTCACTACAGTCCAGGCAGTGATGAAAGAGGCTCTTTTGGACAGAGGGACCAACACAGATTTCCTCTCCTGGCACCCTGCTGCTTGAGACATCTGCATCACTCTGTCTAATGGTAAGACCGGCTTAGGCTTTTTAGCTGTTTATTCTTGTTGGCAGTTTCAACTTCACACCTGTTTTATCATACCTTAGTGGTACAGCTTGCTGCAAAACAGTGTTGTCCATTTACTTAACGGTTTGCATTTGATCTGAACCACACAGTTGTGTTGCCATCTTGCGATACATCAGAAGTACCACTTCTTTTTTTTAGTGCATATGCCAGGAACAGCTGGGGCATTTAATCAGGAAGGTCAATATATTGTGAAAATGAGGAATTGTGGTATCTGTTGTTCTTCTGGAAAATCAGGCCTTGTAGTTTGTGCCTAGAATTAGCTGACCAAAATGTAATTGAACGTTGGCAAACACCTGTGCATTATCTCTGTGAGAAATGAAACTTCAAGGCTAGATTGAGGTCACTCCTTGCTACAGAGTAAGTTAGCAGAATGGTTTCAGCTGAGTGAAGGGAGGGGGAAGACGTTACTCTGTTCTTTGTGAAAGTTCAGAGAAACTTGATGCCTGATTGGCAGACCTTCTGGAAGAGTCTGGCACAGATGGAACAGATGTTTGAAGGCTGTTCACTGTTCTGGCACTGTGACCAACTGCCAGTCTCGAGGTAGTCAGATCAGCCGGCCCTCCACTCTAAAACTGGTGCTGTTGAATGCCAGGTCTGTGTCCAATAAGTCCCAGATTATACAAGATCTTATTCTGGAGGAGGATGTAGACCTGGCGTGCATATCCGAAATTTGGATGGGCAGGGAAGGGGGAGTTCCTTTGACCCTTGCCTGTCCGCCCGGTTATGCCGTCCAGCACCAGAGTAGACTGGAGCGGCAGGGGGGAGTAGCCATTGTTTATAAAAATACCGTGGAGGTTATTAGGCACTCTTTGGTGGTGAAGCTGGGTCTGGAGGCCCTCCACGTGTTGATTGGGGCCAGGGATGGTATTGGGATCTTGCTGGGTTACCGCGCTCCCCACAACCCAGCCACCTCCTTACCAGAGCTGGCAGACTTTGTCTCCGTGGCATTGTTGGAGTCCCCACAGCTTCTGGTCCTGGGTGACTTCAACATCCATGCGGAGGCAGAGATTGCCAGTCCAGCTCTTGAGTTCTTGGAAACCATGGCTTCCTTGGACATATTCCAACATGTTAACAGCCCCACCCACGTGGACGGTCACATGCTAGACCTGGTGTTCTCCACTGAGCGGAGCGAGTGTGGTCTGATGGTGACTGATCTTGTTTCAGTTCCCTTGTCATGGTCAGATCACCACCTAATAAAATGTAACCTCTCAGTGGCTCTCCCGCAGGGAGCAGGGACCTATTTTAATGGTCCACCCTCGAAGGCTACTGGATCCATTGTGATTCCAGGATACCATGAGAGGGATTCCAGCTGGTCTGTCTGGCTTGTTGATCTGTCTGGCTCTGGTTGATGGCTGGCTGGCTGTAGATACGATCGCTCCTAAACGCCCTCTCCGTCGCAGAGCTTGGCCAGGGCCCTGGTTTAATCAGGAACTGCGAGCTATGAAGCAAAACAGGAGACGGCTAGAGTGCAAATGGAGACGAAAACCAATGGTCTATAATAAGAAAGCTGTCAAGATCGCGACTAACCACTACCTTGCTAAGGTGTGGGCTGCTAGACGATCATATTTCACTAACCAGATAAGCAAAGCTTCAAATCAGCAGGTGGAACTCTAACGTATAGTTCGTGATCTATCTGGAATTGGTCTAAGTGACAGGCTCCTACTAATATCTCACCTGACCAATTTGCAGCATTTTAAAAATCTAAAGTGGAGGCCATCCGCCAGGATCTCTCTCCTTTTTTAAATACAGTGGATCAAGCAGAGATGTCCAGCACTCCATCCTGCCCAGTGAGATTTGAATCCTTTCAGTCTGTGATGCCAGACATGGTGGACAAAGTGCTTGATCGCTGTCAGGCCACCACCTCTTCCCTTGACCCTTGCCCACCCTGGCTAATCAAAGCAGCCAGGCCTATAAAAACAGAATGGGCCATAGTGATAATTAATGGGTCTCTCCAGGAGGGCAAGGTTCCCTTGGCCATCAAGGAGACGCTCATTAGGCCCATCAGGAAGAAACCAAATTTGGTGGAGGAAGATATTGGCAGTTAAAGGCCCGCCGCCAAAGTTTCTTTCCTTAGCAAAGTGGTGGAGAGGGTGGTGGCTGATCAGCTTCAGGCTCTTTTGGACAAAACCAGTGCGCTGGATCCATTCCAGTCAGGCTTCAGGCTGTGCCATGGCACAGAAACAGCACTGGTCGCACTGTTGGATGAACTGTTGAGGGAGGCTGACCGGGGCGAAATGTCCTTGTTGGTCCTCCTCGATATCTCAGCCGCCTTCAATACCGTTGACCACAGTATCCTCCTGGGGAGGCTCTCTGAGCTGGGAATTGGTGGCCTGCCGCTTGCCTGGTTCTGATCCTTCTTGGAGGACCGTCCCCAGAGAGTACAACTTGAGGAGAGTGTTTCGGCCCCGTGGAGTCTCAACTGTGGGGTTCCTCAAGGATCAATCATCTCCCCAATGCTGTTTAACATCTACAGTATATGAGGCCGCTGGGTGGGGTCATCAGGAGGTGTGGGGCTTCGTGCCATCAGTACGCTGATGACACTTAGCTCTACATCTCCTTTTCACCTACCTCAGTGGATGCCGTTCTGTCCCTTCAGCGCAGTCTGGAGGCTGTGCTGCAATGGAGGCAGCTGAATGGGTTGAGGTTGAACCCGGACAAGATGGCGGTCTTGAGGGTGGGTGGCCCCTCCATTGGCAGTTTGGGAAACTCCCTCTCTTTTGGGGGGTGACTCTCACCGCAGAGAGTGTGGTGCACAGCTTAGGGATACCTCTGGAGCCGTTGCTTACCATGGAAACCCAGGTGGCGTCCATGGCCCGCTCCGCCTATTTCCATCTGTGGTGGATTGCCCAGCTGTGACCCTATCTTGATGGTGGGGCTCTCAGCACTCTCATCCATGCGCTTGTAATCTTGAGATTAGACCACTGTAATGCGCTCTACATGGGGCTACCTTTGAGATTATGCGGAAGCTTCAAATGGTGCAGAATGCGGCGGCCAGACTCCTTAGTGGGGTGAGAAAGTACCAGCATATCTCTCCCACTCTGGCTGCCTTGCACTGGCTGCCCATTTGTTTCCGCATTGACTACAAAGTGTTGATGATGACGTATAAAGCCCTAAACGGTTTAGGACCTCGATACCTGGCAGATCGCCTTCTCCCACCTAGATTTACCTGAATCACTCGCCATAGCCAGGAGGGACGATTGAAGGGCCTAATGCTGAGAGAGGCCCGGAGGGAAAGAACAAGAAACCAGGCCTTTTCGGCAGTGGCCCCTCGGCTCTGGAATAACCTCCCATCAGTGATCCATCTGGCTCCCTTGCTGGGTGTTTTTAAGAGCCAATTAAAAATTTGGCTCTTTCAGCAGGCCTTCCCTCCTGTCAATACTTGACTTTATTTTTACTATAATTTTCTGTTTTCCTATCCGGAGCACTACTATCATTACTAATTACTAATGTTTAGAATTGTTTTTAATTGTTTTTAACTGTTTTAGCTTATAATGTTTGATGGAACCCACCCAGAGTAGACTTTGTCTAAAAGGGCAGGATAGACATCTAATCAATAAATAAATGACAACTGGAATTTTAGGTATAAGAATGGGAATAGAAGTTGTTTAGTTTAGCCTAGTTGTCTCTTAGGAGAATGCTATGCTCATTTGCTGTTTTGCTACACAACTTGCACTCTGAAGTAATGCTGAAGCTATGCCACGATGTAAGTGTTACCATAGATTACCTAGCTTTCTTGGTTTATGGGGGGGATTGTTCTGAAACTGTTTTGTCTCAATGTTTTGGTTACTCATTTTCCTCCATAAGCCTTTTTGGTTATTCTGCAACTGGTAAAACAGTTGTGAAGTTCTTGTTCTTTTTGATTTTTTACTATCTTCAGTAAAATATAATTTTTGCAGCTGTTTGGTTCTTCTAAATTAAGAGGATTGATGGTACTAAAACCAGACTTGCATTGACCATCTATTTGTGCCCTGTATATTTTGTGGGTATTTTTAGCATTCCTATCACACAGAATTGGCATAAGGAGTTCAAGTGCTTAATCTCGTGGATTTTTCCTTAACTCCCTGCAAGCACTGCTTAGTCAATGGACTAAGGTGTTGGGAATGTACCAGGCACAAAGATTTTTCTCTGCCATCAGCATGTTTGGCACTCCTGGATTTTACCCACACTAGGACAAACAGGGTAGTGTGGCTAAGTGGTTAGTGTGGTATAATCTCTCTGACCTGACCTAGGATAATAACAAGAAGGACTCTGCTTCTGCATATGGTACATTCAAAAGGTATGTGTATTGGTAGCTAATCGTTTGTGGGCAGTCTCCCAGCCCATATTTTCACACTTCATGGAAACTGGTCCTTTTTTGTACTATAATTCCCAAAGTGGCTAAACTATCAAAAGACATAATCTGTTTTAAAATTGAAGCAAGACAATAAATCTACCAATTTAAAAGAAAAACTAGTATCAGCGCTTCTTCCAACAGGATGTATCACTAGAAAATCATCAAAGTCAGGCCACTGATAAAGTTGTTCTCAAGCATTTGAGTATAGCTTGGGAAAGATACTTTTGGGGAACAGCTAAATCAGCCCAAGTACATTCATTGAAAAAGAATGATTTGTATGAGAACAGGACAGAAGCAAAAATATTGGATTGAGATCTGAGTCAAAGACAATTCAAGTATCTAAAATGAGCAGGGAAAAGCCAAAGTAGACAGATTACATGAATGTGAAATAGTAGCATGACAGAGAAGGCAAGAAAGGTAACTGCTTTGTTCATTGACGGCTGTAACATGCAATTTTGTAACAATTCTCCAATCATAGTGCTTACAGAGAGGGATTATATGAAAAAGCACAGGACCTCACAGGTGCTTAACCAGATGATTAAGCTTTATCTTATAATGGAAGTTGTGGCTAGAGGGAACAACAAATCACAGATCAGTCTCCTCAATCATACTGAACATTCCACTCACATTTAATTGAAAATTAGAACCTTTGTTCAGCACATTTCTCTGTTCAGTGTTGAAGATCAGGGGTGAAGTTGGGCCAGACACACAAACACAGTGCGGTGGTTTGATGGAGAGCTTGTTACAGTTCAAAAGTGTTTCAGGATCATAGAATTGTAGCACTGGAAGGAACTTGAGGTATCATTAAGTCCAGTTTATTCAATTAGAAATCCATAGCTGAGCAATCTTGAGATAATCATCCAATTGCTGCTTAGAAACATCAAAATAGGGAAGATTGCCATCTTCTGAGGACTTCCATTCCACTGCTCTATTAGTTTTCTCTTTTATTTAGTGAAAACCTATTTTCTTGTAATTTCAGTCCATTGCCTGAGGAACTGCCCCGCCCACACCTAGAAGCACAAAGGACAAGCTCTCTCCATCTTCCACATGACAGTCTTTCAGATATTTAAAGATGATTATCCCATGATCTCTCAGCATTCTCTTTTGTAAGCTAAATGTACACAGTTCCCTCCATTAATTTGCATAGGGGCTGATTTCCAAACCATCCTCGCTGCCCCCTTCTGGACATGCTCCTGCTTCTTGTTCTTAAAAACTTAAAAGAGTGCATGTTATACTACAATCAGCTTTTCCTTTCCTCAGCAAAACAAATCCCAGAAAGGTATGGTCTCACTATGTCCACCTTCTTGACCAGTTCTTCTGTTGGTACAGACTGAGAAATGCTGACCCCTTATTGCTTCTTCCATCTCTGAATGATTAACACTGCTGGCAAGGCAAACAGAGTTCCTTAGATCTTTATTTGCCCAGTTGCACTTCCAACATACATCAGGGTAGATGGAGTCTGTCATTAAACCTCTCCTCTTTGAATGTTTGGTAATCTGATCTAGGAGGGCATCATCCAAATCTCCAGTCTACCAAGGAGGTCAATAGCATATTCCTCAGTCATGTCACTCTGGTTAAGCACCAGAGTTCTTAATTTTTATTCCATCTTCTCTACTTGTGTGATTGTTCTCCATCCCACCAATCACCACAGTTGTAAATATCCACTACATGCCCTTCAATAGTCTACCTTTCCTGTTCAGTCTATTTCTTTCGAATACCCTTCAATCATTACATTTCAGTCATGACTCCCCTCCTACAACGCTTTTGCAACACCTGTTACATCAGATTTACTTTCCTGTGCCAAGAGTTCAGGCTCACTTGCTCCCATGCTCTGGGCATTGCCATAGGAATAATTGTAGCTGAGGGTCATCCCTGACTGCTTCCTTATTGTCTTTCCCCCACTGATTGAAAAGGGGTGGAGAAGTAATTGTATATGTACTGGATGTATACAACTGCAAGGTGATCAACGACATGGGGGAGAATTACAGTAGTGGATATGGTTTGAGTAAAATCAGAGGGAAACTGTGGAGCTACTCCAGCCCAGACTCTCAAAAGTTATCAAAAATTGAGAATAAAGTCTGGCTATGAAGCCTCAAGGAACCAAAATCTGGTAATTACTTTCTTTCCTGCCCCCTCTCATGGCTCACCCCACCTTTGTGAACCTCTCTTACAAGGTCATAGCAGGCAGGGACAGTCTATATGGTACCCTCAACTCACTGGAGAAGAGGTCTAATATAGACATAAGAAACCATTCTAACCGTGAACTGTCCTCCTCTCATTATTTTCCTTGTCCAGAATAAGGTATTGTTGCAGCATGAAGACCAATGTAGACATAACTCTTAATGTCAAGCCTTATTGGCACGGTCCATTGTCAAAAAGGGGCAGCAGGTACTCTTACCTGCCTATTACACCCCAAACTTGATTTGGGAACTGCAACCAACTAGCCCTACCCACAATCAGTGGAAGTGGTGGCAGCTGCAGCAGCTGCTCATATTGTGGTTGAATGTATGAATCACAGCCACTCCTACCCATATAGCATTCATTCCCTGAATGAAAAAAAATATATACTGGGGAATTTCAGTTGGTGATGCAGTGCAACAGCAGACAGGACGAATGTGGCCTGCACAGCACCTCCTGCTTTTGTATCCTTAGCAATCGGAGACTGTTCTCCTCCCATGATTTACAGCAATCCTAATAGGGCTTTCAAAGTAAATTAGGTTTTAGTCTATTATTCTATCCAGTACACATGCAGGGTTGCCACTGAAATTTTATTTTTCATTTCCCTAACATTCCTTGACCACCATTGAAATATAACCACAAGTTTTAAAATGAATAGGCCATGTTGCATTAGTGCAAGTCTTAATGAAATGTTCCACTCTACAACTACATCACTCAACTGCAAAAATATTTGTCAGAGTAAGAGATTTAGTATCAGCTTCTTTCAACATTAACTGCAGCAACATCTGTTTTGCAATTGTACCAAAAATTACACCAATATACAAATTTCTATTCAAGTAAACGTGAATAACGAATGACATATTTTTGTTATTGTTTTAAAAGTACGCTAAACATTACCATGTTTCCCCGAAAATAAGTCAGGGTCTTATATTAATTTTTGCTCCAAAATCCACATTAGGGCTTATTTTCAGGGGATTTTTTTTCATGTACAATAATTTATGTTTATTCAAATACAGTCATGTCATCATCTTCTGGTTGCTGCACAATGGTAGAGGGCGGGGTTTTACTTAACTATGGCTTATTTTTGCGGTAGAGCTTATATTAAGAGCATCCTGAAAAATCCTACTAGGGCTTATTTTCAGGTTAGGTCTTATTTTCAGGGAAACAGGGTAGATAAATGTTCTATCTAAAATGGTTTCTCTGAAGCCACATTACAAAACTTAAGTTCTGAAATTGCACTAAGTTAGAATTTAGAATATAAGGAAAGGTTTTACAGAATAAAGATTTAAGATATGAAACTATCACTTAATTTCTCAACAATTGTTTCTTCTTCCAATTTGACTTCTTCTCTGTCTTTTTAGCATTTTCGAGATGTTTAATTTGTCTAAGTTTCTTCTTTTTTCTTCTGAATTTCTTCTTGCTGCTTATGGTGTTCAGCCTCCCTCCAAGTGTTCTCTGTAGCGTGCATAAGCATGCCTGACTGACTGCAAATTCCTATCAATGACAACAGATTAAAGTCCTCCACAGTTCAAGACAGCATCGTTAATCTGATGTTGACAGACAACAGTTTCTTCATGCAAGTTCTCAATTAACATTGACTTATTAACTGAAAGTCCACTTCCAACAGAAGGATTACCATGAGACAGGGTAAGGCACATTTTCACAACAGTCCACAGGTCTGAGAAACCTTTGTTGGACATCAAAATACCACTGTAAAAGATATACCAGACCATCTTCATTTTGTTTTCAACATATGCTTGAAATTGAGCCTTGAAATCATTGTGGGCAGCTGTGGTTAAAGTAGTGTATTGTTGTGCTCTGATTTTTCTGCTAGTGTGCCTGTCATTGGTTGGAGAATGTTAAGTGCCTTGATAGAGGTATGACTTGGCTTTGAACCTAAATATATTGCAATGGACTGCTGACTTAATTTTCAGGTTCTTCTGACGTAATGGTCCTTGTGCATGAGATTCCACAGCTCTAAATCCCATATTACTTAGTTCAAAGGTTTTGCAGCACATTTTACAATAACCTTTGCATTTGTCTCCATCAACTGGCAATAGTAATGGAACAAAGTCAGGATAGATTGAAATCCAGCCACTGCATATTAAAAACCATCCTCTTAGAAACCATCTTGAAAATGTGGCTTCTAATACAATGGTGCCTCGACTTATGAACATTTTGAGTTACGACCAGCTTTGGCTGCAAAATTTTGCTTCTACAGTAGTGCCTCGCTTGACGATGTTAATTTGTTCCAGCGAAATTGCTGTACAGTGTAGAGCGAAAATGTCGTCAAACGAAATTAAAAAACCCATTGAAACGCATTGAAAACTATTCAATGCGTTCCAATGGGCTGAATACCTGCTCGTCCAGTGAAGATCCTCCATATGGCAGCCATTTTCGGTGCCTGTAAAGCGAGGAATCTGTCCTAGAAAACAGCGGGGGGCCATTTTCTTCAGCCGGTGGCCATTTTGAAACCCGACGATCAGCTGTTCCCGAAGCAGGGAACCGATCGCACAGCAAAAAAAAAACTCATTTAAAACATCATTTTGCGATCGCAAAAGGAATCGCAAAAACGTCAACTTAAAGCAGATTCATCCAGCGGGGCACCACTGTACTTGCGACTGGAGCTTTGAGTTACACTCAGAAAAAAGGTAGGGGAAAAAGGCGGGGAATTCAAATAGCTAACTGCTCATGGCGAAGAGGCTGCTTCTTTGTAGCACTTTCCCCCCAGCAGTTAGAGTGTGCGCAGTCAGAGGCGGCTTTGGACTGCTTGGTAAGATGCTGCTTTCTACTTTTTTAAAAATTGGCTGTTCTGGGTGGGTTTTGCAGCGTGGTTTTGGGCTGGGTAGTGGGATTGTTTCTATGCTATGAAACATATGGTTTTTTTTTGTTTCTGGTTCCAGCAAGGAGGTGGAAGTTTAAATGCTTGCAGATCATTTCTGCAATCTAGAGAAGCAGACAACCCTCATTTGCACGCTTTATGCATGGGATAAGTCAGGGAAGAGGGTGAGAGAGCTGGTACTCTGTGAACTCCAGCAGGAGCAAGCACATTTGAAAAATTTACTTGGCATGGTGCAGAATAGAAAGTGCTAGCTGATTGTGAAATCCAACAGCAGCAAAACTCATTTGCAACTCTGTGCTAGGTTTAGGAGACAAAATGTCCATTCCATACACAAGCACGACCCAGAACATGCTAATCTTTATATGTAAGTTAAATGCAGTACTCACAGGTAGGGATGAAAACAATTACCCTCCCCCCCAAAAAAATAAGACCTAACCTGAAAATAAGCCCTAGTAAGATTTTTCAGGATGCTCGTAATATAAGCCCTCCACCCAAAATAAGCCTGTTAAGTGAAACCCCACCCTCCACCATTGTGCAGCAACCAGATGACATGAACGTATTTGAATAAACATAGATTGCTGTACATGAAAAAAGAAAACATTCCCTGAAAATAAACCCTAATGCGGTTTTTGGAGCAAAAATTAAGACCCTATGTTATTTTCGGGGGAAAAGTTGTTAAAATTTGCACCTTGTTAAACATTATTTAAACTAGCCTTGTTCTGCGAATGCTACAGGCAGACTTGGAAATGCAGGGACAGACCTCAACAAACACATTAGGCTGGTTGCTGAGAAAAAGCTGGAACTGGGAAAAGCCATCATTTAAGTTTTACTTGTATTCTGCTGCTACTGTATTCCAGTTGCCACAAGAACAAGTCATGCTCTAGCAGCAGGTCATGACTTCCAGAAAGTGGTAACCCTGAAGGCCAGACCATTGCATGAGTTAACAGCACAAGGAAGCCAAGATACTTTTAAGCTATTTAAGATAGCACTGAGAATAAAGAGCTGCCAGTTTTATCTAACAGCCACAGCTTTCAATTTGGAAAACCCGAGCAGGGGGTTCTAGGTGACAGAACACTTAGATCATTAATTCATAGGGTGTCTGTAAATCAACAAGCAGCTTATCAGCAGTACATATTCTACTTCAGACAAATTCCTTGTTGGTTGTGGATGGAAATTGATTTTTTTTTGTTATTGTTTAGTTGTTAGGTCATATCAGACTCTTTGTGACCCCATGGACCAGAGCACACCAGGCTCTCCTGCCTCCCGGAGTTGGGTCAAATTTAGCCTTTTGTTCCCATCCATGGAGTTTTCTTGGCAAAGATACTGGAGTGGCTTGCCAGTTCCTGCTACAAGTGGATTGCAGGAGGTGGTTTAGTCAGACCTCTCCACTCTGACCTATCTTGGGTGGCCCTGCACGGCATAGCCCATACCTTCTCTGAATTACTCAAGCCCCTTCGCCACAAGGCAGCAATCTGTGAAGGATTTTTTTTTTACTACCTACTGGGAAATCTGAACTCACACTATTGTGGAATTATTGATCCCAAAATTGGTATTAACCAATATATTTTGTTTTGCTTTGCTGAACTAAAAGTTCCTTTTGTCTAACACGTTTAGCTTTCCTTTGTTAAACTGATGTGGGAAATACTATAGGACACGATGTGGGCTTCGACACAAAATATCCAATCACGGTATCTTGTGAAGTGTCGTAAAGAAAAGAAGGTAGCAAGCAAAACAGAAGAGCTTTTTGTAGGTTAAACTGGGAAAAGAACTATGATCAGAGCATGTGGCTTATGACCCCTTGCCCTTCCTCTACATAAACTAGGGAGTTCTTATTCTTGATTAGCACCTTTGCCAGAGATAAAGAATATGGAAGTGTGTATTATATAGAAATGAATTAGAGAGGACATTGTTTCTAAGTCACTGCTCCACATTCATGTAAAAATCAAAAATAATTAAAAGCCTGATCCATGAAACCAGTTCTTCACTGATCTAAATTTACTCCATTGCCTGTACTTCACTAAAATAAACAAAAACTCCACACTGCATAACACACATTTCAACTTTTTATTTTATTAAAATTTTGAGTAATGCACAGCACATGCAGTGCCAGCATCTAAACTAATACAATAAGCAATTACTAAACCTACAGTGACCTGACGTTCAAATCCTTTACACTCAGCAAGTTTATATCCATTCTTTGCATATGATTGAATCATTATCTGAACTGAAGAATATTGCTGGCTGTAGAACTTGCTAAAATGCTACTGCTGAATGTACAAGTCACTGATTATGCCAATACAACAAATATAAACCACATGTTTGAGGATTGCAATGTGCCAGACATTCACTGAAAAAAAACACACACAACTAAACAAAAACTCACGCAACAAACATCTGAGAATCTGGACACTTCACATCAGTGTTTTGAAGTGTTTCATTAATATCTTAAGACAAGTGTATCAAAACCTTGGCATGTTCAATTTTAAAGTTGCCAATTTTTGTTTACTATCAGAAAGTTATGGCTACATTGCCAATGCCGGGTCTGCTTAATTTGACTTAAGAGTTTAATATGACTTAAACATTAAAAGCTCACACTACCCCGAAATATATAATTTCACGCATACGGTGACATTCAACATTCAAGTGCCAGTGTTTTTGTACTGTCTTTTGGTCAAGTTTCTTTAAACTTTCAAAGAATCACTTTTAGGCTTACAAAAATAAATATTTGTCAAAAATGTTCAATAAATATTACACAAAACTAGCAGCAAAAAGTATCTAGAAATCTGTCGTGTGCAAATAGTTTTCTTCCCAACCATTATTCCCATGGTCCCAAGTTTTAGAATCTAGTTCCTTCTCCTTAGACAAGCTGCGTTCAGTCTCCCAAGAGACAAAATAAGATTGGAAGTTAAGGACACGCACACAAGACATATAAAATTCTCTGAATGTGCAATAAAAGAAGTACTTTGTAAAAAGTTATGGGCAAAATGTACAAGGGCCTAAATCTAGACTAATTGAAATAGCACCATAACAAATGACCTCAAATACTGTCAAGTGCACCTACTTAAAGTTTAGAACAAGGCACAATACACTTGAAAAGATCTATTGCACTTTAGGAGATTTTGCTGTTGTTCTATGCCACTTAAGAATTGGTAACAGCTCTGACCACAGAAGCCAAGTCAGAGAAAACTAAGTGGCAAAAACATTTTACTGTTGGAAATACTTTTTTCTTTGGCCAGATTCAGCATAACAGACTAAATACAATGGAAACCTATGCAACTAAAACTGACTAAAACTGCACTTGATAGCAGATTTGAAACCTTGTGCAGTTATGTACATTCCAACCTTTGTGATCTCAGAATTTGTTACTCTTCTGGAGCCATTTTACAAGTCTACAGTAAGCCAGTTAACACTTCAACGCAGCTTGAACAGAGTAATGTGAATCTGCATTAAAATAAAGCCTGCTGCATAATTCTTCCTGTTCATTCCCCCTTGACCAAAAAACATCAACACTAG
Source organism: Pogona vitticeps (assembly GCF_051106095.1). NCBI lineage: Eukaryota > Metazoa > Chordata > Lepidosauria > Squamata > Agamidae > Pogona > Pogona vitticeps. The sequence goes on along the minus strand of NC_135785.1, from coordinate 196,120,438 downwards.
CATGCGTTAAGACCAAAAAAATCAGTCAGGCCCTTAAAAAGTGGACCCATCACTGTTGTGGTCAGCCATTCTACCATTTCAATTTTATATGGCAGGCAATTTTGAGAAGTCTAAGTAGATGAATTCTCCTAAAAACTATTTCAAGTTCAGACCTTTAAACATTCCCTGTAATGTTCCGCCTCCATTTGGCTAGCTCGCATTAATAATCTGCCTAAACACTGGAATTGCTGTTTTCTTGCATTAACTTTTAAAACAACACTTGTATGTATGCATGTATCCATACATCACTTCATCATCATGACTGGAATGGCTTATTAAAGACTATCAGGTTCTAAGTACCTATCCAGGATAGAGTGAGCAAATCAACTTTAACTTTGTACAGTTTTGCCACATTAGAAATAAATTCCATTGATATGCTTCAAGATGTTTTATTTTTTAAATCTCCGAGTTATCAAAGCCCTAATGCCGGCCACCGCACAAGTTTTTTTTTTGTAGTATAAAGTGGATGAATCAATGATTCCTGTAAGTTGTATCATACCTGCGTGCCAAGGTTTGATTTTTTTAAAGCCCAAGTTGAGTAATTCTGTCAAGACAATTGATAATCTTGGGCATTACTGAGCCAACAGGACATCAAAATAAAAAGTTGTCTAAAGTTAAAGGCACAGTACATTAACAAATGATCCTCAGTCACAAAATTATAAATACAATCTGGGAGTAGGAGTGGGAGGGGAGTTAATCCTGACTACAATGGAGTCGTTAAACCTTCTTCAAAGTAGGGCTTCTGTTCCTTTCCTTCTTGTGACCTTGAGCTCCCTTAAAAAAAATTCAGTGGAGAATCACAGCTGGTAATGTACTGCGAGTTCTTGAAGCTACACAAGGTATAGTCTGGCTAAGTTACATGTGGTTTCCATATTAGCTTGTTTGGTAAGAATCTGTGGAAAGCAGATCAGTTGCCCCACCAATCTACCCCCTGAGAGTTATAGTTTCCTCCATATCCATCACTGTTGTAGAAGCCACCATAGCCACCTATCAAGAAAAGAAAAGGAGAGAAACAGTTTATGGCTGGACCAGTTTACGTTTAAAATACGTTAAGAATGTTAATAAGCAAAAAAAAAAAAAAAAAAGGTTGGTTTCCTTCTTCCCATCTTGCCAACATGCTTCTAAACACACACAACCAAAAAAAAGAGGTTCACCTCCAAATCCTCTGCTACCTCCATGGCCGCCGCTGCCGCCACTGCCACCACCACCACTTCGTCCACTACTTGCACGGCTACTGCCAAAACTGCTGCTACTAGTGCTGCTGCTTGTTCGATAGTCTCTGGCACCAAATCCTCCACTGAAACGGCTGAGAAACATAAAAACAGAAGCAGTGCATAGACATTACACTTTTTTTGCAGTACAGCAAAACAGGAGCCATTATTACCCTTTTAAATAGGTGCACTACCACCCCCTGTGGCTTTTTAAATAAAAGGGCTTCTCACATTTTATCTTCCCCTTGACAGGGTGATTGATCCTGCTAGGTTTTGGACTCTGCAATATGCTCACTCTGGTGTTATAGGGTAAGTAGTAGACCAAGCAGGGCTTTGGCTGACTTTCAATGAGCAATTTAAAAGCACTATTTACTATCATTTTCTAAACTTTCAACTTACTAATCAAAACACAAAACTTCGCTTTGCAACATCCCATACTCTATTCAAAACATGAGAATATGGGCTAGCAGTTACTTCACTCTTTGTTCTAAATATATAGGAAGTGCAATACTCTTGGGGCACTGGGAACAATTAAAACTGAAGTATTACATAGCTAGAGATAACCAAGCTTTTTTTAAAATTACCCTTTAGAGCGTCCACGACTGCTGCCACCCTTATGATGCTGCTCATATGCCATGTTCTCTAGCCAAGACGGTACTTCTTGCTTAGCCTCAACAAGCAGATCTAACAGGTCTTTTGTGATATTTATGTTCCTCTCATTGAAGAATGATGTTGCAAGACCTGAGACAAAGAGCACATTAAACAAAAATCACATCTTTGGGCAAGGACAAAAATGTAGTACAGCAAGCACATACCCTCGACATTTTGCCCATTTGCAAATTTACTTCAAGCTGTCTACATACAGACAAAACAATGTAAGAACCTGGTCAACAGATGCATGCCAGGAGTGGCAAACAGAAGAGAAATTGGAAGGCCCCTTGTTAATTGAGGGAGTAGAAGAAAGTTCAAGACTGTTGGTCACTATGAATCTGGATTAGGCAGTTTCCTTGGCATGTCCATGTAAAAAGCTTTCACAGTAGTGTGCATATGGTGACATATCACTGTCCATAGGAATTTGATTTTGATATACAAGGGGCATCTCCCATTTTTTTTCCTTCCTCCACTTGTTCTACATGTGGTAAGTAAAGTTTCCTCTGCACATAACTGTCCTAAATCAATGGCGGAAATCCTGTTGTGCAACTATACATGTGCAACTTAAGGTTTCATGCAGAATAGATGCACTACCACCAAGGCAGGAGTGCTCTCCCCAAAGCACATACAGTTAACTGTGTAATGCCCAATACATTCATATCACCTTAACTTTTTCAGCATGAACAGAGTACTGGCCAATGAATCTCCATTACACTTAGCAATTATCAGCCTCTACCACGACTATTTACATCCAGACATTTTCCTAAATATAGTATACACGAAGGCTTAAATACCACTACAGTGGGAAGGTTTTAAATGAGGACTGTCTTACCTAGATTTCCTACACGACCTGTGCGACCAATTCGATGTACATATTCTTCTATGTCACTTGGCAAATCAAAATTTATTACATGTTTTACATTTGAAATATCCAGTCCTCTGGCTGCTACCTAACAAAAACAAAAGTTCAGTCATCAGTCTCCATAAGTTCAGCCTATAGTGACACAGGTACTTCTACACACAAAAAAGCTTTACTCACTGCAGTGGCAACTAAGATTGGGCTTCTGCCTGAGCGGAACTGGTGCAATGCTTCTTCTCTATCTCGCTGACAGCGATCACCATGGATACTTGTGCAAGCATATCCTTCACGGTACAGGAAATCCTCCAAAGAATCAGCCCCCTTTTTTGTCTCCACAAAAACCAAAGTCAAGGATTCTTTGCCTACACAAGCAAACAGGTTCATTAAAAAACAACACCACACCTCCTGCTACAGCACCATCAAGTGGTACAAACTAATACTATGGTGCAACAACAACAACAACAACTTTACTGGTCAAGCTAACTGCATGCAGATTTAAATAAAATATTCAAATATAGGAGAAAACAAAGAGGAAAAGTCTGAAGCTTTTCCTCCACCTAACATAGATTCTCATTACCTGAGCCATTAGAGTTGTGTTGGAATTCTCCCAAACAGTCTTTACCTGTGGCATTAAGGAGGTCAAGCAGAAATGACCGTTTGTCTGACTCTTCCACCCACACTACTTTCTGTGTGATATTCTCAGATGTAGAGCCAACTCTGCCAACAGCCAGAAAGATATATTCCTCCAAGAAGTCACGAGCAAGCATCTAATAAAAATAAAAAGTACTTTATTGAGAATACAAGGCACACATGGATGCACGCAATGTAGGGGGTAAAGTTCTCACCAGATGTGAATTCTAAGTTCTTCCAACAACTCAAGTGGAACTCTGATTATTACTTCTGTTCCAAAAATGTTGGCTACCTACCTACTTGTGAAAACCAAGTATGAACTCTTTAACCATCACTACCTTCCATAGTTTGCTGGATATCCCTGGAATCGTAACACCACACAACTCTGGAAAATCGAATACCTGGATTTCCTTTGGAAAAGTAGCACTGAACATCATAGTCTGACGAACACCCTTGGGTGGCATAGTATCTTGTTCAACAATACGGCGAATTTGTGGTTCAAACCCCATATCAAGCATACGATCAGCTTCATCCAATACCAAGTACCTGGAAAATATTAAAGAGGACATCAGAATTTCAGGGTATCATGGGAATTAGCATCAACCAAAAACAAAAGGATTGTAAGATTATCTAAATTTCTGGAACCATTTAACTTACTTGCAAAAATCTAATCCAATCTTTCCTCTCTCCATCATATCTACAAGACGACCTGGAGTTGCCACAAGCAAGTGACAGCCACGCTCCAAGTCACGTATTTGCTGCCCAATATCAGCTCCACCATACACAACACAAGGACGAACTCTGGAACGATATGCAAACTGTACAAACAAGATTAAGACTTTTAGAATGAACTCCTTAATTATCCAACCAATAAATACATAGAAGCACATAAAAGTTACCTTTCTGGCTTCTTCATATATCTGAACTGCCAGTTCTCTTGTGGGAGCCAATACTAATGAGATTGGGTATTGCTTACGGCGCCCATAACGTCCATTCTCCTGCAACATTAAAAGAAAAAAAGGGGAAATCTGCCATGATACATTTCTTTTGTACAGGAGTAGGACATCCCTACAGTCTGTGTGCTATTCCTCTCATTTACCTTGGTATCTGTTTATCAAGGTAAATGGGAGGGAAAAATCAATGAAGAATGTCCTTCTGCTCCAGTAGGAAAATGCCCATAAGCTTTTGGAACAAATTATACTGCTACAAGAGCAACCTCCCAAACTATTACCCCCCCACTGCCCCAGAACTTGTATGACACCCGTTTCCCCTTTAGAAAGAAAATTACAATGTAGTCCATACTTCAACAGAACATGCTATGCCTGTATGTACATCACAGATTCCTGTCCACACGCTGATACTGATACAGTGGTTCTTAACTTAGCGATGTTAATCCGTTCTGGAAAAAAACATTGCTAAGTGATTTCATCGCTAAGCGATTTAAAAAAGCCCATAGGAACGTATTAAAACGGGTTTAATACATTCCTATGGGCTAAAAACTTACCTTAAAGCAAATTTCCTCCATAGTGGTGGCCATCTTGGGCGCCTCTACAGCGAGGCAAAATAGGGGTGGCCATTTTTTTTGTGGTAGCCATTTTGGAACCACCAATCAGCTGTTTAAAAAGTTCGCTTTGACATGATCGCTCCCCCGCGATCATCGCAAAGCAAATTTTAGCCATAGAGGACATCACTAAGCGATCGCTCCAGCGATGGCCGAAAGTCCATCGCAAAGCGATTTCATCGCTCAATGGAGCGATCGCTAAGCGGGGCAACACTGTACTTCAAGTAGTGTCTGTGCAAAATCAATTCACTTTTCATTTACGGTGGCCCTATGAATTTAACAACCACCAAAGGGTCTTAACGCCAACACGCCTCATCTTGCAAAGTAAAAGACAAAATTTCCCTTATTAAAATAATCATGTCCAGCGTCTTAGAGTATGTCTATAGGGGGATGTCACAGTTGGACTTTTTTTATAGATGAAGCATGAAACACACAGCCTTAAGAATGGGTTGTGGTAAGGAAAGTTATCTTTCAAGAAGCTATTAATGCAATCTGCAAGGTAGGCAGGAATATGTCAACAAAGATCCTATTTGACGATCTTTTTTCTTATTCTGTTCTTTATTATTATTATTTTTTATTTAAGTTTCTGCTGTAAAGTTTTAAAATTACATTGTTGTTTTTACTGTAAGCCGCCTAGAGTGGTCTAATATGATCAGATAGGCGGGATAGAAATAAAATAAATAAATAAATAAATATAAATAAAATAAATATTCCTATAAGAGCTAATGTAATTTAGCCAAAAAGCCAAAAAGGCATCAAGACAGCAACACAGAGATCATGCATTTTCCTGCATAAATGGAAACTAGCAAAAGCAATGGCCTGAGTGAGAAAACCTAGTACTCCTCAAGAGTATTTGGATCTGCCAAAGGCTAAACATTACTTTTTAAGAATGCATTTTAGAGACATACTCTATTTTTTGATTATGCTTCTTGAGACAACAAGCTCCTGTATTTTAAACCTAAAATATGATTTACGTTATTGTCTATAGCTTTTATAGCTAAAAGCTTGTAATGGAAATATATGTTTCCAATTTAAGTATTTGCCTGCAACTTAAATCCAATCTTCATATATTTATTTCTAAGCATTTGCACCTTTAGCTTTTTCTAGAAGCTGTAAGATTGTGCTTTCAAAACCTTTGGATTCCATTTTATGGGAGTACAAAGCAACATAGATGAATAAAGTTTGCAAAAGTTCTGAAGCTACATTTTTGACAAGCTAAACAGGAGCAAAAAATTGACACCCAGAGGAAATTTTGATATGACTGGAAAAAGTTATCTGATTTCACATTGCAATTAGTCCTTTCGGAGATACAGAGGTGCCCCGCATAGCAACGTTAATCCGTTCCGGATTAATCATCGCTATGCAGAAACATCGCTAAAACGGAACAGAAAAAGGCAAAGGAACGCATTAAACTATGGCTCCCAAACTCACCGTTCAGCAAAGTTCCTCCATAGCACTGCCATTTTCACGCCCTCGGTAAGCGAGGGCAGGGTGCGAAAACACTTGCGGCGCCCATTTTGGGCACCCGGAGGCCATTTTGGAACCGCCGATCAGCTGTTTAAAAAAAATCGCAATGCGAAGATCGGTAAGCGAAACGCTTACCGATCATCGCAATGCGACATTTTGCCTATCTGAACATCGCAATGCGATCGCATTAGCAATCTAAAAAAATAGATCGCTATGCGGATTCATTGTTAAACGGTACGCTCGTTAAGCGAGGCACCACTGTAAATGTCAGCTGTAAAGGACCATCAGAGACTCAAAACTACCGAGGGGTGTTGTAAATCTTATAATGCTCTGAATACATAGTATAATACATGTTTACAGCAGGCTCAGTTTGATCATTTTACTAACGCTTTAAAAATGAGCATGTTTTATTTTATCTAAAACTTATTTATCTCTCTGGCAGTCCATGTTTTTGACAAAACTTCCCTATAACACTATACAGTGGAACTTCGACTTACGAATGTCCCTACCTACGAACCTGTCCATTCGCAAAATTTTGCTTCGACTTGCGAACGGAGCTACGACTTATCAACACAAAAAGGCAGGGGGAAAGGGCGGGAAATTTGAATTTACTGTACTAACTGTTCTGCCAAATAGAAACCATCCTCTTCCTCTTTATTCTATCCTAGGTAGCATTTTATCCATTATGTATCAGCCAATCCAATGCTGTACTGCGCTGTTTCTTTTGCAGTAAGTTTTTCTGATGCGAAGAAAAATTATAGCAATCTAAAAAGCACAAATGTTCCTGAAAATATTTGTTATCCAAAAACCATTATTATACCTTTTAAAAATAATCTCAGATGCTGTAATTAATCCCATTTTCACATTATATTTGTTGCTTCACATAGGTTCTTTACTGTAAAATTCTGATAATCACTTGGAAAATTAATCAATCTTATTTATCTTCTTTGAGATTAGAATGTATGCTCAATATGTCCAGTCTGGGAGGTCAATTTTCACTTTTTTTTATTGTCAGTATTGTCATGATTTTGATATACTCAGGCTCTGGAGACTGAAGCAGCCATATTGGTACACCAGCTACTCTATTTCTTCCAAATGCTCTAAAACTGCATTTCGCTTCACCTTCTACAACTGCATATTCTTTATCACAATGTTCTTCAAAGGAACATCAATCCTCCAAATTTCTCCATACAGTTCAGTCTATTATTTCCATCTTTTCTTTATTTTATCTTGATATAGTTAGGATATTCTACAATTGATATTTCACTATCCCATTCTTACTGTGCTGTTGTTTAACTGTTCCAAACAGCAACTCTTCTCTCAAAAGGAAATTGGTTTTTTAATTTTCTAGTATGGGGGCATTTATATTTACACTCTTGAAAACCAGTTTATCCTACACTGAACTACTACCATTTTATCTGAATTACCAGTAGCTGAAAGTTAGCAATGAAGAAAATTGCTGAAATTCTATTATACAAGCAAATGATGTAACTTCTAGATGCTAATTGCCATTAATAAACTTCCATGGTCATTACTTATTGCACACCAAGTTACACAACTCAGAAGGCAACAGATAATGTATAGAGATTTCTTAAATTACACCAATTCACTTCCAAAAGTTAGTTTGCATAACTGTAAATAGAATTTAATCCAATGCAAAAGTGAAATACTTATCAGATACATTGCAGAAACAATATGGCATGAAACAAACATTTACCTTCATAGCTCTCAAGGCATCACCTGGGCCATCTGTATATATCTGACTCAATATGGGCAGAAGAAATGCAGCTGTTTTCCCAGACCCTGAAAGAAACATTTTCGCCTTGAAAACAAAACACACTTCTGTTCCTTCAAACTAGCCCCAAATGTTACTCCTCCTGCAAAACAGGATACCACCACTGTCTGCACTATAATTCCAAGTTACCATGAAAAAAATTAGTTCTGTATTTTTATTTCATATCTAATACACAATACCATGTCACGCTCGTGATAACCAAGCTTTAATACTTAGAGAACAGATGTTCATCACTTAAAAACACCCCATCTCAGCTGCAGATTGCCCTCTTAAAAACTATTATTTATGTATGCAAGTATGCTGTACATCAGTACAGTATTTGATAAAAGAAATTGCTCTTCAAAAATGTGGCTGATCAGAAAATTTGTAAATCTTTTAATATTCATTACCTTCATGTTCACAAGAACCTTTTTTAAAGACCACTTGCAGCTTCAAAAACTGCACTATCAGCAAATTTGACTTACCTGTCTGGGCACAAGCCATCAAGTCTCTCTTGTCTTTGATGATAGGAATAGCGTATTTCTGCACTGGAGTGGGCCGAGTGTAACGAGTAAGCTCAATGTTCCCCATGATGATTTCCCCCATATCAACATCACTGAACTGCAAACCAATTGAAGTTGTTAAAGTATAGTCTCGTACATCAGCTCTAATATTACTAACTGCCTATCACTTCAAAGAGCTGGTGGGAAATGGAGACACCCCTACTAAAAATAAAAGGTAATCTACTGAAAGGTTCTTTGGTAAACTGACTGACACTGGAAGGAAAGAACTTGCTGCTTCTTCCAGGGTTTTTTTGTTGCTGTTGTTCTAATGATAGACGTGATGCCTCAAAGGAAGCTTACCCTCATCTATAGCCAGCATGTGGGGGGGAGCAGGGTTGGGAGGGAACAACCGAGTGCTCCAAGCACCCTGAAAGTCTCATTTGTTTCTGAATTAGACATGGAAAAAGTGCTCTTCTTCACAGGTTGTGAAGAAACATAGTGGGCTCCCCATGGAGGAACCAAGCACTGTTCCCTTCTCCACCAACCATATCTATAACAAGCACAAAAAAGTTATTGTGGCACCTCTCCTATCAGAACCAAAGAATCGTGGCAAAATTCGTTCTGTAAGTTGCCTGGGGTAATTATCTCCATCTAACATTTCTAAGGCTGATAATGTACAAGCCCTCATCCCTTAACACATGCATACATGGATTAATTTTAGTTTTTAGTGTCTCAATTTACAACATTTTAGAACAGGAAATCTACTCATTTTACATAATACTTTTTGCAAAGTAGATTCTATACCTCTATTTATAAAAGTCAAAATAATTTCCCCAGTTTTTCAAATTCTCTTAACTGATCTTCTATTTACATTACTTGTGAGTTTTGCCACTGTGGCATGTTCAAGCATTTTCTCTCCAATCTTCTTGCTTACATTTTTGAGAAAAGGAGCAGTCTATTTAACCAACTAGAAACTACATCAAATATCAATTTCAGTCCGAAGAGAGTAAATTAATTTACTGCAAAAAGGAATCTGCATTAAAGGTTTCACCACCAATTCTAACTCGTCACTGTTCTAATCATGAATTCTATAACTGAGAAGAGTTAAGCCCTTTGGAGCAGGGGTCCCCTACTCCTGGCATGCGGCCCAGTGCCGGTCCATGGCCTTGGCAGGACCAGATCATGGAGACAAATCTCCCCACCCACACCCCATGCAAGCGTACCCCCACCCACACATGCACCCCACCCCCACAAGCATGCACTACCCACTCATGAGTGTAGGGGGGACCCCACCCCACCAACCGATCTGCAGTTTGGAAAGGGTTAGGGACCACTGCTTTAGAGGACCACCAGATCAACAATATCCCCTTCAAAGATAAAACCATCCTCTTTTCATCCTAGTATAAGAACCTAAACACAGTATTTAAATAAAGAAAACACTTACACTTTCAATGTGGGGAGGACAATTGTTGCCCGTTGCTTCAACTGGAATGTCATCATATTTTTCAAAATTAATGCCAGTGTTCCCACCAGCAAACAGCTCCCTAAAAAAGGACATTCAACATACTATTACACTGCACTGAATTCCTGATTTACAAACTATAAAATATATATGGCTGCACTTACTGTTCCATACGCTCACTTGGTGCAAGTGGTTTGGACCAGTCATCTTCGTCACTTTTATCAGACCAACGACTGTTTCCGCCACGATCGAATCTGCCAAAACCACCCCTATCACTACGACTGCTAATACCATCGAAGTCACTGCCTCTTCCACCACGGTCATCAAACCTACATCCCACAGGAATATATTAAAGCTGAATTTAACAATGGATTTAGTAACATGCAGTAACATTCTTAGCACTGCCTGCATCTTAAGCAGCCCTAAAATATTCACTGGCATATTATAAAGACTTTACAGATTTCAACGTCTTAGTCAGAAAATGATTTTTCTTGACAGCAAACTACACCAAATAATTTCGCCTTCCCTAACACACTTGTAAAATGTGGACCCAACCTGCCCCTTAGTTTTCTGAAAAAAAGCAACAAGCAGGGATTGGAATAGTTCCCCTTGACATTTAATCCAGTCGTATCCGACTCTAGGGCGCGGTGCTCATCCCTGTTTCCAAGCCACAGAACCAGCGTTTGTCCGAAGACAGTTTCCGTGGTCAAGTGGCCAGTGAAACTAGACACAGATCGACGCTACCTTCCTACCAAGGTGGTACTTATTTACTTGCATTTTACATGCTTTCAAACTGCTAGGTTGGCAGGAGCGGGGACAAGAGACAGGAGCTCACTCCGTTGTGTGGATTTGATCTTACAATGGCTGGTCTTCTGACCTTGCAACACTGAGGCTTTTGTGGTTTAAACCAGTGCCACCACGTCCCCTAAAAACATGGTACTTTTAACCATTTGCCATGTTCCTTTTATCTATTTACCAAATAACTAGTACAATACACAAAAATATACAGAACAGTTGAGTTAGTCTATGATTTCCCTCCCTTTCCAGTGGGATCTCTTTAAATTTACTATGGCAAACTAGGTTGGAGAAAGTATCCCCCCCTCTCTCACACACAGTGGACTAGTTTGTGGTCAGCACTAACATGTTTTGTCTGCACTTAGTTTGTAACACACTCAGACATAAACTGATGATACATGTAAAGCAATATGCTGTGCTCTAAATCTCATACCACAAAATCTTGCCCATATAAAAACAAATCCATGAGGCAAAATTAATTCAGAATCAAATCCAATTATCCAAAATTTATTTTAAAATGTACTAAAATTAGTATTTTTCTACATCTATTAAGGAATTCCTATAATGGTTATCTAAACTCAAAGTCTAACCCTCTAGTGAGCATCAATCAGAATTAAACAATGAGCTGAAGCATTAGATGCTGGAATAATTAAATTCCAAGTAGTGTTTCATTATTTTACTGAGGAGCAAAAATTTTACCTTCCTCTTGAGCCATTGCCACGGTCACCAAAGAAACTTGATTTTCCTGTTCCACGATCACTCCTTGCACCAAAGCTACTGTATGCATCCCTGTCTCTGCCAGCACTCCATCCACCATCAAATCCTAGAAACAATGCAATATTCATTAAATTGTTATGCAAAATCTCGCTGTAGGAAAGTCACAGAACCACCTAAAAGGAATCAACCATGAAAGTGTTTCGAAGTAGCATTCCATTTTTGAGAATCATCCCCGCATATTTTACTGTACGTTTTATGCAAGGTAATGAATGCCCTTAAAAATCTTGTAGTGCCAGTATCACAAAGTGGAATTGACTGTAAAAACCTGGCTCAAGTTAGCCATGTAGTGATACCAAACATACAGCAACAGTTGGATCTTCTTTCAAGCTGCAGTGAATCCAAAAAAACACTGTCGAGTTACATCCAATGAGGATTCTGCACACCTTCGTGCCTATGGCACAGCACTGGAGTACGCCCATTAGGCAACCCCCAGAAAGTAATCGCTAAATTCTTAACTGTGATCTTAAATTAACAAGTCTCAATCTCATTAAATGTTTTAATTTGACTTAGCAATTGAGCATCCGTTGAAAATGAAACTGCTCCCACTAGCCATGCCCTTGCACAGTGAAGCAAACAGAAAGGAACAGCAATTGGTGAAAAGACCTAAAGAATGATAGGTTTTCTTTAACATGCAAAATTGCCTTAATTAGGCTGCTGAGTTTAGAAGCTACCATATAATTCAGACACTCATACAAGCATAGAATTTGTATAGAATTCTGTCTCCAGAATTCTGAGGGAGTACTTTATAATAGTTGTAACTGCCAAGTCAAACCCCCATTGAAGTATCAAACAGAAAGAAATACTAGCTCCATAGTAAGCCTTTCAATATGAGGGAACTGCAGCAAAAAAAGTGTCTTAAGTTCCATTGGAAGTCCTAGCAGTAACCTGTTCTAAGCTTTCTAAAACAAAACTACTTTGATCTCTACTGGAAGGAGCATTGGTCACTGAAGGAGTGTTGGATGAAAAGTGACAGATCCCCACGCCCACCTCTGTCATCACGTCCAGATCCTCCTCTGGATCCAAACACACCGCGATCACGATCGTAGCCATTCATCCGGCTGTCACGATCATATCCATTCATATAGCCATTACCTCCACGAGAGTCCCAGCTGGGGGAATCTTTGGCAGAGAATAAAAAGTTAAACAATTAAAGGGTAAAATGTCACTTGCGCTGGCAAATCGTTTTGGCAAGCTCCATGGCATCAATGTGATTTTTACTGCCAGAAATTTATATCAAGGGCACCTTCCTCAGGAAAAAGGAGCATGGCATAGGGCCCAAGTTGTTCACCAGAAATTCAGGCCCCAACTTGTAAGATGCTGCATTAGTGCTGCCACAAACTACAAAACTTAGTTTAGACAGTTACACGTTTAGCTGAGCAAAGGGTTTCTGTGGAAACTAATGCAACTTTTTGTGTGTATTATTAGTGTTCTGCAACAATACTCATTTATCACTATCATGCTGTAAGCAAAAGCATGGCCCAAAAACAGGTACTGAAACAGCATGAAGCAGTCTTCAAGATCTTGTGCTGCACTCAGTAAAAATTAAACTTATACATATCTACGGTACTGTTACATATAAGTCTGCTAATAGGCAGACCTTTGCAATTTGTTTGAACTCCAAAACGTATTACTTATAAAAACCAACTTAAAAATACAAGACTAGCTATGGGAAAGCAATGTAAAATTCTAGCCAAATAATACAGCTATTTTTATTAAGCTTTTAATGTATGACAGGTTCTAGAGGCCAAAGTGTGCCATCACTGTGCAAATCCCAAGTCTCTGTAAGAGCTTTAAATGGGTTACACTTTTACAGGCCAGGGCAAGCAATCTATAACAAATCAGAGACTAAAAGACTCAAACCCCAAAAGGCTGAGGGGGGAAAAGTTCATCTCTTTCTTGGTCTGGAGGAAGAGGCAGGAAACAGCATCCACTGCAAGTGTACAGGGGTAGCATGAGGGGGGTGATGTCTACTGTCAGCAAAGTTATATGACAGACTCCTGCCCTGCTTAATTCCAAAAAGAGAGTTCAATGGCTTCAAAAATGTTTGAGAATGGTAGATATCAGGGCTGCGCTCCACAGAAGCATAATGCATGTGTTAGTTGTTTGAAGGGTCATAAAATTCAACTGTTTCAAACCCAAAATTCTGACCAGGTAAAGCAAAAAATAAAAAATAAAAAAAATCTAAGATTCTCTTTGGATACTTAAAACAGCTAAAATGCTTAACACAAAGATCTGGGGGAATGGGGAACATGGTATTATGCACTCTGTTTGAAGGATCCTGCACACAATGTTCATGTGCAATTATACAGGAGATTCCAGCATATACACAAGGGGGGGAAATATCATTTATGGGTAAGTTATTTATGGGAAAAGCAAAAACAACACCTGAATGTTACATTAAAAATATACTGTGTTTTACCATAAATTTTAAAATGCTACGTTCTTTTCTTCTTCCAGTATGTTTGTTTCTACAAATATTAAGTTAATGCTTGTAACATAGTACGGCACCCACCACTCTAATCTACCAACCATTATTACATGTTGACATTACAATACAGCTACAAATACTTGAAAAGTGTGGGCCACAGCCAACTAGTTAAGAAGTATTAATGAGATCTAGACACGTTTTGAACGTCCTCTTGGCAAGCTACTGTGATGTTATGTTATTAGATTTTCACCTTGTTTATTAACTACTAGATCCCAATACTTGGTGGAACTGAATATGAAACGGGACTACTGGGTACAATTCTCAAACAGAAGCCACTGCTGAGGCTGCCATTTCTTCTACACAGTGTTTTCCTAAGACATGCTAGGTAAATATTTAAATCTATCTTATTCATGAATTCAGGATTTCCTATATATTAAACTGCAGGAAAATAAGGTAGGCCTGAGAATCTGCCTGAAAGAAAAAGCTCACACTGTTAGTTGATAGCAAGATGCTGCTATGAAGTATGCTTAAACACATGCTCTCAAATGACAAACTGCAAGATCACTCCAGCCTGACACCAACTTACAGCTTCGTGGTGGCATCGCCGTACTGGAATAGTAGTTTGCTGTATAGTTATAGGCACTGCCTGCTGCAAAAAGAGTCATGAACACTCCCAGCATTATGATTCAATTCAAACGTTTAAAACATTATAGCGTATTGATACTCTGAAATTTCTTCAACCTGTAAAAAAATGTTTTGCTCAAAGAATACTTTCAACATGAAACTAACAGCTGATGAAGCTTTTACAAAAAACACAACAGCTCCCCACTGGTGATAATATGGCTATCCATTATTTACAGGAGAATGACAAAAATCTGGAGACATGGCCCTAAGCCAAAACCTCTACAGAGTTTAGGTGTCTTACAAAGAGATAGGGATATTCCTGTTCATAAACAAATACAACTATCCCTATCACAGCTGGTCCTCTCAGGAGGCCCAGACCACCCCTCATGCGTCCCAGTTTCACAAATATCCCACTCTTCCTGCTAATGGCACCAAGAGCTCCGCTGCCTTCCTGATCGGCTCACAGGGATAGGAGGACTAGGGCTTGAGAGTGGCCAGCCGAGCAGGGAGACAAGAGGAGCTCCTGGAGTCATTGGCCAAAAGAGTGGGACCTGTGATGCTGGGACACATGAGCAGATGGTCAGATCCCAGGGGCTGGACCCCCATTAGGTCCAGCTGGTGCAGTATACAGTATCCACATCTCTATTTCCCAGGTTGGGACATTCTCAGAAGCGCTAATGAATTCTCATTATTGTCAAGATTGTCCCATTCCTAAAAGCATCTGATCTTTGAACCAAAGCACTATAATGTTCTGTATTCCCACAATCCCCTTATAAGGTACCATCCCAGATGCCCCAAGAGAATGCAATATACATATGCCATTAAATCTGGTCAGTGATGAATTCTGCCGTCAAAAACATTAGGCCACCAAAACTGGGGATTGCTTTAAGGTAATTCCTGTGTCTTTGCAAGACAAACTCCTCTCACACTTGCCATGAGAAGGGTGAGGGATAAGACAAGCTTATCAATACTAAGCAGTATTACCACACTTCTGCATGACTCAGGAGCACGACTCATTTTATTGTTGTGGTATACAAGAGGTATACCAAAAAAAAAAAAAAAAAAAAAAAAAAAAACCCCACACTGAATTTAAAGGATATAAATTTTAAGTTTCCAGCTTCCAGTTATAAAAAATGTGAAAACACAGCTGAAATACTTTAGAAATCAGAAGCTCAAATGAGCAGCAACTTCTCTTATCCAAGAATAAGTTCAACATACTCTGTCACAAGACCCACCATTTGGTATATTTCAATGACAAGATGCAAACCACATGCAAAAGTAAACCCTGTACTCTCTGCTCTCCTGAGGTTACCCAGTTACTATTACTAAACTGGTTCACTTTATCACCAAATTCTCACCTCAATAAAATACATGTGTTTTACTCAGAAAAGCTATTTGCGGTAGAACAAAGAAAGATAACTATAATAGGGCAAGAATTATCCCCAACCCCCTCCACTGAATTCCTTGTAAGAAACTGAACCTCCAAATATTTTGGAATAAAATTCCCACTGCCGCCAGCATCAGCTGCTCTGGATCCTGACCTGCCTGCCTGTCCGGACACTAGCACTGCGGTTGCAGCCGCCTGCTCAGGTTTGGCAGCGGGCAGGGGGGGGAGTAGCGATCCAGTAATTTATGGCATGTGTGCCATAGGTTTGCCATCACTGACCTAGGGTTATGCAAGCTGTTCTAAACATCTGGAAGATTCCAGATTGCTTGCCATGTTTAGTTACAGAACCAATCTGACTGTTCAATTTTAACCACTGAGACCAATATGACTATATATAAAGTAAGGCCACTAAGACAGAAAATTAAACTACCTTGCAAAGTATGAAGTTGACACCCAGATCTATTTCCAGAACACTTTATATGATTTACCATCCTATCCTACAAAAGTCTATTATAAAAAATATGAACCCTCTGAAAGCATGACAAGCCATCACCTACATATTTACCACTATCATGCAAAAAAGAGAAAGTTTTGGTTTTTTGCAATCAACACTTGTTTTATTCAGTAACACTAAAAACCTCTTCTAGTTTCCCACTTGTTCAGATTTGAAAAACCAGGTACACTTTTACTTGACAACTATAGTTGTTCATAGTTTCACTATAAACTTATAGAACAATTTACAAAGTACTTTCCACTATTATTTCATGACAAACAGCATTGTTTCCATTGTAGCAAGCCACACCATTACTAAAGGAGTTATGCTAATCAGGCCCAAGATACCTTTTCTCTACTCACCAGCCATTTGCTCATATTTAGTGAACCTGAATTCAGTCCATCACCCACCCACCCCATGCAAAGATTACTTTTCATACACCCCAAAGTTAATGTGCAATGTACCTACGCACCTACCATTACCTTCACTACTCCTATTTCTAAAAATGAATTCATGACTTATATGAACCAAAGCACCAAGCACTTGAAAATCTGCCAACTAAGTTGTGAGGCAGCATTAAAATGAAATACTTATCTCCCAAAACTAAAATATTAATGCACCAACGGCACATACCCTGCTTCGAAGCTTCTCTATTTCTCAAATGAGGAGGAATGTAGCGTCCTTCTGAAAATACAGAACACTTATTAGTTTAGAACAGAAATGTAACATGAAGATTTCATACCAACAAAATTATTGCACTTAACATCTGTTATCTTCCTGTCTTAGCTAAATCCTCCATAACTAAACACAAAACATATCTCCTACTCCCTAATAACTCAATACTTGCACACACTCACCCATCCATAAATTACATTTATACAATACAGGTAAAATTTTATTTTAAAAACCCTAACAACTGTGGTACATTACTGCTTTGCTACTTTGTACACATATACATTCCATTTTAGCCACAACTAAGTAATAACATTTTAACTGAACCCAATTCACTCAACTGTGCCTGTAATATATTCTCATCCCATGTTTATTACAGTTGATGTGTTAACCTCAAAACTAGTTTAAGCAGTTAGTGTCTGAATTTTTTTTTCTAGCAAACTAAAAAAGTTCTACTGTGTAACAGTTGTGTCAAATGCCAATTAGATTCATGACTCCTGAAGTTCTCACAGCAATATTTTCATAGTACAATTTGTCTCCTTCTCCAAACACCAAAACATGCTAACCTTTTCTGTTGTGCCACTAGACCATGTCAAATCTACATCTGTAACAAAATATTTACTTTTGAAAAATATACTTACTACTTGCTGTACCTCCTCCACTCTGAGAGTCTGAGGAATTCAAGTCTAGACCAGCAAACTAGCAAAACAGAAGGAAGAATCAATTACTTCTTGTGACCAGTAGCAGAAATTGTATCAGTTACTTTTGGACAACAGTTATGCTTGTTATGCTTTCAACATTTAAAACTCACCAATTTAACATCTAGTCTTATAAAAACCTGCCTCCTACAAAAAAAACAACAACCCTCAAACCCTTTATTCCAAGAAAAATATTTCATGACGTTTTTAAACATAATTGAAAAGCATGTTGGACGGTTAGTTTTCGCCGGCTGAAAAACAAAATCACTACTTTGATTGCAGAGAAAAGGCACGACGCCATTTTAGGTCTAGAAAGAGGTACCCTGGCAGGCAAGCGGAGCGCGCGGAAGACCAGGAGGCTTTCCAGGACCGGCAAAGGTTGTTCCCCCCCCCCCACCCCGCGCGCGCCGAGCCAAGGCATGCTGGGGCCCCGGCTCTTCTCTCCCCCCTCCTCCCCCTTCCCCCTCCGGGCTGTTTACGGCCCACTTCTACCGCAGCGAGCGGCAGCCCGCGCTCTCATTGGCCGCCGCTAATCCGGCACTGCCGGGGGTCACGTGATCTCCGACTCCTCTTTCGCCTTCCCCCAGCCGGCTCCGTGACCTACTTCGGGAGCCGCCTCTCGCGCACCGCAGAGGACAAACGCGCCCCCCCAACCCCCGCGCGCGCCTGCGTCAGCCCCGAGCAACGCCAAGCGAAAAACGGCCACGCGCAGGGCGGGAAATCCCTTAGGATTGAGGAAGGAAAAAAAAATAAAAGGCGAAAGGAACTGGAAAGTTGTGGGGGGAGAAGAAAGCATCCTGCCCTGCCCTCCTTCACAGCCGCGAGAACAAAGGAACATGGGGGGCGCGGGCGCATCCTAAGGAGAGGAGAGCTGGGGTGGGGGGGAGGAGAAAACCGAAGACTAGGAGCAGTTGCCGTCCCCGATTCCTTCCCCCCCGTAGGGAAATGCGCACGCGCTGCCACCGCCTCTCCCCCTCCACACACACACACACACTATATTTTCGACATGCGCACAAGGGCCGCCGTTGTCTGCCCATCCGCTGCTGTTCTCAGCCACCGCCACTAGGGGGCCCGGCAGATCGAGCAGCCGCCAGCGCCGCACAAAGCCCGGAGAGCAGGCCAAGGCCTGCCCACCGGCCCTCGTACGGCCCGGCGGCACTTTCTCCGAGCGACCCTTCTCCTTTTCCCTCCCGCTCTGTATCTTTTCCCCAGCTTCTCAATTCCCGCCGCTCTTCCCCATGGGAAAAATTTTCTCTAGTAACGATCACGCACAAGGGGAAATCGATAAAAGGGCCTCTACAAAAGGAACTGCGTCACAATTAAATACGCCACTAAAAGGATAGCACCAAAACAACCCGCTACGAAGAGAAATGGGGAGAACAAGAGAGCCAGAATCGCCGGGAGAAGCTCCAGGAAAAGGGAAATCGGAAGGGGGCATAACAACCTACTATTGTAGGCCTATTTTATAACTCGTGGCTTCTCACCTGCTGATCTAGACCGAGGGCATTTTCCACTGCCACATGACTCATAACGAGAGATCGTCTCGGGATGTCCCGCTCCGCGTAGAGAAACTCAGATTCAACAGACGTAGAACTAGCCTCGGCTGCCGCAGCTTCCTCGGTTTCGCCTCGGAATCGCTTCTCTAACTGAAACCCCCCCAGTACGGCCCGGGCCTTTATATATTTCTCCGCCCCCTCGCAGTCGCCGTGCTGACTTCAGCGCGCAAACCACGCCCCTTCTTCCTCCTCTCACTCCCCTCCCCCCACCTCTGCTTGCAGCAAAAGATATCGCGGGGAGAACTCTACACTCCGCTTAAAGAGGTGGGGGGAGGGCCAAGACACCCCAAGGCTACCGCGAGAACTAGGCAGGCTGCGGGCCTCTCCCAATCCAGGAGGCCTCTAGATGGTATCGCGAGGCTTCACTATACAATGTTTATGGCTCTGTTCACGCGAGATTTCTCCCTACTTGCCTCCCCCCCTTCAGGTTTCGTAAGAATTCTGGCGAGTACCCTTCCCTCCTTGATGACTTCAAGATGTCGCGAGATTTGTCTCCCCCCCCCAAAAAAAGCCTGCCGCTGCAACAGAAAGAGATGGGGGGGTCCTTAGGTCACGTGAGCATCCCTGCTGTGCCTTGGCGCCATCTTAAGTGGGTTGCTGCTGTTGGTTAGTAGAATGGTTTACATTTGGTTGGAGTAAAAAAAGATAGGGAGGGGGAATTCGGGCATAGAGGCTGAAGCAGCTAGGCTGTGACCTGAGAATTATGAAAAACGTCACAGCAGCCTGAAGTGACTCACATCTGATATGTCTGTGATCTATATGAAACGTAGCCTAGCAACGAGCGGGCGGGGCGCCCCTCCCCCTCTTTCGGTGGCCCAGCATAATTACCCAGCAGCAAGGAGGCGATAAGAACTGGTTGGCTAACTCAGTGGCTTTGGTCTCGGGCTGTGGACCAGCAGATGGGAGTTCGGTAGGCCACTGGATCCTCCTAGGAGAAGAACCAATCTGGGTGGCCTTGGGCAAGCTGAACAATCCCAGGGCATCCGCTAGAAGAACGGGAATGGTAAATCCTTTCGGAGTATGTTCTAGTGGTTCCCAACCTTGGGAAATTCAAGTGTTCTTGGACTGCAGTTCTCAGGAGTCCTCACCACGGGGTTTGTGGGAGTTGCAGTCCAGGAACACCTGAGGTATCCGAGGTTGGGAACCACTCTTCGACCTGGAAAACCCTGAAGAGGATTGCCTTCTGTCAGAATTGATTTGATGGCACACAATGATGATTATTAAGGAAGTAGTAGGTCCAGCTCAGCTCCTGTTCCGCCAGTCACTACTGTATGACTCATAAAAACCAATTTATTATCTCCTTTCCCTCACCCTTTGCGCTTTCTTTGTTCTTTTGCCTGAATGTCCACAAAATCAACTTAAACCCAACCCTGTTAAGATTCAGATACATTTCTTCCATCTGAGAAATTATCAGACATCTTGGAAATGTTATGTTATCTCCTTGAAGGGCATCTGACTACATCATTGGTTTGCCTCCAAATATCTAGATGTTACATTAGATAATACAGTAGGCTGACCTACATACTATCCTTGCAAGAAACACTGCCAAAATACTTAACAAAAGATCTGTGCAAGAATAATATTCTTTGAAAACTATCGGGAACCAGGTGGGGCACACAATAACAAATACTCAGGACTATAGCTTTGGCCCTATTCTACCATGCAGGTGCATACTCCAATCCAGCATGGTATAGTTTAGCCCACTGGTTCTTAACCTTGGGTTACTCAGGAGTTTTGGACTGCAACTCCCAGAAGCCTTCACCACCAGCTGTCCTGACGGGTTTCTGGATGTTGCAGTTCAAAAGCATCCGAGTAACAATGGTGAAGAACCACTGGTTTAGCCCATGCAAAATAGGTAGATGTAGGTCCAATGAAAGTTGTAAAATCATTACTGGATGTCTTAAGCTGGTCCCTATTGATAAAATCAGTTACTTAGTAAGTATTCCTCCCGGTGACATATGGAGCGAGAGAGAGAGAGAGAGCACTTAACTAAAAAAAAAAAACAATTAAAATCTGCATCAAGTGTATATCCAGTCTTCAGCTACCATCCCACCTCTCCCAGACTAAAACCAAGGAAGTTTTTTTCCAGAACATATGAAAATGGCATATAGTACTAGGTCTACCCACCTAAACGGGTGGAACCTCATGAAAATGTAGCTATTTGTCATATAGAAAAGTAGATTGCTTGGAGGTCACTTAATAGGCATTGGCAGAAGTAAAGTGAGCCTAAGAAAATTGAGCTTTTGCACTGACAGTTCTCTGCAAGTGAACAGAACAGGCATAATTGTCTATTTACAAACCAAAAGAACTGAACAAACAGGTCATAAATTACTGCACTTGTAAGATGCAAACATACAGCACTGACTCTCAAAGCCAGCATGAATATTTTACTTGTGAAGTCCATATTTTGCTGTATTTCACTTGATATGTCTGAAGAACTGGACTTGTCCATGGAAGCTCACATTAAAATATAACAGTCTTTAAGATGTCATAGGCCGTTTTTTTCACCTTTGGGTTTTGCCTGAAGAACAGACAATGTCTCCCCTGTGTCAATATACTCTATGCTCCTCTAAAGTACTAAGGAAGAATTCAGATTAGTTACCTTGATGTTACCTGTTATTGAACAAAAATTATTAATTGTAGTGTGGTTTTCCTAACATGCACAAAAAAATAACAGCATTGTCTATGTGGTCTCCTTCACCCATGTGAAGAAATAAAATACAGTAGAGGGGAGTGGTACTTTCACTTTTAGATACACATGCAAGCAGAATCATAAAATAGATGCTCTACTTATAATTTATTTATTTTATGAAACTTATATACTGCCCATCTAGAACATGTCTACTCTGCATGGTTTAAACAAAATATAAAAAATAAACCAAGAAGGTATAAATGAACTAAAGTTACAACCCAAATTAACAGCAGAATGCAAGAGGGGGGGGGATAGCCTAGTTGATGGCTGTAAGGAAGGCCTGTCTGTATACCCACGTCTTCAGATTGGTCTTAGAGACCCTTAGTGAGGGGGCCAGGCAGATCTCTGCAGGCACGTTGTTCAAGAGACAAGGGACCACTGCTGAGAAGGCCCAGTTTTTAGTTTTCTCCCTTTGGACCTCTCTTGGCATTAGGTCCCTCAGCTGCCCAGCCTGACTGGAATGGGTGATACGGGCAGAACTAGGCGGAAGAAGGTGCTCTGCCAAGTATCGAGGGCCTAAACTGTTTAGGGCTTTGTATATAATAGCACCTTGAAATTGATGCAGAAGCAAATAGGTAGCCAGTGTAAGGCAGCCAGGATGGGGGATATATGGTGGAATCTTTTCACCCCTCTTAATAGTCCGCCCGCCATGTTCTGGGCCATTTGAAGCCTCCGCATCAGTCTCAAAGGAAGCCCCATATAGAGAGCATTACAGTAGTCTATTCTTGAGACTACGAGTGCATGGACCAACGTGAGGAGTGCCCGCGCCTCTAGATAGGGACGCAGCTGGGTGATCCACCGAAGATGTAAGTGGGCAGACCAAACCACGGATGCTACCTGGGTCTCCATGGTGAGTGCCGGGTCAAGATGGACCCCCAGACTGCGAACTGCATTCTTTGTGGTGAGAGTCGCCACCATAAAAGAGAGGGAATTCCCCAAACCACTGACATCGGGAGTGCCCACCCGCAAGACCTCCGCTTGTGTGGTCAACCTCAGTCCATTCAACTGCATCCATTGTAGTACAGCCTCCAGGTATCACTCAAGGAACAGAAAGGCATCCACTGGAGATGGAAGAAAAGAGATGCAGAGCTGGGTGTCATCAGCATATTGGTGACATGAAACTCCACATCCCCGGATGACCCCTTCCAGTGGCCTCATGTAGATGTCAAACAGCATTGAGGAGATGATCGAACCCTGCAGGACCCCACAATTGAGGGGCCAATACATTCTCCCCAAGCTGGACTCTCTGGGAATGGCTCTCCAAGAAGAACCGGAGCCAAGCAAGGCCACCGATCCCCAACTCGGATAGCCTCTCCAGGAGGATACCATGGTCGGTGGTATCAAAGGCAGCTGAGATATCAAGGAGGACCAGCAAGGACATTTTGACCCCATCGGCCTCCCAAAGTAGATCATCCAGCAGGGTGACCAATGTCGTTTCCGTGCTGTGGCACAGCCTGAAGCCCGACTGAAATGGATCCATTATTACAGTAAATGCAGGCATATTTGAGGAAGATAGCCAAAAGAGTGCCCCCAGGTCCTTAGCATAGTATTAGAAAAGGCTACTTGCCTTTCAAAACTCCCAGTTTAGCACATGGGCACAGAAAGGGCAAGTATCCAAAATCAAAATGCAACACATATATACCACTGTGTGGTTGAAACTGGTTAAAAGTGATGCATTAAATTGCAGCACTGTGCTTTCAGTATAAGAAATGTAGAGCCAAAGCCACAAATTGGCTGATAGCATGTTATAGCAAATCTGTTAGTGTTAAGGTACTGGAAGAGTCCATTCTTTTTCAATCTAAGGTGCAGACTTTTACCAACAGAATACTGCTCATGGATCTCTAGTTGTCAGCTGTGGTAGTTATTTGTCAATCTCTTTTGAGCTTCAGCCCACCTTCTAATCCTGATTTGCTACCCAACTCAGCACCAACCATCTGTTCCACAGTAGAGCTTGTAATATCCTTGTATGCAGTCATGGATAGAAATGCTGTGTACAAAAGTTTGGCACAAATAACAAAAATGTTAGAAGAACAAATAGAATGTCCCAGGAGTAGGCATTCTAAAACAATAGAAAAATGCAGAATAATAGAGTAACTCTTCACCTGATCAGGCTGGAGATTGAAGGGGAAAATTGGGAACAGTCACTGCTGTAAATTAATGTAAATCAGTGAATATCCTCAGGTGGTCATTAACTTTAATAAGGGAGAAATAGAAGACTGTACTTTAGGATTCTATTGCTCCCTGGAACTTTCTACACTGTTCTGAGTACACAGTACATGGCCAATAGGAACTAAAGATGAACTACTGTACTCACGATTTTCTCTCTAATATTTGTGATTGCCCGAAATATATGTAAATAATATGTGATGCTTTTAAGTTGGTGCAGTATTATCTTGAAAAAAATGTGAATTTTAATGACAAACACTTTGATTTTTTGCAACTATTTTCTGGGTAAAAACAAATTCTAAGAAACCATAGCAACAGCTGAAAACTTTTCCTCAGCATTTCTCTCACACAACAAGAATAGCAGTGTAGGAACAAAAATTAACCCAAAAATATCACTGTTGTCTTAAGCTCAGGAATGGATCTTAGTTTCCTAAAAGGTAGTAGCCACAACTCATGTACAGTATTTAAAGCATTCCCTACTCTTCTGTTGATTTCCAGGCAAATCATGCACAATCATTTCCAGATATCCAATTACAGTAGATATTTACTGCATGTACAGAAGTCTACTTCTCACCATGCATGACTATTAATGTTACAGAATAGTACCATAATATGCAGTGCACAGCTCTGCACATTGTCATGGTGGTAAGTTCCTTAGAATTACTCAGGATGACAATGAAGTAACCCTGGATGAAAATATTTTTTCTCTCCATTTTTCCTTCAACATCATTGTTATGAGTTGATATAAAAATAAATGTCTTGTTAAAATAAAAAGAACTTTGCTGTCTCTCAAGTGGTTTGGATTAACATTTTGGAATACTTTCTTTGTTTTCTTTCTTTCTTTAAAATATTTCTTTAAAAAGGACCCAAGGTGACTTGCATTGCATGTGTGGAGAAGGATGGTATGTTACTCAATCTTCAAATTGCTAGAGCATCATTTTTAAAAAATTCAAGGTATTTTTTTCCTCAACCCTTGAGGCAGGGGGAAAAAAAAGAGTCCCTGGAGCAGCAACTTTGAAATATCAGTAATAGAACAGTCCCTGCTCTCTGGTTCTTTAAAAACAGGATATAGAAATAAAAAGCACAGTATTGGAAGTGGCAGGAAGCAAACTTAGGTACTAATTTGTAGTTACACAGTTCAGTAGATAATACAGTGTGGTAGTAATGCAGCAGGACATTAAGATAGATCTAAGCACAAAGAAAGTGGGACTGTTCCCTGTTTGTTTGATGACTGTAATGGCAGCTAGGAGCTGGAAGAGGAGACTGAATTTATTAACTTTTTAACTATAGCCTGAGACTGAGGTTGGTAGGACTGCCTGCTTGCTGCCCAGAGATCTCTGGACATTTACCTAGTGGCTGGCTGAATTCCCTGAGAAGCAGGGAATAAGAATGGGAAAAATAAAAGACAATGAAGGTACAGTACTATGCTGCTTATAGCACTCTTGCAGCAGGGCACTAAAGCTCAGCAGGGATGCTGGTTAGGTGACTTCTCTCTAATTATATATATATCCTATATATTTCAGAAATGAAATGAGAATCATGAAGCTGTTGTCCAGAACAGCTTTGTATTATGCCAATTAGAACACAGATTTTTTTATAATGAAAGCTGAAATCATGGATGCTTAGGTGAGAATATGACATACTGAGATTTTCAAGACTAATTGCATCCAATTGTGGTGCCAGACTTCCTTGTTACACATAGTCAAGGAGTGCTATTCTTGGATATTACCAGGACATTTTTGGCTTTTTAGATTTCATAGAATCATGAAGTTGGAAGGGACCTATAAGGCCATCAAGTCCAACCACCTACTCAGTGCAGGAATACAAATCAAAGGATATCTGCCAGGTGGTTGTCTAAATTTCCCTTGAATGCCTACAGTGTTGGAGCACTCACCACCTCTCAAGATAATTGGTCCCACTGCCATACTGCTCTAACAATTAGGAAGTTTTTCCTGGTACTCAATTGAAATCTGGCTTCCTGTAACTTGAGTGCATTGTTGCGTGTCCTGCACTTTGGGATGATTGAGAAGAGATCCTGCCCCTCCTCTGTATGACAGCCTTTCAAGTATTTGAAAAGAGTTATATCTCCCCTCAGTCTTCTTTTCTCAAGGCTAAACATGCCCAATTCATTCAGTCTTTCATCATAAGGCTTGATTTCCAGCCCCTGATCATCCTTGTTGCTCTCCTCTGAACTTGTTCCAGTTTGTTGGCATTCTTCTACATTCTGCTTTGATTTCCTTTGAGATCAAGAATTCAAGTAGAATATGGTCACTCTCACCCAGAGTTCTATTTACTGCCACTTCCTCCACCAAGTCACCTCTACTGGCTAGATTCAAGTCAAGGATAACTAGTCCTCTAGTTTCTTTCTCTACTTTTTGTTGGAGAAAATTATCAGCCATACAAGCCAGAAATTTTGTGGCAGAATGTGCCTTCCAACAGATATCAGGATAATTTACTATCACTACTACATCATATCTCTTTGAAATCTTTCCAATTTGTTTTTCAAAAGTTCCACATCCGCTCCTTGACTGGGCAGTCAGTAGTAAACTTTAACTACCATGTTCCTTTTGTTTTTCTCCCCAACTACTGTACATTGATCCAGGTGATCTCAATGAGACAGCCAATTTCCGCCTCCTTTATTTCTGTGCAGGAATGTGTGTTTTTGACATATACTGCAACTCCAACTCCCATTCTATTCTTTCTTTTCTTTTGGAACAATTTATATTCTTCAATTGCTATATTCCAGTCATAGGAATTATCCCACCATACTTCAGTTATTCCTATCAAGTCATATTTACCCTCCTGAGATAAGTTTTCAATTTCTTCTTGTTTGTTTCACATATTGTGAAACTTGCTTTTGCAAAAATTAGAGGAACACATAGCCTTTGTTGCTTTCTCAAAACCTCAGTTTGCATCTTAATGTCATTTAAATCATTGAAAGTATGCTGAAGCATTGACAGGCTTCTCAGAAGTACTTACTACTCAGACACATACTCTTGCTGCTCCTTAGTAACTTATTGGGTTAAGAGCAGGGTAATTCAAAAGGAGGATTTCATTTTGCAGATTGCAGTTGGTATCAATAAGACATACCTTTTGGTCTCTGTTCATTATTGGCAAGTTTTTTCAAATACCCCTGGATAGATTGAAACCTATTTGGCATCTCTTTCTGGATAGATTGCTTGAATACCTGTGTATATAAGAAAGTAAGGATTACGATAGGAACCCAGTATCCACAGGATCAATATCCACGGTTTAATTTATCCTTAGTTGGGGACCACTGGTATATGCCTCATCCCTATATACAACATAAAAGGGTGCCCCCTTGTGGCCTTTGTCCTGATCCTTGTCCTTCTCTCGTGTATGTTGTATATAGCAGGGCCCAGTGCCATGGAGACAAATCTTCCGCCCCCTCGCATGCGCTCCCCCCAGCACTTCCACCCACACAGCCCCTTCGTGCATGTGCGCGAGTGCATGCACATGCCCCACGAGGACCTCCCGCCCGTTTGCAGATGTGCACGAGTGGCCCTACCTCTTTGCGCAGGCACACAAACGTGTGCGTGGGCTGCATGAGCGCCCCCACCCCTTCACCCATGTGTGTGAGCATGGGGGGGTGCCCCCCTGCACACAGACTCTGTCCTCCCCAGCTGGGCTGCGGTGTCAAAAATGTTGGGGACCACTGGTATATAGGGTTCCCTCATATCCATGGTTTCGGGCATCCATGGTAGATCGTGGAACTGATCCCCCTTGGATACAAGAACCCGACTGTAACTTCAACTGCAATTCTTTTCACGAGTGAGCTTTATCATACAATCTCCTGATAATTTTAATTTCATCCATACACTCATGCTGAATTAACTTTACAAGGTCATCCTGATTTGAAAGTTTTGATGCAACATTATAAAATAGAAAACAGACTGAACATGGGAGTTCTACTTCAGATTAGAAGGGAGCAACTTTTAGACGTTGTACATCACATGTGATTGGTAGTAAGTGGAGAATTCTTATCATTTTCAACTTTGCAATCAATATATCCTTTACTTGCTGGTGGTGATTGGCAGTACTTGCAATTACAAGATATTTTGGTGTTTGTGGGCAGAGTGTGCAACAACAACTTCTGCGTTGCTGGGTGTCCTAATTTAACTTTTAGAGAAATTGAATCCTACAACTGCTATTTATAAATGTTTGTTGGAAAGCAGCAAAATGATCTCCATGAAGAGTTAGAATGCCCTTCATAATGTAATCAAAGAAAAATGTCTTTGCTTCTGTATCCAATGTTTCTTTAGATTTAAAATTGCGGTCAATCCAGCAAAAGATGTAGAGTTCGGGATAACATGGCTAAAACTTAGCCTTAAAGGTATCACAGGATCATTTGTCATTTTTGCTGCAACAGACTACATGACTACTTCCTTGAAAACATGTTTAGAATATAACATCTGGATGTTTCTATGTGTTTTCTGGGGGGTGGGATTGCTAGCTCAGTGAAATATACATTCGGTGATCAAACCACGGGCTAGTATGAAACCAGAATAAAGGCTATCCCCTGTGAGTTCACCCATGCCTGTTTGCCTCATCAAATATTTGTCTTCAGAAATATTATACAGGATTCCAACATACAGTACTTTCCTATATTTTCTCTCTCTGTATTCTGTGTCAAGGAGATTTTACTCCACAAATGACTTAATATTTGCCTTGGTTGAAATATTTCCTCCCTGTCACTGCCTCACTGCCAGAGAGCTGGCAGGAGCACTGCTGGTCATATATGTATGCAGGTGGGGGGGGAGATCAACTATGTTAGTAACCTGCAACAAAAGGAATATAGAGTCTTGTGGAAACTTTTATTATTACTTCTACCCTGTTTCCATGAAAATAAGACCCAACCTGAAAATAAGCCAAAATAAGACCCACTTAAGTAAAAACCCGCCCTCCACCATTGTGCCGCAACCAGAAGAAGATGACATGACTGTATTTGAATAAATGTAGATTGTTTGTATTCATTAACAAATGTAAATTGTTCTTTAATTTCTCCTCGCTTTCTGCCATCAGAGTGGTATCATCTGCATATCGGAGGTTGTTGATATTTCTTCTGGCAATCTTAATTTTGGCTTGGGATTCCTCCAGGCCAGCCTTTCGCATGATGTATTCTGCATATAAGTTAAATAAGCAGGGAGACAATAGCTACTAATAACCAGGCACAAAACCAAGGACAGTAAAATACAAAGATACATACATGTGGTGCCGTGAGCCTTTAGTTCTCAGTGCATTGCCAGGAAGTAAATGTACTTTCAGAAACCTAGCTCTCATTTCCCATAGCAGCTCTGTTCGTACAGTGCAAAACTCCAGGTAATTTGTGCAGGGTGAGAAAAGTATGATGCACACTGACATGCGTTGTTTCTCAAGGCAACATGTGACCCGAAGCACCAGGCATATGTGCATCCAACAGATACCAAAAACAAAGTTTCCTTTTGATAGGTGTGTATGCAGATTATTCCACCACTGATCAAATTGCTTGTGTTATATACCCAACCCAGCATATTTCTTAGTTGCTCACAATTTTAAAGTGAGCCTTATAGCCAATGGCGTTTATACCATACAGTTAAAACTGACTTATAATGACCCTAATAAGGCTTCCAATGTAAATAAGATGTTTAAGGAGTGGTTTTACTAGTTCTGTACCCACAGCGAGCTTCTGTGGCTGAGTGGGGATGTGAATCCAGGCCCCCTCAGTCCTAGTCTCTCACTGTATCCATTTCATCACACATAGGGACTCTGCATTAAAAATCACTACTGCAGTTCTAGATAAACCTGAAGCAATAACTGTGGTGATGTTAGCTACTGCTATAATCTCACTAAAATTATGTCCAGTAGGACTCTGGCATTCGTGGGATCCACTGTTCAACTTATCTGCGGTTTGCCACAGCCCTATATAGAGCACACAAGGGTGCCCCCTTGTGGCCTTTGTCCCACCCTGTTTTGTGATGTCTATAGGGTTCCTTTGTATCTGTGGTTTCAGGCATCCAAAGACGATGGTGGAACCAACCCTCAGTGGATATGAGGTTCTTACTATAAGGAATAGTCTTCTTTCACTACTTAAGGGAGTACCTCTTCTAAAAATACAGTACGTTAACCATATAGTCTAGTTTGACCTTCAGAAGCCCCCACCAGCTAACAACTTTGAGGCAAGAGAAATACATGGAAAAGTTGGTGACTAGACTTCCTCACAATGCAAATCTGAAATTTTGAAAGGATCTTTCTTGTCCTACCATCCTCCATCCCTCCTCAAAATAGCTCTGTCATAAAACAAGTTGGTTATCACAGCCCTACATAAAACAGTAACTGCCAAGTCCCTATTTTGTTCCCTCTATGTGTGCATTGGAACTATGGAGATGGGGAAGCAGGCTAGTGCTGCATATGGTACTTGCTCAGCCATGTATGCAACCCTAATGATATTGCTGCACATGAGACTGCCACAAGCACTGGCTGTATCCAGTAGGCTCATTTACACAGTTCCCTTCAGGTGACCGTGGGGTCATAAATACTTGCAATTACCGTGTTTCCCCAAAAATCAGATAGAGTCTTATATCAATTTTTGCTCCAAAAAACCATTAGGGCTTATTTTCAGGGGATTTTTTTCCATGTACAACAATCTACATCTATTCAAATACAGTCATGTCATCTTCTTCTGGCTGCTGCACAATGGTGGAGGGTGGGGTTTCACTTAAGTGGGACTTATTTTTGGGGTAGGGCTTATATTACGAGCATCCTGAAAAATCATACTAGGGCTCATTTTCAGGTTGGGTCTTATTTTCGGGGAAACAGGGTAGGTGAGCCTGGCTGTGTAAATAAACCATCAGGTTCAATATCTTGGCTTCCTTGTTCTTCCATATAAACAGATACATCCAAAGCTGCTAATATAGAAAGAAACTGATGAAATCATGCTACCTCTTATTTTGAAACAAAGAGTTTCATTCAGTGGCAACAACCTGCAATGCTACTGAGCTCTGTCAAGGCGACTTAGAACCATACTGCAGCAAGGGAAACTAGGTTAGAGCAGCCTATTCTGACATAATTTGCACACATACCCAAGGGGAGTATTTTTCAGCCTTCCTGCCTTTTGTATCTCTGTAGAACTTGCGCCCTTTCTTGCTTTCATTACCTCACAGCCGTAGCTAGCACTTTTGTCGCCCAGTGCAAGCAGCCCCAAAATACAGCCTCAAATCAAGTTTGTAATATATTATGTAAAAATAATCCAGGAAGTACCAATTATAGCACTGAGCAACTTGCCAGCACTTTCCATCTCCACAAGGGATCCTCAGCACTGTCTGAACTACAAAACTAAAAGCACCCTCCCACACATACATGTGTGCATATATATATTTATTTATAGTATGCATACTATATATTATTAATAATTGACTTCCTCTATTGTCCAGCCCAGAGGAGAAGGGGGCTGAGCTACCCACAATCCAGTTCAACTTGCCATCTGTCTAGATTCCATCACCTCTACTGAAGCCTTGTATATTGCTGACTATCTTTCTTAGTTCCCACACAGCAACTTGGTCCTGTCCTTTGTTTCCTACAAGGTGGCCTGGCCAATCCTGGACGTCTGGTTGCAGATGACTTTACCCTAGGCAGTTGGAGATAGGGCAGGGCAACAAAGGGCCCACCCTAACTGCAGTATTGCATTACTCTGTGCATTCCATCTCCATTCCATATCATTGTCAGTCTTTAGTTGATAGGTTCATAAAAAGTAGCATTATAGTGAGTCATATCTTTGGTTCCATCTAATTCACTATGGCGGGCAAAGACGGAAGAGGCTGTTGGGTTTCACCTAGGATTCTATTCTGTGTATGTACAGACTAAAGACGAAGTCTGGCATCTTGTGTGTATAAAGCATATGTGGTACCAAACCATGGTTCTTCCAGAGGATGTGTCAACTGCAAAGTCAGTTTTGGTGCAGAGGTTTTGTTACAGTACTCACCTGCAACCTGACTTCTCTCCTTTTCACATCTTACCATACAGTCTCACTGTAATGTCTGAGAAAGTGGGCTTGATTCATGAAAGCTCATGTTAAAATATAGCAGTTAATCTTGAAGGTGCCACAACGTTTTTGTCTCTTTTTGTTCTTGTTTGTCTAATATGCTTGCACAGACTAGCACAGTTACTTCTTCTAAAACTTCTCCTACTATAATTGCTACTCCTTGTCCACTGTGGGCTGCTGTTGTGTTATGAGATGGAAGTCAAGAAATAAACCTATAATGTCAGTAAAAAGAGGCAAGTTCTACTGCACATCACAAACGGAAATGGACAACCCTGCACAGGGTTGCTGTATTTGGCAACAGACACTCATACATACAGTTATTGGGCAACATCAGCCCACTGTTTATATGACCATTTGATACTGCAAAAGGCATTTTAGATATAGTTTAGATTTAAATCCCAGACAGTGTAAAATTGTTTAAATTATAACAAGGAGGAGAATTATAATTTGTTTTCATTAAAGGTAGACACCCAAGGGATAGATTTCATGAGGCCTTGAAGTACACTAATGCAGGCTTATAAAAGGACTCCATCTATATTATAATACAGGTTAGTAACTGTGTAGATACCTCAGAATAATTCTGTTATATCTGTGAGACAATTTATTGCAGGCATTCATCATGACTGTCCCCATAACCAATGAAGGAGAGTCTAGAACTGTAGACAGGAATGTTGATTGTTATCAGCACACCAGTCCAAGCAATTGTCATCGTCACCCAAGAGCACCCAAGGTTAACTGAATTTTGATCCATTCAAGATCAAACTATCAAAAAAATCGTTGCAGTGCAAAAGTGTAACTTCAACAGTATACCAGTGGACCCTTGACTTACAGACGGCTTGACTTACAGACTTTTCGAGTTACAGACTTCTTTGGCCGCAAAATTTAGGTTCGACTTGCAGCCAGAGAATCGACCAACAGACCAGAAAAAAACCAAAATGGAACAAAAATGGAACAAAAACGGCCAGTTACGGGATTAATCGGTTTTCAATGCATTGTAGGTCAATGGAGACTTGACCTACAGACTTTTCGACCTTCAGCCACAGTTCCAATATGGATTAATTCCACAAGTAGAGGGTCCACTTAATGTTTCTGGGAATATGGGTTTTCCCTTAGCTACTGCAAGGACTATGGCTACACTCAGAAGGAAGAGGGAAGAGACTCAGGGAATGGGAGATTATTTTATTGTTCCTATTAATTAACAAAGATATCCTGGTGCTTTAAGATGCTGATGCTTTGATCATGCAAACTCTGTCTAGCTGCTCCACTGTACGGTATTCCACCAATGCAAAGTATCCAGCACAGGAGGAGTGTGAACAAAAAAAAATGTAGGACTGTATTGACCTTTTTCTGCCTTAACACAGATGGGAATGTATGTAGCTGGGGGAGAATGTTATTTTAGCGGGCACACTGAAGCCTCTAACAACTTATGCCTCCAGTATGTGCTCACTCCTCTTCTCAAGTAGCTGCCACCAGGTATTGCTGATCCAATACCAAATATTCACTGACACTTGTATTTACTGTAAAACTTAAACTTGTTTATTTGATTACATAAAAGAAATGAGTAAATCACAAGCAGATAATCAATTTCTTTCAATGACTGAACTTTCTAATACACAGACCCTGCTCTCACTGACTCATTAACACACTGCCTTCTCACTCAGATCTCTACACTCTCTCTCATCTCTCTCACACCCCATCTTCCCCCACATACTTCATACACCCTTATTTATATCCCAGCTCCTCCCCCTTTTGCACCACCTTCCGTCCCCTCATTGGCTGCTTTTCCACTGCCCAGTTGTGACGGACAGGTGAGGGCAGGGCTGAACGCTACTGTTATGTTCTCCTTTTAAACCTAAGGTTCTGTGTCCATCTGCTCTATTATACAGAGATATGAGGGGGATAGGAAGATGAAACTGTTCCATGATCATATCTGCATATTCTTCGTGTTCATCTATGCCCTCCGCAAAATAACCACTATAATGTACTCTGATCCAGAGCAGGATCAGTGCCCAAATTTGTCCTGAGAATAAAGCTGTTTTGGGTACAAATAGCTGCTCTGCTCCTAGCTGATAATAACTTCCTTTCCTTTCAACTCCAGCTCCAGGTTGGACTTCCTACAGCTATTGCTTAACATGCGTAAATGCAACCATGCATTTAAAATATTGTTTTGTTTGGACCGGTCTTTCTCCTATTGCAAGCTGTTCTCTATTAATGCATGTCATTGTAGTGAAAAGGATCAAAGCGACACAGACAGGCAAAAGGGATGCAGACAAAGAAGAAAAATCCCGAATATTCAATAGCAGTATGCATAACATGCAACTTTACTTTCCAGATACCCACTGCTAGTCTAATTTCACATCACACAGGGCAAAACAGTTTTTGTGGATGTGCCATTCACCATCATTTAGTTTACATGCACTTTTGATGTCCATATGCTTGCCTTTCCTTAATTAAAATAATTATTTGTGGTCAAGTAATTTCTGATTCCTGATGTCCCTCATAGGGTTTTCTAGGTACTCGAGTATCTAATTACTGGAGTGGCCCATGTGTTTATGGCTTTGACTGTATTCCCCCCCCCCCATTTAATTTTGATTTTAAGATTTTCCACAATTTTTTGATATATTCCCTTTCTGTCAGTTCTTTAATTTTTGTGTGTGCAATGTTATCTGCTTCAAGTGTTCCAAGGTATTTATAGTTTTCACCACTTGATAATGATTTTATAATATTGCCATTTTTAAACTCTATTCCACCTAGTTTTTGGATCTTGCCACAGTGAATAGACAGAGCTGGACATTTGTCAATTCTAAGTTTAATTTGGATATCTTCACTAAATATTGGCACTGTGTTTAGCAATGATTCTATCTCTGTGGAATTTTTTGCATATAGTTTTAGGTCATCCATTTATAACAAATGATTTATTTTTCCTGCTTGTTCTGAAATATGGCAACCCAATCCAGTTTTATTTAAAAGTATTGACACGGGGATTAGTGAGATGTTAAACAGCAATGATGACAAAGTATCTCCCAGAAATATTCCTGCTAACTTCCCCAATTTCTTCACCATGGGCCATTAAGACAGTTTCCCATTTTTCCATGTTTTTCTTGAAGATCTTCTTAATGTTTTTACATTTTTAGGCAGATGTTAATCCTGCTGTGTGGCAATGAGTCAAATGCCTTTTTATAGTCTATCCAGATCATGTTAAGTTTTGTTTTTCATCTTTTGTATGCACAATGTTATCTGCTTCTAGTATTCCAAGGAGAAATGTGCAACTCTGCCTGTATACGGTGGCAAGATCCAAAAACTAGATGAAGTCGTGAAGGACGGAAGTTAGATGTCTTAGGACGCAGGATGTACTCTTTTGCATTTTTTCTCCTGAGAGTGTCAAATTATCAGGCTGCTCTAGGAGCTTATCAAAGACAACTTTGGGCTAAAGTGTTACCTACCCTTCAAACCAAGCAGCTTCTGAAGATGCTAGAACAGAGCTCCTCAATGCCCATGTTGAAGCATCTACAGTTGCTAAGCACGCAGCTGAGATTGCTTCCAAATCTTTAGCCTCAGCTATTTCTTTGAGGCAACATGTGTGGCCGAGGTCATCAGGGATTGTAGAAGATAGAGGAACTATCTTTTGATGAAGCTGGTTTGTTTAATGACAAAACTGACAAAATTATGGAAACCTTCCACAAAATAAAGAAAACAACCAGATCCTACACTATCTAACAGCAACCTAAGTTCCAGAGGTACCAATGGCACAAGCAGTTTGGTCAACATCAGTACCAACAGCAATACCACCAATCTTGCCGTGCTTATAGACCTCCAGCTCAGGGTAAATCAGCATAGTCTTCTTCTGCCAATGTCTCCTTCAGACCCCAATCTTCATCCCAGCATCACCAGTCTTACCGTCAACTCTCTAAGAAAGGCAAACAGTACCTTTGACTCGTCCACAGCCCATACCAGCGCTACAGGAAGATTATCCATCCTTCTCCCAGCCATATTATTAGTTATTCCAAAACCCAGATTAGCCCCATTTCTATAAAACTGGAATCTGTCCATCATCCAATTTGGTTATTGGCTAGAGTTTGCAGAACTTCCTCCTATCGGGCACATCAAAATTACACCCCACTCACAGGTTTTAGAGGAAGAAATAGCATCTCTCTTAAGGAAACAGGCCATTCAATGGTTTCCCTCTCAGGACATTCCCGTTACTTCGTGGTACCCAAAAAGATGGTGGCATCAGACCCATTTTGGACATCAGGTTACTAAATACTTACCTTCCACCAAGGTGCTTCCGTATGGTCACTCTCGAATCCATCGTTCATCTGTTAGGACAAAAAAAAACCTGGTTTGTCGTTATAGACCTAAAGGACGCTTACTTTCATATTTCTATTCATCCACATCATCAAAAAATACCTCCTTTTTTTCTTCGTAGATACTGCCTATCGATTCTGCACCCTCCCATTCGGTTTGTCTACCACGCCAAGAACGTTTACCAAGTGTATGGCACCAATAGCAGCTTACCTTTTTCTCCAGAACATCACAGTATTTCCATACATAGATGACTGGTTAGTAGTGGCTGGTTCTCGTCAAAAGGTCATATTAGACACCAAGTTTGTTCTGCAAAGTCTAACAAACCTCGGCCTAAGAATCAACAGAAAGAAATCCCACCTTCAACCAACTCAGATCACAGATTACATAGGTGCATGTCTGGACTCTTATCACAGCAAGGGTGTTTCTTTCAACAAATTAAAGCGTGCCATCCGTCCATTTCGACCATACGCCAAAGTATCTGCTCATCACACACAGCATCTCCTGGGCCTGATGGCATCAACTACGTCCAGCCTCTCTCATGCGAGACTGAAGATGGGTGCTCTGCAGGCTTGGTATCTGTCGCTATTTGACCCTCTGACAGACAATCCTTCCAAGCATCTCCAGGTTACTCCAGTGTTGGCAAAACAACTGAAACAGTGGACATTCATCCCATTTCTTTTAATGGGTTGCCCATTCCACCCATTGCAACTCACAATTCAAGTAACAACAGATGCAAGTCCTACTGGGTGGAGAGCTCACTGTGGTCCTCACAGAATCCATGCTCTCTGGTCCAGGAAGGAGAGTTGGTTACATATAAATCATCTGGAAATGTGGGCTGTCATCAAAGCTTTTCATGCATTTCATCCTCTGATAACAGGTTATGGTATTCAAGTGGTCACCGACAACACCACGACTATGTATTATTTCAACAAACAAGGGGGAACCTGCTCAATGTCACTCCTGTATCGAACAGTTCATCTATGGGAGTGGTGTTATGTGCATCACATTTTCCCTGTAGCCATTCATGTGTCAACAAAAGGCAACGTAGTGGTGGATGCCCTCAGTCGAATGAATGTCCAGACACACAAATGGCAACTCGACGATGCTGTCTTTGCGATGATTTGCAACAGATGGGAATCTCCAGTAATAGACATGTTCGCAACTCACCTCAACAACAAATGCGACATGTTCTGCCCTTGGGCAGATATGGACAAAACATCACACGGAGATGCCTTCATGGTGGAGTGGATGGACTGCCTTCTTTACCTGTTTCCTCCCATACCATGCATTCAAAGAATTCTGATAAAAAATTCATCAGGTTCTGATTGTGCCATGGTGGCCTTGGCAACCATGGTTCACTACTCTCAAGCTAATGGCGTCAGAGTTCATCAAGCTTCCTCATTTGCCATATCTACTAATGCAGAATGCAGGCAGCATCTGTCACTCAGATCTAGATTCCCTGCACCTGACGGCGTGGAGGATTCTCCCATGATTAGAGGGGTGTTGGAAAAAGCTAGGAAGCCTTCTACAAAACTTTCGTATTCATACAAATGCTCTAACTTCTTAAAATTTACTGAATCATGAGACTTCCGTCCTGTGCCAGTATCTATTGACACCTTGCTCACATATTTGCATTACCTGATTGACCAGGGCTTGGCCTTCTCTACCCTTAAAGTTTATATTTCTGACATTGTCTCCTATCAACAGTTTGGGTCGGAAGCCTCCCACCTATTTTCACACCCTACTCTGAAAATGTTCTTGAAAGGTCTAGAAAATGTTCATCCATCCACCCATTCTCCTCTACCTCAATAGTCCTTGTGCATAGTTTTGCAAGCGCTTACACATCCGCCATTTGAACCCATGGCTTCCTCTGATTTTTGACTTTTATCGTTTAAAACACTCTTTCTAGTTGCAATAACCTCTGCTAGAAGAGCAAATGGGCTGGCTGCACTTCGAGCTTATGCACCCTACCTACAATTCTTCCTGGACAAAGTGATTCTGTACCCGGATGTCTCCTTCCTCCCTAAGGTTGTTTCAAGTTTTCATGTCAATGAACCATTAACTCTACCTACATTGTTTTCTAATCCCTCTTCAGATGTTGAGCACATGCTCCACTCGTTAGATGTTCGCCATGTTTTGGATTTTTATATGTCCAGAACTAAGGACTTTTGCACCTCTCCCAGTTATTTGTTTGCTTTCATGGTCCTCATAAGGGCTCTCTGGCAACCTCACAGACAATTTCACAGTGGATTTTGTCTACAATTAGTTTGGCCTATGAACTGTCGGGCAAAACCCCACCAGAGGCACTAAAGGCACATTCTACTAGATCTGTGGCAACTTCAACGGCCCTGTTGCGTGGTATTGGCATCTCAGACATCTGCCGAGCAGCCACATGGTCCATTCTGTCCACCTTTGTGACTCACTATTGACTGGACCTTAGGCCCAAGAAGGAAGTGAGTTTTGGGAGAGCTGTGCTTACATCACTACTGGGGTGATGGCCCACCTTTCGGTAAGTGAGCTTGCTAGTCACCCAGTTGTGTGGATTCACAGAGACCATGTAGAAGAAAGGGTGGTTACCTACCTGTAACTATGGTTCTTCTAGTGGTCCTCTGTGAATCCACACATCCCGCCCGGCCCCCCTACTGTCCGTCACTCAAAGTCTTCGTTCTAGAGCTCTGACGACGGTGGACAATTGTAACTGAGGTTATGAGCAGGCAGAGCATGTGTGATAGGGGACAACATACTACTAATGTTTCTTATTTTAAGCTCTAGAATATTCTGAGGATCCAGCGCAAGCGCAGTTTATACCCAGTTGTGTGGATTCACAGAGGACCACTAGAAGAACCATAGTTACAGGTAGGTAACCATTCTATCATTGACATTGCAATTCTGAGGGATGCCAGAGTTGAAAACAAAAAACTGGAAAAACTAACAGAGTACAGAGACCCGGCAATCAAAACATCTTGCCTCTGGAAGAAACACATTTCAGTGGTCCCCATAGTCATTGGCGCTTTGGGAACAATATCAAGAAATTTCACACAGTACTATAAGCAGTTGCAGATCTCAGAAATCACACCATCAGAGCTACAAAAAAAGGCAATATTGGGAACAGCATACATACTGTGCCAATATGGTTTAATAATAATAACAACAACAACAACAACAACAACAACAACAACAACAACAACAACAACAACAATTTTTGTTAAAAACTGAGATTAAAATAACAGAAATCTAGAATTTAAATTATTGAAGGAAATTTATATTGAAATCTTAACAATGGGGGGAAACCAGCTTCTTAAAATAGACTGCTATCATTGCCTGCAGATTCAGTCAGAGGAGGGCTTCTGCAGCTGAGTCTTTCATGAGAGAGTAGCATCTTCTGAAAGGAGAAAATAAAATCAGGCAAGATGATATAAATATTTCTGGTGTTTGAAGAAAAGGAAGAAAGCAAACGAATCAGGCACATTCCTTGGATGGCTTGATATTGGGAGCACAGTGTTTGGAAGCAAGCCAGCCAGGAAGTGTAATCAAATGACACAAATGTGTAGTGTTTTAACTCAGGAGGGGAAAAGGTAGCTAACAAGAGCACCTAGATTCTTCTTGATATAGGCTCCCCCAGTTTTTGTTTCACTAGGTACCACAGCTCCAAGGATATGTATCAAAAGTACAGTACCATGTTTAGATTATACAAAAGCATAGCTTTTTGTTTTTATATTGTAGCAAATGTTTTCCAGGAAATATACATATTTTCTTCTGCTATTTATGATAGCAAAAAGCATAGTGTAGTGGTGGAGAAAATGGCTTCATGATGGACAGCTCCCTCTCTGCCAGCAGCCTTAAGAATTCCCTCCTTCCTTCGCTCAGAAGCTTGAACTTTAATGACATCTGCTTTGATGCCCCCTCTTGGTCTGAGGCATGAGTTGAACATTTATTTGGCCTACATTCTAAATCTCCATCACTTAAGTTCATCTTTCTTAGCAAGCTCAGCTTCTTTTCTAAGGAACCCTGAGGGTTTTTCAATGCAGCTATGTTTATTTAATGAAGAATGCAGAATATTGAGATGCAATGATCACTCTGCTTCCAAATGCTGATTTGTTTTATTTTATTAATCAGTGGTTTATTGTTCTTTTTAAAGCCACCGTAACATACCATTTTATTTTCCAGTTTTAGCCTAAATGGGATTAGGATTGCTCTTGAAATGCCTATGCTAGTATAAACAACAAGAACAAAATAGTTTTGTGGCACCTTTAAAGCAACTATTTTTGGCAGGAGCTTTTATGGATTACCATCTACTTCCTCAGATGCACTTGAAGAAATAGTTTGTAATTCACATAAGTTCTGGCTGAAAGAGATTCAAGTGCCACAAGACTCTTTTCTCTGATACTGAAACAGATGACATCCCATTTTGAAAATGACCTATTGGTAACAAGCAGAATGCTGTGCCAGTAGAAGTATATCACACAAATATAGCCATATACTCCTACTGAAAGTGTTATCATCAGAGACAAATTAACAGCTGCAAACACTGGGTAGACTGGGGGCCATGTGGAACTTAGATGGTGCCCGAAGGTCATTCAAGGTGTGTCAGCCAATGTAATTTTTTGCTTACAAGACAAATGGCCAGAGCTTTGGAGTAATTAGTTGGATTGCTTGTAGTTAGTTTTCTTCTCCAATAATAAAGTTATAGCTAAATTATATTGGCCAAAATCCTGTTGCTTAACATAGCAAATCACACTAATTAGTCTTATTGAGGCAATAGGGCCTGCCCAGATAGGGGAATCTGGAGCCGGCTGGTTCGCACTTAAAATGTTCTTATCTCCAGTGTGACCTATGTTATCTCTCACTTCAGCTATTCCTCTGTTCACACTGGAGATGTTTATTCTCTTGTGAGAAGGGCCTACACTGGTCTTTGGTTACTCGTGAGCAAGGTTTATTCATCTGGAAGTTGAGTCATAGCGACTGGACTTCTTTTTCTCAGGTTGAAACGTTTTGCTTCTCATCCAAGTAGCTTCGTCAGTCTGAGGAGAGTTGGTAAGAGATCCCTGAGATATCTTCCGCAGGGACTGGGGTGGGGGATAATCCGACTTCTGCAGTCCTTCACCCATCTCTGGTGTGTGGTCCTGATCTCTCTTCCCTAGTGAACTTGATATTTGGGTCTGCCGTGTTTATGTGGTCTGTGAAGGCCTGTACTTCCTGAATCTTGATCTTCACCCAGGTGTCATTCACATACCTGAACCACTAAACACCTTCTAGGTGTTTATCTGGAACACATATCTGACCCAAATATCAAGTTCACCAGGGAAGACACCAAAGGTAACAAGCTGGCTTTCCTGGACTGTGCAGTCATCATAGGATCCAATGGCAGCTTAGGAACAGAAATCTACAGAAAACCTACACACATTGATCAATATCTGAGGTTTGACTCTCATGGTCCATTGCAACACAAACTAGGGGGTCATCAGGACATTAAACCACAGAGCAAGAAACACCCCCACCTCCACAGAAGCCAAAAAAAGGAAGATAGATATCTGAAGACAGCCCTTAAGTCCTATGGATATCCAAAATAGGCCTTTAAGAAGGCAATGTCTCAACCCAGTAGGTACTGTCTGAAATCCAGAGCTGACGGAAGAACTTGGTCATTCTTTACATGGTGGGTATGTTTGAAAATTTCAAAATAATTTTTGGTAAACACCACATACTTGTGCACTTCA
Source organism: Pogona vitticeps (assembly GCF_051106095.1). Classification (NCBI taxonomy): domain Eukaryota; kingdom Metazoa; phylum Chordata; class Lepidosauria; order Squamata; family Agamidae; genus Pogona; species Pogona vitticeps. The sequence continues at coordinate 196,077,936 of NC_135785.1, read as the reverse complement.
AACAACAAACACACTAAGGCAGAGACTCATCCACCCAAAATACCCAGACATGAAAACACAACAAGAGCAATATAGTATATGTGGTCCAATGCAAAGAGGAGTGTTCAGAACTCTAAACTGGAGAAACCAAATAGCCAAGAGGAGAATGGCCCACCACAGAAGGGGCAATGAAGCAGAGTACCTTCGCTTGAAACTCAAAGGACACTCATTTGATGACCAAGATGTACTCATTTTGGACTGAGAAGATAGGTGGTTTGAGAGAGGAGTCAGAGAGGCCATACATGTGCATATAGAAAATCCCTCACTCAACAGGGGTGGAGGCCTTAGATACAACCTGTCCCCTGTTTATCATGCTGCCGGTTCATCTGTCCCCAGAAAGGTCAGGACCACACATCAGAAAGACTACTATTAAAAACTGTTAACGATTCATGACAATGGGTAGAGAAGGACTGCAGAAGTGAGATTTTCACTCACCCCCTATCCTTTGTCCATCTAAAGAGCCTATTCAGACCGTGTGTGTGTGTGTGTGTGTGTGTGTGTGTGTGTGTGTGTGTGTGTGTGTGTGTGTGTGTGTGTGTGTGTGTGTGTGTAAGAGAGAGAGAGAGAGATTGAGAGAGAGAGAGAGAGAGAGAGAGAGAGAGAGCAATATGGAGGATATATCAGTGGTTTCCTACCAACTCTCCTCAGAATGAAAACCTACTTGGATGAGTAGTGAAACGTTTCAACCCAAGAAGAAAGAAGTCCAGTTTCCATGACTCAATTTCCAGATAACCTCACTTGGATGACTGAGGATCTTCACATATTGCTACACAAAGGTTTATTCATGTGTAAGTTTATTCTGGATGGATAGCTCAGGTAAGGTATCTAGCTGCAGAGTCAGAGGTTGGAGTTCAATTCCTCACTGAGCCTCCTGGGAGAAGAACCAGCCTGTGTGGCCTTGGGCAAGCTGCACAGTCCCAAGATGCCTCCAGAAGAAGGGAATGATAAACTACCTCTAACTAAAAAACCCTGAAAGGGCTGCAGTAAGTCAGAATTGACTTGATGGCACATGATTATTGTTATTATATAAGTTTACCTGGTTTACTTGTGAGTAAGTTTCCCCAGAAACAGCAGCCAAGGACAGTGGTTGCATGAGATAAAAATATTAGAGTGAAGGTTGAGTACATGAAAGACAGGTAGGGCCCCCCCGCTTCACCTTTCTCCTCAGCTGGGGCTCTGCTGGGGATGTGCTGTCTTGTGAAGGCAGAGCCCATGGAGTCAACTATGGACTACCATTCCTGTGCTCAGGGTAGCCGAATACCATCTACCGTCTACAGGTCATTGTGTGAGAGACAGTGGGATTGTGGCTGGGCTGCTCAGTCTCCCTCTGCTTTGCAGGACTGGGCCCTGCTGCTCCTGGCTGCCTCACCCCCTTCCCAACACCAGCCACCTGGCTCAGGGGGGGGGAGAAGGCTTTTAAGCCGGAGCTGCTTTCAGGGCCCTGCTGGACCAGCATTCGTGCACTCAGAGGAGCTGAATTATACCATCTGCCATCTACAAGTCACTGTGTGAGAGACAGTGGGACTGTGGCTGGGCTGCTGCTGGCTGCCAGATTCCCTGAGAGAACTAGCTGGCGAATAAGCTGGAAAATGGGGGGAGGGGGTTGGGGGGGTCTCTGGGGCAACCAATAGAGACTATATATGGCAATAGAGACTATATATATGACTAGATATGGCAGTGGGAGTAGAGCATGCCCATGTAGGAGAAAGGAGGTTAGATACCTTACACCTATCCCCCTTTCTAGCTGTACTCCCCACTAAACGGTACTAGGTGACCATATCAGCCCCCCGCGGCCACATGGTACTGTTGACAGGTTGGCAAAAAATAAGATGATTTAATTTGGATGAGGGGGCTGACCTGGCATGCATTACTGAAACCTGGGTGGGAGAAGAAGTAGGAGTTCCTCTATCTTAGTTGTGTCCCCCTGGGTACTTGGTCCAACACCAGGGTTGCCCGGAGGGTTGGGGAGGAGGAGTGGTGATAGTCTACAAGGATTCCTTTGACTTTTCCAGACTCCCTGTCCCCTTGGGAAATGGTCTAGAGGGCCTATATTGTGTGATGGGGTCAAGAGACAGACTGGGGATTCTGTTAGTGTACCACCCACCCCGCTTTTTACTAACGGTCTCCCTACCTGAGCTGATGCAGGTGATCTTGGACCTGGTGTTGAGGACCCCCAGATTTGTGGTACCGGGGCACCTCAACCTCCATGCCGAGGCCACCTTAGCAGGAGTAGCTCAGGACTTCATGGCCACCATGACAACCATGGGCTGTCTCTTTAAAAAAATATATTTGTATTTTTTCTATTTTTCTATCCGTTGCAGCCAGAATGATTTATTACAATATGATTTATTACAACCATGGGCTGTCTCAACATGTCATCGGCCCGACTCTTGAGAAAGGCCATACACTTGACCTAGTATTCTCAACGGGATGGTGGGGATAGTGGTCTGGATGTGGTAGGTTTATCTTTGACCCCCTTTGTCATGGTCGGACCATTTCCTGGTAAAATTTAGACTCTTTGCCACTACTACTCTCTGCCAGGGTGGGGGATCAATTAAAATGATCCACCCCCGGAGACTTATGGATCCTGAAGGATTCCTGAATGCTCTAGGGGAGTTTCCAGATGATATGGTCGGCGCTCTTGTCGAAGCCCAGGTCGCTTTGTGATACAAGGAGATGTCCCGGGCAGTTGATATGATCACACCTAGGCGCCCTCTCCCTGCCTGCAGAGCCTATATGGCTCCATGGTACACAGAGGAGCTTCTGGCTATGAAGTGGTTGGGGAGATGGCCTGAGCGCAGATGGAGGAAATATCGCTGCGACTATGACCAAACACAGCTTAGAGCCCATTATTGGGCCTACTCTGTGGCGATATGGCTGGTGAAACACCAGGATTTCTCCAGTTGTATTGCTTCCTTGGTGTGTCGTCCAGCAGAGTGGTCCAGGACCTTCTTCAGCCCAATGGTTCGGTGAAGGTCCCGGACTGCTCAGTGGCTCACTGTAACGAATTTGTTACACACTTTGTAAAGCATGGTCTCCTCATTAGGCATCAATTCAATACATCTCGTAGGGTAGTTCTGAAATAGCCTTTCTGGAGAAAGACAGAGATGATGGCCTACTTAATTATTTTAAGCTTACAGTATTGGTACAGTATTTTAATTGTGGGTTTGGATCATGGATAAATTATTATTATTATTTTGTTTTAAATTGCAAAATGTTTTGGGATGTCTGCTTATTTTCATTGCAATTACTGTTGTCTCTCTCACAAAGGCCCTTGAAGAACAAATACATTGAAGCAGAAGCTCAGCTTGCATTGTATTTACACTTGGACATCTCAGTCTGACAGCTCTGTTTGGAGAGTGATAGCATTTAGAATCACAGAATAATTGAGTTAGAAGGGGCCTGTAAGGCCATTGAGTCCAACCCTCTGCTCAATGTGGGAATCCAAATCAAAGCAAATCTAACAGATGGTTGTCTAATTTTCTCTCTAATACCTCCAGCGTTGGAGTACTCACCACTTGCAGAGGTAATTGGTCCCATTGTCATGCTGCTCTAACAGTTTAGATGTATTTCCTGATATTCAGCCTAAATCTAGCTTCCTGTCACTTGAGCCCATTATGATGTGTCCCACACCCTGAGATAACTGAGAACAGATCCTGCCCCTCCTCTCCGTGACTGCCTTTCAAGTATTTGAAAACTGCTATCATATCTCCCCTCAGTCTTCTTTCCTCAAGGCTAAACAAGCCCAATTCTTTCACTCTTTCCTCTTAGGGCCTAGTTTTCACTCCCCTGATCATCCTTGTCGTCCTCCTCTGAACTTATTCCATTTTGTTGGCATCCTTCTTAAAGCGTGGTGTCCAGTGCTTACAAGTAAGCACTATTACTTGAATTTTTTTTGTATTTTTGATGTCATGTATGTGTTTTTTTCTGCATTTTTTGTATAAAATAAAAAAAAATTTAAAAAATCAGAACTGGACACAGTACTCCAGATGAGGCCTAAGCAGTGCTAAATAGAGGGGGACTAATATTTCAAGGCACTTGGAGACTACACTTCTGTTAATGCATCCTAAAATAGCATTTGCCTTTTTTTTTCAGCCACATCTCGTCTCATGTACATCTACAACAATTCCAAGTTCATAGTATCACTTTACATATGGATTTCTTTTTAATTCATTGCATTTCATATCAGATCCTCATACCATTTACCTGCATGTCAAAATAACCAGTTTCTCCACGTGGGTTTCTCAGAATTTGAAAACATTACTCTATAGACTACATCTCCCAGAATTCCTCATTCAGTAGTGCTATTCCACTTGTAATCAAAAAAAGGAACATTTCCAAGCTCTGGGTTTCCCCCATACAGAAACTAGCACAGGACATCACCAAACTTAGGTAAGAATGAACTCCTGTTAGGTCAGCCACTAGATACATGAACGTCTATACCTATAAAATTTGTCTTCTGCACAACCTTAAAGGGGCAAGAGGTTGGTCTTCTTTTGCATCTGGCCACTCTCATAACTGTATAGATGGGCCAAATGGATCTGCAGGTTGTTGTTTTTTCTTTGTGTGTGCTAGATGAATCTGGGCAACAGAAATATAGCACGGACAGTCACTATTTTCTCTCAGTCCCCAGGAATTTTGGGTGAGAGTAAATGGGTATCAGCATAGAACTCACACATGCATAACTGTTTCTGCACAAATTATTTCCTTCCATGCAGCTGTCTGTGAACTCAGCTGCAATATTTTTTCTGCAATGTTTTCAGAAAGGTGTTTAGGTCCTATGAATTCCCTCTCCTCCTTAGCAAATACCCTTTGCCTATTAAATTTCAGTCTCTAATGAACCATTGATAATTCCACTAATTCCCCAACTGTCTACAAAGCATACAGTAAAAACAAAACAACTGACACCAAATTAGGAGTATACAAAAAGAAGAGAAAGCAATTCACATGCCACACACTTCCACTACTTAGATTTCCCCCCTTCTTTTTCATCTCCCAATAAAATGTGTCATTTCAAAGTCATGTTTATGAAGGGAGTGAACAAAACTCTTGATGTTTTATTTGATTTTTATTATCTGTATTTTTCAGCCATCAGCCACCAGGGAAGCTACTACGAAGCCAGTGCTGTCATTAGGAGGTCTAGAAGGATATGAGGACGGGAAAAACAAGTAACCTTGAAAACAAACTCTTTAAAATGTGAGTAAAAGCTGTATTGGTGAGATTTCTGAAGGGCTATCAGTGGGATGTGTGATGAAATATCGTTGACAACGTGCGTATTGCTCCTCTTATAATTTTAGTTTATAATTTTAAAAATATATTTCACCTACCCCAGGGAGGGGAAAAAACCTTCTTATCTTCAATAGCTAGCTCATTTCAATATTACATTTTGTTGTCAATCAGTTATTACTCTTCCTTTCCTTCTACTGAATTTCTTCATAAGGAGATTTTGAAAAATGAAGTAGTATATACTGTGCATCTCAAACTTTTTTCTTTCCTCATAGGCATCCTTCAGTCTCGAGAGACTATGGTAGCATGCTCTGTATGGAGGACTTGGAACAGCATCTAGTGTTTTGACGCTGTACACGAAACTGGAGTGTCCTCTCCAGAGCACAAAGCCTGGGTAAAATAATATGGAGGATAGGCTGTTACCCAACAAGCAAATCCCCCCTCTTCACGTCACTGAAATAGTCCAATGGAAAGGCAAGAGCCAATACAACTGGTTCCAGCAACGTCGCAGGAGTTGGCAGAATGACACAAACTGCTTCCGGAACTCCGGCTCCGGATTTTTCCTTTCCTATGTATTTAGAAAAAGGATTGAAAATACATACTTTCCCAAAACATAAAAACACTACCAGCTCAATTTTTTTACAACAATAAAAGATCATTGTCTTATGTCTAAAGTAGTATGGTACTCCTAATTAATAATTACTGTATAATTATAATTGTGTGGCGTCAAGTCAAATATGACTTATAGTGACTCTTTTCATGGTTTTCTACGTAGAGAAAACTCAGAAGTGGTTTATCATTCCCTTCTACAGTACTGGGAAGAATACTGTGCAGCTTGCCCAAGGCCACACAGGCTGTGTGTACTTAAAAGCTAAAACCAGTAATTATACTCACTCTGTCTGTCTGTCTGTCTGTCTGTCTGTCTGTCTGTCTGTCTGTCTGTCTGTCTGTCTGTCTCTGTCTCTGTCTCTGTCTCTGTCTCTGTCTCTGTCTCTCTCTCTCTATATAAACAAGTATTATATTAAAATGATAAATAAAATCAATATTAAAGCACATTTAAAACAATAGAGCATCAAAATCCATTTAAAAAACCCCTCAGACCCCCAGTGACTAAGGAAAAGCCTTCTGAAGAGAAAGGTCTTTGCCTGTTTGCAGAAGGACAGCAAAGATGGGGCCAGCCTAGCGTCCCATGGGAGGGAGTTCCAGAGTCTGGGAGCAGTGACAGAGACGGCCCTCTGTCCTTACATTTTCTTTACTGTATTTCAAAATCCCACACAAAGGTTTATCTCTATAAAGGGATAAAACCAGGCATGAAGTGACATTGAGTTGGTTTAGCAGTTGTACTGTACGTTGCAACAATAAAACGTTGAGTTGGAAACCTCAAGGAAGAGCAGGTTCTATACAGAGCCCCTGTGGAAGACGACCCGTTTACTGCATACAGGTTGTTTGGTTCAAATGGCCTTTAGGGCATAGGAAAAGGCTAACTGAATGTTATGCCTCTGCTGTTTGTGTGTACAGTATTATCTTCTTGTTTCACTGGGTTCCTTTGAGACACATTCATGGGATGTTTGTGCTTGAATGCAAGTTGCTTAGTTTCTTTCTTTCTTTACAACAAACCATGCTGTGGCTACCTTATGTTTTGCCTGGCAGTTCTGTGAGATCCACCCTGTAACAATAGCAACAAAATATCCACATAACATAGATGTGAAGGTTCTGGGTACCATACAGTAGGGAGATGGCTGTCAAGGGAAAACTGGGAAGTGTTGACAGAAACCAAGTGAACAAGCCCAGATAGATAGATATGTGAGAGACAGGCCAAATCAGACAGCCAAGTGAGCATAAGATTACATTGTCCACACGCTGAAACTGCAACATTAGTGTAAACTCAGAGAACAGAGACTTAAGTGATGCACAGCAAACATCCAAGACTACAGGCAAGTTATGTTTATATCCTTCTTCTAGGGAGCTCAAGATGGCTTATATGCCTCACCTCCTCCCTGCTTTATCCTTGTACTGTAACAACTCTGATAGGTAGGTCAAGCTGAGAGAGGGTAACTGGCCCAAGGTTGTCTGCTAAGCTTCTTGGTTGGGTAGAGACTTAAACCCAGATTTCTCAAGTTCTGTCCCAATGCTGCAGTCAACATACTATAATTTATTTAGTGATTACAGTATATATATAGTTTCTCAGGGGCAAAGGCAGTCTGTACTTCACAAGAATAAAAAAGATTTAAAATATAAAATAGGAGCCCACAGGTATAATACACAGGCAAAACAGCAACATAAAATTCTAAGTCTACAGTCATATTCATTTAAAAGCAAAATGGAATGGGTTAGCCTTCATGATACTGACATTGGTTGCCAATTCCCGAACTTCAAAACAACTTAACAGGGCAATTGAGGAGGAATCTCAAATTTGTCTCCCCTTGCATTTAAGGCTTGGTTAATGACATCTGGCTTTTCTGAACATATGTATGGAAAATTCCTAAGTCAGGACACGTGTTAGGAACAGCAACTTCATCCCAGCAACTGGAACTCTAAGAATAAGATACTGTATCAACATGCAACTAGTTAAGGGAGGGAGAGACTAAGCCTCTAATTGTGATACCAGCAATTCCTTCATCTTCCCCTTCAATGCTCACACCCCCACGAAATACACAGATATGGGAAATACACAAACACCCACAGCTGTGATAGAATCCCTCTTGCTGGAATATGATGGGCTTAATAATGTCACCTTGGTCATGAGATGGGAAGCAGTCTCCCCATAAAGGCAAATATTTTTCAATACAGGAATGTCAGAGGGGCAGGCAGGATGACCGCACCCTCCAAACATTACTTCATTAATCTGGTGTCAAGAGAGTCACACTATTTCTTGTGCATACACTTCAGCAAGGAAAATGAGGGCCTGTTTTGGTGCAGGCTGAACCGGGCTACAAAGTGTTGTTTGAGGTTGGGGAAAAGAGTCACATGCCATTTGGCATGCTCCTTGTGTTCAAACAGCATGTCCAAACTTTGGCTCACACTGCTGTCAATTAAATGCTTCCTCTGATCATCTGTGGAGGGTTAGGAGAAGTGAAATTAACTTTTTACAACTACTAGATTGTCGCTGATGTGATGAATCACTTCAATTACATTTAAAATAACTTTTTTTCTTTGCCTTTCTGCGCATTGTTCATTGAGAACCTGCCTGCAGTTGTGGTTTTCATTGGCAATAGACAGGCAAAGAAGATTTAAAAAACTGATCAAAGCAATTAATTGCATCAGTGATCATCTAGCAGATGCAATAAAAAATAAATTTCACTAAACCTTGCTGCTCTGCAGACGATCAAGGCAAGGGTTTGATTTCCAATATCTTGAAGTGGCTCCTAAGCCACTTCACAATACTGTACCATAAACTGACACCGGGTGGAACTGCAAGGCTCTAGTTTAGTCTGTTCCAAGTCATCTCAGGGCCTGTTCAGACTGGTTGTTTTGGATGTTAGGAGGATCAGGCTACAAAGGGTCTGGTGAAGTGGTGGTGGTGGTGGTGGAGGAGCAATGTGCCCTTTGACATGCTTCTCGTTTCCAAACAGCAAACAGCCCCTTGCAGCCCACTCAGCTGCCGAAGCAGAAACAGCAAACAAGGAGGAGAAGAGAAAAGAGAAAGGGGGACTGGGAAGGAAAGGGGGTCTAAGGCAAAAAGAAGCGGGACAGGGAGAACAAAGAGGATAGTGTTCAGATATGGAAGGAAATAGAAGCTAGCTTTGACAGGAGCAAAGATGGTGGAAGAGCAGCTAGAAGAAGGCAAAGAGTAAAGAAACAGCAGGTGAAATTGCTGGAAGAGAAGGAGGATGGTTGGATGTGAGGGGAAATAAAAAAGATAAGAGAAATTGGGAAATAAAGGAGAAAACAGAGTAAGATAAAGGGGGAAGGGAGCAGGAAGGCACAGCATGGGGGATGAAGCTGTGGGACATGCAGGAGAAGGCAGAAGGGTCAGCCCCTCAGTGCTGCCACTGCCACCACCACTGAGTTCACTGGCACTCACTCAGTCACTTTTTCACTCTCTCTCTCTCACACACACACACACACACACATTTGCAGCACATTATGCACAGTGCTTGTCTCCAGTAGGCAGATGCCTGTGTGGAAGGGGAGCCCCTTGGTGACAGGAGCCCTGGATGGGTCACCCAGGACCAGTAGTGAGCAGAGCCACCTGCTTCCCCTGATTGCATGCAAAAAGAATGCATACTGGGCCAGAAAGGTGGCCAACAGCTCTTAAGGGTGAAGGACGGCTCAATCTAAGTAGAAACACATGTCCACATGGTCTTTTCTTTTGATCCAAATCCAGACCAGGCAGGTAGTCAGCATGTATGTATGGCAAGATGTTTCTCAGCTGCCAGTGCTATACAGAGCACAAAACAAGGCCTGCACTAGGAATCCTCTGTGTTTTGTCAACAGTTACTGCAATTATTTGTACAGAATAGGTAACCATGTTGGGCCATGAGAAAAAAAAAATTAAGGAAATCCATTATTGTCTGATACCTTTATTAGGGCCACACAGATTATTACACATGCACATGCTTCTGAGATCCCTAAAACTCTAAAGTGATCAAAAATCCTGGTAAATGTGAAAGCTTGCACAGTTGTATGGCATTTCAATTTGTCTTAATAACAATACTGTAATTATTTTACATCCAAGATAATCCTCCCTACGGTATTGAAAATTACTGTTTACAGATTTGAAACCCGGACAGTGAAAAAAGTCTGACAAGCGGAGAAAAGTTATTTACTCAAAATGGGGTGCTGGAGAGGAGCTTTATAGATATGGATTGCCAGAAAGACTTATAAGTGGATGCAAGATCAAATCAAGTCCAATTTTTTCTAGGAATGTCTGAACTGAGGCTATTGTACTTTGGGCATATCACAAGAAGACAAGGTTCACTGGCAAAAAATAATGCTGTGAAAGGCTGACTGTAAGAGGGAAAGAGGAAGGCCAAGTAGGAGATAGAATGATGCAATAAAAGAAGTCACTGCATTTACTGCAAGACCTGAGTAGGGATGTTAATGATAGAACCTTTTGGAAGTCACTAATTCATAGGGTTGTCATCAGTCTGATGTGATTCTATGGCATGTAACAGCAGTTATTTTATATGCATACAAGCTTTGTATTTCATTCATCAATAGTTTAATTTCTAATATCCCTCCTCCTATCCACCCCTGGCATTTATCCTTTTTTTTCCTGCAACAGAAAAAAAATGTACTCTTTCACAGGTTCCTCCATTTAAATTTTAAATTGATCTTCAAGTATATGCTGGATAGCTCTGTTGTCTATGTCTCTGACTGCAGATTCAGAGGTTGGGAGTTCAATTCCCCACTGTGCCTCCCTGACAGGATCTGGACAATATGATCCACAAGGTCACTTCCAACTCTGCAATTCTATATGCTTGGCAGGAGAAATCTGTACATTTGCACTCATGTAGCAAAAAATAAAATAAAATAACAACAATAATACAAACCACAGTCATAGGAGGATTATTTAAATAAGAGAAATAATGTGAGCAGAATGATTAACTTCCTCTTCCCTGTGCTGTTAGTCCCAATCAATATTCCATCTCACTGCAGGTGTTTTTAGATTTAAAACAAAAGCACAAACCATCTATCTCCTATGCCATGTCTTTATAACAATAGTGCTCAATGGGGGAATGGGGTGTCTCCATCCAACCTCCTATGAGAGGGAGGATATGCTTCCATTAATTGAAAAATATTATACTGTAGGTCGATATCCCACCTTCCAGCCAATGAAGGAACTGCCTTTTCTTTTCTGCTCTCTTTTTCTTTTTGGAAAATACATCAGTGTCTGAAATAATTCAGACGGCCCCCACCGCATCTCAAATAAGAATGTGGTGCAAACCAGGAGACGGCTTCCTGATTTTACAGTTCCTCCAACAAAAGGTCTTACTTATAATGGCAGCATTTTAGAACGGATCCCATCTTTCTTCCCCGCGAGATCAACACAGCCATTTATTTTGTATTTTTTTTGGTAACATCAGACATGAAAAGGAAAAAGGGCACCACTGCAGTCCCGCGTGCTGAAAGGAGGGGCGTCAACGCGGCTTCTTGTCTTGCGAGTGTACAAGAAAGAAGACATTACTGTGTAGCTAATTTCGGGATGTTTTCGTATCTGCCGGACGCCTTCCGGTTTTCCATCGATCCAAGCGACTTGGGTTGTCACTTGATCTTCCAGGAAAGTGTCGATGCCCTTGAGCAGCCTCACGTCCGTTAGAAGGCAGCAGCGAAATCTTCCCCCCCCCAACCCCCGTGGCATCGGCATGCCAGGGCGCAGCTTCATTTGCCCAACTGGGGCTTGTGACGCAGTCGTTAAACATCAAGAGCTCTCTCTGCCAGGCAGGGAACATGTGTGTGTTTGTGTGTGTGTGTGCAGAAAAAAAAAAAGACATGACGAGCATCCAACACAAACGCCATTATTGCTCCAAGGAAAACGACGTGCACTGCCTGGTCGGGTGGGCGTCGGGAGCGGTCTCCGTGTGACCGCGGGAGACCTTGAGCGTCGCGCAGGAAATTTGGAAAGGGGGCTGCCTCGCGAGGAGGCCGCGACTCAACAGTTCCTCCCGCTGAACTGAGCGCGGTTTATTTCTGTGGAAAACTACAGTGGGGCGCTAGTAAAACACTGCAGTGCGTCAGGCATTCCCTAAGCCAGATGAAGCCACATTCCCCTTATGTATTGGAGGACAGGTGTAAACATGCCTCCCGCCATAATCCAGTTTGGAGAGCAAAAATAAAGCAGGAAATGTGTTTTTATACTGCAATGTAATAAAGCAGAAACGATCGTTCTTGCAAAAACGATAGGAGGGGAAAGTGTCCCGCATTAACCCTAAAGGAAAGCACAACGTGTCCGAGACGATGAATGGAAGAACAAGGACTTCCCTTCGTGGGCGAGCTGAAGTTCCCGGATGTCAGTACTTCATTACCCGTCAGGCCCCTGAAGCGGCTGTCCCTCCTGCTTCCCGTCCTGGCCGGAAGGACTTGGTGGCGCTTCCCTCCGCTTCCTTCTTTCCGGATCAGGCCTCGGCCGAGGTAAGGTGGCGGGCGAGCGGGGGTGGGGAAAGGAGCATCCCTCTTCATCGGGGCTGGCGAGGCTCTCCGCCGGCCGCCTCCGGGCGTCAAGGGGTATTCGGTCGCCTCTGCCGACTTTTCCCGGCGGATCCGGGCTGCTGCTTCGGAAGGCGGCCTTTTCCTCGGGCTGGATCCGGAGAGCCCAGGTGGCTTCTGGGCCGCTTGGATATGGCCTCGAAGAGCAGCGCGGTCTACGATTGACCAGCCTGGAAGGCGAGGCGAGGAGGGCCGTGGGTGGCTGCTTGTGATCTCTGGAAACTTGAGCAGGGACACACACACACACTCGAGGGCAGTGGCCTTTTGTAAATCCGTGACTGTTCGACCACGTTCCTGTCCATAATTCGTCTCTTATTTCGCTCACGGTACTTAAATGGTGATCTGGATATTACAGTTGATTGCCCTTGGTTTTAATGCAAGATCATCTAGTTTTTAAACCAGGGTGGACAGGAGATAGATCTGGTTCTGTTCTTAACATTTTAGGTAATTTGAAGCAGCAAGCATTTCCGACTTGTTTAGCAATGATCTTAGAAATGCAGAGCTTGAAGGAAACCTAGGGATCATCAAGTCCTGCTTCGGTCAGGGAGGCACAGTAGGGAATCGAACTGTCGGCCTCTAGAGCTGTGCAGCCAGAGGGCTTCGGGATTCTTCATTTCTAAGTCGTTCTCTCCCATCTTTTGCTACAGCATACAATGGGTCGTGTAATCAGAGGTCAAAGAAAAGGTGCCGGGTCTGTATTCAGGGCCCACGTGAAGCACAGAAAGGGTGCAGCAAAGCTGAGAGCGGTGGACTTTGCTGAAAGGCATGGCTACATCAAGGGCATTGTAAAGGCAAGTACCCGATTATGGGGATACTTTGGTGATGTTGGGGTTCAGTGTATTATGGTGGTAACTTAGGCTATCATGAATGGGAGTAGGGAGGTACTGTGAAGTTTATAATATTTTACTTAGTACAAAGTAAGTAAAAGTAGGAGAGCAACCCTGAAAAGCATGTGTAAACTATTTAAGCCTTTAAAAAGAGATGGAAATGAAGAATCTTGGGAGTTATGCTAAGGGATAAAGACTGAAGTGTAAATTTGATGTCAGTTAGGGATATAACTGAGCCTGTTAGTTGAAATAAGGAAACCTAAAAAGATGTGTCTGTTCAGTGCTTTCAGATGTTATAATTCAGTGTGTAATCATTGCCACAAGCCTGTTAAATATGGGAAAAAGAGGTAGTGTTTTTGGTGTGTATAAATGTTATCCAGAGCGGTCAGTCTTTTGATCTAGTTGGCATTGAAGATCATATTTCTATAAGACAGCTCACAATATTTTTATTTATATATTTTAAATCATCAAAGTCTTAACTGCAGCCATATTTTATAGGATATCATTCATGATCCTGGTCGAGGAGCTCCTCTTGCCAAGGTTGTTTTCCGTGATCCATACAGATTTAAGAAACGAACAGAATTGTTCATTGCAGCTGAAGGCATTCATACTGGGCAATTTGTTTATTGTGGCAAGAAAGGTGAGTAAAGATGAGCTGTTATGGATGTTTCTTTGAAATAGTTTTTAAAAAAAAAACCCTGGAAGTACACATTTTGAGAGGTATAGTGGAGGCAAAGAGGCAGTCACAAAAGCTGCAAAATCAGGGAGCTAGACGGGGTACAGATTGTATTTGTCCTAAGTATGGAAAGGATTGTCACACTCAAATTGGCCTTATCAGCCACACTAGACACTGTTCCAGGTCCTCCATACAGAGCACGTTACCATAGTCTCAAAACTGAAGGGTGCTTAATGTAATCTAAAATGGGCCTGACAAGGCTGCTTTAATCCCGCCTCTTCTGTACACATTTTTAGCTCAGCTCAACATTGGCAATGTGCTGCCTGTTGGTACCATGCCAGAGGGTACCATTGTCTGCTGTCTTGAAGAGAAGCCTGGTGATCGTGGTAAACTAGCCCGTGCTTCAGGAAACTATGCCACAGTCATCTCCCACAATCCTGAAACAAAAAAAACCAGGGTGAAGCTGCCTTCTGGATCCAAGAAGGTGATCTCCTCTGCTAACAGAGCAGTTGTTGGTAAGTGTTGCCTGAAACGTCCGTCTAATTCTTCAGGAGTCCAAAGTTTGATTAGAAATTTTACAAAAGGAGGGTGTCGTACTTGCTTAGTTTGAATTGTAGAGTTTTTGTGATTCCAGGTGATTAAAAAAATTAATGGCTTTTACAAAGCGTAGATACTCTATATAAGCTAAGAAAGTGTTCCCCCCATCTAATATGAGATTTATTGCAGCATTCAGCTAATGCATGAACATTTTATCTTGGTCAGGAAAGAGGAATACACAAATGGACATCTCTGTGCAGAAATGCAGTACAGCAAATATTTACTACAGTAGTTATTACTGAGAATGGTTTTTGAGCTTTTATTAGACTGAAAATTTGTTGTGGAGGTGGTGTTTAGTCTGGTCACATTCTGAAAAGATGTATAATAATGTATATTTATACTGGAGTCTTCATTGAATAATGGTGATTTTTAGGGCGGCAGTTATTTGAAATCCTAAATGTTGATTACACAGGAGCCTTGTTTCAGGACAGAAGGAGGAAAGGTTTATTTTCTGAGAAATTCTTCCATTTTGATGACATTCTGCATGAATGGAGTTGCATTTGTGGAAGGTGCTTCCACCTAGTTCAAAAGGGGGGGGGGTTTCACCCTTCCCTACAAATTATGACTTATCATGCTCAGTAGGGTCCCTTACCTTATGTGTAGCATTTTTATTGGCTGAAATGGTAAGAGATACATTTGTGAATGTACTGCTACGACAGTAGCGCTTAAAAAACTTCATTCTGTGATTTTGTGTATTTTTCTTTGTCAATTTAGAGCTTGCTTTTCATGGACGCTGAGTTTATTCCAGAATGTCAGGAATTTAGTAGTCTTCTGTGTCTATGATGTAGATGCTTATCTGAGCAGAAATGTTTTACAGTGTCTGTACTGAAGAATCTAAACTCTTTTTGAAATTAACTAAATTATAAGTCAGAAAACATTGTAAAGTATATCTAGTGCTGATTATTTGGAATGCTTAACTGAGCTGATTATCTTTTGTGATAGTTCTGCACTTCCTTTTGCAACAATTTATGGAGTAACAAGATACTCTCAAATCTTTCAGGTATCGTTGCTGGTGGTGGCCGTATTGACAAACCAATCTTGAAGGCTGGGCGGGCTTACCACAAATACAAGGCAAAGAGAAACTGCTGGCCTCGTGTCCGTGGTGTGGCCATGAATGTAAGTAGTCCTCAAATGTGTCACACAGATTCACGTTTGTTATTTATTAGGTGATATGCTAAGCACTTAGTTGTTTTCTGCATTAGGTTGTAATGCACTTTTTTTGAGATGAAAGGAAAGAGTTAAACAACCTAGTTCAGCTATTCATTTCATATTGGGACTGAGGTAGAATACTGACTTGAGAATATGGTGCTGACAGGAGAGGAATTTCTGGCTGTAGTTGGATAGCGTGTTTTCTTCTCCCTCAGATTGGATCAGCTGGAATGGCTGGCAACGGATTTAGTACCGTCCAAGTATTGTTCTGGTTTGGATAGAAATTGCATAGTCAGTACTTTATGTATCCATAATTGCATTTTTCAATTTCTGCCTTTTATTTTTGTAGTGCACGAGTCACAGTAACCAGCATAAAAGTTAAAGTTGGTTCAAAGCTAAAACAAGATAATTTGTTAGCTAAAAGTAAGAGAATATTGGTTTTTATTGCAGCAATTCAGCTATTTGTTCAAGATCATCACATCAGGCCTGTTGAAATATACAGTAGTACCTCAATTTACGAACGCCTTGGTTAATGTAATTTTCAGAGTACGAACGGAAATCTGTTGAAAACAATGCCTCTGTTTACGTTTTTTTCCATTTGCGAACATTTCCCCAAGATGCATTGCCATAATGCTGCCCCTGTTCCTATGGCAATCCACGTTCCAGTTTACGAATTTTTCGCTTTATGTAACGTCCCGTATAAGGCATTAATTTAATAAACCAGAATACTACTGTGTGCTTGGTATTGTGATAGTAGGCAATCTACAGTTGCATTGCAGCTTTTCCTTTTGCAATTCTATTTTGCAAAGCAAATTTGTCTGTTTTGAAATAATGTCTTGCTTTCTTTTGACTCTCTGCTCTTCTTTCTACAGCCTGTTGAACATCCCTTTGGTGGTGGTAACCACCAGCACATTGGTAAGCCTTCAACTATCAGAAGAGATGCTCCAGCGGGTCGTAAGGTTGGTCTCATTGCAGCCCGGCGTACTGGCAGACTACGTGGAACAAAGACTGTTCAGGAGAAGGAGAATTAACTCTTCAGTTCAGTGTATCCATAAAGAAATAAATGTCACTTTCTGTGGAAGTGAGGTACAGTTGTGTGGATGTGCTCCTTTCTAATTGTAATAACTTGCCAAGGAATTTTACACACGTGCACACACTTGTGAACTGATTTCAAATTTCATAACAGAACAAACTTTCAGAGAAGCTTCACACATTCTTTTTCAAAGGAGCTGCCATATCAAATTTGGTTCATTCTTTGCAGATTCATTTTCCTGAACTTTCCAAAGTTGAGAATATTTCTCTCTGTGCTGTATTATTAATTCCACAACAGAACCATGACCTTAGTACAGTGTTTTCAAAGGATATACAGTAGTACACTATTTTGGTCAGTATTTTCTTTGCAATTATATGCTGAAGTAAAATAATGTACCTTGGTGTTAGATATTTAATTTGACCAGAATTACATTTTCTTTTACTGAAGCAAAATTCTCACTCCTCTGTTTGACGTTTACTTTTAAGCTGGTGGGGGCAGGGTGTTAAAAGGCATTACAGTGGAACCTCTACTTACGAACTTAATCCGTGTTGAAACGGTGTTTGCAAGTAGAATGTTCGTTAGTAAAAGCACCATTTCCCATAGGAATGCATTGAAAACTGATTACAGTGGTGCCTCGCTTAACGATGTTAATTGGTTAAAAAAATCACTAAGCGAAACGCCATTTCCCATAGGAATGCATTGAAAACCGGATAATCCGTTCCAATGGGAACGGATTACCATCCTTAAGTGAAAATCGCCATAGGAAACATCGCTAAGCGAAACAATGTTTCTCCCATTGGAATGCATTGAAGCCTATTCAGTGCATTTCAGTGGTTTTGACAGGTCCGTTTTCGCTATTTTAAAGTGTCTTAAAATGTTCAAAAACTGTTTTAAATGCTTGGGATCTTTAGTGCACCTTGTAAAACCTTTGCAAACTTAATTTGGCTTTGTTCTGAGTCTTCGTTAATTTTTGGTGAATTCCCCCCCCCCATTGGAATGCACTGAACTGTAGGTTTGATAGCTCAAACCTACAGTTCAGTGCATTCAAATGGGGGTGGGAATTCACCAAAAATTAACGAAGACTCAGAACAAAGCCAAATTAAGTTTGCAAAGGTTTTACAAGGTGCACTAACGACCCCACTCATTTAAAACAGTTTTTGAACATTTTAAGACACACTTAAAATAGTGAAAATGGACATCGCTAAGCGAAACGGGGACCTAAACTGTCATTGCTAAGCGAGGCAAGGTCCCAAACATCGCTATGCACAATTTCCCCATAGGAAACATCACTAAACGGAGCGCAGAATCGCTCCAAAAACCTCATCACTAAGCGAATACATCGTTAAATGAGGCAATTGCTAAGCGAGGCACCACTGTAATCCGTTGCTGCCAAAAGCAGAACAAGTCCCACACTGGGACTGCAAAAAAAAAAAAAATAAATAAAAAAACCCACCAAAGATACCTACCCTCCAAAACCCACCCAGAAGAACTTTTTAAAAAGGAAAAACAGTACTGTACCAGTCCGAAGCCTC
The DNA here is from genome assembly GCF_051106095.1 of Pogona vitticeps. Lineage (NCBI taxonomy): Eukaryota > Metazoa > Chordata > Lepidosauria > Squamata > Agamidae > Pogona > Pogona vitticeps. The sequence continues at coordinate 196,059,708 of NC_135785.1, read as the reverse complement.
TGTGAAGGCTTTCTAGGCTTCCAAAGCTGCCGCACCGGTGCCAGCTTCCTGAGCTTCCAAAGTACCGTTCCCCCCCCCACCAGGCTGCTTCTCCTTCCTCTGGCATTGCCACACGCCGTCCACAAGCTCCACCCAGGGTCTTTGGCAGTGCTTACTCAGGAGTAGACCTGCTCTTCCTTGGCACTTGTGAGTAGACCTGCACTTTGATGTCACTTGTGAGTAGACCCGCAGATTGCGACAGCGCTGGAAGCCCGGTAGGCTGAGCCTCCCTTTTCCTAACCATTGGGGTGAAGAGCTACAAAGAAGCAGTCTCTTTGCCACCAACAGTTAGCAAATTTAAATTTCCCGCCCTTTTCCTGTTCATACCTTGAAGCTCCGGCCACAAGTAGAGGCAAAATTTTGCAGCCGGAGCTGTTTGTATCTTGAAATGTTCGTACCTAAGGATGTTCGTAAGTAGGGGTTCTACTGTACATGTGGAGGCTAACTAATGAAGTTGAATGTATTCGCGACAGCTTTCACGGCTGGGAGCTAATGGTTGTTGTGGGTTTTTCAAGCTCTTTGGCCATGTTCTGAAGATTGTTCTTCCTAATGTTTCACCAGGCTCTGTGGCCGGCATCTTCAGAGGACAGCACTCAAGTGTTGTCCTCTGAAGATCCCAGCCACAGGCTGGCGAAACGTTAGGAAGAACAACCTTTAGAACATGGCCAAAGAGCTCAAAAAGCCCACAACAACTAATGAAGTTGAATTGGGAAGTTATTTCTAGACAATCTTAAAGCTATTTGCTTAGATCTTCAGCATGGATCTTGTGTGGCCCCATTTCTGCTAATAAATCCTTACTCAGCAACCCCTAGGAATAAAATGCCCTAAGACACATGGAACCTTTGCATGGTGGGAAAACTATACAGAAGATGGAACTTCCTTTCTGTTTAATGCAAAGGCACTGAAATTCTTCCAACCTTGCCTTTTTTTTTTTTACAGTCTTGTTTTACCCACTTTCAGGTAGTCTTCAGGATAACAAATTTAAGGTTTGCTTCTAATTGTACATGTAATGGAAAAAATCCAGTAGCCAATTAACAGGCTACAAAAAGTTCACTGCTTGCAGGGATCTTTTTAGATGCTATTTATTATAAGGTGAATTTTATGTGTGTTGCTGAATGTGCAGAACATAGGAGAGTACTAACCTGAAAGCCGGTAGGGGCATGCTCCTTTGTATTTTTGGCTCCAGAGTTAGCCATGAATTATGGTCTAGAAACCCAAATCATCACAACTGTGTGAACTCCCCAGGCACTAAGGGCTATCAGTGATCTTGCCTGCACTGTTGGCTCTGGACTCCCTCTCCCTACTGCAGATTTGTGTGTTCAAAAAAAACCTGCCATGGTGCTTCCTTGGAGTTGTAATCTCACTTCCTGTTAGACATATAGCTGGCTGGATAGCTCAGTGGTTTTAAGTATCTACAGAGCCAGAGGTTGGGAGTTTATTAGAGCCAACCTGTGTGGCCTTGGGCAAGCTGCACAGGCCCAGGTCATCACCTAGAAGAGAATGGTAAACCACTTCTCCATCTGGAAGATCCTGAAAAGGGTTGCCATTAATCAGAATTGACTTGATGGCACATGGCTATTATTAGGCTTATAGGGGGTGTCTCAAAGAACTAATTCATAGGAAATGCTGCTGCAGCTCCTTTTAACAACAGGAAGGCCAGAAGAGCCAGTGCTGCTCGTAAAAAAATCACTTGAAAGTTATTTGGGGAAAGAGCATGAACCCTACAGGTATGCTAACTTGAGTTTTTGGGCTGCAATACACAGAATTCTTGGAAGAACTGAATGAACATCCAAAATCATGAAAGAACACCCTTAATGACCTGTAGAGCAGGATGCCCTCCAGATATTTTGGACAATTTGCATAATTCTTAGGGACAAAGATCTACCTGAGCCAGAATGACAAAATACTAGTAATGAATTCTTGCTTAAAATTAATAGGTTTTTTTCATTGTCTTTTGTATACTGCGTTCCAATGGGCTTAAAACTCACCGTCCAGCGAAGATCCGCCATATGGCAGCCATTTTCGCTGCCTGTATAGCGAGGAATCCGGCCCTAAACACAGCGGGGAGCCATTTTATTTACCCCGTGGCCATTTTGAAACCGCCGATCAGCTGTTGAAAAAACATCGTTTTGCAAAGAATCGGTTCCTGAAGCAGGGAACCGATCATCGCATAGCAAAATTCCCCCATTTAGACCATCGTTTTGCGATCACAAAAAGGTCGTAAAGCAGATTTGTCGTAATGCGGGCCAATCGTAAAGCGAAGCACCACTGTACTTGTTAATGGCTCAGTCCACAATCCCTGATGCTGAATGAACTGTATGCTTCAGTGAAAGCAGGGGGAGATTTTTTCCCCTGTGCTCAAAATCTGCTGGGAAGTTGGAAGACTCTGTAAAGCAGGTTTAGGAATATGGAGACTCTGGATTTTGTTATTTACATGTCATGTAATTTAAAAGTGTCTACAAACTAAAATATTCCCATCACTTCCCCAAATCTAACATGCAAAACTGAAAGGTTTTTTTAAGATATGACTGCAATTCTATTTTATGCCATATATGAGAATATTTCAGTCTTGATACTATGAACCAGTTAGTCTGATTTGAGAACCTGTATGTTAGCCACACACTGAATACTTGATTATCAGATTCAGCCCATTCATGTTACATTCACATAGAACATAGTCAAAGGAGTCAGTTAAGTAATTAGCATAGTCTCCTAAACTGAAAAAAAAAAAACTGAACATAAACACTTTTCAATCCACTTTCTATCACTCCTCAAGATAAAACAAGGTGTGATCTATAATCATTCTGTGATGATCACATATTTGAATACATTTTGTTTCAAAGGTAAGATAGATGTAACATTCAAACATATGAAATGCAGTTTATATTTTCCCACCAAAAGACAAGTAGAAATAGGCTTTTCATATAGTTCTAGCCTTTGGCAAAGGTTTTCTTGCACTTCCCTAAGTCACATCTAGCACTGATAATAATAATGACTGTCTATTAAGAAATGCTGCATTTTAACTCCTTTTAATTGTGTAGAAGTACCAAGACTAAAATATGTTCTAGAATCTATGATGCAGAATCCTTGTGAGAAATGTAAATAATGTAGTACAAATAGCATCCTTGAGGACACTTTCTAGAAAAATGCACAGAAAATACATTTCTAGAGAAAGTTAAACTCATCTCACTATAAAGAAATGAGAACTCTTAACACAAGCATGTAGAACAGTTTTTCCAAACCCCTACAGGAAAATCCTGGTGAGCCGTGTCTGAACATTTTATGTTCAATCAGAAGCAATTTTAAAACAAGCCATCAACTGGAATCTGAAACCAAAATTTGGCCTTGAGGAGAAACAAACAGCTGCCAACCTAGGATTAATCAGCTATATGGTAGAAAAACAGCAACAAACCTTGCTGCTGAGCATTTTATAGAGTGGAACCTGCTCTTTACTACTTTTTCAAGCTGACATTGCGTGAAAATTAATTACTAAGCAAGTTCCAAAGTATAATGTACTACTGTGTACTTGCAAATGTGCTGAGAAGATAGCCAAAGGTATGATGGCACTGAAAAATAATGTGTGAGATTCAGACACAGGCTTAAGCAAAACAGGAAGAACTAGTGGCTAAACCCAATTATTAATTTCAACTACAGTAGATGAATTAGTTTTACATAAAGCTTACATCCCATTCATTCAATGAATCCATTCTAGATGGGACTAAGGATTTTTTTGATCTTAGAAAATTTTGTATTCAAAGGGATAATGTCCCAAACTGAAAAGAGCAGAGTGAGATGGCAGGTATATGTACAGGAATCAATGAGGAACAAACAGCACACAGAATTCATACACATTCAAGATAACTTAAAAAAAACTTAGAAGCAACAGGAATTAAGTAAAAAGAAATGTTTAGAGTTACAGTAAAAGCAAATTACACAGAAAAAAACCCCAATTTGTATAGAAAGTCCAGAGAAACACCATTTTAAAAGATAGTTATTCAAGTAATAAGTGGCAAAAATGGAAATATAAAAGCCAGCAATTCAACTTTATATTTTTATATATATATAAAGGAAGTTGAAAAATTAGGCAGTACTAGGTAGTGTTTAAGATAAAAGGTTTGGGCATGATGATGGCAGATAGGAGGACAGAGACTTAGGGGCTGGTTCACACAGGCTGTTTTATCAATTCCATAGTCATCACTCAGGAAAAAAAGTATTCAGGGTGGCTTGCTGTCAACAGAAAATCCCCACACTGAAATGTTGCTATTCTTTGTATATACTGAACATTATAAATGGTATTTCTGCACTGCCCAATCAGGCAAACAGCCAAGCAGTATCTTCTGTTATTGAAAGAGACCCAGTTCAAGCCAGAATGACCATAGGAATTGTCACAGTCTATCAATAGTTTTGTTCCATGTTAATTTTATCCCCATGAACACATTTCCAAGGATGGTTGACAGCACCAGTGTGTAGAGTCAATGCATGAAAGTGTTTTTAAAGAATTTGTTGAAAGAAAGATTACTAATTAACTGGAAAGCTGGACCTGGCAATTAGGCAGCAAATTGTATCCAGATACTTTGTGTCAAATACTGAAAGATAAATATATAGAAGAGCGCTATATCCACACACACACACACACACACACACACACACACACACACACACACACACTTTCTATGAAAGACAGAATGTAATAATTTTCCATAATGCCTTCAAGTTTTTAAAACACTTCATGTCTATTATCTATTTGTGACTTGTTACAAGTATCCTTTTAAGCAAATATTAGTTTCCTCAATACCGCAGACAGGTGTGTGTGGGCGTATGGGGGCTGAGGCTAAGTGAGGGGTTTCTTCAAGATTATTTGAGTTTAGAGCATAAAATTTGAACTGGGAACTTTCTGATTTGTAGCTCATGTTTATTTATTTAACCACTACACTACACTAGTTTAACACAGCAAATCACTTTGTAATTTGCTTGACTTGCAGTTTTAATGTATTTACAATTTAAGTATCTATAAATCTATCATGGTTCAAGCCCATGGAAGCATGGAATTCTTTCAAGCAATTCTTTCTATTGCCAATTATCATCATAATCTTCATCTGAGAAGTGCTGAGCTGGAAGGGACCCTATAGATCGAGTCCAGCTCCTGTCAGAGGCACTGTGGGGAACTGAACTCCTGACCTCTGGCTCCACTGCTAGATACCTAAACCACTAAGCTATCTGGCAGTTGCAGCAGTGTAATCCCATCAGTTCAATTTTGAATCGCCAATTGCTGCAAGTTAAGAAATTCATGTAGCTATTTTCTATTGTGCACAGAGTCATACAACCGGTATGCAATAGTCATTTCTACACTGACTCATGGCAATTTGCTACTAGAATTTACACAAGTGGATGTACTGTAACTAAGACGATTCTGGCTAGTGAAATATATTAAGTCAGTGGTCCCCAACCTCAGGCCTCCAGATGTTCTTGGACTTCAACTCCCAGAAATCCTGGCCAGCAGAGGTGGTGGTGAAGGCTTCTGGGAGTTATAGTCCAAGAACATCTGGAGGCCCAAGGTTGGGGACCGCTGTATTAAGTGAAACTTTTTTCACAGGCCTGTGATGCACCACTGTTATCTTGCCACCACTGTAGCAAAGTCCGCTTTCACTGTGAAATAATGGAAACAAAACCCAGTTGCAGGTCTAGAATACAGCACAGTAAACTCTTTCAAATTTAATATTTCACTGGCCATTGACATCTGACTGCAAAGAAGCTAGCTACTCAAAATCAGAACAAAAGATGGAGCGGGGAACAGTGTTTGCACAATTATTTATTCACAAAGGCATAATTATTTTCCCTTCTGCAACAGTGCCCATGCTGCATGCAATTTTCAAAAGGATGGCCTGGTATTTCTCCAGACACTCAAGTTCCTCACTCATGCAAGTCATGAAATAATTTATGTGTTGAGTGGGGGGAGGTAGCACAAAACTGTTGCCCATTTAACACAATAAAATGGTTATCTGTCCTTTTAGGGGTTTAAAGAAGAGAGAAACTAGAAATACTGAGAACATTTTCCTACTGGCCAAAGGAAGATGACAGTGAGCAAGGTCCATTTCATACATATACTGATTTCATTTGATTAACCAAGTGACAACTTCCATTATGAATGTATGAACTAATTTTACTTTTAAAAAATCCTCTGTATTAGATCCTAAGAAATGTTTCTAAAAGTAAATGGACAAAATAACTTATTTGCTCCCTCCTTGCCACTGCATCCTCCAAATTCTCCAAGGATTGGAGGCTTATACTGAGTAAGATATGAACAAGGAACAGGAGAAAGTGGTCTGAAATTAGACAAATGGAGAGCTGCTCATGGAGGAGGTCTTCCTCTGATCTTGGGAGATTCTCCATTTCCTCAAATTCAACATTCCACAGCCCATGGATTTAAAAAAAAAAGAAAGCAGAGAAGAGAAGAGAGGTCAGGATTGTAGTTAGTGGTATCTAAGCCAAGTATTTGAGGTCGTACTACATTTCTGGCAAAGCACAATTCATGATGGCTTCCTCTCACAAAACTCGCCCTTTGATGAAACACAATTAAGGGATGGACATGCAAGTGTGAGCCAGCCACCTCTGTATTCCATTATCTGCCATAATTTTTATTCAGGAGAAAGAAATGTTTGGATTTTGATTCTGGTATGAAAATGTTCTAATAACCTACACTTCCGTTTCTGTAAAGTATTTGGAAAAGATGGATTCTAACACAATGTTAAAAAATAAGCATGGTAACACACCTTATAGAACAAGAAAGCTAAGTTAAAACATTTTTATACAAAACACTTGCTAGCATTACCACCACATTTATATATGATACAGAGCCTGGGGGAAAAGTTCTCTTGAATAAACTAATGGGGTTGTCCCAAGAACACAGTAGTACTTTTTATTCAAGCTCCAATGAAATGCATAGGAGCTATGCAGACAAAAGTCATGTGGATTGTGCCACCTAGGAAAATATGCTTCCTAGAAAACAAGGAAACTAATATAAACAAATATTTTACAGCAAGTTCTTAAAGTGCAATTCGATTTTGAAACCACCATTGGGGGGCAGTGGCAGTGGTAACATAATTATTCACATGTCTATGAAGTTGTGCTGGGAGGAACAGGGACAACCTGCTTTTTCTACTTCTACCTCTCTACACTGACCTAGAAGTTTCAAATACAGTTTACCTTCCTTTATAATTCACTAGTTACATGAACAAAATGACATGAGTTTGAATTATGTACATACAGTTCCTGTAAAGATTTTACTAGCTATACCTTAACTCTGCCTGGGAAGAAAACCAAATCAATACATGCATATCTAACGCTAATACAGTAATTCTTCAAAAGTCATGGTGACTTTTAAAAGGACATTACATGGTTTAAGAATCATGAGGTTTACAATTCTATTTTGGATTCTTTTTATTTTGGTTTTTGTATCTTCAAAGGACACTGCAGACATGCTTTCAATTCTTTTTACAGCCACTAAAGACCAGAAACTAGCTGAAAACAAAAAGACTAAGGCTCCCTTTAACTTTTGGCAATCAAAAGCTTCCTCAAAGTGATACATTTAAAAGTCCCCAGCAAGTTGGCAGCCATGCATGCTTCCTTAACTAGGTCCATTTAGCAGCACTAGGACAAACAAGTTTGGGTTTTTTCGTCACTGAAGATAATGACAATCATGATACATTTGCACACAGAACTGTTCCTGTTAAGGTAGGATAAAGGAAACTATTTACAGAAACACATTCTGATTACAAACACACTAAAAGCGTTTCCTGCAAGTGTTCTATTTCTTTATATTTATGTCAAATTATTAGGAAAAAAAAATTAAGTATTTTGTTGCTTTTGTGGGTGGATCCTTTTATGGAAGACAGGGATTCCCTATTAACAGACAAAAATTAGGTTTCAATAACTAATGGAAAAGTAGGATTAAACATTTAGGCACTTTGAGGACTTGTTTTAATGTGTGCCGTTAATATTGAGGTATTACATTACAGCTTTTTAGTGACTGTTGCCACAGCTGTGACAGAAGCATGCATTAATTATTCTTTTGAACATTCTCATTTAAAATAAATAAATCTGACATTTTCAAAAGGAGAGGAATATTACTCCTTAGGTTTCTGCTACACATTTAATTTTGAGGCCATCATCTCTGAAAGATTTCCTTCAGGTAAAAAAAGATAAGTCACAGTACTCCCAAACTAGACATTTCTCCTTTCCCCCATAGAGGGGAAGAACAATATCGTTCTTCTGAAACGAAGGTTTTGTTGTTGTTGTTCTAAATGGCACTATCACTTCATGCTTAATCAGTTTTTCCAAGCTGAAACAACATTCTGTCTTTCTGTATGCAAAGATTATCAATATTTAACAACAACTGGCCCAGGAGAGTATGAATTGATGAAGAGCTAATACAAAAAACAGGCTAGTATTTTGTTTAAGCCAGTTCTGAACATACCAAATACATGGGAAATATTTCACTCAATGTTGGCAACCAATCCAATTAAGTACTACTAAAAATGCAATAGACAATTTGAATATTAGAGAAAATTTGGAAAGGTAAAGTAACTGCTACATAGACTATTTAAAATGGATTAAGACTATCTCATATCAAATGCAAAAGAACATAATTGTAATTTTTTTACTTTGTTCATTTCAACTATAAATCTTCAGTTTGATAAGCAGCATTTTTTGTATTAACTGTAAAAAATACCATCAAGCTTGTGCTCATTAAATATATATGTATATATAAAACATACAAAAAGTACAAGATAGTCACATTAAGAAACTATTACAGTTTTCTTTTTTTTATTCTTTGTCAAGGGTCAAATTTCTGTCCAAATCTCAATGTGATTTTAGTTCCAGAATTCAATATAACGCACAGAATTCAATTACCTGTGCAATCTGTTGTTGTTGTTGTTGTTTAAAAAACCACACACACACACCACAGGACAAAATGGTCTTCTTAAATCAAATTCTATTTGTGAATTCAGCAAAATAATTTCTATAAAATAAAACAGCAAATATTTAAATAGTATAGGGTGGGCTGTATCTGTTTTGCAGGGGTATTTGGTTTTTTGACAAGTTCCAAAATAATTACACACATTCAAGTTACCAATTTTAATTTAAATACAGTATTTACCGATGCGTTCCTAGAAGTCTTTAAACAAATGCTTACTCCGGAAAAGAGGCCTCAGATTTGTATTTGACTAACCAGTAGTGTGTTGGTTGTTTTAATGATCAAACCCTGCTTCTAAGGTTAAGATTTCTCTTACAATGGATAAAGAGCTAAGACAATTCTTGCTTTCAAGTAGAATCGTGAACGAGCAGAAAACCAGCAAGTTAACTTGGTGCAGTGGCACTCACAAGTATTGTGTGATTTTGTTGACTTCCACTTCACTGCAACGCAGTAGAAAGGAAAGTGTTAGAAGTTTATCAAAGAAGCTCTACCAAAGAAACAAACAAGCACACCAAATACAGTCTATTATGCTCCAGGCATCCTGGCATAGCAAAAATTTGCATATTTGTTTTAAATCTTTTAATTTCCTATTACTGAAAACTAAGTGTTCTTTTTATCCCACCCAGAGACAAAACTGTCAAACATCAGATGTGAGGAACATATGTGCAACTGAAAACCACCTGTCTGTCACATTGCCCGACCCTCCCCCACCCTGTTTATTTAAATCTAGATGTCAGAAGAAAAGGCTCTGAATAAACACAGTTGTCACTTCAGGACAACGGTAATTTTTTTTTCCTCACTGGCTACACTAACCTGGTGTGAAGCCATGCTAAATGTTACAGCTTAACTATAGCTTCAAAGTGATTAACCTAATACCAGAATGAAAAAGGCAATGAAAAAGACCTAGAAACAATATTACATCACCAATTTTTCCACATCAACCAAATAATTAAAAGTTACCAGTCATTACGTTGCTCATAGTAAAATTGACTCCAGTGGCAGAGAATCACATGAAACTAGTTTTCTGGTTGACATGGAGAGGTTGACTTTTTTTGGGGAGAAGGAGCTGATCCAACTGCCATTAGGCAGGCAACACTGGTTGTAGAGCGCAGCAGATATATCAAGAAATTAATTGTTGTAGATCTGTGAGTCTCATCAAGACAAAAAAAAGTTTCTTGCTTAAGAATTAACAGTCAAACATTAATATACTATATACACCTTTGCCATTTACACATTAGCATCAGGCCATTTATTACAAAACACTATACACTTTCCACTGCAGGCAGGTTATATATGGACAGCAATTTTCTGCAGATAAGACAGTGAATAGACTCTTCACTCCATGTTGATTAGGAATAGTTTTTCTAAATATTAGCCAGACACAGAGAAAAGTTGGACTGTAAGGCCTGGGTGCACAGTCTTGATGGAGCAAGTTAACTATATGTGCATTTCCACTATTCTTTCGTCTGAGGCGGTGAGACTTCTTCACTGCCTTCATAATTTTCTTGTGCTCGTTGGCCAGTTCGCTGAGGGTTGTTCATATGATGTGCTGCTGGGCCTGTATATGGTTGTCCATGCACATGGTTATTCTGTAAGAGAAAAAATGTATTTTAAGAATACTTGGTTTAACTTTTTTATTGTTCTAAGAACAGGTTGGTGAACTGGCCAGAAACAACATTTAGATAATTTCTAGAAGGATGCATCTACCTGTTAAATAAGATTGGAGATTAAATAAATTGCATTGAAACCAGAATGTAGTTCCGGTTGGTTACATCCAACCTCATGTGAGATCTGAAGCAAGAGGAAACTGAAAAAATGCTATCCAACTTTTGTGAAGGCCTTTGATTTAAGAAGTCTTCAGAAATGAAATGCCAGAAAGTAGTTACTAGAAGCAGTAATTGTGAATGATTCTTTTTCCAAGAACAGATAGAATTTTTCATAAAATAATTTTCATTTGGATGCAAATCATCATTGTTTATAGAGCTGCTGCATCCAAAGTCAAGGTATCTGTGATGACATCCAATCTCTGGTAGAAAAGGTGGGTGGGTGGGAAGAATCTGCATCAAGTATGTTAAACCTGCTACACATCTATTAAAGGGACCTATACATATACATTCATTTATCTTAGTGCAATGTGAAGCTGGATCAATTCTCTGACCCTTGAACTGAAATTTGCCACTGTGCATGTTAGGAGGTGAAAAAGCCAGCTCTTGTGAGACAATGAAAACACCACAAACTAACAGATAATGGAGCTGGTGGATAAAAGGTGACTTGACTTTGAGAGGATTGGGTCTATATCACTTACCAACTAGTTTGCTGACAACATCAGTAAACAAAGCAAGATGATGGCAAATGAGCAGGAAAGGAAATCAACAGATTGATATATAATTAATGATAGAGAAAAGATAAAGGAACAAATAATGCAATTATAATTGTCTATGATTCTCAAAAATGACTAGTGCTGGGAAAAAAAAATACTATTTTCAGTTTCAGAATTAATGCTAAATTTGCAAAGGCATTTCACTTATAAGGCAGGTTTAATCTTGTGTGTGTGCACTTTGAACCTGAAAGCCTGTACTCATGAATCAGATATCAGAAATCCAACATGTGATCTATTCTTGAGCCCACTAAGAACCACAGAATGAGTTAGGTGACATTATACTTGAATTATACCAGAGTGCAGAATCAGGCTTCAGTGTTGGTTAAGAAAGCATTTTAATTTTCCCCCCATAAAGTTAGTATTTTTCAAAGAATGCATTTGCTTTTTAAAATGGTCCCTCTTAAAGCATGAACTGATGATTATCATGTTCCAGGAATTTATTTTTATTTTGTAGACATCTATGAACAGACTCAAGTTCTCTTAGTCACTGTGGAAATCACTTAAGCTAAGTAGAAAAGTTAAGGAGTACTCATGTTGGTGCTCAACAAGTTCCTTTAAAAAGCAAACTTGTGTGTCTGAAACACAAGGCACGAAAAGGCCTTCTGTCACAATACATTTTGTTACATATTAATCATGACATACACATCCTTGTGTCTAAAGGAATACAGGTAGCAGTGTATTTCTAATGAAGCTGAAGCAAAGTTTAGTAGGACATCAAAATGAATTTACAAAGTTTCCCTTCAATTTAAGTCACTTCTCACCTGTTGATACTGGGAACCAGGTGAATGGGGATACAATGGAGCATCTTCTGGTGGAGAGGATTCATGCTCATCAGGGGCATCCGGATCATCTGGTTCCTAACATTGAAAACAAATCTCATTAAAACATTGTATTTTCTTTATTAGCAATCAACATTCCCAACTTAAGTGTATTACAAGTGAATCTTATGAAGAATTAGAAGCTGGAGGTATGTGAGAACCCTCTATTGGAAATAAAGAGGAGAGTGATAATCAACTTCTCTTATCTCCCAAAGGGATCACTTGGAGTAGAGAGGATGAGCTCTTCAAAGATCAGGCCTAAGTATGTCTAGCCCAATATTTGATTCACTGAGTAGCCAACCAGATGGCTACAGGAAAAACAAGTGGCGTATGCACTAAATAAAACCCAGCCTAAGAGGTACAGGTATTCTTAAGCCACTCCCTCCAAACATACCATCAATCCAGGCCAGAATACTATGTCACTACAGAAGGGAAAGTTTCAGGACTGCATGTTGTTGTTTAGTTGTTAAATTGTGTCCAACTCTTTGTGACCCCATGGACTAGAGCACGCCAGGGCCTCCTATCTTCCACTGCCTCCTGGAGTTCAGTCAAATTCATGTTGGTAGCTTCGGTGACACTGTCCAACCATCTCGTCCTCTGTCATCCCCTTCTCCTCTTGCCCTCACACTTTCCCAACATCAGCGTCTTTTCCAGGGAGTCTTTTCTTCTCAGGATTGCATAGGCTGCAGCAAGTTCTGCAGCAGCTCCAAACCTGAGTAGCAAGGCAGGCAGGGCTCTCTTTTGTCTGCGTCTTGCATGCAAAAAAGGGAAAGATTCCTTCATTTGTTAAAAGAGTGGATACGAAAGGACATGAATGTGCTTTTTTCCTGCTTTTTTCACAGTTAGATTTTAATGAAAAGACAATAACCTTCTAATTATATTGAAGATTTGTGAATGGATAATTCTCACCGAGAGGGTGTTTTGGCTGTCTCCTTTTAATTTTAATGAATCTTTTTTGCATATGTGAGAAATGCCCCAACCATGAAGAAACTCATATATTGGTTGAAATCCCGTAGTAAGTCACTACCCCAAAGAAGGGCAGTGCCAAAGAATGCTCCAGCTACCGTACAATTGCACTATTTTACATGCTAGCAAGGAGCCTCGTGGCACAGTGGTTAAACTACTGTACTGCAGCTAAAACTGTGCTCACGACCTGGGGTTCAAATCCCAGGTAGCCGGCTCAAGGTTGACTCAGCCTTCTATCCTTCCAAGGTCGGTAAAATGAGTACCCAGCTCGCTGGGGGGGGGGCAATGTGTAGCCTGCATAATTAAATTGTAAACCACCCAGAGAGTGCTTGAAGCGCTATGGGGCAGTATACAGCAGCACACTTTGCTTTGCTTTGCTTTATGCTCAAAATCCTACAAGGTAGGCTTCAGCAGTATGTGGACCGAGAACTCCCATAAGTACAAGCTGGATTTCAAAGGGGCAGAGGAACTCGAGACCCAATTGCTAACATGCGCTGGGTTTTGGAGAAAGCTAGAGAGTTCCAGAAAAACTTCTACTTCTACTTCATTGACTATGCAAAAGCCTTTGACTGTGTCAACCACAACAAACTATGGCAAGTTGTTAAAGAAATGGGAGTGCCTGACCACCTTATCTATCTCCTGAGAAGTTTATATGTGGGACAGGAAGCAACAGTTAGAACTGGATATGGAACAACTGATTGGTTCAAAATTGGGAAAGGAGTATGACAAGGCTGTATATTGCCCCCCTGCTTATTTAACTTATATGCAGAATACATTATGCGAAAGGCTGGCCTGGATGAATCCCAAGCCGGAATTAAGATTGCTGGAAGAAATATCAACAACCTCAGATATGCAGATGATACCACTCTGATGGCAGAAAGTGAGGAGGAATTAAAGAACCTCTTAATGAGGGTGAAAGAGGAGAGTGCAAAAAATGTTCCGAAGCTCAACATAAAAATAACTAAGATCATGGCCACTGGTCCGATCAGCTCCTGGCAAATGGAAAGGGAAGATATGTGCTCAATGGAAGGACAGATTCTGAAGCTGAGGCTCCAATACTTTGGCCATCTCATGAGAAGAGACGACTCCCTGGAAAAGACCCTTATGTTGGGAAAGTGTGAAGGCAAGAGGAGAAGGGGACGATAGAGGATGAGAGGGATGGGCAGTGTTACTGAAGCGACAAACATGAATTTGACCAAACTTTGGGAGGCAGAGGAAGACAGGAGGGCCTGGCGTGCTGTGCTCCATGGGGTCACGAAGAGTCGGACAAGACTTGATGACTAAACAAAAAAGTCACAACCAGCGTGGGCCCACTGAATCAACTGAATTTATGGAGGCACTGACTCCATCCTTACTGATTCAACAGGCCTACTGTAATTGCAACTGGATTTCAGCCACTGTTTGTGGGTGACTATGTTCCCAACATCAATACGGTCTACTGTCACAAAAATCGCACCCTGCTTTTAACACAATTCTACTAAGAAGCCTACTGCAAGGTCATGTCCACTCTCCATCACATCCAGCATGATCAAACAAATCTTATAAATGACTGGATTTTGAAGCAACTGCACTCCCTCCCTTTTTCTGATAGGAAACCAACAGCAGCTCCTCCTCCTTTTTAATAATTTCAGATCACTTCAGTCTCTGCATTACACTGTATTCTAACTTTCTCCTTCCTTTTTCCTGCTTTTCATCATGTCTTTTACAAAAACTCAATCCAACAAATCTGAAATTGTTGCGGTGCATCTGGGACAGTTAGTCCCAATTTACATTGGAGCCAGTTTTGAGCAGCATCTGGATCAACACAAATACACCAAATCAACTCAGAATCTGCTGTTTGGTCAAAGCGAATGTACAGCTTGTTATGACAAATGTAAATTGTAATTTGAGATAATGTTGGCTACAAGTATTACAAATGTCAGTATCATTTTGGAAGTGCAATGTTTGCAAACGCAATTAGAATTAGAATTGAATTCTAATTCAATGTTTTGTTCAGCTACATTTTGAAATATTAAGAATTATGAACTAGGAATTTTAATAACTGTATATTAAAATAAAGTGCCAGCTACCATGTCTACTATATATAAGATTTACAGACTAGAATCCTACTGATGATTTATGCATACATAAGTTAAATCTCATTAAATGACAATGGCAAATTACTACTAACGAATGAGGTACCAGGTCATATTTCTGGTTATGTGCCCAGTGCACAACCAGGAATGCAACCACCACTTTGTTAAGCAGCACCTATCTACAGCCACAGCAGAAGCAATTTCACTTGTGCACACACATGAAAACTACCAGCAGGACTGTGACCACTGTTGACTTCTAACTTCCTATAATATATAGGAAACGTTACAATTTAAGTAATCTGCCCTACAAATTAACATCATAAACTAGACTAAAATAAAAGCCGACTGCTTACCTCCTCTGGGCACAGTTCACAAGCCTTGGCAAGGGTCATTCTTGCACTGTGTGATCTCTCCAGGAAGTAACCATTTGATGTTTCATTACTTTGAACTGGTGGAGACCAGTTGTTATATGTATACTGTGGATTGCCAGTGTATGGCCTGCGTTCAAGCTCATCTCCAAGCCACTCTACTGCCCAAGTCCATTTTCTTTTCAAATCGCCGTTGCTCTGAATGGATTTTAAAGAAGTAAACAGTTCAATATTTGTAAATACGTTCTTCAAACATCTTAGTCCAATATCATTTTTAATAGGGATTAGTATTATTTATGTATTTTATTTAAAAGATCCTTAGTCTGCCTTTCTCCTAAAAAAGGATCCAAAATGGTTTACATAATTAAAAACACAAAATCAAAAGCTAAAAACAGTAATTTATTCAAATATAAATAAGAAATTAATATTTTTAAGTGTTAGATAAAAGCATTACTAAAAACAGATTTTGATAGTGTTTTGATAGTGTCCTATTCACTACTCTGATAATTTTTGTAAAAATCTAGTGGAATCTTTTTTCTTTGAGGGACTTTGCCATTTTGTTCATTTTTTAATAACTATGGAAAAAAAAGTTTGATTCTGCAAAGTTTGCTTTAAGCAAGATTCCCATAAAGCCCATCCTTTTCACGAAAAGATTTCTGTTTTTAATTTGGGACGCTAAATTATTTTCAACTCAATCAAAGCAGAATATATATGACAACACCACACAAACACTGGCTGAGATTATTAATACTATTTGTTTCATTTCTGTTCCACACTTCCACTACCAGGTTGTGCTCAAGACAGCTTATCATGATGAATTTCACCCACAGATTAAAATCAAATACTGTAATACCAAACATTACTAAAAAAAATTTAAAATCAATTGTTGAGTATAGCTATCACCACAAAAAATAAAAAATAAAAACAAAACAGAA
This sequence comes from Pogona vitticeps, assembly GCF_051106095.1. Taxonomy (NCBI): domain Eukaryota; kingdom Metazoa; phylum Chordata; class Lepidosauria; order Squamata; family Agamidae; genus Pogona; species Pogona vitticeps. Next base: position 196,043,153 of record NC_135785.1, on the reverse strand, counting down.
TTATGAGACAATTTTAAAAGATGTAGAGTGGTGCCTCGACTTACAAACATCCCTACTTACGACCATTTTGAGTTACGACCAGCTCCTGCAGCAAAATTTTGCTTCTACCTGCGACCGGAGCTTCCACTTATGAACGGAAAAAGGCAGGGGGAAAAGGTGGGGAATTCAAATTTCTAACTGTAGGTGGCAACAAGGCTGCATCTTTGTAGCTCTTTCGCCCCAGCAGTTAGAGAGTGCGATCAGAGAAAGCTGCCTAGTAAGGTAAGGTGCTGTTTTCTGCTTTTTAAAAGCTTCTATGTGTTTTTGCAGAGTGGTTTTGGGCTGGGGGGTTATGTTTCTGTGCTGTGATGGATCTTGGGGGGGTTGTTTGTTTTTTGCTTCCCACCCATTTCCAATGGGTCTTGGGGTTTTGGTTGTTTTTTGGTCCCCCCATTTTGTTCATGCTTTGCCTTTTCCCCATTTCCATTTGTCTTGCATGCTCTGCTTGCTTTTCTCCCCCCCCCCCCTCGGCCAGAAGGGATTAATCGCGTTTCAGATGGGTCTTGCAGTGATTTTTTTGTTGCTTTTTTTCCAGCTGGAACAGATTACAGTGGTGCCCCACAAGACGATTGCCTCGTGGGATGAAAAACTCACTGGACAATTGGGTCCGGCGAGGGTTTTGGTGCCTCACAAGACGATTGTAAGTATGGCCCTGTTTCACAAGACGAAGCCCTGGGAGGCTTCTAAAAGTGGTGCTTTGCTGGAGGGGGGGCGGTGTGTCCACTCCCGCCCCCTCCCCACCTCACAGCTGATCAGCGCAGGGTGTCAGAAGCTTCTCCGGGCTTTACCAGCAGGTAAACAGGCAGTAGAAATGCACCGTGGAAGTCTCTGAAGCGGCGCTTTGCTGGGGTGCGGCAGGGTCAGCCCCCCCGCGGCAAAGCGCCGCTTTCAGAAGCCTCCCGGGGCTTGTTCAGCAGTAGGAAAGCACCCGGGAGGCCTCTGAAAGCTGCACTTTGCCTGGGGAGGGCGGGGGCACAGGGGGGCGGGCCTGCCCCTGCCACACCCACACCCACCCAGGCAAAGCGCAGGCTTCAGAGGCTTCCCCAGTGCATTTCCACTGCCTGTTTACCTGCTGGGCAAGTCTGGGGAAGCTTCTAAGACCCAGCGCCGATCAGCTGTGAGGCGGGGAGGGGCTGGAGCGGAGAAGAGCAGAAAATGGCTGTCGGCTCTCTGCTGGGTGCCGGCTCTGAGCTGTTTGGCGCTCTTTTTCCTGCTGTTCTGAGGCTACCAAGGCAGTGTGAGCCGGACTCAATCTACAATCTACACGTATGTGATTTTTTTGGGGGGGGGCTTTCCCCCCATAGGAACGCATTAATTAAATTTCAGTGCATTCCTATGGAAAACCGTGCCTTGCAAGATGACATTTTCGCTGGACAGCATTAACCGTGGAATGGATTAATTTCATCTTGCGAGGCACCACTGTAATTGCATTTCAATGGGAAATGGTGCTTCGACTTACAACCATTTTGACAGGCCCATCTTCAGGAACGGATTAAGTTCATAAGTCGAGGCACCAGTGTACTTTCACACCCTTCTCAAAAGCAGCAAGAGCTGAAACTGGCCGAAGCTTGGTGTGTGTGTGTGTGTGTGTGTGTGTGTGTGTGTGTGTGTGTGTGTGTGTGTGTGTGTGTGTGTGTGTGTGTGTGTGTGTGTGTGTGCGCGCGCGTGCGCATTTCATAGTCGGAGACCACACAAGAAAAAGCCCTCTCCTGTGTGCCTCTGTAGTGGCTGTTATGCTCAATAGGGCCTCTGCTGAAGAGCTTTAACATCTAGACACCTTCCCACAGAAAGCCAGGTTTTAGCTTCAAATGCTAAACAGCAACTAGAATTGGGTTCCACAGGCAACTGGCAACCAAAACATGTCTTTCAATATTTAGGTCAAATGATCTTGACAACATGTGCTAGTTAGCAGCTTAGCTGCTGCATGCTAAAACAACTATCCTGGGCTATCTTCAAAGGTAGTTTTAAATACAGCAATTCATAGTTTTCATACACTATGTAACTGAAGCACCGTTGACTTTGTCAGGTAAATTATGAGAAGTGTTTATCTGGTGGACCAAGTAAAATTGAGCAAAGGTAGTCTTTGACAATTCTGACACCTGGGAATCTTGGGATAGCACAAACCTAAAGAGTGTTCTCAGTCTACATACCTGATCTGTCAAAGGGGATACAATCTCTTCTAGAACAGATGAAATCCCTGTCCTTAAGCCTGACTTTCTTCTGATTAGCAGCACCTCCATCCTATCAGAATTTTATTTTCAGCTTGTTCACCCTCATCTAGCCTACTATTGAGCTCAGGCAGTGTTCAAGGATACTGACCATTCCCTTACTATTGGGTGGCAAGAAGCAATGGAGCTAGTGTAATCAACATATTGGTGGCTCCTCACTACAAAGCTCTGAATGATTTATCCCAGGGGCTTGGATGTAAATAAAGGTAGTATGGTACTACCCCGTGGGACAGCACATGTCCCACAGGGTGATGGAACTGAACAGAGTCACCAGGACTACCTTTTGCGAATGCCCTGACAAAAAGCATCAACATCACTGTAATACTGTGTCTCTTATCCCAAAACAAGATAGACACTGTATCAAGGTAAATGGTACTGAAAAGAGGCAGCCCTTTTCTGTAAGGAAGTACTCATTATTTACCAACTGCTCACTCATACCTTGCCCCTCCTAGTTAATTAAAACTGCTAAGTTGACAATTATGTCATAATTAAGGGATGCCCTTGATGATGGAATTATTCCCATCTTGGCAGATTTGAATAGCCAAGAGCAATGGTCAAATACGCAGATGGAAGCCTTAGCCATTCTAAGCACTCTGTCCACATCCTCAAGTGTTAAAAACTGAAAAAATCCTAGCTAACCAAGATAAGTGCTTGCCAAAGTTACATCAACTTGACTTGGTCTAATCCCTGATGAATGCCTTGCACAGTTCAGACAAGTTTTGTTGGCCTGCTATAAGCAAATGTGATGAACTTTCTCAGCTGCCCTTTTCAATACACAGTACATTTTCAACTGAATTATGGCCTATTTGTGGTCTGATTCATCCCAAGATATCTTCTAATAATGCTTTAGCTGCTTTTCCTCCTGTTTCATTGCCCTCAGACTTCTAGTGAATCAAGAAGTAGAACTGGTTCTACAAATACAGAGGAAACTACTTATGAGTGGTCGTGTTACCTTCCCAAGCTACTTCCATGTTCCACAGACCAGTCATCAGTACCACCAACAAATGAAGTAGGAATCCATCTGGATCCATCAGATAACTGGTGTGTGTCATCTTAATGTGCCCACCTCCATGGAGAGACTTACACCAGCTTCAGTTTAAAACTGACCAGATAATCTGCTTGTGGCAATAAAACCCATTGCAACCCTGCGTCCTTTACATCACCAGCACAAAATACAAAACCCATGACCCTGCCATGTGTGGCAGGCCAGCTACTAACTGGAACAGATCCATGGTAATCATGGTAGAGATGAAATGCTGAGCCACCCATGAATCAGTGACCTCAGCAAGAACGTTTGTTCCCCAGAACAGTTCAACATCACATCAGATATTACCCTGGACAGCTCAAGAAGGGAGGCTATTGTGCAGCAGAATAGCAACAGATTCCCAACACTGTCTAAATCACTCAGGTACAACAGTGTACTTTCAAAACTGGCATACTGCTAGATAGAACACCTAGTGAGATTATTATAGACTACAGATGCTCCACTTCCCTACCCTCCAGTCCTCGTCTGCTGTACCACGGAGCAGTTTGCTTGTCTGGGGTTGGTGGGACTAGTCTATCTTCTCTTGACTATATCTCCATAGTACCTGCCAAATCAGCACCCAAAAAAAAAAAAAAAAAAAAAAAAAAAAAAAATTACCTGTAAAATCTGGTAAGCTACAGGACAGTTGCTGAAGAGAGCCACCATACATTTTATACACTGGTAAGCCCGTTTTTGATAATGATTCTTGGAGCGCTGAATGGTATCAAATAGCCCATCTCGGTCATCTGGAATTCCTTTAAGCGCATTGTGAATCCTGAGGGGAAGCCAACAGACCAAAACATCAGATTTTCACAAGTAAAAATGTGAAAACAAACACAACTGGCATAGACTGCTGTAATACTTTCAATTAAACGTTGGACTGAAGTCAAAGGATCTGTTACTATATGAACAAAACAGGACTGTAAATGCTGTTAAGTTTTGGATTTAACAGCTGATAAAAGTGAATATAGTTTTGAAACTCAAGAGATGTGCCAGTCCCCATTTACTTTAGGGCCAGATTTCACAGCCAGTAGTGGGCTCCAAGTCTTCCTTCCAGAGCCCCCTGCAATTTGCCGTATTTTTTGCTTCATAAGACGCACCTGACTTTAAGAAGCACCTAATTTTTAGAGGAGGAACACAGGGAAAATATATTCTGAACCAAATAGTGTAATAAAATATTTAATAAACTATAACAGAATAACATTTGAACCATGTAAAGTAAACAGCAGTCAACAGTGGCATTAATATAGACCATTATCAGCCAGTGATAAGACCTATACCACTCTACCTATATTTTACATTTCCTTTCATCCACCTCCTCCCCATGCTTATAGAAATGTCTCAATGACAGATGAAATTGTTGTGCAACTCTGCCCAGCTACAGCTCAAGCCTATATTAAGTTAGAAATGGTTTGTCTGATTTGGCACTGCATTGAGAGGTCCCTTTTAGTTGTGTGGAGGATAAATAGTGGAATTAAACTATTTAACAGCTGGTTTTCCTTATTTACTTTAGGTTATGCAAAAGAACAGCAACACAAAGCTTAACCTGATCCCATTCACCAGCAGTAGCACATGCTCAGCATAAGACCAAATCTCCATTTTCTGACATAATTGAATGTTTATAGCATGCAAGGCACAACTCAAATGGAGCACCTTTTCAACCAAGCACTAACCCCAAACAAACAGCTTTTAAACTAAATTTTACATTTTAAAACGACAATACCAGGCAGTCCCAGGTCTCTCTCCCAGCAATCTAACTGCTTGGACTAGCAAGGAAGCAGACAAGCAGCCTCTTCACTAACTGAAAGTTTGCATTTCTCCGCTTTCCCTGCCTTCCCCGCATATTAGGTATGCTAATATCTGTGCACTGGAGGATTGTGGGAGAAATATCCAGCCCCTGATAAAGGTCCTGTGGGGCACCCCAAAGCACTGAAGAGCTCTCCTGGCCTCTTTCGGGACTGGGGCTGTGCAGCCCTGTTCTGATAAGGAGGTGCAGCCGGGGGTCACCATGCCTTTGGGGGACAGGGCACAGAAAGGGGCAGGAGTTGGAGGGAACATTCCAATTCATACCTAGCAGGGGAGATACCATTATTGTAAATGTGGTTTTCCCAGGGTAAGGCTCATTTACTGCACTTTGGATGTGCTAATCTCTGTGATTTCCCCAAATGTGGGAAAAATCAACTGCCTAAGTGGGGAACTACATTTGTGGTTTCCCCTGGTCTTTTTAGAATTAATCTTTCCCCTTTGGTCCTTGGCTGTTTTCACTTCCTGCTGCCATAGGCCTGTTAGTCTTGCTGATTTTCCAGGTGGGCTGCAGGAAGCAGATCCTGGGAAGCCAGCAATGCAGAATGGTGAGGTCCAAACAGCAAGCAGTCTCTGGTGCCAGTTCAGAGGCCTCCCAGCATGGCAGTGGGAGGCTTCTGGGTGGTGGTGGCTGAACCCTTTTTTACTGTATTCACTCCATAAGACGCACATGCTTTCCCCCCACTTTTTTGGGGGGGGAAGTGCATCTTATGGAGCGAAACATACGGTATGTGGGTTTCTTTCCTGCGCTTCAGCTCCTGGCCAGTCATGACAGGCAAGGTGGGAACAGTCTTCCTGGTGAACCAGAGGGAAAACATCTTCACTCATGGCTTCACCTCAATTCAGTCTATATTCCAGGATGACCTCAGTAACTATTCCACAGTATCTCAGACTCTGTTTTATCTTCTTCATGATACACACCTCGAAGTGTTATGCTGCTCATAGCCTTATTGAGCATGGCTTAAGATAACTTGTTAACATGTAGCTGAAACATGATACTTCCTTACTAAAATGCACATGAGGCCTTTCACAAATTGCATAATTTGAAAAAAAATACTGAATACAAGAACTCAAATGCTAACCTGTGAGTTTGCCATGAGTCTTCAATTAACAAGATTTGCAGAAGCAGATCCAAGTAAGGTCGAAGTTCATATGTGTATGAATATGCAACCTTTAAAAAACAGAATATGAAAATATTAACTTATACATTCTAATATTCTAAGTGTGCAATACTTAATAGTATTGATCTAATCCAGATTTCATTGGGCTATAAAAATCTGTATGACAATGCTATTCTGTTCTAATACTATTTTTACTATACAATAGTTAACAGAAAATACTTCTGTTTGGGAATTAAGATTTTATAACTGGGTGATTACACATCTTTTTTGGTGGAAAGTCATTAATTTGTTTTGTTGTGTTTCACAATAAATACTTGAACAAGACTGACCACACAGTGTTCCTTATTTGAATACCCCTGATCAGAAATAATGAGATAGAAATGTGAAAATGCAGTTAGAAATAAGGCATTTCGTGTATTTAATTAATCACATAATGCTATTTCCAAAACTGCATATACAGACATTGAGTTTATCCATGTTACACCAAATCAGAACCAAAAGCTTTGGACTCATGTATTCTATTTTCCCATCTTGCCTGCTCACAGATTTCTTTGGAATCAAAAAGTAATCAAACAAGATGCATGATGAGGAACAGTCAGAAAAGGCAACTGGTGTTCTAAAGTCAAACCAAGGATTTTTTCTGAGGAAAATAGTGAAAGAATTTGCCAGCCATTTTAGAAACCACCAAGTGTACAGGATTATGGCAAAAATCTTCTTCTTAGGCATCCTTCAGCCTCGAGAGACTATGGTAACGTGCTCTGTACGGAGGACTTGGAACAGCATCTAGTGTGGCTGAAAAGGCCAATTCGAGAGTGACAATCCCTTCCACACTGAAAACAAATACAATCTGTCCCCTGTCTAGCTCCCTGATTTTGCTGCTCCCGAGACTGCCTCTTTGCCTCGGCCTGCTGACAAGGGTCTCTTCAAATTGGGAGAGGCCGTGATGCACCGCCTGCCTCCAATCTGAACGGTCAAATGTCAAGGTTTTCTATCTGCTGAGGTCCATTCCTAAGGCCTTCAGATCCTGTTGGCAGATATCCTTGTATCGCAGCTGTGGTCTCCCTCTGGGGCGATTTCCCTGCACTAATTCTCCATACAGGAGATATTTTGGAATCCGACCATCAGCCATTCTCACGACATGCCCAAGCCAACATAGACGTTGCTGTTTCAGTAATGTATACATGCTGAAAATTCCAGCTCAATCTAGGACTACTCTATTTGGAACTTTGTCCTGCCAGGTGATAACAAAAATGTGTTGAAGACAACGCATATGGAAGGTGTTCAGCTTCCTCTTCTGCCGTGCACAAAGGGTCCAGGACTCACTGCAGTACAGGAGTGTGCTCAGGACACAGGCTCTATAGACCTGGATCTTGGTATATGCCGTCAACTTCTTATTCAGCCATACTCTCTTTGCGAGTCTAGAGAACATGGTAGCTTTCCCAATGCATTTATCCAGCTTGACATCTAGGGAGAGAGTGTCAGAGATTGTTGAGCCAAGGTACACAAAATCATGAACAACCTCCAATTCTTGTGTGGAGATGGTAATAGAGGGACGTGACTCCATGCCCTGGCCCATGACTTGTGTTGTCTTCAGGCTGATTGTTAGTTCAAAGTCTTGGCAGGCCTTGCTAAAACGATTCATGAGTTGTTGGAGGTCTTCAGCAGAGTGGGCAACAATGGCTGCATCATGGCAAAGATAATATATTCTGTTTCCCAGTATTCCAAGTTTAAAATCATCACGATGCTGTTTGGATGAGCTTATTAGATGAATATATACAGGGCCTCAAGGTGCCTCACAAAATTATTATTTTTAAACAATACAACTAAAAATACAGTAAGTTATAATATTAAAATTCAATTAAAGATGTGATATTATTGAAAGACAACTATCTTAAAACAATTTAAAAACAGAAACAGAGGAGCAGCACATTTCCCTAAAACTTCCTTTCTCAGGCCCGTTCAGCTAACAAAGGTTTGCCTGAAAATAAAGGTCTCTGTCTCATGACAAAAAGACAACAGAGAAACCACCACAGCCTAGGAGCAACCACCAAAAAAGCCCTCTCTCATGTCCTTGCCAGACATGCCCATAAGGCTGGTGGGATGTAGAAAGGTAACTTTTCTTTTGAGGTTATCTAATACAGAATGATAGTTTTGTGTTGTATTCAACATAATACACTGTAAGTCTTGCCTACATATGGCGACAAGGAATGTGAATATTTTGTATAACTGAAGTGAACAATATTGTTAAATGACCTGGGAAAGAGACTAGCAAAGCATAAAAAAAGAAATAAATTTTGCATACACGCCACTTCAATAAAATGCATCCACTCCTCCGTTTTTCTCCACTTCTTACCTGCCAAAGTAGTTCACTTAGGACTGTTGATGAAAACTGAGGATTCTCCCAACAGCAGAAGCGAAGTAGTTTGATAGTCTCTTCTGAGTTACTGCAATCTTCAATTATTTTTTTCACATAACTGGTACGCACAAACAAAATGTCTGCCACATTCTGCTGAAGTGGCATTATTGGCTGTGATAAGTTCGGATCACCATAGGGATTGCTAAGGGGCGGATTACCTAAAAAATATTATTATTATTAATTACAGAGTACCACATCTTTTAGAATTGTGTCAGGAAATATGTTAATGGTAAATTCAATGTATATATTAAGTTAAATAATTATTGAGTTTAAAAATCTCTATTGTGCAGGTGCTTTCCTTGAATTAAGCACACCTAATACACAAATTAATGTAAAACTATCAAAACTGTGACTGCAAAAGTGTGGAATCTGGTCATGTAAATCTTGATGTGGGGAAGAAGAGGAAATACTGTTTTAGCATTGACCATTATCTGCAGACTGCCATCAAACCATCCATCCTGTTGATCCTTTCACCACTCATGCCTAATAAACCCATACCATAATCATCATAGTTCTTAATGACTACACACACTGTATGGAATATAGGATCACATATCTCTAACTGTATTTATAAATCAAGTAATTTTAAGTAATATAGAAGAAAAGTAAGGGGAAAGGAGCAAGCATGTGCAATAAAAGAAAATAGTTTCCTCATTCAGCTAGATTTATATTGATCTGATGTATCCTCCTTATTCTCTTTGGAACAAATCAAACAGTGTTACTCTAACACTGATACACCTTTTTCTGCTTGAGATACTCTTCTGGGATGCTGTTTTTCCATGAACCATGGTTTTGCAGCTACTTGTTTAGGCATGTTATGGCTTCCAATGAGCCAAGATTTGTCAGAAAAGACAATAATGCTGGGAAAGATGAAGACATCAAAGAAAGAGGAAGACCAAACATGACACTGATTGACTCATTAAAGGAATACACAGCATTTAATTTGCAAGACCTGAGCGGGGCTATTCATGACAGGACCTTTTGGAGACCCCTAATTCCTAATGGCATCACTTTAGTCATTAGTCAAAAGCAACCTGATGTCATGTAACAACATGGTGTTTCTTGTTGGGAGGCAACCACCTGAAGAACTTTTCTGGAATGCTGGAAAAAGAAAGCTGCCTCTTTTTAAATTTATGCTGGGTCCCTGTTCTCTGACTGTGGACAAGACATCCCCTCTGAAGAGTAGATTTCAAGCTCTTATGCACTTCAATGAACACAAGGAAGACGCTGCCACCATTTAGGTCTAAATCCAATGTAATGTTAGTGCTGGCAAACTGTACACTAGAGAATTCCATTGCTATTTTCAGCTGAATGAATGACAGTGTATTTATTTTTGTGTTTTCTACACAGCTAGTGGTGCAAATGAAGATCATGTTGGATTTCCCCTAGGTCCACAGTCCATAAGAGATGGACTGTGGACTATACACGTAAAGTCACTTGTGCTAGCAGAATGACAACTCATCACACACATTCAACCACAACTTCCTACATTCTAACTTGAACTTTAAAATTAACCTTACCATTGATAGAAGACTGCATCCGTGATGACACATTGCAACAGCGGATTAGCTGAGATACTACTGTGTATAGTTTCCCCAGTTCAGCATACTGGTATTTTATTGGAGGACCCGGGCCTTCATCTAGTGCCACAAGCATAAATGTGGCAGGTACATTTAGTTTTAAAAGCTGTGTTTTTTCTGCTACACCTAAAGGAGAAGGTAGTAAAAAAGAAAAATAATCAGAGGCGACTGTAAGTATATCCTAAGCTCTTAAACCAAGCAGTTACACTATGATTTTATACATACTGAACTGAGTGCTTAGTTCGTCAACCAGCAGTCAGAATCACTACTGAGCAAACTCTTTCGGTGCAAGAGAAATCTTATATCACAGAAATGTCAAACAACTTTAGTTTGTGCATTGTTAATTAAGTAAAATTACTTAGAGCTCTGCCACTGGTCATAATCTCATGTTCCTGTCAAACATGTTTCACTGGGAAAAACATCTAGCAAACAACTGATTAATCCACATTCTAGACATTTATCACACGTCAGAAATATTTGTAAAAAATCTTGAGTTTTTTAAGTATTGAAAAGACTGCGCAACTCACCTATACGGACAGTTCCACAATTACTGAGCTTGACTTGCAGCCTAGGTATAGCACCTATATACTGTGCAAAAGCTCAACAGGACTATAGGCAGAGTGGGGGATAAGAATCTAACCAATCACAGACTGAGTTAAACTGGATCTAGGAGCTTCCTTGTTGGTTAGAAAGACTGGAGGTTATATAACCCCTTTTCACCTAACGCTTAAAAGCTTCTATGAACCTGTGCCTGTTGAAGATGGAACCAAATAATTGCCTGGAGCCTTAAAAAAATTATAAAAAATGCTAAAAAACAAAATGCTAACAAACATTTTCCGTGGAGATAGCAGCTCCTGAATCTGCTTTTCCAATACTACAACTGAAATTTTAGATAGTGCAGGGGAGGGGAACGACAGGTTACCTACCTGTAATTGTAGTTCTTCAAGTGAACCTCTGTGATTCACACTCTTGGTAATCCGTGAATGAGCAGAGCCTCATTGGAAATTCTAGAGCTTCTGCGATAGCAAAAAGATACATTACTGCAGACCCCTCCCCGTTGGTATATGTACCTTGGTGCCAAGGCTCTCCCTTCAGTTATGTCAACTGCCGCATACAAAGAACAGGGCGTGACAGAGGGGAGGCCGGTTCAGGATGTGTGAATCACAGACGTCCGCTTGAAGAACTACAATTGCAGATAGATAAACTGTCATTCTTCTTCGTGGCCTCTGTGAATCACACTCTGGGTGACCTAACAAGCTGTCTTAGCCGGAGAATGGTGTCATGCCAAGGTAGATGACAACACAGCGCACCAAAAAGCAGCAGCAGCCTACAAATGCATCTCCATGGGAGTTTTTTCCTACTCCTGTGCAGGAATAATGTTTGCACCTCTGGTTGTTCCTGGAGGCAAAGAGGTCTATTGTGGGTGTGCCCCAACACTTGCACAGTGAGAGAAAGACTGATTGGTCAAGTTCCCACTCGTGGGCTTGGGACTCCTTGGGACTGAGCAAGTCTGCGAGGTTGTTGTCCTGACTTGCTATATATATTGCTGTGAGGCATATGTGGTGGGCTAGGCAGCACTCCCAGAAGTCCACAGCTAGATAGAGGAGGCTTGGAGAATGGGTGCCTCCTTGTTTTAGAATATAGTACATTGTAGTCATATTGTCCATGGCTAGCTGAACCATTTTGCTAGTAAGGTGGATTTTGAAGGCTTTGCAAGCTTTTATTACTGCTAGCAACTCCAGCTTGTTGATGTGGCAATTTTTCTCTTTGTGACCATTGTGCTTGAATCTGTAAAGATTGGTGGTGAGTATCCCAGCCGGTGAGGCTGGCATCTGTGGTAACTTGGATTTGTGGCTGTTGAAAAGGCCATCCCATCGTTAGATTTTGGGCAGAGTGCCACCAGGTCAACTGGGAAGCGAGTTCTGGAGTGACTTGCAACAACATACTGTATGTGGTGGATCTGTCATGGGGTTGAATGAAACCAGGAACCATGCTTGAAGTGACCCTCATTTTGATGGGAACGTGGGTGCCATAGTGGCAAGGACACGTTGGACTGTCAGTGCAGATACAAGCGCGTGGGAAGTAAAGGCACTGAGTAAGTTTAGTAAGTTGGTACGCTTGTCTGTTGAAAGGAAAGCCCAAGCATGTTTTGAATCCAGGACTGTTCCTATGGAGTGAGCTAGCTTTGCAGGCTGTAATTTGGACTTTTGCAGGTTTACTGCCAGGCCGAGATCCCTGAGGAGGGACGGGGTGAAGGAGATGTCACGTTGAGCTTTGTGATGTGAGCAAGCCACAAAGAGCCAGTCGTTGATGTATGGAAAGATGTGGATCTTGTGAAGTCTGAGGTATGCTGCCACAGGTGCCATGGTAAAGACATGGAGGACTGTTGCAAGTCCAAACAGAAGTCTTTTGAATTGGTAAGCATGAGCTCCTAGCTGGAAGCAGAGGTAACATCTGTGAGAAGGGTGGATGGCGACATGGAAATAGATTTTGGGCAGAGTGCCACCAGGTCAACTGGGAAGCTATTACTGTGAACTAGTCCTTTCTGCATAGCAGAGGGTGGACAGACTCAAGAGTAACCATACAGAACTTGGTGGTAGTGATGTACTGATTTAGCTCCCCGAGGTCGAGAATGGGTTGGAGACCACTGTCCTTTTTGGGGACGACAAAATAGCGAGAGAGAAAACTTTTGTTTTCTTGGTGTGATGGTATTGGTTCTATTGCGTCTTTCAGTAATAATGCCTGAATTTCTTCTTGCAGAGTTTGGGACAGAGGTGTGGTGATGTGGGACAGAGGAGGAAGCTGGTGGAACTCTATGCGGTACCCGCTCTATATGATGGAGAGGACCGAAGAGTTTGTGGTGATGTCCTCCCACATAAGTGTTTCCAGAGGGCGGGAGGGAGGTTGTTTTGAGGTGGTAACAGAGTCTTGGCCAGCTTGATGTCAAATGTGCTATTTGAGTTTGAGGTCACTGCGCCTGGTTGCCGTCTGTTGATGTGGTTCGGCACAATAGGATTCCTGTTTGTAATAAGGTATGAAGGATGTCTGCCTCTGGGGTTCTTGTTGGAATTTGTGGAATGAATTGTAAGGGCAGTGCCAATGGGTATGCTGAGGGCGCTGTTGGTAAGTAGGATAAATGCCCCAGCATCGTCCGGCTGCTGTCCTTTTATTTTGGACGTTCTCAAGAATATCGTCCATCTCTGCATTAAAGAGGCCTACATCATCGAATGGGAGGTCCTCGATGTGTGCACATGTATCTTTCGCTAGGCCAGGAGTTCTAAGCCAAGAAAAATGGTGAAGTGCTACAGAGGTGGCCATCGAATTAGATGTAGTGTTGATCATGTGTCTGGCCGATAACATTTTCTGTTGTGCCACTGAAAGGCCTTCTTGTTGAAAGGTTTGAGCAAGTACTTTCTTGTTCTCTGGTATGGCATCAATGAACGTAGACATATTGTCCCACAGAAAACGTTGATAGGCACCCATAGCTCCTTGATAATTGGCAACCCTCATTGTAAAGGCTGCAGAGGAGTAGAGCCATCTGCCCATAGAGTCAATAAGCCTGCTATCTTTATTGGGTGGTATCAGGATTTGTCTGTGTTGAGAGTGAGATTCTGATGGTTCAACAAATATAGTTAGATGCTGGCTCTTTTTGTAAGAAAATAGCACCTGGCTTATGCACCCAATAGAGGTTGTTGATGTGTTTCGACACTGAATGTGAGGATGCTGGCTTGGTCAAGGAACGGCATGCTGTACTGAGAAGGGATGGTATCCTGTTTCCCCGAAAATAAGACCTAACCTGAAAATAATCCCTAGTGTGAGTTTTCAGGATGTTCATAATATAAGTCCTACCCCAAAAATAAGCCCCAGTTAAGTGAAACCCTGCCCTCCACCATTGTGCAGACACCAGAAGACGATGACATGACTGTATTTGAATACATGTAGATTGTTGTACATTAAAAAAACACCCCTGAAAATAAGCCCTAATGCATTTTTTTGGAGCAAAAATTAATATAAGACCCTGTCTTATTTTCGGGGAAACACGGTAGCATGGAACTATGGACCAGTGTTGTAGCGTCTTTAGAGATGGGGCCATAGAGGTGATCCGCTGGTTCGGTCGTGGGTCTATGAATCTGGAGGTCCAGGGACTTAGCCATACGGACCCTTAGCCGGGCGTACATTTGAAAATCCTCAGCTGGAGATGGAGGATTTGTGTCTGCCAGATCTGAGTCTGGGGATGTCAGCAATACTGATGGCGTTCGAGGTCTAGAGCCATGTTCAGACTGTTCGGGATCGTGCCGTGAGTCTACTGACTGTCAGTCGACGTCAACATCAACAGGCTGATCTTCGAAGTATTGCTACCAATTTCGAGATGCCAATGTCAAAGAAGTATCCATGGATAGCTATTAATATCAGGGGTCTTCAACTAGTATTGACATCAAATGGACAAGGGCTGATATTGAGGCTCTTTGGCTGCCACGGAGACCATGGTGCATACATGGACACTGCTACAGTATGATACACTGTATCATAGTGCTGGAAACAGCTGAATAGACAGGCGCTGGAAACGCTGAGCGGGATGAACACTTGTGGTCTTCCTGATGAGCCGGGAAGTAGTAACTTGCCGGCGCTGAAAACATGTTAGGAGCCGAGGAATATTGGTCGGCTTGCTTGGACCTTTTCGGTGCTGGTGGATAAGCGGTCCCAAGCATCTCAGAGTGATCATGTTGATAGGACTGCTTCAACCTCAAAGCCTCCATAGGAGGGACAGCATGTTGTGGCCACACTCCAAGACCAGGAAGAAAAGCTGGTCGATGATGTTTAGCGGGCTGTTCTGTCAGGCACCAATCGGGCAAAGAGCTGAGCGTACTCCATTTTCGTGCACGAGAGCAAGCAGATGCTCTTAGAGGCTTGATGGCTTTCCTGATGTGCCAGAGGCCAAAGTGGTAAGCCTACAGGGGCACAGCAGGACACAGTGTCTCATTGAGCTTCAGCGTCTGGTAGAGCAACTGATGAGGACGTGCTCAAATAGCCTGAAGACTGATGCGGGCTGTCAGGAGAGGATGTCAGCTGGTTGACCTTCTGTTCCCATTTGGGAGACTTCAAGGGAGACTGTTGATGAGGTGCAAGTGATTCATCATCTCAAAGGGAACCGACACAAATGAGATCTCCGGACTCCAGAGGGTGCAGAGTCCAGGAGATGGCTGGAGGAGGTTTCGATTTCAATGACTTAGCCTTCTTTGGAGGTGAGGGTTCAGGCACCGAGGAAGCGTCTGTGGACCATTTCCTCTTGGGTTCAGCCTTTGATATAGAGGATTTTGCCTTCGACTGTTTAGTTTTTTGAACTTGCGGGACCGTAGAGGTGGAAGGTATGGAATCAGATTGGGAAGGGGGAGGTGCCTGATGGTGTTTCGCCACCTCGGAGACTGCCTTGTCCATAGCCTTAGCATGGGATATGGACTTACAGGGAGGTTGTGTGATGGGATTAGTCAGCTGGAGAGATTGCTCCCAGAGCTGCAATTTATGCCTAGAAAGGCAGCTGCAGAGGACTCTGTGTTTCAAGTTCTTACAATGGAGACACGAAGTTTGATGAGTTTCTCCGAGGCAAAAAAGGCATTTGGCGTGGCCATCAGAGAGTGGAATCTTATTGTTGCAGGTCACACAGTGTTTAAATGGACCAGAAGAGACCATGAACCGAAGATTGGTT
Source organism: Pogona vitticeps (assembly GCF_051106095.1). Lineage (NCBI taxonomy): Eukaryota > Metazoa > Chordata > Lepidosauria > Squamata > Agamidae > Pogona > Pogona vitticeps. The sequence goes on along the minus strand of NC_135785.1, from coordinate 196,027,238 downwards.
TAAGGAGTTTGGGAGGGGGGGGGAGGAATCACTTCGGCCTTATGGCTAGAGTGTATTTCTTCTAGTTTTCTACAATATATAATTGTTTAAATTAAGGAATGAAAGTAAAGAATTAAGTAACTTTCCTTTTCTTTTGCTTTCAGCTTCTCCCAGAAGGAATGACAGAGGCTCTTAGTGCAGCAGTTGAAAGAAACTGAAGGGAGAGCCTTGGCGCCAAGGTACATATACCAAGGGGGAGGGGTCTGCACTAATGTATCTTTTTGCCATCACAGAAGCTCTAGATTTTCCGATGAGGCTCTGCACATGCGTGGATTACACAGAGTGTGATTCACAGAGGCCACGAAGAAGAACATATAGTGTATTCGCAAAGGCTTTCATGGCCGGGATCTAATGGTTGTTGTGGGTTTTTCGGGTTCTTTGGCCGTGTTCTGAAGGTTGTTCTTCCTAACGTTAGGAAGAACAACCTTCAGAACATGGCATAAGAACTCAAAAAACCCACAACCACAAGAACATATAGTGTTTAAATATGAAAAGCAGATTCTTATTCTTTGTGTTAATGTTAGCAAAGCCTTTAGGATGAAATAAATAACACATTACCTAAATTGGCATACATCACAAACAAGTTGAAATATTGTTGCAAATGACGCCCATGCTCAGACACTTCCCTTCTAAGAAGATTGAGTACTGCTCGCAGCAAGTGGTCACTCAAACTTAAATTATCATAGGCCTAGAAAACAAAATTTTTGTCAATATTAGCTATTTTTATTGACTGAAATGTTAGTAGAACATAAATTAAATCATTTTGTCAAGGCATTAAAAGTTCCAACTAGACTTGGATCAAGATACAAGGGCTGGAATCCTGCTGCACAATTTTATGCCATGCAACAGTGATGACATCATCAACTATGGACATTAGGGAGGAATTAAATATTTCTATCCCTTTTTAATGCTCTCAAATAACTGCTAATTAGGTGGGACTGGCAACAGTAACTTTCACTTATTAAGGGGCCTCTTCCTCTATTCTGCAGGTTGTAAAGGCTTACCCAGGATGAAAGGGATCCAATGGGTTCCCTGGAACTGGGAGGTGTGGAGGGGTTAATTCCATCCAAATGGCCATGGCTGATTACGTCATCACACTTGTGTAGCATGAAGTTGTGCAACAGGATTCTAGCCAATGAAATTTTTAAAATGCTTAATTAAAAATATGGATGACACCAAGTTCCTGTTTACTGTACTGAATTCCCATCATTAAACTCCCTCATGTTATGCATGTGAAAATACATAAACGAGGGACTACTAAACTTAGTCATCACCTTGGTTTCTCAAGGCTAAACCAACTTGGTTATGAACTTACATTTCAACTCAAAAGCCTCAGGAAGAAATTCAAGACCAAAAGTCTAAACTAACATTTTAAGATCAGTTAAGCTCCCCTTATGTCCAGGATTACTGTTACAATATTTTATGTTTATAATTTAACAGCTCTCAGATATTGCATTCTGGTTACAGGTACAGCTTACCTGACTAGAAGGTCCAGGTGAAGCAAAAGGTGAAGGACATGGTCCATCTTGTAATGAAAAATGTGCAATAAATACTATAAGTTTTGCAAAAGCTCCCCTTACTTCAGCACTAGGGCATTCCAAAAGGTATTCAGAGAAGCGGTTTGAAACATTGAAAAGGACATTGTGTGCAAACCAAAAACGTACATTCTTGCTGTGACGAAGGAGAATGCATAAAGCATCATACCTGGGGGAAAAATTAATCAATAGTATTAAATTTGAGAAGATAGTGCTGTGTATTTCAATAACAATATTGCATGATGCAAACTACTACTACAAACTGGTGCTTACAGACAATGGGGAATCTAGGTAGTATCAACCACATTAGAGGCGTAAGACTGAAATGACAGCAAAATTTCCAGATTTACTACCGGTTAACCTAGAGTAAAGGAGTGAAAAGGCAGTATGATAACTTGCTTTCTCCTTTCTCTTCCTCCTCACATTCCCTGTACCCTTCTCCTATTGGCCTTAAGTGATACAGTCACATTAACACTGATTATGATACTATTAACCAAGATTCTTCACTTACCGAAGTTCACCAGTTTAAAATCCTGGTCACCATTAACTATGATTATTACTCAGCTGTTTTAAAATCAGAATCTGGAATGAATGATGCTGATAGGATTCTTAGTGCAACCAACATGCAGAGCGCTGGATACTTGCAATGAGCACTGCCAGAGACAGGTGCTGGCAGAAGAGGCAGTTTCTAGGAACCTGCCAAAACTGAGTGTCTAGCATTCCTATTAATGGGATACTCAAGAATTTCTTGAAAGTTGTGGGCAATTGTTGCCTACACTTCCTAGACTGTATGGTTACTGGAGAACAAATGAACAGGGGTTCATAGTGCTCTAAGTAGCACAGGGTCGTTATTTTCAAATTAAGAATAGAACAGAATACACAAACATAGTTTTAGAAGAGTTAGCCATATTAGTCTGTGCCTAGTATATCAGGCAAAAATAAAATAAAAATAAAAATAAGAGAGCAAAAATGTTGTGGCACTTTAAAGACTGTTATATTGTAATGTGAGCTTCTGTGGACAATTCTAAAGAAACAGACATGTCTATGAAAGTTCACATTAAAATACAACAGCCATCTTTTTAAATATTTGTTTTGTTTTTGCCTGACTTACACAAACCTTGTTAATCTGAAACAGTAAGCAATATCAACAAAGTAACTATTGCAAAAAGTTACTTCCAAAGCTTGGACAAGATGGAGTTGTTGTCTACTGAAGGAGGTAGTTACTTCCGAAAAATAACACCTCAAGCTCTGAATAAAAATACAGTGGTGCCTTGCATAGCGATCACTCCATATAGCGATGAAATTGCTTTGCGATGGACTTTTTGCCATCGCAAGAGTGATCGCTTTGCGATGGTCCTTATGGGGAAATTTTGCTTTGCGATGATCGCAGGGAAGCAATCATTGCAAAGCCACCATTTTTGGCCAGCTGATCGGCGGTTTCAAAATGGCCGCCGGGTAAACAAAATGGCCGCCCGCTGTTTTGCCTCGCTTTAGAGGCACTGAAAATGGCCTCCCCTATGGAGGATCTTCGTTTTAAGGTCAGTTTTTAGCCCATAGGAACACAATCAGTTTTTAATGCATTTCTATGGGCTTTTTAATATCACTTAGCAATGAAATCGCTTAGCAGTGATTTTTGCTGCACGGATTAACATCGCTAAGCGAGGCACCACTGTACAATACACCTTCACTTTGTATGCCCTATGATACAACTTTACAAAATGTTACTAACTCCATATATGGAAGCCAGTGTAATATTTCAGTTGAAGTGCTAGATTACAACTGGTTGGACTCCAGGTGCAAAATGACATAGCTATGAATTCACTGAGTGATTTGAAGCCACTTTTTTAACACCTTGATTTAATTTACAGGATTATTGTGTGGATAAAACCAGAGGAAGTGTCGGATAAAATTACATTTAAAAAAAGGACAAGTGATTGTAGAAACCATAAAGAAAAGCCATGTTTAATATTGACCAAGATTTCTTCTTAAATCCCAGTGCTAATGTGGTTAAGGCCTGCAGGAGAAGAGTAGAGAAAATTCACATTTGAGAGAAAAGGAGTAAAGCAACCAGTTGCCCCCCTGATGTCTTGTAATACTGCTCCCTTAATTCCTGGGCACTGGTCATAGTTGCTGAAGCTGGCCCAAAAATTCCTGAAAGGCACCACACATTGTGTACTGATGAAGCTGACTAACACTGCAGTATTAAGTATTATTTTCATACCCCTGGGCAGCTATAAATGCCTGGATTTTTTAAACAATTAAAAGCAACAACAAACAGCACTGAGATTGCACTTTTTGCGTGACTAACTTCTACCATTTGAGCAGCAAACTAAAAATATAAAGACTTATTCTTAAAGCAAAATATACCAATCACTGGCAGGACCACGAACTATTTTCTTTGTGTGAAATCCTGTGGTAAACAAAAACCTAGCAGCAAGCTGAACGCTAATCATTGTTATTTCTTCCGCTTCAGGCAACAAATGATCTTGTCCTAAAGAAAAATGGAACATAAGGATATTTTGACATTGTTTGCAAAAACGTATACATATTATTTTTGCTTAATTGATACCTTATTAATATCAAATAAGATGAGAATTATTAGAAATTTGCCCCTTACAATATTTTCTCCTTTTTTAAACAATAAAGTCTACATATTCTCTCTCTCTTTTTTAACAATCTAGTCTAATACAATCTTTACATCTGTTTTTTGTAATATGTTTGAAAGTATATACCTTACCAATTGAAAGCAGAACATTTTTACCAAAAACATCTGCAGGCATAAGTTACAGATAATGCTGACTATCAAGGAAATAATGATTTGATCTTTTCTCACATGTTGCAAAATAAACTAGGAGCTGGTACTGATCCCTTCACGGATTGCTGCCTTGTCATGTCAAAGGGGCTTGAGTAATTCAGAGAAGCTATGGGCTATGCTGTGCAGGGATACCCAAGACGGACAGGTCATAGTGGAGAGTTCTGACTAAACACAATCCACCTGGAGCAGGAACTGGCAAGCCACTCCAGTATCTTCGCCAAGAAAACTCCATGGACAGAAACAAAAGGCTAAAAGATATGATGGAGGAAGATAAGCCCCTCAGGTCTAAAGGTGTCCAACATGCTACTGAGGAAGAGCGGAGAACAACTACAAGTAGCTCCAGAGCTGGTTGGGCCAAAGCTAAAAGGATGCTCAACTGCAGACATGTGTGGAAGTGAAAGGAGAGTCCGATGCTGCAAAGAAAAATACTGTATAGGAACCTGGAATGTAAGATCTATGAACCATGGTAAGCTGGATGTGGTCAAACAGGAGACAGCAAGAATAAACATTGACATCCTGGATGTCAGTGAACTAAAACGGATGGGAATGGGAGAATTCAATTCAGACAATTACCATATCTACTATTGTGGGCAAGAATCCTGTAGAAGAAATGGAATAGCCCTCATAGTCAACAAAAGAGTGGGGAAAGCTGTACAGGGATACAATCTCAAAAATGATAAAATATTTCAATATGAATCCAAGCCAGATCTTTCAACATCACAGTAATCCAAGTTTATGCACCAACCACCGATGCCGAAGAGGCTGAAATTGACGAATTCTATGAAGACTTTCAACACCTTTTAGAACTCACACCAAAGAAAGATGTTCTTCTCATTACAGGGGATTGGAATGCTAAAGTAGGGAGTCAGGAGATAAAAGGGACAACAGGTAATTTTGGCCTTGGACTTCAAAACGAAGCAGGGCAAAGGCTAACAGAGTTTTATCAAGAGAACAAGCTGGTCATCACAAACACTCTTTTCCAACAACACAAGAGGCAACTCTACACATGGACATCACCAGATGGGCAATACCAAAATCAGATTGATTATATTCTCTGGGGCCAAAGATGCAGAAGCTCTATACAGTCAGCAAAAACAAGACCTGGAGCTGATGGTGACTCTGATCATCAGCTTCTTATAGCAAAACTGAAGCTTAAACTGAAGAAAGTAGGAAACCCCACTGGGCTAGTCAGGTATAATCTGAACCAAATCCCCTATGAATACACAGTGGAAGAGAAGAACAGATTAAAGGAACTCGATTTGGTGGACAGAGTGCCTGAAGACCTTTGGATGGAGGCTCGTAACATTGTACAGGAAGCAGCAACAAAAAATATCCCAAAGAAAAGGAAATGCAAGAAAGCAATCTGGCTATCCAGCGAGGCCTTAGAAATAGCAGAGAGGAGAAGGGAAACAAAATGCAAGGGAGATAGGGAAAGTTACAGAAAATTGAATGCAGACTTCAGAAGAATAGCAAGGAGAGACAAGAGGGCCTTCTTAAATTACCAGTGCAAAGAAATAGAGGAAAATAATAGAAAAGGAAAAAGAGAGATCTGTTCAAGCAAATTGGAGATACTGAAGGAACATTTTGTACAAAGATGGACATGATAAAGGACAAAAATGGTGGGGACCTAACAGAAGCAGAAGACATCAAGAAAAGGTGGCAAGAATATACAGAGGAATTATACCAGAAAGATCTGGATGTCCCGGACAACCCAGATAGTGTGGTTGCTGACCTTGAGCCAGACATCCTGGAGAGTGAAGTCAAGTGGGCCTTAGAAAGCATGGCTAACAACAAGGCCAGTGGAGATGATCGCATTCCAGTTGAACTATTTAAAATTTTAAAAGATGTTGTTAAGGTGCTACACTCAATATGCTAGCAAGTTTAGAAAACTCAGCAGTGGCCAGAGGACTGGAAAAGATCAGTCTACATCCCAATCCCAAAGAAGGGCAGTGCCAAAGAATGCTCCAACTACCGTACAATTGCACTCATTTCACACACTAGCAAGATCATGCTCAAAATCCTACAAGATAGGTTTCAGCTGTATGTGGACCGAGAACTCCCATAAGTACAAGCTGGATTTCGAAGGTGCAGAGGAACTCGAGACCTAATTGCTAACATGCGCTGGATTATGGAGAAAGCCATAGAGTTTCAGAAAAACATCTACTTCTGCTTCATTGACTATGCAAAAGCCTTTGACTGTGTGGACCACAACATATGGCAAGTCCTTAAAGAAATGGGAGTGCCTGACTACCTTATCTACCTCCTGAGAAATCTATATGTGGGACAGGAAGCAACAGTTAGAACTGGATATGGAACAACTGATTGGTTCAAAATTTGGAAAGGAGTACGACAAGACTGTATATTGTCACCCTGCTTATTTAACTTATATGCAGAAGACATCATGCGAAAGGCAGGCCTGGATGAATCCCAAGCCAGAATTAAGATTGCCAGAAGAAATATCAACAACTTCAGATATACAGATGATACCACTCTGATGGCAGAAAGTGAGGAGGAATTAAAGAACCTCTTAATGAGGGTGAAAGAGGAGAGCACAAAAAATGGTCTGAAGCTCAACAACAAAAAAACTAAGATCATGGCCACTGGTCCTATCACCTCCTGGCAAACAGAAGGGAAAGATATGAAGGCTGTGACAATTTTACTTTCTTGGGCTCCATGATCACTGCAGATGGTGACAGCAGCTACGAAATTAAAAGACGCCTGCTTCTTGGGAGGAAAGCGATGACAAACCTAAACAGCATCTTAAAAAGCAGAGACATCACCTTGCCGACAAAAGTCCGCATAGTCAAAGCTATGATTTTTCCAGTAGTGATGTATGGAAACGAGAGCTGGACCATAAAGAAGGCTGACCGCTGAAGAATTGATGCTTTTGAATTGTGGTACTGGAGGAGACTCTTGGGAGTCCCCTGGAGTGCAAGGAGAACAAACCTATCCATTCTGAAGGAAATCAACCCTGAGTGCTCGCTCACTTGAAGGACAGATCCTGAAGCTAAGGCTCCAATATTTGGCCATCTCATGAGAAGAGAAGACTCCCTGGAAAAGACCCTGCTGTTGGGAAAGTGTGAAGGCAAGAGGAGAAGGGGACGACAGAGGACAAAATGATGGACAGTGTCATTGAAGCAACCAACGTGAATTTGACCCAACTCTGGGAGGCAGTGAAAGACAGGAGGGCCTAGCATGCTCTGGTCCATGGGATCATGAAGAGTCAGACACAACTTAATGACTAAACAACAACAACAAAAGCTGGTACTGAAAAATTAATCCAAGAAAATAATAGTTTTAATCAAAGTATAGTTAGGTTAAAACAACATACAGAATTATAGAAAACTCTAAATGCTATATACTTTCACAAATTCCTATGCATTATATTTTATTATGAATAACCAAATACTGACCTGGAGGAGGGTTCAGGTAGACACCGTTACATGTCAATAATTTCCTTATAAACTGGAAATATTCTAGACTGTACTGCATTCGGTTATGCATGAACTGCACATTTTGCTTCCGTACACTTCGTTCAATGGCGGATGGCATTTTAATCTGATGGGGCTTGGTGGTCATTGTAAGTTCTGAAATATATTTTATTAGTTCATTGTCTTTGTCTACTGTATCCATACGTTCATAAAAAAGGATGTAAGCATTCCACCATCTCTTCTGACGTCTATAGGACATGCGCTTCATCATATGATCAAATACTTCCCCCATGTACTCTCCACCAAAACACTGATTTTTCATCTCTTCATCATCATCCATCTTGCATTCTGTTACATCACCATCATCAAATTTATACCATCTGTTCTTCTCACCATCTCCTCCGTTTCTCTGAATAATGTAAGAATAATAATGTCCACCACTAGCTTGGCCACTATGTACCAGCACACCCACTAGTCTGTATTTAGTACTTCCAGAATGCTCATTTTCAGACTGTTCATTCTGTATTAGTTGATTTTCAGGATTCACATCATCCCCTTCGAGTTTAGCTACTCCTGCCACAGTATAAGGTTCCATGTCCAATTCGCGTGGAAACTCAAAATAATCATTGAACTTGATTGCACATTCCCTTTCCCAGTCATAGTCAAATCTTTTGAGCTGGATGGCAAGAACTGGAGGCAGCTTTTTAATCAATAAGCGTTTCACGGTATCAACCTAAGAAATAAAGACTGGCATGTTAATGTGCTTCATTTACAATACCAGTTACAAACACTATAGAAAATAATGCTTCATTGTTGCAGTATTATAATACAAGTGACTAAGAATATGATATGTACTACATATTCTAGATGGAGTTGCTTTCATAGCACAGAGCAGAAAAACTGTTTTGTAGTCACTCTAGGCTATGATAAAAAATATGGCAAAAAACAGGTCTGAAATTTTGTACAGTCAAGATTTCCAAAATGTTAAGTCTGCCAGAACTGAATCAACTTCTCTTGAATCCATGTCAGTTTTCAGTGCTTCAAAAATAAGCCATGCTATATATCAAAGTTACCTTCTTATTGCATTTTTCACAATGATAAGCATTTGCACCTTCCAGTAAGTCTCCTTTGACATACTGTTCCAAGGAGTCAAGCAGGTTTTGGTGATTTCTTATATCTACATTCAATGTTGTAAAAGACTCTTCACATTCGTACCTACAATTGTCAGGAGAATGGGTTAAATATGGTGAGTGTGTAACAGCAAAAATTTAAGAAAAATTCTTATCATGAAAAAAACATTGACATGTTTCTGAATACTAAAATAATGTGTATTAAAAACAGGTAATCCTGCTGCACAATTACACTATCAGAAGGGAAATGGTTTAACTTGTCCCAGCAAACTGTCTCTAACTGAGTCACCACTTCAATTACTAACTGCATGCTAGCTGGATGCAATGCAAACAACCAGAAATCTAAGCAAGGCCTAGTAAATTGGCACCAATTTTCCACTGTGAGAGTTACATCATTTCCCCTTCCACCAGTGTAATTAAACAATAGAATTTTGACCAATGTGTATTTAGCTGCAACAGCCTAGCTTGCTGGCTGGAATTATCTATATAATGCTGTCCCACTACATATAAATTAATTTGCTGCAAAAATATTTCTTTATACAGAAATATTAAGACCGTTGATGGGGAAGTAACAACAACAACAATAGTCTTAGAACCGCAGACCTGGAAGGAACCCTATAGATCATTGAGTCTAGCCCATCAAGAAGGCACAGTGAGAACTGAACTCTCAACCTCTGGCTCTGCAGCCAGATATCTAAACCAATGAATTTACTAACACTGAACACAGAAACTCTACTATCAGATGTAAATCATGGATTTTCACACAGTTTTTTTGTGTATTTCTTTTACCATAACAGGAAATTACCAGAAAAGATTTATAAATACATTCATGGTAATATTTCTTAATCTTTCACAGAAAATTAAGCTTCTCTCTCATCCTCCCTGTTCCTCATTCACTGTCCCCTACCAATGCCTTCCTTCAGCACAGTTTCTAAAGGATAATAATGACTCCATATCCCATTCCCCCTTTAACAGTGTTAGCTCCTCCTTTGTTCCAAGAAATCCTGCTACCTCCATTGTTTTGTGCTGAAGACTTTGCTCTTATTGTGTGCTGCCTGGGCTAGAAACAGAGCCAACAGCAGCCACAAAGAGAAGGCAAAGGAGCAATCATGCTGTAGTGATCTCTTTTTTCACATAAATTTCCTCGCAACTAGTATGGCACCAAGGATGAAAAGTGTTTGTGTGTATGTGTATGCAATACAAGTGTGTTATGATACACCCATTTCGTGATGCTATATGTACTTTAGCATTATATGTACTTTAATACTTCCATCATGCTGACTCTAGAATCTGATCACCTGGTAGATCTGGCCCGTGTTTTAAGATTGGATAGCTGGAAATATCACATTTACTGTTATCTGCCAAAATTTCTCAAATTTCTTGATATCATGAACTACCTTCAAGGGTGTGTGGAGGGTTGTGTGGGGGGGGGATGGATGGATAAATGTGGATGATTTTTAAAAACAGCACAGAATAGTGTTAGAAAAGAATGGCTTTGCTTTCTCACATAAAACACAGTTCAATATTCTGACAGCTCACAAATATGTAGATTTGTAATTATATTAATAAACTGCAGTAAAAGAAGATGAGATAATGGCTGCAACCCTATTGCTTAGCATATTATGTTGCACTACAGTAAGTCCAGTGAATCAGTGAGGATTTGGTGAGTCAACTTGTACACAGGTTTCATTGATTCAAATGGGCTGATTTCAAGTGCAACTCATTATGCTAAAGCTGCAGTTAGAGCAGGCCCATCTGAATCAATTAAACCTATGTATGAGTTGTCTCACTGATTCAGTGGGGTTACTTTTCTGCAGTTTACTACACTATGCAAAAGGATTTTGACCCATACGTTTGAACCACAAATATATTATAAAACAAGTTAACAGAATAGTGACCTTGTGAGGGGAAAACATTCTTATGAAATCTGAACAGCAACAAACTTCAAATGACACATTAATGCCAGTAAATAAAGTGTGGGTCAGTATTGGTACTGTATTTGAAATGTATTGTATTTGAAATTAATTTTAATTCTGCTCCATCTGTATTTTTTTATGTAAATACCTCATTTGGAGGCTTAACAATTCAATCTAATTATCTAGCACATTTTAACACAAATCTGGCATCATGTATCAATATTTTGACTGTAGCACTTTAACTCTGAATCAATTCCTTATTTAAATAAAATGTATTTCCAGGTGAGTTAGCATTACAGTCAAAATAATAATAATAAACAAAAATGTAAACACAATTTGTGTTTCTGGCATTGTATCTGATCAACTATAATGGAAGATATAATTTCCTTCTTCTTGCTGATTGTAAAAATGCTACTCATCATACATTCATTGCACAAAAGAACTCCAAAGAGATCAAAAGTTCATTTTTATTCTATAATCTTAGAAGGCTGTATGATCATGGGGGGGGGGGCATGGTATGACTATCAACAAGTGAAACTGCACTAATAAATTTGTCATTACACTACTATTTACAAGTTCCTGTCTGCCCCCTCCAATCAATGTTGTATAAACGTTTTTTATAAGGACTAAGTTTTGCAAGGACCCAGCACATATTTAAGAGCTGACTCACCAAATAAATCTGCCCTTAAGAGCAGGCAACTGCAGCTTGTTCCCCAACCACAGAGTTCATCTGAATCAGGTTCTTGCCAGTTTTACTTACCTTTATCAGAACACAGCTAGAAGACTGTTAACGTGCTTTACATAAAGCTGATACTGAACTATCAGAAACTTCAGCTGACATGAAATGCTACTGCAAGGCTGATGAAACTGTACTGGTTTTAGGGGCTGTATCACCGTTCTTGTACCAACTTCAGTGGATGTTTTTTCCATTTCTAGGCATAGTTTTTATCCTACCTACTGCTTGATTTACACCATTCCTCTCATGATCATAGGAAATATATATGGCTGAGAAAGTGGTCATGGATGTTCCATCATAAACCACCCCATAATGGTCTTTGTATTATTCCGCATATAGAAATACCATGTCATTTTTAAGTGGATACTTGTTATCTATTTAATTGGCTTTGATTTTATGAGAAAGCTTTAACACTTACCTATGTGGGCAGCCTTGACAGATCTTCTGATCAGCAAAGGAACCTCCCAAAACTTTACTTAACATTGCTGGGTGACCTAAGGCTTTTAAAGCTTCATCTAAACTATCCACCAAGGAATTAAAAAATTCTAAAGCATCATGTTGTTCGCGTAGGTTTACAGGTTCACCCCAGAGTCTAGAATGAAAAGAAAAATTCTAATAATGAAACAAGACAGGGAAATAAGTAGTTGTATTATAAGTACATACAATACAATTATAAGTGTATGGAAAAATTCAGATTGTTTACAATTATTGACATTTTCTACAAGTACAACTCCATATAGCAATTATGATGTAATCTTCACACATGTTGCTTAACAAGTAAATTATGTGACTTGAAAAGTCCAATTCACTTAAAGCAAAAGCAAAGCAAAGCATGCTGCTTATATACCGCCCCATAGTGCTTCAAGCACTTTCTGGGTGGTTTACAATTTAATTATGCAGGCTACACATTGCCCCCCCCCCCCCCCAGCGAGCTGGGCACTCATTTTACCGACCTCGGAAGGATAGAAGGCTGAGTCAACCTTGAGCCGGCTACCTGGGATTTGAACCCCAGGTCGTGAGCACAGTTTTAGCTGCAGTACAGCGATTTAACCACTGCGCCACGAGGCGCAGACTAAGAGTAGACTAGTCTACCACATGATTTCCAGCCCTATTTACTGGTGAAAAATTGCAATTGTGATTTTCAGAGGGAATAGGATTCAACACATTAAATGTCATCTGAAGGGATAGGCTCTTGTGGTCGGCCATCTTCTCTCACACAACCCTTTACAACTGATTGTTGTGACAATGCAGCAGCTGTAAACAACCTCTGACTGCAACCCTCAATTCCCACAGCGCCTCAAGGAAGGATAATGGTATGCCCACACTAGCAGATTGATTTAATTCCAGAGATACTCTGATGGTTGCCAAGACTCCAGTTGAATTTTTAAAGCATAGATAGGGAAAATGCTGCCCCTTACACATCACTGGACTGCAATTCTCAGCAACTCTATTCAGCAAAGCAAATGGTAAAAATCACAGGCCGTCACAATCCAACAACATCTGGAACCCTGCACTTCACCTACAAGGTTAAAAGGTTTCAGAACAAACGCATACAACAGAAAAGGCAAATCACCTCTTTCTGTCATTAGTGTAATCTCCTGATGGGCACAAATCATTTTGTAACCTCCACTTCTCATTCTCGGTGAGCCAGAAATCATAAACAATAAAGTAGTCGAATTCTATTCCATCTTCAAAAGGTAGACCACACATACAAGGTGTTGCTTTAGGGTCGTGCACCTCCCTCTTACGATGTGCAAAACTTTTACGAATAACTTGAAAGTTTGCTCCTGTAAACTTGCTACTCATTTTTATTTTAGAAGAAGGCTGCTCCTACGAGTAGGGCTTGTTCACACAGAAACTGATAGGCATAAGCTACATTCCTCATACAAGGCTCACCACCTGCATGAATCCCCTTTCATTCTCTAAGATCCACATTCTATAACCTGAGGCCCAATATCTATCTATCTCATTTATAGGCTGCCTTTCTCCCAACGACAAATACTGCATCTGTTTACATGGTAATACATTTTGTTCCCTGAATGTCCCTATCCTGCTCTCTGCTTGGTTAAAAAAAGTACACATAAAGTTTTACCCCTATGAATAAATACAACTTTTATTTCAAGATTTCAAAGAACTATAATTCAATACCAGTTAATTCTCCATTTACCTGAATTGTTTCCAAAAACCTCGTGGTACATAGTACTGTAATCTAGAAGCTGCTAAGTGACCAAAGATGACCTGGAGATGTCTTAAAACGCCTATGTTGTATTCCTTTCTGTCCTCTGTTTTACTTAAAGCTGGTTTATCTTCATACTGATGTGGGTATCCAAATACTTCATCCCGTGGGTCAACATTGCTCTTTAAAATAAAATACAGTAGAATAATACTGATTGTATGCATGAAATAAATAAAGAATTAACAGAAACAGGATGCCTTATGATCCAAAACCAATAATAATGATTGTGAGAATTAAAAAAACACACACACACGAGAGTTAGACCAATTAGTTTGGATGAAATGCACACACACAGAATAATTTGCCTATAAAGATTCTTAGCCGACAAAGGCAACAGCTTTTGTTTCAAACCCAGGTAGGCAACTTGGAATGCCAAGAGACAAAAATGGATTGCACAACTGAAGACGTTTGTAGGAACACAGGTTGTGCCAAAATAGACTACAGTTTTTTCCACCTTTCAGGCTCACCTAAACCATGACATTGCTATGCAATATGGGCAGCATCACATGAGACATAGTGCAGGGAAGAATTTGGCATCTGCAAGGAAGCCAAATGTTTATGCTTCATATGAAGAATATAACATTTTTCTGCAGGAAAAAGGAGGAAGAGGGTATTTCAAAGGTGAGAATGCAGGTTCTTCCCCTGCAAATATATTCTGAAGAGACACTGCAACATGTAATCTTATCAACATGTAATCTTGAACTATGATTTGTTATTACAACTAACTTGAGCTGCTGCCTCTTGTGCAATCCACTTAAAACAAGGAATTGCTTTATATTGCTTTGGGGAGGTTCGCCACAATTTGCTGGCAGGGGTATATGGCTCACAGGAGGTGGAAGAGATCTTCAGATCCACCAGAGCTGCCCATCCCTTATTTTTAAAAAATCTTAAACACATTGTGGGAAGTGCGCAGACATTCACTGATTGCAACTATGGAATACAGGAAACAATTTTAAAGTTTCTCAGCATTTCAGAGTTCCTATTAATTGAGATGATAAATAAAGTAGTGGGAAACCACCAGGATAATACATTAAAGCATGATGCTACCTCATTGTCTTGCTTCTCATCTCCAGACATGTCATCATCTACATCACTTCCTGTGCCCTCAACTGCAAGAATGCCATTCCTTATGGCAGGAATCATGTACAGCTGCTGAATGACAGAATTCATGTAACAAGTGGCACCAGCATTTTTTAGCCCTACAAATCCCTTTGGTGGTCGTGGTCCAACAGGGGGCAGATATTCCCATTCTGTCAGTGCTTCACAAGCTAGAAAAGATCAATGCAAAAAAAAAATTGATGCTGAAATACAACATAATAAGCCTCCAAATTGGAATTAGGTCAGGATGATGGCCCTTAATATTGCTCCCATTCCAAGATTTTGTATTAATATATAATTAAAACAAACCCTATAATGGCAAGAAATAGAATCAAAAGTTTTCCCCTAAGATAAATGGCATTAATACTTCAGTGGCTGGGGTTTCTTAATTCACATAGGAATTCTACTACATTCCTTCTTATTTCAAATTATTGACAGACTCTGAAAGCAAATTAGGAATTGAGCTTAGAATAGGAAAGTTTAAGTTGGCCTGTGACTAGGTGGGTAGAGCTTTCATAAACATGCACGAATTCAAACTACAGACTTACTCTCTAAACATTCTTCTTGGGAATTATAGTTAATCTACCTAGCAGTCAATATTAAGAAGTAATTAACAATAGTTTTAAAAACACAAAGTTACCCCCTCCATAATGAAACTACATAGAATTCTTCAATTCCCACATATACATCTGCAGCATAATATACATACTTTTTAACATATAGAATCCAGAAGTTATATAATAGTACATACTTGTTATTGCAGTGCCGATATAATACATTTCAGTCAAAGTATCTACTATTTGTTTGAGGTTTCGGACACAGCCCACTGCCAGTGCTACTAGCAGCTCAAATCCAGCATTAATGGTAGCTGGAGAACTACAAACTGGTATGGCCTGCTCAGCAGGCAATTCTCCATTTCTCATATACTGCAAGTAAACATTAGAGGCTGGAAAGATGAAATCATCTATCAGTTCCTGGAGGAAGGGAAAAAAGAAAATAATTTAATTATTGATTTAGACAAACCAAATGTAATATCTAACATAAAATCCAACATCATAAATCTTTAGAATACATGGAGAGGAGTATTTACTGGGAAGAGGAAGAAAACCCAAAGACACCAGTAGAGGCTAAACTTGGTTCAAATTGAATTTTTGGAAGAGGCAAAAATGGAAAGTAGACCTGGATGAGTTATGCTAAGATAAGCTTTCAATGTCTCACCCTTCCCTAAAGCAATTATCATTAAGCCTTGCTGCCCATACCTCTGCAACAAAGTAATGATTGCAGCTACTTCAATTAAGGATTCTAGGGCAAGTAGAAAACATGTCATCTAGCTTTTTGAGGCAAAGCAAGGACTCACTTGGACTAAATAATTTGTTTACACCCATCCTTAGTCCTACCAATGTTTTAGTTATGGTCTGGTGTGATTAGGTTATTTAACAACATTTTAAAAGTATATAATACTAAATATATTTTATCTGTCAACTGAAATGTGCATCTAGTATTTTATATTATTTCAAATCTCCTAAAAATTGAAGAGAAGAGGACAATTTTTTATTATTGTTCTGTCCACTGTTCATGCACTGCTATTGGAGGAAACATACTATCATTTGTAAAATTAGTTAGGTCTTATATTTAACCTTTTCCAACTATCCTAAACAAATCAAGGGAAATGAAATACTTCAAATTTAATTTATTCTCTATTTATTCTCTATGCAAATAAAATACATCTAATTATATTTTCCTTCTGATTTTGCTCCTTGACATCACAATGATCTACAAAGTTTCTATACAGCAATTACTTACTTTAATGAGATTTGCACCTCCTTTTTCACACCCAATATGATATTTCTTTTCAGGAGTTTGGAATGCTAGTAATTCCTTCGTTACACCAAGGTGACCTTCTAAGATAGTCTCTTCAACACCTGTTTCTCCTGTCCTTTTCACTTCATCCTAACAAACAAAGCAAAACAAGACAGATACATGAATTTCAGGAAGTAATGATAAAATTTACTTTCAAACATGCTTTTTCTAACAAGCTTTTAAAGATTTTTCTGTCTTTCTGTCCTACAAAGTAAGATTCCCAAAGTGGCTAAAACCAGAGTACAGTTAACAAATAAAAAACTTACCCTAATCCTTTTAAGCCAGTCAATTTCATTATTAAGCAGAACTTCAGCATTGGGCACATTAAT
The DNA here is from genome assembly GCF_051106095.1 of Pogona vitticeps. NCBI lineage: Eukaryota > Metazoa > Chordata > Lepidosauria > Squamata > Agamidae > Pogona > Pogona vitticeps. The sequence goes on along the minus strand of NC_135785.1, from coordinate 196,010,113 downwards.
ATTACTATTGTATGCATAATTAAGAAGATGCCTCAAAAGAGTAAAGTAATCCCCTGAATGTTTAGCACGTTCTCGTGCAGTACCCTATAAAAACAAAGAGAGTTATGAATGGTTTTGAAAATATAGATGCATTAATAGCCACAACACAAACAGAATTCACAAAACCTCTATATAAAATAATAGAATATATATAGCCATTCAGCTAGTTATAAAACTATAGTATAATCTGACCTGCCTCAAGGAGTTTGCAGAGCCTGGCTGCCAAGTGAGGGCAAAGGTTTGGATCTCTACTCAACCTTCTGAAAGTAGCCAGTTGAGATTACCCAGATCCTCTACGTCTGATGGAGTTATGTGTCCTGATGCCTATGTCACCTTGACCAACCTGCATGGTCTCAGAATGCCATCAAACGGAGCTATTAGAAAACCATTTTCGAGTACTTCATATATAGAAAGCCCTTGGAAGGTTGCTGTTAAATCACAACTGACCTCACACCACATAATTATTTCCTGCTATTATCCTACCAATAATAGGTATCTAAAAGTAACACTGTCAAAAGCTGCATCTACTCAGTTATTCTGCAATTAACCATTCCAGCTGCAGCTCCATCCTCTCACTATTTCAGACCTTTCCTGAGGATCCCCAGACGCCTGGAAAGATTTCTTGGGACACAGTGTGCTCCAGCATAGAGACTCAAGACTATGTAATTTTTGGATGCATCCCAAGGGCATCAATCCAAAGCAGCTCGCCTGTGATACTATCATGTTGTCCAGATATCACTGCTCAAAATGGGACTGAGAAATTAATCCTGACGTTAAACTCAGTGGTTACACCACAAAGTACATAATAGCTTCTCTGCCATTTAAGGAGCTTGCTTAAGGAAGATAGGGCTTGCTTATACAATCACAGTAGTTAGAAAACTAACCAAGCAATATTTAGCCTTTAATTTCTTTACTTGTAAAACCCTCAGAAAGGATTAAGTTGGATTATCATATTTGGGCTAATTGAAATGGATGAACACTACACACACAGAAAAACATGATTTCATACAGCACATTCAATCTTGCTGCGGTTTTGACTCTGCGTGTGTGTATATATATATAAATGTGCAGCTTCATGGAAGCCTCTGTAATCAGAAGAAAAGTTTCCAAGCATGTTAACTTTAACATGTTAAATGTGCATAATTTCCACACTATGTCTTACACTGAAATACATATGAAGTTTTAGTTTAGTCACAGATATCAGAAGGAAAATTAATTTGAAATATGTAACATAAATTAATTTGCTATTTATTATTTTATGCAGTTCATCTATTCATTTATTACCAGAACTGAACTACTGGGGAGGGGGGAATCCAGCAATGTGGAATGTGAAATAAAACAGATGCATCAGGAATGTCTCAGAAATTAGTACAAGCACTAAAATACATGTTTTAAATGCCTTACCCCTAATACAGTAAATAACAGAGTTATAAAGAAAAGAAGAGGTCTTTGTCCCATACAACATCGAGTAGCCATTAGGAAGAATTGCTCCTGTGCCATTTGACGAACAGTTCTGAAAATTGTAACCAGAAATATTTATATTAGTACAGACCGAGCAAAATTTTAAACAATTTTAGATACCCTGTTCTCCTGAAAATAAGACGTAACCTGAAAATCCCTAGTATGATTTTTCAGGATGCTCTTAATATAAGCCCTACCCCAAAAATAAGCCCTAGTTAAGTGAAACCCCGCCCTCTACTATTGTGCAGCAACCAGAAGATGACATGACTGTATTTGAATAAACATAGATTGTTGTACATGAAAAAAAATATCCCCTGAAAATAAGCCCTAATGTGTTTTTTGGAGCAAAAATTAATATAAGACCCTGTCTTATTTTGGGGGACCACGGTATAGGCCAAAATCCTGTTGTTTACCGCAGTGTCTCAACCAGAGCAGGACCACTGAACCAAAGTGGATTTGATGACTCATAAATTTGTCAGAAGAGTAGGTTCAGCTTCTGAGGCCCTGTTCTAAATGTCCCACCTTCTATGCCTCTTCAAGGAAGGTTTCCTTTTCAAGGAAGGTTTCTCTGACAACTTCTCCAGATAGCCTTTAACTGATCTGCACTTACTGTTCTAGAATTATGCCTGTTCTATTGTGAAAGGTTTTACTAGTTAATTTAATTGGTCAGAATCCTATTAGCAAAGTACTCTGCAATTGTTCCAGTGATCTCCGTCCTATGCTTACACAAGTTAGAGACTCCCCTCCTTTAAAAAATGGGGCTTATGCATGCACAAAGAGATAGGGAATACCTTCACGCAACTGGCATAAAAAGGAAAGCCTATGCACATTGAGGGATTGCAAAATAGACATTTGATAAATAAGATATCACAACATCACACCTATAGTGATACAAAGATAACATGTACACAAAAGTGCAGCTATACTTTGAATAAACTTTGGATGCACCCATTGTATGCCTATGGTCAACTTTAGTTATCAGGCTGACACACTTGTGGAATTGAAAACCTGAAATAAAATTACTCACTTGCTGTGGCAGTGCAACAACAAGTCAATTATAAATGTCTGCCATGCCTTTTCTTTACTAAGAGCATCCAGTGCAGTTGGAATCAAGGCAAAACAAAGGGTCATTGCTTCAAGTGCTTCACAGCAAACCTGCTCATCTTCAGCATCTGGTTCATTTCCTGCATTTGTCTGAAAAATCAATCAGACATCAGTAGCATAAAATACATATGGAGAATAAAAACTAACAATTTCCTTGATTATTCCCTCCAAATATAAATCAAGAACACAGATGCTATTTTCTACAATGTGGAAGTCAATAATACTGACTAAAATCCGTAACTAGGATTAAGAGATAAAGTGTCCTGCAGCATTGTATTCTGTGACCATAAATAAAATACTGAATTATTAAAATAAATCTTCTCATATATTTCATATTATAGAGGGAGCAGGTAGTATTAAATATACACAAGAAGAGAGCAGGTGAATATGAAGCCCTGCGATTCTGCTCCCTATATCCAATCCTACTGACAGATCCAAACTAAGCCTTTCGTAAGAGTTCAAGTGGTTTTGAAGTCAATATTTGGAAATGGGCAACTTTTCTATATAACAATTTCTAGAAAGATAATTTTCTCCTTACAAGAGTTCCCCTAAGAATTGGTCCTTCACAATAAAAAAAATACCCTTCACATTCAGAAAATAATTTAAATGCTATAGCAGCCTGAATCCTAAAATAATGCACCAAGAAAAGCACAGGACAGATCTAGACAACAGAGTCCTAAGGGCAGTAGGAAATACTGATACAGCATCTACTCTAAGAGTTTACATGAATCTTAACCTTATGTTCAGATTATACCCATCATAACAATGTAAGAAGGCAAAAGTTCATACATATTTACTTATGCTTACCTCCAATGGCATAAATTTGAGCAGCATTTGTTTATTTGTCTTGTCATTAAACTGTTGTATGACAAGAGAAACAAATGCCAACTTGTTAACTGGTAGCAATTTTCTGCTGAAATTTATGTTATTGGGGGTGTGATGGTAGGTGCTGTTTAGTAATAGAATTCTTGGCCATTATATTTTTGTTTAGTAATTCTATATACAATATTTAAGACACAACTGGCAGTGAGGCAATACATTAGTTACAAACATCCAGCTTGTTTTAACCTGCTATTTAATCATAACTTTATTTTCATATGGGTTGCAGTTGAGAAATAATGAACTGAGTGAGTTGGCTCAGTGGCCAACTAAACAGCTTTTTATCTACACACAAAGAGATGATACACAAGAGGCACTGAGATCATTGCAAAATAAATCACACTTGAAGTAACACCAAGTATTCCCTTAAAAACAACAGAAACCAAAATGCTTCTTTGTAGAGTTTATCTACAAAGTAACTGGTGAACATATCAATAATCCGTATTACTGAGAAAGTTATGAAATGAAAACCATTTAAGATTGTACTGAAGTGTTTACCATTTGTAAATGACCCGCCTGAAGGCAAATCTCTTATCAAATATTTGTTCAAGCGGAAGTGGTTCCTTAAGATTTCTTACCTTCTCATAAATTTTGCTAATATCCTCATTTGAGCTGAATACCAGCTGTACAGATCCACATCCTGAAGCCCAAACTATTTTCTGCACTGCTCTAATAACACAAATATCAGGAATATACTTGGAAGCCTAAAAACAAAAGACAGTAATTATTATTCTTCAGATCTTACTCCAGACATTACAGCATAACCATGGAATAGATGTTCAACAGGTTTTCCCCTTAGGTTTTTTTCTTTACTTCTCTACAGCAACTTCTTATTTTACCTATGAGGAATGAAATACAGATACATGCAGGGAGACACTTGTATGCACACCATCCTTTGGCTGTTTTAAAGACCTGAGGAAAACAACCCTAACTTCGTGACATGTAGTTAGCGCCTCAAAGGAAGTGGCTAACGCTGAGTATTCACATTCCACACCCCGCAACATAAAAATGTTTTGGACTGACCAGAAGTTATTCAGCTGAATTTCACTACTAAGAAAAGCCACTAGAAAAGATATGAAGGGCCTAATGGATGGGCTTAAATACAGAAACAAAGCCCAGTAAATTTGCAAATGCAGATCATGCTCAATCTGATAGTTAATTAGCATCAGGAAATATGTCAAGATATTAAGAAACACAGGATCTTTGACAGTTTAAGCAGCACAACAAGCCAATGGCTCTCTATCAGCAGACAGGATTCCACTATGGATACAGAATGAACTGCTACAGATAATATTTTTTTCCTTTCCCACTACCCAACCATCACGCTTTGTACGGTTACTGAATTAGCAGTGCACTGACCAGAAAACAAAGGTTTTCAGAAACACTGCACACTGACCTCATCAGATATTTGCTGTGCAAGGCGTATTGCAACATTTCTCAGCATGCACTCTGATGTTGGATTGGGAATGTTCTGCAGAGCAGTTTGCAAGACCACTGCCTGGTCATGAGTTGCTTGATTGATCTGTAAAGATTTATTTTCAATATTTTAAAAGATACATATTATGTTCAATGGCAAAAATGTAACATATTGGACAAATGTATTTCAACTGTATTTCCTATATATGAACAAAGCTGGAAAGTGTTATTATTCAGGATGATATAATGTACTATTTTAAAATGGCAAGATTTACAAACACAAACAAATAAAAGTAAATGGAATTTATTCAAATAGCTCCCCACTGGTTTAATCCACCTAAAGCAACATCACAGGCCAAATAAAAAACTTCATGGCCCAAATAAAAAAACTATGCAACCTCTAGAATTTACTATTTGCCTTAGTACAGTAATCCATAAGGAGAATGCTGAACAGCCAGGTGAAAGTCACCAAGACTTTGCTAGTTCTGTAATAGCTAACTATGTAATGGTTTATAAATGAAACACAAAGATTATTTTAAAGCACAGAAGTTAATTACCGGCGACACTGGGCTTGGGCCTTCTGCAACTGGCTGACAAGCTTCTGCCACAGCTCTCACATGGCCATAGCCAATTGCAGTTAGTAATAGTTTTGCTATTTTTAGAGCATTCAGGTAGGCACCCCTTCTTGTTTCCATATCTGCATTTGGCAGAAAGTTATTTCTGGTCAGCATACTCAACACAAGAGGTAAGCCACCACTTTTTAAGAAGTTGTACTGAAAGTCAGTAGCATCTTCACCCAGAGGTAAATTGGCAGGCATCAACAAGGCATAAACTACCTGAAAGGGATTGGGGTGGGGGTGGGGGTGGGGGATAAAGAAAACAATACTTAAGTAAATACACTTTTAATTTAAGTATAAAAGATATGAAGATTATTTTCATACATTGCTTTTCATTGATAACATTTATATATAACTCAGAGCTTTAAGAAGTGCTGAACATTAATATGATCCCCTAATTTATACTCTGAGTACTGATGGGATCCCAAAATGTGTAGAAAATATGATTAGAAGAATGGTTTCAAATTCCAAAATATGTAGAGTAAGACATTACAAACCTCTGTAAGATATAGCACTTGTGAGGCAGAAGGGCCAAAGAAAAGAGAATCAAGGGATGGACTAAGGCTGCTGTCACCAAGCTTTGCGTGATCTAAACATATCGCTCTTAGCTTTTCTACAGTGGTGTTATCTGAAATAAAAACACACTTTCAGAATGTTTTATTCCATAAAAAATACACTGCAGAATTTCTGAAGCTGAAATACAATGAAATTCTACCAAGTACATCAATTTTCAACTGTCTTTAGCAGATAGTTGAACATATGATTTGTCATTTTCCTTGCATATCAAATAATGCTTATGCCCTAAGACAGAGATTGCCATCTAAGCAAAGAAAATGCACCAGCACATTTCTAAGGGTTTCCTAAGTAGGTTAAGGAAAAGTAGCAGATTGGTAATTTGACAATGAGCTACCTAAACCAGCATGTACAGCTGCCCCTAACATACATGTTTTAAAGGGTATGTTTGATCTCCACACTGATTTTAAATTTTAAATTGTAACATAGTGCTTGATTGTTCGATAGAGCTAAATTTATGCAACTGTCGTTTCAGGGGGGAAAAATCTGCTGCACATATACCTGTCTCTCTGGATAACCATTGCACATTTTTATTAACATGATAAATACAGCATTAATCTTACCAAGACCCATTTAAATAAATGCAATTTAACTTACTCAAACATAACAAGTTCTACTCACCTCAGCGGTCTGACATTAAGAAGGACTACTTTTGGATTTAGCCCACTGTCCATATAAACTAATAAATAACAATAAATTTTTACCTGGTGGCATTAGCTTCATAAGGATACGTGCACCATCTCTAAGAGGTGGCATATTTAGGCTACTGCCTAGGTCTGCAACTTGCCAAAGAAAAGAGATGTATCGAGGATGCAGCGACATGATCTAAAAGAAAAGTTAAAACCTGTCTTGAGATAATAGTCCTTAACATCTTATATTAAATATCAATTTTAGATGAAAACTATACTTCTAATTTTTGTGTAATCTTTTACTTACAACTCCAGGCAAGCAACCTTCAACTTCTGGATTGGGACCATCACTATAGTGATTGCCATGGTTGCCAGGAGAACCAGTTGAGGAATCAGAGGAACTATCAGGACTTGAAGGCATATTGGAACTTATCTGTGTAAGCTTGGCTGTTATTAGCTGAGGAAGGAAGTAGAAGGCAGGAATATATAGATAAACTGCAAAATTGTAAATTTTTCATACTGTAAACTTGTGAGCATCAAGTTTATCTGAAAATATTAAAATACAAACATGGGACCTGCTCACTGTAAAAAAAAAAAATCCATTACTTCCCAGTTATATTTACGACAATATTTACCTTTCAAACAAAACCTTTTTTTAAAGGGCGATTTATCAATATATTTTAAAAAAATATTTCAAATTACATTTATACTTTTCATCTGTCAGTCAGAAAACATTAAAAAATGATATATAAGCTATTTAAGAGTACTTACCGTTTTATCTTTGAGATTTAGCTGTCCAATTAACTTCCTATCATCTACAGGATCTACTAGCTCGCCTCCAATAAATAATTCTACTTTTGTGTGTGCACTGTTTGCTTTAATACGGTTGAGAATGCAACGTCTGACAGAACCAATTGTGTCATTTGTGTGGGACCAAACATCCAAATCATCCACTTGCCGACCTTGGTTTGGAAAACGGACTACCAGAGAGATGTGTTTACCACGAAAAGCCCTAAGAATGCAGAAAAATAAAACTGCTATTTGAAATAGCTCACTGTGTTTATAAAAGTTGAATACTGCCAGAATAAATCATGGTTATGGAAGTTTTAATTTAACTACAGGAACTTTTGCAAATTTATAATGTTTTAAAATAGGCAGGAGATCAGAACAATTTTTTTAACTTGCAATGTCTCCTTTACCTATTCACCAGACTGAAGGAAAGTACATTTTTAAATACTTTAAAATTTACAGCATGTAGTCTGCACGAAGCAAGACAGAAAAGTTTGTTCTACACATATGCAGTAAAGAAATCATAAGTGCAACTTTATAAATCTACTACTTCAGTGTATAGACAGCTGTAACTATGGTTCTTCAAGTGATTATTTGTGAACTCATACACATGGGCCTTGCACCTGAACAAAGTCTCATTCAGAATATGTCCTGAGTACCTTCTGCTAGAACTCCATTTCTACCCCTCATGATCAAGTACACCCTAACAATTTCCTCTCAGCTCTAGCCCCCCCCCCCCAATCAGGAGAGAAAAAGCAGTATGACGGACTAAAGGTATTGGCCTGAGATCTTAGAGGCATGCCAAAAGCAATAGTACTGGCTGAATCCAGAGCACAAATGAAATCTCTGAATGCACTCTGGGGCTAGCAGTTAAGCTAACTCATACACCAGGCGAGCTGCTAATGATATCCACAATGCAAAGCAATACTTGAAAAATGATCAAGATCAAATCAAATCAAATAAATTTATTGTCATTGTTAAGTCTATACATAGTATACACATACAACAAAATTCACACAGACACCCAGAGACCAGACCCACATGCACACACATAAAAAATCCCCAAACACTCCCCACCCACAGTAGCACTGTCTAGCCCACATTTTACTAGCTTCCTTGCAAGAATATCATGGGGAACCTTGTCAAAGGCCTTACTGAACTCAAGATATGCTACATCCACAGTGTTCCCTTCATCTATCAAGCCTGTAACTCTATCAAAAAGAGAGATCAGATTAGACTGGCATGACTTGTTTTTGAGAAACCCATGTTGACTTTTAGTGATGACAGCATTCCTTTCTAAGTAATAACAAACTGTTTAATGATCTGCTCTAGAATATTTCTGGGAATTGGTATCGGGCTGACTGGGCGATAATTATTTGGGTCTTCTTTTTTTCCCTTTTTGAAGACAGGGACAACGTTTGCCCTCCTCCAGTCTGTGGGGCTTCGCCTGTTCTCCAAAAATTCTGAAATATTATTGCCAATGGTTCTGAAATTACTTCTGCCAGTTCTTTTAATGTCCTTGGATGTAATTCGTCTGGCCCTGGAGACTTGAGTTCATTTAGAGTAGCCATGTATTCCTGTACTATTTCTCTACCTATTCTGTGCTGCATTTCTCCCACTACATCACCTGCTCTTTGCCCCTCAGGTTGAGCACTATTTTCCTTTTTTAAGAAAACTGAGGCAAAGAAGGTGTTGAGAAGTTCAGTCTTTTCCCTGTCATCTGTTAGTAGTTGGTCATCTTCTCCACGCATCCATTTCCATTTAGAGGTACAAGTTCACTATGCTGAAGGTTTCTCTGATAATTCCATCACATGGAGAGTGTCCTGTAAAAATTCTATGCTGACAATCGTGCCATGTCATGAGCCTCAACACATCCACATCTGAATGTAAAATTTGTTCAGCATTCTGCACGAGCAAGTCCAGATGAGAAAGTAAGAGCTTCCGATTGGCTAGCTGAACTAGGGCTCTGAAACAGGACTTCTATAGCTATTATGGGGCAAGTAGGATGACATTTGCTCTGACCTCTGTGAGTTACTAATTGTGAGATTAAGGTGAAGATGAGAGGGAATAAACACAGGAATTTTCCAATCCCTCACCATAGTAACGCATTAGTTAAGGGACTGATGTCTGGTCCCAGCTCTTCACCAATAGTCTTAGCATTTGTGATTCTCATGAAACAAATGGGTCTATTTGTGGAGAGCCCCAACTCAGCATAAGATGAATTACAGGATGTGCTGATTCCCATTCACATATACGCGGAATGGTGACAGAGGTGGACATACAACTTGTTTTCCTCTTCAAGGACTTAAATTAAAACAGAGATGATGTGCCTGTCCATTAAATGAGATAGTGCTAGTGATAATGGAAACTGCACTAGTATGAAAAGAAGTGTCCTGCACTCTATTAAAGATCAGATCCAAAACTGATGGAGGAAGCTTCTTGATTTCTATCTGATGTGACTTAGCCATCTGCATCATCTGGTTGCTTCAGAACCTAGTATCTTCAGATGGAAATTTTAAAAAAAGATAACTCATCAAGATTTCAATCTGGAAATGGGAAGCCAAGGACCATCCACTGTCAAATCAAAGTCAGTAGAATCAGAAGGAAGATTGTCAGAAGAATTTATATATCCTGAGAAATCATCAAAGCATTTGCATCAACCCACAGTGCCAATGAATTCAATATGGAGATAAAAAATGGAGACCTGAAAGCCACAGTCTCAACGTCAAAAGAAGATAAATAAAAGTATTTTAAAAGCCACTGAATCTGATTTGAAAATGCTCCAGAACTCTTCACTGCTGCTTGTGTAGTAGATGAAAAGACATTGAGGATGTGCATGATGGGGTGGGCAGGGTTCCTGCCAAATGCTATTTAGCACTAAATGCACTAAATGATTCCAGATGAAGCTCTGCACAGGTACAAAATTTGTGAGTCACACAGATCACAAGGAAGAAACATAAGCTACATGGTAGATTTTGCACAATCTTAAACATGTTTACTTGGAATAATACACAAGGCTGCATCATCCTAAATCACAGCAAGCTTAAAATGTCCACAAACCTTGACATTGGTAGAATTGTTCTTTCTTCGTGGTAATCACTGTCACATTCATTTATGTATTCCCTTAAAACAGTTAACACTCGCACCATTCGTATTGCTTCTTGTCTTGCACAGTTAATACTGTCTTTATCTCCATCCAAAACACACAAAGTATCATAGGATGCCTTCAAACGATCAAAGCAGGACTGAATGAAGTCTTCATGGATTGCTACCTACAAGAAATCCAAGAGAAAATTGGAACAACTATATTAACTCTCCGAACAAATAGGTCACAAAAGTAGTAAAGTAAAGCTGTCCTAAATAGGATATACAGTATTATTACTGCAAAGGACAATTATGGCCAGCAGGCATGTGTCCCTGACATCATTCACCCGAGCTGGTGACTGCCCAGTAATATAATAGGCAAAGGAATCTTACATGAAAAATCACCATGTGAGCATCATTTGTATGGAGGTTCTCCACTTAAACAAGACTCCCAGTTGAGCAGAGAACCTGTATATGAGTTTTGGTACCTGTTATTTAAGACACAGGTATCAGCATAAGACTATCTAGACTATAAAGTCTTGGGGTGGGGCCAATACAGCATCCTCACTCCTTGTGAATGTCTTCCACACAAGTAACACATGAAGGCTTACAAAATTATTTACAAAGTCAAATGGGGATTTCAAAAGTGAAACCACTGGCCCAAAGCTGAATGATTTTAATTGCACTAACCATATGTCTACAGTACATCATCACTTGTAAATTGGGATTCAACAGGCCTTTGTTATTCTGGACTCTGTCCACCAAAAAATGACATCCTTACTCTTCAAGAGTTAAAATTAAGGATCACCAAAATCAATAGAATAAAGCAAACTTGTTTACAATTGGGACACAAGTGCCTTTAGTTATTATGCTGTAAGAAAATATAAATTGTATTTGTAGAAAAATGTCAGGAAGTCAATATTTACTGGAACATCAACTATTTAAGAGCAAGGATGTATCTAGGAAAATATGTCAATAATACTAGTAGGCATTTGTATTCCAATAGAACAAGCATGGGATACCATTTGTTGGTTAAAAAATACAGCCGGCTAGAGACTTTAGCCATTAGCATTAAAATAAATCCAGGGAGGGCAGGGCTTTGTTGCGGTGCTGCCAGCAACTCCAGAGAGGAGCTCTCTCTGGAAAAGCTGGAACCCTCCGGTCCAGGATCCCCCTTTTGAAATGGGGATCAAAGGAGAGTCTAGAAGAAGTCTCTCTGAAGCAGATGGTGAGCAGCAGAAGGAGAAGAAAGGGAGGCAGACCCGGACTTTTTTCTTCTGAAGAAATCACCGTGCACAGACCGGAGCGGGCGCCATTTTTTGGCACTGAGCCGCGAGGAACCCTTTACCGGGGGAGAGGAGAGCAATCAATATAAATTAAAAATATATAACAAGTAAGTAAGCCGAAGCCTCTGATTTATGAAACAGCCTCATTAAGCTGAAATAAGAATGAAATATTTGGCAGAAAGAATAAATGCAGCGGCGGGTTTATCTTATCAGTCTGACTCAAAAGCGAAACTAAGCTTCTCCAAGTGAACTATTAAAACGCCAGGCTGATTCTAAAGCCGAGAGTCTGAGATGGAAAAATAAATCTTATGTTTCTGGAGAAGAATCCCAGACAGCAACACCGTCTGACTGGATTTAAGAGACCTCGGTGGATGCAGTGTGTTATTCTTTGCCTTCTCTGGACTTTGTGAACTATAAATAATAGAATCTGGTGGTTTTTCGGGAGAAGGAGCTGACGTGGCCGATTGGACTAAGGAGCATTAAGGGGTTAATGAAGATCACAAGACGAGCTCCAAGGACCATCTACTGGACAGTTTGAGACTCTGTGACTGTTGTTTTGTTTGTGACCACGTGTGAGTCTAAAAATAGAAGCTTGCTGAACTCAGGAGAAGAAGAAATAACTGCGTCACGGTTCTAATTGATATTGTATTTGCTGGACTAAAAGTTGATTTTTATACTACAATATCTGGACAAAGATTGGAGGGAGATCTAAGGGGAGGTTTATGATGAGGGGTTTGAATTGTTGATAAAATTGTGGAAACTGGAAGGATTTCTAGGGGGTGATTATTGTGGTATTTATACAAACCCCAAAGCCTGAGATGGACCCCAAAAATTCAAAAGAACAAATGGAGACTTGGTCTGTTCAATCCCAAAGTTCTGGAATAGTGGTGCAAGAAATAGAAAAGGAATGGCAGATTAATATACAAAGACTAATATTAACAGGGTTCCAGCGAGTGAATGCAGGTCTTAGCAAAATAGAAAATTTGATGAAAGGGACGAAAGAGGGGACAGTAGATGCTAAACAAAACTTAAATGAAGTTGTACAGACTTTAGAATCGTCTGTATTAGACATGACACCAGGTAATATGAATGCAGTAGAGAGTTATCCAGTGACCCATGCAGCTTCCAAAATTAAAAAGCATTATGACAAAAATCTTAAGGAGGCAGAGATACTGAAACCAGATAATTTTATGGTGAAAATATGGGAAGTGGAAAAAATGGATATTCTGTCAGATGGGCTGAAAGACTGTTCAATTCAAAAAGAAACGGAAAGATGGGATGTATTGTATAAATGGCAGCAGCTACCAGACAATGTTGGAATAACATAGAATAAAATTAAAATTAAATGATAAGATAAAAGCAAGAGGGTAATCAAACTGTGAAAAAGCAAAAAGTTGATATGTATTAGTAATATGAATTGATTGGATGATGCTATACTTTATGCTCTCCTATCCCCCAAAACCATTTTCCTTTCCTATCCCCTCTTTCTTTCTGTACCCTCTATCCTTGTTTCTAAATAAAATAAAATTATTAAAAAAAAAAGCATTAAAATAAATCCTGTTAGAAAAAATGAATAAAATTAAGTTTGTTTTTAACATTTACATTCATAGTACGTGGAAGAAGGCTTTAACACAACTAATGTTAAATATAACTAATTTTTTTACAACTAAAAATGTCAGTTATCTTTAAAAGCTGGATTCTTTTAATATTTTTACCTGATTAACTTGTAACCTGGGACCAAGATTGGTATAGATTTCCTTTAGCAGATCTATTGCTCTACTGGCAATGTCATCATTCCCTTGAATAACAACCTAAAGGAGAAACATGATATATTGAAATTCTACTCAAAACATTGTACATTTTTGGCTTTGATTATGTTGTATGGTGAAAGTGAAAATAAATTCACCAAAATTTAAGAAAATATTGCTTTTGATTTTTATGCCATTTCTTTCTCTCACAATCCAGATAAAACATAATTATTTAATTATTAAAGATATTACAGCACTATCATATTTTTAAAAAATCCAACATACAGCCTATAATCAAAACCTTCCAAAAGAAAAACCTATTGCTAGCTGTAAGAAGAATCATAAATGTATGTATTTATATTATTTATATGCCATCTTCCTCCCAAGGCAGTTCAGAACAGCCAAAACTATACAAGAATCAACATTTTAAAAATATCATTTAAATATTGTATAAAAAACAAGTAAACATATATCAACAATAAAACCCAGATTAAAAATATTTTAAAAACATTTAAAATCTTGAAGTATAATAAGCATAACATTCCTGAGCCACTGACTGCTTTAAAGCCTGCCTGAAAAGGGAAGTCTTTGCCTGACAAAGGAGGACAAGAGGGAGGGCCCAACCTGGCTTCTCTGGGCAACACGTTCCAAAGTCTGGGAGCAACCACCAAGAATGCCCCCCCTTTCATGTCTTCATCAAATGAGTTTGGAAAGGTGGTGGCACTGAGAGAAGCCCCTCCCCCCAGAAGACCTTAAAAGCTGAGAAAGCTCATATGAGATAATATTGTCTTTCAAACAGCCTGGACCCAAGCTGTACAGGGCTCTATAGGTAATAACCCACACTTTGAATTGGGCCCAGAAACAGACTGGCAGCCAGTGAAGCTAGCTAGCTAGCTAGCTAGCTAGCTGTTTGTTTGTTTGTTTGTTTGTTTGTTTGTTTATTTATTTATTGGATTTATACCCTGCCCATCTAGTCAATCGACTACTCTGGGCGGCTTCCAACATATATAATAACGATTTAAAATATAACAAGATTTTAAACATCAATAAAGAAGTTGTTCAAGATGGAAAAATAAGGGGGGAAAAGGAAGAAAAAAATCAAGTGTTGACTGGAGGGAAGGCCTGCCTAAACATCCAAGTTTTCAGTTGGTTTTTAAAGATGCCCAGCGAAGGGGCCGCACGAATATTAAACAGCATTGGGGAGATGACTGAACCCTGCGGAACCCCACAATTGAGGCTCCATGGGGCCAATAACCTCTACTCAAGCTGTACTCTTTGAGGACAGTCCCCGAGGAAGGATTGGAGCCAGGCAAACGCCTGGCCACCAATTCCCAACTCAGAGGGCCTCCTCAGGAGGATACCGTGGTCAATAGCATCAAAGGACACCGAGATATCGAGGAGGACCAACAGAGATGTTTTACCCCTGTCAGCCTCCCTCAATAGGTCATCATACAGAGCGACCATGCTGTTTCTGTACCATGGCGTGGCCTGAAACACAACTGGAATGGATCCAGGACATCTGTTTCATCCAAATGAGCCTGAAGATGATCGGCCACCACCCTTTCCACCACTTTGCTGATGAAAGAAACATTGGCGACGGGCCTATAATTGCCAATTTCGTCCGTCGCCAAACTAGGTTTCTTCCTTATGGGCCTAATGAGTGTCTCCTTGAGGGCAGGAGGTACCCTGCCTTTAATGAAAGACCCATTACCGTATTTGCCAACGCACAAGGTGACCGGCCGCATAAGACGGCCCCTCCAACAGGAGGAGGAGGAAGAGGGGAAATGGGCGGGGGCAGGCGAGGGAGCGCGCGGCTGGCTCAGCAGAGCGGGGCAGCGGGCAGCCTGGCGGCAGCTCAGGCATGGCAGCAAGAGGGCAAGGAAGAGCAAGAGGCTGAGGAGGAGGAAAAGGGAAACGGGCGGGCGGCGGGCAAGCGAGCTGGCTCAGCAGCAAGAGGGAGAGGAAGAAGGCAAGGGCTGAGGAGGAGGAGGAGGAGGAGGAGGAAAAGGGAAACGGGCGGGGGGGCGGGCGGCTGGCTCAGCGGCATGGTGGGCAGCCCAGCAGCAGGCTCTGGCCGCTCAGGCATGGCAGGCTGTGCTTCCCTCCATCCATCCAGACCGACCGACCGCATGCCTGCCTGCCCACCCGCCTTCCTGCCCGGCCAGCGTGGCCCCGCGTCATTCAGTGCACCCGGCGTATAAGACAACCCCCCACTTGGAGGCATGTTTGTTGGGCCCAAAAAGTTGTCTGGTACGCCAGCAAATACGGTAATTATTGCTGTGGCCCATTCTGTTGTTATAGGTCTGGCTGCTTTGATTAGCCAGGCCAGGCAAGGGTCAAGGGATGAGGTGGTGGCCTGACAGCGATCAAGCGCTTTGTCCACAATATCACCGGTCAAGGTGGAGCGCTGGACATCTCTGCTCGACTCACTGTATCTAAAAAAGGAGATAGCTCCCGACGGATGGCCTCTACTTTAGATTTTTTAAAATGCTGCAAATTGGTCCAGTGAAATACTAGGGGGAGACCCATCGCACACTATACGGAACAGCTCCGCCTGCTGATTTGAAGCTTCGCTTATCTGGTTAGCCAGATGTACTCGACTAGCAGCCTTTACCTTGACCAGGTAAAGGTTAGTCACAACCCTGACAGCTATCCAATTATAATCTGTCGGGTTTTTTCTCCACTTGCGCTCTAGTCTTCTCCTAAATTGTTTCATCGCTTGTAGGTCCTGGTTAAACCAGGGCGCAGGCCGAGCTCTGCATTGGAGAGGGCATTTAGAAGCAATCGTGCCTACAGCCCTGGTGGCAGTGGTAAACCAGCGATCAACCACAGCCTTGACAGGAGCACCAGTCAGATCAGCTGAAACACCTCTCATGGCATCCCGGAATCCTACAGGATCCAGTAGCCTTTGAGGGCGGACCATAGAAATAGGTCCCTGCTCCCTGCGAGGGGGGGAGCCATTGAGAGGTTACATTTTATTAGGTGGTGATCTGACCATGACAAGGGGACCGACATAAGGTCAGTCACCATCAGACCACACTCACTCCAGTTGGTGGGGAAAAAACAGGTCTAACATATGACCACACACTTGGGTGGGGCCGTTGACATGTTGGGACATGTTCAAGGAAGCCGTGGTTTCCAAGAACTCAAGAGCCGGCCCAGAAGTCTCTGCCTTCATGTGAATGTTGAAATCACCCAAAACCAATAGCTTCAGGGACCTCAACAGTGCTGCGAAGACAAAGTCCGCCAGCTCCAGTAAGGAAATGGCTGGGTCGCGGGGAGCGCAGTAACTCAGTAAGATCCCAATACCATTCCTGGCCCCTATTGACACATGGAGGACCTCCAGACCTGGCTTTACCACCAAGGAGTGCCTAGTAACCTCCAAGGTGTTTTTATATACAATGGCTACTCTCCCCCTGCCCCTCCAGTCTACCCTGGTGCTAGACAACATAGCCAGGCGGACAGGTGAGAGTTAGGGGAGGACCCCCCCTCCACCTATCCACATTTCAGTTATGCATGCCAGGTCTGCATCCTCCTCCAGTATAAGATCATAAATAACCTGGAATTTATTGGATACAGACCTGGCATTCAACAGCACCAGTTTTAGGGTGGAGGGTCGGGTGATCTGGCTACCTCAATACTGATGGTTGATCACAGTCCCAGAACAGTGAACAGCCTTCAAACATCTGTTCATCATTCTTCTAACATGAGTAGGAGCTGTGCCAACACCCTATCTCCCTCTACCCGTAACGACAGAGATGTTTAATGGCCCCTCGCTGGGAGGACAGGCCTTCCATTCCATATCAAAAGAAAAGAAACGAAAAAAGAAAAAACACTGTTGCAATAAGGGAGTTGTATGTTCCCTGTAGCCAGCGCAAGTCAGAATTATGGCTGCAGCATTTTGAACCAGCTGAAGTTTCTGAACATTCCTTAAAGGCAGCCCCACATGAAATACGTTGCAGTAATCCAAATGGAATGTAACTAAGGCATGTGTCACCAGATCAGACATCTGAAGGAATGGGTGCAGCTAACACACCAGGTTTAACTGTGCAAATGAACTCATAGTGAGAGCTGAAATGTGTACATTCACCATTTCCCTAAGCCACTCAGTTGGCTACCTTCTGTCTGCCTTTATAAGCCAGGAAGAACAAAGGTCCAGAACACATGGTGTGTTCCAAAGAGCCTGTTTACTCAGGGACAAAAAAGGGGCAAAGTTATATCAACAGGATGTGCATCTACTACAGCATCTAAGTCAGAGTGGATCTAAGCTACTTATTTGCAAAATGCTCTGCAAAAACTTAAAAGTGGGATATTTTCTTGTCAGCATCCTTCTCTTGTGGTCATCTGAACAACAGACCCTAGACCACCTGAAAGAGATCCACTGGATAGCTCAGTGCAAAGACACAACAGCAGGAAAGAAGAAGAGTTTCTTTGCTGCCACCACTGTTATGGAGTAGGCTTTCCAATGAATTCCAGCCAGTCTTCAATCTGCCCTGAGTTTTCCACCAGTGTCACTCTAGCCTCTGTCCCACTTGTTTCATCTCCTCTAGCTCCATAGTAAAGCAAGGAGCCAGTTTGGTTGCACTTTGTGAGAGAGACCACTGAGGAGCAAACATGCACTGGACGTGTTTTTCCCCCGTGCCATAGATTAGCCAAGGCCGTGACAGGATCACCTGACAAGACAACAGGAAACTCCCTAAGAGCCATCAGGAAACCTTTTGGATCCATATCTTTCCTAGGGAAAACCATTTTAATTGGCCCCTCACTCCACACAGGTTCAGAGTTCCAATAAGCCTAAACCCTAGTAAATCATGATTTGTCCATGACAATGGAACTATCATCACCACCCTGCCCAATACAGAAAACCAGGTCAAAAGTGCGCCCTGTAACATGAGTGGGGCCAAAGCATACAAAGTCAGAGCAGCAAGGCCGAACTCCACACATGGTGACATGTTACAGAGATATTTTAAAGACACATTCCATGAAGACAGCAGGCTCCATTGTCACAGCACAAATTCTTTTTAAGATTATCAACAGGCAACCTATCAACCTCAACACATAAATACTGATTTTGTACTTGAACATACGAAGGAGCATCAAAATATGCAATCCAAATTTAAGGTACATGTGAACTTTCATTCCAAAAATATATCACTGTTCAATTTATAAATACATGTAAATGTGGAGTTTATGTCTAATCACTTGGTTTACAAACCAGCACCCATCCCCTCACAGGGGACAGGCCAGTTACTAAAGGCTAATTTGGATACTTACATAGACTTTCACACTTACCCTCCAAAGGTAATCTAATCCTATCAGCTCCAAGTCATCCATCATATAGGCTCGTCTCTTTGCGACCAGCTTCCCTTCTCGACAATTCACAGCTTTGAAGAAACGTTCAAAACATTTCATTCCATTTTCTGTTAACAGTGACGGGTCCAACTGAAGAACATTGTTTTCAAAGAAATCTTTATTTATGTCAGGGTCCAAATCTGGTTCATCTCCCATGAGTTTAGAATACCATTTAAAACAGGCTTCACGATCACACAGGTAAACTGCATTTTCAGCTAAACATTTCCATATTTGTTTTGCCTGAGGAGCACAGAGCCATAGTTGACCATCCTTCAGTAAAAATCTTGCAAAAAAAAAAAAAACACAAAGAAAAGCAAGTCGTAAGAACCATAAGTAGGGATCTAAGACTATAAACTGATACACAAAACTGCATCTTCTCCCAAGGGTATTCATGTGTTGGTAATTTCTAAAACAGACTACTATAATGCTCTCTACATAGGACTGTCTTTTAAGTCAGTACAGACATTTCAGCAGATCAAAAATGCAGCAACTAGACTGAATACACATACCAGAAGATTTGAACAATAGGACCCCCAAATCTGCAGGGGATTGGTTCCAAGCCCCCTGTGGTTCCTGAAAACTGTGGATAACAGCAAACACTCCCATCACTGTCACCGCCTTCAGGCATGGGCCAGCCCCACACTCCTTCACCTACTTCCCACAATGAGAGTATGTGAAGGAGCCAAGCCACCAGGGGTGGGGTTGGGAACAAGAGCTGCCCTTTCTGCCTCTGCTTCCTCGCCTAGAAGTGGCCCCGAGGCACCAGCAGAGGAGGAGGGATCCTGCCCGCCTGCCTGAGGCTGAAAGCCAAGGTGAGTGGGCCAGAGGCGGAACCTGGGAAGGAGGATGAGCTGCCCACGTGTGAGGGACGGCAACCGCACCTCCAAGATTGGGGTGAAAAAGGCAGGGCAGGGGGCCGGAGGCTGCCATCTTCACAAGAAGTGGCCCGGGCAAGCCTCATACCCTTCCACCTACCTCCTGCAGTGGGCAAAGGGGCTGGCCATCAGGATGGGAAGGAAAGGGAGATGCGAAAGTTTGGGAACCACTGTTGTAAAAGAAAAAAAAATCCTGAAGAGAACAAGAACTCATCTTGGGCTCCCTCTATTGGCCAGTTCTGGTAAAACATGCAACTGGGGGGATTTCTTTATTTTAATACAGTATTCATTCATTCATTCATTCATTCAATTTGTATCCTGCTACCGTTGCTGTCACAGCACTATTCTGGGAGAATTACAACTCATAAAACAGAAAACAAAAATAAAAACAGAAATATTATAAAAAACAGAAATAACCCTAAAAGACCCAGATGGCACCAACTAATCTCAAAGCAAATAGAGGGGAAGAGGGGAGGGAAAAAGAGGAGTGGAGGGAAAGGGGGGGGGGAGGTGGTCAGCTGGGGTTGGCGTGAAAAGCCTTCCTGAAAAGCAATGTTTTTGCTTCGTAAAAGTCCACAGGGAGGGGGCTAGGTGTAGCCACTGTACAGTACAGTACAATATTTTCAAACTGCTAATGAGTGAATCAGCAGATACTGATACACTTACAGTAGATACAGTGGTTCTACTCTATATCCCCAGTCTTGGCATGCCTTTTTTTACCGTCTCCCTTTCAGTTTACATGCTCAATTTAAGGTGCTGGTCATAACCTAGAAAGACCTTAACGGTTTAGGGTCTCAATA
This sequence comes from Pogona vitticeps, assembly GCF_051106095.1. NCBI lineage: Eukaryota > Metazoa > Chordata > Lepidosauria > Squamata > Agamidae > Pogona > Pogona vitticeps. Next base: position 195,989,461 of record NC_135785.1, on the reverse strand, counting down.
TTAGGCAGAACATTTCTCCCACAAAATAGCAACCCATCCCACATGCTCTTTGCAATCCTTCATGTTAAGAATTACTGTTCAATAACTAAAGAGGCCAAAACAGCCAACAATAGCTAACCTTTCTTGTTTGTGGCCCTTTCCCTCTGAAATAAGATTCCTACAAAAGGTTCTCTAAAACAGGAAGCTAATTAAGACCAAATTATATCAGGCTGCCTTCTACTAGTGTGAATATTGGCCTGACATGTTCAAATAAAGCGTGCTAATTATATATTGCTTAAAGCACTCTCTGGGCAGTTTACAGTTTAATTATACTGGTTACACATTCCCGACCCTGGCAAGCTAGGTACTCAGTTTACCAACCTCAGAAGGATGGAAGTGAACGTTAAGCCAGCTACCTGGGATTGAACCCAAGTCGTAACCAGAGTTTTGGCTGCGGTACTGCAGTTTAACCACTGTGCCACAAGGCTTCTTGGGTTTTAATTTGTGTATTTTTATATAAAAATTGTTTCAGCTGGCAACAAGTTTTGCTGTATTTATTTATTTATTTTATTTGTACCCCACCTATCTGGTCAATAATTGTGTTTTTTGTATTCATTATATAGTTGTTTTAGTGTAAGACTTTATTGTACGTATACTGTGGACCAGAGAATGACAAAACCAATGGGGTGGTACAGAAACTGAAGTAATAAATATTTAGAATTCAATTGTATTCATACTGAGGAGAGATGATAATTTATCCAGATTAAATAACATGCACACCTTTAACATGTTTTAATCACAGAACTTAGAAACATATTGCTTCCGTATGAAAGAAGTTGGAACAGTAAAAAGATGTTAGGAACCCAGCTACAAAAGGAAAGTGATGATACCTCCGAGACAGATTCCAAAAGGATGGGCAAAAAGTATACCACGCTTGAAGGCACTTAAAGCCACTAAGAGTTCCAGGAGAACAACAGGGAGTCCCTCAGCTGTTTCTTGGTGTAGGTTGTCTAACCAAGATGACCAAAGTCATCTCCATCTCATAACCGGACTTCTAACTGCATCTTATTGCAAACACCCTCTAAAAATCAGGCTTGAAGACAAATATCATTTTTTAGATAATCATAAAAATGTATTTTTGCTTGCTTTCCAAAGAACATCCATAGAATACCTTCCTATAACATAAAATGAACTTTATTCAAACCAACCGTAGAAAGTTCAATCGCTCTTGTACTTCCTGCACATGGCTGTATCTACTCCCCGGCCTTACAGTTTGTGGATCATACTCTGCATGTTCTGCAAATATAAGATAAGATGTTATCATTCCTATGAAAAAGACTAACAAAATATTCACTATGTTTAATTTGATACAAATTCCACTACATTCAAAGGCATTTGCTTTCACGAAAGCACATGACTTTGAACTTTCAAATGGACCTACTCTAACTATAACTTACTATGATAGTAGGTCCATTTGACTCAAGGGAACTTATGGAGGAACTGACTCACCAGCCCCCCCGACTCAATGAGTCTACTTTAGTGTTACAGTGGTGCCTTGCTTGACGAGGATAATTCGTTCCGTTCAAATCGCTGTTAAGCGAAATCCTCGTCAAACGAAATTTAAAAACTCATTGAAATGCATTGAAAACTGGTTCAATGCATTCCAATGGGCGAAAAACCTGCTCGTTTTGCGAAGATCCTCCATAGGGCGGCCATTTTCCGGTGCCTATAAAGCAAGGAATCTGTCCTAAAGCACAGTGGGGAGCCATTTTGCACAGCAGGCAGCCATTTTAGAGCCGCCGACCAGCTGTTTTAAAATAGTTGTCTAGCGAAAAATCAGTTCCCGAAGCAGGGAACTGGTCATCGTTAAGTGAATTTCCCCACAGGAACATCATTTTGCAATCGCAATAGCAATCGCAAAAACTTCATTGTAAAGCAGTTTCGTCATTTAACAAGGTAATCGTTAAGCGAGGCACCACTGTATTTACAGCACTAAGCAATAGGATTTTAGCCCACGTTTATACTATAGAAATTGTTTTAATTCACTTAAAACATTTTCCATAGACAATTACTAGAGGCCAACTAATCATAACGATGATCATAGAAAGTAATGAAATTTTTCTACCTTCCAATTCTTATTTAATCAACTTTTTAAAAAAACATTGAACAAAATATATATAATATAAGCTTAAGCAAGCATCTTTCATAAGTTTTGTGAAATGACAAATATTTTTATAAGGAAATTAAGAAACCATGAAATAGGTTAAGTCTGTCAAAATAATTTTTGTGGGTTCTCTGTACACTGTGCACTTTTTTGTGAAATGACTGAACAATGGTAACACTGACTATTAAACATAAATTCTGCAAAACGAAAGACCTGAAGAATGTTAATTTCTAGAGTTTGCTTTTAAAATTCAATTTATATTCTTCCATCATGTCTGTAGTTTTACCAGCTTCTCAGATGAAGATTCATCAAAATTTTGCAAGTGTTTGTATTCTCCAAAATTCTTTATCAAAGTGGCACAAAAAATAGACAGGAAGATGAGTTGATACATTTGACCAGATGTTGTTGTGGCAAGCTCAGTCTGAAAATGAATACTTTAGATTATATAAATCAGGTACAGTGGTGCCTGGCAAGACGGGCGCTCCGTTTAACGACGAATCCGCATTACGACGAGGTTTTTACGATCACAAAAGCGATCGCAAAATGACGTTTTGAATAGGAGACTATCGCTGCGCGATGATCGTTTCCCTGTTTCGGGGACCGATTTTCGCTTCCCAACGATCAAAACAGATGATCGTTGGGTTTTCAAAATGGCCGCCGGGTGCTCAAAATGGCTCCCCGCTGTGTTTAGGAGCCATTTTTCGCTGCACAGGCACCCAAAAATGGCCACCCCTATGGAGGATCTTCGCTGGACAGTGAGTTCTTAGCTGATTGCAACGCATTAACCACGTTTTAATGCGTTTCATTGGCTTTTTTATTTTTTGCTTTACGACGTTTTCGTTCTACAGCGATTTCGCTGGAAAGAATTAACGTTGTAATGCGAGGCACCACTGTATTAGATTACATTTAACAATGCATAAATGTATAGAGAAGAAATTGTGGGTTAAATAAATAATAAATAAAATTATACACTGCCAAATGCAATATGGCACCTGCATGGCTACCATTGAATCATTTGGTGTGAAATCTCTATTCTGAAACTGAATTTAAGAGCAGATGACAAGATCATAATAACACTTGGCCAAAGTTTTAGACCTTTCTGTTTCTTCTGCCCATCTCCTTTAAAAAAATTAAAATCTAGCCTTAGGAACAGTTACAAAGAACTATAAAAATTGCACACAAGTTTGTGGAATTTTAATTAGTCCTAATAAAGCAGTAGTTCCCAATCTTGGGTCCCTAGATGTTCTTGAATTAAAACTCTCAGAAGCCTTTACACTCCTAGGATTTCTGGGAGTTGAAGTCCAAGAACATCTGGAGCTCAAGGTTGGGAACCACTGTAATAAAGGCCACCAATAGGTTTTTGTTTTGCTTTGTTCTCATGGACCAACATAGCTATCTTGAGCTACATCAGATTAACATTGGCCTCAATAACATAAACAGAAATGTGTTCTTTAATATAATTTTAGGAAAAAAAATTAAAGTTAACTCACCCTTAGCATACTGCCTCATGCTTTCCATGTACGCTGAAAGATTTTCTGCAACTAAAGTTACTAGAGCATGATTGTGCTGAAGTTGATTGATTAAATCATGGCGATAAAACACATGAGGGCTTCGCTGAGTTTGACTGTAATCAAGAAATATGAAAAAGGGGGACCATACTATTAAGAGTTTTTTTTAAAAAAAACATAATAGCCATATAATAGGAACTCACAGTAGAGAACTAAAAGCTTATTAAAAAGTGAACATATCTAGAACAGCCCAATTTAAAATTAGAAATATAATTACACCAGATACTAAGAGCCACAGGAAATTTCTATCCAGAAGTTTCTTGCAATATTTTTTTCACTCTTAATTAAAATCTGTATCATTCTCAAATCAGGGTGAATTTTAAGTCAAGACAATTTAAATCACAATTTAAATAATTATTTAAATCACTAGGAAGACTTGAATCATGATTTTTAAATGAAAAGATTCATTCTGGCTGGTAGTTATTTATAATCTTTAAAATTTGCAACCAGATGAAGATTACATATTTAGAAAATAGCATTTAAGGTACAGAAGGAACCAGCCTATCCGTGGGATCAGAATCCAGATTCACTTATCCATTGCCTGAAAACACTAAATATCCTACCAAATCACGTATTTATACTTATTTCCAGGGTATATTTACCAGAACGAGCCAGTGGGATCCAGAGACCATGAAATGTATAGCATTTGCTATATCCCTTTGTGGGTTTTTTTTTTTTTTTGCATCCATGGGGAGGCCTGGAATTGATCCCCCATGGATACCACAGTCCTACTGTAATGTGTTCATTGCTTGTACACAGATTTGCAGAGTAACAATGAGATTAAGGTCTTTTCCTGAACTTTGTTTATTTTTAAGTGCATGTTTTCTCATCTTAGATAACATGGATTAATTGAATTAATTTACCAAAAATGTAAATATTGGATTAATATACAACCCCATGCTACATAATTAAGCTCTATTTCATGCTGACCCTTTAAACTATGCTATAATGTAAATTAAACAGAAAACTCAACAGATTTCTCCTCCCAAACCATTTCATTGAAATAAATCTGATCTAAATAAAAAATCCATTTAATTTTTTTTAATCATATATTTTAATCCACCCTGTTCTCAATTATTTTCCCTCTTTATTTCTATCAATCTAATCAATAATGCAGAGAATCTATTAAAGTATGCTGAAACACTTGTAGATATCAGGGTATTAATTCGTGAAACAGCATTCCCACTTCTTATGCCACACTGAAAATTGCTTAATTTTTGGCTTATCATGCAATCATGCAACATGAAAAAACTGTTCACAAAGAAATGTACAGCCAAATGGATATATGGAGTTATGTGGCTGTCTAATTGTGGGCCATGTCATATAAGAAATGCTACCAAAATCAATGCTATTAGGAAAGTAACTCTGCCATTTCTTTCACAGTAACAAGAAACTTCTCCTATAAATGTGCAAGAGAATAAGCATGTCCACCAGGTCTCTATCAGTACTACTGACACGTGGGGGGGGGGGTTTCAGTTACTTTTTCAAGTGAAAAAGCCCCCCCCCCTGTAATTTCTGCCCTTCCAAAAGTTATCAATTTGGGTGTCTTCTTTTTCTGCAGGAGGGATGCCCTTGAGCTTGCAGGCACTATTGTGCAATGGTACCTGGCACATTTCAATCTGTATTACACAGAGGAGGAAGGAATATCACAGGTGTGACCAAACTTTGCAAAGTACAATGTAACTTTAATTCCAGTATCATCTTACACTTCACGGGAAAAGGAGAATTCATTTTAAAAGGTTTACTATGCTAATCAATGATGTAACAATCAATGACGTAACTTTTGAATACAAAATTACTTTTATTTCATAAGGAAAAGTGGGGACCTATAATGAAATGTTAACAGTAAAACCATCTCATAACAGGAATGGTTTTATTGAAGGCCCTAGCTGGCCTGGCACAGATTTAATAACACTATTCAAAGCATGCAGGAGCAGAGGAAGGTCACTTCTTTCCTAACCACCCTCTTGAAACTTACTCCTGTTACATTTTATATAGCCCTACAGTGCTCAAGTGGACCCAGCCTGAGCACTTCACAACATTACAGAGAAAAGAGGGATTTCTGATGAGTAATAAGAAAAAAGGGCATTCTTTTGTCCATCCCTCCTCTTGAAACATCCCTGTGGAATACATGAAAGGGAGAGGCTTTCTTTTAACTCCAAACACGGATCTAAATGTCCATCTTTATTTATTTAACTTATATTATATTATATTTATTTAACTTATATTATAACTTATCTTCAGGCTACTATATCAAGAGCTTAAGCATACCAATTCCCATCCCAACTCAAGGCTGATTCATTTCAATACTACTAACAGAACAGATGAGACATATCAGTTATCTAACCCAAGATATTAAATAAAAATTCAAATCACTCACCTCAAGTTTTGGGGTGCTTCGCCAAACAAACTACAAATTTCCCTAATTTGTTTCAATGCAGGAATAACCCATTTGTCATTTGTGCGAAGCTCTTCTATAAAACGATCTATCCACTGTATTTTTTGTGTATCTCGATCCTTTAAAAGCAAGTATTTTCAACTTACTATAGAACATATTATTAGTACAATAAAGTGTATTTTCCTACATCCCAACCTAAATAACAAAATATATCATTAAAAAGCTTATTTAATGCCAAAATTTGCCACTACTACAATACTTTTGAGACAATTTCAACAAAGGTGCATACTTTGAAATCTGTTGCTCACACTGATCTTCTTCAGAGATGATTCAATTCATGGAGAACACTAAAACAAATTTCTTACAGCAATGGCAGACTTTCCTGAAGAAGTATGGTTTTTTAAACTGGTTATAAATACAATTAGCCACTCAGTCTGAAACACACACACACACATCCCAAATATGATGACTTAACACATTTCACATCGAAGCTTTATGTTTTAAGCTAGTAGAAATCCAAAACAGGCAATATTTAATTAAAAGATTGAGTATAACCATCCCTTCTAATACACCTGACCAATTGCTTCCTAAGGATTAACCAGAATTTGCTGTAACACCTAAATTAACAGACTGTGGTTAAGCCTTGACCAGAATCAGAAACCGACTTTAGATCACAGCATCCTTTCAACCAGACATCAGGGCAAAATCAAGTTAGAGAAAAGGAGAGAGAAATTGCAGGTAAAAGCAGCATTAGGATATTAGGACACTTCAAATATTGTTGGACCGCAACTCCCGTGATCCTTTACTATTGGCTATGCTACCTTGGGCTGAATGAACTCCAGTCCAACAACGTCTGGAGGACCACTACTGCTCAAAACTATGGTGTGGAGGATTGCATGAATTGAAACTCTGACATTTATCCCTTTTATTTATTACTGCAGAAAGAGATTGCTGTAAAGAGAGTTTTTAAATTCAAGCTTTAGAAGTTCCACCTCAAAATGTTCTAATGAAAATGCCACTATACTAATCCATTAATATTTCAATATTAAAAGAATAGTTTGTGGTTGTCATGTAAAGGTGAGCCAAAGTTTGGTTTAAATGAAATGTGCCCTCTGTCTGCATGCTCATTTACTCTCTTATACAGTGTGCACAATCCATTAGATTTGCAATCCTGGTTTGGAAGCATTACACAATTCATAGCCAACTCACATGTGACAGCTAGTAACTTCTGATCAAACTATGCACATTGAACCATTAATAAAGTGCAGTAAAAGAAAATGAGATAATGGCTGAAACCTTGTTGCTCAGAAAATTCAGTCTGTGTTGCTGGTTTATTATGTCTTTTTTTTTTTTTTTTTTTACTTTTTCTTTGGTATCTATCTCTACTGTGTCTATGTCAGCTACACACAGTTACCTCAGTGCAAAACCAACAAAAGGATGTAACAGACATCAGGATAATCTAGCAAACCAGCATACTCATTTATAAACTGTAGACATATTAAAGAAAGTTTTAAAGAAGTGTATCAAAAGATCCAGACATATGTTTCAGCTATTTAGCAAACTGATTCCCTCTGAAATACTTACCATTGGAAAAATCCTGTTGCATAAATTTACACGGATGTAACCTGGATCAGGTGCAAGAAACAGTTAAACTCATGAAATGCTTCCTGTTCTCCCCCTTTTAGGTTTCAAGGATCTCTAGGGCTCTCTATTGCTCTGGGGAAGGCACTGGATATCTTAGAACTGGGGGGGACGACACAAGCCTTTAATAGTAAAAAATCACTGCAGAATCACCATTGGTAATGGTGATTTATTACTATTAAAGGCTCATATCACTCCATGTTCCAAGATTTTCAAAGGCCTCTTGGGGCAAAAGGAAGTCTCAGAATTTGAAGGGGGAAGTGAGATAGGAAATTTTCCACGAGTTTAAATAAAATGTTTCCCACACCCAATCCTGGTAACACCAACATAAAGTTACATAAAAGGATTCTGTCCTGTGTCTGCAAATTTTATGCACTAATATTAATTTCTTTTTTAAAAAAAGGTTCCTCAATGTAAGCTCAATGAAGATACAAAAAGTCAATTTCTGAATTTGAATTTGGACCTGAATCAGTTCAGATGAGGTTCAAATAGAACCCCAAACTATCGGTGAGTCAAGCCTGAACATAGACAATCCCAGATTTCTGCAAATAGTTACTTATTGTAATAGGAAAAGTGACAAAGGAGAGAATATACATATAGAAGTCTCCTATATGTATCACCAAACTATGGTTTCACACGAGTATCAAGCAATTTAACACTGGCATCCAGCTAACAGGATATATTTATTTACCTGAGAACAACTATAATCTAAGATTTTAATGTGGGCGCTGAGTGCCTGGTCCATGATATCAACTGGAACATCATCACTGTGTGCTAAATTCCATAGCAGGTTAAGTACTTTATGTGCCATCACACCATCTTTATCATCTTCTGCAAGTCGACGAATTAGCTCAAGTAGCTTTTCACGCTGCTTTTTACTTGCATTTGTCCAACTTGCCTAGAAAACAAAAAGCATTAAAAAAGCATAGCTGTACAATCAAGAGCATGTTAAGTAAAGAGAAGCTTTATTAATGTTAAAATTAATATAGTATTTATGCACAATTATTTCAAACAATCCACAAAGACATAAGTCTACACAGTTCAGCAAATATGACTGAGATGCCACCACTGAACAACTGAATAAAAACAGGGGAAATCAAGCTATTTTCACATTATTTCCAGCTGAATTAAATTTATTATTTCACTAACATGTTATCATTTGATTAAAATATGGAAGAACTCACAATCCTGTTCCATTTGACAAACTACAAACTGCATTATATCTATCTATCTATCTATCTATCTATCTATCTATCTATCTATCTATCTATCTATCTATCTATCTATCTATCTATCTATCTATCTATCTATCTATCTATCTATATGTATATCTATATCGATCGATCGATCGATAGATAAAATGCAGTTTGTAGTATATATATATATATAGTATATATATATACACACAGTGGACCCTCGACTTACAGACTTTTCGAGTTACAGACTTCTCTGGCCGCAAAATTTAGATTCGACTTGCAGCCAGAGAATCGACCTACAGATCAGAAAAAAACCAAAAATGGAACATAAATAGAATAAAAACTGCCAGTTATGGGATTAATCGGTTCTCAATGCATTGTAGGTCAATGGAGATTCGACCTACAGACTTTTCGAGTTGCAGCCACCATTCCAATACGGTTTAATTCTGTAAGTAGAGTGTCCACTGTATATATATATATATATCTGTCTGATTAGTAGTTTAGACTTTAAAAATACTATTCCACAAACAAGATGGTGTTTTCATCTTATGATACCAGAAGTTCTCAGCCCAAGAAATATGGACATGATCCTCACTTAATCAATGTATTAAGCCTAATCAATTCTGATCCAGGGACTACAAAGAAAAACATAACATTACTTAGAACACAATTTTAGGTTAACCTATCTATACGGTACTGATGCACAGATGAAGATTATTACATACCTTAAAGCAATCAAATAGATGGTCCAGCTGTTCAGGAGAGAAATCCCAGGCCAATTTTGCAAGAAGATCATGTACATTTTTCACAATGGCTTCGTGTTTTCCTGCCTAAATAAAAAAATAATAATGTGAATACCACAAGCTATCATCTCTGCAAAAAGGCAGATTTGGTGATCTATTATACCCACTTTCCCCTAAAATATATTCAAACACATTTCTACATACTTAACACTTATAATGAAATTAAAACAATTCATGCAGTCATTTCAATCACATATATTTTGTACAGTGTACAATAAGGTAAAGGAACAAGGAAATAATCCCAAGATTTCTGGAAGTTTTATTTTGGGGAGGAACTCAAATGAAATAGATGAGGCAAAGGCCCTGCACCTGCACAGCCTCTGGAATGCTCTGCACAACTCAGTAGCTTTCCACTGGGCTCTGCTCCTTGCAGTGCAGACCTTCATACATTTTATACAATCTTGACTCAGCCTATACAGTGGTGCCTCGCATAACGATGTTAATTGGTTCCGAAAAAAAAACGTTATGTGAAAACATCGTTATGTGAAGCACTGTTTCCCATAGGAATGCATTAGAAACCTGTTAATCCGTTCCAATTGGAACGGATTATCCAGTTTTCTCCCTCCCCCCGCGGCTTGGATCTGACCCACGGCGGCTACCTCAGCCATGGCTGGACTCCCTAGAGTCCGGCCATGGCTGGGGTAGCCGCTGTGGCTTGGATCCAAGCCGCGGGGGGAGGGTGGTAGGATTGGGATGCCTTTCAGACATCCCGGGTTTGGATCCCACCCCAAGGGTAACCGGCGGCGGGTGGGATCCAAGCCTGGGATGCCTGAAAGGCATCCCAATCCCACCACCCTCCCCCCACGGCTTGGATCCAAGTTGTGGGGGGAGGCTGGGTGTGGACACCCCCCCCCACCCTGCAGCCGCCACTTGAAGCCTCCCCGTGTCGCTTTCCCCAGCCGTTCTTGGACTTCCAGGCGTCCGAGAACGGCTGGGGTAGGCGGCGCAGGGAGGCTACCGGCATCGGGGACAGGGTGGGGGTGGGGGATCGGGAAGGCTTGAAGCCTACCCGTGCCGCTTACCCAGGCCGTTCTCGGACTTCCAGAAGTCCGAGAACGGCCTGGGTAAGCGGCGCGGGTAGGCTTCAAGCTTCCCGATCCACCCCCACCCTGTCCCCGATGCTTGAAGCCTCGCCGCGCCGCTTTCCCCAGCCGTTCTCGGACTTCCAGAAGTCTGAGAACGGCCGGGGGAGGCAGCGCGGGGAGGCTGCCGGCGGCAGGGACAGGGTGGGGGGGTGCCGGGTAGGCTTCCAGGCAAAGGCCTGGAAGCCTTCGACACCCCCGTACCCTTCCCCCGCCGCCGCTGAGAGCCTTCCGAGCTCTCAAAGGGCTTTCTCCAATATCGGAGGGGGCCCTTTGAGAGCTCGGAAGGGAACTGTTGGCAGGGGACGGTGGCTTCGGGGTCCTTCCGAGGCCGCAGCCCACTGCTGACATTTTCCCCCAGCTGAGAGGCGGGGCTTCAAAGCTCCCGCCACTCAGCTGGGGGAAAATGGTGCCTATGGGGAAAAATCGCAAAGCGATTTACCCCATAGGCAAGATCGTAGTGCGATCGCAAAAGCGATGGCAAAAAAGCCATCGCTATGCAATTTCTTCGTTAAACGGGGCGCTCGTTATGCGATGCACCACTGTATTTCTTTCATGTTGTGTTTATGGCCATAGACCAAAAAAAGTTGGGAATGGCTGCAAAAAGAAGGTTACTTACCTGTAACCATAGTTCTTCGGGTGGTCCTCTGTGAATTCACACATATGGGTCTTGTCTGCGCCTGTGCTGATGATCTCGGATGATTCTAGAGCTAAAAGTAACAATTTTATGGTGTGATCTCCCATGAGGCACATGCTCCTCCCACCTATTGTTCCCCTCAGTTCCTAGAATAAGACCATCAGGCAAAGGTATAGAATTATTAAGGCACCATGACGGACAGAGGGGAGGATGGGTGGGTAGTGTGAATTCACAGAAGACCACTCGAAGAACTATGGTTACAGATAAGTAACCTTCTTTTCTTCATCATGGCCTCTGTGAATGCACACATATGGGTGACTAGAAAGCTTCACTTACTGGCAGGCGGGACGTCACGGTAGGAAGGAAGCCAAAACAGTTCTGCCAAAACCAGCATCAGTTCATGCTCTGACATCTAGCCGGTACTGCTTGACAAAAGGTTGAAGGGGTGGACCAGGTTGCAGCACGGCACATATCTGGAATGTCCGTTCCACATTGGAAGGCAATTGAAGTAGATAGTGCTCTAGTAGAGTGAGCCTTAAGCTGGTCAGGTGGCAGTTTTCCTGATAGTTGGTAAGTAAGGGATATAGCCTGCACTATCCATCTGGAGATAGATTGAGAAGATGCAGCGTTTCCCTTGTTAGGACCATGGAAACAGATGAATAGTCTGTTGGTGGTCTGGAAATCCTTAGATCTGCTCAAACAGAATGCTAAGGAACATCGAACATCAATTCTGTGGAGCATGTGCTCTAGAGGAGATTATGGAGATTTGAAGAAGGACGGTAGAATGATTGATTGGTTTCTATGGAAGTCAGTAACAATCTTCAGGAGGAAAGAAACATCAAAGTACAGAGTTACCTTGTCAGGATGAAATTGGATGAAGGGAGGGTCTGATCAGCTGTCTTCAAGGTAAGTAATTTCAGGTCGGATGTGGCCATGGGTTTGAATGGAGGATGCATAAGTGCATTAAGAACGATTTGCAGTGACCATTGAGGGGTAATATGATGAGGTGGGGGGAGGGTGTTGTTAAGTCCTTTGAGAAACTTTTTAACAGCTGGATGAGAAAAGAGTCTTGCAGAGGAGGAGGAGTCAGATTGTTATGTGACATTGCCGCAATGTAAACTCTGAGGATTGGGAGAGATAAATCCAAGTTGAAGAGACGAAGAAGGTAAGTGAGCAAAGTTTTGATGGAGACAGGTACGGCAGTTAAGTTCTTTTCCCTCGTGTATTTAAAGAAGGATTTCCACTTGCTTTCATACAGGAGTCTGGTGGACGGCTTTCAAGCTCGGTCTAGGATTGTCTGAAGGTCGGGAGCATCCTTCAAGCTGTCAAGTGAAGGGATGATAGGTCTGGGTAGTAGACCATCTCTCCATTCAGCGTCAGAAGATTGGCGAGCAGAGGGAGTCAGAATGTGTCTGTCGAGATCGGCTGAAGGTAAGGGAACCATGGTTGTCTCAGCCACTGGGGGCTATCAAGATCGCATTGGAATGGAAATGACGGATTCAAATTACTGTTTGTTGTACCAGCGGAATTGGGGGGAAGAGATAAAGAAGTCCCCTCGACCAGTTGATCATGAACGCATCTCCGATGGAACCGGCATCGGCCCCAGCTCGAGTTCAATAAGTCTTGAATTTTGCATTTAATCTCAAGGCAACGACATTGATGTATGCCATTCTCCAGCGGCAGCAGAGGAGGTGGAAGATGGAAGTGTTGAGGGACCACTCATGTGATCTCAATGTAAGGTGACTAGTAGTTCTTCTCTGTGAAGATGTGCACCGCAATTGGAAAAACATGGTGCTGGTAGCACCATTCCCAGAGGTCGACTGCCAGGTAGAGGAGAGAGGAGGAGTGGGTACCATGCTGCTTGTTGACTTTGAAGAGGGCAGTGGTGTTGTCTGTTGCCAGTTGGACGACTCGGGCTCGTATAAGTGGTAGGAAAGCATGGAAGGCTTTTATGATTGCCATGCGTTCCAAGTGATTTATGTGTAATATTGATTCCAGTCTCGTCCAAAGTCCATGAACTTTGTATTGCAGGCAATGAGCGCCCCATCCGGAGGGACTGGTGTCCATAGTGGTTGGAAAGGTTGTTGGTAATATTGGGAATGTCTGTATTGTGGTTTGTAGGAACAAAAGGATGATTGGTTCATGTAAGTTTTAGCTGTCTTTCGAATTTTATGAAGATTCTCCATGGTGTCATCTGTTTTTTGGTTGAAGAGTCCCATGCCATTAAAAGGAAGCTCCTCTATTCTGTGTTTGGCATCATCATTCAGAGACGTAGACCCGAGCCAAGTATGTCAACGAATGGCTATAGAAGATGATAGAGACTTAGAAGCGGCTTCAGCAGCATGTCTGGCAGCAATCTTTTGTCGCTTTGCCAGGGAGGCCGCTTCCACATGGGCATTCATGAGGTCAGTTTTGATGGACTCTGGGGCAGACTCAAGGATGGGCAGGATTTTTGCCCATAGATGTTGTTGGAAGGCGCCCATCGCTACTTGGTAATTAGTGGTTCTGAGCAGGAAAGATTGCAAAGAATAGATTCTCCTAGCCATGACATCGCATTTTCTCCCTTCCTTGTTAGTTGGTGAGATCGATGATTTACCTCTTGATTTAGGCAAATTGGACTCGACTATGATGGAATTTGGGGCAGGATGTTTGGCCAGAAATTCCATGTCAGGACCATGGGTTCTGTACATGTTGTTGGTACATCTCGAAATTCACAAATTTGAGGGTGGTGTGTCCCAGGCATCTTTAATTATTTGTATCATGGCAGGTATAAAAGCAAGACTTAGAGGTTGTGATTTCTCATTGTGGATGTCATCAAAAATGATATCCGATTCAGGGGAAGGAGGTTCTTCAACCTGGAGTTTAAGAGCAGAAGCCATGCGGGAGATCAAATTGGAATAAGAAGTAAAGTCCTTTGATGGAGAGGACGGGCGCGTGTCAATAGGATCAGATTCAGGAGTGGGTATATTGGCAGATTCCAGTGATGACTCTGTATCAGTGTCTTGATCCGAGGCTGATGGAGTAGGTGAGGAATCATCATCTGAGTGAGAAGTCGTCTGAGATACATGTACCGCAGGTGGGACAGGTTGGGATAAAATCATGTGACATGACATTCCTTTAAGGAATGTTTAGAGTGCTTCAGTGGGTGGATGCCCGCACAGTGAGAATGACATTTCCTCGATGTCGAGAGTGATATCTATGTCGAAGGGGGTACTGGAGGTTTCAATGTCATCGTAGAAGGTGGAACACTCTCACAGTGAGGTGGGGATTCGTGACGGGACCATTTTGCTGGGGTCATTTGGGAGAAACCATGATATGCTTCCATTTGAAATTGGTTGGCGAAGGGGAAAAAATTTTCCATGCCAAGTTGTGGGAAGGCAAGCTGCTGGTAAGCCAGGAAGAATGGAAATTGATAACATTGACCAAACTGAGACATTGGAGTAGGTGGCTCAATATGTTTCCTCTTCTCCTTTCGTTTCTTTGGAGTCTGAGGAGTTTCAGGCTCAGACGGTTCAGTGTCAAAAGCCCGCCCTGATGTTGGGCTCAAATAGGCAGTGGCCGGACTGGATGGAAACTCAGTCCCGATATGGCCAGTGGAGGGAGAGAAGCTACCAGCCATGACTGGAACTTGTGCCGAGGGAATATGCACCTTATCCCGTTCCACTACAGATCCTGGAGCCTCCAAAGATTCTTCCAGTATTGGAGAGGGTGGATCCAGGCGAACAGATTTAACTTTTTTAGACTTTTGGTAACAGGTTTTTCTATTTTTTTCTTAGGTTGTTCATGCACCTTCGGGGCTTTAGACTTGGAAGCCCTAGATGTATCGGAGCCTTCCTTGGAATGGGGCGAAGGAGTAGAATGCTCCAGGGTGGCAGATGATGAAATCTGCCGCGGCAGAGCTGCTTCCGAATGCAGAGCCTCAATGGGAGCAACGGCAGCAGGGGCCATGGCTGCTTCCCAAAGGTGGTATCTTAACCTCTGTAGCCTGTGTTTTAGTGCGAGTTTGGTAAAACTTTTGCAAGCCATGTAGGACTGGGTTTGATGTTCCTCACCCAAACAGTAGAAGCACTTGTCGTGGCCATCGGTATATGGTATTTTACTGCTGCAGCTGACAGTGCTTGAAAAGAGCTGAAGAGGCCATAAAGGGTGGAAGGAAGGGAAAGGACAGTTGAAAGTCCCAGGGAGGAAAAGGATGGGGGGAAGTCTTGAGAAGTATAATACGAACAAAGAAGCAAAAACTCACGGAAGATCAGAACAGGAAAAGTCTGTTGAGGTAATTGGTTATTAGTGGCACAAAAGCCAAAATATCGCTCACTCGCTCTTCCGTAGAACCTTTCAGCACGGCGGAAAAAAGGAACTGTGGGGAACGATAGGTGGGAGGATCATGTGCCTCATGGGAGATCACATCATAAAATTGTTACTTTTAGCTCTAGAATCTTCCGAGATCGTCAGCGCAGGCGCAGACAAGACACATATGTGTGCATTCACAGAGGCCACGATGTAGAATGAATAGTTTCAAACCTTGGGTCCCCAGAGGTTCCTGGACTAAAACTCTCAGAAGCCTTCACCACTAGTTGTGCTGGCCAAGCTTTGTGGGAGTTGTAGTCCAAAGTTGGGAAGCACTGCTCTAAACAGTAATAAACCCAAAACTGTTCTTATAGTTTACCTCGGCATCACAATTTAGGGCCTCAAAATCTGTGGCAGACCACAATGTCTAAAACTTACCATTCTGTCATGCTGAATTACATCTAAGTGTAGTTTCAATGTAACATTTCAACTCCTTAGTTACAGAACCAATTTATTAAACAATGCGATACAAATCTTAAGGTTTGAGTATGTAAACAAATCGCAGCAATAGCCAGACTAATGGCTTAATCTCCAATATAAATGTTAGTAACAATTTCGTTTGTTTCTATTTTCACAGTAAAATAACAGTGGTATATTACAGACAGAAAGAGGAATAATTATTTAAGTGTAACATTTTCAGTGTAAAAATCAGCTACTAACATTCTAACTAGCACATGTGATGTCTACCCCATGAACTCCACAAAAATCACTTCCAGCTTCAAGAAAAGTCCATAAGGCTTACAACAGCACAAAGGCATATGTCAAAATTGCTTTTCAATAGACCACGAGAAGGTTTTCTGAGTTTTGAAATTGTGTTTTAATTTTAAGGGTTTGTGGAAGAGCCTGGGCAATGCTCCTGGGTCCCTGAGGAGCTCCTCAGGGAAAACAGATGGCACTCTGCCCATCCCTGTAATTAGGAATGCAAAACAAAACTTGTCATTCACAATAACAGTTTATTGGTCTCTACCTGTGCAGCCCAAATGTTGTCAAGGTCTTGCAAGGTGAGGGCTTTTTCCTTGATGACAAAACGAAGAATTTTCTCTAATTTTTCTACATACTGAGGTTGATGTAAACTATCCCGTAACACAATTGATAAGATATTATTCTGCTGGATCCACTCCTGAATTTAAGGGTGAAAAACATTACATACTACTTAAACATCAGGACATTACATTGTTTTTATTCCAGTCAACAGCAATATTCAAAATATTTTTAAACGGCCTTAACAGTGGAAGAATCAAATGTGGGTTTTTTTTTCCAGAATACCACTAAGATGGGATAATATCAAAAGCAGATATTTAGGAGAAGCAGCAAAGGCTAACAGCTATCAACCTCTTCATATTCTATAATCTGACATATATTTTATCAAGGTCATGTGTACTTGGGGCAATTGTTTATTTTAGTTTCTAAGAGCAAGCAAATACAGCACAACCTGGCAGAGATGACAGCACAATTCAGTCTCTGTCACCAAGGACCCTGTCTTTTTCTTCAACTTTTACCTTGTTCTACTTGTATGTTTCATTTTGCTGAGGCAGAAAAATAAACTGAACCATCACCACCACAAGCAGTAAGTTTAAAATCAGAACAACACATGGTCATAACAAAGCCTTAGCTCTACCAAGGAAGCATGACGGATGTTATGACCTGTGAGACAATGGTCAAATCCTGTTATGCCTACAAATGCAACACAGTGTAACTTCTAGACATATATGTGTCAAAGTTAAGAAATCACCACATATATTATTTGTTGTGTATTAAATCAAGCAACTCAGCATGCAACACACAGTGTTTATGTTGATTCCCTATCTTGAGGCTTGCCTTCAAGAGTTACATTGTTTGTGTTACACCAGAATAATATCCCAACAGGATTCTGGGCAATGTATGAAATAACAGTGGCATGAGATCTATAAAATTCTCCTTGGAAAATTATCAAATATTACTATTTTTAAAGTGCAAAATAACTTTGTTCTAGCAAATGTTTGGTTATTGAGTTTTTACCATTAATGATCTATTTTTAATTTCCAAAGCTACTGTGTGAATCTACAGGCAGAAATATATGGTAAAAGTAATACATCAAATGAATTACTGTTATGGAAACCATCTCCTGGAAATTAAGATGCAAATCTTTTCAAAAGCTTGTGATCAAGTAAGTGCAAATAAACTCACTGCCATTCTTTCTGCTGTAAGCCATTCTTCCTCTTCAGGATTGCCATGACGATGAGTATAGTATGACACACTAGATATTACCTTGTTAACTTCATTTAGTGCATTCATTTTTCCATTGAAAGAAGAAATTTGTAACAACCTGTGGAGAAAACAATGCATTAGAGAAGCAGAATACGACCCTACCATACAAAAAATATTTTTTTAAATTCCCAAACTGTAGACACAATGGAAGAAAGTCTTACCTAAGTATCATTTTTAATCTAAATATTTCTAAGTTTTTTACAGTTTCCTCTTGTCCTGGTACTCTTGAGGCTAGGTTTTTCAGAGATTTGATTATCATTGACAAAGCATCATTTTTGGCTTCATTCTTGGCTTCTTTTTTCAGTTCATCATCAGTTAAATTTTCTAAAAATTGTGGAACCATTTCTATAATTGGAAGGAAGTATTTCTTCACTGTGTGCAGTGTTAGAAATTCATAGCACTGTCCAAATGGTCTGGGGGGAAAACAAGTGTAAATGTTAAAATGATGTAAAGTAATATCTTAGGAAATCCATGTTATACTGAATTGCATATTTTAGAGAGATTTATCAAATGAGGCAATCTAATCAGCAACAAATTAAAATCCCTCCCCCCACCCCCAGTTTTGTCATCCTATTTGCAATAGTTGCCCTGGTTTTCTGATTTTATTCACCAACCCTCTCACAGAATAAAAATTTCAGTGACCATTATCGTTTTTTTACTGTATTTTATTTACTTTTGCCAGTTGAAAACCTGTGGACACTCTGAGGTTGCCCAATTTTGACTACAAACAAATCAAAGGAACAGCGAAGGGAAAAAGATACTTCTGCAAAAATATTACAGAGGATCCAGACAAATGAGAACATCATCTTCAAAAAGAGAATCTACAGTACCACTGCCAAATCAAATGGCTATTTACCAAAATAGAAAACAAACTGCCAAAAATTGCTACTTATAGTATTGCGCAAAAAGAGAGATTACCTACTTGTAACTCTGGTTCTTCAAGTGGTCATCTAAGAATTCACACAAATAGCTTAGTTCTGCGCCTGCACAGGACTCCTTGAAACTTTCTGGAGCTTAAAGACACGTGTTTGGCAGGACGTTTCCCCCTAGTGTGCATGCTCCGCCCATGTGCAGAGCTCCTCAGTTCCTAAAAAAGGAGTCTGCTGCTGTCAAACAGAAAGATGAGACATGTGACAGACAGAGGGGAGGAAGGGTGGGACGTGTGAATTCACAGATGACCACTCGACGAACCAGATTTACAGGTAGGTAACCTCTTTTTCTTCTTTGTGGTCTCTGTGAATGCACACAAATGGTTGACTAGCAAACTAACTTACCGGAAGGTGGGCCATCACTATAAATGAGAGGACAAGACAGCTCTTCCAAATTTTGCATCTCTTTTGACCGGAACATCAAGTCTATAATGTGAGATGAACATGGAGAGCCTGGGCCATGTAGCTGTCTTGCATATGTGTGTGATATCAATACCTTTTAGCAAAACTGTGGATGTGGAAACAGCTCTGGTAGTGTGTGCTCGGACTGAGCCTGGTATATGCTCAGGTTTATATGCCAGCTCACAGGCCAAGTCAATGTTCTGAAATGTCCAGCAAGAAAGTGTCTGGGAAGATGCTTGACATTCCCTGTTTGGTCCTTGGTAACAGATGAATAGTCAAGGAGACTTGAGAAAAGGTGTTGTGCGAGAGACATAGAATTCTAGAGACCATTTCACAACATGGGTGTGAAGCAGACATTCCAAGTCCAAGGATGGTGACGGGAACAACGTTGGAAAGATAATAGGTTGGTTGATCTCAAAATCTGAGACACCCTTGGGTAAGAAAGAGACACTGAGATGTAGGTTGACCTTATCTGGGTGGAATTGCAGGTAAGGGTAATCTGCCTGTAATGCTGCTAATTAACTAGTTTGTCAAGTAGATGCGATATCAACCAGAAATGTCTTAAGAGAAAGGAGCTTGAGGGAATTAGTGGCCAGAGGTTCAAAGGGTGGATGGATCAGATGATGGAGGACCAACTGTAGAAACCACTGAGGTTTCGGAGAAGGTTAAATATTTCTGAGTCCTCCAAGGCAATGGTCCCCAACCTTTTCTAAACCGCAGACTGTTTGGGGGTGGTGGAGTGCGGGGGGGGGGGGTCAAGGCACCATTGCCAAAGCTGCACTGCTAGGAGGAGAAGGGATAGTGATTGCCCTCTTGTTTGTTTATATAAAAAAAGGCAGTGGTATTGTCTGTAGCCACCTGGACTTTGCGTTTCATGAGAGATTGGAATGCATGGAAGGCTTTGATCACTGCAAGCAGTTCTATATGATTTATATGTAACTTTTTGTCTTTCTTTGACCAGAGAACGTGTATGGTGTGGTTGTCACAATGTGGACCCAACCTAAGGTGCTTGCATCTGTGGTCACTTGGACACAACAGATGGAGAGAGCGGAATGGGTGACTGATTGAAACATTAAGTCCACCACGTACATTGGTCTGCCAGTTGCGGCATTACTGTGAGGTACTTGGAAAGGTGATCCGTTTGGATGTCGAATACATATAGGTACCAAGACTGAAGATCTTCAGTCTGGTCTGCTGAACCACCATGGTGGTTGATGCCATAAGCCCAAGAAGGCATTGGGTTTAGTGAGCTATCACTGAAGTGAAAGGATGGAAGGGGCATATTGCTTTGTAGAGCTTTAAGATTCTCTCATTAGGTATAAAAACCCTGGCAGCATGATAGTCTAGGCATGTTCCAATGTAGTTGACACATTGGGATGGCTCGAGTTTGGACTTCAAAAGGTTTACCTGGAGCATGAGATCCACCAGAGTAGAGAGGGTAAATACAGCATTGCACTTGGCCTTGGAATAAGAGTTCAGCAGCAGCAGCCAATCGTCTATATAGGAGAAGATGGTAATCATGTGATGAAATTCCTCCTCTAGGGCAGGGAATGGCATTGTATGTTTTAATTGGCCTTTAGGTAGAAGTTCTGAAAATTCTGTAAGGTAGCCAGATTGGATGATGGATAGAACCCAGGAATCACTGGTGATGCGTGACCACACATGGACAAAGGGGTGCCAGCCAAGAGTGAGCAGATGTGGAGAAAGGGCAAATCCGTGTTGGGAGGGAATTAAAAATGTTGCTTGGTTTTCCTGTTCAGTCTCCTGGGAGGCTGGCATGGATGCTGGAGTCAATAATATTAAGGAGCCATATGAGGAGGTGGAGGGTGTGACCTGTCAATGGAAGCAGGCTTGTATTGTTGATATGGTTGTTGGTAGAACGGAGGTTGGCACCATTGGGTGCTGTACCTTTGATATTATTGAGGTGCTGTTGTACAGATCTTGTGTTAGATAGTTAATTATTATAACGTCATAGACCCAAAAATACAAAAATAAGCACATTATATAAGATACAGTGGTGCCTCGCTTAATGGGCATCTCGTTTAACGACGAATCCGCATAGCGATTATGTTTTTGCGATCGCAAAAGCGACCACACTGCGGTATTTTTAATGGTAAAACATCACTTTGCAATGATCGGTAAGCTGTTTCGCTTACCGATTTTCTCATAGTGATGTTTTCAGAACAGCTGATCGGCGGTTCCAATATGGCCACTGGGTAAAAAAATGGCCGCCCCTGTGTTTTCGCGCCCATTCCTTGCTTACCGGGCAGCGAAAATGGTTCTCTCCAGACAGCAAAAACTTCAGGTAGTCTGTGGGAGTTATACGAGTACATTTATACATTATTGGGTAGAGGTAACGGTTACGTTCGGACCTATATAAACTACATTCTATATGGTGTGTGCCAAGGACTCAACTGTTTGTTCCCCACAGGGGCATATCCTTTCTCTATAAGGAATATTATTAAAGCACCCTTTTAACAAGGCTGAGGGAAAGCAATTAAACCTAGCCCTTGAGAAGACAAAATGATACCTTGGTACTGTGATTTGATATACTGTAGATAATTTGCTAACTTGGGGAAGTTAAAATTTAAACCAAAGTACTGTACATTGGTGAGCAGGTCCTGTCTGCACAAGCTAGTGAATACTGGAGATCTATGTCTTTAATGCATTGTACAATAATTGACTTGGTACTATCATAAGGCTGACTCAGAAAGAAGTCCAGAGAGAAGCCTAAAAGATGTAATTTGTCAGTAAATCCCTTATGCCATGAGCTGGCAAAGACATCTTTTTGTAAACAGTATAAATACGCACTGGTTGTGGGAGCATATACCACCTCCAACCAGAATCGGAATGCATACAGCCAAGCTTGACATTCCACCAATTGAAGGCCAGCCTCCAAATGCAAAGCAGCTGAAGAGGCACATCTCAGCATGGCGAATAGGAATTAAAATGAGTTTATCTTATATAATTTGCTTATTTTTGTATTTTTTGGATCTATGACCATATAATAATAAACTAACTAATAAAGGATGTGATAAAATATAACCAGCGTCCAAGAATGTCAAGCTACCTGTCCTCCTTTATTAGTAGGGGCTATCCCAGAATGATTTCTTGCTCGAGATTGCATGGATTTAACAATTACTGAATTATGCAGCAGGCATTTTGTTAGGAAGGTAGTGTCCTCTTCGTGAGTACAATAGAGGTTCTCTACTCTTCTGGATCCTTGAGATGGAATAGAAGGCTTATCCCAAGATTCTTTGATGAGGGCAAGCATGGCTGGGATGATAGCAAAGCTGAGTGGTGGTTATTTATCCTGACTGATATAATCAAAGACCAAATCTTGTTTGGGTGGAGGTGAATGTTCTACTTACAGTTCTAGAACCTTAGCCATTTTAAGAACTAAGTGAGAAATAAGGTGAAATCCTCTGAAGGTGATGGAGGATGATTGTCCGTAACATCTGAATCAGGTGTTGGAAAGTTAGTTGGGGATTCAGCTGACCACAACAAGTGATGCGTTTTAGCGAGATGCTGTCGAGGTCCTGGTGAATCCTGTATGGTAGAGGCAGAATCTGACAGTTGGATAGCTGTGGCCCACCCTGTAGATGGAGGGCTACTGTGGGCAGAGGCCGGGCTGGCAAAGGCATCAGCCTGAACATGGCTGTAATCAGGTGAATGAGTCAGAGCTGGTAATAAAACTTGGCCTGAAGGTGGTATATGTGGTTTTTGGTCACAATCGTAGACTCAAGCCAGTGCTTAGTTTTCTGTGCTCGCTTTGACTTCTTTTAGTGTACAGATTCCATGGGCTAATCTGGCTTCTCTTTTGTTTGGAAGAAGACAGGTCTCGAGCTGAGGTTGAGTATGCCTTTGGGGTTAACGATGAGGATTTTGATGAAGGTTTGTTTGACGAAGGTTTGTTTGGGACTTTGGAACAAGATGAACCTGGTTTTGGTGGCAATGCCAATGACAAGGCTTCAGCCGAAGTAGTGCTGTCTGTTCTTGGAATCGAGGTCAAGATAGGATTCATATCAGGAGGGTTGCTGGTAGTAGGTGGTTTCAAAGAGCACACCCAAAGGAAGGATCTGAGGCATTGTAATCTAAGTTTAAGCGCTAGTTTCGTGAGTCTTTTGCACTCCTGGCAAGAATGGGTTTGGTGTTGCTTCTCCAGATAGAAAAGGCACCAGTTAGCCATCTGAGAGGGGGACTTGTTTGCACAGGAGGTGCACCATTTGAAAGGACCCACCGGAGCCATAAAATGGCAGGAAAACCGGGAAGGGGGGGGAGGAGAGAAAAGTCACTCACAACAAGCATCCTTTTCAAATAGAGATTCATAAGAAAACTGCCTCACAAAAGGCAGAAAACACAGCTCCAGTGTCGAGGGGACTCTAACCTCAGTGGCAACAAAAAGGAACTGAGGGGCTCTGCAGACGGGCACAGCACGCACACTTGGGGGAGGCGTGCTGCCAAATGCATGTCTTAAAGCTCTAGAAAGTTCTGAGGAGTCCTGCGAAGGTGCAGAACTAACCCATTTGTGTGCATTCAGAGAGACAACGAAGAAGAAGGCGAACATTTCTAGGCAAGCTAAGTGGTTGGGGCCAAGGTTTTCTACAGTCACTGGAACTCTTGCACAGTCCTCACTGCTCTCCAACCACTACAACAATGTTCCACAATTATAGTGTTGCTTTGGTTGTGGCTTTTGAGTGAAAAGAACAGGTACTCCCTTTGGAAACTGAATTTTCTCCCACTTTCTCAGAGGAAAACTACTACAACACACAGCACTGGTCAAAATTCTGGGAGACTTCTGAGTAAGGAAATGATGGATGTCGGTTAACTGGTGGAAGCCAGATAACTTCCTCTATCACAAATTTCACCCTAGGCTTTTGACCACATTTCAAATTCTATTTCCATTTGAGCCACAGGTTAACTGTGAATAGCCTTCTACTAAGCTTTAATGAGTGTTTCTATTGAATATATACTTGGGATATCTGATAGAATTAGTCACTGAGAGCTTAGGCAGACAATGACAAATGTCTGCAGAAGCAAAACTATGGCATCAAATAGATATTTTGACAATGGCAGTCAATATATTAAATTTTTTAGCTGACAGTAAGGATATGTTTCAATATAAAAGAATCTCTTGATTATCAACACATTTCTCACTGACCCTGTCAACACTTATCAATATACTTTGAAGGACAGAAGGCATTTAAGATAAAACTCCCTAGGCCTCTTCATACAAAGCACTAAATCTCAAACAGGTTAAGTACAAATAAATTATATTTATATAACATTATATAACCTAGAAGTACCAACTAATTTTCCACACAGGAATGAAAATTACTGGATATATAAAGCCCAGAGAAGATAGTACTGCACAGTAAGCATTGTGCTTATTTATTTCAACATTCCTATTCCAGTCTCCTCCTTCTTATTGGTGGTCCCCTACTACAAGAGGTTGGATATCATCCTGGCTCTACTGACTTTGGATGCTTTGTGGGACAGTGGTTAAACTGTAGTACTGCAGCCAAAACTCTGCTCAAGATCCAGGTTCAATCCTAGGTAGCCAGCTTGAAGTTTACTCACCCTTCCGTCCTTCTGAGGTCGGTAAAGTGAGTACCCAGCTTGCAGGGGAAGGGACAATATGTAGCCTGCAGAATTAAATTGTAAACCACCCAGAGTGCTTTAAGTGCTATGGGGAGGTATACAATCAGCATACTTTGAATGCAGGAGCACTAAAAATGATGTGTACCATTCAAACAAGTCTCCAACATTGGTTTTGTTGTTTGCTATCCTATTAACAAATGCCTATCTATTAGGAAAAGTATAAGGGCTTGCAAGAAACCTTTCATCCCAGTGTTCCATAGTTTCCTAAGCACATTAAAAGGATTTTGATATATAAAAGGTTACAGTGAGGCTATTAGTTTTAATGTGCCACTATATTTTCTCCACTCACCCTCTTTTTTCTAATGCTCAAAACCTGCAATTTCTACATGAAGCAAAAAGGAAATCTGAAATCTTCTGCAAACTATGTAAACTTCATAGCTAATTTGCACAAAGAAGTAAGGAAGATTTATAATTTCAACACCCAGGTCACAAGTCTTTGGATGAGGTCAGGATCTCAAACTGACTCATAACTAACTGACTCTTTTTGTAAGCTTAACAGTATGTACCTAGATTGGTATTTACAAAGAAAATAGACAACTACTCATCAACTGCAATCAATAAATAATATAATAATTGTGATCCCTTTTTTCAAAAGCAGTAATATTGTATCACTATTTCTCATGTGCTGTGAAGAAATTAGGATAATTTTGTACCTGGCATTCAGGACTGAAGTTAATCAATATAAATAGGACTGTGTTTGTATTATTGGTGGCTGTGAGTAAGAGGAAAGCACTCCTACATGTGTAAGCTGTGAAACTAGACTTTCCACTCATCTACCTCTCTCCACTCAAGACACATGTCCCTGCAACAAATATCCCCTGACCATTGGCAGGACTTGCCATAACAGAATGAAATATGGCATGGGGAACTGCAGTAAGTAGGGGCAATCAGAAGAAATCCTTGCATCATGTACTCAGAAGCACTTTCTGCTAAATCAAGGATTAAGAAACATGCACTAAGACAAAACTACCATCTAATAAAACCCACTGTCTCGATGTAGATACTATCATATTTTCACCTTCCTGTAGGTAGAAAAATAGGGTGAATTTAAAAATTGGACAATAAGCCGTCTAGAGTGGCCGTATAGACCAGATGGGCAGGATACAAATCAAATAATAAACAAACAAACAAACAAACAAATAAATAAGCTGAAATCTCCCTAACATTTTAAAAACAGAGCAAACATAAACATACAGGTTATATAGATAACAACTATACAAAAGTTAATAATACAGATGTTTGAGTTAATCTGAAGGATTTCATTGTTAAATTTTGTTGTCATCTCCCAAATACATCCTTAGAAAAAGAACTTACTTGATGAGAGCTGCAATAATCTGAACATTCAGTGCTGATCCACTCATAAAACGATCATGTAGGATCTGAAACCCATTTAATGTGCCAAACTTGTTGATGAGATCTACTAGCCAACCCTGCAAAACAATTTTTCCTGCTTTTACAAGGAATTTCTACCACCAGATTCAAATTTATGTTGCAAAAAACAAGTCTTGTATCTTCCTTTACTTGAAATTAGAAGTCAAGATGATATTTTCACCATGATTTTTAAAACATCTGAAGGCATGGGTTTGATTAATGGATGCTCACATTAAAATACAACAGTTAGTCTTCAGAAGTGCCACAACCTCTCTATCTCTCTCTCTCTCTGATATTTTATCCATGATTGTCCTCTTATCTAAACCGCTACATATGCTGTTGATATCCAACTCCACTGTTCCTCACCACTGTTAGCTAGGGCTGATGGGAGAACAGTTCAACATGATCTGGGAGGCCTTGTTTGTGCCCACAGCAATCTTAAGAATTCAGACTACCATCCTTTAATTTTTCAAGTACTTTATGCTTTGAGAAGTTAAGATGCCACCATTGTATATTTATACAAAAAGATATGATTAAATTAGAAAGGTCTCATTTAACTGTGGCTTATTAAAACAAGTAAGAATCAATGTAATATTTCCTTTTAAGTCAGATGTCAGGTGAAGACATAGAACGGCTCCCCCCCCAACCCCACTCAGTTCTAATATGTTCTGAATACAGCTCCTTGTAGCCGCAAGACTTCCATACTTGTAAGCCATCGAAAATGCAAAAAAGATTGTAACAGATCTCACACAGGCTATACTGACCTCCCTTCTAATACCCCATGATATGAATTGAGACACCTCACCTCATACACTACAGAGGCCTTACTAATGCCATATATTTCCATGAAATTAGCAGATTTTATAAGTTTCCATTTTGAAGGGCAGGTATTTATCTGCAGCTCTATTAACACGATTAACGTTATCCAGGCTTTATTCTTATTCAAGAATTTAAACCAACTTCAAATTTTGTTTAAGACAGACCCATGTTCAGTATTAACAAAATTTAACATTACTGTAAACCTAACAAATTGTTATGTATCTGGGGATACACACAGAAACATAAAAACCCAATTGGAATGGAAGTTTCATGGGGAAAAAGGGAACAGAATTCATGCTAGCAAACAACAGTCGGGGAAAGAGAAGATAATCCTGTGGCCTGCTCTCTTACCCAGTTTGAGAACTGGACAAGACGACATATGAAAAAGCTCCTGGACATTTCATAGACTTGCTTATCTGAGGCTCAACTGGGATAACAGATTTTATTTCAATAATTTATACAAATAAAAGTCAACAGGTTCTAAAGGGCACTTTAGCACTTTCAAGTCAGCCCACTGAATCTGTCTAGAAGCAAGTAAGACCAGCTTTGACAGGGTTGAATCTTTTGCATCGTTCAAGTACACTGCTCACCATCAATGTAATGGAAAGCTGGATATTTAATACTCTAGAAAAACAACATATAAAGAGTAAACAATGACTCAATAAAGGTGTGCTCCGAAAACTGTTCCAAACAGTCAGTGACATCAGCTACACAAGTGTCAGAAGCTTAACTTTTATTTCGATATTATTCCTATGCTGGTTCCTGGATAAGCAAAATGTATGCTGTAATAAACATATAACCACTTCTATATGTATTTACAATTCAGTTAACACTACAGTAGGGCAACTAAGAGCAAGAACAAAACCGGTTTTGCTTTACAGGCTTTCTCTACATCTGGATTAGTCAAAACCAAACAGCCAACGACCCCGGAAGTTATCCACAGGTCTCCACACAAGGCTGAGCAAAGATCTGCTGTTAGCCAACATTTCAATCAACATACCTTTGGTGATCGTGGGTCTGGAGGACGAGCATAAAGTTCATCTTCAGCCAGCTGAATTCCAGCAGGAACAGTTTCAGAGGGGCGTGTACCATTATAAAGATGGAATTTGCAGTGAGGATTTAAGGCCATTGCAAGAAGTTCAAGAAGAGGAAACCAATCTTGGGCCAGCTTGGCGACACAGAGTTCTACTAGGCGGTGAGTATTATTAATAATACATCTCTGTTAGGGACACAAAAAATTGTAATATGAAACTCTTACAATAAAGATAACATTTTTAAAACTTTTATTGCATTTAATTATTTCAAAGTACAGTATTCAAATTCAGACACAAGGAAATATACTGATTCACCAAAACATTTAAAGCACCCGACTAATATCATGTAGGTCCCTCCTTATGCTGCCAAAACAGCTCTGATGCATGGATTCCACAAGACCTCTGAACATGTCCTGTGGTATCAGGTACCAAGACATTAGCAGTAGATCCTTTAAGTCCTGCATGTCACAAGGTGGAGTCTTCATAGATCAGATTTGGTGTTCCAGCACATTCCATAGATGCCCAATCAGATTGAGATCTGGGGAATTTGGAGGCCAGGCAACATGTTCCTCAAACCATTCCAGAACAATTTTTGCAATGTGGCAGGGTGCATTATCCTGCTGAAAGAGGACACTGCCGTGAGGGAACACCACTGCCATGAAGAGGTGTATGTGATCTGCAGCAATCTCTAGGTATGTGGTACTTTTCTATGTAACATCCACATGAATGCCAGGAACCAAGGTTTTCCAGCAGAACTTTGCCTAGAGCATAACACTGCCTCCACCAGACTGCCTTCTTCCCATAGTGCATCTTGCTGCCATTTTTCCCCAGGTAAACGACTACATGAACCCGGCCATCCACCTGATCTCAAAGACAACATGATTTATCAGACCAGGCAATCTTCTTCCATTGCTACATGGTCCAATTCTGACACTCATGGCCCCTTTGTAGGCACCTTTGGTGGTGGACAGTGGTCATTGTGGGCACTCTTAACTGGTGTGCAGTTTGCGGCTATGCGGCCCCATACACAGCAAATTGATGCACTGTGTGTTCTGACAGATTTCTATCATGGCCAGCTTTAAGTATTTCACCAATATGAGGTACAGTAGCATTTCTGTGTGATCAGACCAGATGGGCTAGCCTTCACATCCCACATGCAACAATGAGCTTTGGGTGTTTGCAATCCTAATGCTGGTTCACCAGTTGGCATTCTTTGTGCCATTTTTGGTAGGTACTTACCACTGCATACCAGGAACACCCTGCAAGACTTGCCATTTTGGAGATTCTCTGATCCAGTTGTCTAACCATCACTATTTGGCCCTTGTCAAAGTTACTCAGAACATTTTGCTTGCCATTATTTCCTGCTTCCAACACATGAAATTCAAGAACTGATTGTTCACTTGCTGCCTAATACATCCCATTCCTTGACAAGTGCCACTGTAACAATATAATCAACACTATTCACTTCATCTGTCAGCAATTTTAATGATATGGCTGATCAGTATATATAGTAAAAAAGAAGGGAGTCTTTCAAGAGCCATATACTAATTTACAGAATCCTGAAATTCCTGACATATCATTACATAGCTATTCCAAACTTACATGGATCTCAAACTTCCAGCCACTCACTGCTTCATCGGTAAGGATTTTTGTGAAAGAGATTGTTAAACCATCTCGAAAAAATCGCTGACATGCTTCACTTTTTACATCAAGGCCTGTGTCAAAAAGAAATTCAGTTTTTATGGTCATGCCACTAAGAGTAAATCATTCAGAATTTGCTTCAAAAGAAAGCAGTTTTTAAATGTTTTATGACAGCAAGTCTTCAACATGCATCATACTTTAAATAAAATGCATAAAGGAAAGCTTATCTCTATATAAAAATTCTGTAGCCATGCACAACAATTATTTATTTGTTCGTTCGTTTGTTTGTTTGGTTTATTTGTTCGTTCGTTCATTCATTCATTCATTCATTCATTCATTCATTCATTCATTCATTCATTCATTCATTCATTCATTCATTCATTCATTTACTACCCATATGACATCCAAAGCCAGTTCTAACAACTGTATGGCATTATTCTACATTTATTTCTAGCTTGCAAAATAGTATCAAAGAACTCCAAAACTGTAATTGTTAAATGCTCAGAAAACTGGAAGTCTCTATTAAATGATCAGCTATACTAGACATAAGATTTAAACATGTGCACTCTGTGCACCATTTCCCATTTACACACCTGAAAACCTTTCAACTCAAACATCACTTCTTCACACTCAGCCTTCTTCCCCTCAAGGACATGTCATAGTCTATTTAGAATCTAACTCAGCTTCTATTCTCGTCCTTTTTGCATTAATTCTTTGCTACTGCATTATATCTTCTATCTGCATGAGCATGAATATCTTACATAAGAAATAAAGGGAGAGGTGGCTTAAAATCAAGTTTGACCATATTTAGTAACCTTATCCATTTTGACCCATGTTGGGCAAAGCCTGCAAAATTTAATAAAAGGGAAATTTTTCTGAAGAAATTTTCTCAGAATCACCACTGATAAATGTTAACTACTCGGAGACAATTATTATTAATAAGGAGTATTGTGTGATACAGCATGAAGTAGAATATTTTCCAGTGCTTAATTTTCTATTTCATTTCAAAGAAATATTTCATAAGAATAAATAATCATACTGGTAACAATGAATGGCTGCCTATATAACAGAGGCTTGGCACTTTCAATGTTACGTTAGCCAGTAAAATCTTCCCTATATTTTTGAGTAAGAATTAAGTCAAACCCAGCTGAGTCATATCCTAGCTGTTATGAAAATAATGTCTTTCAAGTAATTACCCTAGGAAATGTATGTGAGAGCACATATGTTATTTACTGAATAGTAAACTGGATGCAAGCAGTGGCATTTAAAATAAAACCACAAATACAAATAATGCTCCAAAACAGTGACATTATAAAATTCCCTTTTGGATATGCAGGTCAAATCAAAACAGATTAATTTTCTGAAGCAAATACAAACCAAACATGCTAAATCAGATCACACCATAAATAAGGCAGCAGAACATGTTCCACAAAATGTATACCACTCAGTTAAAGTAGTGCCTTGACTTATGAACGTCTTGACACATGACCATTTCAAGTTACGACCAGCTCCGGACGCAAAATTTTGCTTCTACTTGTGACCAGAGCTTCAAGTTACAACCAGAAAAAAGGAAGGGGAAAAAGGCGGGGAATTCAAATTGATAACTGTTGGTGGCGAAGTGGCTGCTTCTTTGTAGCTCTTTCACCCCAGCGGTTAGAGAGTGTACGTTCGGAGGAGGCTTTGGACTGCCTGGTAAGGTGCTGCTTTCCACTTTTTAAAAACTGTTCTGGGGGGTTTTGCAGTGTGGTTTTGAACTGGGTGGTGGGATTATCTTTCCAAGATGGGTCTTGCAGTCTTTGTTTGCTTTTTGGGTCCCCCCCCATTTCCGATGGGTCTTGCAGGGTTTGTTTGCTTTTTGCTTTGCTTTCCCCCCCAATTCTGAAGGGTCTTGCACGGTTTGTTTGCTTTTTGCTTTGTTTTTTTTTCCATTTCCGAAGTGTCTTGCACAGCTTGTTTGCTTTCTACTTTCCTTTTTTTGCATTTCCGAAGGGTCTTGCACAGTCTGCTTTTCTTTTTTCCCCCCTCCTTCAGCCGGAAGAGATTAATTGCGTTTCCGAAGGGTCTTGCACAGTTTGTTTGTTTCCCCCCGCCCCTGTTTCGGCCAGAATGGATTAATCGTGTTTCTGATGGGTCTTGTAGTGGTTTTTGTGAGGTTTTTTGGTGATTTTTTTCCTTCGGCAGGAACAGATTAATTGCATTTCAATGCATTCCTATGGGAAATGGTGCTTCGACTTACAACCATTTCGAGTTACGACCGGAGTTCCGGAACCAATTAAGTTCATAAGTCAAGGCACCACTGTATTGTTTTACAGATGCCAATACTCCAATCCTCTCTAGAGGCATTCTGAGCATGCAACTCCTCTTCATATTTCATGTAATTGCCCTAAAAACAACCCTCAATTATAATGTTGAAGTAGAGTAGTCAATAGATACTTTTTTTCTTGTAAGCTAGCCGAGTGGGTAAACATTTTATCACAGGAATGTGACATCACAACTAATCTCATTCACAATCATAAACTATCCAGCACTTGGGGAGTTTGGAGCTTGCTATGTGTTGCCATCTGTAACAGCATTAAAATGGCCAGTTGGATTTCTCTGAAGCCAGATGTTGACTTCATAACATTAATTACCATTTGTGTGGAGAACTTCCTAGGCGTATCCTACTTTCCAGGGTCCCACTAGTTTGGTTAAACAGTTTTTTGTTTGTTTTTTTGGCAGGCTGCAGCAAGCCTGGTTCTGCTGAGCAGCAAGATGAACCTCTTTCTGTATCCTTGGTATCAGAATTATTGGTAATGGGGGTTTGTTAGAGATACAACTAACTGTATCAACCTGTTTATCTGAATTAATTCTTGATATATTTTATTTCCACAAAGTTTGTAACTCTGTCCCTTGCATTTGCTTTTCATGTTTTTTATTTTCTTTACTTTTCCAGAAATTCCTCCTTTTATCAATTTATTCTATTCCATATTTGTCCCAGAAAAGCATGCTTGCATTAGGGATCAGCTACTTGGCATTCATACAGTGCTAAATAATAATTAAAGCATTTATTTCACATAATACCATTCTTTCCCGCATCAATTCAAGTTATGTCATGATTAGAGATAGGGACAAATTTAAAAAATGGTGATTCATTTTGATTCGTTATTCATCAAGGTTAACAGATCAACAAATAGAAATACAAGAATATTCTTTGACAAATTGATTCAACCACTCGTCTGCATTTTAAACAGCTGTAACACTGGCCCCCAATCACCTAGACACCAAATTTGCAGGGAAGCTTCCTCAGACGGTTTTCTACAACCCCTGAAATATCGGTGAGCATTGGATCACGGACCCCCGAGTTATATAGTCACAAAGAGGACCCTCCAGGAAAGTTCTCCCCAGATATAGACTCCAGAATCACTACGGAGCTTCCCATTTCTTTCCCCAACACGCCTGCCAACTTTGGTGAAGATTGGATATTGGACATCCGAGTTATTCACCCACAAATTGGGTCCCCCAGGAGAGTTTACCACACGGCACAGAAGCCCATTCTGCCTACCAGCCGTCGATCGGCTGATCAGAAGCCGAAAGGCAGCCCCACCACCACAGCCAGCCACCCCAACAGCCTACCTCCCACACCCCTTCCTTTCCCTACCTTAGCCCCCACCCCACTCCCACCAACACCCCCTTACCTTAATAGCTGCTGCCAAGGTCTCCATCAGGCATTCGCAGCCACAGCGTGTAAAAAGGGAGATGGCTGCCCTTTTCAAAGATGGCAGCTGTGGCTTCATTTAGGGTAGGAAAGCTGCAGCTGACATCTTTGCAAAGGGCAGCCTGGATTCCCTTAAGGCAGGTTAAGGGAATCCAGGTTGCCCTTTGCAAAGATGTCAGCTGCAGCTTCCCTACCCTACATGATGCCACAGCTGCCATCTTTGCAAAGGGCAGCCAGTCTCCATTTTTACATGCATGGCTCCGAGGCCAGGAGACCTCGGCAGCAGCAGTTAAGGTAAGAGGATGTTGGTGAGAGTGGTGTGGCGTGGGGCCTAAGGTAGGGAAAGGAAGGAGGGGAGGCTGTGTGGGGTGGTGGCTGCCTTTCTGCCACCGATCCATTGATCGGCAGCCAGTAGGCAGAATTGTGTTTGTTTGTTTGTTTAATATGAAGGACGAATAAAAATGGGTAAATATTCATTCCTTCATATTTGTGGGGGTCTTTGGAACTCACAAATACGGATTGACAAATATTTAACAAATCGGCTATATTCGTCGGAAAAAGCAATCCGTTTTTATATTCGTCCCCATCTCTAGTCATGATCACTGAATGTAGCCATTATCCAAGCATTGAAGATGGTATCAGCAGACTCATTTGGAGGGGCACAAACAACGTAAGAACTCCTAAGGGGAAAACACATTTGAAACAGCTCAGTGATAACTCAGTCACAGGAAATGTTGACAAAAGGGAAGTCCTAACAAAAGAAAGGAATTGGGAGGAACTGAGCATCAAGTGTCTATGGGAGAACAATTAAAACCAGTTGAAGAGTGTCTGAACAAGGAAGAAACAACAGATTAATATAAAAAGAGTAAATATAATTATCTAGATAAATTATCTTCTGGCTAGCTATTTTAAAGTTATCAAGGATGGAAGTGGCAGCTCCCTACTAATATCAAGGGGAAAAACTGAAGACTTTAACATAGTTGGGAATGAGCACAATTGTGTTCATCTCACCCACCTCTAAAAAACCTAAATGGAGACAACATCTGAAGTGACTAGCTCTCTGAACAACAACATAATTATTATCTTTTTGCAGATCCCTTGTTTTGTTGTGATTCTTATAAGCTTTCTCATAAGCGTCACTATGGATCTCCCCTATTGCTGATGGATTTTCATGGGAACGACTATACAAAGCAAATTAGTGAATTCCTTGCAAGTGGAAACAATATGCTCCAAGAATATCTGAAATAATAAAATGCATTCATTTACATATGTTCTTTATCCAACCAGAAGAAAATATACTGATAAATTGACATATACTTCTCCCTTAAACAACACTGAGGTTAGGGTGCCAGACCTCTAATACAGTTCAAAAACCTTGTATAATTCTTATGTCCCAAAAATAACTACAAAGCACAAAGAGCTGATTAACACAGAAACACAAACACACCTCATTCAGCATGTGTCACTCTCCTGGCATTCCCTAACACCCTACCTGGCCACCATGACAGGAGAGAGGGCTGGCCAGGCCGCTGCACTGCAAGCAACAGGGCCCTAGGTAAACCCTAGACCTAACTTTCTCAGGCAGTTTCCTGGAGATGAATAGCAGCACAGTATTTACTGAATATGCATGCACGCGCACACGCGCACACACACACATTAATTCAAAGTATTTACATACTCCAATCGCTGAATGCTATGTACTTTGCAGCAGAATCCCTTATGTGCAAAAGGCAATAAAAGTAGCAGAGACATAACAAGGTGCTATATTTTATTATTATAGATGTTTTTCAAAAGCTTCATTTTCAACATACCTTTTTTACTAAGCTCAATAGCAGCTTCTAGAAGAACTTCTAATTCCCCTTTAGGCAACACAGGAACAACCCATCGAGGTCTAAGAAAATATTGCAATGTTATTTAAAAATCTAAAACATTCCACATTCATTTGGAAAAAGATGAACTAGTTTGAATTGCATATTAAGGCACTGAGTGAGAAAAATCTACCATGCTTATTTCTTCAAAGTTCTTTGAACATCAGCATTTCATATTCTGACTTTTTAAAATCCTACAATAAAGGTAGCTAAAGTGCCAGTAGATATTAATTAAGCAATTTATATCCTCCTATAATTAGGAAGGAAGGAAGGAAGGAAGGAAGGAGACCTTTAAAGACATTACCTGTTAATCATGTCATCCAATTTGGCCAGGTCAGTGTGTGGAAATGCAGGCTCTTCATCTTCAAGTTGTGGTGGTGCATCACCTTGACCCTGTTCATCAGGGGGGGTAGCTGGGGAATTCTCATTTGAAGAATCAGGTGACGAAGTCTGAATCAGAAGTCACATACAGTACTTTACTTAAGTGAATCCATCAAATCCAGTAATTCTTGACTGTGTATAAAGAT
This sequence comes from Pogona vitticeps, assembly GCF_051106095.1. Classification (NCBI taxonomy): domain Eukaryota; kingdom Metazoa; phylum Chordata; class Lepidosauria; order Squamata; family Agamidae; genus Pogona; species Pogona vitticeps. The sequence goes on along the minus strand of NC_135785.1, from coordinate 195,953,453 downwards.
AGCTACACTATGTACTTCTAACCAGTCAAAATTTGTATTCCACACTAATATCTTCTATTTTTTCTGTGTAATATTCCTAGTTCTTGTTTCTTCATGCTACCCATTTTTTAGTTAAGCAGAGATGGTACAACTTCATAAAATTTTGATGTTTCTTTCTAATAAACATTAACCTGCTTCTTCCTTCTTGTTCCACTTTTTAAAGATGCATTTGCCTCCTTGCTCCTATGCCATCAAACATAAGAGATTCACAATTTATAGCAGGTTCTCTGACATTCCAGGTTTGTGTTTTTAGATTATAATTAGAAGTGCACAGAAGTGCACCTCTTGTATTGCATGACCAGTCAAAACAACATTGTATAAACAATTACTGATATAAGGGGACATTCCAAAGAAGACATTATAACCACTGAATTGGTTCTTCAATCAGGACCACATTTGGAAGAGTAGTAGCAGACAGTACTGGCTTGCTCTATGCCAAATTTGGAGAAGTCTGGACTAATAGTTTTAATCTTCTCTTTTAAAGATTCACCTCCACGTATCCATTTTGGTATGTTTTTGCAGTATATAGCAATTTCTGTAGTTGTTACGGTTGTTGTGGGTTTTTTGGGCTCTTTGGCTGTGTTCTGAAGGTTATTCTTCCTAACGTTTCGCCAGTCTCTGTGGCCGGCATCTTCAGAGGACAGCACTGTCCTCTGAAGATGCCGGCCACAGAGACTGGCGCCGGCCACAGAAACTGGTGAAACGTTAGGAAAAACACCTTTCAGAACACAGTCAAAGAGTCCAAAAAACCCACAACAACCATCAGATGCTGGCTGTGAAAACCTCCACGAATAAATTTCTATAGTTGTTTTTCAAATGCCTACCACTGCTTCCTGAGAAAAAAAAATGACTCTTACTACATGCCTTTTTTTATCTGAAGTTGATTCACCTTGTCATTTAGAGACGCATGAACTTAAATATGCTTGTTTTATATAAAAAATCTTTCATATTATGGCTATATTGCTTATTGAAGTATTCCACAGTAAATAGGCTAGTTATTTTTTTAAATTTTTTTTACATTGTTTAATGTGTTTTAATTTTTGTAAGCCGCCCTGAGTAGACGTTGTCTAGAGGGGCGGGGTAAAAATTGAATGAATGAATGAATGAATGAATGAATGAATGAATGAATGAATAAATAAATAAATAAATAAACTATCCAAACTTCTTGCTCTACCTTCAGGAAACAAATGAGTCTAATTGTGATGATAGAAGATCAGAATTTCAGTATTATCACAGAAATAATTAACACATAGTGAGTGAGGTGAGTGAGAGAGGAAGAAAATGGATTAATGGAGAGACATGGAGAGAGAAATCACAAAGAATTGGGGAGACAAAGAGAGTGAGAGAAAGAGAGCCAGAAAGAGACTGAAGAGCCAGGAAGAGAGCCAGAGAGGAAGGAGTCATGAGGGAGGAAGCAAGATGATCACTCGCAGAGCCGGAATCCAGAAACATCTGGGATGCTTCTGAACCCAGAAGCATCCTTTTCTTCAGCTGAACATACATAAGCAGCAAAAACACTTTCACTGTGATTCTGTATGAGCTCCCTCCAAAGAAAACTCTACTGAATTTAGTGGGATTTCTTTCTAGATAAAACTCTCTAGTTTATGAATGTAAGGTAGAATCTTCTGGAAGCACTCCTCTTTTGCACCTTTTTGTCGCAAATACCTCATGAAAATAAGCCCTGTGGCACAGTTGTTAATTTGTAGTACCGCAGTCAAAGACTCTGCTCGCGATCAGAGTTCGATCCTCAGTTCAGGAAGCCTGTTCAGGGTTGTCTCTGCAGAGAGTGCTTCAACCATTATGGGGTGGTATATAAGCATATTTTGCTTTATAGGGGCATTTGGGTGACATAGCAGACTGTATCTTTCTTTTTCATTAGCTGTTTTCTCCCACCTTCTTCATGACCCAAAGAAAGATTCATTTACCACTTCTCATCATCTCATTTTAATTTTCTTTTATTTCAAAACTGTTAACATTTCTTTTGAGGGAGGGTTATAGGGAAGGTTTTCCTATCAAATGTGTGTTCTAAATAAATCTAAGTAACAATTCTACTTCAGGCTCAGTCTACTGGGAATACCACTGCAGCCTTATTTTGGCAAAAACAGGGATCTCCTAACAGAACTTTTTCACGGATAATTAATATCCCAAATGAAAAACTATAATACTCTTTTGTGTACATAATTCAAAAGGCCAGAAAAGTGTCCAACAATTGGATTGGATTGTGCCCCCAAGCAATATATACCAATAAACACCCAAAGAAGGCCAAACTGGCCTCATTTTTGCTGTCCTTCTGCAAGCAGGCAAAGCTTCAGGCAAGCTCTCCTTCAGTGACTGGCTACCTGAGTGCGATTTTTAGATGGACAGTTATGCATTATTGCTTTGACTGGGTTTTTAGTACTACTTATATTTATCATTTCTCAGAGTGATCAAGAGTTCTGTGCAACCTTACACATTTAATAACAAAGTGCCACCCACCACATAGGAAACTTTTTGTAAAAGCTCTGACTCATGTAACTGGGCAATCATCTTACATTCCAAACATGCTCCAAGGTGAAAGAAAAAGCCACTTTTTGTGACCAAGTTCCTCTTTAAGTACTGCTTGGAGCAAGAGGAGGAAAAAGATGTTCTAGTTTCCTGGCAAGATTTACATTAGGCACATTGTTTTCTGTACCTCCTACAGTTCTCAGCCTTCAGACTACAGTATTGTCTTAACAAAGAGAAAAAAGAATGAGATGAAAGGAGAGAAGATAGACTTGATAATCTTCCCACTCTTTGGAGCAATATATTCACCATATGGTACACAAATTCAACTTCAAATCCTATCCTACTCTGAAAAGAAAGCTCTCTCTAAGGGACATCTGCAAATCTTCCTTGGCTGAAGGAAGATAATCTTACATCTTCCCCACACTAGAGGGCAACTTTTGGTTACCAAGACCAGTCAAAATTTGTAGACTGTGAGTCAGAGAACCTTAAACCACCATAATGCATATTAAATTAAAACCTCTCGTACTTTAAGAGATTTGTAACCAGCAATGTCTTTCTTCTAGAAGAACCAGTATTTTAACACAGACGTGAGAGCTGAAGCACATTGGTTTTATGAACTAGTTAATAATAATTAATGATATCTACATTCAGCTAGAAGAACCTACAATTTGATTCCTGTATTTGATTACCTGATTCTGCTGGAGAGGAGGCTGGGACTGTCCATCAGGAGCCTGGCCCTGGCTATCATTCCCTCCTACTGGAGAGCCACGGGTCGTGGCTGTCATACTCGAAACAGGGCAGATTTTTGCAATTTTGTCTGCTTATGTAGTTGTTGAGAGAGAAAAACTTATAGTCCGCTTAATAAAGTTGAAGTACCAGCATATATCTGTTTTAAAAATCTCCAACTCAAGAACAGGCCATTTTGCAGAGACCATTGCATAACCTGAAAGAGAGGTATTCAAGACAAAATATTAGGTTGATTTTTTTAAACCTAATCTTGGTGTTGTATATACAAATGAAAGCATATTCATTTCAAAAATCAGCCTTATAAATCCATCACTTCTTCATTTATGTTCTGAGCAACACAACTCTATAAAAGGTAAACTCTGAGGCTAATGTAGCTTACAAATTTCCAGTTATTGTACTCTTCTCTCAGGATAACCAGCCTTCCTGAAGCTTAGAAAAAACATGTACAAAATTCCAGCAGGATTATTCAAGTATAGAATAGCAATACAATTCATCTCTCTCCTTAAGATCCTTAACCTCATTTCAGAGCTATAAGCAATAAAAATAAATTAAAATTGAGTATTTAACATGAAAATACAAATTTTGCACACATAAAAAGGAAAGTGACTTCATGAATTAGTGGCAGGAACTGATGCACCAAGGTAAAATACGTAAACTAATTTAAACACCAAGTTTTATCTGTAACTTGAAAAAGAAAAATACCGTATTCTTCCATGTATAAGACTATAAATTTGACTAAAGTCTTTAGACTAAAAATTGAGGATCGTCTTATACACAGAGGTAAGCTGAAGAGAGAAAAAACCAAGTGGAGGGGAAAGCAGGGATCAAAGTGATCCTGCAGGGCTTTGACCCCTAATTTCCCCTCTGCTTACTAAGTCCCATGGGGGCTTAGCAAGTGTAGGGGGAAAGGATCAAAGCAATGCCATGGCTGTATAAGGGGGAAAGGGATCAAAACTATCATGGAGTCGCAGTCACTGCAGGGATAAAAGCAATCCTGCAGTGCTTTAATCCCTTTTCCCCTACACTTGCTAAGCCCCACTTAGATTTCTTAATTTTGGTTTAGAAAAGTGGAGGGCGTCTCATACACAGAAAAATGTGGTACTTCTAAAAATAGGTGTTTATAGTATTTATATTTTATTTTTCTGTAAGTACATATTCACTGTCTTAAGTATTCTGTTCGCCCAATTACAAGCTGTTCCTTTACGTCTTCAATATAAAAATGATATTTTAATGGCAGGAAACTTTACTAATAATTGGTAAAACTATATTTGAATTAATAATTTTATTTCAGGAGCACAAGACCTTCACTTTTCAGCAAATAATTTAACCATGTTACAGTTATTAACCAAAAACACTTCTGTTTATCTGATACCAGTTACACAGCTATCCCATAAGAAAGTGCCATAATCAAAAATTTATCTTAAATTAAGAGTCACTATGCTGGACAATAAAGCAAAACTGAAAATCACTCCATGTAACAGCATGGAGGTTCATAAAGTTGTCCATAACACTCTCACTTCTCATGTGCCAATCCAATTTTTCACTTCTTGCTTTTCTCTAACCATAACTTACAATGACATTAGAAATCAGGAAACCTCTATTATTGCTAACCATGATTATCTCCAACTATGGTTTGAAATGGGTTTGCCTGCTTTGAATGTTGTACTAAGCCATAAATAGATGTAACAAGGAAGCCCACCCAGACCTGCCTGATCGTCAAAAACCATCACTCTGAGAGACGGAAGCATGATGTCATCTGAACCTGGCCATAAATGGAGCAACATGTCATTCAAACACAAATATTCTTGTCATTCATAATCAAGACTGACATTGTACACAGCAAAAATCAGAATGGCCAATGTCAAAACTCCACTCAATTATTGTTTAATTTACTAAATGTATCCTCCCATCTTTCTGCCAACAAACAACACTAAAAACAAATACTAGTAAAATCAAATTTACAATAAATTGAAAACATGTCAATCAAAGAAAAAAAACAAGGGCCAACCAATCAAAACCAGTTTCTGAAATAACTCAATGTTGATTCCAAAAGCCTCTTAGCAAGAATGTCTTTGTCTGCTAACAGAAAACTAAGAGGGTGAAAACTAGCCTAACCTCCCATAACATGGCGCTCCAGAGCCTGGCAGCAGCCACAGAAAAACTAACCCTTCAAGATCTTGATACTTGGACAAATATACATATAATACTGTATTTCCTTTTATGCATCCAAAATTAAACCAGCAGCCAGAAAAGTTATCTTAACAAGAAATAGGTTCCCTGCAACTGTCCCTGGTCAATATAATGGCTACACTATTCTGGATCAACTACAATGTTTCCCCGAAAATAAGACAGGGTCTTATATTAATTTTTGCTCCAAAAAACACATTAGGACTTATTTTCAGGGGATGTTTTATTTTTTTTAAATGTACAACAATCTACATTTATTCAAATACAGTCATGTCATCTTCTCGTTGCTGCACAATGGTGGAGGGTGGGGTTTCACTTAACTGGGGCTTATTTTGGGGGTAGGGCTTACATTACAAGCATCCTGAAAAATCATACTAGGGCTTATTTTCAGGTTAGGTCTTATTTTTGGGAAAACAGGGTACAGTGGGGGCTTGACTTGAGAACTTAATCCGTATTGGAAGGCGGTTCTCAAGTCAAAAAGTTCTCAGGTCAAATCTGCATTTCCCATAGGAATGCATTGAAAACCATTTGATCCGTATCTGCTCTTTTCCGTCCATAGAAACTAATGGGAAGCTGATATTCTGCCTTCGACCACTAGAGGGGGATATTTTGTTTCTTTTTTTTCTTAGGTCAAGAAAGGTTCAGGGAAGGCAGGGAAAATACAGTCCAGGCAGTACAGTACCAGGCAGTCCGAAGACTGTCTCCCAATCCACTCTCTAAACACTGGGAGGAGTGAGGAAGCAGACAGGCACCCTTTTCACTGGCCAACAGTTAACTGAAAGTTCAAATTTTGCACTTTCCCTGCCTACCACGTGGTTTTTTTTCAGTTCTTAACTCAAATCTAAGTATGTAAGTCAAGTCAATATTTTCCTATGAGAGTGGTTCTTAAGTCAAAATGTTCTTAACTCAAGCCGTTCTTAAGTCAAGACCCCACTGTAGTTTCTCAACAGTGTTCATAGGCAGCCCTATATAGAGGAAGGATGTAACAATATTTGTTTCAATTTTGTTTCATTTTTCAGAATCCCAACAGCATTCTTGTTCATTCCACTTTCATACTGTACTAGCTTGCAAGTCTTTTTTAATTCCCAGAAAAAATCATGTGTACCTGCACTTCCTTTTACAAAATTTACATATTTTCCACTGTTTGTTTAGAGTTGATAAGTACATATGGTAGGTTTGTAGCCACTTACAAGCTTGAGATAAACTTGATGCTGTTTCTACCTGGTGACAGAAAACTGAAAGATACACCTGTTCCTTCATTAGTAATTTCACATACCACAAACTATATTAATCTGGAAAAGTTTTTTTATTATAATTATTTTAAATCAGGAGAGCACATTAAACCCATGTGAATGAGATGTAATCATGATCATGTGTCATCATGGCCAGAGCAGATGCCTCTACAAATGGGCCTAACGCTTGAGCCTTATCATGAAGATTCACACAAGAAACTAGGAGCACACCCAAACACAAATCTGTCTTTAAGAAGAACATGACCCCGCCCATAATAGGGCAGTGGACAAAACAGAAATCTGAGGGGCAAGACAGAGCAAACAGTCATGCCATCACCTTCTGAGCTTATACATCCAGAAAGGTCTGGAGCCAAGTGCATTCAAGTCCAATGCCAGAAATAAACCTCAGAATGAGACCATGAACAGTGCTATCAAAAGCCCTAGAGAGATCCAGCACAACTCAGATACACTCCTCTTATCCACTTCCCAGTGCAGATTGTTCACTAATGTGACCAAAGCCATTCCTCTCGCATTTGAAAAAGTATACTTTTTCAAGTATACTGGTAAAAATTCTGTTGTTTAGTACAGTAAACTCCACTAGAACAAGCTCAATGCATTAATAGGGATCTGATGAGTGCACTCCTCTGTAGGTTCCACTAATTCAAATGAGTCTACTCTAACTGTGGCTTACTTTACTAAAACACAGTGGGAATAGGGCCATCGGAATCAACTGAACTTACGGAGTTGACTTAGTAAATCCCCACTGCTTCAAAAGTGTAAAGCGAATAATAATTTAGTGTCATTTACTATGCTACGCAACAAGATTTTGACCACTGTCTGATCAGCCAGAGATATTTGCAATACTGAACCCTACAACTCTAAAACGACAGGCATGGTACTTCTGCACAATGATTCCAGGGAAATAAGTTTTACAAAGGCTTCATGCCAATCATCAACTAAGACCCAGAATCTGTACCACAACCTGTTAAAATCCACAGCATACTATTTATCTTTTAAAAGACATAAAGAATTCACAGGCTATTGTCCAGCAACAATAAATGACAGGACACCATAGGAACATACTCAACAAACGTAAACAATGATACTTAAAACCAAGGAAATCAGCAACTACGTTGCTCTGATTAATAATGCAAAATCAGACATTTTAAACTAAAATGGCTAAAGCAAAGTCCCACAAATGTCACTGGTCTCCCAAATGTCAAGACCTATTGCCAACATAGCCAACTGTGAGAAATACAGTGGTGCCTCGCTTAGCGATCACTCAGTTGAACGATGAAATCGCTTAGCGATGGGGTTTTGGCCAGCGCCAGAGCGATCGCTTAGCAATGGCCCCTATGGGGGGAAATCGCTTTGCGATGATCACGGGGAAGCGATCGTGGCAAAGCAACCCTTTTTGCACAGCTGATCGGCAGTTCCAAAATGGTCACCAGCTGTTTTGTCTCGCTTTAGAGGCACCGAAAATGGCCGCCCCTATGGAGGATCTTCGCATAAGGTCAGTTTTTAAGCCCATAGGAACGCATTAAACACGTTTTAATGTGTTTCTATGGGCTTTTTAAAATCGCTTAGTGATTAAATCACTTAGCAACGTTTTTCCTGGAACGGATTAATGTCGCTAAGCGAGGCACCACTGTACTGGGAACGGCAGCCCAATAACATTCAGAGGTCCACACTTTCCACATCATTCTTTATACCTAGAAGAACAATGCAAGCTTAACAGTCATATATTATTACTCCAAGAGCCTCTCATTTCATTTAGACCTATTTTAATTTTGCTTTGAGGAGATGAAACAAAAAGTGTAAAGCAAATAATATCCAGAAAAAAACTCTTTCTTCTAAACCATAGCTTGGGAATCATGTACACTGATCAAGGCCTTTAACTGATTCTACTGCTCTTCCGTCCATCCAAACACCTTACTCACTCACTTAATAAGGAAGGCTGTGCTACAGTTTTAGCTAGAAGAATTGTACTAGCTACAGTTAGTGGGATACATAGTGCATCCAACATCTAGAAAACTACTGTATATTTTGTCCAGCACAACCTTAATGCTATATTGACTGAAATCCTGTTGCTTAGCAATGGTAAATTGCATTAGAATGGGCCCACTGAATCAATAGGGATATAGTAAATTAAATTCTCCACAAGTTTAATTGGTTCAAATGGCACTAAATTTAATTCCGGTTGAATTTAAAATGCTACTGAAATTCAGCAGTGCAATTTGCCACCACATTCAGTCACAAACCACCAGCAGTCCTGTGGTCTCCTCTTTGAAAGGAAGATTTCAAAGGCTACATTAACAGAAGTGTAGTTTCCAAATCTCATGAGGTGCTAATTCCTCTTCATTCAGCACAGTTTAGGCTTCATCTTGGGTAGTGTCCTGTTCTGGACACCACGCTTCAAGAAGGATGCCGACAAATTGGAACAAGTTCAGAGGGTAACAAGGATGATCAGGGGGCTGGAAAACAAGCCTTATGAGGAAAGACTGAAAGAACTGGGCATGTTTAGCCTTGAGGAAAGAAGACTGAGGGGAGATATGATAGCACTTTTCAAACACATGAAAGGTTGTCATACATAGGACATACATACATGTCATACATGTCATACATGTCCCTTCTAAATTATTCCAGAGTGCAGGACACGGGAAAATGGGCTCAAGTTACAGGAAGCCAGATTTCAATTGATTATCAGGAAAAACTTCCTAACTGTTAGAGCAGTGAGACAATGGAACCAATTACCACAAGAGGTGATGAGTGCTCCAATACTGGACACATTCAAAAGAAACTTAAGACAACCACCTGACAGATATCCTTTGATTTTTATTCCTGCACTGAGCAGGGGGTTGGACTTAATGGCCTTAGAAGCCCCTTCGAATTTCACTATTCTATGATTCTTATAATTAATTGCTTTCTGGTAATGAAATGAAATGGATTGTTTAATCAAATGTAGGATCTTGATTGTTTATGTTCCATTTGTTTTCCCTTCACATCATTACACTTTCTTCTATAATCCTTCTGTATGTTCTGCTCTTGCCTCTCTTGAATCCCCAATCATGTTGGGGATTGCCAATCTTTCCGCAGCATTGTGTCTAGTAGCCTACTGAAGCTTACTGGAATCACTGTCACTTCTGCTATTCCTGCTACTAAAGACTAGGATACAGTAGTCCCCGCATAGCAAGGTTAATCGGTTCCGGATTAACCTTCGCTATGCGAAAACATCGCTGTACGGGGCAGGAAAAGCCTATTGGAACGCATTAAACTTAGTTTAATGCATTCCAATAGGCGCCAAAACTTACCCCTCCAGCGATGTTTTCGCGGTCCGGCGGCCATTTTGGAGCCGCCGATCAGCTGATCGGCGGCTCCAAAATGGCCGCCGGATGACCAGAAATGGCCCCCTATCAGTGTTTTCGCGCCCTCCCCTTGCTTACCGAGGTCGCGAAAACGCTGCGGGGGGGCATTTCGGGTCATCCGCGGCCATTAAAATGGCTGGGGACGACCCAAAATGCCCCCCCGCAGCGTTTTCGCGACCTCGGTAAGCAAGGGGAGGGTGCGAAAACACTGATAGGGGGCCATTTCGGGTCATCCGGCGGCCATTTTGGAGCCGCCAATCAGCTGTTCGGCGGTTCCAAAATGGCCGCCGGACGCCCCAATCGTCGCAAAGTGAGTGCGGTGATTGGGGCAGCTCCGTATAGCGATCCCCAAAAAGGGATCGCTATACGGATTCTTCGTTATACAGTGCGCTCGCTAAGCGAGGCACCACTGTACTCAGTTGTCCTAGCAACTTATCAAATTTGTGATACCATATTTTCTGCGTATAAGACACTCCATGTATAACACACCCACCCTAATTTTGATCCTTTTGAGTCCGAGTGCCTAAATCAGTGGGCACCCTCCGGGTTGGTGCGTCATCTGGAGGGCAGCCAGGGGACACCTTTTCCCCCCTCCTCAACTACAGGCAGGGTCTTTGCCCGTGCTTCCTGTGCTGCACTGCACCCCGCTCACTTGCTCTCCTACGGTGCCAGTCACAGTCAATGCACAGTAGTGATTTTGCGCTGAGGGGCAGCCGGGCACAGTTCCTCCTTTGCACTTCCTGCTGTTGCTGTCGCCACCTGATCACCGCCTCTAGTGCCACTCGCAGGCTTCCTTCAGGCAAGGGATAAGGTGACAGTGTGAGCTCAAGCTGAGTCCTGGCAGCGAGCAGTGCTGCGCCCTGCACTGGGCTAGCATGGGCAGCAGTATCGGCTTGGCTCACATGCCCACAGAGAGGGCTCTGCGTGCCAGCTGTGGCATGCATACCATAGGTTCAGCTTATTTCAGTGTATAAGATTACCCTCATTTTTGTCTATTTTAGGAAAAAGTAGCATTTTATACACAGAAAAATACAGTACATATTATTTCACTGTAATAATTTTTTAAAATATGTTTAAAATGGATTTAAAGATTTCCTCTTAATTTAGTTTAATCACTGCATCAGGTAGAGTGGTTAAACTGCAGCACTGCAACCAAGACTCTGCTTACAAACCAAGTTCAATTTCTATCTATCTACCTATCTATCTATCTATCTATCTATCTATCTATCTATCTATCTATCTATCTATCTATCTATCTATCTATCTATCTATCTAGCTATCTAGCTAGCTAGCTAGCTAGCTAGCTAGCTAGCTAGCTAGCTAGCTAGCTATCATATTTTGTCCTGCTTTTTCCCCTAAAAGGACCCAAGGCAGACTACTTCATTAAAAAGGCAATATTTAAAAGCAAAACACAATAAGTATATGAATATTACAAGAGAGAATTAAACAAATATTACATTTAAAATGACAAATAAAATCAATACTAAAAACACATTTAAAAGCAACAGAGCAGAACAATCCATTTAAAAAAAAACTGCTCTCAGACTGCCAGTCACTAAGAGAAAGCCTGTTTGAAGTGAAAGGTCTTTGCCTACCTACGAAAATACTGTACAGCAAAGATGAGGCCAGTCTGGCTTCTTGTGGGATAGGATTCCAGAGTCTGGAAGCAGCAACAGAGAAGGCCTTCTGTCAATGCTCCCTCTAAGCTGCAACCAGTGTTGTTACCCGTTTGGTTCTATTTGCAGCCAGAACCCTACAAATTTGGGCTGGGCTCATTGCCCAGCACTGGCAGAAAATGAAAGGGAACATTACTCTCTCCCTATGGGGGTGGTGGGACCAAGAGAAAGGCCTCTCCTGAGATTTTAACAGCCAGGCAGGTTCATAAAGGGAGACAGCGTTTTTGAGATATTTACAGTGGGGTCTTGACTTGAGAACTTAATCCGTATTGGAAGGCGGTTCTCAAGTCAAAAAGTCTGTAGGTCAAGTCTCCATTGACCTACAGTGCATTGAAAACCGATTAATCCCGTAACAGGCCGTTTTTGTTCCCTTTTGGTTTTTTTCTGGTCTGTAAGTCAATTTTCAGGCTGCAAGTCAAACCTAAATTTTGCGGCTAGAGAAGTCTGTAACTCAAAAAGTCTGTAAGTCAAGCCGTCTGTAAGTCAAGGGTCCACTGTATTTTATTTATTTATTTATTTATTTTATATCCCACCTATCTGGTCGGATCAGGACCACTCTAGGCGGCTATATTTCAGGGTTTACAGGTTAAAACCAGCACTTTGAATTGTGCCTGGAAACGGACTGGCAGCAAGTGAAACTGCTGTAACCAGCCCCAGTTAGCAATCTGACTGTGGTATTCGGGTTCAAGTAGACGGCTCTAAGTTGACTCAGCCTTCCATTCTTCTGAGGACAGTAAACTAAGTACAGTACCCAGCTCACTGGGGAGGCGGGGGGGGGATGAGTAGTCTGAACAATTATATTGTAAACCACCCAGAGTGTGCTTTAAGCACTATGGGATGGGATGTAAGCAGCACGCTTTGCTTTAAAATAGATTTGACAGATATTAGATAAATTACATCATTACAACAGTGACTCTTTCACTGTTTCATGTTCACCTTCACTCTGGCCAAACCCTTTCAAGAGTAAGGTCCTCAAGCATACAGCCAAGCTGCAAAATGGAATCATATCCTACAGAAGCTGAGCACTTCTGACCCAATGCTCTAATTCATTTGGGTTATACAAACTGAAGTATGGAATTCATCTGAAATATATCTGCTTCTTGGTCATCACTGGCTTATGCCAGTGAATTCTGTTGGCAAGTGTCAACTGAAATATCTTAATATTACATCTTAAGTTGTATACTTTTAAGAGACTTCTACATCAACCTTAGCAAATGAATAACAAATCGAAAGTAAGTGCGTTATGCAAACCTTTTAAATACACAAAATTTTCATATACAGATTGTGAAGGTAATTACTTCTCTGCTACAAACAGAGCAAATTATTCTTGGAAGTACTATATGGGTCATTTCAAAATATACATTAACAAGCCAATCCAGTGGCTATAGTACAGTACTCTTGTGGGATTCCTGCTGTCAACGTGGAAGGAGATGAGCTGCACAGTCTGCTTTTGCCCGATCTACCTTGCCTCTCAACACACAAACAAGAAAAAGAAAAAAGATACTTGACAAGATCCTACATTTCCCCCAGTATTGAGTGCATGGAAGTGTCTTGGATTTGGCACATCCAGAGCCTCCCTCCATGCCCCCACTTCCACAACACAGAGAAGTGCAAAAGAAAAGTCTACAATGACATGGCAATGGATCCAAGAGTCAAAGTTGTTTCTCACATTCAAAGGGGATTTTCATTTCTACTTATGGCTCACAGACAAGGTCTCAGGACCACACCAAAGAGAGCTGCATTATTTTAGTAGCCAAAATCTTAGTCCACACCCTCTAACTAGACTCTGTAAATCATCATAAAATTGTGCAATTCTAAATGTTACACACCCATTCTGTAACTGTTGTGTGCAAATTAACCATAATTACCACAGATATACTACCTGTCCTTCAAAACATTAAAGCTATTTTAAAAACCTGTTCACATATTGGACACATTTTGGACCTCTAAACTGCTTAAATGAAATATGGGAAAGACAATATTCAAGATTAGTTAATGTATTTTATGTTGCAAAGACATGTACTGTTTCATATAGAGAAAAATGTACAGTACTTATTTCTTAACCAGCTGATACTTCAGAACTTCAGGCACTGCCGCCAAGATTATTTTATTCATTTCTAGGAAACTATATTCTAGGAAATTCATCCAGAGGTTGCATGATTAATTTCAATATTAACATTAGGACAGAGATGTTTTCAAATTGGCATCTCTAATATTCCCCAATGCACTGATAAACTAATCTATATTCTGAGGAAAATGTTAAAAAATTATTTGCAAGGATGAAAATACAGTATATGACTCCTCTGGGTATTTTCACAACAAAACTTAGGCAAGACATACTACATACTTCTTCATTTCTTTGTTGTTGTTCCTTTGCAGTTTGTTTTTGGCAACTGTTTCTTTCTAATTAGAAAGTAAACCTTTAGAGTTGAGGAAACACCTAGCTTGTTCTCTCTAGTGGCAATCCTTGATAAAGTGAAGCTAATCCAAATGTTACACCGCTGATAAAGTGGGCTGAATTTCTATTAGATGTGTATTATAAAATACGCCTATGCAAAAAATAACTGTTTTCCTTCATTTTCTCTTGTAGTCCTTCACGTTTTTCTTTGGTGTCTCTCAAGACAGCACATGCAAACATACAGAAAGATGCATTATATCTCATCAAGCATTAGTCTATCTAGTGTATCTGCCTGTCTGTATTTTTTTTACAGCCTGGATTTGAGTAAGGTGCTCCGAAGATCATTTAACTGAAAGGTAGGATCCAAATCTTCCAAACAGAATATACTGAACACTCCCATACACTCTCCTCTAATCACCAAAAGCAATTCAACCAGAGGCTCTAACCAATCAACTGTTACCTTGGGTCATTTTTAAGGGGAAAGGCAGGCTACAAATTTTTAAAATAAATAAAATATCTGGTTCTTTTAGCTATAGATTCCAGGGAAGTTGCTCCCAAACTCACTAGATGTTGATAGACCAAACCTTCAATGGTCAGAGTATGGAATATGAAACCTAACAATAATCTAATTTAAATTGGTTTTTATTTGTTGCTTAAATTGAATTGTATATTTATTGTTTTTTTAGTATTACAAACTGCCCAGAGTGCCCATCGGTCAGACAGGCAGTTTAGAAATTCAAATTCAAATAAATAAATTAAACTAAATGAATAAATAAATAAATTAGGAGTCAAAGTTTATGAAACTGAACTGGGGACATTCTGTACATACACCACATGCCCTACCAATGAACGATGTATTAATGATACAACTACTCAATAGTTTAAATATATGAATCCTCAAGGAAGACATTAGCTGTAAAACCTCTATCCATTTAAGCAAAACAACAGTTTGTAAAGAATCTATAAAGAGATGTTTCTGAAAAAATAACAATCTGCAACCGTGTATGTATGTGCCAAATAGACACATCTTTTACTGTATATGCCTTCACTGAAAGCAGGAAATCCTATACAGTGGTGCCTCGCTTAACGATGTTAATTCATTCCAGCAAAATCGCTGTAGAGCGAAAACATCGTAAAGCGAAATTAAAAAATCCATTGAAATGCATTGAAAACCTTTCAATGTGTTCCAATGGGTTAAAAACTCACTGTCCAGCGAAGATTCTCCATATGGCGGCCATTTTCGCTGCCTGTATAGCGAGAAATCCGTTCCTAGAAAACAGCGGGGGGGCATTTTGAAAGCTGGCGGCCATTTTGAAGCAGCCAATCAGCTGTTCAAAAAACATCATTTTGCGAAGAATCGGTTCCCAAAACAGGGACCCGATCTTCGCAAAGCTAAAAACCCCTATTTAAAACATCAATTGCAATCGCAAAAAACTTTATTGTGAAGCGGATTTATCGTAATGCGGGGTAATCATTAAGCGGGGCACAACTGTATCAGTGACAGTAAGTAAACCTTTCTGGGCCTGAGTGCCCAAACTGGGAAAACAAAAAACAAAACCAGCGGGCGGCGGATCACAGCAGCAGAGGAACCGGAAGTGATGTGGCGGAACCAGAAGTTGTGGCGGGAGGGGGAATCCCGGGCACGGAGGTGCCTCAAGATCCCACTCCAGATCCTGGCCGACTGCCTGTTGAAGCACCAGCACCACAGCTGCAGCCACCTCTGCAGGTTTGGCAGTGGGAGAGGAGTAGCGATCCAGCGACTTATGGCTTACCCTCAGAAAGGGCTCTGTGTGCAAGCTGTGGCATGCGTGCCATAGGTTCGCCATCGCTGTCCTATATAATATCAAAGTAAATTAAGAGAATAAGATACTTATGTGGAAAACTTTGTGTGTGTGTTTAAAATATATATACATCACAATGAAAGTCTTTTCTAAAACTGGATAAATATTTTCATTGCATGAATATATTTGTTAAAGATAGCTCAAAGCAAGAACAGAGATAAATATGACACAATGGCTGAAATCCTGCTGTGCAGTTACGAAAACAGCGTTCACTTTACACATGAATTTGTTACATGTTAAGAAATTTCTTTAGACTTTACCTGTTTGCATACTGAGTCATATTAATTGACATGCAACAGATAACACTTGTAAAATTTGCCTCTAAATGTTGCAGTTTACATAATTGCACAATAGGATTTCACCCAATGTTATTATCGATAAAATAGATCTCTCTAAACGAACAGCCAAAATAGTATTTAAGCATTTCTCATAAGCCTTCTGCTATCTTAAAAGTCCTAGAAAATAAAAAAATGATAATAGTACAGATGCAGGACTCCTAAAAAAATCTTCATATTATTTAGATCCCAGTAGCAACCTCATCTCATAATCACTCCATAACTCAAAAAGTAGTAGTTTATATTTTTCTTTTGCCTCATAACTTATCTTATCCTCTTTCTACTTGCCTTCTTTATCATCCTAGTTGCCTTTTTAAAAAAGAGTTTAATTAGTTGTTTCACACCCTTCTCTCCTCCCCTAGCTGTAATGGTAATTTTTTGCTCGTTGGTTTACGGCCTCTTCTGCTTGGATGAAATTGTGCACACTATATTATCAATGACTAGAACTTCTTCATATGATTTGGTGATACTGTATGCCCCTATCATCACTTGATAGTTGGCTCTGCTCATGTGAGAAGATGAAAAATAATACATTTTTTCTGCCCCAAATTTCTAATTTTCTGCCTTCTTTACTTACTGGTGTTGTTGGATTTTTATTTTTCACTTGTGACATTTCTACAATACTTGAATTGGGCATTGGGTACTTAAACTGGAAATCCACTCTTTCCTATTGAAGATTTTTTTTTCCAGGACTAAGCAATGTTTCAAGCACTGCAATTTTGAGTGGTCCATTTGACTTCTTTTGTAACCTTGCAATTTTTTTGCAGAGTGTAGGCTTTGAAATCATAGAGATTTAGCCATTCTTTCAATTAAATTATTATAGAATTAAAGATCATTATATGGAGAGAGAGGTTCACTATCCTGGCAAGGAGACTAATGGTGCTTCACAATTGTTTTCTCGTTCTTCATCAGAGCCAGATGAATCATGGTCCATTTCTCTGTTTTATACAGATGGATTTGGGGTTAGAAGATCTTTGGACACAGAAGCAGAACTGGATTTTGGCCTTATAGCGTAGCATTGTGAAAGGATGGGTATGAACATGGATTTTGGCTCTGGAGGAGGTAAGATAACCACATCCATTAAGAAATGTTGAGCTATTGAGTTTGATATCATGGTAGAATGTTTTTCTGTGTGCTTATGAGGAATTCTCAAAATTGAGGGAGATACTGAACTGGAAAGTGGTAAAGAGTACACCGATAGTGACATTAATTTGTACTTAGTACACCTTCGATTATAAGGGGAGTGGTCTCTATTTTGACAGTGAGTGTCTCCTTGAATGGTGTTCTTTACATGAAAGACTACTCGTATATCAAGGGGAATATGGCATTGCAGTGGAATGGATTATTATTATTATAAAGATACAGAAGCAGGCAGAGAAAAGGGATCAGTGCAGTATCTTAGGTCGACAGAGGGTGAGTGAGACTGAGTACAATCTCTATACCATGACGACCTCTGATTTGAATCTACTGCCTTTAAAGACTTCTCCCACAAATGGGATCTCATTCAAGATTGAGGGTTTTTGAGAATGAGCTTAGTGAAACCTCTACAAATGTTACAAGACTTCACTACATGAGATTATCCTAAACAAAACAAGCACTGCTTGTGTTCATCTGCTTCTGGGATTTTGGATCCACATCCGGTACAAAATTTCACCAAATCCACCAAAAAGAAAAGCAACTGTTACGCCTGTGGGAGAGGAGGAGAGTACAAAACAACAATCTAAACTTTTTTTAAAGGGAACTATGAAAATAATAAAGGTAAATAGAAAGTGGATAAAGTAAGTTATAAGGCAAAAGAAAAGTATAAATCATTTTTTGAGCTCAGTAGCAATCATGAGATGTTGTTGCTGTGGTGGACACAAAGGGGACTGAGGAGAGTGGGCAGAGCATGCACCACAAAACCAAAGAAGAAAATGGAGTGAGGCAAAGCGCTTGAAGATTCTGTGGTGCTGTCTGCACAGCCACAGAACCCAGCTGTGTGAATCATAGAGGCCATGAAGAAGAAACAAAATTTATCTGATATTTAGCAGTTGAAAATGAAGACCATCCAGCCCTTTACCTCTCTGCAGTCTCCTACCCTCTGTTAAAAAGCCTCTCTTATTGAAAAAAGCAAATGAACACTGACCCAATGTTTCCTTTCAAGGCATTTCTTACATGTCCCCATACGCCCAGAAAATGCTTTAAAACCAATTCTGGGGTTAGTGGTACTTTACAAAGCAGAATTTGTTGTAACATAACATGCACTCTTTAAAAGAGTGCATGTTATGTTACAACAAATTCTGCTTTGTAAAGTACCACTAACACCAGAATTGTTTCTATTAAGCATGATACCCGATAACATAGATAGGTCAAAGGAACATATAGTTATATATATTATTACAGCAGCCAAAGTTATGTATGCTAGAAATTGGAAAAGTATGGCGGTGCCGGAACAAGAAGATCTGATGGAAAAGATACGGGAAATAGCCGAAATGGACATCTTATCGGAAGTTATGAAGGACCAATCCTTCCAAAGGGCAACAGAAAGATGGGACTTATTTTATAAATGGACTGAATTAACAGGTACTAGCTGAATATATATAGTGAAATGTGAACCTTATACATAAGGCAGAAAAGAGTAAATAGAATGATTTTGGATTTGATATGGCAATAGGTATAGATTGGATATTAGTATGCTATGATTTCCCCTCTCCCTCACAAATCCCCTTCCCTCACAAACCCTAACCCCCATGTTCCTATGTCACCCTTTATGTAAAAAATAAAATAAAATTATTTTAAAAAAAGAAAATGCTTTAAAAGGTTAAAAGGGATGAAAAAGACCTGCCTGAAGGTGGGTCTCTCCATGCTCCATTATACTTTACTGTTTGACAAATACTTACCAGATGGATTTTAGAATTGTACTCTGTACATATAGGCTATTTAACCAATACATAAACATAAATATATGCTGTTTTATAAAAAAAATTCAAATATTCTTGAATGAGTGTCCTTTCAAGACACTAATTTCTTCAAAAATATGTACCTTCAATGTGAATGATATGTCTCAGTTATCAGAAGAAGCACACATATAATTTCTGGAGGTATTAGTGTAGAAATTATACGCTGTCTAAAACATACATAGTTGTAGTAGACATAAGACATAAATGCCAACAACAACTGAATAGGTTCACATGGCAAGTCTCCTAATTAAAGATACAATGCCACTCTTTTGCATATTGAACATTGTTCAAGAAAAGTTCACTCCTGTCTGGCTATTTTGTTTCTTTTTCTTTTTTTATTAAACAAACATCCAACCTAAACAACATAAACCTAACACCACAATAAAATACAATTACATAATACACCAGTGCCACCTTCGCCCTCAGGCGAAGTATAATAGTATTTTTAAAATTCATTCAATCCATTCTCTCTCCAAAATTTGTTTCTTCCCTCAGCGTATATAGCCCTTCCCTCTCCGAAATACATATTCCAAGAATACACTCCATATTTGCTTAAAATCATTGTTTTTTGATAGGGCTCTCTTATTTTCATATCACATGTCAATTTATCATTAATTGCCATATCCCATAATTCTCTATACCATTCCTCTGAACGGAGTTGGTTATCATTTTTCCAGTTTCTTGCAAAAATTAAACTTGGTGCCGTAACATTATTACAATTGAATCCTTATTTTCTTTCAATAATTGATCTTTCTTAAACCATGTTTAAGGGACATGGTGGCGCAGAAGCCTGTACTGCATCGTCAGAAGACCAGCAGTTGTAAGATCGAATCCACATGACGTAGTGAACTCCCGTCGCTTTATCCCAGCTCCTCGCCAACCTAGCAGTTCGAAAGCATGCAAATGCGAGTAGATAAATAAGTACCATCTCGGTGGGAAGGTAAAACGGCATTCCCTAGTCACGTTGGCCACGTGGGAAAGTAATGGTGTTCCATGTCTAGTTGCGCTTGCCACGTGACCACGGAAACTGTCTACGGACAAACGCTGGCTCTATGGCTTGGAAATGGGGATGAGCATCGCGCCCTAGAGTCGGACATGACTGGACTAAAAATGTCAAGGGGAACCTTTACCTTTACCTAAATCATGTTCAATAATGCCATTTGATGGGGACATTTTAATATTTAAACCAGTTAATTCCCTTTTCTTTAAAAATTTGCTTCCATTCTTGCTTTCTTACTTCACATAAACACCACATTATGTAAATACGTCCTTTCTTTCTTTCTTTCTTTCTTTCTTTCTTTCTTTCTTTCTTTCTTTCTTTCTTTCTTTCTTTCTTTCTTTCTTTCTTTCTTTACTTGATTTATACCCCGCCCATCTGGTCTAAAAGACCACTCTAGGCGGCTTCCAATATAGTAAAAACAGTGAAATAATACAAAAAACACAAACAATTACATAAATCATATTGTAATAAACAGAATACAACAATAGAATAAAAAATACATAAGGAGAGAATAAACAGAAAAGTCAGATACTGTATTAACTGGAGGGAAGGCCTGAATGTATAGCCATGTTTTAATTGACTTTTAAAAGTGTCCAAAGTGGGGGCCGCGCGGATCTCAGGAGGGAGATTGTTCCAGAGGTGAGGAGCCACCGCCGAGAAGGCCCGGTTTCGTGTCCTTTTTTTCCGGGCCTCCCTTGTCGTTAGGCTCCTCAGCCTCACCTCCTGGCTCATGCGGGTGATCCGAGTAGATCTAGGTGGAAGCAGGCATTCCATCAAGTATCAAAGTACCTTCTCTTTTTTACACCTCCAACATAGTGATGATAATTTTTATTTATTATATTCAGTTTTACTGGCATTAAATACCACCTCCATATTACCTTGTAAATTTTTTCCTTTATCGTTACTGACATGTTCTTCATAATTGTTTAATCCCATGTTTAATCCCATTCTTCTCCTAGTACTTCTTTATCCAAATGATTGGCTATTTTAATGAAAACTTCAACCAGGATGGATTTGATTTAAATCACAATTTAAATTTTGAAAATCAGATTTTTATGATTTAAATAAAAACATCATTTAAAATTAAAAATCATTACTTAAACTGATTAAAATCAAAATGATTTTTTAAAATCATTTATTTTTATCCACCCTGACTTCAACTGAAGTAACAGCATACAAAGTAATATCCAATAAGAAGAAACATATTTTACAGGCAAATTATTGGTAGTTGAAAGTTGAGTTTTATCTGCACATTTATTTAAATGGTTGAACTTCCAGCATAAATAATAGTAATTTCCTAGAAGTCAAAATCATACTAGTTATACACTGGCACAAGTGCCAGTTCCATCAATGTAGATGGAAAAATGGTAACAGAAGAAAAAGGAAAGGCAGAAGTGCTCAATTCCTATTTTGGCTCAGTTTATTCCAAAACGACAGAATATGACCCCCCAGACAAATGTGAAGTGCAGGTGGTGGGGACAGGATTGCAGCTGGAGATTGATATAAAAATGGTCAAGGAATACCTTATTATCTTGCATGAGTTCAAATTTCTAAAGTTAGATTAACTGCATCCAAGAGCACTGAAGCAACTGACTGAAGAATTCTCAGAACCACTGTCCATTAGTTTTCTTGAAATCATGGAAAATAGGTGAGGTGTCATACAATTGGAGGAGGGCTGTTGTCCCTACCTACAAAAAGGGCAAAAAGGAGGAACCTGGGAACTACAGAACAGTCAGCCTGACATCAATCCCAGGGAAAACGCTGGAAACAAAGTAGACATTGTCTAGAGGGGCGGGGTAAAAATTGAATAAATAAATAATAAATAAATAAATAAAGCAATCACTATTCAAACACCTAGAAAACAAAGCACTAATAACTAGAGGCCAACATAGGTTTGTCAAGAACAAATCCTGCCAGACTACAGTGGGGTCTTGACTTAAGAACGGCTTGAGTTAAGAACATTTTGACTTAAGAACCACTCTCATAGGAAAATATTGACTTGACTTACATACTTAGATTTGAGTTAAGAACTGAAAAAAAACCACGTGGGAGGCAGGAAAAGTGCAAAATTTGAACTTTCAGTTAACTGTTGGCCAGTGAAAAGGGTGCCTGTCTGCTTCCTCACTCCTCCCAGCGTTTAGAGAGTGGAATGGGAGACAGTCTTCGGACTGCCTGGTACTGTACTGCCTGGACTGTATTTTCCCTGCCTTCCCTGAACCTTTCTTGACCTAAGAAAAAAAGAAACAAAATATCCCCCTCTAGTGGTCGAAGGCAGAATAGCAGCTTCCCATTAGTTTCTATGGACGGAAGAGCAGATACGGATCAAATGGTTTTCAATGCATTCCTATGGGAAATGCAGATTTGACCTGAGAACTTTTTGACTTGAGAACTGCCTTCCAATACGGATTAAGTTCTCAAGTCAAGACCCCACTGTAATCTAATCTCATTTTTGATTGGGTAACATCCCTGATAGACAGAGGAAGTGCTGTAGACATCGTATATCTTGACTTCATCAAAGCTTTTCACAAAATGACCCAAGGTATCCTGATTACCAAGTAAACTAGGTGTGGGCTGGATGTAACTGTCAAGTAGATACACTGTTGGCTACAAAACCATACTTAGAGGGTGATGATTAATAGTTCCTTCTCAAACTGGGAGGAGGTAACACGTAGGGTACCCCGGGGCTCAGTCCTGGGCCCAGTGCTATTCAATATTTTTATTAATTACCTGGATAAGGGGATAAAGCAAATATTAATCAAATCTGTGGATGACACAAAATTGGGTGGAATAGCTAATACCCTGGAAAACAGAAACAATATTCCAAATTATCTAGATAGGCTTGAGCACTGGGCTGAAAACAACCAAATGAAATTAAATAAGTGCAAAATACTGCACCTAGGAAAAGCAAACAAACACACAGCTACAAGCAGGGTGATATCTGGCTCAGCAATACTACAAACATGAAGGATCTTGGAATTGTCATAGATCACAAACTGAATATGAGCCAACAGTTTGATGTGGCTACAAAAATGGCAAGTGGTATTTTAGGATGCATTAACAGAAGCACAGACTCCAAATCCCATGAGTTACTCATTTCCCTCTACTCAGCACTGCTTAAGCCTCATCTTGAGTATTGTGTCCAGCACTTCAAGGTTGCCGACAAATTGGAACAAGGGGGGGAACAGGGATGATCAGGGGGCTGGAAAACAAGCCTTATGAGGAAAGACAAGAATTGGGCATGTTTAGTCTTGAGAAAAGAAAACTGAGGGGAGATATGATAGCACTTTTCAAATACTTGAAAGGTTGTCATACAAAGGAGGGGCAGGATCTCTTCTCAATCATCTCAGAGTGCAGGACATGCAACAACGGGCTCATGTTACAGGAAGCCAGATTTAAATTGAGTATCAGAAAAAACTTCCTAACTGTTAGAGCAATACAGTGGTGCCTCGCTAGACGATTGCCTCGTGGGACAAAAAACCCGCAAGATGATTGGTTTTTGCGATCACTATGGTGCCTCACAAGAGGTTTTTTTCTATGACCATGCTTCGCAAGACTTTTTTTTAAGACCGATGCTTCACAAGACTTTTTTTTTTAGACCGATGCTTCGCAAGATGTGTTTTTTTTTTTAGACTGATGCATAGGGAACCTCGCAAGACGATTTTTTCACAAGATGATTGTCGCGGAACGAATTAAAATCGCAGAAGAATTGATTTTTCAAGCCCTGGCCATGAAGCTGAATAGGTAGTCCTGGAAAACTCAGTATGTCAGCCTAGCCTGCCCCACAGATTACTGTAAGACTAACAAAGCTGCTTTGAATGTCTTATAAAATGAATGCAACACAAATAAAATAGAAGATTCTAAATACTTGATCACAGAAGTAGCCTTAGTTGAACAATTTAATTCCTTGGAATAAATGTTCATGTTCTATAACTGTTCCTTCACAGAACAGTCACACACAGATGGAGGGCACTATGACAACCAAGGCTGCACTTTACTTCTATACAGTGGTGCCCCGCTTGACAATAATCCGTTCCAGGAAAATCACTATTAAGCGAAATTGTCGTCAAGCAAAAAAACCCCATTAGAATGCATTGAAAACCCGTTAATGCGTTCCAACTGGGAAACGCCTCATCGTCCAGTGAAGATCGCCCATAGAGAACCGCCAACCAGCTGTTTAAAATCACTGCCTTCCGAAGCTTCTGTCCAGAAAACAGCCATTTTGCGAAGGGAGGGAAGCCATTTTGCGAAGGGAAGCCATTTTGTGGAGCCAGGAAAAAAATCGTTTTGCAAACAAACGGTTCGCAAAGCAGGCACTATAGCAATTGCAAAAAACTCATCGTCAAGCGATTTCGTCATCAAGCGGGTCGTCGTCAAGCGGGGCACCACTGTATCTGATTGGCTCTCCTCGAAACACTGCATCCCCTAAACAGCATACAAGGCCCTGTTTAACAAACATTAAAGCATTTCCATGTAGACACTGTATGTAGTAGCATGGATTTATGTGATGGTGCAGGAAGGTTTTGTGCTCCACATCAAAGGCAATCCATCTAAACCAAGCTTATTCATTTTAATGCACTTTTTATCTGAAAAATAATTTATCTGTTAAAGATATTAGACTTTTTGTCTGGCTCACATCCAGTTTTGCTACCCCATCCAGTAACACTACCATTAATTTTAATAATGGCTAAAAGTGCTGTTTTTATTAAGTTATTTCTGACTTGAGTTGCCATGGTTCCATACATGATCAAGGAAGACCAAGTGGATCAAACTTGGACCTCTTCCTCAATCATTCTTTTCTAGTCAATAAATATTAAGCACTTATTTCCTGTGACTTCTGAGGTGGCACTACCCCCATCCTAGTATGGAAAGAAAAGACATTGCAGATAATTCCTCCACAAACCCACTTGTCAACTAGCAACAACATAAATGAGCACACACATCCACTTCTCCCAAATGTTGATTAATTGCTAAGAACTAAGGGAGAGCTTTCTGAACACTGTTATCCTGTTAGTCTCAAGATAAGAATGCCTGCTTCCTTAACAGGTTCCATCATTATGATGGCAGCCACCATCTGTTTAAAGATCTGATTTCTGTCGCTGTATACTGATGAAAATCATACATAAAAGTCTACTAGTAGTGCCAACTAAACTACACCCATTGACTCAATTGCTGAATGGTGAATTGATATCTATATAAATCTCAAGTCATTCAATGCTCAGTCTCTGCAACAGGAGTACTGTCACCAATTGCAACCGATTGCTATTAACTAAGAATTCCGTATTTTTATTTCACACTGTGAATAACTTCATATCACTGTCCATATCACTACCATATGCACTTGAAAAAATAACTCTTTAATTAGTGGCAATTTGTTATTGCTGGTGGTGTCACTCCCACTGCACAAGTGAAGTTATCAATAAGATTCTGGCAACAAATTAAATTAGACTCTACCACTAAGATTCCAACAACAAATTGTATTTTAAAAATGTGATACATGGTTTTCTATTCTCATGCAGAAAAGAGAGGGACTGTGCTCACACATGGAGCATAACAGAAATAAACCTTCTTACACAGAACACTGGGAGAGATTTCAGCTCATGATGGAAAGACCAGCAAGTCAATATCAACCAACACTACTAGTAACCATTCACAAGGGCTATCTCATTTAATTTTACCTTATCGGAAAATATCCTCAGGAATAGCCACACATAATGCCACCACAAGTTTTGTAAAAGCAGTATCTGTCACCAGAACTGGGCCCAAACAAAAAATGTCATCTTTCTCACAACTGACTAGATCCTTTGGCGAAATACTACAAGTTATAAACAGTGCAGTGTTGTTATTGTTGTTTTTGCAAATTGACAGCTGCCAGTCACAAGTCTCACTGCATAACTAGGGGATTATAGGGTATGAAACAGATAAAGAGACAGGTTGTCTCCTACTGCTTGCATGACCTGTTGTCACATGAAAGCATAATGTAAAAGAATTCTACTCAAAAGTATTATATTTTCATCTCTATCACAATGAGTTTGGGGAAAGTAATCACCGAAGAATGGATTTCACAAACAACGTAGCAGGAATTCTAGCATGTCCAAATGAAACAATATTTTGTTCTTAATTCTTTGTGTTATAAGAGTTTTTAGAGTTTAAATTAAATTAAAATTAATTAAATTAATTTTAGCTGGACTTCAACTTACAAAGTAATTAAAGCTGGAGTTCAACTTACAATGGCATTCTAACAGGCATGTATTAATAAGAAAGAGACCATAAAATAAGACAAGATTTTGTTGTTGTTCAGACATGTCCGACTATTCGTGACCTCCATGGACCAGAGCACGCCAGGCCCTCCTGTCTACAAGATAAGGAAGCTCTAAAATTGGGGAAAGTGGCAATTTTAATGGAAGCAACAGAACCTTCCTGGCAGTATTTGTCTCTTTCATACTCACAATTAGGCCACTAGATTTTCATTACCTGAAACTTCCCTGGATCACCAGATGGCATAGCCACCACTTGCACTTTTGAAACCCATCAGCCCACAAACCAAACCATCCTTTTTTGTTTATGTCCAGGTTCCCTGGCTATGGGTGCGTTGTTGCCTGTATTGTTACTGATGAATATGTTCTTCAGCACATCCACCCCAGACTCATATTTGGTCTGTTTTATAAAAGCACGTCATATATTAATCCATAGCCTGAATATTATAATCAAGGTATCTGCCTGATTGGTAAACACAACAATTATTATACTGCTATCCCATTTCTTAGACTAAATTAACAACCTAGAATTGAAAACTGGGAAGAAATCAATTTTGTGAAATGTACAGAAAACCATGATAAAGGTTGCCATAAGTTCAGAATTGACTTGACAGCACATGATGGTGATGACAATGATGATGATGGGCAAACAGAGGGATCATCTTCACCTCCGACCAACTGACTGACTGAAATTTATCATCCTTACCATTCTCTAATCTGATGACAAGTTATCTGCCAAATGGATAGCAATATTTACTGTTACATCATTTATTGATATCTAAGTGTAACCCTAAAGCCCTTGGTATTACAACATCTCCCCCAATTTTACATGCACTTATTAAATCACTACCGGGGGGGGGGAGGGGACTTGCTTGAGTTTAAAGATGTGGCATACAGACAACAAATGAATGTGTATATCTATCTGGGCATCTTCCTTTAAAGCTTATACCTAGATTCTTTTTCAGAGAACAGGAGTTTTATGAAACCACTACCTTTATTATTCTATTCCTAGCTCCATCTTTTAAATTTGGACAGAATGAATGAAATCCAGTTGGTGTAACTTTATACCACAAAATGAGGATGACAAAATCAGCCAGCAAATAAATATTTTAATTTAAAACTTCCTATCCCCCCATTTGCCCTATGGAAGCCTCAGGATGGGAGGAATGCCTTTTATAGCACAACAGATCACTGTCAGATCGCCACCAGCAGGACTGCCAGTGGCAATTTTCCAATATGAAAGGCATGTCCAGAAAGAACTTTAAATGTTTTTACATTGTTTTTAATTGTGATTTTTATACTGATACATTTATTTAAAATATCTTTCTCCTTAAAAGGATCCAAGGCAGCTTACATTATTAAAAGACAATATTAAAGCTAACAAGTATATATATATACAGTATACTAAAAATGATCAAATACCATACTATAAAACATAAGCAACACCAAAAGACTTTCAAAGCAACAATCTATTTTTAAAAACCCACTGAAGCAGCCAGTCACTAATGGAAAGCTTGCCTGAAGAGAAAGGTCTTTGCTTGCTTGTGGAAGGACAATAAAGATGGGGCTAGGCTAACCTCCCATTGGAGGGAATTCCAAAGTCTGGGAGCAGAAAAAGAAAATGCCCTCTCAAATGTATCCACCAAACACACATGTAAAGGTTGTGGGACCTTTCCTGGTGATCTTAACATTCAAGCGGGCTCATAAAAAGAGATATAGTCCTTGAAATAACTTGGATCCAAACTGTTTAGGGCTTTATAGGTTAAAACTAACAACATGAAATCTGCCTAGAAACAGATCAGCAGCCAGTGGAGCTGCTGTAACACAGGTTATGTGATCCCTGTAACCAGCCCCAGTTAGCAATCTGGCTGCTGCATTTTGGACCCACTGAAGTTTCCTGACGCATTCCATAGGCAGCACCACATAAAATGTATTACAGTAAACCGGCAGGGGTCTATTTAAGGCATGTGTCACTGTGGTGAGATAAAACCTCTCCAGGAATAGGGACGTCTGGTGCATTAGTTTGGTTTTTTGTACCATTTTTAGAGGCATTTTAAAATCTGTGATTATTATATAGTTGCAAGTGTTGTGAGCACCCTTGGTCTCCTATGGGAAAAAAGGGGGCATATAACTAACATCAGTTAATTAACTGGAGATTTCTATTGTTGGCTGATGACATCATCCTTGCTCCACAACAAGATTTCAACCTTAGTTTATAGCTTTCCATTTTGAACCTTTCCTTTCCATTTGTATGCTTTAGCCTTGTTCGTTTATGATAACACGATAAAATGGATGTAAAAATCTTGAACACATGCACACTTCTAAGAGTCTCGTGCTCACACACAGTAGAAGGAAATTACAAACAACAAAAATAATTGAGATAGGAGACCTTCATATCAACAAACCTAAAAATCAGTGTGTAGTTTTTTGCTCAGACATCAGTCAACTCAGTTCAGAAAAACTGCTGCACAGCAAAAGCCACATATTAAGAGTCTAATTCAACATCAGGAATACATGTACCAATACAAAATGGAAACATGTTCTTGTAAGCTAAAGCTGTCCACAAATACATTATGCTTTGCTCTTTACCAGGTAGCAAAATCCTTTGAGCATCAGAAGCATCAGAATCGTAAAATGGTACTAAAGTACTTTTAACCCACTGTGCAGCAAAAAATTAAAAATTAAAAAAAGGACATCCAGGGACTTCTGGAGAAGCAGTTCAAACATTCTGACTTATGCTTGTAGGCGGCCATCATTTGTTCTTGTCACCAAGTTGTCCAGCAAGTGCACAGAAAAGTGAGGAAGAGGATGGGAAGGGCAACACAGAGTACATCCTACACTTCAGTTAGGTACTTTAGTATGCAGACAATACATGTCCTTCTAAGATTTGGAGTCCAAGTACATCCAACAGTCAACCTAGCAAAACCTTTTAAGTATTTGTAGCCTGGTTAACCACTTGAAACATACAGGTTGTGTTTACATATGATTAAATTGGTAATATTTCATGAAGTCTTATCAGAGATGGGAGAGGACAGGACCAAACAACAATTTGAACCATAGAAATATACAACAATAAGCTTAAAAGACACCCCAATTAAGGGAATATCTTTAAGATGGTCAGTAACAGCCACATGCAAGGTATTTGCAATACAATAACTCATACAGAGAATAGAGTCAATACATAATTAACAACTATCATTCAACCAGACAAGCTACAATATACTGAAGGGGGGACCTGTTACCAAGTCACAATCATGAATGTATCAAGATTGTTGCATTAATTTCCTCTCCCAAGCAAGCAAGCAAGCAAGCAAGCAAGCAAGCAAGCAAGCAAACGCACGCACGCACGCACGCACGCACGCACACAGAGAGAGAGAGAGAGAGAGAGAGAGAGAGAGCAATATATCAGTGCCCAGTATGTGTTCAGGAAGAGGCAAGTTAAATATCAAAATTCAGACATTTCATATTGTAAAACAAAATACTGTGGGGCATCATAAGAAAGATTCTGAAAGAGGTGGAGATTTATTCTTAGAGCCATACAGTTCTTGCCCAGATAAAGCTTTTCAAAAGAAGATCCAAAGCATTCTGAAAAATAACAAGTACTGCTATAGACATTACACAAATATCAAACATGATGATTAATGGAACACAAATTTAAATGTATTGTTCCTGAACTCTCAATAAGTGAGGACATTACAAGTTCAATAGTGTTCAAGACAATTCATAAGGAGAGTAACATGAATGAGCAACTATTATACTACTTATTAGTAGTTGAGACTCTGCCATGAAATCTAACGGAGGGAGGGGAGGTGTATGTGGTAATAGTAAAACCACTCCTCAAATATTTCACATACCTTGAAAACCCTCTTAAAGTCACTGTATGCAAATGTAGCATGACAGCATATAACAAAACAAAAGGTCTTATAAAAGTCAAATGCAGGTAGAATGGCATAATGAAAAAGATGACTAACACTATACAGTCAGTATACACAAACTGCTTCCCTTACATATAAAAATTTAAACAGAAAGTGAAACTTTAAAAAATTGCTAAGCCCCATAAATGAAACGTCTATAGACACAATGGCAATGTGTCTCTTACACCTCTAAATTACAAAGTAAAATTGATGAACTATGAGTGGCAGTACACTGTACAGAACCACACAGGAAATACCAGGCCACAGCAATACATAGGACAGAAACCAGTGTGAATCAAAACAAATCTTAGTGTATGAATAATTTTAGAAGAGGTAACTGTCTCAGTCTATCTGAGGAAGTGGACTTGTTCACGAAAGCTCACAGTAAAATATAGCAATCAGTCTTTAAGGTGCTACCTTTTTGTTTTCTTTTTTTGTTTGTTTTTGTCTGCTGTGTATGAATAAGTAATTCTTTGCAAAAAGACTAAAGTATATGAAACAAGTCTTGCAAGATTTTGCAAGATCTGCCATTAAAGACAGAAAATTAGTATTAACACATTAGCTTCTACTCTCCAGTGCTTGTATGAAGTGAAAAGTAAACCTATTTTTAAGGAAGTGTTTTCCCATAACAAAGCAGCAACCAAATCACTCAAGAGCAGTGTGAGTGGAGAAGAAAATATAGAGAACTGTTTCTGTTCCCTTACTCAGATTGTCTAACTAGGCTCAAACTATTATAGAATCAAGAATGTAGGTATCTGCAATATCTTTACAATTAAGGAACTCAAACAACCTACTTCCAAGCAATAGTATTTTGAATTGACAAGCAGAGCTCAACAGAGCTCAAATTACCCTAATATATAAAAACTCAACAAATAATTAAAATATCAAAATGTGCATTTTAATATTTATACACAATAAGTCTCTTGGGGAGACTTTTCTTATAATTTAAAAAAACATAGAAAGGCTTCATTAATACACATTTCCTGCTATGACATTGTCCACAGTCTGACAAATAAATGTGTTTCAGCTGAATTCCTAATGTAGCTGTATCTGGCATTTAATTAGTTATTAACCTGCCTTTTTCTTCTAATAGAGAATATTCTAAAGATATAAAAAAGAAGCAAGGAAAAGTTGTGGTTCTTCCCCGTAAAGCTGCATATAATTTTTAAGCAGAAAAAAATACCTAGGAGTTTTGAAGAAAATCAGTAAAAGGGAAAAAAATAAAGCTTCAAGAAATTCTGCTGTTTGAAACTTTTTAAAAGAAACAATTATTTCAGTGATCAAGTTTAAAGCATCAATATCAAGAAGACATTTCCTAATATTAGGAAAAGTGTTTCCAGATGGCTTAAAAATTGTTTTTGTCCCATTTAGTCTGTTATATTTTCAAAACTTTTCTGAAATCTGCTTCACTCTTCAGGTTTAGTTACCTCCCAACTCCTAGATAAAAGAGTGCGAATAATATTCACTGATTGTAATATCAGTACTTAGAAATTAGCTTCAGTGGTTATAATATAGGATCTTCATACACTACTTGTATCTGGGATTTCTAATATGCCATTCCATTTCACAATGAAGTGATAAATCTTGTATGGTGAATATAGTACAATAACCATATATGATGTTTTACCAAAAAATGCACCTTGTCCTTTTTCATGGAGTGGTTCCTTAAGAAAGTATGCTTCTGCAAATTCAAAATGAAAAATATTTATTGGAAAGATAAATTCAGTAATTTATTACCAAGGCAGAAAGCAAGCTAATGACAAGAATACAGTACACTAGGAAATGTTTGGGAGCTTTATATATACACCAGCAATGAGCCTTTCACTTGCTCAGCTGCAACTCTCATCAGCCCTGGTTTGCAAAGTCAATAGTGTGGAATGATGAAAGTTATACTTCAGAATAATCTGAACATGTTCTCCATCTGAATGTACAGCAGGAAGGGGATAGGACCAGGAAAATGTAAGTATTGAAAGGTTTATTCTATCACAATAATTCTTTTCTACCTCATGCTAAACATTATTTGAGAGCACTTGCCATTGATTTCAACATTAAAGAAAGGATGGATACTATTTTTGCTTGGAAGAAACTTTTGTTTCAAATCAATCATGCTTGCTTCCATATACAGGAGGAAAGTATCCATCACTCATTTTTCTCACCAAACACATGGCAAAATGGCAATGCACTGTTTCATCATGTATTCACACATTAATGATTTTGTTAAAAACAATGGATAAATCTGGACTCTCAAAACTCCAGATGTGATGGAAAATATTTTGATAATCACTTGCACCAAACTACAATAAAGTAAAAACTGCTCTTTTCAAGAAAATGGATTTTAAAAATTAGCTCATGTGCATTACACCAACAGTTTTTAAGAAATTATTAAAAGTACATACATCCCATTTGTACACTGCTCATTTGTCCACTATCTTCTGAAACGTAATAGAAATTATTCTAATCTGTCACTCTTACAGAGCTCATGAATTCAATTAATTAAATTCAATTCTTCCAAAAAGCTCTTTCAAGTTACAGAACTAAGCAAAATTAAAATGGGCAAAAAGCTAGCAAGAACTGATTGACACACATTTGAAAGCAGAACTTCCTGTGGCTCCAGTAGTACTATATCAGAATTAGATGGACTTAGATTTTGGGGGCATCTGTCTCTAAACACTACACACTGCCAACTGTACAGAGCCACTCAGCCCAGCCCCAAGTTTTGTTACCGGCCAAATTTGTCCCCCTAACAATATCAGTATGGAAAGCCCTCCAGAAGTAATGTGCATTAGAATCCTCTCTTACTATCGTCTCTATAATTTAAATATTGATAGAACTGCAAAGGAACATCTATTGCAACAGTTCTTTAGACAACTTTAAAGTATTGGTAGTAAGCTGCTTTTACTACTCATGCAATCCAATCTACCCATTTATCCAGAGATTCCATGAGATGAATGAGCATAACTCACAACTTGACATAAGACTGCTGCCTTACAGACCCTTTTCTGTTCAGTTTGTTGCACATTTCCATGAGATTAGAGCAAAATCCTGTATCAAAATCAGTGGTAAACACTGAGGAATACTGCCACAACTACATACCTGCTTCATTAAAAACTACGTCCTCAAAGCATTTTAGTGTCGTACAAACTACCTCGCGTTTAAAAAAAACTGTGACCTGTAATCTACCAGACTGTTTCTCCGGAGTTACCAAAAACAATTTGTAAAAAGATGACACACACACAAAGTAATATCAACTTTGCACAGCTCAAGCACAAAATTATAAAACACCAAATACGCACAATGAACCGATGTTGTGCTTTCAAACCTAGCGGAAATACCAGTCTTCAGACTGATCCTACAATAAGAGGACTTCATTGGAAGCCGAGAGTGGAGCCATGACACAGCCCACCTGCACCCATGACAATAATGTTTACAACGAAGGCGACAGCGTTAAGCCTGGTCGTTGGAAACCGGAATTAGAAAAAAAAAGAGCCTAAGCAGGGCCTTATTTCCTGGCGCAGCCCGGGCCTACACGAATCCACTCACCCCACCTCAGTAATGGCGTTTGGTGTGAAGCGAAACGAGAATTGAAAAGGAACTCCATGCCGGGCGAAGCGGGGCTGGGAACCTTTCTCTTCCCCTTCCCAGTTTCCCCAGCTATTTAAGGAGGGGCCGTGGCAGCCGCTGGCCA
The DNA here is from genome assembly GCF_051106095.1 of Pogona vitticeps. Classification (NCBI taxonomy): domain Eukaryota; kingdom Metazoa; phylum Chordata; class Lepidosauria; order Squamata; family Agamidae; genus Pogona; species Pogona vitticeps. Next base: position 195,919,357 of record NC_135785.1, on the reverse strand, counting down.
GCTCTGCCGGTCCGGTCCCCCTCCGGGCTCTGCAGAGAAGGGGTGTGTGTGTGTGTGTGTGCGCGCCCCATTCTCCTGCAAGGCCCAGGACAGGCCGGGCAGAGAGAATGAGCCGTCAGCCATTTTCCCTCCTCGCTCCAAAACACAGTTAATACCCGCACGAAAAGACGTTTCCCTGTCCAAGACGCACGGACACTTGAACAACAGCCACCGACGTATCCCCACCCCAGCTTTTTTTAAAAAAAGTCCTCCCCCCCAAAAAACCCCGCTCCCTCAAAGTCGTATTTCCCCTTGCTTTCCCCGACGGGCCAGAGCCACACCGGCCCCTCCTCGGCTCGCTCACCCCCACACAGCGTCCCCTGTTCCCGCTGCTGCTCCTGGCTCTAGTGCCGAGGCCTGTCCTGCTCCCGGGCGCTGCTGCTGCTGCTCCTGGTTCTGGCGGCGGCGGTGGGGGGAGGCGGCGGCGGCGGCGGCGGGTGTGGCCCAAGAGTTTCTCATCCCAGGCGGCAGGAGCCGCAACAGCAACTAGCCGAGCTACGTCTCATGCTGGGAAGGGACCGAGCTCTTGTTGGAGTCGCGGCCACTGCTCAAGAAGCCGGCTTAGTCTTCCCCAGACGCTTCGAGGAGCCGCCCGTGGTGTGGCGATCCTGGCCGAGTCTCCTTTCGGGGGCGCTTAGGCGGTTTTTTTCCCCTTTCCTTCAAAAAAAAAAAAAAAGCTTTTGCGTCACCAGCTGTTTGCTGCCGTCGCTTCCCGGCGCCGGCCGCAGTGCTAGTCTTCGGAGGCAAGGCCAGGGCCGGCGCTCTTTCTCGCCTGGCAAGCTCTCCTCAGGCTGGATTGGGCCTGCGGACTCCTTTCCTCTCAGTTCGGGGGAATCAGAGACGCTCAGTCCCTGGAGAAGGAAGGGCACGGGAATAGGAGAGAGGCGAAGGGGGTACGTATTCGGCTAGGCCGGCTGAGAGAAGGCAACTAAGGAAGGACTAATTCGGGGAGGAAAGAAAGGAAACCCGGGGGCGCGATCTAGAACCAAAGTCACGGCAGCTGAGGCGGCGGCGGCGGCGGCAACAGCAGCAGCAGAAGAAGAGACGGGGTGTCTGCGTCCCGGGCAATATGGCGGCTCCAGCAGGGCTCGGCTCGCAGCAACAGCAGCGCAGACTCCGACTCAACGCAGCGGCGCCGGCGCCGCCACCCAAACAGCATCCGCGGCGGCGAACGTGATGCCCCCTCCCTTTCCTGCGTGTCACTCAGTCACTCCCACCGCCCCCTTTCCGTGTCCCTGAGGCGAGCGGGCGGCAGCAGCAGCAGCAAGAGTCGACGCTTGCGCCTTTCTTTTGTGTTTGTGTGTGTGTGCGTGTGCGGGGAGGTGGGCAGGAGGAGGACTGGGGTGGGCGCCGGTCTACTGTAGGCGGAGCGCGCGTGTGTGTGTGTGTTTTTTTTTCAGGCAGGGAAGTGGGGGGTGGCGGGTTGGGGCCGACTGAATGCTGCTGACAGCGTTGGTGAGAGACGGGCGCGGACGGCGGCCGAGTGGGGCCTGGTTTCGTCGGGCCGCGCTCACTGTGGAGGGTGCCGGCGCGGCCGTTTCATTTCGGTTGGGCTCCGTTTTGGCTCCATTGTGACCCACGGGGCGAACAGCGCCGCTGCGGAGAGCCCGGATAATGACGTCACCGTTCGTCCTCCAGAAAGAGCGCGCGGGGGGGGCGGGGGCGAAGCAAGCCTCGGCCCCTCCCCTTCCTTTCCGCTCGGTCCCAGGGGCCAGCCAAAGGCTGCCGCGTGGGTGGGCCGCGAGCCGGAAAGCGACCGCCGCCGACCGAGCCCGAGGAGGATTTGGGCCTCTAGATTCTCGGGGTTGGAAGAGGGGGGAAGGGGAAGCGCGTCGCCGGGCAAAAGCCGTGGAAAGGCCTTGGGGCTCATCTCGGCCCGCAGCGAGTTTTGGAAACAGACTCTGCATTTACTGTATTCTTACCAAAGGAAATCCTCCTCCGCTCCTTTCGCGTCACGAGAAAAACATCGGAAACAGCGCTGAAGGCAGTGGGAGTAAAGCAGGGCGTAAAGAGACGGCCCTGTTTTGCGTATTTCCCCAGGTCTAGAATACCCGCCCCTCTTTTTTTTTCTTTATAACCGTACATAAAGCAAGTATTACGCGCTTTGCTCAGTCTGGGGGAATGCTGGGGTTTAAAAAAAATCACTCTGTGGTGAGCACCATATTCCACAGAATATACAATTCCTTGGTTTGGTAAAACTTGTTAAATATACTTTACAAACATTAGATTCAACGGCTGGAACTCGGAGCCATTGCCTTCTGTCACTTTTGCTCCAGGCTTTCACTACTTTTTGTTTTCGGATTCCAAGATTGGAAGCACTTTCTGGAATAAAAGTGAACTGAATAACAGAATGGCAACTCGCTAATAGGCAGAAAAATGCAGCAATTCTATTCAGTGATTTTACCCCCTTTTTTTGAATCTAAACAGGTAAGGAATAAGAGGCTAGAATAATTATATATTATTGTGTCTCAGCAAACAAGCAGGAAGTCATCTTTTCTCCACTAAGGCATGCAGTTGGGGATATCTTGCATCATTCCTTTCGTTGTTAACTAGCTATTTGTGTACATTTTTCATTCATTACTTAACCCTTCTTCCCAGAAAGCCTTTTTCCAAGTGTGCATCCCGAGAGCCTACCTCAGTGACAGCGAACCTTTTTGGGCCAGAGTGTCCAAGGTGGGGTGGGGAGGAAAAAAAACCTTATGGCTTGAGTACCCGCAGAAAGGGCTCTGCGTGCCAGCTGTGGCACACGTGCCATTGGTTTGCCGTCGCTGGCCTACCTCCTTTTCTGGGCAGAAACATTAATTTGCATGCATTCTTCATAAAAATAACTGTTCTTTCTTTTTGCTGACCTCATGGACATGGTTGCTGGTGTCATCAAGTGTTTCGCAGGAAGTAAACAGAAGTGGTTGGCAACATAATAGAATATAGGCATAGGCATCCTTCAGTCTCGAGAGACTATGGTAACATGCTCTGAATCGAGGAGTGTCCTCTCCAGAGCATGAAGCCCAGGTAAGGTAATATGGAGGATAGGCTGTTACCCAAGCAGCAGATCCCCCCTCTCCACATTGCTGAAGTGGTCCAATGGAAAGGCAAGAGCCAATACAACTGGTTCCTGCAATGTCGCAGGAGTTGGCAGAACGACACATGCTGCCTTTGGGACTCCAGCTCCGGATTTTGCCTTGAGGTTATCTCCTGAAGCCTTTTCCATGAGTGGATATAGCCACAAGGCAGTGGAGGTTTGAAATTGGAGTTTTCCTTCTCCTAGATGGGCTGCCTTCCATGGCTGATGAGCCCCACCTACCCGGCCTGCTCTTTAATAGTGCAAAAGTATGATCTGATCCTTAAAACTTTCCTGACTCCCCGGCTTATGCAAATCTAACTGGCTTTCCTATTTACCATATTAAGGCCAGATACAAAATTTGAGAATTTCCCTGGGACACGCTCTTTTAAAGCAGGAAGTCCCACCCCTAGGCCCCACCCCCAGGCCATGTGGTCAGGAGACAAAAAGAAAGCCCAGGGGAAAAAAAACTCAGCAAGGCATCCATGCAAACAGACCTGGCCTTCGCCCTCAGCCCAGCTTCCTAGGGAAAAGCTAATAGAACATCATAATTGTAGATACATAAGCTTCTATAATGTGCCCCCTTGATGGGTTCGACTCAATTCATAGGGCCTCTTCCAGTTCTGCAGTTTTATGATGAAGAAAAGCAATTAAGTATTATTGATAAACAGTAAAGTGACCCAAATTCTTTAGTGTATGGTGGAAAGAACATTACATATGTGACCTCTTTTTATAATTTCTTCAGAGAATACTTTGCTTAAAATCATTCTTACTACATATGCCTCTCAAAAGTAAAAACAAAGTTTTGTGACACCGACGTTCAAAAGCATGCAAATGCAAGTAGATAAATAGGGACCACCTTGGTGGGAAGGTAACAGCATTCCATGTCTAAGTCGCACTGGCCATATGACCACAGAAGATTGTCTTCAGACAAATGCTGGCTTTATGGCTTGGAAACTGGGATGAGCACCGCCCCCTAGAGTCGAACACGACTGGACAAAAATTGTCAAGGGGAACCTTTATCTAAAATTTACTACTACTTGCCCTGCTGGAGTTGTCAAAGTATTCAAAGCGAAGTCTTACTAAATTTAACAGACTTTATTTATAGTTACATGGGGAGCAGGTACAAAATTGCAGCCTTGTATACTTGCAGAAAGTGGGTGTTTTTTTTTGTTTTTTTTTTGCAACAAACCCTTTCAGGAAATGTTACATGACTTAAAATGATGCAGGGCACTGAGAATTATTCTAAGGAAAACTGCTTTGGGATTGGTCACATTTCATTACAAAAGGGCATACTATCTGCTCACTGTATTATCTGTTTCTAGAAGAGGAGCATAACTGAAGTTCAATCTAGTCTAACAATCAGCTCCCACCATGGCTAACCGGATGCTATCCTCAAGAAGGGCATGAGTACAGTACACTACTTCACATCCTGTGTGTGTTACACCATGCTTTTTTTAAGCGTAAATCTTCTCCCTTGCAAATGGCAGGAACTGTGAATCTAGTAAAGGAGGATCTATAACTCAGCCCTAGATCACATACCTTCAATACAAGTCCTAGAGACTTAACCTGTTCACCTCCAGCTAACAGTGCCTAACATTCAGGGGGTGGAAATAATCTTGCTTGAAATTCTTTACTATTTAGATGTTCCAAAAGCAGTGGTAGCCTACATTCAATCCTTTTGATGGAGAAATAACCAAAGGACTGCATTTTCATCTTCAAGCCTATGCATATTCCAAGATCTTGTGAGAGCTCATAGGCATTTTTTGGTGGGTGGTACTAGAAAAGTCTTTAGCAGTGACCGCTTCCAGATTATAAGACTTCCTTCTAAAAAGCAGTGGTCTCAACCCTGGGCCTCCAGATATTCCTGGACTACAACTTCCAGAAGCCTTCAACACCACCTCTGCTGGCCAGGATTTCTGGGAATTGAAGCCCAAGAACATGTGGAGGCCCAAGGTTGGGGACCACTGTTCTAAAGGAAACTGGGTTGCCCCCTTCCTGATTGTCCTGTTAGGGAGCAAAAGTATTTATATAGACTTTGAGCAACTGACCGGTTGCAGAGTCAATGAGCTTTTAATTTGCTTTCAATTAAGTTGTCTTTTAGTATTATAATTTATTCATTTTTAACATTATAATTTTCTATGCTTTTATCTGTACTTGTTTTGTGAGCTGCCTTGGGATAAAAACAGTATAAACTCGGAATTGTATGGAGACTATCCAGTCTCTATACAAATATTTGTGTGCACAACCGAAGCTGGAATGCAACTGATCTGAATTGGTTTGTTCTCAGATTTGTGCAGGTATTTGTATGTTTTGGGAAGGATTAAAAATGGGGAAAACAAATGCAAATTATCCCTTATTTGATGTCACACATTTTCTGCTAAAAGATTAGGTTGGTAGTACTGGAAAAAATACACCTGCCAGCAGGTCACAGTGAGTGGGTACTACTGTGCATCAGTTTCCTTTTTTTACAAACAGCATCCACAGGTAAATGCAAATAACCTTTATTAAACCACAACTAGGGTTTCACAACAACTTTGGTGGGACCCGAAGTGTCTCTGAACTTGGAAGAACACAGCTAATCATCTGTTTTCAGCATCTTGGGTTTGCTTTTTAATACCAAGGGTTCTTGCTAAATCTCTCATGATCTGTGGGCTTGCAGAATGCTGTACTGCAACTGGCGCATAGGGTCCCACAAAATGGATGATGAGCCCACTCCCCCTTGACTGGCTTCTTGGGGTCTGACATCTTGGGGGTACCCCTTCAAGGGACTGCCATTCTTTGGGTGCACCACAACTGTCTATTCAATACCCTCTGGCTTGTATAGTTGGACACTAATCCCTTCTCTTTCCCTTCTCTAACTCTCACCCCAGTAAGGTTTTGGCGGTGGCTTGCTCCTCTGCCTCCTATCTGTATCCTCTATGGAGAGCTTCATACAGACCATCTCTTTGGTCCATGAGTCTTCTAACTGTCCACCCCCACCCTATGGGTATCTCATCAGATTCTCTTTTCCTCTTGTTCCCCTTCTGCCCAGTCTAACCCCACTTTTATCTCCTCAGTTTCTAACTCCCTTTCCTCTTTTCCTACCAATAACTCCTCTATAATTGGAACATTCTCTGCCTCCACTCCTTTCCTGCCATTGTTTATGCGACCAATCCAATTGTCTTTTCTCTCACCCACTCTGCTTGCACAAACAAGTTGTGTCTCCCCGTGGAAAGTAAAAGGGATACTGTGGGGGTCCTAGTCCTGGCTCCACTTTTTCTTTGAATAAATTGACAGAATTCCTTAGTTTGGAAATCAGAGTCACATTTGTTGGATTATTTAACAAACAGCCTATATCTACAGACGTATTCCAACCATTGTCTCCCTCTAACAACGGGTTGGGGGGGGGCATCCAGTCTTCAACTTTAAACGGATTAGTCTCCTGGGTATTTAAGAGGCCGGGCCAGTCCAGGGTACAGTCTGGGTTTAATAATTGTCCATTCTCCCCCTCCAATAGGGGTACTGTGTCTTCATCCTGGTCATCTGTCCAGATCAGATCTTGGGAGGAGGCATTCTCTGGCCTAAGTCTCCCGAAGGACCTCTCTGCTGCTGCTGCATCATCAGCCATTCCAATCTCTCTCCCCTTTCCCTCAACCTTCTCTTTTCCCTCCCTCAACTTCTTCCTCCACTCCTTCGTCTCATGCTCCCCCCAATAAGAGGGTTTAGGTGTAAGCTCACTTCTTCTCGGGGCATCTGCCTCTTGGGACCCTCAGCTTCTCCACCTTCCCAGTCCACAGGTCCTCTAGCCATATCCACTCCCAACCATGAGGCAAGCTGTCCTTCCCCCTCTTTATATCCCCCAGCTACTTCTACTTGGGCTGTCGTTCTTTTCCCACCAAAATATGCCCGCCTTCTCCAACAGACATTCCTCTCAATTCCTCCTCCACACTCCCCAGGCTTTGCTCAAGTGGTCTAATCTTCCTGGGAGTGGGAATGGGTGGTGTTTGCACCTCCTTGTCAGCAGACAGCAGGAGGGACGGCACTCCTGTGAGGGGGGCCTTGCTCTCACCGACAGCCTCACAGATACCCTCTTGTACCCCTCTTCAACAACAGGTTGTGAGGGACAGCACACCCTTCAGGCCAGCTGTCTCTGGTGCCACCTCTTCTTAGTCACCCAATACATGCCTGCTTGAAATCCTGGAGAATCATTGGTGGTTAGAGAGAAGACTGCAATGAGCTACCATTTTGACTCATATAAATCAGCTTCATGTGACTGTTTCTGAGTTTCCACTGGGACGCCCATCTTGATCATGTACACTGTTTTGTCAGTAATTTATTTTTATTTATTTCATTTATTTCCACACTGCGCCATTAGTGCAATAGAGTGGTGCCCCGCTTGATGACGATAATGCATTCCAGCAAAATCGCTGTAGAGGGAAATCGTCAAGTGGAATAAAAAACCCATTAAAATGCATTGAAAACTGGTTAATGCGTTCCAATGGGGGAAATACCTCACCGTCCAGCAAAGATCCTCCATAGGGCGGCCATTTTCCAGTGCCTGTAAAGTGAGGAATCCGTCCTGAACACAGCGAGGAGCCATTTTGAAAACCTGACGATCAGCTGTTTTTGATCATCGTTAAGCGAAAAATCGGTTCCCAAAGCAGGGAACCGATCGTCATCAAGTGAAAAAACCCTTTGAATCATCGTTTTGCAATCACAATAGCGATCTCAAAAAAACTCATTGTAAAGCGGATTCGTTGTCAAACGGGGTAATTGTCAAGCAGGGCACCACTGTACAGTATTCTGGGCTGTTGTCAAGCTAAAATCAATCCGTCATGAACAAACAATGAAATAATAAAATGTAAAAATAAGCATTATGAATGCAAAAACCATAGTGACTGCATCTAGCTGTGTTTGGCATATAATTAATGACTCCTTTGTGCTCAGTGTTTGCATCAACCCTATTTTAATGACCTTTCCAATGGCAACTCCCAGGACATTCAGCCATTTTAGCTGGGATATTTGGAGGTATATAGCCCAATAAAATATATCTCAATACTGCAATATCATGCATCCTATTTTCCACATCGTAGGAGTGTATCTCACTGTCCTAAAATAAATATAAGTGAATAGTTCTTCTTACAAGGAAATAGCTGTAACAATCCTCCCAAGAAGGAAGACAAAAAATTAAATGTGCATTCTTCTGCAAAAGCAGGGCACCACACAGTTAAATGTTTTCTCTTCCACTTATGCCAAGGGCATTCAGAAGGGAAAAATATTCACAACTGTATTAATGGTAATGCCAAATCCTTGGCATTACTCTATGCAAGTTTTTATGACTCACTCAGACAAGATATACCACATCACACCATTATATGACACTGAAGGGGGAAAAAATAGCAAGGGCCAGAATTGATCCAAACCAAGGTAGAGTGTTTACATGACAAATTTGTGGATGACACAAAATTGGGCGGAATAGGCGATACCCTGAAAGACAGAAACAAAATTCAAATTTATCTTGATATGCTGGAGCACTGGGCTGAAAACAACAGAATGAAGTTCAAAAGAAGGGCAAAGTATTGCACCTCAGAAAAAGAAACCAATTGCACAATTACAAGATGGGGGACACCTGGCTCAGCAATCCTAGAAGCAAAAAAGGATCTTGGAATTGTCGTAGATCACAAACTGAATATGAGCCAACAGTGTGATGTGGCTACAAAAAAGGCAAATGCTATTTTAGGCTGCATTAACAGAAGTATACTTTCCAAATCTGATGAGGTGCTAGTTCTCCTCTATTCAGCATGGGTTAGGCCTCATCTTGGGTGTTGTGTCCAGTTCTGGACACCACACTTCAAGAAGGATGCTTACAAACTAGAACAAGTTCAGAGAAGGGCAATAAGGATGGTCAGGAGGCTGGAAAACATGCCTTAGGAGGAAAGACTGAAAGAATTGGGCATGTTTAGCCGTGAGAGAAAAAAACTGAGGGGTGATATAATTTTTGTTGTTTAGTCATTAGGTCATGTCAGGCCCTCCTGTCTTTCACTGCCTCCTGGAGTTTCATCAAATTCATGTTGGTAGCTTCTATGATACTGTCCAACCATCTTGTCCCTTTCTCCTCTTGCCTTCACACTTTCCCAACACCAGGGTCTTTTCCAGGGAGTCTTCTCTTCTCACGAGATGGCCAAAGTATTGGAGCCTCAGCTTCAGGATTTGTCCTTCCAGTGAGCACTCAGGGTTGATTTCCTTTAGAATGGTTAGGTTTGTTCTCCTTGCAGTTCAGGGGACTCTGAAAAAGTCTCCTCCAACACCACAATTCAAAAGCATCAATTCTTCGGTGGTCAGCCTTCTTTATGGTCCAGCTCTCACTTCCATACATTGTTACTGGAAAAACAATAGCTTTGATTATCCGGGCCTTTGTCGACAAGGTGATATCTCTGCTTTTTAAGATGCTGTCTAAGTTTTCCTCCCAAGAAGCAGGCGTCTTTTAATTTAGTGGCTGCTGTCACCATCTGCAGTGACCATGAAGCCCAGGAAAATAAAATCTGTCACTACCTCCATATCTTCCCCTTCTATTCACTAGGAGGTGATAGAGCCAGTGGCCATGATCTTAGTTTTTTTGATTTTGAGCTTCAGACCATTTTTTGCGTTCTCCTCTTTCACCCTCATTAAGAGGTTCTTTAATTCCTCCTCGCTTTCTGCCATCAGAGTGGTATCATCTGCATATCTGAGGCTGTTGATATTTCTTCCGGCAATCTTAATTCTGGCTTGAGATTCATCCAGTCCAGCCTTTCACATCATGTATTCTGCATGATAGCACTTTTCAAATACTTGAAAAGCTGTCATACAGAGATGGGGCAGGATCTCCTCTCAATCATCCCAGAGTGCAGGGCATGCAACAATGAACTCAAGTTACAGGAAGCCAGATTTCAATTGATTCTCAGGAAAATCCTAACGTAATGTATTTGCGAAGGTGTTAGAGCACTAAGACTGTGGAACCAATTACCTTGAGAGGTGGTGAGTGCTCCAACACTGGAGGCATTCAAAAAAAATTTAGACAACCACCTGGCAGATACCCTTTGATTTGTATTCCTGCATTGAGCAGGGGGTTGGACTTGATGGCCATATAGGCCCCTTCCAACTTCATAATTCTATGATTCTATGACAGGCCATTTGTAGCTGTGGCCCCTAGCTCAGAAGGTAACCAGCAAAGGGCATTCAGTTTAGTCGTAAGGGTCAGGACACTGTTCAGTCAAACTTCTTCAATCATAGCACATACCACTTGAGCAAAGATTTATCAATACCACCTTCGGCAGGCATAAGTTGGGCTTTTTCAGTGGCAATGCTTGGGTACTCTAATGGCATAGCTTAAAAATCCATCTTAAATGTAAAATCCACAATGACTTATTTTTATTTACCAATCTATAAGATCCTGGAACCCACTACATCATTTCCAACCCTATCTCACTTCTTCCATCCCTCCATCATACCAAAATACAGTAGCAATTATTTTAGCACACACTCGGTTGCAACCCCCTACTTTGCCATTTACTCCAGTCTCCGGATTCACTGCCAGTGCTTTTGCCTGTCTTCTCCAGCCACCCCACACTTTATCTTCTCTCAGTCCTGTATCTGATGAGTGGAGATGATGGTGACAGATGGTTATAGTGCTTTTTTTTTTTAAAGAGATAATTTTCTCCTACAACATTGGAGAAAAAAACTAGAGGGTTAGCTATTTTGAGTCTAACCAACAGAGATTACTTGGTGGAAGAAGTGGTGGCAGTAAGGGAAATTCTGGGGGAAAGTGACCATGTTCTATCTGAGTTCTTGATTTAAAAGGAAATAAAATCAGTGTGTAGCTGTACATATACACTGGATTTTACAAAAGCCAATATTAATAAACTGAGAAGACTGAGAAGGTCCCCTAACAGGAAAAGGAATCCAAGATTGGTGGGATTTTCTTTAAAAGGGAATTGTAAAGGCAGAACTACAAACAATTCCAACAAGAAAAATATGTGCACCCCAAAAAGAGCACCCAAAAATAAAAAGATCACATACAGCATAAGAAGTGGAAGGAAGCCCAGTCTACAAAGGAAAATTTCAGTCAAGTAGCAAAGAATTGTAGGGATGGCATTAGGAAGACTGAGGTTAACAAGAAATGCTAAAAGTAACAAAAAACATTCTTCAGCTATTTATTTGTTTTTGTATTTAGTGTAATTCGTGGGTACATATGTAGAAAAGACAGAGAAAATAAATAGAGGCTCAGCAACTCGGGGTTGGACAAATTATAAACAAAAAACAGGCAGAGATACTCAATTTCTATTTTAGCTCAGATTTTTCCTAAAAGAGGCAGGCGAATGTGAAGTACAAGTAGAGGGAACAGGATTGCCACTTGAAATAAATAAATAAATAAATAAATAAATAAATAAATAAATAGTCAAAGAATACCTTAGTACTTTTAACAAGTTAAAATCTCCAGTGTTAGAGGAATTCCAGCCAAGATTATTGTATGAACTGGCAGAAGTACTCTCCGTACCACTGTGTTATTTTCTTGACATCATGGAGAATGGGTGAAGAACTAGATGATTGGAAGAGGGCTAAAACTATCCTTACTTTCAAAAAGGGCAAAAAGTAGGAACTTGTGAACTACATACTAGTCAGCTGAATATCAGTCCCAAGATTATAAAACGGTCACTCTGCAAGTACGTACCTTGCAAATAATAAAGCCAACACAGATTTTTCAAAAACAAATCTATTCAGACTAATCTTTTTTTAAGTGGGTAACCTAGGTTTTAAGTGGGAATTCTCTAGACATAATACTGTATATCTTGACATCAGCAAAGCTTTTGACAAAGTGCTCCATAATATTCTCAACAGCAAGGTAACTGCATGTGAGCTGGATAGAACAGGTGGGGTGCCACAAGAGTGAATTCTGGGCCCAGTGCTCTTCAATATTTTTGTTAATGACTTGGATGAGGAGATGCAGGGAATGGATAACAAATCTGAAGATGACACAAAATTGGTGGGATAGCTTATACCCTGGAAGACAGAAACATAATCCAAAAAGTTCTAGATAGTTTTGAGCACTGGGCTGAAAACAATAGAATGAAATTTAACAGGGATAAGTGCAAAGTTCTACACCTACCGGAATAAAACAAATCACACAGTTATAAGATGGGGGATATTTGGATCAGTAATAGTACAAATAGTACAAAGGAGAAGGATCTTGGAGTGATAGATCACGAGGTGAATATCAGGCAACAGTGCAATGTTGCTGCAAAAAAAAGGGAAAATGCTATTTCAAGATGCATTAACAGAAGTATAGTCTTCAATTGCTGTTAAGCACTAGTTTCCCTCTATTCAGCATTGGTTAGATCTCATCTGGAGTATTGTGCCCAGTTCTGGACACCACACTTTAAAAGGATGCTGACAAATTGGAACAAGGGGCAACCAGGATGTTCGGGGGACTGAAAACCAAGCCCTATAAGGAAAGAATGAAAGAACTGGGTATGTTTAGCTTCTAGAAAAGAAGACTGAGGGGAGATATGATCGCACTTTTCAAATGCTTGAAAGACACTCATAAAGATGAAGTACAGGGTCTGTTCTTGATCATCCCAGGACACATAATAATGGGCTCAAGTTAGAGGAAGCCAGATTTAAGTTAAATATAAGGGAAAAAACTGACTGAGCAGTACAATTGAGTCATTACCTTGGAAGGTGGTGATCATTCCAACTCTAGAGGTATTCAAGAGGAAATTAGAGGAAAATATATCTTTCAGATACATTTTGATTTTGATTCCTGCATAGAGCAGGGGATTGGAGTCAGCAGCCTTATAGGCTCCTTCCTATATGATTCTAGGATTCTATGAATGCTGAGAGACAATGAAGCCTAAAAGTGGGAGCTTCTTGCTAGGGCTCCCTATTTCCCATACACTTTGAATAAAAATCAGTAAATTTAGTATCTGGCTGGGCGGAAGCACCCTCTTGCCTCCTCCCATTGGAGACTCATGGTACATACAGTATATATGTATGCAGCAGAACACTGGGAAATTCACAGAAGATGTGTTTAGAGCCATACTCAGGTGAGCCTTCCACAATTATTAATGCTTTATAGAACAGAGATGAGTAAATAAGGCCTTCCAGATGTTGTTGAGCTGCAACTTGCATCAGCACAGCTAATAATAATTGGTAACAAGACCTTCAGCTCAAAAACATCTGGAGTTCCATTCTTTACCTATTCTGACCTAGAATCACTGCATTGGGCACAACAACAACAACAACAACAACAACAACAACAACAACAACAACAACAATAATAATAATAATAATAATAATAATAATAATAATAATAATAAATCATCTTATAACTGCAGAGTTGGAAGGGACTCTATGGATCATCAAGTCCAGCCTCTGTCAAGGAGGCACAGGGGGGAACCGAACTCCCAACCTCTGGCTCCACAGCTGGAGACCTAAACCACTGAGCTATCCAACAGTTTACTATTATGCATGTGCACTTGATTATGAGAGAGTATGGCAAAATGGAAAACACTTATAAGGTTCAGGAAAACAAACCATATTAAATTTGTTTTGTTTCTTTTCCCTTTTAAAGGGGCAGCTTATTTAAGTAAGAAACATAAGAAATATTGCTTACATAGTACAGCACTAGGTAATTTTCTGTCAGCAATCAGGTCATAAATTGTATCCAAATGCATATAAGATATTGTTCCTGCAGTCCAAATGGCATTTATAAGAACTATGTCTAGGAGGATTGTAGCCATCCCATAAGGCCTGGGTGCCAAACAAACATGTTCAGGAAAACACAGTATCTTAAGCCAAAGTGAACTTTTCTTTATCATAAATGATAATATTGTATCTGACAAGTTGATATCCGAAGAATGTTGAGGAAGGTTTGAGGGCAGAAGAGATTGTCTGTCAGGAGAAGGTATAAGAAAGGCCAGCCTTACTATTAGGAAAAGTGAAGCATCTGCCTCAGGCAACAGATTCCAAAGGTGCACAGTAACATTTCTCTGGTGGTTCTTCCTCAACCTCATTCATCTTAGAGGTAATCCCTTTCCTAGGAAAACAGAGGCTCTCCTGAACCCTCTAAATTGGTCTGCTGACCTTGGATTTTGTGGAGTTTGCCGTCCTACTGCTAGTGTTTCAAACTACAAATAGAGATGGCTTCTGTACATAGAATGAAGATGTGCTATCTTGCTGTTTGCCTCAGGCAACCAATGTCCTTGACCAGCATACTTTCAATTTCCGTGTTTTAATCTGAATGCCATGGCTCCACTGAACTGATCCCAGAGCTTCCACACAATCTATTTCATGGTCATCCTCCAAGTGAAAGTAGAAACATATACCCAGTCTCTGCATTTGTCATTAATGCAAATGCAAGATAATGGCTGAGTCCTCCTCAAATTTAGCTCACATCACTATTTTGTCCCTGAAGAATATGACCCATTTACAATGGGTTCTTTCATTATGCTTTTACAGTGCTGTGTGGTGTCTGATAGGCTCCAGAATAAACACAATGCATCTCATTCTAATCTAAAATGCATTTTCTCTTGTTACAATAGATGTGCAAAAGAAGCACATCTTGTATGCTGTTATTTCCTTAGTACCAAGCGGTCATGCACTTTGCAACTGTGGGTAAATTTGTCTGACTGTGGAATCCCAAAGGACCTTGGATCAAAAACTTTCTATTTCTGCTGACAAACTCAGAGCTCTTATATGACAAAATATCAAAAGCAAAAGGTGTTGCATTGGATCAGAAGTTTACTGGCTGTGACCTAAGTCTGAAGAGTGCAAATAAAAAGAACAATAACTCTTTGATCAAGAAATGAATTCTTGCCATGGGTGACACTCTAGCCATTCTGTTCAAACATAAATTTTTAACACAAGGAAGGCAAAAGAAAATAATAATATAGTGTGAGCCTGATTAACTGTTAAAACACCCTGCCAAGGAGAACTGGGGAATAAATTAAAATGAGGAATGTTTAGTTCAAGATTAAAAGACACCTTCTCAAGAAATCAGCTTTGAAAAACAATTGCATTTTTTTACATTTTTTCATTCGGTTTTGAACTCTCCTGCCAATGCTTGGATCTGCTGTGATTCTGGTTGATTCTGTCTGCAACCCTAGGGTATCTGTTTCAAAGGTCCTTTTCAAATGAACAAATGTTTACAAAGTCACCTTACTCATTTTTACTGCTCTCTTCTCTCAAGGTGCTCACCAAAAAAAACTACCTGAACTCTATTTTTTCAAGATAAAGGAAGTACAGATACAGTACCTATCAAACAGGTTTGTATTTTGAACATATTAACTGCTTCACTATAGCAAGATGTTCTGGGGTGCAATTACTTACCCCAAAGCATTCCATTGCCTTAGAAGATGGTTGCAGTAGGGTATATGTTTTAACAATACAAGTTTGATTTACAGATATAGTTAATATAATTGGAATCATCAGGATTAACACTACAGCACATTCCTGGTCCCAATCAGAGGTAGGGCAGGGTGGGCAAACAAGTGCCATATGGCCCCAGGGTCATTTTTGCATAACTGCAGCCCCTGTTATGTCCCTGTACTGTTAAACCCCCCCCCCCCATTTTTGGAAGAAAACTTGGGTCTGGTCCTTTTAAGGATTCAAAAAGACTTTCCAAGACCTCCACAACCCTAAAAATGTCAAGCCTAGCACAGGTCCTGGGGGAGAAACAAAATCTTAACTCCTAGGCCTACTAAATAATAAGAAATAATTGTGTGCCATCAAGTTGATTCTTTGTTGGCTTACAACAAAGTAGCATAAAAACAATTCACATACAATGTATTCGCGAAGGCTTTCACGGCCGGGATCTAATGGTTGTTGTGGGTTTTTCGGGCTCTTTGGCCGTGTTCTGAAGGTTGTTCTTCCTAACGTTTCGCTGGTCCTCTGAAGATGCCGGCCACAGAGACTGGCGAAACGTTAGGAAGAACAACCTTCAGAACATGGCCAAAGAGCCCGAAAAACCCACAACAACAAATTCACACACACTTTACACCACTATTTAAACATAATAATAATGTAGCTCAGGAAAAACAGTCAAAATGGAAAAGTAAAGACAGAAAATTAAAATAGAAAAGTAAAGCTCAAGTAGTGATGGGGGGGGAGTCTTGAGCCGTGATGGGGGAATTATAGGAGTTATGGCTCAATATCTTCTAGAGAGCTACACTAGGAGGGGCTTGGCATTATGGGCACTGATGGCACAAGTTGGTGTTGCAATGCGTTTCATGGCAGCCATAGAAAGGGCTTGCATTAGGGCAAAATACTACACTGTGCCTTTAACTACCCTTTCCCTTTAATTGCGCAGTTGTGCTTGCCTTCTGTACTGGATGGATAGCTCTCATTGGTTGATTTGCTGCTAGGTGGAGATTAGTGCTATTTTGGTTGCCAGCAGTTCTTATGGTGATGGGTCCTGACTTTTTCCCCCTCCTGTTTTTCCATTAGGATAACTGAGGTTCCTCCCCTCTTGAATGACAAGGGGCATTCAACCAGCCTACAGTGAACCTGGCTAGTTAGGATTGCCCGTAGTTGCTTCTCTTAATCTTGCTCCAGCAGTATCTGCTCCATCTATATGTTGGATGTCTTTTTTTTGGGGGGGGGGGCATTCTTCCATGTCAGGCAAAGATAATTCTTTTCACACAGGCTTTCAATAAGTAAATTGCTGATAAAGATAGGATTTTAATGGGAGTGCTGCATCATTTACCTTTTAAAAAGTGTTTTTGGATTATAGAACCATAGAATAATAGAACTAGAAGTGGCCTATAAGGCCATTGAGTCTAACTCCCTGCTCAATTTAGGAATCCAAATCAAAGTATACTGTATATGAAAGATGGTTGTCTCATTGAATACCTCCAGTGCTCACCACTTCCCGAGTTAGTTGGTTCCATTTTGTACTCCTCTAACAATTAGGATGTTTTTCTTGATATTTGACCAAAATCTCACTTCCTGCAACTTGAGCACATTATTACATGTCATGCGCTCTGCTCTGATCGAGAAAAGAGCCTGACTCTCTTCTGTATAACAATTTAAAATATTTGAAAAGTGCTGTTGTGTCTCCCCTCAATTTTCTTTTCTCAAGGCTATACATGCTCAGTTCTTTTAGTCTTTCCTCATCCTTCCTAAAGTGGACACGATACTCAAGTGCCTAACCAGTACTGAATAGACAGGAACTAGTACTCCACAAGATCTGGAGACTATACTTCTGTTAATGCAACCTAAAATAGCATTTGCCTTTTTTGCAGCTGTATCACACAGACGGCTCATATTTGCTTGTGATCTACAATTCCCTTTCCCTTGGCAAAGGTCATTGCACAGGGCAACCAAGGCAGTCTCCGTACCAAAACCCGGCCTGAAACCCAATTGAAGTGGATCCAGAAAATCTGTTTCATCCAGCAGCACCTGGAGTTGCCCATCCACAACCGCTCCAACACTTTGCCCAAATAAGGGAGGTTCACCACTGGTCGGTAGTCAACCACCAGCCTTGGGTCCAGGTTAGGCTTTTTAGGGAATGGTCGAATTACCGCCTCTTTCAAGGTGGTAGGAACCACTCCCTCTCTCAAAGAGGCGTTCATGGCCTCCTGGACCCAAGTGCGAACCCCCTGGCAGATCTTCCAATTAGCCAAGATGGGCAAGGCTCAAGCAGAGTGGTGGTAGAACAGACAGATCCAAGCACCCTGTCCACATCCTTGGGTCTCAACAACAAACTCATTTGTTGCCACTTCAAAGTAAATCCAATGAATTTACTATTTTTGTATGTGTAAAAAACCTCTTGCGGTTATGCAAATGGTATGACTTTTGGAAGCGATTGCTACAAGTTTAGAAATCACCATAGGTCCCATAACTCAGTATGCAACAATTAATGTCTACAATGACTTCTTAACTTGGGGCAATTTACTTCTAACAGTTATGCCATTTGTGCTACATTAGCACATTTCCCAGGCAACTATATACTATAGGAATGTCTTAGTACCAATTTATACAAACTGAGTCCAGTAACTCAGCATACAACAGATAATGCCTACGAGATTTCTTAACTTGAGGCAATTCACCTCCAAAATATATGTCTTTTGTGCTGAAGTGCAGCAGGATTTCAGCCATTTCAGACTTCAGGGAAAGCTAAAGCTGGTGTGCTTTCGCCAGGACCAGGATTGACTTTATTGCACACCAATACCAAAGCTCTGTTTCCTCAATGAACAAAGAGAAACCTATAAAAATATACATAAAAACACAGCAGAAAACTATAACAGATATAAATTGTTATTGCAAATGTCTTATTGTCTTCTGTGTTTTTGCATTCATCAGTCTTGGAATACATGCATAGCCACTCTGAATCAAGAGTCTAAAAATACTGACTACTGTATGCTGATTTGGAGATTTTGGGAGTCATCGTCCAAAAAAAAAGAGAGAGAGAGAGAGAGAGAGAGAGAGAGAGAGAGAGAGAGAGAGAGAGAGAACTTTCCAAGCTGTGGTGTGAACAGAATATTACAAACTTGCAAGTCTCCATTACACTTTCATTCAAAGGAAGCTGACCATGTAAAGCTGCTCTAGAAATGCCAGCTGGTTAGGGGTAAACGGGTTTCAGTACAGTATTACTGGCCTGATTCCCACGCAGTTGCAAACCACGGCCACAAGTTGCGGCTAATACTTATTTCCTTCTCTCCCGGCGGGCAAATCATCCAGTTCCGGGCAGAGAGATCTTTTTGTCCTATGTGTGGAGACATCAGCCGTCCAAACAAAGTTCTACGATCTCCCAACTGGCCAATTAAAAAACAAAGAGCAAGCGAATTGGGCAGATGCAGATCGAGGCACCGTCGTTTTCCTCTCAAGGGCCTTTAGAGACGAGATGAGGGTTTCGTCTTTGGAGGGTTGCCGGAGGCGAGCGGGATGTTAGTGCATGCAACCGATTCCCCTCCGGGAATCACACGGCGTTTCGCTTCTTGTCCCAACTGGGGCTGCTGACTTATCGCCCCCCAAGCTCCAACCCTGCTTCGGGTCCGTAATAATAGCTGAAGGAGAAAGAGCACAAACTCCTTGCTGTCGTTCTCCCCTTCTGTTTTCTGACGGCTTTAAAACCTCCACGAGTGGCAAGCCCTCCCTTTGGCGACCAAAGGTGGCGCTTCAACTCATCTCGGCTGCTTGGAACACTCTGGGAAGCGACTAACCATAGACACAGGAAAAGTCTATGATCCCTGTAGCTCGCCGGAAGAGGTTTCTTTCCGGTCCGAAACCGTCCTGAGATCACTTCCGGTGCGGGGTCCGCCTACTGCAATGGCGGCGGAAGGAGCCTGGAAAGCCGAGGTTCTTGCTGGGGGAAGAAGTGCTCTGTGAGCTCGGCTGCTTCGGCTTCCCGCTGCGTTTCCTGCCGCCAGTGGACTTGCCGCTGGGGTGAGGGAAAGGACTCCGAGGGCTCGCCTGGTCGGCCCGTGTGTTTCTGCCGCTGCAACGATGGCGCCGGTACAATTGGAAAGCCATCAGTTGGTCCCAGCAGGAGGTGGGCCCGCCTCGGCCCCGGCTCCACCGCCTCCAGGAACGGCGGCAGCGGCAGCCAGTCCCGGCTACCGGCTCAGCACTCTCATCGATTTTCTTTTGCATCGAACCTACGCGGAGCTCACGGTCCTCGCGGATCTGTGAGTGACAGGTGGTCGGGGGACCCCATCCCTATCAGCCTTCTGACTGTTTTATGTACTTCCAGTGATAGCTTCCTATACATTAACTTGTTCTCTGATATAGTGGTGTTGTGCCATCTGTTCCTCCCCCCACCCCGCTTTGTCCTCCCTGGTAAATACTATAATCAGCTGTCAGCTAGTGTGGGAGCTTGGCCTTTTAAGCTTGATGAGTATCCTAACGATGGCTTCACACACTGTGATTTCGGATATCTGTTTCAGATCTAAGTAAACATGCCGACGTGCAAAGTGTGACTAGGTTAAAAGATTCTTCAAAAACATTCAGTTCATTCAGCCACACTTGACGGAGATCTAGAACTGGCTCCTTATTTGTAGCTGGAACGCTCAATTCTGCTGTCATGTGAAATTAATTGGCCAAAATCCTATTGCTTAACATAGTAAGTTGCAAATGGAATACCTCTTTTGAATCAATGGAACTTATGGAGCAGTTGGCTCAAAATATGCCCACTCTAGTTGTGGTTTCCTGAGCTAAGCAACAGGATTTCAGCTTTTTCTCTGACACTGTTGCACAAACTGGAAAGTAATCAAAATGTAAATTTCTATTTGCTTGATAGAATAATATTGACTTTATGCTGTCAAGTTACAAGTTACTGTGCCCTCAGTTGTATGCAGTACTTTATCTCCTAGGATTGCCCTCTTTTCACTGGGAGGTAAGAACAGTGCGATCTGCTCTTACTAGAGGTGGTGAAAGCAAACCACATGTTTGAATTGCAGAATTAGAAGCATTTTATACCTTATTGAGGCCGAATAGGACCTCAATATTAGTATCAGTTAAGAAGTTGAACTGTGTATTTTACGTAATGTTTATGTTTATATCTTCTGCTGCATAATTGGAACATTTGTGGCAACATATGTGATATATTTGTTTCATTGTGAGTTCCTTAAATCATTCCTCATGGTGAGTGTCTTCCTGTAATAAATAGTTTCAAATTAGGATCCTCTTCCTAGTGTGGTGTACTGCAGAGGTCCCCAACTCCTGGTCCATGGCCTTGGCAGGACCCGGCCACGGAGACAGATCTCCCGCCCCTCTGCATGCACTTCCCCATGCACACCCACCTGCATGCACGGACCACCTCCCTGCACGCATGAGTGCCGTGCCCACCCACACGTGCCCTGCCCACCTGTGATTACCCCGCCCATCCGTGCATGTGTGCAAACACGCCCCACCCACTGTGAGCACCCCCACGATCTGTGCATGTCTGAGTGCACCCTGCTCACCCTTCAATGTGCCCCACCCATCCGTGCATGTGTGCAATCGTGTCCCGCCCACCCACACATGCACAATTGTGCGCCCTGCCTACCCGTGAGTGCACCCTGCCCACCAGCGAGTGCGGGGGTGACACGCCCCCCTGTGCACAGACCCCCCCAACTGGTCCGTGGTTTGGAAAAGGTTGGGGATCACTGGACCGTAGTGGATAGAGTGATGGACTATACCTCTGGTGACAAGGTTTCAAATTCTCTGTTGGCCATGTAAATTCACTGGGAGAGTGAAACTGGTAAAACCACTCTTTAAATATTTCATTTACCTTGAAATCCCTATTACAGTAACTATAAGTTGGTTCTGACTGTATACTTAACTAGCTAAATGTTGTTTTCAAAGAAATACATATTATTTTCCTATTTTGTTGGTAGAAAATAGAGTGATATAGAGAAGCGCATATACACACTTTCTAAAATAAAGAATAATGTAGGATCTGTGTGATGATGAAATATTGCTAACAAGAATAAAAACTGGGCATGGATACCTGGAAAAATGATTGCTCACACTTTATAGTGATAGGCTGCTTGGCATAGTTACACTGATGGTCTCTTCAGTTTAACTAAATGTATGAAGGGTGAAATGGAGCTTTCTGCTTCTGATTATTTGGACATGTGGTGGGCATTTGTTTGCCACGTATCTTAAGGTATGTCTTGCCTTCACCATTCATTAGTTCCATGTAGGAATACTGATGTAATTTAGCTTTTAGAATCCTAGCATATGTTATGAATACTATAACTGACACATAAATGTTAATGTAATCAAATCATTAATTAAGAAGAGAAACTTCAAATACAAAATTTTACAGAGGGATGGGCAATTAATGAGCTGAATGCAGCATTCTGTCAGTTTTTCTCCCAGGACTTACTACCTTCAAAATACACCATCATGATGGCAACAACAAACCTCCCTTTATTTTTATACAAGTCACACAAGTGCCTTCTTTTTAAGCCTGATAATTCATCCAGAAATGTAATTAGCTTTATGGACAGGATATGTACCTGCCTGATTTCAAGTGAAAATAACACTTATAGTGCTGGTGTTATTTTGGGGGAGAAAGCACACATGCTTTGTGTGGTTTTAGTGTAAAGGATGAGAGGTTAGCTGTGGTAACAAAATTAGCAGTGATGGTCAGGTGTGTTAGTGATGCAGCACTCAGATATTCCAGGGGTTGGACTTTACCTCCAGAAATGAAGATGCTGCCCACTGCTGCTTTCAAGTGACAAAGTAAATTGTCACTTGGTGCATAAATGCATAGTCAGTAAACTTAGTATAGTATAGTATACAATAGTATACAATTTTTAGTATCGTATACAATATACAATATAGTATAGTATACAATTTTTAGTATCGTTAGAAGTAGACTTAGTTTCATTCTCCAATTTAATGTTTATGTCATCTACCACAATGTAATATTTCATTCTTTTTTCAAAAACAGGCTACCAAGAAAAACTGATATGGAAAGGTGAGTAATCAGAAGTGATGTGGATTTGGGGCAACTTTTAATTAAATTTAAATATGGTGAGTCAGTCTAAATGGTGGGCCAGTAGTCTTCTAATTTAAAATGAAATTACGTTCAATTACACAATATGTTGTTTCACCCTTTTTTAGTGGATAGATTGAAGCTCAAGACACAGTGGGCTAGTTCACACATAATTCTGAATGGTATTGTCATGTCATAAAAATGAGCCTTTTGTTTCCATGCTAATCTTCCGTGGTCCAGTTCAGTCCAATGCATTTGCTTTCTAGTGCAAGTCAGTTTGCCATTGTGTTCAGATCAGGAAATAATGATTTGCATTTATCCTCCAAACTAGGCTTGCTGATGGTATGAGAGTTTATATGCCATAGGAAGCAACATACCAGTAAAATAGTACAGAGCAATATATAGTAAAATGGGATGGAACATGGAGGCATTGTTTTGTGGTGGCTCTGGTCATTTATGGAGGAGAGAACTCAGTAAGTGGTACTGGAAGATTCCTGTTTGACACCCTGGCCACATGGCCGATGGGATCCTGCAGGGTTCTGTTTATTTAACATGTGCATGAAGCTGCTGGGAGACCTGTCCAGAGTTTTGGGGTTTAGTGTCAACAATATGCAGATGATGCCCAGCTGTGACGGGGTTCACTAGTTTCTTTTGACATTTCCTCAGTTTGAGCAGGAAATGACAATAAAGGAGTTTCATCAAAATAATCTTTATTAATATTAGAACTTTTTCCTTTCACAACATCAACTGGACTATTAAAAGTCAAATTCTGTGGTAAACAGTCCCACATCTCTGGTAACGGTTTCTCTAATGTCTCCTCTTTCAATGGTATGTCTTCCTGAACTTCTCCTGGTCGGTTGGCCACTCAGACACCCACTGCGAACTGCACAAATAGTCCCGCAGCAGAGGTGTCTGGCCCATTCGCCCTCTGGAGGTTTCTCTCCCAAGGAAAGAGGCTTGGGTCGGACTATATTGTTCACAGGACCTTTGCCCCATGGGTACACCAAGACAGTCCATTCTTCGGGGTGTAAACCCTCGATCGGTTTAATCCAGGGGTCTCAAACACGCGGCCTGTGGGCCATTTGCAGCCTGCCAGATGATAGTTTGTGGCTCCCGCCTTGCCTGCCCCCCGAAGCGCCCACATGTCCTCTGCTGTCAAGAGTCAAAAAAAGCCTCACCTCGCTCTCCAGCTCTCTCAGGACAGTGCCTCTTGTACCCTTCATCTGGAACTGCAGCCTGGCAGCCAGACTGCCTGTCTGCCAGCTGGCAGGCTGCAGTTCCAGATGGAGGGTGCAAGAGGTGCTATCTTGGGGGAGAGCCGGCGAGCGAGGTGCGCTGCTGGCCCTTTCCCCCGAGCATCCAAGCTGCCTCCGAACGATGCCTGAGAGCGGAGCTCGCTCCTGGCCCATCCTTGAAGAGCGCCTCCAAGCAGCCAACAGCAGCTGCTGCAGCCGCCGCCTCTTCCAGGGAAGCGGCTCCTGGCTCTCTTTCTCTCTCGGCACTCCCAGCACCAGCCTGGCTAGCGGCCGCCTCAGCACCCAGTGGTGCTTCCTCCTCCTCCTCCTTCAGCCACTTCAGCTCTGGAAGCTGCCTGGGCTTGCCTTGCAAAGTTTGCTTCTCTGTTGTGGTGGGGGTAGGTGCTGCTGAGTTCACCTTTTTTTGAGCGGGGCCCTCAGAGGAAGGTTGCGGACCTTCGTGTATGTGTGTTTGTGTGCGTGTGTGCGCACCTGTGGGCCCCCCGCCCCATTCTGTTTAATTTCGCAGGTACCAGTGGGCGCTTTTCTCCTTTGTCAAGTTGAATTCTGTGAGGGTTTTTAAAAATTTTATGTCATGCCGTCCTCCCCCCCCCCCCGGCTAGGCGGTCGCCGGTGCTCCCTTCTCCGCTTTTTTGTTCTGCTGCTGCTGGTAGTGAAGAAGGAGCCAGAGGGGGTCGTGGCCAGCGACGAGGGCTCACGCCCCCCTCCTTCTCCTCCTCGGAGCCCCAGCCGGGCTAAGGAAACTCCTGGGTGGCTTCCTCGGGCTCTTGCTCTGCTTGGCAGAAAATTTGATGCAGCCCAGCCTCACCCAGACCCTGCCTCCAGCGGCCCCCAGGTAAATTGAATTTGAGACTCCTGGTTTAATCCCTTCGGTTGTACTCTCACTCAATTCCCGAATGCAATCATCTTTATTTAGCACTTTCTTCGGTATCTTAAATATTTTAGGTTCAACTTGTGCTTCTTCTTTCCAACTATCATCAATAATCATCACTTTCTGCGTCTCCCCTGAATGACCTCCTTCCTCTGAAGTGAGGAAAACGTCTACCCCACTTCGCTCTCTAACTCCTTCCCTTTTTCCTCCCACTTTTAACCCTTTCATGTCCTTTCATGTCACACGCATCTCCTCCTTCGCATTCCCTTTCTCTGGTGTCTCCCTTCCAGATGGTTGAGGGGACTGCACACGCTCTGTTATTTCCTTTTGTTCCTTCACTGGCTCACACCAACTCTATCTCTCCTTGCCATCTAAATCTGAGGAAACTATTTCAGCTGTAGATCGGTATCTGGTATCAGTTATGGATGAGGGTGAATAAACTGAAACTTAATTCAGACAACAAAGAGGTGCTCTTGGTCATTATAAAGGCAGATCAAGGAATAGGGATACAACCTATGCTGGATGGGGTTGTACTCCTCTGAAAACATAGGTAAGCAGCTTGGGGGTGTTCCTGAGCCTGGATGCCCAGGTTTCAGAGGTAGTCAGAAGTGCATTTGCACAATTAAAACTAGTACACCAACTGTGCCCATTTTTAGAAAGGACTGATTGGGGGGTGGTTTAGTGACATCCCAGCTGGATTACTACAACGCGCTCTATGTGGGGCTGCCTCTGGAAAGTGTCAGGAAAATTCAACAAGTACAAAATGTGGTAGTCAGATTGCTAACTGGGGTTGGTCACAGGAAACACGTAACCCCCGTTACAGCAGCTCTATTGACTGCCAACCCATTTCTGAACACAATTCAAAGTGCTGGCTCTAACCTATAAAGCCCTAAACAGCTTGGGTCCAAGCTGTCTCAAGGACTTTGTCTCCTTGTATGAGCCTGCCAGGGTGTTAAGATAATCAGGAGAGGCCTTTCTCTTGATCTTACTACCTTCCCAGGTGTGTTTGATGGAAATATGGGAGAAGGCCTTCTCTTGCTGTTCCTAGACTACTTAGTATTTATATACTTATTGTTGTTAGCTTTAAATATTGTCCTTTAATTATGTAATCCACTTTGCTCCTTTTAAAGGAGAAAGGGGGGATAAAATATTTTGAATAAATAATAAATAACTATAAATGATATCTGAAGATCTGCATAATCACGGGTGCCTCGACTTACGAACGTTCCTACTAATGACCATTTTGAGTTACAACCAGCTCCGGCCACAAAATTTTGCTTCTACTTGTGACTGGAGCTTCCACTTATGAACAGAAAAAGGCAGGGAAAAAAGGTGGGGAATTCAGATTGCTAACTGTAGGTGGGGACGAGGCTGCTTCTTTGTAGCTCTTTTGCCCCAGCAGTTAGAGAGTATGTGATAGGAGAAGGCTGCCTGGTAAGGTAAGGTAAGGTAAGGTGCTGTTTTCTGCTTTTTAAAAACTGTTCTGGGTGTTTTCGCAGCGTGGTTTTGGGCTGGGGGGGGTTATGTTTCTGTGCTGTGATGGGTCTTGGGGGGGGTTGTTTCTTTTTTGTTCCCCCCATTTCCGATGGGTCTTGGGGGTTTGGTTGCTTTTTGGGTTTATTTCCCTCATTTCCGATGGTCTTGCACGCTTCCCTTGCTTTTTTTCTTCTTCGGCCGGAATGGATTAATTGCATTTCAGTGCATTCCTATGGGAAATTGTGCTTCGACTTCCAACCATTTCAAGTTATGTCCATCTTCTGGAACGGATTATCGTCATAAGTCGAGGCACCTCAGTAATAAAGCCTTCTCCTTCGCGGGATAAGGAGTCAGGTTTTCAGAGACAAAATCCTTCTCCCAGTTTTCTATACTGGTCCCATATAGAATAGCTGTTAAAAACTGAAATATGAACTATGAAGATAGTGGCTGAAATCCCATTGATTATCCTAATAATTTGGACTAGAGTAAGCCTGTTGAATAAGTGGAGATTTGGTAAGTCGACTCTTCCTTAAGTTCCATTGATTCAAATTGGCCTAGTAAGTTGTGACTTACTGTGTTAAACAAAATCATAGCTAGAGTAGGTCCATTTTAATTAGTTTAGTAGAACTTGTGCAGGAGTTGACTCACTAAATCCTCACTGATTCAGTGGGCCTATTCTAGTGCAATATATTGTGCTAAGCAACGAATTCAGCCAGTGTTTAGAAATAATTTCTAAATACTCAGAGTGAAGCACTGACAACAGTGGGAAATCACATTTTAATTAGTGTTGAGATTTGCTGGTATTGCCCTGTACATACCTGCTAGAAGCAAAGACTAATATTGGCACATTAAATAATATTTAATTTGTACATTTAGGATGGTGACTATTTCCTTTAACATCTATCTGAGCTTAGTACAGTGGTGCCTCGCTATACGGAGCTGCCCCAATCGCCGCACTCGCTTTGCGACCCGAAATGCCCCCCCGCAGCGTTTTCGCGACCTCGGTAAGCAAGGGGAGGGCGCGAAAACACTGATAGGGGGCCATTTCGGGTCATCCGGCGGCCATTTTGGAGCCGCCGAACAGCTGATCGGCGGCTCCAAAATGGCCGCCGGACCGCGAAAACATCGCTGGAGGGGTAAGTTTTGGCGCCTATTGGAACGCATTAAACTAAGTTTAATGCGTTCCAATAGGCTTTTCCTGCCCCGTACAGCGATGTTTTCGCATAGCATATGCGGGGCACCACTGTATTAGGTCAGCAATGATTTTTTTTCTATCCATGGTCATTAGTATACTTTGAGAATTTGCTCTGAAATAGTGAGCTCTGCAATAAATACTAAAAATCTTGTGTCTCAATGTGGTAAAATGTGTTTTTTTTGCATTTATAATTCTATGCATACTTTCTGTGTGCATTTAACATAAATTTGTTTGATTATAATTAGAGACAAGGAGGAGGAACAATGGTGGAGCTGCGCCCATAGCCACCATACACGCTTTCTCTTGCTACCAATATTGGCAGCGAAGAGCAAGAAAGCCATTTTTAAATGCAGGAAATCCATTGAAAGGGCTTGTTTTACATTTTTTAGTAGTTTGCTATTGAATTTCATTGATATTTTTGGCATCCCAGTTTTTCGTGATTTCCTTGGGTCAGGAAATGGCTTTAGGAAGCCACACATAGGACAGGAGCTGCATCTTCCTGCTCAAATGAAATGATCTATCTTGTTCTGAAATTGTATTATGCATGTCCTATTGATGTATGGTAAGCTGAAGTTGGTGATGTGTCACTGAGAATTCTCTTCATTGATTATAATTCTGTTTTGAAGTGCATTTTCTGGTTTTAGTGCAGCTGCTTTAGGGGATATTTTAATTAACTAGCTTAGCTGTCCTCCATTCCAAATTGAAAGTAATAGAAAAATTGACTAGTAAATGGATCCTTATATTTCCAAAAAGAACAAAAATACTTTGACATTTTTCTTTCTGACATCTTTCCTTTGTCATAAGCTAAATCAACTAAAAAGTATTTAAAAGTATCTGTACTGAAGAGTAGAATAGATTAAAAATGTGAAATTCAAGAAATATTTAGCAGCTATATAGGAGCTAGGTTCATGAACTTAATGTTCCTAATCTGCTTTGTTGTATGATGCAGTTAGAATGCATGAAATCAGAGATCTCTTTGAAACTAGTTTGTTAATTATCTGAGTTTTGAAGTCTTCAAAGTTGAGCATACACATGTGAGAGAAGATCAGAATCACTCTTTTGACCTTTCTACATTTTAGTGCTTACAAACAGGAGCAGATTACCTGTCTGCCTCTGTCAACAAAGAAAATATGTTGAATATTAATCTTTTGTTTAAAAAATGAAATAATTTGCAAAAGCAATGCAAGTGTCTGTTTCTACCACTCCATATGCTGCTTTTCTCTCACCCCATCCCAAATAATTGAGGTACCAATTTTCTAAATATATATATTTTTATTACAGAAAAATAGAAATAGTGCAGTTTGCAAGTCGCACACGACAATTGTTTGTTCGATTGTTAGCTTTGGTCAAATGGGCGAATAATGCTGGAAAGGTTGAAAAATGTGCGGTAAGTTCATGACTTTACAAATGAAATTAAGGGGAGCAGAATAGTTGCTGTGTGTTCATGTGGTTTTAGCTTTTCAGATGTTCAAAAATTGTGGTTGTTCTTTGAAAAAGTATTTTAAAGAAAACTGCTTTGTTTTTTCTTTAGAAAGCAAAAAATAGTTATTTGAAAATACTGACTGAAGAGTCAGAAACTTTAAGCCTCTTCTGACTTTATATTTAGCCTTTACCTGACAAAAATCTTCAAATTGCAGATCATGTAGCACTGGCGTTTGTTACAGTAGTAATGGGGGTCGGGAAGGGAGAAGATGACGCTTAACAAAATCTGTTATGTGAAACAGATTACTGTAAGTCTGTATAAAATGATGACGTGTGTTACATTAATAGAGAAGGTTTGTGTACTGTAACAATAGCACAATATGTTTTCGCACAATTCTGTTGCTGTCCAAGACCCTTCTTGAAGTCTGTGTATTATATAGTACAGTCCATAGAATAATTTATACTTACTTTGCCCTCTCCCACCATTTTTTTTAAAGTCAAGAGAAAGAAATCATTTCACATAATACATTTGCTTAAATGGCTTCTGCATATTCATCATGATTCTTGTGGTGTTTTAGAGTAATATCTGTTGTAAAAATGCATTTTAAACCAAATCTGACCAAAGAGTGAATTCATTACAGACCTCTGTACAATTATAAAAATATATGGACTAGACATAAAGTAAAATATAATAAAAGCAGCATGATATAATTGGCCTAGCCATGCTTTTTTCTTCTGACTCTTTATTCTATTATGGAAGTGTCAAGCATTTTTCAACTGCACCCATCTTTCACTGACTTTCTCAATAGTCAGGAAGTAATTCAGGTAGTAGAGTTGAGCTTCTGTCTCTTATGAACCTGTTTATTTCAGAAGCAAGTCAGGGTACTCTCAGTGGTAGGATTCCCCACCATTTCCAGTATTGGAGCAGTGAATGTGTCACATTTCCTGGCTGTGTGGTATTGTTTCTTATATTTTATGGGTAATTCAATACATACATTTATGGATTTTGTCTTGATTAATGTATATAGGCTTATGCTTGCTCTCTTTTCTTGTGTTCTCTGTTCCCTTCATTTCCTCTCATTACTTCCAGTGTTGTAACTGTATATGTTTGCTCTTGTTACTAATTTACAGGCTGTATAATATTTATTTCAGTAAGATTTATTAAATAGTAGAACTACAAATATTTGGGGTTCATAGAGGTTTAGAGATGACCTGAGCAGGTTAAATGAATTAAAAAAGGAGTAATTTACATATTTATGTGTGTTTTTATGTTAACAGATGATATCAAGCTTTCTAGATCAACAGGCTATTCTCTTCGTTGATACTGCTGATCGTTTAGCATCACTAGCCAGAGATGCTTTGGTTCATGCTCGTCTGCCTAGCTTCGCTATCCCATATGCTATTGATGTGCTGACAACTGGATCATATCCACGGCTGCCAACATGCATACGGGTAAATTGACTTAGTGTGTAGTGAGAACTGCCTTCAGGGTACAGTACTGCCTTAAATATCTGTCCGTTTGCTTGCGGGATAGGGCAGGATTTTTTTCTTGGCTAATGTGGAAATGGATGTTGAGGTTTCTTAGCCTTTGCTGTGTACTTGTGTCATATGTACTGGATTTTTGCATAAAATATAGAATTAAGATTGTTCTGACTAAATATATACTTCATCTGCACTTTATCAGGATAAAATAATTCCTCCTGATCCAATAACTAAAACAGAGAAGCAGACAACACTGCATCAGCTAAACCAGATTCTTCGCCATCGACTGGTGACAACAGACCTTCCGCCACAGCTAGCAAATCTTACAGTTGGTAAAAAAAATGGGAGTTCCCTTAACTTACTTTACTTCAGGATGTTTCAAAAGGTTGATGTAGATTTAAAGAAAGAGTCTTAAAGTCTGTGGACGCCTTAAAAGTAATCTTTGAAGTGTCTGTACTTGCACTCAAGCAACCTGAAAGACGAACTGTTGTTCCTAGAGTGATAGGAATATTTTCTGTATTTGACTCCCCCATAGTTTGCGCTTAAGAAATTCTGTACTGTATTTGATTGGAGTAATTTTGAAAATCTATACTCTTTCATAAGAAAAATAGGCAGTAAAGGAAGTGAACTGTGGATCACCAAACTTAGAAAATATGGCATGTAGACAAAAGGTACAGAAGACTTATTCCCTCATAAGTGGAAGTTATCTTCCTGTTCAGGTCTCTAAAATGACAGTGCAATAAAATATTGACCAAAATCATGTTCTATAAATTGGACTTGTTAGAAAACCAATTCTGAAGGGTTTCCCAGCTCTTTGGAGCAGGATTTTGGTGTGAATGGCGGGGGCTCCAGAGAGAAGATCACTACTCTTCTGCTGGATTATGTTGTTCTACCAGTAGAGGTCCAGTGCTGGATCTTGCCCATGGTCTAAGATGCACCCCCCCTTTTTTGGGGTCAGAGCATAATTGTCAGTTGAGATGGACAAATCAAGCAATTTCAGTTTTTCTACGTTTTGATTGGATAGCTATACGGCAGCAAGGCTCTGAACCTGTTTGCATATTTCAGCCAAAAAAAGAGTAGTTTTCCTGATGATAGAGTTGAAGTATATAGTATGATATTTATTTTGACTGACCTATTTTGGTTAATGGTGTATTTTCAGTCTCAGAGGGAAATGAATTTTAATTTTTGTAGTTCTATGCAATTTGGATACAGTTTTGCTTTAGGAACGGCTGTTTATGCCTCACCCAGACTTTGAAGTCATTGTAGGAAAGTCTTGTTGCATCCCCTTGGGATAATGTCTTGGTAAGCAGAGG
The DNA here is from genome assembly GCF_051106095.1 of Pogona vitticeps. Taxonomy (NCBI): domain Eukaryota; kingdom Metazoa; phylum Chordata; class Lepidosauria; order Squamata; family Agamidae; genus Pogona; species Pogona vitticeps. The sequence continues at coordinate 195,887,804 of NC_135785.1, read as the reverse complement.
AAACGGTGACCTCCTGAGTCGGGACGTTCTCCTTTTGTAACCTCAGCAAGTTCCTTCAGTGCATGTAATCAGAAGCACAGACTCCCCCTTCCAATTGATAGGTTATATCATGAGAACAGTGAGATTTGGCTTTGTTCTGTAAACTGGTCCCCCACTGTGTAGTGTGGCTGTTACTTTTTATTAAAGGATGTGTTTCAGTTCCTTAAGTTTTTTCCCCTCTTCTTAGCTAATGGTCGTGTAAAGTTTCGTGTTGAAGGTGAATTTGAGGCAACTCTGACAGTGATGGGAGATGATCCTGACATCCCATGGCGTCTTCTCAAACTAGAAATTCTGGTTGAAGACAAGGAGACGGGAGGTAATGCCGAAAGACATCATCATAAATCTGTCCCGAAAAGCTTCCCGAATTTGAGTGCTGGCCACAGACTGATACACTCCATTAGCATTTCTGTTAAAAGAAATGGAGCTTCTTCTGGATGTATCAAGTCTTTATGATATGTCTCTCAGTATTTTATTATGTGCTTATAGCTGTCTGTTCTCAAAGGATACACTGCATCAATATTCCACTTTTAAAGTATTAATAAAGCCTTAGTGTTTTCCACTAATGTATGAGGCTTTGAAGAGAAATCTTTCACATATTGTTATATCATATTTTAAGATTCTTTGAAAACTCATAGTTTTTATTTTATTTTTATGGAAGATGGTCGAGCCTTAGTTCATAGTATGCAGATCAGCTTCATCCACCAGTTGGTTCAGTCCCGACTATTCGCTGATGAGAAACCTCTGCAGGACATGTACAACTGCCTACGTATCCTTTTAAATAAAGAGCTTTGAGCTGGTGTGTGACCCTGGAACTAATGTAGAGTGGGTAAAAGAGGAACGAAACTAGAGGCTGAATCCATATTGGCTGTTCTGTTCTTCCTTGCATGGAAAGCACTGAGATCTAATTAATACAAACTTTTGGATGGAGCAAAATGATTCTTTACTTATTCTTCCCCGCAGTTTTATTTTAAAAAAATACCCTCCTTTCTGAATAAAGCATTGTTTGAAATATTTTGGGAATCACAGTAACCTAGTTTTTTCCTTCTTGTTGATCCTTGGTGTTGACCTGCTTTTGGGGTCTAAAACCAGTTGCGTCTCTTTTCTTTACTTGCATGTCAGAAGGAGTGGGTTGCATTCACACAGCTACCCATGCTGGGAACACTGTTGCGCCTTTCTTGGGCTCTCGCAGAGGGAGAAAATAAATGGGCATTAGGTTTTCCTTAGTTCTGGGGTAGGCCATTGTTCTGGGTAATAAGCAGTGACCACTTTTGTCTCTCTGAGCTTGCGTTGGCATTATGTATTCTCAGTATGGTGTCTTTGGGATTATGCATGGTTGTGGCTTTCCTCTAGGAGTAGGTGGCTCTCTTTACTTAGACACACACAGTTTCCAGGAAGCCCCACCCTGCTCCATTTCTCTTTGCCAAATATGATTCAGTTCCACAGAGTTTTGCTCTCTGGAGCAGCTTTAGGGGAGATCAGAACGTAAGGGCATGGTAAAGGATCTATGGTGGTTGGACAGCCTCACTGGTGTGAGCAGATATGCTTTCCAACAAGAAAAAAATTGCTGTTGGTTACAATGTTTATTATGTGCTTGTGAACAAAATATAGAGACAGCCTGGAAAGAAATCTTCAGTTTATGTACACACCACATCTTTCATGTAAATACGGTACTCCTGAGAAGGCATATACTGTATAGCTTAAATAAAATGCTAGTATTAATATATGTTTTATACACACAGAGATGTTATCTAGAGAGATGTGATATAGCTATACACACACACACACACACACACACACGTATGTATGTGTATATATGTATGTATATGTATATATATATATATGTGCAGTATATGTATATACTGTGTGTGTGTGTGTGTGTGTGTATACACACCTCTCTCTCTCTTTGGGGATGCAAAAAGAATCTAACTGAATCTACGTCAGTCGGTCTGTCTGTCTTTCTTTTTGCATCCCAGGAGAGAGAGGGGTGTGTGTGTATATGCACACACACAACATATATACATACAAAGTAGATTCAGTTAGATTCTTTTTGCATCCCAGGAGATTTCTCATAACAAAGAAGTTTCTGGTGTGTGGTCAAGAGTGCTTTTAAGATATCTGATTAAGAGTAACAGTGTAGGTATATACAGAAAACTGTATGCAAAAGGGAGCCAGTCTTATTCATAAGGTAAAAGTAAATACATTTATTGTTGAAACCTGTAGGAATATTTTATGATATATCCTTAACTTGCATCATTAGACTCTTTCTGCTTGTCACTACAGTTGGAAGTGTTGCATTCACAGACTTTAATGTTGATTCGTGAACGTTGGGGTGATCTTGTACAAGTCGAGCGATATCATGCAGGCAAATGTCTGTCTCTGTCTGTATGGAAGTAAGTAAAATAATTATGTTCATCTGAGTGACCCAAATATAATTGCTAGAATGAAACATTAAAGCCCAAATTTGATACCAGAAAGTTACCAAATTAACAAATCTGGCAGAGAGCATACTCCCTAAAGAGAACATTCCACAGAATGAGTGCCACCACCAAGAAAACTCTCTTCCTAATTCATGTACCTCAGAAAAGAATTAAAATTTGTACTCATCAAAATAGATAGTGTCATCTTGTATCAGGCAAGATTCTGGAGAATTTGAGCAAGCAGATTGTAGGGGGAGTGAGGATCTAAGTGATGGCTGTGTGAGAAGTTGAATGATTCTCTAAAAAGTGATGTGGAATACTTCTTGAGGGAACAAATGCAGTATGTGTGCCCCATTTTGAAGTAAATGGCAGGGGTGTGTGGAATTAAAAGGAGAAAAAGGCTGATAGATTGATTTCAGTCTGAGTTTTCAAAGATCAAAACCTACCGTTTTTCCGGAAGCTGTTTAGAAGGAAGGTTAAACCATTTTAGCATTCCATAGGGGAAAAAACACTTTGGACTCTTAACTAAAATACTATTTCTGTTTTAAGCCAACAGGTGGTTGGTAGAAAAACAGGAACTGCATCTCTTCATAAGGTTACCATTAAGATAGATGAGAATGATGTATCAAAACCTTTGCAAATCTCTCATGAACCTCCCCTTCCAGCCTGTGATTCCAAGCTAATTGAAAGAGCTACGAAGGTAAACTTCACCAGGTGGAACTGGCATGTGATTTTAACATGTGATTGTTTTCAAATAAATGTTAATTCCTTGAACAAGTGATTGCATTTGACTTCTATTTTTAGCCTCTGGTTTTCAGAATTATCTTGCAAACATTTACATTGACTTGCAGCATAAGAACAGATAGAATATCATTGTAGGAATTCAATAAGGTTTTCTATCAATGTAGTAGTTGTTTTACCCAGTACCACAGCAAGTATTTAAACATTGCATTTTTGCAAAAATCACAGGTTTAAATCTTTTAAAATACCATTTGCATTCCACTTCAAATCTTTCTCTTGCAATTTGGACTTTCATTTACAGGTGGTAAGGAGACCGGAGTAAATGTTGACTGGTCAAGATTGCACCAGGCAATACCATTTTTTCAATTTGGTAATATGATAATTTTGTGCCATCCCATATCATACATTCTCTTGGCAAGCTACTAATGTAAAAACAGTGCGATTTCAGGAAGGGTGTCCATGGTCAAATATCCTTGGTCTGAAAATATTTTGCCATCTGTTCGGGAGTCCAAGAAGATTATCTCTAAAGGGTTAACTGTTTGATGCTTTTTTGCATAATGCCTTGGAATATTACTGCTCCATGGTGCTAAGCGTCTCTTTTTTTTTCTAAGAACATACAAATGATAGCCAAGTATGAGGGCCCTATTAAGCTTACGGTAGTTTAATAAGCTGAAGTGCCTGTGAGCCTGAAGAATTCAATTGGTTTGGTCTTAGAAAGATGGCTGGCAGGATTTAGGCTGTAATGTGTAGAATTAAGTGCTCATTTCAGAACATGCGAAGGACCTTATGCTTTTTGGTAGGAAAATATAGGGATGTTTCACTATATTAACCAGATTTTTAATTTTTTTAATGCTGCTTTTTAACAGTAACTCTTCTAACTTTTTATTTTTCAGATAGACCACTTGTCAGTAGAGAAACTTCTGATAGACAGTGTCCATGCAAGAGCTCACCAGAAACTCCAGGAGCTGAAAGCCATTCTTAAGAACTACAACGTCAATGACAATTGTACGTGATGATAATGGAACAACATGACTTCACTTTTGAGAGAGCTGGTGGTGTCCATGTGCCCTTTCTTAACCTTACTAGAAAATTACAGGGCATAAATACTGAAGTGGTATACAAATATATTAATCTAAATACATAAATAAAATTATTCTAGCAATTTGCTGCTGTATAACCTAACCAAAGTTCTTTAATGCACTTTAAATTGAGTGCTTTCTTTTAGTACATAATCACCTTGAATAAAGAGTGATAGGATTTTTAAAAATTCAGAAGAATGGAGGAACAGATGGTGCAATTTCCACACTTTATGAAATATTTACTTATATGTATGTTATATGATGAGAGGGACATGGTGGTGGTGCGGGTTAAATTGCAGAAGCCTCTGTGCTGCAAGGTCAGAAGACCAGCAGTCGTAGGATCGAGTCCACGCGACAGAGTGAGCTTCCATCGCTTGTCGCAGCTCCTGCCAACCTAGCAGTTTGAAAGCATGTAAATGAGAGTAGATAAATAGGTACCACCTCGGTGGGAAAGTAATAGTGTTCCATGTCTAGTTGTGCTGGCCATGTGACCACGGAAACTGTCTACGGACAAACGCTGGCTCTATGGCTTGGAAATGGGGATGAGCACCGCCCCCTAGAATCAGGCACGACCGGACTAAATGTCAAGGGGAACCTTTACCTTTACTTTATATGATGAGAGTGCTTTCTTCTGTCTCCTTTGGAAATGACTAGCACTTTTCAGACTGTTGTTAAATTCCCAGCTATCAAGTCATGGTCTGCACTATATTCAAAGTATAGAGCAGTTCCACTTTGTGGCAAGAACAGCTTATTACTTTCATAATGCAAGTGCTGCTCCTTCTATCTGAGCACCTGCCTCAACACACATTTTGCTTTTCCTGCTTTAGGTACTGAAGCCACAGTGTTGCATTCTTTTTATGACTTGTGACGACAAAACAAGTGGCTTTCATTACTTCCAGATACTGAATTATATCCTTTATGCTTAACTTGTACATTCAGATTCCTAAGTAGGATATTATGTTTAAACAAACTGAACTGCCTGTGAAAAGAACAAGCAATACTTGCATTACTTGCTTTCAAAAATAAATTGGTACTTTGTATCAGTGCACAACAAAAAATTAATGTTCCCTCAGAAGTACTTCTTTTGTAATTAGGCAGTGCAGGCCTGAAACCTAGTTTTGTTACTAGGAGGCTTGTCATGCTTAGTCAACTAAAGTTTTTTTTTTACTTTCATTAATTCTTTGTTTTTTATTTAGCTTTCATAGAAACGGCTCTTCCCACACTTGTTATCCCTATTTTGGAGCCATGTGGTCGATCTGAATGTCTACATATTTTTGTAGACCTTCATTCTGGAATATTTCAGTTAATGCTTTATGGAATTGGTGAGTAAATAAGACTAAATTTCATTTTTGCTCAAATGCTGCTTTCTGATAGTAAAACAAACCTTAATAGGGGTTATAGAATTCAGCTGTTTACTTTGACCTTGTAGCCAGAATGAAGGAACTTAATTTTAGGTTTGGTTGGAAAGGATACACCTAGATCCATAGGGTAGGAAATGAATTATCCCCACACCGCTTACTTAAAAATCAATATGATTGACTGCTAAAACTCTTTACCAAAAGAGTAATGACAGCGTAACCAAAACTAAGAACACTGTAGAAATTACAGAATGTATAGGACAGCTCCACTCAGATCATGGTGTTCTGGATTAATAAGCTGCAATGCATGCTAGTCTTTGCTCTGCAGATACAGCTTTTTTTCCAATGCTCCTTGATAAAGTTAGGAAGTCACTAGTTAATCACACTGTTCTGATTTCAATGAACTGAGACACTATGATAATAAGCCATAATCTTAAATCTTCGCTTTTTAATTGCTGAGAAGGGAGGCTTTCAGGTGCATGTAAAATAATGTTCTAGCTGTACAATATTTTATAGACTGCGCTTAAGCACTGGACAGAGCTGCTCTTGAAAATCAGAAATGGGTGGTTGGGTTATTGATCTAAGCCTATGCAGTGTCTTTCAGACTATATAAATATTTTGTATTTTAAATTCAGTTTGGAAATTACCTAATAATTCCCATACAGTGGTTCTGTTGGATATATTAGGTTAGATCTAGATCTAGTTATGCTCAGATTCAAATCTATTTGAAATTAATGGCACCTGTGTTAACCCTAATTGAACTAGATCTCATGGATTTTAGTGGTTTCGCTGTCAGCATGACTAACTGCATCCAGCCCATTGACATGTTGGCTATCTAGTTCAAATTAAAACAGTTCCAGTACCAATATGATCTGTTGACTGGAAATCTTGTAATGCGAACATTTTTGTACATCATAAGAGAAAATCCAGGCTCATTTCAGTGCTGGGGAAAAGAAATTATTCAGGTTTTATTGATTATTCTAAAGTACTGTATAGTTTACTTTAAATATCTGATATTTGTAGCTGTAAACTTTACAGTGGATTTCTGCTTAAAATTCCAGAATTAATTTTTCCAAGTAAATGTAAATGTTTGTTTAATTAGTAACTAGTCATCTTTCACTGTAGACCAGCAGACACTGGATGACATAGAGAAATCTGTCAATGATGACATGAAGCGTATCATTACTTGGCTTCAGCAGCTCAAGTGAGTAAGCACTGGTACTGTGAATTTTCAACATTAAATATGTAAGAATTTCAGTTTGTGCTGCACCTTATCCTATTATAAGCAGCTCCCTGAATTGTGGTATTCAGAACTGTGAATTCAGAAGAAAAACTCTTTTTACAGCCCCAGGACTTGATTGTAACTATAGCAGAGATTTGCTTAAGTTCTTATATTGAGCTTAATATTGAAATTGAACTTAACTTTGCTTAATATTGAACTTAATTTGCTTAAGTTCTTATATTGAACAAGTTCAAGGTGGAATTTTCAAGTAGACATTCAGGGAAAAAATTGTTAATTACTGTTGCCTTTTCTCTAACTACCTCCTCAGTATTGTCTCCTCTGCATTGACCCTAGTAACTTGAAGTCATGCCTGGGGAATGCTTGTCTTAGGGTGTGGTTGAGAGGCTGATAAAATTGTTTTTTAAGCTTTATCAAACTTCCATATTTCTTTGAAAGTGTTAACCATTTGAATAATTGTGATGCAATAGACATGATGATCTGGACTTCGATAAAGCTTTTGACAAGGTCTGTCATCCAAGACTCCTGAGCAGACTTTAGCTTAGCATTCATGGAATAAAAGGACCAGTTCTTGTGTTGTTCAATAATTGGTTAAGTAAAAAACAGAAAGAATAAATGTACATTTTCCACAGTAAAGGAATTAAAGAATGGGTTAATTTTAGCAGCTGTAGTGGATTAGTACATTTTAATGCTAAATCATGTACAGATAAAGTAGAGGCAACCAGTAGGATGGGCCAGTTTATAAACTATCTGACATTATTTTGGGGTTGTAAAAAAGTTTTCAAAGGTGTCCAAATGGATTGTTTTAAATTGGGTGAATGGGCAACAAATTGTGATAATAGTTCTTAATATTAGAAGCACGCTGATGAGGTAAGAGCTGTTGGGGATTGACCAGAAGAGAGCTCTTAGGCTTCTAGATTCCTCCCCTCCAGTAATACAGTGGTGCCTCGCATTACAATGTTAATTTGTTCCAGCGAAATCGCTGTAGAACGAAAACGTCATAATGCAAAAATAAAAAACCCATTAAAACCCGTTTAATGCATTCCAATGGGCTAAAAACTCACCATCCAGCAAAGATCCTCCACAGGGCGGCCATTTTCGGTGGCTGTCTTGGGAGGAATCCATCCCAGAAAACAGCAGGGAGTCATTTTATTTACCTGGTGGCCATTTTGAAACCACTGATCAACTTTAGGAAAATCGTTTTGCAAAGAATCTGTTCCCGAAGCAGGGAACTGATCATCGCAAAGCGAAAGAATCCTATTCAGACCATCGTTTTGCGATCGCAAAAACATCATCGTAATGCAGTTTTGTCGTAACGCGGGGCAATCATAAAGCGGGGCACGACTGTAATAGAATTGAGGGCCATCTGATGAACAGCAAGACACTCAATGTCCTTCACATAGTGCTTAGTTAAACTGTGGAACTGGCTACCACAAAACAGTGGTGATGGCCTGATGAACTTAGATGGCCTTAAAAGGAGATTTCTTGAATTCAAGGTGGCTAAAGTTAGTGATGGCTACTAGCAGTGGCAGCTGTAGACTGGATCAAAGGCAGCTTATGCCTTAATGGCAAAGGCTAGAGAGCAGCAGCAGAAGAGGACTGTTGCCATATTCACCGGCTTTTTATAGGAATCTGGTTGTTGGTGTGAGTAACAAGAAGCTGAATTAAATAGGCCCTTAGGTGAATATACTAGGTTGGTTCCTCTGGCCTTCTATTCTTACTTTTATTTCTGTCCTAGAAAAAAGTTTCTCATAGTTTACTCACCCTGACATGTTCATGCTAGTTTTTCCTGTTTGTAGGCTTGCTTACGAATGGATTGATTGAAAATTCTCTTACTGATGAGCATACTGTTTATAAACAGTTCAGATTCTTTCATATCTTAAACCTAGCCCAGTTGTATTTGGAAAATCTCTAAATGGAGGAAGTTGTTTGATAGTGTTAAAAAATGAGATGGCAACCTAGTTTGAAGTACTTCTGTATTTTTTTTTTCTGAATTAGGCATCTTAGAAGTCTAACTGGCTGGAACATTTGTAATTTGAACATCTGCTAATAAAATTCATGTTTTGTTCATACTGAGTTTGTATTGTACATGTAAAAATCCTGGTTACTTGGTGGGAATTATAAGGACCATTTAACTTTTTTTGGTGTTGGCAAAGATGGATTTGCTACCATCTGTTCATTTGTCAGGAAGTGGTAGTTTATTTTGATTGCAAACGGTGCCCTCTATGATATATACAAACCTATTTTTCACACCTGCCCTTACATTGTGTAATGTAGCCATAAAATATCAAAGGTGCACATATAGACCTAAATCCAGGTACTAATCGTAACCCACTGAATTGACAAGACTTACATAAATATTGAGTTAGGATTTGATTTAGCAGGTCTACTCTGGTTGGGATTAGCAGTTAGATTTAGGCCATGGGAACCAGAAATTACATAATAGCCCTCTGAGAATGTAGCTCTTCCTTGATTAAAGTTCTGTACTGCATGATTGCAAAAATGTATATTCTAAAAGCAAATTTACAAAGCAATATAGCCATGCTGTATTCCTGTGCATGAATGCCATGCACAAAATGTCCTGTTTTCTGTTTTCAATTAAGGTTTTGGCTTGGGCAGCAGCGTTGCAAACAATCAATAAAACATTTGCCTACAGTCAGCAGTGAAACTCTACAGCTAGCTAATTATGCTACTCACCCTGTGGGCAGTCTCTCCAATCACAAACTCTTCATCAAGCTCACCCGACTTCCACAGTACTACATTGTAAGTCAGCATGAAAACTTCATGTGAACTTGTTTTTTTTATTGAAGAAAGCAACGTGGACTGTGTTTTTCTTTGTGATGACCGCATTATGAAAGAGCTTAACCACTTAAAACACTTCTGGTCTATTCTTGAATAGTCTCCTCTTTTCCCCAGTTATGAATATGTCAAATTTTCCTACTGATTCCTAGTAAATTAGTCTTATACCGGGATGTGTGAGGTGCGTCACTTAAGCATTTTTAAGGAGGGAACGCTATTCTCTGAAACCTTATGTACTGCATATATTGTTGAATACAGCAATGTATACAACTTATGCAAAAATTTAAAAGATGTTAAAATAGGGGAAGGCATTTCACACAGATTGATACAAGGAACATAATGTAAAAGTACAGAATACCTCATATTTTGTACAGCTTTAAGATATTATTTAACTAGAATCTGGAAGTTGAGTCATGGCAACTGAACGTCTTTCTTATTAGGTGGAAACATTTCCCAACTCGTCCAAGTAACTTCTTCAGTCTGAGGAGAGTTGGTAGTGGACCCCTGATATATCCTCCAAGTTGGTTTGGTTTCACTTCCCCCTGGTCTCAATAGGCTTTTTAGATGGACAAAGGACTCTGTGTGTGTGTGTGTGTGTGTGAGAGAGAGAGAGAGTGAAATTCCCCCCCCCCCAAAAGATAGGTGGTTTGAGAGGGGTCAGGGAGGCCATATTTGTGCATATAGAAAATCCCTCATTCAACAGGGGTGGAGGCCTTAGATACAATCTGTCTCCTATTTATCATGCTGTCCTTTCATCTGTCCCCAAAAAGATCAGGACCACACCCACTAGAAAAACTACTCTTAACAACTGTTAATGACCCATTACAGTGGGTGGAGAAGGACTGCCGAAGTGGGATTTTCATTCACCCCTGTCCTTTGTCTAAAGAGCCTATTCAGACCAGGGGAAAGTGACTCAACTTCCAGATAGCCACACCTGGATGACTGAGAATCTTCACAGATATTTGACTAGAAGTATGGACAGACATTTTAATCCTATCTTAATTAAAATCTGGCTTCATCACTAGGGGCAAGAAGATAGATCTCATCTGAGGCCCTTCATCTGGTCAAGGTGACAGAATATTAGGTCAATAGTGTTATTCAACTGACTGAACTTCCACTCACCTCCATTTCAAAAGCACTTTAAAAAGCAGTTCTTACCCTCTGATTGCTATTCAAATTAGCCACAATGTTCTACTACTCATTCATATAAAAAGAGGTAGGAGATGTTGGAGGGATTGATTTCTCCTGAAGGCTTATTAGCTTCCTGGCAGCTGAACTGCTTCAGGCAGTGCTGAGTTGGGGAGGCTTCATCCCTCCTTTGTTTTCCCTATGAATGGAATGCACTGGAGGCATGAAGCAGATTTCACCTGTACCTCAATGTGCTACCAGAAGCATAGGCAGTTTCAGTTTTTTCCTTATATTCCCTGTGTCAAGAAGGCAAAGGAGGAATGGAGCAACTACCCATTCCTTTGGGCTATGAATCAGTTACTTTCCTGCCCCCTCTCTCCTAAGGAGGTCACCTTTTGGGGGAAGGCCTGCCCCAAGGCTTTATGGGTCAGGTGGGCCTGCTGATGGGCCAGATTTGGCCCACCAGTCTGAATATTCTGTTCCTTGGTTTAAAATAATTGTTAGCCTTAAGTTTCAACATGAAATGCTTTGCTTGGAAGAATTTTCAGAAGCTAATTGTACAGTAGATTATAAATTTTGTGAATTATTTTTTTGTATCTTGAGCTCCTTCCGATACATCCTTGCAACTTGTTTATAAACTTATTTAGTACTCAGTGCTATGGGAAAGAAAGTTCATATATTAATCTCTGAATATTTTCGAGCTAACTCAAAGGATCTTTTAAACAACCTAGGTAGTGGAGATGTTTGATGTTCCCAGCAATCCTACACAACTGGAATACAAATATTACTTTCTTTCTGTGAGTTATGCTGAAGGAGATGACAACCCTGCTACTGCAGTCTTGCTGCAGCAATTTAAACCAAATATCAAAGAGCTGGTTTTGGACACAAGAAGTGTGAAACAAGCAAAAAGTGGAACAAAGCGCAAGGTAAGGGTGTGTCATGAGGCACAAAGCATGTTTTAATACGTAAGTGATCCTGTAGTTGAGGGTGACAGGATAGACAATGGGGTGTGTCCTGGACTCTCACCGAGGTATAGATGTCTTGCGATACTAAGTAAGCCTGCTCAGCTGGACATTTTTTTGTCCTGAATCAGAAGTGGAAAGAATTATGTTCGGAAAGTATTCTGATATTCTTGCTGTTGCAGAGAATACTCCTTGTATTTGTAGTATGCTGCTCAAAAGCTTTTCTTCCAAAATGCAATTCATTGGTATTTCATGACCTAGTATTCTTGTATGTTTCAGTAACTCACATTTGTTTTCTCAGAGTGTCCCAAACTTGGTTATTTATGTGACTGATACCTGCTTATACTTTTTAGCTCATTTCACTAGATACATTTTGTTCTGGAATAGGAATTGAGAGGAACAGGGCAATTTTACGATAGTGCTACTTGGGAGTTTGTATATTTAGTTCCTTACCCTTTATGGATGGGTTAAGCCATGAGAGTGGGAACTCTGTCACTCACTGATGCACTATAGTGTTTTTTTTAACAGTATTTGTTCAGCAATGTCACCTCATTAAAGAAACCTTAATCCTGTGAATTTTAATCAATGAAATATGCACACACTTACAGGTCGTTAAAACAATAGTTCTGAAGAAAGGATGCATTATTTTTAATGGCTCTGCAGATATCATCTTAGATTAATGATAGAGCTATGGGAGTGAGGCTACATAATATATTTTAGCAGCATTGTATTTTTTTATTAATTGGTTGCATCCTTTGTGCCTTTCAAATGTTAGCAGTAAAATTAACTAATTAATGATGTACATGTTACAGTAGAAATTACTGGTGCTGATTTAGCTGAGTATATTCCCATATGCTCAGTTGACACATGCCACAATCCTATGCATGATTTCTCAGAAATAAATTGCATGTGCTTCTGTGGGATTTGATACAAGGAAATGAATGCATAGGGATAAAGCCTAAATGTCTACAGGCAAGAATTACTGGCTAAAATCCTATTGGAATTTTATGTTTATATTAACACAAATGCATAACTATTTGAGTCAGATTTCTTCAATTTTAAGAATATCCGCATATGCCTTATCTGTTGCATACTAACTTGTATGACTTAATGCTCAAACAGATGTGTGGGGACTTAACTTGAGAGAATTTGCTGTCGAAAGTTATGCCACTAGTAGGCTTTTGACCACTAAATAGTTTGCATGAAATACATGTCAATGTTGTCCTCCAACTTGTAATTTAAAAATTAAAACAGTGATCTAGCCTTTTAACCACTAAAAAACAGGTTATTTTCTCTTTATCTGTGTCTCTCCCCTTCTCTGTATTTGTTGTAGCTGTCTGGTGATCCATGTCCCTCAGAACCCAAGAAACCAAAACGGTCTGGAGAAATGTGTGCCTTCAATAAAGTTCTAGCTCACTTTGTAGCAATGTGTGATACAAATATGCCATTTATAGGACTCCGAATGGAAGTAAGTACAGTAGTTGTTTCCATGTGGGTTGCATAATTCTTTAAACAGGGGCTTGGTAAAGAGAAGGAGCCCCAGTCTTAGCTCAGAAGCAGCCAGAAATGGTAAGACTTCATAGCCATGTGGTAGAGCTCCTGGGTGGAGTTTCCTTTTTAAGCTAAAGTGTAGAGGTGAGCATTTGTCACAACATGATGATTATGATCATAGCCTTCGCAGCACTGTGTGCTGGAGAATGGGTTTTTATGGCTTGATTTTAATCAGATTTGGCTAGAGGTGACAAGGTTTTGGACTTGCAGATAATTTTTGCAGTATTGGACAAAACGTTATGCAAAAATAGTGGGAAATATTTTAGAGATGGGAGAGTTTCTGTCCAGTGTTGGAAGTAAGCAGTTAGCTCCTGGAGAGTGAAGGGTCTGACAAAAGGATGTGAACAAGAGAATTCTCTTCAGTGGTGGAATGTGATAGGAGCTTATATCTTCACTTCAGTGGCAGAAAAAATTGTAGGGGTTAAGCAGTATTCCCTCTAAGCTGCACAGGAGTGCAGTGTTGCATTGGAGTCATGCAGCTAAGCCAGTGTTGCGGCCCATTTCCTTCTGCTTGCAGCTGGAACCCGGCACACACAGGGTGGATCTCCCACCGCACACAAATGGAAAATTAGAGGGAAAATTGAGGTTAACTGTATTTTAGCACCTCCTATCCCTTTGATCTTGTTTGAATGGCTTAGCTTCATCATTTCCGTTACAGATTGAGCCACCACTGCATAGCTTCTGTTAGATCACTACTTCTTTAGTAAGGAGGTTGTTATTCCAACTACATGTTATTGTCTGGAAGTATTCACTGTTCATGTCACCATAAATATATAAGGGCCAATTGTGAGACCGTGAACTCTATTTAGCTTGCAGTTGTCACTTGCTATGAAGCTATTCTTTTAAAAGATTGTGAAGTTCATTTTTTGTTTCCTTGTTTCAGTTATCCAATATGGAGATCCCACATCAAGGACTCCAGGTTGAAGGAGATGGCTTCAGTTATGCTATTCGATTACTCAAGTAAAGAGATTACTTCACACTTTCATTAATATGTACAGTTGTCCATGAGCTGGTGGAAGGAGAGAAAAGTATTTAATGTTGTGGAATTGAAGCTTGAAAAAGGGAAGGGGATTGCATTTTGTATTTTATGATTTTTCATATTTAATATTTTCAGTGATAATCTAATAATTGTAGAGCTAATAAGTGTTTGAAATTCTTTTAAACGAAGATATTATTTTCATGCATGAGAGAGAGGAAAATATGTAATAATTTGCTTTTTTTTCATAATGTGTTTGCTGGAAATGCACAGTTCTGAAGGAGCAGGATTTGCCCAAAAGGACTTGTAACCAAAGAGACTTTGTCAAGGAACTTATTTTGCACTCTGGATTAGGTGGCTAGTTTCTTGTTGTTGCCTCCATAGCTTCCCCTTCTATTTGCCAGGAGGTGATGGGACCAGTGGTCATGACCTTAGTTTTTTTTATGTTGACCATTTTTTTGCGCTCTCCTCTTTCACTTTCATTAAGAGGTTCCTTAATTCCTCCTCACTTTCTGCCATCAGAGTGGTGCCATCTGCATATCGGAGGTTGTTGATATTTCTTCCGGCAGTCTTAATTCCAGCTTGATATTCCTCCAGTCTGGCCTTTCGCATGATGTATTCTGCATATAAGTTAAATAAGCTGGGGGACAATATACAACCTTGTCGTACTCCTTTCCCAATTTTGAAACAATCAGTTGTTTCATATCGAGTTCTAACTGTTGCTTCCTGTCCCACATATAGGTTTCTCAGGAGATAGACAAGGTGTTCAGGGACTCCCATTTCTTTAAGAACTTGCCATAGTTTGCTGTGGTCCACACAGTCAAAAGCTTTTGCATAGTCAATGAAGCAGAAGTAGATGTTTTTCTGGAACTCTCTGGCTTTCTCTATAAACCAGCGCATGTTTGCAATTTGGTCTCTAGTTCCTCTGCCCCTTCGAAATCCAGCTTGTACTTCTGGGAGTTCTCGGTCCACATACTGCTGAAGCCTGCCTTGTAGGATTTTGAGCATAACCTTGCTAGCGTGTGAAATGAGTGCAATTGTACGGTAGTTGGAGCATTCTTTGGCACTGCCCTTCTTTGTGATTGGGATGTAGACTGATCTTTTCCAGTCCTCTGGCCACTGTTGAGTTTTCCAAACTTGCTGGCATATTGAATGTAGCACCTTAACAGCATCATCTTTTAAGATTTTAAATAGTCCAACTGGAATGTGATAATCTCCACTGGCCTTGTTGTTAGCCAGGCTTTTTAAGGCCCACTTGAATTCACTATTCAGGATGTCTGGTTCAAGGTCAGCAGCCACACTATCTGGGTTGTCCGGGACATCCAGATCTTTCTGGTATGATCCTCTGTGTATTCTTGCCACCTCTTCTTGATGTCTTCTGCTTCTCTTAGGTCCTTACCATTTTGTCCTTTATTGTGTCTATCTTTGCACAAAACATTCTTTTACTATTTCCAATTTTCTTGAATAGATCTCTGGCTTTTCCCCTTTCTATTATTTCCTCTATTTCTTTGCATTGTTCATTTAAGAAGGCCCTCTTGTCTCTCCTTGCTATTCTTTGGAAGTCTGCATTCAGTTTTCTGTAACTTTCCCTATCTCCCTTCCATTTTGTTTCCCTTCTCTGCTATTTGTAAGGCCTTGTTGGACAGCCAGATTGCTTTCTTGCATTTCATTTTCTTTGGGATGGTTTTTGTTGCTGCCTCCTGTACAGTGTTACGAGCCTCCATCCATAGTTCTTCAAGCACTCTGTCCACCAAATCGAGTTCCTTAAATTTGTTCTTCACTTCCACTGTGTATTCAAAAGGGATTTGGTTTAGATTATGCCTGACTAGCCCAATGGTTTTTTCCTACTTTCTTCAGTTTAAGCTTGAGTTTTGCTATAAGAAGCTGATGATCAGAGCCACAATCAGCTCCAGATCTTGGTTTTGCTGACTGTATAGAGTTTCTCCATCTTTGGCTGCAAAGAACATAATCAATCTGATTTTGGTATTGCCCATCTGGTGATGTCCATGTGTAGAGTTGCCTCTTGTGTTGTTTGAAAAGAGTGTTTGTGATGACCAGCTTCTTCTCTTGATAAAACTCCATTAACCTTTGTCCTGCTTCGTTTTGAACTCCAAGGCCAAACTAACCTGTTGTTGCTTTTGTCTCTTGACTCCCTACTCCCTGACTTCCCTTCTCCTATAATGAGAAGAACATCTTTCTTTGGTGTGAGTTCTAGAAGGTGTTGTAAGTCTTCATGGAATTGCTCAGTTTCAGCCTCTTCAGCATCGGTGGTTGGTGCATAAACTTGGATTACTGTGATGTTGACAGAATTGGCTTGGATTCGTATTGAACTCATTCCATTCATTTTTGAAACTCTATCCCAGTATAGCTTTTCCCACTCTTTTGTTGACTATGAGGGCTACTCCATTTCTTCTATGGGATTCTTGCCCACTATAGTAGATACGATAATCATCTGAATTGAATTCCCCCATTCCCATCCATTTTAGTTCACTGATGCCCAGAATGTCAGTGTTTATTCTTGCCATCTTCTGTTTGGCTATATCCAGCTTACCAAGGTTCATAGATCTTATATTCCAGGTTCCTATGCAGTATTTTTCTTTGCAGCATCAGACTTTCCTTTCACTTCCAGGCACGTCCACAGCTGAGCGTCCTTTCGGCTTTGGCCCAACCACTTCATTAGCTCTGGAGCTACTTGTATCAGCTCTTCCTCAGTAGCATGTTGGATGCCTTCTGACCTGAGGGGCTCATCTTCCAGCGTCATATCTTTTAGCCTTTTGTTTCTGTTCATTGAGTTTTTTTGGCAAAAATACTGGAGTGGGTTGCCAGTTCCTGCTCCAGGTGGACTGCGTTTAGTCAAAACTCTCCACTGTTACCTGTCCGTCTTGGGTGGCCCTGCACGGCATAGCCCATAGCTTCTCTGAATTACTCAAGTCCCTTCGCCATGACAAGGCAGCAATCCGTGAAGGGTGGCTAGTTTAGCTGAGGCATAAGCTTCAAGGAGAACATTGTCTGAAGCTTATTTCCTGTATATGTCTCCAAATCAAAGTTGCTTTAGTGATCTGCCATTGTGCTCCTACTCAAAAGGAACTCTGTTGTTTCTGTGTTTTGTACAATTACTAAAACATTGGCTCCATGTCAGAATATTATGTTGGACTAAAGTAGTAGAGCTACATCCAAGATTTGTAAGCTGTTCCCAGCGCTGGCCTATAAGATTATAATCATACTATTCATCTATGAATTTCAAAGGAATTTTGTTAACTGAATTCAAATATTGCATACTTTCTGTAAAGTTTAAAACAAATAACTAGCTCCTTCTAAAAGCTCACAGATCTAATGTAACTTATTTTTCTTGCAGAGATTCAGTTCTACTGCAATTTCTGTTACTTAAAATAGGAACAAATGATGTAGAATAAAGGTGATGTATCAATGTAGTGCAGGCCACTTAATTTTGGAGTTTTAAAAAGCAGATCAATATAGTTGTAGTTTTGTTAAATTTTAAATATCTGAACTGGTCCTGAAAAACAAATATTGAAAATGAATTAATATCTGATCAAAACCAGAGTTTTCAGCCCTTCCCTGCAAAGCACTTTCTATCTCGTACTGGTCTAAAACTATATTTGAACTGTACACTAGTGCAGAATTCAGCACAATTTCCAGTTGCAGATGTAAAAGTGAGGTCGCAAGAACAAGTAAACTGCTGTTTGTGCACCTGGATAAAAACCTGATGAGCCTTCACTAGTGTCTGTGAATATTCTCAGTCATCCAGGTGAGATTATCTGGAAGTTGAGTCATGGCAACTGGACTTATTTCTTATTAGGTTGAAATGTTTTGCTACTCATGACTGAAGAAGCTACTTGGATGAGTAGCAAAATGTTTCAACCTAATAAGAAAGAAGTCCAATTGCCACGACTCACTTTCCAGATACTTCACTAGCATGTTCTTCCTCTGCCAGCATAAGATTGGATTTAGCTCAAGACCTTTGTAGATAGCTACAGTTTTTTTTCTCAAGTATGTCCTTGAAATATTGAAAACCATATGGTGAGTTGTTCATTTATAGGGCTGAAGTTGAATTGCGAGACGGCAGTAAGACCATTGTCTTTCCCTTTCCTTTTCAACAGAATTCCTCCATGTAAGGGTACAAGTGAGGAAACCCAGAAAGCTCTGGACCGTTCCCTTCTTGATTGCACTTTTCGGTTGCAAGGTAGAAATAACCGCACATGGGTGGCTGAACTTATATTTGCAAATTGCCCACTTAATAGCACTTCTTCCAGGGAGCAAGGTTAGTTTCACAATTACATTAGCATTTTCTGCTCATATGATATGTATTGCAGAATGACTTGACTGTCCTTCTTAATGTTGTAGGACCAACCCGTCATGTTTACCTAACATATGAAAGCCAATTATCTGAACCAGTCGGTGGCCGAAAAGTAGTTGAGATGTTCCTCAATGACTGGAATAGTATAGCTCGGTTATATGAATGTGTGTTGGAGTTTGCACGATCATTACCAGGTATATGAGGACATTCCCTTTTATTCTCTCGATGTTGCAAAAGCTCTACCAAAACAAGGCATTCATTCTTGGCATATTTTCTCCCCTGCCCTTACCCCTTTTTATCTTTGGCAGAGATACCTAGCCATCTGAATGTTTTTTCAGAAGTCCGAATCTACAATTATCGGAAGTTAATTCTTTGTTATGGAACTACCAAGGGAAGTTCTGTAAGTAATCAACAGTTCTAAGATTATTATTATTATAGTAGGACCATTTATTCATGGGGATCAATTCTAAGCCCCTCCCCCCGCCCATGGATGCTGAACAATGCAGATTATACTGAAAGCTATTGTAATAGCAAATATTATGCATAGCATGATCTCTGGCTCCCTCTAGTGGCCAGTTCTGGTAACTTCATCATTAAAAATAGATACAGTATATTGGGGATTTTTCTTTTTATATTTTTAATGTTTTCAGACCGTGAATAAGTGAATCAGGGCATACTGAGCCTGCAGATGGGGGTGGTCCTACTGTAGTAGTAATATTTTGTAGCAGTGTATTGAAATCATATTGATAGCACTTCTTGGATGTGTTTTGGTGCTCCTGTTCTTTTTAAAGTAGTCAGTCTAAAACAGAGTCTTAATGGGGCGTGAAACTCACTCAGTCCCTGGTTGCACAAGTGTTTATGCCTTTTCTGAGCATGCTGAAGCAGCATCCAGTATCAGCTGGTGCAAATAGCTCTCTGTTTCCCCTCTCTCTCCTCCATGCTTCCCTTCCCCTTCTTGGGCATGCATGTTCCAGCACCTGCTTGCCACTGTTGTGGCTTGCCCAGTGTCAGTCTCTGAAGCAGCAGCAACTGGTGTGTTTTAAAGCGGTCTTGTTGCTTAAGCAGAGGACCAGCTGCTTAAGAGTGCCTGCACATAGGAGGCACTGAGGAGAAAAGGAGAAGGGCTTAGGGAATTAGAAGCTACAGTTTGCTGACTCCGTGAACCTCCCTAAGCCAGGCTTCTTTTGATAGTCCTAGTAAAGAGGAGGCACTTCGTTTTAGGTATGTGGGAGGGCTTTTTGGTCCACTAGTGCTGAATACAATTTAGGCCCGTTTTAAAACTCCTGCCTGTGCTAACCAGTTCAGTCTTGTTCTGACTTGTATGGTATTGGTTTTTTACCGGAGTGTTTGATTCCAGTTTTCTTCTCAAGTTTCCATTATTCAGTTGATTTATCCCAGAGCAATTTGGGTGATGCTCTAATATGCGGAAGGGAAATGTCCTTCTTACTCCCTCTGGAAATGTCAGGGGCCCTGAGGGAAGGTCTGGGATTCCCAGCAAGAGGAATGCAGTGGGAGTCATTCAGGGAAGATGAGGCAAGGGGAGGCTATGTGACTGAGCCTCAGTTGCCTGTGTTCTTTTCTCCACCCACCCATAACATGGCTTTACAGCTCCCAGTTTACCTTCACAGGAAACATGGAAGCTATGATGCAAATTGTGATCTGCCATAAAACAGGGAGTACTTAAAGAAGTAGTGCAAGCAGTGGAAGGAGGGGAAGAAGGGAATGTATATCAAAGTATAGCGACTTATTGCATATAAGATACCTCAGTGCCTCTCATGCTATACCATGGCTTTTGTGGGGGGGGGTTGCTCCTAAATATACTTTAAATTACCCAGTAATATAAAGTTGCACTGTTCAATACAATGTAGGTCTTCGGTGGCTATGTCTTATGGAACTGGGCAAAAAAATGGTCAATTTGAGATTCATGGTGCATTTCAAAGAAATTACCATGGTTGCTTTAAAGTCAAATGTCTTGGACAAATCAAAAGCTCATTCAAGAAATAGAAAATATTAGAAATAAGTCCTGTTAACTTTTCCTCATTGTGCTCAGTTTTGAATAAACATGTAAATGTTGCTTATATTTGTGGAAGTGTGGCAGAGTGGCAGGTAGTGTAATTTTCCCTGGCCTATAGAACAGACGGGCAATTCCGAGTTCTTTCCCCTTCAGAGTAGATAGGGTCACTCAGCTCCACAGATTAGGCAGATATAACCCTTCTGTGTCCAAAGCAACAGAAATAAAATCGCACATTCAGTAGTATTTTCCACCTCATCTAACTGTGTTTGTTGCAACCAGAATGTTTGATGCTGTGTTTTATTTTCTCCAGAACTCTCAGAATGATCAGCAAGTGAAGGTTTGATCACCAAACATACGTAAAAGCACAGAAGCAAACAGTAGAACAGACTTTTGCTAAGTTGGAGTCTTTGTCCACTTGGGCCCAGTATTAGCTTGATGCACCTAGAATCTACTAATAGATTGATTCATCTAGGCCCAGTATATCTAGTGAGCAGTGGTTTTCGAGGGTTCCAGACAAACATGTTTATCAACCATGCTAAAAGTGATTTTTTTTAACATGTCAAGACTGGAATGGAGAATTTCTGTTGCAAAGCAAGAAGTCAGAAACTGGGCGACTCCTCTTCTTCCTTTTGCAATATTACAGATTTCTGCATCCAGATTTTAGCTGGTAGAAAAACTCTAGACAGCTACATTTTCAATTATTACATTACGTTGCTCTGTAAATTGCATTTCATAGGTACTTTTAAATATATTGCTTCCAATACAGCAACTTCATTTTCTTCTGTTTTCAAAAAAACCTTTTAAAGATTCATGTACACTAGTGCCTCGACTTACGACCATAATCCGTTCCAGAAGATGGACGTAACTCAAAATGGTTGTGAGTCGAAGCACCATTTCCTATTAAAATGCATTGGAACGTTATTAATCCATTCCAGAAGAAAAAAAATACCCCTAAAAATAAAATAAAACTAAAACACTGCAAGCCCCATAGGAGGCTGGAAAAAACAAAAACGGAGCAAGCCCCAAAGACGTTGGGGCTTTAAAAACAAACAAAACCAAAAATAAACAGTGGAGCAAGCCCCATTGGAAGGCGCTGGGGCTGCAAAAAACAAAAAGAAAAAATAAACAACAGAGCAAGCCCCGAAGGTGCTGGGGCTTAAAAAACAAAACCAAACCAAAAATAAACAACGGAGCAAGCCCCATTGGAAGGCGCTGGGGCTGCAAAAAAAAAAATCACCAAAAAACAACAACACAGCACAGAAACATAATGCCCCCCAGCCCAAACCCACCCTGCAAAACCCACCCAGAACAGTTTTTAAAAAGCAGAAAGCAGCACCTTACCTTATCAGGCAGTCCCAGGCCTCCTCCAACGCACTCACTCTAACCGGGGAAAGAGCTACAAAGAAGCAGCCTCTTCGCCTACCAATGGTTAGCAAATTTGAATTCCCTGCCTTTTTTCCCTGCCTTTTTCTGGTCGCAACTTGAAGCTCCGGCTGCAAGTCAAAGCAAAATTTTGTGGCCAGAGCTGGTCGTAACTCGAAATGGTTGTAAGTCAGAATGTTTGTAGGTCGAGGCACCACTGTATGTCCATTCAGGCACACTTATACAGTGTATTAAACAGTTGTTTTGTTGGTGTCACTGGATAACATTTTTCAAACAGTTTTCCTTATACTTACAGATCAGCATCCAGTGGAACTCTGTACACCAGAAATTTCACATATCATTGGGAACTGTTGGACCAAACTCGGGTTGCAGTAACTGTCACAATACTATCTTGCACCAGCTCCAGGAGATGTTTAATAAATCTCCAAACGTAATCCACCTATTACAGGTAACTAACTTGTTTTCTTGATAAGAGAGACATTGCAGAAAGTACTGAATGATGAATTCTGTTTATACAGTGGTGCCCCACATAGCGACGATAATCCGTTCTGAAAAAATTGTCGCTATACGGATTCGTCGCTAAGTGGGAATAAAAAACCCATAGAAACGCATTAAAACACATTTAATGCGTTTCTAGGGGGGGGGAAACACACCTTTGAGAGAAAATCCGCCATCCGGCCGGTGCCTCTAAAGAGGAAACACAGTGGGCAGCCATTTTGGAACCACCGATCAGCTGTGCTTCGGCTGCTCTCTCTCTCTCTCTCTGCACCCCTTGCAGGTCCAGCCTGGGCAGAGAGACCGAAGCACCGCGCCGCCATGGCCAGGGTGACTGAGTCTCCCTGCGCAGGCTGGAGTTGCGAGGGGAGAGAGAGAGAGTGCGCGCGGGGTTTGCGAAGCTGGCTTCCCCGCCATCTTTGCAAACCCCCCCCCGCCCATCAGCTGTGCTTCGGGTTGGCTCTCTCTCCCCTCCGAGAGCTAGCCCGAAGCACAGCTTATGGGCAGGAGTTTTGCAAAGATCGCTGCTGCTGCTGCTCTTTCTCTCCCTCTCCACCCCTTGCAGGTCCAGCCTGGGCAGGGAAACCAAGGCACCGCGCGGTGCCTCAGTCTCCCTGCCCAGGCTGGACCTGCAAGGGGTGGAGAGAGAGAGAGAGAGAGAAAGAGCGCCCGCGCGCGAAGTCATCAGGGGTTTGCAAAGCTGGCTTCTGCGATCTTTGCAAAACCCTGCCCATCAGCTGTGCTTCGGGATGGCTCTTTCTCCCCTCCGAGAGCCAGCCCGAAGCACAGCTTATGGGCAGGGGTTTTGCAAAGATTGCCGCTGCTGCTGCTCTCTCTCTCCTTCCACCCCTTGCAGGTCCAGCCTGGGCAGAGAGACCGAAGCACCGCACCGCCATGGCCAGGGTGACTGAGTCTCCCTGCGCAGGCTGGAGTTGCGAGGGGAGAGAGAGAGAGTGCGCGCGGGGTTTGCGAAGCTGGCTTCCCCGCCATCTTTGCAAAAACCCCCCCACCCATCAGCTGTGCTTCGGGTTGGCTCTCTCTCCCCTCCGAGAGCCAGCCCGAAGCACAGCTTATGGGCAGGGGTTTTGCAAAGATCGCTGCTGCTGCTGCTCTTTCTCTCCCTCTCCACCCCTTGCAGGTCCAGCCTGGGCAGGGAAACCAAGGCACCGCGCGGTGCCTCAGTCTCCCTGCCCAGGCTGGACCTGCAAGGGGTGGAGAGAGAGAGAGAGAGAAAGAGCGCCTGCGCGCGAAGTCATCAGGGGTTTGCAAAGCTGGCTTCTGCGATCTTTGCAAAACCCTGCCCATCAGCTGTGCTTCGGGATGGCTCTTTCTCCCCTCCGAGAGCCAGCCCGAAGCACAGCTTATGGGCAGGGGTTTTGCAAAGATTGCCGCTGCTGCTGCTCTCTCTCTCCCTCCACCCCTTGCAGGTCCAGCCTGGGCAGAGAGACCGAGGCACCACGCCGCCATGGCCAGGGTGACTGAGTCTCCCTGCCCAGGCTGGAGTTGCGAGGGGAGAGAGAGAGAGAGCCGCACAGGGTTTGCGAAGCTGGCTTCCCCGCCATCTTTGCAAACCCCCACCCAGCCATCAGCTGTGCTTCGGGCTGGCTTTCTAGAACTGATGGGCGGGGGTTTGCAAAGATCACCGGGAAGCGAGCTTCGCAAACCCCCGCTGCCGCGCTCTCTCTCCCCTTGCAGGTTCAGCCTGGGCAGGGAGACCGAGGCACCACGCTGCTACGGCCAGGGTGGCGGCGGGGTGCCTCAGTCTCCCTGCCCAGGCTGGAGTTGCGAGGGGAGAGAGAGCGAGCCCTGAAGTACAGCTGGTCGGCGGGGGTTTGTAAAGCTGGCTTCCCGCAATCTTCCCAAACTCCCGCCCATCAGCTGTGTTTCAGGGCTCTCTCTCTCCACCCCGCAGCACAGCTGATCAGTGGGGCTTTGGGATGATCGTGGGAAGCGCTTCCCCACGATCATCGCAATGCGATGTTTAGCCTATTTAAACATCGCAATGCGATCGGGTTTTTTGATCGCAAAATCTGCATTGGTATGCAGATTCATTGTTAAACGGGGCACTCGTTAAGCGAGGCACCACTGTAGTTACCAATAGAATCAGCAGTAGACTTTAATGTCGGGGGGCGGGGACAGGGCTGCAGAAATGAAATCTTATAAAACTCATTTATTTTTCCGTTCAATTGATTTTTAAGAGGCATCTCTTGAACAAAAAAATCCTCAGTGGGGAAATAGTGATGTCAACATTTAACACACATTAAATAGTCCAGCAAGATGTTATCCAGGATGAAAAGAAGAAGCATTTCATGTTGGCTGTTTCTGCAGTATGGGCATATATTTGGCTGGCTGTTGTAAAACTAAACTTTCTTTTTGGTACTTGCAGGTTTTGTATGATACTCAGGCTCCATTAAATGCAATCAATAAGCTACCCACTGTGCCGATGCTGGGGCTGACACAACGCACCAACACGGCCTACCAGTGTTTTTCAATTCTGCCTCAGTCACCCACACACATCAGGCTGGCCTTTAGGAATATGTACTGCATTGACATTTACTGCCAGAGCCGTGGGGTGGTGGCCATTCGTGATGGAGCATACAGCCTTTTTGACAACAGCAAAATTGTGGAAGGCTTTTACCCTGCCCCAGGACTAAAGGTGATTATTCCTTTCATATTTATTCTACAGTACAGTAATTGGGTGATTGTGGTGAACTGCTCTTGATATTTCAAAAAGCTTTGATTAAGGTGAAAAGCTCAAATAAATTTCCTTTGAAAAAGTTCATAAGTTGTTAAGTACTAAGGATTAAAAACCATTATCTCTCTTTTTAGGGATATAATGGAAGTGTTGCAGTAATGAGAACATCATATTTAACTTCTCAGGCTGCTTGCTTTCTGTATTTTGGAAACTGCTACTCAAAAGCTGCTGAAATCCAGTACAGGAGTGGCCCATAGTTCAATAGCAATGCATATGTATTATACACATGAAGTTCCAGAATCAATCCTTGGCTTCTCCATTTTAGTTGTTCAGGCAGAAGGACTAGATTAAAGACTCTTTCCAGAAGTATTGGAAAGTTGCTGGCTGGCAGAGTAGCCAAAATTCAGCTGGATGGCCCATTCCATAGCAGCAAGGCTGTTTTCAAGGCCACAAGCCTTCTTCTTTCTGTCTGCTCGCAAGTGTTAAGTTTTGAATAGTGCTGTTGATATTAACTTTCCTGATTGCTTCTGGGCTGGACCCCATGTTTTAAATCCAGTAATGAATGGTTTATTTGTAAATCTTTGAATTAAAAGTGCAACTGACTTGCTAGTGACAAAGAGTATTACAATCTCTGATCCTATTTTTATAATTGAAATATATTTATTGTTAGTAGGATTGGCATACATGTGTGTTCGATAAATATAATGGAGAAACAAACTGGCTGATAAATCTGAGTATTCTATGCCCACAGACATTCCTGAACATGTTTGTTGACAGCAATCAAGATGCAAGAAGACGATCTGTCAATGAAGATGATAATCCACCTTCTCCTATTGGAGGGGATATGATGGAATCATTGATATCTCAACTTCAGCCTCAGCAGCAGGTGGTGTTTGTGTTTCTGTCTGTCTGTCTGCAAATATGTATATGTTATCTATTCTGGAGAGATTATAGTAGCATTAAGAGAAGGACCACAACTCAGTAGTAGAAGCTGGATCCAGTATGACACCAGTGGTTGTGACAGAGTTATTTTCCCTGCCTTTTTCCATTGGAGCACCCTCTAACTCACACAGACAAAGTACACACAAGGGCTGTTGTGGGAAGATAGAAGAGCAGATGTCAGTGTCTGGGCTGAAAGCATCAGCTTTACTACTAGTTAGAAGCAACAGCTGGGATGGGGTTGTCTGACTTTCCAGATGTTACTGGATCTCAGTTTCATCAGCCATCACTATTGACAGTTTTGGCTAAGACTGATGGAAGTTGCAACTCAATGGGATCCTCCCTATGCAGTAGAGCGGGGGATCTCCAAACGTGAGGGCCACAATATATATGTTCCAGATTTTCGAGAACTGAAGGAAGATGCACACGTTTGTCCTCCCACTTGCGTGCCTGCCCGCCAGGCCGAATAAAAAGGAAAGGCTGGCCAGATATGGCCCGCAGACTGTAGTTTGGAGACCCCTGCCGTAGAATGTAGGCTACATAATAGATTTTAAAATAATAAAAGGGAGAGCTGATGATGGGAGTTAGAGAATGGTTATGAGAAACTAACAGAGATTACTTGGTAAGAAGAGAAATGCTGTTTTCTGTGTACAATGGTGCCTCGCTTAACGGGTGCCCTGTTTAACGATGAATCCGCATAGCGATGAAGATTTTGCGATCGCTTTTGCGATCGCATTGCGATGTTCCCTATGGGTAAAAATCGCTTTGCGATGATGGCTTCCCCCCCCATCATTGCAAATGCCCCATTTTCACACAGCTGATAGGCAGGGCCTCGCTATCTTCTTGCGAGGAATCCATCCCAGAAAAGAGCCGGGAGCCATCTTCTCCGCTCCAGCCCCTCCCATTCCCCGCCTCACAGCTGATTGGCGCTGGTCTTAGAAGCTTCCCCAGGCTTGCCCAGCAGGTAAACAGGCAGTGGAAATGCACTGGGGAAGCCTCTGAAACTGCGCTTTGCCGGGGTGGGTGTGGGTAGGGGTGTTGCAGGGGCAGGCCCGCCACCCCCAGTGCCCCCACTCGTGCCCCCCGGCAGCAAAGCGGGGCTTTCAGAGGTGCATTTTCACTGCTGAAAAAGCCCCAGGAGGCTTCTAAAAGCGGCATGAGGGGGGGGCTCTGCGGGGGTGGTGCGCCTGCCACACCCACACCCACACCCACCCTGGCAAACGCTGCTTTCAGAAGCCTCCTGGGGCTTTTTCAGCAGTGAAAATGCACCTCTGAAAGCCCCAATTTGCCGAGGGGGGGCCCGAGGGGGGGCTCTGGGGGGCAGGGAGTGGCGGGTCTGCCCCTGTCAGACCCCCACCCACACTCACCCCGGCAAAGCGCAGGTTTCAGAGGCTTCCCCAGTGCATTTCCACTGCCTGTTTACCTGCTGGGCAAGCCTGGGGAAGCTTCTAAGACCAGAGCCGATCAGCTGTGAGGCGGGGAGGGGGAGGGGCTGAAGCGGAGCAGATGGCAAAATGGCCGCCCGCTGTGTTTTCACCCGGATTCCTCGCTTACCGAGCAGTGAAAATGGTGGCCGTATGGAGGATTTACGCATAAAGGTGAGGGTTTTTTTGCCCATAGGAACGAATTAGACGGGTTTTAATGCATTCCTATGGGCTTTTTTATTTCGCATAGCAACAAATCCATATAGCAACGATTTTGGCTGTAAGGATTATCGTCGCTACATGGGGCACTACTGTATAGAGGTGAATGCGAAAGACTGTGGTCTGTACAGCTGATCAGCTGTGGTAAACATGCGTAAAATCCAAACCTTTCCAATCTAATACTGTTCTTATTTCAAAAGTCTTCAAAACAGACGGGAGCACCAGGAGCCTATCCTTTGACATCACCTCCCACATCCTACCATAGCACTGTTACCCCATCCCCTTCCATGATGCTGTCACAATCCCCAGGTAAGATGACTTTCTATTATGCATTGGTTTTGTTTGGATGATCTTACCTTTGCTTAATAAGTTGCATACACGTGAACCTCCTTCTGCTGTACACTCTCTGCCCCCTTGATGAAAGAGTACATAAAAGAGGAGGGCTTCCGTTAGCTATAGCTTCTTGTTACGCCCAAATTCAAAAGTCACAGTTCTTCTTGTTCCTTTCCTAAAAGGGACTCATCAACATTATGGCTATGCTGACTTTGCATGTGGTAGCTTGTAAACAATTGGATTGTGATCCTCAAAGGTCTTCAACCATGTTCCTTTTCTTCCTGCACTTCCTTTTCTTTGAATGACTTGCTATAGCAATCTGTATTTTTCATTTGCCATAACTATAATTTCCCAGTTTAGATGATGTAAGAAATTAATTAACAAAAGACTTCCTAGCTTGTTCACTCACTCATACAATGTCATAGCTTATTTATAACTTGGCTTGTTAACAGAGATTTTACCATCTAAACCAGCTATTGACAATAGCAGGAATGACAGAATTCTGTGTGCCACATTTTTATTTAACAAATCTGGCATATATCATTATGACCACTTACAAAAAAGAGGGCAATAAATTAGAAAGTATATAACTTAGCCGTGGTGGCACTGTCGGACACGACTGGACTAAATGTCAAGGGGAACTTTTACCTTTATATAACTTAACTGCTGTTCTACATGTCATCTTTAGGAAGTCTACATGCTGCAAGTTCTCCCAGTGGTGCGTTAAGAGCACCATCACCAGCTTCCTTTGGCCCAACGCCTTCTCCTTCATCTCTTGGAATCACAATGGGACAAAGTGGAAACTTCGCTAGCCCACATGGTAAGTCCATCATCTGTATAGCTCGATGCAAAAGAAATTTGTCACTTCATCTCTATCCCAAAACAATCAGCTACATTTGTCTGTGTCAGGTTAAAAAGTCTGACGCTTGAACATCCTCCCAAGAACCCTATTGAATTTTATGGATCTCTAGGGATAAATCAAAAACCTGTGTTTGTCACAGCCAGTACTTATCCCATTTAAGATTAATTCCAGGATGAAATTGGATAACCATTTCCAATATATCAAAATTCATCTTGATATCACTGATTGTCACAATGATTCCAGGCAACATCAGCTTGTCTAATTTTACAAGCTTTGTTTATCTACATTGCTTGTATGTTAAGTATGCACAAAAAGACTTCAAAGTTGTTGAAAACATCCAAAAACCTTAAAATTATGGAAAACTGTGGGCATATATATTTGAAAATATATATGTTTTAATTCTAAGAATGCAAAAGCTCATAGCCTAAAAAAGCACATTGGAAAAGCAGAGAATACAGTGGTGCCTAGCTTAACAATTATCTTGTTAAACGATGCATCTGCTTTAGGATGAGGTTTTTGCGATCGCAATTGCGATCGCAAAATGATGTTTAGATAGGGAAAATTCGCTTGACGATGATCGGTTCCCTGCTTCGGGAACCAATTTTTTGCTAGATGATGATTCTAAAAGAGCTGATCGGTGGCTCTAAAATGGCCACCCGCTGTGCAAAATGGCTCCTGACTGTGCTTTAGGACGGATTCCTTGCTTTACAGGCATCGGAAAATGGCTACCCTATGGAGGATCTTCGCAAAATGGGCAGGTATTTAGCCCACTGGAACGCATTGAACGATTTTCAATGCATTTCAATGGGTTTTTAAAATTCGCTTGACAACAATTTTGCTAACAGCGATTTTAACAGAATGGATTATTGTCGTCAAGCAAGGCACCGCTGTACATCTTTAAAATACCAAAGTTATTAAAAGTAAGAATATATTGAAGAAAATGGCTTTCTTAGCCTTTAACCATATTATAACACACACACAGAAAATTACTCAGAGTGCTCACGCAACCAAACCAGCTTGAATCTATGTGGGAAAATCCATGTTGTCTTCGCTGCTGCTGTTGTTGCTTATGATGTCTGATGCTCCCTGTTGTCTGTGTTGTTGGTGCCCAGTTTATGTGGCATAGTGTGTTATGTTTCATTGTGTTTTTGTGTATGTCTTCTGCCTCCCTATATTTATGTTTTTCTCAGATGCTTACATTTCCCTTTAGTTGTAAACAACTGACTTCTGCCAGACCAATCACTTATAGGGGCTTGATTCACAGTAAAAAAAAAAGTATAATGATAATTTCTGTTGTAAAATAAAATAATTTCTCCTGTAAAATACAATTCCTGTAAACCAGAATCTGGCAAGTTTCCATCATGACAGTGAGCATTATTATTTTGACTAACAGTTACTAAGCCAGTGGGTTACACTGGGTGTACATTACTTGGGTTCTAATTTACTGGGTCTGCAAATCGCTGATGGACTAATTTGCTGACCTGACATCTGGGAAAAGTTGTTACTCTGTTCAAGATGCAAGCTTCAAAAAGGCAGCCTTCAATTCTCTGGCACATCTTGCTTGTGCTCCAGTATAATCAAGAAGCACTTCTGACAAACCCAGCCTTGAATAATAGTAGGTGAGAATGATTGGAACAAATAGCTTTGAACTCCTTCCAAGCAGTTGGTTTCTAAAATCTTGACTCAGCAGATGGTGCTGTCATTGCTGAAGATCATGCTTCATCAATGGTAGTGATCTCTTCTGAGATAAAAAAAATTAGCTGATTTCCATTCAGAGATGAAAAGGAAAAATGTATTGGTCTTATGTAGGTTTGTATAATCCTTAATGTTATAGTAACAGACTTCCTTGAACTGTGACAGCTTTTCAGAAAAAAATATTTGGATTTCTTCTCTTTTTTTCCAGACATAGTTCTAGAAGGTTGGTTCCTATGAGATCTTCCTTGTAATATTGGTGTATTCTTAAATGAATAAGAACAATGGCTGAAATCATGTCATGTTTTTACCCAAACACTGTAACTTTTAAACTTGGATTGTTGCAAGGTAAAAAATTTCTAAAGGCATTATCTATTGCTCATTGAAACATGCAACTCAGTATGCAATAGATAATGTGTTCAGGGATGGTTTAGTTTATGACAGTTCACCTACAAAAGTCACACCATTTGTGTAACTACAGCAAGATTTCAGAAACAGGATGATAGCATTTTATTATATTTTGGTCCATAACATATTCAGAGTTCTTGTGTGCATGTCTCAAATATGTGTTTATACAATGGTGAATTCTCTGCAAGGAGAAAATCATCCTCACAGATGCTATTTGCTCCCCTTAAGGTTTTGCTAACTAAATGAATAGCAGAACTATTCAATTAAATGTTTAAAACTGTTTGTAAATGATCTGGGCCTGTTTTATATGTTGGACTTTTAGTAGTCAGTGTCCTACCGTGAACACAGTGGATGTTAGGCCATCCTTTTGCATATGTTGCTTCTTAGTACATTAATTTCTGTTAATGAATGAGAAAGGCAACCTCAAACATGTCAATTTCATAGGTACAATAGATCCTAGTTCGCCATACACAATGATGTCCCCCAGTCAACGTGCAGGGAATTGGCCGGGCTCACCTCAAGTCTCTGGCCCCTCTCCAGCAGCACGTATGCCTGGAATGTCACCAGCCAACCCTTCCTTACATTCTCCAATACCAGATGCTTCTCATTCCCCACGGGCTGGAACAAGTAAGTAACATCAATAGTGAGTTGCACAAAAAGGCATACTCTTTCGCCTTTAAGAATGTTTAGCCCTATTCAGAATTTCAGTACCAATCTTGCTTTTGTTGGCATTGCATAACAATTCAATTAGTCAAAAACAGGCATATGTTTATTTATTATTCATTGATTGCTTCGCTAACTAATTCAGTTACACTCATCCATCTTTATTATCAGATAGGCTTGAGAGCTTCAGGTTTAAATATATAAAATGAACTATCTGGCAGCTAACTATCTCAGTTGCAAGAGGAAATTTGACACTGCCAGTAACTAGTCTATAGCCTAAAGTCCTTGGAATGTAAACATTTTTCAAAAGATTATTTTAGTGCACAATATCCAGTACATATGCACACAACTATATCCAATTCATTTACACATAGAAACCTACCTATTATGTAAAGATTATATTGGTTTGTTGTTTAGGATTAATAATATCCTGTCTGTACCTAGAATACTTTAGCCTATTTTGTATTTGATTGGTACTTCTTGGCTGGAGAGTTGGGTGTTCTTGTGATGAATTGTTATACTAATTCTTTCTTGGTTGCTTTCGCTTACGCCGGTCAGTAAGGTGGATTTAGCTTGTGCTCGTGACATGAAAAACCCCTACCACATTGCTGCTTAAAGAGTTAGATTTCTGCTGGAAAGCATTCAGTCTCTTACAAAACATAGTCATCATCAGGCTGAGCTTGAAATGATGGCATTTGCAGATAGGAAAGGTCAATAGTGATTATTATTCTTCCACTTTATGCTGGAGGCAAACTATATATGTGGATGTACAAAACTGTCTACAAAGTTGATGGAATTGTCCCTACGTTAATGTTTTGAAATGGCTGTAGGGTAAGGCAGAAGGATGCTCATCCAACTAACGTTAGAATGAAAATTTCAGAAATAGTGCCTGAGTGCACGTTTTCTTATTTCTATCTTCAAAATTGAAAATCTGTTGATGTGACTGCCTTCATTTCTACTTGCAGCATTGAATAACTTTGTAAGTTATTCTAAAATAGCTTCATGTCAGTATTTTCTCAATAATATATTATTCTCTCAGGCTTTGTCGTGCATGGTTTCTTTATGTGGAATCTGAGCATTACAGTTCCTGAGGGCAGAGATAAGAAGGATACAATTGGCCCAGACCCCTAGTCCTGTGGGAATTTCCCCATCATTCCAAATATGGAAATAATCTTGCATCTTTAGATAGGATGGGCAAAGTCCCTGAAACTGCCTTGAGTCCTCGCATCAGGAGAAAGAGGGCCTAAAAGTGACACTAAATAAATAAATTTAATTAATTAAATAAAGTGCATTTTGTCATATTTCTTCTAGGCTCCCAAGCAATGCCGACAAATATGCCGCCTCCTCGTAAACTACCTCACCGTTCTTGGGCTGCATCCATACCCACAATTCTCACTCACAGTGCCTTGAACATTCTGCTGTTGCCATCTCCAACCCCTGGGCTTATGCCAGGACTGGCTGGAAGCTATCTTTGCTCTCCACTTGAACGTTTCCTTGGGTCAGTTATTATGAGAAGGCATCTCCAAAGGATTATCCAGCAAGAGACGGTACTTAGGGAATCAGAATATGTAGCTCCCCAGACATTTGTTGAAGTGCAAAATGTTAAATATTCCTTTCATTTTTGTTGCATTGCTTGCTCAACATAAAAAGTAAGCTCTTGGGTTTTGAAAATCATGTGAAAATCATTACTGTTTCTGATTCTGTATATTAAGAGAAGTGTGAATCAGGGTGTGTTTTGTGATACATTAATCATATACTGTAGTTAGTTTGCCACACTGTCAGGGCTGTGGTTTTCAAATTGCTACCCACAGGAGATATTTGTACAACATATCTGCCAAAAAACTCAAACAGATAGGTGGGTGTGGTGATCCCCCTGGTTGCCCCTTTATTTCTTTGGGCTCCACAAAGGTAAACATGCCTTTTTTTTCTTCTTTTCACTGCCACCAGGTATTTCTCCTAATACCACTACAATTCCCACACACAGGAGCTGCTCATATAACTTAGGAATCAGGGGTTTGATCAAATATTCTTTTATTAATGAACAAAATCATCAGGAGAATCAAATATATAACTGTTTCAGGTGTGCATATATTAGATAATGTATTCAATCACTGGTATTTCTCATGTTATGCTTATGTGTTCATTCCAGCTTGTTCAATATGTTTTACTCTTT
Organism: Pogona vitticeps; assembly: GCF_051106095.1. NCBI lineage: Eukaryota > Metazoa > Chordata > Lepidosauria > Squamata > Agamidae > Pogona > Pogona vitticeps. Next base: position 195,853,899 of record NC_135785.1, on the reverse strand, counting down.
CAATATTCCTTTCTTAACCCCTTTTTATCTATTCCTAAACCCTAGCTCTGTCCACATCTTCTTGTCCCTAATTCTCTCTATCCCTATCTCATTCCAACTGTCTCTAACTGTCTCTTTCAGCTGTCTTAACTGTCCTTTTAGCTCCGCCCCTCCTGCCCTATCCTCTGATTGACAGGCAGGAATGCTGTCACCTTTTTGCAGTCCGCTACAGTGGGTGATTTCAATCGTCTTAAGGGCCAAATTCTTCCCACCAGATGCAATCACAGGCAACGCCAGGCTTGGAAATAAACAAAACGTACTAAAAGTATTGAAAGCAGGTGTCCAGGCAACCATATTTAGTTTGGGGGCTGGTTGATAGAGCCTTTGGGCAACACCCCCAACTCCTAAAGCGGAAGTCATCACTCTTCAATACAGTGGTGCCCCACTTAACAATTACCCCGCTCCACGACGAAATTGCTTAACTGTGAGTTTTTTGCGATCGCAAAATGATGTTTAAATAGGGAAAATCCACTTGACGATGATCGGTTGCCTGCTTCGGGAACCGATTTTTTGCCATTTCAATTGGGGGGGGGGAATTCACCAAAAATTAACGAAGAGTCAGAACAAAGCCAAATTAAGTTTGCAAAGGTTTTACAAGGTGCACTAACGATTCCATGCATTTAAAACAGTTTTTGAACATTTTAAGACACTTCAAAAATAGCGAAAACGGATCTGTCAAAACCATTGAAATGCATTGAATAGGCTTCAATGCATTCCAGTGGGGGAACCGCGTTTCGCTTAGCGATGTTTCCTATGGTGATTTTCTCTTAAGGACGGTAATCCGTTCCCATTGGAACGGATTATCCGGTTTTCAATGCATTCCTATGGGAAATGGTGTTTTGCTTAGCGATGTTTTCCCATAGCGATGTTTTTTGGTACCAATTAACATTGTTAAGCGAGGCACCACTGTTTTAATGAAGGAGAGAGAACAGAAGTGTAAAAGTAGATATATTGGTGGCAAGAAATAATAAATTGAGGTTGGAGGACAATGCATTTGTGTATGTTTCACCCTGTCCCCCATCTCCACCCTAGTGAGGCTGTAAGATTGATATACAAAGAATAATCTAACAAAGGGATATTTTGTGGCTAGTGACTTTCACTTAAGTGCCTGGATAGGATTGTTGTAAGAGAGAGAGGGTTTCTGACATAAACATTTGCTTGTTGGTTGTGAAGTTTGTTTATTTGTTTGTCCTAAAGAATATTCCGAGGAAGAATGAAAAAGCACTTTGTGGCTAGGTGAGGAGGCACGAGAATTAACAGTGCACTCTAGTGAATCATTATGAGACACCTTGTACATTGTTGGGGTGGAAGGCAGTGTGGGCTTGTTAAAAAGGAATTGAAACTTCAGGGAAGCTACTTCTACAGAGCCCAGACTTGATCGAGAGTTCAGAAAGCTTTTATTCTCAATGAGACTGTTTACAGGTGGTATAAATCAAGAGTGGTTACATGTGACCTGCAGCCCATGTGTAGCTTCCTCTAGGCATTGTCCCCTCCACCACATCTCCATAGTGCCCCAACTTTAAGAAAGTTCTTGGAATTTTTTTCCTTTTGCGTAAAAAGATACTGGGAGGGGGGAGCCCTTTTTCATATTTTGAATGCCTTCACCATCCCCGAGGCACTATGTTATGTCATATTAATTTTAAAAATATATATTTATTTGGTAACCCCAGGGTAAGGGCAGGAGCTTTTACAGTTAAAGAAAACATGTTATTTTTAAAACCCCTTTTTCAGCTAAGAGAAGCCCATTGTGGCAAATATTGCCAAAAATTAAATAAAAATATGAAAATTAGCCTCATGGACCATATTCCTTCTCCATTAGCCCATTCTCCTTGGGAGTATGACCCTCTGGCTGCTGACATATCTGAAAACTAGCTCTCAGCTCCACTGAGGTCACCCACCCCGATGTAAAGAATCTGTCAAACTTCATGCAGCCAACATTACAATGCATTTAGATGAAATGTGTTGTCCCTGCTCAGGATAAAGTGTGGCAAAGTGCTAATGTCTTATATTTAAAACAAATGTCTTTACCTTTTTGAATAGTTGCAGCTAATCAACTCAAATGAACCAGGTGTGATCATGTTCAAAACAGATGCTCTGAAGTGTAGAGTTGCCCTCAACCCCAAAACTAACCAGACCTTGCAGCTGAAAGTGGGGCCTGAAACTGCAGGGCAATGGAAACAAGAAGAACTGCAAGTTTTGGAGAAATTCTTTGAAACTAGGGTATGTACTTCATCTTGTTTTATTAGTGATATGATCCTTGATTAAGTTGTACATGGATTTATTTATTTATTGATTGATTGATTGATTGATTGATTTGATTTGATTTGATTTATTTATTTATTTATTTATTTATTTATTTGATTGATTTTTATCCCGCCCTTCTAGACAGGAGTCTACTCAGGGCGGCTCACAATATATTATGCACAAAATGGATTTTAAAAGAACAATTAAAATCTACAATAATTTTTTTTTTAAATGCAGGGTGGAATTAGTACAGTCCAGGAACCTAGTAGGGAGGGAAGACTGTGATTCTGGTCTGGATTGGGCAAGCAATCCCAATGGGTGGTACTGCAGAGCGGGACAAATGGTTATACCCTCCTTTTTTCATACGCTAGGTTCCCAATCCAGATTACGCCACTGATGCTTTATTTTGAACAAGGAAAGCTGGATGCTATTGCTAGCTGTATCTGTAAAATCTGCAAAATGCACCAGTTTGATGCATCTTATGATGTCCAAACTAGTCAAATTGATATGGGATTTATGTGGGATGATCAGATTATGCAGTGCATCCTTGTGCCAGTGCAGTACCTTCCTATAAGCTGGCAATGGTTTCATTAATGTTTACTGTGATTTCTTTGTTTCATACACTTGTGAATCCATGTTGCTTGGTTTACCAAAGAAATGAACCATCTACATGATTTTCATCTAATTCTTTAAGTATATGTGTTGCAGAGTAAGTTAAGGTCCCCAGGATTTTAAGAACTGGAGGTTTTTTTTATAAACATTTATATGCCATTCTTTTGTCCAAGGACACCAGTTGTTACCCTTGTGCTATTGCTAGTCTTGATTTCAATGACACATTATGTACTAGGAGTAGGATCAGAGGAAATGTTCATTGTTAGGGGTCTGCTTGAGGAAATACTGATAACACTGCATCTTCTGTAGGTTGCAGGACCACCCTTCAAAGCAAATACTTTAATAGCCTTCACAAAGCTACTAGGGGCACCTACACATATTCTCCGTGACTGTGTACATATAATGAAACTAGAGTTGGTAAGTTGACTTTACTCTTGTTGCAAAGTTTATTTATTTTTAAAATTCCAGACTGGATTACTTATCTATCCATTTTTTTGTTTGATTTTTTTTAATTAAAACAGTTTCCTGAGCAGGCAAGCCAGCTGAAATGGAATGTACAGTTTTGTTTGACAATTCCTCCAAGTGCTCCACCCATTGCTCCACCTGGAACACCAGCAGTTGTGCTGAAATCCAAAATGTTGTTCTTCGTAAGTAGAGCAATAGAGTCAGTTTCTGGTATTCCATGTTTCGTGCAGTCTTTGTGGTGGAATAATCCAGTGGTAGCTTCCATCAGCTTAAGCAGGATGTTGTCTACATCCCACTGAAGCCAATGAGTTCAATTGTTTAGGATTATATTTTAGCACCAAAACTTTCAGAGTTATTTGTTATTAAGCCCATTGTTTGAGTTGGATGTAAGCATGCCTAACTCTGTGGTGAATTGTCTTTTTTTCCTGTTGGGAGAGGGTGTGACTGAGATACATGAGATTTTGCACCTCAGCTAATTAATTTCCCTCGAAACAAAGCCATGTTCTACTTATCACACTGCTTCTTTTCTAAGATTACTCACCACATCTTTTTCTAAAATATGTGGCATTAGTAGGAACCACCATTAGTAGGAAAGCTGTTCTGTAGATGGAGTTCAAATGGTTTTCAGTAATTATTCTAGCTGTAATTGGGCTTAAAATTGCCATTAATTGTTTGAAAGAAAATTCAACTGAGTTTATCTTAGTTTACCTCATTTCTTTTGAAATGTGAAATTCGAAGAATGGTAAACATAGACCTAGCCTTTTTGTTTCTTTTGCCAAACGTTCATACCATGCTATACAATTAGAGAACACAAAACTGAGTGTTTGTTCCAACAGTTCTGTTTCCCTATTGAATTATTTGTTTAGGTAGGGTAAAAAATGTGTTAATATATTTTCCCAGAAAACCTGTTTGACAAATTAGGAAGCATAAACTGGTGGACAAAAGCCAAACTGGCATATTTTAAGTTGGCTGTTTAATTTTGAAGAGATTCTTATTTCACATTTGAATAGCCACCCTATGGCAGCTGCCTTTTATATCCAATTTAATTTTTTGCTTGGCCTAAGAAAGGAGAACTTAATTCAAGTTTTGTAATGAAGAAATTAGCATTGACTTGTATAATGTATCTGGCACTTGGAACAGTTTGGACTTAATTCTAAGACTTGGCACTGGCCATGCTATGGGGATTCCGACAGTTGTGGTCCAAAAAAGTTGTTTTTCTGCACTCTAGAGACAGTGAAAATATTGACAGCTGTATCAAAAGTGTGTTACCAAATTGTTGTGATTAGCATTGTGTGTTGTTCTGTTCACAGCTTCAGTTGACACAGAAAACTACAGTTTCACCGGAAGCCATGAGCATAATAGTCCCCATCATTTATGACATGGCTTCAGGCACGACACAACAGGCAGACATCCCCAGACAGCAAAACTCTTCAGTTGCTGCTCCCATGATGGTTAGCAATATTCTGAAGAGGTTTGCAGAACTGAATTCACCACGGCCAGGTACTGTACATGTCCAATAGGTCAGATCTTTTGCATGCTTGAATAAACAGAGTCCAACTTTTAAAAGTTTTAAAATTGCACTTTATCATCATCATTGTTGCTTTATTTGGTTTCATTAAAAACAAACTTTGGAATTCCGGTTTCAGGTTAATGCCTGTTAGTGATAAAATGTTGACTATCTCTCTGTGGTGCCAGAAGCGTTGTATTATTGATGCAACATGGACTTTATTGCATTGACCAAGGAAGCTTAATGCACTTAATGACTTGGCTCATGCTTCTGTAGTCATAGCTACACTATTTTAAACATTGTCATGTGAGCCGTATGCATATATTACTGTGAAAATGAGTGCTTGTTAGTCATCTTGCACTGTAGGAATATGTCTTCCTATTTCTTGTAATTCTGCTGTCACAAAGTTTACTATCTGTCTTCTTCTCATTTGTACTCCTCTGAGGAAAGCCTGGGAGCCAGGAAGATGGAACTACTAATAAATTACTCCATAACATAAGAACTTACAGCACTGGCTTTACTTTCTGTATCCCATGACTAACATTTTACTTCGACTGTATCTTCTATCTTGTGCTGTCTGCTTTGTTTCTATGAGAAACATTTTGTATTCAGTTTCACTTTTCCTTTAATAAACGTGTTAGAACCTTTTGAAAAGTGATTCTTTTTTGAACAGTTTCATTCTTGGGTGTGAAAATTTTTACCCAAGACATTAACTTCACAGAAGCTTTTATCCCCTTCCAAGCGTATCCTTGTTAACTGCATATTGGTTTCATAATTATATAGATGTTTAAGCTTTTTTAAAGAAAACTGCAAGCATGTTCTTATTGTAGTGTTATATCACAGAATTCAGAACTGATTTTAAGACTGGACTATGTGAATATACATATGATTTGAATACAGCGGAGCAGCTGAGAGGGTTGAGATAGTGTGGATGTGGTGTGGATGATCCCTCTACAAATGCTTGCCTTTACTTTGGGTAGCAGTCCATCTTGAACCTCTGACAGTCACTGAGGTAACTATGATGGGGCGGGGGGTAAGCCAGGTGTTTCCACCTAGGTATAAGGTTCAAGGTGAGTTATCCAACACCCACACTGCGTGTCACAGTTGGAATGTTACATATGCTACCCATAATTCAATTTAATTTTCGACTACCAAAACACGGACTGTTATACGAGGGGAAAGGTTCTAGCTCTTACACATAAATGAGCAAAACTTCCCGTAGGAATTCTTGAAATGGTGGCAATTCTGTGTCTTTGTCTGTCTACTGGCAAAGGTGTTTGGTTACTGAAGAAATTATGAACTTTTGTAATGGCATGCTGATACAGGTGGAACTCTTGATGCCGCAACAATCAGATGCATGCTTCTTTATTCTACCTTAGTGCTAACTTTTCAACTACAGAATGAAGTATACAACTGTTGTGAAGGGAGTGCAGAATTTATGAACTGTTTCTTAATACGAATATCTGTCAATAATCTGGCAATCAAGGCCAGATCTTCATTAAGCAGTAAGAGGGCATTTCCTTTTTCAGGTGTCCTTTCAAGAGTCCTCCTTACTCAGAGAGCAAATGGTAACTGACTAATTTGCTTATGGTATTCGCAAAGGCTTTCACGGCTGGGATCTAATTGGTTGTTGTGGGTTTTTCGGGCTCTTTGGCCGTGTTCTGAAGGTTGTTCTTCCTTCCACCACTCTGTGCTGTCCTCTGAAGATGCCGGCCACAGAGACTGGCGAAACGTTAGGAAGAACAACCTTCAGAACACAGCCAAAGAGCCCGAAAAACCCACAACAACCAATTTGCTTATTCTTTTCTACTGATAGTGATCTTCTTCTCTACTATAATACAGATATCCATAGTCCACTCTGGGCTTACTCAGGCTTTGGTAGTATAACTTCTTCATACTTGCATTCCACCTTTCCTCCAAGGAGCACAGGAGAACATGTAGGCTGTTGCATGCTGTCCTCCAACAGACCTAAGTTATAATGGATGGAGAAACATTACCATCCAGAGCTTCATGGTCAAACAACATTTTGAATCCAGGTCTCCTTGGTAGAAGACCAAAGTCCTGTACCACATCTGGCTCTTTTGGTTGCATCTAGGGAAACTCAGTAGTTTGGTTAAGGTGGTCTTTGGCAATCTCTTCTTTAAAAACATTTTGACTGTTTTATTTTCCATACCAGCTAACCACACAAATTTTGATAGCTTAAAATAGTTTAGAGTTGCACCTGATTGAAATTATGTGTGTGCAAAATTTGGATTCTGACACGTCAGATTGAAATGTCATTGGTTAAACTTATCGCTGCCACAATTCAGTTCATGTCTGTAGCTAACTTGTGTTTCTTTCCCTTGTTCTAGGTGAATGTACAATCTTTGCAGCTGTTCGTGACTTAATGGCTAACCTTACACTGCCCCCTGGTGGGCGACCATAGCCTATTTTTAAGCAAAGGGTAAAAATGAGATGAATCAGCAAAAACATTTCTCTGAATAAAGCCTTCAGTTATATAAAATGGAAGAGACAGTTTCATGTGTCACATTTTAAAAAGAGCTAATACAGTGGATTGGCCTACTTTCAGGGATGCACTTTCATCTGAATTTTTTGTAGTGTTCTGTATGTTTTAAGGAGACATTTCAAACTCGTAATAGATTTATGTATCCGCTTGCCAGTAAATAGAGTTCATATTCTGTTTTATACTACAAAGATTATGAAAATGCCGAATTTGTTTATTTAAATGTTTTTCTTATGTCTTGGTGTAATAGTCTTTTTTTTAAAGACAGGTCTTTCATTTTTTGAATACTGTAAAACTGTGACAAACTTTATATTGAGGCTGTATTTTAATATGACTGCTTTGAAACATTTAAAAATTGGGCTTGTTGTAAACATGTCCCCTCAAAAGCAATATTTAATAAACTAGATTTTAAAAAAATGAGTGTTCATTTCAGATATGTTCCTTTATTCATGAAGATAGTAATCTTAAATATTACTTGCTATGGAGCTGTGTCATGCTGTTTCTGGGAAAAATATCAGTTTCTTTTCAGTCAGTTTACTATTTTCAGAATTTGAGATGAGGAAAGTAGAAGATGGATATATGCTGGGGGTTTTTTGTTCCTCTTTGTACTTGTAAAAAGGCAGCACCTTAGATGTCTAGGAGATGGGAGCACCCTAGAAAATAGTCCAGTTTGTACTTCTTTAAGTTGTGTGGAAAGTGAATTTGGAACTGGGGTAACAGTAGTGTAGAATGGAGCAAATAAGAAGGTAAATTTTCTATTAAATGTTCGATTTTCTATGAAAGGTACCCTTAGGGTTTATTTTGGGGCTGCAATCATTCTACAGGTTAAGACTATTACACATACAGTGGTGCCCCGTATAGCGAGGTTAATCCGTTCCGGATTAACCTTCGCTATACGAAAACATCGCTGTGCGGGTAAGGAAAGCCTACTGGAACGCATTAAACTTAGTTTAATGCGTTCCAATAAGCGTCGAAACTTACCCCTCCAGCGATGTTTTCGCGTCCGGCGGCCATTTTGGAGCCACCGAACAGCTGATCGGCGGCTCCAAAATGGCCGCGGATGACCTGAAATGCCCCCCTGCAGCATTTTCGTAACCTCCGTAAGCAAGGGGAGGGCACGAAAACACTGATAGGGGCCATTTCGGGTCATGCGGCGGCCATTTTGGAGCCGCCGATCAGCTGTTCGGCGGCTCCAAAATGGCCGCCGGATGCCCCAATCATCGCAAAGCGAGTGCGGCGATTGGGGCTGATCCGTATAGCGATCCCCAAAAAGGGATCGCTATACGGATTCTTCGTTAAACGGTGCGCTCGTTAAGCGAGGCACCACTGTATTCTCCTTGAAACAGCTTCTGAAGTGATTTCTCTACTTGGCTGCTATGTCTTCTCTTTAGTTATCATGTGTAATGCCACTGTAGTCCTTCCTTGTTACTATCAGCAGCTCCAGGGACATCTGGTGTTGACATGGTTGGTGACTTTATCTGCTGATAATCAAAAGTGGTAATTTAATAATACGCATTTGTTATGTGCCATCCAACTGCTGACTTTTGATGACCCTTTGAATTAATGAACCCCAAAAGGTCATATGATTACCAGCCCTGCTTAGATCTTACAAACAAAAGGTAGTGTAAGAAAAAGGCTTCTTTTATTAAGTCAACACATCTTATTATGGTTCTTCGTCTTTCACTACTGCCTTCAACTTTCCCCATCATTAGAGATGAGGGTATCTGTATTCGTATACAAATACCCCCACACAGGTGGACATAAAAAGGGGTCCGGCCCCCTGGGGCCAGACCATCCACTTACCTGTCTGCTTCTGCCGCTGGTTCTGTGCTTCCTTCCAATTGCTCCAGAGCTTGCAGTCAACTAGCCACTCGTCAGCCTGGCATGGAGGCTCATCTTCCCTCCTCCTGCCAGCAGTGGCTAGTTGACCGCGAGCTCTGGAGCAATTGGAAGGGAGCATGGAGCTGGCAGCAGCAGCAGACGGGTGAATGGATGGGGCTGGACCCTCATTATGTTCACCTGTGCGGGGGTATTTGTATTCGTATATGAATAATCCCATCTCTACCCATCATTATAGTCCTTTTCCAGGGAGGCTTTTTAAAAATGATATGTCCAAAGTACCATAGCTTCAGTTCAGATGTTATAACTTCTGTTGAGAGTAACTCTTGGGAATTCACTAATCTGACCTTCTAGTGGCCCAAGGTACCCATAATATTCTCTTCTAATATTGCAATTCAAATGAACCTACTTTTTTTGCTTTTCAATTCTTTTCATTGTCCAGCTTTCACACTGTAATCAGCAGTAACATAGAATGGATGATCATGACTTTGGTTTCCAGAGATACATCCTTACACATAAGGGTCTTTTCAGATTCCTTCATGGCTGGCCTTGATTTCGTGGCTGTAGTCTCCATTTGGAGTGATGACTGAACCAAATGAGAATTTTTCACAATTTAAATTTCTTCATTGTTTTTATTCAGGTTATGAACTTATGTGGTCTTGATTTTTATCTTAATGCTCAACCACAATTATGCATTTTTAGTTTATTCCTTGCCCTTCATCAGTTGTCAGTTCAGCTCACTGCTATTTTCTGTCAATAATATGGTATCATTCCCATATTTTGAATTACAATGTTTCTCCTCCATTTCCCACTCCTCCATCTTAATTTAATGAGCCTACCATATATGTTGTGCATATAAATAGAATAGTTAGGGAGATAATATGCACCCATCTCAAAACTTTGCCAGTGGAAAACCATTCTGTTCCTTCATATTCCATCTGAACAATAGACTCTTATGCAGGGTATAGGTTAGGCATCAGGACAGTCACATGTTTTGGCACACATATTTCATAGCTTGTTATGATCTACATCCTTAAATGCTTTGAGTTTCTTGTTTCCAAAGTAAAGCACTTTGCAATTACCTGTCTATTTCAGTTTATTCACACTATTAAAACATTACATTTCTTGATTTATGGTTTGAAGCTTCCATTGATTCCTGCTTCTTGCATTCAGTATTCCAGACTTGTTCTTTTGCCTGTAAGCACATTAGCAATGAGAGGTATTTTTAGTCCAGTTACTTCATTTGTGATAGTCCTATTTGTACTTTTGCTGATCCCCAGTAGCTGATTACATGACTTTTGACCTTGAAGTCTGGTCTTCCAGCACTGTTTTTTTATTTCATTTTGGTCTTCTGTTTTTCCTTCAATAGGAAAAGAGTAAGATTAAATATGAAGTGGCAACAATGGAGAGGATCTTTCATAACAGCACTGACACTGAAACTAACACTTATTAAGTACTGTGAAGAAAAAAACATAGTATTTTCAAAGTATAAATTACTCAACAGGTTTACCACTGTTGTCTTCTGCACAGTACTTAATAGGTGTTGGCTTCAGCTATTTAGGAAATATTCTCTGAAATGTTGCCTTCCATTATTGCTGCTTCTTAGTAGCTGCCCTTCAGGCATTTCTCTGCCCCATCATCACTGATGTACACCCCCTCACATTTCATAAATATTTCAGTATATCTTTTCATGCGACAGCACTGAAGAAAGCAGTGAATATACAGCTTGTATAACTGTAAATGTGCTGTCCCCTCCAAATAATGCCACATACAGCCATTAATGTCTAAGCTGCTGGCAATAAAAGTGAGTACACCCCTAAGTGACAATGGCCAAATTGGGCCCAAGGAGTCATTTTCCCTCCATGGTATCATGAGACCTGTTAGTGTCACAAGTCTCAGGTGTGAAGGGGGAGCAGGTGTTATCACTCTCACTCTCTCAGACTAGTCACTGGACGTTCCACGTGACACCTCATGGTAATGAACTATCTGAGGATCTGAAAAAAAGAATTGTTGCTCTACATAAAGATGGCCTAGGCTGTAAAATTGCCAAAACCCTGAAACTGAGCTGCAGCACAGAGGCCAAGACTATACAGCAGTTTAACAGGACAGGTTCCACTCAGAACAGGCCTCGCCATGTTTGACCAAATAAGTTGAGTGTCCATGCTCAGTGCCATATCCAGAGGTTGGCTTTGAGAAACAGACGTATGAGTGCTGCCAGCATTGCTGCAGAAGCTGAAGGGGTGGGGTGTGGGTCAGCCTGTCAGTGCTCAGACCATACGCCACACACTGCATCAAATTGGTCTCCAGGGCCGTCGTCCCAGAAGAAAGCCTCTTCTAAAGATGATACACAAGAAAGTCCGCATGCGGTTTGCTGTAGACAAGATTAAAGACATGGATTTCTGAAACCATGGCCTATGGTCCGATGAGACCAAGTTAAACTTATTTGGTTCAGATGGTGTCAAGCGTGTGTGGCGGCAACCAGGTGAGAAGTACAAAGACAAGTATGTCGTGACTACAGTCAAGCGTGGTGGGAGTGTCATGGTCTGGGGCTGCATGAGTGCTGCCGGCACTGGGGAGCTACAGTTCATTGAGGGAACCAAGAATGCCAACATGTACTGTGACATACTGAAGCAGAGCATGATTCCCCCCCCCTTCAGAGATTGGGCCGCAGGGCAGTATTCCAACATGATAACAATGCCAAACACACTTCCACTGCCTTGCTAAAGAAGCTGAGGGTAAAGGTGATGGGCCAGCCGAGCATGTCTCCAGACCTAAACCCTATTGTGCATCTGCGGGGCATCCTGAAACAGAAGGCAGAGGTGTGCAAGGTCTCTAACATCCACCAGCTCTGCGATGTTGTCATGGAGAAGTGGAAGAGGACTCCAGTGGCAACCTGTGAAGCTCTGGTGAACTCTATGCCCAATAACCCCAAGAGGGTTAAGGCAGTGCTGGAAAATAATGGTGGCCACACAAAATATTGACACTTTGTGCCCAGTTTGGACATCGTCACTTAGGGGGTGTACTCATTTTTGTTGCCAGCGGTTTAGACATTAATGGCTGTGTGTTGCGTTATTTTGAGGGGACAGCACATTTACAATGTTATACAAGCTGTGTACTCACTGCTTTACATTGTAGCCAAGTGTCATTTCTTCAGTGTTGTCACATGAAAAGATTCTAAAATATTTATAAAATGTGAGGAGGTGTACTCAATTCTGTGATATACTGTATATGGAAACTGAAGAAATCAGGAATGGCTAAATGACACAAATAATTGACATTTTACCTGTATACCTGTAATTGGTATATTTTTTGAGATGGCACTAAGACTGTGCATGTTGGAAACCTTCTGTTTCATTTTAGTTTCTTTAAGGGGAGTGTGTTTTCGTATTTGGATTTTCATGTTCTGCTCCTTTCACTTACCACAAAGGGGGGGGGGCTCTTTTGAGCCATTATATGTCCCCATTCGTTAAGGAGCTGCACAACACCAGCAGAGCAAGCAGGTGCACAGTGAGAAAAAGGGAAAAGAAGGAGGGAGGAAGCACCAGACAGGCAAGGCAAACGGGAACATGGTGATAGTAAGGTAGTAAGTAAAAGGAGAAGAATCGGTGGGTCTGGTGGGGCAAGGAGATACACAGTGCCTGTAGCAAGACAAGGAAAATTTCCGATTTGGAAATAAATGTTCATGTTCTCCTTGGTTTAAACAAGCCCTTCATGTTTAAGAGGCTCTCTTTCATAAATTGTTATTGGAAAAATAAAGTGAAAGTAAGAGCTTTTTTGTGGTTTTCCTTTTAGTTTTTAAATGTCCTATATGGGATAGCAAAGCCTTTAGGAAATAAAGGCACTGTTTCATATTTAAAATCATCATCCCTTCCATGAGCATTCCATGTTGAGCTCTCCACCCAACACACTTAATTAGTTATTGTCAATTCACAACCTACTAAGCGATACATGGAGTTTGAATGTTTCCTCCAGTGTGCATTTCATTGTATTTTTTTAACCTGCCATTTCATTTTAGGAGAATTTTGGAATATTTCCCTTTCTGGCTTGGTTGGTTACATTCCGGATTGGTATCATCTGCAAACTTGATTTCCTCACTGCTTATCAGTGACTCTGCATTTCTGAATTTACCAAACAACACTGATTGCACATAACATACTGGAGGAGACCTTATTCCTTATGTTTTTCTTGTCTGAAAACAAGGCATTTATTTGTCTCCATGTTATTTAACTATTTACCACTCTTAGGAAACCTGCTTTCTAAGAAAAGTTAAGAACCTTTGGGTAGGTACTCTGTAAACAGGCTTTTGGAGGTCGAAATAAAAAATGGCCTTGTTTGCCTGTGTTCTCCTAGCCCATGATTTAGCTGTATATAAATAAGCAACAGAAAAACAATGGCTTATGATACTAGTTTTAATCAGGAAACCATGCTTAAACTTAACAGTGTAAACTTTAGATCAGTGGTTCTTAACCTTTGTTACTTGGATGCTTTTGAACTGCAACTCCCAGAAACCCCAGTCAGCACAGCTGGTGGTGAAGGCTTCTGGGAGTTGCAGTCCAAAACTCCTGAGTAACCCAAGGTTAAGAACCAGTGCTTTAGATTACATACTAAATTATGTTTAATTATTTAAATGAACTTGCTATCTTGCTGTACTGCAAGTGAAAATGCACTTATTGTGTGCAGGTAAGCTCAGGTATCACAGTTGCTCAGTCCTGCCTGCTTTTACGGTCCTTATGTTGTTGGCATGTACTGTTGATGCTTCCAATTTATGGTGACTCTATGAGTGGCTTCCAAAATGTCTTATCATCAACAGTCCTGGTCAGGTCTTGCAAATTCCAACCTGTCACTTTCTTACTAGAGTCAATCCAATTTATACTGGGTTTTTCTCTTTTCCTGTTAGAAAGCAACTGGGTTGAGTCTTCAGGTGCTATTCAAGGGTCTGTTTCTGCATTACTAGTGACGGCCCAAAGCTAGTGATGTCAACCAAGGCTGCTGGAATGAAGAAGATACAGTAAAGCACTTTTCATGCTAATCTAGAGCATCTGGCATTAATGCTGCTACAACTGCTAGCTAATTCTAAGTCTGCAATCTTATATACACAGAGTCCCATTGAATTTAACAGGCTTTACATCTAGATGTCTGTTGGAAATGTACATAAGACAGGACTGTTATTGCATTTTAAATCATTCCCAAAAGTTGCCAGACATCTCCTAAAATCCAAAGAAAGAACTTAGATCTATCGCCTCTATTCCCAAATCTTCAGTTAATCGCTGGAGAAGCTGTAATACTTTCAAGCAAGGCCCATAAACACTAGCGGGGCTGAGAAGAGACTGAATGGATCTACTGCTATTGAAGAAGAATACTGTAACAGTGGAAGGACCCAACATGGCATGGCACTTAGGGTGCTAGACTAGGACTGCGAAAACCTAGGTTCAAATCCCCGTCGGGCCAGGAAAACTCACTGGGTCTGTCCGTGGCAGTGATAAACCATTCCTTGAACACTTCACAAACCTTATTTAGCATTGCCTTAAACCAAAAGAGAAGGAGTTGCTAGCAGGGAACAACAGCCACCCAAGTAGCCGCCTGGTGCCTCCTGCCGCCCGGAGGGAGGGAGGGCAGGCTGGCTTTTCTCTCGCCGAGGCCAGCCCCACGACCGAGGCGGAAGGCAGCGGCCGGCTTGCCATGGCGCTGGCGGAACTGGCGGCCCGGCTCAATTGCGCCGAGTACAAGAACTGGGTGAAGGCCGGGCACAGCTTGGTGCTGTTGCGGGCCGCCTTGGAGCGCTTTGCCGGGGAGCAAGTCGAGGCCTTCCACCGGCAGCTCGTCGCCCGCGACGCCGCCCGCCTCAGCCCGCCGGGCCGCCGGTGCAGCGGGCAGTGCGCCCCTCGCGGCAAGCAGGTAAGGCCCCGCGCAAACCGACCCTCCCTCTCCGGCTTCCCTGGAGAGGAGTCGCAGAGGAGAGCTCTTGGCCGCCCACTGAGTTCACTCCGGGCTTCGCGAGGCGCAGCCGGCGCATCTTTGGGCGGATCGGCTCCTCGCCCTTTTCCTGCCCCTGCCCCTCTCCTCCCTCCCGTGAGAGGCAACGGAGCTTTGCGCGGCCCTCCCGGCGAGAAGAAATCCATCCCCCCCCACACACACACACCCCGGGCGAGGGTGGGCTCTGTGGAGCCGAGAAGACTGACTGTGGCTCATCTCACCGCTCTGTTTATACAGTTCGCAACCACCCCCCTTTCCGTGAGACACGCAGGCACTCAGGAGGCAAGGTTCAGGCAGAAACGAAGGCTTCGGACTTCCCTTCTTGAAAGGAGGGAGGAAAAACGCCGTGCCTGAGCCTTCTGCTTCTTGACGGTGCCCGGTTCTGGAGGAACCAGGAACTCCGTGGGGAGAGAAAGAGAGCCTGGCCTTGTCGGTGTTCCGGGTTTCCTTGATCCCTATATTTTGCTGCAGAGTGCAGTTCTTCGACCTGTGCTGAAGTAGACATTTCTACCTATATCTGCTCCAGCGCTAGATAGCGGCCCCAGGGTCATTCTCCCATCTCAGGAGGTGCCTCTCACCCTGAGTTGCAGAAACTCAAGCTGGCCTTCTTGAAAATGAAGTACTGCTTGCCCTGGTTTTTGTTGGTAAACTTTGTGTTGTCTGGCTCTGTGAAACAGTAGCTGGAGCAATGTCACTGGATGCCCTGGCGAACTTTAAAGCAACCCAAGGCAGATGCCAAATTACTTTTGAAGCAGAGCCAAAAACGAATTCTGGCAGTGCCATTGGTCCAGGATATCCCTATAATTTTTGAAAACATATCAGATAAGCAAATAAGAAATATGAATGACGTTGAGTACCTTGTATAAAAAAAAAAAAAATGTACTCACGGCACTGTCTTAAAAAATACAAAAGCGCCCTGGGGTATCAAACCAAGGCAAAAACTGAAAGATACTGGAAATGTTCAGTGATTCAAGATTAAGCCAAAGGCCTGTCTAGTCCAGCATTTTGTTCCCACAGACTTGCTGTGAGAAAACCACAACCAGGATATCTTGCTGCAAAGATTAGTCACTGATAACTTGGAGGTATCTTCTAGCTCTAATTCTGTGATTGGATGACACAAAAGTAATCTCTCTCTCAACATGAATATATTTGGCCAACAATTCACAGTATTTGGTGCCAGTTTCATACTTAATTATTTTATCATGTATTCTGTTTGTATTTTAAATTATTTCCCCCTCCACCCACGCTGATGGTCTTTTGGGGAGGGGATTTAAGAAGCATGAAGCCCTCAGAAGCAGAATGGAACCCACATTTTGGAATGGGATTGATAATGCAACCTGCAACACCTTGAGCTATCACAGGAGAAGAATTTAATTTTCCCTACCCCAAAAACCAATGTTAACACCAAAGTAAGATTCCACATTTTAGATTTTTTATTTGTGGAGAAATGTGTGTCATTACTTTATTTATTATTCAATTTATATACCACCGATCTAGCAAAATGCTACTCTGGGGCAGAGTACAACAAAGAAAACATTTTTAAATTATTCAGAATTGCAGACTATTGTGAACATAAACACACAAACCAAGATGGTGACAAATACAATTTTCAGAACATACAGTGCAATATTCCTGTTTTCCTTCCTTCAATTACTTCTAATCCAAAGCATCCTAGTTTATGGGGGATTGTTAATCTACACCTAGAAACTGTTGTCATGGGCCCCAAAATGAAATCCTTCTGTGAAACAATGGTCAAGAGTTGCTGTAGTGATATGTTAGGGCAATTGAGAAGTGATTGGAGTATTCAGCGTGTACTGCTGCACTTGTAGAAAAAAATGTGTGGCTGTAAACTTCAGTAAGGTTTCACTGTTGGGAGAACAGGTTTACTCATGGGAATAGACTGGGAATTTGAAAACATTGTAAGTGAGATGAAAGTATGTGGGTTGAACCAAGAGATCCACTAAGCTTGGATAAGTTATATTCACGAAGGCTTTCACGGCCGGGATCTAATGGTTGTTCTGGGTTTTTCGGGCTCTTTAGACAAAAATTGTCAAGGGGAACCTTTACCTTTGGAGTACTATTGGGAGTAGTGGCCCAAATAAATAACTTTTCCAAGCTCTGTTAGGAATACTCCGGCTGGTATAAAGATGGTGGGGTGGGGGAAGAGAGGCAGTTTTCTGCTATTCTCTCTCCTGCAGCTTTCTGTCACTACTTCCCCAGGTGCTCTGGAGACTGCACCAGTCCTCTGGAATCAGCAAAGAACACCATTGCTCTTTTCAGCTGGTGGAAAAGTGCTGAAAAAACTTTTTTGCTCAGGAACCTTCCCTTGGCAGGAGATTTCTGCTGAATTCAACCCACAATCAGCTCATGTCGATTTCAGCAAATACTACCGAGGCGTACAGCACAAATAAAGGAACTTTGATTTCTGGGAAGAATAGTTAGAAAAATTGCTGTTGGTCCACTTCAACATAAGATAATATACTCTGAAGATCAGGACACTTAAGACTAAGAACCATTACATAGGCTGCAAAGAAAACTGTGCAGAAGTGAAAAGATGTCTTCCCAAGAACAAAATAAAACTGAAACTATAGAAATGTATTTGAAGGCAGTGCAGATCACTGCTTTGAAATATTTTGGGGAAGGATCATTTTAAAGTTCTGCAAAAGAAAGGAGTGACCAGTCCTGCTTGCTTTAATTCAGTTTTTTCAGTGCTTCCTCCCACCATCGTGTTTGACCCCACATATAGAGGGTTTTCTTTGGAATTAGAACTGAGTGCTATGAAGTATGTTTCTTCTTTTGTATTTCTTTGAGGGTTAGTGGGAAGAGAGGTCAGGAGGCAGAACCCCCGCTAACAGACAGTTACAGAGGTTTTCAACACATATTTAGTTGGAAGAGTTTCCTGATTCTTGCTCAGCTGCCAAACTGATTTGGCAGGCATCTTCAATATACTGTATCAGATTGCTCAAGTATGCCAAGGTGTCATCACTGAAATTATTGTTTCACATAATGTTACTGTAGAAAATTTGTCAAAAAGAGATTGGGCAGGAGGTAAAGGTAAAGGTTCCCCTTGACAATTTTTGTCCAGTCGTGTTCGACTCTAGGGGGCGGTGCTCATCCCCGTTTCCAAGCCATAGAGCCAGCGTTTTGTCCGAAGACAATTTTCTGTGGTCACATGGCCAGTGCGACTTAGACACGGAACGCTGTTACCTTCCCACCGAGGTGGTCCCTATTGATCTACTTGCATTTGCATGCTTTCGAACCGCTAGGTTGGCGGGAGCTGGGACAAGTGATGGGCACTCACTCCATCACGTGGATTCGATCTTACGACTGCTTGGTCTTCTGACCCTGCAGCACAGGGTTCTGCGGTTTAGCCCACAGTGCCACCACGTCCCTGGAGCAGGAGGTACTTGACAATTAAATAACAGAAGATTTGCAACTGGTCTGTGATCATATGCACTGTATCAAGATTACAATTTATTTAGAATTACACAGTGGTGCCAAAAGGGCATCATATTCACGATAAGCACTCTTGAATTATAAAGAAAACATAAGAGTAGTTTAGATAAATGGAATTGTGTGGCTTTTTGTTCTTCTGAACTGATGTGATGAGCAGAAACTCAAAATGTGCAACTTTTGCCATCATGAAATCCCCAATTAAAAACAAAATAAAATCAATATATAGAAGATGGCTTAAAATACATAAAATAACTGGAACAGCATTTGTCAACGTTACAGTGACATATGATACTTCCCACCATCAGGTACTGTTCAGAAAGCTCTGCCTCCTTACTAAAGATCATGGATTAACAGAAGTGGTCACCATTCTATTTCAAAACCAAAGATTCTTTGTTGAGTTTCAAGAGGGGCACAGTCACTGAAGGAATCAGGAATGGTCTCCCACAGGGTGACATCCTGGCACCATTACTTTTGCCAATTACACAAATGATTGACCAACATTCCCATATCCCAGGCTTTTCATCCATGCTAGTAATCTTGCCTTGATGTCCAGGGGGAAACCTTTGAGACCATTGATCACCAGCTGATCTCCACATTAGAAGATCTTTCTTTATACAGTGGTGCCTGGCTTAACGGGCGCCCCGTTTAACGACGAATCCGTATAGCGATGAAGATTTTGCGATCGCAAAAGCGACTGCATTGCGATGTTTTAAAGAGGAAAAAATCGCTTTATGATGATCGGTACCCTGTTTCACTTACCGATCATCGCATAGCGATGATTTTCCAACAGCTGATCGGCGGTTCCAAAATGGCCGCCGGGTAAAAAAAATGGACGCCCGCTGTGTTTTTGCCCGGATTCCTCACTTACCGGGCAGCGAAAATGGCCACCATATGGAGGATTTTCGCTTAAAGGTGAGTTTTAAGCCCATAGGAACGCATTGAAGGGGTTTCAATGCATTCCTATGGGCTTTTTAAAACCGCATAGTGACGAAATCGCTTTGCAGCGATTTTTGCTGCACAGATTATCGTCGCTATGCGGGGCACCACTGTATTATAAAAACAATGAGCTGAAAACAAAGCTTTTAAAAACATGTGTCTGTGCCTTCCAGTTAAAGAAAAGTAGCAGAGAGGAAGCTCTGAGTTAACGGAAGTCCAGATTTTAGAATGTTGCCCTACCCCAAAGTAATCCACCATCACTCTGGATTGAATCCTGATTTACAAAAAAAAGTTATCTAAACACCGAACAGAAAGTTGCCACCAGAAATAACATAGTTAGGAAACTGGCTGGATCAGACTGGGGTGCACGCCCGCAGACAATAAGAACAACAGCTTTGTCCCTGTGCTAGTCCACAGCAGGATACTCTTTGGTAAAAGGTACGGAACCGGTGGGTTATGTTTTCAACAGAGGTGCTGAAGGATCCATTGTATTTGACACTTCCTTTGTTTTATAGTTTCAGCCTGCCTGCTCTTTATGTAAAGAATGGAAAAAGGAGATTTTGAACCATCATACACATAGAACTGGGGAGGTTAACTGGGGAAACTGCAGACCTTGGCTTTGGCCTTCTAACCCATGGGAGCTTGCAAAGGTAAGCCTGATGGTTCTTATCCTCTAAACCAGATTTCAGATATGGAGGAGTCCTATTCGATTTCTCACTTCCATTCATGTCATATTTGTTTGGGCCACACAGTGAGCATCAGAATAAGACACAAACAGACACATGTGGGTAGTTTTTAAAGGTCTGCAGGTCAGAGAGGAAGTCATTCAGATGTCTCATCAGCCCAACCAATCACTTACATCATTCTCTTTCCACTCCCTCCTTTTGCCTTGATTATATGAGTTTATTCAGATTTCCATTCTGTCTTTATTTTTGGATTTGGAAAAAAAAAACCTTCATGGATCATTAAAGCAGCCTTTGTAAGATAGCAGGTGATGTGGCAAACTTTAGAACTTGGAAACGTTTCTTTTTAGGAATACAGTGCCTGGAATCTTAGAGGCAGTG
The DNA here is from genome assembly GCF_051106095.1 of Pogona vitticeps. Lineage (NCBI taxonomy): Eukaryota > Metazoa > Chordata > Lepidosauria > Squamata > Agamidae > Pogona > Pogona vitticeps. Next base: position 195,833,261 of record NC_135785.1, on the reverse strand, counting down.
TGGCTACCAGTCATCGTAGGTTTGTGTGTGTGTGTGTGTGTGTGTGTGTGTGTGTGTGTGTGTGTGTGTGTGTGTGTGTGTGTGTGTGTGTGTGTGTGTGTGTGTGTGTGTGTGTGTGTGTGTGTGTGTGTGTGTGTGTGTGTGTGAGAGAGAGAGAGAGAGAGAGAGAGAGAGAGAGAGAGAGAGAGAGAGAGAGAGAGAGAGAGAGAGAGAGAGAGAGAGAGAGAGAGAGATAATCTACAAAGGTAACTTTTTGAGGCTCTGTTGAAGTTGTGGGACTACTCCAGCACCACAAAGGAGTTCAGGAATTTGAGAGGGCAGGAAAAACAGATCATAAATGTGTAACACAACTCATAATTTGCTTGTTCAGGTAATTCACAGCTTAAGCAACAAACCATGGCTAACACAAACTGTGGCTTAGTGTGATGTGTGAGCAGGCCCACTGACTGTAATTGTTTCTTTTTGTTGTATAGGCTTACATGCCTCGTGGGAAAGCTGATAGTTGCGGTCCTGACAAGTGTGATGCATCAGCACTTTTAAACCTTTTCAGCTTTTGTGATCACTTCAGCAACATTGATCAAAAGAAGGTCAGAGAGGTAATTCAGCAATGATGTCAGCACTTTCATCATGGCTGCAGTCCATGAAATCTTATTCCAAATGAAACCTGTTCTTCTTCAAGGTATCACAAAACTTTTGTTTTTGCTACATGGGTGAACATCAGCATCACCTTTTTCTTAAACAATTCTTACCAGAGGTCACAAATATGGTCATCAGGTCACCACCAGTGATGTTTTGTCCTGCTCTAACAAGCAGTGTGCCCATGTAGCACATCCCTTCTCTGAATTCTGTGTAAATGAATTCAGAGATTTTATAGAAGTAGCCACAGGAAGAAAGGAAGCAAAGAACATCTGTTTCCTCCCCCACATTCTCTGCATTTTATGGAGAATTTAAGAGAGCGATGGAGTGATTTCTCTCCCTTTCTAAAGAGCCTTTTTGAAGATGTTACAAAAGGTATTTCAGACTATTTGTCACCAATAAGACTGTGCATGCCTACAAAGGTGGCGGAAAAAAACGCTCCTGTACTTCACACATTTGCAGGATGTTTGCCACATGGAATAGTTCCACACTAGCAACGTTGACAAGGTGTGGTTCTGCTCTGGACTGGACTGGAAACTTATTGCTCATTTAGCACCCCCAACCCCAAATGCAGGACTTTAATTTAGGAAGAGACCCTAGCTTTCCATGTCTCCCACTGTGTTTATAGCCTAGATGTTTTTCTTTACATGTACATCTGTAGGTGATTAAGTGCCGCAATGAACTAATGCATTCTTCAGACATGAAAATCTCTTCTTCCTGGCTGAAAAAGTTTGGAAATCATGTGCAAAATTTGCTAACTGAATTCCAGCATGTTCCAGAGGCTAAAACAGCTGGTGCAAGGATAGAAAAGGTAAAATTTTCCATCCTTTCCACTTGCAACAGCTGGTGATAATCATCATTATTATGGCTGAGCATTGTAATCTAATATAGACATGATCAGCCTACAACTAGATGGTTTATGGTCTACACTGCGAGTTTTCATCAATACAGTGGTGCCCTGCATGACGATGATAATCCGTTCCGTTAAAATCTCTGTACAGCAAAATCATCGTCATGTGGGGAAAAAAAACCATTGGAATGCATTGAAAACTGGTTAATGCGTTCCAATGGGGGAAATACCTGATCGTCCTGCGAAAATTCTCCATAGGGCGGCCATTTTGCGATCGCTGTCTTCTGAAAATCGGTCTGGAAAACAGCGGGGAGCCATTTTGTGAACCGCCGATCAGCTATTTTAAATCGTTGTCTTGCAAACAAGCGGTTCACGAAGCACGGACCTAATCGTCGTTAAATGAAAATCTCCCATAGGAAATATCGTTTTGCGATCGCAATAGCGATCACAAAAAAGTCATCGTCAAGTGATTTCGTCGTCATGCAGGGTAAGCATCTAGCGGGGCGCCACTGTAGTTACAGGTAAGCTGAAGCTGTTGTAGGATTTTTAGCTGTCAAATAATTGTGAATACCACTCAGCTCAAATTGCTGCGAAAATTAAAAGTTTGGCGAGAAGTTCAAACTGATAGGCACACCCAAATTTTGGTATTGTACTGTATTGTGCATTTCTAATAACACTGATTTCTCTGACAAGGGTCCCAAGAACAGCATCCTGAGTTCTATTCATGTTTCTGAAACAGCAGGTGCCCTGCATCCAATGCCAAACTGTAAAACCAAGTGGAATTTCAACACCAATTTGTTATCTGGCATGGGTCTTATGTTCAGAGACACAATGTGAAAACTAGACTTTTAGATCCCTTTTTATTTAGTGACAAGTTCCTAATTCAGGCACAGTAATAATAACACTGAGACACAATGTAAGCATGGGAAAATACGCACCTCGAGATGTTTTTGGATTCCCAGTTATTTGCCATTGCTTATGCTGGCTAAAGCTTATGAAAATTGCAGTCCAACATCTGGATGGCACATGTTCCCAGCTATCTAAAGTTAGTGTCAGGTTGTCTAGATATTTCCATTGTTTATCAAGTATATCAATATTACTTATGGGGCTAGTTCCTTAATTCCACTTGCTAATTCCAACTAGAGTGGACAGAGTACAATCAATTGTTGAATGGTGAGTCAGTGTTTATGTAAATCTGATCAATTGGATGGGTCTGCTCTAGTTGAGACTACCAGTTGGATTCAGGTTGTGGTCTTTAAATCCAATCCCTGAAGTCATGATTTTCTTACCAAACCATATAGTTTTTTATGTAGCAGTTCTTTGCTTGTCTCTTTGCTTTAACCAACTAAATAGCTCCTATCATCTGACTGGGCTGTTCATGTCCCAGGGGAAGATCAGCTTGATGGACTGGAAGGTGAAATGAGCCAAAGCCAGATTGGAGAAATAGAATCAGAACTGATAAAAGAGAAGCTTCATGAAATCAGATTTTGCATGGAAGAGCAAGAAACTGTGTCAGAAGAGGTAACTTAAATTGGAAACATGAAAGCTGGTTTCCACTAGCAAATAAAAATGGACAGTTATTGCTCTTTTTATGTAGGAAGTTGAGTCTGTTTAGGTTAGACTTCTGATAAAGAGCAGGCAACTATGTCCTCTGCATATTTTGGAGTTGTATTCACATGAGCCCTGGCCAGCAGAGCCAAAGGGATGTGACTGCTCTGGCAGAAGCGACCATGCCTGCATTCTTCTCCCTCCAGCAAGTTCTACATCTGGTCTCCTAAATGTAAGGTAGAGGACTGGAGGAACATGATGAATGGTGTAAGTTATGGTGTCAGGATCAGGGGATCCCCTAAATCTGGCAAAGACTAGAATTGTTGAACAACTGAATTCTAACCAGGAGAGAAAAACCAGTTTTTCAGAGTTCATTTTCTCCTGTGAGCACTGTGGCGATACCTCTAGTCAGAAGGTATGTAAGGTGGTAGGTAGGCTTAAAGCTTGAGGACAGGATGGGCTTCTGGTGCTGGCCTTTCCCCTGCTCTTTACCACAGTCAGCTTGGGATTATGCTTCTGCTGCCTTGAATTGAAGCACCACCCTGAATTTATCTGTAGCATAGCATCTTTTCACAGGGAAAAAATTTCTCACACTTCTAAGAGGAGGTGGAAAATTTCAAACAGACAGGGGAAATTGAAACATTATGTAAATACAGGGTTTGAAATGTGCAAACACTTTCCCACTGATTTGTGGAAATCCTTTTAAATCAGGAGCTACAGATTTTGCTAGAAGTGTTGGGTAGGATTAGGGTGGGGGGAGAAGATTAGACCAGTTTAACAGGGTGGTTTTAGTGATCAGAGGGTTTGTTGTGGAAATGCAAAGTTTGGGTTCTTCTATTAAGTTTCCTGGTTGGACAAGTCTCTCAGGCTAACCTGCCCTGCATGCTCCTTGTAAAGCTGTAGTGCATCTCTCTCAGATCCTTAGCAAAAGGATGGAAAATAAATAAGATGAAGTGTGTACCTATTTAAAATATTCTGTTTTGCTATTAAAGATTTACACTATTTTTTTCTTTCAGGATTTACACAGAATACAAGCCATACGGGATTTCTTGAAGGATAATGATGATCTTCAAAGGAATTTGCAGGCAGAAATGCAGAACCTAGAAGACCTAGTACAAGAATTTTATAACCAGAACAAATTGGTTAAAAAGACCGTAAAAATGAGTTGTGAGCAGGAGAAGGGTGAAGGCAAGTATATACATTTTAAATCTCTTGCTTTTCTGACAAGCTGCATAACATACCAACATTAAATAGTGCCGTCATAAAGAAGGCTTAATTAAATCAAACTTTGTTTATTTACTGAAGTGCTAAAATGCAAAAAAATAAAAAAATAAAAATAAATATTTTCTTCAGATTAGAAACCTGTGACCAAAGGATCAGCTGGTTAATTTTAGAAAAGCTCTTCTTTTTGTTTCTTCAGCTTCTGAGGAATCCCAACCTCCACCACTAGTGATCAATACTGACAACTCATTTCCAAGGCAACTTGTAGAAACAGAATATAGACTGGGAAAGGCTACAGGCAGCCTTCCAAGCCTTGCCAGCTCCTCCTGAAGCCACCTCCCAAAAAACAGGGGAAATTCCCCCTCCCATGCAAATTGTATCCCCTTAATGCCTCAGGAGGGTATGGTGTGCATGATTTTCCACAGCCCACTCTGGATTCTTTGAAAACTAGAACTTTTGTTTGTAAAAAAGGTCTCTTAAGGCCTAAAACAGGCCCTAGAGGCAAATGCACAGTGCAAATTATGTTCCCTTAGCAGCTTCCACAGGGTGTCAGTTATTTTTGTTGTTGTTGTTTAGTCATTAAGTCATGTCCGACTCTTCGTGACCCCATGGACCAGAGCACGCCAGGCCCTCCTGTCTTCCACTGCCTCCCAGAGTTGGGTCAAATTCATGTTGGTCGCTTCAATGACACTCTCCAACCACCTCGTCCTCTGTCGTCCCTTCTCCTCTTGCCTTCACACTTTCCCAACATCAGGGTCTTTTCCAGGGAGTCTTCTCTTTTCATGAGATGACCAAAGTATTGGAGCCTCAGCCTCTGTCCTTCCAGTGAGCATTCAGGGTTGGCGGCCAGCCTTCTTTGTGGTCCAACTCTCACTTCCATACATCGCTGCTGAAAAATCCATAGCTTTGCCTATGCAAACCTTTGTCAGCAAGGTGATGTCTCTGCTTTTTAAGATGCTGTCTAGGTTTGTCATCGGTTTCCTCCCAAGAAGCAGACGTCTTTTAATTTCGTGGCTGCTGTCACCATCTGCAGTGATCATGGAGTCCAAGAAAGTAAATATTTTGGGGCAAAAAGTTCATAACCCCTTGGCAATTGCCTGCTATAATGTCTATCGAGCAATGGTGTATCTCTTTGCCTACCCGCCCTGCATTCCTTAGTCCTTCAGCTCCTTAGGCTCCTACTTTCCAGATTGTCTCCTATGTCCCTGCTTCTTTCAATAAATTTCCCTACCATTTCTTCCTGGCCCACAGTACACACTCTGTCACCTCAAGCACTGCAAGCTTTGGCAGAGAGCCTTTGGAGTTGCTTTTCCTTGGTATGTTTCTCATTATTTTGCAACTCACTTTTCCTTCAGGTGTGAATGAGTTCCTGCCTCATCACCTTTATTTCAGCCTCCTTGTTGGAGTTGCCTTTCTCTTTGCTTAGCTGTGCCCTATGATCTCAGCCTGTTGTGAAGTGTTCTAACCAAAACCAAACTAACTTCTCTCCTTTAAGGAACCTGGATTGCAAAACTTTTGAGTCCCTGGAACAACTGACTATTGCTTCTATAGCAGCAAATCCAATAAATTGTTGACAGCTTCGCATTGAGTGCTGTGTTGCACAATATCTGCCAGAGTCTTCTTTCTTACATGCCTCAGATCTTTTCATTGCCAGATGTGGTATTCAGCCTGGGCCTTTGCTCTCTATAGTTATTTATTTATTTAATTTTATTTATTTATTTTTCATTAAACTTCTAACTCACCTATCTAGACCAAAGGTCTATTCTTTGGTAGACCACACCACAATTCAATAGGCTATGCTTAAGTTCTGTTGGACCCTAATGGGCATCAAATGCATCATTATGGAATTTAAATATTTATTTTTTTCTGCATCACATCCAATGGGTCAGGGTGGACAGTTGGTTGAACACACAGGGGCAATTTTTACCTTTCCTTAGATCTTCACAGGCTGCACTGTCCCAAATAGCAACTCAGAAGCTTTAGGGAAGCGTATTGCCTTTCAAAATATTATTTTGGTGTCCCTCCCACAGTGTGCATGTTTCAAATAATCCTTTTTAAAGTAACTCAGAGTGAATTGGGGGTTATGTTTTGGTTTCTAAAAAAGGCCGTGGCTGGCCTGAAACAGCCCCTTTCCCCCACAGAAGAAATAAAATACTATTGAAATTTGGGGTAAAATCTTCTGGGCTTTTTTCCCTCAGAGAAAGTCTGAAAAACATGTAATGTAGGTTGAAGATGATGAAATGGGTGCGGCAAGTGGTTGTAGTTCATCCATTACACTTGCTTGTCCCTATAATAGGTTGTACTAAAATAACAATGTTTTTACCATATCTTAGATATCTATATTATTGTTTAAATTTAGATGGCCCTTCAGAAAAAAAGAAACGCATGGTATGAAGAATGACTACTGGAAGAATGCAAGACATCTTAAATATTTGCCTGTCATTTTTTGAATAAACATTCCTGTGGAATTTTACAACCTGTATTGGAACTTTGGAGAATAATCCTCACATATGAGCAATCAATACACCCTTTTTTTAAAAAAAAATTCCAAGTGCCTTGGTTCTGTATCCTGGTTTGCCTTCGGAGAGTTGCCACTGTGCTCATTCCACGTTAGGCAACTGGCTTTGTTTTACTTCCAAATACTTTATTTTACATTTTTAACAACTACCGTATTTTTCACACCATAAGACGCACTTTCCCCCCACAAAACAGGGGGGGTGGAAAGTCTGTGCGTCTTATGGAGCGAAGAAAACAGATTATATTTTCCAGTTTTCTTCTCCTAAAAAATTGGTGCGTCTTATGGAAAGGTGCGTCTTATGGAGCGAAAAATACGGTATGTTCAGCAGAACCAACAGTGGAATTTCTAGATGGAAGAAAGCTGGAATACTACTTGCTCCAGGTAAATGGAACAATCTTTTTATTTATTCTGCATTACACAAAATGCAGCTTCATATATGAAGAGAACTCTGTCTCTCTCACACACCAAGCTGGCCCTCCTTTTTGTACAGTGATCATACAGCCATTTCTCATGTTGATAACAAAAAGTGTCATGTGATAAACACTATGGCCTAATTTCAGTTCCTAGTCATAGCTAGAGTAGACCCAGTGAATCAATTGCTGAATGGTAAATCAATAGTAATTCAAATCCTATTGATCCAGTGGCTGAAATCCTGTTGCACAGCTCTGCATGTGCAATGGCAATGATATAATCAGTGGCAAATCACACTAAAAACTTCTTTTGGCAATGTCGGGGTGCATGCAACTTTGTTGTATTTTGCACTCCAAAACAACCTTTAATCAGTGGCAATTTGCCATTGGCAATGATATCATACCACTCCAGATGCAGAGCTGCACTAGAGGCTTTCAGACAACAGATCAGTTCTAATTGGGATTAGCAGCAGAATGTAGGCCTATATTCTCAACAAATCAATCAACAAAAGGCTTATCAATTACAAATCACCTTCTGTTCTATTATTTATTATTTATTTATTTATTTAATTTATTTAAAGTTATTCAGGAACCAATTACTTGCTAAAGGACCTGTTGAAAAAGAATAGCCTCTTGCTTTAAGCTTTAGGCTGGAATGGCTAACTTTTGGTCCTACAGAAGTTATGGGATGGCAGTTCCTACCATACTCAGTCCATTTAGTCAGAAGTGAAGAATACGAACAGATAGAACTGACTAGGAGGGCTGCAGTTAAATCACCAGTTTTAAAGCCTAAAGGAACTTCTGTTTTGGCCATTCTACCACCTCTTCTGGTGTGCTCTGGTCCATGGAGTCATGAAGAGTCGGACATGACTTAACGACTAAACATCAACAACAACAACCTCTTCTGCCATTCAGTACCATTACTGTTCTGTCTCAATGAAAAGTATTCAGTTCAGCAATGAAAATTCCTAAATTGCAATTTTCCCTTGGTTTGCAAGTAATTTCCTTTAAGCCTGGTTATCTCAGAGTACAAATGACTGAATAGGATATTTAATTAATATCAATATTCAGACTTGCACCATTACTTCAAGCTACTAAATCTCATAAGCAGCAAACAAGGGAAAATGTGAGTCCCTCCTCCCAAGTTTTCATCTCTGCTTTGGAATCAAGAAAGAACAACATGGCTGCCATTAAGAAACGGTAAGTTGGTTTTGCTATTGAAAGAAATAAAATTGTGTAGGTTTTTAAAATCATGATTGTAAAGAAATTGCTATTTTGAATTTTGATTTGACCACTAATAATGAATTCCTGTTTGGGATATATATTTGGTTCTTCATACAGTGCGTTGTTTATATCTTTAGGACCATTAACAGTTCACAACAGCTTAAATTTTGGAATTATTTCAGCAATTTTTATATACCTTGCTTGCCTTAATTTCAACTACTTCTCTAATGTAAAGCTGCAGGAGTAGAAAATGGCTGAATTTAAAATTGAAGAGTATACTCCTGTGTACGCTAATGTGGGAGAAAGCTCCACTGAGTATACACACAAAGGAGGGGTTTGTTAGGCATGTATGCAGAACAGAATGGTCATAGCTAATACATAAGGGAATACAGTACATTTTTCAGTAAGCCCCTAATTTAAAATCCTCTGGGCAGAGGAACATAGTAACATGAACTATCATATCCTTACTTAATGTAATTATTTACCAAGTACATTTATAACCCAGATTTTCTTTATAAGCTTGAACATTTATTGTTCTGCCACACAAATTAGAAAATAACCAGCCTATAAATGCATGCATGGTCATTTGTGATGACAGACAAGGTAGAGGACTAAAATGAAAAGCCAAGGATGGAGTACAGCTTAACCATTTGTTCAAATCTAAAATTCAGCCACTTCAGTATGACACAGAATTGTTAACTCTGATACTACAACTGTACAATGTCATTTACATTGCTAAGATACTGCCTTTCTTGTTAATCCTGCAGTCTTATAACAAAGCAGCAAAGACAGCATTGTGCACCACTTCCAAAGACTCCTTCTCTACAATAAGTATTATCCAGATATGTAGTCACATTCAGAGTCAACAGAAATGGAATACGTCGCTAGTAATGTACTTGGCCAATCTATTCCAGTGGAACTTGAGCAATTGTCTCTATTGCCCTAGAAGAGCCTACTGGAAGTCTAATGTTATTACAATATGAATAACCACACATTCTAATCTATGAACATGAGCTTAAGAGTCTAAAAACATTTAATTTTGATTAGTATGGAACAGTTTTTTACAGAAAAGACACAATTAATTGAAATCAGTGTCTATCTTTAGGTTCAGTCTTGCTCACAAATTATTACTAGCCTGTTTTCCATTTGGTTTAGAAATATTTGATTTTATTCTATCATCTTCAGTACTTTGAAATCATTTCAAAATTCTTATATATCTAGTAAACTCTTAAGGTCTTATTTTATTTGTAGAGCATCTGCTAAAATCAGAAAATAAATTCTTATCCAGGTTTTTGGTTTATAAAGACACAACCTTGAAGAAAATAAATATTTAATGTAAAGGCTGATTACTAAAACAAAATTTGTTCCCACTGGAATTCAAGTACTTTCAGTATGTTTCTGTTTATATATGTAGGTGATGCAAATGAGTGAGTAGTTATTGCACACATGGAACATATGCTTATGATTCTTTAACTGAAACAAAATAATAAATGGCAAACAGGTGGTTGGAAATAATACATTTTTGCACACATATAAAAGCTTGTCTGTCCATTCTGTTAATGCATGAAGAACCACTTAAAATTGGCAATGTACCCCTTTCACTTTTTGCACTAGAGTTTGAATATGTGTTTTGTACAACTGAACATGCCTCATGGCAACCAGACAGAGGTCATATTAACAGTTAACACAATCTTCAGTGTTACTAGTGTAGAAAAATGTTCAAAGATTCTGCCAGTGGCCTGTTGGGTACTAAATGCAAGACTCAACTTCCAGTGGATGTTGAGAAACATCTTCTAGCTGTTTCTGTAAGAAAGCCAAGCTTTGTGAGCATAACAGACCCTACTTGACAAAAGAAAACCATGTGCCATTTCTCAGTTTGAAAACTGGTCCAAAATCACACGAGAAAGGGGGAATCATGAACAGAACTGGTTATTTTTAAAGCCAACATTATTGGTACAATCCAGTGACATTTAACTATAAAATCCTATACTGCTACACAAACATGCATTGATCTGTTGTTCCAGATTACTTCTGTGCAAATGTTTTAGACAAAATATTCATTACAAGTGCACATTCACATAAGCCAGGTTCTACCTTAATGCAACAGATATGGTTAAAGGTGATTTTATAGCAAGGGTTCAGCAAGAGCAGCACTAAATCACTACAAAAATCAACTAAGAAGTATTTACACAGGCAAACCTTTATAATTTATGATCCATAACACAGTTGCAAAAGAACATCCTAAACTGCCAGTGTAAAGAATTTAACATAAAGCAAGTTGCTAGGATACTTTCAGTGCATTTGTTTCACACATTTACTCACACATAATACCGGGGGGGGGGGGTATTTCTAAAGCTCAAAATGTATTGCACAATCACAAAATACTCATTTATACATAATCAGTGGGTGTTCACTCATGCTTTCATAATGTACTGCATCAGTTTGCAAACAGACTGTACCCAAATGCTAACATTTTTAAACATATCCTCAAGGAAACAAGGTGATACTTTACAGAAATAGCTGCAAGAGTCCATTCTGAACCATGCCAAAATGCTGGAAGAAGCCTCTGACTTGAATCTTAAGCTCAATCCATTCTAATCTTCTGGTTGGTCATTCTATAAATGATGCTGTCATAACCTGGATCCATGTTCCAGAGATTGTAGGAGATGACAATCACAGCTATGGCAAGACCTATCATAATCCAGAACACTATGTTGAAGACAACAGCATAGTTGAAGTTGTATGGATATCCTAAGTTATATGGATTTTCAGGTTTGCTCTACAACAAGAGAAATTATTGCAAAAGAGAGAAAGAGAAAGAGAGAGGACTAGGTTAATAGTGCCTTAAAGAAACACAGTCAATATTATGGGTAGGTGAGAGAGACAAAGTATAAGTTATACAGTACAATGTTTGCATCAAGTAGCCATACAGGCATTCATATTCTTGCAACGAATGTCCCAAAATACCACTTTGCTTTATTGCCAGTCTTGGTTTGCCCTCACTAGTTACTGGAGTCTACATTCCTGGTTAAGCCAAAATTGTAGCCAACAGTCCCATCCCCCAGTTGTCATGGTAAGGAATGGGCCAGTGAGGAGTGTGCCAAGTTGGACACTATTGCTTAGAAGGCACATTAAATGCCATTGGGCAGCAGTTCCAATCCTCCTCTGCTGGAAAATGTGGCACTATATGGCCAATACTCTCAAGGTACTTTGGCTGGCTACCTACCAAACAAACTATAGCTTTCCTCGCAACTTTGGAGCTGGAAAGTTCACAAGGATCACAGTATAACTGCAGGGATAATTTTTGACACTTTCTGCAGTTTCAAAACGAAGATGTGCTTAGGCTTGTCAGAGGGTGATGTCCCATCCGCCATGGATGCAGCTTGCTACTGATGTTCCCAACTACCAAAATATGCAGAAATAGCTTTTATGTTCACCAAGGCACTGAGACAGAAAGGCAATAGCAAGAGGAATTCTTGCTGTTGCTGCTTCTATTCTAGTTGCAGTGCTAAGAGTATTATCAGAGGCTCCAGGAAGTCCTTGCCATGACCCAGGGCACGTCTCAGGTGAGTGGAACAGAAAATAGCTTCTTTCAGATAACATAAAAGTCCAACAACACATTTTCCACTCCTTAATGTACAATATAATAGCCTTAGAGCTTTGTTTATAGAGTTCATGGTTCATTAATATTCTGAAATTTGTGACAATCTCAAAAACATGATTCCAGAGCTTTTTGAAGTAATATGCAAATATTAAAGTCAAACTAGGCCTTTTCCCCAATTTCTTAATTTTAAAGTTTAGAAATCAACAGCTGTTTCCAGTTTTTCATATCTAAAGATCATTTTAGAAAAACGTGAAGTAAGTGCATATATATATTTTAACATCCACAAGACTTCCACATAACTATTTAGGATCAGAGTGTTTAGTATACTAAGGGCTTATCAAACCTGGGAGGTTGACTGCAGAATGGATCGTGACTTCCTCACAAAGGGAGTATCAAATGTCTTCACTGTCACTACTTCTACTATTGCATTCCCACCATAGAGGTTGTACATCTCATCTGCAAACTGAAAACAGTTTGAAAACTCAGAGGTTAACAAGCACAGACGCACAGATCTTTAAAAATATTTCTATTCCATCCTCTATCTGAGATCCCACAGTAGTGTCCAGTCAATAAACACAACTTTAAAATGTGTCTAAAACAGAAAAGAAAATCCACATTCTAATAGGTCAGAACCAAGACCAAGAAGTTACAAAATCCTGGGTGGCTGCCAGGTTTTAACTCATCCCTGAAATGAGGCCAACGCCAATATTAGTCCAGCTACCAATGGTACCCATAGTGACTGAGTTGTCACTGAAAAGTGGGAACTGCACAAGCCTCATGTTATTTGGTTCTATATTTCATAATCTACCCATTATACCAAGATTTGTTAAGTTTTCAAATCTAGATAGAGTGATCTGGAGCACTAGTCAGAACGTTGTTGCACACGAGGGTTGAACAAAACAGGGCAGAACTACGTCATACAGATTCTTAGTGAATGATAATCTCTGTATATGCCTAGGAATGCTCTTGGCATCCCTTTAGAAACCTGGTATTGGGAAAAAATCAGTATTTTGCAGTGAGGCAGAATGAGACTTTGGTATGAAAAGAAAAGAAAGCCTTTGCCTGAAGGATCTCTCTGGATTGCAGTCAAGAATTTATAACAATCTACAACACCCCCCCAAAAAAGCCCAAATCACTTCCACGTGAAAGCATACAATTTATAATACAGTGGTGCCCCGCATAGCAACGATAATCTGTTCCGGATAAATCATTGCTATCCGGAAACGTCGCTATGTGTGTGGGGGGGAACCCCATAGGGGGGAAAAACTCACCGCTATGTGAAGATTCCCATACGGCCGCCATTTTCGCCACCTCGGTAAGCGAGGGCAGGGCGCGAAAACGCTGCGGGTGGCCATTTTCTTCATCGGGTGGCCATTTTGGAACCACCGATCAGCTGTTGGGGAAACATCGCAATGCGATTTTCGCCCATTCAAAACGTCACAATGCGATCCCTTTTGCGATCGCTGAATCCGCATCGCTATGCAGATTCGTCGTTAAACGGGGCGCTCGCTATGCGAGGCACCACTGTACACTAAAATAGATAAATATATTAACATACACAAAATATCAATATACAATAGAACTATTCTATCATGTAAGATTACTGGATAATGTCTAGTCTCTTTACCTTTATTGTACTGCATAAGAACATTACCACTGTTTTAGTAATGAACAAATCTCTGTCTTAAGAAAACAGATTCAGTCCTAGCCCTTTTTAAAAAAATCCCTAGTTTAAAGATCATGTACACCAGTTAGAGTGCATATGGTTATATAATAATTTCAGTAATATTCTTTCTTTCAAAATTGCCTGAGATCTGATATGTGGTCTGGGGACACATTCAATGAAGCTGTATGGTAGCAAAATCATGTGCTACATGGAATAAATTTGTAATAAACAGTGCTAATGGCTGATGCATTTTTGTCCTTATGTTGTTTAGCAAGATATTTACTCATGTTACCTTTTGTAAGGAGTCTGCAAGAATTTGAGAAGCATCTTTGAACTGCTGTGATTCTTCCCCGTAGCGTTTGCCAATTTCTTCTAACCCAGAAAGCTCTAGAGAATACAGATCTGGTGAATGATCCTTGGCTAGATGTTTGTGCCTAGAGAGCTTGGGAAATAACAAAAAAAAAAAAAAAAAAAAAAAACAAATAAAAAAACCGAACATCAAAAAGATGCCAAAGTGAAGCAAATATTTCCAATTCCAGGCATCATCACCCACCACCCTCTTTTAGAGAAACACTAGTGTCAAGAATCTCTGTATTTACCGGGAAGCACTCCTTGCTTAACAACAATGCACATGTTCTCTTTTCAGTCTCAGACTTCCTCAGCCAGCTGGCACCAAGCCAGCTTAAGAGAATTACATGAACAAAAAATTTCATGATGGCTGCTGCCGCTGTGCCTGGGGCCAAATGGCAGTATTCTTTTGCCCATGTTCTGCCAATGGACTATTGGTTGCCAATGTCATGGTAGAATTAAATATTTGTTTACAGAGTCTTTGCTTACCAAGCTTGTGATATCATGCAAAACTTGTAATTCTGATAAGAAGAGTAGATCAACCTGAGGAGAGAACAGGTATAAATATTTTCTGAACAGGAACTGCAAACATTTCAGCCATAGTGAAGAGTCTCAACACCAATTCAGATACCACAGTAGTAACACAGACGGCAGCTGTGAGCTTCATTCACACACTTCTACAGTACTGACTTATGACTGAATGTACAAACAACTGACCTATCACAAGTCTTAAAATCAATGATGAGGACCATAGATACATACTGTGCCTCAGGGGATAAGCAACTAGAATGACAGTGAGTGTATACTTTTTAATATCTACATGAACAAAGAGCAAGTGCTTATGAAAATATGCATGTACAAAGAGACCAGAATGTATTTTTTCCATTTGAAGAAATGGGAGTAATAAAGAACTAGAGAAGATATTTTAATAGCTTGTGTTTAATGTTTATCTTCAACTTACCTCATTGTTTCTGCTTAATGAGTTGAGGGGAAGAGAAGCCAGAATGGAATTATCCTGGAATAATCTATTCCGAAGCTGCCGGAGTGTGACAGAAAGATCCTCAAATACAGAGTTTGCCTTTCCCACCATATAAACTCTCTGAAAAAACCACAATGTACACTGTAAACTAGAATTACTATTGAGACTTTTTGATAAGACGCATTCACTCAAAAAGCAATGGTTTCTGGCAAAAAAAATTATATACAGTATACACACACACACACACACACACACACACACACACTTAACACATAGACTTCTGCTTACAAGTTATGTGCAAAGCATGGCTTAATGGTCTCCAGCCTTTCTGAGCTCATGGGCATGAAATATTGGGGAAGTTTCATGGCAACCACCATGAAATGGCTACCCTGGAGAGGGAACATTCACAAAATGGCTGCTGTGCTGGACAGAACCAGCCACAGAACACTCATTTTGCACCTCAAGCGTCACAGATAACTTGCCCAAGACACTGAATGTACAGAACTAGGGTCTGAACTCCAAAATTAAACCTCATGCTTCAGAACCTCCTGTTTATTTTTGGGTAACACTCTCTCAAGGTAAATATGCTTTCAGGGACATGTAAACAAAGATTCACTCCTGTCAGACACCTCACTTTTTACAGGATCACTGTCCAAAGATATTTTCTGTGCTGTTTCCCCAAATACCAGGACAGCAATTTGTTGACTAAGGAGATGGACAGCAGGGAATACCACACTGTTTCCCCAAGAATCAATTTTTGGGGGCAGGTTCCCACCCTTCTCTAGAAAGGAACTGCTACTCACCTCTTCACTAGGTGCTAGCTGTACAACTACAGGAGTTTCCTCTGAAAACAAGGTATGAATTGTATTTGCAACACCATCCAGGCTGAAAGGAACTGCCTAAGACAATAAGAAAACACTACTATAGAATTCTGCCTTAGGTTTAGGGAAAATCAGAAGATCATAGCTTTGCATTATGTACCTCTGGTTATGAACTGACCCCAGCAGCATTAAGACAGAAGCCTCTACAAAAATCACTGTCTATGTAGAATTTGTGATGCATAAAAATACCCAGTGCCCGCCAAGTTACAAAAATGTGTAATTTCAGAACCACGATAAAAACAGCTCCTGTCTAAAACAAAGAGGATGAAGTCACAACTCTATGTTGCAATAATCAGAGTTATCATCTTTAATAGGCCTCTCCAAATGTGTCTTTAATATGTACAGTTGTGAAAGAACCCAGAATCATGAGGCAGCTTACCAAAACAATACTCAGGAGCATTACACTCTACGGAATAATACAAAATATAGCATGGTCCTTTATAGGTGTCAGGTTTAAGAAGTACTTATACTCAAATAAGTTGATAAAGATCGTAAAACTCAAAATCAGAGCATCATTATACATGCCTATGCTTCCATTAATTTCTACTTAAATTTGAATCTTGTAGATTTATTTATTTATCAATTTGACTTGTATGCCGCCCACACTCTGCAAGAGTCTCCGGGCAGCTTCCAACATCAATTAACAATGTCAGTAACGTCGGTGCCAGTTGGATGTCATTTGGGAGGGCATTTCAAAGACTGGGGGCAGCTGCCGAAAAGGCCCTCCGCCTACACGCCATCTCTCTCACCTCACTGAAGGATGGCTCTTTCGGGAGGGCCTTCTGCCTAGATCTCAGTTGCCAGGTAGATTTCTATTTATCTATTTATAAAGTTTTCACTTCATATCTGTGTGATGATTCACAACTAAAGTAAACCAAAAGTAAGCAGCAATTTTTATAATAGCTAAATAAATAAAATAAGCTGGCTAGCATAAAGTATAATCTTATAACTCCCCATTTCCTGTATAAAGGTTTTAGCTCCCACAACAGGCAACAGAATTACAAGAGGACTGTACTTACATTCTCAATTGGGTAAGATATGCCATTCTTGGGCAATGTCAATTTGTCTATTCCTTTCACGGTAACAAGAACTGTAGCTCGAGGTCGTCTGAAGAGATCACCTACTGCCAGTCCAGGCCAAGAGAGATCCTGTAATCAGTCCAGTTTTTTTTTTTTTACTTTTAAAAAATTCAGCTTCTTAAAATAAATAATAACAGTAAAGCCACACTCACATGAGAAGAAATTTTAATCTATAAAAGGGCACAGAGGAGAAGGTTTGTACTGCATGAACAGATCATGCCCCGTGGAACATTTACAGATGAAATACAATACAT
This sequence comes from Pogona vitticeps, assembly GCF_051106095.1. Lineage (NCBI taxonomy): Eukaryota > Metazoa > Chordata > Lepidosauria > Squamata > Agamidae > Pogona > Pogona vitticeps. Next base: position 195,816,043 of record NC_135785.1, on the reverse strand, counting down.
ATCTTACTAAAATAATAATCTATTCTTGATTTTGATAAGCATGCTTCGTATAACAGAAGCCTGGGGGGAGGGGGGGGAAGAATAGTTATGCTGTTTATTCAATCAATACTGTGAAAGAGATGCACCAAGAGACAGAGAAACTGGCTTGCATACATCTTCAATGGAGAAGCCCATGGATAACGCTGCCACATCTGGGATTCGTTCTCCGGGTATTGGCCAACTTCCTTCACGGAAAACAACTGACTCCGGAGATCTAAATACACTGAATTCATTAGCAGAAATACCTGAAATTAAAAAAAAAACAAAACAAGGCGAGTACACTTGTTCCTTTAACAATATGCTGACTCTATAAGGAAGCTTTTGGCTAGGCACACATGCAACAGAATGGACCACACCACTTCAGACCACAGGTAGGAGATGCTATGTTTGAATACAGTCATATTTTTAAGACATCTCTGCAAATAAAAGTGTGTGCACCACAAGAGGGTTGTAGCTCATGTTATGTGCATTCTGTGTCTTGAGGAAGTCTGTTTGAAATACAAGACAGGAACACTGACACGTATGCTGCCTCAGCTGAAGCAATGCAAGCTATTTTACCATCTTACAATTCCAGCATATTGTTTTGTAGATAATGATTTTGATCATAGAAAAATTTTGATCTCTAGGTAAACTATTTAATTAATGCCAGACCAGTCTTAAGGAAAAGGAATTAATCTCAAATGGAGTACCAAATACTGTATGTAAGTGCGCCTAAATACAATAAATAAAAATGAAATTTTCCTGTCTTGTCTTTAACCAGGACAGGAAAAAGACATTCCTGTTCAAAGCCTTTGGTACACAGAGACCAAATGCAAATGTTACACACACTCTGGGTGCAAAGTCATAAGCATCTTTCTTTCCTAGGACATATAGTGCCAGATCCTACATTTCTGCTCAGCAGCTACTATTCCTGGGAAGCCCCTTCAAGAAACAATGGGCCAGCACCCTGTCTTAACACAGTGAAGTGTCTCACTGTCTAGTTCTGTTGCTACTTTATTGGACAGATCAAAGCTCCATAGCAGAGGCGGAAGGTTGGAGGTTAATTTCCTTCTGCCTTCAGTACCTAGTACCTCAAGATTAATATATATATAAGATTAGGAAAGACCATCGTCCAAGACACATGAGGCTTTGCCAGACAAAGTAGACAACAAAAAGGTAAATGGACCAGTGTAAGGCAGCCTTTTAACTAATGCACCAGAATCTGAACATCTAGAGAGCATCTCTAAGTAAACCAGATTAAGCCCACAGTCCAGTTCTTTATTCCAGTCCTATACACTCTGGTGGCACAACCGGGAGCTCCACAAAAGTCTGGCAGTAAGACTAAGACCAAACCTCTAGGAGGCACAATTCTTTAGCTGCAGATTTTTCTTCTTTAGCAGTTTCTGACCATGTTAACCTTGGAAACAGGTCTAAACCATATTCATGTTTAGATGAAAACAGAGCAGGTATTGACAGTAAATATATACCAGTGTACAGCACCAATTTATGCCAAAAAAAAAGTATCAGTAAACATCACCTTTAAGGCCACTTGAATGTAGGGTTAAAAAAAATCTCAGCATCTTTTCTAAAAGAAGCTTTTCTCCTCTAAATCACTCAAAAACTGTGGGGAAGGGGATCACTAACCAATTACATTAACAGTTTGAGAAGTCTATTCGCTGTGATATTTAATTTTTTTTAATTACATTATAAGAAAACTGCAGCTGTTACCAGGTTCATGATGGGGAGAAACTGGTTTGGCTCACATTTTAATGCAACCTTACTGATATGCACTACTAAACCTAATGTGTGAACATTAGGTTTAGTAGTGCATATCCTTCCGTTTTTACCATTCTCTAATTTCATTATATAGTTCTCTTATCAGGATTGTTTCTAAAAGTTTGTGTATTAGACCTGCATTAGAGGAAGAAAAATATGATTGCACAATATTATGTTAAACAACAGTATAGCAAATTTTAAGATTCCTAAAACTTAAGGGAAATTTCCCCTCAGAAGAAAATTCAGAAAGCATATACAGTATTTGTTTGGGGGGGGGATTTCTTGCTAATTTCCCTGTTCAGTTATGTACTCTCACACAAAAGTAATACCTACTCAAGTCAATGGGACTTATCTGGAAACAAAGTGATTTCAGTACAAGACATCACAATGTCCAGCCCCCTTTCTTCTATCTAGCATACAGGGTAACAAGCACTTCCTGAAAAACTGATTCACAATCATTACTAATATCCACCATTTGAGTACTGGAACTATTTGTTTTCAGCAATACTCTATTAAAAAGGGAAGATTTCTAGTTTTTAGACCCCAGCAACTTTGGATTTTCATCCTATGCTCTTTCAGAGTTCAGAAGACACATTTTCATGTATTATCACTGTGCATGACCAACATATATACTATATATGCTGTATCTAAATAAAGTTGATTAATATACCCTACATGTTTCTCACAATATTGTTCTTTTCAAGGATTATTTCCAATCTTGTAGTTAAGATTTTTTCAAATTTTGTGACGGCACAAAATAATTATTTGAGAACTACTATGTAGAAGTGAGGGCAGTAAAATATCTTTAGATATCATAAGGACAAGAGAGAATACAGTACACATACATTTTATCCAAAAAGCAGCAGCAGCCTGCTGAGCTGAATAACACTGGCATATTCATAAGTGCTATGTGCCATCAAGTTCAGTCTGAATTATAGCAACTCTTGTAGGGTTTCCAAAATATATGAGATATTTATTTAATGAGTAGTTTTAACAGGGCCACCCTACAGAGAGTTTCAATGGCTAAGCACTGATTTGAACCCAGGCCTAGTACAACACTATTCACACCACACTGCATCATATGCCTAAAGATGTAAAATCTCCAAAATTTTCTATTTTTCCCCTTTAAAAAAAACAACACATTTTCCCAGATTTTTTTTTGCAGAAAACAAATTTTCAGAAGCTTTACATCTCTACATATCCTAACAAAATTTGTTAGTTGTGGAGGTACTACATTGACTGCTAATTTTTGTGCTGTAGACAAACGTTTATTTTTTGCAGACGTTACACTGGCTGCCAAAGCCATACAGATTACATTTGGATCGCTCAATTGCTCACTCGTCTCTTCCTAAAACTATAAACACCCTTGGTGCAGGCGGGGAGAAATGTCCCTTGACCCACAACCATGGGTCAGGGTCCCCCTCTGCCCTAAGCGCCCTCCGCCCTACCGGCTCGACCTTCCCTCCCTTCCCTTGCTCGGGCCAACAGCCGATGGAAAGGACCCAGCCTGAGGGCCACCTCGAGCCTCTCTTCTTCTTCTTCTGCTTCGACGGCTGTTTCCACCCCAGAGCCTTACCGGCCACAAGCGCTGACGCCCACCACAAAGCCAGCCCGGTCCACCGGATCCCCGCCATCTCTGCTCTCCCTGTCAATGCCACCCCGAAGCTTCCCTGGAGAGGAGCAGAAAGAGGAAGTATAATCCAATCAGTCCCGCGGCCCAAACCTACGCCCGCCTCCCACAGTAAATGATTTATATCTTTGGCCATTCAGAAAAGGTAAATCGCGAAGCAGGCGGGAAAAGAGGCGGGGATACACATTGAGTGGCAAGGCTTTGTAGCCAATAAGAATGCCAGATAAGACACGGCTTCAGCGGGTCACGGGACTCTACTGAGTTTCGTGGGGAGCGTCAGCTTGAGTGATCTTCGTATCAACCATTCATAACTCAGAGGATCCTACGCCTCATCCTCGGCACCATAGAGATAAAATTCTCTTTTTTTAAAAGACCACTGGAAATGTTCTGTTTGGAAAGACATGCGTATATCGCGTGCTAGGATAACTTACCAATCAAAAGGCGGGACCAATTCAGTTTAGTGACAGGGAAATAAACCATTCAGAATACGATGAAACCTTCTCGCCTACCTCCTCCCCCCAATGACATTTTTATTATGACGGCCTTTGCTTTAAAAAAAAAAGCGCTTCCGGTCAGATTGACAAGAGTAGAGCCCGATCAAATTCTGAAGGACTCCAGGGGACTCGTAATCCAATTATAGCGCTAGCAGGTTATTAACATAAGGCAGGGCAAAAGCTGATAACGTTGTAGGGCGGTGATGGTTCATGTTTTTGGCTTTTTCACAAAATATGAAACGTAGGGAGAAACAAAACCTCACTGGGGAGGATACTTACAGTATTTCCTAGTGGTATACATACAGTATAAGCAGCAGATGGGGAGGTGGGGGCGCTGTGGGTTAAACCACAGAAGCCTCTGTGCTGCAAGGTCAGAAGACCAGCTGTCGTAAGATCAAATCCACAGGACGGAGTGAGCTCCTGTTGGTTGTCCCAGCTCCCGCCAAACTAGCAGTTTGAAAGCATGCAAAAATGCGAGTACAGTAGATAAATAGGTACCATCACGGTGGGAAGCTAATGACATTCCGTTTCTATTCGCGCTGGCCACATGACCACGGAAGATTGTCTTTGGACAAACACTAGCTCTATGGGTTGGAGACGGGGATGAGCACCGTCCCCTAGAGTCGGACGACTGGACAAATTGTCAAGGGAACCTTTACCTAGAGATGCATGCCCATGTGTTGTTTACCACAAATTCAGTATTTCAAATGTCAATACAGTAGAGACTGGCATCTATAAAACAGGAGGGGAGGGGAGGGGTGCAGCAGTCGTCCCCCCCCCCCAAATTTGATGGTGAGCCAACAAGTTGTCCTGGAAATAAAAATTGTTTATTTTGCTGTGATGGTAATTTGTCATACAATCACAACCGCAGTGCCATCAGCGTGCAGGCGGGAGAAAAACTGTTCTTTGTCTTGAAGCAAAAGATTTTATTTGTGTGTTTCGGCCTTCCAGTCACTCAGACGTCTGACAAGGGAGTCCTATATCTGTTTATCTGGCGGGATGCCGGTTGCTACATAGAGTGCCGACTGCAAAGCTCTATGGGGCTGAATGACAAAAGATCCCGCCACACACATGCATGGGAAGGACCTGCGAGACAGAAACAGGGCTGTGAAGGCTAGCCCCCTAGATCTCCACATCTGACCCCAAACATTACATGCTGTTGCTTCCAATTCCTGATTAACAGCCCTTTGCCTGTCTTACAAACTAAGGGCTGCGGTTTCCTTTTTATTGAGTCAATTTATTTTATTGGTTCTTCCTCTCTTCCCATGTTTCCTAGTGTTACTGTGTGTCAAAAGGTTTGTTGTCTTCGAAGGGGAGTTGGTTAGTAACAGAAGGATACGGGGTCTTCACAGGTTCAGTCAACAACAATGGTTTATTAACATTTAACAAAGGTGTGTCAATAACCACTTCAGTAGGGATTAACGGGTCCCACTGAGGCTCCATTCTTTTAACAAGTCCCATTTCATCAACTTGATAACTGTGTCTCAGAACGGGGGAGCCGGCCCAAAGCGTTCCCAATCGTTGGGCTTTCTCAGCGGGGTGCTCCTTACAGCACAGATGGTCCCGCAGCAAGGGTGGCGGGCCCAATCCCCCTCGAGAGGTGGTGTGTGGAACGACGGATCCCGGCGAACCACCCTCCTCCAGTGACCATGCCCTCTGGGTTAAACCACCAGGGTCCATTCGAGCGTTTCATGGACCACCAAGCCTCCAGAGTGAGGAGAAGGGTCAGGAAGGAGCCCACCAACCTTCAGATTCGGAAAATCATCTAAGAGAGATTTTACTTCACCCACTTTTTCTTCTTCTCCCTTGACTTTCTTCTCCTTTCCTGTCACAGTCTGAATTCCCGTGTAAATGATCCCTTCTCCTTATCCTCCTCCCATACCTCCACCCATTGCTCCTCCCCCTCTATGTCATCCCACTCTCCCAGAAAAGCGTCTGTTTTAACCCCTTTGGGTTCTTTTTCTTTTTTCAGCTCTCTCTCCTCCCTTTCCACACCGCACGCAATCTTGTCAACCAGAGGAGATGGCGCACTGGCAGCAAAGCCTTCCTCACATTGTGTTTTCTACTTGGGTGGACAGGTTGATCACTTGGCTTTGAGAGGTTCCATCCTAGGGGGAAGGCCTGTGTTGGCTTGTGGGAGCCTCCAAAAGAAGGGAATAGCAAGTCTCTTTTGACTATTTTAGGAAGCTCTGGCAAGTGGAACCTTAGGTCAGAATAAACCTGACTACAGATTCTTATTGCCTTTTCCCAGAAGTCCACTCCCCCAGTCAGTTTCTATCCACTGCACCATACTCTTTCTAGCGGCCCATGTTATCCATAAACATCTCCCGCAATACTACATTTGGTGCACAGCCTATGCCTATCTTGTGATGGAAAGACAGACCATTTGGAATACAAGTGGAAAACAAACTGGACATTAGCAGGAGTCACTTTTTTTCTGAATAAAAATGTAAAATGAAATAAAATAACTGGATTAGTGTCATACTCAGTTTTTACTATATATTTTTGTATACTAACTGAAATCCTCTTAGTGTTCATGTAAGGTTGTCATAACTTGCTGGAGTATCCTGATCTGTAACTTGTATTTTGGACAAGAAGCTACAATTAGGACAGAAGACAGAGAAACAGAGTGGTTTCACACAGGCAAAGGTGTCAGATGAGTTATTTTACCTTCCTATCTGCTCAATGTGTATGCAGAGTACGTAATAAAAATAATATTTTGAAGCAGATTAAGTTGGTTTTATCCCAGGAAGTAAAACGTCTAACTTGATAAGGAAAATATTAAATCTGATAAATTGAGTTTCAAAACAAAAGGCTAAGACATAAAATTTCAGTCGATATTTTTAAGGCATTTAAGAGTGGTCGTTTCGACCAGATAGTCGGGATATAAATAGAATAAATAAATAAATAAATTTGATTCACTGAAATGGCCAACATCGAAAGTAGTCATTAAGGTTTTGGGATTTTGTAAGTGCTTTAAAGGAATAATAGAACAACTGAACTCAGAGAACACTGCAACAGTGCTAGTTAATGTGGGACAGCAGAAGATCTCTTTAGGTTGAGGAACTAGGCATCGGTATCTCCTGTCCTCTGTACTGTTCGCTTTAGTCATTGAATTAATAACAAATACTATTACAGAAGATTAAAAGATTTTAAGTACAGTGGTGCCTTGACTTACATCCATAATGCGTTCCAGAAGATGGACATAACTCAAAATGGTCATAAGTCGAAGCACCATTTCCCATAGGAATGCATTGAAATGCAATTAATCCATTCTGGACAAAGAAAAAAAAATCACAAAAAACCCCACCAGCACCACTGCAAAGACTCATTGGAAACGCGATCAATCCCTTCCGCCTGAAAGGGGGGGGGGGAGGAAAGCAATCAAGTGTGCAAGACTCATTGGAATTGCACAGAAAACAAATGGAGCAGATCAGAAATGCACAGAGAACAAAGGAGGCAGGTCGAAAATACAAAGAAAATAAAGGAAAAAAGCAAGGGAAGCATGCAGGACCCATCAGAAATGGGGAAAAAACCCAAAAAAGCAACCAACCCCCCAAGACCCATAGGAAAAGGGGGGGAAGCCAAAAAAAACAAACAAACCTCCCAAGACCCATCAGAAATGGGGAAACCCACCCCCAAAGCAACCAAACCCCCCAAGATCCATCAGAAATGGGGGGAAGTAAAAAACATACCAAATCCCCCCAAGACCCATTGGAAATGGGGGGAAAAGCCAACCAACCAACAAACCTCCCAAGACCATTGGAAACACGCACACACACTCACTCAGAAGCAGAAGGAGGCAATCCCAAGCCTCCTCAACACACACTCTAACTGCTGGGGCAAAAGAACTACAAAGAAGCAGCCTCGTTGCCACCTACAGTTAGCAATTTGAATTTCCCGCCTTTTTCCCTGCCTTTTTCTGTTCATAAGTGGAAGCTCCAGTCGCAAGTAGAAGCAAAATTTTGCAGCCGGAGCTGGTCGTAACTTGAAATGGATGTAAGTAGGGACGTTTGTAAGTCAAGGCCCCACTGTATTGGTATTAAGGATAGAGTTAAGATTAATTTATTTGCGGGATGATAACTTGTTAACAATAGAAAAACATATAAAAATTGTAGCGAGGATTAAATTACATTTAAAGGAATTTTGAGAGGTACAGTAACTGGGTTGCAGATAAATGGGCATAAATCAGAAATGTTGGTTTTTAACTATAAAAGAGAGGTAATGGAAAAAAATTAAAAAGATGTTAATATTTGAAAGACTATTAAATATTTTGGTATTAATATTCCAAGTAATTTGGAAAGATTGAAAGAAGAAAATTTCAGAATATTGAAACAGGTAATTACAAAGAAGCTAGCTGACTAAGGAAAACTGGATTGCCATGGTTTGGTAGAATTTCAGCACAATGAATGAAGGCCACACAATGTGAATCCTCAGATTAGATGGTAAATGTCTCTAGGCACTTTGTTCTCGTTGTTAAAAGGGTATTATTAATTATTATTTGTGCAAAAATGCTTTTACATTTTTGTCTTGAATTAAGCCCCTGCTAGTTACTAGGTGGTCCAGGGCCTGACGAGGCATGCCTTTAGAATATGATTTTAAGGTTAAGAATACACTGTTTTATTTGATGCTTCACCACCCCTCCACCATTCTATACAGGGGGGAAATGTGTAACTTTTAAAAGTGTTTCACTAAGCCTGTGCCTCAGAGGTCTTGCTTCTAGGGTGTGCACTCTCTCAAATTCTCTAGGATAGTCTAGCAGAAAGCAAACTAGCCAGCAGGCTTGGAAAGGGGAAAAATTGATTGCAAGATTTATAATACAGTACTTGAGCTTTGAACAGTGATATTGACTAACCTTGCCAAGAATGAAATTAATCCCAGGTCAGTCATAGATTCACTTGGTGGCCTTGGGCAGGTTACTATTTCTCAGCTGCATTTCTTCTGGATATATAAAGCAGGAGCGATCATTTATCTGACAAGCTGTTGTAAGGACCAAAAATAAAAGACTGTAATTCATTTTGCATTTTAGAAGTGATATGTAGTTGATGCATCATATTAGTCTGTTGGGTAGCTTTTTCAATCAATGTCCCATAAGCTGTCTGTCAGTCAGACCATCTAGGGCAGTGGTCAGGGAACGGGTAAATTACCCCAAATGGGGTAAAAATGAAAATCTGGGGGTAATGAGGACGGTTGCAGCAGCATGACCTTCCTCATTACCCCCAGGCATTTTATTTCCGACGATACTGTGTGTAGGTGAGCATTCCGTCGCGGGGAGAGCGAGCGCTGGTGAGGAGGCCCCCCTTCCTGCCCCGCCTCACCTGAGCTCATGGCCGGTGGACCTGCCGGACCTGCGGTGCCCAGCTCCCTTCACCAAGGATGCACTTTCCCAGCTGTGTGGCGGCTCCAGACTGGCTGCTCAGGCAGCAGCCGCAGGTCCCGGATGAGCGCAAAGGTGGGGGGGTCGACCATGGACGGCAAGAGCAGAGGGGCAGTGCCGGGAGGGGGCGGGGTAATGTTGGCATATATAATTTTTTTGGGGGGGGGGATATAATAAAGTTCCCTGACCTCTGATCTAGGGAAAGAAGGACTAGACTCTTGAATGGCTTTTTAAGCTGTGCCTCTCCAATAGAGCAAAGTTCAGAGGCAACTCTATTCTTGCCACAATTCAAGCATTAATATAGGACACAGTTTTTTCCCCCAACTCACATGGAACAGCTAGGCCTCCCTTTTTCCATGGGAGCAATGACAAATCATTCTAAAGAGAGTTCCTGCTCCCATGTAGGGTCTATATGCAAGCAAGTACACTGGAAAACAGGTTGCTGCTTGTGTGTACAGCTTACACAGATGCAGGCAGTTTTGCTATTCAAACTCCGTATGGATTCCACACACACACAAAAAGCAACAGTGGAAGATGTGGAACAAGCCATTCTACTCTAAGCATATTAAAGAAATGGTATTCCATTGTGCCTGAATAGCGTGTGTGACTGGAAGATGTGATAATACTCTCTGTTTCCCCCAAAATGTTTATTGCCACGGTGTATACCAAATCTACGAAAGGCTGGACTGGATGAATCCCAAACTGGAATTAAGATTGCCAGCAGAAATATCAACAGCCTCACATATGCAGATGATACCACTCTGATGGCAGAAAGTGAGGAGGAATTAAAGAACCTCTTAATGAAGGTGAAAGGAGAAGATATGGAGGCAGTGACAGATTTTTCTTCGGTTCCATGATCACTGCAGATGGTGACAGCAGCCATGAAATTAAAAGACGCTTGCTTCTTGGGAGGAAAGCGATGACTAACCCAGACAGCATCTTAAAAAGCAGAGACATCACCTTGCTGACAAAGGTCAGCATAGGCAAAGCTATGGTTTTTCTGGTAGCGATGTATGGAAGTGAGAGCTGGACCATAAAGAAAGCTGAATGCCGAAGAATTGATGCATTTGAATTGTGGTGCTGGAGGAGGCTCTTGAGAGTCCCCTGGACTGCAAAGAGAACAAACCTATCAATTCTGAAGGAAATCAACCCCGAGTGCTCACTGGAAGATCCTGAAGCTCAGGCTCCAATACTTTGGCCATTTCATGAGAAGAGAAAACTCCCTGGAAAAGACCTTGATGTTGGGAAAGTGTGAGGGCAAGAGGAGAAGAGGACGACAGAGGACGAGATGGTTGGACAGGGTCATTGAAGATACCAACATGAATTTGACCAAACTCTGGGAGGCAGTGTAAGACAGGAAGGCCTGGCATGCTCTGGTCCGTGCGGTCAGGAACAGTCGGACACGACTTAATGACTAAACAACAACAACAATACTAAATATGCATCTCAGGCAGGCAACTGTGTTCCTCCATATGTTCTTGCCTACAGCCCCCATTAGCCTTAATAAGAATAACTGTGATGAGAGATTATATGATTTATGACCCAAAACTATCTGGAGGGCCATAGTTGTCCTCCATTACTCTACAGCAGTGGTTCCCAACCTTGGGTCCCCATATGTTTTTGGACTACAACTCCCAGAAATCCTGGGCAGCACAGCTTGTGGTGAAGGCTTCTAGGAGTTTTAGTCCAAGAACATCTGGCGGTTGGGAACTACATGCTCTGCAGGTTGGGATCAGAAAATAATAATTTCTTAATACAGTGGTGCCTCGCTTAACGAGCGCACCGTAGAACGACGAATCCGCATAGCGATGGGGTTTCAGTGATCCCAAATGCGATCGCATACCGATGGCCCCATGGGCAAAAATCGCTTTGCAAAGATTGGTAAGCGCTTCGCTTAGCGATCTTCGCAAAACGAAGCCCGACGATCAGCTGTTCAGCGGGTTGAAAATGGCCGCCGGAAGCCCCAAAATGGCGGCGCGCAGCGTTTTCACGCCCTGCCCTCGCTTACCGAGGGCGCACAAATGGCTGCTGGCTATGGACAACATCGCTGAACGGTGAGTTTTCGGCCGATTTGGAATGCATTAAACGATGTTTAATGCGTTCCAATGGGCTTCCCCGTCCCGTTCAGCGATGTTTTCACATAGCGAGGGTTAATCTGGAACGGATTAACCTTGCTATGCGAGGCACCACTGTATACCTTTCAATGCAGTGAGGCAGCTTCCCTAAGCCAGGTTACCTCCTGTTTTGTACTGCAACTCCCATTAGTTCTAACCATTTGTGATTGGGTTCATTAAAAGTCGGAAGCAGTTCCTCTTTTTGGCGGGAAACAATGACTGAGTCTCTTTTTGAACATTAACACATTTATTCAGTTTAATATTTTGTGAATCTACAACAACTTCTAACGGTTCAAAACAACTGAGATCTGGTAACTGTTCTATTTGGGAGGATGATAGCTCTGTCTGTAAATTGTCAAGATTCATTGAGGGGCTGGTTCAAAACATTCCCGATCTGTGGGCTTCTTCAGTGCAGCACTCCGGACCACACATATTGTCCCACAACAAGGGTGTCTAGCCCAATCTCCCTCCAGAGGTGGATTGGTCTGGTTGAATCACCTTCCTCGAGTGACCCTGTCCCTGTGGGAAAACCACAACTGTCCATTCTAAGGCTTCGACTGAGGTCCTCTTTTCTTTGGATTTTTCCGGATCAGGTAGCAACCCTCCTACCTTCAAATTTGGGAAGTCTTCTAACAACCCGTGCATTCTATCATATTTTTCTTCCTCCTTCCCCTTCTCCTCTCTCTCTCTCTCTTATACTGAACTGTCTCCTCCCACATCCCCCCATCTCCTCCTCCCACATGGGTAAAATTAACTCCTTTCCCTCTTCTCCCTCTCTCTCTCTTCCACTAGACATATTTCAATCTTCTCCTCTTTCTCCTTTGATCCCTGTTTCTTTCCTTCTACTACTTTCAACTCCTTATTTTCTTTTGTCTTCCCTTCTTCTATAACTTTATCCTGTTCCGACGTCTCTAGCTGAGGGGACGTCTCACTCTGCTCTTTCTGCTTTGGATCTACTGCTCCTTCACACCAGTCTAGAAAATGGTTGTGGTGCATAGGATTTGTAGCGCAAACCATCTGGACACTGTCAGGTTGGAGATAGTAGCAGTAGGAATATATTGACACCTGGAGTAACTTTCATAAAGAACTATGTCTATCTTTTGCCATTTATACTTTGCACATTGTTTTATTGACCTTAGGCTGCAGTTCTAGCAGAACCTCTAGTGGTTTTTAGTGATAATATTTAGCCTAAGGTGACAAATTGTTTTCTGTAGCTGCTGCCCCGAACTGTTTAGAGGAGTATAGCAAACTTTTATTTTAGACATAGTGCAACATGAGCCATCCTACTAGTAAGTATGATGCAATACATAAAATAGGTATAATGTTTATGTATGTGCAAAGACACAAGAAATATATTAGGATGGACAGGAAGGTCAAAGTCATATGCCCTTGTCACTGTATGATTTCCATTAGGAAATACATACTCAATCCACAAGAAGTTCCTACTTTGTGAGTATCAGTGAAGTTGGCATTTGAGTGCCTTTAATACAATCCATATGCATTACCTAGGTCATCCTAACCAGCCAATAGTGTCTAGTTGTGGTGGTGTGCTAACATCCAGTCTGTACAGAACTAATCATATGTTGTTAGGAACTATACAATCTGAAGCTCTCATTGGTTTTGGTCTAAAATATTAATATTAATAAAAATATTAATATTGAACATTGCATAAGTTTTGATTGTCTATATAATGCATTTTGAAATTTTAATTGACATTTGTTTAAGTATCAGTCACTGGAGCTGAAGACCATTTCGGTAAAGTAACTTTAATTTTTGTATAATTATTTAAATACATGCCATAGGTGTCACTTGTTTTCTGGAGGCTCCTAAACTAGCTTGCTCTGCTTAGCCTAAGTTATCATAAATGACTTTTTTTTGTCCATGTTGTAGTAAGATTCAAATAAATACTACTTTGGTCATATTCTGCATGTAATGTTTTTGTGTGTACATCAAATAGCAAAATAAGTTGGACCAGCTCTGCTACTCATGTTTACTTGAAAGTAGGGAGAGAAACAGATAAGACAGCAGCTTTACAACTACAAACAAAGCTATCTTAGCCTGTTTTTCTGTCTGCAAAGTGTCCCTCAGTCTACAATAGCTTATGTTCAGTGATTGGTTACCAGGAGATAAGCACAGGATTCATTTGCAAGGAGATTGTGCTGCCATGAAAGCTTTAATACAGTCCATATTGCGAAGGGTAATGTTTGATTACGTTCTACCTGCAAAGCTGTCATCTGCCTGATTACGTTCTAACTACAAACCTCTGCCTGAGGTCTAACCTTTTTTGTCCTAGTAAACTTGCCACATGTTGCAGCCATTACATGGTTGATTTCTAGAGTTTACTTGCATCTGGTCTTCCCGTGGGAAGGAAAGAAGAGTCGAAAATGTTGTGCTTTCTTCCACTGGTGCAGATAATAGAAGGTGCTGCAACTTCAAACATGTACCCTTCTTATGCTCCCCTCTTTTCTAATCATGATGTTTGCAGAGCCTTCAGCTGAGAAAAGAATCCATTCTGCAGATGCATTTTCTACTTAGCTTATAAAAGTTATGTTGTGGTGCATTCCTTCCAAAAAGTTTAGAATGATTGTGAAGATCTATGAAAACAAAAAAAGCACTGACTTCCACTTGGGATCCAGTATTGTTTCACTGAAACATGTTGAATAATTTTGTGTGATGCAGAATAATACAAACCATGAGATATTAATTTTTGTTTTAGACATCCCATAAATTGAATCTCTGACAATTCTCGGGTCTTGGTAGAACAGAAAGCCACCTGGAAAAGGTCATTTTGTTAATCCTTGAAAGGCCTTAGGAGATAAGTAAAATATGGCAATTCCATTTTGGAAAAAACATCTTATCTTATGAAAACCAAGTGTTTTCTATTATTATTATTATTATTCTTGAAGAAAAATATTTTCTTCAGGCATATTGAAGAAATGTGGTTCCATATTCCCTCTTTCCCAGCCTGCCTATACACTGCATTGACTTAATTTCATCCACCCCTCAAATCTAATTCCAAAAGCCCTCTGCAAGTAATCAGTGAAACAGACCTCTTGGTAGAAGTCATTTGCTCCTGTCCTGGCCATCCACTGGGTGGGAGCAGGACAGTGACAGCGAAGAAGGGCATCAGAGGAAAGTTGAGGGAAGTGGAAAGGAAAAGATGACAAGAAGAGAGTGCAAGAAAAGAAGGCCTAGCCAAGAGTTTTCTTGTTACCCCTGCGTAACCATAGCACAGCTGATTGGGGGCGAGAGAATGACCCTTCTCCTGGGGCCTTAGTCCTGGGGACTCTCTCAGAGCCAGATATTATTCATATAGCCAGCCAAGAAGCAACTGTGCTGTAGAAGTGGAGAGCTAGCAAAGGAAGACTTTTGGCACAGTCTGTGTTCAGTTTTGGTGGTAGTGAATGGATGGGAGTGCCATCTCTGCTGCCGCTGTCACTCCCAGCCCTCTGCTAATTGAAATGACCACCTTACTCCAGCTTGCGGCTGCCCTGACCTTGTATATAATGTTACCCACTTTTGTTTCCTTCCAATGAACAGATAAAAGCTGTTATTCTCTGAATATCAAATTCTGCAACAGATTCTGGGGAACAGATACTAGTTTTTTTTTCCTTGTATTTTAACAACAACAACAACGATGATGATGATGTAATAACAACTGAAATGATTAAGAGGAAAGTAAAGGCTGTGAAAAATTTGAGTGTGCCTGATCCAGATGAGCTGCTCGGATTTTGGTTAAAGCATCTAACAAGTCTCTATCAACATGTAGCAGTGCAATTTAACCACGTCCAAATTCTTGAAGACTGGATGACAATAGGTTGCACATTTCTGATAATAAAAGATAATCAAAAGGCAATGAACCCAGTAATTATCGACCAATTACATGCCTTCCAACAATGTTCAAGCTCCTCACAGGAGTACTTGGAAGATGAATATATAATTACTTAACTGAAAACTCCCTATACCCAACTGAACAGAAAGGGAACTTTAAAAAGTCAAGAGGCACAAAACATCAGTTGCTTATTGATAAAATGATCCTGAAGAATTCAAAAAGACGAAAAATAAACCTTAACAAGGCCTGGATAGACTATAAGAAGGCATTTGACTCATTGCCACACAGCAGGATTAACACCTGCCTAAAAATGTTTGGGATTAGTAAAAACATTCAGAAGTTCTTCAAGAAAAACATGGAAAAATGGGAAACCGTCTTAATGGCCCACGGTGAAGAAATTGGGGAAGTTAGCATCAAAAGAGGAATATTTCATGGGGATTCTTTGTCACCACTGCTGTTTAACATCTCACTAATCCCCATGTCAACAATTTTAAATAAAACTGGATTGAACTGCCATATTTCAGAACAAGCAGGAAAAATCAATCATCTGTTATACATGGATGACCTAAAACTACTGTATATGCAAACAGTTCCACAGAGATAGAATCACTGCTAAACACAGTACAAATACTGTATTTAGTGAAGATATCCAACTTGTATTATGTTATATAATACCAGTCAATGTTTTCATAATTTTGACTGTACCTAGTGTTTTTGAATAATACCAATAATGTCAGAAAAACAGCATTCTGGGAAAACTTTTGAGCCACCGCACTTACTGCTTCAAACTTTCATGTTATTCAAACAAAGATCCAACCAAGATCCCAGTGTCTTCCAGATATAGGGACAAAAGTGAAAGTGAAAATAAACAGATGAAAGATGGAAAAGGGAATCAGAAAAGCAGGGAATGAAGAAATAGCCAAGGCTCATTGCATCCTGCTTTGGTCAAGGCTGCCCACTTCAATTAGTCATAATTATTAAGATAGACTTACTAAGCGAATGTTCAGCAGATATATTGGACAACTCATGACATAAACAGCCAACATGGCTACCGTTTTTTATATTGGTTGGGGAGAGTTATAATTCAACACATTTGGAACACACGGGGTTAGGAAGATTGCCTCTGCATTGAGCGCATTGCATACACTCATGACATGTTGTAATGAAAAATTTAATACTGAGAATGCTTATGTTGCATTACAATCCTATCCCTATCTACTGAGAAATAAGCCCCTCTGAGTTCAGTGGGATTCCCACAAGAATGTATAGAATCCCAAAATTACAAGTCAGATAAATTCTGAATAAGGCAATATTCGGTGGCAAACTGGCCAAGATTCAGATAATTTTCTGCTTCCTCAGACCCCAATGGGCTGTATGTATCCTAATAACCATCATGCTCCCCACATCCCCATGGTGGACATTGTGAAATGAAAATGGCATATCCCCAAGTCCTCTGGATAGTATGACTGGGCCAAGGAGAGCCCTTGAGTTTCTAAAATGCCAGAAATAGCTATTTTGAGAAACAAGAATTGACCACTGGGTTACTTCTGGGTTTTTAACAAAGACCATTTCAGTTAAAGGTCCAAATGGGCCCCAAATTCAGCTGAAGTCACAAGGGGAATTTTTGAGTGATTGATTTTTTAAAAATTGTTTTCTGGTATGGGGAGGGGCAAAGGACCCCAGGTGCTGTGGTCCTGTGCAGACCACACTTTGCCTGCTCCTGCTCTAAGACATTGGCCATCCCTTCTTCACCCTTTGTTACACAGACCTGCCATTTTTTACTGCTATAAGGTTTTTTTTTAACCTTAACAAAGAAATTTAATATGAAGATGTATATTTGCTCAATTTGGAGACTACCTTTTTGGAGGGGACAATTCTTATGTCTTTATTATGCACAAACTACTTTCATACCTTCTTTTTACATTAAAAATAAAATGAATTTCTCCACATGGAAGAATGAATTCTAAAAAATCTTCACACATGGTTCTTCTCTATTTCCAGATTTAATTAATATTTTCCACCCAAATAGTGTGTCATAGCAAAAGCGGAAATGAGCCTTTGTCTGTTGATGTTTCATTTTGGAACTGTGCGAATCGCCCTGACTGCTTTCCCAGACACCAGAGAGAAACAGATCTTTTGGTTCTTCCAGCAAATAAATACATTGCATCACAGAAGCTGATGTGACAGTGAAAGGTGTGGCACTATGTATACAAAAGCTATATGAATCTATTCCTTAATCTTATTCCCATGTATTGCATTGCTTAGCAACTAGAACAAAGCTAATCAGCATGACATTAAATATTGATATTTTACAAAAAAGAAAATTATAACAAGAAAGTGATATCACCTGTCCTCGCCCAATGCCCTTTACTTACTGAACATTTGGTTTTCAGTATTAAAATATAATATATACTCTCTTAAAAAGAACCCAGTTTGTATTTTCTCCCCCAAAAGCATAAACTGATTTCTTTAAAGTGAGATGCATTTTTAATTTTATGCAGTTACAAGATTTGTGCTCATAAAAGCCCTATTTAAATGTTCTTCCTGAAACCATGTACATATCCATCTAAAAAGGTGGTGGAGATGTCGGATGCTTAGAAACCCAGTCCCTACATCCCCCTCCCCATCTGGAGGACACTGAGACCTTTGTGTGTGGAACGTGGAGGTCTGAAGCAGAAACTGTACGTGTGGTCTGCTCAGGAAGCTTACCGTGCTTGCATGATCAGGGGCCCTGATAGGGCAGAACTCTCATCTCTTAAGTGAAGTACAGTAAAGACCCTTGAGTCAAATTCACTTAATAGTCTCTCCTTCAGGCCTTTGGGTTCCTCCCGTAAAAGTCTCAGTGGGGTCTGAATGGGGAGGGGACATGTGGACAGGACTTACTTTTGCACTCCCATCCCCACTAACCTTTTAGCCCTGTACACATTTTCAGGTGTAACAACCTGAAGCAAAAAGCAAAGCGTGCTGCTTTTTAGCTAGACTAATAGAAGGAAGCCTGGGGAAAAAAGCCTAAGGATAATCTAGTCCAGTGGTTCTTAACGTGGGCGATAATGCCCCCCAGGGGGCGATTTCATTTTTCAGGGGGGCGGTAGAACGAAAAGGGGCGGTGTGGGGGCGCTGGACCAGAAGGGGAGCGGTAAGGGGGCGCTGGAGCAAGCCAAACCTGTGAAGATGGGCTGCAGCCTTTTTACAGTGTGCATGAATATATATTTTCCTCCAATCTTAATTTAGTTTCAGAGTTTTTGTCTTGAATTTTTTAGTTCCTGCATTGCAGTTTGTTTTTATGCCCTTTTAATATTTCTTTTTGCGTGTTAAAATTCACTTGCAACTACTTTTGGGGGGGTTTCATTTTCTTGGAATTGAATTTTGTTTTCAGGGGTCATTGGATTTAAGTGTCTTAAATAAATAAATAAATAAATAAATAAATAAATAAATAAATAAATAAATAAATAAATAAATAAGATATCATCACCGTGGGGAGGGGGGCGATGATAACTTACTCAATGGCTCAAGGGGGCGTTTCTTTCAAAAAGGTTAAGAACCACTGATCTAGTCCAGACCACTGCCAATGTGGGAATCGAACGTGGATGTGGACATGAACTTACGAGGTAATTAGTATTCAGCTTTTAAGTCTATCTATTTAGTTGAATCATAGAATGGCCACATAAAATAGAAGACACAACATCTATCTCTCTGTCATACACACATTTTCTCTTTCCCCCAAGGAGTTATTATATACATGCACAAATTTGTTTGTACATCAACAACCCTCTTGAGGAATGTGCCCTCAATCTTTTGGAATTTACATTTTGGAATTATGAAAAATTTACATATTTGGAATTTTGAGCGATTGTGGCAGCCACTCTTAGAAAATGAAGATGTACAGTACCACCTCAGGAGACAAATTGGGTTAAACCAAATCTTTTGCTCCCCATGTGCCTTTTTTCTTAAGGAAACTGGATTTCTGCCATAAAACAAGCCATGTTCCCTGGTACCAAGTCCAGTTCCATCCAGAAGCCTGACAGAAGTAGAACAGAGGGATCAGCCTGATTTAAACTAGAAACAGGAAGCATGCACTTTGACCTAAAGAAGACAGGAACAACTTTAGAGGATCTGTGGACTATTTCCTACTCACTCTGACCTCAAGTTAAGTGCAGTTAAGGCCTAATGCAGAGCAATGAGGCTTAAATTTGTTTGATGTAGTTTTTCACAGTTTTTATGAGCCTAATATGTATTTATTTATTGTCTGTTTGTTTTATATGCTGCCTTTGTCCCTGTACCAACTCCTGGCAGCTCACAAACAGTTAAAACAACATGATAGACACAGTTAAAAACATAAAATATGAAAACATAATTATACATGAACAACAATATTTAAAAACACTTTTTAAACACACTGTATTCAGTAAATGCAGCATTTCTCAAAAGCAGCAAGTTAAATCAGTCCTTCATTTCAGCTCAACTGAGGTCCAATATTTCTAGAGCTGGACACTAAGTCATGTATACATATCTGGATGACTGCAACTTTATTTTCTGGCTTGAGGGTTAACACATAGAGATAGTCCAAGAAAGCAACTTTTTCAAGCTCTGCACTTAGCAAGACCGCCCTCCCTAGGGTTGCCATTAGAAATGGGCACAAACTGTTGCAGTGGCAGTCGTGCAGGTTTGTCCTTCAGACAAACAGGTGTTCAGTGGTTCCCAGCACCACTTCCTCCAGTGGGTACCCACGCAGTGGCAGCGCACTGGCTTCAGTCCTTCTCCTTCCAAGCTCTTTCCCCAACCCTTCTTATTTTCAGGTCAATGAAATAACTTTTCTGTGGAACTAGAAGACTGCATTCTCTAAAGGCGAGATGGTTGTTTGGCAGTGGCTGTCCGAACACCCCATCCAGAGTCTTGCCATTACAGTAACATGGATTTCCTGGGTGGAGCCTGAACTGAGACAATTAGCCAGAGTAGAATTCATTAACAACCCTCAAAATCCTGAAAAGCAGTTGAATGCAATACTGTATTAGTCTCCTCCACCCTTTCAGAAACAATCTCACTGCGTTGATTAAAGGAATGGGATGTGCAGTGTGTAGGAAAAGTTGTGAATACTTTCATTAGCCTTCAAGAGGCAGCTGCACGTCAGTAACTTTGGACATCAAGATGTAATAGAATGGCAAACGTAGGCAGAGCGTTTCCTGCAGAAGAACAGCTGCCTGAAGCAAAGTGTTGACATGTCAGTCTGCCAGCCAGGAGTCCAATTAAATGCATGCTTTTGACAAGCACCTTGCTTTCTGTGCCCCAGAGATGGTGGGGTCAGCCATTTTGCAGATCTTGTTTAACTTTAGCTGCTCAGCATATCCTGGCTAAAGCAACTGAATGGCAGAAATTATTGTAAGGTATTATCTTTCTCATCATCACACTTCCTAAACAAAGAAGCCCCATTTCTGATCTCAGTCATGCCTGTCAAAAATGAGAAGCTTTGGGAATGTTCTATGCTCTCATTTTAAGGGGGCGGGAGATATTGTGCCTGGTTATCTCCCTGCCAAGCACCTGGCCATGGAAAACGGGAGCATCTGGACCCTGTTCAGAAGGATTCTCTGCTGGGAGGGCAGCCGGCTCTATCAAAGGCAATGCTGTAGGGAAGCCTGCAGCATTGCTTCAGTTTTGCTCTTGCTAATGAGGATTCCTCCTACCAATGCGTGAAAAAGACTCTGTGAATGAAGAATCAATTATGCCTCCCCCATTGTTTCAAAATAAAAACAAATAGATTTGAATCCGCTCAAGCTTACACAAGAGTCAACAGAAAAGCCTCACAGACTTAAATGAGAATTCAATTAAATCCACAAAATTTAAAACAAGGAATAAAACAAGGAATCAGAGATTCCTGGTTTTAAACCTTAGGAATAAAAAAGTAGATGGTGATGATTATTTATTTCTTTTTTAAATTTTTTTAAAAGTTCTTGCTGAAACCAAAATGCAAGAAGGAGGCAGGGAGAGAGAAGGACAAAAAAGGACATTTCATCAGTGAAGACTGCATCAGTTTATTAAAGAAAACAGCAAAGCATGGCAAAACTTTCCCTCTGAAATTATATTATATACATCCAGCGGTAATTAAAAACCTGTGAGTGTTTCTATTATGCATCCACTTTTGGTGCATTTAATATCTCAGCATTTGGTATATTTAATATAAAAGCTTATTGGCTTGATTCTTGGCAAACAACTTTTTATTTTGGATGCAAATCAAACCCTGAGTCACCTTTATTTTTTAAGCACAGGTTCTGTGCTTAATTTTTTATGCTATGGGTTCCTAGAACAATCCTGTGAAATAGGTTCAAGAGATTTTTGGCAGTTGGGAAACTTCCAAGGCTGGGGAAGTGAGATGTCCAAGCATGTTGGTTGCAATGAGAAGAGCTTGGAAGAGTTACTTTTTTGGACTACAGTTTGCAGAATCCCCCCAGTGAACATGGCCATGCTAAATACAACTCTTAGGGTTGTTGTTGAGATAGATAGATTCCAAGCTCTTATAATGCATACATGCCTGAGCAGGTAAAGTTGCTCAGGTCTTGCAGGTCCAAGTGTCAAAGGGTGTCCTTTGGAAACTTCTCACACCATAAGAAAAGAGCATTATGGATGAACATTGGGAACCCTGTGCCAGAAGAAAAGACTGCTTTTTGTTGCGAAAACAAGTGATTCCAGGTTTCTACTGTCTGCTTCCATGGAGAGACAAGGAGAGGGAAACCTGTGTTGCTTAGTGTTAGTAGAGAGGTAAGGAGGAAAGTATGGCCCTTTCCAATAGCTCAGTGGTTCCCAACCTTGGTTAACCCAGGAGTTTTTGGACTGCAGCTTCCAGAAACCCACTGCCAACACAGGTAGTGGTAAAGGCTTCTGGAAATTGCAGCCCAAGAACACCTGGGTTACTCATGGTTGGGAACCACTGCAATAGCTGATTAGGCAAAAAAAGATGGTGGATGTAGTCAAGATTGACTTACTGCCCCTCCCCCAAATCAGAGTCTCCAACTTCTGCTCTTTCCCTTCCCAGATTTAGAAACTTTTTTTTCATAGGCAAAGGGTAACCCCCACAAATTTCAGGCTGATATCCGCACCCTGCCAGTCCACTACTAGGATTGATATAGTTAGTCCCTGGTCAAAAGATATAGGAAAAGCAAAAAAGAATAGAAAAATTAAGAAATGCCTTTGTATATTAAATTGTGGATATTTTCTTTCCAAACATTTCTATGCTAGAGTGATAAATCTTTAGCACTGGTGCAGAAATAGAGTTACAGCCCAGTTCTGTTACATTGGCTTTCTCTTGTGCTCCCAGCTTGCTTTGCCAGCTTCACTATATTGGATAAGATTTATTTCCAGGTTCTATTGATGAATAATGGCTGGCAGCAAATAGTGAGGCATATGGCAGAACACAGCCATTAATAGCAGAAAGCAACATTTCAAGTAATAATTACAACATGCTGTTTGAAACAAGCTATCATTAGAATGAAAAACTCCATTGGAACTATTGCACTTCTGGTCAGTCACTAACTAACACTTGTTTCTTTTCTTTTCTTAGCATTTTGAATCACATCATTTCATCTTGCTTTTGCTTTGTGTGATCATCTATATCTTTCCTTTTGGGCAATGACTGGGCATGTCTGCATGACATCATTGATGATATGCGGAGTTGGGTGTGGTTTGGGGGTGTGTGTGAACCCTGTTCCTTTTGCCTGCCTTCCGCTCATACCAGTAAGGATTACAACTGCAATGCAATTTGTGGCCTGTATTTTCACAAATAATTTTTTCTCCCACTTTAGCACGATAGCGTCAAATAAATACAGCTCTAGTTCAAATGCATACTGTGTCTTGCCAGTTCAGTGCTATTTTACTTGTTAAACATTAAAAAAATAGAGAGGGAGAGAAGGGATTTGAATACAGAAATGGGTGGGTAAGAGGATGGTGATAATGGCAGAAAAGGTGGAGGCAGAAGGGGAGGACTTAGTTGTCCATGTGAGTCCACTTCTGAAATCATTCTGCCTTAGGGCAGTTGTGCTGGTAAATACAGAATCTGTGCAGCCCTGTGCTTGCTTGAGGTCAGTGGGCTATATTCCCTAACAGAACAATCCTGGATGTCTGCTCAGAAGTAATCTTCATTATGTTCAGTCTGGATTACTCTCAGATAATGGGTATAACACTGAGGCACAGGAACTATAAAGTTCCTTGGACGTGAAAAAAGTACCCACAAATTATGAATAAAAATCCCTCTCCTTCTGGTGTGCCCCACATACTCTAAATGTAAGTTGTAAGCTTGGGGACATGCCTCTTGGTTTATTTTTTCTGCTTCTCTTTAAAGTACATTGGCTGACTGAATAGCTCAGTGGTTTAGATGTCAGGCTGCAGAGCTGGAGGTTTGGAGTTCAATTCTCCGTTGTGCCTCCTGGAAGAAAAGCCACCTTGTGTAACCTTGGGAAAGCTGCACAGTCCCATGGCGCCCCTAGAAGAATGAATGGTAAGCTACCTTTGAGTACTCTCTGCCCAGAAAACCCTGGAAAGGGTCGCCATAAGTCAGAATTGACTTGATGGCACGTGATGATAAAGTGCATTCATAATGTTAATCATTAAGTTCAATAAACTTTTAAAAGCCATTTAAAAACTTGTCTCTTTACGCAGCAGGCCTTCCCTCCAGTCAATTAATTGATCTTTGTTTCTCAATCATCCCATCTTGATAATGTATATATGCATCTGTTAGTAGGTTTTATTCTTATGTATGTTATTGTATTGTATTGTATTTTATCACTCATGTAAGCTGCCCTGAGTAGAGTTTGGCTAGATGGGCAGGGTATAAGTCCAAATAAAGTACCTGTAAAGTAAAATTTCACAATGACGCTTAAAGGGCTGTGAAAAGATAAGGTTCAAAGCTGTACTGAGCTGTGAGGTGAAGGTTATTGGAAGGACTTGGGAAAGCCACCAACTCTCTGCCTGATCCACCTGGCTGAGTTGTAGCAGTGCTTAAAGGCTGCTTTGACTCTTAGCTTTTTGGAGAAAAGGCAAGTTCACAAGCATAGCCAATAGCCAAATATTAGCTGTAACAGAAAGGTGACCTTTGCATATGGAAAGATACATTTGGAACAGCAACTTCCGTTTTTCTTTGTAAAGCATCCTGACAAACTCTTCTTGAAAGTAAGAGCTTTTCGATAATAAAATGGACTATCTCAAAAATGGTGGACTCTCTTATCTTGGAGGTTTTAAAAGAGAGGTTGAATGGCCCCCTATTGGGGATGCTTTAGCCATGGATTTCATGCTTTGGACCTTGGATTAACTGATCCCTTCCGAGCTCTACAATTCTATGATTCTATATTCTTTTAATACATGTTACATTAACATGTTGTTATTTTAATACAATTAATAACACATAATATTATTTTTGCTGATATTAGAGAACAGTCCATATTCAGATGATTTGGGGGTTCTGTCTGCTGTTTTGAATAACCAATATTCAAAAATTAGGAATGGTGTCTCTGACTAAGGTTTGGTGACAGCAGGCTTGCGTATTGGCTTACAAATATTTAAAAATGCATAGCCCACAGTTCAGCACAGAATACTATATATTTAAAACCATTAATTCCTATGAGGATCAGTATACCTAAATCAGAACTGGACTGTTGTGAGTGGAGGCAAGGAAGTGAGCCGTCCTCACAGAAACCAAAGAGAGAAGAAAGTGAAGGATGCGCTGTGGGGGAATTAATCAAATTAGACGATGATGAAAGTATGACCAACAAAGCAATAGAGGTGTTTCTAGAAGAGAGGACTAGAGACTGGGGGGAGGAGTCAGAGGAGTGGAGATGGGACGAGGTTATAAAAGGGGAAGGGAAGGAGGAAAGAGGATCTGTTGAAGGAGGACAAGAACACACAGACGAGAGAGACAGGGGCAGAGAGGGAGAGGATTGCAACGTTGGTTAAGAGTTTCCCAAACCTGATGAAAGAAGATGGTCTGCTGCCCTTACCCAAAGGAATAGGAAAGCTTAAGACAGGTGAGCAGCGAAGGGAATGGAGTCCCGGAGTGGGTTCGACTATTCTCCCAACGTTGGACAGCGGGACCCTTGGTGGGGTCAGTCCTTTCCTACCCAGATTGGAGGGTTCGGTCATGGTCCACCCGTGTTGCAGGACTACCTGCTTGGTGCTGAGTGTGCCAGCCAAGAACCAGAACATAACCACTCACTTTGGGGTGAAGAAACTGTAAAGGTTAAAGATGTAGGACCTGGAACTAAACCAAGAAGTATAACTTGTTAACAAATGAAGAGTTGCCGGACCCGTTTGGTTCTGAGTTGTTTGATGGCAAAGTTAATAAAACTAATCCTTTTTTTACTGTTACATCGACTCCGGCTGTCATTCCTGCCGAATCCCTTGGCCCACCTATCTTGGAAAAAGAATCCAATCACAACTGTGTATACTCTGGCCACAGTATAAACACAGTATTGATACTGTCTCCTAAGCTTGCCATTTAGAGC
The DNA here is from genome assembly GCF_051106095.1 of Pogona vitticeps. Classification (NCBI taxonomy): domain Eukaryota; kingdom Metazoa; phylum Chordata; class Lepidosauria; order Squamata; family Agamidae; genus Pogona; species Pogona vitticeps. Next base: position 195,790,321 of record NC_135785.1, on the reverse strand, counting down.
AACACTGAAAATGTTGATATGTTCTGAGTTGTGATGCTCAAGAAAATGTTATTTAAGGCACCTGACTAGCAAAGATGCTCAGCTAAATATTATGTAAGACTTCATTGGCCTTGCTTGTTCTAGGAATATTAATGACATGTAGTTTGGACTAGGTTCCCTATGCTTGCTCTAATAATGCAATTAAAATGTCATTTATAGAGGGGAATTTTACAAATGAAGTTAAGCACCTTCATTATACTTTATTATTTGACCTGTTAAGTAAGAGGATTATATCTTAGCTCTTACAAATAGGGGCTCTTCCCCCCTACTACAAAAATGATTGTTTTCCAATTAGTCTGTCTTTACAGAAGGGGAAAAGGCCCATATACTGCCCTTTCCCCATTCCTTTAGAGACTTCTTTGCTGAGTTAAAAAGGCTCAGGTTTTCATTCCAAGTTTTCATTATATTTTTCAATAGGTAAGGAATTTTAAAACATTATTCTACAGACAAGATTTCGAGTAAAAATTGGGGTAGGCAATAATTATAGTGATATTTTCTGAAAGTTGTTTCAATGAACTGCAGTTATCCATGTGGTTGGACTCTAGTCATTAGAGAGATAATGTTCTGAAACATTGACTGTAAAACCCCATGGTCCTTGGCATCCCAGGAGACAAAAAATAGAGTGGGTCTCCCCCTCCAAGGTTGAGCAGAAGCTCATCTTCTTGGAGGGGGAGATCCAACTTCAGATCAATCCCCCCTCTCCCAACTTGTTGGAGCAATTCCAAACTTGGATCCCCATCTCTGTAGGAATTCCTTCCTTCCTTCCTTCCTTCCTTCCTTCCTTCCTTCCTTCCTTCCTTCCTTCCTTCCTTCCTTCCTTCCTTCCTTCCTTCCTTCCTTCGCTTAGGAACTTCAGTATCGAAAGAGGTTAAAAAAAGAAGTAGACTGAAGAAATAGTGTGCATAAATGAGCATTGAAGTCTTGGCTCTTCTGTCAAGCTGGTAAAAAGGAAGCATTAAGATCTCGGCCTCCCTTTTACCATCATTTTTGTCATCCTCTCCATCACCCTTTTTACCACCTTTATTGTTGTCTGTTTTAATTTACTCTATTTGGCTAGGATTTATTTATTTATTTTTTATCATGTTTTAATATTGTTGTTTATACTGTTGTTAGCTGCCCAGAGTGGCCTGGTTGTCAGATGATGTGGGGTACAAGTTCAATAAATAAATAATAAAATAAATATACAGTATTTTCAAAAGCACAAGGCTTTTTGTTTCTTAAACTGCTATTCCTTTGTACTTAGAATATGGCATCATGAATAAAACATGCCCCTGCTACAAACAGCTTTCAAATCTATTTGGCTATCATGGCCCCTAAAAGCTGTAAAGACCATAATTCTGATAGGAGTCAAGTGGCCCACTCAGAAATGTGACTATGCTGGCAAGCCAAATTGTTGCAGCTTAATTTGCAGTCTCTTTTGTGACTGCATTCAGTTTAGGTGACTAAATGAAGATCCCAGGTTGGTTTGGTGCCAGTGTCTACACTGGGCCCTCGATCTGATGCAGTTCCATCCTGACCTGTAGCCCCGTTTCCTTTGATACCACATTCCTGCCGATCCTTGGCTCTCCTCTTAATGTCTGCCACCAAGCCACTGGGACTAATTTCAAGTGTTGCATGTTGCTCGGGGGAAAGGGACAGTTTTCCAAAGCTCTCCATATATGAAGATACGCACAGGTATACCATGGAAACATTGTTGTCTGCATGAATTTGTTGGAGTTATTTTGATTTTATACCAATTTTTATCTCTATATTTTTTCTGTGTGGTAATAGATGACCTAGTGCTAAACTAAAGTAACAGTGCAGTGATATGGTGACTCAGCACTAGACTCAATCATTTTTGTGTATTCGCGAAGGCTTTCACGGCCGGGATCTAATGGTTGTTCTGGGTTTTTCGGGCTCTTTGGCCATGCTCTGAAGGTTGTTCTTCCTAACGTTTCGCCAGTCTCTGTGGCCGGCATCTTCAGAGGACAGCACAGAGTGGTGGAAGGAAGAACAACCTTCAGAACACGGCCAAAGAGCCCGAAAAACCCACAACAACCATCAATCATTTTTTAAAAACAAACAAACAAACAAAAAACCCTCAGGATTACTAGGGATAATTATCATGTGGGGTGGGTGTTCCTGCTGTCTTAAGACATCATGCCCCAGCTTACTACTACTAATAATAATAATGTGCTGTCAAGTCAATTCTGACTTATGGCAACCCTTTTCAGGGTTTTTTAAGCAGAGACTACTTAGAAGTGGTTTACCGTTCCCTTCTTCTGGGGGACATCCTGTGACTCTTCAGATTGCCTGAGGTCACACAGTCTGTTTCTTCTGGGATGTACAGCAGGGAACTGACCTCCCAATCTCGGACTCCGCAGCCAGATACCTAACTCGCTGAGGTATCCAGTCAGCCCTACATCAGCAGAAAACTACTCGAAGTCATACCCTGCCGTCTTTTTGTAAAATTAAAATTGGCAACCTCACAGGCAAAACACTGTTTGAATCATTGCATTTGGGGAAAAGTGGAAGCTCCCAGTGGTAGTGGGAAAAAGTCTGGATTGGAAGTTTAAAAGGATGGGCTGATTCACATTGACCTGTATGCTGTATGATCATTGGAAAGGAATTCAAAATTTCCCCCTGTCAATTCCAGAGCAAATGGCAAAAATATTTTCTTATGTAGTCACATGTTCAGACAGCTCTCCTCTCAACACATTTCTCTGAAGCAGAATTCCTAGGGTTCCTCTGAGTAACCATAGTGATAAAGCTGGTTTGGAAGTCATATACAAATTTCTAGAGCTGGTTATATATTTTTACCAACTTTGTGCAGAGTGAGAGTTGCACACCATGAAGCTTCTGGTTGCTCTTGTCCACATGTAGCATTTATAAATGAGATAGACCTCTGGATTCAGTTGGTTATGTTTATTGCAAAAAGTTACTGGAGGGAGATGCTGTTGTTCAGTGAACTGGTTTCACACTGTCAGCATATTCTAATAGGCTTATTAGCTATTTTATTGTATTTAATTTGCAGCAAGGTAATTTAATGTTGGGCAAAAGAGCCATGAGGATGAAAAAGTACATCAGAATTAAAAACCAGTACTCAAACTTCCTGCCTTGAGGAGCTCTTGCAGAGTAATGATGACGCACAATTAAGCAGGAGTCAGTCCTTCTGGCCATCCCACAAGAGTGTTTTATGGAAATGCATATGTGTGGGTGGGGAAGCCATTTGTTGCTACTGCTCTGTCTGGAAGCCTAGGGAAATAATAAGCAACACTTGCCTTGTTTGTTTTCATTGTAAATTTCCCCTGACTCCCCCCTACTCTTTTGCTGGAATGACATAGAAATTATCCCCGTTAAGAGCTTTTTGGTGCTATAAAACTCTCTTTGGACTTTCGAACCATAGCTTTAATTTCCTTCTTCAATTTGAAGGAAACCATTGGAATAAAAAGTTGTTTCTGGTTTTGTTCTGACTCTGGGTTTAGCCAAAGCATCAGGTCAGCAGCAAGCAAGGAAAAGTCTTGCATGAGGTATGGGTTGGGGAGAGAAGAGACAAGTTGCCAAAGAAGAAGACTGAAGGACCATGGCCTTTTGAAGGAGGAACATACGCTGCACTAATCCAGCCTTCACATGACTTGGGACTACAGTTGCAATGCCTGTACTTGTTGAGACTGACAGGAGTTACACTCCATCTGACACATGGGCTCCACAATGGTCACATCTTGCCATACCTGGATCTAGAACTCATTAGCAACTCCCAGAAGGGGCTGTTTTCCCTACAGTCAAAAAAACCAGGGGCCAATAAGGATACTGGACCAACAAGGCTTGAATATGCCCTACAATTCACTAATTTTCTTCCCAACAACAGGGTTACCTCAGAGATATATGCCTCAGCAATCAGACTTGCAAGTTAAGGTCATGTTTACCTTCTAGTGACCAATCACAAAACAAAGTATGTTAAAGGCAGGTTGTGAAGGAAATCACGTGCTGTAAAAAAAGAGATGTATTTCATCACTTAAGTGAGAACTTTTCAAAATATGCTAAAACACATAGTCTAGTTTGATCCTCAAGAAATATCATGATATCTACTGGTGAAATTGTAGTGAGCACTTTGAAATGAAGGGGTTTGAGGGAAATACATTTAATCTTGCCTGATTTTACAATGAAAACCACTTCATTGAGAGTTTGTAAATATTGTCAAAAACAAGGTTCCCCTGAACGATTGCTTGCTTCCTGAACAGAGAGGGTCCAGATGTAAGTGTACTCCTAATTATCTGAGCAGAGTCTGCGTGACTCAGCCAGGATGTAGCACAAACCCCTTTCCACAAGTCTCTTCTTGTAAGTAAGTTAAGAAAGAAAAATAAATATTTTACAATAAAACCACCTCAGGAATTTCACGTTGAGAGAGAGTTTGTAAATATTATTAATAAATACAAGCAAGTATCTTTACACTGAGTCAGATCTAGACTTGAAAAAGTTCTTTCTGGGCTACACCTCTCAGCAAAACATAAAGGTTCCCCTTGACAATTTTTGTCTAGTCGTGTTCGACTCTAGGGCGCAGTGCTCATCCCCGTTTCCAAGCCATAGAGCCAGCGTTTTGTCCGAAGACAATCTTCCGTGGTCACATGGCCAGTGCGACTTAGACACGGAACGCTGGTGGTCCCTATTTATCTACAGTACTTGCATTTGCATGCTTTCAAACCGCTAGGTTGGCGGGAGCTGGGACAAGCGACGGGCGCTCACTCCGTCGCGTGGATTCGATCTCATGACTGCTGATCTTCTGACCCTGCAGCACAGACTTCTGCGGTTTAGCCCGCAGCGCCACCACGTCAAATTCTGCAGTTGTTCTTCATTACTTGGAAATTACCGCCTTCCCATGTAATCAAGACAACAGAAGATCTCAGTGCAGTTCTCCATCTTCTGACATTATCAGGGATTTGATAGCTACCACAGTAAATGCTGGATTATATCGAAGAAATAAAAGGCAGGTGTGATGAAGGCCTTCTTTTGAATACTGTGGCAGCTTGTTACTTATAAACACAGAAAATCACAGAATTCTTTTGCTGTTTAACACCATATTTAGTGTTTCCTTCTTCATCAGTTGTTGACAACTGCAGGAACTGTGCATGAGCAAATATACACTAGAAATCCCCTGGAGTGGGTGGGGTTTGGATATGACAAATCTGTATCTAGCGTACATACATTATCTCTTCCTGAACTTATCTTTGTTCGGCGTTTTAGAAGAGCTTTTGACTTTGCACAGAAACTCAGCTGTCCAGTAACTGTTTATACTGTCACTCTGGAATCTTTCCCCATGTTAGGACAGAGCTGCTTGTTCTACCTTTTTTAAACTTTCTTTTCTGGCAATTCTTTGTCCTCTTTAAGCAGAGAAATAACAGAATTCCCTGCTAGGGTACATAGGAAGTGGCTTCATATTGGGTCAAACCTTTGGTCCATCAAGCCCCATATCGTCAACTATGACCAGTAGCATTTCTCCAGCATTTCAAGATGAATTCTTTCCTAGCCCTGCAAAAGAGCTCTGCTAGTCCTTGGTGATTTCCCATCCAAGTAGTGGAGTCTCGACCTACGGACTTAATCCGTATTGGAACGGTGTCCATAGATCGAAAATGCATTCCCCATAGGAATGCATTGAAAACCCATTAATCAGTTCCAGCCCTTTCTCCCCCACCGGGCAGCTTCTCCGCTGCTGAAAGCACCATCGGGCCAGCCCTTTCGGAGAAGCCGGGCAGCGGGGAAGAAAGGCAGGAGCCGATCCGGTCTTTCTCCCCCACTGCGAGGCTTCTCCCAAAGTGCTGCGCCCGATCCAAAATTTTCTCGCAGGTGCTGTACGTAGGTCGAAAAGTCCGTAAGTGGGGCCATTTGTAGGTCGAGACTCCATTCATCACAGCCAAGGGCCAACTCTACTTAGCTTCTGAAATTAGCTGAAATCAGGTGTGTTCAGGGAGGTATGGTGACACCACTTCTCAGTAGCAGTTGGCCTATGAAGGATATTATGACACTTCCCCACCTCAACCTCAAGCCACCTCAGCCCCCCTCAGTCTACTGCCACGTCCCTCCTATGTTTGAATGCTGTTCTGCCTGCCATGAATGTGTATTTACCTGTTGTTCCTGGTTCTATGTACCATTATCTGCCATGTTTTCCTTCCTTGCCAATCATAATAGACACCACCCACCATTGACCCTCCAAGAAGTGATTAAAACAGCAGCCCCTTTCCTGCTGGTTCTTTTCACCTTTGTCATGGTAGAACTCTCATCTGTATATGAGAGCTAGTGAGGGGGAGAATGTATGTGTGAAGAAAGGGGAGGGTAGGCTCTGGCTGCTGCCAGCTTTGACAGTGCCTTTGCTATCATGGTGCCCTGAAAAGGAGAGGTACTTCTTCCAACAGAATATTAACCACCTTGAAATATTCAAAGATATAGAGCTCATGGCGTACTACCCCAATCCACAAATTGTCTCTGTATTCAAATATCATAAAGATCTACTCCAGCACTTTGCAGGGGATTGGGCCTGAGGGCCTTATAGGCCCCTTTCAACGTCGTTCTTCTATGATTCTGTAATGCAGTAGCAATATATCCTGGGCAGAAAGAGAGTGAGACAGAGAGAAGTGTGTTGCAGTAGATGGAAGCTGTAGTTGGAATGTGACGTACAGAACTTAAACTTTGATCAGCCATGGAGACTGTTTAGCATGAACGGCTACTAACCTCCATTAAGTTTTCATCCTGATTAACCTTCCAGTGCAATGGTGAGAAGAAAAGAGCTACAAATCTGAAGCACTGCTATTAAAATGGATAATAGTATTTAATTAAATGGTTTGGCCCAGAGTGCACCTCTGTGTTTATGGTTTTTCTGCTTTGTATGACAGTTCTAATGCTTTGTCCTTAGTTGTTGTCAAATTCCATGTATGATGTAGGATTGAAATTCTGAATAAAGAAATTTAATTGCAACAATATACAATTTTTAAAAGCATTTTTCTTTAAACTAATGTTACAGATGAATATGTATTATACTGCCATTTTCAGTCATTGATAACATCCTTCCCTTCATAGTATTCTCCCCCCCCACACACACACTTTGAAATATTTCATGCATGGTTATAGCTAGAGAATAATTTTTGGTTGAAATGAAAATAAAAGTCCTTTCTATTTTGCATTGCATTAACAAAATTACAGTGGGAAGCTACTTTAGTTTGAAAAGTGAAAGTTAACCGATCAAGGACCAGCTTTTAAAAACTAAAATTGATAAGCATATGCTAAAATAATGTTACCTTATTATGGAGTAATAATATACAAATGTCTGTTGTGATTGGCTCTCCCAGGCGTGGTATGTTATATATTCATGTCATAAACATGTATCTTTTCGTAGTATGTTATGACTCTAGAGACTCAATACGTCTGTCAAATCCTTGTACAGACTGCCATGTTTAAAAACACACAAGTTTCACTGGAATTTTACTCAAGATGTACATATAGAGGTTGCCCTGGAATAACTGGAATAGTTAGCATGTTTTAACAGTCTTGTATTTATATATTAAAGTTTTCTCAGATCAGAATTCTGTCTATTTAAATGTAATGATAACATAGATCCACATCCTAAGGATGTATGCCAGGCATTTTTCAAATGGGTGAGAAAAAACTGTCAATCAAGAAGGACAGACTGAGAAGACTGTGGTCATCTACAGCTCCTAGTGGGAACCACCCCAAAGCATCATCCATGAGATACAGTCCATCCGGTACAAAGATGCTTTCTTCTCAGAGGCCTTGAGAGTGAGTTTTGTGTGTACTTACAGACAGCCCTCTGACCTCAGGCAACTTCTCATGACTGACAACCGAGCACACAACAAATGCAAACATAGCAGCCATGCAACAAATCTAGGTGCCAATTCTGTTCCCATTTCTGCTCTGGCCAAGACCATGTTACCCAGAATATCAGGAATTCATTTGTTTGCTCATGTTCCACTGTGATATATTGTATGCCATCTTCTGTCAGAATGTGATGCATTTCTGCATTCTATATAGGGCAAACAGCCTGGCCTGTGTACCAAAAGAATAAATGGTCACAAATCCCACATTGGAAGTGACAACAAACCAAAATGTGTGAGAGATTTCTTCCAAGAAACTCTGTCACTATTTTTAAAATATTTACTGTGCAACAAAGAAAGTTCAACTGGAGATTACAGAAAGAGGAAAGGCAGGATAACAAATGTATGGCCCCCTTGGTGTTAACTGGGTCTGAATTCCCATCCCCATCCTTCATCATAGATCCTGTTGGCTAAGGCTTATATGCCACCCAACAACAGTTGAATAGCCACATATTGTTGGAGGGGTGGCTTCCTGCTCCAGGTAAAACCGTTGCCAGGAACAAAACCTGCCATTTGGAACACTTTTGATCTGTACCCTTTGAGGTGCTCTTGTGGGTATTAATGAGAACATGTCCAACTTACATAGGATAGTCCCTGGATATCTGGAGATATCCAGACTTCTGCAGTCTGGATATCTCCAGAGGTTTTGACCTCCCATCAGCTGCAACCAACATGGCAAGTAGCTGGAAGTGATGTAATTTGTAGTCAAAACAAAAATAAGGCTCTTATTTTTGTTGGGGGTTATTTTTCACTTTCAAAAAAGGATTCAGGAGAGTCAGCTGTCACTGTTTTCCTTCTGCATGTGGTATGAGTCAATCCATCTCACTTTCAGTCTTCTCTCTCACATGTGCATGCGCACGTTAAACATGTGATATCAAGTCAATTCTGACTTATGGCGACCCTTTTCAGGGTTTTTCCAGATAGAAAGTACTCTGAAGCGGTTTGCTATTCCCTTCTTCTAGGAGCTTCCTGGGACTGTGCAGCTTGCCCAAGACCACACAGATTGGCTCTACACACAGGAGGCACAGTGGGAGATTGAAGTCCCAACCTCTGGCTCTGCAGCCAGAAATCTAATTCCCTGAGCTACAGCGGGCCCTCGACTTACGAAGGTCCCTACTTACAAAAATTTCAAGGTACGAAAAGCTCAGGTCGCAAAATTTTTGTTCGACTGCGGCTTTGATCTACGAACGGCAGGGGGGAAGGGCGGGAAATTCAAAGCTGCCCCCACTGCCCTCTGCCTCCCGTCCCCGTTGCCCTCTGCCTCCTGACCCCACGGAGGGGGTTTGGAAGCCTGGGAAGCCGAAAGCCAGCAGCGGGGGCGGGAGGCAGAGGGCAGTGGGGACAGAAGGCAGAGGGCAGCGGGGGCAGCTTTGAAAGCCCGAGATTTTTTTTCTTTGGCTGGAACAGATTAAATGGTTTTCAATGCATTCCTATGGGAAATGGACCCTCGACCTACAGACTTTTCGACCTGCAGCCACCTTTCCAATACGGATTAATTCCGTAAGTCGAGGGTCCACTGTATTCAGCCAACTGCACGCACATTTTACCTTCCATTTTTCTCAGCACTTCTAGGGAGTCTTGTCTTCTCGTGATAGGTCCAAAGTATGATAGCCTCAGTTTTAGCTTCTGATGGGAATTGAGAATTGATTTGATTTAGAAGCCACTTGTCTCTCTGGCAGTCCACAGTATCTGTAAATGAGTCAATTCTTCACATCCATAAATAGTAACTGGGAATAGCATAGCATGGATGATCTTGGCTTTCATTTCCAGGAGCCACATTATTATGCTTCAGGATCTTTTCTAATTCTTTCGGAGCTGCCTTTCCAAATCTAAGCCTTCTTTTGATTTATTGTATGAAGTCTTTATTTGTGTTGAAGATTGAACAAAGGTATGGAAAATCTTTAACAATTTTGATTTCATCATCGTCTATGTTAAAAGTTATGTATTTCTTCTGTAGTCATGATCCACAGCAGCCAGGGCTTCTCACTGGGGCGGGGTGTGTGTGTGTGGGTGCGGTGGAAATTGTTGTAAGATGAGGGCAAGATTGAGGAACAGAACTGCCTTACAGGAGCAAAAAAGAACTTCAAATTCTATGTCTTATGTCTGAGGGACTGGACTTGTCCATGGAAGCTCACATTAAAATGTAGCAGTTATTTTTAAGGTGCCACAACATTTTTGTCTTCTTTATTTTTAAATTTTGTTAAATTCAAATTATACATTTTACAAGAATTTTGAATGGGAAACCCCCTTCCCCAGGTGATCCTCCAAGACAAAGGAACCAACAGCACAATGAGAGGCATTGTGGAGGGAGATCAAAAGGTACTTGACTTAAGGAAAGGCAGTGATACCTGGGTCAATCATCCTACCTGAGGCAATCACTATCCCTGTATAACTATTAGAAGGATGTCCCATTGAAGGTTAAAACTCTCAGGGAGTATTCATTTTTATATTTAGGAAGTATTCAACATTCACTAGTTATCATTTCCAAGTTCTATTTCTGTCCTTTTCCCATGGAGACTCATTTAATGACCAGAGAGGCATTCCTGAATCTGCCCTGGCCCTCAGGCCATGATTTAACAATCTTTTTCTATCTGGGAGCTTCTTCCTCTTTGGAAGAGGTCCCTGGCCAGCCAGCGATTTCCACATAATACGTACACACATACAAGTCTTTGCAGGTATGCTGGGTAAATGCACCCAACTTGCCAATACTTTGCAACATGAACTGTGTTTCAATTCTAGCGTGCTCCTTTTTTGTATTTGGCATTTACTTGAATATATTTGGACCTGGTTATTTATTCAAGTGTACAGTGAAGGGTGTCCATAATGATCCTAGACTGTTAAGGTTATTATTATTTATTCATTGGTTTTGCAAAGAATAAAACATGTGAAGCATTGCATTTCAAAGAAATGCTGCAGAACTGGAAAAGAAGCAGAAAAAGGCAACCTAAATGATCAGGGGCTTAAGGCAATTCCCCATGGGAAAATGTTACAGGCTGGTATCTTATTCACATATTACTAACACTCTTCCCAGGGAGATCCCACAATCTCCACCTTGCTGTTGTATAAGCTGGAGTTTGGACCTGATGTCTTCAGTGAGGTTTACACCAGTGCAAGGAGGTACCGAATGCCTCCTTGCACAATCTCTGGGAAAGTCCCACTGCTCACGCAACTGCTGAAATCCAGTAGTAAGGCGTATCTAAAATAGGCCCATTGAATCAGTGGATCTTATAAAGGAGTTGATCCACAAAATCCCCACTGATTCAATGGATCTACTCTAGCTATGACTTACTAGTGGATTTCAGCCATTGTATCATCACATGTATGGAGCAGTATAACAGATTACTGGCTATAGTACATAGTATTTTCTTTAATTCAGTAAGAGGAGATGTGCTAGAGTGGTGGCTCTTGAATTTGGGGCCCAAGATGTTCTTGGACTACAATCTCCAGAAGCCATAGCAAGCACAGGTTATGATCACGGCTTCTGGGAGTGGTAATACAAAATATCTGGGGGGGTCATATTTAGAAACTACTTTGTTGAAGTCTTATACAGTAACCTGAACATGTGGAGAAAAAGAAGTTTCTGTCTCTCTTATTAAACACAGTATGATCCAAAGAAGTTGAATTGTGGAAGATTCAGAAGAGGTAAAAAGCAGTACTTGTTCACATAACACAGTTATTCTAGACTGCTGTTCCCAGAAGTCTTCACCACCAGCTGTGCTGGCCAGGATTTCTGGGAGCTGCAGTCCAAGAACACTTGGGTTACCCAAGGTTGGGAACCACTGACATAATACATAATCAAAGAATGAAATTTGACATCACAAGATGTAGTGACGAACGTTGTTTGTGCCTACCCAGAACCAAACAAAACTGCTATTTTGTCTTTCCAGAAAATGGCTGGAGTGGCACCTCCCATTAGTTGTGAAGAATCTACTCTTGCCACCTTACAACTCCTTAGATCAGAGCTTACACATTACTTTTTTCCCTTTTGGAGTAGGTGGGTGGGAGGTCACATATTTCCTATCTCAGTAGCTGTGCTGTCTGGGGGAATTCTGAGAGATACAGTCCAAAGAAACATTGTCCAGCTCTTTTCCAGATACTGGTACATAAAACAGTCTGGAAGGAATGGTTCGATCTTTCCTTGACCTCATCTCACCTTCCCATCTCATTTATACCTTGGAAGGTGAATGCTGGCATGAATTCATCGCTTCCTTGGGTATGTTCTGCCTCGGCAAAACCTTCTTCCCATTGGCTGAGGTGGGAAATGTTATCGAAGTCACCTTTTAAAAATTGCCTGACAAAAGGATCCTCCTCTGTTCCTCACTCCATCCTACTTGGCCTATGCAGGATGTCATTCCTGATGTCATCAAGAAGACACTGACAGAGGTTTAGTTGCTGTTCTCCCTTAAGTCTTAGACTAGCACTAGGCTCTGGCTCAGACAGACTACCTCAGGCAGCCTAGCAGACCAGGATCTGCTCTGACGTTTTTGACATGAACACACACTGCTTTTCTTCCAACAGTAAATATTTAATCTAATAAAGGTTAAATCTTTACTCTTATTATTGTGGCCCAATCTGGTTTCCTATTTGCATCAAGTGTTAAGCTAATCCTCCACATCTGGACTATTTTTGAGTTATTGGTTAATTTTCAGAGCAGGAAGGTAGATAGGTGGGAGCTATTGCCAGCAGAAGGTTCAACAGCAGGAAGGGGGCTGTCTGTGTTTATATGTCTGCCTGCCTGCCTGTCCATCCATTATTCTGTTCACCTATCCACCCATTTATCTGAGATAGATGAATGCATGCTGTACGCCCACTGTCCTGTTGGACATTTGTGCATGCTCCCCATGATAGTCACAGACACCAAATGATATGGTTTTAAAGGGAGGTGAAACAAATTCACTCAGAATAAAGCTGCCTGCCTTGATGCCTCCAGGACTTGAGGCAAAATACCTGGCTTTATCAGCTGCTGTGAAGCAAGAAGACAGATGTGTTGTCCTTGTGCCCTGTTGGTGGCCTCTTTCTCAAAAGTTTATAGTTGAGATATGAATGCTTGACTAGATAACAATACAGCTCATTCATCTTCAGTCATTCCGCACCCCTAGGATCCAAAGTAGTTACAAATGTTGAGGTGCAGAAACATATCTTGAGAGTCCTCATAGCTATGCTCTGAGGAAAGTAAAAAATGGAGGTTGCTGTGTTCATCCATGTAGCGGAACCCAAGAGATGACGTCATTCCTGCCTGTCAATCAGAGGATAGGGCAGGAGGGGTGGAGTCAGAATGACAGTTAGAGAGTGGGAAGAGACAGTTAAGAGAGTTGGAATGAGATAGGGATAGAGAGAAGTAGGGACAAGAAGATGTGGAGAGAGTGCTAGGGTTTAGGAATAGATAAGAAGGGGTTAAGAAAGGAAATTGAAAGATTGAAACATGTGGAACAAGCAGGAATGAATCTATAAACATAATATGAGAAACACCAGTGATTGAATACATGAAACAATTATATATTTAATTCTCCTTATGATTTTGTTCATTAATAAAAGAATATTTGATCAAATCCTTTGATTCCTAAATTATATGATCAGCTCCTATGTGTGTGGGATTTGAATTGGTATTAAGAGAATACCTGGTGGCAGCAAAAAGGATGTATTTACCTTTGTAGAGCCCACAGATATAAAGGGCACAAGGGGGATGACCACAATCCATATCAGCAAATCATTTCTACTAGTCCTCATCTCTAGAAAGAGAAGGGAATATTTTGAAAAAAATTAACAGGTCTGAATTGCCCTTTCAGAACCAAGCCAACCCACACAAATAATTCATAACAATACATAGTTGATCAGCAACTCCCCATCCGGCTGTTCTTGTGATAATCCTACCTCAGCTTGGAGGAGACAGGTGTCCATTCTGAGCAAAACCACCATAGCTATCGATATAAACAGTACTTTGCACTCTTCAGAACTATATTCCTGATAGTCACATTAAAAAGTATGCATGCTTGCAGCAAGAACAATGGTTGTGCATCAGGACATCAATTTCCACTTTTCTAGGATGCTGTAACAAAGCCTGCTTGAACATTTTGACCAGCCACAGTGGCCAGAAATGCAAAAAATAGAATAGAATAAAATAAATGAATGTGTGTGCCTCTGACAACATTCCCCTTCTAAGTTTCTGAAAAGCTGTCATCTACACAGAGCCCAAGGCAACCCAATAGGGAAGAATCTTTCGCTGGAATCTCTTTGACTTATAAGCCTTATATGTACGAGAGCCTGAGGCAGGTTGGGAGGTGGCAGACATTGCAAAACTTCTGTTTGGCTCCCTATCCATGGTGCATCGCTTAGTTGTTGGGGCGTTTGCCAACATTTGTGTGCTTAAGGAGGTCATTACTCATATGGTGAATTTTGCTTTGACTGTGGTCCCATCTGGCTGCAAATTGATTCATTTTCCTCTGAGCCAACTAGCTCTGGGTGGTAACTGCCTCTGGTATCTCTAATTAAATTACCAATTAAGGAAGCAAGAGACTCCTTTCTTTTCTGGTACAGAACTGTGACACACCCAGTGCTTGTGGGTAAGGAGGAAACATCTGGATTACTCAAATACTTCCAGGAATCTTGGGGAAGAATCAGGAAGTCATGTGGGACTCATCAGCCCATTAATTCAATTAGCTAACAAATTTTTAAATTTCAGTTTATATACTCCCATCTCAAAGACCTTGGACAGCTTACATAGCCTGTATTTTTATACACACTATCTCTCCTGAGATCAGTGGATGATTCTAAATATACATGAGTGGGATCTGGCTGACAGACAGTTACATTTTTGTTTTGTTTCCTAAAAATGGTACAGGGCAAAAACAAAGTAAGATAAACATGTGGTTTGTGTCCACCAGCTGCCTTAGGAGGGCCACCAACAAGTGGCTGACTCTTCTCTTGTCATTCTTGTTTAGAGGAAGCAGCTCCATGGCTGCTGACCATTCCAGCTAAGGTATTTTGAATAATCAAAATAAATAATTTCCTCAAAAATGATGATTCCTTTGCATGTGAAATTTGGCTTTGCTTCATCGACAGCTACAGCTCAACAGTTCTGGTAAAACCTGATTCTGGTAAGTCTTAACATGACTGAATTGACACAACTCTATCAATGCTCATCTAAACATATCCCTGTATTAAGTATTTAGGTTTTGTTGCTTCTTGCTGGTGATGATTCAAGGGGAGCTGCTTCCTGCTTAAAAGGGCTAGAAAAAGAGAGGGAAAACTGACAAAACCTGACCCCTAGAAGGTCTGGAGAAAGCTCCTCCTGCTCACCAAAGCCCCTCCCACTAGAAAGGCAGAGAAAATAGGGAGGAAATTCCTGTGTAATATTTGATCTTTAGTTGCTAGTACAAGATAACTGGGTTACTTTTAGGAAATTTGCTATTTGAGATTTAAGAGGTACAGTATTCTGGAAACCAGCCAGAATGTCAGAGCATCACTCTCTCACTGTGTACTAGCCTCTCATTGCCCCCTGCTCCCCTTTAACTTGCCAGCATTTTTCCTTCTGGTAGCAGGTATGAATTCTAAATATTAAGTGCGGAATGATATGCAAATATGCAAACACAGAGCATGGTGTAATTGTCTTAGTGAATATTTGATTATCCTTAGAGCAGCACAGAGATTGCTTAGTGAGTGTGAATAAGTGTGGCTAAAATAAAGTATGAGTCAACATGCAATGCTATTCGGTTGTGTGGAAAGATCAGCCTGAGTCACCTTGTCCTAGCTACCCATGAGGAAAGTGCTGTTTTCCATTTACTCAGACCTGCTCATTCCTCAGCAGGAGTACTATGCTCAGCTTGATGCTCCTTCTTTCAGAAAGACAAAGAGAGATCATATACTGTTCTTTGTGTGATCAAAGGCATCTAAAGGTGGGCCAGAGGATGGCTTTTGTTGTGCAGTCATAGTATAGTTTGTGTTAATTTGTTAAGGATTGTGCTTTTGTTGCCTCTATATCTCATGTCTACTGTGATACAGCTTCAATTACGTTTCATTTCCATAAACTCAGAGAAATCTGGCATGTTTGTATGTGAGCTCCCAGAATCCCTCAGCAAACATGGCAGCCATGTTGATCAGGGGAATTCTGGGAGCTGTCATCCCAGCAAAGTAAATTTTCCAAGCTCCTTTTGCCTTTTGAAACAGAGTGCACAACATGGGAGTCATCTTGGGTTAGGGAGGCCATGCATGTGCATACAGAAAATCCCTCACTCAGGGGTGGAGGCCTTAGATACAATCTGTGTCCTATCGTGCTGCCCCTTCATACCTCCCCAGAAAGATCAGGACCACACCCACCAGAAAGACCACTGTTAACGACCCTTGACTGAGAAGGACTGCAGAAGTGGGATTTTCACACACACACACCCCTTTGTCCATCTAAAGAGCCTATTCAGATCAGGAGGAAGTGAAACTAATGAGGAAGATATATCAGGGGTCTCCTACCAATTCTCCCCAGACTGACAAGTTTCAGCCTAACAAGAAAGTCCAGTTGCCATGACTCATCTTCCAGATAGCATGGGAGAGAGAGCCCATAGACCTTTTACACAAAGTCTGCTCCCAGGTCACTGCCTACCTACTGCTTCAAGCTCTCTTTGTTTCAGGAACCTAATTGTGGGGAAGGGGAGGAGCTTTTACAGTTGTTAGCTAGGTAAGCATCTGAAATCCTTGGGCATCTACAAATCATTCAGGCATCTTCCAGCAGATCTGCCTTATGCCCATCTCGGTCTTATAAATAATTCACAGCAACAGAAAGTCCTTTCTATGACACACCAAACAGCTTAGTGGGTTTGGTTTTATCCTATTATAATTTGAAAAATTTATCCAGAGCCTGTGCACTACTGTACAATGCCACCTGCACATGCATGTGCGCGTGTATGCTCACATGTGCACACACAAACATGAGCACAATCAAGAGAAAGCTTTTAAAGGCCAGCAACTGTATCTGTTAGGAAAGCTTCTAAAGAACAAGGCAGGCAATGACCAGCAAGGGTCATTTTGAAGACTAATGGACTGACTGAGACTTTTTAAAAGATCAAAGTCCAGATGCATGAAATATTACCTATAGTGGGGAGATATTAATTAGTAGAGAAAGAGGAGGAGAGACCCTGCTGGTCTGAGGAAGCATATTAGACAAAAATCAAAACTAAAACAAAGCAGCAGCAGCAGCAGCAACAAGAGACAAAAATGTTGTGGCACCTTAAAGACTCACTGCTATATTTTAATGTGAACTTTTGTGGGTCAAGTCCAGTTCCTTGGACATAAGAGTGAGACTATATGTCATAGATATGCATGACCGCATGACTAGGAAGGGATATAGATAATGGATGAACCATTGTCACATTGTCAAAACAAAGTTTTTGTCTCTCTCTCTCTCTCTCTCTCTCTCTGTGTGTGTGTGTGTGTTTGAGGCAAAAGGAATCAGGGATATAAGGCAATTAAATGCAAAATGCACAGCCTGTGAGACTGCTATTAGAAGCTTAAGATAACTGAAGTTACCCTTCCTAAAAGCAGAATATTGGTGATAAGCACCAAGATTCCTTATGTTAATTATCACCGGTGGCAGAACAGGAAGCTGCTGTATATCCTGCAACAACTCCTCCAGCTAACAATCAATAAATTTTTCAGGATGGATTTTCCAGACCCACATCTCTTTCCTCACTATCTGGGATCCTTCATGTTGCTTGGGTTTGCAATCCACCAGGTCATGCAACTGTGCTATTGTTTACATGCTTGCTTATCTCCTGATGAAACATGTGAATCAAGAGCTCTAATTAGAGATGAGGGTATTCGTATACAAATACAAATATCCCTGCACACGTGGCGTAAATGAGGGTCCACTCACTGACCTGCCGTGGATGTGGATGCCACGATTATACAAATGACTCCAAAGGGCATGATCCGCTTGCCACTCTTTGACCTTGCAGCAAGGCTTGTCCTCCTGCCTCCTGCCAGGAGTGGCGAGCGGATTGTGCACTGCGGAGCCATTCGTAGAATTGCACAGTCTGCATCCACGGTGGATTGATGAGTGGACCGTCCAGCCCCATGGGGCTGGACCCACATTAATGCCACCTGCACAGGGATATTCATATCCCATCTCTACTCCTAATTTAACTTTTCTTTTTCTTGCAGTTTCTGTCTCATCCTTTTGTATGGGTAAACAACTCAGAAGATAAAATCAGCTAAGATCTGGAGGAGGGCTAAATCCCAGAAGAGAGTAAAGGAGTAGCAAATTCAGAGGAAAGATGAAAGGAGTGAGAAGTTCTGAATATATAAACCTATCAGTAAAGATTGAAACTTTTCAGTCTGATTAATTGAAATATATAGAGGCAGATTTGGACAGAAAATCCTAAGTGACATCTTCTAAGAACCAGACTATACTTCTGTCAGTGACCTGTATTTGCACTTTCTTTGAAGTGCATGAAATCGCCCATCTTTCCTTGACTGGGGTTTTTGCACATGTGCTTTAAAAAGCCTTCTGTGTTCTCGTTTGAAAGCATCATACCACTACTTTGCATATTGCACTCACATGGATCTCTTAGGTGAAGCTATGCGAGAGAGGGTAGGCGTTGCTGGCTGGCATTAAACATCACTAGTCAGTGTGGCTTCTCTTCCCCCAACACAGTGAATGCACAGCCCTCAGAAGAGTCAGAAACAAAGGAGGAGGTATCACATGTTTGTGTATCCTTGAGAAAGGAGCTGAAATTAACTGTTCAGCCTTGTCATGAGACCCATGTGCTCAGGTGTCCAGCTAGACAAAAGCAAGAAAATAACGCTAGGAAAGCACTTTGCTTCCCACCCACCCCTTCACATGATAAGTATGTGTGAGGCAAGATTAGAAGAGAGTGGAAAGGAAGATGGCCATTGATTTCCTGGAAAAACTGTATGAGAATTGTAACTTTTTGCCCCTGCCTGTGCACCTGCCCTCTAGCATTCAGTGACATTACATGGCCCTATGAGAACCAGCAAAGACTCTTTTCATAACAATGGAAGATGAAGGAGGTGTGGGAATTGTGGGAATTGCATGGAGGTTTAGGTTTTGCTCTGCCTTTTGCTGGTTTGAGGACTTTTACTCCATCATTTAGCCCGGGAGGGGGCTGTCATCAAAATAGGGAATTAGAGGCAAAGTGGTATCAGAGGGGGCTACAAAGATGGGAGAATTTAACTCTGAACTGAGGGGTGGAATACTATATAGAGTGGGGAAATTGGAAAGGGGGGAGGAAGCCCAAATGGTGTTACCGGGTAAGCTCAGAAGATTGGTATTAAGGCTAGCTCATGACCTACCTCTAGCGGGGCATCTGGCTGTACAGAAAACACTAGCCCGAGTGAAACAAAGGTTCTTTTGGTCAAACATGTCTAAAGAGGTGGAGGAATATTGCCGCTCTTGTACAGAATGCCAATTCATGCAGGTGAAGCCACCCCCTGGAGGACTGTTGGTCTTGACGCCACTTGTAGATAGTCCTTTTGACAGGATAGCACTAGATATTGTGGGGCCCTTTGATTAAGCCAGCAGGGCAACATTTATACTGTACATATTAGTAATAATTGATTATGCTACCCGTTACCCAAAGGCAATACCTCTACACACGACCACAGTTAAGGTCCTAGTAAAAGAATTACTGACAGTGTTTTCAAGGATAGGATTTCCAAAAGAGGTGTTGACCGATCAAGGATCTAATTTTATGAGCCTAACCTTTAAGCAGATGTGGGACTTACTGGGAGTTAAACCATTAAAAATATCCATTTATCATCCCCAAGCAAATGGCTTGGTGGAAAGGTTCAATAGAACCTTAAAGGGGATGCTAAGAAAACTAGTACAAGACAAACCCCCACATTGGCACGCCCTGCTAGCACCTTTGATGTTTGCAGTGAGGGAAGCACCACAGGCCTCCACCGGTTTCTCCCCTTTTGAGCTCCCATATGGGAGAAACCCACGAGGCACTCTAGATTTGGTTAGGGAAAGATGGGAAGAAGATCACTCTTGACCCTTACTACAGCAGATCATGGAGATGAGAGACCATCTCCATATGGCTTGGGACTTAGCTAGAGAATCGCAAGGGAAGGCACAAGAGGCACAGAAGGTGAGGTGTGACAAAAAGGTGAAACCCAGACAGTTTGAACCAGGACAGAAGGTGTTAGTATTACTCCCAACCAAATCAGTTAAGTTGCTTGCAAGATGGCAAGGGTTAGTGACGTAGATTATGAGATACAGATGCCCGACAAGAAGAGGCCATTACAGGTGTTACATATGAACTTAAGCTATGAGTAGACTGAGAAGCCCTATTTGGCGACTGCGTCAACGAGGAATTAGGACCCAAAATAGGAGATCGAAGCCCCAGGGAAATGAACCATTTAACCATTGATGACAGGGTTGAGCCCCAGTAGATCCAACAAGTCAGGCGGTTGGAAGGGGAGTTCCATTTCCCCCCCCCCAAGATTCCAGGACACACTCATCTTGTGGAACATCAAATAGAGACACAGCCAGGAATGGTAGTGAGGTTGACAGGCCACACCTGGACCCAACAGTTGACCTCAGTGATAGAGCAAGAGGTATGAAAAATGTTGCACATGGGAGTGATAGAACCAGCTAATGGACCCTGGTGCAGTTATCCAGTGGTAGTCCCCAAACTTGACCGTAGTGTGAGGTTTTACATTGAGTATCGCAAAGTGAATGCAGTGTCTAAAATTTTATGCTTACCCCATGCCTAAAGTGGGCGACTTATTGGACAAGCTGGGAGGAGCGAGATACCTCTTCTCAATAGATCTAACCAAGGGTTATTGGCAAATGCTCCTGTGAGATCAGGATAAAGAAAAAACAGCTTTTTCAATGCCCCAGGGTCTTTTCCAATTCACAACGATGCTCTTTGGGCTTCATGGGTTGGTGGGCACCCTCCAATATTGGATGGACAAAGTGCTGGTGCCAGTACAAGACTGCCGCTGCCTACATAGATGATATAATTGTGTATAGTGAGACATGGGAAGAAAATGTAGAATACTTGAGTTCTAAAAGAGCTGAGGAAAGCAGACCTTACACTGAATCCAAGTAAGTGTAAAACAGCTAGACCTAAAGTTGGCTACTTAGGTTTTTTGGTGGGCAGTGAGGAGATTCAACCTCAAGAAGACAAAGTAAACAAGATTACCCAATGGTACCATCCCACAACCAAGAAAGAAGTGCAGTAGTTTCTAGGATTTGCTGGGTATTACCGACAATTTGTACCAGGTTTTGCTACCATAGCAGCCTCATTAACTGACCTCACAAGGAAAAGAGCTGCTAAAAGGGTACAGTGGGGCAAACCTCAAGAAGAGGCTTTCCAACTGTTGAAATCCATCCTGTGTGAGTTACCTATAAGGTTCACTCCAGATTTTGCTCAACCTTTCTTGCTGTTCACCAATGCTTTGGATAGGGTCTTGGGTGCAATACTGGTTCAAAGAAGAGAGGGAGTAGAATACCCTGTCCTGTATCTGAGCAGGAGGTTGACACCAAGGAAGCAGAAGCACACAGTCATTGAGAAAGAAGTATTAGCTATCCAGTGGGCTACACATGCTTTGAGGTACGTATTATCTGTTAGGAGCACCTTTTACCCTGATAACCAATGATGTTCCTTTGCAGTCGTTGACCCAGATGAAAGATACCAACCCCAGGTTGACCCAATAGTACTTTGGTTTACAGCCTTATGCCTTCACAGTCCAATACAGGAAAGGAAGGGAACATGCTAATGTACACTATTTTTCCTGGCAGGGGCCTTGGGCAAAGAGCAGTGAGGAACGGATGGCTGTCTTGGATGTGGTGTGTGTGCACCAGGAAATGAGGTGGCATCGCCTCTCCCCAGAGCACTGTCCATTCCCACAAAGGAGTATGAGAGTGAAGTGAATTATGGACTGGTGGTTCTTCAGAGAAAACCTCAAAGGATTCCCTCAAGGGGGTGGAAGAGGATGAACTGTCCCAGAGTCTGAGAGAGATGGGGGAGGAAAAGCAGCTGTTAAAAAAGGTGAGAAGGGAAAAGAGAGAGAAGGAGGAGATAGAAGCAGGAGAGGGAGAGGAAATAAGGAGGGGAGAAATCTTACCACCGGGTTGAGTGTGGATCTGGCTAGAAGATCCTTGGGCCCATAGGTGGGAGAGGTTAAAGGTGCCCAGGGAAGAAGCCAACCATAGAAGAAGAGCGGTGGTTCCCCCTAAACTGTCATACTGGTGAGAAGCCGAGGCGAGAGAGTGGAGGAAGAGATCAAGAGAGGAGAAAGAGAAGGTGGAACAAGAGAGAAGGGAAAGGAGCGAATGGTGAGTGTGGGAGATGAAGAAGAGGTCAGATCAGAGAGAACCTGGGAGATACTGGAACCCGGGAAGCCGCCCAAGTGGGAGGATGTCCTGGGAGAGGCATCCATGCCCCTGTTGTCTATACAAACAGAAGGTACACTAAAAGAGTGGTCACCAGCTGCTTTGGATGACTAGAAACCCCTTCCCACCCTGTTCGAGAGAAGAGAGAAAGACTATGTTCAGGGTGACAACAAATGTTTATTCAATAATTCCAAAATAAATGTTCAATCGTCACAACTGCAAATGGTGTCTGTGTCTGATGAAGTTAAAACCGAACCCTCACACCATGAAAGCCCTGTTATGGTCACTGTAAACCAGTAATGATTTGACAACACATAATAAACCAGGAGATAAGGATAAGCTTATCTGAAGTAGTGGATTTGTCCATGAATGCTTGCCTTAAAATATAGCAGTCTTTAAGGTGCCACAGTGTTTTGTGCCTTCTTTATTTTTAATTTTTCTTTTATGCCTGATTTGCAAATATGTTTGCTCAGTCTGCCCACATGACATATCTGGATGTTGGCATATAATTTGTAGAGTATGTTTTAACACCAAGGATGGGTAATGTGTTTACCCAGATCTATGGTATATAATCACATTTAAATATTGCATAACATCCTAGTCATTTTACCTCAGAAAGGATGCTGTAGAGCTGCAGAAATACAGAAAAGTGTATACTAAATTATGAAAAGGCCAGAGCAACTCATCTGTGAGGAAAGGGGTTGGGGCTTTCTTAGCTTAGCCGACAGGGAAGATCTCCTTTCTTACATTATTTTACAGTTTTTGTTTTTAATGTATTTGTATTCACATACTTGATTTCTGTATTTTGTTTATTCTTAGTTCACCATTTCTTCCATTAAAACATTATAAGGATAGCAGCTATAGACTACAGCCTTGAAATATGTGTGAATGGTGGATGGGTATCTCATGCAAAGCTAATGTAGCACTACTTATAGCAAAAGGGCACCTTGAGTGTACCACTCTCATGCCAAAGGCATCGCAAGAAGCTTCCTTCCCAATGGAAGTTGCATGCTACCTCACCATACCCAAAAGGTGCTCTGCCTCCTGTTCAGAGCACAGGCCACTGGTGCCCCCAAATCCAGAAGTACTTCCAGGTCCTTGACAACCAATGGCCCCAGTAAAATTAGAAGCAGAATTTCATGCAAAATGTTGTTGAACAGATTGAACTGAGGCCCAGAGCAGTCTCTGTTTGAACTTGCCAAGATGGGGAAGCTATGTGTGATTGGGTTCTTGTTCTAAGTTTAGCAGTTCCTCTTCTTCGATGCAATTAAGCACAGGAGACATAACATCGTTAGCAGAACGCTTACTATCATCAGGAGGGAAAGGGTGCACAAGAACTTCTGTAGGTCCAACAAAACCGTTTAACATGGGCAAACCAGGCCATAGCGTAGGCAGTCCCATCTGGTTTGTTCTCCCCCTTAACACGGTGACATCCCAAATCACTCCCGATTGTTCAGTTTCCTCAGTGGGGTGCTCCTTGCTGCACATATGGTCCCACAGCATGGGTGATGTGCCCACTCTCCTTCGCAGGGTGTATCCCCGGGGGGGGGGGAGGAATAGGCTCCAGCCACGCTACCTTCCTCCAGGGACCTTTCCCTCTCAGGTAAACATAGACCATGCATTCTAGCGGGTCCATCTCCCCTAAGTGCACTTCAAAACCTGTTGCTCCACGTCCGCGCGTGGGTCCGCCTCCTCTATCACTATCTCTTTTTCCTCTCTCTTTGGGAATGAGAGTACATAAGGTTTTTCTCCCTTATCTTGTCGCTCACCCCCTTTCCCACTTTCCTCCTCCCTTGCGTCTATCCACTCCTCTGAACCCCGACTCCTCTTCTTTCCTGCCTTTTCCTCCCACTCTGTCATCATTAGAAAACCTTCCACTATTGGCTGCTCTCTTCCCACCTTCTCCCTAGCCTGGCCTTCTTCTAGAAACATCTCTCGCATTCCCAGGGGTAAATTAAGTAACATGGTGTCGCCTCCTTCCACCTGAGATGATTGAGGGGATGGCTCACTTTCAGGAACGGCCACTTTACTCGGTTCCTGTTCACACTGTGGCCTTCCAGCTCTTCTTAGCTTCCAACTACTTTAAGGTTATGCATGTGAAAAGAGCTGATGGGAGTAGAAATTCAACATTTGAGGCACTACAGATACATTGTCCTTGGTTTTCCAGGGTGGGCCTATCAACCCTGATGTTGGGAAAGTGTGAAGGCAAGAGGAGAAGGGGACGACAGAGGATGAGATGGTTGGACAGTGTCATCGAAGCGACCAACATGAATTTGGCCCAGCTCCGGGAGGCAGTGGAAGACAGGAGGGCCTGGCGTGCTCTGGTCCATAGGGTCACGAAGAGTCAGACACGACTTAACAACTAAACAACAAACAACAACAAATCAAGCAAATCATTGTACAAGTATGGAAGTAGCCTGGTAGAAAAGCTGAAGATACTCTTGCATCTTATGAGAGGTAGCTCTGCACTCTGCTCCTCAATACTGCAATGCTGCTCTCACAGGAAGCAACAGTATTGCAGTCACTTTCATGTTTTTTTTTTTCTACTTGCCCTGCACAAAGATTCTATGAAGGCTTCAACTGTGTTCCTCCTAGACACTTTATATTGCAGGGCTTGCAACAACGTCAGTACTGTGAGGATTAGTCTGACAATCACCATTATGCCTGGCTCATTTACTGAACAAATCCTAAGGCAGCCTGTTGGGATAGTAAATGTAGCTGTAGCTCTTATTCTTGAAGGAAGGTTGATCCGGCTGGCTCAAGCCTGATTCTTGTGAATGAAACCTCCGGATCCTTTCAGTCCTGATTTTGGCCCCGTTTTGGAACTGAAGCAGACTTGTAGATCAGTGGTCCCCAACCATAGGCCTCCAGATGTTCTTGGACTTTAACTACCAGAAATCCTGGCCAGCAGAGGTGGTGGTGAAGGCTTCTGGGAGCTGTAGTCCAAGAACATTTGGAGGCCCAAGGTTGGGGTTCACTGTTGTAGATGACCTGAACCAGGAGATGGATAAAGGGACTGCACATTTGTGGGCTGTACTGGACCTCTCAGTGTCATTTGATATTCTTAACCACAGTAGCCCCTTTGGGCTGATATGGAACTTGGACACAATGTTTTTTTTCATGGTTCCAATTGTAACTCTTAGGAAATGCCCATAAAGATATGCTGGGGGACTTCTCTTTGAAACCTTGGCCTTTGGTGTGACCGGTTCCTTGAGGATTTCTTTTGTCTCACATCCACATGAGGCTGCAACACTTCAATACCTGTTCACTGAGAATTTGATGTGGTGGGTCTTATTCATATAGAGAGCCAAGGTAGTGTAGTGGGTACAGTGTCAGAGAAAGACTCAAGAGACCAGGGTTCAAATCTTTCCTCAGCTGTGGAAACTAACTGTGGGGTGGTGCTAGCAAAACTACTAATCAAATATCTCACATACTTTGGAAATACTGCAAATTGCAGTACATTGCACATTAATACAGTATGTCAATGATATCCAGCACTCTCTCTCCTTTTCAGCTGATACAAAACAAATTGAGACTCAGACCAGACAAAGTAATGATATTGTTGATCACTGTTTATCGACCTCATGAGGGTTTGAGGGATACTACCTGTTCTGAATGGGGCAGCACTCCCTCTGGAAGATCAGCTGTGGTGGGGATTGGGAGGAATCTTGGAACCACTGCTACTTCTGAAAGATCTGGTGACTGTAGTGGCCACCGGCCAGAACAGGAGTGCCTTTGCCCAGTTTTGTCTGTCACGCTAGCTGCATCCTTTTTTGGAGGAAGAAGACCTATCCACAGTGATTCATGCTTTAATCACCTCCCATTTAGATTATTGTAATGTTCTCTGAGTGGGACTGTCCTTGAAGATGTCTGGAAAGTACAACTGGTAAAAAAAATATGGTAGTGAGACTTTCGTCAGAAGTGTGCATTGCAGACCATTATGCTTCTAGTATATTTCTGGGCACAATTCAAGGTGCCGTCTTCAATCCACCCAAAGGGTTTAGACCACAGTTTCATAGCCATTGTTGGAGGACTTCTTCTACATTCCACCACCAGAGTTTATAACAGTTTCCTTTTGGGTCTAAAATGCCCAGACTGTCCCCAGCCGCAGCCAGCAGAGTCAGTACAACATTGGGGAGTTATAGCCCAAAAAAGTATGTTATCCAAGCCATCATACTTGTTACTACTACTGCTATTGCTACACATTTATACTGCTCTTCTAGGATGTCCAATGGGCTATTCTGCATAAAAGAGTGTAGTGGAGTCAGGACTTGCCAGTTAAGATCTGAGTACTGATACTTTTTGATCAGCATGGATGTAAATTGTTTTTACTATATCGGTGTATTTCTTGTTGTAAGCCGCCTAGAGTGGTCTTAACTGACTAGATAGGTGGGATATAATAAAATAAATAAATAAATACATAAATAAATGGCATCATCTCCCACCATCACCACAGCTTTCTTCTTCTCTGCAATTCTAAAATTAGCTGAGGTGTAGAGGGGACAGAGGTTTTTTTTTCCCCAGCCAAAAAGATAATGCTTGAAGTTATCCTGGTTGTAATGCAAAGTGTCCTGGGATGGTGGTGGCTTTCTCTTCTTCATTTCAGACCCATTGGCTTTACAAAAGACCTGATCCTGGTGGAGATTAAAACTGCTAAAACTGATGTCTTAGTGTGGATCAACACAGTTGCTTGGATATCTAGATGCCCCTTGGTAGTGTTGCTATGTGGATTGTCATAATAAATGCCATCCTTCAAATTTTACCACCATACCATGAATCACCTACATTATTCTATTGTAATCTTTTCAATTGTCTTGTTAAAAAGGGGCAGCATCTTCTTAATAAGAGGAGTACAGAGGGAGATGCACAGAGAATAATAGTTTGTGTATGACCTAGGTTATTCATGTTAGAGGTATGATTTGAACCAAGGACTTTGTGATTGCTGTTCTGCCTCTTATCAAAGATGTCACAATCACTGCACAAAATTATTGGTGAAGAATGAAAAATAGAAGATTTCCATATTTAAAACAGTTGTTTATGTGGGTTTAGGCTGCCTTTAGAGATGCGGGAATGCAAACATGCATTAGTGTCTCTTGCAAAAATGCTGTAAGGCAAACACTGGAATCAATGTACCCTAGCTGTGCTGGGGGAAATCGTACAATTTGCAGTGCATAACTTTTCCATTAGATGTCCCTAGTCTCCTGGAGCTGGGGAAGGAAAGCAGCAACCATGACAGCTGGTGGAGACTGGCTAAAGATAGAACTGGAAAATAGTCATTATCCTTTCTTAGGACAAAGTTCCAAACTGGTTGGAAATTCAAATAGGAGGAATGATTCAGAAGTTAAGTAGCTGGAGCATCAGAAAGCGTTATTGTAGTGCAAAAATCCTTGACTAGACTATGATCAGTAAAGTAAGAGTTAGGAAATGATACTTTTTGGAGTGCAGCTTCCAGAACCCCCAGCCACCATGGCCACTGGAATTCTAGGAGCTGCAGTCAAAACCACAACATTTCCAAACTGTGCACAAAAATCTGTGGGATTTTTGTTGCTAGACTGTGTGTTTCTTTTGTTTGTTGCATTTTGATAAAAGGTCCTTTTCAAAAATCAACTTTAATCATCCAGGAAACAGAAAGGTATTTTTTTTCTTGTTTTGTTTTGAAATGTGGAAGCACAAAAAATATTCAGTCAGCATTTTCAGCTTATTTTACCAAAGGACTTCCCCTCCCTCAAAAAACTAACCAAATCCTTGACCAGAATGGCTGATTTGAAGCATCCTGTTGCACACTTCCTATACTGCAGTTCACTCTGCCAATCTATACATCCAAGGTCTTTTATTCCAGGATGTGCTAGTGTCCCTGTCTATACAGAGGATGAAAACAGTAACATTTGCTCATTATGCCCCACACCCTTCCCCATCCTCCACCATCACTGCCAAATTCTCCACCATATTTCCCTCCATTTTCCTCATCTTTCCCACCAAATTTACTCTCTCTCCCCACTCCTCCTCTCACCCCTGTCCTGCACTGGGGCCAAAAACTCTCCAACGTACAGTTTTGAAAACAGTCAGTACTTTTTGTTGCATCTCTCTGTTCAAGGCAAGTCCTTTTTCTTTGCTTCAAGATTTTACAACAAGGCTAGTGCTAACATGATTCATTCACTGCCATCTACCATGTTAACGCTAAACGTATTGGTCCTTTAGAGCAAATTCACCAGTTTGCATCAAAAGCCGAACCCTGTCACTTTCACTCCATTCTACCATTAGGAAGATTTGTTTCCGTATTTCCACTTTAAAAAGAGATGCAAGATTGTTTTGGCAGCTTTAGGGGATGAGGAATCCGATGTGTGGTGCTCTAGAATAACAGAAGCAGCACTAGATCAGCAAGAGGAAGAATTCTGTACTGAGCCACTTTCTTCCTTGCTGTTTTGCACTAACTTCATTGTAGAGTTTATTGAAAATTAATTTGACTTATGGCAACTCTTTCCAGGGTTTTCTAGGTAGAGAACACATAGAAGTGGTTTGCCATTCCCTTCTGAGGAGGGTTCCCTGGGAATGTGGAGCTTGCCCAAGGCTACATAGGCTGCCTCTTGTAGGATCTACAGTGTAGAATTGAACTCCCAACATCTGGCTCCACAGTGAGATACCTAAGCTATTGAGATATCCAGCCAGCCATGCAACAGTGGTACAAATTAAGGTACTTCCTCCAATTACCACAGATTGAACAGAAAAAAATTGGAACGTTTCTCTCTCTCTCTCTCTCTCTCTCTCTCTCTCTCTCTCTCTCTCTCTCTCTCTCTGTGTGTGTGTGTGTGTGTGTGTGAGAACTGTAATCAGTATAGTTAAAACATTGTCTGAATATCAGAGAAAATCAGTTTAATGATGCCTGTAGGACCCAGAGCTTGAAGCACAGCAATTGCTAATTCAGCTGAGCCACAAAAGACAGGGATTAGATGCTATGGAAAAAAGAATCTCCTTTGAAATTTCTTACTCTTCTTGTTTTTCAAAGAGATTAAATAATTAAATGGTGTCATTTTGCACCCCTGGTCACAGAGTGAATTGGTGGCAATTCCACTCCAAGTCCACAAACACTGCAAGTCCTCAAAGGCCTCATTTCCTGATGGCCAATAACTGGCACTTGATTGAGCCAGGAAGACTTGCAACCAAATAAAGTAGGACAGAGGACACAGTTCTAGCCATCCAGCTTCATGCCATCTTTCATGATCATCCTTCCCAGTTGACATTTTTGGCCACCAAGCATGGGAGATCCCAAGTCTCTGTGAGCTGTTCTGAGATGACCCCTCAGTTTTGTCTTATCTTGTCTTTTAAAATGTACCTCAGCAAATCTTGTGGTTTCTGCAGATTTGCTGAGACTTCTATTTTGGGTAAGGGCATTTTGGTTATGTAAATTAGATCACTGAACCTTGGGGCTGGGGAATAGAAGGAGTGGTTATAAAGGACTCGTAGGAACATTTTAGTTGACTGACTGGTTTGAATTGCCAAAATACCTGCAGAGATTGCATACAATTCTCCACAAACAGCCCTAAGAATCAGATCCATATCCTACTGATACAGAGGTATTCCCATTTCAAGGTTGCCAACTCTGTCCATTAACACCACTGGTAGTAACGGTGGCATTTCCTTGTAAAAGAATACGAGGACTAAGGAAGATGCATCAACCCTTTGCTATTGTCTCACTAAAAGTAATTAAGAATGTATGGAAATGTTTAAGTGAATGAAAGTCTCTAAGACAAAGAGACAAGGCTAGGGGGAAAGCAACTGTAACACACTAACTGCATTAATCGCAATCAATTTGGGAGATTTTTCTTCCTCCGCTCGTCTTGTGGCAATAATTTTTGAAAGTCATGTGCCATGAAATATGTCAGCTTTAGGAACTAGTGTAGTGTGGCTTTTCTGTTGCTTAAGCCAACAGTGGCAGGATTAGGCCAGTCCTGACCTTTCCTTCGGCCTTCATATGACTCTTGGTCAGCTGGAAGTAGTTTGTAGACTGGAGCATAAGGATGCCCCCTCCCACATTTAGGGATGATGAGTGCCCCCTGGCCATCACAAGCTGCCTATACCGCTGGATTACAACCTGTACATAATGTACAGTCCTATGCCTGTCTGCACAAAGGTACACAGTACATTAGACTACAACATAGATACAGTGGACCCTTGACTTACAGACAGCTTGACTTACAGACTTTTTGAGTTACAGACTTCTCTGGCCGCAAAATTTAGGTTTGACTTGCAGACTGAGATTTGACTTACAAACCAGAAAAAAACCAAAATGGAACAAAAACGGCCTGTTACGGGATTAATCGGTTTTCAATACACTGTAGGTCAATGGAGACTTGACTTACAGACTTTTTGACTTGAGAACCGCCTTCCAATACGGATTAAGTTCTCAAGTCAAGACCCCACTGTACTTCTACATATCAGCAAAGTGCCTATTCTCATGGTGGCACTCATAACCCATCAATTGCCAAAGATCTGAAGAGAGCGGGAGAGAGTATAAAAAACCCTGCTAAATAACTTTTAGGAGTGGAAGTGTTTGGGTGTCTTTGTAGCAGTTTCCCCCATGTTCATTGCTCAGCTAAACTACCTGTAGCCCTAGAATCACATATGGCCCTCCTTAAACTAATTTCAAAAGCCCTCTGCAAGCTTCTCCCATTCCAGATCTCTGGAAATGTAGTCTGACCCTATCCTGACCCACTAGGAAGAGAGGGAAGATGTGGCCATAACCACTTCTGGGCCTTTTTCAACCTGCAATGGCTTCAGTTTTACCATTAGATTCCTTTTCATGAAATGTAGTTCTCAATACAAAATGGACTACAAATCCCATCACTGTTGCCCATTGGCCATGTTAGCTAGCAGCTGGGTGGTGTTTGGAAGCCAATTATATCTGGAAGGCCAAAGGGACCTAATACCTGCATTATTGCTTCGGCCATTCTTTTAAAAAAAGTGACACTCCCACTCTCACTGAACTAAAGTATAAATTAAAAATAACTCATGATTAAAAAAGGAATTTCCTTAAGTGCTAAAAATATTATATTGTCACAGTAGAAGCTTTCCATGTCTCCTATAGTTTTCAGGTTAGCTTTATTTGTTTCGTGATTGATCACTTGGAAGTAAGCACAGGCTTTATTTGCAAGTATGATTAATAATAGTCACATATTGTCATGTCAATGACTGACTGACACTTTTCAGCCTTTCCCAGGTAGAAAATATTCAGCAGTGGTTTACCATTCCTTTCTTCTGGGGGTGCCCTGAGACTGTGCAGCTTCTTCAAGGCCACACAGGCTGGCTCTACTCATAGGAGACATCTTGGAGAACTGGAGTGCTAGGTTGGCAGCATGATTACTTGGTCACAAAAGTCATCCAGCTTCATGTCCCTAGAATCATGTCCCTAGAATAATACAGTAGTAGATTTTAACTACTAATGATAGATCATCCCTCTTAGGTGCTACATTAAACAATAACAGATGTGGTCAATTTTTGAAAAAGATGTATTGCAGTGTTTTATAAACCAAATTTGAACCTTTGAAAGGCTAAATGGCAAATTGCAGTCCCCTAACCTAAAATCCTATGTGTCCCCATAACCAATAAAATTAGGTCAGGTGTTCTTAAATTTGGATTCTTTTAAAGCACATTCCTAAAGATATGTGAAAAGTAAAAAAGACTTGTCAAAAACACCCAGAGAAGTGAGACCTTCATATTGTCATGCTTAAACTGTGAGAGCAGAATTTATCCAGAAGAAAGCAGATAAACCCAAGTGGGAGCAAAGGAGGAAGCTTTTCTTTAAAGTGAGATTGTTCTTCAGTTTGCACTGTGGCACTGAGTCATGACGGTTTCCAATAGGTCGGTTTACACACAGAAAAAAAGAGGTGGAATATACAAAGCGTACTGGTAGGCCAGAATATTTCTGCTAAGAACATTTTATCAGTGGATTAGCAAAATTAAATCATGTCTTTGACAACATTTTTTAAAGGCATTGGTAAGTTATCCTGAACATTTTTTTGCTTTCCATTTCCGATTTTCATAGGCTTTAGCAAAAGCACCTTGAAACCCAGCCTTCTTTTTGAGTTTAAGACTGCAGTCCGGTGCATGCTCACTTGAGAAGTAATCCTCATTGAATACAGTGGGATTTGATTCCGAATAGACATACTTAGAACGGCAATGTAAATCAGAGAGGCAGAGAAGAACGGGGTGGCTCTTGGGGGGCAGAAGCAGCCAAGGAGTCTGTGAGAGCAGACACAGCAACAGGAGGCCACTTTCTGTGGATGCAGGTGTGGGGAGCCTCATCCCCTGGAGACCAAAGACCCATACACCAGGCCTTCCCTTCCCAGCCCTGACAAAATCTAAAATCGTTGAGCAGCATCTGACTATTGGAGGCAAAAGATTTTCCTTCTTGCATGGCAATGAGGATTTCAAAAGCCTCTATTGGTGCCTGTGGAGGCACTGAAAGAGCTTTGCTGCAGCAAGGAGAATGTTTTTGTGTGTGCTGGTGTTGCTGCTGAACCTTCCCTCCCCAATACTGTGATTCCACTCTTGCATACTATTGATGGCTACTCTTAGCTCTGGTCTGCAACCACAGTATAATTGGAAACGGGAAACACAAGGTCATTCCATACTTAATCAAGTAATTTAATCTATATGTAATTTAGAGCTAAGACTAGTGAGGCCATTAGACACAACATCTGTCTTGCAGCTCTTGCCTTTGTGCAAGCAGTGGGACTGGAAGTGGAAGATTTTATGGGCTTGTCTAGTGTAGTGCACACAGACCCTCTATATTGGTCATTGGGTTACTAGCTGTGCCGATATTGGAGAGTAGTTACCATTTATTGAAGCAGAATGCAGCTTAGTGCTGGCCATATGGCTATTAAACAGGAGGAGGGTGTTCAAATCTTTGCTTGGCCATGGAAACTTGGTGGTAGACTATGCCTTAAATATTTTACTTACTTTGAAAGCCTTATTAGGATTGCCATAAGTTGGATGTGACTTGACAGCACATAACATAATACAACTGCTTCAAAAACGTGTAATTAAGTAAAACTAGAAGACCTATGTTGATTGTTTCAGCAAATCAGTCGGGGATAGTGTAGGACAAAGATTCCTAAATGTGCCTAGAGAAATTCTTAATTTTGGCTTCTATGCATGATAGGCTAATAACAGAAATGAGGAGACCACTCCTCTGTAGTATAGAAGAACAAGAAATTAGACTTCCAACAAGAAAGAGGAGAAAAAAGCTTGAATGTAGACATTTTCATATCAAGGAATGGTCTCTGAGGCTGTGAGTGCATAGTCAAGTACTGCAGGAGTTCCTGCGGGTGTAAAAACTGATAAATCCCCCCCTTTTTACTGTTCACATAATGCAAAGGCAAATTTGAATCATTTGCGCCCCTTTTTTGCTCCCGTCACAGAGTTTTTTCTCTCTACCATTGGGAGCTTCTACTTTTTTTCCCAAGCTTGAACTTTTTGAATTTACTTTTCCATGGGCAGTGTTCTGGTGACATACTAAACTGGATGTCATGTCCTGAGCAGCGGGAATAGTCATCCTCATTATCTTTCTCCCCAAAGTTTTTTTTTAAACAAAGTAATGAGTTTAGTAGTAGATCACCTTGGCAGGGACAAAAAACTCTGGCCACCTTACACTGGTTACCCATTAGATTCCGCATCGATTTCAAGGTTTTAATGATTACATAAGGTAAAGGTTCCCCTTGACAATTCGTCCAGTCATGTCTGACTCTAGGGGGTGGTGCTAATCCCCGTTTCCAAGCCATAGAGCCGCGTTTGTCCAAAGACAATCTTCCGTGGTTACATGGCCAGTGTGATTAGACACGGAACGCCGTTACCTTCCCACCATGGTGGTGCCTATTTATCTACTTGCATTTGCATGCTTTAGAACTGCTAGGTTGGCGGGAGCTGGGACAAGCGACGGGAGCTCACTCTGTCGCGTGGATTTGATCTTACAAATGCTGGTCTTCTGACCTTGCAGCACAGAGGTTTCTGTGATTTAACCTGCAGCGCCACCACATCCCTTACATTACATATGACTACATATACATTACATATAAAGCCCTAAATAGTTCAGGACCTTGATACCTGTCAGAGTGCCTTCTTCCACCTAGTTCTACCCATGTCACTCATTCTATCCAGACTGGGCGGCTGAGGGGCTTAACTCCAAGAGAGGCCCAGAACCAAAAACAAACAAACAAACAAACAAAAAAACAAAAAAGAAAAAGAAAAAAACCCACCACACACACAAACCTAGAAACTGGGCCTTCTCGGCAGTGGCCCCTCACCTTTGGAACATCCTCCACTCTGAGATCCACCTGGCTCCCATGCTGGGAGTTTTTAAGAGTAAACTGAAGACCTGGCTATTGAGGCAGGCCTCCCCTCCTGCCACTATTTAATTTTTCTTCTGTTTCTTGGCTTGTTTTAGTCTTTTTATTGATGATTTTAATTTTATTGCCTTTTTTGGACTGTAAACTGCCCAGAGTATATTCATCTAGATGGGCGGTACAATAAATAAATAAATAAATAAATAAATAAATAAATAAATAAATAAGATAAAGATAAAAATCGATATGAAACAGAAACAACTTCCGCAGACTACAGCGGACTACTATGTTTCTCCGGCATGTGTGCATGTGTTTGTATGTTATGGAGAACTTTGGAAAACTGTCTCTTTCCCCAATGCTCTAGAAGTTTCAAACAGCCCAGGACCAGCTTTACAATGAACCATACAGTGGACCCTCGACTTACAGACGGCTCAACTTACAGACTTTTCAAGTTACAGACTTCTCTGGCCGCAAAATTTAGGTTCGACTTGCAGCCGGAGAATTGACCTACAGACCAGAAAAAAACCAAAATGGAACAAAAATGGCCGGTTACAGCATTAATTGGTTTTCAATGCATTGTAGGTCAATGGAGACTCGACCTACAAACTTTTTGACCTTCAGCCACTGTTCCAATACAGATTAATTCTGTAAATTGAGGGTCCACTGTAAAAGGAGAGCTGGGGATTGGCAGAGGGGCAGGATTAAAGGAAAGTTGGTGGGTGGGCTCTGGGGGTTATAGCCCAGTCCAAACCACATCACATTGAGGGGTCAGGGTGGACACTGGCATGGAAGGAATCCGCTGCCTCCGTGCAATCAGCTCATTTGAACACAGGGAAACTGTATTCAAAGCCACATCAAAGCGGAGTTACCCTGAGTCAGTTGGCCAGTGCAGTCGCAAGAAACATTCCGGTTATTTGTTGCCTGTAGAGGTGCTTTGGCTTCCAGAAGCAAGGTTGGAAGACCAGCAGTCGTAAGATTGAATCCACGTGACGGAGTGAGACCCGTCGCTTGCCCCAACTCATGCCAACCTAGCAGTTTGAAAGCATGTAAAAATGCGAGTAGATAACTACGTATCACCACGGTGGGAAGGTAATGGCGTTCCGTATCTAGTCACGCTGGCCACGTGACCATGGAAACTGTCTTCAGACAAACGGTGGCTCTATGGCTTGGAAACAGGGATGAGCTCTGCGCCCTAGAGTTAGACATGACTGGACTAAATGTCAAGGGAAGCCTTTACCTTTACCTTACTCAAGGGCATAACTTTTTTAAGATGAAAACATTTACCATGGGAATGAAGATGCAAGACCCCTTTCCTCCTGTATATTTGGTCATCCACAATCCTCCCAGAATTAGCCCAGATATGTCTGTTATAGTTGCTGTGTAAGAATTACCTTACAAGAGTTGCTTTCTTGAACGGCAACTCCCAGAATTCCTCAGCCATGATGTTTAAATGGTAACTTTGCCAATCTTGGCCATGGAATCATCCCATGTAGTGAGTCAGTGTACCTTATTTTCCTGAAAGTCTCTTGATCCAGATGGAAACATGCCTAGCATGTGGTCAGCTCTTTTGTCACCACCACAAGTAACATTTGCATCCAGCCTGCTCAGGTGACAGTAAAGCTAATTCCCTTATGTGTCTGTGTGAAAACACTGACTTTGAAACAACAGCTTCAGAAAGACGTTCTTCATTTGGGGTTTGGTGGTGTTTCTTTTTGTTTTTCTGGCTGCCTGCTGTTTGTTGCCTCTGTCCCACCAGAGATACCAAACTTAGTCCAAAACAGAAAAAGCTTAAAATAGCTTTCAAGGACAGGAGCTCTGAGCTGTATTTGCCTGAGTTGCAAAATATCTTTTGTTCCACAGAATTTCTTTTATGAACATGCACACCCCTACCCACTTCTGTCTCTCATCATGATTGTCCAGGAGCCTAGGAAGATTTTCTTCAATTGCCAATGTAATTCAGAAGCTTAATTAGGGCTCAAGGGGGCTTGGTCATAAAACCTTTTTTCATTGTCACTCCTCGATCAAGTATGAGGGGAAAAAAAGAGTTCCTGTGGGCATCTGCAGAGTGCTCATCATTCATTACCAAGAAATCAGCACATACTCCTGGGATCAAGAGTGAAATACCCTGTATGTGGATATGAGCTAGCGTCTCTCCTTTTAGAAATTAAGCTCTATGTTTGGGGGAAATCAGCAGTGGAAATATTTGATGTTCTGTGCCACACAGGTTAAAAGAAATATCACTGACTGTTTCAGCCCTCCAAAACTAGAGTTGGAAAAGTTACTTTTCTTGGGTTTTCAGTTCCCACAATCCCCCAACTAGCAAAGCAGCTGGCTGGGAAATTTGGGGTGTTATTGTCTCCCAAAGATAGGTTTCTAACCTCTATTCGAAGCTAATGTTACAATTGTGCACGACTGGTGTTTGTGTGCACTATGTGCCATCAACTCGAAATTGACTTACAGTGACCCGACAGGGCTTTCATAGTAAGTATTGTACTCTTCCAGTGAGCTTCCATGGCTGAGTGGGGAATCAAACCCTGTTCTCCAGAGTTCTAGTCCATCGCTTTATCCAATATACCACACTGGGTACCACTGGGATATTGTCATTTAATCTCTGTGAATCTAATTCTTCTGAGTTATTGTTGTGGAGTAGCAGGCTGCTAAACGAGGACAAAACTTTCGACACTCCCAATGATATAGTGATTCAGAAGCACAAGATGCTCGTCACAACAGTCCTTGCAGACAGTCCTCCCCCATAAGGGGAGCCCAAATATGTAGGCAGGTGAATTAGTCCATCTCTCTCTCTCTCACACACACACACACACACACACACACACACACACACACAAACACACACACACACACACGCGCACACACACACATGCACACACACACAAAGGTAAAGGTAACAAAAACAGTAGCTAATTGTTTCTTTTGACTGTGGAATATAGGTAAAAGTAAAGGTTCCCCTTGACAATTTTTGTCCAGTCGTGTCCGACTCTAGGGGGCGGCGCTCATCCCGCTCTTCAAGCCATAGAGCCAGCGTTTGTCCGAAGACAATCTTTCCGTGGTTACATGGCCAGTGTGATTTAGACACGGAACGCTGTTTACCTTCCCACCGAGGTGGTCCCTATTTATCTACTCGCATTTGCATGCTTTCGAACCGCTAGGTTGGCGGGAGCTGGGACAAGCGACGGGTGCTCATTCCGTTGCGTGGATTCGATCTTACAACTGCCGGATCTTCTGACCCTGCAGCACAGGCTTCTGCGGTTTAGCCCACAGCGCCACCACGTCCCTCCACACACAAACACACACACACAAAACAAGGGAACAGGCCTTGTTTAAAAGTGAATGGCTCTTAATTGCACATTCATGATCAAACTGCCCTCAATTACAAGAGGTAGCCTGCAAAAATGTACTGTTCCTGGGGCAATAATTTTTCTCTTCATGGAAAGAGAAGGAAAACCAATACAAGGGGCTTGTTGAATGATGTCATAATCTCTGCCACTCAGAAAGTCATGGGCCTTCAGCCTCATGAATCCTTGAAGCACTAAAGCACTGGACATCTCTATCCCAGTCAAAACATCTTTATTTTCTTACAGAGAAAATAAAACAGCACAGTGGTTTCACCTTTGTCAGGAAGTCCTGACACAGCTTTGGTTCCTTACTTCTGAGAGAAAAACAAAATGGCACTCCTCTTTGTACTTTAGTCACTGACAGAGCAGACCCCACATAGGACTGAAAATGAAGAATAGGACTACTGCTGGGAAGAAGGCTGGCTTTTGGATATTGCTCAATCTCACTAAAAGGCTCGATTATTGGATTTATGAAATCTGATCAAAATCTCACTTGAAGCCTAGATTCACAGGATGCCAGTCAATACCTACCAGCCACTGATTGCTTTCTCATGCTCTCTTTGCCTTTGTGTGATACAGATGAAAAATGAAATGTTGCACAAACCGAAATACTTCAGAATTTGAAGATTTGCATTTTGAAAATTACTAAACCCTTGCCAATTAATTATGAGGTAATAATCTAATGCAACCCATTGCATAAGTCAGGAGTGAGAATTGCATGGCCTGTGAATGGGAAAACCACTTCGCCCGATTGCAAAAATTATGTTGGTCTAACATTGGGCAATCATGTCCTCCCAAGTCATCTTGAAGTTGCAATTGCCAGTTTAATGTTCTCCAGAGCTCTTAAAAGACCCAAACAAGCTTTTCCAAAGGGTGGTGGCGGCGGCTGAGTGCTGAATATGAAGAGAATGAGACTCTTCTCTATGGACACCCTCTCCTTCCCTAATTTTAGTCCAGAAGTAAGTTGTAAATTTTGTTTAAAATTGCACATTATAAAAATATGCATTCTAGAGTTGGTAGCAAACAAATTAAAATTAGGAAGTTGTATTAGGAGGCAAATTGTTGCTTATCTGCTCTTGGATACCCTGTTTTCCCGAAAATAAGACCTAACCTGAAAATAAGCCCTAGTATGATTTTTCAGGATGCTCGTAATATAAGCTCTACCCAAAAATAAGCCCTAGTTTAAGTGAAACCCCGCCTTCCACCATTGTGCAGCAACCAGAAGAAGATGACAGAACTGTATTTGAATAAATGTAGATGGTTGTACATGAAAAAATAAATAAATCATCCCCTGAAAATAAGCCCTACTGCATTTTTGGAGCAAAAATTAATATAAGAACCTGTCTTATTTTTGGGAAAACACAGTATTTATTGTCAGCAAAGACAAGGTACATCTGGGGGATTTTTCTGCCTTTGTTACCAAATCATGTGTACATTTTTGGGTGCCAGAAAAGCATCTTGACTTGGAGGTAGGAAGCTGCTTCTGCTTCTTTTAACTCCAAGCAGAAAAAGGTAATGGGGCGGACCAGAGTTTAATGTTTAGTTGTTCTCCCAGAGATTTTGAGAAGAATAATTTTTGAAGGAAGTGCTAGGCAAGATGAATCTTGTTGTTTGTTGTTGTTATGTGCTGTCAACTCCAAAGTGACTTATTGTGACCCACACAGGGCTTTCAAGGTAAGTAAGATATTTAAGGAGTGGATTTACCAGTTCCAGTAGGGACTTGGTGGTGCTGCGGGTTAAACCGCAGAAGCCTCTGTGCTGCAAGGTCAGAAGACCTGGAGTCATAAGATCGAATCCACACATCAGAGTGAGCCCCCGTTGCTTGTCCCAGCTCCTGCCAACCTAGTGGTTCGAAAGCATGCAAAATGCAAAATGCGAGTAGATAAATAGATACCACCATGATGGGAAGGTAACGGTGTTGCGTGTCTAGTCACGCTGGCCATGTGAAAACGGAAGATTGTCTTCAGACAAAATGCTAGGTCTATGGGTTGGAAACGGAGATAAGCACCGCCCCTAGAGTCGGACACAACTGGACAAATTATCAAGGGGAACCTTTACCTTTACCAGTTCCATACTGCCAGAGAGCTTCCACAGCTGTGTGGGGATTTGAACCTGTTCTCCAGAGTCCCAGTCCATGTACACTGCATCACATTGGGTATCATCCTTGCTGTGCTGTGGGCTTAATAAGCCCATTTCAGGTAGCTTGGGAGAGAGAAACAGATAAAGGTGGAAACTAAATCTTTTAAAAGCAGGAGGAAAGGGATACCATTTAACCTAGACTCCTGGTAGCAAAATGTCTTGGCATGGATGCAAAGGATCCCTAACAAAACATTGCAGTGCTCCCACTAGACTACATTTCCCATAGTTCTTAGGAGGATGGTATTCTACAAAACTTATACAGCTCAGAAATATCCTTAGTGAGAGAGTATCTGTATGAAAGTTTCTCTCCCATTCTCCTGTGTTGGCCTTACAGAACAATGGCTGAAATCCCGTTGCTTAAAGTTATGCATCCTTCAATCTTGAGAGACTACAGTAACGTGCTCTGCATGGAGGATTTGGAACAGCATCAAGTGTGGCTGAGAAGGCCAATTAGAGAGTGACAATCCCTTCCACACTCAAGACAACTACAAACTGTCCCCTGTCCAGCTCCCTGATTTTGATGCTTCCGGGACTGCCTCTTTGCCTCAGCCTGCTTGACAAGGGTCTCTTCAAATTGGGAGAGGCCATGATGCACCGCCTGCCTCCAGGCTGAAAGTGCTCAGATGTCAAGGTTTCCCATCTGTTGAGGTCCATTCCTAAGGCCTTCAGATCCCGCTTGCAGATATCCTTGTATCGCAGCTGTGTTCTCCCTCTGGGGGGATTTCCCTGCACTAATTCTCCATACAGGAGATCTTTTGGAATCCGACCATCAGCCATTTTCACGACATGCCCAAGCCAATGTAGACGTTGCTGTTTCAGTAATGTATACATGCTAGAAATTCCAGCTCGTTCTAGGACTACTGTATTTGGAACTTTGTCCTGCCAGTTGATACCAAAAATGCGTCTGAGGCAACGCATATGGAAGGTGTTCAGCTTCCTCTCCTGTTGTGCATAAAGGGTCCGGGACTCACTGCAGTACAGGAGTGTGCTGAGGACACAGGCTCTATAGACCTGGGTCTTGGTATATATTGTCAGCTTCTTATTGAGCCACACTCTCTTTGTGAGTCTAGAGAACATGGTACTGTAGCTGCTTTTCCAATGTGCTTATCCAGTAGACGTCGCTCTTTCAGTAATGTATACATGCTAAAAATTCCAGCTATTGAATCAGTGGGGACTTGGTGACTCAATTCCTCCATAGGTGCTTTTGATTCAATGGGCCCACTCTAGTTGCAACTTAGTATACCAAACAACAGGATTTCGGCCATTATGTCCTAAGTCTCCACAGTGATTTCAAAGCTGCATCCATTCTGTTTGGGCGCACAGGCCTTTTGGTCAGTGGAAAACAACAAAGCCACCTTTTAGTTTTTACATTTTCAAGGCTGGAGTTCATTTGAAATGAGGAATTAGACAAAGGAAGTCAAATTGCCTATTTTCTTCAATGATGTAAAATCTCCGGATGTCATAAATGCCTCCACTGTGTGTCCCACTGCTAAACAGCTAATTAGATATCAAGAAAATCACAAGCAAAAGAGAAATGGCCATGTTAGTACAAACAACACACTTTCTTGTTTTGTGCCAACACAGCATTCATAGCTTTTTTGCTTCTAAAAGCTTCTGATTCCCCAGCTATTAGTAACTCTATGGACTGCCTCCAGGTCAAATCTAATGCCCCTGTATTTGATGAGACCTGCTTCTTTGACTGCACCATGCCTCCTCCATTATATCCCGAAAAACTATACAGAAAATAAGAAACAAAGACGGAGGCTTTCCCTACCCCCATATCCTTTCCACTGTTTACCTTTAACATCCAGACAGGTGAAAAGATCATATTCTCAAAAGCTTCCACACTTTGTATGCCTTCTGGTTTGGTTTAATGAAGATCTCAATCACTTCTGTATGGATTTTGGAATTTTAGGCTTAATTTACCATGCTAAAACCCAGTCCCGTTCATGGATTGCTGCCTTGTCATAGCAAAGGGGCTATGCTGTGCAGGGACACCCAAGGCGGACAGGTCATAGTGGAGAGTTCTGAGTAGGAATTGGCAAGCCACTCTAGTATCTTTGCCAAGAATACCCCATGGACAGAAACAAGAGTGGGAAAAGCTGTAATGGGATATAATCTCAAAATGATAGAATGATTTCAATACGAATCCAAGGCAAACCTTTCAACACCACAGTAATCCAAGTTTATGCACCAACCGCCAATGCTGAGGAGACTGAAACTGACCAATTATATGAAGACTTACAACACCTTCTAGAACTGACACCAAAGAAAAATGTTCTTCTTATTATAGAAGATTGGAATGCTAAAGTAGGGAGTCAAGAGATAAAAGGAACAACAGGGAAGTTTGGCCTTGGAGTTCAAAACGAAGCAGGGCAAAGGTTAATAGAGTTTTGTCAAGAGAACAAGCTGGTCTTCACAAACACTCTTTTCCAACAACACCATGGGGTCATGAAGAGTCGGACACGACTAAACGACTAAACAACAACAAAAAACAGTACTTTGTAATCACTGAACCAGTCTAAGACAGTGCAAGCATACTCAAGTAGCCAAACATAGTTCTATTTGGAGTGTTCCCATGTAAAGCAATGGAACTTAAGTCATGACTTACTATGGTCCCAGTGATTTTATGGGACTACTCTACATATTATGCAAACCAAGGCATTGCTCCTCATTTTTTTATGGAGTTCTTTCCTTTTGTATATGAGGGAGCAAATTAAAGTCAATCCTGATGCAGTCCTTGATATATCTGCTCAAATGAAGCATCTGTTGCACAAAGGATTATTATACGTTATCAGAGAAATCCTGAACACAGCTCTCTCTCTCTCTCTGTTCTTGCTGCAAAGTTGGAACCAACTTATAGCAACCGTAATAGGACTTTCAAGGTAAGTGAGATATTTAAGGAGTGGTTTCAACAGTTCCACGCATCCCCATGAGTTTCCATGGCCAAGTGGGGATTCAAACCTTGTTCTTCAGAGTCCTAGTCTGTCACTCCATTTATTACACCGAACTGGGAACCACAGTGGGAATCTGTACATCTAACGAACAATAAAGGCAAGCTTAAAAATAAAAGCAGAGTGATTATATTAATCACAAGGAAATCTAAGGTGTCCACTAGTGGGTGTTACACACAGGAAAATAAAAACACATAGATTGT
Source organism: Pogona vitticeps (assembly GCF_051106095.1). NCBI lineage: Eukaryota > Metazoa > Chordata > Lepidosauria > Squamata > Agamidae > Pogona > Pogona vitticeps. The sequence continues at coordinate 195,747,089 of NC_135785.1, read as the reverse complement.
GAACACAAGTTCTTAGGTCCTTACATTTATACTATTCATTACAAAGACAACATGGAGTAAGCATGCAGTTACCAGGCTGCTGTCATTTCCCACAGACTTTGGAACCGTTGAGTTATAGATAATGTTACTTATACAGTGGTGCCTTGCTTAACGAGCGCACCGGTTAACGAAGAATCCACATAGCGACACGTTTGTTGCGATCGCTAATGCGATCGCATTGCAACGTTTTGAATGGCAAAACATCGCATTGCGATGATCAGTAAGCGTTTCGCTTAGCGATCTTCGCATTGCGATGTTCTAAAAACAGCTGATTGGCAGTTCCAAAATGGCCGCTGGAAGAAAAAAATGGCCACCCACTCCATTTTCGCGCCCTGCCCTCGCTTACCGGGTGGCGAAAATGGCGGCCGGATGGGAGAAGCTTCGCATAGCAGTGAGTTGTCACCCCATAGGAACGCATTAAACGGAGTTTAATGCGTTCCTATGGGTTTTCCCCCCTGCATAGCGACGAATCCGATTAGCGACGTTAATCCTGGAACGGATTAACGTCGTTATGCGGGGCACCACTGTAATTCATTCATTTTTTCCAGCAACAAGGCGTAACTAACTTACACTGCATTACTAATGTACTTGATGTAGGGATAACTTCATTCGTTTTGTGAAGTGTATTGATTTTAGTTATTTTCATAGTTACTCATGGCCTTGTTCCATGGAGTATTTTGTACCACAGGCCAACATTCTGTAGCTTTTGAGTTCTGTTTTATAGAAGTAGCTAAAATTACCTCTTTTGAATATCACAAAGGTACAGAATTGCTTTTTACAATGCTAACAAAAACAGTAGCTAATTGTTTCTTTTGACTGTGGAATATAGGTAAAAGTAAAGGTTCCCCTTGACAATTTTTGTCCAGTCGTGTTCGACTCTAGGGGGCGGTGCTCATCCCCATTTCCAAGCCATAGAGCCAGCGTTTTGTCCAAAGACAATCTTCCCTGGTCACATGGCCAGTGCGACTTAGACATGGAACACTATTACCTTCCCACCGAGGTGGTCCCTATTTATCTACTTGCATTTGCATGCTTTCGAACCGCTAGGTCGGCGGGAGCTGGGACAAGCGACGGGAGCTCACTCCGTCTCGTGGATTCGATCTTACGACTGCTGGTCTTCTGACCCTGCAGCACAGGCTTCTGCGGTTTAGCCCACAGCGCCACCACGTCCCTGGAATATAATGGTAATTAATTGTTTCAAAGTGACATTCCAAGCTCAGCTCTTCCATGTACAACCTCGCACAGAGATTTTTGTAAATTTATTTCATGTATGCTGAATCCAAGACTTTCGTCAGTGATATGCAATGGCAAATGGTATGGCAGTCTTCGTTACTGCTTTAATGAACCATAGCTGTATTTGTACAGTATTTACAGTTCCTTGGGAGTAAGTGCCATGGAGCATAATGGAAATTAGCTGTTAGCAAACATACATAGGCTTGCAAAATAAATGGCTTAGCATATAGCAACAATTATCTGAAAGCATATTTATGTTTATAGGCTCAAAATTATATTGTATACTGAGGAAAATCAATTAATTGTTTAAGAGTGATTATAGCTCAATTTCAAATATGGAAAAAAGCATGATTAATTTTATTTATTGACTTTTATAATTTTTACAACAGCAACTCCAGAAAGACCAAGGTAATTTGTTTTTTTTATTAACCCTTCCAACCACTGGGTGCCACTATTGGTTTGCAAGGTTAATTGAGCAGTAGAAATTGTGCAGCCTGACCGTTTAAAAGGGGAAGTGGGGGAGAAAGCAAAGTGACTTGCATCTGAAGCCTGTGAATATTTACTCATCAGTAAGTCCCATTCCTTTCAATGCTACTTTCTCCTAAGAATGTTCCTAGGATTGAAGTTTATTTACCCGTTTGAGCAATGTTTGAACATTGGTTTGAAATATACATTTGCAACCTCCTTTCCATTTGTTATGTAAAGTGCCATCAAGCCACAACTGATTTTAGCAGTCCTATAGGTAGGTTTTCAAGGTGTGAGTTTCCATGGTTGAACACAAATTTGAACCCATATCTTCTGACTCAGTCCTTGGTCCACTTCACTGGCTTTCTCCTTTTAATTAATAACAAAAATCATATGCCATCAAGTCAATTCTGGCTTATGGCAACCCTTTTCAGGGTTTTCCAAGTAAAAAATACTCAGAGGTGATTTATCATTCCCTTCTGCAGGGGTTTCCTGGGACTGTGCAGCTTGCCCAAGGCCACAGAGGCTGGCTCTTCCCCCAGGTGACACAATGGGGAATCAACCTCTCAAGCTCTGGCTCCCTAGCCAGAAACCACTGACCCATCCATTTAAATTAACTTCCCTTTAAAGTAATTACCTGCTATCAAGTCAGTTCTGGTTTTCCAGATACCCTTACTGGTATCTCAAGTAATGGTACAGGATGTCAAAATGGCTAATGAGTCATTTTTCTAGGAACTGAATTTTTATATTCTGTTTTTGCAACTGACTAAAGGCTATCACAAAATGTGTGGTGGCTTGCCTCTCTCTTTCAGTGATCACAAAAAGTGGGCATGCGTCCGTTTTTGTAATCTGCCCAGTGAATTTCTGCTGGATTGTTCTTCCTCCCTGACTTTCTTGAAACCTCCCCTGCTTTCGTTTTTCCATCCATGTCTTCCTTCCATCTTTCATACTCCCTGGAAGAGAATAAGCAAGAAATCTTGAAGGAGACAAGTCAAAACTGAATGTTCCCTCACAACAAAAATAAAATAAAATAAAATAAAGAATGGAAACCCCTCACCACATATGTTTTGGAAAATGGAGGGATAGAAAATGTGCTGAATGGCAGATCCTATCAGTTCTGGCCAGCAGGGCCAGTGATGGGGGACAATGGGTGTTCTGCATCGAAAGAGCAATCAGTAGACTACCCCAAAGTGAGGATTACTTAATAGATAGCAATAGTAGAGGATCCTGCCCTAGTAGAATGGATTAAGAAAGGTGAAGGGGATTCTATGGCTTCAAGCTGTGTCTTACATATTCAGTGTTCCTGAACAGAAATACCTCTCCTTAAATGTATAGGCCCAGAAGTAGGTTACACTGATAAGATTTAGATTCCGGTAAGTATGCTTAGGACTGCAGCTCTAATTAAAATTCTGATTTAAGAGTCTAAGTTTTAGAAAAACAAAGTCTCTGTAGGTTGCTAAAAAGTAAGTCTTGAAATGCAAGTCTACCTCCCCACAAGCTAAATCAGAAAGGCTTTTAAGAATAATACTTAAAAACCTTCCTGATCTATCTTGTAGGAAGGTAGATCTTGTGCAGGAGGAAAAGTCTGTATTTAACAACTGCATAATAGAAATCCATGGAGTTTGGAAAATGGACTTCTATAGGTTATAATTCTCAGTCTCTCCTAGCCATGCTAGTTGGAGGATTATGGGAATCATTCTGAGAATTCAGCAGAAGGGCATCTTCATGGCATTAGAAATGTTGGAAAAATTCACCTGTGGAATGTTGTGGGTTTTATGCAACTCTTAAAAGTGCAGAGATGACTAGCAATAAAGAAATGAATAGGAGGAATAAAATAATTATCTTTTTCAAGAGGTACACACTTTCCATGCCTTCTTATATTAAAAATATTGGAGACCATTAATTTTTGAGAAGTATGAAGGATCCCAGAACATTGTACTTTAAAAACAGTTCTAAGGACTGTGAATAGCAGCTGAAAAGAAGGAAACAGTTACTTGAATCTCAATCTGGGATAGTATTATCCTGACAGCAGCTGAAACATAACCCATCTTCTCTGTTGCCTCAACATAATTTAAAACTTCTTTCTACACTCCCTTCAAAGAGCACAACATAATGAGAAATTTATGGAAACAAGTGACTTAGCTCATGCACTACTTAGCAGGGCTGGTCTGGAGCACGAGGCAACCATGCTTCAGGTAGTAGATGCTGGAGGCAGGGTAGAGCAGCATCCTTGGGTGATCCTCCTGTGGTCCATAAGTTCTTCTCTCCTGTATTCACGAAGGCTTTCACGGCCGGGATCTAATGGTTCTTGTGGGTTTTTCGGGCTCTTTGGCCGTGTTCTGAAGGTTGTTCTTCCTAACATTTCACCAGTCTCTGTGGCCATCCAGCATCTTCAGAGGACAGGAGTAGCACTCTGTGCTCTGGTACTCTTAGTGACTGGATAGATATTCAGTGGTAGGCAATAGGCCACAGAGCTTGTCCTCCCCCACTCCATGCATCTCCAGCTCTTTGGTCTAAAGGAGAACACCATTGCTTGAGACCTATTAACAGAGTTGAAGTTACCAGAGTTGAAGTAAGATGCAGTTGTCAGTTCAGTCTGCATTTGAACCTGGAAGATGGGTTCTGCCCTATCTTGGCTTGTGCCTCTGGGGCCCAAGAGTCTTTGCCAATTCCCTCTACTTGGCACCTTCTGTGTGAAATGTGGCAGTGCCTCTAGGGCTCCAGGTGGAGGGACTGGAAATTACATCGGATGCTTGCTTTTCAGAGAGGTAAAAGTGTTAGTCTCTTTCAGGAAAATCCCAGAACCAAACCTAAAGTTAAAAGTACTGTGGCACCTTTAAGACATGCACTGTTATTTCAGTGCAAGCTTTTGTGGATGTCAGTCTCCAGTATGTGTCTGAAGGAGGAGATCCACAGAAGCCCACACTAAAATAATAGCACATGTCTTAAAGGTTTGGGCTTCAGCTTTGCATGCCCAATGTAGTCTATCAACAGACAAGATAAACTGTGTTTGTGAACAGTGTTGTGGGCTTATAACTCCAGTCCTAACAAAGCTAATGTTGGGGGATCATGGGCCTTGGAATTAAGAAATATCTGGAAACCCACAATTGCCCAATTGTGCAAAGAATTTAAAAAGACATTTAAAACATTCTGCCTCAGTCTGCAGTCAAGGCAAGCAGCACGATAGGAAGTACACTCTGTCACAGTCCTTTACCTACCAGAGAAAGCAAAGGGTAGGTGGATATTTCCTCTCCCACATCTGCTGCTGCCGAAGATAACACAGCTTCACTTGGATACACTAGTCACCATTTTTGACATAATAATTGTGCTTTTATCCAGGTGGAAAGTCTGAACAGGTGACTGTACCATTCTGTGTCTTTTCTTTCTATATTTAAGTTTGTGCCCTATGCCACACTAAATTTGCTAGACTTTAAGGTGCCATGGTACTCTTTGCTATTTGCTAAATATTGCATCCCACCTAATGTCCATCAAACGGCCTTAGTTTGGGTAGAATAAAGCTACACTTCTGGAAGTTGCCCATTTCCAAGATACTTTGAAGAGTTGCTGATACAAATATCTATGTCAACTCCTGCCACATCCAAACTCAAAGGAACCTAGAAGGCTTCCTTATATCAAGCCAGTTTGCTTTGTTAGGTGATTGGTCTTCAGGATTTAAGCATGGGAGTCCTTGGAGGTCTGATTTCACCAACTTGGAAAAACAGCCTCAGTCACCTTTCTGTAACATTAACATGATTTCAGGTCTGATTAGTGGGAGGGGATCTTTTTCTGGCCTGAAACTAACCAAGAAGGACAGCCTCTGGCCATGTTTTCAGATAGCAGAGCCATCGGCACCTCCAGCTCCCCTTTCATCTGATCTATCTAGTTTTGAATGAAACCAGATGCGCCTGTAGGCAGATGTGTATGGTGCTTGCAAGCTGTTTATATTTGCAGAATGTCCCTGCACAGAGCGAGAAAGGGAGAGAAAGGGAGAGAGGGGTGTGCCTGCATGCATATGTTCCGCAAAATTGAAATTGTTGGTTAGGCTGGAACATGTTCGAAGGAGGCTTTGAAAAACCACAGTTTTAGGACAGGCAGGGTCTACCCAGTTGCTGTCCGTAACTGAAATGGTTTAGATGTCAGGGTTTCCCATCTGTTGAGGTCCATTCCTAAGGCCTTCAGATCCCGCTTGCAGATATCCCTGTATTGCAGCTGTGGTCTCCCTCTGGTGTGATTTCCATGCACTAATTTTCCATACAGGAGATCTTTTGGAATCCGACCATCAGCCATTCTCACGACATGCCCAAGCCAATGTAGACGTTGCTGTTTCAGTAATGTATACATGCTAAAAATTCCGGCTCGTTTTAGGACTACTGTATTTGGAACTTTGTCCTGCCAGTTAATACCAAAAATGCATCTGAGGCAACACATATGGAAGGTGTTCAGCTTCCTCTCCTGTTGTGCATAAACGGTCCAGGACTCACTGCAGTACAGGAGTGTGCTGAGGACGCAGGCTCTATAGACCTGGATCTTGGTATATGTCGTCAGCTTCTTCTTGAGCCACACTCTCTTTGTGAGTCTAGAGAACATGGTAGCTGCTTTGCCAATGCGCTTATCCAGCTCGACATCTAGGGAGAGAGTGTCAGAGATTGTTGAGCCAAGGTACAAAAAGTCATGAACAACCTCCAATTCTTGCGTGGAGATGGTAATAGAGGGAGGTGAGTCCACGCCATGGCCCATGACTTGTGTTTTCTTCAGGCTGATTGTTAGTCCAAAATCTTGACAGGCCTTGCTAAAGTGATTCATGAGTTGTTGGAGGTCTTCAGCAGAGTGGGCAACAATGGCTGCATCGTCTGCAAAGAGGAAGTCCCGTATGTACTTCAGCTGGACTTTGGTCCTCGCTCTCAGTGTAGAGAGATTAAAGAGCTTTCCGTCTGATCTAGTCCGGAGATAACCTTCTGTTGCAGTTCCAAAGGCGTGCTTCAGCATGACAGCAAAAAAGATCCCAAAAACGGTTGGTACAAGGACACAGCACTGTTTCACTCAAAAGGATCTGATGTTGAGCCATCAAAAACTACAGTGCCATTCATTCCCTCATGAAAGGACCTGATGATGTTAAGGAGTCGAGGTGGACATCCAATCTTGGGAAGTATTTTAAAAAGGCCATCCCTGCTAACCAAATCAAAGGCCTTTGTGAGATCTATGAAGGCCACAAAGAGTGGCTGTTGTTGTTCCCTGCATTTCTCCTGCAGCTGTCTGAGGGAGAATACCATGTCAATGGTGGATCTATTAGCTCAAAATCCACACTGTGATTCTGGATAGACTCTGTCTGCAAGCGCCTGGAGCCTCTTCAGCACAACATGGGCAAGCAGCTTCCCTACAACATTGAGAAGAGAGATGCCACGGTAGTTATTGCAGTCGGCCCTGTCTCCTTTATTCTTACACAATGTGACAATGTTCGCATCCTTCATGTCCTGTGGTACTCCGCCTTCCCTCCAGCAAAGACAAGACTTCATACAGCTCGGTGGTGATGATCTCTTTACAGCACTTCAGCACTTTAACAGGGATGTTATCCTTCCCAGATGCCTTGCCAGATGCGAGGGAATCCAAGGCCGCTTTTATTTCTGCTAAAGTTGGTTCACTGTCCAGCTCTTCCAGGCACTCGATGTTATTTAATGCCTCTTTGGTTACTACATTCTCTCTGGAATATAGCTCAGAGTAGTGCTACACCCAGCAGTCCATCTGCTGTGCTCGGTCCTGGATGATCATGCCTGTAGCAGACTTCAAGGGAGCAGATTTCTTCTCTATTGGACCTAAAGCCTGCTTGATACTGTCATGCATTCCTTTGATGTTACCTGTGTCTGCTGCTTTCTGTATCTGAGGATACTATCTGTATCAGGATGCTGTTTGTATCAGGTCCTCTCAGCGAGGACCTGAGAGCAGAGCTGAAGCCAATAATCATTGGAACATCTCCTGGCAGCATGTTGGACTTGGCTACAAGCAGCTCGAAGAGGCTGCAAGTTGTACTCACTAGGACAGTCTTTGTATGCTGCTAGAGCTCTCCTCTTTTCCTCTGTGACAACCCCAGACCTACTGGAGTATGCCACCATGTAGTTATGCTGCCACCAACCATTCCCTATAAGGAGTCACACAGACTAGGAATGGATTTTTAACAAACAAAAGAACAAGGTTTATTTAAACAACAAACAGGGTAAATAAAAAGATCAGGTAAATAAAATACTGTAACGTGGCTTAGTCTCAATCATATACATACAACAAATTGGTTCACACAGAACACTTTAAAGTAAAGCACAGACCCTGAACCTATCAGTTCTGGCTACCTATAAAGAAACCTGAACCTATCAGGTATGTACTAACTGACACACAGTTGTACTCAGTCTGACACACAGACTCCCACTCCTCACTCTTCACACCAGCTCCAAACATATATACAGTACAGCTCCTCCCCCCTGATGTCCCGCCTTCCACTCCCCATAGGATGGAACTTTCCCTCCAAACCCATGACAGACAGGTACCATCAGTGCTGTATGTAACATCCTCGATGGCTGGCATCAACTCCTCCGAATGGGCTTCGAACCAGTCTCCCATCTTTTTGGTCTTCTTGCCAAATGTGGACAAGGTGGTTTTATAAACAGCGTTCTTGAAATGTTCACATTGTTCCGGTGCATTTGCATCAGCTGGGCCTGGAAGGGTTTCCTCAAGCACTTGGGCAAATTCCTCCATTTTTCTTTGATCGCGAGTTGTTGATGTCAATACGTGGTCTTCCTTCCTTTTTCGTGTGATACAATCTCTTTGTTCGCAGTTTTACTCTACTACACACCAGGGAGTGATCAGTATCGCAATCAGCACTCTGGTAACTGCGTGTGATCATATTATTAGGAAAGTTAGAATGTCTAGTGAGGATCAAATCGAGCTGATGCCAATGCTTCGATCTTGGATCTCAAGGAAGCTCTGTGTTGAAGCTTTGTATTAAATAATGTGTTGCTGACACAGAGACCATAATAACAGCAAACTCCAGCAAGCATTGGCCGTTTTCGTTCATCTTTCCAATGCCAAAACGCCCTAGACAAGTGGGCCAAGAATTGTGATCATCACCAACTCTAGCATTAAAGTCTCCGAGAATGAACAGTGGCTCTCTTTCAGGGACTTTTTTTGATAGTAGCTGCCAGTTTGTCATAGAATTTCTCTTTCACTTCTGTAGTGGATGACAGTGTTGGTGCATATGCACTAATGAGGGTGACTGGTCCCGCTGATGAGTGAAGCTGCAGAAACAGGATTCTTTCACTCCAGACAGTGGATGGAACAATGGATCTCAGAAAAGTTTTTCTGACTGCAAAGCCAACACCATATTGCCTGGTCTCCTTCAATGGTTTTCCCTGCCATAAGAATGAGAAGTTTTTTCTTTGACAGATCCCGAGTCTGGCAATCTCTTCTCTTGCAGGGCAACAATGTCCATCTGCAGTCTACTCAGTTCCATGTCGATGACAGCTGTCTTGCGCACATCGTCTATTTCCTGCAGGTCGTCAGAAAAGCCATAGTCAGAAAGCCAGGGGATCATTGTCTGTACATTCTAGGTGTCCAGCTTTAGGGCAGAAGTTTTCATATGATTGTTGCATGGTGCAGGGTTATCGATTTGCTTGTTGGCTTTAACCCTAAACTCCATGCACCACGTGAGGTTAACAGACCGTGGCAAGGTAGCACCTTACTGGCTGGGCAGTATCTACCTAGTGAGGTGCAATGACCTCTTCCACTATCAGAAGTAGCCCCTGGCATCATGCTCTACGCCAATCAAGCAAAGATCTATAACCGGTAACTGCTACTTCCCGTGTTGTTTCGATGCTGTATGCAAAGCTGGAGTGTCCTCTCCTGAGCATGAAGCCTGGGTAAAGTAATATGGAGGACAGGCTCTTGCCCAAGCAGCAGATTCCCCCCTCTCCACGTTGCTGAAATGGTCCAGTGGAAAGGCAAGAGCCAATACAACTGATTCCAGCGACGTCGCAGGAGTTAACTCCTGAAGCCTTTTCCATCAGTGGATATAGCCACAAGGCAGTGGAGGTTTGAATTTGGAGTTTTCCTTTTCCTAGATGGGCTGCCTTCCAAGGCTGATGAACCCCACCTACCCGGCCTGCCTCCTAATAGTGCGGAAATTTGATCCGACTTTTAAAGGTTTCCTACCCCCAGGTGTATGCAATGCTAATTGGCTTTCCTATTTACCAAATTAGGGTCAAAATGGAATTGGAGAATTTCCCGCACCGTCAGGCAGTCAGGGAAAACAGTCAGCCTAGAAAAAAACACCTCACCAAAATGTCTACCCAAGTATACCTGCTTTCCTTCCTCAGCTTCTTCTTCAAAAAAGGGCTTGGAGCTCTGCTCACCCTCATTTAAACCTGAAAGCCCTGCCCCCCTCAGACCATGCAGTCAGGGAAAACAAGGGTCAGCCTAGAAAAAACACCTCACCAAAATGTCTGCCCAAGTATACCTCCCTTCCTGCCTCAGCTTCTTCTTCAAGAAACGTTTTAACTGACCAGATAATAATGAATGAACCATGTTCCCTAGATGTGCACAACATCCCTGCAAAGACTGCTGGCTAAAAGCCAGCTAGCCTGGGTTAAGACAGAGAAGAACCAAACAAGTGGTTGAAAGGGAATCCCTTTTGTTATTAAGGGAGGCATCAAGAGAAAATGCTAGAACTATAAAGCAGGCAAGAATATAGCAATCAAAGATATAACTTTTCTGCATTTGGATGCATTTAGCCAACAGCCATATTGATAATGGGGATCAGGCAAAGTAATATACGTGGATGTTACTCACTTTTGTTTAAATGAAGTGCCTGTTAGCATCTCTTTGGAAAGCTAGGTGGGCCTCTACTGGCTTCTTTGTTTTAGCAGGTTGGAATTTTCTCACCCACAATTTATGTAAAAAGGATAGTCACTCAATGCTCAGGACCTCAGTTTGGATCTGTTCTCCTGAAGGAAAGTTAGTCAGTGTGATGCCTCCTCTTATGAACAAATAAAAAGACCAAAACATGGTGGCACCTTAAATATTTAACTTTTCATGGACAAGTCCTCAAAAGCTCACATATAAAATATATATATAAAATATATACAGTGGTGCCTCGCTTGCTGAGATAATTTGTTCCATTCAAATCTCTGTTAAGCGAAATCCTTGTCAGGTGAAACGAAAAAGCCCATTGAAATGCATTGAAAACAGGTTCAATGTATTCCAATGGGCGAAATATGTCAGCGTCCAGTGAAGATCCTCCATAGGGCAGCCATTTTTGGTGCCTGTAAAGTGAGGAATCCATCCTAAAACACAGTGGGGAGCCATTTTAAACAGCGGGCGGCCATTTTGAAGACCCGATGATCAGCTGTAAAGATCGTAGTTAAGCAAAAAAAAAATCGGTTCCCGAAGCAGGGAACCGATCATTGTTAAGTGATTTTTGCCTATTAAAACATTGTTTTGCGATCGCAAAAGCGATCGCAAAAACTTCATCGTCAAGTGATTTCCTCGTCTAACAAGGTAATTGTCAAGCGAGCCACCACTGTATATAATTAGTCCTTCAGGTGTCACAACATTTGGTCTTTTTATTTGTTCTTTTGTTTTTTTAATTATATTTTTAAATTTTTATTTCGTTTTTACCTATAACACTTGGCACAGACTATAACAGGGCTACCTCTTCGACATCCATTTTACGAGGCCTGCTTTCTGTTGATTCAAATCTCCATAAGAAGGTCAGGTGGTTTTGAGGACAAGGGCCCTGCCTCAGTTTGGGAGAAGCCCTTGCTGAGCTCCAGGATGCTCAACCCCTGCCACCTCCGGCAATCCGAGGGCAGCCCTTGGCAGCCACCCTTGGCATGGCAGAGACAGCCTGAGTTTTCAAACCCTCTTAGACTTGCTTCTTTGCATTAATATTTTCTCATTCTGAAGCAAAAGTATTTTAACCTCTAGTCACTGGTTTCATTCATACCATTTGTCATTTACTATAGTATCTGTTGCTTTCCAATATAATCATCGTGATAAGTTCTTGTGTTCAATCAAATCCTCTGTGCTGATGAGGGCTATTGTTGCTGTTATGTGCCATCAAGTCACCACTGACTTATGCTGACCCCATGAATGGGTGACCTCCAAAATGTCTAGTTCACAACAGCCATGCTCAGATTGTCCACACTCAAGGCTCAGCTTCCTGTATGGAGTCAATCCATCTCATATTTGGTCTTCCCGTTTTCCTGCTACCTTTACATTTTCCTAGCATTATTGTCTTTTCCAGAGAGTCTTGTCTTCTCATGGTGTGCTAAAAGTAGTGCAGTATCAATTTTGTCATCTTTTGCTTTTAGAGAGAGTTCGGGATTTATTTGATATAGGAAACACTTCTTTATCTCTCTGGTGGTCCAGGGTATTGGTAAAGCTCTCCTCCAGCACCCTATTTCAAATTATTTTTTCTCCCTTTCAGCTTTTACACCTATATGTAGCAGTTAGGAATACCTTAGTACGGATCTTGGCTTTTGTCTCCAGTGACATATTCTTAGACTAGACAGGTTTTTTCCTAGTTCCTTCATAGCTGCTCCTCCAAGTCTCTTTTTTCCCCTACTTTCTTGGCTTCAGTCTCAGTTTGGACTGGTGAATAATTAAGGTATACAACATCCTGAACAACATCAATAGCAAAATCCCAAAATTTGTTATAGGTGTCCATACGCAGAATTCAGTATTATTTTCACTTCTGCAGGGAACACTCAGGCAGATCTTATGCATGAATATCCTCAGGCAGGGAGCTTATCTCCCAGTGGAATATACTGTACCTGGCAACAGTACCTTATTGATAAGAAAATCACCATAGGCCAGAGATCAATTCAATAATAATTGTTGGTTGCTGTGGGTTTTTTCGGGCTCTTTGGCCGTGTTCTGAAAGTTGTTCTTCCTAACGTTTTGCCAGTCTCTGTGGCCGGCATCTTCAGAGGACAGCACTCTGTGCTCTGGTGTAGTTTGCTTGGGAGTGGCCGTGAATCCCGGCCGTGAAAGCCTTCGAGAATTCAATAATAATCCTTTTTGTTATTTGAGCATGGTCAGCTCAGGCATACCGTGTTTTCCGGAAAATAAGACAGGGTCTTATATTAATTTTGCGGAAAATACAAATGGTGCAGAATGCAGCGGCCAGACTTCTTAGTGGGGTGAAGAAATATCAACATATTACTCCCACTCTGGCTGCATTGTATTGGCTGCCCATTCGATTCCGCGTTGATTTTAAAGTTCTAATGATCACATACAAAGCCCTAAATGGTTTAGGACCTCAAGACTTGGCGGAATGCCTCCTCCCACCTAGATCTACTCATATCACCCGATCTAGCCAGGAGGGGCGACTGAGGAGCCTAATGCCAAGGGAGGACCGGGAAGAAAAAACAAGACACCAGGCCTTCTCAGCAGTGGCTCCCAGGCTTTGGAACATGCTCCCCCCTGAGATTCGTCTGGCCCCCTCACTGGGCATTTTCAAAAATCAGCTCAAGACCTGGTTATATAGACAGGCCTTCCCTCCAGACTCTATGTAATTCTCTTTCTTTCTTTATCTATTCTGTTTTAGTGTTAACGTCTGGAATGTCTTATATTGGTTGTTTTTTTTATGTGTTTGTGAGCTGCCCAGAGTAGACTATGTCTAAATGGGCGGCATATAAGTTCAATAAATAAATAAATAAATAAATAAATAAATAAATAAATAAATAAATAAATAAATAAATAAATAAATAAATAAATAAATAAATGTCTTTTTGCTCCAAAAACGCATTAGGGCTTATTTTCAGGGGATTTTTTTTCCCATGTACTGTACAACAATCTACATTTATTCAATTATGGTCATGTCATTTTCTTCTGGTTGCTGCACAATGGTGGAGGGCGGGGTTTCACTTAACTGGGGCTTATTTTTGGGGTACGGCTTATATTACAAGCATCTTGAAAAATCATACTAGGGCTTATTTTCAGGTTAGGTCTTATTTTTGGGGGAACAGGGTACTTATTATTTGGTCCTTTTGTATTTTTCCTGCCAGTTAGCAAAATGGGATCAGCCCATGCCAGATCAACCTCCTCAGCAGGAAAATGTCAAAGGTACATGCAGGTGTTTTCCGACTCAGCACCTACACAGAAGACCTGGAACACAACAGCTACCCGAGGTTGCTGCCCTGACTCCTGCTTCCATCCCCACAAAAAAGTCCTTTCATGCTGCTCTAGTCTCTGGCAGAAGAGGTTTTGTTCTCCCATATTGCTGCCCCGCTGCCTGTCTCCAGTTCCTACTTGGTGAAATACTGGCAAAATCACTGGCTTGCTTAGCTCAGCTGAAGCTGAAATCAGTACAGTAATGTGCCCCAGCTTCAGGAAGATCAGGCTAACCTGAAATAGTTTTTTTCCCCCTAAAAGCTCACAATCTGGGATTTTAGCCAGAGATCTCATCCGCCTATTCTCCCTCCAGCGTCTCAGCTTTATTCCTGAGCTCAGCAATGGATAAGATGTGTTTCACTGAGATTTGTGTTAAAGTTATCCCTTTCTCTGCACTGCTCTGACTAGAAGGAGTCTGCTCCTCTTCAGAGAGGTCTAATGGATCCCAAAATCTATTTTGGAGGAGTACTTTCTTTGTACAGTGGCAGCTCCCCCATTTGCACCCACCCTTTTCTTTGTGTGTATGTCTTCTTACTAGCTTTCCCCCCACCCCTCATTTGTTCTTCCTTTTTGTCTTTTCCTGTTGGCAAGCTCTGAATCCCAAATCTTGCCACCTTCTGGAATTCTCAGCTTTTCCCAGGTTAACTTTTTGAGTTAGTCTTTCCCTTTAGTTCATACTGGAGCAAATGTGTTTTAATAGCCAGTTGTTCACTTTATTCACTTCTGTTGTTTGCCCTTTGTGACTTCTGCTGTTTCCTCAATGCAGTTATTCATTGCATGTATTTTGATTCAGGTTTGCTGAGAAATTTCTTTTTAATCATTCAGTGTGAACTCGAGCCAATCAGTCTAAAAGGGTGACCAAATGGGCATTTGCCCTGCTGCTTGGTCTGCTATGAGGACCGGCTGGTTCACCTCTTTTACCAGTGATCAGACAACATATGTGCCAGCATAAACTAGCTAATTCCCTGACCATTCCCACCTACACCTTTCTGGGTCCCTGTTAGTGGCTGCTCTTTTTTAGGCACACAAAAGATCATGCCACTTTGATTTGTTTCCAGCACATGCAGTCATTGGGACATATAATAATGGGCTCAAGTTACAGGAAGCCAGATTTAGGCTAAATATCAGGGAAAAACTTCTTAACTGTTAGAGAAGTATGACAATAGATCCAATTACCTCACCAACGCTGGAGGTATTGATGAGAAAATTGGACAATCATCTGTCAGATCCACTTTGATTTTTATTTCTGCATTGAGCAGGGGGTTGGGCTCAATGGCTTTTATAGATCCTTTCCAATTCAATTATTCTATGATTCTATGAACCAAAGTGGAGGTTGCTGCTTTATTTCCCTTCCACTTTCCCAATATAGTTAAGTGGTTTAAGATGACAACTTTGTCCCTTTATGCTATTAAGAAATAAAAAAAACTTCCTCTGTTCCTCCATGAAAGGGCAGGGGAATAAAGCAATTTTTAAAAAGGCCTATTAGGCTAGCACTCATGTGCTATACCTTTAGGGGGAAAAGTTAAAATAGAAAGCTTCCTCCCAGAAGGAGGCGGAGATGTGGGGGGAAGGAGAATTTTGTTTTTCCTTGTTTTCTTGAGGAAGGTGAGCCAAATAGGGTAACTTGAGCTGAGTATGCCATGTGGATGCAAGAATTACACCAAATTGGAACTCTGCCCATTCTTAAGTGACCTTTAAGCCCAGACCTCTCTGCTCCAATTGAGCTCTAAGATGCATTTAATGCCAAACTTCAAAGACCACTTGTCCAGAAGGTCTAGTGCAGCCTCCCAAAGCCTAATCTGCCTGCTGAATCCCCCCAAATTGAAAAAAAGTACCTTTGCCCTAAAATGCAAATTTTATACATTATTTCTCCCCTCTCCAGAGGTTGTTCTAGGTCTTAAAAAGTGTTTTTTAAAAAACTGGGCTGTCCACCTCTGCTTCTAAACATGGCACGTTAAGGCCTAAAACAAGCCCAAGAGTGGAGCGTTCAAGGGAAATTCAGTTCTCCAAGGCCTCTCGCTGTAGGGAGAGACAAACAATTTTTCAAGGTGTTTTTGGAAGGGCAGGGTAATCAGACAGACTATGCTGTTTCGCAAAGTTAAAGGTCAAAAATGTCCCCCAGCCTCTTGGCCGTTACTCACCCTGACTGACAGGCTGATGTACCCAGCACATGTAAGTCTTCATGAATGTATCTTGGAAACATACCTAATAACATAGGACATACTGAATACTTTGGAAATAATAAGTAGAAAGAAGAAAATGGGATGGGGATGGGCTAAGAAATAAAAGATACTAACATGGTGTTGCATTTATTTTCTGCATAGACAATGCTTATTGGAATATGTCAGATGGTACCTAGTGGGCCAAAAGACACGCCATGACTGTTCTGAGGTGCTAAACCACATGTCAGGTGCTAGACATGTGAGGAGAAGAACAGGCCGTTAGTTAGCAGGATTGAATTACTAGTAGCACGAGTACAATTACTGTTACATTTGTACAATAGTATATGAGTATGTTAAAATATGCTTGGGCAAATATAATAAAAGGGGTAAGAGTATTCTCATATGCGAGGCTTAAATTGGTTTATGCTTAAAGCAGTCCCTGATGTAAATGTGAAAGCTACTTTGGGTAGACAAGTACTCTTTCATTTCTTTTCCACTGTCACAACATTCAAAACATTGCATGAAGGAGCCAGAGAGGGTAGGTTCAGTCTTGTCGGAGGCAAAATAATGCAGCCACCTCCTGGGGTGTATCTGAAACTGCCTTTAAGAGCAGGCAATTGTCAAATAAACAATGTTATGTTATGTTGTTGTAATAATACTAATGATCTTAGAACTGCTGAGTTGGAAGAGATCCTGTATAGATCACTAAGTCCAGTCCCTGTGAAAGAGGCTGGACCTAAACTCCCAACCTTTTGAGTCCACAGCCAGATAGCTAAACCACTGAGCTATCCAGCAGTTGTGTTATATTAGTTTTATTTCTTCTTGTGGGGGAGTTGTGGAGTTTATGCCTCCAGCTTAAAAACATCTTAGGGTAGTACTGAGAAAATTTCTATTATTTGTATTTTACTATAAGCAATATACAAGAACATATGCAGAAATTGGAGTAAGGGGTGGCATAGTGGTATATTGGTATAATTTGTGTGCATGGTGCATGCTACTGCAACACAGTTGTATAAATTAAAATAATAAATGAATACAGGATTGGGGGAGGGCGGTAAAATTTCTGTTCCTCCCCCTAAGACTCCCAGCAATCTGATTTATACCGAGTCAGACTGTTGGTCCACCTCGGCTGGTATTTTCAGTAGCTATCAGAAGTTTCAATCAGGATCCTTTGGCCGCATCACTTACTAGCCTAACCTGGAGATATCAGAGATTGAGTATGGGGCCTTCTACATGGAAAGTGTCTATTCTGCCTATGAGTTAGGTCCCCTTGCTTCATCATGGCTGCCATTCTACTGCAATTGTCTGTGCATGCTTGACACTTGTAGCCCACCTTGTTGAAAAGTGAGGCATAATTTTCAAATAAATAAATAAGAAACAAAACAAGTTTATCAGCATCCTGTGGGGGAAAAAAATTACACACTCCTGTACATTTTTGTCTTCATTCTTTTAGACTCATCCAAACTGCTTTGCTGTACTGTGCTTTTCATATTACAGAGAGGGATAGCTTTGTAAGAAATCACCATTTCATTAAGAAAACACACCTTGGGCTGATAATCCATTTTCAGAAGCTGGACAATCGTTTGGTCTCATTAGACCCCATATAAGCTGAAGCTGTTAGCAATGTATTTCTAGATTACAGTGTTGTAGGCAAGAAAAATTGTGCCGGAGATCATTTAATACCCCTGGGGAGATGACAGGAAGGAATTAATCTTCCACTGCTAATTCACCCACTGCTGCTGGATCAAAAATTACCAGCCATGGGGGGTCTCATACAGTGGAGGCAATGCTGGCATGTACAACACACACAGTTCTTTCCTGCTCGTTTTGGAAAATGGGGAATGGAGATTTAGGATAAGCAAGAGAATATTTTCAGGATGGTGACTGTATCAATAATGTCATAAAGAGTTTTTTTAATTGGGGGTAGGGGAGAGAAAAATGGCCTTCCAGCTGTGTTTTAATGTGGGGACAGAGAAGTTCCTAATCCTGATTGATTGCAGCTATCCAGCCAAGGGGACTGACCTATTCCTGACTATAATTTCTCGGAGTAAAGTGAGTGTCCCCTAGTGTGTACATTTGAATGTTCGACCAGACAAGACATGTCTCCGGTATGTGCAATGAATCATGAGGCTCTTTGTAGAGACGACAGTGTGGAAGGGGTAGAGGAAAAAGCTCCATGCTATACTGAACTTTGCTGGAAAGTGGCCTTGTTGTTATCCTGTTTCCCTTCGTAGTGCTGCCATCTTTCCCATGAATCTAGCAACATGGAATCAGCCTTCACCACATACAAAGATAAGACTCTGAAGTTACCCACAGGTTTTCAGTAGGGCATGTGCCCCCCTGGCTAGCTTCAGTTGCCGAAGCAACTTCACTTGGGCCCCAGTGTCCCTGTTCGCTTTCAATCAAGGTGTTGGACAACGCTTGGAATGAAAATAAGCAGTTAAGTTTCTGGTCAGAATCCTATTTATGTTCACACTGGGTGTGTGTAACTTGCCATGGCTAATTGCAGTTAACTAATGAAATGCCAGGTCATGTTTTGGTCATAGGCTGGCCAAGCTCCTCACTGTGCAAGGATAATGCAGCCCGACACCATGTCAATTAGCCATGAAAAGTTATGCCAACCTTACATGAACATCAGCAGGATTCTGCTCTCTGTGTATTTTATAAACTGTGTTATATTGCTGACTTCTTCATATTCTGGAAATACTTCCTTTCCTTCATCATGTACCCAACATTCAACATTTCACATAATCAGAATTCATGGATCTGACTACTATTAAACCGTGTTGCTAGATAACGCCACACTTTTTTAAAATTCTGGAATCTAATGCCAAGGAAAAGGCCTCTGAAAATAATCATATTTGACTCTCCCTATTTCAGTGGTTATGTATAGCAAAAGGCACACAGAGAGAGATTTCGATATCAATATTAGCAAGCATGCATAACTTGGTGGCCTGGATTACATTAATGGCTATATTTTTGAGCTAACAACTGTCTCTCTTCTTTTTAGTTCACTTCCATGTCCAATCAGCCTATTTCTGGAATGAGCTGTGCTGGGCAATGTAGTTTATACCTATGAACTTGCAGAGAACAAGATTGTTTTTAAAAACCCAAGAGGAAAAGTATATGGAAGATGAAAAATAAGTCCAACTGATATGCACTTCAGAGCAAAGGTGGTAGAGGTAAGGCTGTTTTCAGCTATGATGGGACAATCCAGAACCTACAGTGTCTATAGAGTACTGAAAAGTTGCAAACATTTCCTTTCCCTTTTTCTTTCCTAACTGCCAGAGTCAGCTAATACTAGAGGTTTTGCCAGACGATTCTGGAAATTGTGATCCACAAAAGTAACTTCACCAGGCTCTGGAACTTTGGGATGTTGTAATAAGGAAACATATACCTCTTCAGTGTGGTATAATGTGAACTGTGCCAAAAGTTTTTTTAACAGTCCTAAAATGATTCCCAGATCTGCAAGTTAAATGTACTTTACTTAGCACTGACCCATATAAAACGGACGGTATAACTACATCTGCTAGGAAATGTTTTTGGTGGAGAGAGAAAGGATGGAGGAAGATGTCTGAAGGCTGCTTTGCAAATGTTTGTAGGTAACTCTACAAACAGCTTCTGCAGGGGCGAGAGCCCTTTTTAGCCTTTGCAATACAGAACATGTCTATGGAAAGCTCCCCTAGGCCCATCAGTTGCTGCCGCCGCCAAGAAAATCAGTAGCTCTGTAGCAACTTTCCATAGAATTGGGATGTTCCACATGGCAGAATACTCAGCTACAAGCTACCTTGCAGCATAGAGCAACCACCCTGCAGAAGGTGTTGCAAGAGGTTTCTATGTACAGTATCTTTTTCACTTTGTACTTCATTTTCTTGGGAGATGTCTAATGTGAAGGCTGAGCAAATGCAAAGTTACATAGGCAGGTTGTAAGATTCCAGATATATGAGATAAGTGGAGCAAGGAGGACAAATCAGCAGCCATGATAGGCTAGGGGAGTCTTTCAGAATTGCAAAGTTGTTTATTTTGTAAAATCTAACCAAGCCAGGAAGGTAGTTAGCAAACATTCCAGTTCACTAATTCATTTTTTACAGTCCAATATATTGGATGGTATAAGTCTACCAAAAGTTACATAAACTACATTAGACTGAGCCATCCATGAATAAACACTCTCTGAAATGCATGTATAATAATATAAGCACATGCCATCCAGCTGATTCTGACTTATAGTGACCCTTTTCATGGTTAGGGTTAGAGTATATTCACAAGTGGTTCATCATTCCCTTCTTCTTGGGTTATCCTGGGACTGTGCACCTTGCCCAAAGCGACACAGGCTGGCTCTTCTCCTGGGACACACAATGGGGAATTGAACTCCCCACAGATAACTAACTGAATGAGCTATCTAGTCTGCTAGCAAAAAGTTTTGATTCAGTCTCTCAGTAGGACATGTCACCAAGATAAAGAATGAAAATTACACAATTATACTTTCTTCACTCTTGTATCTCCCCCTTTGGGTTAGAATACTTCTCCATGGAAAGTTTATTAAATACAGCTTTGACAGCTTTGACACCAACACGTCATGTGAGGCACAGGCCAGTAACTGTGTTTGCCATTGCTAGGCCAAAGTCAGAGGAGCCTCGTAGGATCAATGGGTACAAAGCATGGCACATTGCACAATTTGCATGCAGAAGGCCCTCAGTTCAATTCCTGGCATGTCCAAACCAGGCTGGGAAAGCCCTAGAGAGCCACTGTTGGCCGTTGCTGAGAATGCTAGGCAAGACAGGTTAATGGTCTGACTAATACTTAGGCAGCTTACTATGCCCTTGTTTTCAGCACAGTCCCAAAAAAGCAACTCAAATGCAGCCGAGTAATTCCCCCCCTCCACTTCTATTTTGGGCTACAGCTGGGGGTGGAGTGAGGGGAAACTGATATCTGGATAAGCACTGACAGGCTGGCCTCCTTTTTTCCACAGTCACAAATGTTAGAAGATATCTTACCACTTGATCTTGGCTTCACAGTACCTCCCCTCCCCTGAAAACGGTGCCAAGCATACACAATGAGAGCTTCTCACCTTTCTCCTGGAAAACAAAATTGCTGGGAACATTTTTAAGGCCACCACAGGCAGGGAAATGGGGAGGTCCAGGGAGATCTCAGAGCCTCCAATAGATTTCTTCCCCTGTGCTGAATTCTGTTAAAGCACCCCGGTGGAAATGACTCTTCTCCTTGGCATATTGTAACAAGAGCACACTCTGTCTTTACAAGGCACATCATTGCACCACAAGGTGACACTTCTCCGTTCTCACACGTGCGAATAATCCCAGACCTGCAGAGTCTTCGGCTTTTTCCTGCCCTCTTTTCAAATTATTCTCTCCTATCACTCTTCTGAAGAATAATGTGCAGTTGCAAATGAAGGCTTTGGAAAATGTGCAAGCAAATATTTTATCTTTAAAATTGGGGTGGGTGGGTGGGGAGGAATGAGAAAGGAAACCAAGGCTCCAACACAGAAAGCAAGTGTGACATTTGATCTTCCATTATCATCTGGTGGAAAAGAAAAATAAAGTAGAGCTGCATTTTGTGGACAGCATTGGAATAGACTGTAGTATTAGAAAACAATTCAAGTAACAAGAAAATCCACACACATTTTTAAAGTGCTCACTGCACAGTTTTCTTGGCATATTGGCAAACCAGTACATACCCACTTTTTAAAAAAAAACCAGTGCTGAGGTCAAGTATAAATTCTAGTGATTCTGCATCTCCGCCTCCCTCCCTCAGATTATGCTGGCAATCATACTAAAATTTGCAGTGGTCTGCATGACCCAGCCACATGTGAATTGCTTTAAGCCAATTTTATTTTTCTTTCCCATTCACCCCATTCTTCCTCCCATCTACATCCTAACACTGTTGTAACTAAAGTGAAATATGAATGATCTGGGCTGAGAATTATGGGTGCTATTGTTATTGTTATTTGCAGCTGTGGTTGATATATGT
Organism: Pogona vitticeps; assembly: GCF_051106095.1. Taxonomy (NCBI): domain Eukaryota; kingdom Metazoa; phylum Chordata; class Lepidosauria; order Squamata; family Agamidae; genus Pogona; species Pogona vitticeps. Next base: position 195,725,049 of record NC_135785.1, on the reverse strand, counting down.
TGTAATACCAAGTGGAAAAGAAAACACTAATTTCTTTTCAAACAATGAGGGTTAGCTTTTATTTATCCACTGGTAAATCATTCCACATTTCTTTCAGTAATCTAAAGTAGGTACTTATACTGAGGTTCTCATAATATGCAAATATATTAAATTTTTAATTGATGAATTAATTGGTTAAACAGCAAATAGATGATTAATCAGCTGAAATTACTGAGCCAGTTGACAGCCCGTTTTTAACTCTTACATGACACACCATCTGTGTTATTGCAGTAATACACCGTTTCTTGCCAAATCACAGATCGCAGCCTTCACTGCATAAATCTATATATGTCTGTGGGGAAATAAGTCCCATTGGGTTGAATCCAGATTTAGTCATATGTAACTGGGCTGGCAGAAGTTTTGCACTGTCCCAAGGGTAATCCTTCTGCCAAGTCCTACACAGAGAATGAGGTATAAGGTATGCTGGGTGAGGTATGCCATGGTACTGCAGGAAAAGGGGAGGAGTCCCTGAAAATTGGGTGGAGCCATCTTCTGCAGACAGAGTGGAACTGACCTGGAGATTCCTGGAGTCACAGTCTACTGCACCTGGGGGCTGCGATGACTGTTGTAGGGTGCAATCCTATCATAGGCAGCCCATTGCCCCAACATGTGTGGACATCCTAAATGCACTTATCTGGGAATAAAATGGCTGAATACAAGCTTATTTAAGAATATACTGTACATGCATAAGATTGCTTTGCTAATGAGTGCATACAACAATTTCATTTGTATCTGGAATAGAGTGAAGACATCTTCTGAATCAGAAAGCACATTACAGTCTTATCTTATGCTGATTTGGAAAAGTTAACAAAACTCAATTGGTGGGTTTTTCAGAGCTGCATTGGCCCATATGGGTGCATACTACATAAACAATTTTAAATGAATTCATCTGACTTTTCTGATACTGTACATGTTGATGTTTCTGGGGTGTTCCAAACCAAATACAAAAAAGTACCTTCAGTCATTGTCCCTGAATTTTTGAAAGCTTTTGTAGGTTCCTAGTTAATCGATAGCTTTCTGAAGCTGGTCGCCCCCTGACTCTCTGTAGAGACCATTGACTGTCTCATTGAAGCTGGCTCTGAGGATTCCAGCTTTTTCTCTGAACATTCTAGGCTTTGATGTTGGATGAACCCATGAATAAACTCTTTTGTCCTCTGTGTTCCAGCCACAGGAAATTATAGTCAGAATCCATTCTATCCAGAAATTTTCTTTTATATTGATACTTCAAGCTTTGATACTCTTTATTTTGGGACTGTAACCAGGAGTATTGAATTATTAAGTCCGAGACTAATCATCCTTCCGTAGAGTACCTAGCTATAATCCTTTCTTACTCTGACCAGGCTGTTCCATTTTCTTTAGCATTCCAGCTTCCTCCAAAGCTTCCAGTCCTTGTCCTCCTCCCAGTATTTTTGTTTCCACTATGACATGTAAACTCCCCTTTCATTCCCCACCTTCTAGGATTGCCTTTGCAGGATCACTGTTTCAGATACTGAGGGTCTTTTTTGGTTTAAATATTTCTTTCTACATCTATTGGTAGCTGGAATGATAAGGTCACAAGCTTAAGATCCAAGATAAAATTGGGACAATTCTCTCCTCAAGTATCTCTAAGAACTCAAGGCCAAAGTGGTCCTCAAGTTTCCTCCCTTAGCAACCAACAAACCAGATCTCTTCCTTCCCAATTTACATTTCTGGTGCTTAGTGGTTTATAGCAAAAAACCCCCAAGAAAACAAAAACAAAAAAACCACAACCCATTCTATCTATCTAGATAAATTTTGGTGGATGGACAGCTCAATGGTTTAGGTATTTGGCTGCAGAGCAAGATGTTGGGAGTTTGAGTCCTTACTGCACCTCCGACGAGTACAGCCACCCCGTGTGCCCTTAGACAAGCTGCATAATCCCAGTATGCCACCAGAAGAAGGGAATGGTAAACCACTTCTGAGCATTCTCTACTGGGAAAACCCTGAAAAGGTTCACCATAAGTCTGAATTGACTTGACAGGACATGATTATTATTACAGAACTTGCAAAGTCTCCCTTTTTGAATAGACAGTGATTAGCTAAGCAGAATTCAGAGCACAGAAGTTACTTATTTGAACTAAAATATCAGCTACTGTTAAGTAAAAACAGGCTTTTTAAAATATTTGGGGTGATGTGTGAATATGTGTGTGGCCTGCCAAAATACCTGGGTGGACATGTTCAGCCCACAAACCTCTGGACATCTCCCACCTCTGCTAAAATGTGTGAAAAGTATGTATGTATGTATGTATGTATGTATGTATGTATGTATGTATGTATGTATGTATGTGTGCGTGCGTGCGTGCGTGCGTGCGTGCGTGCGTGCGTGCGTGCGTGCGTGCGTGCGTGCGTGCGTGCGTGGGTGGATGGATGGATGGATGGATGGATGTACATATGTAAAATATCTTTAGCCTGCTTTTCTCCTTAAAAAGGATCAACGGTGGCTAACATTATTAAAAAGGACAATATTTAAAAGCTAAGAACAGTACATTATATAAGTACTGTATTGAAAAGAATTAAATAAACAATATATTAAAAAATAGTGAATTGCATATTTACTTTCTTTTTGAAGGCTGACGAATTGGGGAGTTTAACAGAAAAGGACACAAGGAAATGAGATCCTGATGTATCATGTTTTGCCCAGTTGAGACTGTTCTTGTATACATTTTCATTGAGTTTGGCATTTTAGTTGTGCCTTTTTCTCAGGATAAACAAAATGGAATTTACGTAGCTGTACATTTTGTGCTAACAACTGTCTTTGTCAATGAACACAAATGAGATCCAGTCTTCCATTACCCATTCTTTTTGTTTCTGATTGGATACCTTCGAAAGTTTGGTCCGGTGAATGAGGTCATACCTGCATCAGGGTTCACCCCGTCTCCTCCACCCCAAACTTCCCCACCCCAAATTGTCACTATAGCTACTATTGGGCTAGCAGTTCTGGAGCTCTTTACATGCTTGAGGGTACTGCTGCTAATATAAGTCAACACAAACTCATTTAGCCCTTCTGAGAAGAAGTAAAATGGATTTGGTGCCAACAATTTATTTCAGGTCCCAAATTCTAGCTTTGGCAATTTTCAGATGTCATTCAGATGACAATACTGGTGCAGAATGCGGCGGCCAGACTACTCAGTGGGCTGAGAAGATACCAACATATCTCCCCCACTCTGGCCGCATTGCATTGGCTGCCAATCCGATTCCGCATTGATTTCAAAGTGTTAACGCTTACTTACAAAGCCCTAAACGGTTTAGGACCTCGATACTTGACGGAACGCCTTCTCCCATCTAGATCTACCCGTGTCACTCGCGCGAGCCAGGAGATAAGGCTGAGGAGCCTAACGCCGAGAGAGGCCCGAAAGGAAAAGACCAGAATCCGGGCCTTCTCGGCGGTGGCTCCTCGCCTTTGGAACAACTTGCCCCCTGAGATTCGCGCGGCTCCCTCGCTGGGCATTTTTAAGAAACAACTAAAAACATTGATGTATAGGCGGGCCTTCCCAACAGAAAACCCTTGACGATCTTTTTTCTTATTCTGTTCTTTATTATTATTATTTTTTTTATTTAAGTTTCTGCTGTAAAGTTTTAAAATTACATTGTTGTTTTTACTGTAAGCCGCCTAGAGTGGTCTAATATGATCAGATAGGCGGGATAGAAATAAAATAAATAAATAAATAAATAAATAAATATTCTTCTGTTCTGGCTTGCTTTTCTGGGAAAATACCTCCTTTCCCAAAATGAAAAACAACACTCTGAAAAGATGGGCGGGATACAAATCAAATCAAATAAATAAATAAATAAAAGACAATATCTGTTCAAACAGTTTATCGTGAGAAAAGCCACTGCTAAAGATTCTTCCTTCCCAATTTACAGAAAGCATTTTCCCACTATTGCTGTACAAAAAGAAAAAACCAGATGTTCATGACCAACGCAAAACAGAGGCACTGCTTACATTCTTCCTGTTTCTGTGATTTAACCTTGTACTTGCAGATGTCTCTAAGAGATTAACACATACACCCCTTTTCCCAGTATTTATGCTACCCCATTATTCCTGAGCACAAACTTCACCTGCATGAAGGAAACACCCAAGATAATACGCACTCTTTTATGTCACAAACGATTTCTGCTAAATAATGCATACATTTGCATATATCAGCCATTCTCAGGCATCCATGGTTACTAAGACCGTCTTCATGCAGCTGGCTTTAGTTTTGCACAAAATGGACAACGCAGCAAGAAACTCCCTGGAAAAGCTCCCAACTGTGTGGCATGCTCGGCTTCACTTTAATCCAGGTGTGTATTGCTTACAAGAATGGTAGGAGGCCTGAGGAAATCAGATGTGGCCAAGCCGTAAATCACTATGCTCTTCCCCAAAGTCCTTTGGGTGTTTCTGAGGAAGTCTTTACCTATTCATTTGAAGATCTACACCGCATGTTTTAAATAACTGCACAATTTTCAAGTTATGTCAAAAAGCTAGAATTCACATGCACAGATTTATTTGAAAGGTAAGGTAAGCAAGGTGTGAGGGTGGGCATGAGGAGGCTGTAAACTCCTGGGAAAGGAGGGAAGATTTGGAGGTCAGGATTGATGTTTCTGTAAAGCGGTGGTTCTCAACCTTGGGTAACCCAGGTGTTCTTGGACTGCAATTCCCAGGCACCTTCATTACCAGCTGTACTGCCCAGGGTTGTTGGGAGCTGCAGTTCAAGAACACCTGGGTTACCCAAGGTTGAGAACCACTGCTGTAAAGCCTGACATGGAACCTGGAAAGTTACTTATTCAGGCTACAATTCACACCTTGCACCAGAATTGTGAAAAGTGACATTTCCCAGCTCTGGCTTGACATACATTGACCATGCTAAACAAAGTAACAATGCCTTATGAAAGAAGAAAGGGAAATCATTTTTGGAGATTAGGGTGAGGATTGGATAATCATTGTAATTTCCTCGCCAATGGCCTCTGCAAGTCTTGTATATATAGTCTGGTAACTTTTTATTGAATTTTAGGCTACAAACTCATGCACACTTGCCTAGAAGCATCATGCATTTATTATGTTTTTATTGTCTCCTTCCTCAAGAAACTTACAGCAATGTATATGGGGTTTGTGTCCACTCTGACTTTATAATAATCCTGCGGGCAAGAAGGCCAAGAGACAGTGATCCATCTGTGGCCACTCTGTGAACTTCACAAATGAGCAGGAACTTCAGCTGAGGTTTCTGTTGCCCATGTCCAGCGCTCTATGCAGATCATCAACATGACTCTTCCATTAGGGAGGTGTGAACAGCCCTGCAGTAAACACAAAGCGAAACCCGCAGTTCTATGTATTTCACTCTCACAGTTAAATATGTAGGATGTGAAAGAGCTCAACTTCAACTGGATGGGATCATGTCCGTGTTTAATACAGGATTGCTAACAGCATTTATTTTGCCCTGATTTTTAATTAATAAGAATCTATATAGGCATGAATTCTGCCTTTAAAGTGAGTCTGGAAAAAATATGACAAAAAAATATCAGGGGAAACCCTATTTCAGTGTTGTACTTTGATCCTGCTTTGTTCCCAATGTTTGCTTTGGTAAGCGGTCTTTTTCTCTCCTCAACTGAGTCTTGCGAAACCATCATCCAGCATTTATGCCATCACACCGTTGCCTTGGAAATGTGTGATATAATATGCAGCATTTTGCCACTGAAGGACTGAATAGGAAGAGCAGATGGCTGAACAGATAATGTGAAAGCACTGTTTAAACAACAGAGATCATTTAGACATCACAGGAGTAGTAAAGGAAATGGCTACAACTTCACCAACACAGGTCTCCCTTTGTAAAACTTTCTTTAGACTCACCTGGCATGCTTGAGATAAAATATGGATAAAGTAGATCTTCTGCAAAAGAATTCAGCCTACCCGATCCTGGCAACCTTCAGATGTATTGAACTACCAGTGCCATTACCCACAGCAGGCAGAATGGTGACCACGCTGGCTGGGGATGAAGGCAACTGTAGTTCAACACATCTGGAGGGCACCCAGTTGAGGATCAGGAGATATGAATTTCATAGAGGTAAAAGACTGGTTTCTTGCAGTCATCAATTGCTAATTGTACCTAGCAATTCTCTTGCCTAGAGCAAGCTGCATCTGCTCCCACCCCCTCTGCCTTTTTTCAGGGGGCCTGGCCTGGTCCACAATGCTGCCGCCATAACAATCTTCTCCTCCTTCTTTGGACAAAGGATGCAGAGCATGCACACCAGATCTGGGCCACTCTTTATTGCTGTCTGATAGGGCGAAAGACTCAATGTCATTATGTCCTCTTTTCTTTCTTTAAAGGCTGCCTTTCTTAGAGGTGGGCGGAGATGCCATGGTGGAACATGGCACTTTGCTTCCTTCCTCTAGCAGTTGGAGCGCTTGGGTCCCGTGAAAGTGAGTAGCAATGGGAGATAGATGTTGCCATGTACCGTATTTTTCGCACCATAAGACACACTTCCCCCCACAAAACAGGGGGGTAGAAAGTCTGTGCGTCTTATGGAGCGAAGAAAACAGATTATATTTTCCTGTTTTCTTCTCCTAAAAAATTGGTGCGTCTTATGGAGTGAAAAATACGGTATTTTTCTGACACTCATCTCCAAATTTGGCACTCTTCAAATCTGGGCATCCATGGGCAAAGCCCCAGTTCCCCTGCCCTAGTTATAGTCCTGAACCTCAGGCAGGATTAACACAGGGCTCTTACCAATTTATGCCACTGTGCAAGCTTAAACCTATATTTACAGTTTTTTAAAAAGCAGTGCTATTTGGAGAAAGTTATACACCATTCTTTCTATCCTTTCTGCACCATTCTTTTTGCAGAAACCTCTGCCAGAGGTTTCTGCAAAAGAAAGAGATGGAAATATAAATGAACATTAATTTGATTTATAAAAAATATTTCAGAGACAACGAGTGTTCTAATAGTAGGCCGCTATCACAAGAGTTAGGAACAGGGCTGTACACAGCTCCCCCAATCAATCTGAAGGCCAACCGTGAACTTCCAAAGAGACTCCAATTCAGTCTGAGTCAGTCGGTGCCCCATCCCACAGGATTTGTGCTCCAGATTCAATTTAATTTATAAGTCTTCTATTGAGTTGCTCTGGAAGACCAAAGCAACTATAACTGCTTTGTTTTTCCACTGACATGCAGGAATTTGGAAATATGATAGATCCTAAAAAGAGGAATCGTTGCTGCTGTTGTCATCTGCCATCAAAATGCCATCAATGTACAGTATGGTGACCATATGAATCAATTACTTTGAAACTATCCTGTCATTATTAGCCCTCCTCAACCCTTGCAGTCTGAAGGCTGTGGCTTCTTTTATGGAGTCAATCCATCTCATTTTTCATCTTCCTCTTTTTCTGTAATTTCCACTTTTCCTAGCATTATTGTCTTCTTCAGTAAGTCTCACTTTCTCATGATGTGCCCAAAGTACAATAGCATCCTTTTTGTCATGCTTGCTTCTAGAGAGGAAAGTGAGGAATGAGTCTGGTAAACTTTAGACAACTAGCTTCAAAGACCTGCTTACAAGATACTCTGGAAGCTAGCTTTTTTCAAAAAGAAAAAGGTTAAAGCAGTTTGTGCCTCTTCTGGTTTGTGCTCCGACACAAACTTTTAAAAAAATCTCTGCTGCATTCTGGAACCACATCTGACCATTCCAGTTCAATTTAGACATGACACAAATCAGTCTGAATCAGGCCAATTTTGTTTCTTATTTAAGGTTTGTCTAAATCCAGTGGACAGCCCTAATCAGGAATATTTGAAAAGCTAAGAAAGGTGCAATAATCATCTGTACTATTTCAAACAGGCCTCATAGTTAGGGATTGCTATCTCAACTTTAAAACTATAACTGCTCCCTCCAAAACCAACTCTCTCTACTTATGCAAACCTAGCAGCCCCATTTTCATTACATAAGCATGGACCCAGTGCCACCACTAAGGTCAAGAGGAGTAAGACTGAGACATTTATCAAGCGAAGAGTTTATATACAGAATAAATCTGTCACCTTCTCAAACAATGTTTTGATTGTGTGCAGACCTGGGCAAAGTGCGGCCTTCCAGATGTTCCTGCACTGCAAATCCCAACATTCCTCACTCTGTAGGCTAGGCCCAACTCTCCTCACACTATTGGCTGTGTGGGCTAGGAATTATGGGAGTTGCAGTTCAGCAACATCTGGAGGGCAGCATTTTGCCCACCCCTGGTACAGTAACTATGCTTGGGTCTTTTGCCTAGTATGTGAGTTTTCTTAAACAAGGTCTCAGTAACTTTGCTCTCATTGGATTTTCCTCACTGCAGCTTGGAACACCCAGGAATACATGCTGCCCAGCAGCCTTCTGCAGCTTCCAGGTTTTCCTCTACATTCCAGGACATTGCTTTAAAGACCGTTTCCTGAAATTTTCTCTGATGAAATATCTTCTTGAAAACTTCTGGGCTCTGCTGCCTCCTTGAATCTTTTCCAACCACTTGTGGAACAGCTTCTTTCTGCAGGCACCTGCTCTGGCAGTCATCTTTAATCCTAGTAGGCTTATTTCAGGACCAAATTATACTACACATGAGTTTTGCAATTAGATGGTGACACAAAGTTATCTCTCTAGAGCAGCTGTTCTTCAAATCTGCCTTGCTTGCACAACCAACTTGCAAATGAAGCCTGCATTTACCTCCCAGTAACCAATCACCCAAGGAAAGTGAGCACATGGGAACCTCATGAGAGGATAAATACGCCTCACTCTTTAACAAAGCTCCATTTCTAATTGCAAAGTGGGCATGTCATATAGTTGGGTTTTCAGACTCAAAACCTTTCATCTTTATCAGCTGTCAATATGCTTTCTTCTTTTTTTCTTCAACTGTCTCAGCTGTTCTCTGTCTGTTTTTATATTTCTTATCACCCCATGTTCGGAAGGATTTTTAACAAAATGATCTAATGATGTCCCCCATCCAAAGAAAGGCAGCTTATATGCAGTCATTTTCAACTCAGTCTGAAAATACTCTTCCATTGTAACCAAGGCAGCCACAACTGTCTTACACCCAGTACACAGCAGCAAAGCTAGTCTTCTGGACTACACAGCTACCTTATAATCTCATTCTAAGATCATCAAGAAAGTATAGACATAAAAAAAATTAAAGCAACAGGTTAAAAACTACATGTGTGTAAGTAGCTTCCTGGTCAACTGACATCTCATGCATCTGATAAACTGGGCCACAGCTCACAAAAACCTATGCCTGACGAAAGCTCCTACGGCTAAATCCACTTGTAATTCCTGACTGGAGTAGACCCATACATCCAAATAATCAACCACCACCAATCCTAAACACATTAGAACACAATTTGGCTCAGACTAAACACAGTCAAGTCCCATGGATACCGGTGGAAAAAGTTAAGCACACATTTATACTGTATTTCTGCCACTGAACTCAGTGCGATTTACATTTGCTAATCTTTGGCTGGATAAACCTAACCAGCTGTGAACCAGTACTGTAGTAAAGATAACACTCAACCACCTGCTCCTAAGTATATGGGCATGAAGGCAAACCTAGATATTTGTTATATTGAGTCGTCCAGAAAGAAAACACTTTTTTAAAAAAAAGGTGCCTGGATAAGGCTCCTGAATAAGCCTGGATATTGAATTCTTCGCCAATTTCCTGTTGGATGGCATTCCAACTGGGGAAACTGGCATCGCAATCTAATCCCGTGTCGGTCGCCCGCGACCAGGCACACCACAGTCCACACCCTGGCGGGCTGCTCCCGCAACTCAAGTGCCACGTGCGAAAGGAAGCGATGAGGATATGGTTTTTCCCTAAAAAAACGCACGCCTTTCTCTCTCTTAGTAAGAGGGCGACCTCCTTTAGGCCGCCAGCTCTCTCCCTCTCTCCCCTTCAAGGCTTCTTCTAGCCAAGAGGTGTGTTTTCCGCGGGGTGGGAACCGCAGCGCGACCGTGTGCAGCGGATGCATGTGGAAACGCTCCCCTCTCCGTTCGGGGGGGGGGACTGACTCGCAGGTAACCGCGGAGGGCTCCGACTGTAGCTGGCGAGGGCGCCTCCAGGGCCGTGCCACTGCTCGGAGCGTCCTGCCCTCTTTCTCTTTCAGACGGACGCTCGGTTTGAAGGGCGCTATTATTCTTGCGGCAATTACTCAGCATGATAATTAAGGGGAGACCCAAGCCGAGGATGGAAAGGCCTCCTCCCCCTCCCCCACCACGTCATCCCCTTACAACCAGCATTGTTGGGGCCGGGGCCGTTCGTCGTCGTCGGAGGCCTTTCTCTCCCGGCCTCGCTGCCTTCTCTGCTCGATGCCAGGACCTGGGGCTCGGCCGGCGCCAGCGGACCAAGGCAATTAAGCGGAACACGCGGAGCGCCGTCCTCACGTTCGGGGGTGGGGGAGGCCGGGAGGGACAGAGAAAGGGGGGGGGGACAATCGTTCCTCTCGGAGGAAGAGCTTTTAAAGCACTTTCCAAATCCCCCGCTTCCCTTCCCCCGCCCCCCTCTCCCCGAGTAAGGACCGGTATGATGGACAGGTCTAAACCCGGGCTTCCCTCCCCCCCTCGCTTCGGATCAAGGGAGAGGCGGACAGGACGGGGCAGCCCTCCGGAGGGCTTGTTTGCGCCGAGAAAAAACGAAGCAGCTGCTTTCGCAGGAGCTGCGGCGGGGGGGGGGCGAGTCACGTGCTTCCGGGACGGGGGCGGCGGCGCGGGACTCATTCGGTCCCTGGGGTTATGGAAGTGTAGACTTGGCCTCGGAGAGGAGAGGCGGCTGGGGAACAGAAGCGAGTGGCGTGAGAGGACCCCGAGTTCGCCCCGAGCGGGGCTGAACTTAAATCTGCGTAAAAGCTCACGGGCAACAGGGCTGACTTGGCTAGGAAAGGGGTGGGAATAAGTTACAGGGAGTTGGACTGGGCGAGCCACCAGCACCGAACTGGAGGTGTTCTTAACGATTGCCTGCACGCACCAGGGCAAAGATCCTTTCCTTCTGGATAGGTGATAAGCAGCAACCATCCTCGCTCGATATCAGTTGCACAATATTCAGTAGAATTCCAGAAACAGTAAACACATTTTTTTCTGTCGTGAATGTTTCTTTTAAAATGGGTTCTAATCATTTACGACGCCACAACAAACTTCATCTTGTTCACCTTTTCGGAACTTTACCCATACAACCGACACCTGACCTAATTTTATTCTCAAGAAAGAAAGTGATCAAAATGCAAAATTGCTCTTTATTCCCAAAAGACTATCGACATGGCTAATACAGTACCTTTAATAAAGGGCACAATCCATGCACCCTTGCTTCTCAAATCTAAATCCGTTTTTCTTGGTATTGCATCCAAAAGACGCCCTTTCACCCTGAGCTATTTTTAATGCTGCCCAGCTACCCTCTGCACCCGGATTTCACTGTCTACTCCGCAAATCGGGAATCCCAAAGGTGGCTGCACATATCTTCACCTCTTTGTTGGGAGTTACTCCTATAAAATATAATCAGATTGATTATATTCTCTGCAGCCAAAGATGGAGAAGTTCTATACAGTCAGCAAAAACAAGACCTGGAGCTGACTGCCGCTCTGATCATCAGCTCCACATAGCAAAATTCAAGCTTAAACTGAAGAGAGTAGGAAAAACCACTGGGCTAGTCAGGTATTATCTAAACCAAATCCCTTATGAATACACAGTGGAAGTAAAGAACAGATTTAAGGAACTTGATTTGGTGGACAGTGCCTGAAGAACTTTGGATAGAGGCTCGTAACATTGTCCAGGAGGCAGCAACAAAAAACATCCCAAAGAAAAGGAAATGCAAGAAAGCAAAGTGGCTGTCCAACGAGGCCTTAGAAATAGCAGAGAGGAGAAGGGAAACAAAATGCAAGGGAGATAGGGAAAACTACAGAAAATTGAATGCAGACTTCCAAAGAATAGCAAGGAGAGACAAGAGGGTCTTTTTAAACGAACAATGCAAAGAAATAGAGGAAAATAATAGAAAAGGAAAAACCAGAGATCTGTTCAGGAAAATTGGAGATATTAGAGGAACATTTTGTGCAAAGATGAACATGATAAAGGACAAAAATGGGAGGGACCTAACAGAAGCAGAAGACGTCAAGAAGAGGTGGCAAGAATACACAAAGGAATTATATCAGAAAGATTTGGCTATCCCGGACAACCCAGACAATGTAGTTGCTGACCTTGAGCCAGACATCCTGGAGAGTGAAGTCAAGTGGGCCTTAGAAAGCCTGGCTAACAATGCCAGCGGAGGTGATGACATTCCAGCTGAACTATTTAAAATCTTAAAAGATGATGCTGTTAAGGTGCTACATTCAATATGCCAGCAAATTTGGAAAACTCAACAGTGGCCAGAGGACTGGAAAAGATCAGTCTACATCCCAATCACAAAGAAGGGCAGTGCCAAAGAATGCTCCAACTACCGTACAATTGCACTCATTTCACACGCTAGCAAGATTATGCTCAAAATCCTACAAGATAGGCTTCAGCAGTATGTGGACCGAGAACTCCCAGAAGTACAAGAAGGATTCCGAAGGGGCAGAGGAACTAGAGACCAAATTGCTAACTTGCGCTGGATTATAGAGAAAGCAGAGAGTTCCAGAAAAACATCTATTTCTGCTTCATTGACTATGCAAAAGCCTTTGACTGTGTGGACCACAGCAAACTATGGCAAGTCCTTAAAGAAATGGGAGTGCCTGACCACCTTGTCTATCTCCTGAGAAACCTATATGTGGGACAGGAAGCAAGAGTTAGAACTGGATATGGAACAACTGATTGGTTCAAAATTGGGAAAGGAGTACGACAAGGCTGTATATTGTCCCCCGGCTTATTTAACTTATATGCAGAATACATCATGCGGAAGGCTGGACTGGAGGAATCCCAAGCCGGAATTAAGATTGCTGGAAGAAATATCAACAACCTCCGATATGCAGATGATACCACTCTGAGGGCAGAAAGTGAGGAGGAATTAAAGAACCTTGTAATGAGGGTGAAAGAGGAGAGTGCAAAAAACAGCCTGAAACTCAACATCAAAAAAACTAAGATCATGGCCACTGGTCCCATCACCTCCTGGGAAATTGAAGGGGAAGATATGGAGGCAGTGACAGATTTTACTTTCTTGGGCTCCATGATCACTGCAGATGGAGATAGCAGCCACAAAATTAAAAGACGGCTGCTTCTGGGGAGGAAAGCTATGACAAACCTGGACACCATGGTTTTTCCTGTTGTGACGTATGGAAGTGAGAGCTGGACCATAAAGAAAGTAGGCCGCAGAAGAATTGATGCCTTTGAATTGTGGTGCTGGAGGAGGCTCTTGAGAGTCCCCTGAACTGCAAGGAGAACAAACCTATCCGTTCTGAAGGAAATCAAACCTGAGTGTTCACTGGAAGGACAGATCCTGAAGCTGAGGCTCCAGTACTTTGGCCATCTCATGAGAAGAGAAGACTCCTTGGAAAAGACCTTGATGTTAGGAAAGTGTGAGGGCAAGAGGAGAAGGGGACGACAGAGGATGACATGGTTGGACAGTGTCTGTGAAGCAACCAACATGAAATTGACACAACTACGGGAAGCAGTGGAAGATAGGAGGGCCTGGTGTGCTCTGGTCCATGGGGTCACGAAGAGTCGGACACGACTAAACGACTAAACGAACGAACAAACTCCTATAAGAACACAGCTTCAGGAAGACGGTCCATCCAAAAGGAAAATGTTGAACGACTGCCTTTCCTTTTTTCCAGTTATTTAGGAACAGAAGGTAAATGAAGCAATTGGAACATATTTTTCTTAAATAGGAAATTTGCCTTTTTGCATTCTGTGGACCATGAATTCATCAGTTTGTTTAGGTTTCAGATTTTCAAACAGAAGGCCCACAGCTACTAGGTGATTCTCTTACTTCTTCTGCTTTCCTATAAGGAAATTGTAACTTCAGTCAAACTTCTGCACCATTATTAGAGTTATTTTGAAAAAGAATATGTACTGTATAATGATATGCTGTCGCAGTCAGTACCTCAGCTCCAGTACCCTACCAAGGCCCAAGTTATGGAAAGCTGCAACATGTCATTGTACAGTAATTCTGGAATCTTGGAAAGCAAATTTCCAAATTCTGTTCTGGAATGACTTATTCATAAGTTATGTAATACCCCACGGAAGAAGAACCTTCCCTACAAATTAGTAACATGCAGATTTACTTTGCAAAAGGTCCCACTGAAATTAGCTGGTCTTAGGTCCTGTAACCTTGCATAACTGGTCCCATCACCTCCTGACAAATAGAAAGGGAAGATATGGAGGCAGTGACAGATTTTACCTTCTTGGGTTCCATGATCACTGCAGATGGAGACAGCAGCCACGAAATTAAAAGATGATTGCTTTTTGGGAGGAAAGCTATGACAAACCTGGACAGCATCTTAAAAAGCAGAGACCTCACCTTGCCAACAAATGTCTGTATAGTCAAAGCTATGGTTTTTCCAGTAGCAATGTATGGAAGTGAGAGCTGGACCATAAAGAAGGCTGACCACCAAAGAATTGATGATTTTGAATTGTGGTGCTGGAGGAGGCTCTTGAGAGTCCCCTGGACTGCAAGGAGAACAAACCTATCCGTTCTGAAGGAAATCTACCCTGAGTGCTCACTGGAAGGACAGATCCTGAAGCTGAGGCTCCAATACTTTGGCTATCTCATGAGAAGACTCCCTGGAAAAGACCCTGATGTTGGGAAAGTGTAAAGGCAGGAGGAGAAGGGGACGACAGAGGACGAGATGGTTGGACAGTGTCATCAAAGCTACCAACATGAATTTGATGAAACCCCTGGAAGCAGTGGAAGACAGGAGAGCCTGGCGTGCTCTGGTTCATGGGGTCACAAAGAGTTGGGCATGACTTAACGACTAAACGACAACAAACCTTGCATAAAATTCTACTGCATACTGACTTCAATCGCTGTGCTACAAACAATGAATTTATCACCCAGATCCTTTAGTATTTTAAGCAGAAGCTCAACTAAATCAGGGTTCAGATCTTTTTTGGAGTTTATTAATAGACCAAAAAACAAACAAAACAGTTTCTTTCAGCAGGTGGAATGCTATTTTCTCACCACTCAGTAATCACAATGACATGCTGGGGAAAAGTTTTTATATGAACATAGGATCAGGAACCTTTGAAGGTCCTCTAGCCCAACCCCCTACTGTATGCAATTTGATTGTGCCCTGGGGAGGAAAACCCATCACTTCCTAAGGCGGTCTGCTTCACAGCTGAACAGTACTGTTTTGAAATTTCTCCTAATGCAAAGCGGCAATCTGCTTCCCTGCACCTTCCACCCATCCGCGCTAGCCCTGCCCTCTGGAGTTTAACTGGGCTGAGCCCGGAAACATCTGTTTTCAAGGAGTGCCTGAAGGAACAAACTCTACCTGCAGGGTGCCTTTTCCCGGGAGTGCCGCAACCAGCTGCCATAAAGGTTCAGCATAAACAAACCTGAGCTCCAGCTTAACAAAATATGCCAGGAAACGTAGTGTAGGATGTTTCCAAGTGGCGTATGGCGCTAAACACCCTTCAAAACATTGAAATCATCAAGGGCTTCGTTCCAGGATGGAAATGTCTGCATTTGACCCAGTTTCCAGCTGGGACTCCAGTGATCCTCGGGGTGAATAGTCGAGCCTCGGAAACCTTACTGGATTTACTGGGGCAGCCGGGGATGGAAGTTCCTCGTATCCTTCGCGGGCCTCCTTCTCCCGCGTTTTCCCCTGAATGGAAACCTCCTGAACGATTTACCTTGCTAAAAAGGGACCACTCTGAAGAGAAGAGCGGGCTGCCTTTGCAAAGCGAGCGAGCGACTGGCTGTGCTCCCCTGACAAGGACAGTTGGCGTGTGTGACAGCTGCACGGTGGCGAGGGATTATCTCTTTGGCGCGCGCGCGCACACACACACACACACACACACACACACACACACACACACACACACACACACACTTTGCGTGGCAGGAAGCAGGAAACCGAGCGTGGCGTCTCCCGGGTTGGCCTTGCAATTCTAGGCGCGACCGAGGGAGGCCAGCAAAGCAAACGAAAGGCTCGCCTTCCCGGCCCGCCGCAGCTCTCGGAGCTTGGCACAAAGGCGCTTACCTCGGCGCCTGACCCGGCCGCCACCGCCAAGAGCGGGGGAGTCTTTGCGCGGTGCTGCTCGAAAATGCACATGAGCCTCCTTCCACGCCCATCTCTACCTCCTGCTCACCGAGACTCGGGAGGGTGGAAATCGACAGGCCAGGCCAGGGAAGGCGGGGTAGACCGCCTCAGCCCAAACCTGCCCAGGCAGCCTCCCTGGGGGCCTTCCCTTGCTCCCTCGCTCGCCCAGCGGGGTTTGCCTGGGGCCGGCCGGCAGCCCAGCCAGACAAGGGCCCGCCCGCCTCCATGAGCCGCGAGGAAGGCAGCCCTTCGCGGGAGGAAGGGCCCGGCGCAGCTCGCGGCGGCTCTGTGCCAGGCCGGCCGGCTGGCCGTATCTGATGGGCTTCCCGCCCGGGCTCTTTCCTCTCCAGCAGGCTAGTCAAAGAGAGCGAGGGGCAAACAACAAGAGACCGATCGCGGGTGCGCGCGCCGCGACCGCGACTCGGGTTGCAAGGAGTGGGAGAGCCAGGACGCCATTTGCAGCCGCAGCACGCGCCGCCTCGACCGCCGAAGAGAGAGAGAAGCAAGCCCGGAGAACGGAGAGCCTCCCGGGGCGCCGCCAGCCGCGGCAAGGCGAGGCAGGAAGAGGGCGGGGCGCGCGTGTGTGTGCCTGTGTGCCGACCGTTTGCTAGGCAGGAACTTACTTGCTCCAGGCCAAGTGGGAGATGCGGGTAGTTTCCAGCTCGCACATACTAAGAAGCCACATGGCCGAAAGCCTTCCTCTTTCCACCCCAGCCCTCCCTCCAACGAGCTGGCATTCAACAGAGAGGGTTGCCGCTTGCAGTTTTTCGTGGGGTCTAAAGTAAAAGAAGGAAGCAAAGTGGAGAGGCGGAAATTGTGGCCCGTTCTAGTAAACGACGCGGGCAGGAGAAATAAAACGCTTCCCCTCAATAGTCCCCCACATCCCTTGAAGGGAAATACCGGGAAATTGATCCGATTACGCGGGGCTGCCCCTGAGACCCTTGTAGTTCGCGCTCGGCCCTCCTGGGCGATCGCTCCGTGTCCTCCTGAACGAGACTCCAAAGCGAGATGGTTTGAAAATCGGGTCTCTTGCCATTCCTAGCCTATGTCCTTGATCGCTGCCGTCTTCTCTGTGTTGATTTGAGAGTCGCTACGCTGGCGTAAATCCTGAGTCAGTAAGACTCGCTGCTAGCCTCCCCTACGGTAAATGGAGCGAACACCCTGATGAATGAATGGCTCCGTTCTTGCAATTAATGCGCGGAGCCGTATTTCTCAGAGGCGAAGTGGAGATAACGCAAGCTCTGCGTTTTGTAACGCAAGGGGACTTTTTCCGAAGAGGCAGCTCCGGGAGGCGGCCGAAGTGAGTGTGGAAAGCTGTCTGAGGAAACAGTAGAAGTCTCCTGCTCTCCACTTTCTCTGGATTGTGTTGAACCGTCTTCTGTTTCAATCGAAGGACAGGATGCGGCTCTGTTATGAATACTGCTGCTGCAAGATTGCTTTGTCTGTGGATCTCTTTCGTTCAAGACACCAAACCAACAATGAACTGGCAAAAGTTGAAAGACTTCCCTCTGCAAACCTCCTTCCTTTTGTGAGTGCCAAGTTGCTGCGCGATGCTGTTTTATAAACAGGAAAGGCTTAAAACTCGAACTCACCGGCCTCCCGATGTACATAAAAAGCGGGTAGGCCACAGTAGTAGCTTCCTGTAAAGAATGCGCTGCCCCGGGGCCCTGCTCTCCTATGCCAAGAGCATGCGCGCCTGCGGGCGTTGTACACCATTTGCAGACAAACACCCCAGGTGAGAGCCTCCGAATAGACAATATTTAAGTGACAGGCGAAGGTGCCCTGGACATTCGTAAACGCCGTGGCTGTACATTAACATGGAAGGGCTCCAGGCAAGGTGTTTGCTCTCCGGTGCAGAACTGAAGTCAGCATTCCACTTCCACGGTGGGGCTCTGCTGCTTGTCGTCATGCTCGGAATAGGATCTTCCTGGCTGTAGTTCAAAGACGTTGGTTGCCCTGCACACACTTTACAATTGATTTAAGGGAAATGAAAAATTATTGGTCCACAGGCCTTCAGGTGTAGCAATCATGTTTCAGATTTACCTAGCAGGTGTCTCCAAAAGGGAAATTAAATAAATACTTGTTTTCCTATATGACTAGCTTTGGTTTTAGTTATCTAGAATTCTTGATTACTCAGTTTTACTTTACACTGAGTTAAGTTTTGGTTAGCCAAGTAGTTAAGAAATTGCTCCTCCTCATAGGCACACGTGAATAAAGTACTTTTAATACGCATTTCTTCCTGTCTGCATGAACATCTATTAATTGATCCATATCTCTCTTTCTGTGGACAGACACATTCATTAATTCATTTGTTCATTGTCTGAACTTCTGTACTGCCCCATAGTGTAATGCACACACATATACACACTCCTATCTGTCAGAAGCACAACTGAAGCACGCCTTTGGAACTGCAACAGAAGGCGTCTATCTCTGGACTAGATCAGATGGAAAGCTCTTAATCTCTCTAGATTGAGAGCAAAGACCAAAGTCCAACTGAAATGCATGCAGGACTTCCTCTTCGCCGATGATGCAGCCATTGTTGCCCACTCTGCTGATGACCTCCAACAACTCATGAATTGTTTTAGCAAGGCCTGCCAAGACTTTGGACTAACAATCAGCCTGAAGAAAACACAAGTCATGGGCCAGGGCGTGGACTCACCTCCCTCTATTACCATCTCCACGCAAGAATTGGAGGTTGTTCATGACTTTGTGTACCTTGGCTCAACGATCTCTGACACTGTCTCCCTAGATGTTGAGCTGGATAAACACACTGGCAAAGCAGCTACCATGTTCTCTAGACTCACAAAGAGAGCATGGCTTAATAAGAAACTGAAGGCATATACCAAGATCCAGGTCTATAGAGCCTGTGTCCTGCGTACTGCAGTGAGTCCTGAACCCTTTGTGCATGGCAGGAGAGGAAGCTGAGCAAGTTCCATATGCGTGGTCTCTGACACATTTTTGGTATCACCTGGCAAGACAATGTTCCAAACAGAATACATGTAGTCCTAGAATGAGCCGGAATTGTTAGCATGTATACATTTCTGAAACAGTGACATCTACATTAGCTAGGGCATGTTGTGAGAATGGCTGATGGTCAGATCCAAAAATGTCCTGTATGGGGAATTAGTGCAGGGAAATTGCCCCAGAGGGAGACCACAGCTGTGATACAAGGATATCTGCAAGCAGGATCTGAAGGCCTTAGGAATGGAGCTCAACAGATGGGAAACCTTGACATCTGAGCGTTCAGCCTGGAGGAAGGCAGGCACTGCATCACGGCCTCTCCCAATTTGAAGAGACCCTTGTCCAGCAGGCCGAAGCAAAGAAGCAGTCCCGAAAGCAGCAAAATCAGAGAGCTGGACAGGGGACAAATTGTATTTGTCTTCAGTGGGGAAGGGATTGTCACTCTCGAATTGGCCTTCTCTGCGACACTAGACACTGTTCCAAGGCCTCTGTTCAGAGCATGTTACCATAGTCTCTCGAGACTGAAGGATGCCTACACACACACACACACACACACACACACACACACACACACACACACACACACACACACACACACACACACACACACACACACACACACACACACACACACACACACACACACACACACACACACACACACACAAAATGTCAGAAGGACACAAAGAATCTTGACCCAGAAACAAGCTTGCTGGTGTCTTGTGGAGGAAAGGATACTTCCAACCTACAAGCTGGAAGTATTCAACTGGCCCTTTAAGATGTGACTGCTCTTGACTTAAAGAGATTTGGCCCACAGCACAATGTTGTGGAACCACATTGACACAGAAGAAAATAGTAAATGTTAAACCCACCACCAGAGGTATTAGCAAACCTACCTGAATGTGCTTCAGGGCTGAAGTCAACCTCTGAGAGTGGAACACCATTTTCAAACTTTATTCCATTGCTGTCTCAAAGCATATGGAAGTTTTCCAGTCACGGGTGGAATGGAAGGGCAAGAAACATTCCATATGTTAAATACATTGGAGCCAAAATAAGGCCTACTAAACTGATCCAAGTGAAAAGTTTTCTATAGAGACAAAGGGGGAGGGGGAGGGGAATGGCATGTCAGTAGGTGGACCTTGGAAATTTACAGGCTCATTGTCTTAATCTTGCTTTCTTGGAAGTTAGTGACTAACTTGAATTTACTTCCAGGAAACTATGCTTAGGGTACTGGATAACTCAGTGGTTTAGGCATCTGGCTGCAGGAGCCAGAGGTTGGGTGTTCAGTTGCCCACTGTACTCCTTTGACAGGTGCAGGACTCTGATCTATAGGGATCCTTCCAACTCTGCAGTTCTAAGATTCAAAGACTGTATCTAAGCCATGTGCTTCCCTGGGAATACTTGGGTGTGGCTGAAAGGTTGCCCTGGTACATCAACTCTGATCCAGTGGAAGATTGCCTTTTACTCGCTTTATCCGATTTATCCTTGGTAGGATTGGTGGAAAAGAAGCACAGCCAGCTGATACAACCATTACGGGAGGCTTGGGCCTCGATTCTCCCCCTCTGTACAATAAAGAGAACAATAAGAACGCTTGCATGGAAATGGAGCGGTTTTCATCCTGAAGAACAAACACAGTTGTGCAACATTAATAACGGTGGCTTTGCCTGCCTTTTAATAGCTGCTAACGTTGGCACGGAACTTGATTCAAGGTGTTAAAAAGACGCGAAGCGTCGGCCCAAGAAAAAGAAGAGGAGGAGGAGGAGAGGGTTTCTCTTTTTTCGCATATATTTCCCCCCCCCGCCCCCTTTTCACCATGAGGAGGAAAGTAACATCTGCTGCACGTTGCATAACGATCTCTCGGCTTGTCGTTTCAATACAACCTTATTTGCATTAAGGAAGAAAGGGGGATGTTTTTCGCTCTCGTGGCGAGCCCTCCCCCCTCCCTGCCTTCGGGCCCTGATTTGCAGCCTCCTCCGGCGGGAGAGCTCTCCCTAATTACAAGATCTTTTCCAACAGGGGGCGTGTAAACCCAGCAGCAGTTTGACTTCAATTCTGCCTTGGCGACATTTAATAGATTCTGGCAGCGTTTTCACTTACAGCCCTTCGTTAGGAGGGGGAATCGGGAATAATTACCCGGCAATAAAATATCTCTCTCGCACAAAACCTCGCGGCGCGAGGTCTTCGCCAGGAGGCTATTACTCTTGTCAATATTTTTTAGAGAAATACATTTGTATGTGGCTCCCCTCCCCCCCTTCCTCCAGTGTACGCGCAAACCCAACAATTACAAGATTGGCACCCTCCTCCTTTTCCTAAATGCCCATTGATTTCTGCGGAATGTGCTTCCAAATAAACGCGTGCAGGAGCGGGTGACAAAACTCGAAGCCTCCTTTAAAAGGTCTTGAAAAGGGAGAAAGGGGAAGAAGAAGAAGAAAAAGGAGGGTGTGTGTGAAAATACCCAGAGCGTTTTAATTTCTGGAAAAATGTTGAAATAAATCTCCTGACTGGATGCAACCGAAAGACTAGAAGAGCGTAGTTTGCGTTGAAAACGGGGTGGT
Organism: Pogona vitticeps; assembly: GCF_051106095.1. NCBI lineage: Eukaryota > Metazoa > Chordata > Lepidosauria > Squamata > Agamidae > Pogona > Pogona vitticeps. The sequence goes on along the minus strand of NC_135785.1, from coordinate 195,703,338 downwards.
ACTGATGGGAGGAGAAGGAAGGGGAGGTTGGCCTCCTCACCTACCCGGCTTCTGACAGGAGGTTCACGAAGTCAAGACATAACCTTTTCCAAAGTGTGTGTGTGTTTGTGTCCAGATACCAGTAGAGTCACTCGCGGCGAGGAGTACGCGAGTTAGTTCCCAGAGTCCCGCCAGCCTATTCTCAGGCTGCCGAGAAGTGTGTGTGTGTGTGGGGGGGGGGGGGGCTGGGGTTGCGGAAGAACTGTGGAGGCGGATTTGTGCGACTTCAGCCGGTGCAGCTGCGTTCAGCGATATTTTTAGGCGAAGGAAAGAGGAACATTAGCAATCGGCCTTCTGCTGGGTCGGCCACGGGCCTGGTTTGTCCGCTCTTGACTGGCACTTGTTGTCCGCGACTTCGGGCAGGATTCTTTCTTAGCCCTGCCGGGAAATACCCAGGGTAGAATCCGGGACCTTCTGCCTGAGAAACCCGGGCTCTGTTACCGGGTTCCAGCCACCGCAACGCAACATGGAAGGAGGGAGAGGTCAATATGGGTTTTCCTGGAAATGAGGAAAGGGAGGGTGGGGAGGTGGGAGGCGTCCCCCTCGGCGAGGCCTCTTGATTTCGGCCCAGCTCCTTTCGCCGTGCACAGACTTGGGACCATCTGTGCAGTAGACTTCTATAGGAACCGCGAACACCCAAACCCTTGTCAAGGAAGGGGTGGCATCGCGTCCTCTGGCTAAGGTACCGTAGTGCCTTCTGAAAAAGAAACACTACAAGAAATGGCCCTTTTGAGCCTAATCCAGACAATTCACCTAATTCTTATCTTGCTCTTACATTCTTGAGAATGCGAGAGTATGGGGCGGACTGAAATCTTCAGCTCGTTAATTTGAGAATAAGCCTCATGGAACCCAGTGAAATTTACTTCTGGTAAACAACCCTACTATGGTGGCACTCATGTAACTTCGCAGACTCTGAGGGTTTTCCTCATTTCCAGAAAAACCCATAAAATGAAAGAAGTCCCCGCCGCACAGGTGATAGGAAGAACTGAAGCTAATTGACGGAAGGTCTGGGCAAAGGTCTCAGCCTGGGAACCTGGGATCAACCGGGAATTTCTTGTCAGTGTCAACCCAGGCCCGCTTGTTCACGAGTTCTTCTGAGCGTCTGCCGTTGCCAGAAGGAGCCTGGGGCGTCTGGATTCAGGTATCCGAGCCAGAAGTTCCGATTTCCAGGTAGTCTTGGAGGCCGACGCTTAAGTATCGGGGACGAGAAGTGCGAGGCAGAATGTGTATAAAGGGCCGCAAGGAGGACGCCGAACGGCTGCTCTCCGACCCGTGGGCAGCCAGCGCTTCTTCTAAAGACGCGGCTTCCAAAGCTGTGCCCGGGAACCAATCTCGGTGGCGTCTTCCGACCTCGCCTGAGGCGATGTTGGCTTTCCTCTCGGTTGCAGAGCGCGAGGCTAATAAGTCGCCAAGCCCGAACTGCGCCAAGGCTCCGAAAGGACTCCGTAGGCTGCACCAGTCCGGAGCCTGCCAAGTCGCGAAGCAAACACCAGCCAGCAGTGTGTGCGCGTGTGTGCGTGTGTGCGCGCGCGCGCGTATGTGTACATTTCATGGATCCTTAAAAGAGGGGATCCCAGACAGAACCTCTTATTTCGGAACCGGCTAACTTGCTTCACATTTCCTCCTCCTGCCTTGGCGCTTCTCGATCCTGGGCCGGGAATCTGATTACCTCACCCGCCGTCGTTACATTGACATGCTGGGAGCAGCTCCACGCCATTGGCAGACCTTGTTCTGTCAGCAGCGGGATCTCAAAGGGCGATATGCAGATTCTGAAGTCTGACACTCTCCTGCTCGCTTCGCCTCGCCTCTCCCCCTCCCTCCTCATCCGCAAGTCGATCGATCAAACAAATTATATTCAATAAGAGCTGGCAGGAGGCAGGGAGCGGGATCTGGCAGAGCAGCAGCGGTGGCAGAATGAACGTTCCGGAGAGCCTGCCAGACTAGTAAATAAGAGAGGAAAGGGACTTCCCAGGCAGACGAAACGAGATGGCTTCGGCTTCCAGAGGGAATGGAGAAGAGAGAGGAAGCTGACCGGGGCCAGTTTACCCGTTCAGTGGAACCGCGAGAGAATCTGCTTCTCCGGCGGGGCCAAGCTTCTCCATTTGCTTCACGACCGAGTTGGCTCACGGTTGGCTTTCACCGCTCCGGAAGCAGGAGGCCGAGGCGTCCAGGCCGGAGTGTGTCACTTCTGTGACAGTGTGATGCCCTGCGATTCAACGGTGGTGTAGTCAGTCTGGCGTAAAGGATGAAAAGAGCCTAGGACTCGGGAGACCGGGGTTCAAACCCCCGTTCTGCCAGTGAAACACAGTGGGGCAGATAGCAGCAGCAATAGCTAACCGTTGCCTGAGCATCTTCAATACCCTGTTTAAGTCGGAACCGACTCTGCGGCAAACAACAACATCATGCCGGGCAGGCTTGAGAGCTCCTACAGGTCCTTTGGAAAGAGGCGAAGGGGCGTCGAGCTGACACACCTGCCTAATGATTCCTCGTATCTGGTGTTGTAGCCCTCTATGTACAAACCAATAGACAGCTACCACAACCAGACTGAAGCGTGCGTCCTGTTCGCCGATATGAGTGAGGGCTGATTCGTAAATACACAAGCGCCCTACACCATGGCCTTCCTCGGCGCCTGAGAAGTGACAGGATATTCTTCGAACTGACCGCAACAGGAAGTATCCCCGTTCGAGAAGATATGCAGTTCTGTCTGTAGCCATTGACCTGTGTTGTTTCATACACACAAGGTCTCGCTTCACGATGTGGACGTCAAATGATGAACACATATGCATAAATTAGTCTTGGTTGGCTTTCCTCTTATTTAGGTAACGACTTAAATCTAAAATCACGTTCCGCTGGGGAGAGAGGAAAGTCTGTGGCATTCCAAGTAAACATATTTCGGGTTATGTGGGAATTGTTGCAAATCTCAGTACTTTCACTTGAATTAAAGGAGGAGCGGGGGACACACCCTCTCTTTATAACATCAGATCTGGCATCTGTCCAAAGCCTTATTCTCTCCCCCCCCCCCAAAAAATGTTCTGTTCCAACACTCATGCGATGTGGATCATTGGTAGGAAGTGCCTACTAGCCTTCTGCAGCCTGGTGCCCTCCAGATGTGCGTGACTGCGACTCCCATCATCCTCGAACCAGCATGGCCACTGTTATAACCCAAAACCAGGCACCAGGAGGGCATCAGGTTGGGAACGTTTCATACTTCCTCTCTCCTCTCTCTCTCTCTCTCTCTCTCTCTCTCTCTCTCTCTCTCTCTCTCTCTGTGTGTGTGTGTGTGTGTGTGTGTGTGTGTGTGTGCGTGTGCGCGCGCGCTCGTGTGGAAAAGGAGAAGTCGCCGTGGCTCCGAGAGTGGAATAATGTGAGTCAGGGTTGAAAGGTTTGCTGGCACGCAGATCAAATGCTTGAGCTGGAATCTTCCCGCGCGAAACTACTCTTTCCGGGTTCTTCCTCCGCGAAAGACGACGGCAGTGCCCGGCTCTCTCTTGCCCAACCATATAGCTGCTTTACCTTAAGCCTTCTGGCTTTGCAGAGAGAGAGAGAGAGAGAGAGAGAGAGACTGCAGCCTTAGTCCCTCCTCCTCCTCCTCCTCCTCCTCCTCCTCCTCTTCCTTCGGAACGCCCTTGATTGGGCCCCTGAGAGGAGAAGGTAAGGCCAGACAGCTGCAGTTCTGGATGACCTGCGAAGGATTAAGCGGACTTTTCCGCCGTGCCCTGGCCTCCAGTGCGCAGCTGCAAAGCGCCGCTGTAGCGAGGAGGTTAGGGTCACGACGCTTTTCTGCACGTGACTCTTTCCTGGAGATCTGACTGCGGCCTCTGACTGCCCGCCCTCTTTGTCCAACTCTCTCAGTCCTCGGCAGCCCCGGAGTTAAGCGCCTGGCCTGGCCATGCCCTGTCTTAGATAATTCTCACATTTCTCAAGGGTTGTTTTAAATGAATTTAAAATTAACTGATGCGCATCATTTGAAGGATTATCGCAGTACAGGTGGAAGAGACCGAGTCTAGCACAGTTCTATGGGACTTATTTTCAAATAGCTATGTGTAGAGTTAGAGGGCCAAAGTGTTGTGGTAAACAAAGTGATGGACAAGAATTCGGGAGACCTGCGTTCTAATTGCAGCTTGGCCTGGAAACTGAGGATAGCACTAGCGAGACCACCCCTTAACATCTCACACGCCTCAAAATCCCTGTTAGGGATGCCACAAGTTAGATAGGACTTGACAGCACATAATATGTGTGGTTTTGAAACCTTTAAAATCTTACAAATATAGGAGCTTTGACTTGACAAAGTGACTTTTGAGTTAGCACTAAGTATCAGTTCTTATCTATATCCCAGGGGTTTTAGGTGCCTGATATTTCCTGGAGATAGCCTGAGTGGGAGAAGGGTCTTGGGTTCCAAACTCTACTTCACTTCCTCTCACAGTATAATCCAACATCCTTAAACTAAAAGATGTTCATCTGCACCCACTAGAATCAATGGTGAAGATTCTGATGAGCCCCCGCACTCTTGAAGGTATGTGACAGAGCTGTTTGGAAACACGAAGGTGAATCTTTCTTGCTAGGAAAGAAGACTAGGGAACAGTTCTCTTGCAACCCCCTTCAGCTCTCTCTCAGTTAATGAACAAGTGTCCAAGAAATGGTTAAATATTAACCTTATTTTATTGAGCTGAGCTTTGCTTAACATCTTACTTTCAGATTAGCCTCGGCTCCTCAAGGTAGTTACAGAAATGTCTGTGCATATGCATAGCTCACTCACATTAACGTGACTTTTAAGATGCAGGTGTTCCGGAGCTGGGGCCATGATCAATACGCTTATTTCTATCAAATAATATTCGTGCTGGTTTTTTTCCCCCTGCCCTGATATTCTCCGGAAAGAGATAAAAGACAGGGCTGGATGCCAAAAGGGACATACCTCTTTGGCACATACCTTAAGACCACTTGATGCAGTTTCTTTGCTCTTTAACACTCTTTAGCCACAGTCGGAGTGCTTAAAGAGTCGTTAAATGGTTGATTGCCTCCACTCATTCAAGGCATATTTACGGGTGACTTGAGGATTGCGATATACCTTAGTGATGCAGAGTGGCTGGTGGATACCCTGAATCAATTAAACTCACGTAAAACAATATGATCTTTTGGATACAGTGCCGCGGTTGTCCATATTTGAACTTGGAATATTCCTCATGCCAATTACCAGTGGTAAGGGAGGGGTGTGTGCGACCAGGGCAGGCGTCCTTCTTCAGCTAGTCCTTCATAGGGCACTGCCTAACCCTTCCCTAACCCTTCTCCTTCAGCCTGGCGTATCAAGGATACATTGGAAATCAACATGCAATGCACAGAAGTATGTATAGAAAGATCCATATGTCCCGACAGGCTGCATTTGAAACGTTCGTGCTTGCCTGGAGAGAAGGAATACGGAATGTGATCAATATACTGCGGCTGAGTGTTTAGCATCGATGCCAGCCTCTGCAAGTCTAATTAATAGGAAGGCCCAGAGCATTATGAGCTTTGCCTTGGGAAAGCGGCAGAATGGTGGTGGTGGGGTGATGGTGATAGCGGGATTAGCCTGTGCCTTCTGGAAATAAAAAGGAGGATCCTTCTCTTTTCTGCCTCCGGGTGCAACACCCCACAGAGAGACTGCTGCTTCACAGGTTGCGGAGAAACCGTGGGCGGAAAATCTCGGGGCATCTCTCTCCAAAGGATACCCACACAATGCATCGGGAGAATCCGCGCGAGGAGGCGATCTCCCGGGTAGCTCTGAGGATGCGTGGCCTTGTTGTTAACACATGTTTCAATTTGGGCTGCAGTGCAGACTGTCAAGTACCTGCTGAGCGGAGAGCCAGCCTCCGGCGGACGCGACTGGGAACGGTGTACTTATTAACCTCCCAAGCCTGGCAGAGGCTGTTTCGCTCCGCCCGCCGGCCCCGCTCTCTCCACCCCCTCCCGGCCTCTCCATCGCGCACACCTTCCCCCGCAGCCTTCCAAGCTGCCTTCGCCTTCTCTCTCCCCCTCTCCTTCTCTCCCGCTCTCCGCCCCCAGATGACTGTACTTTGCCTCCTCCAGCCACCCTTTGCCGCAAGGCTGTCCACGGTCGACCACAGCGGAGGAGCGTTCATCCGTCATGTCACAGGACCTTGATTCATTTAACAGCTGGAACGGGGGGGGGGTCAGGCAGAGGGAGGAGAAGGCCGTTTACCCTTTCGGAACCACGCCGGAGTGTGCGGTTGAAGAGACAAATCCTTATCAGAAAAATCAACCCAGTAAATACAAATACTTTTAAAATGCCAAGTGGTTGACAGGGAGCTTTAAATCCTTTCCTAAACATATTGCTCCGGATGAAAACAAGCACGCCCTGTCTTTCCTAGAAGAAGGTTTGATCTCAGCCCCACCCAGTATGCTTCGGAGGGGGCAACAAGGCGACTCTGAGAGGCTTCAGGATTGCGCAGGATGTGCCAGTTGAAGCGCGCAGAAGTCCTGTATCTGTCCATATCTGTCTATGTTATGGTTCGGTACAACTATTTCCCACGAAAGCATCCGCTGGATTTCAGCTTTAATGTGGCTTCCCTCTGGTGTTTGGTAGCTAATTAAGTCTGTATTTGAATCCCCTAGAATTCTCTTGGTCATTCTTCGAAAGAGTATCTTTTCTCTCTTCCCACCTTCAGCTCTCTCCCCACCCCACCCCACCCCACTCCCGCAGCCCGCTTCGCCTCTGAACCTGGAGAGAAGGCAATCTCTGAAAGGATGCTAAACTCCAGGGGCCCTTTGCCTCCTGCCCGGAACGGCTAATCTGTTAGCTGATCTACAAATATTTGGGCTTTAAACGCAGAAGAGAATCTCTTTTCCAGTGTCTTCATCTCTGCAAACACAGGCCACGAGAAGATCTCCAGTATTCCTGAAAAAGAGCCAAACACAGGCCAGAAGAGATAAATACCTTGATGGGCTAGTTAATTTCTCGTTAATTAAATTAATTTATCCTATTAAATTCATGTCCTCGAAAACGACACCTGAATACTTCAAAATAAGGGGACGACACCTGAATACTTCAAAATAAGGGGTATTTGAAAGACTGTAATCTGTGTGCGTGTTTGTCTGGAAGTGAATTCCACTGAATTCAGCGCCACTGAACCTTGCAAATAAAGTGTATTTCACATCCTCTACAATCGGTTTCGAAGGCGACCACTTGGTCCAAAAGTGTTGTGGGAATCCCGCTCATATTCGCAGATACCCCCATCTACCTTACTGGGAAGCAAAAGCATTTGTCTTTTTTTCTTCTTCAAGTTTTCTTTCTCTGCCCTGGAGTCTTGGACCTTCGTGGATGGATAACAGAGAGATTGAAGTGGGCTCTGGTACCAGAGGGTGGGCCCTTGTTGGGCACACATTGGAAACCCTCCTGCTTCCCTACTTTTGTGTGATCTTTTCCCGGCCCTTTTCCCGCACATATTTTCTGGGGAAATGCCTTCTCTGTTTGGTTTTTGGCTCGCAGCCGGCGAGCTCAATCCGCCAACCTTTCTTGCCGCGCTCCGCTGTTTAGATACTGAACTGCGAGTCGTTGCTCCGATTTCGACTCGTTGCAGGGACCTTTTTTTCCTGGGGGCGGAGGGAGGTGGCGCGGCGGCGGCGGCGGCGGCGGCGGCAGCGAGAGCTCGGCTCGATCTTTTCCTCTCATGTGCGCTCGCTGCCGGCTCCTTCCTTCCTCGAGGCATCTTCTCCCCCTCACCCCAGTCCGCCCCAGACTTTCGCAATCTGGAGCGGATCCCGCTCCGCGACTCCCCTCCGGGTGCCCTCGCCTTCCCCTGTTCCCTTCTCCTTCTTCCACGGCCGACCACCCCGAGCCTCTCTGACGATAAATGCGACGTAGGCGGCGGCCTATAAATAATTTCCATTATGTTCAGCTGACAGCGTGAGGCGATTAATTTTAATAGCTGTATATTTGCCTGGCTCTCCTAATGCCCTGTAATGAGATGAGAAGCCATCCAACCCCAGATGGCTCTCTCTTTCCATCCAGCCCTTGGGAAAGAAAGAATGGAAGGAAGGAAGGAAGGAAGGAAGGAAGGAAGGAAGGAAGGAAGGAAGGAAGGAAAGAAGGAAAGCAGGAAAGAAAGAAGGAAGGAAGGACCTGGTGGGCTAAGATGTGTGTGTGTGTGTGTGTGTGTGTGTGTGTGTGTGTGTGTCGGGGGGAATATTCCCTCCCCCACCTTGTTCTCACTGCCTCCCGTTGAATCCTCTGGGTTCTGGAGGGCGCCGCGAAGCAAGCCCGGCGGGGCCACCTCGGCTGCAGAGGGCTCCTGCTTCACTGGCCCCAGGAGCGCCCCTTGAGCCCGTTTCCGCTCCACCTCCTCCCCTTTCTCTCCGAGTCCTTTCCTTCAGACGTTGTGGAGGGGCAAAGAAAAGCCCCCCTCCCCCTGATCTGCGCTCCCTCCTCGCGCGGGAGCGAGGAGCCATGACGATGACAGGGCACCTTTCGGAGGCCGGGCAGAGGCCGAGCTCCTTGAGTCGCGGGGGGTGGGAGAGGGCCGAGGGGCTGGGGCGGGGCGGGGAATACACTTTGGGCTTTCTCAGGACTGCCTGTGTGAGAAGCATCCGATGCGTGTGTGCGTGCGTGCGTGTGTTTCCTCCTGTGAGGCAGCGACGGTCCGGTGTCAGGAGATAAAAGGCACGGCGCTGGCTGTCGCTAGGGGCGGGCGGGGATCACGGATCAACGTCCGTCCTATTAACCTAAATATCCTCAGCGCTGGGTCGAGCGAAGAGCCTTCGCTTCCCGCTTCCCCTTTTGCTCCTCAAGAGACCGATGGGGGGGGCAGCGAGTTATGGAGGAGGAAGGGAAGGAAGGAAGGAAGGGAGGAGGAGGAGGAGGAGGAGGAGAAGGCGCCTCTGGCAGAGCCGCCAGCGAGTCTGTGCGGGCTTCGGTGCGGGAGCAGGGCGTAAACACGCCGCGGCGCCTTCTTCAGCAGCCGCCGGAGCTAAGCGCGAGTTTCGTTGCGCTCCTCGCTCGCTCTCGACAAAAGCCGGGCTGCACAGGAACGATCGCTTCCCTCCTCGGGCCAGCGCGGGTGGAAGGAGAGCGTGGGGGACGGGAGGGGAAGGGAAGGGGAAGGGAAGGCCGCGAGAACGAGCCGGCGCGCCCGAGAGAGCGAGCGAGAGAGAAAGAGAAAGAGAGCGCACCCGCGGTTAGAACTCGACGCCTCGTCGTTTCGGTGGGGAGCCGGATTTGGGGGTGGGGGTGGGGACAATCCGTGGACCTTCTTTCAGCCCCAAGCCAGGCTCCAGCTCCGTCCGCCTCGGGCAGGCCGGATTGTTCTGAGCAGGCGAGAAGTGAGCACCTGTGTTGTCCTCTCGCCACCCCTCCACCCCAACCTATTTAACAAAAAAATAAAAAAAATAAAAAAAGCGGAGGGGAATAAACAGAACTACACAATGCTAGTTACTACAGGTAATTGTGTTTCTTTCTGAAGGTCATTGGAAGTCACTGGCTCCGTTTGTGTGTGTGTGTGTGTGTCTTGTGTGTGCGCGCGCGCGTTTAAATTCTCTTTTATATTCGCAAAGGACGTGTGCTGGCGCTTTCTCCCACCCCCGCTCTTTCTGTGTTTTAAATGTAAATAGGCGGTGGGGGGATTGACGGGGGATCTTCGTATAAGCCTATTATCGACGCAGAAGGGTTACAATCCCTCCCCCCTCCTCCCCTTCGTCTCTCCCTCTCACGCAGCGTTGGACGTGCTACAAACGTTCGGATGAGGAAAGGGGGGGGGGAGAGAGAGAAATCGCCCCCGCCAGCACCGCTCGGGAAAGCAAAACACAAGGAAGAGATTGGCATCGCGGAGGGAAGGAAGAGGGAGGCTATTTCTCCCTAGGGAGGGGAAAAATATTAAAATGTGTTTAAGAACCATCCTGGAGGGTCTGGCAGAGCTTGGGGCGGGGGGGGGCGGCGGGGGAAGGGAGAGAAGGGTTTCGAGGCTGAGCGCTCCAATTCTTTCCGAAGTGCTCCTCAAGCCTAGCGCAACACTGGGGAGGTGAAGGGGAGAGAGATAAAAGTGCGACACCAGACAGCAATTTTCCACGCGCTCACGCAAGCATATGTATGCCTCTATCTCTCTGTCTGTGTGCAAGGAGCAGAGGAAACCCTAGCGAACTAGCTTTTCTCTTTTTAGGTTTTCATGTGAACGTGAGAAAAGGAATCTGATGTACAGCTTTTCCCTTGCCCTGCCATGTGTAAACAGTTTCGAAATGGTGACTTGCTCGCTGTGGCTCTTTAAGGTGTTAGGAAAATTCTTAGGTCTTAAAATCAAGACAAATAAATCTAGATCTCAGCCGAAAAGGGGATGTGCCGCCTTCTCCAGCAAACCTTACCTTCCCCCGAAAAGTAACATGACAAAAGAAAGTGTGAATCATCTGCTTGGCTTCTGCATCCTGCTTTCAAAGTCACTGAAAAATCACAGCCACTATCATAAACCCAGCACAGGTTATATTTCCAAAATACATACTGTACAGGTTATCATCATATGTAGCAATCCACCCATTGCTTCCACCATCATTCCCCCTCCACCTTTACGTGGTAGTAGTGCTTTCCATATAAGCAAATTAAAGTGACTAAAGAAGAAACACTCTCTTGAAGAACATCTTGGTTCTCTGGGTGTTAGTCTTCTTACCAAAAAAGTGTATGGCCAAAATCCTGTTGCTTAGCCTACTAAATCCTACTGGGTTAGGCCCATTGAATCAGTGGGAATTTAGTGAATTTTAGATTAGATTAGGCATCCTTCAGTCTGGAGAGACTATGGTGCTCTGTATGGAGGAGTTGGAACAGCATCTAATGTGGCTAAAAAGGCCAATTTGAGACTGACAATCCGTTCCACACTGAAGACAAATACAATCCGTTCCCTGGCCAGCTCCCTGATTTTGCTGCTTTGGGGACTGCCTCTTTGCCTCGGCCTGCTGGACAAGGGTCTCTTCAAACTGAGAGAGGCCCTGATGCATTCAGGCTGAATGCTCAGATGTCAAGGTTTCTCATCTGTTGAGGTCCATTCCTAAAGCCTTCAGATCCTGCTTGCAGATATCCTTGTGTGTCCACGCATCCTTAGTGAATTAATCCACCACAAATTTTATTGTTCAAATGAGCATACTCTAACTGTGCCTTACAATGCTAAAGCAAGTCACACTTAGAGTAGGCCCATTTGAATCAATGAAAGTTATGGAAGAGTTGATTCACCAAAGCCCTATTGGTTCAACGGCCTACTCTACTGTGTTTTGCTGTACTGAGCAGCAGGGTTTTGACTTATACATCAGGATGTGGAAATATTGATCTTTCCTGGATATTGTGGTCCTAAGAGTAACCTTTCCAGGGTCTAATATAGACAGTACCAAGGTAACATGGTCAGTTGTTGAGTATGGACACCCCACACTCTTTCATTTACTGTAACAACATATTCTGAGCAGCATTAGTCAAAGAGACACCAAAGAGAACTGTGTATTAGATTCCATGGAGAAGCTTTTTCAGCCAAGCAAGGAAATAAGTCAACCGGAGTGCAGAGATAGGACCTCTTTGGTTATATGAGATGTTATGAGCTAGCCCAGTCCTGTGCCTTTGAAATATAGTACCCAATTAAAGGGGAAGTGGAAACTAGGCCACAGTCTTTGAAGCCTCCTAATGTAGTAACACTTTAATATCCCTCTGTTTCTCTCTGAACAAGTTTGGACAAGACAGATGTAGCCATATGTCCACAGCCAGTTAGAAAAACAATAGGACTTATACAAATTATATTTAAATAGTCAGTGTTGTAACATACTTGTGCCAGCAGTTTTTCTTTTTCTAAAAAAAAAAAAAGAAGCTTTGAATAATATATGTGGGTAAAATAATGGACTACTGTATACAGTGTCCCTATCTGGGGAATATCTTTACGAGAAGCAAGAAAAATACTACAAAACTAAAAGCTTTCTGCTTTTCCATGATTCTTTGTCATGACAGGTGGTACCAAAAAGTAGAGAAAGAAATAGAAAATATCAGACTGAGGCAAAATCACATATTCTGGACTAATTTTTGCCATTTTCTCTCTCCCCCCTCCCACTTTTTTGTACTACCTTTCTTAATTAACAACTGAGGGGGTTCTGAAAACTTGCCCACTCATGTTGTTCATAATAAAGGCTGCACAACAGCAGGTTTTGGTTTTTTTTTTTCATTGACCAACATGGTCACCTTTTAATATATGTATAATTTGATCCGCTACTGTTCTGAAAACTCTGGGTGGAATTTTGCTTGTTCATTTTGCTTGGTTAGCAGCCCATTGTGTGAATGGCAGGGCAAATTCTGAGCTTATTGGAGGAAATGTCCAGTAATATCTCCTTGATCAAGCTGGGAAACTGTTCAACTGCCTACACAGTGGATTGCTATACAAGTAGAAAGAACAAACAGGATTCTGCCCCTTCTCTCTTTCTTTAAAACATCATCAAAATCTTGTCATCATTACAATATCATCACTACAGGATGTCATCTCTTTTCATTTCTGTTGACCAGCTATAAAGAGAGAAAGGAAAGTAACTTTTTCAAGAAAATATTTCATTTATGTGGGAAGCCAGCAGCACAGACCATATAATCAGTGTTGGTCCCACAAAAATCACACGTCCGCTCTATGAACTGTTGCAAAAACCAAAAACCAAAACAACAACAAACCCCATACATCCTGGAAATGTGATAAACAAATTAATCTATTTTAAAAAGGAAGGGAAAGGAGGGGAAAGAGAGATTTCAGCATTTCCTAACTTTTCCATGGCACATTCTGATTACAGAAGAAAACCTATTTATTCCAGCATAAATTACAAGTTCCTGTCTGACTTGTTTATGTTTTCTTTTGCTTGCAGCAACCTTATCCCCCACCTTCAAAGGCTGGCTCTTCTCACATGTTCAGGTTTGAAGGTAAAAAGGCTTCCTTCCTATAACTGGGAATCAAAATAAGCCTTTTAAAAGGGTAGAATATATATATTTTTTGCATTCTAGCATTCCCCAAATGATTGATAGCATGTGTGCAATACAACCCAAATTATGCACTTGAAGGCTACAGTCTTATAAGCACTAACCTGGAACTGAGCCCCATTTGAAGTAAATGAAGCTTTCCTCTGGGCCAATATATAAAACATTGTACTACAAATATGTCATCCCATTGATTGGTTTTCCTTCCCACATCTAAGTAATGACTACAAATGAAAGCAACATAACCAAAAAATGCAACTATTGTTTAGCTTGGTGGTATATACATGAAAATGAACCACCACGAGACCTTGATATCTCAGTGAGTTCTCAGCCCTAGCAAAAGAGAGAAAGGGGAGAGAACTCAGAGGAGATTCCCCCCTCCCCCAGCTATGCAGGGGTTGATATTGGTGTAAGAAATGAACAGTGAGCTTGAGAGGGCTCCAGGCCTGCCCGATTTTGCCCACAACAAGCTTGCCACTGGTGTACACACCCTTTCCAAAGATTTTTTCTGGGAGGAATATGGCCCCAGGTTGGAGGTGATGTTCCACAAGACTGCTATAGGATCTGAAAGCTTTCCATTGTTCTTTGCTGGACATCAGAATTCAGTGTTCGTCTAGTGTCTCAAAACCATAAACAGATTCTTCTACCTTCATGAACATGAATTTTGGAGTAAGCCCTTTCTAAATGCACTGGGATTTGCTTTGAAGTAAAGATGCCTAGGACTACACCCTTCAGTAAACCTTCTACTGGTCTCTAGGATCCACAAGATTGCTTTGTCTAATTTCTAGTACTCTTCAACAACAGCAGCACTAGCAGCAGCAGCAGCAACAACAACAATGTTACCTCAATTCAGTTTTGATTTATGGTGAGCCTTTTCAGGGTTTTCTAGAATAGAAAGTACTCAGAAGTGGCTTACCCTTCGCTTCTTCTGGGGGTGCCCTGGGACTGTGTAGCTTGCCCAAAGCCACATAGGCTGGCTCTACTTTGAGGAGGCACAGTGGCGAATTGAACTCTCAACATCTGGTTCTACAGCCAGATACCTAACTCACTGAGCTTTCCAGCGAGTCAGAAATTGTTTGCTTGTTTAAAGCATTGATTTATTATTATTCTGCCCACTACAGCTCTCAAAGGTATAGACAAAAAATAAGGAAAATATCATTTAGAAGCAAGATTAAACGCAGTTTTAAAGATTTCTAGAAACCAGTTTTAACGATTAAAGGGCGTTTTGAGTAATGTAATTTTGGTTGCCCACCAGAAGACCAAGAGAGATGAAGCTGGCCTGGGCTTCTTGAGAAAATTCCATAATCTGATTACAGCTATGAAGGAAGTCCTGTTTCATGTACTTCCTTACCTAGCCTCTTGGGGTGGAAATAGCTTCAGCAACTGGGCAGTATAAAAACAAAATATCAATGCATAGTCATATATCTGGACTATCAGTTCTATATGGTCAGAAGTCCTGAAATCATATTTCTATTCAGTTATCTCAAAAAGGCATGTCTTTAGACTTACAGCAAGATTAAAATGCATCTGTTGAGAGTATTGATGACAACTGAATGAGAAAAGAGATAAATTATACTCTGGGACAATAAAAATGGATTATAGATATGGTTCTGGACTTCGTGTGGTAGACTAAAAACACAGCAATTTCCTTTTTATCATGCTGACTATGCGCAGGCTGAAGGGTGGGGACTAAAATACTGTCTTCATAATATGAACACATGGTCAATATCTTTACCAGAAAATAAAACTAAATTTATTTTGATATAACCTCTCCTATTCTCTCTTGATTTCACAAGGCCTGTGCTCAGGAGTTCCCAGAGTGGTTTGCTCCCTTTGCCCTTGGCAAATTCTCCTGAGAAATCCCCTTGTCAGACCCCTTTCTAAGTCAGTTCATTCCCCCCCCCCTTTTCCACCAAGGCCAACTAGCCATCTGGGCCCATTCAGTGTGTGGGTTTAAACAATGGCTTTTCATATGCAGGCAGTCTTGCTTAACTGGACAATCAGGGAAGTTTATCAGATAAGAAAGACCATATTATACAAGCTGCTGCAAAGTTAGGCAGATCTCATAGACAATTAGAGTATGAGTCTCTTTTATTTCTACAGAAGAGAGTTTTGCACTCTCTTCCATTGAAATAATTGGAAATTTAAATGCCAGACTATGTCTGGATTCTATCCAACATGATATCTGAGTATTTACACATGAATGGGAACCTGAGATGCATTAAGCAGAATCGCAGTTATCATATCTGTAATGTTCACTGATCACATACAGTCTACTGGGACTGATGCTTTAAACCGATTATGATATAATGTATCTGAAGGGCAAAGGTTGCAGATAGTTGATTCTCAGTATGTGGAACACAATGGAGTTCTTCTCAGTGGCCAATCTGCTAAAGCAGTGGTCCCCAACCATTTTGGAACCACAGACTGGCTGGGGATGGTGGGCTCTGTGGGCACCCCAACACTCACAGGTGGGAGTGTCGCATTTGCACGCATGCGTGTGAGCATGACAGCCCCCCCCCGCAAGCGCAACACGCACCCCCCTCGAGCATGACACGCCCACCTGCAAGTGTGACACGCCCCCCACAAGTGCAACACCCCCCATGTGTGCGTGCAGGGGCGGAGATCCGTTTCTGCGGCCCAGTCCTGGGAAGCCCACAGACCAGCACCAGGCTGCGGACTGGGGGTTGGGGTCCCCTGTGCTAAAGAGTTTTCCTGGCACCCAAGGTATTTTAAATGTTCTTAAAGTATAGTTAGAAACATGTCAGGCTCTCAAGTTGCCTAGAACTTACAATACCTTTCTGAGCCATAACTCAACCAGAAACTTGAGGATTTTACTAGCTGAAGACGAAACTTTCTGAAACTGGATATAAAAATGAATATGTGATCAAGAACCTAACTGTGCCTTTCCACATTCCAAATGTGTGTGGAAAAGTGAATTGCACCTCAATTTGGCATGGATAATAATAATTTTCTGGATACATTAACATGGATTAAAACGTGCTTCTTTGGAAATATTCAGTGATGGAATAAATAACTTCGCAATGAAATCATTATGAGTGTGCAACTGCATGCATGATCTGAGTATGTCCTGAATACTCATGTACATTCATTGTGCAGTTTTGGGCTTATGTTGTGCTAGCCCAGTAGGATTCTGGCCAATATAGTAAGCATACTAGCAGACTACACCAACACAAGGGAATAAGGGAAGAACCTCAGAAAGCTGGTTTGCTGGAAACATTCGTGCTTCAAAGTAAACAATACAAAAGATGAAAAAGGATGACTAGATAGGTTCAGCAATGGATACTCAGAATGAAGCCAGAAAAGCAAAGGCACAAGCTGAACTGCTACAATCAATTTATGTATAACTTTATTACAGTCATATCTCATGTTTTTGCCAATACTGACACTCAGGATGGGTAATGCTAGGGGGCAAAGTGTGATTTTATAAACATATAATGAGTAAGGGAACCACAACAGGATATTTTGGGGGCACTGCTCACTTCAGTGCAGGACAGAAAGATGAGCTTAGGGTGGTTCAAAAGAATGTAGCAGGGAAGACAGATTTCTGGCTTGCTGATATTTTGGAAGAGATTTGGGACCATTATGGTACTTGTAGAGCCTTTTTAGAAGATTACCCTTCTAGTCCTCTAGGCAAACTGCTTTCTTGACACCAAGTCCCATTAACCCTCCATAGCCCATTTCATGTTCACTCTCACTTTGTAGTGCTGGGAAGTACCTGTATGTCTGAGTTTTCCTTTGTCTGACCCAAATAAGTCCACTAGTCACCAAAGGGCTAGTGCTGCAAAGAGTCAACCTATACAAGTGGAACTGAGGAGCATATATCAATGCAACTAGTGTTTCCAAGCTCCTGAGAAAATAGGGTACAGAAGATTGGGCATTGTATGATTAGTGCTTCTAAATCTTCTTAGTATGTGAGCATTGTAAACCTACAAATAAATTAATACCACAATTTTCTATGCACTTACTCTGTGGTAAGACTCTTGTAATCTGCCTTGAATTTCTTGACCAAGACTCTTTAGTGGCAGAGTTTCAAACTCTAGACTTGACTCCATCTTCAGTCTAAATACCATGCCATTTCCTTGTCCATATCTTTCCATGTTTAAGGTACCATCTGTACTATTCTTGTATGGTGTTCTGATGACATAGGGCAGTGGTTCCCAATCTTGGATCTCCAGATGTGCTTGACTAAAACCTGTAGAAGCCTTTACTACTACCTGTGCTGAGAGTTTTAGTCCAAGAACATCTAGGAACCCAAGGTTGGGAACCACTGCCTAAGGCATATCCTGCCATGGAGCCCATACTCTGGAATCTCATGGGTTTTTCATTGAAATGATACAATGAGACAAGAAGCAGAAGTGGGCAGCATCACCATGCACAATGAGAGAGTAACTAAGCTCAGTGCTTTGGGTAGAACTGGGAGAAGTGGGAGTGGAAGAGAGCAAGAGAAGGGGGATCTTTTTCCAAAAATCTTTTGTGCCTTTGATCAGTTATAAACAGGAAGTGTGGCTTCCAGTTTCTAATAATGAGTTTCAGCATCTGGAAAGAGTAGGTGCAATAGAAAACTCCATCTGGTTTTGACTACAGTTTATTTCTGCCAAGTGTTACTTTTATTCTTAGTTTGTTTATTTATATTGTGTGGGAACAGTCATATATTTACATCTGATGGCTGTTAGTTCTCCCTGCCCACAAAGGAGTTAAAACGAAATAGCTGGAGCTGGTAAACAAATTGCCTCACTATACCTGGGAGAAGAACTACAGCCTTCACCCTCCTTAAAATACGAGCATGCCTGGGTAAAGATCTGCAGGCTGCTCTCAGCAACATGGAAGGATCCCTCTGGGAGGCTGTGGAATCCTGGATCTCGGTATATTCAGGAGCATCACCAGGTGTGTGTGTGTGTGTGTGTGTGTGTGTGTGTGTGTACACGAGCTCAAATATCGATTTCTAAAATTAACAAGGCAGATGACCAAGTATGGAGGGAAATGTGTCCTTCAGCCCAGTAGCATTTCCCCCTAAATTCAGCCCCAGAGGCAAAATAGGGATGATGGGATGGAGGAAGTAACTGAAGCTTTAAAGGAGCCTTGTTAGTTTGATGCTGCAAAAACCAACATCTTAAGGTGCCTTAGAGGCATAGGTTTTGGAGAACAGCAGCCTGTTTCATGAAATGCAAGTGGCTACAGTCCATTACAGGCTAAGCCAAGTAAAATGTTTTAGTCTTTGAGGTGCTACAAGACCCTTTGCTGTTTTTATTGTGAAACTGGGTGTTGAAAACTTATGCTCAGGAAGAGCTTGGATATAAGATTGCCTCTAATTGCTACTTACCTCCTATACACAACATCAATTTTCCAAATTGGTTTGGGGGAACAATTTACGTTAGCAATTATGAACACTAGCCCTCAGGTTCTAATCCTCCGACATAAAAGGGAGGTTGATTTCAGGCGTGCATTTCATAGCTTGATGACAGCAACATCAAATGATGATCTGCTTGTGTGGAACCAAAGCATCACCAGTTCAATGTAAGAGAAGGCTTGCAGATTGCCTCCATTATCAGTCTAGTCTTCCTCAGTGGAAGCAATTCATGCCTAGGAGGGACTGGACAAAGACAGACGCATGAGCCACCTTGTGTTAACCAGTTCGTAGCCTCCTCTACATTTGTGTTTGTTTCTATTCCCACTAAGCTTTTCTGCTCACCGCTTTATCCTCACAACAACCCTGTGAAGAAGGTCTGGCTGACAAGAGTAATTGGCTCAAGGCCATTCAGAGATTTTCCTGTCTCAACGGCCATTTGAATTCGGATCTCTCGGGTCGCAAGCTAATTACTAGCCATAATACCGCACTGTCCCTGAGGGCTGCTTTCATTTCCCACTTTTACACACAGATATTCCAAAACGCCGGGACCTTGCTCTGCAGCGACGCTTCTGTCATTATTGTTTTCCAAGAGATTATTCAGGTACTGATCCTGGGCAGGCCTACCGACAACCGAGTTGCTCGGGAAATGAGATTTAAGCCGATTCTGGCTTGCGTTTAATTTGGCTATCTGATGCATCGCGCAAAGAGCGGCCAACAGGGCGCTGCCAGGGAAAGAGAACGTGTGAATTATGTTCCCATTGTGCATTTAGTTTTTTCCGCCCCCAATCAAGCTACAGAAATCTGCCGCGGAGTAAGAGGCAGGGTGGGCGGCGCGCTCTTGGCTTCATCGCCACCTCTGCTTGCAGTTCCGCTGAAAGAAGTATTGCACCTGTCTCGGTTCTCTTTATCTCGCATCATAAAATATGTACACAGATTACCCCGAGACACATGGCTCCAAACGGTCCTGAAACGGGGTTATCTTGGGTCACATGGTTTTAACAGTCAACAGCAGGACTTGAAGGCAGCTTTGAATTCCCGGGGGCTTGGAAGGAGGGGGCAATACCTAGTCGGCAATTTACACCCACCCATATCAAATAAATGAACCCCAGAGACAAAGCCAGGCGGTCTTTTAGCAAGAAGCCCAGTCGTCAGAAGAT
The DNA here is from genome assembly GCF_051106095.1 of Pogona vitticeps. NCBI lineage: Eukaryota > Metazoa > Chordata > Lepidosauria > Squamata > Agamidae > Pogona > Pogona vitticeps. The sequence continues at coordinate 195,683,819 of NC_135785.1, read as the reverse complement.
CAAGATAAGATAGTGGTCCTCTGGGGTGGTCGAGGGGAGCACGGTTCACGGAGTCGAAGTTTTAGCAGCTCTTAGCCCCGGTTCATTCGCCGCCGTTCCCCTCCCCCCCCGCCCCCCAGAAAAATTGGTAATTGTGCTATGTGCAATAATACTTTAATATTGTGATGATTATATGATGATGATGATAGGTAAATATTAAATACATTCCGAGCGAGGTCAACAGGGTAACCTGTAGTCTGTTGTAGCACAGATAGTTACGAGCCTAATGGTGGTTGTGGGTTTTTCGGGCTCTTTGGCCGTGTTCTGAAGGTTGTTCTTCCTAAGGTTTCGCCAGTCTCTGTGGCCGGCATCTTCAGAGGACAGGAGCTAGAACACTGTCCTCCGAAGATGCCAGCCTCAGAGACTGGCGAAACCTTAGGAAGAACAACCTCCAGAACACAGCCAAAGAGCCCGAAAAACCGACAACCACCATTATATCCCGGCCGTGAAAGCCTTCCCGAATACATAGTTACGAGCCTCGTGGCACCTGGAAGACAAACGATTTGGCAAGGGTAGTTGCCCAAATGCAAATGCAAGTGAATCAGCGGGCTACAGTCCACGAACGCTTATGCCAAATCATACTTGTTAAGCTTGAAGGTGAATCCAAGACGTGTCTTGTTTTTGTTGCAACAAAGGTAAAAGTGCCTCTGAGAACAGGGAGAGTGCCTGTCCCCTAAAAGTCTTGACAAGGATTCCGGGTAGGCGCCAGCGCTCTGCTTGCGTGCAATGCGGAGATCTATCTAAAATACAGGCTTTATTAGGGACTCAGATCCAAACGGAGCATTATTGCTTTTTGGAAAGGGTTCGGGGGCTAATAGGCACCCCGCCCCTTTGAAACCCTAACCCCCACGCCCTGCTTCTGCTGCCTGGCCTTCTCAAGGCCTCTCGCTGCGACTGAGGCCCCGGCTTGGGGGAGTAGGGGAGCCGCCCGCGGCGCTCAGCAGAGGGAGGGAGGGAGGGAGGGGGGTAGCCAGGATGAGCTCCCGCAGTGTTTACTGCCGCGTGCTTTGAGAGGCAGAAAGCCGGCAAAGCTCGCCCTGAAGACTGTTGCGACTGGTGGAAGGGAAGAAGGGAGGAAGGACGGGGGCAGGGAGAGAAATCAAGGCGCGAGGAGGTGATGGGGGTGGGTGGGAGTGAACAGCGGAGGAGCCGGAGCAAAAGAGTCGCTCGTCGCGTCCTTATCTGGGTCAAGAGGGTTACACCGCCAGGAAGCGCCTGATCGCTTGCGAGAGACAAGGCGAGCCAGCTCGGCGCTTCTACTGCTGCTGCTTCTGCCACCGCCAAAGATAGATACCACAGCACCCTCAAAGGGAGGACGGTGGGGGCGGGGGTGCTGGCGGCTTCGCAATCTCGCTGCCGGCTCCCCCTCCCCCCCCCCCGGAACCAAGCGCAGCCGAGGTGCGGCGGGGGTTTTGCTCCCGCTCCACGCCCTCCGTCTCTTCTCGCCACCTGAGGGCAAAGCACAGGGATGGAGCTGGCGGAGGTCACCCCAGTCTGGGATGGAGCCCCTTGGAGGGCACCGCAGAGCGAGCGCCCCCCCCCCCCCGATGCTGAAGAGGCGGCCCTTGGCCTCCTTCCAAGACGCTTCTTCCGGGGCCTCTGTCCCAGTCCAGGCCCTTGCCTGACTTCTCTTCCCACTGCGTTGTTGTAGCAGACAACAGAAAGACTCCCGAGATTTTCCAACAGTCGGTGGGGTGGAGGGTTCGATCCATCCAGGGCCTGGCTTTTTAATCAGTTTGGTCCTCCATGCGGTAGCCCTTGGTCTAAAACAACTAGGCCAGCGTCTAGTCTCCATCACCCTGCGATCAGCTCTGAACAGGGTTGGAGTTATTTGGGGTTTCACATACAGGAGGGGAGCAATCCCACCCCCTGGAAACCCTAGCCCCCACAAAGATACCAGCTGCGCACAAGCCTGTTCACGTTTTACTCGAAAGGAAGTCCCCTCGTGTGTGTTCCGTGGGATTTCCTCAACAATCACTGGCTAGGATGGAATCGCTGTGACTCACAGGATGCAAACCATCCAGTGCGAGGAGACTCCTTTCCACACAGCCGAACGTCTTGCCATCGAATTAGGCGGGGTTTACTTTCGAGCAAACGTGCGCCCTTGCCCAGAAACATTACTGACACGGGCCCGGCCTTCACTACTCCTTCTCGCCCCTTTCCCCGTCCTCTTTCCGTTGCTAAGTGGGACGGTGGGCAAGGCGGCGCCTTTCCGCGGAGAGCAGCAGGAACCTCGCCTCTCCTGCTGGGCAGCCTAGGCAAGCTTGGCTGTGACCCAGACTCGTTCACAAAGCGCAGCTCGTCAACTCGGAATGAATCTCTGCCAGGCAAGGCAGCTAGCCGAGGGGCGCTGCTGCAGCAACCGCCTTGTCGGTGCACGTTGTTGGGGCGGCTGCTGCAGCCTCCTTCGCTCCATCCTGCCTCCCCTCCCCCGTCGCTTCCCCTTTATCGGTGCAGTCGCCTCCGCTCTGAGCCCCCCCCCCCGCATTGCAGGGGATGATGGATCGTGCCTGGCGGGGGTGATTTGGTGTTGATCGCACATTATCACTGGCAGGTTGGACTGGTTGCTGATGGACGGCTTCTACCAGCGGCGCCTGCCCGCGCACACCCAAAGAAAGAGTGAGGGAGGGAGAGCAGAAAGGCAGGAAGGAGGGAGAGCCGCTTGCTTGTTCACTCGCTCATCCGCCTTTAGTTCCCTCCGTGCTTCTTCCTTCCCTTGCCAGCCAGCCGGCGAGCACGCGTAGGACAGAGCACGAAGCATCTGTCAGAAGATCTCGGCGGGTGACACTTGCCTTCCGCCCACCGCCGCCGCCGCCGCCACTAGCCGCCCTGCTGCGCTTCCGCCCCTGGCAACTCCACAGAAGGCGCCGCCAGAGGCTGGAATCGCTTGGAGCCGCCTCACAAAGGCAAGAAAACGCTGCGAAGCGGCAGGAGACTTTTGAAGCCTCGCCTTCCTTCTCCCTCCGCCTTCATCCCCTGCAAAGCCGGGGGCGCCCGTCAGGGATCTTCATGGGGCAGAAAGCCTTGGCCGCCGCCGCCGCCGCCGCCGCCCCAGGCTCAGCTCTTGGCCCTAGCTTGGGGCCGCCTCGCTCACTTACTCCGGCTGCTCGGCTGGGTTTCCTAAAAAGTTGGGCGAAGGAGGGAACCTTGGCTAATCCGCCTTTTGAACAGCACAGGCCTTGGAACAGGCGGCTCTCGCCCACGCGAGTCTCTGCCGCTGCCTGGAACTCCAGGCCGGGCTTACCCCGATCCCCCTCCCTCCACTGTGGAAGCCTGTTTTCCCGTCCTTCAGGCATCACTGTAACGGAAGGAGACGACTGTAAAGCAAGGCTCTGGGAGAGTCGACGCGACACGTAACACACAGAATGATCTCGAAGGCATCCCACTGAACAACTGGGGATATTTTTTTTTTAAGGATTGTGGATTGAAGCGATGCACCTAAAGCCTAAATCCACCCCCCCCCGCCCCACCATCGCATCTTCCAGATGTTTTGGGAGGACAGCTCTCCTCATGCTTCGACTGGTAATGAGGAGAGCGATCGTCTAAACCATCGGGAGGGCGCCAGGCTGGTGAAGGAGGAGGCCCTAACACACTTACCAGGAAGTAAGAACCAAAACTTGTGACACAGTTGTACTGTAGCAGGCATAGTAAAACCAACAGACTTCTCGAGCACTGCAAAACAAGGGAGCAAACAAACAAAGCAAATCCAAGCAGGAAATGTTTTTTTGTGACCTAAGCTTTTTCCTGGCAACACCTACTTCATCAGCTGGCTGGACAGCTCAGTGGTTTTGGTGTCTGGCTGCGCAGCCAGAGGTTTGGAGTTCAATTCCCTACTGTGCCGCCAGGGCGGAGAGCCAGGTTGTGCGGCCTTGAGGCAAACTGCACAGCCCTAGAGTATTTTTTACCTGGAAAATTCTGGAAAAGGTCACCATAAGTCAGCATTGTCTTGACGGCACACACACACACACAAAATCAGGGACAAGGCTGTATGGTTCTCAAAACAATACAAATGTGGGAACAGGCGATACCTTTACTGGATCATTAAGAAGAAGAAAAAAAACCAAGCTTTTAATGATAATTCAGGTTCCTCAGGCTGTACACCAAATTCTCGTGGGTAGCTCCAAAGTTACATGCTTATATTAAAGTCCCAAATGTTTCATGGTCACTGTTGGGGGCCAGGTGTAGCATCTGAGATGAATGTAGCTGTAGTCTGTAGTCTGCAAGAGGCTTGAGGTGGAAGGGTTTGATTTCAGTCCCTTCTTCAGCCAGTGGTTTGGAATTTATGAACCATCTCTCTTGCCATGTGACAGACAGCACATGGTTATCATTATTACCTACTTCTTCAGGCGCAGAGTCTTCTCTATCCAAGAAGTGAGCTCCAGGAAAGTGGGACACAACAGAGCACAGTTCTTCATGGTTTTGTTGTTTAGTCGTTAAGTCGTGTCCAACTCTTGGTGACCCCATGGACCAGAGCACGCCAGGCCCTCCTGTCTTCCACTGCCTTCCGAAGTTCAGTCACATTCATTCTGGTAGCTTCGATGACACTGTCCAACCATCTCATCCTCTGTCCTCCCCTTCTCCTCTTGCCCTCACACTTTCCCAACATCAGGGTCTTTTCCAGGGAGTCTTCTCTTCTCATGAGATGGCTGAAGTATTAGAGCCTCAGCTTCAGGATCTGTCCTTCCATTGAGCGCTCAGGGTTGATTTCCTTCAGAATGGAGTTGACACTATAGGTAACAAACAGAATGATCTCGAAGGAATCCCATTGGACAATTGGGTTTTTTTAAGGATTGTGGATTGACGCTGGTTTTACTTCCCGATAAATATATTGAACTTAGTACCTCGTCCTCCTCTTCAGCCAAGCGTTAGTTTAAAATTTAACCTCTGTCGCAGGGGACAAGAGACACACGTTGGAAGGTAGGTGGCTTCATCAGGCAAGCATCTCCAACTCAAACCCTTTCTCTGCGCATCCTGGATCTACCTATCTGACAATAGCTTTGAATCCCTTTTCAAAACCTTAAAGCGCTATCTGCATTGCTTTAAACACGGCAGGTGTGTTATGTGTCCTCAGATTGACACTTACGGAGACTCCCAATAGGTGAGATACAGAAGGGGTGGTTTCTCAGTGCTACCCTGCAGTGTTGAGCAAGGATGTGAACTCGGGTCTCTGGAGTTCCAGCGCGACACTTTGTCCAATACATTACACTGGCATTGCACTTTCTGTCAAAAAAGAAGCGTCCAGAGGCAGCCTTGATTATCCAACTGAGGCCCGACGACCAGAGTTCTGCCTCACTAAACTCCTGAGTGGAGCACCCCCCCCCAAGGATTGGGATTAGATCCTCCTCCCTCCCCCCCGCCCAATCCGTGAGCTTCCTACTGAGTGGGACTCTCCAGGCAAGACGAAGTTCCTTGAACTTCAGTGGCCGTGTCATCGGCGAACGCCATTATTGCGCAGGCGCCATTTACTTCCTGGGGAGTTTGTCCTGCTGAGAAGCCCTTTGAAATGAACGGCCGGGGGGGGGGGGGGGAGGAGAGCAGGCCCCGGAGGATCGCCGCCCCTTAGTTTACAGATTACTGTACGCTGCTGGAGGTGGGGAGCGGGCGGGCGGGAGCCTGCCAGAAGCAACCTCCGCCGGGGAAGACAAACCCAGAAAGATCGCTAAACCATTTAGCCGCTCTCGCCTTCCTTCCCGCTGCTAGGCCGGCGTCTTAGGCTCTTGGACCGCGAGCCGGCTGATGCTAAGGCAGGGGCTGCGGAAGGCAAGGGGGAGCGGGAGGGTGCCTCTGTTTCTCCGCGATCCCTCCTGGTTTCGGAAAGCGAGGGCTGGGAGGACGGGCGAGCAAGAGAGCGAGGGAACCAGCGGGCCTCCCCAGCTTTCTGGGGGTTAACTCCTCCCCGCAGGTTCAGCTCGCGGAGGATTGTTTTCTATTTGGAAATCGGAGACGCGGGGAGGTTATTGACAGGGAAGCCGGCGCTCGCTTTCCCTCTGGAGAGCTCAGCAGCTGCTCTCGGGCGGGCAGCGCCTTGAAATCTATTTAAAGAGAGGGAAAGGGGAGGAGAACAAAGCGGCAAGGGAGGAGAGGGAGGGAGGGGAGGGAGGAAGGAAGGAAGGAGAGAGGGAGGTGGGGGAGAGCGAGCGAGAGAAAGAGGGAGGGAAGGAAGGAAGGAAGGAGGGAGGGAGGGAGGAGGCGGGAGGACGACGACGACAAGCCAGGGCCTCGGAGGTGGAGAGCGCGGCGAGGCAAGGACCAAGCAGCCGCTTCGAGGGGCGGCTGGAGATCGCACGTCTGTACGCGCTCGGATCGATGGCAAAGGGAGAATATTTGTCAGCTGCAGCCCTCCGCTTTTTACTCCCTCCCCTTGGATCCAAGCAACAGAAGGGCGTGGGGAGTGTGTTGGGGGGAGGGAAGGCTCTCTGTATAAGAGGAATTTCCTCCCCGATCGATTTTTGAAATAAAACCAGTCCTCTTTGGGGGCCCTGGCGAGCCCAGGAGTAAACTCACAAGTAGCTAAACGTCAACACGATTACACCACCTTCCTTTGTACGGAAAATAACGTCCGCATAAATGAAAATTTATCATAATGAAAATTTATTAAATGAAAATAACTTCGCATAAATGAACATTTATATTGATCCAACCGGTTCCGATCCCTGAACGGGTTGGATCAACCATTTTAGACATACTTAACATGGGGGGGGGCAAGCGCCACCGAGTTCAGTGGGACTTACTTGCGAGTAGACTTGCCCAAGGCTGCTGCCCCCTGGCATACTTGGGGAAAGCCTGGAAGGAGTTCTCTGAGCAAGGGTGGTGTGGGGATGGGGGTGGGGGGTGGAAAGGGGCAGGGGCAAACCAGTATACACATTTCTCATTTCGATTTAACTATCTTGAGGATCGCTTCTGATGGATTACGCCATTGTACTTGAATTGATTAACAATCTATCAATCTTCTCTTTAAACGGAAAGGGAAAGAAGACGAACGGGGCAGGGGAGCCTCAGTCGGGCACTTCCATAGAAGACGTGCAGCTGTGTTCGTGAAGCCGAACACTTTCCCACGAACAAAACGAAACAAGAGGGGGCCCGTCTTGGTACTCTTTTAAAAAAATTTTTTAAATTTTTTTCAAGCAGAGGGTCTCCCTCTAACTGCGGGCTTTTGTTTTGCTCGAAGATCTCCTCTGCGGGGCTCTGCAATCGGCGCTCCCTCCTGCTTTCCAGAGACCCATAAAACGCCCCAAACGTATTGCTCACTTCTGCCGATGTCCTTGGACCAAAGCCAAAGGGACGGAACCGCACGCCCAGCGACAAACAAGGATTAGCAGGGGAAGTCAGAGCGACATAAGGGGGTGGGGGGGATACATAGATTGGGCTACGGGAGTCTCCTCTGGCTTGGTCTCGAGGATCCTCCCTCTTCCTCCTTGGACTGACTGGACTGCGTGGATCAGGACTGCCTTCTCCCCTCCGCGCAGCCCTTGGCCTCCCAACGAACGTTACGCACACATGGCCCGCAGTTTAGCCACCGAGGTGGCGACGGCGGCGGCGGAGGCAACAACCCCTTTCACAGCGCCACGAGCCGCCCAAGGGAGGGGGAGGGGGAGGGGGAGGGGGAGGCTACGGATCAGACGAGGCCCAGCCCAAGTCCAAACCCTCCGGGTGACATAACGCCTACACAAACGACCGCAGACCGAAGGCCAAAGGACAGCCTCCCTTCCGGTCCCCTTCTCTGCTAACGCCGGGCTTTTGCTTCCGCCGCCGCCTCGGCCAGTCTTCTCCGGCGGTGCACAGTCAGCGACCCCGGCGTCTTCCCAGAGCCTTGACGTGGCTGAAATCTAATCGGAGCTCGGTTCTTTGGAGTAGCCCTTTGTGCTTCGGCCCCTCTGGGGGTGTGAGCGGAAGCGACAGGCTCCGTGCCTCCCTTTCGGCCGCCCTGGGGGATGGGAAGCCCGCCTTGAGAGATGAAAACAGGAGAAGGGAAGGTTTGCATTTGTTTGCCGAAAGAAAGATTTTCTAGGCAGATTAGGAAAGGGCCAATCTCTCTGGACGGCAAACATCCCCATCATCGGCTGAACCTGGACCCACAGTACCCTTTTACTTATCACGCCTTTGTGGGATCTCCAGAAAGTGGCCGATATGGTGAGCTGTCCAGGCTTCTACACCTCCTACTTAGGCACACTTGTAATAAAACTGGGGGACTGGGGAAGAAGCAGAAAGTCCCCCAGATGCGGAAAAACCTGGTTAGATATCATGGCTATTGTTGCTGAGAGCAAACTTCTTGTGAAGCAATATGCAGATTGCAGATCCACTTTGAAACAAAGTGCTAAAGTCGTCGTCGTTCAGTCGTTTAGTCGTGTCCGACTCTTCGTGACCCCATGGACCAGAGCACGCCAGGCCCTCCTATCTTCCACTGCCTCCCGGAGCTGTGTCAAATTCATGTTGGTTGCTTCGATGACACTGTCCATCCATCTCATCCTCGGTCGTCCCCTTCTCTACTTGCCTTCACACTTTCCCAACATCAGGGGCTTTTCCAGGGCTCTTCTCATGAGATGGCCGAAGTATTGGAGCCTCAGCTTCAGGATCTGTCCTTCCAGTGAACACTCAGGTTTGATTTCCTTTAGAATGGATAGGTTTGTTCTCCTTGCAGTCCAGGGGACTCTCAAGAGCCTCCTCCAGCACCACAATTCAAAGGCATCAATTCTTCGGCGGTCTCTTTCTTTATGGTCCAGCTCTCACTTCCATACATCACTACAGGAAAAACCATAACTTTGACCATTCAGACTTTTGTTGGCAAGGTGATGTCTCTGCTTTTTAAGATGCTGTCCAGGTTTGTCATAGCTTTCCTCCCAAGAAGCAGGCATCTTTTAATTTCGTGGCTGCTATCTCCATCTGCAGTGATCATGGAGCCCAAGAAAGTGAAATCTGTCACTGGCTCCATATCTTCCCCTTCTATTTCCCAGGAGGTGATGGGACCAGTGGCCATGATCTTAGTTTTTTTGATGTTGAGCTTCAGACTTTTTTTTTTTTTTGCATTCTCCTCTTTCACCGTCATTGCAAGGTTCTTTAATTCCTCCTCACTTTCTGCCATCAGAGTGGTATCATGTGCATATCGGAGGTTGTTGATATTTCTTCCTGCAATCTTAATTCCAGCTTGGTATTCCTCCAGTCTGGTCTTTCGCACGATGTATTATGCATATAAGTTAAATAAACAGGGTTACAATATACAGCCTTGTCGTACTCCTTTCCCAATTTTGAACCAATCAGTTGTTCCATGTCCAGTTCTAACTGTTGCTTCCTGTCCCATGTATAGGTTTCTCAGGAGGTAGATAAGGTGTTCAGGCACACCCATTTCTTTAAGGACTTGCCATAGTTTGCTGTGGTCCACACAGTCAAAGGCTTTTGCATAGTCAATGAAGCAGAAATAGATGTTTTTCTGGAACTCTCTGGCTTTCTCCATAATCCAGTGCATGTTAGCAATTTGGTCTCTAGTTCCTCTGCCCCTTCAGAATCCAGCTTGTACTTCTGAGAGTTCTCGGTCCACATACTGCTGAAGCCTATCTTGTAGGATTTTGAGCATAACCTTGCTAGCGTGGGAAATGAGTGCAATTGTGCGGTAGTTGGAGCATTCTTTGGCACTGCCTTTCTTTGGGATTGGAATGTAGACTGATCTTTTCCAGTCCTCTGGCCACTGTTGCATTTTCCAAACTTGCTGGCATATTGAATGTAGCACTTTAACAGTGTCATCTTTTAAGATTTTAAATAGTTCAACTGGAATGCCATCACCTCCACTGGCCTTGTTGTTAGACAAGCTTTCTAAGGCCCACTTGACTTCACTCTCCAGGATGTCTGGCTCAAGGACAGCAACCACATTATCTGGGTCGTCCGGGATATCCAAATCTTTCTTGTATAATTCCTCTGTGTATTCTTGCCACCTCTTCTTGATGTCTTCTGCTTCTGTTAGGTCCCTCCCATTTTTGTCCTTTATCATGTTCATCTTTGCACAAAATGTTCCTCTAATATCTCCGATTTCTTGAACAGATCTCTGGTTTTTCCTTTTCTATTATTTTCCTCTATTTCTTTGCATTCTTTGGAAGTCTGCATTCAGTTTTCTGTAACTTTCCCTATCTTCCTTGCATTTTGTTTCCCTTCCCTTCTCTGCTATTTGTAAGATCTCGTTGGACAGCCAGATTGCTTTCTTGCATTTCCTTTTCTTTGGGATGGTTTTTGTTGCTGCCTCCTGTACAATGTTAGGAGCCTCTATCCAAAATTCTTCAGGCACTCTGTCCACCAAATCGAGTTCCTTAAATCTGTTCTTCACTTCCACTGTATATTCATAAGGGATTTGGTTTAGATTATGCCCGACTAGCCCAGTGGTTTTTCCTACTTTCTTCAGTTTAAGCTTGAATTTTGCTATAAGAAGCTGATGATCAGAGCCACAATCAGCTCCAGGTATTGTTTTTGCTGACTGTGTAGAGCTTCTCCATCTTTGGCTGCATAGAATATAGTCAATCTGATTATGGTATTGTCCATCTGGTGATGTCCATGTGTAGAGTCGCCTCTTGTGTTGTTGGAAAAGAGTTTGTGATGACCAGCTTGTTCTCTTGACAAAACTCTATTAGACTTTGCCCTGCTTCATTTGGTCCTAAAGTATCAGCTTCCAAATGCTCTCCTCCCTGTAAACAAAGGCCTATTCAAGCCTCCCCTGGATCCCTCTATGGCCTTGATGAGACAGGTAAGCCTCCTTCCATTTGGCTTAGAGCTCAAAAAAAGTGAGGAGCTATATAGTAGCCTTTATGTTAATTAACCATGAGGTTGAATTTGGTTGTCCCACTGGGTTATAAAGTTAATTTGAAAGCCAAGCTGATAGTCTAAAGCAGAGAATGGATAAGATGCAATCTCAGTAGTGCAGTGCTTCCCAGTCTTGGGTCCCCAGATGTCCTTGGACTATAACTCCCAGAAATCCTGGCTAGCATAGCATGTGGTGAAGGCTTCTGGGAGTTGGAGTCCAAGGACACCTGGGTTACCCAGAGTTGGGAACCACTTGAGTAATGGGATCTGCCTTATAAAGCCAACCATGGTATTTCTGGGAACAAATTTGGGGTGTGGAGGAGTCCTGTGATCTCTGTGTAGAAACAAAAGTTTGAGTTGGGTAAAATCTTTATTCAGTCACTAAAAACTTACGAACACTTTTGTTCTGGTCCTCCAGCAATCTTCTTTAGTTGTGTTATAAAAACTGGGGACTCTGTTCCCCTGCATACACATTTTACATATAGCCTCCACTCACTTCAACTAAATCTCCAGCTTATTTCAAAGGGGTTCACTTTCACATAAATATTCAGAAAGAAATTCCAGTGAAACAAATTAGCCTGAATTTTTCAAATTAACTGGAGTTAGTTCCTTCCTCAGTAGAGCCCCAAGGCATAGTGGGGCTGTATCTGAAACACATTCTCTTCTACTGATTTCAGTAACTACTGTAATTTGCAAGGAAGTGCTAGTAGGGATATCAGCTCTAGAACAAGGAGGAAGTTAGGGTGATATTTTTCATTGTTACATTTTTACATAATAAATCAGTAGGTCTAGGGGAGCATGGAATATTGGTCTGACTGAAAATGTGTAAAAGCAACTAGCTTCGGCCTAGCTGTATGAAAAACCTCCAGGGCAGTGATGGCAACCTTTTTGAACCGGAGTGCCCAAACTGCAACACAAAACCAATTTATTTGTTTTGAAGTGCCAAATCTGCAATTAAACCTGAATACTAAGGTTTTAGTTTAGAAGAAACAACTGCCAATCACCCCTTATTTCCTTGAGTTGATATCCTGGTCTGTCTCTTCAAAATGTTAAAACTGGTATAATTTTTTTTAAAAAAATTATTATTTTTAAGATTACCAGGCATAGCTTATGTAGCAGACTGAATTTAGTCATGATAATATAGGTCCAAACAGTGGAACAAGTCCACCTTTTTCATTTTCTCTAAAATATTTTATTTTCAATAAACACTGGAAGAACAGTGTTTTAGAACAGTGTTTTAAGACATGAGTTAGAAATCAGACATGAACTTTTTTCTTTGATGTCACTCACTGGGCCTTCCTTGACAAGGGCTAGACTTGATGAGCTATAAAGACCCTTCCAGCTCTGCAGTTCTTAGATGATTATGATGATTACCTTTTGTTTTGGGGAAGACACATAACCATCAGTCACATCTACAGGAAATCCTGTATTTCTTCATTGCTTTCTTCAGAGCAGTAATCAATCCTCTACCAGGGAAGAAGCCCCCAAATAATGAGCCAATAACTTCCTCTTCCAACAATGGGTCTGACACTGTAACCTTCTGATCCTTTAGATGATTGTCCTCAATACAGGTGTACCTTGTTTTACAAAATTAATGCATCCTCTGGGATGTTACATCATATGGAAATTTCATAACCCATATGCGGATTGCGCTAGAAACTCCCAGGCGCTATGTATGCTGGGGAAACCCTTTCCTACAGCAGAGAAAAAGAGAGAAAAACAAACAAACTGTAAACCAGGGCATTATTTTCTATGGATTTCAGTTTGTTAACCGAAAATTACATAAACCTGAGGCTTTCATAAACTGAGGTACCACTGTATCCTAAAGAAAGCCAGGGCAGTGTAGTGGACATGAGACCTGGTTTCAAATCCCCTCTTGAATGTGGATACTGACTAGAGTATGTATTTGACAACAGCAAGCCATTCCTTGAACATCTCAAACATGTTGAAAAACTTATGAGGGAGATGACTTGAGAACACAGAACATTATGATGTTCTCAGATGTCAGTCACATCTAATATTTTAACTTCAGTGGCTAACTATGCTGAAAAGCAGAGCAGATTCACTTCTGAAAAACAGATTGGTCAGAATATTGCCAATGTGTTTTGCTTGGTATCACATGCTCTACAAGGTCAAAATAATTGTTTTTCTGTCTCACTTTCTTTCACATAAATCTAGGTGTCTGACAGTGTAGTTGTGTGAGTAAGTGCTCTCTTGCTCCTTGCATATGTAGATGTCAAAAGATTTCCAAACTACTTATGTCCTTTAACTGTATTTGGAAATGACTCCCTTTCCTGGGATAAAGTATTCATCCTCAGTATCTTTCACCTGTGGCCTGAAATGCTATCGACTAGAGAGCAACTACTTTCCCACCACATCTTCCCTATGTGAGAACTCTGTCTTATGGACAAATAATAGGTAAAACTAGGCAGTAGAACTGGAATGGTAGATTTGTAGTCTATATGATCCTCAGAATTTTAAGCCAATTTGTGCTCAATTTGTGCTTTACATAAGAAGCTGGGTTGTGTTTTGAATGACCACGCTGGCCAGTATCTTCTGGAGCTGAAGTCCTCTCATTAAAGTGGTCAGAGCAAGAATTTACACATTTTCAACAGGTTTGACTGATCTCCCAACTTTAACAAATGGATAGATGACATCTCTGATTAGCCATCCTGACTAGGGGATACTATGAGTTGTAATCCAAGGACAATAGCTGAGGGATTTTGATCCCTTTATCTTGAAAGATCTCTGAAATAGTAAGAAATAGAAACAAAGCAGTTAGTATGGATATTGCTAATGTATTAGTACAAATAACTAGATTGGTTATAGCTCAACAAATAATACAGGGGGATTATGGGAGGTGTCACCTTGCTACCAAAACAAAAGTAGTTGGAAAAAGAAATGCTTTGTATTACATTACAGTGGACAGTTTGTGGCCTTCCAGATGTTGCTGAACTGCAACTCCCATGGTCTCCCACCATCTACTGTAATGGCTAGGGCTAAGAGGAGCTGCAGGCCAGGAGCTTCTGGAGAGTCCCACATTGCCTACAGCTACCATACATAGATACTGGATGCAGGACCTTTATGCAACCATAGCATCATGTACGTATAATCCAGGGTACTGTATAGAATTGTTTCAGGAGTTTGTGATGTCAGATGAAAGTGCCAACTTCTGTGATTCCTCAATCCTTGGCTGACACTTCCTGGGATTCTTTGCCCTCTTTTCCCAGTCTGGTCTCTCTTTGCTGACTGCCTTTCTGCTATGAGCAGGAAGCCTGCTCTTTCTTGTTTGCAGGGGAGGAGGGAACCAACCCCCTCCCCTTATCCCTCCCCATTCTTTGAGATAGCCTTCTATGCTCATGAAGCTGCAGCCCCATTGCACCAGCCCTGGCTCCCCCCCCCCTTGGCTATTTAAAAGAGAAGGGCTGTGCTGTATTCTCCCACACAGAAGCACGAGGTTTCCCGTTGCAAACAATGCTTACATTCAGCCTATACAGCTCCATTCTGTGGGACCCAGGCAAGAGAAGCACCATTCTTTATAATGCACGACAAAGAAACCACAGCCCAACGGGGCTAAGGGAGGCTTGCAAATTGGGCTGCTGTAGAATCAGAGGCTGAGATCGGCAAGCCACTGTCTGGGAGACAATGGGCTCCGCTGGGGAAAGAGGGCTCTTGAAATCACTTAAACTGCCTATCTTATGGGAATGTGTCCAAGAACAGTGTGGACCACACTGGCCACCTTTACAGTCCAACACGAAGCACCTCCATTTCGAGTGCTTCCTTGCAGTGATTAAGCCCTTAGAAACCCACAGGCCTTTTTCCCAAGGAAGTCTAGAGTGCCATTGGGAATGCCTAGTATTAAACCTGCTTGTTGCCATGCCATTATGTAGTAAATAAGACTCAGGAGAAGTGGCCCCATGTCCCTTGGGGATCATTAAGAGCTGTTGATGGCATCTTCAGTTACTTGGAGTTTGCCACAAAGTAACTCAGGGAAGGAGGGTCAGGAGAGGAAAGGGCAGAAAAGCTTTTGGATGGATTGGTTTCTGGGATGTAATAATACAACTTTTTTGAGGGGAAAATATTCAGCATAGGACCACCTCCATTTTAGTTTCACTTTTTAAGTGAATGTTATCAACAAAATAATAACATTTAAAAAAATCAGAACTGGGAAAAATGCAAAGATAAATACTTTCCTCCTACCTATGTGAAATGTAATAGGCACTTGGTACCTTACACTTCTAAAACCATTTTGTGCCAAATGAGTAAATACCTTCTTGGATATACTGAAAGATTATCAGAATATTTATTTTGACTAAGCTTTTTTCAGGCAAGACATTTTGCATGAAACACCTGCCTCCTGCCCTAAATCAGCAAATATCTCTGTGCTCTTTAGGCTTTTGGGGTGGGTGGGTGCCTCTTGTGTTGCTTAGAGCATCTGATTGAGCCCCTGGATGGCACTAACCACTGTTGAGAGGTCAGCTGGGGCACCTATTACTGGCTCTGAGCATCCCTTGTTGTGCCGAGGGCTTGGGCCAAGGGAGCCAGGAGGCCCAAAGGTCAAGGGTCTTGGCCTTTGGCTCACTCTGTTGAGGCAAATGTCTGAGGACTTAACACTTGTGTCCCTGGATTGTCATAGCAATCTAGCCCCAGGGTGATAAGAAAACCATTTGGAAATCTCTCCTGCCTACAGATCCTCTCTGCATTTATTGCAGGAGTGCCTTTAAAAAAAAAAATAGGGAGTGGGGAATGTTTCACTTACTTGATTTGAGTTTGGTCCAAATTTGCCTGAAAGCACACGTGCACTCATCTATCTATCTATCTATCTATCTATCTATCTATCTATCTATCTATCTATCTATCTATCTATCTATCTATCTATCTATCTATCTATCTATCTATCTATCTATCTATCTATCTATCTATCTATCTATCTATCTATCTATCTACCTATCTATTTATTTATTTAATTTATACCCCGCCTATCTGGCCCACCGGACCACTCTAGGCGGCTACACACAGGTATATATTGGATTTCACTCTAAGAACACACTAACAGGATCCCATGTTTTATCTTTCCACAGAAATTGTTTAGGTCCCAAACTGCACAGGCAGATTGAAGGTGCAATATGTATTCCTTATACCCACTTCTGAGTATCAGCAGGGTTAAAAGCCTACTTTCTCACTTTTCACTGCAGGTAATACTGAGGGGATCTAAGCTGGTTTTATTAGGAAACAGGTTGTTGTGCCCACCCCTCCACCAGATTCTAGAATAGGTCAGAATGCAAAGAGCATGTTCCTGTTATCTTTAACTTAATAGGATTTAAAACATCATATACCCATGCCTGGAAGAGGGATAGCATGGGCGATTCGCTCAGCAGTTCTGCCCCAGAAAAACAAGATGGTTAACTGGCACTGCTAATCTGCATGACGTGGCTTCCAGCATGCACCCCAAATTGCACAGGCCAGCAGAGTGCAGGAAGATTTGCAGCTAGAGAAGCAGAAGCTGTTGGATTTTTTCGAAGGAAAAAAAACACACACACAACAAAACAACAACCCAAAACCGCCTTTTGCCAGGCAGCCGAGGTTGCTCTGTTTTGCTCTCCGCCTAAACACTCGACGCTAAGAAGCAAGGCCTTCAGCTAGAATCCCTGACTGGGGCGGCCTCCCTCTTCTTAACCGGCTGGATTTGACCTTGGTGGCCTTGGCTGGGGCTGTTGTTTAGCGAAGGCTACCGCTCAGGGAATATTTCACTGGGCGATTCCCTCCCCACCCCCACCCCTTCTGCCTTTTCCCTTCTCTGCTGCTCTTTCCAGCATCTGATTTGCTCTTTGAACTGCCTTTACCTTCCAAGGAGGAAAGCCGTCATCTCACCCAAGATGTTCTGATCCTCTTCAAGGCATCTCCTTCCCACAGGGACCACCAACCATTATCAACTATTAATCATACTCGAGGAACCGAAGTACGAGATTTTAAGACGATGTAGCGCCATTGATTCCGAACCTCACCTTTAGCGTATTAACTTCTACTCTAGGTGCGTTGCCTAAACCCATTTATTTGCAAGTAAACGGCAACGATTACACTGGAATGTAGCTGCAGCCAAGGATGGGTGGTGATGGTGGTTTGCCTTGCCTTGCCTCCCTTGCTTGAAAATGTGCCCGAGTTCCGTTCCACTGAGCTGAATTGTCGATCAGGCTGCAGGAAGGAAAGCAAGTGAATTGTGGCAGGAAACCATTTGATAGGCCAGAGCAGGGGATCGCAACAAGCAGCAACAGCAGTTACAAGCCAGTTGGGGGTGGGGGAAATTAAAGAAGGCAAAAGCTCCGCGTTGTAAGTCCAGAGGCGCCCGGGAAGAGAAATCTTTATGAAACAATAGATTGGGGCGCGAGGTGTGGGTGTGGGGAAAGGTTTATGTCTATGACGTTCGCCGTCTCTGCAATAACGAGATCGGTCCCTGTTTTTTTTCACAAATGCACCCACGGACAGCATGTTCAATGTTTTTTATGAACACACGCAGGCTTAACGCCGAGTATGTAAATAGTTCTCCGCGCATCGAAATGTTAATTTAAATGCACCGCGCCAAACAGTGCGTTCAGCAGCCTTTAGCGACGAAAAGCTAACGAAATGCAAAACCAGAACTCGGAAAGCGAGTGGATCGGGATGAAAAGTTCGTTTGTTCCCAATTCCCGTGCAAGTGCGAGCGCTAAGAAAGCACAGGGTTGGGGGAAGCTGCTGTGGCACCCGGCTATACTGAAGAGACGACGATAAATGGATGAATTTATTGCAGCTCACTGATCCAAGGAAAATGACTGTGCGGGAAGGGAAAGAGAATCCCCAAGCCTTCGTCCAATCCTCGCGGGTGGGAGCTGCGGCAGAATTCCCCGCCGGCTTCTGCCTCGCTGCTTGCCTGCCTAGGACACGTCGCGCCTGCGCATTGGGCTCTCGAGGAACGCTTGTACAGGAAGCGTGCCCGGAGCTTTCCCCGCCGCCGGAGCAGCCTCTCCGGCATCTCGCTCCAGCAAGGCATAATGCCACATTAATATGAAACGGCTTGCTACACAAAAAGGCGTCGCTAATTAGGAAATTGATGGGAAAAGGGGGGGAGGTAGGACGCCGCGCTTTGTGATCGCTGCCTGTCGGGAAAGCTGAACAGAAGAGCTCCTTGTTCCGGATCCTCCTCCGGGCACGGCGAAGTTTTCCAGGCTCTGCTACAGCGATTGAGGAGCCGGACCGGCAGACAAGCGAGAGACCCGCAGGATCGTTCCTGGCGGTTTCAGACCGGCCTGGCAGGATTTAAGTTCCGCGGGGCTTGGTCGGGAGAAAGCGGAGGCCTAGTTCTCAATGAGAGGGCAAACCATGGGCTTCGTTCGGTCTTACCCGCTGAAGGTGGACGGCGCCTGCCTAGGGAAAAGGCCCCTGGAGATAGAAAGGAAGCGTGTCATGAGGAAGGCTCGTCTTCTCTCTGACAGAGGTCGTTCGATGCGGAGGGAGGAGGCCTTTTCTACAATGCATTATTCAATAGTATGAGCCCCTGCACCTGGTCAGAAGTGGTTGTTTAGCCCAGATCCAGCGAGAGAGAAGTAGACTGAGGACAGCCCTCTTAACTGACTTGCCAGTACCTCTTTGCTCCCTTTCACCACACGTGAGCTTCTTCCCCTTCCCTGAATTTACACTGTTTCTGGACTAGTTCAGGTTTTCTAAAGCTAGAACTAGAAGCAGACCATGGCTTCATCTCAAAAGCCTTCGGCAAATGATC
This sequence comes from Pogona vitticeps, assembly GCF_051106095.1. Taxonomy (NCBI): domain Eukaryota; kingdom Metazoa; phylum Chordata; class Lepidosauria; order Squamata; family Agamidae; genus Pogona; species Pogona vitticeps. Next base: position 195,665,248 of record NC_135785.1, on the reverse strand, counting down.
CATTCTGTTTCTTGCCCCTTCACCCAGAAGGTGATAGGAGAAGTGTGGGTCAGGTGGACATAATGGCTCGCTCAAACTGCCTAAGGAGCAAAAAGCAACCTACTCTCTAAAGTCAGTGTGCATTCTTGTATTCGCGAAGGCTTTCATGGCCGCGATCTAATGGTTGTTGTGGATTTTTCGGGCTTTTTGGCAGTGTTCTGAATGTTGTTCTTCCTAACGTTTTGCCAGGCTGTGTGGCTGGCATCTTTAGAGGACAGCAGTAGTGTGCATATTATCCATGTCCAATCAAGTTACATTTGCCAGTGAGGCAGACAATCCTGTAAATACCTCTCTTTCTCCCTGGGTGGCTGCCTCACTCTGTCCTGACCATCTTTTTTTCACTCACACACATGCACTTTAACATTATCTCTGATTTTACCTTCTCTTGTGTCTTTATATTGGTTTATAGACTTGACCTATTTTAGAGCCTTATGATCGACAACAAAAGTTTAAATTCCCTAGGATAGCAGAATAAAAGACCAACATAAAAACTGAACATAAGCCTCAATCCCAAGCATTAGAAAACAACCTGAACAGGCAACCTTAACAGTTCTCAGAGATACTCCTATTTGGACTCTGAGGAGATGCTAAGAGCAGGTTGGGGATTCCTGCCACTGAGAGACAACCTCTGAGAATAAGTAGAAATCCTGGAGTAGAAAAGAGCACATTGGATTTACATTGTGTTTCCGCAGAAGGAATGGCAGCCAAAACTCTCTCACAACCCAGAGATAGAAGGAACACCACCACTGACCCCATCTTTTTACACACACGCACGCACGCACGCACAGACACAGACACACACAGACACACAGACACACACACCAGTGCCACAGTATCAACAGGCTCTAAGCTGCTCAGTTAACAAGTGCTGGCCTGATCCTGCTGGACATTGGCTCTCCAAAAGATTTTGCTGACAGGCATTTCCCAGAGCAGGTGTCCATGAGAAGGAGAAAGAGATAATGGGGAAGGGGTTGAGGTGGGGGGAAAGAATCAGCAAGAAAAAGAGGAGGTGTGTGGAATAAGAGGAATGCAGCATGGCAAGCCACTGTGCTAGCGAAGGGGTACAGTGTTAGAAGAAGGCATGCAGTCACACGGGTGATGGATGGGGGCTGGTGATAGCAAGAAGGAGCTGCACAACCATGGGAATGTGGAGCTCATGCTGGGGGTGGCAGAGGCCATCTCATTACAAGGAGCAGCACCATTTGCTCTATTTAGACCTGCCATCTGAGGTGGCTGTGTCACTCTGCCTAACGGTTGGACTGGCCCTGGTGGACTCATTAATGTCGGGCTTCTGCCTCATCCAGAGCTGGCTTCAGCAGTGCTCCTTGATGGCATTAGCCCTGACAGATTATCTTGGGTGGAATGTGGCTCCATAAAGGTTGCTCACCCTTGTTACAAAACCTTCACTGTGCTGCCTAACCCTGACCTTTTCCCTTGACCTCTGCTTGAAAAATAAATGGAGGGACAGTGTAGGCCAAAGACTCTGGAGCTGAGAAATTATTCACCACACTGTCCTAAATCCAGTGGCCCAGGGTGCTTGCTTAATGCCATGGATGTCTGCACGTGTAAAATGACCTAAATGAGAACAGGCCAATTTAAGCTGTTGTGGATCTGTTTAGAATAACTATGTTAATAAGCAAGTGATCAAAACAGGTGAAAATGTCTTCAGAGAGATGGTCACCCAGCTTGTTAGGATGCTGTCTGAGAAATTATAGAAGAGTAAGACAGTTAGAAACAAACTTTAAATCCTTCTCACTGAATCTGAACTTCAAGAAAGAAATGAGTGCCCATAGAATCCACAGGATCACTGGTCAGTGAGGATGTAGACTGTCTTTGGACAATTAGGCAAACATGGGCTGAATCAATTGTGTAAACATGGACTGTGGCCATCCACAGAGGAGAGCTACACCCTTATGGTTCCCTCTAGCATTTATGAGGTTAAAAACCTTTTAATGAGAGACACCCTATGATTTGAAGTGAGCAAATGGAAATAGTGTAATGCTGGCATCAAAGGAAAAGGCAAGTGACAGCTGAATACTCTCAGTAAAGATCAAGATCTTCCCTGGACACCCCAACCACTGAGGTACTAAGGAGGGAATCAAACTGAGGCCACTATGTTCTACATTCCTCTTTGCAGTCACCCCACCAGCCATTTATCGTACATGTAAGACAAAGTGAAGGACCTGTACTCTCATTCGATCACTAGGATTTGTACTCTAGAATGTAATTTCCCCCTTTTTATCTACCACGGTTTATTTTATTTTATTTTTTAAAAAACAGTTTACCACTAGGATTATGTGTTTTTCTGTGTTTGTCTGTGGATAAATAATTACCTTCACTTTGTGTGGGCTTTGACTGGCTAGGTCAGAACAAGTGTACTAGAATATGTCTGCTTGCTTTTATTCTTCTTTGTGGTGGTGCAAATCCCATTGCCTGCCTGCTGGCCATTGCACAATTGCTAGAATGGTGCTCATAGGCAGAAGGACACCTCACTCTTAAAAAGTCACTCACTAGCTGCACTTCTGGCTTCCGCATCCATCAAGGCACTCCTGCCAATTCTAATCTCATCATCCTTCTCTTCAAGGGCTCCTTTTCCCCCTAACTTGCAAAATTACCTCTGCTCAGCCTTTCCATGTGGCTGATTCCTATCCTGCATCTCTAAACCCCTTCTCCAGTCCCGTTCTTGGCCTAGGAAATCCATCCATCTGATCAATCCAGTCTATCACTCTTGCCATCCAAGCTTCCTTTCTTACAGATCCCATATCATTATAATCCCCTGTCATCTCCTGTTTTGCCAAGAAATGCTGGCAAACTGCAAACTCCTCCAGACCAGTCTTGCTCTTCTATACAGTATTTGGCATAATCCATGAAACTTGGTGTACGTATAAGGAATGGTAGAACACAGAAGTGGAAGAAGTTGTTTATAGCATCTGTACTAACAGACTATTGTGGGTCAAGTCCCTTTTGTGAATTGGTTTTCCAGCTCAATAAGTTGCTTAGGAGTTTCAGTGGCATGTTATGGCACTGATAGAGGCCCCAATAGAACTCACTAATAGGTCTGATAACACCCTCATCATTGAACCTCCAGAATTACATGGTATTCTCCTCCATCCTGCACTAACATTTGCAAAAGCTTTACCCTTTTCTTTGGACTGAGTGAATTTCCCAGGCTATATAAAATGAAGGGAAGGAATCACAGTGTTTGCAGTGGAAAGCAAAATGATCCAAGATCTGGTGTGTCTAGGGTAGGGAAGCTGGTACATATTCCCAATGCTTTGAAACTTAGAATACTACTGCATTGGTAAACTGAATCTTTTACAATTGCATAATGTGATCTAGCACTAAAATCAAAATGTTGTTTGAAAAATAAGCCAAAACTACTTCAGGGCAACTAGGGAGAGAGATTGCAAGGGTCCCAAATTTCCCCTGTCCCAAATTATCAAGCCCCAGTTTGCTGCATTGCTAGAAAAACCACCCAAGTAATGCCCCCTGGTCTTTTTGTAGAATTAACCAAAGGAGCACACAAGCAAAACACTATTCAAATTGTTGCAATTAGAAAAAAAAGTGAAGGCCCCCAGCGGCAGGGGGAAAAGGTTGGGACTGGAAGGGAAAAAGCAAGACAAGATTTGATTGATCTTTATGCCATGTGACCATTGAAAAATATTTCAAATTCACCCTTGCCAATTCCAGACCAAATTGTGAAGTATTTTCCAATGCAGTCACATGCTTAGTTTACAGTCTGGAAAGCCAGGAGTCTTCCAGCTCCAGCAAAAGGATTTTACAGATATGATCTGATTCATGAAGAAGAAAGAGTACCAAAAGATACAGTCATCACTGCACAAAAGACAACTTTTCAAGAATAGGAAGTTCAAGTCTCTGGGTGTGACTTCTTTTGCAATTATAAGATAATTTAGAACTGGCAGCCTTAATCATGGGTCTCCTGAAATAATGCTAGACCCATTAAAAGATCACAGTGCTTTTTGTTTTGATCACGAGCACCTCACATCAAGGGAGAAGATATTAATATTTATATCTGTTTTGAAGAAGTAATTAACTATACCCTGATTCAAAACAAATATTGCTATCCAATCACAACCCTAAGTTTGTTTTGAAAACAACTCTCAGGCTGAGTTCAAAGCGACTCTCGACCACCTTGCACTCCGTCCCTCTAAATACAGCTCCTTGATTTCACTTAGAACTTTATTCTGCGTAAAAGTCTGGTAACCTCTCTTCTGGAGTAATGCGTGAGTGTTCAGACCTTAAAGTCTCTCTCTCTCTCTCTCTCTCATTTTTTTCTCTCCCTGTCACACAGAATTTTCACAGGGCCGAACATGTCTCCTTCTCCCAGGCGGGGCCTTGCGATAAAAATCTAAAGCAGAAACGAGAGCGGAACCCACATAGCCCGTCGCCTTGTTCCGTGCCTGGCTTCCCCGGCCTTCCATGTTGGCAACCATTTCCCCTCTCCCTCCCCCAAGAGTGCCTGTTCCCCTGACATGGGTCAGGCCTCTGAGGGCATCGCCACGAGCTCCCTTCTCCCGCGATGCCTGGCTGGCGACAGAGAAAGCGGCTGGCGAGGCGACCAGCGACTGCGGAGGAAGGGAAGGCGAGGCTTCGCCGGTTAAAGTCAGTTTCACTCCGCGGCTGCCACCAGCACAGGCGGTGCGGCAGGAAAGGAAACACAAAGCGGGGAGGGGAGGAGGAGAGGGGAGGGGAGGGAGAGGAGGGGAGAGAGACGAAGTAGGCAGGCAAGCAGGCAGGCAGGGAGCGAGCGAGCGAGCGAGGGAGGAAACAACAGCGGAGGAGGAGGGGGGGAGGAAGGAAGGAAAGAGGGAGGGAAGGAGGGAGGGGGGGTCATCTGGCAGCGCTAAGCAAGGGGGAAGGGCTGGCAGTGAGCCGGGAGGTTTATCACCTCGCCCTTGGCTGCGCTGGAGACGAAGCTGAGAAAAGTTGAGCCTCGCTCACCCCGCCTGCCCGCGAGCCGAAAGCGGGAGCGAAAGCCAGCGCCTTCTCTCCCTGCCAGAGCAGCACGTCGGCCAGCAACGGCTGGCTCATCGCTCTCTCTCGCTCTCTCTCTCTCTCTCCCCCCCCTCCCGCCTCTGCTGAGAATAGCGTTTAGCCGTTCATGCATCATGTGTGTCAAATAAATGCCTGATTGAGGCCCTCGGCGGAGGAATTAGCCTGCGACGCGCCGCAAAGGCGCAAGAGGAGGAAGGGAAAGTGCTGAGGCATCGGCAGCTCGCCGTGTTTCGGAGAGCCCCGGGGTTGCTCTCCCTGGTTCCTTGCGCTGGCTATCCCCGACGCATTCCTTCCCACCCACCCCTGCAAGGGCAAAGAGGCCGCGGGGTCACGGGCTGTCCGACAAGGCGGCCAGGCGAGCGCTAGCGGAGGGCTCGGCTTGGGGGAAAGCAGGCGGCCTTCCCGCTGCGCCCTGGTCCCGCAGCCCTGCCCTCCGCCTCAGCTCCGGCTCCTCGGGGCTCCTTACGTCCCAGTCCTAAATGTATGTACCGGGATGAAAGACTCCATTGATGCTGGGCTTCCTACTACATCTGCTTCGGGTTTGACTGCAAGCTTTTGGCCGAATGCCTCGGAACTCTCTAGATGAGACCCACCATGCAGACAAGCCCACACGTTCGTAGGTTTCCTCGGTGGAGGTCACAAAGAAGTCCCTGGGACCCAGATGGGCTCTTATGTCACCAACCAGAGGGTGAAGCTGGAGGGCAGACACAAGGGGAAAAAAAGATGGGGGAGGTAACGACGGGACTCTTCTTTTCGTCCAGATCTAAGAGGACCTGGCTAGTCGTCTCAAAGCCGGAGCGTCTTTCCGCTGAGCACCAAGAGAGCCAAGGCACGGCTGGCACTGCTCGCCTCTCTTTCCCCTCAGGGACCCGCGGGACTTGCCGCCACACAGGTCGGGCTTCATTCTGGGATGCCAGCGGTCAGGCCCGTGAGACAGGGCCGCGGCTTCCACCTAGGAGTGAGCGCAGGCTTTCTTCCCACCCTTCCCTCGTGCAGGAGGAGAACGGCCAATTCAGAGGCGTTCGAGATCAGCCGCATTGATTTTAGTGGAGCGAAGTGATGGCCCGAGCACTTCGCCTAGCTTAGAAACTTAAAGGGCTGTGAGCGAACCTGCCTTTACTCCGTGGGCACAGTGAACTTCAGGGTACGGTTATTAACAGCTAATGGAGGGCTGGGGGCCTCCTGCAGGCCACTCATACGTCACTTGCCCCATTTCTCCCTTAGACAGTGTAAACAGCTGAGGTTTTTTCTTTCCTTTTCCTTTAAGTATGCCGTTGCGAACGGCGACCATTCCAATCTGCGTTAGCCAGGACTTGGCAATTAGTGTCTGAATTAATTTACGCAGTTTATAAGGAAGCTTTCTCGTGTGAGCCACATATCTTGGAACTATTCGCCTTTCTGAAACTCTGTACCGGGTGGTTTCAAAGCCTCCCCTTTGGAAAGGCTTTTGACACCCCGAGTTTAAATGGCTGCTTGGTTCTCCCAGCCCCATTCAGTGCCGCTAATCAGTTCTGAAACAATGTATCTTAGAGCCATGTGCAGAGTGCCAGCTCATTTCTGTTAGATGACCACCATCCATTTGACTCGGTTAAGCACCTTCAGTGAGATGAACCAAGGGAGATGAGTCTTGGATTTCTTTCCTTCCGCATTAGGCAGCAGATGACAATTCCTCATTACTTTCCCAATTTTCTGCATTTTTTAAATTCTGCAAATATACCCTTGCTCCCAAGATATCCAAATGAATTTAGAAGCTAAGATGGAAAATTCCCCGGGGGGCGAGAGGGGGAAGGAGTGTAAGAGAAGAAAGCGAGGAGCTAGAGGCAGGAAATTGCTTTACGCTGCTATCTGTGTGTCAAGTTTCAGCCCTCGCTGACATTTCTGGTTGAACGCCACAGTCCTGCAAATAGAAAATCAGGTGGTGCGGGGGGGGGGTGGATTGGAGAAGTGGAAGGAAGGGGAGAGCTTTTGTGTGTGTGTGTGCGTGCGTGTGCGCTGGATCAGCGAATGGGCCAGACTGCTGCCGGGCCCCCCTCCTGCGCCCTGCCGCCGCCGCCGCCGTGGCGTCCCTGAGGGCAGCGCGGCCGAGGCTCGCAGCGTCACTGTGCAGCAGAGGGGATGAATCAAGCAGGCATCTGAGCGGAGCGCGAGCACCTTCCGCAATCCATTCAAGCACTGAAGCGCGTGAAAGGCTGCTGATCGCTGCCATTGTTACACGCGGCCGATGTGGGAACCGGAGCCTCGGCTCTGGCAAGAGATAAATAGCCTCTGACAGCGCCTCTTCGCTGGGGACTGCCTCCAATTGCACGCGGCGGACTCTCCCAGGTCGGTGTTGCTCTCTTTCCTGCGCTCCGCTGTCGCTCCTTCCCTTGGCCCCGTCCCTTTCCCTCCCGCTCCGCTCCGCTTGCTCTGCCTCTCCTCCCCCTTTCCCGCCCCCGCCCTTTTGTGTTTGGAGTCTTGGATCGCGCTGCTGCTTTGGCTGATAACCACAGGCGAGGTTTCGGAGCCGCAGATTGCTCTGGACCACCTCGGTACTGAAAACGCGAACTGGTCCTGGAGTCTAGAAACTCCAGACAGATCGACATCCCGAAACCCGATAAGCCGAAACCTCCGCATCCACAGAAATGCCCGATCCGCTTTTCAGTTCAGTCAGTTCATTTTCATTTTCAACCCCCCCACCCCCCCCGTTAAGTCGAAGCCCTCGGATTTGCTAACAAGCTTGCTCTACCACGAGCCCTGAAGTGGTGAGTTAACCTCTCCTTCCGCTTCCACTTTTGGCCTTAGTGGTGTTGTGGATCGAAGATTTTAATTTCCTGTCTGGAATAGCTGGTGTAAACCTGTAGACCCCGGGCTGAGGTAGGGAGAAAGACTACACCAATGCAAACCTGTTCAGCATATTTAATTGGTAATAAGACCCACTGAGTTCAGTAGGTCTAGTTCTCCGAAAAGGCCGCCTGGGATTTCCAGAGGGGTTTGTGCAGAAGCAGGAACCAGAGGCTGCCAGGGCTTCGACTTCTGATGCCCTTTGAAAATTACCCTGGCAGGCGAGGTTATAATGATTAGGAACGTCCTAACAATGCTTTGCTTGCTCTCTGCTGGAATTAGTTCTGTTTGAGATCGAAGATCTCTTTGGACTGCCAAAGAAAATCAATCACCAGCCTATTGGTGGGTGCGGGCGAGGGATGGCAAAAAGTGTAGGATGGATGGAGGCAGTCCCTCAGGCCCCCTTAAAAAACAAGAACATTCTGTCGCGATAAGTATTCCCGATCCTCTTTATATCTGTTTCCAAACAAGATCCAACTTTAGAACTAGCGTGCTCTAGCGGATAGATTAGGACTCAGGAGACCTGGATTCAAACCTTTGCTTCGCCATGGGAACTGCACTGGTACAACCACCTCCTTACAAATCCCCTATTATAAGTCATACATGATTAGATGACAGATAATGCAAGAACAAAAATCAGCCTCACTTCAAATGGGATGGACAAGCAGCATGTTGAGACCTGATTGCTTGGGAGCCAGGCCTCCTGAGTTCCAGCAAACCAAAATTCCGTGGGAAGGCAGCCCCTAGGGCCCAAGTAAGGAACAGTCCATGCTTGGTTGCAAGAAGTGGGGCTGACTTCCAAGCGAGTGTCTCTTGGCATATATGAGCTTAGAGGTGGGAAAGCCTGGACCTTCTCACCCATGCCTGTTCAGGCCACTTGACTATATATAGCAGCTTCCTCCCAGAGCCAGGTTTACTTTTTCCAAATATTCTGCCTGGCCTACTATTGAGAAAAAGTACTTTGAACAAGCAAGCAGAAGAATCTCCTCTCCTTACCCTGGATAAGAAGACAGGCTGTAACTAGGGAGGGGCAACTGGGACATTGCCCCAGGGCACCAAAATGTAGAAGGCACTTGAATCTTGAGGATTTGAAGCACATACTTCTTTGTGTGTGTGGGGGGGGGGGATTCTTCTCTTTTATGAGTGGGAGGCTCATAGTTATACTTGGGGGAATGGTGCTGCTTGCCCTGGGTGCCAAAGACTAGTTAGTTCTATGCCTCCAGGACTTGCATCCAACCTCTTTGGGAAGCAGGAGGAAAGCAAAACTTAGAAAAGTTATTTCTGGGAGACTACAACCTCAAGATCCCCATTCGATTTGTTGTAGACCAGAAAAGTAAAACTTCCAAGTTTCAGAGAAAAAGGGTAAGAGATGTAGGAAGTAGATCTACCCAAAGGTGCTCTTTTGCAAGTGCGGAGCATACTTAGGAAGCAAGCTACACCTCCCTCAGCAAACAAATTTCCTAGAGTGACAGATCATTGTTGGCGGTCCATGATCATCAATACAATCCTAAGGATGTTTGCTTGGAGCTAAGCCCAACCCTATTGAATGTGTTGATCAAGTCCAATGAGTGTAGGATGTGGTCCTAAGCAAACTTGCTTGGCATAAGTCCCATTGTATCTGATGGGACTTCCAAGCTGATATGACCAGGCTGTTGGGCCTCGGAGTGCCCTTCACAGTCATATCAACTTCCAAGCAAAGGCATTAAAGATCGGTCAGCCTTCCCCCTGATATGGAATAGTCTCGCTGGAAGCCAGTCGGGATGTTAAACTATGCATATTTTGTTTGAAGTAAGGTGTACTTGCTCGGGAGTGAATAGGGTAGGGCAGAACCCTTTTCCTATGAAAAGGAAAGGTGCCAATCTCAGGCTAAGTCTAGAAGAAGAGTGCACCTTAAAAGCGAACCCTCAGGCTGAAGTGGTTTGAGGACAGCTTTCCGGTGCCTTCTTGGTCTCGCTTTCTTCCTGGCTGCAGCACAGTAGCTGGCACTGCTTTAGTCTGGTCACAGACGAGCCAAGCGGGAGGCTCCCGAGAAAATCCTCCCCTCAGGCTTTTCCTGTCGAAGAGACTTGGGGGAGATCAGCAGAGGCTCGTCTTCCAGCTGACCTAAGCAGCGGGGAAGGCTCGACTAAACAAGGGGGGGAGGGGAGTGACAATGGCAGAATTTCTAAAACCTCCTGCAGATTCCATAGTCGGAGGTCGGGGGATGCACCGCATTTCACGTACAGCACCCTCCCCAAGCTCCATAAACAGTTATGCAAAGAAACCGAGTTAGAAAGGAATCCTCTCCCCCCCAATCTGGCATGTAACCTCATATTTTCAGGTTTACTCCGAATGACATCCATGGCGGTGCTTCAGCTGTCTGCCACCAAAGCTATCCCAAGTCTAAAGCTGAGGGGGGTGGGAGGTTACCATGCTTTGCCATCCCTTCCCCCAGCTCCTATTAAATGGAGATGTCAGGGATTGAACAGGTCACTCCCCTGCTCATCTACGAAGCCATGACCTGCTGGGTTAAATAGGATGAACAGTCCTGGTAATTAATTAGGTTTAAGGCAAACTTCGTTTCAGAACAAAGCGATCTGGCTGCTCAATGCTGAGAAAAAGCACTCTGCTCTTGATCAGAGGCACTCTTTGAAATATCCAAGACCTGAATTCTGACAAAAAAAAATTCTCCTGGAGCTCAGACATTTTTATGTGCTATTCGTTGTAAACTCGGGATGGGCTCCGGGCAAGGCCTCACGTGGCCCCTGCTCAGCTCCTTCCTTCCTTCCTTCCTTCCTTCCTTGAACGAGTTATATGCGTTATGCATTTTTTGGCATTGAGTTACCGGAGTCTATTTTTAACACAGGCTAGTAAAAACGTTTGTTTGCAGTATAACCAAATGTCGCCTCCTGATTTCTTATGCGGTTGTTTTCCGTGCAGAGAGGCAGCAGCATCCTCTGCTCGTTCTTGGAATGCGCGCCCTTTTCCAGCGGTCTTGTTGGTCTTCCACCCGGTGTTCTGTGGGGTGGGAGAACGTGGCCTCAGGAACGGTGAAACCGCCCTTGGGAAGGAGAAAGAGACTCAGCCGGAACGGAAGGGACCGGGGAGGGGAGGGAAAGCGCCGGCTACAGGCTTGTTCCCAATGAGTCATGCTCAGCCTCCGAGCTGCATTTGCAGGTGCAGCCAAGCTGGGCGCTACCTGCTCAGAGGAAACAGGAGGCGTTTTCTGCGGTGGCGGCGGCGGCGGCGGGCGGGGGAGGGGAGGAGAAGGGGAGAGACGCTGTCTCCATCCCGACTTTGAGCTTCCTTTGCTTGCTGCGGAAGGTTAAGTCGAGCGCCAAGCCCTCAGCCCCGGGGCAGCGAGGCAGCCGTTTTGCCGCCGGCCTTCTGAGCCCGGGAGAGTGCAGGCCACGCTGTGCCAAGCGCCGCTTTCCCGTTGTGTTGACTGCTTCCCCACCCCCATCCTTCCTCCGCTGGTGTGTCTCAGGCTAGTCTCGTAAACTGCTAATGATTTATTACCTAAGCTAAGTGCTTAATTTGTGAATATGAAACAGATTAAAAGGAGATCGGCATATTTTAGCAGGCAGACCACGGCAAGGCCAGCAGCTGTTTCGAATTTGGAGGTATTTCCAGCCTCCTGGAGAACGCCAGCCAAACCCCCGTCAGGAAAAGGGGGAAGTTCCCTCCTTCCTCGGATATGACCATCCCAAAGTCCGCCTTGGCCTTCCTTGACGCAGCCCTTTCAACGGAGTCCACCAGAGCTTCCTCTCTTGGGCACGCGGAGTTTCTTTCCCGCTGATTTCAGTAAGATGTTGAAACATCCCAAAGGCGTTTTCTCTGGACTAATTGTCTTACTTTGTGCAGTTCACGGAAGGTCGTAAAGGATGTGTCTAAATTACTATGGATAGCCTGCTATATTCCAGCCAGTCGCAGGTCAGGATTATAGAAATTCATTCAAGCTTGAGATCTGCAGATTTCCATTCACCGAGGCTTATTTCTAAATAGATAGAAGTAAGGTGCACCTAACTAACTAAATGCCTGTCTAGTCAAGCGGACTGATCCCACAATGGTCAGCCAGATGTCTCTGGGACGACACAAGGACAAAGAGCAATAGGATTCAACCTCTCCTATCTGGGTGCAATTTGTATGGACAGCCAGGCTTGGATGCATGTTCTATAGCCATTCTGACTACTAACCAAAGATAAAGCCTCATCTTCCATAAATTACAGAGCAGAAAGGTTTAAAAACAGGGGTTAAGATCAATGAAAGTCTAAGTAAGAGACACGACTAGTAACCGATCCGACTAAACACTGGAAAACAGGAGAAATAAGTATTCCACCCTAGCCCCTGCTTGCAAGTTTGTAAAGATAGGAGGGACTTTAATCCTCTGCAGAGAATAGCTAATATGGATTAATCAACAACTAGTACGTGAATGAGACAACTAGTACGTGGCTTTACAATCCATGTGGTTGCATCTACGGGTTGCTGTTCATAATTAAATAAAGGCATAACAAGTTTGAAGGGTACCAAATGCTATTTACCCCATTCATTCTGGAGTAGTTCCGGAGCGACTTCAGACGGGAGGGCTGGCTAACCACCAAGAACATTTCTGGTTGCAAAATCTTTGAACTCATATATGGTCAAATACGGTAGAAGACGCTCAGTGTCACAAGAAAAGTATCCGGGCCCTAAACAGTTAACGAAAACAGTGCTACTCCTCCCCCCCCCTCCTTCCCCTTCCAGGATTAACTCCAAATCAAGCCAGTGCAACCGCGGACTGGTGGTCCCCGCAAAAGGCACGTGATTCTAAGAGCAACGTAAACATCCAGTGGAGAACAAAGACAAATCATTACAGTCAATTCTGCAGGCAAAACTTAAGCAGCGAGGAACGAGGAAAGTTCTTGCCAAAAATAGCCAGGAGATAATCAAAATAAATACCTTTGATGTAGCGGTGCTGAGGCCAGCCGCCACTCTGTGTGGAGTTCCCTCCCGCTCCCTCCCCAAACAAGGAACCCGCACAATTAAGCGCTTTCCTTTGAAAAGAGGCCGGGCCCAGAGGAGGAGAGTCGGGCTTTTGTCGCGTCCAGGCGGCGTCTCACATCAAAGGAAGGCGGCGTGATCCTTTAAGTTCCCTCTGGCTGGGCAGTCTAGTCAAGAGCGGTGACGCCTGCGGGCGAACGAGCGTCCTCTCCCTCCCGGGCGGGATACTTTTGTTCAGGGACAATCCTGGCATGCAGGTCACTGGAAATCCGGGGCAGGGACGGCGGCATGAGAAGAGAAGGAATAAAAAAGCGATGGTAGGAAACCGGTCAGATAGGCCTTAGCAACGGTGGAGAGATTGCCACCGGTAAAGTCACTCTCGTTCTCCGACGCACACTTATCTTGGAGGGAGTCCCATTTAATTCAGCAGAGGTAAACTTCGGTATAAACATTGCGTAGGGTCCTTTATTTATTGGCTACATCTATCTCCCGAGTTCTTCAGTGAGCTCAGGGCGGAGCATATGGCTCTCCTCCCCGCAACTTCATCCTCAGGACAACTCTGTGAGATTAGGTCAGGCAGAGAGAGCGTGGCTGGCCCAAGAACACCCAGTGACTAAACACGGAGCGAGGATTTCAACCCAGGTCTCCGAGTTCAACAGTCTCGCCACTGCACCACATGGGTTTTCACGTTGTAAGGACTCTCCGGGACCAGGGCTACGGAGACCCTCAGTCTCCCTGGCCAGACTTCTGCAACGAGGCGTACCTCCGGCTGTTTTGGACTACGACCCCCATATCTCTGGCCCTGGCTCTTGGAAGCTGTAGGACAAAATATCAGGAGGGCGGCAGGTTGGAGAGGGCTGCTGCAGGGAGTCTTTAAGTCCAGTGTTCTAGGTTTAACCTGATACCAGACACCCAGTTACCAGACACTCTCAGATTATTTTACCAGGTCATGGACTTGAGCAGGCAGCTTTTCCGCCGACATCTCAAGCTTAAACTTCCTACTCAAGTTTAGGACTGAACTCTTAATACTGCAGAGTAATGAAGAATTACCCAATACAATTCAGGACTGTAGATCTAAACCTGCCATTCTAAGCATTTTCTGTAAAAGCGAGGTTACCTCTGAGTAAGCCTCGCTGGCCCCGTGCTGTAGGGCCCTTCACAAAAGGGGGAAAGAATGGCTCTATCTTTTGCTGTTAAGATGAACCCTCAAACTGTTTGTTCCGAGCAGACTAAAGGAAGTTAATTCAAGAGTCACTGGACTACTATGTTGTTTTCATTTTATTTTCTTCTCCCTCCCTTCCCCTTTTTTGCACTGGAGAGAGAGAGAGAGAGAGAGAGAGAGAGAAGCAGGGTTCCGCTTGGAACTTTAATAACCTTGACGAATTCCTCTTGGCCTCTTGCCAAATGACACATCTAACCCGACTTGCAGCTTTCCTCCCTGCTCCCATCCCTCGTTGATAAGAGGTTTTATTGTCCCTCCCTCTTTTCCTTCAGAATCCCTACGTGAAAGCTCATGAAAAGAGAGAGAGAGAGAGAGGAAGAAAGCGCAGCTCGTGCTAATTATATCTCCTTTGCAAAAGTGACTTCCCTTTACTGCCTCGCCTCGCACGTTTGGCTAGTTTGCAGAGTCCCGCCTCCGCCTCCTTGTTCCAAATTCTTTCTAATTTAAAATGTGCTTCGTTTCTCAGGCGCTTAGGATCGGGGCTTGACGCCCTTCACCTTCTCGTCTTTCCTAGAAAACGTTTAGAAGAAAACAAGCAGGACACGTTGTGTCCCACGACTGCGCTCAGAGGAGCTGGAGGATAAGGGTTATATAAGAATGAACTGTACTCTCTTCCAAGTAAATGTCCGTAGGATACCCGGGACCTTGCTTTCCCGTGTGGACCTGTACAGGAGGAGGCCGAATCCCTGGAGATGTCAGCGTGTCGACTGAGAAGTCAATGGGTTTTATAGCGGCAAAGTTTGGCCTTCACGCGCCGCTCTCAGACTGTTCCGAGCATTTCACACACAGCCCTGTTTCCTCATGAACGCTTGGCCAGGATTATAACCCCCCCTTTTTTTTTTGGAGGGCTGCCTCTGCCAGTAGAGAAGGGTGGGCTAGTCTAGGCGAGCTTGGAACCAGGACCGCCTCGTTCGCCGGTTGATCTTCAGGCCGCCACCTCAGCCCGGTCTCCTTTCGAGCGCGGTGCAAGGATCGCAGCCGGCTGCTGCTGCGGCGCGGTCCCGGGTCTTTTCCTTCAATAACCTGACGGGGTTTTCTCCCGAAGGCAACGTGGGCCGCGGCTCGGCGCCTTCGCTAAGCTGGGACCGGAAGCTCGCGGGTTCGTGGGCCGGGTTGCCTGCTGTGAGCCCGCGCCAGGGCGGGGGGGGGGGAGGGCCCGCGCTGTGCTGAGGGTTAGCCTGCTTCGCGGATTTCCCAGCCCAAGGCGCCAGAGGCGATCGCTAGCTGTAAATGGCTCCCACCCGTTCTCTCGCTCTTCCCCCTCCCCTCCCCTCCCCTCCCCCCCCGTCCCCGGACGCCCCATCCGTCAATCCGCGAGCAGCGAGTCAGAGAAGGCTTCTCGGAGGAGAAGACCTTGTGGGGAGAGAAAGGAAGCGAGAAAGACCTTTTTTCTCGCGGCGCACCAGGCGAACTGAAAGGGCGGAGGGGAGGGGAGGGGAGGGGAGGGGTGGGGTGGGGTGGGGGAGAAGAGAAAACCTTTCGTTGCCAGAGAGCCCGAGGGGATTTATGGGGTTGGGCTGTCGGGGCGGCGGCGGCGGCGGCTGCAGCCTCCTCTTCCTTCCCCTTCCCTTCCCCCCCCCCCCCACGCAACGGAGCCCTTTCTGTGTAAAGGAGAGAAGGCGAGAGGGGGATGGGAAGGAGGGTTCCCGAAGGAGCCTCGCTTCTCAGGTCAGCGCCTCCGCTTCTGAATGCCGAAAAAAAGGGGCCACAAAAGCTCGGCGGGTCTCTCCCAGCCGGGGCGCGCGTGGTGGCCAAGAGGAAAAATGACTCGCGGTGCCCTTGCTGCGCCCCGAGTTATTGCTCCTGTGAGCCGCAGACGCGTCTGGTGGTGCCGGCGTGGTGTATAAATAGCAGGAGTGGGGGGTGGGGTGGAGGGGGGGGAAGAGGATGCGAAGACCAGGTGTGCAATGTCACTGAACAGATTGCAAGCAACGGTTGATCCCTTGTCACATGTTGCTGCCAATTACCAGGAGAGAGATGACAGAGAGCCGGGCAGCGTTTGGATAAAGGAGACGGAGAAAAAAAATGGGGAGAGAGGGGTGGAAGCTGGCGGAAGGGGGAAAAGGGGGGCCGGCGGAAACGCCCATCAACGGGGGACGGGGGGGGAGTTGGGAGGCTTAAGTCAATACGAGATAATCGCACTAGAGGATAATTTTGAGAGCGATGACGGCAGAAAAAGAGGCTTTGAGGGGTGGGTGGTATTAAGCGGGAGTTAACACATAGCACTCCGCATTTGGAAATAAGGTTTCCTCTGAAATCAATGGTGCCGGTTTCCATAGAAAGAGCGCTAGATTCGCGTACACCAAGTGGAGGGTGGGGGGGGGAGGAAGAGAAAGGCGAATCCTCCCAGTCACCCTTATTTTCTCGCCCTGATACGAGCTCGGCTGTCAGAAATCGAGGTCCGGTCCTCTTTTCGATCCTCGGTGAGATCCGGAGTTGCTCTTTGAGAGACTCGCAGAGAGCGCTGTAGCTCCCTGGCCTCTGACGCGGGCTGACTATGCAGGGCTTTGCTCTGGCCTTCCCCGCACGGAAGAGCAAAGTGCTTGGAAAAAAGTGCGATCCGTCTGAGGATGCAGAGACCTAACTCCCATTGCATTTTACTTCCGAGTAGGCATGCCTAATAAGACCGTGAGGTTTCAAGCCTTACCTATAACCACTTAAATTCAGAGAAATTTTAGTTCCTAGTAAACATGCACAGACTCTTGCCCTAGGTGGGACAACCCTCCACAATCCTGTGCCTGCCTAGGCAGAAATAGGCCGCATAAAGCCTACCCTCACGTCAGCGTGTGCAGCCCTGCAGCCCAAATGGTTTGACTGTTGCCATTAGGTTTAACAAAATCCTGTTGCTTAGAGCAGCCAATTGAACCAATAGGGGGTTTGCTGAGCCAACTCCTCCATAAGTTCCATTGATTCAAATGGGCCTACTCTAGTTTCAGCCTACTATGTTAAGCAACAGGATTTTGGCCATTGTTGCAAAAGGCAACACAGTAAAGTCTCAAAACACAGTGAGTGTTTAAAAAGCAGTGGAGCTGTTTTGCCTCTAGTCCAAACCTCTGGGCAACACCAAAACAGGTTGCCCAGGATTCATGAGGACACTCTCGCCCTTGAAATTTGGCAAGGCCTCTTGCATGGTCCTAGACAGCCCTCTTAGTCTCTTTGTATTGGTAAAGATAAGGCAGGCAGTAGCCCCTTGAATATGAAGTGGGCGGTTACTGGGCTCTGCCTCTCTAATCTCAACACTATTTACTCAGATTTCTGGAGGCAAACTGAGGTAGCTGTGATTTACATGTATACACACAGACTGGAAATCCAAGTTGTGCATGTGTGTGTGGGGTGTACATCCGGATACCATTCTTCACAATCTGTAATATTTGTATGAGGCAGATGCTGGTAAGATGCTGAAATGTTACCCACTACTGAAAAAGAGCTTGATTTACACAAGTCCAGATTCTGACTCGATAGCCTCTCTCAGGGCTGCCTAAGATATCCTGCAGTCCAAGCCAAAGAACAAAATGGTGCCCTCTTCTATTCCATATATGGAAGCTGCTGGAATGGCAGCTGAATCTTACATTAACAGGGACAAAGGAAGAGGATTGACTGGCAAAATTAAGGACAGCAAGTAAGTTTACTAAGTGCAGCAGGATGGGCTCCCTAATACTCATAGCGCTGTTCTCCAAGACAGGAGGAAATCTAGGGCCTTGGGAAGAATGACTGGGAGTTAGAATTGTTACCTTGAAGTACAGTACTTGCCACATGAGGCAGTTGTTATGCTTTGCCTGATAGCAGGACTGGCCCCATGTAAACTACAATGCATGTACACCATGTGATGCAGTATCATTTGATATGAGTGACCAACCCAAATAAAAAGTATTCTATTTGAATTATGTCATGAGTAATGTGGATGTTCCTTCTTTTTGGTATTTGATGAGTAATACCTGTTCCGTAAATACAAATGGTCATTGGATGTTTCAGGCATTAAAGTGTGTGTGTGTGTGTGTGTGTGTGTGTGTGTGTGTGTGTGTGTGTGTGTGTGTGTGTGTGTGTGTGTGTGAGAGAGAGAGAGAGAGAGAGAGAGAGAGAGAGAGAGAGAGAGAGAGAGAGAGAGAATTATCCTCTTGTGTTTAGAGGTTAAAGTGCAAGATAGTTCCCTCAAAGCAGTACTGCCAAATCTTTCATGCTTATAAGACCATCTCTTCTTTTTTGGTAGTGAGTCAATAATCCAAAATGCACGTTGAGAACCTATGTAAATGAAGCAACTGATAGTATTAACTCCAGTCTTGGACGCCCCTCTCCCACTTTACCCTTCCAAAATCTTCTATGCTGTTGCAATTTATGGCATTTTCAACTGGAAGGAGGAGGATGGAGAAGACCTTTGTCTGGAAATAAGCAAAAATGTGCTTATGCATATTGTATTTATCCTGAAGCCACAAGGTCTGGGATGAATGAGAAAGTTTGGTTAGTTTGTCTAAATGTGAAAGTTTGATCAGTTTAAACACTCCTCTTTATGACCCTTCCCTTTGTGTGACACTATATAATACAGAAGAGTAAATAGTAAAGGGAGACTAAAATCATTTTCACAGTATGCAACAGTGCAACACTGCATAGTCTTTTGTCATGAGAGGACACAGAAAATACATTTGACCACATCAGGATCTACTTGTGATCTTTTTCCCAGACCATGTCCATCATCTTATGCATACTTAGTTACAGCAAATTCCATTTAACTTTGTAGGTGCATTTGAATAGATGTGCTTATGATTGGTCTTGGAAGGGTGGTTATTAAGAAAAGGTACTTACTGTAGGTTGTCAGTATATAGTGCTTTGGAAACTGGCTTAAGATATACGTAGGAAATACAATACATTAGCAATCTATTAGAAAGCATAACTGCAGGTCAAGAAACTAAGTTTTAGTACTTCCAGTGTTGTAGAACTAAGAGACAGTAACCTGTCAAATTATTATTTTGTCATATTTATTACCAATTTTTGGCAATAGTAGCTGGCTACATAAACATAATTACAATTAATATATTTACATGATGAAATATGTCTTAGAATCCTCTTGGTGTTCACTTTAGTGTTAATTTGCTGTGAGTAATTGCAGCTAATTGATAAGGTGTTGGGGCATATCTCAGTTATGTGCCTGATGGTACAACTGAGATGCACCCTGGGACCTCATCAATTAGCTGCAATTACCCACAACAAGTTACACAAACCTTAGGAAAACATGAATAGGATTACAACCATGCATTTATAACAACTCTTTTGCACAGTCTGAAACGACGAAAACAACCCTTGGTATATTTAAGGTAGTGCTATGCATCCAAGACAGAGCGGAAATTACAAAACAACTTTAAACCTAAGAAGAAATGTTGGTTGGTCAGTACAAAATGATTTTCAAGTTTCAAGAGTACCTAAGCTATAAAGGACAGTCAGATGACATCTGTGAGCTATGGTACAGAGACACATGAAAGGTAATTGTTCAGAATACAAGCTTGCTCCTTAGTCATAACTATGCAATCTGTCTGATAACACTAGAGCTGTTCTGTATTCCTTGGTTTTGATCCAGAGTTAAGTGCAGGAGCTCAAGGGGAAAGGAAGCAGGGGAATAGCCAAAAACCAGGTGGAAGCATGAAGGAATTCCCTTTCCCACTGAGCTCCTGTGCCACAGCTTGACTCATTCAACAGCATTCCCAACCCCAATAGAACATTTGAGTGATAGGTGTTCTGGGGTGCCATGAGCAAGATGAGGCAAGAAATTCAGCTTCCATCTCTGCTCTATTATGTGTAAGTCTAAAACCAGTCCTCTGTGATGAATGCTTCCTGTTAAGGATCAGGAAATTATACAATATTAACACAACTGCAAATTTTTATATACACCACACAGATACCCTTGAGAAAATGATGAGACATGTTATGGCATCATATTAGATCATATCCAATTACCTTTGGGAGTGTGTGAATTTATCAAGTGGAAACCTTATGAACCTAAGGTGGTAAGAAAAAAAGGCAGCTCAGAAGTGGGGCAGGGGTCCCCTGAAATTTTCTCAGCAAAATACTTTCTCTGTTCCAGTGCAAGAGCCACCCCAGGAGGGAATATTACTAAGTTCTAGCTACTCAGTGAAATTTAACGCTTGACCAGTGACATGGTGGAATATTCTTTGTACAGGCTATAGAGATAGCTCCTTGAGGTTTGGAGGCAAAAATTAATAAGCTGCTTCCTATAATTAATCACACAATATAAGAAATCATTTTGCCACCCTCAGTTCTAGGCAGATCCTTGTAATAAGAGGAGGCTGACACATAATGTCCCTATGTACATGTATTGCATGCACATAGGGACACTCACTCACAATGAAGAAACTCAACACAGTTCCTTCACTGTTGGCCCCACCTCAAATTACATGGCTTAGGTTCATTCTGCCCAAAATGCATATACTGGGTGTGGAGGCCTGAAGAGGAGGCTTGGAGTTTGAACTACAGATATTACATTCATCATATACTGGTGCAGGTACTCATCAAGACGTTTGCTAAAGCCAGGCACCGCAAGAGAATCCCAAAAGAGACAGCAGTACGGATTCATATCAGCAAAACAGCTCTAACAGTTTTTGCCTCCATGAGGAGCATGATGTCTGTAAAACCCATGGGTCCTAATTGTTTCTTCAACACCAAGACCACCTTTCTAAAATACATTGCATTATAATAGAAACAGCTCATGATAATATATGTTTTTTGGCAAAATCTCTCCCTGCCGCCAGCTATTGTCAGGATTGCAGATAAACTGAGAGGGGACAAGAATATTCAGGGAGTTGGCAATGGATCTCCTTGTTCTCTGTTAATGAAAAGGCCCTGGTACTTTTGCCCCGCAAACCATGCAGCAGTGCAGCGCCATACCATGACTGGGAGAGATAATCCCAGAAAGTAAGTCTCGCAGAGCTCTGTTAAGAAGTATTTACTCACTGTCCCCCTGAAAACATCACTGCTAGAATGTGTTCACGGGAACTGTCTTAGGGGAAATTGATGGCAATAGCTGAGTTGGAGGATGGGCACTTGTTCAGCTATTGTTCCTCATATTACCAGAGACGGAGATATGACCAGTCATGGGATTTAGGGCCACCACCAACTTTTGTTGGCATGGGAGAAATACAAGATTCAGTTTCCATTTATGGTCCTTAAAGAGTAATAGCAGGATCTGAGTATAGCTTGAACTTTGGCATGCACATCTTCCTTTTGTATTCTGTAATGGGCTTTTTTCTGTTCCATCAAGGTGTGAAATGGCACTATGTTTTATTGACCCCCCCCCCTCTCCTTTCTGCTGTCTTGGGGCAGATATTCAGATGATTCAATCTTGTTGGCCCTTCCTATAGCTCTTGCAGAATTTTAGCCAAACTCTACTTTCTCTACCTGTGACCATATCAGAGACTAGAAAAGTTATTTTTCCCCCCACACTACAACTCCCAAATCCCACCCCACCACACACAGTCACTGGTTAAAGAATTCTGATTAAAGTATTCTGGGTGTCATAATTCAGGAAACTAACTTTTCTGAGCTCTAGATCATGCATGTACAGGCCTATCTTCTTCATAATCACAGTGCACAGTGAATTTTTATCACTCTGTGAACAAAAGGTTCCAGAAATGATAACTGTGAAATAGATTGGTACATGAGTGCACCTCTGAGTGTTGTTCAGGCATATTACGGGATCAAGAGAAATATGTACGTGAATTCTCTTCTCACACTTCCCCCATCCCCCTGCCAAAGAATTACTGATGTGTCATACTTGCAGTGCTATTAGCACTACTCTTCCTTCTCTAAATGTCATGACTATTGGATAAATGCTGTGTACGACTTTTGCAAACTGAATTCCTTTCTAGATCAGCCTGAATTGGCACTTAGTCTATTATTTATCACTTAATCTACATGCTAAGGAGACAGATTGCTTGGCTTCATAAGTCACTTCTTCGTCCCATGTTAATAATTTTAGCATAACACAGAGACCAGTAACACACTTTTACATCCTCCAGCCACCCATCAAACCAGATGACCCCTGCACAAAAGAAATAACCTGGTTTGTTCCGTGATCTGTTTCATTTCACATAGGTTTCTGACTGACTTCACTTAAATGTTTATACAGGCATCCTATGATAACAGATGGACTTTAAAAGGTAATATTAATTGGTAATGCATCCATGCCCATGTATTTCTAGAATGGACATTAATTCTAAACAAGTACCTAAACCTGTGAAGGTCATTCTTGGTGATAAAGCCTGGGAATTCTAAAAACATAAATGTCAAAAACTTTGAGAAGATTAGTTTCTGCACAAAGAAAGCAATTTTTCCTTTGTATTGCTACATACTGAGCATTACGTTCCAGCTGTGTTGTACTACAATTCCCATTATCCCCATCCAGCTACAGCAGTTACACACATGATTGTGGAAGGCTTGTATAATTAATCTGATGTTGATTAAAAACTACTATACTGCTAGGAAAGGGCCCAACAGTTAATAATTACATCTTGGACTGGTAGCTTTAGAAGAACTAGCTATGTTAGTCTTTGCAGGCTAAACCCAAAGGATAAAATAAAATAAAATTAAAGTCAAAAGCCTTGTGGCACCTTCAAGACTGTTATGTTTCTTGGGCAAGTCCATTCCTTTGACATGTTAGGTAGAGTTCAAATGAGGTGAACTCTGCATTTTGCCTCGTGTGTTTGAAGAAGGGGACTTGTCCATGAAAGGTTATATTAAAATGTAATGACTAGCCTTTAAAGTGTCACAAGATATTCATCTTTTTTATTTTTTTATTTTTCGTTTGGGTTTTACCTGATATCTTGGACTTGAGTGAATTTAAATTCCTGTTCAGACATTTTTGTGTAACCTTTGGTCACCACTACATCTCATCTTAACTCACAGGTATACTACGAGGGAGACATGAGGCTGGTGTGCCATTATATATTGTTCTAGGCACCTCTCAAGAAAGACAGGATAAAAGTGCAATCAATCAATCAATCAATCAATCAATCAATCAATCAATCAATCAATCAATCAATCAATCAATCAATCAATCAATCAATCAAAATAAAAATAAATAAGTAAGTAAGTAAGTAAGTAAGTAAGTAAACAAACAAACAAACAAACAAACAAACAAATAAATAAATAAATAAATAATCTTTCTTTCCACATGGCACAATTATCTTTGATATTCAGTTAAATTATTTATAATGCCGTGTGATCTAGCTAGGTAACTTTGCATGCAGAAACAGGTTTATTTGTGCATAGCCAATACAGATGTAAATGCACATCTGGATGTGTATCTGCATATGCTGCAGCAAAGGTACATATTAATGTGCTAAAGAACAAATGGGGTGCAGTTAGAACAAAGGGATGGTTGGAGGTCATAAGATGTTGTGGTTGCAGTTATTTGTTTGCTTCTGTATCAATAAAAGAAAGCTCTGTTTGGTCCATAGGGGAATGACCCAAAGATTTAAACAGAGCTCATCCAGGGCCCATTAAAACTGGCTAGAAGGAACTTTTGTAGATGGGGATTCTCATCTCTCTCTGGAGCCTCTACTAATTCCACATGATTAGTAGCCAGAGTTTGGCTATGGTATTGAAAGATGAGCAGGACGATGACATTAAACATTATTGCTCCTATCAAAGCAAAGTAGTAGGTTCTGCTTTACATTTCTTTTTAATAATAAGACTCTCAACTCTCATCTTTTTGAGTTTGGCTACCTGTACCACTAAATATACACACGGTGAACTTTCATATACACATATTCTAAATCTGTGGGAAACAGCTCCCTTAAGGATTTCATTAAGTGCTGGAGGTCCAAAATGCACAAGATTAACAAAAAGCAGAGGTAGGCGTGTTACTCACAAGACAAATTCCAGTATCTATATTGTGATAATACACATTAAACCAACCATAATTAAAACCACATTTCCCATTTTCCTCTGGCAGAGCACCTCTTGAAGCAGGAAAAATGTGGCATGTGATAATGCAAGGTAACACCTCTCCAAAGAACATAGCAGTTGTAGATAAGCAATTGTACCAGTAATTATTCTGGTCTCCCAGTTAGATCCTTTAGGTTGCTTTGCACTGAGAGGCAACTTATACACCTAACCTTGGGGATTCATGCTGGTGTGAACAGTCTTCCCAACTGGCACATGACCAACCCAGTACAAGGTTTTCCGAAGGCCAATTTCCAATTGTTTAAGAAGACAAGGTGCCAGATGGCAATTGACTGGTGGCTAATAGCTTTCTTTCTTTCTTTCTTTCTTTCTTTCTTTCTTTCTTTCTTTCTTTCTTTCTTTCTTTCTTTCTTTCTTTCTTTCTTTCTTTCTTTCTTTCTTTCTTTCTTTCTTTCTTTCTTTCTTTCTTTCTTTCTTTTCTTTCTACCCCACCTATCTGGTCTACTCGACCACTCTAGGCGGCTTCCAGTATAGGATAAAACAATAAAACACAAGAACATTACATAATCATTTGATACAGTTATAATAAAAATAGAGTGAGAATAAAATAAGAATAGAAAAGAAATCAGGTATTGACTGGAAGGAAGGCCTGGATGTACAACCTTGTTTTTAATTGGGTTTTAAAGATTCCCAGTGTAGGGGCCGCACGAATCTCTGAAGGGAGGTTGTTCCAGAGGTGAGGAGCCACCGCCGAGAAGGCCCAGTTTCGTGTCTTTTCCTTCCGGGCTTCTCTCAGCATCAGGCTCCTCAGCCTCTCCTCCTGTCTCGCGTGGGTGATCCGGGTAGACCTTGGTGGGAGCAGGCGTTCCACCAAATACTGAGGTCCTAAACCGTTTAGGGCCTTGTAAGTAAGCATTAAGAGTTTGAAGTCGACGCGGAAACGAATGGGCAGCCAATGCAATGCAGCCAGAGTTGGAGAAATACATCGGTATTTTCTCACTCCAGTGAGGAGTCTGGCTGCTGCATTCTGCACCACCTGAATTTTCCACATAAGCCTCAAAGGCAGCCCCACGTAAAGCATGGTACAGTGGTCTAATCTTGAGATTATGAGCGCATGCACCAAGGTAATGAGTGCCCCCGTGTCGAGATAGGACCACAGCCAGGTGATCTGCCAGAGGTGGAAGAAGGCGGTACAGACTACCGATGCCACCTGCATTTCCATGGTGAGTGTCAGGTCCAGATGTACGCCCAGGCTGCGGACCCCACTCTTCGTGGCCAGGGTCACCCCCCCAAATGTGAGAGAGTCATACAAGCCGCCAACCACGGGGCCACCCACCCTCAGAACCTCCGTCTTGTCCGGATTCAGCCTCAGCCCATTTTCCTGCATCCATTTCAGTATGGTCCCCAGGGACAGGACAGTATCACCTGCAGTTGGTGAAAAGGAGATGTAGAGCTGGGTGTCATTGGCATATTGATGACACGAAGCTCCACACCCCCTGATGACCCCTCCCTGCGGACTCATATAGATGTTAAACAGCATTGGGGAGATAATCAACCCCTGTGGAACCCCACAATTGAGACCCCACGGGGCCGAGACGCTCTCCCCAAGCTGCACTCTCTGGGGGTGGTCTCCCAAGAAGGAACAGAGCTAGGTGAGTGCCAAGCCACCAATTTCCAACTCGGAGAGCCTTCCCAGGAGGATACGGTGGTCGATGGTATCAAAGGCCGCTGAGATGTCAAGGAGGACCAACAGAAACATTTTACCCCTGTCAGCCTCCCTCAACAGGTCATCATACAGGGCGACCAATGCCGTCTCTGTACCATGGCGTGGCCTGAAGCCCGACTGAAACAGATCCAGGGCATCTGTTTCATCCAAGTGAGCCTGAAGCTGATCAGCCACCACCCTCTCGACCACTTTGCTCATGAAAGAAACATTGGCGACAGGCCTATAATTGCCAATTTCGTCCACCGCCATATTAAGTTTCTTTCTTATGGGCCTAATGAATGTCTCCTTGAGGGCAGATGGAAATCTTCCCTCAAGGAAAGACCCATTTATTATTGCTGTGGCCCATTCTGTTGTTATTGGCCTGGCTGCTTTGATTAGCCAGGCCGGGCAAGGGTCAAGGGAGGAGGTGGTGGCCCGGCAGCGATCAAGCACCTTGTCCACAGTGTCAGGCATCACAGGCTGAAAAGAATCGAAAGTTACTGGGCAAGGCGGAGCACTGGACATCTCTGCTCGACTCACTGTGTTTAAAAAAAGGAGAGAGCTCCCGGCAGATGGCCTCCACTTTAGATTTTAAAAATGCTGCAAATTGGTCCGGTGAGAGACTAGGGGGAGGCCCGTCATCCGGACCAATTCCAGATAGGTCGCGCACTATGTGGAATAACTCCGCCTGCTGATTTGAAGCTTCGCTTATCCAGTTAGCGAAGTATGATAGACAAGCAGCCTTTACCTTAGTCAGGTAAAGGTTAGTTGCGACCCTTACAGCTATCCAATTATAATCCATCGTGTTCTTCCTCCACCTACGCTCCAGCCTTCTCCTATATCACTTCATTGCTTGAAGCTCCTGGTTAAACCAGGACGCAGGCCGAGGTCTGCATTGGAGAGGGTGTTTAGGCGCGATCATGTCTATAGCCCTAGTGGCAGCAGTGGACCAGCTGTCAACCAGAGCCTTGACAGGAGTGCCAGCCAGGTCAGCCGTAACACCTCTCATGTCGTCCTGGAATCTAGCAGGATCCAGTAGCCTTTGAGGATGGACCATAGAAATAAGTCCCTGCTCCCTGCAAGGGGGGAGTGCCACTGAGAGGTTACATTTTATTAGGTGGTGATCTGACCATGACAAGGGGACTGACACGAGGTCAGTCACCATCAGATCATACTCACTCCAATTAGTGAAAAAGACCAGGTCCAATGTATGGCCACCCACGTGGGTGGGGCCAGTGACATGTTGGGACATATTCAAGGAAGCCATGGTTTCCAAGAACTCAAGAGCTGGCCCAGAAATCTCTGCCCCCACGTACACATTGAAATCACCCAAGACCAGAAGCCTCGGGGATCCCAACAGTGCTATAGAGACAAAGTCGGCCAGCTCTGGAAGGGAAGTGGCTGGGTCACAGAGAGCACGGTAACCCAGCAAAATCCCAATACCATCCCTGGCCCCAATCGACATGTGGAGTGCCTCTAGACACGGCTTTACCACCAAGGAGCACCTAATAACCTCCAAGCTGGATTTATAAACAATGGCTACTCCCCCCCTCCCTCCAGTCTACCCTGGTGTTGGATGGCATAACGAGGCAGACAGACAAGAGCCAGGGGAGGACCCCCTTCTCTGCCAATCCACATCTCGGTCCACAAAGGAATGAATATTTGGATGCAAACTGTTTTAATCTTCCACCTTAAATGGTTTGTGAATCATATCCCCAGTTCACCTCAGATTTTTAAGAGGTAATTAAGTTGACTATGCACCACTTAAGCAGCCACCAAATTCATAGATCATTAATGAGGTCCCCTGATTTATATTGTTCCAATAATCTGTTGTCAAGTTTAAAGAAACAGTTAACTCCTTTTTCAGCTGCCCTGGGCTCAATCTGTTAAGACCTGGTTGAAATATTA
Organism: Pogona vitticeps; assembly: GCF_051106095.1. Classification (NCBI taxonomy): domain Eukaryota; kingdom Metazoa; phylum Chordata; class Lepidosauria; order Squamata; family Agamidae; genus Pogona; species Pogona vitticeps. Next base: position 195,637,670 of record NC_135785.1, on the reverse strand, counting down.
GCTCTGTAGATACACTGCGGTGTTTTAAGGTAGGCTAGATATGATCTTTAAGACTGAAGCAAATACTTGTTCCAAAATGTATCTATGTGTAGTACAAGTGATTTTGTAACATTCTGTGCAAAAGAACCTTAGAGATAAGACAGCAACTTGTATGAGTTTAAAGAGTCTTTGGGAATGAAAAAAGTTAAGACATTTCTGGACAGGCATTCATGATACTATTTAACTTATTTCTCAAACACCTTCAGTAACACTTTTGCTAAATACACTACTTCTGACAGGATGAGTGAAAGGGACACACTTTCAATGCATCATAGGTATGTTCTCAGGTAAGGACATAGGTAATTTAAAAGGGGCAGGAACTGTAAGGTCCCAGAGTCCTTGCTGAACCTGATACAGCTTATGTTTTAGAATAAAGACATGTAGGATTTTATTGCAATTAAAGTCTGTTGTTATATAGTCTGAAAAAAGCATCCACCAGATTCAAAACCATTTGACCTCATTCATTGCAAACTATATGCTGGATCTTCTTGAGCTTTTATCAGCCTGGCCTTTTTTTGCCCACCAATGGCTTTTCCCAAACTTAGACCACTCTGAATTGTATGAGAATAAGTTGAATAGGAATGCAATTGCTATGGAGGATTAGAATGGAACCCAGTGGGATGCAACCACATTGATCAGACTAGGCTCATTGCTTCTTAATTACAAACTGCTAACAAGCTAATTGAGAGTGTGGTTACACATTTTTAAAAAATCTGAATTAGGTTTGTTATGTTTGAAATTGATTTTAAAAATTCCAACTACACAACACACAGGGAAGTGCAGTTATTTCTCCCCCAGAAAGTGTGGGATTTTGGTTGGGAAGCGATGTATTTTACTTGGCCATGAGAAGATTGTCTATTTTAAATTGCTTGTGAAATTTGTTTATTTTGAACTGTTTGGGTACGTGTGAATGCCTCTGTTGGGCTAAATTGTGTCTGTGTGTTTGTCATGTAAGGTATGCAAGGATCATGGATTTTGCTCTGAAGGGATCTTGCAGTCTGATCTGTTATTTTCCGCCTTTCTGTAATACTGAAATAGCACTATCCTTCTTTGAAAGAAATTTAAAAACACAAATATTTATCACTATTACACAAAATTCCTCAAATCATCACTAGGCAAGACACCTGAGAATATCAATACAAGCCAGTTTCTGGTCAACTAAATTTGTTGTTAATGTGCCGTCAAGTTGCCTTAAACTTTTGGCAACCCTATGAATGTGCTCTCTCTAAAATGTCCTGTCCTCTACAGCTCAGCTCTTGTAGACTCAAGCCTGAAGCTTCCTTTAGGGAGTCAGTTCATCTCATATTTCATCTTCCTATTTTCTTGCTGCCTTCCACCTTTCCCATTTTCAGATAATAACTGCCTTCTCATGATGTGCCCAAAGTAGTTTCATCATTTTTGCCTCCAGAGATAGTTCAGGTTTGATTTCATCTAGGGCCCATTTGTTCATCTTCCTGGCAGTCCAGGGTATCCACAAACCTCTCCTCCAGCACCACATTTGAAACCCCCCCCTTAATATGGATTTGATAATACCTGGGTGGCTCCCAGATTATAGAAACATTCCCTTCAGAGCTGCAAGATGTTTCCACTCTGACTGATTTTAAGAAGGGGAAAACACTAATCTTTTTAGACTGCCACAATATCCCATGGGCCCTGCTATATGGTTTGCAACTGTATGCTTTTTTTTCAATTTAGTGATTTTAATGCATTTACTTGATTTTAATGGTTTTATGGTGGGGTTGGTTTTAATGATTTTATGATTTCTCTTCAGCCAAAGGTGGTTTTATCTGTTTTTATTCTTTCAAGAAGTTTGTAAGCTGACTTGATAGCTTTTGATATTGACTTGCTATCTTTTAGTGGAAAGGTGGAAATATAAATATAATAAATACATAATAAAAATATATGCTTGATTTGAAGGCAGTACGTGTGAAAATAATCTGGTTTGGCAGCAATGCATGTGAAAAGGATAGTAGATCACAAACTGAATATTGATCACAAGTGTGATGCAGTGGCAGAAGAAGAAGAAGAAGAAGAAGAAGAAGAAGAAGAAGAAGAAGAAGAAGAAGAAGAAGAAGAAGAAGAAGAAGAAGAAGAAGTAGTAGTAGTAGTAGTAGTAGTAGTAGTAGCAGTAGTATCATCCAGGTCAAGGGGAAGAAATAGCACTGTTCCACTCTGATCTGGCCAAACCTCATCTGGAATACTGTGTCCAGTTCTGGTCACCACTATTTAAGAATTATATAAACAGGCTGGCACATAACCAGAGGAGGGCAACTGAGATGGTAAAGGATAAGATAGCCAAGCTCTTTTAAGAACAAACAGTTGAGTGAGTCAGAGCAGAGAAAAAGGGTAGGTGTGTATGACAGCCAGACCACCATCAAAGATTTTACATGGGACAAGTTCATTTCATGTGGCTTCAGAGGATACAACCTGAAATAATGAATTCAGGTTACAAGAAAGAAGATTCTGACAAAACATTTGAAACGGCTTCCTGACAATAAGAGCTGTTCAACTGTGGAGGTTTTTAAACAGGGTTTGGATGGCCATCTTAGCTGTGGTTTTCCTGAACTGGCAGGGGATTGATGATATCTGAAGTCCATTTCAGCTCTGCAGTTCCTTGTGTCTAACCTGTTCTAGTTGGTTCCAGTTATCTTTGCTATATACATTAAGGATAATAGAACACAGAATGCATGTGTACGAGAATACACACACAAAGCCCTGAGTAACCAAGGGTTAAGTCAGTAATCTATACTGTAACAGAAAAAAATGTTTTAGTGGATTCTGTCACAGCTACCAGGGGTGCAAAGCAATGGGGTGTGTCATTTGGAAGCTGAAAGCAAAAAGGCAGCCCCAAACTGTGTACCAAGCTCAGGTATTGGTTTAGATGGACTTTGTCCATCTAAAGTTAAGGTGTGATGAAATGGGCGGGGGGAGGTATCTTTTCTTTTTGCTATTCAGTTTCAGGGAATTTGGAAACACATAGCTTGAGAAACTTGTGTTATATTAGTAACAAAAGAAGATTAAAAGGATTCTGCACCTTAGTTTACAACTTGCATTTTCATGCTCTGTAATGTGGAAATTAATTTTTAAAAGTTAAGATCAAAGCGCATAGCATCTCCAAGGCATGCAGAACTGGAGGATTTTGAAGTGTTATAAATTTAAGAAACTGAGTATAAATCTGAAATCTGGAGTAAGGGTATATATTTACTGATATGTTCTAAGACCTTTTCAGAGGCCAGAGAGGGAGATCTGGAGATGTAGTAGCTACAAAAATAAACCAGACCTCTTGTGACAAAAAGAATTAAAAATAGACTTGCTTAGCTAGCAGTTTCCAACTCTGGAACACTCAGGGCTTGATGGTAAGAACTCTAGTCATTAGGCAATGAATAGTCTTGCCTGTAGTGAAAAGTATGCAAGAAGAGAAGGCCTTTGGTGTCTTTAGCAGCATTGCCTTTTTTGAAAAAACAAGTCCCTTTGTTGCTAATGAACTGGAAGGTTAAACTATAAACAGCGCTTTTAAAGAACCAAAGAAAAACCTTAAGGTCCAATGCATACATGTCAAAAGGTGTAATGGAACAAAGCCTGAGAATTGCTGACTCTAGGACCCTTTCATTTCAACAAGAAGCAATAGTAATCAGATCACCTTGAAGATGTCTCTTCTTAGTGACAAACGCTTCAGTTTAGTCACCATTTTACCCCAGAGAGTAAAGGGTGCAATAGCTTTGTACTGCTTACTTTGAGGGCCTGCATGCATGCGTGTGCATGGGCGCAGGCATGCACACCCACACAGACTTAATTACATGTGTATCTTACCTTCCTTCCAAGGAACTCAAGATGATACACAGCTGTCCTTTCCATTTTATTCTCCCATGAAGCTGATTAGTTGGGATGGCCCAAGAATGAGGCAAAGATGCCCCCTCCCCCACTTTACATACATATGTTGAACTGAACCAGCAGTTGACTTTTGCTTTGGTACCAAGGATGAGACAGTACTCTTCTGTCATTTATGACATAAGAGAGCAGTAGCTTGTTTACAAGGTTGCAGGGTAGGCCAAATGGAAGCCACATCTCCGTTGGCCAACTGAGGTAAAGGACTAGGGAAAATCAGGAGAAATGGTTGGAGGGAAGCTGCCAATACTGACCTCAGCATCTGATATCAGAGGTATCTGATACCTGAGGTGGTTGCCTCATTCTGCCCAATGGAAGACCATCCTATGAACTGAATGGAGATTTGAAACTGAGTCTCCAGAGTCATAACACTCCAATACTATAACTAAGTGTTGAAAAATTATTGGGCCTCTATAAATAACTTAATAGGGCTGGATGCTTTTGATTACAAATATCATCACCCTAAATCACTGACCATGCCAGGAAGGGCTGATGGAAGCTGCAGATGAAAAACATCTGGCAAGTGAGAGATTCCTCATCACTGCTCACTTACCACATCATACCTATTATGAAATAAATCCCAGTGAACAGAGCTTATTCCCTAATAGGTGTACTCTGTAGACTGCAGACTTAAATAAGGCAAACAGTACAAGCCCCATGTGCCATGCATTCTGTGGGTAAATTGTGCTTACTTTTTTTGTTTTATTTTTGCCTGGCATGCTAATTCCAGGAGTCTCCCTGCACTTTTAGCATTTTCTCTGTGGAGACTATCCAGTATCCTTATAACACGCTAGCACAGACTGACATGGCAAACCTGGAATTAGCTTTCCTTTGTCCTCTGTATTGTCCATGTGATTGCTTTGGGCTACTAAAAAGTGATATGTGTATTACTTTATTTATTAAATCATTTCATTTCTACCTCAGTTTTCCATTAAAAAGTGGCAATTCAGGTGGCTTGCAATTTTCTTTAAAGAATAAAAAGTGTACAAATAAATTTAATGGTGAAATCAAAATCAAGGAAAACCAACATCCTGCCAAAAATTACTAAAATCAACTAAATGCCTTAAAACCATTAAAATAAGCAAAGAGTGCAGGTAAAAACAGGAGTAAGCCCTCTCCCACTTACTTGTTAAGTAGACTCTGAAGCTGGCCATTCCTGAAGATCAACATCAGGTCATGCTCATAATGAAGACAGGTGTTCCCTCAGATAGCCAGGACCCAAACCATTTAGGACTTAAAAGCTTAAAACTGACATCCTGAATTGGGCCCATTAGGCAATTGGCAAGTACAGATATTTCAGTGTCATGATTGTATAATCCTGAAACCGTGTGCCAGTTGGCAACTTAACTGTTACACCAATTGAAGTTTTTGGTCCCTTTTCAAGGGTAGCCCCATGTGGAACATATGGCAGTAGTCAAGGCATGATGTAACTGGCATTGGATTACTGTTACTAAGTCAAACTGAGTCTGGAAAGTTTGTAGCTGGTATCCTAAAGATCATGTAAAGGTACTCACTGCCACTGGAGTCACTTTGGAATCCAGGAACAGCGCAGAATGAAGGAGCTTTCCCAGGTTACTAACGTGACCTGTCTGTGAGTGCTGCATTACTTGTAAAAAGGAGTCTTGCAGCACCTTAGCGGCTAAAAAGTTTCATTTTGCACAGGTTTTCAAATACTGTGGCCCACATCTTCAGGTGTAGACAATGCTACCCCTGATTCTTGTCAAACTTCCTGTATAATTATTGTGGTTATTTGAAACCTCCTGCAATTGGAATTAAATTGTATATATACATAGCATAGAGAACATTCCGTCAGAGAATCTCTGGTGCCTTAAATTAAAGATACCAGTCCTACCTGCTGCCAGTCTTCAAACACACAGACCCAGTATATGTATATATGTGAATCCCCCACTCTCTCTCACTCACACACAATCTATCAGCATAAAGCCTGCTGCATATAATTTCAATAAAGATTGATTTAACTAAGAGAAGTCAACTGAAACTGTACCCCACTGAGTGGTGTGCAGATTGGGTGTATACATACATCCAATGGAAGTTTTCAGTACTCCTCCCAAGAAATAAAGACAATTGAGGTGATTCCAGACAACCTACTTTAGTCCACTACACAAATATTTGGAATTCCCAGAATGGGTTTTCTGAGAAAAGCTAAAACTTACCAACATGGGCTGAGAGCACAATTTTATGTGCAAAATAAATTATACGAGTTAACTAATATATGCTCCGTTTATATGTGTGATTCTTAACCACCTATTTCGAATAATAAATGGGTAGACAGATGTTTCCCCTCTTCTATTACTCAGGCATGTAGCTGAGAAAAGTGATAAGTGAGGAGGAATTACTTCAGGGCATACAAGTGGTCAGCCAAACCCAGGAGCTCCCTTTTCAAAGTCAAACCCATAAGCCTTTGTTGAGGAATTGCTTGGGGGTGGTGATGAAATGACCGGTGATAGCGATTTTGTATTCAGACAATCAAGAAGTAGTTGCAATTTTCATGTAAAGAAGCATTAAGCACTGCTTTTCAGGAGGGCTAAAATCTTGTCCTGGGGAGGGGGTGGAAAAAGATCCTAGATATGTCATTCTAAGGTGAAAATCAAGGCAAATGAAATTACTGCTCTGCTTATATTTTAATTTTCTCTGTGTGTGTTTTAGTTTAGCTTAGTTCCCCCCCCCTCGAAGATATTTACCATTAGGGTAAAATCTATTTGATGTTGGCCATTCAGTGGGACTTTCATTACTGTTCACTTTTCATTTCACTAACGGGGACTAAAATGAGAATCAGTCCATTCTATCTACTGGATTTTAGCTTTTTAAAACGAATAGGAAAATTTTTTAAATATGTGTCTAAGTTCTATGGATTTTCAAAGAACGTGAATCCAAAGGCTGTTTAGGATCAGGGCTTTGGATTCCAAGCCTTTGTCAAAAGATTTTGGAAAGAGGCTATGGTCCCTGGGGAGGAGGGAGAGCTCGCTTCCCCCTCCATCGTGTCTTTCACTCTCCATTTCCCCTAGGAAACTGCCTGCGCTTCTTTCAGTCACTGTCAGCAGCCAGATCGGAGAACTCGAGAAAGCTTTATTTAACGCACCCGTTTGCAGGATTGCACCAGGCCAACACAATAAGTCAGAAACACGTCTCCCTGCTCAGACCCGCCTCAACCTCCCCCACCGCCCCAAGCCAACAGTTAAACGCCAGGGGAGCTCCCCCTTCGTTTTCGCTGCCTTTATGGGCTTGTAGGGCAGCCTGATCACGTGCGTTCAGCTGTGTTTGTCTGGCCTTGGAGGCTCCACCAGTCTGCGCTTGGAGCCGGGCCTCGTTTTCCTATTTACATTCTATCTACCCTGAGCCTAAGCGAGAGGCCGAGCCGAGCTCTCTCGCTTCTATAGCCTTTGCGCATCCTACTTCCCCGTCGGCTCCCTCTCCCCCCGCTTCCTCCTCCTCCTCCTCCTCTTGCGAGACGTGGGAAGAAGGAGAGGGCAGCAAAGATAAAAGGGAACTGCGCCCGGAACAAACGTACTCGAGGGTGGCTTTCGGTGGCGGAGCAGAACCTTGTAAATGAGAGATTTCCGTTCACAGGACTCCGCTTGCACGGGTCTCGTCCTGCCCTTGAACTGCCAGGAGAAATCTCTGCGGCAGCGTCACCAGAAAGTAAATCAAACCGAGCTTGCCTTTTTGGCTCCGAGAAAGAGCGGACGAACAACCCTTGGCTCGGTTGCTAAGTGCCGAGAAGTGGAAGGTTTCTGCTTCCAGCCCCAGCCAAGCCGGTGGTCTGTTTGCCAGGCACTGTTTACTCGCTGCGCCTGCACAAATGCCTTCTCTGTTTACTAGGCAGAGCTGGCCCGGAGGCCCTCCTTCTCTCCAGCCTCCTGCTGCTCAGAAGTCGTTGAGGAGACGGGGAGGACTCCTTTACGTTGCCAGTCAGTCCAACTCAAGAGGAGGCTCAAAGGAGACCCCCGTCGGTGATTAAACTGATTAAATATCAGTTCATTCCGTACAGACGCTACGCCCCTCAAAATCTGTCAGACCATGTGGAGACAGGCAGGTATGTTTACTCTGCGGTAAACGTAGGGCCCACAGAGAAACCTGGGCAGGAGAGGTCGCGGATCCTGACCTAGTCTGCGGAAGAATGGTTACAAGCGATGCTGATGTAATTAGCCAACCAGAGCAGCAGCTTTTTATTCCTCCAAATGTTGGTGCCCGGTCTCCGTTCCTGCCTAAGCATCACATGTATGGTCTAGAAGTCTTTAGGTGGAATGCCAGATGTGTTTAGGAAAGGACGAGGATTTGCGGTACTGCTTGGCCAAAGAAAGGCATGGTGAAGCTGCAGAGAAGCTCTTTTCCTTTAGGAGGCTGGAGATACGGGATAACTTTACTTAGGAAACCCGACCACAGCGCCATCCAGCCTTTCCCTTCCCTCTTGCTCTGTGAGTTGAGGATGCTTATTTGGTTTGTCCTATTGTGCGCTCTGGTCAAGCAGGCTCGGCAGGTTCTCCAAGCAGAACTGAAACCTGAAAAACCTGGTTGAACTGATAGAATGCTGAGCCAGGCTGAGCGTGGGCTCTACTAACTACAGCATTACTTCCAGCTCTGCAAAAGAAAAACATCTGTCCCAGCTCTCGCACATCACTTCCAAACCCCACTATTGAAAACACATGCTGGTGTTTTTTTACAGGGCTGCCTCAAATTTAGCCCTGAAGGGGGATGCAATCTATGCCCCCCCCACAAGCTCAGTAAAATTAATTGGCCTTGGGAAGGCCTTCCAACCATCTAGTTTATAGCTTGACTCAGTATTTATTTGAAAGTGCCATCTGTTTACTGCGATCCACACTCCAGTTAAGCCAAGGGCTTCTGACCAATCCTTGCTGGAGAAGCTGCATGGCTTTTATTTAAATGGTTGGTTCCAATCATTTAGATAAAGCGGCCTTCACATAAGGCCTGGAATTCCACTGCAATGATTAAGAGCTACTTCCAGATAACAGCCAGGTTTGCCATCTCAGGTTTTTACTTTCTTGAATGTTGCTCCTTCCATCTAACAGACTGCTGGATCGCACTACTCCATAGCCCTTCTTTGCTGGAAACCTTGCTTTAGCCTTTCTGCAAAGACTTGGCCATCAAATACCACTCTCCTATTTAGGGTGAGATGATTATTTTAAAAACCCTTCTGGGTCAGGAAGGAAAACAGAAAAGGAGAGAAAAAAAGGATTAACACTAGCTGAGCTAGTGCTCCAGATAGGCTGCCTTTTAGGTGCTGTGGTCTTGGCCGGAGGATGGGCACTTGCACCCCTTTCAAAAATCAAACCTGGCTTCTCCATCAGCCCCACCATAATCTGATCAGCCCCACTGCCTTTAAAGAGTAAAGTGGCTGTGCTGCTTGCCTTTAGAAAAAATAGACAAAGGTCTAAAAGGCAAGGCCACTGGGGCAACTGCAGGAGGCTGACGTTTGTTAATGTTCACTCCAGAGCAAGATAAGACACTTCTTAGCATTTCCCCTGTCAGAACTACCACACAAAAGCTGAATTTGATTCTCAGACTCATGAAAATTAAATACAAACAGAGATACACCTACAACTCCAGAGGAAAATATATAGGACTAAAGATGAACATTACCAGTTCTATTGTATGTCATGCAATCAAGGACTTAGAACATGCAACCTAGAAAAAGGTAGATTTTAAATGTAGAATTATTGTAGGATGCTATGAATGTCTCAGACCCAGAGGGTACACAATAAAGAAGTAGTAACTTGAATGGATAAAGAGGAAGAATTTGCAAAACAGGACATACAGAAAGCTGGAATACTTTCGGCACATAAAGGAGAAACCAAGAGTATGAATTGTTACAACTGATCTTCCAAAGTAAGATAAACAGGGAAAGAAAAATAGGAGGAAAAAAATAACTTACTGAATGCAACACATAACTGCTGCAGGCAACAGCATCTAATGACTAGCTATGGTGTTCTCCAACCACTGGTAGGAAAGGAAGAAAAAGCAGGCCTCTCTCAAGACAAGATACAACCCTTCTCGTCTCCATCCCATTCCAGCATAAATGCACAGCAGTCCCTTTCAAACCCATTAGGGATCAACTGAGGCTTCAGAAATACATATTTGGAGTTCTCAGTGAAGGTTTCTGAACAAATCTCTCTCTAGGCTACTAGAGATCTACAGTGAGTGACTAGGATTCAACTAACACAGTTGTCCTTAGAAGCGTTTGGAGGTGAAAGAGCAACTGAGGTAACTGCCCTGGCAGCACAAGTCAGTGATCTCAAAAGGACCAAGTCAAGAGCTTCTGAACAGCTGCACAATTTCTTAAGCACAAGTGGAAGGCATAGCATCACTGCAAAATGTTAATAGATTGTCAGATCAGAGATCAGGATTTTTTTGACTGCTGGCAAACTTTCTGCCAAACTGAATGCTTCACTTTGGTGGGGGCAGGATTGCCACCACCAGAGATCCTCGACTTAACTGACAACCAGATGCAAGAGCAGCAGGAAGGAACCCCTTTGTCTTTTTTTGTCTTTACAGACAAGGGAGTTGGCTGGAACAAAATCACATTTATATTTTGGACTCCAAGCACCACTGAACTCAGCTGAGGAAAATGCACAGACCCACTGAAAACATAAATTATTAAATTTGATGTTATGTATTAATTTCTGATTAGAAAGTAATTCACATCCAAGTCTCTAAATTTGCATTTTCTATACCTGGAGGAAATAACTACTCTTTTAAAAAAGAAGATTGCAACAGGGCAATTCGAGGGAAGCCAAATCTCTGGAGATTTTGTAATTTTATATCCAGATACATACACACATCCTGCACTGTAATCCATCAGATTTACAATCTCATGTTGTATATTTATGCTCCAACATGAGCAGGAAGATTGACTTCACTGGTGCCTTGTCACTGCATACAAGTAAATAGAACCAGCGAGGCCTCTTTACCAAAGCAGCTTCCTAGTACCAAGACATCTAATTAAGTGTTTCTAAAATAAGCAATTGCCATGCTGAATTTCATTTCCACACCTCCCGAAAAGAAACTACAAAGGAAGGAAAAACATAAGCACTCAGGGCAAACATGACTGACAGAATTGTGGGCCTACGAGGATGAGGAGGAAGGTGGATTGGAATGGATTCAAAAGGTCTACCGGTTGTGCCTTGTGCAAGACCGAATTACTGGGCACTTAAAACTTCTCCGAGGACTGTCACATCCACATGGACAACTAGTGCAAAAACTCCTTCCCTTCCTTCCAGCCCAACCCCCTCCATCCATCAGTAAAGGTGATGGGTGGGGAGGAAGTGAAAAACAGCCTCAAGCGACTAAAATGTGAGGGGTGTGTGGGAAAGAGAAAAACACGGATGGGGGGGGAGGGGGAGAGAAAGGGAAAGGCCGACAAACAACTGCTTATAATCAGGGAACCAGAAATGGCTAGGCTCACGACAGCCTCTGACCCACAGCTCCGCGAAGCCAGGAACCTGGATTCAAACCGACACGAAAATCGGTGGAACAAGCAATCTTGATTTGAAGCGAAGTCATTGTTATGATAGGAAATGAGCGTGCCTCCTAGCGCTAATAAATTAGAGGGAGGGGTATCGACGTATCTGATTAAAGGGGAACTTTATTCATTTATCTAGGGGCTGCTTTCGAGAGGAAATTCGGCACATTTTACAGGCGCGGAGTCGCTTCGAACATAAACACTCCGGGTTGACCGCTTTGTGGGTCTGTCTTGTATCTGACACTCGGCCAAGATCTCCGGATCGTTTGCCTGCTGGCCTTCCTTCCTTCCTCCTCCCGAGGAGTCGCGGGCTGTCCTCCCCCCCTCCTCCTCGTCCCCGCCAGGTCTTCGGCCTTCCCGCCCTGCTGGCTCCGGGGGCGGGAGAAGGAAATCGAAGGCGGGGAGGGGAGAGCAGGCCCCCTCGACGGAACTTTTCCTTTTTGCCCTTCTGCCTCTTCCCACCCGCTCTGCTTCCCCTCCCCGCCTCCCCAACGCAATCTGCCTGATATTAACATAAATAAAGAAAAACGAAACTAGCAAAGTTAATAAGCCAACGAGGCGGAGGGAGAGAAACTAGAATGGCGGGGAGGGGGGCGGGGACGGGCTGGGGGGCCAGGGGTTGAATAAGGCAAAGACCCACCGAGCTAATAATGGTGTCCGGCTGCAAAAGGGGGGGGGAGCATTTCAAACGGCCGGGCGAAGCCGCTGGAGAGGAAGTAGAAGCCGAAAGGGAAGGAGGCGGCTGGAGGGGGAAGGGAGGCGAGGCAGCGCCATCTTTTCGTGTCACACAGTCCCAGAGCCTGCCTGCCTGCCTGCCTCGCTCGGCAGCTGCCGCAGCTGCGTCTGCTTGGCTGGCTGGCTGGCTGGCGCTCGCTCGCTCTCGCTCTCCCTCCCTCCCTCCCTTCTGGGGGCCAGCGGAAAGCTCGCCTTTGGGTGGGCTGAAAGGTGGAGTCTTGCGGCCCGGCAACAGACAGGGCAGGCGGCAGCGACATCACGCCTCGACCGCCCTCCCCCGCCCGCCCTTGAACAGCCTCCCGCGCCGGCACTCCTTCCGCTCCCGGCCTTGCCGGTGCGGGGCTGCAATCCCGCCGCCTCTTCGCGGAGACTCCGAGTGAATGCCGCTCTTCGCCTCCACCTTGCCTTTGCCTGGCAGCTCAGCGCGGCCCCCAAAGAACGGGACACGGGGCCAGGCCTCAGGGTGCCTCTGGTTCAAGTGCGCGAGAGGAGGGAGGCAGGTGGTGGACGCGGCCTTGGCCTTGCCGGCTCCCCCGCCCACTCGCTTCCTCCCCCCTCCCCCCCGCCGCCGTTTGGCCCCTTTGGAGTCCTCACTCCTCCGAGGTGGAGGTCCCTGGCCTCGGGAAAAAAGGCGGCGCGAAAGTGGCAACTTTCTGTTTGGGGACGGGGGGGGGGCTGCCTTCGCGCCCTTTGGAGTTTCGCCTTCTGGAAGAAGGTCTCCTCGCTCCCAAGGCAGAGGAGCACCGTGAAAGTCCCGCTGCCGCGCGAGCGTCCGGGGGCGGGAAGGGGGTTCCTTCTCTCGCCCAGGCTTCACGGCGGGCCGGTGGCTAAGGTTGTTGCTGCCTGGCTTTGTTTCCAGCGCCTCTTTCCGCCCTCAGGGCAGGGTTCGCTGCACCGCCAGCTCTGGGGCTGACGCCAAAGCAGACTCAGCAGCGCCGAAACCTCTCTGAGGAGAAGGGCTTCTTCGTCCCGCGGCCCCAGTGGGAGCCAAATAATTGAAGTGGAGGGGGGTCCACACCTTGCCTCCCCACACTCTCTGTTTGGCTTTGTTCACTCCTCCCCCCACCCCCAAGTGGTCGCTTTCGTTCAACACTGTTTCAACAGAAAGGGGTGCCTTTTTCATTGTGTTCGGCAGAATCACCTGCCTGTTTGTGGGTAGGCTGTTCTTGCTGCTGCTGCTGCTGCTGCTTGAATGGCGTTGCACAAAGCAAAGAGCCGCGCTCTTGGGCTCTGCCCTGCTTTGGCACCGAGACGTCCCCTGGGGTGGTTGGCGCGCGGGCGCGCTCGCTCGAGAGCGCGAGGGACAGGCAGGGAGCCCATTGGCATCCCGAGCTTTGGCCCTGCCGCCGGCGCCCTGGGAAGCCTAGCTTCGCTTGCTCTCGCTCGCTCGCTCAATCTGGCAGCTCTGGCGGCGAACACACACAAGCGAGCGCGCGGACGCCTCTCAGACCTGCTGATGCGGGAGCTGGGGCGGGGGAGAGCGAGGGAGGAGGGAGAGGGAGCAGCAGCGCCTGGTGAAGGGGGATTTGATGGGTGGTTGGCTGCGCTTCGGGAGGGGAGGGAGGTTGACTGCGCCTGGTAATGAGGGATTTGAGGCAGAGGGAAGGGGTGTTGGTTGCGCCTGAGAAGGGGAGGGCCGCCAGCTAGAGATGGGAAATCTGAGGCGGGGGTGGTTGCCCCTGAGGTTTTTTTTTTTTAAAGGAGGGGATTTTCATCCCGGAGAGACAGGAGGTGCGCCTTCTGTTTCTAATAAAGGAAGCGACTTTTCTCGAAGGAAGGTGATGCTGAGCCGGGTTGGTTAGGATGTGTGGGGGGTGCTCACTGCTTTGCTAGGGAGCGGTGTGTGCCCGCGTGTCTAGAGGCTTGGAAATAAAAGGTTCGCTACACCTACGACGGGGGGGGGGGGAGGGAAGAGGATTTGTTGGGGGGGGGGCTGATATAAAACGCTTGCCCCAGCAAAGGTGGGATTTGCTCCCGGTTCTTGGTTGTCCCTTACTTTACTGGTTGATCTTCGCAGCCTGTCGGAAGAAGGGATTTCAAGGGAAAACGTAGCCTTTCCCCACAAAAAATAAACAAACAAAAAAGAAACGCGCGCCTTGCTTTTTAAATACCTGTCCTGAGGGGGGAAATTTGGCTCTCGCTCTCGCTCTCTCTGTATGTGTGCGTGTGCGTGTGTGTTTCCCCCTTTGTGTGTTCCTGAGCTGCCGGCTGGCCCTGGGTGGAAAAGGGGCCGCCACCACCGGCGTCGAGAGTGTTTGGCAGTGGCTTGCCAGACGGGGGGGGGGGGGGATTTAACGTGCGTTATGCTCGTTCGGGGAGGTGGGGGGGCGAGAGAGGTGTCGGTCTGCGCCTCGCCAGTTAGGATTTGAGAGGGGCGGGAGGAGACACGTCTCCTGTTTCTAATAAAGGATTCGGCTTTTATTGAAGGATAAACCCAGGCAACCGTAGTCGTGTGGGCTGCAGCCGCCGAACTTCGTTAGCTGCTAATCTGGCGGCCAAGATGAAAAACCTTTCGCGATCGTTTGAAAGACGGCAGGGGCTTGACACACGGGGCGGCTGCAGCCGGAGGAGCAGCAGGAACACCCTCCCCCCTCGGCCCCCCCTTCCATGACTTCCCCAACATCTGAAGGGGCCGGGTGGCGGTGGGGAAACAAGAAGACACATCCCCTCCTAACGGTTCAAGCCTTGGGGGATTGCCAGGTTTCCTTTGATTTAGGGGAACTCTGTGGATGACTAATCGCGCGCCGGGCTGAGGTTTACAAGGGCTTTCTTTTCTCGTCACCAGCAGTGCCTGACCCGGATCGCTCTTAGAAAGGAGCTGCGAGAGGCGGCTTCTGAGAAGGCTGAGCAGGAGCCAGAGTTTGGCTCAGGGGAAATTCCCTTGCGGACACCCAAGAAAAAGCAACATGACAGCGAAGTAAGCGGGGGTGGTGGTAGTGGGGAGGCTTTCTTCCGGCTCAAGGGCTAGCAGGAGCAAGGCGGCAAACGTAGGCCCTGGGGAGCAAGCGCCATTGAAGTTGACGAGACTTCTCAGTAAACACGCACAGGATTGTGCTATCAGCACGGAAGCCTGTGCACACCTAGGAAAAAGCCCCATTAACTTTCGCGTCCTCTCCCTCGTACCGTCAGATGCCCAAGTCTTTACTAGGCTCCTCTGGCCGTAGCGATTCAGAAGTTTAGGGACTGTAACCTTAAATACGGAAGTTGTGCAGCTACTGCGTCTTTCCGAGCAACTTTGTTTCTCATTTGGATCAACTACTTTCGGGGGCTTGGCTTTAATGAAATTCGGCAGCAAAAGCTCCCAACGCAACCCTAGGCACGCCATACAGCAGAGATGGGATGGGGGTGCTTCTGAAGAGGTTGTAGTACGATTTCCATCATCCGTGACTGGGACTGATGAGAACTGGCCTCCGACACCATCTCGGCAGCCGCGAATCCCCTTCCACCTTGTTAGAAAATGAATGTAAAACTGCTTCCCTACTCGAAGTATCCCTATACATACCTGGGCTTACCTTGATTTGTCTTCTCTGCTAAGCTTGCTGGGATTCCTAGGCATACTTAGCAGGAAGGGGGGTCTACTGATGTCAAGAGTGCTTCTGTTTTTGGAGAGTTACACCGTGTCTTTCCTTCTGAAAGTGTTTCCTTTTTGAAAGCAGTGAAGGCATGGTTTTTGCTTAAGTGAGAGGTAGGGAAAATTTGGACTTGGAACTAAAAGTCCCATAAACCCCTTACCATTGGCCATGCTGGCTAGGGTTTCTGGGAGCTAAAATACAACACATCTGGAAGGCCCAAAGCTGTACAATGGTTGGTCCATTAGTGAAAACCTGAGGACTCTTGCCTGCCTGGCTACTTAGCACAGAGGGAGGATTTAGGCTGTGCCCCTGTTCCTTTCCTGTTGTGTCTGGCTTTTTGCTTTCCTGATTCTGTGTGAGAATGGGCTGTCCTTGTGCACATGCATGGGTGTGTAGGTATGTCTGCTTTTGCCCTTTGCCTATCAACCCTGGCTGCATCTGCCATGGCTGCCATGTCTTCTGAGCAATCAACTACCATGGGCACCCACTGCTCCAAGATTCCTTATCCTTGGTTTCACAGCTTCCTCCAGCTGACCCTCCCGTGGAACTTCTCCGACAGCAGAACAACCTGCCTTGTTTCAAGATGGGAGTCAAACCACTGGCCCCTCCCCCACTTTTTTCACAGCTGCACTAAAAGCTTTGCTAATGTGCCTCAGTGTTTCAGAGATCTGGAGCCTGGATTAACAAATCCTTGTAATTTCATTACTCTCTAACGTGGGCAATTAGGGCCTGCAATAGACCGGGCAGAGAGGAAATTGGTTCCATTTGGCTTGGCTAGGATTAGTCTGGGCACAAGGGTTGACATTTTAGACAGTCTTTCTTGCATTTACTTGTTTGTTCATTTTAAAGATGATGGTGACTGGGAAACTAGCATTTTTGTGGGCACACATGACTTCTTCAGTGTTGGTAAGTGTACCAGATTCATAATCAGATTCACAATCAAGGGGAGCTGCAGCTATGACACTGGTGTATGTGTGCATTTTAAAATCTGTGTGGATCTGCTGATTGTCACTGGGATTCTCTCATTGTCCATATCATACTATTGGCTTGGTTTGCCTGGTTTTAGGCTGGTTTAAAGCAGGGAGGAGATTATATTTCCTTTGAATTTAGGCTCCTCTTAAATAATTTTTAAAGTCTTTTTCTAACTCAAAGAAGTTCCCTTCTCAGAGCAGCAAGGTTTGGGCTAAAATAGTATTCTCATTTTAATCTCTCTGTTGCTATCCTTCCCAAAACAATGGCATTCACAAGCCATACATTCCTGACTTTGGCAAGATCTTGATGACATATTGTATGCATCTTGTTTCACTGCTGTAGCCTGTCACTTCTAGAACACAGAGGCATGCGCTGAAAGTGCTCAGAATAATTAACACCATTATTCTCTTCATTTTTAGGACCACATGCCACATTAATTTTTCTCTTTTCTTGAAGCTATGCTTTTAATTGTTAGGTTTTTTTTTTTTTTTAAAGAAGGACTTCCTCCCCATCTTGCTACTTCTCCAGCTAATTCCAAAAAATCTGCGTCCAGGCAGGCTAGAAAACATGCTGTTGCTGTGTACATAGACCTTCCCCGCCTGAATGGAGAATCCGGCCATTAAATACCAGCTTGGCCACAACAACTTATCAGCGCAGCTTGTTTCCTCGTGAGCTGGTATGCCCGGTTGGCTGTTTCTACTGCCTTTAGTTTTCAGGCAAAGAGGAACCTGAGGCAGGCTGGAGACAGCCACCATGATGACACTGAAGAACTCAGGGCTGTGTAGGACTGCCCTGGAATTAGATCGTTTCTCTCCCTGCCCCCGCACCCACAGCTTAATTTTGGGTAGTAGGTGGCAGAGAATGGTTTCATGGTTTTCTTACAATAATTAAAATAAATCACTGGTAAAAGCAGGAAGAGACTCTCTGGAAGTGAAAGATGATTTCTTTTGCTGGGAAGGAGAATGCTTTTTTTTGTTGTTGTTTGTTAAAAGCAGGCCTAGAGGCTAATTTCTAGGTCTAATTTTCACCACAAGATGATAAAGAGGTGTCTTGTTTTCCCACCTAAGGCAGCAATTGTTCCACCTAAGACCTCCTCCTCCTCCTTTCCGCCACTACCATGGATACCTGCATCCAGGACACTAAAGGAAGTGTTGGGACCATGTGGCCCTCCAGCTGCTGCTGGACTGCAAAGCTCCTGATAGGTCAACCATGGGCTTTGTGGACTGAGGCTGATGGGAGTTGCACCCCAGCAACATCTGGAGGGCCACACTTTTCCTCAGCTTGCTTATGGGGAAAGGGTTTTTGCTAACTTTTAGACATGCTAGATTTCTAGGTCCAGTTAATGTTTTTGAATCTAGGGGGCTCAATTCACAGGGCAGATGCACATTTGCCTATTGAGTGCGAAGGAAAATCTACCCTAGTCCTGGGACGACCCCCTTTATTCCAGCTCCTCTCTTGCTGTTTCTCAAAGGTTTGTCTAGAGCTGGTCTTCCTCTCTTCCATCAGTTCTAAAGAGATTGGTAAGGGAAGATACCTGCCCTGAAGGGAACTTTCTCTGACCAGGAAGCTGTATGCCTAATCTAGTAAAGTTCTGCATCCAAACCCAAGAGAGACTCCCCCCCCCCCCCAAAAAAGCAACCTTGACTAAGCCATTGCTGGAGTGCAGCTATGTTACTATGTGTAGTTCCAACACATCTGAAAGGTATCATGCTCAGGATGGTTGTCTTTCTAAGGGATCCTGATCTGCCGGTTTGTGTAAAGTGGCGGAGGGGGGGGAGATGTTTCTATTGTTTCTTCCGTTTACAGTCGCTGAGTCTGACACTGAATGGAGGAGTGGAGAGGGGAAGGTCGGGAAGGGTGTACAAGAGGGACGAGGTCGTTTTTGTGTCCTCTCTTTTTAGGCTCCTTCGCTCGTTCCCCTTCGCCTCTCCAGCAGGGTCCTCCTGCGTCGCAGCTGCATCTTCCTGCGAGCAAGGAGCAAACTGGTCAGGGTTACAGACAGTAGCCCTTTCAGAGCCCGTCGCCAGCACTCCGTGATTGGTTGTCAGAGGAGCGCGAGGGGAGCCCTCCCCCGCCAGCCATGTCGTTGGCTTCCCTTTCCAGGCTGCACCCCAGAAGTGACAGGCAGGCGGAGGCCGACGGAGTGTGTGTGCGGGTCTGTATGTGTGTATACACTCGCTCACGCGTGCTCTCGCGCGCGTACTCGCGCTCTTTGGAAAGAGCTGCTCTTGGCGAGTCCCCTTGGAAACACGCCCAGGATTTCCAGTCCCAACGTGCAAGCCGTCAAAATGGCCGAAGTAGTAAACAGCCACAAGTGGATGCCTTTCAGCCCACAGTCAGCTGTGTCTTTAGTGGCGATGTGATGTCTGTGTGTGTGTGTGTTAAACTGGGCTGGAGGAAATTTGCTCTGGAAGAAGGCAAATCTAGTTTTCCTTGTGAGCAAAAGTGGTTGCTTTTTCAGTCTCCAAGAGCACGAAAAAGCTGATTTCCAATGGTTTATAGAGATCTTATAGGATCAGATGGATTGCCCGAGACTTCTGCAGTGGGAAGAATCCCGTCTCGCATAGATCTATCTGAAGAAAAGTTCTGTTTTATCATATCTAATGGATCACTCTATTTAAATTCATCCCTAATAAGGATCTTGACCATTAGTACTCTCGATCGAACTGACTTTGATTTACAATCTATTTCGGAATAAGGTATTACTTTTATTGGATTTCTCTCCTGAGGGAAAGGTACCGGACTGACCGTGCAGTTGATTTTGTTACTGCATACTAGTTCTATTTAGGCAAGTAAATGTGCCTAGCATCACGACTAACTAATCCACTTCCATGAAGCACACCAGGAAAAAAACATACAGAAATATAAAGATGAGGAGAACACAGAGGCCAAGTGCCTATTTTTTTTTGAGGGGTGGGAGCGGTAAGTGAGAATAGGATTTACTTCAGATGCCGCATTTCTGAAAAACAGTCACATTTCAAAAAGTTGCAGATAGATAATTTTAAGCTCACTACTTCATTTCTCCTCTTTCCAGACAATAATGTGTATTACTTCACTTATTTCAAAATATAGCAAACTAGCCCAACTGCATGGTAGTTTCCCTTCTCATTTTGCTGACCCAGTCCTTCCATTTTGCAGCCAAGTCTTGTCTTGAATAAAATACCAATTTCATAATAGAGCTTCCATCATAAACCTATTTTCTCTGAAGCATTACTTTCATTTCCAGTGTATAGTCATATTCACAGAAATAGCTGTGCAGACACTAAAACTACAACAGCATTCTAATTGTTGATCAAGATCAAGTCTTTTCCTAACCTACATGAGAACTGTACCACCTAATATTGCAGGTGGGATCTCACAAGCTCCATTCAAACAAAGACACACATATATTTGAAAAACATACTAAAATTAAAAAATAGTCTCAGAAAGAGATATTAAGAGAAAGGGTTCTACATAGGTCCCCTTCAGCTGCCTAGTTACTTTCTATGTACAGTAATATTCTGTGGGGCAGGGAAAGGTTCTGTACATTGGGCCTCTTGTTACTGCCTGAAATGACAGTCAAGCCAAAGAAAGATTGCCATTTCATCTGCTGTTCATAAGAACTAGGTCTCAGAAGGGAGAGAACAAGTGGAGGAAGCAGAAATAATCCCCCCCCCATGTAACATGCAGACACACACAGAGGAACCTTCTCCACTGATTCTGAAGTAGTTTCTACCACCACTAGAGAGAATGACTACTTTCTCTCTGAGGAAACAGAGTGGAACACAATTAATGGGATAGCCTTCACTGCACAGTGGAGAACACAATATATTCCTAAAGCTACATATTGGCTCAGGGTAGAAAGGTTGTAGGATGTGCAGGGGGTGTAGTGGATAGAATGATAGACTAGGGAGCTCAGCAGGGGTGTGGGACTGGTAGAATCACTCCTTAAATACCTCATTTCACTTGAAAGCCCTATTAGGATCCCTATAAGTCAGCCCCGACTTGACCTCACAGAACAACAACAGAAAAGTTGCTCTTCAGCAATCCATCCAGAAGGGCATATAGTTCTTTTGCTTTGTTCACTCCACTACAGGCCAAGTGATCTACAGTACAAAACCAGAGAATGATGACTAATTTTAATTAAGAAATCTGGATCTTATTATTGTTGTTATTTAGCCGTTTAGTTGTGTCCGACTCTTCGTGACCCCATGGACCAAAGCACGCCAGGCCCTCCTGTCTACGGATCTTATTAAGCTCATCTTAAAAGAAGAAAATTGCATTAAAAATTGGATATTAAATTGTGTATGCACATAGCAGGGGCACAGGCCATGATTGATAATGAATAAAAGAGAGCTTTCATTTTGACTGGCCTGGCCAGAGGAAGGTTCTTTGCAAACCTGATGTTAGCTGGGCAGAAAAAGAGGCCCTGTTAGTTGTCTCTCTCACTTGTCTGTGTATTGCATATGTGTCACATGCCTGACAAAACCTGAAACTTGTTCTTTCCTGTCTAATGACTGTACCCACATTCTGTGTGTGCTCAAGACAGATGCTTAGCTGATGGAACTAGTGAGAGTTAAGACAAACCTCCCCTGTAATTATGTTTACGCAGAAAAAGGTCTTATAGATTCCAATAGAACTTACTCTCAAGCAAGTTTATTTAGGATCATAGCCCAGATATGCGCCCTTCCAAAATGAAAGAAGATTCCCCCTTCCCGCCGACTGTTGCAGCTAGGTGCACTCTTTTCGGAGTCCAGTGCTTGAAAGGAGGTTTCTGATAGGACACGCCTTTTTATCACTTTGTACAGGCAGAGGTTCACCATTCCAGAAACATGGATACCTTGGTTCAGATAATATGTAGAATTCTAGTTCAGTAAATGCATACATCTTAATGTCAGTGACTTCTGTTTTGCTGATGGTGAAATCAAGCATGCCAGTGTGGTCAGCCCCCCCCCCCATAAGGCCCAGTCAAGGTGGCCTTGTTATTCCGATGTCTACACTCCCATTACGCCAGGCTCCCAGGAAGCAACGGCAACGGGTTGATTTAAGGCACACTCAAGCAGGGCCATTCAGAGCTCAGGATAGCAGTCAGGTTATTTATAGGCCTTTCCCCCTCTTCCCTGGCGCTGTACGCCATCGTATCTGGGCACAGCACTAATGAATTTAATCCTGGCGACATCCTTAGGAAAGAGAGAGAGAGAGAAAAAAAAACTGAGTCACGGACGGAGCCTGATCGGGCCCGGGCCTACAGCACGGTGAGGCTTTCTTGATTGATTACGTGCCTGGGTAGGAGACCTGCCTGCCGCTTGGCGAGGCGGGAGGCTTGGCTGCCTGGAAAAGGGGCCAGCGGGGAACCACGTGCAGTTCAGAAGGAAGGGGTGGGAGGGGGGTGCCGCGCGAATCCATGGCCTCAGCAGCAGCTGCGAGGAGGGAGGCAAAAGGCGGCCGGGAGCTCCGCCGCCCTGTTCCCTGGCGAAGCCTTCTGGCCCTTCCTCGTAAACGGCGGTGTCTCCTCCAGGAGGTTGTTAAACGCTCCGCGTCCTCTCAGCGGTGCTTGGTGTGAATCTCCTCCTCCTCCTTTCCCGGATTCTCTGACGAAGAGGGTGCGGAGCGCCTCTATCTACGGCTGGCTCTTTGCTTGCTCTCAAAGCTTCTTCTCTCTCCCCCCCCCCCCCAGTGCAGCGCACAACAGCCTGACCTCCGGGTCAGTTCCCTGAGGAAGCGAGGGAGGAAGAGGAAGGGGGGGGTGGATGAGAGAAAGGGGATCGCTGATTGCAGCCTCAGTTCCTTCGGCTGCGTCGATCTTTTCGAGTCTGCTTAGCAAAACAACGCCAGGCTGAAGACTTGAAGCGGGTGGAGGTGGGGGGGGGGGGGACTCCGGGAAACACCTACCACCCGGTCCCCACCGGCCCTCGGATTTGCAATTTCTTAGAATTTTGAGAGGGAACAGGAAGACAAACAACATACAAAAAGGGCACAAAATAAAACTAAGCAACCGCGGCTTGTTCTTTTTTTCTCTTTTTTTTTTGCCAGCGTTTCCGCGTAAGGCTTGTTTGGAAAGGCAATGCACGACAAAATTTCCGAGGAATCCCGAAGATCTGAAAAAAGTATCGCCAGATGCGGGCAACGATGTTTATAAAGGGCTGAACAATGGCGCTAATGGAAGGCCATTAATTTCGAGTATTTTGGCCTTAAATTCAAGTGTTTGGGTTCAATCAGCTCTATTGTACTCAGCATTTCCAAAGGGTTTTTAATGGATTTGAAGGTTTTCTTTACGAAGTCCCGGATTTACTCACTACAGTATAAGTCTCCGGATCTTTTTTTGACTAGGCCAGGGCCTCACACCCACGGCATCATTCTATACAGGCACCCGATGATATGGTCTCCAACCAACAAAAAATACGACTAATAAAGCTCAGTTTTGCCGTAACTAACGAACGGGCCCATTTTCCCACCCCACCCCCACTACTGGGAGTCTACTGCTGGAAGCCTGAAGAGGACAAAAGCTTAAAAGTTTTACGAACAAGTGGGCTGGCAAACCATTACGTTTACAGATTGGCGAAAGGAAGCCGAAGCCGAATATTTTAACGAGGGCTCTCCCCCGCCCCAGATTTTGTCTCTTTCTAGCTAGGGAAAAATATAGATCAGAGGCCCTTTTCCTTCCAGCTGTGTGTCTGTACCTCACGTGTACTCAGTCTAATAACTTTTAATGTCTAGCCCTAAAACGTCTTTATAAAAAATAGCTTTACAGTGTAATAGGCCAGGTGTCCTTGTGGCTCGTTACCGGAGATTGAAAAAACCTGTGGGATAGTTTTCTGAGGCATACCTCATAAACCGAGAACAATACACCTCCCCCCACCCATATCGGATTTGAACTCCCCTTCCAGGCACCTCGGAGGAAAACCTTTCCCAAACATTTCCAACGCAGGCACCTCATTTGCAACTTGCCCTCCCCTCCCCTTAAAAGCATTTATCCTGCAGCTTGCGAAATCGATGGCTTTTGTCATTTGTATCAGTTGTTTAAGAAGCTGAAAAGCTTCTGTGCTCAGGGTTTCGGGTTACAAGCGGTGAGTATCTTTCAATTCTGCTTTGAGGGAAAAACGGGGGGTTTCCATTCGTCTCCTATAGATGCAAGCAAAAGATCGAATTCAACGCAGTATCTGCTTTCTGGCCGAAGATTTGTTCTAAGCAATCACAAATTATTCATGTGTAATAATAATAATAATAATAATAATAATAATAATAATAATAATAATAATAATAATAATAATAATAATAATAATAATAATAATAATAATAATAATAATAATAATAATAAATAATGAGAGCCTCTATTTCTGATTTCTTTAACCATATTCTGCATCAGGGAGCTCCTGCTCCTATTAAAGAAATTCGCGTAAATAAGGAACACATAAGAATTGTTCTGCCTTCGGAACAAGCTACTTATTAATCAAGAAAAACATTGCGAGGAACGAGGTTCAAACTTTTCCCCCCTTCTCTCCCACAGATTCCTGGACGTCACCATGAAAAACAGGCTGAGAATAGGTTTGATGAAGTTCGTCTCGGTTGAAGTAGCAGGAGTCGTCAGGCCTTACCTAGGGGTAAACAGCTGCTGCAGGCACCTAGGAATATTTAAGAACAGGAACGAAAGCGAAAAGCGAGAGCTTGCTAGAGTCACCGATGCAGTCAGTGACAATAAACCTGCATTCATTTCTACCAGGCTGCTTTATGCTCCCTTTCCTCACCGTTTGTAGCATAGACAGGTTTAATCGGAAGCAGATTGCGCTGAATTCAGTAGGACTTTTTGGGAAATACGTCTGGGACGAAAGCTGTTAGCTAACCATGGCCTTTGGTGTACAAGCAGGGATCGAAGCCTGCCACCGCAGTCCTACGCACGTTGCTTCAAAACCCCAAGTGCCACCATGTTCAGGGCTCATACTCTAAGGCAAATGGACAGTCAAATGTTGCAGTCCCATGCCCTGTCTCTACACCAGTGGTAAGCGGTCAATGCACGCGCTGGCAGGCATTACACCTGGAGAATAAGGTTAACTCTATCGTCCGCATCCTGTGGTTAATTCCAGCGATCGCTGGGAACCTACTGTAGAAAGGAATCCCTCGCCGTGGGAGGAAGAACTATGAACCAAGAAGATGGGACGGGGAAGAGGACGCTTAGCAATTGGCCTGAGCCGTCAAAAGTAACGCTGTCGAAGTAAGCAGATAAGCAACAGGGCGACTGTCCTGGAGATTAAGAAATCAAAAGACGGGCAGAAAAATCTCCTGCCAGTCAGTCCTCCAACTCCAGTGCGGAGAAGCTGGGGTGCAAGGCGCCCGCCTCCCGCGATTTAAGAGGGGCTGGGGGCTTCCCTAGGCGAAGGTCCTTTTCAGAAATCGAGAGAAGGGAAGCAGTTTGGTCAATCCGGAAAAATAGCTATTGTGACACGAATGGTCTCCATTACAACAGAAGGGCCAAGCGGGGCCGGGGCGGGGCGGGGGAGCAGGGCAGAGTGGAGGGGTGAAGAGAGAAAGAAAATCCCACAGACGGATAAAAATAGTGGCGAAGAGCAAAGCAAAGGATGTGAACGAAGAGCTGTGGGTACCGAGAGTGATAAACAAGCGGGGTACTGGAAGAGACTGACGGTTTGTTCGCTTCTGGAAAGAAGAGATAAAAGAAAAAAAATTGTTCTTGTGGAGGGAGACTTAAAATACAGGTCGGGGTGAAGGCGGGATACCACACCGTTATCTTAAAAAAAAAAGGGAGGTATTTGTCCCGGGGGAGAAGGGTGACCAGATAAGACGGGAAGGTGGGAAGAAAGGCTGAATGGGAAGAGCGGGCGTTCCACTTCCAGGCGACAATGGGACGTTCTGGAGCGGGGTGGGTGGGGGGAGGAAGGGAGAGCGAGGAGGAGGGAGGGGAACAAAGAGGCATCTCTTTTCGGGTTCTCCGGGAAATGGAGATCCACGAAGGGCAGGAAGAACCCTGAATTCCCTCCCCGGGACAAAGGTAATACGATGGCGCCACACAATCTCCCTAGGACTTCTGCCCTTCGGCCGTAGAGAGAGAGCGAGAGCGAGAAGGTTGACCGAGATGCCGTTCGCAGCACGAGGGAACCTTTCCTCGCCGATTCCAAAGGCGCCGACGAAACGCCAAGCAGGGAGAGGGGGGGAAAGGGGGGCTTGCGAGAGTGGCACCGCGAAGGTGCTCTTGCGAGGAGGGGAAAAAAAAAAGAGCGGGCAGACTGGAGAGGGAGAGAGAGGTAAACAAATCCTGAGGTGAAGAAGCGCCCGCGCTCGGCTTGGCCGGGAGGCGTGAGGGCGACGGAGGGTGGGAGTGGGGGGGGCGGGAGAAGAAGAGAAGGGAGCGCGAGCCGTTCCGCCGGCGGCACGAAGGGGAAGGAAGCCCGGGTGGCGGGCGGGCGGGCGGGCGGGCGACCAAGGCGGTCTGGCGCAAGGGTCTGGCTGCGCCTGCTGCTGCTGCTGCTGCTGGGGCTTTTGACAGCCTGCCGAAGCGAAGGGAGAGAGGAGCTTTATGGTAATTGCGGCTCTCCACTGGCCTTCTGGGTAGCGAGCGAGCCGAGCGGAGCCGAGCTGAGAGGAGAAGGGAGTCGAGGAGGGGGCGGGAGACTTTCCTTTTCAACCTCGCCTGGTCAAAAGGAGAGCGGAGTCTCCTCAGGACGCCCTCAGGCAGGGCAGGGCAGGGCCGGGCGAGGCGAGGCAGAGCGAATGGAATAAGGGACCGGGGGTGGGGGGAGAGGCGAGCGCGCTTTGGGACAAGCGTTGTCGGCCAGCAGAGACACCACAGAGACCCAGAAGCGAGGAAACACGGAAGAGAGGAGGAAGGGTGTGGGGGGGGGGAATCGATTAAGGAGAGCCTTAAAAAGACGGCATGCAAGGCAGCTAGAGGGTGAGGCGGCGGGGCGGAAGGGGGGGGGGAGGAGAAGCCTCGCTGCTTGGGAGAGCGCGGCGGCGGCGGCGGCGGCTTTGCTGCTGCTTTTGCCTCTGCCGGCGGCTCCCTCAGTGCTGAGCCCGCGGCGGAGGAGGGGAGAGGAAAGGGGGCGGGGAAGAGGAGGCGGGGGCGGGGGCGAGCGTGCAGCAGACGGAGCCCGGTCTCCCAGCGGCAAGGTGAGGAAGAGCGGCTTTCCCGGCGGATTAAATCCCCAGAGCCAACCCAGCCAGCCACACACGCACACACACACACACACACTCCCTCCCTCTCAGCCGCCACCAGAACGCTAGGCTCTCCGAAGGGGAGGGGGAAACCCCCCCCAAACCCAAGCATGTAAGGCGCCGACGACAGGAGCCGTCGAGCCCAGCCCCGGAGCAGCCGCAGCAGCAACATGGCGCTGCCAAAGAGGAGCCGGCGGGAAGCTGGAAGGCGCTTGCCGGGGTGTTGAACTCCTTTCCGAGCGAGGCGGGAGTAGCAGGAGGTCTCCCGCATCTACCTGCCCCCCCCTTCCGACTTCTGCCGGTGGGCAGGGCGTCAGACCGCGCGGGCAGCCCCGATTTCTCCGACCTCTGAGATCGGCAAACTTTTCTCGCCCACTGGAGACAGGGACTGGACTCGCTGGGAAGCGGGACTCGCGACACAGAATAGGA
The DNA here is from genome assembly GCF_051106095.1 of Pogona vitticeps. Classification (NCBI taxonomy): domain Eukaryota; kingdom Metazoa; phylum Chordata; class Lepidosauria; order Squamata; family Agamidae; genus Pogona; species Pogona vitticeps. The sequence goes on along the minus strand of NC_135785.1, from coordinate 195,610,397 downwards.
CGCAGCGTCCACGGGGGCGGCGGCGGCGGCGGCGGCGCGGCGACGACTTCCCTGGAGCGGAGAGACTCAGGTCAGTGCCCTTCTCTTTGAACTCTTGCCTCTCTTGGTCGCCCGCTTACGCCGCTCGTCAGGCAACTGCGAAAGGGAGCCGCAGACCGCGAGTCCTGCGAGATACCCCTCCCCCTGTTCGGCGTTTCGTTTTGTGGGGGGTTGACAAGGGAAGCTTTTCTCTACCTCCGGATCTGGCTGGGGTTTGCGTTCGAGAAGGGGGGGGGAGAGAGAGGCGCGCGCGCACGCACACACACACACACACACACCACACAGAGAGAGCAAACCTTGGTCCGGGCTTGCCTCCTCTCGCTTGGGATCCTTGCCAGAATGTATTTCAACCTGAAACGATCCGCGCTCCAAGGAGAAGGGCGGAAGGGAGGCAAGGGAGAGGTTAGCGAACACAGCGGTCACCGCCTGGATATTTCTTGGGGGAGAGGGAGGAAGAAATGGTGGACTTTTAGGGGCGGGTGTGCCGCGCGGGCTGGCTGGAAGTTTGGAGGCAGTTGGCCTGTGAAGCCGGGGCGGCGGGTGCGACGACGGCGGCGGCGGGGGGGGGGGGCGGCGGTTGGAGAGAGAAAGAGAGAGAGAAGAGGAGAAAGGGGGAAGCTGTCGGTCGCGCTCTGTCTACTCCGGCCGGAAGGGAGGAGGGCAAGAAGGTTCCTGGCGTCTCGCTCTCTTTTATCTTTCCGATTTGGAAAGGGCTGTAAAAAGCCCCACCTCTGGCAGCCTCTACGTCTCGGCTCCCAAGGGGAAAGGGGAGAGAGTGGGTGGAGGGGAAGGAGGAGGAAAAAACAGCACGCGGCTGGATCCAGGCAGGAAAGGAGGGCACCCGGAGCGTTGCTGAAAAGCTTCTTGGCTCGCCCTTTTGGTTCACCGGGCAGCGGAGTTAAAAGATGAGTACTGAGAAAAGACAGGCAAAACACGAGAGGGAAAAAGAAAAAAAGGAATTAAAAAAGCCCCACCAAAACCCCACACACAGAGAAAAAGGGTTTCGGCGGCTCTGTGCCGGGTGCATTTGTTGTTGGTTGAACGCGCTTTGAAAAAGGATTGCGGAGGCGGTGGAAGGTTTTCTCGGTTGTTTTCGAGGCCACTGGCGGATCGGAGTGGGAGGTGGGAGGGGTGGAGAAGATGGGAAGGGTTTAGGTGAAGGGGTAAGGAGAGGATGTTCTAGCGCTGCTGGTTCCAGTTGAAAGAGTTTATGTTGCCAGTGTGGGGTCCGGGGTGGCGGCCAGGAATTTCACGCGTCCTTTGCACCTTTCCTCCTGGCTCCGGGGAGGTTGAGAACTTCCCTAATAAAGACCGGATGGCCAAGGGACTGTTTGCCAAAACCCCCTCCCCGCGGGTTGCCGCCAACTCCAGGGTTGCTGGAGCACAGTATCTGAGGCACGTAGCTTATTTGTTCCTCACCAAGCGAGTCGGGGGGCGACCTTTCCTCCTCCTGTGAAGCGCGTCCCTTCTCCATTTCTGGGTCATCGGCTGGCACCTCAGGTTCACAGAAGGAGGGTACGTGGGTGGGTCAGGGCGGAAAGGAAGTATGGAGAGGATTTTCCACCCAGTCCCAACATCCTCTAATATCAAGCACAGGCAAAACCCATGCGCTTGTTTTAATGGCAGTCGCCTCGAAGCTGGCTTCCCCATTACATTTTCCGAACGATCCCTTGTTCGGCTTTCTATCTGCTGCTTCAGCGCTTGGCTTCCTTTGGAAAGGACACCCGGCGAAAGGGCGGTCTGAACTCGGCCTGGCCGCACAGACTGGATTCTGTCAAGCTTTTCTAAACTTTTCCATGATCGCGGCTCCCTGTGAAGGAAGCCTGGAGGCCAAAGGGCTCCCTCGATGGGGCCCCACGGAAGACTATCTGCCAACAAAGATAAGCAGCGGGACTTCTCCTCTCCCCTGTTAGCTGAGGTGAAGTGAAGCGCCCTGAAAAGAAGCCTCCCGGGCGTTGGGCACTGGAGTTCGGCCGCCGAAACCAGTTGCCCCATGGAAGCTAATGCTCTCCCTTCCCTCCCCCTTCGCAGCCCCCCCCCGCCACAGGGGCCAAACGTTTGCATGCTGCTAATCCTGGCGTTTCTGACTGCTGCTTCTAGTTTGTGCTTTCTGATTTATGTAGTTCTCGTCCCTCAAATCTTGGCGCTGCCGGTTTTGCTTCGGGATGTGGTGCCCTTGGTGTAAAGGCCTCCTGGTTATACATGTCACACCTTATAGCCATTGGAGGCCAGCGGGCTTGAGCTAGAGTAATACAGGTCATGAAGCTTAAGAAGAAGAAGACAGTGCTTAAGAAGAACAGAACAAAACGCCCTGCGGTGCGTTCCCTGAGCAAAATCCTAGGCCAGAATGGGGTGATATCTTTATAGGACCACTAAAATGCATTAAAAGATCGAGGTTTTGAGTTTACTTGGGATTGTACTTGGATAAGGTTTTGTCTGTTTTTCTCTTTATATAGGTCGTGGGAATGCGTGCGGAAACTGGCGGGGTTTGGGTTTTTTCTCCCCCAAGCAAGACAATCTTAATTGCTTTTCAGAGGATTATAAAGCACGGCTTTAATATCCCCCCCCTCCCCTTCTCTTGAGGCTGGCTTTCCAGTTTAGCTACAGAAGAGCCCTCTGAATTGGTGTCTGGGAGTTAATTAGGAAGTATCCTCTGGATCAATAAGTCGCGCAACCTATTAGCTATTCCCCAGCCCTTTGCAGAATTGGCCCTCCACTTAGTGCCGCGGAAACTACTTTGGTCTGATATAGGGTCACCCCGAATCCCAGCGCTTTGAGTCAAGAAAATAAGCGATCTCTGGATGGAGGCCGTGATTAAATCCTCTCGTGTCTGGCAGGCCCAGAGTCTAGTCTCTCCCTCCCTCTCTCCCTCCCCACACCGCCCCACGCATTTCTCTGAGGGAATCCGGGTTTTCTCTCAGTGCAGCTCTGGAACATGAAACGTGTGATGCGTCTTTGGCGTGCGCTAAAAAGGGCAGACAAAATCCCATTTGTCAGGCATGAAGGTGGGCTGTGTCGGGGGGGGGGTTCTACCCGTTCACTGACGGCTGGTACGGCAGACAGTGTTTCTTTCTTCCCTCCCTCATAATCTCGAAGGTGAGGTACGGCAGCCGGAGGAAAAGGGAAGGGGGCTTTTTTTCCTGGTATTGTTTCGTCCGCCTGTGATAGATTGGTCTAGACAGCCGTTCAGGCTCCCTGCGAGCGTAAGAACCGGAGCCTGAAAAGGGGGGGGGGAATGGAGACGTAGAGGAAAAGGTCACCGCCAGAATCGGTGCTTGTGAGTGTGTTGTTAACCCTTCACGGGTCAGAAACCTAGATGGATTTGGGGGCGTAAGGCAGGTTAGCGGTGGCGGAACAATCGCCCGCTCGGGGAGGCACCCGTAGTCCCTTAGTTTGCCCGCCATTCTTGAGCGTCGGAAAGGGCAGTTTCCCACCATCGGGAGCCTCCTTTTCTCGGCGAGTGCCAGATTTTTCCGTTCCCAGAAGTTTCCTCTTGTTTGGGAACTCCGCTGAGCGCGCTTAACCCCGTGTCCTGTTGGGGCAGAGCCAGCCAAAGACGGAGAAGCACAAGGCGAGCCAGTTGTGGAGGAGGCAGGGAGGGAGAGAGGCAAGCGGGGCGGGGGTTGGGGGTCGAGCTGGAGAATCACAGATCGCTCCCTTCCTTCCACAATGGGGGGGGGGGAGTGGCGGCGCGCCCGAGGGAGGGAAGGAAGGGTGGGAGGGAAGGCAGGCAGGCAGGCAGGCAGGCTTAGAAGGACAAAGCCAGAGCGGAGAATTCGGAGCCACTCAGGCCAAAGACCTCCGGGCTACGAGCCCTCGGAGGTGAAACCGGCTCTCTCCTTCCGAAAAAGAGTCCGCAGGGAGGGTGCGTGTGTTCAGGGGAAAATGTCCTGGGTCTGCTCTGGCTTCACTGCACTTCTGGCTGGGTCAAACACGGGAAGAGCCAGGCAAACTTAGGGGAGGATCACCTGCGCCCCCTGAGATTTGACTGCAGCACCAGAGGGCAAACAGCGGACCTGCCTTCTGCCTGAGAGACTCTCTCTGAGGCTTTCCTTTCTGTGACAGAAAGGGTTGGCGGTGGGGAGGGAAGAGCGGAAGATCAGAGCTGCTGCCCTCGGAGCTTCGGGTCCCAAACCCCTTTCTCACCTCCGCGGAAAAGCTGATTTGCGTTGGATTTGCCTGCAGCGCAGATCAGCTCTTCCTCTCTTTGTCTGGAGCTCAGACTCCGGGCGCTCCAGCCCTTATTGGAAAGGTTCCCGGCGAGGAGTCCACGCAGAGCCAAGCAGGCGGCTCGGCAGTTCTTTGCACGTCACATCTAAATACATCGGTAATTAGATGGAAGCACCGCCGGAAATGATAGATTGGCTGCATAGCTAATAGGGACGAGGACAAATAAAGCCTCCAGCGCCTCTTTCCCCCTCCTTCCCCTCCCCCCCTTCCCTTGGCTAAGTGGGCCCCTGGAAATCAAGCCCAAGATCTGAGGCGAGAACTGAAATTACACGTCGTCCGTTTTAGGGCTGTAATCAACCACGCAGATGAGCGTCTTGGTTGCTCCCCTGCTGCAAGCAGTTCTTGAGAACGTGTTTGCTGCATGATTGTGGGAGGAGGGAACTGGGAGTCTTTTTAAAACCCTCTGGGTGTCTGCTGGCTAAATATATACACCTAGGAGAGAGCGAGGCGAAAGGGATGGGGAGGTGACGAGAGAGAGAGAGGGAGAGGGAGAGGGAGGGGGAGAGAGAGAGGGAGAGGGAGGGAGAGAGAGAGAGAGGGAGAAGAAGAGGAAGAGAGAGAGAGAGAGAGAGAATCCGATCATCTAATCAAGCTTCAGTACCTGCGGCGGCATTTGACAAAACTTGCACTTAAGCCGGATAAGCGCCCTTACCAATGTTAATGGGCTTCGCTGCAGGGACGCGATATAAGAGTTTCTTGGATCCAGAGGCGCCTAACACCGACTATGGCTGGTCGGCGTAGGTCGAGGTCACCAGAGGTGGAGCTTGCTATTATCCGGTTGCTACCTCACCTCCTCCCTTACAAAATCTGACTGCTTCTCTCATGGTTAGAAAAGTATTGGGGAGTAAAGTGAGCAGAGACCCATCTCCCTGGATGGCATGCTTGGTCCTAGGTATTGTCAACTATGCACCGGGACACTTCCTTCCTAAACATTACAGGCTGAAATGAGCACCATCCATATTAGTAGTTCAGGATGTGTGGGACGGTTTCACCTTCTTCTAAAATTGGCAAAGGCTTGTTTCGTCTAGTCTGTTTAGGACTGAAGTACTAACTGACTGTGCTATGCGTGGCCCTAAGTCTCACTTGGAAGTACTCGCTCTGGCATGCTTTCACCTTTACGTGAATGTAGTAGGGGCCAGTAATTAATAATTTTCCCATGGGCTTCCTTATTGGTGTTATGGGGCTCAAACAGTAAGAACGGGTGTTTGGAATGTTACTTCATCTCCCTCCTACCCACCGTTTTTGCACTGATTTAAAAAGCCCTGTTGGTTTGGTTTGGTTTAGTGGTCAAAATAGGGAAATAAGCTGAAAAAACAATCCCACATTTTCCAGACTGGGGGAGATTTACTATTTCCAAAGAAGTAGTCAGTCCTGTTACAGATAAAACCAAGAATCTTGTGGCATATTTAAGACCTATTATACCATCAGCTTCTGCGAACTACAGCCCAGTTTCTTGCATACATGGAGTATAATATGTGAATATTATATGCAATTATACTATATACATCTATGTACAAATCTTACATGCAACCAAAGGAATAGATGTATTAATCTGTTGCTAACAAAAATGACAGAAATCTAGTTCTTGATCATGGTATGGAGTTTCATCTTGAAGACCATTAACGTTCTTCCATTATAGTCAATTTACAATTCACCAAAGCTTATGCCAAATGAATCATAATTTTGAAAGTGTAACTAGACTTGTTGTTATTATATATGTCAGACTGTGACATGGTAAGACAATAAAGTATGCACAATCCCTGCTTTAGTGAAGTGGAAGTGCAAGGAGCAGAGTTTGAAATAGTTTTTCTAAGCTGAAGCAATGACCTCATCTACCAGAATGTCTGGGTAATTGATGCAATCTTCTTATTCTGGCAAGTAAATGAGGAGATAACAAGGCTTTCAAGCTTTACTATTGTTTTCTGATTAGCATAATCAATAGTCAAATAGATGCAGCACACATCTAATTTTTTGTTGACTGGCTTCCTACTTCACACTCTTTTGTAGAATTGTTTGCAGTTCTGCTGAAAACGCAAAAATGGTTCCATTTGCTGAATATCTTTTGTGAAAGTTCAATCTGTTCTATAAGTTGAATACAGTCAGAAGTGAATGCTGCTCAGTTCAGTGGAGCTTGCTCTCTGGTACAATGCAGTTGCAGAATTACTGTCATATAGATCACAATAGGTCGGGTACTATGCTATACACCCTTCTTGTTGCCCTGTGTGTATGTGCAAGTACGGGGCAGATGGGAAGCCACTATCATATTGAGCTCCCTATCATTTTTCATTATGCCAGTGTGCCCAGAGATGCTGTAGTTCTTCTGAAGGAACAAAGAGCTTCAAGTAGCTCTCAGTATTCAATGGAAAACCCTGGTAGTATGGGTCATAGAGTGAAGTGAGATCTTTAAAAAAGGATTTTTCTCTTGCCAGTTTCCATAGCCTGTTGCCAGTTTTGTTATACCAGGCCAACTCTCAGTTGGCAAGCAGTTTCAAACAAATGCTGTAAGGACTAAGGAGCTGGTAGTGAAAGAGAACTAGTAGTCTAGGGAGTCTAAGCCTTTTGGGCTGATTGGGGACCAGGTTGTAGAAACATCGTTCTTTCTTAAAATGAAGCCATCTGTCATAGACAAGAAGTTGCTCATTGTCATTTGGAAAGTGTTAGGGGAGGGGAGGAGTGAGTTTTAAAAATAATTTGGGTAGTCACAATGCTAGCCCTTTCTGAGTCTGGTTTATATGCAGTCGCCTTGTAACAGCTGCGATCCAGTCTTTGCTTATACTCCACACCTCATCCTACATGCATCATCCTGCGTTTAGCTCAGGCAAAGAGGAAAACACACACACACACACACACACACACACACACACACACACACACACACACACACACACACACACACACACACACACACAAATCGGCAACGGAGCCTCTGGCGCTTTTTCACTCCGAGACTGATTGTTAAAAATAAGTGGCTAGTTGAAGATAGGGGGAGGGGAAGAGAAGCAGTGGGGCTTTTCCTCAAAAAAACTCCCCCTCCAGTAATGTAGCCACTTAAATAGATCAAGCAGATTCTTTCCAGAGAGCCAGACTAACCTCGTTTTTCTATATCAGAAGGGGAGGGGGAGGGAGGGAGGGAGGGAGAAGGCGAGAGCCCTCCCTGATTTCAGCTTGTGCAGCAGAGGCCTCATTTGCAGACAGAGGGAGTTCCCGTGTCCGTGAGCAAGCACTGGCTCCGTTTAATCCTTGTGTCCTTTCCCCGAACAAGGCTGATAAGCGAGAATTACGCTGAAGCGACCTCTCCTTTCCTCAGCCCTGTTCAACTGTCAAGGTTTGAACCTTTAGCGAGCCACTGGGGCGATTTTTCCAGGCAGAAGTTAATGAATGTTTCACAAGGGTTCCTGCGGCATGTGCGACGCCTCTCTTAATGGATGGAGCTGACTTATGGGCAGAAACCAGGGAGGCTACCAGCTTGAAGGAGCTATTTCCCCCCCCCTGTAGAAAACTACCTCTTGGATGATCATCATTTAAATAAATCAGTACGTGTGTGTGTATATATCTGTAGCTACTTGGAGTATGATCTTCCCTTAAGAAAAAAACAAATAATAAAATTCTCTTAGGGAACAGTATAAACAAGTTTTTAAAAAGAAACTTATGTGTAATTTACGAGCAAACCTTTTGACCTTCTGCTTATATTTACGTCCATACATAAACACAACTAATCCAGTGCATAAAGTGCCATGTACAGAGAAAAGGAAGTCATCATGGCAGACCATCCATTGGCCATCATAGAAATATAATTTTGTGATATGCAATAGAGTTTCTAGCATAATCTCATTATGCACCACAGGCTCCCGGTATTATTTAGTAGGAGGCGGACAATGATCAATTTACATTGACCTGGGGCTGGGTGAGCTTTTAGATGGTAATTGCCATATTGATTTGCATGCCAAAAAGGGAGAGCAGGCAAGAGTTGCTAAAATTAAACACCGGAAGCTAAATTAAACTAAATTTAATGTCTAGGTACAAACGGAAAAAGACCTGCGAAACTCCCAGGCTGCTAAGCGTCTATTTTTAGAACTGTGAAACTTGGAGGAGGAGGAAGTTGATGGCTTGGGTTGCTTCAAACATTACCACACAAGCTCCAGAAAAGTGGGATTCAAACCTTCAGCAATTCCACTGCAGACCTGTCAAGTCCTCTTATGGGTTCCTGTCCTCTGTTCTCTGACATTAGTCAAAACGAAGTATTGGAATGAAACCATTCTGTCTTCCTGAAGGCAAGGCCAAGGTTTTAATTTGATAAGGCAATTAAAGAAGAAAACACAGAATCCAGCCGCTGCAGCAGCCTCTCCCCTTTGCTGGAAATGGGCTGCTGTGGAAAGCTGTGTGTAGTCAGCAGACCGTTAGGAAAAGGGGGGTGGGTTACGTTCCGCTCTGTGGCACATCTCCTTAGAGGAAAGCATTCCAGGCACTTTGTATCACCTTAATTTAGTCTCAACTGGAAGAGTTCATGGAAAGAAAAACACACTTCCTTCTGAACTGTGCCCTGTATATGTCTTTGGAAAACCTGTGCAGAATAAGCCCACCCTGATCCCTTTTGACCCTGCAGCAGATTCAGATCTTTATAATGGAAGTCCTTTGGAGTTCCCTGCCAATCCTTCTTGCTGGGATTTAGTTCAAATCAGAGTTGGTAGGAGGGCCAAGTTACGTGGTAGGCCTTAAACACAACTCTGTGCAAGCTTGCCTAGGGGATAACCTCTGGGAGTGGCTAGGCCTCAGTATGCATAGAACTGAGATGACCTTCCTGCACTGGTTGTCAAGGACTTATACTTCTTCTTTTTTAAAGAACAAACAAATCCTGCTAACTTCTAACACTCTCCTCAGTCATAAGCCTATTACTTGGAAGTAGGGTCCACTACAACAAATGTGGTTTCTGTCCAAATATGGAGTTCAATATATGAACACCAACATTTTAATGTTTGCCTTATGTGATGTAACTTTCCTATTTGTCACCCAATCATGCCAAATGTGGTACCTCTGCATCACAGGATCCTGTGATTCAGAATCCAGATTCAATAAGTACAGCAGCTGAGCCTCCTTTCTAAGCAATTACATATAGGATTGCAAGACGGTTTAAAAAAAATACTGTAGAAAGGCAGTCAGATTTCACATGACTATTCCAGAGTTGCTATGTTGTTTGTTGCTGTTTCCTATTTTTTAAGTAGAAGCACAACTCAAATGCTCAGGAATAAAGTCACTTTCTCACATCCAAACCAAATTGCCATTGAATAGAGCTTGTCTTTATGACTGGAGTTTCAAGAAAGTGAAGAGAAGTAAGTTGGCAGAACTCAGTCTGTGTCTAAGTGTATATTTTAACAGGGCAAGAAGGGTTAGAAACAAGCAGATGTTGTCTATTTTAATGTTGCCAGGTTGTGCAACGAAGTGAATTGAAAGCTTAGATGAAGACAATCTTGCTTACACTTTTCAGAAAACGTCAGTGGTATTATTAAATACAGAAAGAGAGAGTGCAATCTGGAAAAAAAAGTGTTTCCCTGGAAATAGGTCATATCTACAATCCCATCAACACTTCCTTAAAAGTTAATTCCAATATGGTCCTAGGAGCTTGTTTCCATGTAAATACACTTACGATATATATAATAGTCATGCCAGCATTTTTGACAGAATAACTCATAGTAGGCAAAGTAATGCCTTGCAAATGTTGTTGAACTGCAACTTGCAACATTCTTCACCATTGGCTCTACTTTACTGGGAGTTGCAGAGCATCAATGTATAGAGGCTGTGTGAATGTGGAATCTGTTCTGACATTTTGGTTTCAAATCAATTTAGCTGCTCTTTACCCTTACTAGTGCTATGGTACTATAGTAGTATAATTGAGATGGGGTTATCAGAATTGTATGCAGTATTCTCTGCCATTCTCCCTAACACATCTTTCTTAGTTGATACCAGTAAAAGCTCCACCATAGGAACTCAGGTAGAGTTTTGAGCTGCAGTGTGCATTGCATTGCATTCATGTATAGCAATCACATGTCTACAATGCATCTTTTAAAATATCTCCCTGAGGTCTTTCTGGAATTTTTTTAGTCTGCTGTGTACTGTTTGGGACATCGTAATTCTGAAGGACTTTCTTGTTATAAGATTTGCTGTTTCACTACTTACTTTGAACTCTATATTGTTTAAGTACAAATTAAATCATAGTACAGTTCCTTGTGGGCTTACTAGCCACCATTATGTCCACTGTGGAAACATTTCCTTTTATTTTATTCCTCTATTACCTTCCCCCCCCAAAAAAAAACCAGCTACTAATCCATGAAACTAGTACTAATCCTTTTACCCCACATAGTTTCTTCAGGGGAGTGACTCTCTGTAGGACAACCTTTGGTTGGTCAAGACTCTCGTTTTTATTTTATTTAAAGGCAGACATAACTTTTTATAGCTTCCATGACCGTCCTGTTTCACCAGGATGATATCCTCTGAAATGCTCTATTCTTTCTTTGGTTTAAAGAATGTAAATTTTAGTCTGCAGATCAGATTGTTATCTGGGCATGCACTGAGCACATATAGCTTTAGGTCCAATTATTCTGAGTTAATCCCTGTAGCCTGGGCAGTGCAACCTGGGTTACAATCCTACGCATAATTGCTTGGAAAGAAACATGAATGAGTCAGTGAGATTGATTTTCAAATAAATGTGCATAAATTTGGCTCTTTATTTGTAGATTATAAATGTTTTAAACTGTCTCATGAAGTTGGTGGCTGGTTCTCTTGAAGAGAAACAAATCCAGAATGTGGTACCAAAGTGACAATTCTTACATTGCTTTTGTGGGTTAGTTCTGTTGGTCAAGACTTCCCAAACTAACAGAGTGATCTTACCAGTCTCCACTCAGAAGTAGGCCAGGATGACTTCAGAGGAACATAGTTCTGAATAAAAATGTATATAGTTTCATTATTGGGAGGATTACACCAGTAACCAACTTTTAGGGTGCGCCTGATGTTTGAGTGTCCTGGGTATTTTCAGAGATTAATCTGGGAAGGGGGGAAAGACGGAAAGAAAAGCAATTAAATCAATTCGAGGTTTGCAGACTGAAGGTAAAATGTGTGTGTAGTTTGGGCACTGGATGGAATAGAGTGCTGCTAGTATATCCTTTTACACTGAAGGGTACTTTAAAAAAATGAGAATGGGATCAGCTTAATAGCCAGGTTTTCAAGATGGTGAAGCCAGGAGAGAGTTGGGAAAACAAGTGCAGAGAAGTGGATGCTACAAAAATCAGTTTTCAGGAAAGCAGCAGCAGTGGTCTGTTGCAGGAGGAAAAACAAACCAGCAAAAGAGAACGTCTCAGGATCCTTAAGGGTGCCTACACAGATTGTAGAGCTTTAGGATTAGAAGACATGGACAGAGTTCTTACTTCAGTCCTCTGAAGATGCCGGCCACAGAGACTGGCGAAATGTCAGGAAGAACAACCTTCAGAACACGGCCAAAGAGCCCGAAAAACCCACAACAACCATTAGAAGAGATTCTTCACAAGCAGCCCCCACCCGCAGTCGCATTCACTCATAGCACAGAATGCCCTGAACCTACGCGGCGCTGGCGTTTTCCTTGTGTTTGCTTCGGCACCAACTGAGCCGGTCGCAAAAAGAGGATGCCGGCGGAAACGTTCCTTCGAGTTAAGAAACTCTCTGAGCAGGAAATGACCGATTTCTGCTTTCTCTCTCTCTCTCCCTCCCCCCCCCCCCAAATTCTGAATCTCGATCTCTGCCATCGCGTTGTCCTCGGGCAGCTCTTGACTGGCTGGCTTGTGCAAATCGCCTTTTCCGTTGCCCTTACCCAAGAACCGGTCCTTTCCTCCGGGCTCCTTCGTGAGAGACGGGAAGGGCGCGCACGATACTGGGACACGAAACTGAGGCCTCTGAGTCGTCCTGGAGGATGCTTGCAAAAAGGCGTGTGTGTGCCTGTCTTTTGAGGACTCTGACGTGATACCTCCCAACTCGCCAGATCCAAAAGTCCCATGGACATGAAACTAAAGCGGATTGAAACCAGTAGCTGAGGGGCGGGTGGGGATCGGCGGAAGGGAGCGAACTGGTATTTCCGACGGCATCATAGCCAGGCCCTTCGGAGAGTCGGGTGTGCCCATTCTTCCGGACTCCGCGGCCCTCAACAGCGCTGTGAGCCGAATGGCGGAGGAGCCCAGTTGGAAGGCGTGCTTTGGGATAAACCCCACTGAATTAAGTGGCCCTTATTCTCGAGAAATCCATAGAGACCTGCTGCCTCCACAGGCAAACTTTCTTGGGACACGAACGCAGTGTGTGGTTTTAACCCCTGTTTTGCTCCATTGAGATGGAGGCGCCTTGCCCGGAGCCAGAGGCGAGCGACATGGCTTGCCTTATGCAATTGTTTCAAGCCTGATCGAGTCCCCGACCCGATCCTCACTGGATCGTCTTTTCGATCAGGTAGCGAGGATCTCTTCTTTCTGTAGGAAAAGCGCGCCGAGCGAGGGTTTGGGGGGATGGAGGGGGGAAGGGATGTGAAAGGCGGACCCAGGCCGCGTAAATGGAGGCAGGCATAAACTTGTGAGATCAGGTTTCCTGCTGAGCTCCCAAAGGAGAAGTCAGCATTTGATTGAACCTACACTTGGTTCTTGGTTCCCAAGGGGACAACAGCCCTGAAATACGAGAGCACTCTCCGCTCGCTCGCTCGCTCGCTCCTTCCTCCCCTCCCCTCCCCTCCCCTCCGCTCCCCTCGATCTCGTCTTCCCTCTAAAAGCCTTTGTGCTGAGAGAGCGGCTCGGTAGGCACGAAGCGCAGCTCTCTCGCAAGAATGTGTTGCAGCCTTCGCTGACATTATTTTGTTAGCAACGGTTCCCTTTTCTCTCCCTCCCTCCCTCCTCCCTCCCCGCCCCGGCACTCCGCCCGCCGCCCACCCCCACTAAGGTAGGCGGGCAGGCAGGCAGGCAGGCAAGCAAGCAAAGCGAGCAAATTGCCAGCTCGGTTGAGGCAATGGCTATTACCGACCGCAGCGGGCTGCAAATGCGCGAATACTTGGAATAGCTGGCCGGGGGAATTTGGCTCGGAAGTCGGGTGCAGACGCAGCACGTCAGCCGGAGACGCCGGAGCTGCTGGCGCGAAACTTTTTCACCTTTAGCCGGGAAGAAGTGGAGCAGAGACAGCCGTGGCCGCGATGCCGCCGGGGCTGCGGTTCTTACTTCTCCCGAATGACGGGGCATCCCGAGCATTTACTCGGAAGTCGGTCTCCTAGAACTTATAGGAGGGAAACCTTCGCTTGGGAAGGGATGGTCCCTGGGAATATTGCGACTCGCTTTGTAATTAAGCCCCATCGGCTTTTGTTAGCGATGGAGAAAACTGCCGTCTCGTAAGAGCTTTTGTCGCAGCAAAAGCCGGATCCAATGCCTCCTTATTCAAAACTCATTTCAATAGATCTTACACTTTCAGATCAATATGTGTAGGGTCGCTGCCCAAGTTTGCTTTTGTTCTTCTATGCCATGGCTTCCGACTTGGGGCGAACCTTGGTGACTGGCAAACTAAATATCGTGGTTTCCTTTATTGAGTCAATGCATCTCACAGTTTTCTTTTTTCTGCCTCCTTCCACTTTTCCTACATTGTCATTTCCAGTGAGACTTGTCTTCGTATGGTGTGTTCAAAGTATAATTTCCATTTAGTCATTTCAGCTTCTCCTGAGAGTATAGGCACAGAGGATGGATGCCCCTCCCCCCCATGTCAGGATCAGGCTGCTTTGCCTTTAGGTTGTGATCCTAAAGTCATAGAGGATTGAATCGCAGGTTGAACTTAGTGGTGCTTACTTGTGAGTTGATTTATATAAGATTGTACAATTATGGTGCAATCCTGGACACATAGACGATAAGTCCTTAGTGAACTGAATAGACTTGCTGAGTAGACATGTAAAGGAGTATACTGCAATTTCCCCCTTTTTTCCTTTCAGGTGTGTGTGTGTGTGTGTTTGCATGTGTGCCCTAGCTTTTTATTTTTGTATTTCTTAATTTTTTAAAAAGAAAATGAGAAAGAAAATAAAGACATGTAACAGGAAAGGGAGGTTACTTATTGCACATGCTGTATCATGGCAGGGGTTTATAGATGTAAAGTCAGTCTTCTTGACTTCAATGGGGCTAAATGCCATGTTTAGGGTCAGGAGTTAATTCTGGAGGCTGGTGGTGCCTCCTAAAGCACCAGGCTTTGAAAGAGCAGCTGAGACACAGGCTTTCCTGTTCTAGCCACCTGGTCTCCCTTCCTAATCAAGATGAATTGCAACAAACCTAAAGAGAGGGAAATGGTCCAATGGAAAACCAGATTTCTTTTCCAAGTAAAAAGTCATTGCTGGGGTTTGCCTGCTTTTGAGACAGCAGTTTGTGCAAATCCCCATAGGAAATTCTCCAGGTACCAATAAATAAATAAATAAAAATTACCCAAGCTTCATCAACTCTTTGGCCCAAACAGGAATACCCACCTCTCTGCACCCCTGCAGTTCAGGAAGCCTTTGCCACCCATAATTTGTAATGATCAAAATGATCAAATCAAAGCATCAGCAGGCCTGAATTCCTTCCATAGCACAGTTCTGTGCACACTGACCTACAAAGGGATTTATTTCTGAGTTCGTTTGGATGACAAAAGAGTGGTTAATGTGCATATGACCTCTGTCACAGCAGAGAAAGATTTGCCCTCCCCCAATTCATTTTAACAAGGACCATATACAGTATACTGATGGTTGAAGTCTGGGTTTGAGCACAAAATAATCTGGATTAAATACCACCACCCCATCCCTTATTTGCTGTTCACAGTCCCTGATGAAGAATACAACTCACTAGCTATGTACCAACTGCTCAGCTTGTTTTCCGTTCAGTCACAGAAGTAGTGTTTGGGTGTCAACTGATTTGCCAAGCAGCTCACATAGACAGCTCATGATCCAGTCAGGGGGGTACCAAGTTTTGGGTTGAGGAGCTCACTCCTGGCCTACCTGCCCACAGTGCTTGCAGATGGCCTGCTTTAAAAAAAGGTTTTGCTCGGTGTTGAGGATGCTCGTCCGGACAGAAGGAGGCTTTACTCACACAGGCAATCTTTGTGTCACTCAACACGAGGCGCTGGTGGAGGGTGGCCCACTGTTAGATGCCTGCAATGCCTGGGATACAGGAGACAGCACATTAAGGGCATAAGAGAAACCTTGCCTCTATTTGAATATTCAGACAAGGAGGTGGGACTGGAAGACCTCTTGAAAAGGCTGGGATGAAAGTTACTGTAAAAAGCAAAACATAAAAGGAACAGCCCTCCCTTTTATGCATGTGTGCAGACACATGTATGCATACACACACGCCTTGCAAATGCAGCCAGCTAAGGAATTTCTCCTGCTGAACCGAGAGGCTTTAAAACGTCTAAAAACCACAACAAGCGAGACCTAAGCAGAGGCACGGGTGGGGCTGCCCTGGGGGAGAGCCTAAGCTACTGCAGCTGGACTGGAGTAGGGGAACAGAAGTCCCAGGCCTGACCTGCCCTTTCAGGGAGGGGCAACTAAGAGGGGAAAGGAAGAAAAGAAAGTCATGTCAGAAAGAGCACTCTCTTTGGGGTGGGGTGGGGACCTTACTTTTTTTTTTTAAAAGGCCCTTTTTGGCAGAGGAAAGCTCATGAGAGCAAAGGATCGAGTGCTACAAATGGGTCCTTGGCGGGCGGGCAGGGGGAGGCAGGCGCAGGGAGAGGAGACTCCTTGTTTCGAGTAAACCAGCTGCAGGGGTGATGCTAAAGCGATGCAGACAGACACAATGCTGCTGTTGTTGGTTTGATCTCTAACTGTGGATTGTTAGTCTGGATTTAACTATGTGGTGTGGGGAGGCGGGAGAAGGAAGGGTGGGGGGGCGAAGGCTGTTTACGGCTAGTGCAAATAATGTGACAGCTGTTGGAGCGCGAGCAGCCAGCGCCTCTTCGGCTTTTACACAAAGCTCTCACTATGGTGAGAGGGGGAGGAAGGAGTGGGAGAACTAAATGGGGGGGCTTGGCAGCAGGGACAGCGGCTTCGCTCCTGCTCTTGCAAAGAAAGCTGCAAGCACACCCAACTAAAACAGCGTCCTCCTCTCCATCATTTAGGGCAATCTTGACAGCTTTTCAAAGGTAACTTCAAAGACTTCATGGGATGGGTTTCAGAAGGTCCACCTCTTCCTCCTCCCATCTGAATCATCTTGTGGACTCTCCAGAGCATGCTTATTCAGAAATAGTCTCACAGAGTCAAATGGCCCTTTCCCCCTGATTTTAAGTGTGTTTAGGATCGAAGCCTTAAATGAGCAAATAGGATTGTACAGTATTCTTCCTTCCACTGCATACAAAAACAGAACTATAAATACTACCTTAACAGAGGTACTGATTGATCTGAAGCAGTAGCTTTTGAGAATTTCTAGTCAGAGGGAAAGTTCATTTGCAGCATGCATTTAGTCACCCCATTCTCACAAAACTGTTTCTTAGTTGTCCTGCAATAAGGAAATAAACAAACCAACAAATAAAAACAAAGCCCGTGTACGTGCATGAGACTTTTAAAAAGAGAGAGAGACAGAACTGGGCATGACTCAGGAGAGAGTCATGCAGTGTGGCCAGCCCTGGCAGCTTCTGACCTGAGCGTTTTTGCATATCTGTACTTGAAATGGCTGGGTGAGGTGCCTCCCATGTATATTAGCCACAAATGGCCAGATAATTGCATACTGAGTGTTCAGGAAACTAGAACAGTTTCCTGAAGTCATGAAGGAGTCCTATTCCTCTGGAGGAGGTAAGTGGAGGACTGTGTTCTGATCCCAGCAGGGCTTGCCTGAGCACCTGACATCTTAGGCAGATACCAAGGGCCAATGCCCTAGCCAGATCCACTGCTGATGCCTACCCTGTGCTTCCCCTTTCTTAAGGCATCTGTGTCTCATCCTCTTTGTAATAACTCATAATAATCCAGACCTAGAATTTTGGTAGACTGAAAGGGTGACTGACACCATGTCTAGATAAGTCTACCTGGGCTCAAAAGGGAGTACAGGAACCCATCAACCCATCAGAAGACAATGTGCCCAAGAGTATGATCTGAAGACTCAAAATCTTGTAGGTGGTTTCAGGTTTACAACTTCCTTGAAATACATGCACTGCAGTTTTCAGTATACATATTGCTTGTTCCTGGCTAGGTTCAGAAAAAGCAACAACATGAAATCATTCACAACAAATCACACAAGTGTAAGGAAGCCTTGCGTGTTTTACAGAATAGTTCTCTTGATTGTTTAGACTAGCTTGGAAAAGATGCACACGCTTCTGGAATTATACTATACAAACTTTTATCTACACTTTAAGTTGGGTTATTTCACAGGTATTGTATAATAGTGAGGATGGAGAAGTAAATGTTGGGGAGAGAAGTGGCATGTACCTACAACACAAGGTCAGGTTTGAGGCCAAAGCCAGAGAGGGAGCGACCTGGATGCTGAAGATTGCTTTCATGTGTTTCCAAGGGCAGAATGCAGAAGTGGTGAACCTTTGACTTTCCAGATGTTTTGTGCTGCCCCCCTCATGATCCCTTACCATTGGCCCACGCTTTTGGGAGTGCATTCATTATTTATTAGGTATATACTTTTCCTGTCTCTGAAAACTGAGATACTCATGGTGGCTCACAGTAACCATAATTTAAGAGAGAGAGAGAGAGAGAGAGAGAGAGAGAGAGAGAGAGAGAGAGAAACAAAGATAATATTAAAAGTGAGTTTAAAACATAATATCAAAACAGAATTGAATTAAAGGCAATATAAAATCAGCACTCTCATTAAAAGCCCCTCTCTTAGCAGCCAGTAAATTGCCAAAAGCCTGCTTGAATGAAATGGTCTTTGCATTACAATTGAAAGGGGCCAGAGGAAAGAGACCAACCTATCTTTCCTTAGAAGGGAGATTCACAGCCTGGGAGAGGACATGAAGCTTGGCCTCCTGGTGTAATTGTTAAATGGGGCCTCATGACAGTGGTTAAACTGCATTACTGCAGTGAAGACTCTGCTCATGGCCTGAATTTGATCCTAGACTCAGGTAGCCGGCTCAAGGTTGGCTCAACCTTCTATCATTCCAAGGTTGGTATATTGAGGTACCCAGCTCTTGGGGTGTGTGTGGCAATGGTATATAAGGAGCGCACTTCGCCTTTGCTCTGTTTTGCATGAAGAAAGAACCAAAAGGTCTCCACCCACATAAATGAAAATGCATCAACACTTACATAGGCTGGTAGCTAACCTTGCTCATGTGGAAGCCCTGCTCTTTCATTCCAGATGCATTCTCCTTGTGCTTTGTGTTCCTCTCTACCTAGTTTGCAGGTGCAGTGGTTCCAGGTTGCAGAAGTGTTTTATACTACCAGATGCTTACAACAGAAAATGCAGTGAATTAAGCAGGAAAGTTGCTTTGTTTCTCTAGTCTTCATCCTTAACACCCCAGAAATAGCAACTACACTTATCTCGGTACATTTTCATGATGATGATGATTATCATCATCTTAGGATTGCAGAGCTGGAAGGGACGCTCTGGCTCACTAAGTACATCTCTTGTCAAACTCCCAACCTCTGGCTCCTGAGCCAGAGACCTAAACCACTAAGTCATCTCTGTGGAATAAGAGTGAGCAGGCTGAGACATTGTCAACTTTTAGCTGCATTATCTCAAAGCACAGCTAGCTGTGTTGGTGCAATTTATGTTCAGGCCACCAAAAATAAGTTCCCAGCTCAAATTAAGCCTCGCTTATCATGTCCGGACAAAACAAGTATGAACAGTACTGTTTTAGGCAAACAATGGTTTCACATTTGACCCTTCTAAATGGGTTTATTAAGAGGAGAATTAAATTGTGGAAGGCAAGTAGGGGGTACATTTTCACATTCTTTCAGGATTTAAGAGTGCTTTACCATAGCACAAGAGCCTTTTGTAGGCTGGCTCTCTCCAGTATGCAGTCACGCCCTTAGTTAAACATGGATGACTTTGCTTGAAGCTGGAATGTTAAAATGCTTCATAAAGCAAGGCTCAGCTTTGAATTTGGTCTCTAGGACAGTGATGCAAAGCACATTTTCTGAGAAAAAATCTCTCCATGGAACCAACTGAGTTGTAATCATACTGAAATCATAGTATTCTGATAGTACAGGGTGATTGTGTCTACAACAGTGTGTTTTTCACATTTAGTGGGTAGTACCTCCTTTATTAGAGGCCGAACCAAAATAGCTTAACTTTAACGGGAAAAGAATGGTAGGGCTTATTGTACACAAGTGTGTGTGCATATGGGCACTGCTAGGAGAAGCAGAGTCACGACTTTACAATGCATTGATGTCTTCTGGTTTTTGCGAGCATTCAAAAAAGAATTTGATTCATTTATCATAGTGACGACATCTCAGCAGCATTTACCAAACCAATTTGTTCATCTTGCATTGTTTTAAATACTATAAAATGAAGTTTAGAAATAAACTGGATTATCTGTGAGACAACTGGCTTGCTATTCTCACAATTCCTATATATTAGAGCAACAGTACAGAACCAGTTTTTCAGGAGAATGAACGGAACTGATTCATTTGTAGGCCTTCTATCGCTGTTACGTAGCTGCCCACCTGATGATCATTTCCAATCATTTAGTGAGAGGAGAACAATGATTTGTGTGATTGCCATTTGGTTCTTTGAGGTCCAGGTTAAAACTCCAATTCTAAGCACACTGAGAATTATGTTTACAAGGGAGCGATCCTATTGAATCCAGTATGGCTTAACTGCAGCAGAAACCTAGCTGAAACATACCTTTGGGCCTTCTGGGTAAGCTATTGCTCCAGTGTTGATGACACTGGAATAAGAAAATAAAATAAGACTCACCGCTTGCATGCTGCTTTAGTTCCAGCTTTGTCCCCTCCCCTAAAAGGCAGACTACTTTCCATATCCCATTTCCACCTCATAAACTTTCAGTGCTTCTCTGTCTTTTTTAAATTTACTGGCTGGTTTGAGAAATGTTAATTTTTATTTTTGTTTTTGCATAAGAGCTTTAAAAATAAACTTGTCAGAGTTGTTTTACTTGCTTCTTGTGAAAACACAGTAAAATCATGCTTGGTTTGATAAATCTCACATTAAAATAAGTAAATAAATGCCTTAAAATATTTCTCTTTCTGTCTTATTATATTTCTCCTCTTTCTGTTTTGACCAAAGATAAATCTGCAAATATCTGTACAAGGGTGAGAACAAACAATAGTACACATCTATATATGACTCTGACTTACATTACAACTTGGTCCCCTGGCAACACAATACTATGCATGCTTATTGAGACACTGAGTAATCTGGGATTCCTCTCAGATCAGTATATACATGGCTGCAGATTAGGCTTCTGCCCCTGTTGCTGAGCATACAATGCCACCGGTTTGCATATACTTTTTCCAGTGGTCACAGTATGCTTATATATTTTTAGTATATATGCTTATACTACCTCGACAGATGCTGGTGGACAGGAGAGCAGCAGCACCACACACAAGGCATTTCTTTGACTGGAGATACAGCTGTGACGGGTTCATGCTCTGTCTCACCTTCTAAATGAGCCTGCTGCTCTAGAGTGCTATGAAGGACAATGCAGTATCACATTGCAAATACCAAAGTAAAATTCAACTGCTGGTCTGGTTCATTTTTGAGTGTGAGATGGGGAGGAGGAAGCATTTGTTTTTTGTTTTTTTGCCACACAAGTGGTGTGGTTCTGCATTGGGGTGATCATGTGTTCAAGAGACTCTACTTTGCCACCATCTCTAGCACCTGAACAGGTTGGAATACTTTCATTCTTTCTTGTAAATTTTGCAGATTAGGTCCCATTTGTGAATCACTCTGTGATGCATATTTGTTCCTTGCTTCTGAAGTGCCCAAATCCAGCTGGTGGCATATACAACTTTTCCATCTTGGAGAGAGCACCAGAGTAGTACTCCAAGAAATCCAGAGTGGCTTTAGACATTTTTACAAAAAGCTACTTGTGTAATATTGGAAGAGGAAATCAAATATCTGCTCCTGCATTGAAATGCAAGAATTGTCCCCACATCTGTTGTTTGTGCATCTCACCGTGTGCAATTTCCTGCTTCAGACGTTACTCCGGAAGCATAGAAGTATGACTCATACATCTGCTTGCCTTGTTTCTCCGTAATGTCTGAAGCAGTCTTCTGTTATTTCTGTTGTACATGGGAATATTCTGTAAGGAAATATATAAATACTACTAAAAGTAACTATGTGTGATCAAAGAGGGCCATGTGAGTAGTAGAACTCATGTGTAAGCTGAGCCTGTTTAGGTGTTATCCTGAATCACACATAAGGGGAACACAAGAAGTATTGTTAAGTATCATGCGTGCAAATGCCCTGATACATTTTTGAATTAGCAGGAATTCAGTTTTTTCTTTCGAGTTACCAAGCAGCCTAGGAATAAGTCCTATTGATTTAAACAGGACGTGTCTTATAAGAATTGCATTTCCTAAGCAGTAACCTCCATTGAATTTAGAAGGACTTGCTTCTGAGCAACGGGTACACAGTAGGTTCGGGCTGCAAGCAGATTTAAAAATAATAATAATAAAAGAACCTCGGGAATCATAACAATCTGTTTTGGCTGGTCCTGCCAATCTTTGGAAAATGCAAGCCGGTTACTCCCAGCTCGTGAATTTAATTTCTTCTCGGGCAGTGCAGATTTGTCTAACGGCAACTGGCGTCTGTACCTCCAATATTATTCCTCCTCACTCTCTTGCGGCGTATCTGTCACTCTCCGGTTTCCGCGCACGGAGTGCTTTTGGTGGAAGATACCCCCAGCAGTCATTCATTAAGCGCCAGAGCTATAAATTGGGCTTTAACGTGACGTCTGCCATTTTCTACAGGAATGTTGCTTGCGAAACTACTTTTGCCTTGGAGCAAAGGCGGAAAGATAAACACGGGTGCCTCGCCAAAACACTGGCAAATCTTTTCCTGCTTCCACAAATCTCTTAAAGTCACCCGGCATTATTTTTCCAGGATTAGACTGCTGTCTCTGAGTGGGTAGGGGGTGGAGGGGTGGAGACTGTCGCCGAGGCTTTTAATTTTGGTCTTAAGGGGCTAATGCAAATTAGAGGAAAATAATTTTCTTTCAGCGATATGCAATGTATTAGTCACTTGTTATCGTGCTTGGAGGCAGACCTCATTTGCGCGTCTGCCAATTCGCTCACATCTGCTCAGAGCTGTTCCGGGCATTTTAACCTTGGCGGTGTCGTGTCGTAGTCCCACGGATCAAGAGCCAGTAATTAAGGCTCTAAGCAGCAGCAAAAATTCATAGCCGCCCATCTGCAGCGCAGTTGCTTCCGTGCTCGAACTCCCCCTCCCCTCCCCTCCCCCTCGCCTGTTTAGGGGCCGACGTCAAGATGGCAAGGCAAGCTTCTCTCAGCAGCCGCCTGTCAGGCTGACGGCTGCGGGAGACCGAGGTGGCCGGCTCCTTTCACAGCCGGAGGAAACCCGGCCGCGCCAGGAAACTTTTGCGGATAAGAAGCAGCCGTGCCTGCGCTGTGCTCCAGGCCTTTTTCTTCCCCAGGGCGCGCTGATCTAGCAAAACCAGAGGGCTTTCCTCCCCCCCCCCACTTCCCCAAATTGGAGTGCCCCTGCCTCGTTCTTTACCTAAAGGCTGTATGGCGAAGCAGAGGTCGCGGTGTGTGCGTCTCAGACTTGACCCTTGCAGAGCTGAGGGGGGAGGGGGCATGGCGAGCATGGACTAAGGAGACGGTCTTACACCGATTGACTGCTCGGGCCGGCCACGAATCCATGCTGCCGCCGCCGCCGTCACACGCCCTGGGTGGTTTCCCATTTCGCGTCGCTACCTGGGCCATTCTGCAGCTCTCGTCTGTGCGCGTTCAGACGGAAGAAACCGGGCTTCCCGTAGGTTGCAGTTCACGTGGGATTAAATCTCACGAAATCCAAGTGGGGCTTTCCCCTGCCTAGACCCGTGTAAGACAGCGCTGTGGAAAGGGTCGTGTGAAGAGGCGCTATGGGAAGTGCCTCCGGCCGGAGAGTACCGGAAAAGCAGAGTGAGGGAGTTCTTAATGAAGGGAGAATACGTTTTGCAGAAGAAACTGCTCACGGTTGATACGGAAGTGTAAGGTACGGGGGTGGGGGGAGGCAGTCGCAGATTATAAAGGAAAAGTGAAACTATCGCGGGTCAACGGGCTTGGAGGCGGCGGCGACATCGGTCCTCTAAGGGCGCTGTGCTGTTTAAAGAATTTAAAGCAAGTCCTTTAAAACGCGCGTTTCCAGGTGCAATTTCCCCCCCTTGAAGACCTCGCCACAGAGACAGCTCCTGGTTCGAGTTTTATACAGGAAGGATAACGTTTGATTTGATGCTGGTTCCCCCTCCCTGACGGAGGGCTGGGGGCCCGACTCAGTGGGAATGTTTTTCTTACATAGGCCTCTCTGAGGCGGCTCAGGACGACCCTCCGCGAGCGATTAATTTCAGTGAGACTTGCGCAGGGGGTGGGCTGCGTCGGATTGCGCCTTAAACTGGTTTGTTGTCACGTCATTTCATTGAAACACGAATGTCGCTCCGAAGTAACTTCTTGGCCCGGTGGGCGCGGGGGGGGGGGAGAGAGGGAGACAGCGGCTTCAACTTACCGAGTGGTTTCCCAGAAGCCAGGATGGCGCCCTTCCCCTCCCCCAGTCTCCGCTCGCAAATGCTTAACTCCCGAACCAATCTCGTGGAGGCGGCGACGGAGGCTGTGGAGGCGAAGGGGCCGACGACGCAGGAAAAAGCAGGCAGACGAGGACGGGGGGGGGCGGCGGCGGGAGAGAGAGCAGGAGGATTTAAGGCTAGTTAAGCTCGGCAGAGCGCTCGACAGCAAACCAACCAGGCTGAATCTCTTGCTGTCGGCGCGCCGGCCATTTGCTGAATAATGAGAAGCTGCTTCTTTTCCCCTCCCGGGGGACTTGCCTTCACACAGGTTCCACTCGGAGGTGGCGCGGCGGTCTCTCTCTCTGTGTTTGGCGAGGGAAAAGGGAGTGGGAGGCGCTGTGCTCCCAATCAATCAGACCCTCGATGCTATTGCTCCGTAAATGAGGAAACCACAGGCACTGTCAGCCACAATTAAGCAAAATCAACTCGTCCGTGATCAATATCTACTTGTTTCCCCGGTGAAATAACCGAGCCGGCTGCTGAGCTGAGTATGCCGGTAAGAGCAGTGCTGGCAAATTCAGGCGGCCAGAGAGGAAGAAAGGGCGAGGAACTCATTAATCATGAGTGTGTGTGTATATGCGTGGAGAAACCGCTGTGCGTGCGTGCGTGCAAAACCCTGGCGCTTATAAACCACAGGGCGTGGGCCAAACGAGTCTGTCGCTTGATTCGTTATTCCCGGAATAGGCCTTTGGTGTATTCATCATATGGCAATGTTACGCATACGTACTGTATGTATAGTGTAGGTACGACTTAGATGTTACATATCGATGCTGCTGCGCCCATCTCTTTCTCAAATGAATTTCCCTATTAAATCAGAAAAGTAGATTTCTAAAAACATAAGATTCTGGCCGAACCGAGCGCACGGAACTTCCCCTTAAAATTGGGATCCCCCCACTTACTGCTCCGCTTTTGCTGAAACTGTATTCACACCCGAATCCACAACCACATAAAACAAGTCCTTGGTTTTCCTCTCCTTGCTGGTCCTTGAGAGGCGAAAGCAGGGTGGGGATCCCCTTCAGCCCTCTCCTTTTAAGGCCTCCTTTTAATGCTTTGGAGGGAAGCTCCCCCCCCCCGCGCGCCTCGATTTCTGAGGCGGCGAGGCCTACAAAGGGTTAACAGGCGTGTGGCCGCGGGCGCCGGCGGAGGCCAGCGAGGCCTCCCCTGCGTTTTCCCGAGCTCTGACTTGGCTGACACAAGAGGAAAACACGTTCCTTAATCACCTGAACCGCATGTTTGTGCCAAGCAGCCTGGCTGGGTGGCTGTAGGGCTCTTCCGCGGCGCGCTGCTGCTACCAGTGCTGCTCCTCCACCTCCACCACCACCACCAGCACGCCGCCTCTGTCGCTGCCTGCCGTCTCCGAAAGGAACAGAACGGAGGCAGCAGCAGCCACCTCGCTGCCGAGCCTGCGCTTGCTTAAAATGGCGCGGCTGGTCCGGGAGATCAAAGAGGAAAAGAGCGAGGAGGACTCAATTGATCGGGGCTAAAAGCCTGGCGGAGAGCCGCGGAAGGCAGTCTGAGGAGGTGGTTGTGGGGCAGGGCGGGCTCGAGTCCAGACGGAACGAGCGCCTTCCGCCCTCGGTGTGCTCACCTCTCTAACCCTGGAAGGGGGAGGGAGTGTCGCGGGAGTGGGCGGCGAACTTGTCCGTGCTGTCTCTTGTTCATCTGGGAGCTAGATTTTAACGGGCGCCGCTTGTGTGGGGGTTGGTGGCTGGGTGAGGGAGCATAAATAATCGCGAGATACTAAGTCGCCTGGCAGCAGTTTTTCCAGGGGCTTCCTTCTTCTCCTTTGGTAGAGTGGCAATACAATCCTATGATGCCTACACCGAAGTAAATCCCAGTGAATTCCGAGCGGCATCCTTCCAGAGAAGCGTGGGTCTGCAGCCGAAGCCGTCCTCTTTTTCATGCAACTGCAGTCACGCTCCACTGGAAGCAAAACAAAGCATCCCATCTGTATTTGTCCCTCGTGGCCTCCATTTTTCGCCACGTACGAAGTATACTGGTTTGAACAAAAGTGCCCCGCAGCTTTTCACGGGTCTGAGAGAGACACGTTGAGTCGGGGCGGGGGCGCTCTTTCCCCACATGGCGTCAATAGCTGACAAGAGACGAGGTGTAAGAGAGGCGGGCTGCAAGGTTGTCTGAAGGCTGGCCAGCCATTTTACCTTTCCTGACGGCCTCCCCTCCCTTCTCTCCCCGCTCCCCAGCAGCATCCCACATTCGCAAGTTTTGCATGCAAGTGGCGAGGAAAGAGTTAAGTCAAAGTGTGTTGCTGCCCGGTTTATGGAGAAAGGAAACTCGACGGGGGAAGGATCTCTGGGCGGTGGTTGTGTGGAACTGTTGTCCCGAGCTGCGAGGCGTGATCCGACAAAGGACTAGGAGAGGCGGGGGCGGGGAGGGGGAGGGAGAGAGGGAGAAGAAAACACGGCTGGTGAGCAGACGGTCTCTGTCCGGAGTCTCGTCTATGCAGGCGATGGCTGAAGCTCGCCACCTTCTGTCTCCTCCTTTTCCAAGGTAACCGGGACTCCTTTGAACATCCCGGGAGGGGCAGGAAAGCTCTTTACATTCCTGGTGTTACACGGAAGTTGGCCGCGAGTGGGGAGTCCTTCCGCCTTCCTTGCGTCCTCCTTGGCAGCCCATTCCTCCGCTCTTCTGAAGCGCACAGGCAGTCAAGACGATTGCCAAGTAGTGACGGCCCCTCCTGCCGCCGCCTCCTCCTCCTCCTCCTGTGAAAGCCAGCATTCTCCGGTAGAAAAAGAGACCGGGAAAAAGCACTTTTCTCTCTCCCTTCCCCGCCTCGTGTTTTATCTGCGCGTGTCGTGGGCCAGGAATTCCTCGCTTCGTGCTGTCGCCTACGCACTGGATACAGGGTAGCCGCCGGAGTCGCCCTGAAACGCCTGCACGGCGTTTTGTTGACATGGGAGGAAAGTCCGGATCGCCTCGCCCGCACGTGACGGGCCGGAAAGCCTCAAGGGAAAACTTGATCCTGCGGAAGAAAGAGGAAGCTTAAAACCCCAAAAATAGAGTCTCCGCGCGATCTCTCTCCCTCCGCCTCCCCCCACCGCAAGGCTTTGCTTCGTCAGACGGTTGTGTTGTGCACCGCCCCCGTGCATATATTTTAAATCAGTTTAAAACCTTGCAAACAAGAGCACTGTAGTTCGCTGTATGGTCAAACCAAAGGCCACACGTCTCGGCTAAAGGTCAGCCGCCTCCGTTCCCCACCCGCCACCCCGTCCGCGCAGCCGAGATTTAGCTTCCTCTCACAACACACTTCAAGCCATGTATGTAATGCAGTTTCCCTTCTGCGCCACAGCCGCCTATTTGAATTTAGACGACCAGCCTTATTAACCATTTATTGGAAGTTTATTTGCGGCCAGCACAAAAATATTGAATATTTTGCGAAATACCATCGTTCGCTAAAGATGGGCAGGAGCTGCCGCAACTGTCCTACACTGCGGTTATTTGTAAATAACCTGAAAGGAAAAGGGCCAGAATGGAATGAAGATAAGTTTGGAGGATTGGGTAGAATGTCGCACTGACCAGAGAAGGATACACAGAGGAGCAGACCGAACACGTGCTCAAACCCCCTCCCCCCCCATCCAGTGCATTGTCGTGCTGTTACAAATCACGTATCCTCTTTGGAGGAAAAACCGCGATATAGCTGCCATTACATGCCCATTTGGAGGGGCTGAGTGGATTAATGACAGGAGGCGGCTTATCCTTAGTGTACCTTTAATAAATAGTGAAGAGAGTCTTCCCTATTTAATTTTTCTCCTTCTGGAACGTAGATTTCTAATGTGGGCCTTATTTGCTCCCCTCAGCCAGCGCCACGTGCTGACCCCTATTATCACCTGGCAACACTAACCGTGGGTACATTTCCCAGACTAGCCCTGAGAGGCTGTTGCAGCAAAATCTGACTTCAGAGTGCATCTGAAAAAGTGGGCCACCGTCCCCAAAAGCTTATGCCAGATAAAACTTCCGAGCCTTTAAGGTGCCACGAAGTTCCTTGTGGATTAACCATCCGCGAAGCTGACTTGCTAAAGCTAGAGCCGCCTGTAGATCAGCCGACGACGGCTCTGTGGTTTATGCAGTGGAAACTGGCGGGCTGCCAAGCGGAGCTGGAGGTGGAAAGAGTAAAGGCGCCAAAAGGGAACTCGGGCGCTCGCAGCAGTCTCTCTCTCTCTCTCTCCCTCCCTCCTTCCTCACTCGCTCGGGCTGCCCAAGCCCGGCTGCGGCTTCCCCTCCTCGGCTGCTTTCGCCTTCGTAGGGCTTTCCGTCTCGCAATAAAAGGGCGTCCTCTCTTAGCGAGTCCTGCGGACGGGAGGAGATGAGAGGCAGGGCCCTCTCCGTGGCCTCCCGATGACCCACCCACCCCCGCTTTCCTTCCCTCGGGAAACGAGATCCAAGCCCTTCTTCTCCTTTCTGCCCTGGCCGCGGGCATCAGGTTTTTCTAGTTTGCAAAGGCCGAAGGAGGGTGCTAGAAAAACTTTTTTTTGCTTCCTTGCCCGCAGCAGCCCCTGGCGTCAGAGGCTGCCAAAAGTCTGTTGCCGTTGCGAGGAGACGGCAAGCGTTCCCCTTTTTTGAAAGAAAGAAAGAAATAAAGAACGGAGGCGGGAGAGCAGCCTCCAACAGCCAAGCCGGGCCCTGCGTTGCCTTGCTTCAGCGCGGCGCGGAGCGGCGGCCAGCCAGTCGTGCCCGGAGAACTGGGTGTTCAGCCAGACACGCCGAGCGAGCGCCGGGGCTGCTTTTTTCAGGCTGCCCTGTAACCTGAGCGCGACGGGCGGGCGGGCGGGGGGAAGGGAGGCTCCGCTCGGCAGCAGACACGGCAGAGCAGGTTGCCGCTTGCACGATCTTTTGCACTCACTCACGCACGCAGCCCTCCGTCCCTCCCTCCCTCTGGAGCGGAGCCCCGTCGTGCAGTTTACCTCCCTCTCTTTCGAGCAGAAGCTTGGCGGCTTTGTCAGCTCGATACCTCCGGAAAGGAAATTCCGTGGCCTATTTGGCACTTGGAGCCTGGTTTTTGCAGCCCCTGGACCACAACCTCGCAGAGCAAGCGAGCCGAGTTCCCAAGGCGGTGCTGCGCGATTCCGCACGCCGCCTCCCCGCAGGGGTGCTTCCCAGCTTTGGCTGGTACCGTACGGACAAAGCGGCAGCTACCGCAGGCTCATCGTCACTCTAGCCACGTTGGTTCGCGTGCGCGAGCTCCGTGCAAACCGCGGGGCTCTCCGAACCACCGGGGAGGAAAGAACGCAGAAAAGGTTCCCTTTTCTCTTTGCAAGAGTGGCTCCTCTTTGTCTATACCGTTTATGGTCTCGTATCGTCTTCATTCTGCCTCCCCCATGCCTTTCGCCTCTTCCAAATTTTATGAAGCATATCGCAGCATTGCCAAAGATAGATGTTATATAATAGGACGATTCACGGAGGCAAGAGAAGGGAACTGTGAAAGGCCCGGAGGAAAGGGAGGCTCTAACCCTTGGCTACATCTCCATCTCTCTCTCTCTCTGTTTGTGTGTGTGTGGCGGCGCAAGGAAACTCCTGACACCGCTACAGGACTAAAGACTAAATTCCAGGCCTAGGGCGAGGACTTTGCGATTTTAAACACGATCATCGAAAACGTTAGAAACGAGATACCCATTCACTACTTTAAAGTATCCACGACCCTCACAATCATTTGTTAATTATCTAGGATTAATAAGCCAGCCACACTACACACAACAGGCCTTCGTTCGGAGAACACATGGCAATTACTACCACTACTACTACTACTACGGGAGCCATATTAAGTATGGCTAAGGTAGGGTTTCAAAGACGGAAACGAGTTTCCTTGATTTCAATCGACTTTCCACATCAAGCCGCTATATCCAAATGCTTGCCTTGAACTGAGTAAAGACTCGATTACTTACTAGGAGAAAGAGCACCTTGTCTCTGAAGTTTCCAGCAGTCCGACCCAACATACTGATGTATGGCAAGTAACATCTACGACGTATTTCCTGTACTGTACTTTGGAACTCATTTTCCTTGACGGCCTTTCTAAGAAAGGTTGAGCAAATGGTGTCTGAAGGGTTAAAAAGTCTGTTGCTTGTTGCAATGAAATTATGGCTGGCAGTGGCGCCGCTGTTTGTTCAACAGACCTCCACTTTTAAACAGTTCACAAAAAGTTCATCAGGGCGGCGGCGATTATAAATAACGTATGCACGCATCCCACTGGAAAGCGCGACCCTGAAAAGGAGCAGAGACGAGCAAACATCTGGCCCCGCCCGCCTCCCGAGGAGATCACACAGAATCATGGTTTTTGTGTGTCGTACTTGGCACAATTCCCGAGAACCGGCTCGGCCGCCGTACACGCCCAGCTAGTCTTCCTCGGGCGTCCAAAAAGGCCTTTCGTCCTCAACTCCCGGTGACGATCCCCCCCCCTCTGTGATCAGCGCTTTGGGTCTTCCCGTGTTACCAGAGTGCATCGGTGACGAAGGGCAAAGGCGGAGGGGTGTGTGTGTGTGTGTGATTTTGCAGCTTCTGCAGTTGCAACAGCTCAGCGCTCGAGCGGGCCATCCAAGCCGCGTTCCTTTGTGCAAACGATTTTGCCCGAAGCAAGATCTGTGGTGTGGAATAGTAAGGAGAGACGCTTGTCTTTGCAGCGAACAGCAACATAGTTCCCCCCTCCTTTTTTAAAAAAAATACTTTTTAAACTTTGCCACTGTCGGGAAGACGGCCGTGCTCACTCCTGCTGGTTGCGCAGTGTGCCTTTGACCTTTCGCTGTTCCCAGCGAGCAACACTTCACATTTGGAGCGCAACTTCCACTTGTACAGCGCGCTTCGAAATGTGCACTGGTTCTGCCAAGCTAGTCCTCTATTCCCCCACTGAGCCGCCAAAGAAGTGTGCCGGAGCACAGCATCCCTGTATTATCTCGTTTTTGGAAAACAACACTGCTTGATAAGCCCCCTCCCCCACCGGATGGCAACGATACGTTTCCAGCGAAGAAACCAAGCGCAGCCGCCCTGCTCCTTCTTAACAAGTAAGATTAGCCTCCCCAGCGTGTTTACTTCTTTAAAGAAAGTGGGGAGGAGCGAGGGAGCGGCGCCCCCCGCTCCCATCAAGCAGCCCTATCTATTTGGACTTTGTGTCCAGTCCGTTCTTTACAGAGGAGGCAGCGCACTGGGCGGCTACAAACCGTATGTAAAACTCTCAAATCACTCTCTCCAGGCTGCGACTGCTCCATTTGAAATCATTACGAGCGGTGCCTCTGGAAAACAGTAAATCTGTTCAGCGAAACCCGTCTTTCCCGTGGAATAACTCCTTTTGAATGATCGCGCAATACAGTATTTCCTCCGATCTTGTGTGGTGGGGAAGATGGTGGGGAGAGGGAAAAACCAAAGGAAGAAGGGTGCCCTACCTTTACCTCCAGGCAACACGGGCCAACTTTATCCTTACTGCAAGCTACCTGCTGCGGAGCGAAAGTACGGGGATGTGCGGTTTCATTAAAGTACATTTGTTCTGTGCGTGGGCTTCCGCACAAAAGGCTTCTTTAAGAAATGGGGGGGGGGGGGTGTAAGCAGAAGAGGGAGGCTTGAAAGAGCTTCGGACTTCCTTGGCGCTGGTTTCTGAGGGCCACGCTAGCCTCAGGGAGGCTCTGCGCGAAATACAACCTCGGTTCCCTCCGCGTTTTGCACAGTAAGAAGGGTTAATGTGAGGATCTTGGACCCCGAGAATCGAACATATTAAGAAGCATTTCAGTTA
The DNA here is from genome assembly GCF_051106095.1 of Pogona vitticeps. Taxonomy (NCBI): domain Eukaryota; kingdom Metazoa; phylum Chordata; class Lepidosauria; order Squamata; family Agamidae; genus Pogona; species Pogona vitticeps. The sequence goes on along the minus strand of NC_135785.1, from coordinate 195,578,725 downwards.
AGTAGCGTGCTTGTCCGCACGCATCCTTGGCCTTCTCTAAACGCATCGAGGGTGCTTCCTTTTCCTCGCAGGTAGTCCCGTGGAACTTAATCGATTTAGACACGTCGAAGAATCGTTGCCCTAGATCTGATCCTAATATTAACCAAGTACTGTATACCCCAAATTTAAAAACCCGTACGTTTCGCTGGAAGACTAAAGGGGTATGCGTATCAAAGGGGATGGGACGTGTCACGACTTCGGCTGTGCATCGCGATCCTAAATACGTTTCACCCAGAAGTAGGTCCCGATTTGTTCAATGTGGGGCCCTCCCTATTAAAAGTGTGTTTCCCTTACCCACTTGTATATTACTGGAAAAGGTCTGGTTTCTGCCATTCGCGAGGGGTTCTGTGTGTGTGCCAGTACTTTCCTTTCTCCGTCCCCCTCTCTCTCTCTCATTTTGGCGAGAGGAAGAGGTGGAGGGGTATCCTGTGTATTAAAGGCTCCCCTTACTTATTAACCCGGCATTTAACAGCGGGATGCAGGCTGAAGCTCAGTCAAAAGAAACGACTGAACCTCCAAAGAGCAATTAAAATCCAGCACTGGAATAAATCATGCGCCGCGATAATCGTGTTAATAAAACGCAGCTTGTCCTGACACTTCACTCATGCAGCAAACTAGAATTTAATGCGGGTGGAGATGGCTCGTTCGGGAGGGGAATAAAGGCCGGCGAGGCCCTTCTGTTGGTGGACGCGAAAATCCGGCTGCCTTTCACCTGCCTTCCCCCGCTGCACGCAGCGCCGATCCTTTCGGACTGCTAATGCTTCTCCAGTGAGCCCGCTAATGATTTCTTTCCCTGGAGTGAGCAGGCGTCATTGAATTACTGAAAGCACTCAAAGCAGCAGCACAGCAACAACAGCTCCAATGGTAAAAGCCACCAGGGTTTAGTTACTTAATCAAATCATGGGGTGGGGAGAGCTTACCAACCTACTTACTATTTTTAACCCCTTTTGGGGCTGGGATGAAAACTGCTGCTGCTGCGGCTGCTCCAGGAAAACTCAGTTGTTGGGGTGAAAAATCAGGACCTCTTGTTTGTCGGTGGCATTCCAGCCGTTCAGGGGGGGCCTGGCCTTCCTGCTTACTGCAGTTTTGTTGTGGATGGATAGCAGGATACTTCAAAACTTTCTTTAAAATGGAGACAGGCTTATTTGCGTTGCTGCTGTTGTTAAATGAATACAGTATTTCGATTTCTTTGGTGTGTGCAAGCAGCTTCAGATGCTATCTGCTCCCACCCCAGGTTCTGCTGATTTCCTATGTGGACTTCTCCGTACCATAGCAAAAGCAGCAAAGAGCACCTTAAGTCCAAAACTCATTATTTGTCACAAGCGTTTGCGAACTGTGGAGGTTGGCCACTGATGATTATATCAAATGGAAAGTTTTAGTTTTTGAGCTGCTGGAAGACTTTTGATTGGTTTTTCTGCTACAGACTAACAGGGCTAACTCTCTGGAAACTCCATCCTGTAGTATCTCTTCAGACACAGATCCAACTCTGCAGACACTCTGCACCTCCAGCACAGTATTAAACTGCACTGAAGCTCATCGCTTAACATTGATGAGACTTCCAAGTTGTACCTTAACTGTTATTTCATTATCTAGTTTCATACACAGAAAATAATGCTTAAAATAGTGAGAGAGATGGTCAGAACACGTGAAGATCTTTCAAAGCTGGATTTCTTTGACTTCAGTGGGGCACTGGGGGCTAACACATTTCTCGATGATGTGGGTTTGGTACATAGGGGAAAGAAGCCCCCACAGTGGTCCATAATGACATTGCAAGTGATTTATTTGTATTTTTCAAGGGTCAAAACTCAAAAGTGGAGGAATTACCCAAACAAACAAGGTTAGATATTTTTACATTCAGTAGAAGAGTCCATGTTCCTGAGCATCCCGCTGAAAAATATATGATTTAAAAGTATTCAGTTTGGAATGGATTTTTCATAGTGCTGTTTTCTTTAGTACATTGTCTGACTTAACTATTGTTGTTGAAAGCTGCATTTTTATATATATCTCTTGTCTTTAGCAATTTTAATGACAAGGTGATAAAGAAATGCTGTAAATAATGTACCAGTTACAGTTTGCTGGATTTCCTTCTCCTTGAAGGAAACAAAAGGAAATCCGATTCTTTTGCTGTACAACCTTCTTATTAATAGTGAATAAATGTATACTATGTTATTAGGGAACTGGATGAATTCCTAATATATATTTTGCTTAATTAACAAGGAAGTGTCTACCTCAATACAATTCAGATGAGTTTTGTTCACGGCTGTATACTGTAATAACTTTCTGTTTCCAGTGAAACTTACTTGGTGGAGATGGGCCTAGTGGCGCTTGATTTGTCAACAATGTGCTACTAGAGCTAATTTCCAAGATGTGCACGAGGGAAAAAGATCCATGCCATCAGTCCTGTTTGTGGTCTCAATTTGCTCCTTTTATTACACGTGTTTTAACTAGGCATCTCCCATCAGCCTATCAATCCTGCATTCATAGTTGAATTTCAGGAAAGAAGCCAGTGATTCCACTGTGATGTTTGCACTTCTTAAGCCAATCTTCTCTCATTTTCTTATTTTAAAACAGATTATAAACATATGTGAAGAAAGACCTCTGTTCTAAGGCGACGTCATGCTTTCTGCAACTCCCCTGTATGGCAATGTTCATAGCTGGATGAGCAATGAGAGGGTCCGCATGTGTGGCATTAATGAAGACAGGTAAGTATTTATGATTCAGAAAAGTAGAAGCATGTAGTGTTTTCTGCATTTCCTAGGTCATTTGCCTTCTCATTGCCTAGTGTGGCTTAGATAGTTCCCTTCTTCATCCGGATCATTCAGTGGAGAGGTCATCTGAGAGGCAGCAAGGACTAGAGAGGGAGGACTGTGGGTTGAGTGCAGACTAGACTCTGGCTTACTATTTTGACAAGCTGTGATGCTCAGAAGACTAGAAAGAGCCTTGTAAAAAATTAGCTCCCAAGGTTACCCTCTCTTCTCTTGTGTAAGCACACAGTCGGAATCTTAAATGTATTTATTAGGAATTAAATCTGATTGGAACTTGTTTCCAGATATATATCCTGAAGGATGCTGATGTCATTCATTATGGTTGTTGGAAAAGATAAAACTTGGATTCGTGTTGCTTTGAACGAGTGCCAAGGTTTACATGATGCAGTCAGCGAAATTACACAAATAATCTGTGCAGCAGTTAGAGGCTAGCAGAAATATGAAAGTTTGGCCCCCAGTGGGAGAAAAGTGGGAGAAAAGTAATTGTGATAAAGCTCCATTGAAGCCAATGGATCAAATTAGTCTTGATTATGATAAGCATATTCAGTTCAGCCAGACTTCCATTGCAAGCATATACTGAGTTTTCTGAGAGGAAGTCCCCTGAACATCCCCAACACCCACATGCATATGAAAAGAAAGAAAGGAAGGTATGTAGGCCGAGCGTGCCGCTTTTCTGTTTCCTTCTATGCCTGTAGGTGTAGTTGTACCAATGGTATGTTAAAGTTGGGCAAAAGTGTAGATGTTGCTTTTACCTTAAAAATGGACAGAACCGCTAGCAATATCATAGAATGGAGTCTGGCTCTTTTGGGTAATGAGGAAGCTTTCCTTCAGCTGCATGTCAGCTGCTGTGTCCCTGAGATTTGAAAACTGGCATGAAGGTACATTTTTTAGTAGTGTTTTTTCTGATAACAAGTCCCTGAGCTGAAATGCTGCTAAGGCCCATATGTGTAGCTTCTTTTTCAGCATTGGACAGCTGATGTTTGTATGTGATTTTAGAAGTATGTGCTAGTTTTCTTATCCCCCAACCACTTTTTCCTATTGAAGTAGTACATAAATATGGTGTACTTAATAGGGTTGTTTTTGTATACATAACGAAAAAGTAGCATTTCATTTTAGCCCATCCTGCTACAGAAGAAATTTTGAAATGAATTTCAGAATAAATCTGATGCTTAGCAGTGTACTAATTAAAACAGTTTTAATAGAAAATATGCAATAAAAAGTTATAAAAGCTGTAACATTTTGTATATGTCAGTTCTTTTGTGTGTTTCTTGAAAATAGGAAAATCCCAGTTAATGATGGAGATGCTTCAAAAAGCAGGCTGGAATTAAGGGAAGAAAATCACCTGAACCACAGTGTGGTAAGGAAATAATTGTTCAGTTGATGAAAGTATTTTTAAAGAAATTATTTAAGTACCAATAGGACCATTGAAACTGCTATCCATATATGACATTCAGACATCGTATTAAGAAAATTAATTTGTGGCCTGAACAAATGTCATGATCAAAATTACTTATACTGTACTAATTTTTAGTTTTTGAGTACCTTGAAAGGCTAAACCACCAAGTATTTGTTTCTATGGTGGTTCTGAATAATACTGTATATAGTATGTTGCCGTTTTCCCTTCCAAGCCTATGAATTCTGAGTGCCCATTTGTAGCTTTGGATTGGTGGAGCACAATGTGAGTTTCAGCTATAGATGTAATGGTGGGAGAGCAGGCGGTCTAAGAGCCATATGCATGCCACAATGAGATCATTGGAGGAAGGGTGGCATATAATTCAAAAGAGTGGTATTGTCAGCCCTTCTTCTATAGAATAGCAGAAGACAGCTGTGTTATATCAGAGGAGATAAAGAAACTCCCAGGCATTATTTCTGCAGGGTACTCACCTATGTGTGTGGAGCCTCCTGGTGCAGTGGTTAAACTTGACCATGGAAATTCATGGTGTGTGGAACTGGTAAAGCCACTCTTTAAATATCACACTGATCTTAAAAGCCATATTAGGGTTGCTGTAAGTCAGTTCCAACTTAATGGCACATAACACATGTAACATGAATGATCTTAAGGAGTTATCCTTCAGTGATTTGGAACTCTTGGCTGTGGAATCAGAGACTGGTAGCTCAAATCCCAACTGTGCCTGTTAGGAGAGAAGCCAGCCAAGATTGTCTGGAGTGTTATATAGCTGATGAGGTTACACAACCTGTCTTAGGCAAGCCAGTTGCCTATGGGGAAAGCAATAGCTTCTGCAGAGATGCTGGTCTTTGAAGTTACTGATAATGCAGTCCTGTATGTGAATATTCAGAGGCAGTTCCTCTGATAGGGGAACTTAGTTCCAAGTACAGTAATTGTATGTAAAATTGCTAACCCAATGTTATGTTTAGCAAGCAGTAAGCAGAGGAAAGGAATTCAGAAAGTATTCACTGGTCATTTAGTCTTATTTCTGAAATAAAGTTATGTGATATACTGTATGCAAATCTGAATATGAAATTTTTCCTAAGAGCATACTCTGAATTTTAAAGGTTGGCAAAACATAGCTCTGGGGCTACATGCAATCCTCCAAGGCTGTTTGAATGGCCCCTTGTCCTCCCTGGCTTATTGTTTTCTGGCAAAAGAAGCTGAAACAGGACGAGTTTGTTGAAATCTGTTTGTTTTAATGGGAGTGTGGGTTGAGTAGCAAAGATTTTAGGAGATCATTATTTAAAGGCAGAATCCTTGCAGACATTTGATGGATATGAAAGGATCTAGATGCCTATCAAGTTAATCTTTTTTTTATTATTATTGTCGTGCTTGTCAGGTGACAGACAGGATTTTTAAATCCAAGTCTGAAGCAGCCTATAATTTTTAAATGTTTGATTTCCTTTATTCCTCCGCATTTATCAGTTTAATCACCTCACATTTGTTTTTAACAAAGGAAAAATGTATTCACTTCCTGTTGTTTCTAGTCAATTAAAATGTATTTATAGCTTTGAGTACCACTTTGACTAAATGCCGAAGTAACCTCTTCCTTGTTCTACAAAGGTGGATGCAACGGCGGTTCATCGCATTGACAGTCTTGCAGCTCTGAGCATGGACCGGTCTGGACTTATGCGGGAAGGGCTTAGAGTCCCCAGTAGTATTGTCTATTCCAGTTTATGTGGACTTGGCTCAGAAAAGCCTCGAGATACTACGAGTGCTATTGCTGGCCTTGGATTCACTCCTGAAAGAAATCCAGAGCTACAGTTCAAGGCTAATCCCACCGAAACAATTGAAAATGTAGCTGGAAAGCCTCCAAATGGCTTCAGTGCTATGTACAAAACACCACCTGGAATACAAAAGAATTCTGTTCCAACTGGGGAGTCCTTAGGCTTGGACAGAAGCTCAGGCGACAAACAGAGTCCTCTTAACCTCAATGGTGCTAGTTACCTAAGGTTACCCTGGGTAAATCCTTACATGGACGGTGCTATTTATCCTTTTCTTGACTCACCAAATAAGTATTCATTGAACATGTATAAGGCCTTGCTACCTCAGCAGTCCAATTACAGTTTGCCGCAGCATCTGACTTACTCACCTGTATGTACAAATGGTGAACGTTTTTTATACTTGCCGCCTTCCCATTACGTCGCTCCCCACATTCCGTCCTCGTTGGCTTCCCCAATGAGGATCTCAGCTGCATCAGCATCTTCTGCACTTCCTCCTCTAGGACACTGTCAAGATAAAAGCTTGTCTTGGAAGTTGGGAGTCAGTCCTGGGAATACTGTGGACTCTCATGCCTATCCGCATATCCAGAACACCAAACCACCCAGAGTCCCATCTGCTAAGCCGGTGACTAGCAATATGCCAACAGACCCTGGTGTTCTGCTGTCACATTCACCAAGACCATCACCTAGAGCCCATCTCCCACCACAGGTTGGAGATGCTTATTCAGAGTTCCACAAACATTTTTCCAGAATTTCAACATCGCCTTCCTCAGTTGCTCTCCCAAAGCCATACATGAATGTAAGCAGTGATTTTCCAAGAGTCTCTAGTGGAAAAGCTCCCAAAACGCATGAGGCAGGGGAGATTTCTCAGCAGCCAACAATGCATGCAAGGAAAACAGGTCATGACAGGAAGGAGAGCAGGTCTCCTCCGTTATTAGAGAAACAACAAACTGTTACCAAAGATACGATTGACAAACCACTGGATTTGTCCTCAAAAGTTGTTGATGTGGAGACAACCAAACCTGACCATGTTAAGAAAATGGCACCAACACTGTTAGTTCATAGCCAGGCTGGAAGTGGGTTAGTTTTACCGGGAGGTGATCTTCCAAAAGAAACCATTTCTCCTGGAAATGCTTGTCCTATCTACAGACCTGAGATAATTAGCACTGCACCTTCCTCTTGGGTTGTTCCTGGTCCAGGTCCCAGTGAAGAGAATGCTGGTAAAAATGTACAGTTGAAAAACAAGGCATTAGACTGGGTGACACCACAGCAGCGAAGTTCCTCTTGCCCTAGGATGGGAGGCACTGAAGCAGTCATTAGTAACATTTCAGGGTCTGTATCAAGTGGAGGTCGGCCAGCATCTGCTTCTCCAGCTCCGAATGCCAACGCGGATTGCCCTAAGACTAACAACTCTGTGGAAACCACTGCATCTGTCATACAGCATATAGGACAACCTTCAGCACTTTCCTCTTCAAAGCACAGTAACAAGACAGCTAAATGCAATAATCATGAGCCTATCTTCAAAGCAAATGAGAGTACCCTTGCACCGAGTTCCTTATTCTTCCCTCCAAATGATACATTCCGATCTCCGCCATTGCCCTATCCAAGAAGTTATCTGCCATACCCAGTTCCAGAAGGTTTGGCTATAGGTCCTTTGTCTCTTCATGGAAAAGGACCTGTGTATCCTCATCCAGTTCTGTTACCCAATGGCAGTCTTTTCCCTGGGCATCTGGCACCCAAGCCTACAATTCCATACAGCCTGCCAACTACCAGAGGTGAGTTTATGACCTATCAGGATGCATTAGGTATGGGGATGGTACATCCAATGTTGTTACCACATGCAACTTTGGAACTAAAAGATGAAAAATCAGAAAGGAGATCTAGGTCACATGAAAGACTCCGTTATGAGGACCCTCCTTTAAGAAACAGATTGCCAGAGATACTGGAAAACAGCACAAAGCTACCATTCGAAGTACCTGCTACAGACAGAAATGTGAAATCACACCAAAGTTCAGGTCATAGTAAAAATACTCCCAAAAGTGACAAGCATCCCTTTGCAGAACTGAGAGAAGATCAAGAGGTGAAGGGTGAAGCAAACCTGTCAAAACCTAATTTTCCTATTGAAAGCAGTAATCAGACGAATGATCCCATAAAGCACAAAGTGGAACAAACTTTTCAGCATAGAGATTTTATTGTAATGAGAGACGAATGTGGGAAGAACAACTTCCATGAAGTTTACAACTTTAAACAAGCCCAGAGCCCACACCCACTGATGTTCAACATAAGAAAAGAGGATCTTTCAGTAAGCCAAAACAGAGAGAGGTTGCCAGTTCCTCCTTCCTCTGTGTTCATGGAGACTGCCCATGGGAACGATGGCCTGCCCATGGCTTTTTGCAAAACGCCCGATGAGGCTAAACAGCTCTGTATGGGAAATGCACAGCCAAGAATCGAAATCAGTCCGGCGTATGCTAAAGATGGGACTGAGGGAGCAGATTCAAATGATGGCAAACTCTTGAAACCTAAGCCATCGAAACTGGCAAAGAGAATTGCAAACTCTGCTGGTTATGTAGGTGATCGATTCAAGTGTGTTACGACTGAGCTGTATGCAGATTCTAGCCAACTGAGTCGAGAACAGCGAGCTCTGCAGGTGAGTCTCTGCAGTTTAACTACGAAAGCATTCTTTTATTGTAAGGTCACAGATAAGAATGGAATTTGATATATTACAGAGGCTGGGGAATAAATGCACAAGTTTAAGTCTTCTTGACACAATGATATCTGCATATAGTATGCTTGCATATGTTTGGGTACAGCTATGAAGTCAGATGTAGCTGAGCTTTAATAGATGTGAGTTAAATGTTGCAACTAGTGTTTTAAACCATTTACTACCTTCATAGGAATTACACAAAAGGGGATTGAAAAATGCATGATGTGTTAAAAAGACAAGGAAAAAATAGTTCGCTGTATTTTGCCTATATTTGGCCAGCGTACTAAAATAGTAAAATAATGGCAGAGGTTCAGATTAATATACTGTGAATGGCATTAGATAAAGAGGAGTAGCAGCCATATTTAGTAAGTTCAGTGCAATTTCTTGACGAAGCAAAATGAAGTGTAGACAAGTAGGTGTAGTGAATCTGATGTTAAATGATGGCAAATATTTTAGGTTACTTTTGTTTTCTTATGGAAAGATGAGTTAGACCAAGGTGTTTTGCATTGTTAAGAAAAGAATTAGTTGATGCTTATAAAAATGGATGAAATTATCTAAATGATCCATTGAGTGCCCATTTTAATTACATAGATGGAAGGATTACAAGAGGACAGTATTTTATGTCTACCTGCTGCTTACTGTGAGGTCAGTTCTTCAAATTTTTATTACTAGAATCTTGCATAAACCTTTGAGTTAAACTTTCATTTCCAAGTATACAAGGGAAGTTGTGGGCCATGATCCTCTTTACTCATTGTGCAGTTTTTGTTTTTTTGCTTGTTATACCTCCCCCCCAGAATGATTTTAAATATATATATGTATATATATATATATAAATAAATACATATATTATATGAAGCTTACATTTTTATGTTTGAGAGAACTGTGTATATATTTGTGTATAGATAGAGTGTTTTGCATATTCAATATCTAAGATTTTAAAACTTTGTATATAGTGTTATGTAGCTCAAACCTCGGTTTTGAACAGATCATTTCTTTTGGAAATACTTTCATAAGGTAAGGTTCATGAATTAGCTCTTATTGTGAGACTTTTTTTTCATACCAATTCTCTTTCTAGCGTGCAATGATGCGCTTCTCAGAGTTGGAGATGAAAGAGAGAGAAGGCCACATAGCAACCAAAGACCTGGAGGTCTGCAGATTCAGCCAAGCAGACTGGGAAAACTTGAAAGGAAAGAATGAAAAGAAGCCCAAGTCTGTCACTTTGGATGATGCCATTGCTGGGCAAAATGACAATGACAGATGTAAGCAATTTTTTGATGCATTTTTGAAGTGTTTGATGCTTTTTTGAGTGTTTTGTGGGCCTCCTTCAGTGGTTCAGAGCAAAACATGACTAAGCCATAACATACATTTTGAAGTATTTTAATCTAAAACAACTGCTGCACAACATGCTGCATTTTCTTGACAACAAGCAAAAATAATTTTTTTGGTTAAATTTCTGTTTGACACCTGCAGTTTCCTGTTTATATGATTTGCAAGTTGCATGTATCCTTAAGTGTGATGTTCTTCAAAATACTGCATATTGTTTTAGGCTGACAAAAAGTGATGTTCAGTTGAATTACAAATTCACACGGTGGCAGATATTCTCTCTACTTCTCTGGAGTGGGTGGCTTCTACAGTAGCTCACGGAAAGCGACTGTATCATTGTGATCTGTTTTGAGAAGCACAGTGAGGTGCAACGAAAACTCTCATTTCCAGAGAATAAGACTTTCAGTAGCTACTATGTTAACTCTCGTTATCAGAGCCAATATGCATTTCGGTACTTGGGATATCAATCTTTGAGCTGCAAAATCCTCGCAGTCCATATAATGGATGTGGGATTGGATTTTTTTTTACTTCTCGGCCTCCAAGAGAGTGAGATATTTTTTCTGGTGCTATCAAAGCATGATTGTACACATTGGCTAAAATTCTGTTGTGTAACTTGTTCCTGTGAAAGGGATGTCACCTGCAGAAAGTGATATTTGGTAGTTAAACATTCCCTGCTTCTATTCTGTCTCATAGCTTTTTCAAATCCTGTGCAATGCTTTTCATCTCATGGAAGCTGGGAGCAATGGGATAGAAGGAATAAGTCTTTCTTGACTTAAAAATCTCCTTCTGTTTGTAACATTCTTTCACTGGCAATTTTCCATATTTAAAGTCTTCCTCCTTCTGTCTTGCATCTCCCACAGCTTCTGTACAATGAAAAGGGTTACACAGGAGTTGGAAAAGTGGCAGGAGAAATGTAGGAAGTTCTTAACTACCACAAATCACCTCCTGTTGATGACACCCTCAGCAGGCATTACATCAATAGGATTTCAGTTGTTGTGTAACTTAAACAAATGCTTAACCTTCACATCTTGCATAACTGCACAACTGATATTTTCTTAAAGAGACTTTCTGAAATTTAGAATATTAGATGTGTTTTCTTTTTATTAACAATCATCTAGGCAATTTGTGATTGCTGCATAAATGCTTTGCTTCTTAAGAGAAAGGACACTAGTTCTCTATAGACCTCCCCTAGAGGTATGTTGCACAAACTTTGTGGAGACAACCTAAATGGATGAGAACAACAAATTTGGCAAGTATGTTCTCTATCCCTGTTCATTACCAGTTGCTGGGAAACACAGGCAGGAGAGTGGTATTGTACTCATTTTTTGAATGCAGGCTTCCCATGACACCCCGGTTGGCCACTTGGAGGGCAGAGCTGGATGAGATAGTTTCAGAAGCCCTCTCGGTGTATTCTCCCTCCAGCTTAGTGATTTGATGTAGGATTCTAGTGTTTCCAGTTCTGCAGAAATTATGATTGGTATAGAAATTCAAGTACAGCTAGTTTTGAAGGGATTAATTTTTATGCTGCTTTGTTTTGGTGGATGGTTTCTAGCCATTAGAATGGCTAGTTTGACCAAGTTGTCTTTGTTCCCAGCAAAACTTCAGTGAGTCTGCTTCAAACTATGGAAATGGTACAACAGTATAGTTCCTTTGCTGATAGGGAATAATAGTTCTGGTGTATTGTGCAGATGTGTCTTAGTGTGTATCAGGGGCTGGTAGCAGTCCTGGTAGCTCAGTCAGAAGAACTGGGTCAATAGGGAATCGATTGCTGTTGTCTTGTTTCTTTCTCTCTTTTTATGTGCTGGTTACAAATTAATATAGTTACCTACCAAAATGAAATGTTACTTGATGGCAGTGTTAAAGCACGAAATGAACAAGATGCTTTTGGCTAGATAATGGCAGTAGAATTCTTCTTGGAAAGAGAATTTCCTTAAAGAATTTAAGCATTGCTCAGGTAGTAGAGGAGCAGGTCCTGTGTACTTTTCTGAACATGAGGCCTGGCTTTGTTTGCTGGTGCTGGTGCTACTCATTTCCCACTTTCTTCATTTTCCATAACTACATTTCAGAGTGCGTACTATGCTCCCCCAAGCCTTAAAAACTCAAAAGCACTGTAAATTTGAGAGGAAAGCTGTTTCTGTTTCCCAAGCTTATGCACCTGACTGTCTGGGTCATGCACATCCTTAGCAAGTCATTAATGTGGAGGGAAGAACTAGCTTTTGTCAAAGCGAGCTCTAAGGTGTGAGGAGAGAATCAGGGTTCAAACAGAAGGAGACAGGAGCAAAGATATAATTTTAGCGGCATGTGCATAGGATTATATGGAATGGAATGTGCATTTTGAGGATGTGGGGGACACTGCGGGTTAATGGATGAGCCACTGGGTTTGCCAGTCAGAAGGTCGGTAGTTCAAATCCGCGCAATGAGGTGAGCTCCCGTTGCTTGTCCCAGCTCCTGCCAATCTAGCAGTTCGAAAGCATGCAAATGAGAGTAGATGACTAGGTACCACCTTGGTGGGAATATAATGTCATTCCATGTCTAGTAATGCCAGCCACATGACCACAGAAAGTGTCTGTGGACAAAGGCCGGCTCCTTGGTTACAAACAGGGATGAGCACAAAAGATCATTGCCACTTTGTGCAATGCAAGGTGTCAAGTCAGGGTCAATCTCTTCAGAGTCAGACACGACTGGGATTAATTGTCAAGGGGAACCTTTACCTAGTGTGCATTTTTTCATGATCCTCTGGAATTGATCCTCTGGGTGGGTGCAAATATGGTGAAATATTTTGTAGGAAAAAGTTATCTGTATCAGTTTCCTGGCATTGAGCAAGATTTCATTGATTTACTCCATTGCAGATTTTCCTTTTGCACTTCTGAGTTTGTTTCACAAAGTCATTGTGTTAAGTACCAAGCTGTAATGAAGAGATTGACCCTGACTTGACACCTTGCATTGCACAAAGTGGCAATGATCTTTTGGAGTATGTTTTCCCTCAAGCTACTTTTTGTTCCTTGCCAAGACACCTCCTCCTTCAAGGCTCCATTGAACTTTTTTAAAAAATATTTGAGATGTGTGAAGAGTGATCAGAAGTGAAAATAGGGACTGTCTCTTGACTAGTGTGTTTTTTCAGTGGATAACTTTCCACATGTAGTGGAGTTTGGGTTGCACTGTTTTTTTTTTACTGTTAAACAATTGGAATTTTTAAAATCAATTTGCTAATTAGCAGAAATTTGATGTTTCTGTAAATCATTTTCTGTGTGTGGATCAGCAAATACGTAAAACACAAATGTTTTGGGCATATGACAGAGTTCATCTCTGAATTATTATTTTTTAAAAGTTTAGAGTTGGTCGTCTATCAGTTTGTATTAGGTAACTGTTGCATTGATTTCAACATAAATGTAATGATAAGATGTTGGACTGAACTGTCTGAAGATGGTGTAGGAAGGCTCTTTGGTGGAGCCATTCCTTGGCTAAAACCTGTGCTAAAATTGCTGTGTTAGATGTGATAGTGACTATCTGCAAAATTATCAAGATTTTTAGACTATCATGATGTTTACTATGTTTATTTTTTGTTTAGATGCTCCTTTTGTCATGGATAGTCTATCTTATTCTGTTGTTTAATGTTTATGCCTACCACTTCTTGTGGTCAGTCGTGAGAATCTAAAAGATTACGTAAAATATGAAAATGGTAGATGGTAGACTTCCTCTTCCGGTTTCTAGCCATGTTTTCTTCCAGGATATTTCATTCTGTTCTCCTTGCCCTGGCCTCCCTCCACCCCACCATCCCAGTACTCCTTATTTGTGCCAACTGTGGATGCCCAGATTAGGTTCTGGTGGATTTTAATACAGCTGCAACTCCATATTTTCAGTGGAAGTTGTGCTTGGATAGTTAAAATCCACATTATGTTGCTTGCCCAAGTTTGGCTTATGTGCTGTGGATGAGGTCAGCCATGTGGGGCACTACATGAACAACGCAAGCCCAGAAGGATGAGGGGAGGTTCCTGGGAGAAGAAAGTATGTCTGCACTCCACCGTCTTCCTTTCTTTGCACTAAACAGTTTGTTTACTGGGAATTTAGAGAAATGGAAAAATAATTTCTGTTCTTGGCCCTGTGGTGTACAGATGGAACTGTTGCACTTGGGCAGAGTCTCATTCAAGCAAGCAAAATGCAGTGCAGATGCAGCCGGCTGCCTGATCAAGTACTGTCTAAAACATGCCTAGTGGTATAAGGGAGAGGCTGTAATACCTGCTGGCAGTTTCAGACATGTTTATATCACACCTGCCTCATTTGTCTGGTGCAAAGGTGAAATGAGCTGAATAAAATCAGTTTCCAGAGAGGTAGCTGTATTACTCCATTGCAGCATGTTGGCAAAAAGTGGGGAGGAAAAAAGGACAGATTTGTTTCCACATGAGCTTTTGTGGATCAAAATTTACTTGTGTCTGAGGATGTAGATGTTGATCCATGAACGTTCACGTAGAAACAAATCTGTTAGTCTTTGAAGTGCTGCACAGTGTTTTGTTGTTTACTATCCCTGACCCTTTTTTTTTGGACCAACATGAATAAAATTAGCAGCTGACGTAAGTTCAGTTGGAAAAGGTTGGCCACTGTGTGTCTTTCTTTTGAGTTCCATATTGACTGATCAACTCATTCTTTAGCCATCAAGCAAATTCATTGGCATGCATGCAAACTCTTCATAGCAATATTTATTGTACTGCTTACAAGAGCAGAGCAAAATTATTATCTTTTCTTAATTGCAATCCTGCCTTTATGCACCAGCATGATCAGCATGTTTTAGGACTAGCAAGGATATAAACTTTCTCAAGTTTGAGAAGTGTTTGAGTTTTGAGATGTTCCTGCTTCATTTGAAAATGTAACTCATTGATGGGGAAATAATTTTGAATGTATTTATATATATCCTGCAAGCAGAGAGACATAGAGATCTAGATAGGTAAGTTGATTTCCTCCTAAGTGAAACTACAAAATGAAGAATAGGAGGCAAGTATCTTCATAATTTTTCAGGAAATTTAAGCATAGGCAAAAATGGTGAGAACCCTAGTATCATTGCTTTGTTGCCAAGGTTCCTTGTAAATGTTGCTATGGAGAACTTCTGTGCCACAAAATGGGATGTATTTGTTATATGTCTGTTCAGCAGCGAAATGATTTAAGCAGCCTTTTACACTGGTCCAGTTAGATGAGACCTCATGGCTTAATATTGGCAGAAGGAATAGAAATTAGTTCTTTGAGAAATATTAAATATGAGTGTGTTTTACAAAACACATATGTACATTGTTAATTATATTTTCAAATGCAATGGTATTTATTTTTTAAATTATATTTATATCCTGCCTTTTCTTTAGTGATTATATCAGATTTTAGAACAATACTAGATTGCATTTTTAAAATGCACATTGTCTTGCTTAAACTGAATTTATTAAGGATTGCATGTAACAAAAAAGAGAGAAATCTTTACATTTGCAAAGCTGTTAGGATTTACGTTAAGAATGAATCTGCAGCATCATTGCAGATATGATGGTTCTTAAATTTTTTATTTTTTAAACCTCTCTCTCTGTATGTATGTATGCATGCATGTGTGTTCAGATTTAATCTCCACTTTGGCCATTCCACTTCTGATACTTTCTATTTGTTCCACAATCTGTTCTACTTGCCCAAACAGGTTTTATTCCTGTTGTCTGTCTTTCTGCTGCCTATTAATTTCTTAGGACGTACAGGTTTCCTGTCCTTTTGGGAAGACCAAACAGAGATGCATTGACTTCACCTACGTCCACCATCCCTTTTACTTGTTGTTTGTTCCAGTTTGGGAAAGACGTGTCCTGCAGTGCTGTTGGTTATACTGACAGATGAAAACTGCAAATATTTGTTTCTTCTTGGAATATTTTTTGTTACTTTTATATCTGCCAGTTATGGGGGAAACTCCATCATTATTATGCATAGGTTCTTCTAACAGGAATGAGCAAGAGTAGAAAGATCCTGTATATGTGTGATATTCAATTTTTATTTGAAACCTACCAGTATAGGTTGTATTTATTAGACACTGCACATAGTCTAGCAATATTTAAGGTACAACTTATTTCTGTAGGTTGGAGCCACATTTAAGTCATGCTTGGAATGCTCCCATTGAAATGAATGGTACTGTATTTGCATTACTTTTGGCGGACATATCCCCATTGCATGTATTCTTAGGCATGATTAGTTCAGGGTCCAACCTAAAGAAAATGAAAAAATATGCAATATTTTGAATAGCCGGGCATTATGTATGTTCACTCAGATGCATGCCTGAGTTGAAAATAATTCCCACTGAACTTGATCATTTTGATTAGTTTGCAATTTAAGTTGTACCAATCTTAATTGAGCTTAGTAGTGAGCTTGTGATAATTGTATTATGCTTTTTTTGAATAACAAACATCTGATAATGTTAGTATTCAGATGATTCTAATATTAGCCAAAGAATATGCCCATGATAAAAACTAAGGCGCAGACTGTGAAAAAGATAAAAAAATTTGCTTCTCTTGTCACATTTGTAGAAGCTTCATGGTTTCTGTATACAAATGAAGATTTCTGTTTCCTGTGCATGTATAATTAGGTGAGGTTAACACTTGTCTGTATCTTCAACTATACTCAAGCACTGTGAGCAGCCAACAGCACTGGAAGGAAACTTTATTTTCATTCTTGCAGTGGAATGCAAGGTCGTGTGTTTGTGTTACCATGGTTGGGCTGAAGCTCCAAGATCCAGACAAGAATGTGTGATGTTAGACTTGGAGGTGCTAATACATGAAAGGCCAGAAATCACTTTATTCAGCATGACTGTAATTAAATGAAATGCCTGCATAAAACTTGCAGATGTAGCAGATTGATTGTGGCTTGATTGTACAATTTTGTGAAGTTAGGGTTTACGTTTTATACAGATTTTTAGCTTTAGGGAATTCTGAAACAAATAAAGAATGGAAATATTCTTCTGTCACTCAGGCATTCCCATTGACCGGATACCAACTAGTAAAACATCAAGGAGAGTTTTCTGCAAAGCTCTCGTGGTGGAACAGAATAAGCATTCCCCAGATTCAGTATAATTTGCTGCTGGAATTAGAAGGCAATAATGCACGTTCTCTGACCAACACATGGTTCTGTGATATTTTGCTTTGTATGTGTTTGTATGAGTCAGCAGTGGCATCATTACTAAAATGATGAATGGGGACTTGAGAGACTGAGGTTCTAGCCCTCATAGAGGAATTTAGGACCAGTCACTGGTTCTCAGTCTGATTTATTTTGTACTGTTTTTGAAAGGATGTGTGGGGAGAAGAGTTTGAGTACCTTGCATTGAGCTCATCTTTCTCTCTGTTTTGTATTTTGACCTGTGTGTATATTTCCCCTGAACATTTAGTAGGTGTTTGTCCTAGCTCTGATTCAGTTTTCATATAGGAACTTACCCTGTCAACTGCCAGATACGTATATGCCATCATGCAGAGACGTCGTAGCACGGTCTCGCAGAATGAAGAGCCCTAAATATGCTCTTGGCTGGCCCTTCCTACCCGTTACCCAGTGAACATTTTAGTTGTATGTTATTGTATTTGTCTGTTTTACTGTACTCAGTATGCCAATAAAGGTTTCTGACTGACTGACTGACTGATAGGAACAGGGCTTGCTAATGCCAGCACATACATGAATTTCTTGGTACACCTGTCTTGCTGAATCCCGGAATTGGGGAAAGTTAGTTAGACAACTCCCAAAGCCACCCCCTGCCAGACTGGACACTTTAACTGTTCTGGGTGGAGTATTCATGAAGCTGTTCCCCCCAAAAAAAGCATTGGCCAAAATCCACATGTATGTTTAAACTGGTGGATGGGAAATGACATCACTCACAGGGGCAAATTGACATCGATGAATGACTCCCTGCTTGGATTTCTCATCGTACACCAGGCCACCTAGCTGGCATGCAGTGAGGAGTATAATCAGGGACTTGTTAATCAGGTGCTATTTGCTGTCATTTCCCTTCCACCATTATAACACAGCAAGGTTTTGGCGAGATTTTGGTCCTGAGAAACCAGGATTTTGGTCCTGAATGAGTGGGAGGAGGCAGAGGAGAGAAGCACATGCTGTGATCGGCGAGTGCACAATCACGCTGAGGAGGTGGGGAAGGAAAGTGCTTTGGCCAGGGAATGGGTGAGTGTGCAGCAGAGGAGGCAGGAGAGGGGAGTGTGAGGTGCCGTGGAATACCTGAGCGGGTGCTGTGTCAAACTGGGCCGAACTGCCAAACTGCTGTTCATGCCCATCTTAGTGGGGGATATCAAGTAAGTGGAGAGACCACAGAACACCCCATTAGTTATTCCATAAGAAAAAAAGTTTAACCTTTTTGCCTCTTTACCAAGTTGGCGGCCCTAGATGCTTGGCAGATTTGATCCAGTAACAATTTTGAGATATCTGAATGTATCCAGTCCCATTACTACCTTATTTAGCTCTGACAACCACCCAGAACTGAGACAAGGGGGAGGATTTATAAGAACTATTTGGATTAAAGACTATATTGAGCTCATTAAAGCTGATTTTTGTAGCATGATATTCTTTTGTCGCCTGTGGTCTACAGTATTTTGAATCTTTTTATTAACCCATATGTTGTGTGTTGTCTGGGTGTAGCTATAGAGAGATGCTGTATATAATCTACCCATGAATGAATCTCATAATCATAACAATGTTAAACTTGATGTAGATGCTTACTTTGACTTCGTGAGGTTTCATTGTTAAACAATCTGTCCCTAAAATTTGGGAATTTAACCCGATTTAGCAGCACCCTTTTCTGAGGCAAAGGACATGCTTTTTGAACTAGCAAATATCAGGCAAACATTTATGGAAGTGTATTGTTGAAGGAGAAGATAAGACCTGTACCAAAGGGAAGAGGAGGAAGTTGAGTGAGTGATAAGACTGATGGGATAAATTAAAAGAGGAATTAGAAGAGGAATGTGTGTGAGGGGGTGGGTGGTGGTGGTGGTGGTGGGAAATGGGACAAAAAAAGAGAGAAGGTAAGAGACATATGTATAAGGAAAGAAAGATCACTTGCATTCTTAAAAACAATAGAGGAAGAGAAACTGGAGAGAAAGAATACAGGAAGGAGACAGAATCACATTAAGAAAGTTCTCCTCCCTCCCCTGAAATAGTTAATAATAATAATAATAATAATAATAATAATAATAATAATAATAATAATAATAATAATAATAATAATAATAATAATAATAATAATAATAATAATACAACATAAGGTTGCAGGTTTAAGGAGTTTGCTCTTTCTTAGGCAATGTTCAGACAGGACTCAGATTTATTAGGATCGCTTCAGATATATATTTAACCTATGTGGTGTCAAAAGTGGACTTTGCTATATTGTATATATATTTTGGCTTTGGTTAATTGTGACCTTTAGGATACAAAATGTCAGCCAAGTTTTTCAAGGCTTGCAAATGGGTAATATAGCTATGCAAATAAGAAAGCAGTATAATTTTGAAGGAGGAATGGGAATGTAATACGGTGAGAGCACTACTAATTGTCCCATACATGACCCCAGAACTTAGAAAAGTTTCTTCTGGAAGCTGCCATTGAAAAGTAATTATTTCCAGTTTCTGAGACCATGGATAGGTGGTGGCTTAGTAAAATATAGTTTATTTTTTTATATAGTTAACTAAAATCCCCCAGCCAACATGATTGTCAGCTCTAGGTCTTCTATATTTGCTGATGTAGGTACTGATAACACTTTAAAAATGTTCTTAATCATTGAACGTACATTTATTGACAAACAGCCAATAAGGAGAACATTCCCCCCCCCCAGAGCCAGGATGGAGGTGGGGAGGACGCTCCAACCCCCAATTTTGGAATAGCTCACCCCTTGCTTGCCTCCTTGCTCCTGCTCCTCAGACCTTCGTTGATCCTTGGAAAGGTGTTTGGGCTGGCATTCCCTTAGTAGGCAGCTCCAGAGATGCTTGTGGTTTGGGGACAAAGCCAGATACAGAAACAGGCAGCATTCCAGGCTTCTGTTCTCCCTCTTTCTTGTTCACTCTGAATCTCTCTCAAACATATGGATAGTTTCTTAGTCCTGTGCTACTCAAATGACTGGTGGGAAAGAACTCAATAATGAAGAAAAGGGGAGTGGGATGCCTGATCTCCCCACCCCCACCCAGCAGCTGAGCAGCAGGTGAACAGCTGAACACGTAAGGCAAGGGGGACCATGGGGAGAGACTGATGCTGGTGAAAGCAAGGCCGGGCAGCCACATCTGGCCTGCAGACTAGACGTTCAGCACTCCTGTCACAAATGTTTCTAGTTAGTTGACTTGTTATGGCATAGGATTAGGCTCTACTGCTTCCATTCACTGGATTTGCATTTGTTCCATGAACAGCCCAAATTAATTTGAGATATTGTCACACCCACCAGTTATTTCATGGGGGAAACAATGACTTGCATGATGCTCCCCTTTCCGCAGCAAAGCCCTGGTTTAGTGAAAAGTGAACAATATAGTGACTTCTTTGATTTTACTGTTGGTTCTTTCTGCATGTATTTCAATAGTCATCCTTCTAAAAAGTTTTATTTAAGATATATTTTAAAATAATTATTAGGAATGGAACCTCTCTTTGCACATGTATGTTTGTACTAGACTCTTTGTTTTAAGGGGTCAAATAATTTTTGCTTCTTCTTTGCACAAGTGACCTCCTGAGTTAATGATCTGGTGACTTTTCTTTCTTCTTTTCTTTTTAAAGGTGATTTCCTTAGTTCAGAGAGTGCCCCAAACCACAATGTTCAAGTTCCTGAGGAGAGTGTTCCTCCAGCAGACAGTTGTTTGGAGAGACTTGTTGTCTATGAAAGGGCAAGTGACCAGCCAACAGAAGAGGTCAACCAGGCGCCATGTCCACATCTGGACAGAAAGCGTAAACATTCTGGCGAGAAAATGCAGAATGATGGAAATCTTAAAGAAAATTTTGTAGAGGAACTGGAAGAAGAATTTGCATCAAAAACTAAAAAGCGGAAGAACTCCAAAGGTAAATGAGTCCAGTTGGTAACCCTTATGGCATGGCTTGTGAAATGAAGTCACTATTTGAATTAACAAATGCCCATTTATGGCCATGATTGTGCAGATATCAAGTACTCATGTGAATGATGTCTGGGCTTGCGTATACAATAAAAGTCTCTTCATTGTCCAGTGTAATCACTGGACAGTGCAAATGGCTGTTAGTGCATGCAAATCCCTACTGAGCTAATCTTTTAAAAATGCATAGTGTGGTGGTGAAGCTGAAACAGTCTGCCCCCCAAAAGTGAACTGAAGCTTTTGTTTCAAGTCAAGGGCCTTTTGATTAATTTTTAGTTATTTTTCCATTAGATGACTGGCCTGAGAGGGAAATGACAAACAGTTCCTCTAACCACTTAGAAGAGCCCAATTGTAATGAGGTGACCAACCTGAAGGTGTGCATTGAATTAACAGGGCTCCATCCCAAAAAGCAGCGTCACCTGCAGCATCTTAGGGAACTATGGGAGCAGCAGGTGTCACCAGAGAGATCCCCACCCGGCAAGTTGGGCCGGCAAAGCAGGAAAGATTTAGCTGAGGCTGTTCAGCCAGAGGCCACTGCAAAGGTCAAAGACTGCACAGAAGAAAGGCACACCAAGAAAAGGTCAGAGGTCAAAAGCAATAGAAGTTGGTCTGAAGAGTCCCTCAAAGCAAGTGACAATGAACAAGGTATGCAGAGATTACTAGGGAAATCTAGCATTACTTAGTGACGCATGCTGCCACCAGTGCTAAGAAGTGTTTAGCTGTTTTCTTTTTGGGAGATGTTTTATATTATATTATTATATATAATATAATTTTTTATTGATATATAAAGATTCAGAGAGCCACTATTAAACTTCACTAAGTGCTTGTTTTGCTAGATTTGTTGTGTGTGGTATGATGTGGTGTTAATTATGTCTTCAAGCTGCATACTAGATGTGTGTGGTGTTAAAAACCACCTTGCAACATTTCTGTCTGTAGCTTATGATTACTTTTAACATTGCTGTTTTGGAATGGTTTTGACTTCATTGCAATGTTAGCACATGTATGTTATGTGGGCTATTAAAGTGAGTAGATTAAATGATGTATAAAGAATTCTGCATCTTCAGTGTCAAGAGAATAGGCTGCTCCATTAGGTTTTGAACATCTGGGCTACTTTTTAATGTAAGTGTGTGTTACAAGAAGCTGAATGGGAGGAATGGTATCTGCGTGTATTCCACCTCTACCCACCCCTTTTTGGTGCCAGGATAAATGCTAGATGTCTACTTTCAGTCTCTTATCGCTGAAGTCAGATGAAGAGTAGTTGAGTTGTCCTACTCAGCCTGTTTTGCCACCTGTATCTTCTGTTTCCTTCTTAAAATTAGTCAACCCAATAAGTGCACACGATGCCATAGTACCTACAGGCCACAATACTGTTTGTGTTCACAAAAGGTTTGCATAAATTGCCTTAGTTAATTGCATCTAACTGATGAGTTTCCAAGATGTTTCTGAGTTGTGTGCCTGGTCGCACAACTGATTGCACAACCAAGATGTAGCTTAGCAATTAGCCATGGCAAGTTATGCAGACCTTATATGAATACTGATAGCTGGCCAAAAAACAATTACAGTATGTTTCAGTAGGACATTGAAATTATTATAGGTCATCTCTAGTTAGCAGCAAGTGTTTGGCAAATCATTTTTAGGGCCAAACTACATGTTAGATTAAATGCTTTAATGGGCCTAAACTGGAGTCATACTTATTTGCTCAAGAGATAAAGTGGCAAATGCCTTGATAGGATGCTACTAGGGTGTGTGTTTGTTTTTTGAGGTTTTGTACAGTTTCTTTGAAAATTGCTTCAGCCAGCAAAAAAGTCAGTAGGCAAATGGAGGGTAACCACCTTCTCAAAGGGATTTCTGTTTTTGTGAGGGACACAAAGGGAACACTTCTTTAGGTAGACAAATCTCTGTTTTCTCAAGTGCCACATGCCCTTCTGCTTGCTGACTTCTATTTCATTCATCTGATGCTTGCTCTTGCAGATTTTGAGAAATCTTGATTTTATACTGTATGCATTCAGATAGTGCAAGATATTCTTATTCTAAAACGACTGTCAGTCATTCATGTAGTTCAGTGGATTAGTGGTTCTCTTGGATCTTTTTAGATTTAAAAGAAGTGTTGTTTTTCTTGTTTTTCTCTTTAAAAAACACCCACAAAAGCAAAGTCATCATGAAATTCTTGCTTTCTACCTGTAATTTTTTCTTCTTCATGTCTTGGAAAACTATTTGTTCTCTTTGGGCTCAGCTAGTAGAACATTATGACAGGGGAGCAAACCTTGACTGGGTGAGAAGATCTTATTGTTTGGGAGGGACTAAATGATGATGGGCAGGGTCAATACATTCTGGCTCCAAATGGATTAAGTACATGGCTTTTTTTGCAAGACAACTGACTTTCTCTGAAAGGTTAGGCATGTGAAGCATGAAACACTAGAGTCAGCTTCCAAACAGACAGAGAGCCATACAACCTTGGGAAATGGTGTGTAGCTCTTTGACCCCATTCTATATTGTCACAAAAAGTAGAATCATTTTATAGCACAAAGGAAGACTTTTTCAAAGACAGAAACTGGAATTGGGCACCTAAGTGCTTTTTCTGTTTTCTGAAGTCATTCCTGTGTGTCCTTTGGATTGTTCCCACCCTTCTACTCTTAAAAAAAAAAAGACTTTCTAAGATGAAAAGGCCTAGCAGTTCAACACTTGAAAGAGCAGCATATTCCCATTTTTGTAGAAAGAAATTAAAGGTAAGCAAGCCACATCTCTCATTTGTATCGATAGAAAGAAGCAAATTGTGAGTTTGGGCTGTTTTTTTTAAATCTGTGTTTAGATGGTGCAGTGCCTAAATTGTGTGGCTATGTGGCTGTCCTTAGACCTACACATCTCCAAGCACTTTCTTTGAGAAAGTTTCCCACAACCTGGTATCCTCAGGATGTTTTGATTTATAAACCACATAATCCCTCACCACTTACCGTATTGATGGAAGTTACAACCCTGTGCCCTTAAAACTTCTTGAGGGCACAGGGTTGGGCAGGGTTGCTTTGGGGGAGGGGATATACTAGCCATTACAATTATTTTATATTTAGTGCATTAGCATTGATTGTTTAAATGTGGAATTGCTTAAAATATTGATGCAATATGTATGTAAAAATAGAAGGACTTGTGCAACAGTAGCTCGTGTGTAGGTTTGCCTATGTATGTGTGTGTCCGCTTTCCATTCAACACACTGTGCAACAGTGTAATGCCTTTCCTCCCCTTTAGGTATCCCTCTATTCCCAGCTTCTCCACATGTGAAGAACCTTCCAGCCCCAAATATAAACAGCAAAAGGCAAACCCAGCCAAGCTGTACTCCAGCTTCAAGGTTGGCTGCCAAGCAGCAGAAAATTAAAGAAAACTGGAAGGCAGATGTGCTGTGCACAGATGAAGAGGAAGATTTCCAAGTTGCATCCCTGCTACAGAAGCACAGCGAGTGTGAGAAGCCACCAGGGAAACGTCAGTGTAAAACAAAACATTTGGCCCTGCAGGAGAGGCGAAGGAGGTCGTCACTCACTGTGGATGACATCACAGACATAGAAAGCACTGAGGAAAAGGTACCGTCTTCATCTCAATTTAATGGTCCATTGATACTACTGTATTTTAATATCATTCCAACAATTGTATTGATCATTTTGCCAGGTTTAAACTCTCAACATGTTGCCTTCTTTAGCTAGAGAGGCATTCATACTGGTACCGTTTACGGCAAAATATATTCTGCTGTCTCGTAGTACTCTGTTCACTTCAGTCCAGGACAAATTATCTGCCACCAGGTGACTTTCTGTAAACAGACCATTCTTTGAGGATTTGGGCCTCAAACTTTCAGATGGTATTAATCCAGAAGGTGATGTTACTGTTATGGTTATTGTCTCAACGAGAGGCTAACAAGTTATTAACAGTGGATGGGTTGTGGAATATAGTTATCATTTTAAACAGGTCATAATTAATGAGGAGAATCTAGAAGCAGCCAGAGGTCCTTTCAGAAGGTGATTCTTCACCAATCAGATCACATGAGTTGGCACTGTACTATTACCAGCACCAGTAACAGGCTCCCTCATTATTGCCTCTCTCTTTAGCCCTCACAGCTGCAGATTGCAAGCCCCACTCAGGAGACTACCCCAAGTCGTCCCATGCCGCCAGAAGCCCGAAGGCTTATTGTCAATAAGAATGCTGGAGAAACTCTTCTGCAAAGGGCAGCTCGACTGGGATACGAGGCAAGCTTTGTTTTTTGAAGTTCAGTACTCTGAATTAAAATAGGAGGAGATGCTTAGTGTCACATATGATTCTCATTGTGCACATGCTTCAAGTCTCCCTTTGTGTTCCTTCTCAACATGATGAAATATCTCAAGGCTCTCTGTTCTGTTTATTCATTCAAGCACACAATTAGTATATTTTGTGAGTGGGGTGAGAAGGGAAGCTGTATAAACTTCTGTAAACTTCAACCTGTCATTGCCAATAAGAATTCAGGGCATGAAGCGATTGCAGGATTGGAATCCTGAGGGAGAAACAGAGGGATATGTAGGGAATATGTGCATTGAGACAGAGGCTAAAGGAACACCTATGCTGAATTTAAGAAGGGTTAATGACTTACGCAGCTTTGGTGCTGCCAGAGTATAGATCTGTTCCATTCTTGAATTGCTCCCAAATACAGTGGTGCCTCGCTTAACGATTTTAATTGGTTCCACAAAAAAAATCACTATGTGAAAACATCGTTAAGCAAAACACCATTTCCCATAGAGATGCATTGAAAACCGGATAATCCGTTCCAATTGGAACAGATTACCGTCCTTAAGCGAAAATCGCCATAGGAAAAAACGTTA
This sequence comes from Pogona vitticeps, assembly GCF_051106095.1. Taxonomy (NCBI): domain Eukaryota; kingdom Metazoa; phylum Chordata; class Lepidosauria; order Squamata; family Agamidae; genus Pogona; species Pogona vitticeps. The sequence continues at coordinate 195,552,822 of NC_135785.1, read as the reverse complement.
AGCGAAACGCGGTTCCTCCATTGAAATGCATTGAAGCCTATTTAAATGGGGGGGGGGAATTCACAAAAAATTCAAAAAGACTCAGAACAAAGCCAAATTAAGTTAACGAAGGTTTTATTAGGTGCACTAACGATTCCAAGCATTTAAAACATTTTGTAAACATTTTAAAATATTTTAAAAATAGTGAAAACGGGGCTGTAAAAAAAAAGTTAAGCGAAACAAGGGGACCTAAAACCAAAAACGTTAAGCGAAGCATGGTCCCGAAATTGTTAAGCGAAAATCGCCCATAGGGAAAATCGTTAAACGAAGTGCAAGATCGCTCCGAAAAAAATCGTTAAGCGCATTTTTCGTTATACGAAGCAATTGTTAAGCGAGGCACCACTGTATTTTATTTTCAGTTTATGAATGCCTTTTTGGAATCATTCTTACATTTGGAAAGTACAGAGTGTTGCTCAGAGCGAATGTCTAAGAGCCATGGACTTCATTGGCCAAGGAAATTCATTTATAAAGTGAAAATAGTCGTCCATGGATGACTGCAAGTCACAGATATGAATTATTGGAAAAATTCTTCTGCAGTCATTGGGACGTTGCGTAGGGAAATGGCACTACTGTTTGAAAGTGCAAAATATAAAGACTTGTCTTTGCAAGGAAGAGGTATTTTAAGAAGAAAAATCCATTTACTGTACTTTCGCCAGTAGCAGAACATGAGATCTTACACACTTCAGTCAAAATTAAGTGATAATTTAAATAAAAATAACCCATAACAGATCTGTTGTAAGATTTAATCAAGAGACAGTCAGCTTACTCTATACCTATTTCCTGGATGAAAAAGGAAGGTGAAGCCAAGTGGATTCAAGATGATTTCATTGTGAAAGGCTGAGTAACGTAGCAAATATATCTAAATGGTATATAGTACCTCTTGGGCAACAGGGCGATATAACACCATACAGAACCAAAAGCTTAGTGAAGCATGCTTCAGGCTGTAGATTTAATTGGCAATAGACAGTGTTGTACTCCTGCTCCTTAACTGCATAATTGGATTGCTAGTTTAATAAAAAAATATATTTTCTGCATTTTATCAGAGAGAGAAAAGTAGAAAACAATGAGCTGTACTTGTGTCCAATAAGCATTTATTATATGGAAACATACGGTCTGAGAATAGTAATCATTTAGCTGTAGCCCAATAAGGCATCCAGTCAACATCCCTTAAATCAGATCTGGCAAAGTTGCCTGTCAGCTTAAGGAGGCTTTCTGGCATTTTGTGGTTGTGCCGCTGCTAACCTCTCAAAGGATAATGGTTCCTACAAGAGGTGGGAAGCTTTGGAGGAATATACCGTATTTTTCGCTCCATAAGACGCACCTTTCCATAAGACGCACCAATTTTTTAGGAGAAGAAAACAGGAAAATATCTGTTTTCTTCGCTCCATAAGACGCACAGACTTTCCACCCCCCTGTTTTGTGGGAAAAAAGTGTCTTATGGTGCGAAAAATACGGTATATGTATGTGTGTGATCATATAGTCTTTCATCTCCTGGGGGACCAAATCTGATAATCGCCATGCCCATCTACCCCCTTCCTCGCACTAGTAATAGAAGAAACACCCTAGATCAGCAACGGTGAACCTATGGCACGCATGCCACAGCGGGCACGCAGAGCCCTCTCTGTGGGCACACGAGCCATAAGTCACTGGATTGCTACTCCTGACAGCCAAAACTGAGGAGGCAGCTGCAGCCATGGTGCTAGCGACCTGACAGGCAATGAGCCAGGATCCGGAGCAGCTGGCACTGGTGGGGGTTGGGCCCGACTGGAGTGGGGTCTGTAGGCACCTCCATACCTTGGATTCTCCCTTCTGCCATCACTTCTGCTGCCACCAGTTCTGCTTCTGCTGCCGCCACCCGCTGTCCCCCCCCCCCCCCAGTTAGGGGACTTGGGCTCAAAAAGGTCCATCACAGCCCTAGATAAGTGTGCTGCAAGGCAGTGGCACCATTAGGCTTGGATTGCAGGGAGTAAATTTGGGACCCCACATCCTCGCAGGAAGCTCTAAAGCATCATGAACAGTAGTGACAGATAATGGTAAACAGCAGGATATTGTCTTTCGCAAATGTTTTTCTTTCACTATATTTTATTTTATTTATTTACAATATTTTTAGCCGCACCATTGCCAGTGGCTTCTGGGTGGCGTACAACATTAAAACTTAAAAACATTAAAAACATTTTAAAAGACAATATAAAATAGCATATATTAAAATAATTCTTAAAACATTAAAATTAGTAAGTCCTGCTGCTCATATGGCCAGCTAGGGAATATTGTTTAATTAAAATGCTGGCTGAACAGAAAGGTCTTTGCCTGGCGCCGAAAAGCCAAGAGTGTTGGAGCCAGGCGGATCTCTCTAGGGAGGGCATTCCAAAGTTGGGGGGCAACAGCCGAGAAGGCCCTATTTCAACATGCCATCCCCCTCACCTCTTTCAGGGATGGCACCGTCAGAAGGGCCTCCTGGCCTGATCTTAGAGGATGGGCAGGCTCATACGGAAGAAGGCGGTCCTTTAGGTAACCAGGTCCTAGGCCTATATCCCCTAGTTCTCTTATTCATTGTACTTGATAACCCTATTCTGTCTTAATCCTTTCCTTTCTCTTTCTCTCTCTTTGATTGTTTAAATAAGTTGGGGCCAGGCAGAGGAAAGCACTACATAGAGTTTCCTATAGGCCCTGTAAAGAATCTGGATCTCCCAGGTCTACTTCAATATTTGTCTCTAGGGGAGATTTTGTACTGGCTCCTAGTGTTTACAGATAGTACTGCAGGCTGAAAGCAGATTTAATTAAGCAAAATTCAGTAATTATTTTAAAAACAATAATGCAAGATGCAAATGCCTAGGGCTTTTTTATTATCTATGCCAAGTTGTAGGTTTCCTCACCTTGGAGCTTTGCTAGACAAACAGATGCGCACACAAACACACATTTTCTCTTTGAATGGTATAGATGAACACCCTCACTTGAACTTTTGTGCTTTAGCTCTTTAGTGCATGGCTAGCTGCCGTGCATCAGTGGGAATCTTGTCTGACTTCCATAGGGTATTACATAGCTTAATTAATTCAAACTGTATTCCACAAGGCTTCAGTGAAAACAAATAAGGACAATGCTGAAGGCCCTTTCCAGAGTAAATAGTGACAAACACCAAATTAAAATTCCTCATAAAGCAGCTATATTGAATTAAGAGTGTAAAGGGAAAGGAGGAGGCATTCAAAAGTAGTGGCAGGTGATAGTAAGATTTTCTATACTCTCTGCCTTGCCCTACATCAGTGGTCCCCAACCTTGGGTGGGCCTCCAGATGTTCTTGGACTTCAACTCCCAGAAATCCTGGCCAGCACAGGTGGTGGCGGAGGTTTCTGGGAGTTGTAGTCCAAGAACATCTGGAGGCCCAAGGTTGGGGACCACTGCCCTACATGACCTTAGGAACTAGTGATGTTCAAATCAAGCCACATCTGGTCTGTGTCATGTTTGCATGTAATCAGTCGTAAGCTTATTCCATCCAATTTCTGTATCATAACCACACTTATCTTCATATTTTCTGCTTCTACTGTGTATATTTTATATACAGTGGTGCCTCGCATAACGTTTTTAATTGGTTCCAAAAAAAAAAACCTTATGCGAAAAAAACTTTATGCGAAACACCATTTCCCATAGAGATGCATTGGAAACCGGTTAATCCGTTCCAATAGGCACGGATTGCCGTCCTTAAGCGAAAAAACCCATAGGAAACATCGTTAAACGATACAATGTATCCTCCATTGGAATGTATTGTAGCTGACTCAATAGGTTTCAATGGCTTTGCGAAGTCAATTTTTGCAAAATTAAGTGTGTTATAAAAGGGTCAAAAATGGTTTTAAATGCTTGGATTAGCTTCTGCACCCTCTAAAACGGATGCAAAAGTTAATTTGGCTTTGATCTGACTTTTCGTTAATTAATGGTGAATTTTTTTCCCCCAACTTTTGACAGCTGTCAAAATCTGACAGCTCCATTATTTCCTATGGGGGAAGAAAAAATTCACAAAAAATTAATGAAGACTCAGCAACTGTTCTAAATTCTTGGGTTCGTTAGAGGACCCCCTAAGTTGTGTGCAAACCTGATTTGGCTTTGATCTGAACTTTCGTTAATTTTTTGTAAATTGTTTTCTCCCCCATAGGAAAGCATGGAGCTGTCAGATTTTGACAGGTCCATTGGTTCCTATGGGCCAAAAAACAAAAATTCACCAAAAATTAACGAAATGTCAGATCAAAGCCAAATCAGGTTTGCACATGACTTAAGGGGTCCTCTAACGAATCCAAGCATTTAGAACCGTTTTGGACCCTTCTAAGACACTTTTTAAATTGAAAACAAAAAAAAACGTTAAGCGAAGCAGGGGACCTAAAACCAAAAACGTTAAGCGAAGCATGGTCCCAAAAACGCTATGCGAAAATCGCCCATAGGGAAAAACGTTATATGAAGCACAATCTGCCTCTGAAAAAATAAACGTTAAGCGAAAAAAACGTTAAACGAAGCAAACGTTAAGCGAGGCACCACTGTATATTTCTCCTTTTGCACCTTTGGGCTTATTTTTGATCTGTGAATCGTCTCTGGAAGTGAAAAAAAAAAAGAAAGCTCTTGTATGTAAGCTCTGTGTTCTGACCTGCATATTAGTTTGGGAATTGGCTGGACTAGTTTGCTTACAAATCCAAACTGGAATAGATTTATCTCTACTAGGAACAATTCTCCTTTCCTTTCACCATGTATGCTGAAGGAAAGACAAACTAGTCATGGTAGACATGGTAGACATCATGGAACTGCTTCAATTCATTAAAAAGGGGGTTAACGCCTCTATTTTTACAGTGAGTAGGGAAATCCTAGGCTGGGTTCTGAAGGATGCAGAAACTGTATCTCTCTTACTACCCTTCCAAAGAACATACTGCTGAACAGAGTTTGAGTATCTGACGTCAGCCATGGAGAACAAGTACTAGTAGATAAGTCATGGGTGCACCAAAGATTCTGCGTTCATCACCTGTACATAGCTTTTTCTATTGAATTGGAAGAGATTACCTTTTATATGTAAGGCAATAGCCTTCATACGTCATATGGATAAATGCATATTTAAATACTGTATGTCCTCTGCCATCAGATCTAGTTTGATGCTCAGTACACATACGTTGGTGTGCAGATGCAGTCCTTTGAATGACCTTCCTGTTTCAAAGGCTCAACATGAGATAACGGTCAATCTGCTAATAGGAAGCCAAACGGAACAGATCATAATATGGTGAAGTTTTGAGACTTGCTGGCAAACTCTCATTTCCTTCATTTTCTGAATAAAGTTCAACAGGGATTTTTTTTTTTAATTTTAAGGGAATAAAAAGCGTAAGTTTTTATTTTGTGTAGGCTTTGTAATTTTTTTAAAATAATGTTCCTACTTGCGTGGGTTTCCAGCATTCCCCTTCGTACAATGCAGGAGCATCCTCCTCAAGGCAATGAGTGAATGGGGGCAGGGTAGGATTGTATACAGGAAATCTGACGTTTCCTACCAGGTTTCCCCAGAGGAATGGGATTTGCTTTGTAGACTGCTTTACAGGCACAGCCTAGGAGAGTTTGTAGTCTGTCTTGATACTTTGGTCACAAGAGCTATTCATTCAGAGACTTTGCATTTCCAAATGCCCTTCTAATCCTTTTGGAGGCTTTTCTAGGAGAAATCCCTTTGGAACATGCCCCCATACCTTCCCTCAGTTTTGAACTGAAATATTTCCTGAATGGATGTGCCTTCCCCTCCCTGTTTTCTTGAAGTGACAGCTTCTGATGTTAAAGGTATCTCCATAGCAACAAACAGTTTCTTCTCCCCACCCTTCCCCTCTTTCTCCAGGAAGTGGTTCTGCATTGTTTGGAAAACAAGGCCTGTGATGTAAATCACTGTGACAGGGCTGGCTCTTTGCGCTGTAAAGAGACTTTAGGCACATTATTCTTTCAGTGATTTCTTTGCTGGCATGGATAAGGGATGGTACACAGAATGCTCTGTGGATCCATACTCTTGGAACATGGATCTACAAAGGCAGTTTGCCATTGTACTAAAGCAGCAAATGAAGACCTATTCACACATACACATTAAACACATTTCTGTTTTCACTAATCAAGAGTACATCTCTTTCTGTCTGTCCATAATTAGAGCAGCCTACCACCACCATCCCCCGCCGCCCCGCACTTACAGTTTTACACAAAAACATTGAAGATAGTTTGGGGCAGATTTACTTGGTAGAAATTCAGGTGAAATTTATGGTGAATCGTATAAACTGTGCAGAGGTACATAAATATGACACATGTAATCTAGCCAGTAGGCTTCAGAGTCAGTGAACAGAGCATTTACTCAGAATATCACTTTAAATATTAGCTGGAATTTTAAAAATCTTACTTGGTGACAGCATATATACAAATTACAGGATCATAGATCTAAATTGTTCTACTCAGGCATTTGTGATTCTCCCCCCCCATGCCCCGCCTTTGCATGCCCTGGCAAACATATCTCAACTTTCATATCCAAGCTAGTGATGTGCTGTCAGCCACATGTTCTGAAATTCAACAGAGAGGGCTGAAATTTCTATGAATTGAATAAATCATGTTTAAAGAGTTAATGAGGCATTTAATTAATTAACCATAAAACTCTACATTGTTACATTTCATGGATAATGACACTGGATAAAATCCACTGGGAACTTCTCCAGTTCTGTGGCAAGAAGCTGTTTTCAGAATGGGTGCAGTCCATCAGGGATTTTTGTGCAAATTGAATGAATGGAAGTTAAGCAAGAACATGTGGAAAACCTAAGAAAATTTTCATTGACACTTTGAAACATGGGCAAATACTGTATCACCCATTGTTTCAAAATTAATGACTACTGAAGTTTTCATAAAGTCCAAAAGCCAAACTATGGGAGGGCCCCATAGCTCAGTGGCCTACTGTAGTGATGGTGATCTTTTGACACTCTAGATGTTTTGGACTATGACTCCCACAGCTCTTTATCTTTGGCAGCACAGGCTAAGGATTGTGGGAATTGACGGTGAAAACATCTGTTGTGCCAAAGGCTTGCCACCCCTAGGCCTAGCACATGTTTTGTACACAGAGGAGACTAAGCTTCAATCTGTTTAACTTACAAACAATGGCAGTACTGCTGACAAAGATCTATCTGAAGTCCTTGAGAATCTCATCTTTTCCCATCAGAGTAGACCAGCATTCTCCAAATTGGTTTCACTCAGATGTTTTGGCTGAAGTTCTTTGGTCTCATCTAGCATGGCCAATGGTCAGGAAGAAGGCTAAACATCTACAGGGTGCCAAGTTGGAAAAAGGTGGAGAATACAATACATGCCAAGCAGACTTTAGTATAAGGTGGCTTCATATGCTCAAACTTAGTTTAATCAGTTTAAAATTACCCAATTGACAATGGCTCTCGCTGACTGGCTTCCTGCATAGCTGGTACATCATAGTAGTTATCACCTAGACTGTGGCTGAAGGAAAGTAGGAGCTTTTTCACAAATGACCCCTCTCGTGACTTTCACTCTTTTTGATTCTCTTAGTTCCAGCTTGCTGCTCTTAGGACCAGGAGAGAACGGCCAGAATTCAAAAAACCTCCTTTTCAGACTACAGCTCCCAGAATTTCTGAGCCAGCATGGCACTTTTCGCTGCCAGTTTGATTGAGTTTAGAGATTCCCACTTTTGCAAAGTAGCCTAAAAATTCCTAGTCTGCTATTTTGGTTGGTGAGGAATTCTTATCTCCATTAAGTTATCTCAGTTCTGTCAGGAAAGGAAAGAAACTCTCTCAGTTCTTTGAGAATATTTCAGACAAAAGCAGTAGTGAATACAGTCGTGTCTCGCTTAACAATTACCTCATTAAATGACGAAACCGCTTCACAGTGAAGTTTTTGCGATCGCTATTGCGATCGCAAAATGATGTTCCTATGGGGAAAAATCGCTTAACGATGATCAGTTCCTTGCTTCGGGAACCGATTTTTCGCTAGATGACTATTTTAAAACAGCTGATAGACGGCTCTAAAATGGCCGCCTGCTATGCAAAATGGCTCCCTGCTGTGCTTTAGGACGGATTCCTCGCTTTACAAGCACCGGAAAATGGCCGCCCTATGGAGGATCTTCGCAAAACGAGCACCCATTGGAATGCACTGAACCAGTTTTCAATGCATTTCAATGGGTTTTTAATTTCGCTTGACGAGGATTTCGCTTAACAGCGATTTGAACGGAATGAATTATCCTCATCAAATGAGGCAGCACTGTAGTCTGATTTACACCATATCTATAACTCAAGGCTATGCTGGATGATGAATCTGAGGAGCTGTAATCCAAAAGTTGGAAATTATATTTATTTATTTAAAATATTTTTATCCCACCTTTCTCCAAGACACCTTACAACAATGAAAGACAATATTTAAAGTTGAAAATAATGAATATAGGGCAGTGGTTAACATCATTAACATATAGTATTTAAAGCTAAGAATGAGTATAAAGAGACATCTTATAGTCAGTGGAGCTGCTGTAAGAGAGGGACTGTGTGATCCCTATATTGCAAAACAAGATAACAACAATGGTCCAAAAAAAGAGATGAGCTTTTCTAGGCTCTGTCTGGAACAAGACTTTTTCTCATGTTGAATTTCCATCTTGCATTTGAATTGCACAGAAACTCCCTGTGCAAATGCAACATCAAAATGTTGTTTCTTCTCCTTTGCCAGTGGTTTGATTTGGGGAAAGAGAGAGTGGGAAATTCCCAGTGTAACGACTCCATGTCTCTGTATGGGGAATGTTTGTGCACATTATAGTAGAGGAGTAAATTTTGAACCCCAGGAAACATCCAAGGCACAGATGAGTTAGAAGGAGAGATTAGCTGCAACATTCTCCAAGAGGACTTAACATTTTGGTATTATCAGAGAGACAAGAAGACAGCTCAGTTTGAACAACAGCAGAAAGAAACATTTTTGAAAGGATCTTTGACAGTGCTTGTGGCATGTGTGAGCTGTTATTTGAAGGCAATTTATTCAATTATGTAATCATGTTTATTTGTATGCTTAGTTGGAATCTGGACTGGGGGAGTGTTCAGTTCAAAATATCATGGGTGGGATGAGGTGCAGCTGATCTAGTCAAAAGCTGCCTACAGAGCCAGTTCTGTTTGGGATATCCTAGTCATCTGCTTGGGTTAATGGCTCCTTTTGTTTTTCAGAGTTTTGCCACCTCTGTGTGAAATGAGAGCTTTATGGTGGTTTCCTTCTTTCCTTTGTAACTAGTTAATAGCCTAATCAGAGGGATATCCCCTGCATGTTAAAAGTAAAGGTATGCATGTCTCCATAGCAACAAACAACTTGGTCTGTTTTCTCCTGCTTCTCTTTTCCAGGAAGTGGTTCTGTATTGTTTGGAAAACAAAGTCTGTGATGTAAATCATCGTGACAATGCTGGTTATTGTGCCCTGCATGAGGCCTGTGCCAGAGGCTGGCTGAGCATTGTGAGACATCTCCTAGAATATGGAGCGGACGTTAACTGCAGCGCTCAGGATGGAACTAGGTTAGCAACACTGGTTACTAAGACTGAATCGCCTCTGTTTTTGTACCATGTTAACACACAGCTGGGTTCAAGTTGCCAGTGGGTTTTAAATCATGTTTAAAGAAATAGCATATTTCTCCAAATGCATGAGGGTCTAAAGTCTCTCAGACTTTGGCCTTATAAATGATGTAGCTTGCTAATTGCTATGAACTGTGTAAACTTTGACTCCTCAAAGAATGCCGTGTTATTCTTTGGTACAATTAAGTTTGCAAGTCTAGCTGTGGTCGCTCAGATCTGAATTACACTAAACTGAATAGAGCAAGCCTTTGGAGCAGCACAGGACCAGGTGGTTAGCCTCTGAATGTGATGTTCTCATAGTAGAGAAACTCTTCTTCAGTCATCCTGAATACTACTTTGTATTAATTTTGGATGCTTACTTACTTGCTTGTTTATTGATTGATTTATTGGTTGATTTGATTTGATTTTTATACTGCCTGCTTGACTACCAAGGCCACTCTGAGTGGTTTACAAATATCATCATTATAAACATCAATACAAGAATAACCGATATTTATTCATTCTACCCAGACTCACCTGCATTATAGTACATTTAAATTTTTTATATGTCTGATTTTTTTTTTTAAAAAAGGAAAATGTTGATGTTTTTGTAGGTTCTCATGCAGTTTTATCAAACTGCTCCATAGAGGCAATATATACCACCTGTATCCATTTTTAAATATCTTATTTTTGTTCAAAAGACAGGAAGAAGCCCTCAGGTAAAATATGAGAAAGCACAGTGTAATGCGTAATTTCATTTTTAGAATTGTTTTTAATGAAGTGGAAGCAAGAAAGCAATTTATCTGCTAACAATAACTGTATCTATTCATCTTCTTCTAACCACTTACCAGTAAAAACTTTCTGAGCCACAAGTTCTTGTGTCACTTATGGATTAACACATTGTGGCAGAACCTTATGCCATAATAAATTTCTTATACTTTAAAGTAATTACTGTATTAAGATGGGAAGCGTTCTTGGAGCCCTTTCACTTGCGTATTTTATCACTTATCACCAAACCTGACAGTCCAGGGATGTAAAATCAGCATTCCTGTAAGGGGATGGCCTTTTAATTATTGTCCTTTACATATCAGTTTGCAAGAGCTGGAAGATCTCAGTAAGAAACAAAGCCTGTTAGAAACTGCTGAGCACTCCATCATTATCACCTCATCAGTTCTATAGAAGCATTTTGATTAATTGGGGAAGGAACAATCTGAAAAATTAGGGGTGAACACACTTTTATTTTAGAGGCAAATTTAGAAAAGCAAAAAGTTTTGTGATCTATGAGTAGAAACAAAATTCACATATGAGAAATACATTTGTTGGATTACTAAAAGGGCAATTTTTTTTGAGATTGTAGTTTCCCAGAACTACTCTTCAAGACCAGGTGGTGCAGAATTTGTAGTAATGGGGAGAAAGCAGAATGCTCACTGGGTAGACATTATGGGCATTGTCACTTTTTAGACAGATCAACATGCAAAATAGAAATTGCTGATTAAGTGAAGGACAGAAGTGTGAAGGAATCAGTTTATGGTCTCCCCTCTCTGTGGATAAAAGCTTGGTTTTAATCTCTGGAGATTTGTCCCTTGCCTTGTTTGAAGGACATAAACTCTTGATTTGGCTAGGGTAGCAGAAACATTAGCAGTCTTTGTGTCAGGAAAGCTAAGGTGTACTGGTTGGTAGAAAAAATCCACTAAAGCCCAATTTGTTATCATGCATAGTGGTTGGAGAGAAATGGAAATCCCATTGAACTACAGTCTCACTCAGCATGGCTGGATGGGGCCTGTGTGATGCTGCCACTTATACAAGTTGGAAATATGGAAGTTCAAGCCCTGCGCCGGGAGTTGTAGTCCAAAAATATGAATGTACATACCTCCAGTACAAATCACGTTGTAGAGTTATGTGTTTTAACCCTTATGAGTATAATAACTCTGGCCAGAGCTTGAATAGCTTATCTTTTAAAACCACAACTCCCAGACTCTCTCAGCCAGTGTGGCTGAGGGATCCTGGAAGTTGTAGTTGAATTTTCAAAAAATAGTAGTAAACCGTCCACACTCTGTTGTCAGCCTTATTTATCTTGCACCTAGCTCAGAGAACATTTTGATCCCTGTGGCCCCCTCCCATAAGATGAGGGTGGGTATCTTTCAGGGACAGTTGTCTAGCTTTTAGATCTTTCAGGAGCTGCATGGTCTGCCAAAACACAGAAAACAGGAGGTTAAAAAGAATGAAGCTGGATATGGCCAGAAGCCTACATCTGGATTATTAAAAATGATATTTTTGGTTTAAAGCACTACAGGGCAGCAGGTGACCCAATTTGATCTATTTTAAAAGTGAATATAGTTCCAAAAGCAGTTTGCTTTTTTTCATGGAGGGGGGAGGGAATCAATTTTTAAGTGAGGGAGCTAGGCCTATGTACCTCCGACTAGTCTTGGGGGTTTCCACGTAGTCCTAAGGCCACACTTCGCTAGCCTTCATGATAAGGAAGATGTATCTGTGGGAGACACTTTGCTAATACATTTCAAAATATCTTATCTGTGAAGGGGCACATTCTGAGTCTTCTCTGCCGTGGCCTTGGAAGTGAGGAACACCTTTGCTGCAAGACCAGGCTCGGATTCCTCTTTGCAGACTTTCTAGAAAGACTAAATTCCTTCCTTTCTTCTTCTTGGGGGCAGGGCTTCCCAGTTGGATAGCTCAGATGGTGAATTAGATACTCTGTACTTTTATTGTGTTTAGATTATGACACATAATAAACACATTTGTACAACAGAAATGCAACAATCATTCTGATACTCAGTGACTCAGTGTTTTTAAGTAGATCTTTGATGTTCTTGGTCTGGGGCTGAAACAGCAGTGATGACCTCCTGTGCGTCTGACTGTGAAAGGGCAGTAGCTCAGTGGCGTAGCACATACTTGGCATTGCAGAATTGTCCCATGTTCCAACCCTGGTATCTCCAGGTAGGGCTAGGAAGAGATATGTTCTGGAGAGCTGATGCCACCCAGAGGTGACTGTATTGGGCTAGGTGAGCCAGTGGTCTGAATAAGTACTGTACAAGGCGGCTACCTATATTCTTACAGCATGCCTCATTAGAGCCTGATTGTGTGATCAACTGTAAAGGTTAACAATTATGGAATTGAATATTGACATATTTTGATGGACAGGTTTCAAGCATGTTATGTTTACACTGAGCGGACAGGTCCCATGATAGTGCTGGGCTGATTTTCCTTTTTTTCAGCCCAAACAATTGTATTTATTTTGAGAGTTGTCCAGAAAGGCAAGTTATTTGGACTCTAGTCTGCTAACACATTCCTTCTTGCTCCCTTTCTCTTTCTCAGTCTCTGCCCCCCCTTCCCCCAAGGACAGCTGTCACTTTGGCAGATAGATTTATCCAATTTTTCTTCAAGAGAGAAGCATGCCAACATGTCTCCCTATTTTTTTTCCCTTAGTGTTGGGTCTGCTGTAAGGAACTAATATCCTGTTGCGGCATTTTTTTAATTAGAAGACTTACTATCTGGGTTGGCGGTGGCTTTTTTCTCATGGTTGATAACCAATGTTTTTCTGGGAAGTCTTGTGTGGAGATATTAAAAATGCGATCAGGAGATTTCACCTCTCATGTGAACTGTCTTTGCTGGTGAATGATTCAGGGCAAAGTGCAGCCCTCCACATGTTGTTGGCCTGCAGCTTCCAGTAGCCCTAGCCGGAATAGCCAAGGGTGTATGCTGGGAATTGTAGTCTAAGAGCATCTGGTGGACTATGCTTTCCTATATGTCTGCTTAATTTCCTGCATGGTTTATATACACTACTCAGAAATCTGAACAAGCATAATGAGCTCTGTGATCCATTAGCGTGACCCAATTATAGTTCATAGAAAAGTTACTTTTTTGGACTACAACCCCCAGAATCTCCAGAGCTCCAAACATTAAGTTGTCTAACCTCTGCTTCCAATATTACCTAGCGAGATATTTGCTCTAGGTTATTTTGGCAGGGTATATGGGGCATTCTGCTATCATATTTCCCACCCACCTCTCGTACTACTTCTGTCTTTTCTTATTGCTTTTTTTAGAATTTGAAGTTTATGGATGAATCTATATTGTTGTCCTATCTTTCTTGCCCCTTGGCTATCTTACACTAAGATGATGGCTGTCAGTGGGGTTAGAAAACCCAGACAACTTTGGTTCTCTCTCTCTCTCTCTTCGTGTGTGTATGTGTGTGTTTGTAGAAGATTGGGTTTAGAGGCCTAAAGAGCAGCTGCTTCCTGTGCTGGCCGCCTGCAGCAGCTGAGAGAGGAAGCGGTTCTTGCAGCTTGTGAGGCTGGTGGGAGGATGAATGAAGCGGCCGCCTGGGAGAGGCAGCTGCTGCTCTGAGCGATGTGATCTCTGTAGGCAGGGAGACGAAGAAAGATGGGAGTAGAGCAGAATCCCGCAGCCTTCAGGACAGTCCCAGTCATAATTCTGCCTCCTCAGGAGGAATCAACATGAGCATAGCGGGGGTCTCTCAGTGCCTCCCCGGTTTAGCCCGAGCAGGTGTGCAGGCCTTGTGGAATCTGGAATTTCCAGGCATGTAGCCTGTTGCCGCAAAAGCAAGAAGGAGCCTTGTGCCCTCTTACAGACTAACAGGATTTCTTTGGCATCAGCTTTTGTGAACTGTAGTCTGCATCATCAGATCTGTTCTGTTCTTCAACATGGAGAGATAACACACATTAAAGTTTGGTCTTTCAAGTTTATTGGGAAAATGTTGTCCTTTCTGGAGCTGCCAGAGTTCCCCACAACTGCCTCAACTTACACAGGGACACCAAGCTTGCACAAAGTTGTTCCCATTCTCAGACACGTTTTTATGTTGATGATGACCAGTCTAAACTGTACAGGCAGCTTTTCCTTTATTTTATTTATTTATTTATTTATTTGATTTGTATCCCGCCCATCTGGTAGGTCAGTACCACTCTCTCTCTCTCTCTCTCTCTCTCTCTCTCTCTCTCTCACACACACACACACACACACACACACACACACACACACACACAGATTCAGACAGAGACTTGCACTCTACCAATCTAAAAGACATAGTCACTTACAGAAATACTTACGTAAAACATAAGCATTACTCCATTGTGTTGGGGTAAACGCCTTTTCAAGTTGTTACAGATTATCTGCTTAATTTTCAGCATTACTGCTTTTGCCTACAGCACATTCCTTCCTCCATTCAGTGCCTTGCCCTTCTCACAACAATGGGACTCAGGACTGTCCATGTAATCTTGCTGTAGTCCTGATTGACTCAGAACCTGGATAAGCTATTTGTTTGACTGCGTAGATTGAGGCAAACATTGAAGACTTTTGTAAATGCACTGTATAGCAGATGTTTGTGTTTTTTGATTATATTTATCCAAATCACCCAGCCTAGGAGGTGTTGTTCAAAAATGCAACTTTTGTATATTCTGCCCTTTCTTCACAGACAAGTGGAGGTGGAGGTGGTGGTGGTGGTGGAAACAGTGCCCTTGGGTGATAGAGGGGGTCTCCTCTTACTAATACATAATCACAGACAGACTCTGAGATGGGGAAGGAGTGAGTGCTTGCACCCTCCCGACCCCAACCCAATCATAGAGCTCTAGGAAAACTGACTGATGCTCCTTTGCTTTTTCTTTTAACCTGTCAAACTCCATTTCTTGTTGTGTAACTCTCTGCCTTCCTCTAATTAGTTAGCCTAGGCCTAATAAAAATCAGAATGGCGGTTCAGTGCCTCTAACACAGAACTTTGAAAAGTTAAATGTGAAGATGACAACTCTCAGAATCTCTGGGATGTTTGTGGCTGTAATCTGAAAACTAAAACTCTCCTAAAGTCTCCTTTATCAGAACTAGCACTTACAGAAGGTATTTCAGGTGCTCAGCGAGTGGACCAGCCATGCGCATGCACACACAGGCATTCCATTTTGTTGAGAGTATTTCTGAAATATGAATATGAAAAGTTGAAAACCGCCCTTTGGCTTCATTGTCAGGATTCTAATTTGAATTGCCATTTAGATAAAGCAATTTAACATTGTTATAACCAGGGTAAATTCACCTTCTGATTCATGCACTCCTACTTCTAGCCACTGAAGAGCTGATATTTATTTGTCAGTACTTTGGAGTATATCTGTATGTATGATATTTATGTTCATTCAAATACATTTGCAGAAATTATACAAAGTGTTATAGCTTCAAGTTGCATCATTTATAGTTACAGCTGTCAGAAAGCATTTGTCAGGTTTTCAGCTAATAAATGTTATATACACCTGTGAGTGTCCCTTCCCCTTGAGTCACAAAGCAGAGGCCTGTAATAATTTTTGCACATTTTTGAATCTTTACTACAGTGATAGCTGTAGCTTTATAGCAGATTATAAAATACTAAGACATAAAATTGTTTTGGTTTTTTGAGGAATATCATTTTGCAAGTTGAATATGTATGCGAGTCCTGTTTTGTGAATGCACCAGCTATTGTTTACACTCACATTCTTTGCCACCAAATATGCCAGCTCTACAGAATGCAATTGTTGTTCAAAACAGTGTTTATTTAAACAGATGGAAGGAAAGCAAGAGAAATCAAACGTGTTTGTTTGTTTATCAGACTTATATACCACCCATCTAGAACATATCTACTCTGGACAGTTGTTCAAAGTGCCACAATGGTGATTAACGGTTAATAATGTCCTGTCTCTAAGCAGAGCATATAGTTTAATATAGTATCTGTGTGCAACACATATATTATGTTAGTTGCCTTTATTGACGTTCTTATTTTAAAATGTTAGCACAGTGGTCATCTATCGTATTTCACAGTAAAAACAAAGTTAATATTTGTTGGTTTAAATGAAAACAAGAGTTTAAAATAAGATATTTCTTTCTCTCCACACACTCCCACCCTACACCCCTCCAGGCCTATCCATGATGCTGTGGAAAATGACCACCTAGAAATTGTCCGATTGCTACTTTCTTATGGAGCTGATCCCACACTTGCTACATACTCAGGTAGAACAATTGGGAAAATGACCCACAGTGAACTTATGGAAACGTTTCTAAAAGGTGTGTACTATTTTGTTGCTTATTTCATTAGAAAATTCTTGCTTTCTTGCAGTGTTTTTTTTTTTTTTTACTGAAGATAATATAAAGACTTGTGGCATCCTACAAAACAACACATTTTATTTTAGTGGAAGCTTTAATCAGCAGTAGCCTATGTCTGCAAAAGCTTGCACCTAATAAAATTTGGTAGTTTTTAAGGCACTATTATTTATTTATCATTATTTTTATTTATTTAAAATACAGTACTTTTATCCCATCTTTCTCCTTGAAAGGACTCAAGGCAGCTTATATCATTTAAATGACAATGTATTAATGCTAAAAGCAGTAAGCATACAAATATTAAAAAAAGAATTATACGAGTATTATATTAAAAATGGTAATTAAAATCAAAACTAAAACACATTTAAAAGCAGCAGAGCACAACAACCCATTCAAAATCCTCTCTCAGACAGCCATTCATTAAGGAAAAGCTTGCCTGAAGAGAAAGGTCTTTGCCATAAGAGTTTTTATTGGTTGTGATGCAATGCTGTAAATCCCCCTCACCCCAAATTTTCTAGCAACGTTTCAGATAGCAGAGATAAAATTGAGGTGAATTTGTTCGCTTATAATAGAAATGCACGGTTGCACTATTAGACTGCAAAGCATAATATAAACATTGAACCACTATGTTATGTAATAAAATGTTTTCGACTATTCTCCTAAGTATGCCCCCCTTGCCATTCCCCTTTCTGGTGCAGCTAAAAATTCTGAAATCATTTTTGCACTGTTGCCCTGTATACTTTTATGGGCCTTGTTTGTTTGGGTTTTGAAGTGGCTTTAAAAAAAAAGCAATAATAACATAGTAAGGAGCAGTTTGAAAATAGTGAAACACTAGTTAGGAACAATGAAGTGTAATATAAGCAGAGCAGTCAAGTTTCTTAAAAATTCAGAATAAATTCCACTAAAAGTGATACTGAACAGGACTAATTTTCTCCAAAAAGAAAATGCGAAGGTGTCAAGTGCACATACCTGGACAGGAGGAGTTCCATAGTGTAGGTAAATTCGAAAGCCTTCAGATTCTGTTTCTGGAGAATGCAGAATGAAAGTACTAAGGGCAGGAAGTGGGAAGGGTCAGTAGTGACAGACAGAAATGAGAAGGGTTTTGAAGAGGAAGTGAGAAAAGGAGCGGTATCTCATTTGGACATCTGTAGTGGCATGGCGGGTTGTGTTGTGTTATGTTTTGTGTGTGTGTGTGTGTGTGTGTGTGTGTGTGTGTGTTTTGAGAAGTTAGCATTCAGATTTATTCAGAAATATTGTGACAGACTTTTCTGAAAAGCATACCTTTTCTTTTTGATTTTATTTTGGCTCAATGTTTGTTGTTCTTGTTTTCTCTAGAGTATTTCGCTGACCTGCAAGGTCGAGGTTTCAATGACCCTGGTTTGTACTGGGACTTTTATGGCAGCTCTGTGTGTGGTAAGTAAACATTCCCTTTTGAATTATGCATGGGAGTTTCTGTGTGTGTGTTTCTGTGTATGCATAGGAAGTGGGAAGAAGCAGAAGAGAGCAAGATACACAGTGTTATCTTTTACAGTGCTTTCCATTTGTTCTTTTTATTTTTAAATACAGAACCAAAAGGTGAGTCGGGTTTTGACATCTTATCCAGTCCACCTGGTCCGAGTGATGAGGATGAAGATGGCTTTAGTGATATCTTTGAGTTTGAATTCTCAGATGTACCTCTGTTGCCATGTTACAACATCCAAGTGTCTCTTTCTCAGGGGTAAGGATCATCATAATTCATACTGGGGAGAAAATTGGTGAACATTCAGGCTTGTCATTAGTTTGCATGATTCTGATACATTGGGTGTAAAAATTAGCCTTTTCCCTGCAGACCAGTCCTTATAAAACGTGAAAACAGACTATGCTTTATGGGATCAGCTGCTAGTCTGCCTGTGTATGTATGCATCTTGTATGTGCTAATTTAGTTTACTGGGGGGGGGCAGTCTCAGATGGCTTAGAAACCCAAATCTGTGCCCCTAACCCACTCCGTGCATCACAAGGAACCACCAAAAGAAGACAAAAAAAAGAGAAATAAATAAACAGCAAGTGCACTTCAGTTTTTATTTTTTCTGGGGTGTATATGTGTGTAAGAGAGAGGTCTCAAGGGACCTTCCCAAGCCAATAGAGTGGAAACTGCAGAGCAGAAGGTAGCTGTTTTCAAAATTAACTGTCCTGCCATTTAAAAAATGGAGATCTATTGGGAACCTTGGTGGGCCCCAAAGACGTCGTTTGGGGGCCACGTGTGATCTTTTGGCCATACTTTGTCCATCCCTGGTTCAGATGCAGATTTTGTTTCAGAACTAGTTTTAAGTGATCCAGTTCCTGTCAATGAATTTCTTAAGAAACATACTAATAAATTTGAAAAGTCCAAATTGGGTACACAGTGCTGGTTAACTGCTATCCGAAATGTATGTGTTGCGTGTTCACACACTGGTACAGATATAGACTGGGCTGTTTCTAATCTGTTTGCCTGAAGTCAGGCTATTGTCATGGTTGCGACAAGTGGAATGCAACTGTTCCAGTTATGCAGACTCATTACTGACATAGTCCGGTGGTGGTAGAAACCTCTGTGTTATCTTCTCTGTAATTTGGACCGCTTTTATTTTCCTTTGTTCTATAGGCCACGAAACTGGTTATTGCTTTCTGATGTAGCAAAGAGGCTGAAAATGTCACCCCGGATATTTCGCTGCAGTTTCCCAAATGTAGAAGTTGTCAGCATCACGGAAGCAGAATTTTTCAGACAGGTTTCAGAGAGTCAGCTGTTCTCTTGCCAAAAGGATCTAGAAGCTTTTAATCCAGAAAGCAAGGAACTGTTGGACTTGGTAGAATATGCAAGTGAGCTACAGTCGTTGGGAGCCTCAATAGAATTCTTGCGTCCGGATGAGGATGCTGATATCCACTGGTGAACCTTCAGCCACCTAATGTACAGTTCTTTGTAAAGTTCTTTCTTTATGTATATGTGTTTAATGCAGCTGTTTCTGTAAAGAAAAGACATTGTTAAATACGATCTTTCCTTTATATACATATATATATATATATTTTATATATATATGTATATATATAAAATTCCAGATGGGTGGATTTTTGGAAGAATTTTTTTTTAGAAACCTCACTCAGTTTTTACAAAATGATATCTAATATTTCTTTTAAATGCACACAAACTTTGGTATAAATTTGTTTTTACTTGGAACTTTTTTTTAAATAAAGAAAATAGCTTTGCTTCATACAAAGCATTGGTTACATAGAAGATACATGTTATAGGTGATGTGATCAGAGTCATATAGTTGGCTTGGGAGACTGTGAGGTAAGGCACTTCATGATATTTTTGTTTTTGTTTACAAAATTGCCTGCTTTGGCCAGGTAAACACTATTGAATATAATTCAATAGACTGTAATATAAATTAAAACCATATCCATGTGCATTGACTAATTGTGTGAACTTTTATATCTTAATTTAAAAGATGTGAAATATAGTTTTCACAAGGCAAACTGGATTGTTTATATATGTATATATATGTTTAAACATTTGATGCTCTTTATTTAAAAAAAAGACTTTGAACTATTTTTTCTGTACCTTGTAAAATATTGAAAACTAACCTATGTTGAACTTGCGTAAAACTATACAGAAGCTAAATCTTTTTTTCTGAATTGTGTGTTTATGTTTGAGATCTGTGTTTTAACTTTGTAAGTAAATTCTTCTGCCTTTGTATTTATATTTTACAAAAAAAATCTTAAAGGCAATAAAACTGTTGAGAAAACAATACTGAGATTGCATAGTTTTCTGCCTGACTCTCCAGTGAACTAAGGGACCAACTCCGTTTTCAGATGGAATCTGTTGCTTCCTAGGTGCAGAGGTGCAACTGTTGTTGTTTTGACTTATATACCGCCCCATAGTTCTAAAACACTCTCCAGGTAGTTCACAACATAATTAATCCCCCATGGAATTTCCATAATGGGTCAGTATATAGGGAAGAGGCTATTTGGGTGGGGTTAGGGTATGTGGCATTTACCTGGCCAGCATACAGCCCTTCAGAGAATGTCACTCCCAGTGTTGGGGAAAGTTACTGATGGCATCCAAAGCAGTCTTAAAGTCATTCAGATTTTGCAGAAGATGCGCTGCTGTTTCCTACCTCCATTGTCATTTTCTAGCAATGAAGAGCAAGGACAGGAAGACCAGCCTTCTCTCACTCTGTTGTTCAACACCATGTTTGCTAGCAGTTCCTTCTAGCAAACTGTCTCACTGGTCACTGTGGAATAGACTAGGAAACTACTATGGGATAATTCAAAATGATAAAAGTCAGAAATAGTAGAATTGTGTTTTCAGTTAAACCTGGTACAGTCCAACTGCAGTTACAAATAAGCGAAACTATGATTCCTTCATATGTCGAGTCCAGTGATGGTGAACCTTTTTGAGCCCGAGTGCCCAAACTGCAACACAAAGTCAACGTATTTATTTCAAAGTGCCAACACTGCAATTAAAACCCGAATGCTGAGGTTTTACTTTAGAAAAAACAACTGCTCCTGAACTGCAAGGGTTAAATGCTTTTTTCCCCTGGGGGTGGTATTAACAAATACTTACTAGTCCTCCAATCCCCCATTGGGCTAGACTGGTAATGGTCACCAATGCACCCCCACCGCTGGACCACTGCACCAACAGAGGGGATTGCCAAAATCCGGGATCAGAGGATGGGTAAGTATTTCTTGATGGCGACTTATGGCTCATGTACCCACAGAGACGGCTCTGTGTGCCAGCTATGTCACGCGTGCCATAGGGTTCGCCATTGCTGGTCTAGTCTGTGAAACGCCGTAAGTCAGATCCTGGGGAAGCAGCACAGCTTTCTGGAGCATTAAAACATCTTAGAAAAGAAACATGGGAACATCATCTATTGTTTTAAAGATCTGCATCTAGAATTAAGATTCTGCTTGTGAGAGAAGCCTTCAACCAAGGTCCAGATCCGACCAGTGAAACAATTTTTAAATTAAACTGTTGAAGAGCTAATTAAAATGTAAGTTTTAGACAATTTTTTTTAGCAGATACTCTTTTAGAAAGCCTGTAAGAGGACAGGCATCAGCACAGAGCTATAGTATAATTTGGCAAACTTTTGGGAGTGGAAGTGGAGAGTCAGAATCTGGATGGAGGAGAGCGTGAGGAAGATAGGACAGAGGAGGAGTAGAGTGATATGCTGGACTGGCCTTTTGGCCTCTGGCACCCAGAAGTCCTTGCCGAGTATGGCTACATGAAGTTCAACAAGTTGTACCCTCCTTCAGGGTCCAGTAGCCAACAGTGAGGCCTCCTAGATCTGCTGGAAGCAGAACCAATGGTGGGGCAGCCTGGGTCTGCTTTGGCAGTGTCTTCCCTAGCCTGGAATTTCCAGTGTGGTGTAGTGGACAGTGATGGGCTAGGACTCTGGAGAACAAGGTTTGAATCCCCAGTTGGCCATGGAAACTCATTAGGGGAGTGGAATTGGTAACACCATTACTTAAAAGATCTCTCTTACCTTGAAAGCCCTATTAGAGTTGCTATAAGATGGTTCCAACTTGATAGCACAGAACACAAACACACAGCGTAACCTGCACTGATGCCACCTCTGACCCAGCTGTGTTGCTGGTAGTAGCAGTAGCCGTTGAAGAAGCCAATCCAGCTGGAGTGGAATCTATGCACTCCAAAAGAATAGCAGAAGGTTCTGGAGCATTGAAGGACTGGGTGGGTGACATGAACTGCCCAGGGACAGCAGGGAGTAAAGTTAAACCACCTTGTTTGGACTAAGAAGACCACAGATGGTTGAGGGTCTGGAACAGAAAGATCCTACAATGGCCAACAAGCCACCTGTACATAGTTTGAGACTAAAGTTCCTGTTTTCTGCACCAGCTGCTCTCCAGTGTGGTGACCAGTCCCATGGGAACTTTGATGATCCTTGCCCATGGTGGGGGCTGTGGACACACACTGCCTCTTATAATTGTAAATGCACACCCAAATGTGAATGTAAAGCTAGCTGTCAAAAATACAAGCCTCCAATTCCCAAATCTCTGGGACGGTAAGTTTTGTATTTCTAAGTACTGTTAACTCTATTAGCTTAACTTAAAAAAGGACTTCAGCCTGCATCTGAGGGAGCTGGCTCTGTGTCTATGAAAAGGCATGCTATACAGTGGGGTCTGGACTTGAGAACTTAATCCATATTGGAAGGCGGTTCTCAAGTCAAAAAGTTTGCAGGTCAAATCTGCATTTCCCATAGGAATGCATTGAAAACCATTGGATCCGTATCTGCTCCTTTCCGTCCATAGAAACTAATGGGAAGCTGCTATTCTGCCTTCGACCACTAGAGGGGGATATTTTGTTTTTGTTTTTCTTAGGTCAAGAAAAGTTCAGGGAAGGCAGGGAAAATACAGTCCAGGCAGTACAGTACCAGGCAGTCCGAAGACTGTCTCCCATTCCACTCTCTAAACGCTGGGAGGAGTGAGGAAGCAGACAGGCACCCTTTTCACTGGCCAACAGTTAACTGAAAGTTCAAATTTTGCACTTTCCCTGCCTCCCACGTGGTTTTTTTTAGTTTGTAACTCAAATCTAAGTATGTAAGTCAAGTCAATATTTTCCTATGAGAGTGGTTCTTAAGTCAAAATGTTCTTAACTCGAGCCGTTCTTAAGTCAAGACCCCACTGTAATAGATCTATTAGTCTTAAAGGAGCCACACAGTATTTTGTTATTTTACTTTTAAACATATTCAAGTTAAGGTAAGATCTACTGATTAATACTTACAAATTAAAACAAAATAATACATATATTCTTAAAGTAGAATCAGAAACAAGAAAATCAGTGTGTCAGATGATAAGCGAATTAAGACCTTGTTTGGATGTGGTACCAGAGGACCTCAAAATCACCACAGTAGAACCATCTAAAATTCTGAATTCAATTACAACTCAAGTAAAGTCATTGGAATCAATTTGATTTACATGTGATTTATTTACCATTCACCTATTGATTCAGTGGGTCTAGTTTAATTGGGACTAGCAATTGGATTTTAGTTTAAAGGAGGATGGGGCTCTTGGAGAAAAAAAAAACAGAATGAATTCATTTTGTCTGTCTTCACTGTATTAAAAGTGGGACAGTAAAGGTAAAGGTAAAGGTTCCCCTTGACAATTTTTGTCCAGTCGTGTTCGACTCTAGGGGGCGGTGCTCATCCCCGTTTCCAAGCCATAGAGCCAGTGTTTTGTCCGAAGACAATCTTCCGTGGTCACATGGCCAGTGCGACTTAGACACGGAACGCTGTTACCTTTCCACCGAGGTGGTCCCTGTTTATCTACTTGCATTTGCATGCTTTCGAACTGCTAGGTTGGCGGGAGCTGGGACAAGCAACGGGAGCTCACTCTGTCACGTGAATTCGATCTTACGACTGCTTGGTCTTCTGACCCTGCAGCACAGGCTTCTGCGGTTTAGCCCACAGTGCTTGCCTAAACTGATACTTCCAGAAAAGGAGTCTGAAAAAGCAAGGCAAATACTGGGGACAAGAGATAAAATTCTGAATATTGTTGCCAGATTGAAAGCAAACATCCAAATGAAATCCATGCAACAATACTTAAAGAAGGCAAATATTACATAAAATTATATTCTGACAAAAATAGGGAATATGACAATAAGTTTGGCCTTGGTATCAGAAGACCTCAAAATCACTACAGTAGCACTAATAAGGGATTCAAGAAGTTACAAGCTGGTTAATGTAATGCATATTCTGGATAAAATGGTGGGAAATACTGTTAAAGATCAAATAATCAAGCTTGTAGAATGGAAAGTCTCCATTATGGTGGCATTGTATTTGAAATATTTGGTCACTACACCTCAAGAGGGATATTTTACAGCTAGAAACATGCAGCCAGTATGACCAAGAAGCTGAAGCAAATCCCCTACACTATGAAAGGTCACATTTGGGGCTTTTTAGCTTGGAAAAGAGACAAGTATGGTGTAGAGAGGGGTTGACCCAGGGTCAATCAATTAAGCTGAATGGTAGGAAATTCAGGACAGATAAAAGGAAGTACTTCTTCAGAGTACTGAGTCAAACTGCAGAATTCATTAATACTAGATATGGTGATAGATGCCAGCCCAGGACAGCTTTGAAAAGGAATCATGAAGGTGAAGGCTATCAACAGCTACTAGCGTGATGGCTTTGTGTTAACTCCAGTCTCAGAAGTTTTCCAGGGAATGCGTGCTGGAAGATGGCATTGTGCTCAGGTCTTCCTTGTGGGCACAGAATGATGATGGACAAGATAGGCCTTTGTTCTGATAGAGGAGGACTCTTATGGTCCCCCACTGCACCCTACAGGTCATCATGCTGATCCTGGTAGAAATGGATTGAACTGCCAGCCCACACAATTCCACCTTCCTGGATGGAACAAATCTGTGGATTGGTTGGTGATGTGTAATAAGTAGTTGAATAATTTATGCTATTTCTTTTCTACACCTTTAAACAAAAACTGAGAAATTTTAGCTAGAATTAAACTATCAAACAGCAGTAATGTGGAAGGAAGAAATTGCAAAATACTCAACTTCTTCCTATGGCTAACACTATCCACACCCTTGCATCAGGTACGAGCCATGGCTCTGTCACTAAATAGATTTTCCTTTGTTGTCATATTAATTTGCAGCTCATTAATTTTGCAGCTAAGGTGCGGCATTGATGCAGATTTGCATATTCATGAGCAACTTATTAAACAAATAAGATCTCCCTAGCCTTAGGATGTGCCCGAAGTAAGCCTGCACAGTGCATTACACCAGCCGTAGATGTTTTATTCTCTCTTTATTATGTTAATAGATCCAGTTGATTTAAAGAATAAGTAAATAACTTGCAATTTAAAAAATGCAGAATCATTTAAACAATAATCTAGTTGTCATGATTGGCTACAACCACCCTAAAATGTGTACATATTCCTAATTGCCCAGGGAATTTATTACAATGTAAGATATAAGTTCCTATAATTAATTAAGTCTGAACATGGACAAATAGTGTTGTGTTGCACATCTGTTGGGGATACTTAGTGTGGTATAGTGAATAGAGTGACAGATTAGGACTCAGGAAACCTGGATCTGAATCCCTACTAGGGCATGGAAACACACTGGGGTGTAGAACTGATAAAACCGCTCCTTAAATATCTCACTTACCTTGAAAGGTCCTATTAGGGTTGCTGCAAATCAATTCTGGCTAAACAGCACAAAGCAACAACATGCATACATTGCAAGTATCCTTTTCTATACATAACTAGAAAACCCCAAGATGTCCATGCAGAAAACAGCATTATATTGGAGATGGCTTTTGTTGAAGGGAGCCTTCCTGTTTCTCTCTTTCTATTTTAAAAACAAATAGAAAAATATTTTTGTCTCTTGGTTATATGTCTATCCCATCTTTCCTCCAATGAACTCAAAGGTTCATATGTGACACTTCTCAACACTGTCTCTTTACAACAACCCTTTGGAGTAGGCCAGCCAGAGACACTGACTGGTAAATCTCATGCCCAGTGAGAAGTTGAGTCTGGATCGCGTAAGATCGAACCCTAGTCTAGGCTACTGTACCACACTGGCTCCTAAAATATCTTAAGATCTATATTTATTCTAAAAAGAACTGGAGGGGGACATTGTAAAAGGAGAGAGCAGTGGCTGAATAGCAGCAGCAGCAGCAGCAGCGTGGACAATAGATGGATTATTTGTCAAAAAGACAGAAAATATGCATTTCTTGCCATATGCATATGAATGTGCTGGTATTGTCTTCCTGATGATAAAATCAATACTCAAGCAATACTTTTATCAGAAGCAATCAGAGTGTCATCTAATAGTGAACTAGGTTTTATGTTCTTTAAGACTCTTTCATCATTTAGCACAAAGGTGTCATACATCAGCAACTCTCATAGAAATGCTGGGCTTTCGATATAGCATTTCACCATCCCTTTAGTGCTTAAACTATTTAATTTAAATTAATTTAAAACATTCATAGCTCACTGTATACCACAGAATTTCAGGGTGTGAGGATCCTGAGAGAACAGGCAAGCCTTGGGCCAAACAGTAGCAGAGAATATGATTGTTTAGGTTAATTTTTTAAAAAAGTAATATAAAATGTAGTGCTCTGCTATATAACCCCTGCCTCTACTATTGTGGAAACTCCAGTAGTAGTTGAGATCCCAAAGCATCCCATAATAGCATCAACCAATGAACTGTTTTCCAAAGGAGTTGCCTGCTCAGGATTTTCTTGAGTAAGATTCAAAAGCCGATACTTGACACTAGAAAGCGAAAAGGCTAAATGCTATTGGCAGATGTTAAGAAGAGAAATTCTCTTCAACAACCAATTTAACGCCAGCTCAGCTTTTCTACTGGTTTCTATCAGATGAATATGGGTGCCCATCCTGAGTTAAAACTCCAATAACTTATTCTCTGTTTCAGTAGTGCTGTGTGGGGACAACCTTGATTTAAAAGGGCAACTGATCCTGTCAGCTGACCTGACCAATTAATCCTTTCAACTCTGGGACCCAGAGTGTGACCTTATGGTCAAAGCAGGGATGATGGAGAGATCCATGATTGGCTCAGAGGTATAATGCTTGGGTGGATGGGGGCGGGGAAGGAGGAAAGGGCTGATTGTTTGCAGCAATGTTTCCCTGATTTAAATACACCGATACCCATCTCTTCCTGTATGGCAGGAATCAGGAGTAGCTTGTTGCTTCCATTCAGATCTCCTATTGCCTTGCCATAGTGGCTGAACTCTAATGGTCACATTCCTCAATATACTTAAGGAACTTCAGACATACATGAGGAAACACAGAAAGTTGATCTCCATCTGGATGGCTTTCTCCTTTCTTTCTCCGTCTTCTCCCTTTACCTCAAGAGACAAAAAGGACAAATATTTTCAATCTTAAAAACTCAGAAGAGTGAAATCAAATATGAGACCTTTTATTAGGACAAACCAAAGTGTAGTGAAAATGGGAGAGCTTTCGAGTTCTCTAGAACTCTTGCTCAAGTTACAAGAAGTAACTTTTAACAACTTCTGGTGTGAGATTAGGCATCCTTCAGTCTTGAGAGACTACAGTGGTGCCTCGCATAGCGACGTTAATCCGTGCAGCCCATAGAAATGCGTTAAAACCCATTTAATGCATTCCTGTGGGCAAAAAACTGACCTTAAAGTGAAGATCCTCCACATGGCGGCCATTTTTGCTGCCTCTTAAGCGAGGAATCTGTCCCTAAACACAGTGGGTGGCCATTTTTTTTACCCAGCGGCCATTTTGGAACCGCTAAGGCGGCCAGGGCGTGGACTCACCTCCCTCTATTACCATCTCCATGCAAGAATTGGAGGTTGTTCATGACTTTGTGTACCTTGGCTCAATGATCTCTGACACTCTCTGCCTAGATGTCGAGTTGGATAAATGAATTGGCAAAACAGCTACCATGTTCTCTAGACCCACAAAGACAGTATGGCTTAATAAGAAGCTGACGGCATATACCAAGATCCAGGTCTATAGAGCCTATGTCCTGAGCTCACTCCTATACTGCAGTGAGTCCTGGACCCTTTGTGCACGGCAGGAGAGGAAGCTGAACACGTTCCACATGTGTTGCCTCCGATGGATTTTTGGTATCACCAGGCAGGACAAAGTTCCAAACAGAGTAGTCCTAGAATGAGCTGGAATTTTTAGCATGTATACAATATTGAAACAGCGCCGTCTACGTTGGCTTGGGCACGTTGTGAGAATGGCTGATGGTCGGATTCCAAAAGATCTCCTGTATGGATAATTAGTTCAGGGATATCGCCCCAGAGGGAGACCACAGCTGCGATACAAGGATATCTGCAAGCGGGATCTGAAGGCCTTAGGAATGGACCTCAACAGATGGGAAACCCTGACATCTGACCATTCAGCCTGGAGGCAGGCATTGCATCACGGCCTCTCCCAATTTGAAGAGAAATTTGTCCAGCAGGCCGAGGCAAAAGGGCAGTCACGAAAGCAGCAAAATCAGGGAGCTGGCCAGGGAACAGATTATATTTGTGGAAGGGATTGTCACTCTAGAATTGGCCTTCTCAGCTACACTAGATGTTGTTCCAAGTCCTCCCTACCATAGTCTCTCGAGACTGAAGGATGTCTAATCTGATCCTTGGAGACAAAAGATTTCGCCATGTTTTCTATTTCTCCATTTTGCTGGCTCAGAGAGACATTGCCCCTTTTCATCTGCTTACACAACTGAGATCCACACATTCGAGTTATTGTAAGTCCCATTATATTATATGCCTTTGTGTCAACAGAGCAGCAGGATGTTTTTGCCCTCACACGCTCATGAAGTTCAAGGAATGCATATAAACTGCTCTGAGATGTGAGTTATTGTGAGTTCTAGGAGCCCTGTGAAATAAAGCCCTAACAAATGAATTGTGTGTTTCCTTCTCAAGATGAAATAACCTTTGATTTCATCTTGGAATCTCTCCCTGTCTTAGTTATTTAATCAATATTCTTTAATTGAAGTTTGAGGGTTAATTAAGTTTCTTTGCATAACCAGTGCACCCACATCACCTTGCCTATTTTGAACATCTCAGTCAATCTGAAAGTTTTCCTAGAGTTTAAGAGACACTGCAAAGAAGTATCTGTTCTAAGTGCAAAGTCAGCTTTGCCCATGTGTTTTGGATCAGGTATTTTTAAAAAAGGGTAGTGACACCAGGAGAAAAGAGGTCAAACAGTTCCCGCAGCTGGCAAAGAAGGGAAATATTTTGCAGGTTTTCAACTACAACTCTCAGAATCCTAAACTCGCAAAGCCAGTAGCCAGATTGACTATGGGATGCTGGGATATGCAGTCAAAAAACACAATCATTTCCCACCTCTGGTGTTTCCTATCTCCTGGGCTTGTGGCATTAATGGAACAAAATAGTTAGGTCACAGGATTATGTACACAGAGGGTATGGTAGAGGGATGAGGGCAGGGAAGAGCAGGTGACAGCTATGTGGATAGTGGGCTTAAAGAAAGATGGCAACCCAGTGATGTCCAGGACAAGTGCTTTCATATACACTTTCTGCTAAAAACAAACACATGGCCATGCTAAAGTGGAGTAATCTCAAGGGGAACCCATTAGTTTGATTTTAAAAGTATAAATAAGGACCAAGATGTGAATGCAGTGGAAAAATATGAATGGATCTGCTGTGAAGTCATACCCAGAAAGTCAGGCTTCCCAGGTGAATCCACTTTAGCCAGCCACAGAGAAGGAAATTGGCAATCAGCATTGTCTGATGCTTGTTAAGGTAGCTCTGCTCTGGTCAGCCAGATTTACAGGAGGCATGATTGCAACATGTCCACCTTAACAAGCTGCAAACAAGGCTAGTTGTCACATACTTCAGGGTCTAGATAGGCCCTCTTCAGTATACTACTTCTTTCAAGGTAGAAGGCACCATCCACTGCAATAATGAAGCAATTACTACCTCCTTGATCCACCAAGTCAATCCACCCCTGCTAAATCTTATCAAACATGATGGGTGAAAGGTTGACTATACATGTGGTGGGATGGACAGATTCAAGTGTCTTACCCACATTATTGGGCTCTTACAACTGAAACTGATCTCAGCAAACCTGATTAGACAATGCACTAGATACCTCCCTAGATATTGTAAAATTTATGGCATCAAGACCCAAGCAAATATGAGTGACTTTCTCTTTGAAGTGCCTAGAAAACTGCTCATTGCAGGTCACCGAGGGTTCAATTCTTAGGCTTTTTAAGTCTGCAGCCTCTTAACCACCCAGAACAATTCTGCTCTTCTGCTCGGTGGCAGGTGGAGGATGAAATGATGTAATTTTTAAATTGTCTTAACCATAGCATAGTAGGCACACTGAATAGCTCTAATCAGTTTCCAATTATGCTTGTTACTTGAACTGTTCTGGAGGTTTGTGTTGGTCTTTTGGGACCCAGAGAAAATTCTCAGAGATGGCAAAAAAAGAAGGTGCATGATGTCCAGAGGGTGGCACACCATTGCCCTCTAAATTCTGTGCCCTGATGCAAAGTCCTAGTTGCATCACCTGAGTTACAGCCCTGGAATCAAGGAGAAGAAAATTCTAGTTAGGAATTGAACATAGCAAATGACCCCACTGTTTCATAGGCATCTGCATTGCAAGCTGCCACAGCAAACAGATGATTTTACTCAGCATATACATGAAACGGCAGTGTACCCGGAATAGACTTCCTTTATTGTTTCTATGTATTCCTCACAACACTCCTGTAAGCAGGCCCTGTTGAGTAAGTGCTGGGGGATGATGGCTAATTGAAAGCAATACTCTGTGTGAATGCCCAGGATTGAAGTCACACCTTGGAGGCACTATATTAGATGACAATCTAATTTTGCAAAGCTCCCTTTTAGAAGGCAGAACAGTAACTAGGCATTCTGGCACCTGGACAGGAAGCAACATCTCTCACCCACTCTGCTATGAGACACAGGCATGAACCTCTCATGAAAACGGAGAAAAATGTAGTGCTCCCCCCAACCTCATCAAGAAAGAGAAAGAGAGTGAATTGGCCCATTCATTACCCAACAGCTCCACTTCCAGGTTTCAATGCCCTTTAAATTCTGGTGCCCTGGGACAGAGCACCAGGAATTCTGCCCTAATTACAGCCCTGTGAGAAAGGCTGGCCCTACCCTTAGACAGAGCAAGTGATTGCCTCAGGTGGGCAAATGCTGGGAGCAGCAGCTAGGTATTGAAGAAGAATGCTGTGTGTCTTGTGAGCTACTCTGCACCCCAGTTCCCTAGGATTATTAGTCCAGCTTGCATTGGTGGAGAGGCAGCTTTAGGCTTTGCTGAAATGGAGGGGAGATTGCTAACGCAGCACCCTAGACTGTGTGAATCTAATGCACTTGTTTACGAGTTGTCAAATTTCCAGTTCCAAGTCCATGGGGCTCTTAACTGCATGCATGTCTTTTAACATGACATTTGCACTTTTGTGCAAAAGGTTAAGGCTCCCCATAGTATTTGACATTTTAATCGCAGTGGCCGCAACCCAACAAAGAGATAGGTGCTCTAAAGCCTATTGATTTCTGCGGACTTTAAGCATGTTTGAGTTGGATTGCAATCAGTAGATTGATGTATAAGAAAACACATAGAAGAGTGGGTGCGGTGGGGAGGGAGATGATGTATTTTTATGTATTGAGTTTACACTTAGTTCAAAGTAATAGGTTTTTCATTTTTGGAAAGAACAGAGTTCAGAACCTAAGAGCTACTTTTAATCTCTTACAGGCATGCTGTGAACTCCTGCAGAGTCCTAGGGGCTGATCTACTATGCAACTAATGAAGATTAAGCTTCAGGGTCCCTTATCCTGGAGGGATCCCAGAAACTTTAGTCATTACAAAAAATTGTGTTGATCTGTCATGGAACAACCTCAGTGAAGAAGATAACAGTGCTTACCCATACCACATTGCTGGTTGTGAAGGGTCCCCCATGAGAGTTCAGGGCCCCCAAAATGTACATCCACCAATGCAGGGTCCTAACAGCTAAATATATTTTCAGCTGCAAATTGGAGGTACTGCTACTGCCCATACTTTCTTGCACACCATGTGTCCCAGATGTAATATTTACCTTCTCTAGACAGGGCTGGAAAACCCAGGAGAACTGCTGGCAGTCAATGTTAGCAAGACTGGGCTAGTTCCACCCAAGAGTTGACACAGTATAAAGCAGCTTCCTATTTTCTTACATTTTTCTACAGCTTTTCCATTTCTTGAGGCAGGGACAAGAAAGAGGTGTGATGCGTTATTTACCTCATGATTAGGTGTGCACCTCCCTGCTTTCAACATTTGCACACCAGTGGGGCTGAAAATAGGAGAAGGAACAACCCCCACAGTCAATCAGTTTGCAGTTGTATGTTATGTGTTGTCCAGACACTTCTAACTTGTGACGACTCTAAGTGGGTTTTGGAGATGCATGTGCTGTTCAAGGAATGGTGTTACCATTGCCAGCCCATGCCTTCAATGAGTTTTCAGGGCTGAGCAGCAATTTGAAGCCTGGTCTTCTGAATCCTAGTTTGACATTCTACCCACTATACCACACTGGATCATCTCCTTCTTAGTATAAGAGTTATTAAAAGGAGACTCAAGAGCCATGAATAATTTGCATGGACATATCTGCATATTAAAAAAAACATATTAACACATCTTTAGGATTTAAACATGGAACATGACAATTATGAGTCTGGAAACAACACAGAGAGAGGTGGAATAACCCTTGCCAGAGCCTGGAAAAGTTACTTTTTTGGACTGTGAATTTCAGAAACCCTCAACCACTATGCTTTGTGTTAACAATTAGTTTTAAGTTAGTGTTAGATTAATTTGTGTTAGATCCATTTACTTACTTACTTTCCCCTTAACTACAAATGATTTTAGATAGTTAAGGGTTAAGAAACTCCTTGCAATAAGATACCTAAATCCAAGAATTGTAAACACCTAAGCTAAATAAAATACTTCTTTTTCACACTGCCTTAAGGTTTGCACTATTGCTGACTCATCAAATGTAAATCAATGTTTAAATCATAAATCATTGTAATTAAAATTAGATGTATTTACAAACTAGGGATGGGCTTGTAATGACTTGGCTTATGATAACAGTAACAACAGTGTGAAAAACTGAAGAATGCTATGCCATAATCTCCTTAAAAAAAGAGGTTGGTTCCCCTATTGTTATTAATCATTTCTATGGCACTTTATAAGAGTCCAAGGTGCTTTATCATTCTAATCTCATCTATCCTTTTAACAGCCTGTCAGGACAGGAAGGTGAGACCAAAAGCAGCCTGACTAACCCAAGGTCAACCATCTAACTTCTAGGATCTAGCTTCTTCAGCCTAAAGAGGCTTGAATTCAACCAGGCCTGGGTCACGCTGACCTCTTTTATTAGATCTGCTTGTAAAAACCAAGGGAGAAATATTCTTTGCTATTTGTTTTATTTTAGTTTATTTTTATAGTCACTTTCCTTTAGTTGGCGAAGTACTTGTATCATTTTGTGAATTTCTTGTGCAGAATTAGAAAGCCATTTTATACCAGGGTTAGGCAGACCTATGATTTACAGGTTAGGGCCTGCCTTGCTATTAGGCAGGGTTAGGCAGCTGCCTCAGGCTGCAGATTTTGTGTATCATGGAAAGGCAGCTTATTATTACTTATTAATTTATTATGGCCTTGCTTTTAATGCTAGTGAAATGGAGAGAGGGCTTAATTGTTCCGTTGTAGGTGCCCAAATGACTATGGCTGGCCTTGGGAACTAGGTACCATGACTTTGACTGGGAAAGAGATTGTGTGTCATTTGTTGCTCTGAATCAGGCACCAAAACAAAAATCTTGGGCCAGCCCATCACAAGTTCTATTTTGTTTTCAACCTGATGCCTCCAGACTGGAGCAAGTGACAAAACAGAGTACTGATTTGTGTGGCCCAGGATCCTTCTTGGTCCATGCTTAGCCTAGCTCTTTGTTTTCAATAATAGAGCTAAAGCGTCCACACAGTCTTTTTCCATCCATAAATCTATGCCTATTTTTCCCCAAGACATCAAAGAAAAGGTCAGCAGCAGCCTCTTACCTGTGCAAATTATTTTGGTTTTGAGCCACTCTTGTCAAGTTGCTCGTAAGGCGAACCAGAATCTAACAGAACTCCAGGAATCAAGCAGTGCCTAGAAAGTTGCTTTGGGATTTGGGAATTGTAGTTTAAAATGTTATGAGCTTTGGCTTCAAAGCAATATCCTTGGGACCCTAACCCTTACCTGCAGCACTTTCAGTTTCTCTAGTGCTTTTTTGAACTTAAGTCAAATATAGTCTATGACTGTTAAGAAGATCTCTCCGAGAGCTAGAGGATCTACTGTAGTATGGTTGAAAGAAGTCACTAATTTACAGCTGGATATAACAGGTTGTGATATTAAGTGGCTTTCGGAAAGCCATGATCGCCTTTGGCCTATTTATTTCATCTTCAGTCTGAGAATGATAAGTATGGTCCCCTACCTTACAGAGTTGTTATATGGACTACTGGAATAATGGCTAAAGTCCTGTTGTGCAACTTTATGCTGCATAATCACCACCACTGGTAAAATTATACTCCCCCTATCCCCTGTCTCTCATGGTGGAATGCTGTGCAACAGGATTTCTGTTAGTTTATTTTCTCTGTTAGTGGCTTTTTCTGCAACTAAATGAAAAAGGCTATGCAGCAACTTGCAGCAAGCAATCAAAATTTATTTGAAATGCAAATAAACAATAATCACAATAAACAAACAATGAAACAGAGTCAAAACCTAAGGGAAAAGCAAGAACCAGGAAAGTTGTTTTTTTTTAAAAAAGTGTTCACTTCCTGGCAAAAGCAGAGTCCAAGAGGAGCCTTTCCTGGATATGGAGCTTCACCCAACCCCAAAGTGGGGCTGCTAGCTCTGTAGCCTGAGCCCTCTCTTCCTCATCACTGTTTGACTTCTGTTCTTCCGTGCTTTTCTGTTGCGTTAGTGGCAACAGGGCTGGCATCCTTGGCTGTTCAGGGC
The DNA here is from genome assembly GCF_051106095.1 of Pogona vitticeps. Lineage (NCBI taxonomy): Eukaryota > Metazoa > Chordata > Lepidosauria > Squamata > Agamidae > Pogona > Pogona vitticeps. The sequence continues at coordinate 195,517,666 of NC_135785.1, read as the reverse complement.
CAGCCTGTTCATCAATGCAGGAAGGTCCACGAACCTCATGCTTATAATATAATAAGCAATACTAGAAGAAGTGAATGTGTTTTTTTTTAAAGAATAAGCATCAAAGCAAGAGCAATATTAGTCAGACACAACAATTAGAATAGCAGTAATAACAATGAGTCTAGTTATTTAGTTATGTGCCATCAAATGGGGACCAACTTACAGTGACCCTAATAGGGCTTTCAAGGTGAGATATTCAGAGAGTGGTTTTACCAGTTCCTGTCCCTCAGTGAATTTCCATGGCCAAGTGGGGATTTGAACTCTGGTCTTCAAAGTCATAGTCTATCACTCTACCAACTGCAGCACATTGGATGCTCAACAATGGGTCTAGTGGCACTTTAAAGATATTTACTATGGCTGATACAGGCCTAGCCATGTAACTCAGTGCTTCTGCTCCATGCTAATACAGGGGTTATGTGCTTTGACAAAAAGGTCATGAATGGATGGATGGTTTGCTGAGTGTTTGCAGGTCTCTTGCCTATAGAGATGAGCAACTGAGTCTCCATCCCTTCAGTTGTAAATTGATTACAGGAAAACTCAAGCTATTTCACTAAGCTTGCAATCTCCAATTTGGAACTTAACTAACTATGGCTTCCATGGCTATAACATCTGACCAGGATTAATATTTAACTTTTCTTCTTCTGAAGCTACAGAGAGCACCCACCCTGAGGACCATTTCTGAAAGGTCAAAAAAAGCTTACTTACTTCCATGGCCCAATAAATGTACTATCAAGTTGCCTTATTTTACTTCTGATCCACATGCATACATTTGTTTTTCATAACCAATGTAATAGCCTTTAAAGCATCATGAGACACATCGCTGTTTCACCTGCAAGAGATACTGTACTGTAATGGCTCTGCCTCCCTCCAAAAGCTAGAGTAACAAATATATAACATACATGTGCAACAGTGTGGAAATCAACACCAGACATGCCGCATGGTAGCTTGTAAGGCAGATCTCTGTGAGGACTGTGTTAGTGAACACACAATAGTAAAGAAAAGTGGAGGCTAAAAGACAATAAGAAGTTGCACAAAACAAGCAAGCCAGAGCAGGACTGAAACTCAAAGGCACGTGGCAGCAATCCAGAAAATAAAAACTGAAAGAAAGAGAAGAAGAGGGTGGTCTGCTGAGGGTGCAGGAAATTGTCTGAGTTTGATTAAACATTTTTTGAAAGCGTCTGGATGCTTGAGAGTTGTGCTGGAAACTGACAGAGTTAAACAAAACAAAGAGTTCACAGAATCCCCTCTGTTTATTTTGTTGAACCCGTCTGTGTAAATCTTAACTATTTTTTAAAAAAATCTGAGATCCCTCCTTCAGTACTAAAATGTGAATTTATGTTAAGAGACATCCTCCAGGCTATTTTTCACAATAATCACAGGCCATGTGCAAACTAAAATTGTCCCCCCCCCCTTGTTCCTTTCTTTCTTTACTTTTTGGTTTTTCATGTAGGATTCAAGAGTCATAAAATACTCAACAGTGGGTCACTGAAACATATTTGTTTCAGATGGTGCTTAGGTGTAGAAGAGGCTCAGCAGGTTTTTGCTTCAGAGTTGAGTGTAATAACTTCACTTTTTTTTCCTTTCAAAAAGACTCAGCAGGACAGGCATTTTAACTTCTTGAACATGTTGTGTAGCAACAGAACTTGAAAAAGTTACTTTTTTGGAATATGGCACTCAGAATCACTCAGCTAGTAGTTTGCTGGCTGTGTGTGTGCCGCCACCCCCAGATCCTCCATTGGGAGAGGGGTTGAATATGTCTGCTTAGTGTGGATGTATAGACTTAGGACATAGGCTTCTAGGTCTGAAAACAGCTTTCCTCTGATCCCCCCCCCCAGGTCTTAAGGTCCACAGCCTTTAGTATTTGTCCCAAGGATGGTTCTCTTCCTCCAGGAAGTATGGTAGTCTGGGTCTCTCTTTAGTAGCCCCAAGGTCAGTTCCCTTCAATTCTTGGGGAAGTCCAGCACCCGACTTGGGGAAGTCCAGCACCTGGGTGCTAGGTGTTGGTGCCACTTGGCCTCCTGTGCCAGAAGGGCTTGCCTCAGCTAGGAAAGTCTTCACAGTTGATGCCTTCATTGCCAGTGATGCCTCTGCATTGCATGGGGTTGCACAGCCCACAGGTCAGCAGTTCTGGGTCTGGTGCAAGTTGGACCCTTTGCAAGCATGTATCCAGGAAAATCACCCAGCGTGCAGAGGGCTGACATGCTGGGTCCCCAGTAGGGGCCCAGCCACTTCTAGACATCAGCCCCCTCTTCTCCCTTCTCCCTGTCCTCTAGAACCCCTCTTATCCTTTCTCATCCTGATTCTGGCCCCTCACTTCAGGTACCATCTGGGTGTTTACTCCAGCTTCTTGCCTGACCCCCCACAGGGGAGTCTCATCCCCAGCACCTGCTTCTTTCCCATCTCCCTCTCCTGCCTGAGTTTCCAGTTTGACATAGCTTGGGCTGTCACAGGTGGCCTGCTCTCTTGGGTAGCTGGTGGCCACTGGTTGTTGTTCAAGTCAAGGACCAGTTCGTCCCAGGGTACATTCATGTTCAATCAGGCCACTCCCTTTCTGTCACCCCCTCCTGTTGTGATCTAGATGTCTCCCTTAGGTTTGCCCTGTGGGAGGCACAGAAATTGGCCTAGACCTGACACTCCTGCAGGTCCCCTCAGAAGGAGCTTGGCTATTGTAATTCCCCAAAATATGAGCTGCAGTCTGTATATGAGGAAATGGCAATGAGGGATTGGATCTGAACAGTGATGTAATATTTCTCTCTCTCTCTCTCTCTCTCTCTCTCTCTCTCTCTCTCTCTCTCTCTCTCTCTCTCTCTCTCGTTCTTTGATTAGCAAACAGTCAGACCTCCAGTGAGGGAAGGTGCATGAGTCTTATTTATTATAGCAGCTATCACAAAGGGATATTCACAGGTACCACCCACTTAGGGGAGGAACCATCTCATCCCATCACCTGCCACTGTCCCTTCTTTAAATGCTATTACCTACTTTGCATATCTGCTATCCATGATTATTGCTTCAAGCCATGAGCTTTGATATCAAAAATGGTAATGTATCTGCCCCCTACTTGGATACATACCTTAAGACTGTGAAGGGGTTGAGTGTGTCAATGAAGCTGAGAGCAATGCCATCAGGAGGCTAGACTCCATTATGAGTCTGGAGTCATGGCTGGGTCACCCAAGGTGGAATGGTCAAAGCTGAGGCACCAGAGTAAGATACATCCACCCTCTTCAGGATTAATGGCCACATCACATGAGGGGGGAGCATCACATGCTACTGAGCATCAGCAGCAGCTGAAGAGGAGGCAACAGAGGTAGTACATAAGCTAATTATTATTAGAGCTGCACGGAAAAAGACAATGGTAAACCACTGCTAAAACTTTCTTACCTAGAAAACCCTATGATGAGACAGTCCAAAATGAAATAGGAGATAATGCTGGAAGATGAGACTCCCAGGTTCGAAAGCAATCGATCAGCTACTGGGGAAGAGAAAAAGACAAGTATGAATAGCAATGTTGCTAATGACGCAATGACTTTCCAGTTAGGTCTGCCTGTCCAATAAGATCGTCGCAGACAGGGTGGCTGAGAGTTTTGACCCCCGAGAGAGGCCCGGAAAACAGCTACCAGAAATAGGGCCTTCTCGGTGGTAGCCCCACAACTGTGGAATTCTCTCCCACCCAAAGTTCACTTGGCCCCTTCACTGGGCACTTTCAAAAAGCTATTAAAAATCTGGCTATTTAGACAGGCCTTTCCTGAACAAACAACAGCCTGATGCAACAGTGCCTGATAATATAACATTCATCATGCAGCCATGTTTTTATGTATTTATGCTTTTAATTGTAATGTATTGGATTATATTCCTGTTTTCACTGTATATTATGGTATTTTGTTTTGCACTTTTAATTTATTGATGTTGTTTTATTTTGTTATTCTATTGTTTTGTCCAGTTGTTGTAAACTGCCCTGAGTGGCCTTGGCTGCCAGATGGGCAGTATACACAAACAAACAAACAAACAAGACAAAACTAGATTAGAGCTGAAAGGTTGTCGAGTGGCTGATGTGCACAAAGGTGAAAGGCAAGTCCAATACTGCACAACACATACAATTGGAACATGCAATGAAAGAAGTATGAATCAAGGTAAATTGGAAAATGTGACGTAAGAAATGGAATGTATAAAAATTGCAGTGATTGGTCTCTAGTGAACTAATGGCATCTTCAGAAGAAATGGAGTAGCTCTAATAGCGAGGCAAAATATAGCACATGCAGTTAGGAACGAGCTACACCCAAATGCTCTTGTTGGGGAAAATTATCTCCTGAAGCTTCCATATCAGCTTCAAGGGAAGTTACACACAGAGTGTATTGCAATAGTCAATTCTGAGGCTACAAGTACATGGACTAATATTGTAAGGAACCTGTCATCAAGGTAGGGACACAGCTATGTCATCATGCAGAACCCAGGCTGGAATGGATCTAAAGAGTTGGTTTCTTTTAGGAATGTCTGCAGCTGATCCGCCACCACCCTCTCGATCAACTTGCCACTGAACTGAGTATTTGCAACTGATTGAAATTATTCAGATAATCTGTCATTAGATTTGATTTTTTTTTCAGAATGAGTCTGATGATAGTTTCCTTTAAGCAGGAAGGTAAAGCCCCTTCCTGCAAGAAGGAGTTGATGAAATGGGAAGCCCATTCCACCATTGTTTCCTTGGTTGCTTTCAGTAGCCAGGCCAGACAAGGACCAAGAGTGGTGGCGGTGGTGGACCTACAACAAGCAAGTCCCCTGGTGACCTCCTCAGAATATAACCTTTGATCACTTCTCTTCAACACAAATATTGATAGTTATTTTTACCCTTGCCGAATAATTCCTGATTTTGTCTAGCTATTCCTTTGTGGCTGGCATTTATGTCTGCATGCAGTATGTAGCTTATATATACTATTCTAGCTGTGGGAATGACTTCTGCAGTCAGTTTTCATTTATGTTCACATATACTGTCATCACTACACTTGAATAATAAAAGATCCAGTTGTACCAAGTAATGGCGTAATAACATCTGTCGAAAGAACCCCAGTTATACCAATTCTTTTCTTACCTCTGTTATACGGATACATTTGTTTTCGTGGTCACGTGATATATATACTGGCGGGAGCATTCACATTGTTTTTAACTGTATCGGTTCATTTCTTTCTATTTGAACCATTATAGCAGGCTACACTGCTCTTTAATTTTGTATCACTTCATTTTCTCTCCTGTTTCTTGGGGCAATCAGCCTCCCCCCTTGTCTTTTTATTGAAAAAAAATACCAGAACTGGTATATCAATACAGAAATACAATGGTACACAGCTTTTTACCTCCTCCCCTTTTCCCTTCCTTTCTCCCTGCATATATTTTCCCTTCTGTGTCAGGAGGAGGAAGCGGGTTTTGCAAAACTTGCAAAGTATTGTGAAGAGCAGTGTTAAATAGATGCAACACTCTTTTCTTTACAATTCAAAGCAGGAAATCTGAAGCCCTCTTTCATACACAAGGGACATGGGGAGGTCTGTCTCCTTCTGGGCAATGTATTCATGTTGTTGTTGTTTTTTTTTTTTGTGGTGGTGCTGGCAGTGGCAGTGCTGCCAGTGGATCCTAATACTGATCTGTCAATATACCTTTAATTTTTTAAAGGGTACAAGCACAGTAGCCATGAAGTGGCCACAGCACTCAGAAGCCTGGCTTCTTTGCAAAGGAAATAAATTGGCAGAAACATTCAGACAGACTGAAATGATAAGGAATGAAGTGATTCACCAATGGCACAAAATAAAACAACCCTCCTGGTGAGGGGGAAACAAACTGGAAATAAACTGCTGGCTGAGAAAGTGAATTGATCTTGGCCATACGTCATGGGCTCAGAAATTTAGGAAATCATCTAAAAAAATGGCCTTATCAGTATAACTGGGGTTCTTTTGGTAGGTGTGATCAGGCCCGAACCTAGAATCTTCTGCCAGTACTGGAGGGAGAGGAAGAGAGAGAGAAAGCTTGTGGGCATTTCTCCAGAGAAGACAGAAATCCCTACTTCCACCCAGTACAGAAATATATCTGATGTTTGCGTATTTTGTTAATTATGACTCTATGTCTATATTTTTGTCTCTAATGTTCACAGTGAAAAGGAAAGCATGGTTCAGTGACCTTGAACATTTCCTACTCTGAATCATAAACCACAAGTAATTTTTCCTCCAGCTCTGTCCACATACATTCTAATATACTGAGGAGTGGGTATGCATATTAACCACCAGGGCTATTTCTCAGGTTACAAGCCCAATGTATTTGGGGCGGGGCGGGATGATTAAGGGTCAACATTGCTGTTCTTTTAGCAGGTGTGTGTGCGTGCATGTGTGCACGTGCTCATGTGCACACGTGCATTTAACACTCCTAATTTATAACATATGTGTGGGTAGCTTTCCACCTTTTTCTTTGGGCACCCCACAATTTCCTTTATAGTCAGCCATATGTGAAGAGGGGGAATGGCCTCCTTTCTTGCTGCTACTTTGTTCCTGAAATACCAGCCTTTTGTGATTTTGAACAAAAATTTCAGACAACCATTTGGTAGTGGAATCAGACTTGTCAAACAAATAGTGCGGTCATTCTCTGATTACTAATTCCCCAACTTTCTTAATGGAGGAAAGTGGCACAAGTCAACATTAAGGATGTGGACAATGTTATTGTTCAGTTACTTCCTACAAAAGTTACATTGAACCTGGATGCAATTTTAATTTCAGTTTTCGAATTAAGAATAAAAGATCTTAAATAAGCATTGAACTTTTCTCAGCGTTTCCAGAAGAAAAAGAAAGACCTCACAACCTTAAGAGAGAGAAAACTATGAAAGTCAAAGCATGTTATCAAAACTGGGAGTGGGTGGCAATAGCAGCACAGTGGTAGCCCATGGAATGTTTGAGGAGAAAACAACTCTTATCTCAGCGAGAGCAAAGAAGGCTGTCCCAGAAGAGGGAGGAGATGAGAACAGCGATCCTGCTGAGTGAGAATTGACTGCAATCTAGAGGAGAGAGGGAGAGAGTTACTGCGTGTGAAAGAGGGGAGAAGAAGGGGGAAGAGAGATAAAGTCTCCTCTCTCTCTCTCTCTCTCTCTCTCTCTCTCTCTCTCTGTGTGTGTGTGTGTGTATGTGTGTCCAACTTTTATGGTGAATGTATATCAACACAACCATTGGCCTCCTAAGAGTTTCTGGGAGTTGTGATCCAAAAAAGTAACTTTCACAAGTTTTTCTTTTGGCATAATGGTTAAACTGCAGAATTACAGTCAATACTCTGTTCACAATCTGATTTCGATCCTGATGGGCTTGAGATTTGACTCAGCCTTCCAACCCTCCAAGGTTGGCAAATTGCTGTGGAGGGGGCCACGTGTAACCTGCATAATTAAATTATAAACCACCCAGGGACTGCTTTAAGCACTATGAGGTGGTATATGAGCAGCACACTAAGCAGCACACTCTCCAGATATCATCACAGTATAGCTCTATACACCCTTCACATTGTATAGAATGTGAAGGGCACATGGGAGTTACAGTCCAACAGCTTATCAAATGTGCAAGCCAGGTTCACTTGTTTAAAGCAAGGTCCCAAATGCGGGCTAAAGAATCAGCTCAGAGGTGGGAGGTTTCAGATTTTACCCCACTGGCGTGGATTAGAATGTCCTTCCCAAACTTCTCAGACATAGTGCTGCCAGTCATCCTTTTCGGCTGGATACCACTTTGTAACTTTTTTTAAAGAGGGGGAACATGATCTGTACACCTGACTAGCCAGATTTTGAAACGCCAATGTTTCTTCTGCATCATTCCCAACGCTGTAGTGCCCAAATGATGAAAACTCTTGTGGAATCGAAAGCTATTTTCTGTTTCTGAAACTGTAATACTGATTATGTGCCACTGAGTGGATTCCAACTCACAGAAACCCTTTCCAGGATTTTGTAGGTATAGTGTACTCATCAGTGTTTCAATAAATGCATCACCCACTCTTATCTTAAGATGGTGTGCAAGAACCACATGGCATCCCCCCCCCCCTTTGCTTTCAACAGAATTATATAAAAGAAGGAAGTTCAATAGGGACAACTTTTCTTCTGTGTGCAGCAACATAAGCTCAATTTCTCCTGTTGCAAACACAGAAGCTAGGTTCGCCCAAGTCTGCACTTCACATCTTTAGTCTGAAACCCAGTGAGTGCTTCCAGAGAGAGAGAGAGAGAATGAGAGAGAGAGAGAGAGAGAGAGAGATTTTGTAGCATTCTCAGTCAAAACGCACAGTTCACCCGTTCCTTCTCTTTCTCCTTAAGTTAATGGATCTTTTCCTCATGAAAGAAAAAGGTGAGAGAAACAGAGGGCAGACATGTGAGGATTAGAAATGGAAGCTGACATAATTTGGATCCCCTGTAAATAAGTTGTTTTTCTGCTCAGGTAACTGCAGCAGATAAACCTCATTGGAAAGCATTCCTGGTTCATAACTACCTCCCTGAGCAGATTCTGCTCACGCAGACCATTCTTTTGGGTTTTCATGTGAATGGAGTTTAGACCTCAGCTGTATATTACACACTCTGTGTGAATTCCCAGAGAAGCAGCCATGTTCATCTGTCTCAGCATGTTGCCCAAGTTGGGGGTAGTGGTGGTGAAGAAAAGGACGGGGGGGGGGGAGAGAAAATATTGTGAAACTTCTCTAGCTCTGTTTCAATGTGAAATCAAGTGCTCAAAAGTGCCACAATATTTTGCTCTTCTCTCTTGCTCTCTTTTCCTTCTCCTCCTTTAATTTTGCTGACCCCACGTGAATTGCAGCCTGGCCATGCCCGCTAATAGCATGGCCACACTAATAAGCAAATAATGTAAGTGGGGATTGAAAACAGATGTTCAGAGGAGACAGGGCCACTCACTTTCTTTGTCCTTAGGAAACTTTTGGCCTTCCAGATGTTGTTAAATTGCATCTCACATCTAATCAGCATATTCAGAGATGGAGTTGAAGCACAATGACATCTCTCTCTTTTTTCCTGGCAGTGTAACTATACTTGCCAGAATCCTATTGGTGTGTGTGTAAAGCCTGCATAACTTGCTGAGGTGAATTGTGGCTGCTGGGGTGCATTTTGGTGGTGTAACAGGTCTCATGATCCAGGCACACAGCCAAGAAATGCCTGGCAACCTGTCAATTAGCTGCAATTAGCCATGACAAGTTAGGCAACCATGATGCAAATACCAATAGGATTCTGGCCAATAACAATACATTATACATTTTTTTCACAACACTGACAATCTGCTGCCCAAGATAACTGACTCATTCTGCCTCATGGCAGGGCCAACCCTGGTGATAAAGAATTTGTCTACTTGAGCACAGCTTGGAACTAAAGTGAAGTTAAAAGAAGAAGATAAAGACTGCTAGCGCTCAGCATATTTCAAACCTCTGTTCATTTTCATATACTTTCCTGCAGATTAAAGGTTTACATGGGTACTGAAGCATGGATGTAGCAATATAATCTTTTAACAACAAATAACCATGGAACAAAGGTGCCTACATTTTCCTTCTAAATTATAACAGTCTTGTTTTAATATATATATTTTTAAAATGCTTAATTCATATTTGATCTTGGAGGACATGCTGTGAATTAAACTTGCACACAGAATGGTTTCTTTGTTTTGATGAACACATGCAAGGCATTTGGGCACTGCTGAATCTTGGACTAATGTTTGCTAGGGTCTCTCTGTAAATCTTTCTTTGGTTTTAACATAACTTTTTGTTTCTTTGTTTTAGCTCACATCTCAGCCACTGATATATCCTATATTTTTCATGTTCAGCTAGAAACAGTTGAGTACAACCCACAGAGAATCAATCTGGAGGCAGCCAAATGTTGTTCTCAGACCACAGCCTGGGCAAATTACTTTTCTGTAGTACAGCTCCCAGAATCCTATCTGCTGGTTGGGGAATCCTGGGACTGTAGAGAACAAATAACTCCCCCAAGCTTTGGACATGACAGCAAAGCTCTTGGTGTGCCTTCCACCTTCCTCTGTAAAGCAGGGTGTGACGTATCTGTCACATGAGGTGGAGCATTGAGCAAGACAGAGGATTGTGCAGAGACCACCCCTGCCCCACACTTTTGCCCACAGCATTTTCTTGCTTTACATTTATTTTCTCCAGCCCAGTGGTAACACTAGAACGTGTGCAAAGATTTACATGTGAGGATATTGTATAAGGCTTGACCATTTCCCTAAATGTCCCAGAACAACGTTATTCCAGGGGCATTGCAGAAAACTGAAATGGCATCCTGCAGCTCTTATAGGGGAAAATGGCTCTGAGGGAATGTGGGAAAGATGGCACAGAGGAGGAAAAAAGAGACTGCAAAAGAGGGCTCAACAGTGGGCCTTAAAGGGGGCACTGAGGCAGCAAAGGGCTGTGAAAAAGTCTGTGGGGGGGGCCACATACAGTCCATGGGATGATAGGATACCTAACGAGGATTTCTCTGGAGATGCCAGAGGTTGCATTTCAGGTCTTCTGCTTTGAAAGAAGTTATTCTCTCATGATGTTTCAGATCAGTTCTTTTAAACAGTAGTAGCCTTAGGGTCTGTCCTCAGTGCTTAGAAGGTCCTTATCTTCAGTGCAATCTATTTTTACTCAAGTATCCATCTGGGAAGCCTGAACAAAAAACTATTTGGCATCTCAATAAATTGTCCCCAAAAGATTGCATGCCCTAGCCCTGTGCCAGAAAGATATGGGTCGGCTATTAAAGGGGAAGAATGGATAGTTTTAAGTGAAACACAAATGGATGAGGCCTTTTTTCTCTCTGCCAAACAGTGCTATCAAGGAACCGTACATTATAAGTGTATGCCAGTGTAGATATGCTCTTAGTTTCAAAATGACCACGTGTTACAACTGCAGCGCAACAGACTAGTGTGTGATGCTGATGAAAATGTAATGGCAGCACCCAAAGAAGTTATCTCATTTTATTCTGGCCGGTTCGATACAAAGAGTGTGAAGAACAGCATACAGCTTGAAAGTGGTTTGGACATACACTCTCTGTCTCAGAAGGAAATGCTGCCCATGTTGGTTGAGGTTAATGGGAGTTGTAGTCTAACACATCTGGAGGGCACCAGGCTAAGGAGCACTTTTCTGGAGCGTGTCTCTCTTTACCCGAAGTGTCACCCAAGATCAGAATGCAAGCTTCAAGGCAAGCAGAGATTTGAACCTAGGTCTCTCTGGTCAGAGTCCAACATTTTGTCCATTACACTACTGTGCTTTTGGGCTTTGAGCCAAACGGTCTGTAGTTTAAAATGTAGGAGACATATTTATCCAAACAACTCATGATTACTGACACTCCAGTAAATATTTTTCCTGTGCGAAGTGGTGATGGTTGAGGGTCAATGTACAGGACCAAGTCTTCTTGCCAAGAGGTGGCAATTATCCCTGTGCATTTTTTTCCATTCCATTACTTAGTAACTTATGAGATCACTTCCTTTTTTTAAAAAAAGCCTCTTAACATGTAAGGCATTCTGGCGATCATTTTTCAACAGAGTTTTACTCTGAGTTATGTCCTTTTTTTGTGAGAGGGAGAGAGAGATGAGAAAACGTCTGTTTTGGAGAAGATGTGACAATAAATGGAACATGAAGTGGCAGTATTATTACACCTGGCTTTTCACAATCAGCATTTTAGCCTCACCTTACAGTATGGAGTGATAAAAGATTATTGTAGAGCTGGAAACACTACTTTTTAAAACTGTAATTCCCGAACCATCTAGGAAATGCAATTATAGTCCAGAAAAATTAATCCCCCCATCCCATGCTCTGTTTTCTTTGCTACTAATTCTTTCCCCTCTCCCCATAGGCCTGTGATTGTGCAGTTGGAAATTCTGGCAATAAAAACATATTTATATGTTCTCATAAAGCACTCCAATGCTGGAGGCATTCAAGAGAAAATTGGACCACCATCTGTCAGATCTGCTTTGATTTGGATTCCTGCATTGACCAGGGGGTTGTACTTGATGGCCTTATAGGTCCCTTCCAACTCAACTCTGCTATGATTCTATAATATATTAATTTCCATTTATTTGCTTATTTGTTACAAATATATTCTGATTTTCCTTCAAGGATTGCAGGGCACTGTACATAGCCTTCCCCTCCATTTCTTTCTCCACATCAGCTCTGTGAAATATGTTAGGGTGAAAGACAGTGGCTGGCCTACCCATTGATCTTTGTAGCCAAGTGGGGATTTCAGGATGTCTGAGGATACAGACTTTGATCCATAAAAACTCATACTGAAATAAAATTCTTAGTTTTTAAAGTGCTGCCATATTTTGGGTTTTTTTTCTCTCCTTTTTCTTCTGTCAAGCCCTATACAAAAATTTTAACCCCGTACCACATTAGCTTTAGAGGTGTTGGGTAGTGTTCAAACTAGTTTAGAGGACGCTTTGGAAGTATCCTGCCCCCAATCCCAGAAAAGTGACAACCCTGAGACAGGCCTTCCAAAACAAGACTGACCTGACCCTCTTTCCTGTTTCCTCAGATTTGGGATGGAATATACTATCCACCATCTCCAACTTGGGAGACAACAATAGTCCAGCACATCTGAAAGTGACCATGTTGATGAAGGCATTGAGACTATACTCAAGACACCCATATTACATGTCACCATGTGAAATGCTGGAAGCTAGGGAATACCTTTTCAAATCAAAGCCTTGATTTTTTTTTAAAGGGGGGGGGAAGCAAAGTGTACTGCTTATATACCACCCCCATTGGATTTAAAGCGCTCTCTGAGAGGTTTACAATTTTAATATGCAGGCTATACATTGCAGCCACCCCCACCCCATCAAGCTGAATACTCAGTATAGTGACCTCAAGGATGGAAGGCTCAGTCAGCTTTGAGACGGCTACCTGAATCCGAATACCACAGGCAGATTCCTATTAGGCTGTGCCTGGTTTCCCTAATTTGGTTTGGAGACCAGTTCAGGACCAGAATGTATCCCAGTTTGGCCTGGAACTATTTGTGTCCCATTCTATTCAATTTGTGCGCAATACTGTATCTGATTCTATTTGTATGATTGTGAAGTTGATGCATTGACTTGCTTTGGGAAACCAAAACAGCTACAACAGCTATGCTGATGTACATGACATTGGAAACATGATAGATCCTACAGAGGGAAGTAAACCTGCCAAATTTCATACAGTGAAGTTCATGTGTTTGCATACTAGGCACATTTAAAGTTTTGGTTTTTTTAAGCCACTCTACCAGAGTGAAGTGATTTGTGTCCCACTCAATTCAATTTATGCTCTAGATCTGAATTGCTTTATAAATTCCCTTTGCTTCACCGTGGAACTAAATGTCACTATTCCACTTCCACGCAGACTGAATCAGGCTTATTTAGTTCAGAATTCAGGATTGGTCCGAATCCAATGTGCAGCCCGACTTCCTATTTTATGTGTAATTTTTTACTTCCAAGCTCTGCTACCAATAAATGTCTAATGCTGTTAGAGACAAACCACATACTGTTCTTTAAAAAGCTGTGGGCCAGGCATGTGTCTTAATTACACCCCCACCCCCACCAAAATGTCATTCAGCCTCGTCCAGCCATCATGAATGATAGTAATCAAAACATGTTCCCTCTCAGCAAATCCAATTCACTTTCCCTCTCATTTTTTTTCCCAGGCAAGAGCAGGCATTAGGGCCATCGATCAGTTCAAGACAGAGTGGTCTTTGGGTACTGTTTAGTTCCAAGGGGGCTATAAAAGGCAGATGGTCTCATTAGAAACAATTTATGCATATCTATTTCTAAGAGGAGAACACTGCCAGGGTAGGACGGAGCTGTTTCACCACGCAGGAGGAAAATATCACTGCGTGCAAATGTTTCCAGCTTGAAAAATAATGACCTCCCTAAACCAGCTAAGCAACTCATTCCTCAAAACTTAGAAGGTTAGATGCTGCTATTATCATGCTGCTGCTCCTCTCTGGGGCAAAACAACTTCACAGTCCTCAAAGCGCGATTACATTTTGTAAGGAAGGAAGGAAGGCCCCTCTTCAGGGAGAGGCAGCCCAAGAAACCCTGCGTCGTCGAGGCCATTTTTTCCAGGATGATTTCCAATCTCCAGGTTAAATGGTTTGTTAATTAAAAAGGTGACTTGCCAGCAAATGCAATTGCTCACAGGCAATTTTCCCCATCCTCAGATGTCACTTCCCACTTAGAACTGGGCCTTGATGTCCCCAGGTGTTGGGCAGGATGTGGCTTTCTTTCTTTCCTTCTCTAAATTGCATAACTAGCTGCCAGGTCTCTGTGCTGTTGCCGTGACAATGGTTTTTCATTTCCTGGCACTGGCTCTCCCCCACCCCTTCTTGGGGACATTGTCCTCTGCCTGCAGAACCCCTTCCCCTTCCCCTGAGTGCCCCCTTCCTACCTGGCATGCCCTTTGGCTGACAGCTCCAAGCAGGATTCTCCTTCCCTTGTCACCGCAAACACTCCTAAGTTCAACTCATCTTGCTTGTCTGGTTTCGGGTGACAGTGGTGCTGTTAGCAGTCACCAGTGCCTCGGGAGGTGGGTCTTGCCCGAGTGACAGCAGCCAAGGTACCTTCTGGTTCTTGTGTCAGAGAGTGCTTCAAGCAGAAGAGGACAGACGTGGGCACTCCTGTCATTTTTGAGGGGAATGAGAAAGCTTGTGTCAGCAACGCAGAAGCTGCTTTCAAAATGTAATGTGCATTCATGATGATGCCAAAAATGCAGAGATTGGAAAATGCTAGAATGCCCAGGCCATGCTGGCTGGGGGACACTCAGAGAGTCAGAGCTTTTGTCTCAATAAATAAACAAACAATAACATTTTTGAAACTTTCCCAAGCTTTCCAAATTTTAGTGCTTGCTAGTGATTCCCTGCTTTCAACTCTTTCCTCCTTCCATGTAAGGGTGCAATTGTACTGATAAATACTTTGGGTTTCCTCTGCAATTATCATGGGTGAAACTGAAGTATTTCTTAATGCTCACACAACACAAAGGCCAATGTGAATCAGCTTGGCCCTTTTTGCTTCCGATTTGTACTTCTCCCCCTCATGCCCCGAGAGGGGGGGTTCTACTTTTTGAAAGTCTGAATGATTCAAACAGTGTTTTGCCTCTGCGACTGTTTGTTTTGTTCTATAAAAGGATGCAGTGGTGTTATGGTAACATAGGAAGCTGTAGTGTGATGTTTTGGGACAGTGGCAACACCCACCTCTATGATCTTTCTCCCTAGTCACCCTGAACCCTTTTAAAAAAATGATTAAGTTTAGTGCTAGTTCACATTATCGGTACAACTTGGGATCTCCATATGATCATATAAATCAAATACAACCATAAGAGTGACTGCAAATCAAGCTGCAGCAAAGTTGAATTGCTCTGATTCTGTTTGCTAGTGTAGTTGCACCTTTGCACAGAATTTTCAAGGAAAGGAAGTTTCAACAGTGGTTTGCCATTGCCATATTCTGTGCAGTACTAGCAAAACTTGGCTTCAGTGTCACGACCAGTCTGTGAAAGATCCTTCAGAATGGTCACCTTCAGCTGCCACCCAGTAGCTGTTCTCCAGAAGTTTCTCAATCCCCATTGGAACTATCCATCCTCTTCTGTTGAAGCAGACGTTATTCTTGAAAAGAGTGGATGCATCTTAGTCTGGTGTCTCAAATGTGACCATTGTAATAGATCTTGCCTCCTGAGGGTATTGCTATCGGCTTCTCTGACTCACTCAAACTTTCTTAGTACATTAAGGAGTGCACCCAAGAATAGTATCTTACTGAGGCTAAGTAAGCATTCTCATTTACATATCAGTTCTATTGAAATCAACACCACTTATTTCTGAGGAAATATGTATAGGAGTTTTCAAAGGGTTCACTAGGTTAGTCTCTTCCAGCAAAACAACAAGTATTATGTGGAGTGTTTAAGATGAGGTGCATAGATAGGAATGGAGAGTACAGCCAAGAAATCAGAAAAAGACTGAAACCCAGAAAGGCAACAATGAAGGAAACAGAAAAGATCATCAAGTGTAAGGATGTGTCACTGGAGACCAAGACCAAGATCATCCACATAATTATATTCCTGATTACTATGTATGAATGTGAAGAAGAAAGCTGACAGGGAAAAACTGAAACAGGATACTACTGCAGGAGAGCTTTTCAGATACCCTGGACTGCCGGAAAACCAGACAAGTGGGTCCTTGAGCAAATCACATCTGAATGATCTCTGGTGGCAAAAATGACAAAACAGAGGCTGTCCTACATCATGAGAAGGCAAGATTCTCTGGAAAAGACAATAGGGGAAAAGCAAATCTGAGATGGATTGGCCACCTAAAGGATGTGTACCAGAGCTGAGCAGGGCTCTTGAGGACAGGATGTTTTAGAGATCACACATTTGTTAGGATGGCCATAAGTCAGAGGTGACTTGACAGCATGTAACAAGAGCAACATTTTATTTCATTTCTAGGTACTATTAAAATGCTAGTCTTTCCCCCCTTCTCTCTTGGAGGAAAAAAAAGCAACAGGAAACCTTCCTGATCATAGGCAGATGGAAAAGGTTAACATTAAAGCTGCATGACAAAAATGCAACCAGAATTTTTCTGGCATAAAGACGTAGGGATGGGAACGTCCATCTGCCAAATTTGATGAGTGAAATATAGATGTTAAACCTGTAAATCAGGACCCTGGCAGAAGTCACCCATTAGTGGATATATGGTATAAATACCACATTGGCTGAAATCCTGTTGCTTAGTGTAGCAAGTCACACTACAGTAGGCCTGTTGAATCAACTCCTCTATAAGTTCCATTGATTCAAATGGGCCAACTGTAGTTGTAACTTGATATACCAGATTAAGTCACAATCAGAGTAGGTCCACTTGAATCAACAAGACTTATGGAGGAGTTGACTTACCAGATACCTGCAGATCCAATGGGCCTACACTAGTGTGACTTAGTATGTATGCTAAGCAATAGGATTTCAGCTACTATTCCACGGAAAGAACAACTCAGCAGGTCAGTTTGCTTACTTGACCAATTTCAGCACATTCCCCAAAGAATTCTTAATACAAGGCGAGGACAATATATAGGAAGGAATGCATGTTAAACATGCATTTACAACATGGCAGAACACATGGTGCGGGTGACTCTACATTCTATTGTGCATAGATGGAAAGGCAATCAGAGGCCCTGCTGAGTGAAGGAGGCTGAAAGTCAAGCAAGGAGGATCCAAAAGGGAGGTTTTTCCTACCTTTGTTTCTGTGATGTGACATAATCAGAGCTTAGAAAATTTACTTTTGGAGGTTTTAAGCTGGGGTTCCCCAAAATAACTTGTATCAAACACTACATGTAAATGTTGAGTTTGATATAAGAGGATGCTGTTACTGCATTTTAAAGGTAAAGGTAAAGGTAAAGGTTCCCCTTGATAATTTTTGTCCAGTCGTGTTTGACTCTAGGGGGTGGTGCTCATCCCCGTTTCCAAGCCATAGAGCTAGCGTTTTGTCCGAAGACAATCTTCCGTGGTCACATGGCCAGTGCGACTTAGACACGGAATGCTGTTACCTTCCCACCGAGGTGGTCCCTATTGATCTACTTGCATTTGCATGCTTTCGAACTGCTAGGTTGGCGGGAGCTGGGACAAGCGACGGGAGCTCACTCCGTCGCGTGGATTCGATCTTACGACTGCTGGTCTTCTGACCCTGCAGCACAGGCTTCTGCGGTTTAGCCCACAGCACCACCATGTCCCACTACTGCATTTTACTTTTCCCCAACCTGGTGTCTTCCAGATGTGCCAGACTTGCAGAAGCTGGTGACATCTGGGAGCTATAGCAGTGATGGCTGGTCCCTAAGGGCAAATGAGAGCCTGCTCTACTACAAGACCAGGCTACACAGAACCAACCCATTCCTACCTGCCTGCCTGTCTCTGTTTTTCTAACGTTTACATGGAGGTTTGCTTGCCTACCTGGTGTGTGTGTGAATGTCTGTGTGTGGGAGAGACAGACAAACAGAAAGAGATAGAGAAGGCCTAAGTGTGCACATGTATATGAATACCTGGTTGTGATTAGGTTCATTATGATCTAAGAGCAGGTCCCCTGTTTGGACAGGAAAAATAGACGGAGATTCATTTCTAACATTAGCTGATTTATTAAAGTGAACGTTTTGAGAATCAATAACTACCTCTACAGGATCCAATAAACTAAAGTCTTTAAACTGTTCATTACTTGTCAACGGCGTTCTACTTTCTTTGTTGTCTTGAGTCAAGAGGGAGCGGCTCCAAACCTCTCTTGATCGGTTGGCCAGCGCAGGGGAGTGCTCCTCAAGGCACCTAGGTTCCACAACATGGGTGCCTCGCCCAGTTGCCCTCCGGAGGGGCTTTGTTGAAAGAGGAGTCCAGCCGGACCACCTTCCTCCAGCGACCTTGCCCCCTTGGATACACCAGCACAGTCCATTCCAAGGTATCCAGTGTAGTGTCTTTCTCTTCTATCGGATCAGGCTTAGGAAGCAAGCCACCTGTTTTTAGGTTGGGGAAATCTTCTAGCAGTTCTCTCCTTCTTTCATAACTTTTCTCACTTTCCCCGGTTTCACTCACATTCCTTCCTCCTGCTTCTCTCCCTGCCTTGATTCTGCATTCCCTCCTCCTCTCCCTCTCTTCTATCTCCTCCTCCCAAACGGGCAACACTAACTCCTCCCCCTTTTTGTCCTCTGTCTCCTCTACCAAACAAATCTCTACCTTCCCTTTAACTTCTTTCACCTCTCCTTTTATTATCTCCTCTCCACTTTCCCTTTCCTTAGATCTTTCTTTCCCTTCATTTCCTTCCATGCGCCTAGGTTTCATAGCTAAAGGGGACGGCAGGCTCTCTGGTTTCTCTTCTTTCTCCATCTCTCTCTCTCACTGGTTTAGCCCTTGTTCCTGATTGTCACTGACTTCCCTTGGTTCTCTTGCCTTCCATCCCATCAACCACAATAGGCTCTTGTTGCTACTGGCCTTCAGCAAGATGGGAAAGGCTGCTTGTTCATGGTCCTACCACTGCTGTTGAACCTCTCCATTTATGCAGTGCCTCAATGCCTTCATACCAGTCTGCTCAAGGACAAATTGCTCCATTTCAAATATATATTTCTCACAATGCTCTGAAGAACCTTTGAGTCAAGGGATACTCGATGTAAGATGAATGGCTTTTTGCCCTGCATATTAGGCTCAGAATACGCAAAATTGCTTTTCATACCTCTGCATATTTCTGAATTCACAATCTGCATTCCTTCGCATGTGACTCTGGCTGGTGCTGCTGCTGCTGGCATTGAACATTAGCCTTTGAACAGATAGACTCATGAAAAAAAATGAATAAATGGAACAATTATTGATGGCAGTGGCAATGCATTGTAAAACATTACACCGCTGTGTATGATGTGGCTCTGTTGCTACTGCACAAACATGTACCCCTTAAGGTTTTGGGTGGCCTTGAGCAATTATGTCTTGCAGTTTCATCTACCTCACAGGGAATAAAAGGGAATAATGCCACATATGAACTTCTTGGATTAAAAATAAGATATAATGAGATGCAAGACAGAGAGAAAGAAAAGTTCCAATGTCAAGTGGAAATATTTAAAGTTTTAGGTGCCAAAGGGAGGTGCAAAACATTTTCACGCAATGTGAGTTACCAATTTCCTCCCCATTTTCTTTCCTTACCTGAACTCCCTAGCCAAATGCTTGTGTTCTAGAAATTCCAGAATAGACACAAATTTGTGTGCTCAGTGCTGTCATGTCATATCTGACTTTGTTGTTGTTTAGTTGTTTAGTCGTGTCTGACTCTTCGTGACCTCATGGACCAGAGCACGCCAGGCCCTCCTATCTTCCACTGCCTCCCAGAGTTGTGCCAAATTCATGTTGGTTGCTTCGCAGACACTGTCCAGCCATCTCATCCTCGGTCGTCCCCTTCTCCTCTTGCCGTCACACTTTCCCAACATCAAGATTTTTTCCAAGGAGTCTTCTCTTCTCCTGAGATGGCCAAAGTACTGGAGCCTCAGCTTCAGGATCTGTCCTTCCAGTGAGCACTCAGGGTTGATTTCCTTTAGAATGGATAGGTTTGTTCTCCTTGCAGTCCAGGGGACTCTCAAGAGTCTCCTCCAGCACCACAGTTCAAAAGCATCAGTTCTTCGGCGGTCAGCTTTCTTTATGGTCCAGCTCTCACTTCCATACATCACGACAGGAAAAACCATAGCTTTGACTATTCGGACTTTTGTTGGCAAGGTGATGTCTCTGCTTTTTAAGATGCTGTCAAGATTTGTCATCGCTTTCCTTCCAATAAGCAGGTGTCTTTTAATTTCATGGTTGCTGTCTCCATCTGCAGTAATCATGGAGCCCAAGAAGGTAAAATCTGTCACTGCCTCCGTATCTTCCCCTTCTATTTCCCACGAGGTGATGGGACCAGTGGCCATGATCTTAGTTTTTTTGATGTTGAGTTTCAGGCTGTTTTTTGCACTCTCCTCTTCCACCCTCATTAAGAGGTTCTTTAATTCCCCCTAACTTTCTGCCAGCAGAGTGGTGTCATCTGCGTATCTGAGGCTGTTGATATTTCTTCCTGCAATCTTAATTCTGGTTTGGGATTCCTCCAGTCCAGCATTTCGCACGATGTATTCTGCCATATCTGACTTACAGGCACCCTAATAAGGTGTTAAAGGTAAGTCAATTACTTAATTGTGCGCCATCAAGCTAATTCTGAATTTGGGCAACCCCTTTCATGGTTTTCTAGGTATAGAGTACTCAGACGTAGTTTATTATTTCATATTTAAGTGCTGCCCACCCCCAAGTTTCCATGGCTGAGCAGGGATTCAGATCCAGGGCTCCTGAATCCTAATCTTTGACTCTCCCTACTACACTGCACTGGGTCGAGACTGAAGGATGCCTACATACAAATACGATGCATGGTTCCTCCTCACGGTATCTGTGCAATTGGGGAAAAACACAGATAATTTACAGCAAGCAAAAATGTTTACATTTGGATAAAAAGCTGGGCAGAGGACAAGAGAACACCCTCTGAAAGATTTTTTTTTCACTTTTGGGTATGAAAACTGACCCCCAAGCTAAAGGAAAAGCAACATGCCTTTTGCAAAGTGATGCACTGTCAGAGGCAAAACCAGGTAAAGAAACCAGCACCTGTCATGTGTGCTGATCTTTACAACTCATGAGTTTAACACTAATGAGTTATGGGCAGGCCCACAGAAACATAATGTGTAAATTAGGAATTTAATGATGTGTAAGATTAAAAGCTGTGTGGGGCTGCATGTATTTAAGGCTGCCATCTTGTGTTCAAAGAGGAATTGCTTGATCACACACCACATCCTTGTTGCTTGATGAAAGAGGATTTGGTGATAGCCTTTATTAAAAGGGCACCAAAGTTTTTGAGACTGCTGGCTGACAGTATGTGCCACTCGCTGTTTTCTCTCTGGCTCCGTGGGTAAATCCTGTTATGAATTCACTCCAGTGGAAAAGAGAAACTTGACCTGGGAATGATTTTTCCCATGCAAAGTATGCCTGTAGAAAAGTATGAGGTTAGAATTTGTTTAAAATGTGATCTTGCTTTCCCCTTTATATTCACTCTTGTGAAACTGAACCTTGAGTTACTTCCAGCAGACATCAGAAATATGTATCTTTTGGCACTTTTACTAAAATGTTTGTAAGAACCGCAGGTCTTTTGGAACTGGTTGAAGACTCTTTATTATTGTCCCAAGGTTATTTTGATATTTGATATTTAATTTTTTTAGTGATTTGTAGAGCTTTTCAGTCCTTTTGGAACTTTAATTTCTGTGACCTTTGTTGTATCAGTTTTCATCTTTTGTTCACTTTGTGTGTGCTTTATGCTGCAGTAGTGTTATTTTTCTATCCAGTTGTTTTAGACTCTCTTGTATGCTGCCTAGGCAACTTGTGTTGTTAAACGGTTTTATAAAGTCATAAATAATAAACAAACAAAATCAACAATCCCTCCTTTCTCAGGATATGACTGCTGTTTTGCAAGCCTCCATTTTGATTTTTTAAAAACATAATTGTAGAAAATAGTAATCAGAGATTGTATGATTCCTCTCTTTAGGGTTTAAGCATGCACCTTTTATAGTCCTCTTATAGAGCATAATATTTCCCTTCTACAACAGGGTCACTTCCTTATCCTTTAAGCAGAAAAGGATCTTAGGGAAGTGAAGTCTTCTGTCTCCCCAGGTGTGTGGATCATACCTAGCTTTTTCTCTTATCTGAAGACATAAGAATAGTGGCCGTTCGTTGTCCTCCTCCTGTTTATACAGGAGACTTTAAGGGAGGCTTATCAAATTTGGTAATCTCAAAATGTTCCAGACTACAATCCCCATCAGCTTCAGCCAACATGGGCAATGGTGAAGGATGATGATGCCTAAACACAACACAGCTGGAAAGTTGTAGAAGAAGAAGGTGGGGTATTTGGCTGCACTTGAAGAACGAAAGAGTTTTTCTTGCATGCTCAACACCTCCTGTCCTTGTAAGCAGGCTAAACCAACATCCCATAATAGCTTCTTTTCCCTCGCCTTCACAAAAGAAACACACACAAATAAAAATTTAAAAATGGATTCCCCAGCTATCATGGCTACTAATAACTGGGAGCTACAGACCAGGAAAAATAATTTTTCCAAACTCAGAATGATAGTGCATATGTGCGAATGTAGGAGATTGCTTTGGTTTCCATTGCCATGTATGAATGGGCTGGATGACTATCTTCTACAGCTGGTTGGGCAACCTCCAAAAACTCGTGATATGTCTTCCTGACTGATCCTCTCACACCCTTCTGCAATGCAGGCAGGTGGGGCAGCCAAAGCATTACAAGGACACCTTGCACAGCCCAATTTGTATCACTTAGGGAATGCTGTCAGCCTTCGTTTCTTTCTGCTCTGTCACATTATTTCTGCTGTTCAGGGATTTCTGCTATACTTCTGTTTAGCACTGCGGCATGACCAGCTTAAGCCTCTTTGTTTTCAGTGGATCTACTCAAAGTATGACTGAACCATTATGTGTAGCTGGGGGGGGGGACAGTTTCTCAAGCTTTGAGTGACAAAGTAGGAAGAGAGAGGGTTAAATGGAACCCCCCTCCACCCATTTCTTTTCTTTTGCTTGCAGCTTCCAAGGCTGTTCATCCACCAAAAAATAAAAACAAGCAAGCATGCAAACATATAGAATTCAGTGTGGGGCTGTATATCACATGTACTTTGGAATCAGATTGCTGGTGGAAACTCACATGGTTCAGTTCTGGTCTGAACAATAAACATTACATCTGTATCATAAACTAGATGTGCGAGAGAAGGAATTTCATTGGCCTACCCATCTTCTAAATATGCTAGTCTTCTATGTTCAAGAGCTGTAGAAGACCTAAGTTATCCACTGAAACTGAATGGTGGAAGGTCTGGGATCAGAGAAACAGGAGTACTTATTTGCCTCCTGCATAATAAAATTGTGGAACTCACTGCCACAGCATGTATGGATGGCTACCAAGTTGAGCAACTTTAAAAGAGAATTAGATAATTCACAGAGGTTAAGGGCATCAAGGACGGCTAGTCGGGATGGCTGTATATCCCATTCTCTACAAATCCCAAAAGCATCATATCCCTGCAGACCAGTTGCTAGAGAATTGAGCTGGAGGGTGCTGTTCTATTCATGCTCTGCCATCAAGTTCTGCACAGACAACTGGTTGGAGGCTCTATGAACAGAACGTTGGACTAGATAGCCCTTTAGTCTGAGCGAGTAGAGCTTTTCTGATATTTTCAATGAAGAATACTCAGTCCTATGAACCCTGCTCACAGGCTGAAGGAATACAGCCCAGGCACAGATTCATAATCCTAATGAGAAGTAGGTTTGGGTTGGAGCTGAACTTGAAAAGCAACTATGATACCAGTAAGAATTTAAGAGTTGTAATTTTTTTAAAAAAAGTAAATTAGTATGTGTTCCAGGCTAGAATTTTCCTAAGCTCTAACTTTCACAGAGCTCTAGCCCGGAAGACATACAAATTTACAATACAGTGGTGCCTCGCTTAACCATTGCCTTGTTTAGCGATGTTTTCGCTTAACGATGGGTTTTTTAAAAAGAATTCTATGCATCATTTTAGTTTAGTATTTTACTGTTCATTTTATATCAGCTGACTGCTATAAGCATGTTTGTTTATTATTTACTGACAAGTTGTATCTGACTTATAGTGACCTTGCTAGGGTTTTCAAAGTATGTGAGATGTTTAAGAAGTAGCTTTATCAGTTCCACTCCCTTCCCCAGTGAGTTTCCATGGCTCAGCCCCGGTCCATAACTCTACCCTCTACACTACACTGGCTCTTTGAGCCTTCACACAGCATGTGAATATACTAACCACTAAGACTCATTAATACTGATATACAGTTCAGTCTGAAGCAGTAACACTGTTGTTGGGTTTTGTTTTGTTTTGTTTTGTTTGCATTTTTTACCCTTTGAAACAAAATTGTTCTTCTTTGTGGTCTCTGTGAATGCACACTAATGGGTTTAATCTGTGCTTGCGCAGAGGTCTCCGGAATATTCTAGAACTTTATGATACGTTCATCAAGGGCTGCCCCCCCCCAGCCCATGTGGTCTGCCCATCCTGGTACAGTATTTACCTCAGTTCCTTTTTGCTGCCGCTGAGGTCTCTCCTCTCATCGAGTTCCGTTCGTCATTGCTTCTTTCATCTTGACATCTGAGAAAAATTATAAAGACTTTCAATTGATTCTTCTATATTTAATCAAGGGACATTTTAAGAGACTTTTTGAGCAATTTCTCCTACCACCCCCCTCCCCCCCCTTCCCTGCCATTTATGGGCCCCCTTCCCCCGTTTAAAAGGTGCACCTCGTGCTCCAATAAGGTGCCCCTCATAGACGGCCATGATCTCTGTCTCTTTTGTCTGGGAGAATCTCACCAGCCTTCTACTTGTCAATTCTGCAAGAACTTCATTAAACAAGCCCTTAAACTCCGGCAACAGCATCTTAGGTCATTCCTCTGGGAATATTCCTTACAACCAGCTCAGACTATGGAACCGTCCCAAATATCCCAGTCATCGAAAGAATCTCCGGGTGCAACTACCATGTCACTGACAGCTAAAACGATTTCCAAGACCAAACCAAAATCTAAGCCTAAGCCTCCCAGTTCAACAAAGTCCACCCCGGTACTGAAATCTCCCTCACTGTTGGAACACTCCAAATCAAAGAAACAGAAGAAGTCTTCCACCGACTCTCATCCTTTCAGACAGAGGCTGATACTGGAACTGGCAGCATTACACTACCAGCCTACAGTCTGCATTGACTCGCCAGAAGAGACCCTTCTTCCTCCTTCTGGTCAACCACCATCTCCACTACTTGTACATTCTCCATCTTCTGTGTTTGACTCCGCTGGGGTTACCATCCTTCCTGAGGTTACCATCCTTCCTTGATCGGCACAATTGAGCCACATGTCCACGGGTTGCTCCGTCTCTATGGGCGATTCTGAGTTGGTGTATCCCATACCCAACATATCACCTCCGCACAAGCGGTTAAGGAAGACCCATCACACGTCACAGATGTGCCATTCCAATGCCGATCCTGTACAACTCATGACTCCAACTGGGTCTCTGACATCTTGAGAGCCTCCCACTCACTACCACCATTCAAAAAGGGTCATGCTCTATGAGCCTCCGCAGTACTCCGCAGTATTACCAACCCGAGCTCGACTTCTATACTGACCCTTGGCATCCTCAACGTCGATACTACTACCAATCTGACTTCTCTGAATCTTTGCCTTCCCCTTGATACCAACCGCGGTATCCTGGTTTCTACCATTCCTCGTCAGATGATGACTCTGTACCACTTCCTCTGGTACCAAAGTCCCACAGGCTCACAAAAGACCCCATGCTGAGCCTCTACATGAACAACCTACAGTACCAAAATAGTCCCGGACCTCCATCCCAACAGTGCCACACATTGCACAACCCTCTGTTCCTCCCTCGGTACAAGCGACCACCACTTATTCTGGATCTCCACCTCTACCTCCTGGTACCATTCATTCTTGCCATAAGAAACATTCCAAACATCAATCTGTTTCCGTACCAGACCAACATGCTCCTTCTAAATCTCAGCCTGCTCTTCCAGAACCTCTTGCTACCTCCATCCCACAGTACTGTCTCACTTCTCCAACTTCATCTTTTCAATCATACTATTCTGATGTTTCAAACTCTGTACCAGAAGAAGAATCCCCTCCTAATCTACCTACACCAGACTCGGATGTTACTCAGGTGAACCCTCCATCACCATCTGATGACTTCTCCTCCTATTCTCAGTTCTTCGAATTGCCAAAGCTATGGAATTAGATGTTCAGCAACCTGCTCAACCTCAATCAGATAAGTTGTATGAAGACATCATTGAGGAACAGACTCCACCTCTAAGTAATGAGCTTTATCCCCTCATTATTAGAGCTCACTAAACAAACTTGGTCTAAGCCATCCTGTTTTTCACAAATGTCTCGCAAAGTTGAAAATCTCTACAAGACACATGGAGAGAATACTGCCTTTTTATCCAAACATCCACCTCCCAATTCGGTCATCATTGATGTTACCCAGAACAGAGCACGAAACCATTCCAGTACCATGCCGAATAACAAAGAAGGAAGGAAATTAGACATTGTTGGGCGTAGAATCTATTCCCTCGCATCATTTACTCTCTGTGCTGCTAATTATCTTGCAGCTATGGGAGCTTATCATCGTTATCTTTGGAATAAAGCTCTCCCGTCACTTCAATCAGCTTCAGGCGAATACAAACCTCGTGGCCTCACTTTCCACCAGGAGGCTATGGCCCTTGCACGTCAAGAGCATATTACAGTCATACGTATTATCAAAGCATCATCCAGGTGCATGGCTACTGCTATAGCCCTCCGTAGACATGCTTGGCTATGATCCACCCATATCTCAGATTACGCTCACATGAGAATCAAAGACTTACAGTTCGACGGTACTGGACTATTTGACAAAAAAGCTGATGACATACTGTACTAGACAACCTGCAGAAACTGAAAAAGACAGCATGATCATATAACACCCAACCATACTACAAACCACAACGATATCAGTGTTGCCACCCCTACTCTTACCAACAATCCAGATCATTTACTGAAAAAAAATAGATATCCTTTGCAACCTGCTCCTTCCGTCCAGCCTAGACATGCAGTGCAACGTCACCATCCCAAACAGTCTTTCCATCACCCTGGTAAAAAACAAAAACAGAATTTTTGACTGCTTCATCCCCCAGATCTGCTCAATTTAACTTTCTCCTTCCACCATCACTCGTCTTTCAGCCCGTCTTCCATTTTGGGCATCTATCACCACTGACTCCTTGGTCCTCACCATCATCGCTACAGGTTATGCCATAGAGTTCATTTTCCCACCTCCACCAAGGATCGTTCTAACCTCACAGTCCGTTGCTCTCAAACAGGAAATTCAATATCTTCTCCTAAAACATACCATATCACCTGCCAATCCTTCAGGAGACGATCCAGGGTTCTTCTCCCACTACTTTACCATCCCAAAATGAGATGGTGGTCTGCGACCTATCCTCAACCTTCAGGACCTCAACTACTACATCATTCAAAGACGCTTTTGTATGGTTACGTTAAACTGAATCCTACCCATTCTTCAACAAAACGACTGGTTTGCAGTTATAAATTTAAGCGATGTGTACTTCCACACGACAATTTGCCAGGACCATTGCACGTTTCTCAGGTTTGCCGTAGGACCCCATGCCTATGAATTCAAAGCCCTTCCTTTCGGCCTCTCTGCAGCATCAACGGTATTCACCAAATATATGGCACCTGTAGCAGCCCATCTACGAACTCTGGGAATCTCCATCTTCCCCTACATAATCGACTAGGTGACAGTCTCCCCTTCACGTTCTCAAGCTTTAAACAATATCCAGATGACCTTTTCTCTCCTCGCAGATCTGGGCCTGAAAATTAATGAAGAGAAATCCATTCTCACTCCCACACAACAGAGTGTCTACATAGGTGCAGTCCTCGACTCTACCCAGGTAAGAGTCTTTCTTCCTCTAGAGAGGGTGATCAAACTTCACACGCTCATTGGTCAATTCCTTCCTCGCTCTTTTGTCACAGCGCATTTGGCTCAACGTCTCCTAGGCCTTATGGCCTCCACCACATCTACCATTCAGCACACCCACCAGGCTAAAGATGCACTCCCTATAATCATGGTATCTGTCCGTCTTCGATCCTATGACAGACCCGCCTTCCAAGGTTCTCCAAGTCACTCCCGAGCTCTCTTCTCAGCTCCTTTGGTGGGACACTCCAACCAACCTGTTCATCGGACGGTCCTTTGCTCCTCTCCTACTATTGGTTCAGATCACCACCAATGCAAGCCCTACTAGATGGGGCGCATATTGTGACGACCTACGTATTCATGCTACCTGGTCCTGTACAGAGCGAGCTCTTTATATAAACAATCTTGAGCTCTTAGCCATTTTCAAGGCCTTCCGAACCTTTGAACCAATCATTCTTGGCAATGCTGTTCAAGTTACAACCGACAATACCACCATGTTGTTTTACATAAACAAACAAGGAGGCACCCATTCCCTTCCACTGCTATTCTGGGAATGATGTCTAGAATACCACATTTCCCCACAACAGTACATATTGCTACCCAAGACAATCTTGTAGCGGACACCCTCAGCAGACTACATACCCAGATGCACGAATGGACTCTAAACCAGTCTGTATTTCACCACCTTTGCAACCACACATCAACATGTTCACCATGTCCCAAAACTCCAAATGCGCCCTCTTCTATTCAAGGGCAGGCATAGGACACGGATCCCTCGGAGATGCACTGATGGAAGAGACTGGACCACACACCTCATCTATCTCTTTCCCCCATCCCTCTCCTTCTCAGAACAATAGCCAAAATCCATCACTATTGCTCCAACGCAATCCTCATTGCCCCTTGGTAGCCAAGACAACCATGGTTCACCATGCTCTGCTCCATCACCATGGATCACCTCCGTCTGCCTCTCATTCCTCACCTCCTTTCACAGCATCAAGGCAAAACTTACCACCCCGATCTTCACACTCTCCATCTCACGGGGTGGAGGATTCACCCTCAGTAGATGCCATCTTAGCTAACGCCTGAAAGCCTGCCATTGTTAAGCTCTATTCATATTAATTGACCGTCTTCGCAAAATTTCCTCTTCAACATCAACTTCCAACCAATCCTATGACCCTGCAAGCTGCCCTTCAGTTTCTCTCCCATCTCTTTCACAAACAACTCTCCCTCTGTTCTCTCAAGGTTTGTCTGTCTGCTATAATAGCTCATCAACCTCAAGATTCCGATGCTGCTATGCTTTTTTGTCATCCCACATTAAAACTCTTTCTTCAGGGTGTCTCCAATATGCGTCCTTCTGCACCTGCGCCATCTCCACAATGGTCTCCACCTGTCGTTCTTCACTGGCTTACCTGTGCTCCATTTGAACCACTTGCTACCGTCTCAGAGCACCTCCTTTCCCTTACATCTTCCTGGTCGCCGTTACTTCTTCTCATAGAGCCTTGGAGCTTGCTGCCCGTCTGCGTCAATCCTCCATTTCTTCAATTTCACCAGGACAAAGTCACCCTTTACCCAGATGTCTCCTTTCTACCAAAGGTTGTGTCAAATTTTCACCTCTCCAAACCAATTGTTTTACCTACCTTTTTTTCGCCACCTACAACTGATCTAGAGCGGTCTTTACACACCTTGGATGTTAGGCGCGCACTTGCTTTCTATGTCTCACAGACTTCCTCCTTCCGCAAATCAAAACAACTTTTTGTAACATCACACCTCCCTCACAGAGGTTCTCATATTTCATCTCAAACTCTATCCCGTTGGCTCGTTGCAACTATAAAACTGGCATACCAACTTGCCAAACAGCCTCTACCTGTTGGTATTAAGGCTCATTCTACCAGAGCTCTGGCTACCTCTGCGGCCTTTCTTTGTGGAGTGCCACTCCCAGACATTTGCAAGGCTGCCACATGGTGACACCATCTACATTTACCACCCATTATCGCCTGGGTCTGAGAGCCAAAAAGGATGCAGCCTTTGGGAGAGCTGTACTTTCTTCTGTTCTTCCATGACATCCCTCATCCAGTAAGTTAGCTTGTTAATCACTCATTAGTGTGCATTCACAGAGACCACGAAGAAGAAAAAGAGGTTACTTACCTGTAACTCTGGTTCTTCGAGTGGTCATCTGTGAATTCACACTTCCCACCTGTCCTCCCCTCTGTCCGTCACTTCTGTATCATTTGATGCAGCAGCGGGCTGAGGTAATTACCAGGACAGGTGGACCGCGTGGGCTAGCGGGGCGGTCCTTGATGGATGTATCATAAAGCTTTAGAATATTCTGGAGACCTCTGTGCAAGCGCAGATTAAACCCATTAGTGTGCATTCACAGATGACCACTCGAAGAACCAGAATTGGCCTCCTCAGCCACACTAGACGCTGTTCCAAGTCCTCCATACAGAGCTCCATACGTTACCATAGTCTTTCGAGACTGAAGGATGCCTAACCTAACATAACCTAAACCTAACCTCTTTTTTCTACTACCAGTTTCCTTTTGTTTTCAGAATGGCACAGTGGCTGCTGGTGGGAAAATAACTCACTTTCAGAAACCTGCTGCCTGAAGCACTTCATGTTCGTGCTTGGTAACTAAAGGCTTGGAAATTAAAATAAAGCCACCAGTCACGAATGATAATAGTGAAATAGTGTGGTTCTCCATTTTCTTCAGTGTTTTAATGGTCTGATTAAAAAAAAATAGCAGAATTTTTTTCATTTAAGGCTGAGAAAAATTTCCTTCATTCTATCTATCATCTTTTGACTATTGTTTCAAAAGACTCTTTAAGAGGGAAAGATGAGATTGTATGAAGCCATTGATAACATTCTACTCTGCTACAATTAACAGAGAAAAACTGCAGGGAATTGGGGTGGCAAGGTTAATAAATTTAATTACACTTTCAGATAAGAGCCAAAACTCATTCTGTGCTGTGGTTTGGCAAGAGGAACAACCAAAACCTTGGATTCACTGTTTATAAAAGTGTACCAAGCAGTCTGCAAACTTTGCTTCAAAACAATTTCATGTAGGGAATCAATGGTAATTTAAGAATGGTACATTGGACAACAGTAAAAGAAACATTTTCACATGATACCAAAAGCATTCTGAGCTTTTCTTAGGCTAGCTGTATACACAGTTTGAAAGCTGTTGCTGCTAAAATAGAAGACAACTGAGAGGCATGCTGTAATGTAGTATCCCTTTTAGTCAAATATGGGGTTTGCATTCAGATCACAGATGTAGGAAAACCACACAAACTGCTATCAGTCTTGTGAATGAAATACTGGAATATTGTCCTCTGGAAATGTCTGTCCAACTATTTGACTTACTGAAGTGACAGTTTTTAACTGGGCACCCTGCTATTTGTGGTAAAGCATGAAAACTTTTAATTTACACATATGTCTTCATTAGACAGAATGAAAAAGAATCAATTTTTCAGTTGTGATCAGAAAGTTACTTGAGAAGAATAGCATGGGAAATTTACTTTCTGGGACTATAATTCCCCAGCTTCCCAGCCAGTATGACCAGCAGCAATGTCATTTGGGGGTTTCTGCAAGATGTAATCCCAAAATATAATGTCAGAAGTCTGCTGATCATAGCACAGGATAATCAGCAACATAGTTACTGGCATCTTGTTGTCCTTACCGGTCTGGCAGGTTTCCAGGATGTTAAACAAATTACTCAGAGGTTCTGGGCTTGCCTACATCTGTGGTCCCCAACATTGGACCTTCAGATATTCTTGGACTACACTCCCATAAGCCTTCACCACCACCTCTGCTGGCCAGGAATTCTGGGAGTTGAATTCCAAGAACATCTGGAGGACCAAGTTTGGGGACCACTGGTCTACATTGCTGGGTTGGAGTGGGCTGGAGTGGGGCTAAATAGAGTTGCTAGGAGTTCCAGTGTGACATTTTGTGTGATCCTTGCATTCAAGTGTTATTTGGACCTCAAGTGACCCCATTTGTTCTGCTTTTTTGAAGTGTATGTTTAATAGATATCAGTATTACAAGCGATCTTCTCTTAAAGGTCCTTAAAGGGCTAGTCAAGAAACTGTCATGGTGGTGGATTTGGCTAGGGGAAGTTTCTCAGCTAGCCCTTTAAGGAAAAGGAAAGAAAAAAATTGATTTTTCTAAATAATGAAGCACACTTTTTGCTGCTGTAGTAAAAGCTTTAAAAAATAATAATTTCACATCCTCTGCCCCTTGACCAAAGAGCAGAGGAAGTGCTTAATTAGCCAATAACCTGAGAGGGCTCTATTAAGCCACCTTACAATACTGGCAAATCAAAAAATAAGGTAGGCTTTTCATTCCCAGAAATCACAAGCACCAGAAACAGACCAAAACAGAGCCATCGTACCTGCATCAAAAAAAGTAGAAATCCCTGACAGGGGCCGGAAACCTGTGGACAGGATTGTTCTGGGGGGTGGGGGTGGGGGTCAGCTGGTTTGTTCCAGCAAAGACATTGTTTGATCACCATCTTTAGGAGCAAACCAGCCCATCCCTGCAGCAGGCCAAACAGCGGGCAAAATGCTCACCTAGTTAGCCTCTCTGTCCCCAACATTTTTCCTATTTCACAAAACAGAAGCCATGACCATGTTTTGAGCCCAGGAAGGAAAGAGAAATTAAAGTGTAAGATGGTGCAGAATGCTTATGCTCTTAGTTTGTTAAATTCTGCCAATGTCTAACCAGTGCTCAGTCTGCACTGTGTTGTAGTCAGCATAATTGTGAATTTGTCCTTTTCTACTAAGAAAACTGTTGTTTTTCATTCTTGTTTTAATCCCTTTCCCCACTGTGATCCAATGCCTGAGTAGTTTGATCACATGTTTTAAAAATCAAAAATCACCTGTTCTGATAGTATTTTTATCCAGTGCAAGATGAGCTGGCAGACACATAAGATTGTTGCACCCAAAAAGCTATTCCTCAAACCAGCCCTGTTTGTGCAGCACATCATTCTCATCTATGGATATTAATTTATGTGCTTGCTTATAAACAAAAGCTCCACTGTCTCCATAAGTTATAGAAGCAATCACCCAAGGAAGCATCAGAAACACCTAAAGTCAATTCTGGCATCATAATTTCCTCCTCTAACTTGAGATGCCAAATCATGGCTCTTTTTGATGAGAAGCAGGTGTGTGAAAGGACTGCCTCCCCCACTTTGAGAATGGCAGACTTTATTCCTCTATAAAACAAATTTATGTTCAGAATTAATAGGTGGCTAGCCTGGTACTATAATATAGGGAAGATGGGTTAAGATGCCCAGCATAGATTACAACAAAATATTTTTTTGGAACAGGAGAGAAGCAAGAATCCTACAACCTCTCCCTCCCTAAACATGCATTATAGTCATATTCTCTCAGTTATTTTAATAGTTCTTACTTCCAAAACTAGGGAAATACACTAGTTAAATAGGCAATGCCTTTGGGCATCAAAAGGCATCAAAATAGATGACAAATAATCTGGATCATTGGGAGGTAATAGACAAAATGAAAGGGCAAAAGACCGCCTCCTTTTCTCTGATTGAAGGGGGAGTCATATAATGGCTTCCATAAGATTGTCTTCCATAATAATTACCAGCATGTTCCTGAGCATGGAAAACAGCTTTTGCAGCTTCTGTAACAAAGCACAGCCCACCACCAACATCAGATGTTTCTGTTCTCTCATCCTATATCTGAATTGATTGTCTGATTCAAGAAACATAGAGTGCAATCAGATGGGAATTTCTCCCACAGTTTTGTCTGGTTTGGAATGGACTAGTTCACTCCCTTTCCTGGCGACCACACAAAATTTACTTCCTTCCTTGCTTCCTTACTTATATTTCTATCCTGCCTTTCTCTCCAAAAGGGCCTATGACATTACAAACCAGCCTGTTCCAAATCTATGTCTACCTGTACCTTATTGGGTTCCTATCTGGGGCTACTGGTTTGTTTTTGTTTATTTGGCGTGTGTGATCACTGGGATCTAACCAAAGTGGACGGTTTAAGCTTAACAGTCTTGAGAAATTGAAAGCTTCTTTCTCCTCTCCCTTGCTGCTTTGAAAGTTTTTTTTAAAGCAGTTTCAGTGTCTTGATGATGCACTTTAATACTTAGCAACAACTTTTAAAAATTGGTAAGCTTTGTGTTTCTTCTCTTCTGAATTCTCAAGATTGTGAAAGGACTTAAGCTAAGTATGAAGGAGGAGAGAAGAGAGGGAATTTTGTTTGTTTTTCTTTCTTTTTAAAGCAAAAGGAGATTGGACTAGACTACCCAGCCTCAACCTTTTTCTGGCCACAGCCATGAACACAATATGAAAGAAATATAGGTCAAATCAGGGTTGTACAAGTCACATAAGGAACCTAATAAGATGATAAATGAACTGTTATGCTCTGTTGTTTTAAATGTATTTTAATATTGATTTTCATTACCATTTTAATATAGTACTTGTCTAATTTTCTTTTGATATTTGTGTACTTGCTGTTTTAGCTTTTAAATACTGTTTTAGTATTTAACTGTTTTACTGTTATAAACTGCTGTCAGGGTCCAGGTTGTGCACGGTTGCCTTCAACAGCAGGGGCAAGGCCACCAGGACCCAGCCTACACCACAGAGTGCCAAGCCCAAACTCACACATGGACCAACTAGCCAGGTTAGGAGCATATGAGCAAAAACCGGAATAGCGGAGCTGGAACCAGACTGCAGGAGTGGGAGCATTGAGCCAAAGCATGGAGCAGGAATGCAGAGTCAGGAATACTGGAGTTCAGAGCAAGAACAGAAGCCAGGGCTAACGGAACAGGAACAACTGAAGACCTATGTTACTGAGGGAGCCTCTGGAAAGGACTCCTCAGGACTCCCACGAGGACCTCATGAGAGCTCCATGCGTGTGAGTGCCCCCCCGTGAGCGCTGCCACCTCTCTGCGGGCACACCACACCCCCACAAGCGTGCCACGCCTCCCAACCGGTTCGCGGTTGGGAAAAGGTTGGGGACCACTAATATAGACTAATCCAGCATAATTGGGCTGTTGAGTTGCATCAGTACTCTTTCTCCTCCCCCCCACTGCCACCCCAATTATGGGTTTACAGAATATTTAGTCCCAGCAAGAGATGAGTTGCACCTCACAGTCCCTGGGGGGAAAAATTGGTAGAAGCCTTTTGGGAAGGTTCAAATTTAACCCTGCCAGAGATGGAGATAGTATTTTGAAGAACAGAAGGACACTAGAAACTGGGGACCAGTGGAACATCAGAAATGCATCAGAAACAAGAAACAGTGCTACAGGAATGGGAAATACAATAAGGAATACACTGGAGGCAATGATCCAAAAACATTCAAATATAATGTTTTTATATCAAGGCACAGACCATGGGAAACAAACAAGATGCATTTGAAACTACAAGAAGAGGGAGTTTGACTAAATGTTAGGAAGACCATTTTGATAATAAGAGCTGTCTGATGGTGGAATGGATCACCTTGAAAGATGGTGGAATCTCCTTCATTAGAGGCTTGATGGCCACCTATCAAGGATGTTTAAATGTAAATTCTTCTCTGGCCGCAGATTGGATGACTAATGGGGTCCCTTCCAACCCAACATTTCTGTGATATGTCAGTCCTGCCCAGGAACCACTAACTCATCACTGGCCTGTATGAAAGGTTCATAACGAATTTTCTAAAAATAAGGGAGAAAATAATAATCATTCAGCAGTGTTTCAAAACTTGAAATACTTTTCTCAGTGGAGATGTTACCATTGAAATTTTAAATTAAATTCTGAGAGTTACAGCAAGAAAAACATTGACATATTACTCCAGGCATGCCTGTCAAGTGTGTTTTCATGGGAGGGGCATTTCCCTCTCCAAGCTGTCTTTAATTTCTTGGTTAACTTAATGTATGCTTACTTACTCCTAGGTTTCAGTCTCTTACACTTCAAATATCACCTGTCATGCATTTGTGCTGTGAAGCTGCCACTTTTAGAGCTCTGGATCTGTACAGTTCAGAGGGGAGCTGCTTCAATTTCTCCCACACCCCCATAAGCTTGGACAGTGGGCTGAGAGAGCAAGGGTTACTATGGAGTACTGCAGGAAATAAGATAACTGCATTCAGCTATGACCAGAGCATGGAAATGTTACATTTTTGGACCATAGATCTTAGAATCCCACTGCCAATATGGCCCTTGGCTGGCAAATTCTAGCCACTGCATTTGGGGATGTGGAGTTCAAAAGAGCAGCTTCTGCAGCCTTTGCCTAAGACATGCCACAGTCTCCAGCTAGGCTGCAAGGCATCACAACAGGAAAAGTGGGAAGCAGCTGATTGCATGTGCTCAGAGCTCTGGCAACAGGAAGGGGCTGCAGATCAGTGGTCAAAAAGGCATGCTTTTCATGTAGAAGATTGGGTTCAGTGCTTGGCATCTCCAAGCAGGCCTGAAAAAGATTCCATTTCAAAACCTTGGAGAGCTGTTCTCAATTGGTGCAGCAGAACCAGGAAACGCACCTCTCACAGCAGCAAGGGTTGTGAACACGCAGGCTACCTGGTCCACACAGGTCCAAGTGGGTTGCTAACTTGTGTTTCATATTTGCCAAATTTTGTGGGATGTTGTGGACATTTCATGGCCAGGATCGCTTTACCCAGATCTTTTTTGTGCTGCATTGAATTACAGGACTTCAGACAGCAACGGCTGGACTCTTGACAGAAACCATGGAAATCTACTGTGCCTGTTAGTCATAGACAAAAAGCAACAGGTCCAACATATTACTGCTCCTGTTTTACAATAGTGCTTACAGTAATATTCTGATGGTCCCAAAGGCCTATGAAAAAACCTGCAGGAGTGCTTCTTACATTGTGCTGATGCAAGTGCCACTGAGAGCTTAAATCACTCTGGCTCCTACTGGCGTGAGATGTAGTGCCCCATGTGATTGGATTCATGCATATCAACATAACCTTTCCTCCCACAAACATGAGGTGGATGTGTTTGAAATTGCAACTTCTGGATGTTGTACTACTGTTGTGTAGAGCCATTACTGCCCTGCTGCTGTCATCTGCCCCCCAAGATCCCACTCTGTCCATATATTCAGCATGAAGGTTTGTAGGAAGGCCTGTATGTATGTTGGTTCACATGCACTTACAGCATTCCCATGATAAGGGCTCCTGAACATAAGAGTACTGTAAGTGCATTCAGATGAATACTCTTACTAGGGCTCTTCAGGCATGGCAGTCTGATTGACCTCTGGGTAGAGGAGATGTTGGGAGTGAGATTGTATGTAACCTCATCATCGTTAGAGCTCTCTCTCTTTCAGGCTATAACACCTAAAGAGATTTTTTAAGATAGCAGACTTTTAGAGCTGAAGAGTTCCTAAGGGTCACCTAGACCGGTGGTTCTCAACCTTGGTTAACCCAGGTGTTCTTGGATTGCAATTCCCAGAAGTCTTCACCACCAGCTATGCTAGCTGGGATTTCTGAGAGTTGCAGTTCAAGAACTCCTGGGTGTCAGGATCTGGCCCACATTGCCCTGGCAGCTTTAGGATTGGGGCCAGCCTGACCCAGGAATGGCCTGGCTTTTGCAGACTCAGGCCCTGGCCTGTGTAGCAGCTGCTGGGCCACTTATGAGGCTCACCTGGAAACCTGGAGGGAAGGCCTATTTAAAGAGTGGTTCTCCCTCCCAGAACTTGCCTCAGCCATAAAGGGCTATGCTGTACCTTGCTGTTCCTGAGCTCTGGAGTCCCTGCATTCCAGTGTTTCTACCTTTGCCTCTGCTTGCCTCCAGCATATCTGTGTCTGGACTTGGGTTCCTACCCCTGTTCCTTCCTGCCCCTGCCTTGGTCCCTGCTTGCTTCTGCTGGTCTCCTGCATCTTGGTGCCTTGTTCTGGTCCTGTGTTCCCGGTCCTGTGATCTGGCTCACGCCTCAGCTTGGTCATGGCCAGCTGTGCAGTGAGCATCTTTGGGCTTGATACCCTGTGTGATGGACTGGGTCCTGGTGCCCTTGTCCATGGTGAGGGGCTTGGCAGGAGGGTGTGCGTGCGGGAGAGTGGGAGGGTGTGTGCACCTTCCTTTGGCCCTTGAAAGTATGGAACATACTGTATATGTTGTGATCCTCACTCTGAAAAGTTTGGAGACCCATAAAGGTAAAGGTAAAGGTTCCCCTTGACAATTTTTGTCCAGTCGTGTTCGACTCTAGGGGGCGGTGCTCATCCCCGTTTCCAAACTGTAGAGCCAGTGTTTGTCCGAAGACAATCTTCCGTGGTCACATGGCCAGTGCAACTTAGACACGGAACGCTGTTACCTTCCCACCGAGGTGGTCCCTATTTATCTACTTGCATTTGCATGCTTTCGAACCGCTAGGTTGGCGGGAGCTGGGACAAGCGACGGGCGCTCACTCCGTCGTGTGGATTCGATCTTACGACTGCTTGGTCTTCTGACCCTGCAGCACAGGCTTCTGTGGTTTAGCCCGCAGCGCCACCACGTCCCTTGCTTGGAGACCCATAACCTGGACCAATTCTCTATCAAAGCAGAAATCAAAAAATACAGTGTCTTTGGTAGATGCTTTAATTTTTTTAAAAGAACCTCCCTTAAAAGAAAGTCCACAACCTTCTCAGGTAATACATTCTGCTGCTGAATAGGTATTACCATCAGGAAGTTGTTCTTAAAGAATCTCTTGTAATTTGATATATTAGCTCAAGCCCTACACTCTGGAACAGCAGAAAAACAAGCTTGTCTCATCTTCTACACAGCCCTTCAGATATTTGAAGATGGTTGTCACATCACCTTCCCTTTTCCATGCTAATCATATGTAGTTTTTTCAACCATTCCTCATACACACTGGTTTTTACAGTTTTGGTCATCCTCCTTTGGACATATTCGAGACTGCCAATATTTTTAAACTCTGGTTCCCAGAACTGGACCCAGTACTATAGGTAAAATTTTTCCAAAGCAGAACTGGGTGGTATGATTACTTCCCTTGACTGAGACATCTCTGCTGATCAAGCCTGGAAGTGTGTGTGTGGTTTTTGATTGCACTGTTGACTCACACTTTACTTGTACTCTTCTATGTCCAGAGGAGGTTATTTTTTCTCTGCTTTCCCTTTCTGTTGCTTCAGAAAGAGTAGAGGATCCTCTGTGCAATCTCACAAAGCTGTATGACACACAAGAAATTGCTCTTCAGAATCTCTAGCACTCTGAAATTATAAGGGCCACTAAATTTCAGTGGCAATTGAAATGGTAGAAAACTTTATGGAGGCTGCCTAATTACTGTGGCAGCAGGACATCCCTGCTCCCCAAAATGTTCTGTGGAGTTCTATGCCGGCTCCACATCCTGGAAAGTTGCCTGCTGTGTCTTCAAAGATGTCTGCCTGCTTTGTGCTCTTAGTAGGAACCATAGCACCAGTATAACTTAAAAATAGCCCCCAGAAAACTGGTTAAAACGTTTTACATTGTGTTGAAAATCTTTGAGTTACACAAAACTGTGGAAGTTTATGTCTGTTCCAATCCAAAACAAACTATCATTAGACTTCTTTTTACATTCCCTTTGGGATGACAGGAACCTTTCCAGAATCATCACGAGTCAGAGAAATGGTTATCAAGAGAGCCATCTCATACCCCCCACTGCCTCTCCCGCACCACACCGAAGACAACCTAAGTCCAAGTAGATATCCCACTGACTGAAAAGTTGAAGGCATCATGTGTTATGATGTGAAATGGCAAGGAAGAGTTAACTGGGAAATGTGGAAATGAAATTTCTGTGCAAGGATGATATACTATACCTATGCATTTTATAGCACTGGGTAAGTAATTTAATGTCTCAGCCAATATCAAACACTTCATTTGCAAATCTTAGTATGCCGGGCTCCCTAGTGGTTCAGGCAATAAAATGGGATAGTTAAAGGGCACATCCTTGCATTAGCTCTTCCTTTTAAATTTAAGGGGTCCTGCCATTATGTAAATATTTACTATAATTAACTGTGGAAGTACTTCTGTTGGCCTAGTTTGCAGTCCTGCTCCGAACTTAAAAATTTCCATAAGATGTGTACTTTAACACATTTTCTAATCAGGGGTCAGGTGGGGGTTAGAGGTGAAGTTTGTTTGCCTTAAGGATGACGCAGCAAGAACCAAATGTCCTTTATTTATATATTTTACTTACATTCTGTGTTACTCCCACAAATGAAATTCAATCTGGCTGGTAACAGGATTAAAGGAAGCACAGACAGAAATAAACACATGCCAGTGCAAGGTAAAACAGACAACAATTATATTGTCATAGATAAAGTCTAAAAGTAGATGTATTCTTGAAGGCTTTCACAGCCAGGATCTGATGGTTGTTGTGGGTTTTTCGGGCTCTTTGGCTGTGTTCTGAAGGTTGTTTTTCCTAACGTTTCACCAGTCTCTGTGGCCGGCATCTTCAGAGGACTGGAGTAGGAACTCTGACCATGCTCTCTTGCTGTTTGTTGAATAGCTATAAGTACTCAACTATCCAACAAAGAGCAACAGAGCATGGACAGAGTTCCTACTCCAGTCCTCTGAAGATGCTGGCCACAGAGGCTGACGAAACGTCAGGAAGAACAACCTTCAGAACACGGCCAAAGAGCCCGAAAAACCCACAACAACCATCTAAAAGTAGATGTTTGGTCTAGATGGCCAGGATAGAAATGTAATAAATAAATAAATAAATAAATAAATAAATAAATAAATAAATAAATAAATAAATAAAAGCTGTAAACCATTAAACAAATTATAATATTAAAACGTAGCTCTTTTTGTGTGTACTGACAGTGTTGAGATACTTTATTATGATTACAGTCTAGATATTATTTCAGTGGGCAGAGTAACTCAGTAAGCACAATGCTGAATTTGAACTTAGACTGAAATCAAATTCTTGCTCAGTTATTCTCTCATTTAAAGCAACGGTAAACAATTATTTCATCATGTTTATCCATTGGGTGGCCTTGGGCAAAACTCTGATGTTTAAACTAATTTATCTGGTCTTAAAAATGGGAGCAATAATAAATAAAGATTGGGTTTGAGTGGCTTACATTGAGGTAAACACTATAAGAATTGAGGTAATCGCTATGGGAATTTCAGGCAGACAGGAGAAGGAAAAAGAGAAGAAGAAAAAAGAAAAGAGGAGGAAAAAGAATTCTAAAACACTCTGAAAGGGACATATGGGCAACCAAAAGGACAAATAAAATCTCTCGCCTCTCTCACCAGATCAGACCAAAGGTAAGTCATTTAAGAATCCCATTCCAAGGATGATCAGATGGGTACATCTGAGAAGTTCAGGACCAAACATGACCCACTGGTTTAGTATATGTGAAATCATAAAACAAGAAGGAGTATTTGTAGAAAGTTTATCAAAAAAGTGGCACTCCAGTTTAGAGTGGGCAATGGGTTGGTGAAGAGATATTTCTCCATTTACTGTTCATACTTACAGCAGCCCCTCCATATTCCTGAAAACGCTACACAAGGCATTCCTGCCTAACAAGGTAGGCTTTGATGCAGGGGGAAGGGAATCCTCACAAGTGGATAGTGGTACTATGTCTGACTGTGACTTTACAACACAGGGGAGGCTCCCCCATCGTAACCGCCCCCTCTATGTGGCATGTTCAAGAAAAGGGTTGGGATCATCCAAGCCAATGACGGCATGCTGCCACTGTTCTATAGACAATCGTGTTTGGTTTGGGGGAGGACACCTATGTAAATCATTTTAAAGCATCATTCCATGTACCATGCCATTTAACATTCCCTCCTCAACTTTTAGAGCTTTTAGAGCTGAAGCTGTATCTATGCCCAGAGGAAAGGACGTTATAAAAGACAAGGGCTGCAAGATGGCAGAGCGGCACACTTGGCAAAGCTCAGCGTGGCTGCGAAGAGGAAAGGGACAATCCGCCAAAGTGGAGTTAGGATCCCGGGCATTCAGCCAGGTAAGGTGATGCCAGGGCTCAGTCTTGTGGCTCCAGGCAAGCAACATGCCCTGTGCAAACAGAATACACGTGCATGTCTCTGTGTGAGAGAAAACGAAAACGAGAGAAAGACTTTTCTCTGAAAAAGAAACAGCAGCAGCTCTTTCAGTGTGCACTCTGACACCCACCTAGGTAGAAATAAATGCATTTCCTTCCCTTCTCTGCCGGGCAAGAAAGACTGGGTGTGAAGTAAAAGAGGCTTGGCAAGCTTATATTTGATGCCAAAACTGGATGCATGAACAAGGCTTGTCACTCAACACATTTTTGGTGTACCACACCATTCCCAGGGCATTGCTAGTCTCCCATCTTTGCTGAGCAGGCTTACAAATGTTGTTTGCCCTCTGCCCAGCATGATACTGATAGTGGCTTGTAACATGGACTGCTTTAATGTGCCATGGTACTCGGATGCATCTTATGCTCCTCTGCAATGCACATCAGAGCAATCTCTGGAATAATTTTGGTAAAAAACAAAGACAGTAAGGCAGTGGGCCTTGCCCAGCATGTAGATATGGGAGAACAAGTATAAATTCAGTCCTTCACGATGACTTGTGGGCATCCTTGGGCACAACGCACTTTACAAGAAGTTGCTCTTAACCCTATTACATGGTAAATAACTACAATATGTAGCAGTTAGACTGCTACATATTGCAGGAACCCATACAATATCCAGGTCTAAAAGATTTGCAGGAGCTGCCAGTATGCTTCTATTCTGAGTTCAAGATGTTAAGAACTACAGTGGGGTCTTGACTTGAGAACTTAATCTGTATTGGAAGGCGGTTCTCAAGTCAAAAAGTCTGTAAGTCAAGTCTCCATTGACCTACAGTGCATTGAAAACCGATTAATCCCGTAAAAGGCCGTTTTTGTTCCATTTTGGTTTTTTTCTGGTCTGTAAGTCAAATCTCAGGCTGCAAGTCAAACCTAAATTTTGCGGCCAGAGAAGTCTGTAACTCAAAAAGT
Source organism: Pogona vitticeps (assembly GCF_051106095.1). NCBI lineage: Eukaryota > Metazoa > Chordata > Lepidosauria > Squamata > Agamidae > Pogona > Pogona vitticeps. Next base: position 195,474,693 of record NC_135785.1, on the reverse strand, counting down.
CTGTAAGTCAAGCCGTCTGTAAGTCAAGCGTCCACTGTACTTTTTTTTCAGAACAGGGGAAATGAAACCAATGTGGAGGCTATATCAGGGGTCTCCTACCAACTCTCCTCAGACTGAAGAAGCTACTTGGATGAGTACAAAAAGTTTCAGCCTAGCAAGAAAGAAGTCCAGTTGCCATGACTCAACTTCCAGATACTTCTAAAGTCTTGAACAGCTTGTGACCCTGATATTTAAAGAAGCCCCTCTCCCCATATATCCTTATGCAATCTTCATGGTCTGCTGGTGGGAGGGGCTCTTAAGATCTGGAGTGGGGTGCTTTTCTTCCACCATGTCCTGCCACTGACAGCAATACACTACACGGAGACATAGGGGAGGAAAGTCTTAGTTGTAACAGCCCAGCTGTGCAATGTCTCACCCAAGGGGCTGCTGATTTTTCCATTTGCTAGGCTTTGTTTCTCTGTTTTAGGCTATTTTATGGTATTTCCAAATGTTTTAAATTCTGCTAAATACTTGAATTATTGCAGATTCCTTTAACATGATTTCATTATATCCTTCCTCTGAGATCTGTCAGTATGAGGCAGGTCGGTAATACTTTCAACAAACGAATAAATAAAAATAAATATAACTTCACCATTAATGGAGTCCCATTAATTTCTGCTGGAGGTCTTCCTTGATTTCTCACATGTTCCAAGTACTTTGGGGCCTTCTTCTCTCTACTGCTGAGCATGCATGAAGGACAGAAATACACCTTTTTAAATGCACCTTTTTAATTTTTAGACTAAGGGATGGCTGTGCAGGAAGGTGGATGGACAGAGCAAAATCCTGTTGGTCTCACACGACATTAAACAGAGAATCACAGAAGCAAGCCTACCTGGTCTCTTGGTGAGCCATTGCACAGGCAAGCAGGCGTGTGCCTGCCTACACAACAGATGGCAAACCACAAGGGGAATAACTCCCCTGGTACTGCTCTTACAGGATACCCAGTGTGGTGTAATGAACAGAGTAATGGACCAGGACTCAGGAGGCCTGAGTGTTCAGCCATGGAAACTTCACAGGGGACGTGGAACTGGTAAAACCACTCCTTAAGTATCTTACCTTGAAAGCCCGGCTAGGGTTCCAACTTGACGACACATAACAAAAATAACTGTCCTTGCATGTCCAGTTTTTCCCAACAGGATTTTGGCCCTAGTTGTATTTCAACTGATTTTTTAATGTCATCTGTGAACAAATGTACATATGCACTTTCTCTAGAATACAAGTTTTGTTCTCCACATGCAATTTTCCCCTCACAGTGTAGAAAAATGTCATTTGCCACATTTTGTACAAAGGGCCTGTTTTGTCCATGCCAATGTGTGGCTTCTTTATCAAATGTCTCCTTCTTTTCTACCATATTGACCATTTTTATTCCCCTTTCCTTTGGGTCTCTTACTTTCTGGTCACTTTTGAAACTGACATTATGCAGTGCAGAATGCCTTTTCAGAGTCATAGCTTCTTCTTTGCCTATTTGTTACTAAATGTATTTGTAGCACCAGATCTGATGCACAAAATATATTAGACCTTAAAAAAAAGAAAAAAAGAGAAAGAAACAGCTTGATAAGGCAAAACATTGAAAGTGACTAAATATTTACCCTGGGTTGCCCAGTTTTGTTATAGAAGGCCAGAGAAGGTGGGGAAGGAAATTGATACTGAAGAAACTGACAAGGATAGAAAGGAGAAATGTGGTAGGCAAGGGGCAGAGAAAAAGGAGACTACACACTCTGAGACGATTACCAATCAGTCTTAAAAATGTATGTTGTCATTTTAGCCTTATATCCATGTACATCAGGGTGAAGATTTCAGCTGCCTCTCATTGTGCTGTGAATATAAATGGGCTAAAAATTGTAAAGCACTTTGTCCACAGAAAGTGTGATTGAAATTACCGATGATAATAATAAGGATTCGGAAGAAGAATGTGGAGTTCAAAGCACTGAGTTCATTTCCCAAAAAGGTAACAGAGCTTCACACTCTTATTTTTTTTTAAAGGTGTTATTAAGCTTCCAATCATATCATCTCCATCTAGAACATCTTTAGCAGTCCTGGCATGAAGCTATAGAACAGGGGCACTGAATCTTCTGTCTAAAGAATTCCGGTTGGTATGACCCCTGCATGTCTGATGATTCTGCTGTGGAGGGAGCTGCAGTTTTATGACATTAAATATTAACAGTGGGATATTAATAATGAAGGCTGACAGCTCCTTTCCCACTGCCTGTGGTTGTCTCTCACTCCCAGTCTGCAAGTCCAGCAGGACGTGTGCTTTTCCCCTGTCTAAGCTGAGTGGTCAGGGCCCTCTGATCTTTAAGGTCAGAAGAGGTATGAAAAATAGCACAGTGGTGGCATCGGTGTGAATGGGAGTTATCTCCTTCTGACTACCTCCCTCCTCTCCCAGGGTGATGTGAAATCTGTTTCTCTTTCTTTCCTTCTCTCCATTTTCAGCCTCGCCATAGAATGGATTGGAGAAAAGCAATTTATTGTTGAGGGAAGAAAAGGAAAGGTAGAGAGACAATATACAATGCCAATAATAATAATAATAATAATCTTAATTTTAATTAAATTAATGCAGAAAAAAATGCCATAGGGCTCCTTCACCCCCAACTTGGAAAGAAAACATGCATCTCAGGGCAATTACAGTATAATGTGTAATGTCAAAATGTGATTCACCACAAAAACTCCATCACTCCCCCCTCTGTGAGCACACACTGTTTCTTTGTCCTGCTTTTCATCAGCTGCTGCTAGCTGACAGACCCAGCTCCCATCCCTCCAGTCTCCAGTTCCATCAGTCTTGCTCCTCAGATAATTTACTGGGGATGGTAACACAAGAGGCAGGCTGCCCTCTCCCATCAACAGCATTACTGCAGCTGAATGGCACATCTGTGGCTCTAGCCAGGTGGCCTGGAGGTGGGGTGGAAACACAAGTGTTGCCTTGAACTCACGACCGTGAATCTTGCTGGGAAAATGATCTGGGGGGGAGTAGAACACAGTCCTTATTAGAAAGTAGCAAGTGTTGAACTCACCAAATTTGCCAATAAAGATGGTGTCATTTTGTTGCATGGATAGTGGGGCCCTTATAATTCTCCTCTGACATCTTAGGCTTCTTTTTCTTTGCTTTCCCCTAATACATTTTTCATTGCCACACTTTCTTCTTTTGTTATCATAACAGGTAACATTTAGATTGTAATCTCTTTCGGGCAGATGCCTTGACCTGCTGCTGTTCTTTGCTTATAATATTCTATAACATGCCGCCTGCAAAGAGCTGTCTGAGCCCTACTTTCACACATCTTGGGACTTGAGGGAACCATGCAACCTTTGCACAGGTCTGGATCACTTAGCCCTTGCTCCATCTGCTTTTCTTCATTGCAGTGGTTTTCCTTTAAGAGTCACGTTCAGTTTTCAGCCACTTTGTTCTCCCTAGGGGAATGCACCCCCTAGACTGGACCAAAAGTGCATGTACTGTGCCATTCTATGGTCACAAAGGCCAACCAGTCACCTAAGGGAAGCTCACAAGCTGGGTAGGAGCACAACAGCCCCCGCCAGATCACCTTCCCCAGCAACTGATATACTGCTGCACCCTCCCACTGTAGTGGAAGGAGCGTTTTGTCTGTCAAGACTAGTTACTGCTGTTTGCCAAATCATCCATGAATTTGTCTAATCCCCCTTTAATGTAGAACGGGCAGCCGGCCCTACAAAATGCAGCTCTGCATCCTTTGACCCGTCCTGAATCTCCCATCATGTGTTTTGAGCAGATGACCCCAGCACAGCTAGGAAAGCTGCTTGTGGATGGGGGTGGGGAGAGTGATTTTCTTTTGACAAAAGGCAAGAAGGCAAAGTGTTAAAGAGGTCCAACCCCCTCTGCTGGTTCCCAGTTCCCCATTTCTGGTTCCTGCTTAAAAAATGAACAACTGACAACTTGTGCAAGAAAGGATGATGGCTTTGCCCATAATGCATTGTTTGGCTGGGTGACAAAGGGCTCTTGCGATCACAGATGGGTGATCTCTGGCATAAGGCTATTTGTAATCTGCTTATGCCCAGGAAAAATCTTTTTTAGGATGATTGTGGCCATCGATAGCACTGGTTTCAGTACAAGACATGAACTCAACTGACTTTTAGGCAAAAGAAAGCTGTCTCCTTATTGGAGAAAGTTCAGTGCCACACACCCATACTAGCAGGGTTAGGAAACATAACCCTGAAAATTAGATGGGTGACTGGGGAGGGGGAAACTCATCACACACACACATGACTTTCCTTCAACCTGTACTGAAGCTGTATGGGGAGATAGGACTGACAATACATTTCCAAAGCTTTCCCTCTAAACTAAGGGGTCTCATTCCAATTGCTATTCCCAATTGGAATAACTTGCCATATAGTTACGCTACTACTCACAGGGCAATGCCTTTGATTCAGTGGGCTCACTGCAGTTGGTGCCAGCAACTGGACTGAGGTCCGGATCTGGCTTCAGAAAATGCGATGAGGCGAGCTCCAGAGTTGGTTTGTTTAATACAGACGTCCTGTCTTTCTTCGCATACTGGATGGCCAGTGATACTAAATAAACAATAATAAAGTAAACAAGAACAAAAAAGACATCCTGAACAGGAGAATAGTGTTAAAATGCCACTGAATCAGTGCTGTTGGCATTCTCTTTGTTGCATGGAACGGATTTACATCAAGCCCTCAAAGCCTAAACAAATGAAAACATCTCCAGCCTGTATCTGGAGGACAGAAATTTAAGTGTAGCAGGACAAAAGTGAGAGTGTGCCTATAATCAGGCTGATATTATGTAAAAGTGTTCTGATTGATGCCATTGTCTTCCTAGTCTCTGTAAATGCAGGGACAAACAGCAAAACCCCCCCCCCTCATTAGAAATAGATATGTTGGTAGCAGGGAAGGCACTTCCTAAAGTACTTTGATCCAAAATCATTAAAGACTTTAAATGCCAATGGTAAGACTTTGAATTGAGCTTGGCATCTCATCAGCAGTTAGTGCTTTCAAGATAAGAGTAATATGAGCACTTCTTTCTGCTCCCAACAACTTCTGGACTAAGACATTCCACATCAGCTACAGCTTCCAAACTGTCTCCAAGTCGGTTCATTGCAACAGTCTATCTAAGATGTTATTACAGTACAATAGGTCATTGCAGCTAGGCTATTCCAATCCAGGAATGGCTCTAACTGGCAAAACATCCAAAGATTAGCACAGGAGCCTGTCATGTGTGTAGGGGGGAGGGATGTTTCTCTAAGAGTAACCTGCATTTAATATAAGAGATTGGCAGACAGTGTGGATTTGCATGTGAAAGCGGAGTGGCTGAGAGAATAGGAGGAATAGTTGAAAATGCTGAGAGAGGAAGGTTGGGAGACCTGGGGTGTGATTAGGCAGAGGAAAGACAAAATCCTATTGTACCAGAAAGGGTCACTGTGCAGGCAGTGACTCCCTTTAAGTGACCCTTCTGACTCTTAAGGAATTAATTGCTCCAGCACAGACCCAGAAAGCGATAGTCCTACGCATGGACCCCAATTGGGGTCAGGTTGGAGTGGAATTCCCTGTACGTCATGTGATTGCCTAGAAATAGATTGCACTGGATTGCTCCACAATGTGCTCTATTTTCCATGTGATCACATCTACTTCAGCAGTCATGGTTTTATTATCCTAGAGACAAGTTCTCTAGACAAGTTTCATTGAAATGCTTTACAAAATTCACACAGCACAGTCCTTGAGATGTCAGATGTTTCTTATTCAGGACTCAGATCAACTCACCCCTGGACAACCTGGCTGTAGAGCAGAAGATAATTTCTGCTGTAATCCTGAAGTGGGATCTAGCTCCAGGTGGGAAAAGGAGGTCCTTGAAGTACGAAGCATATGCATGCAAGTGTGTTGTCTGCTTACCTAGTGGGATGTAGTGGATAGACTAGGACTCAGAAGAGTTGAAGGGACGTGGTGGCGCTGCGGGCTAAACCGCAGAAGCCTGTGCTGCAGGGTCAGAAGACCAAGCAGTCGTAAGATCGAATCCACGCGACGGAGTGAGCTCCCGTCGCTTGTCCCAGCTCCCGCCAACCTAGCAGTTCGAAAGCATGCAAATGCAAGTAGATAAATAGGGACCACTTCGGTGAGAAGGTAACAGCGTTCCGTGTCTAAGTCGCACTAGCCATGTGACCACAGAAGATTGTCTTCGGACAAAACGCTGGCTCTATGGCTTGGAAACGGGGATGAGCACCGCCCCCTAGAGTCGAACACGACTGGACAAAAATTGTCAAGGGGAACCTTTACCTTTACCTTTACCAGAAGAGTTGGGTTTGAATCTCTGCTTAGCCACAAACACACTGGGAGGTGTATGGACCTGGGAAACCACTCTTTACAACTCATTTACCTTGAAAGCCTTATTAGGGCTCTTATGGGCAATACAGCTTGACAGCACTTCATACACACACACACTTTCTCTGCCTTATACTGCTGGAAGCCAAGAAAGGATTAGGGTTAGGATAAGGTCAAAACTAAGACATGTAGGATGTGATTCTAGAAATGGCATTTAAAGCAAAGAAAAGAAAATGCAAGAAGAAAGAGAAAGGGAGGAGAACAAAGAGAGAGAAGAAAGGTGATGAAAATGGTAAGAATGACAGATCCATCAAGGAGAGGAGTTCAGACCAGAAGAAAGGCATTTAAAGAGAGAAGCATGAATATCAAGAAATAATTGAACCTTACAATAGGTAGGCAGGGAGATTATGAGGGTGTTAACAAGAACTTTTGCAATGGCAGAAGAAAGAAAAGAATTGCACTGTACTTTAAAAAGAGAGATTAAATAAGGGTAAGTTGGTAAGATCTTTCTGAAAGATTCTTCCTCCTGTCTCTTTACATGCATTATGCAGAGAGTTCTGGTAGTGAGGATGGTCAAATTGCTTAGCACTGACAACTGTGGCAGACATTTTTCACAACATATTCAAGCTCACCTTGGGATCTCTGAGGAGTTCAAGAAATCCAACTTAAAATTTCCTGTGAAACCAAGTGGTTCTGTGATGATGCCTAAACATAAGTCATGGGGAAGGAGCGAACCTCCAGATGTTCTTGGACAGTAATTTCCAGCATCCCTGATTATTTGCTGTGCTGGGAGTTGAAGTCTGAGAAAAAAAACAGAAAGCCACTGGTTGCCCATCTCAATATACATCCCCCAGCCCTTGTTTTAGCGGGCAGAGCAGTAGCTCTATTGACCTAGTGCTCCAAAGTCATTCATGGAGACCATCCTTCAAATGCCCCCTGGTCGTCTAAGGTCAGTCTGGCGATTAGAAAGCCCAAGCAGAGTGGTTAGAGTTGTGGAGGCTCAGGCTCAAAACCTCACTCAGTGAACCACTTTCTCTCTGTGAGGGCAAAAAGCAATACCTAGAGGTCTCTGGAGGAACAAAGGGATATAAATGAAACAATTTTCATTTAAAAGTAAAGCCTTCACACAGGAAATCTTGTGGAAGGAAGAGCATCAAGTCAGCTTGCTTCCGGTCAGGCACTGGGCTAATGCTGTGGATCTCAAACTTGAAGCTTCAGATTTTCTTGGGCTGCCATCCTGACCAGTGCAACAAAACATTTGGGAACCATTAACCTAAAGAGAGGTCTTTGTAGTATAAAAATAGTAGCTAAATTATTAGTTCTGTTTATATCTGCCTTTCTTTTTCTTACGTGCTGTCACCTTGGCTATGAAGGAGGGATCTCTAAAATGCCTGCCCTCCTCAGCTCCTGAAGACTCAAACCTATAGCGGAATTCCTTTGGGGAAGTCAGCCTCTCCTCTAGAGAACTGAAAAGAACACACACGCGGGTCTCCTGCGCCGCCGCCACCTCCCCCTCGCTCCTCCCAAGGGGTGCCATTCTCTTGCCTCTGACCGATACGCTTCTGGTTGCCGGTCCCCCCCCCTTTTTTTTTAAATTGCACAGGAGTGACAATGTCCAGACTTTGATTTCAAGGGGCAGAAAAAGTTGGCACTAATCCGCCCCTCCTCCGCCCCCGAGATGCAGCTCTTAAAGCCTGGACCTGCGCCCTCCCATGTGGGAGAGTGTGCGGAAGCTGCTCGGGAGAGCGAGGCAATGCCGTCGGGCCGAGGAGAAGCTGGTCTCTGGGATTTTCTGCTTCAGGCCCCGCTATGTCCCTTGGCCAGCCCTGGGGCCCGTGAGACGTGCAAAGGCGAGCCCTGCGGCCCAGCCCAGGAAAGGGAAGGCGAGCCTGCGCCCGGCGGAGAGGGGGGAAGACACGGGGCGTTGGGAAAGCGCAGGCATCGAGGCGGGCGGCGGGCGCGCTTTCCCGGTCGTCTTCCAAGAGGGCTTCTTTCCCTCCCAGCGGGCGCGCCCTCTTCGAAAGGCGGCCCGTTTCGGGGCGGGGGGGGGCAAAGGTTTCCTTCCCCGCTGGCGAAGGCCGACTTTAACTCCATTTCCGCGGCGCAGTGGTTCAGAGATGAAATATTTAAGGTCTCCGGCGTAAATCCCCTTGAAGTTACAGCCACAAGGTTGCGGAGCTCCGTGACGGAAGGGGGGGGGGAGACAGGGAGAGAGCGAGAGAGAGCTGTGGGCACCCGATCGATGCGCGGAAAGCAGCGGCCTTTCCCCTAACGAGGAGCCCGCCCGGTCCCGCCCGGGTAGTCGGAGGGCTGCCGGGCTTGGCTTTCGGACAAGCTGATTTGGGCAGGGCTTGGCCGTCGCTGAACCGTGGCGGCGGTTCCGAGGAAAGACGGCAAAGCCGACGAGCGGGAGCGGAGGCCTCCTTGACGCTAGCCGAGGTCCTCCGAGGCGGAGAGACCACCACCAAGCTCACGACCAGAGGCCTTTCTCGGCAGATGCGGGGCATCGTCTGCAGGCGACGGGCCAGGACCTGAGACGATGCGGCGCTCGGAAGGGAGCTGATGCGCTGCCTCCTCCGCTTGCCATTAACAGGGAAGAAACTAATCACCGGTTGTCTTCCACCCCTCTCACCAGACAGGAATGACTAAAAAAAAAGGCTCTTTTTGCTTCCATCAAGGTTTCAGGGGAAAGTTGCACCCTTTACTACTACACTACTTGTAGTTTATTATTAGTTGATGGGGATGATGTCAGGCCGCAGGACCCGTCGACGGATACGTTGAAGCCGCGTTTCGCCAGCTCCGGCAGCCTAATTGGTTGATTGTAGTGCCTCTTCTGTTTCAATTACTTTTGATTGATGCCGGGCTCTGGGTCGACCCTTCGGGGCCGCCGCCATCCCAGGAACGAGCCGGAAGCGGCTGCTTCGCTGCAGAAGCAAATCTCCCCCCCCCGCCTCCCGGCCAGTTCGAGTGGGACTTGCAGCCGTTGCTCTGGCGCGGCAGCGGCGGCGGCTCCCCCCGGGGCGAACAAGAGCTGCCTCGGATCAGCTGGCGCTCCTGCTAAATGCGGCCCTGCCCGGGGTAGGGCCAGGCCTCGGGAGGAAGAGCGCGTCTTTTGGGGCGCTGCTGGCGCCGCCCGGACGCGCGCGCCTTCTGTAGAGGCGCGCGCTTGAGGGCTTGGTGCCCTCCTCCTCCTCCTCCTCCTTCCGTGGCACCCGTGAAAGCGGTTAGGAAAGGGAGGTTGGGCGTCCATTCGCGCAGGGCCTTGCTTTGCTATGGGGAAGCCAAGAGGATATGACCTCAGCTGTGCGAACGTGATTAATGTGCATATTTTGACAACACTCGGGAGTGCAGGGAGCGAGAGTTGCTGGCACGCACAAACACACAACACGCCCATGCGGTAAAAGAGTCGCTGAACAGAAACCTGTGTGGACCGGGGCGACCGACGGTGAAGGGAAGTTTTAACCGTCTCCCACCCGAGGTTGTGTCTGCTGTTTGCATTATGAGCAAAACTCCCGTTGGCTTTCCAGAGACGTGTCTCTTATAATGCAAACAGCACATTAATGCAAACAGCACATTCCATGAGATTTTTTTTCTGTGGGACCTTAGCAGAAGAAATACACCCCCTAAGGCTTCTCAGGCTTGTCTGTTTTAGCTGAGAAGAGGGGATGAATAGTAGGATCACCTGGTGAGTATAAAATTTGTTTATAAAGCAAAAAAACTGATCAGGTGGTAGGTGGAATGTAAACATGTAGATAAGCAGTCCTAAATCCCAGCATCTTTGAAAGCTGTTCCTGTTGGGCTGGAACTTTTGTCCTAATCAGGTCTTCTGGAAGCAGGTGTCCTGTTCAAAATTTTTTAGAAAATCTTTCCAGAAGGCAGCATGAAAAAGAATTTCGTATAATGCGTTCAAGCAAAGCATTATCTATTTGTAATGCTCAAAAGGAGCCTGTGAAGTTAATTATGATTCAATAAACTAACAGTTTTTGTTGGGTAGATAGCTCAGTGGTTTAGATATCTGGCTGCAGAGCCAGAAGTAGGGAGTTCAGTTCCCCCGTGTGCTGTGTGGGAGAAGAGCCAGCCTGTGTGAGCTTGGGCAAGCTGCGCAGTTCCAAGGTGCTCCTAGAAGGGAATGGCAAATCACTTCTGAGTTTTCTCTATCTGGAAAACCCACTAAATGGTCACCATAAATCAGAGTTGACTTGATGGTTGTTGTTGTTGTTTAGTCGTTAAGTCGTGTTTGACTCTTCATGACCCCATGGACCAGAACATGCCAGGCCTTCCTGTCTTCCACTGCCTCCCGGAGTTGGGTCAAATTCATGTCGATAGCTTCAATGACATGTCCAACCATCTCGTCCTCTTTCGTCCCCTTCTCCACTTGCCTTCACATTTTCCCAACATCAGGGGCTTTTCTAGGGAGTCCTCTCTTCTCATGAGATGGCCAAAGTATTGGAGCCTCAGCTTCAGGATCTGTCCTTCCATTGAGCACTCAGATTTGATTTCCTTCGGAACGGATAGGTTTGTTCTCCTTGTAGTCCAGGGGACTCGCAAGAGTCTCCTCCAGTGCCACAATTCAAAAGCATCTATTCTTCAGCCGTCAGTCTTCTTTATGGTCCAGCTCTCACTTCCATACATCACTACTGGAAAAACCATAACTTTGACTATGCAGACCTTTGTCGGCAAGGTGATGTCTCTTCTTTTTAAGATGCTGTCGAGGTTTGTCATCGCTTTCCTCCCAAGAAGCAGGTGTTTTTTAATTTTGTGGGCTGCTGTCCCCATCCGCAGTGATCATGGAGCCCAAGAAAGTAAAATCCGCCACTACCTCCATATCTTCCCCTTCTATTTGCCAGGACGTGATGGGGCCAGTGGCCATGATCTTAGTTTTTTTTATCTTGAGCTTCAGACTATTTTTTGCGCTCTCCTCTTTCACCCTCATTAAGAGGTTCTTTAATTCCTCCTAACTTTCTGCCATCAGAGTGGTAATATCTGCATATCTGAGGTTATTATTTCTTCCTGCAATCTTAATTCCGGCTTCGGATTCATCAAGTCCAGCCTTTCGCATGATGCATTCTGCATATAAGTTAAATAAGCAGGGGGACAATATACAGCCTTGTCATACTCCTTTCCCAATTTTGAACCAATCAGTTGTCAGTTCTAACTGTTGCTTCCTGTCCCATGTATAGATTTCTCAGGAGATGGATAAGGTGGTCAGGCATTCCCATTTCTTTAAGAACTTGCCATAGTTTGCTGTGGTCCACACAGTCAAAGGCTTTTGCATAGTCAATGAAGTAGATGCTTTTCTGGAACTCTCTGACTTTCTCCATAATTCAGTGCATATTAGCAAATTGGTCTCTAGTTCCGTTTGTACAGTACTTCTGGGAGTTCTTGGTCCACATACTGCTGAAGCCTGCCTTGGAGGATTTTGAGCATAAACTTGCTAACGTGTGAAATGAGTGCAATTGTACAGTAGTTGGAGCATTCCTTGGCACTGCCCTTCTTTGAGATTGGGATGTAGACTGATCTTTTCCAATCCTCTGGCCACTGCTGAGTTTTCCAAACTTGCTGGCATATTGAGTGTAGCACCTTAACAGTGTCATCTTTTAAGATTTTTAATCAATTGGAATGTCATCACTTCCACAGGCCTTGTTGTTAGCCATGCTTTCTAATGCCCACTTGACTTCACTCTCCATGATGTGTGGCTCAAGGTCAGCAACCACACTACAGTATCTGGGTTGTCTGGGATATGCAAATCCTTACTATATTTGTCCTTTATCATGTCCATCTTTGCACAAAATGTTAATACAGTGGTGCCCCACACAGCGAGGTTAATCTGTTCTGGATTAACCTTCGCTGTGGGAAACATCGCACTACGGAACACAAAAAGGCATTGGAACGCATTAAACAGCGTTTAATGCGTTCCAATGCCATAGAATACTCACCGTTGTGCGATGTTTCCCAGGGGCCGGCAGCCATTTTCGCGCCCTCCCCTCGCACAACGAGGGCGCCAAAATAGCTGCCATCAGCTGTCCGGCGGGTCCAAAATGGCCGCCGGAACAGCCAAACGGGGTCGGGGCACAGCGTTTTCGCGCCCTTGGTAAGCAAGGGGAGCGCGCGAAAACGCTGCCGGAAGCCCCGAAATGGTTGCGCGCAGCCATTTCGGGGCTTCCGCAGCATTTTCGCACGCTTCCCTTGCTTACCAAGGGCGCGAAAACGCTGCGCCCTGGCCCCTTTTGGCTGTTCCAGCGGCCATTTTGAAGCCGCGGAACAGCTGATTGTCGGGTCACAAAGCGAAGGTCGGTAAGCGAGCAGCTTACCGACCTTCGTTCTGCGATTTCCCGCCTATACGGGCACCGTTTTGCGATCGCATTTGCGATCGAAAAAACGGCCTCGTAGAGCGAATTCATCGCTCTACGAGGCGCCCGTTGTGTGAGGCACCACTGTATCTCCAATTTTCTTGAACAGATCTCTGTTTTTTCCCTTTTTATTATTTTCCTCTATTTCTTTGCACTGTTCACTTAAGAAGGCCCTCTTGTCTCTACTTGCTATTCTTTGGAAGTCTGCATTCAATTTTCTGTAACTTTCCCTATCTCCCTTGCATTTTGTTTCCCTTCTCTTCTCTGCTATTTGTAAGGCCTCGTTGGACAGCCACTTTGCTTTCTTGTATTTCCTTTTTTTTAGGATGGTTTTTGTTGCTGCCTCCTGTACAATGTTATGAGCCTCCATCCATAGTTCTTCAGGCACTCTGTCCACCAAATTGAGTTCCTTAAATCTGTTCTTCACTTTCACTTTGTATTCATAAGGGATTTGGTTTAGATTATACCTGAGTAGCCCAGTGGGTTTTCCTACTTTCTTCAGTTTAAGCTTGAGTTTTGCTATAAGAAGCTGATGATCAGAGCCACAATCAGCTCCAGGTCTTGTTTTTGCTGACTCTGTGGAGCTTCTCCATCTTTGGGTACAGAGAACATAATCTGATTTCAGTATTGCCCATCTGGTGATGTCCATGTGTAGAGTCGCCTCTTGTGTTGTTGGAAAAGAGTGTTTGTGACAACCAGCTTGTTCTCTTGAAAAAACTCTATTAACCTTTGAACTCCAAGGCCAAAGTTACCTGTTGTTCCTTTTATCTCTTGACTCCCTACTTTAGCATTCCAATCTCCTAGAATGAGAAGAGCATCTTTCTTTGGTGTCAGTTCTAGAAGATGTTGTAAGTCTTCATAGAATTGGTCAGTTTCAGCCTCTTCAGCATTGGTGGCTGGTGCATAAACTTGGATTATTGTGATGTTGAAATGTTTGCCTTGGATTCATATTGACATCATTCTATCATTTTTGAGATTGTGTCCCAGTACAGCTTTTCCCACTCTTTTGTTGACTATGAGGGCTACTCCATTTCTTCTATGGGATTCTTGCCCACAGTAGTAGATATGATAATCGTCTGAATTGAATTTGCCCATTCCGGTCCATTTTAGTTCACTGATGCCCAGGATGTCAATGTTTATTCTTGCCATCTCCTGTTTGACCACATCCAGCTTCCCAAGGTTCATAGATCTTTCATTCCAGGTTCCTATGCAGTATTTTTCTTTGCAGCATCGGACTTTCCTTTCACTTCCAGGCACGTCTACAGCTGAGCCTCCTTTCGGCTTTGGCCCAACCACTTCATTAGCTCTTGTCCTCCGCTCTTCCTCAGTAGCATGTTGGATGCCTTCCAACCTGAGGGGCTCAACTTCCAGCATCATATCTTTTAGCCTTTTGTTTCTGTCCATGGAGTTTTCTTGGCAAAGATACTGGAGTGGGTTGCCAGTTCCTACTCCAGGTGGATTGCGTTTAGTCGGAACTCTCCACTATGTCCTTTCCGTCTTGGGTGTCCCTGCACGGCATTGCCCACAGCTTCTCTGAATTACTCAAGCCCCTTCGCCACAACAAGGCGGCAATCCGTGAAGTGGTGACTTGATGGTACATGATTATTATTAAATTAGTACCCACACTGCATATGAGCAACTTGAGCCTGAAAGAAGGTGGTTGGTCTTATTTGTGTGTAGAGGAAACACAAAGTGTTCAAATCCTGCATGAAAGTGGCCTCTTGGGGTGCTTTCACCCTGCTAGGCCCCTTTAAAAATGTCCCTGAGTTTGAACAAACAAACCATTGAATACATGTATTCTGTTCCCTTTCAATGACTTCTAGTGGCTTGATCCTTTCCCCACTGCAAGGTTGACAAAATTCAGCAGCACAGTTTGCCACCCAGTTTTTACATCAAGGAGAGCAGCCTACAGGGAACAGGGAATTTGATCCTGGGTAGACATGGAGACGAATACTGTATAAAAATGAATCAGGATATTTAAAGTTAAATATAGTTAAATATCTCTGATTCATCAGATATCCATTGCTTCATATCCTTGGGGTCCAGAGATCCCAACAAATACAAAGCAACAAATATAACCCTTTTATATTTGCTTATGCACCAGTGGATCAGCAGTTCCTTGGGGGGCATAAACAGAGAGAGGTTTTCCCTTCAGGTGAAGGGAATCCCACCTCCCGGGGCTTGGGCAAGGCTTGGTTCCCCTTTCCTCTTCCTATGCCTGTGTGGCATAAAAGAGGAAGAAAGGGATCCTCCAGCTGCCGTGGGATCACTTTGATCCCTGCTTTCCCTGTTCTTGCTAAGCCCCGCAGGGCTTAGCAAGTGGAGGGGGAAAGGGATCAAAGTGTTGCAGGATCACTATCATCCCTGCTTTCCCCCTTCTTGCTAAACCCTGTGTGGCATAAAAGAGGAAGAAAGGGATCCTCCAGCCACCGCGGGATCACTTTGTTCCCTGCTTTCCCTGTTCGTGCTAAGCCCCGCAGGGCTTAGCAAGTGGAGGGGGAAAGGGATCAAAGTGTTGCAGGATCACTATCATCCCTGCTTTCCCCCTTCTTGCTAAACCCTGTGCGGCATAAAAGAGGAGGAAAGGGATCCCCCAGCCGCTGCGTGATCGCTTTGATCCTTGTTTTCCCTATGCCCTGGGGCATAGCAAGAGGAGGGAAAGAAGAAGAAAAAAGACCCGATGAATGACATTGATTTGTTGTTTTTCAGGTCATGGGGGTGGAATTCGTTGTTCAAGCTTGACAACCCATGAAGCAAGATGAAGAGCCATTGTGGCTCTTCATCCCCATCTCTAATCCTGGGCCTGCGCTAAATTTATATCTGACGTCACAGGTAGTATAGTGTATTCCCAGGTCACTATACCACCTAGGTCGAATTTTTAAAGCTACAGGAACTCTTTCCTCGTTTGCCTGTAACTGCCTTTTCTATGGGGTCACCAGTGCACTCTGAAACCCTTTGAATCTCTGAACTGGCCTACATTGCTCTGAAGAAAGCAATGGCCAGGATGGCAAACATGGCTCTCCAGGTGTTGCTGGACTCATCCTTGGCTGTGCTGGCAAGGGCTAATCATGGGATTTCCACTCCAACAACTTCTGGAATTTCCCCTCTTCCACCTGTTTCACAGATCCCAGGCTGTGCTACTCTTGGAAGAGAGGCTTTATGTATTAATCAAGGCTTCCAGGTGACCTAATCATACCACTCATGGGTGCTGCCTGGATTGAGTGTGAAATTCACAACTTTCCTCTTAGTTCTGTTTGTTCCATCCTTCTTGATCCCTGGCTTAGCTTCCTCCCTGTTTATTTCTTTCCCATAATGTGCTAGCTTCCAAAGTGGCTTGATCTCTTCCCCAATCCTCAGTTTGGTTTCTGTTTTTTCCCTGATATATGTGGCTCGAAAGGTTGGTTCTTGATTCCAGCCTTGTCCCTTGTAGCCTTATGTAGCCTCAGGGTCATTTCAGGAGCTTGCCCTGGACTGTGCATTCTGCATGACAAGCCCCATTTCCTTACAGCTTTGGCAGATTGGCACGAATGCTGTCAAATGTTCCACATACTCTTGTGCCTGTCCTGCTAATGGGTTTAGACAGATGTGCCTGGAAGGTCTAGTTTCTCATTCAGGTAATGCATCTCCTGGAGACACTCTCTGAAATGACATAAAGAGTTCCTTTCTTGTTGCAACAGCCAGATCATAGCAAGGAAATTCTAGGGGGATGGAGGAAGAAGCCATTCCCTTTCCTTTAGTGGCCGTAACCTTTTCAATGGTGGATAGGAAGAGATGTATGTATGTATGTATGTATGTATGTATGTATGTATGTATGTATGTATGTATGTATGTATGTATGTATGTATGTATGTATGTATGTATGTATGCATGCATCCCTGCATGCATCCCTGCATGCATCCCTGCATGCATCCCTGCATGTATTTCCTTTTTTATACCACTCCATTAGTGTTGCCACTCTCTGGGCAGTTTACAATAACAATAAAACACTATATAATAAATATCTAAAATACAGTTGAACCCTGTCACTAGCTGAAATTACTTTTAAATAAAAATACACAAATTAAAACTCAGGAGCTTGCCCTGAGTTGGATGTCTCAGGACATATTTATAACTAGTAGAAGGCAGCTTCGTATATTTCAGCTTTAATAAGCTTCCTGAAAACAGAGAGGGATGGTGGTTGGCAAACCTCTGTAGGAAATTTGTTGTAGAGGGAAAGACCCACAACTGAGAAAGTTTGGTTCCTTGTGTTGGCTTTTTGGGCCTCTTTAGGTGTTACAGTTCTTAAAGACTGAGGAGTTTGTGGGACAGGTAGCTATTTTGTGGAAGAGATGTTCTGCCAAATATCGAGGTCCTAAACCATTATGGGCTTTATAAGTTATGACCAACACCTTAAATTGAGCATGGAAATTGACAGGGAGCCAATGGAGGCATGCCAAGATTGGGGATATGTGTTCATATCTGCTGTGCCTGTAATCAGTCTGACTCCTGCATTTTGGACTTGCTGAAGTTTCATTACTGACTTCAAGGGCAACCCTCCATAGAGAGTGTCAATGTAGTATCATTACTAATGCATGGTCCACTGTTGTTAGGCATTTCCTATCCAGGTAAGGGCGTAACTGGGCAATCATCCAAAGATGATAAAAGGGAATCTTGGCCACAGCAGATATTTGCATCTCCATAGAGATAGCTGGTTCCAAGAGTACACCCAGGCTATGAAACCAGTCCTTCAGGGGGAGTGTAACCCCATCGAGACCAGTTAAATATCTTTAAATATCAGATGATCCTCCTAACAGTAGAATCCCCATGTTATCTGGATTCAGTTCCAGTTTGTTGGCCTTTGTCCAGTCCATTACTGATGCCAGGCAGTGCCCAAGGACATGCACAGCATCACCTGCAGATGAAGAGAAGGAGCGATAGAGCTGTGTGTCATCTGCATATTGATGACAACAAACTCCAGATCTCCATTTGACTTCCCCAGTGGCTTCATGTAAATCTTAAAAAGCATTGGGGAGAGGGCTGATTCCTATGGGACCCCTGTAACAGATGTCTCAAAGTGTGGACAATGCTTCCCCAAGCTGTAACATCTGGGACTGGCCTTCGAGGAAGGACTGGATCCACTAAAGCAGTGGCCCCCAACCTTTTTAACCTTGCGGACCGGTTGTGGAAGATGGGGCACCCCCATGCTCATGTGCATGCGTGAAGGAGTGGGAAGGTGCATGTGCATTCATGCGCATGTAAGAAGAGTGGGGCGGCGCTCGGGGGGCACTTGTGCACTTGTGAAAAAGGGCAGGGGCAGTACTCAAGTGGGTGCAGGCGTGCGTGCATGTGCAAAGGGCCTGTGGGGGGGAGTGGGGATGGGGGGAGGTCTGTCTCCATGACCCAGTCTGGCTCAGGCCACGGACCAGCACCGGGCCACGGACCGGGGGTTGGGGACCTTTGCACTAAAGAATGGAACCCCTGAAAGTTGGTAGCTGTCAACAGTATCAAAGGCCACAGAAAGATCCTGGAAGACCAGCAGGGTTATACTCCCTCTCTCTGCTTCTCCCAGGAGATCATCTTGCAGGACAGTTAATGCTGTTTCAATCCCATGATGCAGCCTGAACCCAGACTGAAATGGATGTAGACTGTCTCTTTCCTCCAAGAACACCTACATCTTGTCAGCCACCACCTTTTCAATTAACTTGCTCAGAAATGGAATGTTGGCAACAGGCTCATATTTGTAAGGATCATCCATTGCTAAATTGGATTTCTTTGGTATGGGCTTTATAATGTTTTCTTTTTAAAAGGGAGGTACCTAACCCTCCTGTAGGGACACATTAATGATGTAAGTAGCCCGTCCCACTGTCATTTCCTTTCCTGCTTTTAAGAGGTTCGATGGGCAAGGATCTAGAGAGGAGGTGGTGGCTTTGTAGTATGCAGATGCCTTGTCCACATCCTCAGGCTGAAACCGGTGAAATTTAACCTGACTAGATGGTGCACTGGACATTTTCAGCTCACACTGGACCACCGGATCGTATGTCCTGTCATTTGTGCCCTTTGAAAATCAGTGTAGGATGACATGAAAGCCATTTGGCACCTGTGTAAAACTGAGGCGCAGCTGCATAAAAGAAAGGAGGAGGATAGAAGTATGTGCTCGTATGGAAAAGGAGAAGGCAAGTCCGTATGAAAGTTTTGAAAGCTGAAAGGTTGAACTGTGTCTGATTCTGAACATGTTGGTTGAAATTGGGTATTAGTGTTTTTGTGGTGTTGATGCTTCTTGGTACGTTCTGTGATGGATGCAGTGCAGCGTCAACTGCTGATGTTTGAGAGGAGTGGTCCCAAATCGGTGACCATGTAGAGGGTATTGAAGCACTCAGAGAAAGGTGTGGAGCTGTGTCTTCCTCTGATATGAAACCGAGGTAGACCAGCCCTTCTGTTTCTTTCTTGGGGAAAATTTAAGGCCTATGGGGCCATAGGATGGACATCTACCAGCACCAGCTGTTGTTTTACTTGTTAGGCTGCAGACTTGGTCTTTTTGAGTTTTGCCTTTTCAGAGAGGGTCCTCTTTTGCTTTTGATGGGGCAGGTTTCCAGATTGACAGGGTTGGTACCGCATCTTTTCGAGGTGATTGGGCATTCCTAGAGCTGGTGGGATTGACTCCTTTTTTGTGTTCTGTGTAGTGCCAAGCTGTGTGTCTTCCGTTAGCATGGACTTTCCAGGGGTCTTGTGGGTGGTTCTCTGGGTGCTTTGGTGGTATTATCCACTCAGAGATAAAATTTGAGTCTTGACTGCCTGGTTTTTAATTGCAACTCAGGTGAAATGTGTGTAAAATTGGCAAGTCTTGTATATGGTGACCCTCCCCAAGACAACAGAGGCACCTGGAGTGCCTTTCCGATTAGAGGGATCTGCTTTTTTTTTTGCAAGTGTCACATTTCTTCAACAGGGCTGTAGGTGCCATATAAAAGTAGTCATGTGGTGAAAGATGCAAAACCTAACTATTCTTCTAGATAAGAAAGGCAAAGGGGGAACAAGGGAGCTAACTAGGCAAGTTAAAAGGAGAAAAGAACTACTGTAATCCCAAATGTTGTTGAAATTAGTTTCCCGAACAACCAATGAGGTGCTGCTTCAGCAGTGGTCAAATGGAACTGAAGTTAACCATTGGATAGAGGAGCTGAGAGGGGCTAGCCAGTTTTTTCCTAGGCTCTGGAAGATTTCGGCGATGTCTGTGCAACTACCGAACAACCTACTAGCGTGAATCATAGAGACTATGAAGAAGAACGTGTGATATTTGTTGTACTGAAGTTGACATCGGCCTTAGTTTCCATGGCTGATGGAAAGGGATGATGGGAACTGCAGTCCAGCAACAGTAGTGAGTACCATCCTTTTCATTTTCTAGTCTTAAGAAAAGGAAAATAAATTGGAGATGAAGATTGACCCTTTGGTGGAGCTTATACTTTGCATGCAGAAAGCTCCAGATTTACCTCTCCTATATCCAGGTACGAATAGGAAGGAATCCTGCCTTAATTCCAGGAGGGATGCTGCCAGTCAGAGTTGGCAGTACTAGGATAGATGGTCCAAGGGTCTTAAAATACAGCTCTTTCTATTCTTTACCCAACTCTTCTACTTGTTTCAATTACTGTAATCTAAATCTAAGAATGGTTGGAGACAGAAAAAGTTAACTTTCAGGGGAGATTACAAATCCCGAAACACCTTGCCTAGCATCTCCTGGCTTTATATTTTGGGAAATATAAACCTTTTTTTAATCTCTGAAAGAGATAAGATTTTTTAATCTCTGAAATAATGAAGCCGGGCGGGGTAAAGTTTTGAATAGAGGGAAAACTTTTCTATTCTCCTTTAAAAGACTATATACGTGGGTGTACAGCCTCATAATAAATGGAAAATCACCATGGCAGATTTAAAAGAAAGTCTTAAAAGTGGATACAAAATGGTTCAGGGCAGAGATAATTTTGGTACTGTATATAATTTTGGCCATACACACATTCTTGTAATCACCCTTCGTTGCCTTTCAGAGAAAATAAGATGGGTCCTCACAAGTGGCAGTCAAAGAATGACAAAAATGTCCTGACTAAGGTCTGCCAGAGGGGCAGGAAGAATGAATGAATGAATGAATGAATGAATGAATGAATGAATGAATGAATGAATGAATGAATGAATGAATGAATGAATGTGTGTGCACTATCAGACAGGTAGGGCTCCAGAATACCACCCCAGTTCAGGAAAGAAAGGTAGAATATTAATCAACATATAAATAAATTGGAGGACATAAAACTTCAGGATGTGGTGGATGATGGGCTGCATCTTTCTAAATGGAAACAAGGTTTACAACTTTATTCTAAGATAAATTGGACATCTGACCATCACCATTTCATAGGACAGTGGTTCCACCAAAGAGAGAGGATGCAGCATCTTCAAAATGCGTGTTCTCTTTGGGCAAATGTGTACAAGTGAAATGAACCAGGGGTAATTGTTCATTTTTGGGGCAACCACGGGACAAAGCAAGGAGCCTAGAGGCATTAGCAGGGCAAAGTGGCATGCCTCAGGTCACTTCTGTTAAATCAGGCATTCACACATTGTGATTAAGTAGGGAAAGACAAAGAAAAATTCAGGAAGATGCTGAGCTCCTGGCAAAGGAGGAGAACATGCTCTTTGTCTTAGAGGTTAAGTTCTCTTGCCTTTCCTGCAGCAAAGTAATTGGTTAAGGCATCAAAATCAATACTGGGCTGTAGCACCACCCATTTCATACCCAAGGAAAAAGTGTGGGAGGAGAAAGAAAGGACAGCAGGCGTAGACAAGTAGACCCTACTTGCGTTGTGCAAGCAAGTAGAGAACTGTGCCCATTATGTTTTTATATTTCCCATAATTTTCTCGTGGCTGCCTTAGGAAACCAATGGAGCTTTCTTCTGCCAGCTGGAAAAAGGTCCAAAATAAAACAGAGTGCCCAGCTCTGCAGACAGAGCTGGGCAATTGAATGTGTGACCAGGTACACAGCTGAGGCATGCCCTGGCACCACAGCAGTTTCTGCAAGTTTTCCCTCCTGACATCCCTCATTCTTCTTTACTGTAGATGAGCAGAGTTTTTCCCCTCAACTATCCAGAGCTTCCTCCTCTCCATGGGGCCTTTTCTTAATTTTTGTTTTCAACCTGTAGAGGTTGCTCTAAACTTTCCAGAGGAAAAGGAAGTGCTCCTGCTTTTTCCTCTTCTGCTACAAGCCTGTTTTCGCCAGGTCTGATAAATAAGGCATTATTTAGAGACTGACCCCCTGTTAGATA
Source organism: Pogona vitticeps (assembly GCF_051106095.1). Taxonomy (NCBI): domain Eukaryota; kingdom Metazoa; phylum Chordata; class Lepidosauria; order Squamata; family Agamidae; genus Pogona; species Pogona vitticeps. Next base: position 195,452,735 of record NC_135785.1, on the reverse strand, counting down.
AAACAACATACAGAGTCAGACAATCTTTAATGTTGATTTTTCCACATGAGTCATTTGGATTACAATTAAGTCATTTGATTAGGTCATTAAATGTAAGGCATGAGAGCAAGAGAGTTGAGCACAGTTCTCTATCTCTCATGAAATCTAGTGACTGCACTAATTTAATCTTGTTTTGGGGGCTCCCATCCTAAGGGAACTTCACAGATAAGCATTGTATTCAGGAAAGCAGTGTAATGGATTTGTATCTTTTTGGTGGTGGCCCCCAGTCTTTGAAATAAATTACCAAGATATGCCAGGCTCCTTCCTTTCCTATATTTAGGAAAATGGTGAAAACAGAATTATTCAAAGCTCCTTTCCGCAACTAGTTTTCCAGGACACTGTTGATTTTAATGTTAATGTTAATTTCTCCCTCCTTTTGTATGAATTTTAGACCCATACTTGCAAATTGCCATATTGTTAAATGTATTTTATTGTGTGGGGTTTTCAAGTATTAACGTGTGAACTGTCCAGAGTAGTGCTTACACTAATGGAGTGGTCTATAAATCAAACGAAGAAATAAGAAATAAAATCTTCCCATTACAGCCAATCCTTTACATCCCATGCTGTTTCCCCCACTGTTTTCACAAAATAGTTAAAACACAGTCCTTTTATAAATCCGAAAACTGTGCCAAGTGAACTTTGTATCAGAAACAGAGCAGGATTATTGGCAATTCAAGAAAGATATGCAAAGCTAAGAGTCAGAAATCCTTCCTTCCTTCCTTCCTTCCTTCCTTCCTTCCTTCCTTCCTTCCTTCCTTCCTTCCTTCCTTCCTGTCAGTCAGTATACATGAAGGGCTTGAAACATCTGCAGAACTGAATGTGCAGTGCTGCTCAGGTGAGGGCAAGACTGGATCTTCTAGAAACAGTTGCATGGATAGGGCAAGACAATGCAATTTGAAGAGTGTTTCATGCCATTAAAATGCAAAGCAATGCTTTATCTCCCTCCTGCCAGCACAGGGACATACCTCCTTTTTGTTCAAAAAGAGGTTTTTAGGAAAGTTAAGCGAAGCATGGCTAAGTGTTTTGTTAAGAATGGCTGTGTTCTTGCTTGCATAGGCCTAGTGATCATACTGTGGAAGAAACTAGTTAAAAAAACAAATTATATACAGTATACAGTACTGTAAAATTCATTCTCCACCCCCATCCCCCCATAATGAAGGTATTGGATTGTATGTGTTTTGGCTTAATATGGAATAACTTATCTTCTTCTATGGTAGAAGTGCTTCTTTTTAGTTCCTGTTGTAGCTATAGAAATATAGTCTCAGAAAGGTGGAGGAAGAATATCAGAGTGTGATCAGATAGGATTTTGTCCCACACTTTGTTCCACTTTAGGAATGGGCTGCTTTGCTCCCTTTTCCAGTTATCACACGATGCCATCATGAACCAGCCTGGGGATTACTGTTTTTTTTTGTTTGCTTGTTTGTTTGTTTGTTTTGGTGCAAGTACGATTGCTCCATTTTGCTTCGGTTCTGGGATGTGTGATCACCAGAACTGAACAAAAGTGGATGACTTAAGCTGTGCCCTTGCTTAAGCCACTTCGCTATTAGGAAATTGAAGGCTTTCTTGCACTTCGCTATGGGGGTGGAGTGTAACGGAAGAGGAAGGAATTTTTTTTCTTTTTTAAAAAAAGAAACTCTTTCAATCCAGCATTAAACTGATCATTTGGCAAGTCAATTTAGTGCTACACCACGTTAAATTAATTTTTTAGAGAGTGAACACTTCCTCCTTCTGTCCCACTGAAGATGAAACAGGAGGAGACAAGGAGATATTTTAAAAAGAAAAGAAAACAGAAAAGGCAGTGTCCCTGATGACACTGATTCTATGGCTGAAGCTTCTCTTATATCCCTCACTTGTGAAGTGAACGTGTGAACAGGATCCCCACAGTGTGGACTGCCACATGCAGCTTCCCGATTTGCTGACTGCAGGTGGTGGTGACACACTCTTCTCCTTCTCTGCCACCACTTCTTTCTCTTCACCCCCTCTTCCCAGCCGTGACAAATGGCAGGGCAATCTCTCAACTAGGCGTGCAGGGCGTGAGTGGATGCAGGTTGACACAGAGCCATGTCATGTCCAATCTGCTGAACTGCTTCATGGGATGGGCAGAAGAGTCTGGAATTGTAGTGCAGTGTGAAGAGACATGACCCCCTTTTTCTTTTTTCTTTCCGTCTTTTCCTTTAAAGGGAGGAATGGACTACATAGATTTGAAGGAGAGAAGGAAAAAGTTAGGTTACCTACCTGTGACCATGGTTCACATTGTGAATTCACAGAAATGGGTTTATCCTGCGCCTGCGCAGGACGTTCGGAAAATTCTAGAGCAGGGGCCTCAACCATGTGGCCTGGGGGGCATTTGCGGCCCGCCGGATGATGGTTTGTGGCCCCCGCCTTGCCTGCCCCCCTGAAGCACCCACATGTCCTCTGCTGTCAAGAGTAAAAAAAAAGCCTCGCCTCGCTCGCTGGCTCTCCCCCAAGACAGCGCCTCTTGCACCCTCCATCCGGAACTGCAACCTGCCAGCCTGCCTGTCTGTCTGCCAGCTGGCAGGCTGCAGTTCTGGATGGAAGGTGCAAGAGGCGCTGTCTTGGGGGAGAACCGGCAAGCAAGGTGCGCTGCCGGCCCTTTCCCCCGAGCGCCTGAGCCACCGCCAAGCGATGCCTGAGAACAGAGCTGACTCCCAGCCCATCCTCAAAGAGCACCTCCAAGCCGCCAACAGCAGCTACCGCCACCACCGCCTTTTCCAGGGAAGCGGCTCTCTGGCTCTCTTTCTCTCTCAGCACCCCCAGCACCAGCCCAGCCAGCGGCTGCCTTGGCGCCCGGCGGTACTTCCTCCTCCTCCTCGTCCTGTTTCAGCCACCTTGGCTCTGGAGGCAGCCAAGGCTCACCTCGCAAAGTTTGCTCCTCTGTCGTGGTGGGGGTAGCTACTGCTGCTTAGTGCGCCTTTTTTTGAGGGGACTCCTCAGAGGAAGGTTGCCGGACCTCCGTGTGTGTGTGTGTGTGTGTGTGTCTGTGTCTGTGTCTGTGTGTGTGTCTGTGTGTGTGTCTGTGTGTGTGTGTGTGCACCTGTGGGGGGGCCCACCCCATTCTAATTTTGTGGGTACCAGTGGGGGCTTTTCTCCTTTAGCAAGGTGATTCTGAGGTTTTTTTAAAAAAAGTTTATGTTGTGCACTCCCTCTCCTGGATAGGCGGTCGCTGGCGCTCCCTCCCTTCTCCGCTTCTTCGTCCTGCTGGTGGTGGTGGTGGTAGTGAAGAAGGAGCCGGAGGGAGTCGTGGCCGGTGACGAGGGCTCATGCGCCCCTTCTCCTCCTCCTCGGAGCCCCAGCCGGGCTAAGGAAACTCCTGGGCGGCTTCTTCGGGCTCTTGCTCCGCTTGGTGGAAAATCTGATGCGGCCCACTCTCACCCAGACTCTGCCTCCAGCGGCCCCCAGGTAAAATGAGTTTGAGACCCCTGTTCTAGAGCATAGGAGAAAAGGAAACAATTAGTCCCCCCCCTGCAGGGCATGAGCTCCATCTCCTCAACCTTCCTTTAGTTCCCCTAGTCCGCTGTTACCATATGGAGTAGATATATAGAGAATGGTACCATGACAGAGGGGAGGAAGGGAGGAATGTGTGAATTCACAGAGGTCCACTAGAAGAACCATAGTTACAGGTAGGTAACTTTCTTCGTAGTGGCCTCTGTGAATGCACACAAATGGGTGATTAGCAAGCTTATTCACCAGATGGAGGGCCGTCACGGAAGCAGAGATGACAGGATAGCCCTTCCAAATGCGGCATCATTCTTGGCTCTCACGTCAAGGCGGTAGTGCTTTGCAAATGTCAGAGTATTGGACCAAGTAGTCGCTTTACAGATATCCTGAATCTGGATGCCTCGGTGTAGAGCGGCCGATGTAGAGACAGCTGGGGTGGAGTGTGCCTTGAGATGGTCTGGTACCGGCTTGCCTGCAAGTTGGTATGCCAGCTGTATCACTTACACTATCCATCTTGATATCGTCTGTGGGGAGACAGGGGCACCCCTATTGGTACCATGATAACACAGGAATAGACGAGAAGAGTGTCTAAAGCTGTTGGTCCTGTGCAGATAGAAGGCAATGGCTCTTTTCACATCCAAGGAATGGAGCTTATGCTCAATCGGTGTGAATGGAGACGGGAAGAACGTTGGAAGTATGAGTTGATTGACGTGGAATTCCGATACCACTCTGTGTAGGAAGGACATATCCAGGTACAGGGTGACCTTATCCGGGTGCATCTGAAGATAGGGGAGTCCGATCTGAGAGCAGATAGCTCGCTGGCTCTCCTAGCTGAGGTAATCGGTACAAGAAATGCAGTCTTGAGAGAGAACAAGTTTTCATTACAGGTTGCCATCGTTTCAAAGGGAGGCTTGGTGAGAGCCTGAAGAACAAGCTGAAGTGACCATTGAGGTACAATTTTCTGAGATGGTGGGTGAAAATTCTGTAAGCCCTTAAGAAATCTTTTTAGTGTGGGGTGAGGAAAAAGTTTAGTGGAGCTAGAACGAGGAGGTTGATAAGCCACTATTGCTGCAATGTAAACTTTAATAGTGGAATGTGCCAGTCCAAAGTTAAAAAGGATCATTGAGAGAGATGATGGGACTGGGGTGAGTCCTTCAGATTCAGTGAAGGTATCATGAAGGCATCTCCAAGAGAAGAGATGTCTGTGCCTGCTCTTGAGCAGTATCTGGGGCACTTCACATTGAGATGGGAGGCAAAGAGGTCTACTGTAGGCTGATCCCATCTGCGGCATATGTCCTGGAAGACGGTGTCGTTGAGGGACCACTTGTGCGTCCTCGTGTGGAGCCTGCTTAGATGATCTGCCAGGACGTTGTCCTCTGATGAGATATGGATTGCCTGAGGGAAGATATTGTGGGTGAAGCACCATTCCCAAAAGTCTATGGTGAGACGAAGGAGAGGTAATGATCGAGTTCCTCCTTGTCAGTTTATGTAGTGCATGACCGTGGTGTTGTCGGTCACAAGCTGTACTGTTTTTCCCTCGATCCTGGGAAGGAAGGCCTGAAAGGCTTTCATGATGGCCAGCAATTCTAGTTGGTTTATGTGAAGTGTGCTTTCCCTTTTTGACCACAGTCCGTGTATCTGGAGCTCTTCACAGTGAGTTCCCCATCCCGAGGGGCTGGCATCTGTTGTCACTTAGATCGACAGGGAAGGAGGTTTGAAGACTCTGCCCACTAACAAGTTGGGGGAGAATGTCCACCAGGTGAGATGGTCTCCCACGTACGGTGATACCAGTAGCCTCTTCATCAGAGTGTCCGTTGAAGGGTCGAACTGGGAAAGGAACCAGGATTGGCGTGTACACAGCTTGAGTCTGGTGTGAGGGACTACTGACGTAGTGAAAGCCATGAGACCAAGCAAGTGCTGAATGTCAAGAGCAGTGATGGTCCCGAGAGGGTGAACATGATATACTGCCCTCCAGATTTTTGCTATTCTTTCTGGTGGTAAGAATGCTCTTGCCTGGGTGGCATCTAGTTGTGCTCTTATGTAGCTCACACGTTGGGATGGTACCAGGCGGGATTTTTCTTGATTTATATGCAGGCCTAGTTTGTGCAGGACCTAGAGGGTAGTCCTTGTGGCTGCGATGGTGTGTTGGTAGGTCTTAGCAACCAGGAGCCAATCGATATACAGGAAGATCTTTATTCCCTTGGTATGGAGGTGTGCCAGAACTGGGGCCATGCATTTTGTAAATGTCCTGGGGGCTGTGGAGAGCCTGAAGGGGAGAGCAGAAAACTGGTAAGTGGTATGCTGAAAACAGAACTGAGGACTTTCTGATGGGACGGGTGAATGAATATGTGGAAATAAGCATCCTTCAGGTTGATGGTAATGAACCAGTTCCCCTGAGAAAGAAGAGGGAGAATGGAGTCAAGAGTTAACATACGGAATTTTTTGTAAAGTATGTATTTGTTAAGCTGTCTAAGGTCCATGCTGGGTCTAATCTTTCTTCGGGACTGCAAAGTACCGAGAAAAAAAGCCCCCGGTTGAGTCAGAAGGTGGTACCATAACTATGCCCCCTTTCCTCAGGAGAGATGAAATTTCTTCCTGTGAAGGTAAGGAAAAGGGGGTGGGCTTGATGGAATTTGTCAGGGGGAGGGTTGAAAAAATTCAGTCGCATAGCCATGTCCAATGATGGCTAGAGCCCAATTATCTGTTGTTATCTTTTTCCATTCTGGAAGGAATGGGTGGAGTCTTGTGACAATACCATGGAATTTAGGAATATTGCTTACCCCTGCGTTGGGATTTACGAAAGGGCTGTCTGAAGCCTTGATATTGCTGCTGCTTAGGTTGTGCTTCTTTAGATTGAGGCGGTTGGTAAGCACGTTCATGTTGTTGTTGCTTGCTGTACCGAAAGGGCTGGTACTGAGGAATCTGCTGGTAAGAAGGCCTTTTGTAGTGTGGCCTCTGGTACCTATAGGGCTGGTATGGAATGTAAGACTTGGCAGTCTTCCTCATTTTATGGAAATTCTCCATGGTATCATCAGTTTTAGAGTTGAAGAGCCCTGTACCGTCGAAAGGGAAGTCTTCAATCTTACTCTTAGTATAGTCTAAGATATTTGCTGCCCTGAGCCAGGCATGTCTCCTGACCGCAATGGAGGTAAGTAGAGACTTGGAAGCTGCTTGTCTTTGCTGCTTAGCTAGGGTGTTAGCTTCAGCGTAAGTATGGTGATCCATATTGACAGTCTTCATAGTTTCCAACATAGGTTTTTTTTTTTTTTTTTTTGGTAAAGCTAATGACCCAACATGATTCAACATGAAAGTGCTGCAAAATCCTTTGAATTACAACAAGGATAGCTCACAACAGTATATTGTTACTCAGAAAATTCCTTTTCCCCATGAGGCTACTGTTAGAATTACAGTTAAATCCAGTCTCAAACCATATAGTCACCATGTGAATTAGAAGCAGTGTTCTCTTAAAAGGCCTCTCTTTCCCCTAGCACAAACTTGCCTTGTGTCACCTATTGCAGATTAAGCTGCGTTGCTGGAGGATTGATCTTCAGGAGATAAACATGGGTTACATTTGCAAGTCTAATTGTTCTGGTGTGATATTTTGAAGGAACTGAGAGGGAAGTGTTAATGGCAGGATATATATATATATACATTTCCTGTAATGTGTGGTTTGACCCTTGGAATAAAGTCAGAGGTCTGAAATGGTGGCAGATTATATAATTGTTTCTCCTTATCAAAAAAGGAGTGAAGCCAGTGGGAATATCTGTCCATTCTTTTGTTCTTTTCATGTGTGTGTGGTCTGCTATCAAGTTTCAGCATGTACAACAAAACAGAGTTTTTAAGGTAAGTGAGATATTTAAGTGATGGTACTACCAATGCCAGTTTCCTTGTCAGTTTCCGTGGGCAACCAGGGATTTGAACCCAGGTCTCATGAACTTTAGTCCATCATTCTGTCTACTGCACCACACTGCATACTGTTATTTGCTCCATACTCTGTAGAAACAGCCTTTCTCTACTCAGAAAAATAATCTCTGTTATTCAAATTCACACAATAGCTGGGAAACTGAAGGTTTAGACCTTAGCCTGCATTGCTGACTAATAGGCAGGTTTGTACTTAATAAAAGAGACATTTTTAAACATTATTTTTCCAATTTAAAATCTGGGCACACAAGCACACACAGAGAAAGAAAAGTATGATCTTTAGGTCGTTTAGTCTTCCATGAGAAAATTAGTAAATGCCACAATTAAAATTGTCTGCAACCTTTGTTGTGACACTTTAATGCATATACTTTATGATACCATCTTTAATTACAAGACCACCTTGCTGTACCTCCCCTGGATCTCCAGTTGATTTGATTCATGGGAAAGTCATGAAACATTTGTTTTTCCAGAAATTTTGAAAAATGAGTATTTCCTGGTGTTTGACTATTTAATATGACACATGAAATATGTTTTTGTCTGGTGAATGTATTCTATTGCCAGTCTCAACTGAAGATTAGACCCAGTGAGGCCACTGCTGAATGCTACCTCAAAAGTTGTGTAAATCCCATTGAGTCAATGAGTCTTCTCTAGTTGGGATTAAAACTAGAACAGTTGTTTAGATATTTAAAGGACTCCATCCTCAAACTGTGGCGCTGGGGAGCAAGATCTAGAGATGCCTGCACTGTCATGACTATAATATAGGATTCAAGCAGAGGGGGAAAGTAGTTGTCTTCAACTGTGCAGTATCTTGCTTCAGCTGAGCAGGGCTTTAATAATACACCATTTTGGAGGTCACTCATTCATAGGGATGCTGTAAGTCAGAGGTGACTTGATGGCACATTCCTCAATAGTTTATACCCAGGAGTGCCCCTATTTTTTATTTGTGAAATGTTGGAAGGAGGGTAAACCAATCAATGAAAACAGTGATTACAGATACAAGAGGCCGGCTTTGACTGAAGATACAAAAGGGCTGTTTTCTTTTCTGGCTCTCTCGTAGCCCTGGCTGTCAAGCATGCTGAATAGTCTGCAAGCAAGCAAAAACAGGCTGCTTCAGTGTCATTGGTGGAAATGCCTTATTAACTAAGGGGGGAATGAAAGGCTTCCTCATCTAAAGGAAGGATTTGTGGAAGCAAACCTTAGGGCTCAGATGAGGTATGAGCTGAAACAGCATGCCAGGGCCTGTGGAAACGGATGTGGTCCAGTGTGTAGCTGAGGCAAAAGCTGCAAAAGTTCATATAAGGACATAAGGGCAACCAGAAGCTTTGGGGTAGCAGAGGCTGTACTAACTCTAATTCTGTTTTGTAAACATGCTTCTGTTGTTCCCCTGTTTTTTCTTCCTGAACTTGGTGCTACGAAAGGAAATCAATTTTGCTATCAAGGCTGGAATGTTCTCTTTCCAAAGTGGAGAGAATAGTAGAGTATAGGGAACATGTGGCCTTCCAGAAGTTGTCGGACTTCTTCTCCTATTAGCCCTAGTCAGGATGGGCAATCGTGAGGGAACATGGAAGATGTAGTCCAACAAACCTAGAAGGCATAGTTTCTCTACTCTAAACTTTCCAGTATGTGGCAAGGACTCCAAATTCTTGGGACTTTAGGGCATAGCACATGTTGAAATTCTGTCCATTCTACTTGAGGAAGAGATGTGAGGCATTTTCTATACTGCAGCCATAAAGAATTTCTTTACACCTGCAGTTTTCAAAGAGGTAGGTGTGCTAGTCTGTTTCGGCATGTATAACAAAATACTGTACTGTACTACTACTACTATTACTCCTGCTACTAATGCATTGTTGTGGGAACCTTAAGGCTGACAAGTTTATTTCAGTGTGACCTTTCATAAATTACAGTCCATTTCTTCAGAAACACTGCAATCCAGTAGTAAGTCACAATTAGAGTAGGCTAATTGAATCAGTGTGAAGGAGTGGACTCGCCAAATCCCTACTGATTCAATGGGCTTACTCTAGTTGCACGTAGATATTGGATTTTAGCCAGTAGATTGTAATCCATTAAAGCTCCTGCTAAAAGAAGTGTTAAACTTAAGGATGACACAATATTTTGATTCTTCTTCCTGATACATTATTCATTTTCTTTCTCCCTAAAGTCCCTTTCAGTGGTGGTGGTAGCGATGATGGTGAGGCGGTTCTCAACATTTGACAATGGTAGCCATTGTGTAGGCTGAGTTCTTAAAACACAGAAAGGAAGGATGTAGGATTTTTCTGCAAGTCTCTGAGACAAATGGATATGCCAGTGTGTCTGATTGCCACTCCTGTGTTTTCCTTTCTCAAATGATGAAGAACTATGGCTCGTTCTGATTAAGGTAGATGGATAGAATGTGCTGCCAGAGTGAAATTGGTTTCACTCTGCCAGCCCCCTTCTGTTTAGCACCTTCCTCCATCGTTTTTGAAAATCCCATTGGTGTTTCATTTTGTGATTGTAGCATGACAACAGAGGGGTGCAGATCTTTTTCATGTGATGGAAAAAGACTGAGCGTAGAGACATTGCTGTCACAGACCAATTTTTAAGAGACTGTGGAAAAGTTACATTTTAAGACTACAACTTTGTGTAATTTGTTAACTGTAGTCCAAAATGGATTTTCCAACCTTGTCTGCTTCAATGCTTACAACTGATGTTCAGTCAGTTCAGCATGATTTAGTTTAATCCTCTGTTAGTGTAGTTCTTGGACCGTCTTTGAAGACAGCTGAGCTCCCTGCAGCCAGACAACTGTGTTTCAGATCCAAATGTAAAAAAAAACTTGCCATCAGAATGCAATAATCAAAAACCTTAGAAATTTGAGTGTCTGGATTAGCTCAGTAGTTTAGGTGTCTGGCTGTGGAGACAGACATTGGGTGTTCAATTCCCCAATGTGTCTGTCTCCTGCAAGTAGAGTCAGCCTGTGTGGTCTTGGGCAAGCTGCACAGTCCCATGGTGACCCCCCAGATGAAGGGAATGGAACACCACTTCTAAGTATTCTCTACCCTGAAAATGGTTAGCATAAATCAGAATTGACTTGACAGCAAATTATTATTATCATTACGACTTCTACACCCTCCCAGAAATTCAGGAACATGCAGACCAAAACCCATTTGTGATTTATTCCAATTCAAATTAAAATGTTAAATCTGTTTTTGTTTTTGTTTTTTTTTCTCCAAAAAAATAATAATAGCAATAGCTTTTACAAGTCCATTTCCCCTCTAGGTTAGACCACATATTATTCTCCTCTTCAGAGTTCAAAGAGGCTAGAGAAATAAAATTGGCTTTGAAATTGCTCTTGTTTTACTGATTTTGTGTGTGTGCATGTGCATGTGTGTATGCGCGCGCTCGTGCGGGCGTGCATGCACGCCAGTCTTGGGTGCCTTTAGGCTTTTCAAAACCTTGCAGCTGACTAGGCCAGAAACAGGCACACAGCCAGAGAGAGACCTGCTACAAGTGAAGCCGCCTTTATGATTTATAGCTCTAATAAGGCTCAACTGCCAGCTTCTTGTGGTTTCCTTCCAACGTGTCTTTGATCATTTCTGCTTGTACTGCATGTGCTGCTGTTGCAGCTGCTAAAACTCTGTTGCAAAACTGAACTCTTCTAGCATTTTAGCAGGACGGTTTGCTCTCTTTATCTGTGCTATTGTTGGCAATGCACCCTGGTGCTAGTAACAAGATGACCACTAAACGAGGGAAACTTTTCTGTGGCACATCCCACAACATTCACACAAAATTGAATTGCCTTTTGACTGGGCTGCTTTTGGTGTCCCTCTGCTTATCTGTATACCAATATAAGTTGGCCACCACTGATCTTAGTGTCACAGCAGCTACACTCAGAGATGTTCCAGTTGACGCAAGGGCTGATGCAGAGTTGATACCTTGTCTATAGAAGGTGTCCTGTGGGTTATTGCCTTTGTGAAGCCAATTCAAAGGTATCTTAAAGTTACTCTTGGGGTGGAAAACTGACAGATCATATCTTCTCAATAAATAAAAAAATAAAATTTAGAAAACACAGCAGTGACAACAGTAATAAAGACTGTCCTGTTTACAACAGATGGAAAAATAACCCAAACCTGTCAATAGAGAGAGATCAGTGGAATCAATTAGTTTTTTCTTTATCTTCCTTTGCTGTGGTGCCCTTATCAACACCAGATGCTGTGCTATATTACCATAACAATGCAGACGAAAGTGATTTTATAAACCTGTAGTGATCTATGTGACCAGTTCCAGGTTCTGTTCATCAGACATAAGTGGTATGGTATTGACAGTCCCCATGATTATTTTATGCTCTGGTGGGAACCAGAATAGCCTGTGTCTTAATTGCTCTGTTGGTGCTGGTCTAAAAGCCCTCTGCATCCAACCTTTCTGTCCTACTCAGGCAAAGTGAATGCTTGTAGCAGCCAAGGAATATAGTTGGGAGTGGAAGTCCACTTTTCTGGAAGTCTGTAACCACCGAAGAACCTTTTTTTGCAGGAGCAAAAGTGTGTTAGTCCTGCCATAGGTTCACTGGAATTGTAGACCATCTGAGTAAAAGGAGGAGACATAAGAGGTCAAGGTATGACATAAAATTTCTCGCATATTCTTATGGTAGGAGCAGTTCCTGCTTTTCATTTCAAAGTCCAAAGCTGAGTGGGTGGTTGAGATATGTAGTCATACAACAGTAAGGACTATTCAGAACACAGTTTTATGGTGGTCATGTGTCCAACTTTATTTGATTGTGTCCTCTTCTTGAAGGACTGTCCAGTCTAAGTTTAAATATGTAGAACCAGGGTGGATTTGATTTAAATCATATCAATTTAAATCAGGATTTTCTACATAAAGACTTATTCTTTCTGATTGTTGTAAGTTTGATATTTGAAACTGAGGAAAGTTTCATTTTTAGTATTAATGAGTCAGGTTAGTTTTCGTGTTATATCAGAAAGTTACACAAATGCAAGGACTTACTTAATCAGAAGGTTAATGATTGCCAATTTACCATTTGAAATATTTTCTTTTTCAGGCAAGCTTTTATAATTGTAATAATTAACAATAATGATAGCCATTTCATTTGTTTTATTTAATTAAAACAGAACATTAGATATTATATGTATTCTTATAGTTGCTAAAACATCCATGTTTGTTAACCAATGTTAAACAAATATTCTTTGTTGCACAGTTTTCATTTTGTGCACATCCCTGCCTTATATTCATAGGTTGAGAAACTTCCTTAAAATATTCCTACACTGGATCTCTTTCATGGCCTGCTGCCATTATAGGTTTTCTGTTCATGGGAAAGGATATGATAAATCTCATGCTATGCTCACAAAAATCTCAAGATTTCTGGAGTATTCTGTTCAAAACGTTTCACTTTTATTTCTACTGCCTGCCCCTCCCTCCTCACAATACCTCCTTCTTATCCATATCTATTCCACCCCAAACAATCTTCTGTTCATTGAACTTCTTGGAATTTACCACTTAAGGGGTAAGGGTCTAATTGTGTGAATATAAATTTGCAATATAAAAAATAGGATTGAGATGTCTTTCTGAAATGCTTTATTTGAAAGCATTTTTGCTGTTAAAAAGAGGCATGTTATCTCTGCAGACACAAATTCAGAGCTTTGAGAACTGTAAAGCCAAGTATCTGTGATGGTATTTTCTAGATAGAAAAATTACCCCAAATAATCTTACAAAAATCTCTGAGAGAACATGATACTGAATCCTTATGAATAAATTACTGGAATGTATTGATATATTTTTAAACACTGCATGAACATACAATTTCATACTACATAATTAAAAACCAATTCTTATTACATGACAAAACCTTGGGCTATAATGTATCTTAATTAGAAAACTATACAGTATTTAGTTTTTCCTCAAAAAGCTTGCTATCAAACAAAATAAAAACCAATTTAAATTCTAAAAAACCAATTTAAATTTTTAAAAAATCATTCATTTGTATCCATCTCTTAGAGAACCATAACAAGTGAGGAAGAGTGGGGGTGACGTTGTATCACAGTGGGGCACATGTTAGCAGCAGGCTAAGCAGGCCCACAAATTACCTGATCAAAGTCTTCCCTGTTATGGTGATTTCCTTGGTACTGTAGACCAGACTCCCTGAAAAAGAGAGTAATAAGAGAAGTGGAAGGCAGCAGGAAAAGAGGAAGACCAGATATCAGATGGATTGACTCCACAAGCTTGAGTTCGCAAGAGCTGAGCAGGGCCTTCTGGATGTCATGGGGTTGCCATAAGTCAATGGCAACTTGACTAGCATGTAGCAACTAGAGATTGCCTTGGTCCGAGGTGTAAAGAGAGATGAGTGTCCCAAAGGTTAAAGCAAAGACAAATGAGAAATCATCTTGCATGTATAGGCTGGGAAAGTTTCAAAATGAAAGAACTTTCCCACTCTGTAGAAACTTGCCCCTGCCCACTATAAAGTACCACACCCCAATGGAAACATTGAGCACTAGAGAAGAAAGTAAAAGAGAGTTTCAGGAGAATAAAAAGAAAGAAAGAAAATGTTTTTTTTTCCTTCTTGCCTGAAACTAACACCTCTCCTCTTAAAACCCACAGAGCAGTCACAGCTGGGTTGCCTGCAACCTTGAAGAGGGAGTACTAAGACCAAGGGCTGAGGATACATGACAACATTTGGCTTTGAGTCTCTTGTGTGGAGTAACAGAGCTTGGGATGTTAGGTCTGAAAAGGAATGTCCTTGTGCTAAATGGTAGAAATGGGGAGAATAAGTTGCTGGTGTTAATGCTGAAGCCTGAAAACGTTTTATCCATTGAATTGGTGTTATTAATTTGTTACTTACATTGTTAGATTCAAAATAAATGATGGGGTTTATAGAGATGGATATATAGGCTACCAGCATTGATCCCCTAGAAGCACATTTATTTTTTTGGCTCTTTCAAAACTGGTATTTTTGTCACTTGGAATTGTCTTTCCCACTTTGCCATTTTTTGCAGATGTAGTGCATATCCAGTAGGTAGAATTATGATTCCAGCATAGGGAAATACAACTTGTTTGAGGAAGGATTTGTGTCCTATTATGAGGCTAACCCTATACAGAGGCAGTAAGTTATTTGACTTCTTTCCACGTTAACTTCTCTAGTAGAACCCTGTAGAAGCTTTGCCTAAAAGTGTAAGTTCTAAGAAAAGGCTGCACTGTTGCTTCCAGCCATACTTTCCTAAGGGCTATACAGGTCACAGCAACCAAACCTGTTCCTTGCTGTAGGGTCCTGATGTTACTGTAATATAGTGAACAGAAATCCTTCTCATTCACTGTAATAGTGAAGGCTCTGGGGTCTATCCAGAAACATCTGAAGTGCCAAGCTTAGGAATCTCATGTGTAGAGTTAATTCTTAGGTTGAGGTAGATGGGTGGTGCTTTTTCTCTGGAGGAGGAGGAGGATGGGTACACAGACATAAGTATCAATTTTCATGCATTATCAATGCATTTACTTGACTTTTAAAACTTTATCATCAGATAAAGCCGCCTAGAGTGGTCCGGTGGGCCAGATAGGCGGGGTATAAATTAAATAACTAACTAGCTAGCTAACTAGCTAACTAACTAACTAACTAAATAAATAAATAAATAAATAAATAAATAAATAAATAAATAAATAAATGATTAGATAACCAGTTATCAAAACCATGGTAATATCCCCTCACCCATTGCATTTTTGCCCTTCTTGTAGTCTTTACATTTTCTTGGGTCCCTTGTTTATGCAACAGCGTTCCTGTTGTTGTTCTCAGCTGTGTCTCATTTCCCGCCCTTACCCTTCGGGCACAAATGAATAGGTTAGTTTGTTGATGATCCTTGTCTATAAATCAACAGCCAAAGCTCCTCTTTGACTCCAAGTGGAGGTCAATAAAAGCCAGCAGGTAATGAGCGCTGATACCCTCAGAAGGGAAGGGAATAGCAGCTCTCCAGAAGCTAGTATACTGAGAGCTGGCAAAGCCTCATAGACAACAAACTCGGCCTTGGAGTCTGTAGCATAATCCTTTTGATCAGCAAGACGGGGGTTACTGTAGGGTCAATGCTGACATAAAACCAACCAATCAACCAAGACCACCTAGGTATTTAAATTAATCTTTTTTTCCTCCTATGAAGTAAAGAGGGAACACAATTTTCTTCAAGGATTTCTTTCCCTTGAACAGTGCTCCATGCACTGTCTGTTTTCTCTTTCTGTTTTCCTTTCTGTCAGAGCTATTAAGAAAGGTATTGTTATGGCATGTACTTAGTTCCCCATTGCTAAGTACATGCCATCACCACCACCACCAAGGCTGCTGCTGCCCCGCTATCACAATGCAAGCAAGAAAAGAGGTCTTGTATAGACAGCCTTCTTTGCCCACAGTATTTTCTAATGGTCAAGCTATGTTATTATGGCCTGTCTTTCTAAAGGATTTCTTTAAATCTTACATGTGATTAAATAATACACAAATGTCCTCCTCCTCCCCCATTTTCCCCCTTGCAGACAGCTAGCAGAATCAATTTGTTATGGTTCTGCTTCCCGTCAATTGTTTAGAATTTCCAGGATTTAATCTTTCATCCATGTGTATATCCTCTACTTACCTTTGAACGAGATAATGCATTATGCATCGGGCTTTACAGAAGCCAAGCATGAAACCCTATTTCTCCCCCACCCTGGAAAACAGAAAGTCACACTCTTCTTCCTTAGCAAAAATATTACCCTCCGTTAGTGCAGTGTATGCCAACTGCGGTGAAGGTGAACGAGCTCAAGCTTTAGTTTAGAGAGCTCTCCGCGCTACATTTGAGGGCCTGTCCAGACTGGCCGTTTTGGGTGTGGGGTGGGTGTGGGGCTACAAAGGGTCCGTTGAGGTGTGGGGGAGCAATGTGCCATTTGGGGGTTTCCTCCAGTCCCCACAGTAAATGACCCCTTGTGGCCGCATCAGCTCTCAATTACATGCTTTCCTTGATCCTCTGTGTAGGAGCTGGGAAAGCAGATCCTCTTCTCCCGTGCTACAGATCCATATTAACAAAAGTTTACCCAAGTAACTTGTGAGTAAGGAAACAGCAGCAACAATAGCCCAGGACAGTTGCAATGTGAGGGGAGGAGGCTGGGGAGATAGAAGGAAGGTAACCCTCCCCTTTTTCAGTGCCTTTCTCCTCTGCTGGGGCTGTGCTGCTTTGTGCAGGTAGAGCCCATGGAAGCAACAGAGCCCCCCTTTCCTGACTTTTCTCTCAGACCTTATTCAAAGGCCTGGGGTGACTTTCCTTTGTCTGTCTGTTTGTTTGTTAACACAGGTAAGTGGCCTATTGAAATGGCAATGCATCAGCCTGGCATGTTTTTAGAATTTCACTATGTTAGTTAGGGAAATATCAAAAATAAAAGAAGATGAAAATAGAGGAGGGTGTTTCTCCACACTTCTTTTTAACAAATTTCTGGGCTGAGTAATGTTAATAAAAGGTATTATTTAATCAGAGTGGTAAAATAATGATGATGCCATCCTTTCCTCTATAGCAGGGGTCTCAAACATGCAGCCTGGGGGCCATTTGCGGCCCGCCAGATGATAGTTTGTGGCCCCCGCCTTGCCACAAACTAATATCCAGAAGCAGCTCTCTGGCTGTCTTTCTCTCTATGCACCCCCAACACCAGCCCGGCCAGCGGCTGCCTCAGCGCCCTCCTCCTCCTCCTCCTCCTCTTCATCCTGCTTCAGCCACCTTGGTTTTGGGCTCTCCTCACAAAGTTTACTCCCCTGTCGTGGTGGGGGTAGCTGCTGCTGCTGCGCCTTTTTTTGAGGGGGCCCTCAGAGGAAGGTTGCCAGACCTCCGTGTGTGTGTGTGTGTGTGTGTGTGTGTGCGTGTGCGTGTGTGCGTGCACACCTGGGGGCCCCCGCCCCGTTTTGTTTAATTTCGCAGGTACCAATGGGGGCTTTTCTCCTTTGGCAAGGCGATTCTGTGAGGATTTTTTTTTTACATTTTATGTCGTGCCCTCCCCCCCCCCCGCTAAGTGGTTGCCGGCACTCCCTCCTTTTTCCGCTTCTTCATCCTGCTGCTGTTGCTGGCGGTAGTGAAGAAGCAGCCAGAGGGAGTCGTGGCTGGCGCCCCCCCTCCTCCTCGGAGCCCCAGCCGGGCTAAGGAAACTCCTGGGTGGCTTCTGTGATGATTTGTGTTTTTATGTGTATTAGAATGGGATATGTAGTCCTAAGATTGTCCCAATAGCATCCATTTTGATTTAAAGTCTGTTCTGTAGTAGGAAAGTTTTACATGCTGTTTCAGAGAAGCTTCGCTCTCTGGTTATCTCGTTGCTAAGCTGAGTAGAGAGCAGAGACTTTCGTAGTCAAAATAATTCTGCCACAAAGTATGATAACAACTGAAGCTCCATGAGAAAGTTAGGCGGGACAACAAGACCCAGGAGGCATTCTGGGAAGAAGAAGAGTGAGGAGAAGAAGAAAGATGGAGTTTGCCTGAGAAAGGGGCAGACACGTGCTTTTCCCTAAATGAACTATCTTTCCTACCATGGACTGGTTTTCATCTAGCATCAGCCTTTGAAGACCCAAGACACGTGAGATGGACTATGTTATCCTTTATATTAGTTAGCATAGTTTCATTTCTTTATTTTTTCAGCTGGAGTGGGGGGAGTGGAGTGTTCCGTTGGTCTTGAATGAAAATGTACCTACTAAACTATTTTACTATCAACTGAAATCTTTTCTAAAGCAAATCTTTTCAATAAAGCAGTAATGTTTGAAACTGTAGGTGTTAGTTCTTGCACAGACGGGCTGAATGTCTAATTGGCCACGTGTATTTGCTACCCTAAGTTATAGAGCCAGATTGTTCTGAGTATGTGTCTGTGTGTGTTGCTTTCTTACTAAGGAGATTGGCTTCTGAGGAAGAAAATTTAGACAGAACCCGGCTGAGTTCCAAGTGGCTCTGCTCAGCAGTTAGAGGTTTGTCTGGTTTTCGTACTCGTCCCAATTTCCGGCACCCCCATAAATCTTCTTGGAGATACGGGGCTGCTTACATGGTGGCAGCGGTGGGATGAAACACGGGCTTTGATTTATTGTGTTTACTTTGGCTTAAGTTGAAAGCAGCAAGCATCTCGATGCATGTGCTTTTCACAGAGGAAACTTCCAAGCTTTGGCAAAGGGGTTTCTTCCACGCTATTTACTTTGAAGAGCTATAAAATAGCCAAATTGCATTTTTCTTTTAAGCTAAGGGTCTTAATGGAAAGACTTAGCTTTAAGCCAAGTCTGTAAGAACTAATACTTTGTTTATGTAATTGGGCTGTTTAATGAGTGGACATTTTCATGCAAGTAAACGGTCGCCCTTCTTAAGCTCCAGTTTAGGGCTGTTTCCTGCCAGAATGTTTTATGGCTTGCCCACACCCTACAGTTTAGGCTGCAGGAGTGGGGAGAAGATTTTTCCTTTTGGGTCGGATTGGCGTTTGCGTTAGTTGCAGCTTATATGGAGCAACAATTAGCAGGAGAAGAATTTTTGGAATTGCCTGGAGAGCTGTTTGTGACTCAGAGGAAAGTTAAGATTGGTAGTGCATCTGCTAAGCTGCCTTTGGTTAGTACAGATACGAAGCCCTGGCACCAAGAGCTTTTGGAGGCTCTTGAGCACGACGTCTTGACTCCAAGCGGAGCTAAGCAAAGGATTACTTATGATTCTTCACAACTGAGAAGGGAATTACAAAAGGGAAATATAATGGCTAAACTCCCAGCACAGGACGTCCAGGATCTACTTAGATCTGATTCAGATCAGACTTGGACTAAGTTGCAACAGATGGATCAGGCAGAGGAAATGGTGGGTGCCAGCACTCCAGTAGGGAGGGGAGAGCCTGGCAGAGGCATTTCTGATGGGACAGCAGGAGCAGCAGCAGCAGCAGCAGCCGGTGCTGAGCGCCCTGATCCTAACAAGAGTTTATCACCAGTGGATAAGTTAGCAATGATGTTTGCTGATTTTGTTGCTTGTCACACTCAAACTATTCGTAATCAGAGCATGGCTGATGAGTTATTGAAGCAGTACAGAGAGGCAAAGGTGGAGCGTTTGGTTAATGAGCTGAAGGAAAAAGAGGAGTTTAAGAACTCAATAGCCAGTGTTGATAGAAGCAATCTACCTTACTACCATGATGGCGATGATATCTTATCATTTTTATCGATATTTGAACAAGCGTGTCGAGATCTTAAGATACCGGAGGCCTGGCACCTCAAGCTACTGCGTACTCAGTGTTCTGGGCAACTTGCCAACTTGGTAGCCAAATTATCTGATGAGGACCCTGACTGGCCTACTTTTAAAGAGGTGGTAAAGAGAAAATTTGGTTTCACTTCGGAAATACTGAGGCAGAACTTTAGAAAACTGAAAAAACAGCCTAATGAGTGTTATTCTGCACTAGCTGACAAAATAGAACATCTAGGTGATCAGTGGTTGAGCTCCTTGGGCGCCAGTACTTTTGAGGATTTAAGAACTGTGTTGTACATGGAGCATTTTCTTAATTTAGTGCCTTCAGAAATAAGGAGTACTTTGTTGGAGAGAGGATACAAAGACTTGCAAACCCTTGCTTTAAAGACTGATGAAATTCTCTCCTTTAAAACGCATGAACCTGCTGTTAGGCCAAAGACTGCACCAGTAGCGCCTAAGAGACAGAGTCAGCCTGAATTTAGAAAGTCTTTTCCTCAAGAGCCCAGGCAAAGTTCATTTGAGCAACGCAGGAGTCTAGCTCCTAGCCAGAGTAAAACGCCTCTTAAATGTTTTGAATGTGGTGGCTCTCATCTGCGACGAGATTGCCCAAAGTTGAATGTGCCAGCTAGCCAAGTTAAGGAGCCAGCTAGGAAAACACCTGTGCCAGCTCCACGCAGATCTAAAGCAGGCACACCCAAGATGGCGTATGTAAGTTCTGTGCCAGCGGGAACTCAGCAAGTGCCAGCTGCCAGTAATGCAGTTTCTGTGCCTCACCAGTCAAGCATTGTGCCTTCACAGAGTCAGGAAGGAGTTAACTTAACTGTAACCCCTTCGCAAGCCAGTGGAATGCAGGCAACAGTAAACCAATATGTGCCTAGAGTTTTGGACTTACAAATTGCTTCAATTTCCTCAGAAATTGTAAAAGAGACTGCATCAGGAGAGAGGTTTTCTGTTATGGACCCTGATTGCATAGTACCAACTGCGCAAAGGGACTGGGCAACCCGCACATTTTCTGAGGTGGTTTTTCTTCACACACCTGGAGGTGATATGGCTTTAAGTGCTTTTCGTGACTCGGGTGCCGACATTTCTTCGATAAGCAAACGTTTTCTAGACCCCACCTTAATCTTGAACAACCTGAGGTGTCCAGTAAAAACTTATGGATCTATAGAGACTGATCAGCGTTTCATTCCTCTAGCTTATGTCAAAATTTCCTATAAGAGCTGGTCAGGTGCAAAACATATTTTAACCCATGAGGGAAAACCTGATTTTCTTCTTGGAAATGATCTTGCTTTTTTGGATCACATGCAGAGTCAAAATGCAACTTCAATGTCAGTAGTTACGCGTTCTCAAAGTAGGGAGATGCATGATCCTGAACGGGAGCAGGAATCCACTGAGGATAGCTCAGATGGAGACCTTACCCAACAGCAGCCTCTTGCGACCGAACCTGATAATGCAGCTACAACTGAAACTAAAATGGAGGAGGGGATACCTAAGGGATCAGAGGACTTTAGACTGAAGCAACTTAATGATCCCACTCTAGCTTCTTTGAGGTCACAAGCAGACAACTATGCTGAACATCCTGCGCAGCAGCAAGTTAGTTTCCTGTGGGGAGAAAATGGACTTTTGTACAGAGAATATTTCCCCAAATCCAACTTGGACGCCCAACCTGTTCAACAGTTAGTCGTGCCTACTGAATATAGACTGAGAATACTAGAAATGGCTCATGACCATCCAAGTAGTGGGCACCAGGGAATACAAAAAACCCTAAAGAGGATTTCTCAACATTTTTACTGGCCTGGTATTTCAAAAACTGTAAAGGACTATGTCAGTTCTTGTGACTATTGCCAACGCACAGGCCATCAAACTGACAAGGTAAAGGCCGAAATGCAGATTATGGAAATTCCTGACCAAGTGTTCCAGTGTTTGCAAATGGATGTGCTAGGACCTTTTGTTCCTACTAAATCTAAGAAGAAATACATCATTTCTTTCATCTGTTCTGCCAGTAGGTGGATCGAGGCTTACGCTATTAGCAACCTGACAGCTACCACCATAGCTAGAATTATTGTGGACTTGTGCTCGCGTATTGGAGTACCATCCAAAATAATTTGTGATCAAGCAGGAGCCTTTACAAGTGAACTTATGCGTAAGATCTGCGAAATAAGTGGAATAACCATCAGTTTTAGCACGGCTCATCATCCTCAATCTCATGGTATGGTGGAAAGAGGTCAACAAACTTTGCTTAGGATGATTAAAACTTTGACCCAAGAATATGGAAACATTTGGGATGAGCTTTTGCCTTTTGCTTTGTTTGCTTACCGTAGCTCAGCCCATTCTTCACTAGGTGGCTTTTCTCCAAGTGAGGTGGTGTTTGGAAGAAATCTACAAGGACCATTGGACTTCCTGAAATCCGATTGGGAAGGTGTGGTTAAAAGTAGTACTGTGCCAGTTGCTGATTTTGTTAGAAAACTTCAAGAGAAACTCTTGGCTGTCCAGGAGTTAGCCAGAGACAATTTGTTGGACGCTCAAGCAAGTCAGAAGTTCTTCCATGACAAGAGATCCAGACACAGGGAATTTTCTGTGGGTGATTTGGTACTTGTTCTGAACCCACTCAGACCTTCTAAGCTAGAAGTTGTCTGGGAAGGTCCAGGTGAAATTGTTCAAAAATTGGGAAATGTCAATTATCTTGTCAAAATGTTGGATTCTAATAAGAAACCTGTTCTTTACCATGTCAATAGTTTGAAACTGTACAAAGATAGATCTGCAATGGTTTTTCAATGTCATGCTGAATATTTTCATGCTGCAAATGAACCTATTGATATGTTATCTGAATTGCAAGATGCAGGTACCTGGTCTGATAATCTTGTTTTAACAGGTACCGTTGATCAGAAAGAAAGGTTGTTTCAAATTTTAGAACAATACCAAGATGTGTTTTCAGATAAACCAGGTTACACCAAATTGATCAGTCATGTGATAACTACTGAGAACAATGCCCAGCCCATACGGTCTAGCCCATATAGAGCAATTGGTAATCATGCTATCCAAATTGAACAAGAGATACAAAAGATGTTATCTTTGGGGGTGATTGAACCGTCATTCTCCCCTTGGGCTTCTCCGGTGGTTCTGGTGCCAAAACGTAACGCTTTGGGTGAAATTCTCGAGGAAGTAAGATTTTGTGTTGATTACAGAAAGTTAAACAGTGTTACTGTTCCAGATCCATACCCATTGCCTAGAATGGATGATTTAATTGAACATCTTTCAAAGGCTAAGTTTATCAGCATTCTCGATCTAAAGAATGCTTATTGGCAGCTTGATTTAGCTGAAGATTCACGAGATAAGACCGCTTTCATCACTCACGTGGGAACTTTCCGTTTCCGCAGATTGCCATTTGGTTTGAAGAATGCAGGTGCATCATTTCAAAGGATGATAGATAAACTTTTACAAGGTTTACCTTTTGCAAGTGCTTATCTTGATGATGTTGCCATTTTCAGTTCTGATTTTGATTCTCACATGTCTCACATTGAAACTGTTTTGTCCAGACTTCAACAAGCAGGACTGACAGTCAAAGCCAGCAAGTGTCAGTGGATGCAAGGAAAAGTCATGTACTTAGGTCATTTGATTGGGCAAGGAGAAATTCAGACTTTGCAAGCTAAAGTACAATCTATTAATGATTGGCCTATTCCAAAAACTAAGAAACAGGTACGCTCGTTTTTGGGCCTAGTTGGCTACTACAGAAAATTCATTCCTGATTTCAGTCATTTGGCTTCACCTCTGACAGAGCTCACTAGGAAGAGACAGCCTGTCAAGGTAAAGTGGACACCAGAGTGTCAAGGTGCCTTTGAAGCTTTAAAAGCTAAGATTATGGATGCACCTATACTGAAATCCCCTGATTTTGACAAACCATTCATTTTACAAACTGATGCTTCTGAATTAGGACTGGGAGCTGTTTTGTTACAGCAAGGAGAAGATGGGAACCTTTACCCTATCTCATACTTCTCTAGAAAACTCTTGGATAGAGAGAGAAGTTACGCAGTACCTGAAAAAGAAGCTCTTTCTATATTTTGGTCTCTCAATTTACTTAGACCTTACCTATGGGGGTGTAAATTTACACTCCAAACAGATCACAGAGCTTTAGTTTGGTTGCAGAAGATGAAATCTCACAACCAAAAATTGTTGAGATGGAGTCTAGCATTGCAAGATTTTGATTTTGAAGTTCAACACATTCCTGGAAAATTGAATGTAGTGGCAGATGGTCTTTCTAGAATGTACTGTGAAGATTCCTATGAACCTGAACGTTGAAACAATGTATTCAACAGTGTGCTATGTTTCAGTATTGTAATAGTTAATCTGTAGTTGAATTTTGAGATGTAACCATTTAATTACTTTGAATTACTTTTTAGTTACTTTTGCTTGATTTCTTAAAATTAGATCAGATTTACTGCTCTGAATTTTAACGATAATCAGGGGGGGCATGTGATGATTTGTGTTTTTATGTGTATTAGAATGGGATATGTAGTCCTAAGATTGTCCCAATAGCATCCATTTTGATTTAAAGTCTGTTCTGTAGTAGGAAAGTTTTACATGCTGTTTCAGAGAAGCTTCGCTCTCTGGTTATCTCGTTGCTAAGCTGAGTAGAGAGCAGAGACTTTCGTAGTCAAAATAATTCTGCCACAAAGTATGATAACAACTGAAGCTCCATGAGAAAGTTAGGCGGGACAACAAGACCCAGGAGGCATTCTGGGAAGAAGAAGAGTGAGGAGAAGAAGAAAGATGGAGTTTGCCTGAGAAAGGGGCAGACACGTGCTTTTCCCTAAATGAACTATCTTTCCTACCATGGACTGGTTTTCATCTAGCATCAGCCTTTGAAGACCCAAGACACGTGAGATGGACTATGTTATCCTTTATATTAGTTAGCATAGTTTCATTTCTTTATTTTTTCAGCTGGAGTGGGGGGAGTGGAGTGTTCCGTTGGTCTTGAATGAAAATGTACCTACTAAACTATTTTACTATCAACTGAAATCTTTTCTAAAGCAAATCTTTTCAATAAAGCAGTAATGTTTGAAACTGTAGGTGTTAGTTCTTGCACAGACGGGCTGAATGTCTAATTGGCCACGTGTATTTGCTACCCTAAGTTATAGAGCCAGATTGTTCTGAGTATGTGTCTGTGTGTGTTGCTTTCTTACTAAGGAGATTGGCTTCTGAGGAAGAAAATTTAGACAGAACCCGGCTGAGTTCCAAGTGGCTCTGCTCAGCAGTTAGAGGTTTGTCTGGTTTTCGTACTCGTCCCAATTTCCGGCACCCCCATAAATCTTCTTGGAGATACGGGGCTGCTTACAGCTTCCTCGGGCTCTTGCTCCGCTTGGTGGAAAATCTGATGCGGCCCAGCCTCAGCCAGACTCTGCCTCCAGCAGCCCCCAGGTAAATTGAGTTTGAGACCCCTGCTCTATAGCAAAGCTGGGAAGTTCCTGCCTCTCTAAATACTATTGGACTTCCACTCCCGTCATGCATCAGTAGTAATTGTGCTTCCTGGGGTGGAATGGGAATTGCAGGCCAAGAGTCCATTTTCCCCATCCTTTTCTGTGGCAATGGTTGCAGAATAAATTATATGTGTCCCTTTCGAAATTACTGTATATGTAAAGAAAGAGCCCTTTTGGCAAGTGCAAAGCTCCTGAACTCAGGGGGAGCACAACCCTGTCTAGGCCATGTGGCACACTCAGCTCCCAAATATAAGGCTCACCCGCCTTGTAGGGATGCCATCCAGCCTATTTTAGAATCTAGACACAGCATGACGGACATCATGTTTATTTATTGATTGATTTATATCCCACCCATCTGGTCTAAAAGACCACTCTAGGCGGCTAGATGTTGCTAGTCCATGCTAAAAGTAGGTCCCTGAATCAATTGCTGGATGGTAAGTTTACACTTATGTAAATCCCACTGAGTCAATAAGTCTCCCAACTGAATACTGTACTACTGAATATTATTTTCTGGACCAGTTCAAAACCTACTGATTTATCCATGCATTCAAAATTAGCTGATGATGCTAGGTAGCATAGGGTGTGTATTGTATGCATAGCAATTCGATGTGATGCTGATATTATCATTATATTATTAAATTTTGTACCATGGGATGCAGGCTTAAAAGGAAGTTACCTCAAAATGCCAGATGGAGGGGAGGGGGTATCAGGAGACAGGTATCCAGTCGTCTCTTGTGCTCTTAAAGGCATCTGGTGGTGACACTGTGAAATACAGGAAGCTGGATTAGATGGGCCCTTGCCCTGATCCAGCAGGGCTCTTCTTATGTTCTTATTTTGACCCACAATGATGCAATACTGAAGGTAATAATGCTGACTTTGCAGGGCAGTTAGAAGGAATACAACTAGGCAATGCACTGGAAGCACTTTCAGTACTTGATAATGCTGTACAAAGCTTACAGAAAGAATGTGTTACCGCACATCTATGCTTTATTGAAGAAGAGAAGGCTTTTCCAGAAGGACATATATATTTTAAGAAAAATAAAGTTTAAATTGGGAAATCAGTTCAGCGGTCATGAGATGCTATTGCACTGGGATCTGGAAATGGAATTTGCTTGAAGAGAGAAGTCCTCTTCAGTCTAGGCAGTTGTTATACCCTTGACAAATGACAGTAAGAATTGTGCTCCATTAGAATCTAGGGCAGCTTGTGAGATTTTACCCCTTCCTTCCCTCTCACATAACAGGAAACTTTCCTAAGGCTGCAATCTGATACCCATATCCATTTACTTGGTGGGGTATGCCCCATTAAACTCAGTGGGACCTGCTTCTGAAGATGCATGTATAGAGTTACTTTGTACATTTGTTATGGTTAGGTGGGAAATACTCTGGAAAAGGAAGCTCTCTGTACCTTGACTGCCGTGTATGACTTAGTATGTACAATAACAGAGACCTGTCTGTGCTTTACCTTATGACTTGCTTACTGTGGTGGGTATAGCATCCCTTACTATACGTATTAAAAAATTCTCAGGACAGGCAGGGCAATTTTTAACTTTACAGCTTTTATGGACTATGTTTAGCCTTGAATTATACTATTAATATTATATCTAATATATATGTTAAATGCAAATAATATTAATAGGTGTTCAGGTGTGTTTTTGGATTATCATTCTCAGGATTCCCTAGTTAGCATGATCATATTTCCTTGGGAATTCTGGGAATAGCATTCCAAAAGCAATCTACACCTGTAAAAATCATTTTAAAATATGATGTATTGCAGTGGGGATTTACTTGCTTCTAAGGAAATATTAACACGGAATTAACATGGCAAAAATGCAGAGTAGAGATAGAGGACATCGGTAAAAAAAATACCACCTGATGGCTATGACAGTGCACAAAGTATTGTGGACTGCAAGTTTGACAGGATCAGGGTGAATGATAAAAGGCCATATGCATTGCAGCATATAGTTGCCCTTTTTCCATTTTGTGCCAGCTACAGACATTGTTCTGCTTTCTAAAAGGATAATGATCATGATTACCATGGCATTCTGGATGTATATCTTGATGAGTCAGCTATTAAAAGGCAGGGCCATCCCAGTATCATGCCACATTTGTTTGGAGACTGAAGGCTACATACTGACAGAATGCAGACTCCCTGCATTATACATTTAGACTATTGTACACAGCCATCATACACAGCTAGCATAGCCGATTCCTCTGGAGGGCATCCAGTTACGGATGGCTATCATACTGCAATTACTGCACGTCAGAGATGTCTGTAGCATTATATTTTCTGCCATAGAGCAACACAGTTCTGGGGTGGTGAGAGTGAGGCATAAGCATTGCGACTGAAAACACTACCCTACAATGGAGTGCCACCAATTGGTGTCTCTGAATACCCCTGAAGACTTTCACTTCTCAACAGTAAAACAGTTGTGTTTTACTGTGTTCAGAAGTACAGGCAATGCTGGAAAATGAGCAGGTACTCAGCACTAGAAGGGGAACGTCTGGTGTCTGCCTGTAGCAGCTATTAGAAGTGATGGCTGCTACAGCCACCCAGAGGCCACTAAATATATCGGGCAGGTGTCATCTTTGCAGTCTTTGTTAGCATCACATCATGTCATCCCAGGTGGACATGGTTGTGTCACTAGCTATATTCCAGACAGCACACTGAAATGTAAGTGTGGCTCTGAAGGCAGAGGCCCATGTCATGAGAAACAATGTAAAAAGCAAATAACTTTTTGGTTACCATGATTACTATGCTATGTGTGCTCAGAGATATTGTAGGACTATTTACAAATGTCAAAAAGTTCACCAGACCACAGGTAAATTTCACAAAGAAATACTGAACTACTTATTGTCTAAACAGAGTTTGTTTGCCTCAGGGAACATCTGATCTTAACAGGACCAAATATAAGCATAGAAACTATCATAATTAATAATACGATGAAGAGCACAGTGAGGATTTTGTCTTCTGAAAATCATAGCTCAGCTCCCTCAGCTGGACCCACTCCATATGAATAGACTTCTGGGATGAGAAAGAGATACATAATGTAGATGTAAAAAGGCAGGACAGAATTTGGGATTGGATAGAAACAATGATTCTTTAGGAACCTCACTAGTTTTTTTCTAAATACAGTGGTGCCTCACAAGATGAGCGGTCTGTTTTACAACGAAATCGCATATTTCGCTTTGCGATGATTGGTTCCCTGCTTTGGGAACCGATTCTCGCAAAATGACAATTTTCCTACAGCTGACTGGTGGTTTCAAAATGGCCGCTGGGTAAAAAAAATGGCTCCCCTCTCTTTTCAGGGACGGATTCCTCGCTGAACAGGCAGCGAAAATGGCTGCGCTATGGAGGATCTTCGCTGGGTTTTAATGCATTTCTATGGGCTTTTTAATTTCGCTTTATGATGTTTTCGTTCTACAGCGATTTCGCTGGAACGAATTAACATCGTAATGCGAGGCACCACTGTAATAAAAATCGGTATAGGGAGAGTCACTATAATCTTTGTGCAGTCAGAATTATGCAAGGGCAAATGCATAGTGAATTTGGACTTCCCCTACTTCAAATGCGACATTTATGTTGAATGGAAAATCTGAGTCTTCTCAAGGTCAGCAACCTTGGCCTAGCTATATACACAAGCCAGGTGGGTCTTGGCCCCCTTAAACAAGGAAACAAACAGTATTCTGAGATATTCTTTGTTGAGGAGAATGTGAAACAACAGGCAGATTCCTGAGGTGCTACTTGGCATTTTCTATGTCAGTACAAGAGATTTTGGTGTACATAGTTCTTGGATTACAAGCTTTTCTTGCTGGGTCGAAGGACAAGCAGGGGCCATAGTTACATTAATTTGACTTGTATCAACTACAGTATCCAAGTCAGAGTGAGTCCAAGCAATTTTGTTTTCAAAGTGTTATGCAAATTCTACAAAGCAAACGAAAAAAAAAATGGTTGTCATTCTCTTTCTGCAGGCTGTGAAGAGAATATGGGTAGTGGAGGAGCAGCTCCAGATATACCCAGAAGAGGAGAATTGCCTTGATCCATTTCAGTCTGGATTCAGGCCATGGTGCAGTATTGAGATGTCACTGGTTGCGCTACGTGATAACCAACTAAGAGAGGCTGACAGGGGTTGAGTGACCTTGCTGGTCCTCCTGGATCTCCATGACTTTTTATAACATTGACCATGATATCTTCCTGGACAGATTCTCAGAGGTGAGAATTGTGGGTGAGCATTTAGCTAGCTCCAGTCCTTCCTCCAAGGCTGTGTCCAGAGACTACAGCTTGGGGTTGAGTTGTTGGTGCCTTGGCCATTTCCCCATTCCAGAGATCAACAATGGCTTCAACTGAATCACCTGCCAAGGTGACAGGAAACATCCCAAGAGCCATCAGGAAACCCTTTGGATCTATCAGCTTCCTGGGGTGGATCATCTTAATCAGTCTCCCACTCCTGCAGAGGCTCTGTGTTCCAGTGAGTATAAACCTCACTGGATAATGATCTGTCCACGACAATAGAACTAAAGAGAGTTCTTCCACACTCAGATCACCAACATCTATCTCAGTACAGAAATCCCTCCTAGATACATTAAACTTCAGTTGCAGGTTGTTGTACCATAGCTTCCTCTGTGTAAGCTTTAAAGCAGGTAATGAGGAGGACCATGTGTCCAGCTCCAGGGGAAAAAGGAATCTAGAGGTTCTCACAACTTGTCCTCTAATTTTCCACGTTTTGTTTCCTCATTTAAAAAGTTTCTGTTTTGATACCCTATGTTCAGGATTGTTTAGAATCTCTTAGGTACTATTTTTTAATTTATTATTACAGCATAAGGTAGAAGAAAGAACTACATCTGTTTTCATTTTCCTTTTTATTATATCTTTCTTCATAACTGCAGTTTCTCTAAACTTCCTGAACTGAAGAAAACCTGTAGGCTTGCCTTTTCCTGGGTTTGAACTGGAATATAGGACACTGCCCACTGCCACAAAGTTGACTGTACATCTCTGTGCACACACACTCTTGCTGTAAGGTAAATGTACATATCCCAAACCTCGCTGATGAGAGTTCCTCCAAAATTTCTCCTTCAAAAGAAATGTCTTTTTTGTCCAGTTGAACGAGAATGCTTTAAAATGCTCATGAGATAAATTGTTGGCATGGCCCTAGCCTTTATTTGATTTTGTTGTATTGTATTGTGATTATTTTGTCCCTTTTCCTTTATATGTCCCACTGGGAGGCAGCCCCAAAACACTTTTAAATAGATAAATAAAAAGATGGGGTGACCATGATATATTTCATTGTTGCTCTGGTGGATGTCCCTGGTCCTGAAAAATGATGCCAGAAGATAATTGCTCATGGCTGACCAAAAAAAGCACCGCTGGTAACTTCGGAGAATAGCTCTGGTAGTATCCTTTTTCATTATTGCACTGGTGTGCACTTTGAATGGAGCTGCTTGGGGAGATGTTAACCCCACCAGACACACACTACTTACATTACCTCTAGTGATAATTAGATGCATGCGTCATTAACTATCTTATAGGGATTAATGCCAGCAATTTATATAATACCAAAGTTAATTAAGCCCTGCTGGTAGTGTATATAGTGCAGCACCCTTACCAGTGGGGGGTTACTCCTTTGGTCATAGAAACATGTTTGTGCACCCCAATAATTAGGACTCTCTGCTAATCATTATAGAGGATGCATGGCCATGTAAGAACTTCCGATAAGCATTTACCTGACTGGTGACATATATGGCCCCCTCCTCCCCAGCTTGTCAACATTTTCAATGATATGGTGCCTCATTCAGATGCTTCTCTAGTGATTTAGTATCTGTTTATTCAGCAGAATGTTTCAAGAAAATGAAAATAAGCTCTCATTCTGATTCTGGGTCAGCGGACAAGAGCAATTCAAATTCAGCACCTTGCTCCAAGCTACGCAGCACACGAGGGACCATTTCTTACTTTTCTCCTTCCTATCACGCTGCGAGTTTGTAGGGGCTTATGGTATTACTGCAAAACACTCTGAACATGCACAGCATGAAGAAGCAGGATGAAGGGTACATTTGGATGCGCTGCACTCCAATCAGATATACTCACCGGATTCAAGGGCCTTGGGATGCCAACTGATTGCATATGGGAATTAATAAAACCCACGTTTGGTTAGCACATGCTGTGCCCACAAGGAGGGAGGTCCATGAATTTCTAACACATTGAAATTGTTAGGCACCTTTATTAATTCTGACATAAACCCGCCAATTAGCTGTGGGCGGGGGTGGGGGGACGGCGGCTTAAAAATGCCTCAGTCTGTCAGTGAGAGACAACTGACCCTTGCCCTCTCCAGCAAGGTTTCAATTGGTATTATTTGCACAAATCAGCACAAAAATCAAGACTCTGTATACACTGAAGTGTAGTCTCTAGGCTGGACTAGGTGAGATGGAGGGGGAAACAACAGAACCAGCCCCCAAAGTTTTACTGTCTGGGATAGAGGAGCAGCACATGGCGTCCATCTCATAGTACTCAAAGCCAGCCATTTTGGCAGGAGGTAGAAAATATCACGAGCATTCTTACCCTGTCAAGCTGCCTGAGGTGCCTGCCTGCCTCACTGCTCAATGGCAAGGCTGACCCTGGAAAACAAATTTCCAAGGGGTGGCCATGCTGGCCAGTTAAAACAAAACCAACAAAAAAAAAATCTTGTGGCACTTTAAAGACCATTGTTTTAGTTCGTATAAGCTTTCAGACATGCAGAGTGTAGTTTTAGTAGACAGATATTTATGGATGGAGATATAAATGCAAAACGTCCTACTGTGAGGATCTTACCATTGATAGCTAGTGGTCATTGACAGTCCCTGGGTGAGGAGGATACAGAAGTTGAAAGCAGCGGTGGAGTGGAATTAAGACTAGGGGGGGCTGAAGTCTAGGGGCTTTCTAAATAGCAGGACCTATGGCATCATCTGCCATTTCTTCCCCCTGGCCTTTCTTGTTCCTTTCTGACCTTGGCCTCAACCTCCACAGTAGCTTAGGGAGAAATGGATTTTCCCAAGTACAGTGTACTGCTTGCAAGCTGGCCCTGTTGTAAATTGGCCTGAATTGTTTTGGGTCTGTGGGTTCTTTGTTTTGTGCCATCAAGTCAGAACTGACTTAGAGCGGCCCCAATAGGGCTTTGAAGGTAAGTGAGATATTTAAGGAGTGGTTTTACTGGTTCCACTCCTCGAGTGAGTTTCCATGGCCAAGTCTCTTTTAGTTTCTTATACTAAGGAAATTAATCACTACCCACCCAAAATTGTTTCTTCACTTGAGGGATTTTGTTCCTACTGTGAAAAATAATTAGCATTTGGGTGACTATTTCCATTGTAAGGCTTTGAAGGTAGAACACCTTCTTCCACTTAGTTCTGCTCGTTCCACCCATTCCAGCTAGGCTGGGCAGTTGAGGAATCTAACTCCGAGAGAGGCCCGAAGGGAAAAAACTAAAAAAAGACGGCCTTCTCGGCAGTGGCCCCCCATCTCTGGAACAACTTACCAACAGAAATCCTCCTGGCCCCCTTGCTGAGGGTCTTGAGCCCCAAAGTAAAGACCTGGTTGTTCAAGCAGGCCTTCCCAACAGCCATTACTTAGCATTACCTCTTTTTTTCCCCCCTTTTTTACCATCTTGGACTCTTGTAGTAAAATTGGGCCTCATGGTTTAATGCATTTATGTTTTCATTTATTATATTTGTATCTTTGGTTTTTTTAATTTTGTGTAAACTGCCCAAAGTAGACATGTTCTAGATGAGCGGTATGTAAGTCTAATAAAATAAAAAAAAATTAAAAATGAAGGTAGTTGGTTCTAAATCCTTGGAGTATAGAGAATAGGGGTGATCTTTTCACTGCCCCGACAATCTGGTCCTAGGCCTCTGTTTGATATGATTTTATCCAGTGTTATAATGAATTTCTGCCAATTGGCTTTTTTGAAAACTGTAACTCCTGCAGAATGTTCCTATTGATTGTTGGACTGCCACTCTGAGTCAGCACATTATAGACCTGTGCTATGTATCTGGAATTGGTGTACAGACTGACTTCACATACTGTTGGGCTATAGGCTATGTAGCAAATATCAAGTCCAAGTTACAGCCATGTTGCCATCTTCTGATATTGAAAGATCGGGAAAGCTTGCTATTGTGAATGTTTCCACCCATTTTTAGTACAGCTTGTCTGTTGTTATCTTCAAATATATATCCTCAGATACTGCAGTGGCAGTGATGTCTCCAGCTGTAAACTTTATCTTTTGCTTCTGAAAATTGTTGGGGGTTTAAAGGAAAAAGCTACATGAAGTTGTTTATAAATGGAGATATTGTGTGATTATTTAGCTCTGTTATTATCTCTATATCTTTTACATCCAGTTCTGTGACAGGAGTAGATGATATTTGGAGGTTAGGCTTGATTAGTGTTGCATTTCCATACTGTCTAAGACATTTCTCAGCTGTAAGTCCTATGCTAGATATTTGGGGGCATTGCTTGTGCCTATCTCTATGTATTTCTTGAATGCAATATACAGTATATTGCAATCATGTGCCTGCAATAACTCTTCTTTAGGTGTTGACAATTCTGCTGTGTTAACAGAGATTATGGTTATTTTTGACCCTAACACAGGCCCATTTGTTATGAGTGACCACTAGGATGCCACTGTCAAGTCATACCGATAAACTTGTCCAATTAAGTTTGTGCCATTTCATGTTGGTGGTTATGGAGTGGAAGGATCAGCTAACAGGTGTTGAACATCTGAAGGTTTTTATGTTCTTCCAGGCAGTTCCTTTTGTGCCCAGGGTATACCAAATCTGTTACAGCTTTGGTTTCTTCATTAAAGTTATCTAGGCCTTCTGTTCTTGCTATATTTCATTTCCTGTTTTGAACTGTAATAATGCTTTTGCACTTTTTTCTTTAACCCTCATCAGCAGTTATTTCAGGTAGTTCCTGTTTTTTGACAGTAATCTGGTATCATCTGCACATTTTAAATTGATATTTCTTCTGCAGATACTAATTTCTTCCTAATATGATTTAATCTAATTTTTTGTATGATACATTCTGCATGTGGATTAAACAGGTAGGGAGATAAAATACACCCGTTTCTGACATCTTCATCAATTTGAAAATATACTGCTTGTCCACATTTTGTCTTATTAGTAGTCACTTGTCCAGAGCATAATTATGTATCAGGGCAATCAAATGCTATGTCACACCTGTTTCTTTTAGATTCATGGTGTTTCATGATCTACATAGTCAACAGCATTACTGCAATGTATAAAGCACACATTTTGATTAATGGTAGCATGAAATTACCTTCAATAAAATGTCATTAAAACATCTAAGAATAAAATATGGATTTGGGGATCGAAAAATTGGTGTTGGTTTCAAAGGAGTCAGTGGCTTCCTGAAAAAAAGTTATTTAGTTGATACACCATCTCCCATTGAGGACAAAGCTGAAAGTGTTAATCCAGCACATGGGTGGAGTTAGGACAGTATTTTCAATACATTACAATATTCTGCTCTTCTCCAAGTAGCTCAGTGTAGCTGTTCATTTGAGATGAGGTGTAGGGGAACCTCATAGTACCTGTGGGATTAGCCAGCAATTATTTTTTTAACATATCAGACTTCTAGACTCAAAGTAAGCAACAGAATGCTTTCCCCCCATGCAAGCATTTCCATGCACTTGCCTGTGATCATGTGGTGAAATGGCAGTATGAATACAGAGATGGGGAAAAAATTACTTTTGAACTGCTACTTCCAGTAGTCATTTCTGTACTAGTCATTAACGAACTGTGAAGCCCACACACGTTGAAGAGAGCTTCATCATCATCATCTTAGAACTGCAGAGCTGGAAGGGACTGTAAGGGGTCATTGAGTCCAGCCCCTCTCAAGTAGGCCCAGGGGGGAATTGCTCCCAGTGTACACAACCCTTCTTCAGGCAGTTGCATCACCATGTTTAACACAATGATGGAAAGGGTGGGGCTAGCATATGAGCACCACACATTTCCTTAACAACTGAATAGGCAGCCATAACCACAGAAACAGCTGCTGGCTATTTCTGTGACTATACAGTAGAATCTGGCCTGTGGGCAGAAAATTGCTCTAAATGCTTCACTGTTTGCACAAAAAAAGGTAATGGAAGTATTTTCCCTCATGCTAATTGTTTCTCCCACCCTACTCTTTTCTTTTAGATTATGTCTGGGGAGAAATGGGGGAGCCTTCCTATCTTGTGTGCTATGGTTACCCAGCCCCTCCATTATGTAATGAAAACCAGCCCCTCTTTGCTGATTTTTTAAAGGCATGGTTGTTAACTAGATAATATGACAGAGCCTGGAAGTAATTTCTTACAAAATAATCAATTGCTTATAATGAATTCCTTCTTCTAGTAACTCAGGACTCATCCAGACTGCCATTTGTTCTGCTTTAAGCTCCGGGTCCTGCATGGATCACATTGCTTTCTTCAATGATATCCAAAGGATTTTTTTCTTGTATTTGTTACCCCCCCCCCCCCCAGATCTTCTGTGACTTACCAGTTCTCTCTGTTCAGCCTGGCTTTTTTAGGCATGGAGTCTGGTGGTGTAGTATTACCACTTTCTATCATCCATTATCTGCTCTTACTTGAATGCTGTAGCTGTTTCAGGTCCTGTGAATGAAACTGTGCCCCCTGCTTCCCCTGTGTTAATGGATGAGTTTCAGTTGCTGCATCCTGATGATGTGGTGGGGGCTACCACGTGTCTGCTGGATCCTTGCCCTTCCTGGCTCGTAAAAGCCATCAGAAAGAGACTGGTTGAATGGCTGGGAGGAGTGGCAAATGCCTCCTTGCAACAGGGCAGATCCCATCTTGCTTAAAGGAGGCAATAGTAAGATCATTGTTAAAAAGGCCCTTTCTTTGGACCCCACAATACTGAATAATTACCGACCAGTATCTAATATCCCATTCTTGGGGAAGGTAGTAGAGTGAGTTGTGATCTCTCAGTTTCGAAGATTCCTGGATGAGACAGAATATTTAGATCCATTTTAATCTGGTTTCAGGCCTGGTTATGAGACAGAGACAGCTTTGATCGCCTTGATAAATGACGTACAATAGGAGATGGATAGAGGATCTATGTCCCTTTTTGTTTTGCTGGGCCTCTCAGCGGCTTTTGATACTATTGACCACAGTATCCTCCTGTCCCGTCTCTGGAATGCAATTTGGGGGCACTGTTTTACGGTGGCTCCGGTCCTTCCTGGAGGAGAGAACTCAGAAGGTGGTGCTGGGTGATTCATATTCAACACCTTGGCCGCTGACTTGTGGGGGTCCCTCAGGGTTTTCTTTTGTCTCCTGTGTTATTTAACATCTACATGAAACCACTGGGAGAGATTATCTGGTGTTTTGGGGTTCAGTGTTACCAGTGTGTGGATGACACCCAACTCTACCTGTCCTTGCAACCTAAATCTAAGGAAGCTGCTTGAGCTCTAGATCAGTGTTAGGTATCCGTAATGGAGTGGTTGAGGGTGAATAAATTGAAACTTAATCCAGACAAGACAGAAGTACTCCCGGTCAGTCGAAAGGCAGGTCAAGGAATAAGGATGCAACCGGTACTGGATGGGATTACACTCCCAATGAAAAAAACAGGTGTGCAGCTTGGGGGTGCTCCTTGATTCATCCCTGAATCTGGATAGCCAGGTCTCAATGGTGGCCAGAAGTGCATTTGCACAATTAAACTAGTGTGCATACTTTGTCCATTTCTCAAGAGATCTGTGATACATGCTCTAGTCCACTGGTTCTTAACCTTGGGTTACTCAGGAGTTTTGGACTGCAGCTCCCAGAAGCCTTCACCACCTGCTGTGCTGACTGGGGTTTCTGGGAGTTGCAGTTCAAAAGCATCTGAGTAACAAAGGTTAAGAACCACTGCTCTAGTCACTTTGTGGCTGGATTACTGTGCTGTATGTGGGGCTGCTGATGGAAAGTGTCAGGAAACTTCAGCAGGTCCAAAATGCAGCAGCCAGATTGCTGACTGGGGCTGGTGACAGGGATCACATACCCCCCCCCTTCTTTATTATTTGTTCATAATTTTTAAACATCATATTTAAACTATGTTAACCACCATTGTATGTATACTCATTGTTTCCAACTTTAAATATTGTCTTTCATTGTTGTAAGCTGCTGGGTCTTTCAAGGAGAAAGGCGGGGTACAAATATTGTAAATAAATAAAAATAAAAATAAATCCAGTGTACAATGTGGCCCATTACTGCGGATTGTTGGTAGGTGTATCTCTGAGCACAGTTCATGATGCCTCCACTGATGTGAAGTGTGGGGTTGTCTAACCTTTCTTGCTTTACCTTCCTCCTGCTGGAGTGATCTCCTAAAGTGTGAATAGCGATATGCATTTTTAATTTTTACTTTTTAAACTTCTGGAATGAGATTAGAGCTAGAGAAGAAAGAATGAAGTGCCATTAGGAACCACAAAACACCTCTTTGAAACAAGGGCACATACTAACCTCCAAGTGTCTTGAATTCCAAAAATGGTTAATTGCAGGTTCAACAGAATTCATTTTAAACATGAAGCACTCTTAATGTTTTGGATGGTGTTTCCAAACTCAGTAGAACTTTCTAAAGTTCTAAGACAGGAACTTTTGAACCACAAGTTATCTATACTGGGATTGCAGAACAAGATGCTTCACATCTAGACAATCATTAAGTGATATTACAATCCTAACTTAAAGGGGGCTAGCTCCACCATTTGTAGTTATATGTATAGTTACTCTTTCTCTTTGTGTGTGTGTAAGTAGCTTCACTGCTAAGTTATGTTTTGTGCCACAGGGCAGTAACTTATGGCACGCCATTTTTCCCCCCAACTAACTAAACAGTTTTAATTTATTTTATCTTTTTTTTTGGAGGGGGTATTTCTCTCCCCCATCCTACAAAGGATTGAAAGTGGCTCAACGTGTTTCCTTTACTAGGGGCTGAGGGTGGTAAGGTAAGCACTCAGATTGGTACTGAAAGCAGCCGAGGTAGTCAGAAGTAATTAGAGATGTACGTATTAGGAAAAAGGATGAGGGAAATGATAAGGACTGGACAGCAAGGCTTGGGTCATCTGTTACTTCCAGAATGTCCCCGCCAGCTTGGCTCCATTGAACAGTTTCCTACTCACTTCATCATAAGTATACTCATGGTCTGGAGTATACACAGGCAAATAAAAGCGCAATTTCAGAGTAATAGAAGCTTTTCTTTTTCTGATTATGGCAGATATATATGTCCAAATGCATATCTAGAATCAGCCCCTCCTAATTGCCATCACCAAGAGGCTTTTGACAAGAATGTGATATATTCTAAGTGCAGCTGATACAATGCCATTTTTGGGACATCGACTTAGTCCACCAAAACAGCAGCCTTCCAGCTTTAAGGCAAAGTTATGAAATACACATGCTTGCGTTTCCAGGATTCTCAGGATAAATGTTATTTAGTGAGATCTAGTTTTAGCCTGTAATGTATAGTAATTCTCAAATCAACCCTGTCTGCCTCTCTTTTCAAGCAAATCCATTTGATAACTCTCCTTCCCACTTCCTTCTGCTAACAATAAAAGTGTCAGTTGCAGGGAACTATCACTCTTCTTAAATGTACTGCAATCACTATTAACGGATGCATGCTTATTGCACTAAATAAATAACAATGATTTACAATTAGGAATGGACTGAAAATCTCTAACTCCCACCCACACGTCATGCAGATGGTCCTGATTATTATCTTTTTGTCTTGAAAATCAGTAGCGCTCAGTGAGAAGAAAGCATTCTGATACAAAATGAGAGCAAGGCAATTAATGCAGATGGCAATTATTTCAGTTTACATTCATGTTAAAATCTTAAATAAGATGGCAGGCTTCTTTTGCTTCTCTTCATCAAGATGGCACTTTATTTCTCTCTGCTTGTGGTTTATAATGGCTCTTGAGGCAAAGTTTGCGGTATTCTGTGCTAGTACAGGAAACCTTCCACACATGCTGTGCTAAAAATCTTCTCCAGGAAACCAGGCACTGGTCTCCTGGGAACAGATGATGGTAGAAGAACTTCTGTGGGACAACTCAACAGATAGCTGTGCAGAGAGTTTGATCTGGGGCTTAAGTTGGAATCTGCAGCAAAGGCTCATGGTCATTTTCAGTAGCGTCATAGTGGCACACTTTGATTTCTAGAGGTTTCTGCTTTTAATCCCAGTGGTTTCAGGAGATCTATGCCCAAGGCTTAGTTCCCAGCAGCTACAGCTATGAAAATCAGTGACAGGAAAAACCTCTGCCCATTGGTGTCCAATGCCTTCTCCCCAAATCTTACACTTCTTTGTGATTGGGTGAATTAAAAGAAAAAGAAGCCTGCCATCTTATTTAAGGGTGAATTAAAAATCTGGAGCAGTTCCTCTCTTTTAGCGGGAAATGACAACTGAGTCTCTTTTTCAACATTAACAGGTTTATTTGGTTTAACATTAGGTGAATCAACAATAACTTCTACTGGTTCAAACAAACCGATATCGGGTAACTGTCCATTCTGTGAGGATAACAATTCTGACTGAGAACTGACAGGATTCATTAAGGGGCTGGGCCAAAACGTTCCCGATTGGTGGGCTTCCTCATCGGAGCACTCGACCACGCAAATTGTCCCACAACAAGAATGTCTTGCCCAATCTCCCTCCGGTGGTGGGTGGTTGAAGGAAGAGTCCGGACGAATCATGTTCCTCAAGGGATCTTGTCCCCATGGAAAAATAACGACTATCCATTCTAACGGATCCACCGATGTCCCCCTCTCCTTAGATGTATCCGGATCAGGTAGCAGTCCTCCTAACTTTAAATTAGGGAAGTCCTCTAACAACCCTCACATTCTATCATACTCCAATTGTTTTCTCTTTCCCCCCTTTTCTCTTCCTCCCTTCCTTTCTCCTGTCATCTGTATACTGAATTGTCTCCTCCCGCCTTCCTCTCCTGTTTCCTCCCACAGGGGTAAAATTAACTCCTCCCCTCTTTCTCCTTCTCTCTCTTCCACCAGAGAAATCTCAATCTTTTCCCTCTTTCGCTTAAATTCCTTTTCTTTCTCCTCCTCTACATTCAGCTCTTCACTTTCTATTGTCTTCCCTGCTTTTATTTCTTCTTTCCTTTCAGGCATATCTAGTTGAGGGGATGGCTCATTCTGTTCTTTTTCTCTACAACGCCTTCACATTCAGTTTATGCAGACAGATGCACATCCAGCTAGTCAGCAGGATGTTTAAAGTGATATTTTAGAGTGCTTTTATTGGGAGTCCAGCTGCCAGAATCTGACTCTGCATTGTTCTGGATGAGAACTTCTCTGGGCCAGGAGGCATAGCTATTTCCCTCCCACCTCTATTAAAAATACTCTCTGCAGATCAAGATAAAGAAATTGTTTGTAAGCTCCAGTTGCTTAAAAATTTGGAAACCTATCTGCAGTATCTCCATTGACTAATACAAGAGTTTTGGCAGTAGCCAATCAACTATTTAAGTTGTATAATGGTTAACAAAGAAACACAGTAATAAACTGATGGGAGACTGGAGTGGAGATTAAACTGCCATAATGCCTCCTCCTTCTTTTTCCCCATGAGTAATCCACCACCATTAATCTGTATGGCAGTGCTATGAATGAGTGATCTCTAAAATGTCCTGACTTCAACAGCCCTGTCAGTCTCTTGTAAACTCAAGCCTGTTACTTCCTTTAAAGAGTCAATAAATCTCATATTTGTTCTTCCTCTTTTCCTGCTGCCTTCCACGTTTCCCAGCATTATTGTCTCTTCTAGAGAATCCTGCCTTCTTGTGTGCCTCAGTTTCAACATTTTTGCCTCTATGGAGAATCCAGGCTTGATTTGATCTAGAACCCACTTGTTTGTCTTTCTGGCAGTCCAGGGTATCTGCAAAGCTCTCCTCCAGCATCATATTTCAAATTAATCAATTTTTTCCTGTTTATTTACACATCCATCCATAGTAATCGGGAGTAAAATAATATTGATGGTCTTAGTCTTGGTCTCCAGTGACACATCCTTGCATTTGATGATCTTTTCTAATTTCTTCATTGATGCCCTTTCAAGTCTCAGTCTTCTGATTCTTGGCTGGGGTCTCCATTTAGATTGATGGTTGAACCAAGGTAAACAAAATCTATTTCAGTTTCTTCATTTTCAGCATTGAAGTTGTGTAGTTCTGTAGTCATGATTTTTGTCTTCTTAACATTCAACTGCAGTCCTTTATGGCAATTTCTTCTTTCACTTTCACCAAAAGTCATTTCACATTATTGTTGCTTTCCGCTAGTAATATAATATTATCTGCATATCTTCAATTACTGATACTTCTTCCACCAATTTTCACTCCTCCTTCATCTGAATCTAGTTTGGTTTTCCAAATGATATAGTCTGCATACAAATTGAACAGACAGAGATAAAATGCACCGTTGTCTGACAACTTTTCCTCTTGAAAACCATCCTGTCCTTCTATATTCTGTTCTAACAGAATGGAATCTTTCCCTCCAGATCCCTCATTTCTTGTGTCTACAATTTTGTATTGTAAACCTGAGAGCAGGGACTATCATATGCCACACATTTTCTCAGCCACTCTGGAAGCCTTTTTAGTTAAAAGAGCAGGGTGTGAATGCATTGAATGGATGGATGGATGGATGGACTTCTAAATGCTATAAGAGTAGCGATCATGCCAGAAAACATCCAATAATATTCTCAGGTACTCTTGTTTTTTCATCTGGTTTCCCCTTTGGTCCTTCTTTTTAAATATCCTTCACTCTTTATAAATAACTTTTGGAGTTTTGTTATGCTTCTTGTCTTCTGCATTGGTGCTGTCAAGTTCCATGTTCTTAGGAGTTTCCTCCCATTCTTTGCAGGCTTCAAAATATCTTTGAAAGTGACTTTCTTGCAATTAGAGCAGAATCCTGCTGCTCTGTTGTGCTGGTTCCCAAGATCAGTTGGATCCGCCATGAAATGGAAAACTAAGAGCCTTCATAATCTTGTTCCTGTCAGATATAATGCTAAACCACAGTTTTGCTCAATGGAAACACACCAACCTGTGCCTTGATGATAAACACCCCCTCTCCCTGCCCTCTCCTCTTTCATGCAAGACAGAAGAATAAATTGGAAGCATCTCCAATTCAGTTTGAATTACCCACATCTCCTACATCTGAAACGGGCTATATTTATAAACCTTTGTTTGTTTGACCTCAGTTTAAATGCAGTGGGCGAAGTGTGGCCAGGGATCTGCAAGTGTTCCCCTCACAACTCTTTTTGTACCCCATGGCCTGATCAGACTTTCCCTTTCCATGCCAAAAATTGGTTATACCTTGCAAAAATATGTGAATGTCTTCTTCTAGAAGCCTCCAGAAGCAGTGATTCACCTTCTGAACAGATCACAGATCCTCTCTGTAGTGTTTAAAAACCAAAATACTTATTTTGCAAAAATTGAGGAAGATTTCTGACCAGTTCTGCTTTCTTTCTTTCTTGGCTTTGATTCAGACAAACCAAGTTGCTTTGCTTTGATTCGACAAACCACCTTAACGACAACTCATAGTCAGCCTAAATCTAAACATAGATGCTTCCATTTTCCCCTTGCACTTGTCCCAAAACAGGAGAAAGTGGAGTATGTGAGCCAAAGGTGCATTTGGTTTAATTCACATTAAGCTAAGCTTTTAACATTATGCCTGAAGTGGCTAACTGTATTCTTACTAGTGCTTGGGAAAAAAATCTATTTCTCGGACTACGAGTCCCCAAAATCCCAGCCATGCCACCTGTGGGATTCTGGTATTTGTAATTCAGGAAAAAGGACCCTTTCTCAAGCTCTATTTCCATTCAGTTTTCCAGTTACAGAATGTTGTTCAAGCTCTATGTTCTCAACTTAAGATATTTTAAATTAAATCAATTGCTTATAACCTGTAGTGTTAATTAAGATTTTCTTCCTGAATAGGCAAATTTTATTCTCTTGGTAAATATTGTTGATTATTTTTTGGAATAATGTATTGGAATTGGAATAATGTAAAGTCACAAGCCATTAAACACCAGAAAATGGATATCAAGCTACTGAGGCTGCCGTTTCACCACTCTGCACTTCTTTTTTGTAAGAGGATACAGGAAACAAAAACTGTCAGCCCAACATAAAAAGGGGTCACTTCCCCATATGTAATCATCCCTGTGGTCAATACTTATATTACACCTGTCCTAAATAAACTATAAAAATATTTTTTGTGCATTTTTTCTTAATAGTTTCCAGAAAGTTGTCTGGTATGAAAGAGTCTGTGCGATTCCCATCCTATCATAGTGCAGCTGGAGTTTCAAAATGGATCACTCTTTCAGCTTGTGAGTCACCAGTTACAAGCTGGTGCATTATACTGGACACATACCAACGAGGTCAGAGGTGATATAAAGGCATTATTACATCACAGTCATGACCTTTGTGTAAAAGACCAGATGGACAGAATTAGAAACTTATGTCTGTAGAAGGAGTAGAGAAAAGGCACTTTGCTGCATCCTTTTCTTTAGAACGTATTGGATTAAATGGGACGGTGGCATTTCTCTCCAGTCATGAAAAATGCAAAGAGTGTTTTAACTATGGATGAATGACTCAACAGGCGTATCTCATCTGCCCTTATAAGCAAAAT
Source organism: Pogona vitticeps (assembly GCF_051106095.1). Classification (NCBI taxonomy): domain Eukaryota; kingdom Metazoa; phylum Chordata; class Lepidosauria; order Squamata; family Agamidae; genus Pogona; species Pogona vitticeps. The sequence continues at coordinate 195,409,088 of NC_135785.1, read as the reverse complement.
CTAATACTGTGTGGGCAAGGGCAGATATGCACTGACATACGAATGCATGTGAATGCATGGATATGGAGACAGAGACAGAGATGGTAAGGTTGACTACATGGGTGTAGATATGGGCTGATTTGCTCCTAAAGAAGGAGGTGAGGCTCCATCTTGGCTGGAGTGAACAAGATCCACTTTTTATAAGTGATGCAGTACATTTTTTCTGCCCTAATACAGTCTTAATCCCCCCCCCTCTTCCTCTGCCTCTCTGCTGAGGAACAGAGGGAACGTTTAATTTGCCAGTATTTTGAAATGGCTCTTTAATTAAGACACTTCATGATTTCAAAAATCCCCACTGGGAGAAGCAAAACCAAATCTGTTCATTGATTGATTGATTGATTGATTTACCACCCCACTAGTGCAATGCACTACTCTGGGCTGTTAACAAACTAAAGATGAAAGCAATAACAAACAATAATTCAAAATAATTTAAAAAATCAACATATCAAAAAAAACAAAAGCAGAAGGCACAGCATTTCATGATGGTGGGCAATGGTGAAAATACCATACGAGATTGCTGTCAAACACATTTCTAAAGAGCACCATCTTTGTCAGCCTCTTAAAAGTAGGCTGGAGGGGGCCAGATGCAGCTTGACCAGGAGTTTATTTGAAAGGGTGGGTGCCATAGCCAAAAAGGCCTGATTTCCTGTTGATGTTTTCCTGGCCTCCTCCTGCGTGGCCACCTGTAGGAGCATTGCCTGGATGGTGTGGGTAGATGTTATTGGGGAAAGACACTCCACCCATTCCACTCCACACCATGGAGAGCTTTGTAGGTAAGCACCTTGAATTTGACCAGGATGCAACAGGGAACCAGTGCAGGAGGGTTAGGACTGGGGTGATGTGATCAAATGTACAGTACTCACACTCACCACCAGTCTGGCAGCTGCATTCTAGACCTGTTGCAGTCTCGGTCAAGCCCCACTTGAGCTCTGATATGCCATTTGGTTGTGAGGATTGCATCAAGTGTCATATTGCACCAGCCTGCCCCCAAAAGAGCCCGTGTAAATAACCCCTAATGTTTCTGATTGAGTTGCTGCTCAGATGGTCTTAGGGTAGGACTGAACACTTTCTTAGAATGGAAAATAGTAGAAAGAGAAAAATTGGAGAACAGTTTTTACCATATATCAGATCTGTAGGCTTGCAAAGTCCCAGATATATTATTGACTGACACAGGACATTCACAACAGAAACGAATCTGCTCCAAGTGTATAGTCTCTAAAGTCCTTAAATAAAATATTAAGATACAAAAACATAGCATCATTGCATGGATTCACCCATCCAGTGCCCCTCCTGCACAAGTATAGTGAAATTCTACTACCTAAACCAAAATTAGGATGAGGAGAACCATGTATGTTACCTGAAAAGGGAAGATGGGATATAAATAAAATAAAATAAGCAAACAAGAAACTTGACGTTCATCTGGAGAGCCTTTTCGAATAGGCTGTACTGGAAGGTTTGATATCAGTTTGCCCACGCCATTTGAGCAGTTTTGAGTACAGGCTCAGATGGCAGGCTCAGATGGCAGGTTAAGAGATGGCTGAGTGTGTGATAACTTGTTAAGAAAGATGGCTGAGGGTATCTGCTTACCATCTGTTTAAACATGCTCATTTGTTAAGTTAACCCCTATATTCAAGACAGCATTAACTAGTGTCTTTACAGGCACAATAGGCTGCCTGTACTAGCATTTCAACACACTACACTGCAGGGGTTGACTAATAAACATTAAAATCACACTCTTTATTATGTGTTAGTCTGCTACATAGATGGGTCTCCCCATCCCCCCAAAAGCACAGCTGTATTCCAGAGAATATAGAACATCAAATAGAGGCACGACAGAAAAGTTGCTTAATTAGCTTCAAACAAATTATTTTCTTGTACGTTGTTAGCAATTACTCTTCAAACACATTGAATGAAAATATAGCTGTTAAGAAGATAATACATACACAGGCATGTGGTGTTTGTACAGATGAGAAAAATGCATTTTATTATGATTAGTGGATCCCAAAATCGTTCTTTCCAAACACTAGAGCTTCTTTAAGCAAGGCAAAATGTATGTGTTATGTGCAAGGAGAGGATTTCTATGACATGTCATATTGTTTTCTGCAGCCTATATTTGAGCTTATGGGTGGGTTTGAACATGTTTATGAGTAATCTGGCGAGATAGGCCAGATTAATCATAAACATGTTTGGACTTCCTTATGGGTTCAAATGTAGGTTGCATGGAAAATATGAAATGTCATAGAAATCCTCTCCCTTGTTACGTGTGATCAAGTCATTTACAAGTTGTGGTGGCCCTGCTAGGGTTCTTTGACTATGTTAACTCTTTAAAAGGTAGATTTACTAGTGCGACCTGCCAGGGAGTTTACTTGTTTGAGGAGACATTTCAACCCATGTCTCCTGAGCCCTTGTCCATCACTGACTTTCAGATAGAATTGTTTAGTCATCGTGTCGAACTCTTTGTGACCTCATGGACCAAAGCACGCCAGGCCTTCCTGTCTTCCACTGCCTGAGTTGAGTTAAATTCATGTTGGTTGCTTCGATGACACTGTCCAGCCATCTCATCCTCTGTCGTCCTCTTCTTCTCCTGCCTTCACACTTTCCCAACATCAGCATCTTTTCCAGGGAGTCTTCTCTTTTCATGAGATGGCCAAAGTATTGGAGCCTCAGCTTCAGGATCTGTCCTTCCAGTGAGCACTCAGGGTTGATTTCCTTTAGAATTGATAGGTTTCTTCTCCTTGCAGTCCAGGGGACTCTCAAGAGCCTCCTCCAACACCACAATTAAAAAGCATCAATTCTTCGGTGGTCAGCTTTCTTTATGGTCCAGTTCTCACTTCCATACATCACTACAGGGAAAACCATAGCTTTGGCTATTCGGACTTTTGTTGGCAAGGTGATGTCTCTGCTTTTTAAGATGCTATCGAGGTTTGTCATCGCTTTCCTCCCAAGAAGCAGGCGTCTTTTAATTTCCGGGCTGCTGTCACCATCTGCAGTGATCATGGAGCCCAAGAAAGTGAAATCTGTCACCGCCTCTATATCTTCCCCTTCTATTTGCCAGGAGGTGATGGAACCAGTGGCCATGATCTTAGTTTTTTTGATGTTGAGCTTCAGACCATTTTTTGCACTCTCGTCTTTCACCCTCATTACAAGGTTCCTTAATTCCTCCTCGCTTTCTGCCATCAGAGTGGTATCATCTGCATATCTGAGGTTGTTGATATTTCTTCCAGCAATCTTAATTCCGGCTTGGGATTCCTCCAGTCTGGCCTTTCCCATGGTGTATTCTGCATATAAGTTAAATAAGCAGGGGGACAATATACAGCCTTGTTGTACTGCTTTCCCAATTTTGAACCAATCAGTGTTTCCATATCCAGTTCTAACTGTTGCATCCTGTCCCACATATAGGTTTCTCAGGAGATAGATAAGGTGATCAGGTACTCCCATTTCTTTAAGGACTTGCCATAGTTTGCTGTGGTCCACACAGTCAAAGGCTTTTGCATAGTCAATAAAGCAGAAGTAGATGTTTTTCTGGAACTCTCTGGCTTTCTCTGTAATCCAGCGCATGTTAGCAATTTGGTCCCTAGTTCCTCTGCCCATTCGAAATCCAGCTTGTACTTCTGGGAGTTCTTGGTCCACATACTGCTGAAGCCTGCCTTGGAGGATTTTGAGCATAACCTTGCTAGTGCGTGAAAGAAGTGCAATTGTACGGTAGTTGGAGCATTCTTTGGCACTGCCCTTCTTTGGGATTGGGATGTAGACTGATCTTTTCCAATCCTCTGGCCACTGTTGAGTTTTCCAAACTTGCTGGCATATTGAGTGTAGCACCTTAACAGCGTCATCTTTTAAGATTTTAAATAGTTCCACTGGGATGCCATCACCTCCACTGGCCTTGTTGTTAGACAAGCTTTCTAAGGCCCACTTGACTTCATTCTCCAGGATGTCTGGCTCTAGGTCAGCAACCACACTATCTGGGTTGTCCGGGATATCCAAATCTTTCTGGTATAGTTCCTCTGTGTTCAGATAGAATAGTCAAGTTCAATTCTATATGTTCTTCTCTTGCTCCTATAATGTGAGGGAACACCAGCAATCAGATTACTGGTTGTTGTGGGTGTTTCGGTCTCTTTCGCCGTGTTCTGAAGGTTGTTCTTCCTAACGTTTTGCCAGTCTGTGTGGCCAGCATCTTCAGAGGACAGCAATCTATGCTCTTCAGACACCAATGAGAATATGACAGAGTAAAACTTCCTGAAAGACTTGTACAAAATTATTAGGACAGGAGAAAAGCTAGATATGTAACATATGTGTACTCCCAACCCAGTGAGGTTGAACAGGTATATTTTTCACCTTAAATATCATACTTCCCAATCACATATCAATTATTTTGTCATAGGAGAACATCCGTAGAGAATATAATATTTTAAGGGATCAAAAGAAAATAACTACAGAAATCCTTGAGTAATGAGGAAGCCACCGTCCTGTGTGAGAGAAGGGATGGGTGGGTACTTGCTCTTTTTTGCCCATGCTCTTCACCCAATAAACAATATAAAGATGCAGTTCTATTGCTACTTTGACCCCAATGAGTTTTGCCACTTAAGTGGGCATGTCTAAAACACTCTTAAGATCTACATGTGATTCTTGTATATAGAATTGTGCTCAATATGTGTGCACATAAATACAGGCATTTCACAGCAGAATATGTAGGTTTGAAGTGTTGAGCTCCTGTGCTTAAGCATGTCAGCCTCTAAAGCAGGGATGGGCAGCCTGGATGGATCTGGGAGTCTCTTTTCTGCCCCAAGGATCTTTTGGGGGCTATACAAGCCTTTAAAAATGATTTTAAATACCACAACCCTCCCTTCCTCTCTTTAAAATTAAACTCAGTAGAATAGGTAGGCAGAGCAGTCCTAGAGCTTGGAAAAGTTATGCATCTTATCTTCAGACATAGATGAGAAACCACTGGAAAAAACTGAATATGTAAAAATGACATTAACATGGCAGATATGCTCCCTGGAAACACTAAATAATTCCAAGTAGGGCCTAAGCACGAGATGCCGCCCACGTGCTATGCAGACGCAAAATGGAGCCACCTGCAGAGGCCAAGCTAGGAGTCTACCTGTCATCATGCAAACAAGCCCCAGTGATTTAAAAAAAACAACAACCAAGAAATCTGGCCGTGGTATGAAGCAAGGAGATTCTGTAAGGCAGCCTGCATGTCAGGTGTCATGAGTTTGCTGGCTCAGCAGTGGCTGATTATCCCGAAGGGTACAAAACATCCTCCCTTGCTCCCAGTGGAAGAAAGACATAAAACCAAGGCATAAAACCAAGCAGACTATAAAAGCAAGCAGCTACAACAAGCAAGGGAATACAGCAATGCTGTTTGCTAAAGCAGGCAGAAACACACACCTATATGCAGGAAGTGGCAGCTTCAATCCCACAAAAGGTTTCTGTATCAAAACCATGGTGGTGGCTGTGTCTGATGCCATCCCTTCAGGGGCGATATCTGAACACATGGCACATTCTGCTCATCTTCTCTTTTCTCCTGCTGTCTGCTCTTGGTTCCTCACAGAGCTCTGGGAAATCCTTGTTCTGGACTTCAGCTCCCAGAGTCCCCCAGACAGCACAACCACTAGGAGGTTCAAGGAGCTGTAGTCCAAAAGATCTTGGCTCCTTTGGATGGCAGAATGAATGTATTCTTAAACACTGAAAAGACCCTAGTAGGGTTTTCAAGGTATGTGAGACATTTAAAAAGATCTTTTACCAGTGCCCTCCCTTAGCGAGCCTCCATGGTTGAGCAGGGCTTTGAACCCAGGTCTCCTGAATCATAGTCTTATCACTCTAGCCACTATGCCACACTGCCTGCCTGGCCAGAATGGATTACTTTGGACTACACAGAGAGGCAGGCAAGACCCTGTTGGGCAATGCTTAACCTGACTTTTCTTCCTTCTCTCCAGGTATCACTCAGTAACCATACCTGAACAAGCTTGGTGATGTGAGATGCCAAATTACTCTTGGCAGGTGCTAGCAGGAAAACATCTGAATCTAACAGTCTGTTTATGTTTACTAAAGTATTAAATGGTAAGGAAATGAAATTAGTGGACTAGATGCACAAGAAATCAAGAAATCAATTCCTATACTGGCAATCCTAAACTAAATTCTATGCAGTACAAGCTATAAGAGTAGATGGCAGATACCATGGCCCTCTCATTGTAATTTTGTGTAGTATCCTGCATTGATTAAGGTGGATGAAGAGAGACTATTGAAAACTTTTGCCAGGTTTTATGCAAAATTATTTAATATCAACTAGTTTTGCCGGTGACTTAGGGATGCAGGCAGGTAAGATATGCCCAAGGAACAGAGCAGTTAAGACCAGTGTTGACCTAGGGGGAAAAGGTGAGACGTTGGCAAGGTGGGGCAACCGCCATCCTGCCAGATTGGTTTCTGTGGCTGAGATGTGTCTGGTTAGATTGTAAGAAATGCAAACTACAGTTCTAGCCAAGATAGCAGAAGTTAAAAGAATAGGGAGTCGGCATCCTTCAGTCTCAAGAAACTATGGTAGCGTGCTCTGAATAGAGGTATTGGAACAGTGTCTAGTGTGGCTGAGAAGGCCAATTCGAGAGTGACAATCTCTTCAACACTGAAGACAAATACAGTCTGTCCCCTGTCCAGCTCCCTGATTTTGCTGGTTTTGGGACAGCCTCTTTGCCTTGGCCTGCTGAACAAGTGTCTCTTCAAGATGGGGGAGGCCATGATGCCACCACCTGCCTCCAGGCGGAACGCTCAGATGTCAATATTGACTTAATGGCACACAGTTATTAATCATAATTAATTGAACAGGGGATGGTCAATCTAGTTTGAAAGGGAACAAAGGCACACCTACCCCTAGTGCACTAGTCCAACCATCTCAAGGAAAAAGCATTTTCCATTTCACCCACCATCTTGGAAGGTCCAGGGAGGAAGAACAGGAGAGAGAAAAAACATCATCCCTAGACTGATATCTGTACAGGAACAAAGTGTCTCCCACCTGTGATGGCTTTCGAGAAATAACACTTCAGAAGTGAAGTGAGGAGGGAGCCAAAATACCTACTCATTGGTATAGCACAGATACCAAGCCTTTGTCTCTCCTGCAGGTGGGTGAATTGCAGTGGCTGCTCTTTTCCTGGAGTGGTCATAGTGCATGCAGGACACATTCTATTATTAAGGCGAGTTTTAACAAGAGACATTAAGGCACCAAGTGCATTTTTGTAAAGCATACTTTTTGTGAGCATGTGTTGGCTGCACCAATACACCAAGCACCCTTACTATAAACAGCATAAGGTGCAATAGGCCTAACACCAATTTTGATAGAGATTATATATCACACAGAGCTAGGACACGTTACTTCCTTGCCACTCCCACAATCTTTCAGGCAGCATGGCCAGCAGACGGCTTGCTTGTGGAATTTCCTTCATGCTTCTTGTTCTGTGACTACATGATTGGCACAATGTGGTCCAGAATTTTTATGCTGGTCTTAGAGAGAAGGAAGCTGGATCTACAAGATGTCAAAACTAGTAAAACTTGGTTTTCCGTAAACAAATGGAACACTGTCAAGGGTTTTCTGAAACACTGCTAACAGGAAATCAGTGTTAGGAATGCTGCCTTGGGCCTGGAATTCTCTTGTTAAATAAAGAGGTCTTCCCTCATTAATAGCCTTTGTCAGGCAAATTTCTTGTTAATGGCCAGGAAACTTTATGAAAACTAAACTGCTGATTTGGAATGTGAAAGACATTATCTTGGGAAGGTGATCCTGCATGACTGTAAAGGGGCTGTTATAGGATTTCTGTGTAAAAGGTAATAACAGGAACATTTTGAAAATAAGGAGGCAGAAATGAAAAAGAAGTGTCAAAATCTAGATGGCAGCATAACTTTATTAAGCCAACTCAGAAGTCACAAGACAGCATGCAACATATCCTAAATATGGATTTTGGTGTCATTAGTTTGACTGGATGGCACATAGCAACAACATGGCCACATGGGCTTTTCCTGTGAACTAAAGAAATTTCAATTTGAGACATGAAGCTGAAAACCAAAAGCTCCTTTGGGCTGTTGGATACTCTCTGTGTGGATGGCCAAGCAGATGGATCCGTTGCTTCCAGAGACGCTTCAGCTACCTCTTTCTACTAACTCTCTTTGTATATTTCTTAGGAAACAATACATTAGAAAACAGTACCGTTCACCACCAAGTCAAACCTATACAAATGCTACCCTGGAACTTCTCAGCACTTGGGGAAGCTGGTAGCATCCCATAGTATTTAGCCACAGAACCTCTGAAATTCTAAGTGTGTGATTGATTGCCATATTTTATTTTTGATGTAAACAGATACACTTTTTGTGTGTGTGGCTGAAATGCTGTTGTCTGTGGGGTGGAAAAGCATGGTCTGGATAAATAAGTGTTGAAAGGTGGGCTGAAGCAAGATGATGAAGAGAGTGGTAGATAATGACATTTATGGTGGTTATGAAGGGAGAGAGGAAGCCAATTGAGAGACCTAAGGAAAAGCCTGACATGGATAATGAAGCGGACATGGTATAATCTTGACAGCAGGGTATTGAAAATGATACATACAATTTTCAGATTCTTTGCTTTCTCTATAAACAACCTTATATCATTCAGCTGAAGAAATCAAATTGTGACTAACTTGAAAAAAAAATCTTCACAGCCTTTGACACTAGCTGGTTGTCAGATTTTAATGGCCATTTCAGGGAGGCTGAAACACTGCAATTTATTTGGCCATTCGGCTGATTGTTAAGCTACTTTTGTGATAGTGGGCTTTGTATTTTAATGTGAGATCTAACAATGCAGAGCTAAGGATGCTTAAGGTAGTCCTTAAATTCCAATGCAGAATAGAACAGTGAAGGTAAGGCATGGAAAACCAAATAAAATAGGAATGGGGGGGGGAGGAAATGAACAGCCAGAATGTGCTTTGACCTCTTTTTTTTGGGGGGGGGATGTCTCTTCTGAGCTAATTATCATTTTCCTTAGCCATTCATGTGCCTGGATTCCTTAACAATACCAGCTGCAGAGAAAGGGTTTAAGATATAAAGGATGTCTTATTCTTAAAGATACTTGGTACTCTTTACCACAGAATAGCCCATTCCATCTTAAAGGGCAAGCACAGAGTGCCATACAACCCCCCCACCCCACTTCCCTTTGCTGCCTTCCTCCTCCTCCTTTCCTTTTAGCTTTTCAAGAGCAAACCAATTGAAACTAACTTTACTTTTTGAATTCCTCTTTGAGATCTTCTGCTGGAATTCATACTCATTATAATGGGTTAATTTATTAATCCACTAAGCTCCAAGGCGGACAGTGTCTGCTGAGCATCTGCAGTAGGTATTGTGGTACAGACAAAACTAAAGGCAACAGAAATTAAATGAACTCAGATGAAGCTGCATTGTAGCAGTTGTTTCCATGAAGCAAAATGTGTATTATGCTCTTGACTTGATCAAGGACTAGAATCCCTTCATTTTTCAAAACAAGTGTTCCAGTTAAGGTGGGCAGCTCCCAGGGACCCAAATCTGACCATGGAAGATATAATTGTGACAAATAACAAATAAAATAAATAAGTCAAGGTTCAGAATTTTTTTTCGGTTTCACTATAGACCAAAGGGATATGATATTCAAGGATGGCTATTCAGAAAGTTTTGGGATCAATTCAAGAGATGTTATCCCAAAATTTAGGACTTAAATGAACAGGATTCAGAACAATATAATGGGTTAAGAATGTCTTGTAGGGCTGTGCTTGGATTTTGATGCATCTTGAATTCTGCGTTGGATCAAGCTGATTTAGACAGATTTAGGTGGCGTCCAAATTAAAGTGAGGTTCTTCATAATGGGCCAAATCCAAATATTATACTTCTGAAGTTCTGTTAACAATTTGGATCTGGAGAGACATAGATAATACTGTCTTCAAAAACTGATGTTTTCTCCTGAGCTCTCCAGATAAAGAAAGCAACAGGTTAGAGAGGGGGAATGGGAGGAGAGTGTGGTTTTGTGACTGGCAGCTGTAGGCGAGAAAACAGACATCATAAAACATGTTAGCGTTGGTGAACCATGATTCAGGAAGGCGTTTATGTTTGAGAAATCATACTTCAGTGGAATCCCATGCTTATATCCTGAAGACCAATTACAAAATGAAGCAAGCTATTTTGAAAATTGTGTGAGGTAAGAAAAGCTCATGCTATGCACTCATAAACATTCAATAGTTAAGGAATTCACTCTATTAATGACATCTGTTTCTTTCCCTAGTTTCTAACCACACTTTTACCAAAGCTTCTCAGTTCCTGTTGAAGCAATAATATTCAGTTGAAACAATAATATTCAGGACCATTTTAGTGCTCAGTTTTCTTCCCAAAGGAAGAATTTTTGAGGAACATTTGTGTTCTCTGTGGAGCATTAGAAAGAATACAATTGGGTGCATGCCAGTCAAATGTTAGCTGTTGAAGTCTATCTACCTTTGTCTACATATGATCCATATCCATTATCTAGCCCTATTCTATCGCACTTTCTGTGACTGAGGGTGTAATCAGATTGGGAAAGGATTAAATCTTACTGCATCAAGGAAAGAGTTGCTTTGACAAGAGCAATCTTCTTTTTGGGACCCTTCTGTCCCTTGGGAATCACTCCAGTCTAGCTACCAAAAAGAGTAAAAGAAAAGAATAAACACATAGAATAATGTAGTTGAAAGGGGCTTATAAGGCCAATGAGTCCAATCCCTGCTCAATACAGGAATCCAAATCAAAGCAGATGTGACAGATGGCTGTCTAACTTCCCCTTGAGTGCCTCCAGTGCAAAGTAAATGGCTCCATTGTCATACTGCTCTAACAGTTAGGAAGACTTTCCTAACATTCAACTGAAATTTGGCTTCTTGAATCTTGAGTCCATAACTTCTCCTTCACTCTGGATGGTTGAGAATATATTCAGCCCCACCTCTGTATGACATCTTTTCAAGCATTTGCTATCATGTCTCTCCTCATTCTTCTTTTCTCAATGCTAAACATACCCAATTCTTTCAGTTTTAACTCATAGGAACTGGTTTACAGTCACCTGATCATTCTTGTTGCCCTCCTATGAATGTCTTCCAATTTGTTGACATCATTCTAAAAATACAGTGTTCAGAACTGGACACAGTAGTACTCAAGATGAGGCCTGTTGTTATTTAGTTGTTAAGTCGTGTCCAACTCTTCATGACACCATGGATCAGAACACACTAGGCCCTCCTGTCTTCTGTGAAACTTCTCATAAAAGTCATTAAGAAAAACGTTGAAGAGCATCAGGTCTAGGGCTGAGTCTTGTGGTACCCTAGTTGTTACCTCTCCAAATTTGAGAAGGAGCCATTGATAAATGCTCTATGTGTACAATTCTGTAACCAACTATGTATCCACCTGACAGTTTTTCTATCCAGCCCACATCTCATTAGCCTTCTGAACCAAATATCATGGGACACTTTGTCAAAAGCTTTGCTGAAATAAAGATCTATTATGTCTACAGCATTCCCACCATCCACCAGGAGGTTACCAAATTAAAAAAATGAGATAAAGTTAATCTGGCAGGATTTGTTCTTGGCAAATCTGAGTTGGCTTCTAATTATTACTGTATGGTTTTCAAGGTGCTTGCAGAGTGACTGCTTTATAATTTACTCCAGTATTTTTCCTGAGATTGATGTCAGGCCGACTAGTTTGTGATTCACTGTTTCCTCCTTTTGCCCTTTTTGAAGATAAGGACAATATTAGCCCTCCTCTAATCATCTGGCACCTCACATATCCTCCATGAGTTCAAGAAAATAATGGATAGTGGTTCAGAGAGTTCTTCAGCCAGTTCATTCAGAACTCTTGGATGCAGTTCATCAGGCCTTGGAGACCTGACATTGTTTAAAATAATGTATTCCTTGACCAAATATCCAGCTTGGGCACAAAGTGAGGTTGGATGAAGCACTCTTGCCTGTATATCATGTGGTGCTAGGAAATAGCTTGCAACAGACCATGCCACAAGCAGTCCAAAATGGAAGCTGTTTCTCAGAATGATTAGATCTTTAGGTGCTGATTGAGCAGGAACCAATCCAGTTTTTAAAAGCTTCTTATTCAATTCATCGCCTTAGTTCTGTCCTTAAAGTTCTAACATTTCACAGGTTTGTTGCTAATAGATATATCATGACTTATTCCATTTTCCAACAATTTACAAAAAAAGGAGTGGTGTAAATATTGGCATCAAGGGGAGGCAAATCACTTCCCTCCACAAAATATCTGAACATGTTGAATATTAAATATCTTCCACCAAAGGAACTGCAGCTACTCCTTTGAAGTTTTGCAGTTTTTAAAACCAAGGATGCCTCATGATGTATGTCTCTTTCATAAAAACTGTCACCAGAATGCATAGGGGGTTAAGCACATCCATTAAGCTGTAAAATGTGCTTTGTACTAAAACTGTCTGCACCTGTTAATCTGAAACATGGCCATCTTGACCCTTCAGAAGGCAGGACTATCCCAGAAAATGTCACTTACTTCAGACAAACTGAGAGGAGCAGGAAGGGGAGCATTACTGTTTGTTGATTTCCAATTATTATCCATGAAAAGGGCAAAATTTCTCCCAGTTCTGCCTTGATAGAAAAAAAAATTGGCAATTGACTTAAAAGAAGAAGAAGAAAAGTTTGGAGAATGTCACACACGCGCATACACACACACATCCTGCATCTATTTGTCTAAAACCTGGAAGATCTAATCTCCCTCCTAAGGGCATATTGCACCTGAAAAGTTCAGCCAGTGTGGACAAATAGAAAATTAGTTTCTTTGTTGATTTCCAATGATAGTCTTAAAGCAGTGGCACAATTTCAAGCATCACTATGCCGTTTCAGTCTGCAGCCAGACTGGCTCTGAGCAACAGCAACAGCAGTAGCAATAGCACTAGAGCAGTAGCACAGTATGACAGCAGCATCATTTGTATTTGGAAGAGGCCTGATCTTGGAGGAGGAGACACGGTATGATCCGGTAGGTCCTCGCCCTGATCTTGTGGAAAAGCTGATGCCCCCTGTTCCGGTCTCACTTCTTCCCTGCTGGAAGGAGCCCTGTGGGGACTTTAGGTAAATCAGACCATTCTGATTTTGTAGCAGTCTGTATTAGCTGCAGGACTTCTTTGGTTGTGTGCCACACAATAAACTTATTTTGCTTGCTTGCTTTGTTTGTGTGTTTCCCCCTCTAGATGTGGGGGGAAGAGGGAACCACTTTTGGAAAGAACATGAGCCTTTAGATCAATGATGCTAATAGCACCTTTGGATATTATAGGAAGCAGCACTAATGGATCACACACCAGCCTATCACACTTCATACCTATCCAGCTTTTGCAAACACATTTGTAAAAAAATACTATGGAATGATAATGTTAGAGGTTGTTCTGTTTTCATATACTTATCTTAATAATGGTAGTAGATTAGCACTAACTTGGAAATGCTCGTGACCAAAGGTTCTCTGCCTAGTGCCAAGTGAAAGAACTGCCAAAACTCCTAGAGGAGGTAATTTTAAAGAAACAAGAGGTTCTTGGTCACACTTTGCCACAGTTGATCCCAGTGTAAGCCTTGTGTCATCTGGATGGTGGGCCAAAATACCAGCATTATCAGTACAGATAAAATGCAACAGATGCTCTACTTGGATGATCCTAAAGAAAGAGAGTCACCTCTCTCCTTTCATGAATCCTTACTTTGCTACTTAAAAAGTGATTTTTATTTTAACCAGTGATAGATCAGTGGTTGTTTACAAATAAAACTGCATGCATTATTTTGTGGGCATGATGTTTTTATTTTGTCCTCCACTTGCGATACTACATCAGAAAGGCAGGTCTGCCATGCATTCAGCTATCTGTCAGCAATTCTGGTAAAGTATAAAGGCACCTTCAGATGTCTTCTTCTCTGCAATGTTGCATCTGTGAACACTGAGAATGCAAGAGAAAAAAGGACAGCCTTTACAAAACCATTCTAGTCAACATGGTTGTTTCATTCAATTTATTGACACAGGAAATTAAAAGAAAGAAAAACACAACTTGTACTGTTCCAGGTGCAAAATTCATTGCCTAAGAATCATTGCAGGAATGAAAAACACTGGATGGAATCACATAAGAAGATGAGAGGAGACAGATAACTGTGAAAATTATACCGCATCATAAGGATGGGAAAGGCCTTGTTCTTTCCTTTGTTTTCTTCACTGCCTCTTGTTCTGTCCAGAGGAACCCTAAGACATTTCCTGGCCTAAGTATGTGCACATCTCCTTCTGCTCCTTCTCCTCCTTTCCAAAATCCTTTAAATTCTCCTAAAGAATTCTGGGATGTAAAGTCTACAGACACAGCTGTTTACATCTATTGCCCAATGGCAAGTTCTGATTGTTCTTATTGTCACAAAATTTGTATCTAAAATAAGGGCATCTACCTACAAAAGACCTTGTGAGGTGGGGGCTCAGGCCTGCCTTAGCTCCCTGTGATCTTGATCAAAGAGAAAGGAGTTATTTCCATGACAAATTTCCTTCTCCTTGGTCTGTCCCTTTCTTTACTTTTAGTATGTGTCTCACTTACCTTTTCCTCAATTATATGATTAACAGTTTTGACAGAACTTGGGAAAGTTACCTTTTTTGGACTTCAGTTGCCAAAACCCCTCAGGCAACATGGCCATTAGCCATCCTGGATGGAGACTCCTGGGACAATCAGACACACCACACCCATCCACAACCATGCCCGATAACTTTTCCACACCTTGGTCTTTACATATAAGTAGGCTAGTAATCCCAAGGAGGGGTTCACAGAGTCTGAGACAAGAGGACAGAGGTGGGCAAGAAATGAAAGTCCCCCAAGAGTGTCTTCCTTCTCTTCTGATAGGCCCTGCTTTCCTTGCATCTGTTCTCTGAGCATTTCAACTTCCCCTCCTCACAGTCATCAACTTCATTCTTTCTTTAAAGGCATCAGCAAGATTGGGGTGCACTCTGAAGTCCAACAAACTCCCACACACATAAATACAAACTTTTCCAATTGGTTGCAAAGGAGTGGCAAGATAATGGCAAATACAAGAAGTGAAAGCAAGGGGGTGTTTCTGGGCACAGATGGCCCAGTGTGTTTTCATCCAAAACATGGAAGGCATTCAAGATTTCAGCAAGCGTAGGTAGATTCTTGTCCCTTCCCATTTTGAATGCTACTAATAAATGAGAGGAGAAAAAACTGTGTGAATACCATACAGAATGCAATGCAAACCTACACACCTAAAAATGTAAACTCACTCAGATGGGGACACTGCGAGAAAAGCCTAAGTTGCACAATTGAATAGCTATAAATACAGTAAATAACAGCAGAAAATGAGCGGTAATTAACTTGCAATAAACCTTTTTAACCACTTAGGGGCAGCGTTAACGTAGAGTTAACATGGAAAGAAAGAAAGAAAGAAAGAAAGAAAGAAAGAAAGAAAGAAAGAAAGAAAGAAAGAAAGAAAGAAAGAAAGAAAGAAAGAAAGAAAGAAAGAAAGAAAAGAAAGCTCACAAAAATAATACCCTGCTTCATCATCTACCTTAATTAAATATATTCCTGAATATTCATAGTGGAACAAGCATTAAGACACTGACAAGCTGAATGGTATCATCTATCAAATTCAGAAATGATAAGAACAGGAGAACCTCCCTGGCTACCACTGTAAAGCTCTTCCTTCTTACTCATGTACACATATACCACATCTATGAACAGAATGCCTGGCAGTTTCCCGCTCCTCTGTCTGCATCACATAGCATAGGTTCTAACTCAAGGGTAAATCTTCAAAAAGAAGAGAGACAAACTTTAGAAGTAAACAATAAGGGGAAATAAAAAATAGTCTTCCTGGAAATTATTCCTGCATAAAATATTTAGGAAGTGTTCCAGAAAGTCTCCTTCGCTGAAAAGTACAAAACAGCAAAAACCTACAAATACTGACAGTGGGACTGAGTATTCTTGCATTTGAAATGAAATGCATGTTTGCCTCATTAAATATTTCTTCTTCTTCTTTTAAGGCAGGAAAAGAAGACCAGGAAGTGACTGTGAAAAACATGGGGCCAAAGTCTATAATGTTGTAGTAGTTTAGTCCTGTCTCTTTGTGACCCCATGGAACAGAGCATGCCAGGCCCTTCCACTGCCTCCTGGAGTTGGGGCAAATTCACGTTGGTATCTTCAATGACACTGTCCAACCATCTCATCCTCTGTCGTCCCCTTCTCCTCCTGCCTTCACACTTTCCTAACATCAACGTCTTTTCCAGGGAGTCTTCTCTTCTCATCAGATGGCCAAAGTATTGGAGCCTCAGCTTCAGGATCTGTCCTTCCAGTGAGCACTCAGGGTTGATTTCCTTTAGAATGGATAGGTTTGTTCTCTTTGCAGTCCAGGGGACTCTCAAGAGTCTCCTCCAGCACCACAGTTCAAAAGCATCAGTTCTTCGGCGGTCAGCTTTCTTTATGGTCCAGCTCTCACTTCCATACATCACTACAGGAAAAACCATAGCTTTGACTATTCCGACTTTTGTTGGCAAGGTGATGTCTTTGCTTTTGAAGATGCTGTTGAGGTTTGTCATCGCTTTCCAGGCGTCTTTTAATTTCGTGGCTGCTGTAGTGGCAGCCATTTATTGTTTTAAAACTGTGACATAATCCAGATCATGTTTCTGAGGTTTAAGCTTGCTACTAGATTGTCTTTCACGAGCAGAAGGACAGTAAGGGAACATTGCCAATTGTATGTTTATTCTTGCTTGTTTATTGTAAGAGAAAGAGTTATTTTATGCATCTCTAGACAGATGTAACTCCTTGGGAACAACAGTACGTATTAGCACCATTGACATAAAAGGTGTTTGACAAAGGACAGGCTTTATGAGTCTCAACCACAAAGTAAAACAAACAAACAAACAAAAACAGAGAACAGAGGAAGGGGTAAACAGAGAAAAAATAGTTTAATTCTTCACTACAATAGGGCTGTATATTGTCCCCCTGCTTATTTAACTTATATGCAGAATACATCATGCGAAAGTCTGGACTGGAGGAATCCCAAGCTGGAATTAAAATTGCCGGAAGAAATATCAACAACCTCCGATATGCAGATGATACCACTCTGATGGCAGAAAGTGAGGAGGAATTAAGGAACCTTGTAATGAGGGTGTAAGAGGAGAGTGCAAAAAACGGTCTGAAGCTCAACATCAAAAAACCTAAGATCATGCCCACTGGCCCCATCGCCTCCTGGCGAATAGAAGGGGAAGATATGGAGGCAGTGACAGGTTTCACTTTCTTGGGCTCCATGATCACTGCAGATGGTGACAGCAGCCACGAAATTAAAAGACACCTGCTTCTTGGGAGGAAAGCGATGACAAACCTAGACAGCATCTTAAAAAGAAGAGACATCACCTTGCCAACAAAAGTCCAAATAGTCAAAGCTATGGTTTTCCCTGTAGTGATGTTCGGAAGCGAGAGCTAGACCATAAAGAAAGCTGACCACCGAAGAATTGATGCTTTTGAATTGTGGTGTTGGAGGAGGCTCTTGATGTTAGGAAAGTTTGAAGGCAAGAGGACAAGGGGATGACAGAGGACGAGATGGTTGGACAGTGTCATTGAAGCAACCAACATGAAATTGACCCAACTCCGGGAGGCAATGGAAGACAGGAGGGCCTGGCATGCTCTGGTCCATGGGGTCACGAAGGGTCGGACACGACTAAACGACTAAACAACAACACAATAGGACACTGCAAGCATGGAATTAGTCCTCAGGCTTCCTAGAAAATGTGAAGTTTAAACAGAGCTTGGAAAAGTTCCCTTTTTTGACCATAGTCAAAAAGTGGAGGTTGGTCCATTACCACCACAGGTTCAGGCTATCCACATCAACCCATACCTTCCTCCCTCCCTCATTTCCTACGCTGCATAGTGCCTCCCCACTTGCTTGCATGGATGTGTGTTGGTGAATATGTCACTCTGAAAGAACACTTGTCTATAAACACTCACTTCTGCCCCAGACATGGCTTTGTGCACCATTGGCTGCTGGGTCTCCCATTCCACCACCAGTCACAAAAGGTACCAGCCACTGGTAGTTACAGATCCTGGATTCCTACAGACAGCATGGCTAAGTATTGTTGTCCAAACAAAACAAAACAAATGACAACAATAACAAGAATAAAGCATTGAGAAGAATAACAGCTCTTTGCTCTTTCTGGAGGAAGGGAAAAAAATTCCCCTGTAAATCCACACAGCAGATTATGTTCAGTCATAAGCCCCGTTTACCGTCTTGGCCCCAAAGCAATAACATATACAGTACAAGGTGTTCCTTCTCATTCTTGCTTGTTTCAACTTCAATGTTTTGCACCATTCTGGATAATTCAACCCTAGAGGTTTAGTACAGTTAACTGGAGTCACAGAGGTTAAGGCACCCTGTACCATACCATATCTTTAACCCCAAATGCATGCTATTTGATTTTAAATCTAGCGTGTAATACGCTCTGCATATCACATGTTGCTATTGTGTGTGTTCGCCTTGCCCTGTCTGTCTCTTGCTGGCAGCTGCCATTGCGAAACAAAAGGCAGCTGCCAGTTTGAATGAACGTCTCTCTCTTTCTCTGAAGCGGATGCAGCACCACTCCACTGACTGGGTGGCAGCAACGGAGGAGGTTGGAGAGGTACACAATGGCCCTGGGAAGCATGAGCTTGTCATGGCTGAGAGAAACTACAGCATGCTTGAGGCCTGCTTGCCTGTTTTAAGCCACAAAACCTGGCTCAGAGCTGCACTGGGAAAGAAGCCACGGTTGCCGTGCCAACAGGCTGACTCTTGCTGGCTCTTTGGTGGTAGCGGTGGCGGTGGTGGTAACAGTCCATTTGGTTGCTGCTCTTGGCAAAGGTGATGCTTTATGAAGGAGAGACTTGGCTGGGTGCCCTGAGGCACAGAGTCAGCTGTGCACAAAACGGTGCTTGTTGGTTGGCTGCAGGGCTTTCTAAATCAACTTAAAAATCGGAATGGAAGGGTATAGCACTTGAGGCAGCTTTTGAGATGCCATAACTGCTTGTATTCAAATAAAGCAGTTACAGTTCCAGGAGAAATAAAAGCCAAGAAAGAAAGGCCACTCCAAATCCAAGTCTCGATATTTCCAGTCACAGCTGAGATGGCAGAACAATTCACAAAATAAGATATGACTCACTCAGCACAAAGTGCCAGCAGGTAAAAATAGATCCAAAATCCCTTAAAATTAGGAACAGCAACAAATTCTCCATATAAGGAATACAGCAAGCAAATAATTTTTTCATCCATTTGCTCAATACATTCATTGTTGGTTCTCTTCAGGTAACCAGTGATCAGTGTTGAATGCATTGAGTAAATGAATTTTTGCAACATCAGTTTAAATTAGAAGATATATATTTAGAATTTAACTGAAAATGGAAACACTGAGCCAGCTGAAACTTGGGAGTTTCTGGAGAAGATTCCACTGCAAGTGATGCATTTGGAATTCCTCTGCAGGTGAATAATTGCTGTGTTTTTGTTTTTGTTTTTTTATTTTGAAAAATGGCCACAATAGATCTTCCAATTTATTACTTCATCCTCTACTTGAAGAGACTTCAAACTGTGATGAAAAGGATGGATGCATGTAACTGTTGATAATCTAGATATTTAAAACTCTGGGCCAAGCTATAGATGACAGATAATGTTTCTATTATCTGAAGAAGTGATTCCCAAAAGCTTGCCAGAAGCAAAAGGAATTCCTAAAGTCCTGATAGTAGCAGCAGGAGATTTTCACATCTCCAGTATTTTGCAAATGAGTTTCCTTTGTCTTGAGGTGGGCTATTAGGAGGTGAGCATAGGATTTGCTTGCAAGTATGATTGATGAGATGGTTGGACAGTGTCCAACATGAATTTGACACAACTCCGGGAGGCAGTGCAAGATAGGAGAGCCTGGCGTGCTCTGGTCCATGGGGTCACGAAGAGTCGGACACGACTAAACGACGACGATGATTGATCAATCGGAAAGATCAATCGGAAAGAACTGCATACCTCTGAAACACCTGATAGATTTCATCTTCAAATGACAGGCTTCCTATGAGGTCCTCTGCAAATTCTACCTTTAGTAGGGTTGGGATCAGAAAGCCTTGTACAGAGAGGTCCTAGGGCTGCATATCCATTCTTGGACCTTGGAAGCCCATACCTGTTACTGTGACTAGGAAGGGTTTTATTGAAAAACCCCATTGCATCCTCTAATGATCATTTTAAAAATGTTCTTTTAAAAATGGGGAGACATGGTGGTCTAGGGTGGTTGGGAACCCCTCAAAGCATGTCAGAAATGCCACAGGGAACAATGGAATGTTTTGAGCTAAGAAAATAATTTGAGAGTGACGTGGCTGGGGGCATGAACAACATGTTACCCACCCTTGGTCTAGGTAAATCAGACATTTGTCTTCATGGACTGCAGAAACAATTCAGGTTGCTATGTCTTTGTATTGTTTTTGTCCTTCCTCCAACCTCCAGCCCAGAAGATACTTTCATAATTTTGGGAGCAGACAATGGGATGACATGGAGGGAGGGAGGCAGTCACAAGAATAATTGGCACGTCCTTTGTTTAGAGTTTGGAATGGAACTTTACAACTATGATTACAAGGGATGATGCTGGAAACCACGCCTTCCAGCTGACTTTACAGCCCAACTCCAAATTCACCTCATGCCATCAGATTTAACATGGACTATGCCATGAATTCTGAAGACTCTAACCTGAATTTTTTTTTTTTTTGCATTATCCATGAAGGAGTGGTGACCAGCCTGAAAAAGTGAGATTTACTCATGAAAGCTTGCAATTTGTATGATTTTTAAGTGGCTCAATAAAAGTGTCATCTTACTCTTGCATTTGTGTAATTCAGATTAAGAATATTAACCTTCTGAAAATTCTCTAGAGGTGTATTGAGTCCAAGGAAGTCACATGCTAAAGTGGATCATATCTTATATGTTATCAGCCTCCCACTGGAAGAGAAAGCTGTGTAAATCACACAACCTGTCCTTTTAAAACTAGTCACCTGCTTTGAGGTATGGTGAAACACCCTAGCTTGAACCAAAGTCCAGCTGCCAGTTCAGCTGGCATGTCTACCTGGAGAATGCTGTCTTGCCTCAGGCAGCAAAATTTTAGCCCTGCACACAGGATTATGTAATTGCCATATATCTGGCTTGAATACATTTATACATTTGATCTAGATCTACTTCATGCTTGACCTATTGTATATCCCTGAGAAAATGGATCCAGTGCTGAAATGGATGTCAGGGACTCTGCAAATTCAGATTAAAATCCAGTTTGGCAAAGCTTGCTCGCATCTATAATTACATCAGGAATGCAGTGGAATATTATCACATCCCATCTGTATTCATACCTATCTGTTCATGTATTTGTATACTGCCCTTATTTCTAAAACAAATGTGACTTCAGTACTGTATATGAAAAACAGATAAAAGCATAGAAACAATATAAAACTTAATTAAAAGTATAACATCATGATCAGCAAAAGAGAAGATTAAGAAGGAGAGATAAATCACCACGAGACACAGTTACAAAGCTCTGTAGGCTTCTTCAGACTAGAATGTTTTGGTTCACTGGTATCTAAAGCACAACACTTGGGAAAAGTTACTTTTTTGGACTTCAACTCTCAGAATCCCTAGCCAAGTTTTCCAGAGTTTGCCAAAGATGTTTGCTTAACGGAAAGCTGCTAACTCCATATACCTCCCTTTCCCCTCTCATACACCCTAGCTCTAAATCTTCAAAGTAATATACTGGTGGTATCAGTACAGGCTAGTTGGTTCAGAAGAAAATGAAATTCAGCCTCTCCAAGGAAGGTGGGAGCACAAGCATCTTTCTTAAATCTCACCATTTTCAGATTTGAAAACATTCAAATGCTATAAATGTGTATTGAGGGCACTTTCACCTCACCCTAAGGTGCTTCCTGGTATCCAAAGCCCAAACCAAACCAATTGCCAGAAGCACTGTAAGAACACTAAATTGTACTACTTGGATGTCAGGGTTAAACAAGCATTAAGTTTGTCTGGCCTCAAATGGGCTCCAGTCCATACAAGTTTATGCCAAGTAGAACTAGTTAGTGTACTTATTAATATACCACAAAGTTCTTTATGGACTTTCTTCCTCTTGTTGTTGTGCTAGTAGAGGTTAAACATAATCATTGCTGTCTTGACTTTGGATATGGCAGCTCTAAACAATGATGTGATGATGCATCCAATCCAGTCACTCAGGTTCTTCAGCCAGTAGATTTTGTCCCTCATGCATTTCTTTTCCTATTTATTTTACTTTGCATTTCATCTACGTATAACAGTCTGTATTTTTCACTTTTCATTATGTAACTAAGGTATTTTAGCTTTTTTGCATTTTATATGTTTTATTATGTATTCATGTACTTTAGTACTACTTTGCTGGTCACCCTCGTCATGCAGGAAATGCTTCTCATCCCGAGATAAATCCACTTTTCAAATGCTTTTATTCTTTTTATAGTACCCTCTATTAGAGTCCACAATTCCATGCCATATAGTAAAACCAAGAATACTTATCACCTCATGATGCATATTCTCAAAAGCGGTTTAAAACTTTTGTGGCATATTACATTCTTTATCTTAAGGAAGCTGCCATCTCGTTCTCATTTTTAATGCATGGCTAGCATCCCACTGTTCATTCAACCAAATTCCAAGGTAATTATATTTGTGAACATGCTCCACACTTTCATTTTGGATCTTTAACTGCTGCTTGCTTTTTACTGATTATCATGAACCTGGTCTTCTTAGCATTCATTTTCAGACTATGCTCATTACTTACTTGACAGACTTTATAGAGTAACTTTTGCAGGCCGTCTAAACTGTCAGGCAGTCATACTGTATTGTACATATAACAGATGCTACTGATAAGTTCAGTATAGACAATTATACTGCTATTTGAATCAGCAAGTGCTTCTTGGAATACATATGGAAAAGCAGCAGTGACAGAATAATCCTTCTTCTTTGTACAGTATATTTGTTTCTTCTGCCATCTGATCTTCAACTTTCATTGCAGCTTTCTGTCACTAGCAAAGATGAATAGCTCAGTGGTTTAGGCATCTGGCTGTGGAGCAAGAGGTTGAGAGTTCAATTCTCCACTGTGCCTACTTGGCGGGAGCTGGACAAAAATCCACAGGGTCTCTTCCAGCTATGCAGTTCTAAGATGATGATGATGATGATGATTGGCAATTATACAACTATGCCTTGAATCAAGGTCTCTGTTTACTAAAAACTCCATTAGGTTACTATGTTAAACTTTTCCAAAGGCTTTCTCATAGTCAACAAAGCAATTTATAACTAGCTCATGGCATGGCATCTCTCTCCAAGCACATCTCAGTAATGCTGCCCTGCTTCCAAATCCTTTGAATCCAAACTGCATATCTCTTGCCCCTTCTCTGCACTTCTACCAATGCATTTTCTGTGAGTAGCCCTCAGGCAAATTGCTCATTAAGCTTATCATTCTAAGTTGCTACAAGCCTTAGTATTTTCCTTTGTAAAATAATATAATAACCCAAATCAATATCCTAGATGACTGGAATGCAAAAGCCGGAACAAAGCAGAACCAAATGTTGGAAAATTTGATCTAGTGGACAGAAATGGAGGACCTCTCATAGATTTCTGAGAAGCCAACAATCTGTTTATTGCAAATACATATTTCAAACAACTGAGTAGATGGTGGTGATACGTGTGGACATCACCAAATGAAAATAAAATAGACAATGTAATTGGAAGTAGGAGATGGAGATGCTGTATTCTGTCTGCCAAAACAAGACCGGAAATGGACTATGGGAACGAACCACATTAAATTAAAGCTGAAAAAGAACACTAAAAGAATTGTATTGCCAAAATATAATTCAAAAAACATTCCTGATGAATTTAAAGTCAACATGAGGAACAGAATTGCATTACTAAACTCAATTGACCATGAGCCAGAAGAACTGTGAACTGAAACCAGATATATTGTTAGGGAAGATTGCGAAAAGTAATTCCTGTAGTTTCATTTAACTGTTGTTTAACATCTGATAACTTCTCTTTCATCAAATCTTCCATCTGGCTGAGGCACTCATTTACCTGCTGAAATCCTGTTATTATTATCATTTGCATGATAACCTGCCATTCTTTATCTGACAAAGTCCCCAACATTTAATATTTTAATTTTTCGGAGGCCATTTCCATCTTTCCAATGAGTATCGTCTGTATAAATCATACTCTTTAGTTTCCATTATTTTATCAACAAACCAAACCCACCATCATAAACCTCCCCGAGGTACTTCCTCCCATCCTTACCCAGATATTATAGCATATAGATCAACTTTTAGCCCAACAATTTAAATTAAAACCGCAATGAAGCTCCGCCTCTTCAAAGAGAACTATTTCAATAACCAGTGCAAAGAAACAGAGGAAAACAACAAAAGAGGGTGGGGAAGTGATCTCTTCCAGAAGATCAAAGAAATCAAAGGAAAATTTAACCCTAGATTGTTGTTAATCATTTAATCATGTCTGACACTTTGTGACCCCATGGACCAGAGCATGCCAGGCCCTCCTGTCTTCCACTGCCTCCGGGCGTTGGGTCAGATTCATGTTCATAGCTTCGATGAATAGGCTTGTTAGATGAACAAAGGACAGGTGTGTGTGAATGAAAATCTCACTTCTGTAGTTGTTCTCCATGGAAGTCATGGGTCGTTAACAATAGTTAACATTTGGCCTTTCTGGTGGGTGTGGTCTTGATCTTTCTGAAGAGGGATGAAAGGACAGCATTATAAATAGAAGACAGATTGTATCTCAGGTGCTCAGCCCTCTTGAGTGAAGGATTTTCTATATACACATGTATGGCCCCTCTCCCAAACCAGGGAATTAGAAAAGAACATCAAGTGTAAGGATATATTACTAGAGACCAAGACCAAGATCATCCATACTTTCTTGTATTCTTGATCACTATGTATGGGTTTAAAAGCTGGACAGTAAAGAAAGCTGACAGGAAAAAAAATATTTGTTTGAAATGCCATTCTGGAGGACAGCTTTGCGGATACTCTGGACTGCCAGAAAGACAGATAAGTGGGTTCTAGATCAAATCAAACCTGAACTACGTTTGAAGGCAAAAAATGATGAAACTGAGGCTGTCCTACTTTGGGCACATTATGAGAAGGCAGAATTCTCTGGTAAAAACAATAATGCTGGGGAAAGTGGACGGCAGCAGGAAAAGAGGAAGACAAAACACAAGATGGATTTACTCCCTAAAGGAGACCACATGTTTGAGTTTACAATTGCTGAACAGGGCTGTTGGGGGACGGTACATTTTAGAAATCGTTTGTTCATAGGATCACCATAAGTTGGAGGTGATTTGATAGCATGCAACAAAAACAACAATAACCCAAACAACTTCAACTTTGTTTTAAAACCAACATAAACCCTGTGGTTGACCTGATCTCTCCACTTGGAACCCTTCGAAGCAGGCAGTGAGGCCTAGGAGTCTCACTTTACCTGTAGGCTTGAAACTACTATGAATGCATCTATTAGTCTTTAAGATGTCTAACATTCTATGGTAAAGTACAGGAATAAATGCCTTGCAGAGTCCAGTAGCTGCCAGAATCAAGTGTCTCCTCCTTCTTTTGGCCGTGATTGCCATGGATGATGCTAGCATAAGGTTGTCAGATAGGAAGCATGCTGATTTACTTAAAACATGGATCTTGCCAGGTTGGCCAGACAGTGTTGGGCTAGTTGGATCAGCTATAAGTGATTTCATATGTGCCACTGACTGCCTTTAGTCCCTCAGAGTCTCGTGCCTGGAATTGATGTGCTGGCATTGAAGAGAGACAGGCAGTTTTCAATGTGTATTTTCA
This sequence comes from Pogona vitticeps, assembly GCF_051106095.1. Classification (NCBI taxonomy): domain Eukaryota; kingdom Metazoa; phylum Chordata; class Lepidosauria; order Squamata; family Agamidae; genus Pogona; species Pogona vitticeps. The sequence goes on along the minus strand of NC_135785.1, from coordinate 195,383,173 downwards.
TTCTAGGATTAGTGTGTGTGATTAAAGGCAATTGACAAAAATACTCCAGGGGGCCTGGACAGTTTCAGCAAAGAGGAGGAGGGGAAAAAAGCCAAATGAGGTTGCGATCTTGTTGTCAGGTGTTTGAGAGAAAGTCCCTTTGAACCCAGTGGAGTTTATTTTAGAGTAGCTGTGTGTGGGGACTGCAGTGTTGTTGGTGGCCAAATCAAAGAGACACTTCTGGATAAGGAGAAAAAAAAATTTATTTGTGCAAAAGCCATTCCTAAATCTGCTCAGCTTCATGGGGAAAATTAGCAAGTGGATACTGGACTTAAAATACATATAAAATGCAGATGTTCACAAGTGACACAAAAATACAGGCACTGTGCCTGTAAATCACTTTCCTGTGGGGCCACCAATCAGTTTTAAAACCCTCATACAAGTCCACTGAAATGGGATTTTGTCCTTTCAACACAAGAACTGAAGTTCAAACAGGCTTTAAGAGTTTGGAAAAAAAATGTAAACCTTTGTTTTAATTGCTGGTGGCACTTGGTTTGATTTTGTATACAAAGCCATAGGCAGTTGTGTACTTTGACCTTATCAGAACACACTTTTTTGTGTGTATCCTCAGACATGCAGGTTTTTCTATAAAACATCCACACAATAAAATATTAAATAAAAAAGTAATAATCAGGATGAAATACATAATATGCCAATGCTTTATTTTCTGCAGAAAGCTTAACTCTAACCTCTGAACAGCAGCCTGGTTAGAAAGGTCCACACCAGTGGCTCTAAGCCTTGGGTTACCCAACTGTTCTTGAACTGCAATTGCCAGAAACCCCAGCCAGCACAACTCGAACTGGGGTCTCCAGATGTTCTTGAACTGGAATTCCCAGAAGCCTTCACCACTTGCTGTGCTGATCAGGATTTCTGGGAGTTGCAGTCCAAGAACATCTGGGGATCCATGATTGAGAAACTGGTCTACAAAACAATTCTGAAGGAAAATGGGGCTTGAGCTTTTGCATGCTTCCACAACTAAAGAGCCCCCTAGAGTTACAAGCTGTCCCTGTCAATGCTTCTGCAGTATGCTTTGATGGGATCTGAAACCAGCACCCACAGGACATATTTAGCAGGTCTGTGGGCATTTCTGAATTCCCAGCATGGTGTAGTGGATAGAGTAACAGACTAGGCCTGGAAACCAGGATTCAAAACAAGGTGGAAACTTAAAAGCACTCCTTAAATATCCCACTTACCTTGAAAGTTTTATTAGGGATGCTATAAGTTGTTTCTGACTTGAAGGCACATAACAGCAGCAGCAGCAACAGCAGCAACAACAATGGCATTTTAAATTGTTGTAAGCCGCCCCGAGACCTTTGGGTAGAGTGGGCAGCATATAAGTTAAATAAATAAAATAAATAATTTTCTAGACTGCATGTTTACTGAAACTTCAGAATGGCCTATTTGCTGATATTTATGAGTGATCTAGCAGTGGGGGCTGGTCCCTCTTGATTTTGGAAAGGGTAATGTTGCAACTCCAGATTTTAGTCCAAACTTTACAGGATCTATCCAAGACGCTGAACTTTAATTTCTGTAGATTCAGCACCTTGGACAGCTCCTTCAAAATTTATATCAAAATCTCAAGCAGACTTTCTCCCCACCCCACCTCCATGAAATTGGAATCATCAGGTTCTGTTGGGATCTACTTCCACTTCCAGCCTCCCCAGGCCTTCTTTTTATTTCTTCTAACTTTTCTGTTGCCAGAAGAACTCCATTAAGAAGGAAACACAGAATAGCAGCACAATGTCTTTTAGCTGTGAGCAGCAGGAGCCCTCAGTCTGGAAGCACCCTGAGAGACTGCAATGAGCATGACAGCAGGGAGTGATTTTTGAAGATCGTAAGCTGAAGCCAAACTCTGCAGGGATTTATATGCCAACAGGCCAGGCAGCAACTAAAATAGTGCCTGAAAGACAATGGGGCACCAGAGCAAATGCCACGTGCCTGAACAGAAGTGACATATCCCTGGTGAGTCATTGCTGCAAAGTGAGCTCCCATTGATTTCAGCACGGAATAATGTGATTTGAAATACTAATTAATTCGTCATTGTTCCTAATTTTGGGAGGAGGGAAGAGGAAAAAGAGAAAAGAGAAGGGTGGCCCATCAAGCAACAACTTTGAATTGCTGTCCACATCTTAAAGTACCACGGCCATCCTAGGGCCTTTGAATCCTGCAGCGTGGAAATGGGTCTTTGCTCCCAGACTGGGCAAGAGAACAGAAGGGAATAGAGCAGAACAGAGAGGGTCATTGGCTGTTTTGGCATCCCACACCTAACCTTCTAAAATGCCATTGTCAGAGTGCCAGGATCCTGACAGAGGGCTGACTCAGTAGGAGACAGTGGTTTATGTAACCTCCATCAATCCATTATTACAAAGGGGCTTTCAGGAACTCCTGTGTGCCAGGCACAGTGAGGGTTATTGACTGCAGAGACCGTGAAAATGCACAGAGAGGCTGCATCCATTAGGGCTGCTGCTCTCCCCCAATTAGAGAGAAAGAAAAAATCATTACTCAGCAGCCATCAGCCAACAGTGTGTGCAGTGCTGAAGTGCATGCCTTCGATTTATCTTCTCCCGCCACCTCACGGCAAACTTAATGACAACTATTAGAGTTGATTGCCCACACTGAGTGCCCAGTGTGTCTAAAGGGTGGGATGGGATGGGGAGATTCACTTGGTAATCTTTGTCATAATTACATGGCAGGAGAATGCTGGCTAAATTCGAGAAAGGGAGGAGGAGAAGGAAAGGAGGTTCTGTACATTGTGGAGTTCCAATATCATACGCCCATCACAGGTGTGCACTCAGGATTTTAGTGGCTTGTGCCAGGTTTAGCCGATTTTGTAAAAATGCTTTTTGTGGAGTTTTAGAGAAGAGGCAGTACTTCCAGGTATGCATATTAAAATGGTGTTGTTTGGAAATATTTAGGATGGGTAGATCAATTAAAAGCTGTAATATTTTTTCTTGTTTATTTTTTTTAAAAGAGGCTGTGATTGCAAACATGTTTGTGGAGTGGGGCAATTTTCAAAAATTTTCCATTGCATCCTCATCCTATGTAGTTAGCTGGCTGCTGCAGGTACTTCCACATTGTGCATTGTTGTTCCTATATGAAGTCAAAACAAAATCACAAGGGGATTCAGGAGCAATCCTCATGCAATGTGAGGGGCAATACTGTTTACTCAAGCATTACTAATATCCCAGACTAAAAAATAAATATTTAAAATCTTTTTTAAAAATTAATTGTAATCCTCTATCTGCTTCTGAAATTTTGAAGGATGCTTTCATTCAAACTGCCAGTGCCTTTGTGCGCATGACCACACACGCCCACCTGGAGAGGAAACGGAAAGCAAGTAGCCTGTCCAACATTTGAATGCTGGTGCCCCACAAAAATGATGCTCATTTGCTTCTGAAATTTGCAGGTTTCCTAACAAGGGCAAACAGTATGCTGAATCTCATTATCATTACAGTTTTCTGCAAAACACAGGAGAGTATCTATTGATTTTTGGAAAGCCACCAAACTGTAAAAGCTGCTCTAGCATAAGACCTCTTGCACCTATATTTCTAAAACAGTACAGGGCTGATCCTTTTAGGAGGAGCAGCTGTTTCTGAAAATGTATACATATATGTACCTGTTTCTGAATGATGGTTAACTGGAAATATGATGGCTTGGATTTCTGGATCAAGATTTTGATTTTGTTCAGAATCAGTCCAAACCAAACCGTGTAAGGGTTTCTGAATCATCCAGTGGGGTCTGAATTAAATGTTTCAGTCAGCTTCAACCGTTAGGATGTGTCAAATACAGTCATTGAACTGTAGTGCTGGAAAGGTCTCCAGGAATCACCAAGTTTCAACCTGTGCTGAAGCAGGGAGTGATATTCAATATCAGAAGCACTTCACATTAGTCTTTTGATATTAACACCTTAGGTTGTACCTACAGCCCTCATTGCCAGTTTCATTGTTCTTTTTCATTTGTGCCTTTACTTTACATTCACAGTGTTCCTACTTTAACATTTAGGGCTTAACTATCCAGTACTCTTTATAACTGTCCTGTTGGCTGGCCTTATGAGCTGCCAATGTGTATTGTGCTGACCTTCTGCAGATGTGCACACTTTGGCTTAATAATTTGAGTTACAGAATGTATGACTGGGCCAAAAATAAACATCTGAAACTTGATTGGCCTGTGTGTGAGGGGAAGTGTGGACGTCTCCTGCCCTTTCTTCCAACCAAAGAGCAATTGCCGTGGCGTCAAGGTGCTTTAGGATACAAGTCCAGGCAATGTATCCTGGGTGAGAATTGTTGTGAAAACCTGGAAGCAGAGAGAGTGGTGTCATGCTGAGTGGTTCCCAACCTTGGCTCCTCAGATGTTCTTGGACTGCAACTCCCAGAAATCCTGGCCAGCACAGCTAGTGATGAAAACCTCTGGGAGTTTTAGTCCAAGAACATCTGAGGATCCAAGGTTGGAAACCACTACGTTAACAAGAAAACAAGAACAATTTCTACAGTGCTTGTTACTACAAAATTCTAGAGAAAAAAATGCATGTCAGATTATGATAGTGTATGGCAGCTCAATGAATTTCTGCAATTCATTTTGATTTTTTATTAAATCTGGAATGAAGCCTGTAACTATTACTATATCATCATTCTGGAACACTGTTAAGATCATGGAGTAGACTAAGGCATTCTTGGTATTATTTGGAGTTTTGAAAAAATGATTATTAAAAAAAACCAAAATATTTTTTTAAGTGTGTGTTTTACAAAGCCTGTAATCTACTCTTTGGCAATAGATGATTCATTGCACCATGGAAGACGTTGTTGTTGTTTAGTCGTTTAGTTGGGTCCGACTCTTCCTGACCCCATGGACCAGAGCACGCCAGGCCCTCCTGTCTTCCACTGCCTCTCGGCGTCGGGTCAATTTCATGTTGGTAGCTTCGGTGACACTGTCCAACCATCTCATCCTCTGTTGTCCCCTTCTCCTCCTGCCTTCACACTTTCCCAACATCAGCGTCTTTTCCAGGGAGTCTTTTCTCATGAGATGGCCAAAGTATTGAAGCCTCAGGATCTGTCCTTCCAGTGAGCACTCAGGGTTGATTTCCTTTAGAATGGATAGGTTTGTTCTCTTTGCAGTCCAGGGGACTCTCAAGAGTCTCCTCCAGCACCACAGTTCAAAAGCATCAGTTCTTCGGCGGTCTGCTTTCTTTATGGTCCAGCTCTCACTTCCATACATCACTACAGGAAAAACCATAGCTTTGACTATTCGGACTTTTGTTGGCAAGGTGATGTCTTTGCTTTGTAAGATGCTGTTGAGGTTTGTCATCACTTTCCTTCCAAGAAGCAGGTGTCTTTTAATTTCGTGGCTGCTGTCACCATCTGCAGTGATCAGGGCGCCCAAGAAAGTAAAATCTGTCACTGCCTCCATATCTTCCCCTTCTATTTGCCAGGAGGTGATGGGACCAGTGGCCATGATCTTAGTTTTTTTTGATGTTGAGCTTCAGACCATTTTTTTGCACCCTCCTCTTTCACCCTCATTACAAGGTTCCTTAATTCCTCCTCACTTTCTGCCATCAGAGTGGTATCATCTGCATATCGGAGGTGGTTGATATTTCTTCCAGCAATCTTAATTCCAGTTTGGGATTCTTCCAGTCCGGCCTTTCACATGATGTATTCTGCATATAAGTTAAATAAGCTGGGGGACAATATACAGCCTTGTCTTACTTCTTTCCCAATTTTGAACCAATCAGTTGTTCCATATCCAGTTCTAATGGAAGACGTACCATCTATTAATATATTTGCTGAGAACTTCTGGAACAATCAGGTTTTTTATATGACGCCTCAGACAAGAAAAACCTAAAACACCTACATTTATGCACATTCAACAGTAATTTGTCTTATGCTCAGGATCCGGTTAGAAGTCACTTTGTCTTAAGGGCACCAGACTCTAAGAAGCCCAAAATGCCACTCATTTTTGCTTAGCCTTTGCTGTGGAAAACTAATTCATTTAATGACTTCGCTGAGGGGAGAGAGCCTAAATATTTTGAGGAGCGGGGGGGGGGGGGAAGCAGTTTTAGTCCAAAGGAGTGCACATATCTTTCATCTTTTAGAAAATAAGTTGTTGTTTTGGTGAAAGGAAAAGAGATAGAACCAGAAAATTTAACATGTTAATTATTTTCAAGGGTTGCTTCCTTATTGTTGATGCATAATGATGTGTTTTAAGCCATATGCATTTTTAAAAAAGGCCCTTTAATACTGCTGTCTTTTGCTTTTTTAACAGGTGGTCAGGCAGAGATAGGAAATTGCCCAAAATACGACAACGGCATCATATCCTTTTCTTGCAAAGGTCAATGAATTATACCGTGCATGTTACTAATTTTCAGACTTTACAGTCAACCACAAGAAACATGGAAAGTGATGTTTCTGAGAATACTAGGGAGGCTGGCAAGTCTTTGGGTCCAAGTCCCGAGTCCGTGTCTTTGGTACCAAGTCTGGCGTCCCAAGCCCCATGTTTGAGTCCCTATTAAAAACAAGCTTATTTTTCTCCAGAAAAAAAAGGGAAGTGGTGAGTGAGTTCCAAGTCACAGGCCGAGTCAGAATAATTGAAAAAAATAGAACCTGAGTTGAGTTCAAGTTGAGTCATGGGTGTGACTTAAGTCTGACTTGACAATGAGTCCTGTGAGTTGAGTCCCCATCCCTGGAGAATACCTCCCCAAATTATGAAACACCATTGAAATCAAGTGTTGACAATAAAATAAAATCAAGGAGAATAATGGAGAAAAAGTATAGCCGTTCAGGAGGCTGCTGCAAACCCCATTAATCTGCAGTCCAACCTGAATTTGCGGCACAGGGCTGCAGTCAGATGAACACGTCTCAAGGGTCACTGGAAGGACAGCTCCACCATCAAGGTCTTGATCAGGAACTCCAAGGGTGGGTGGTGAGGGATCCGGCTGCTCAACACCCTCTCCTAGCTGTCTCTTGCTGGGATTTCTTTGGTGACACATTCCCTTAGGTGGATATATCATATGGGTGTGGGGGCGGGACAGGTTATCTTATTTTTTTAAATTAAACATAATTGCATTTATGTTTAATTTTACATTTAAACATAATATTAAACATAATATATTGTTATGTATTTATATTGTATATATATTATTGTTATATTGTTATAATAATATAACAATATAACAATAACATATACAATATATAAAGATAATATATTGTTAAATATAATATATTAAACATAATATATGGTTATGTTATGTAATATTAAACATAATATCTTCCAATATTAGAACTTGTTACAAGTCAACATTCATGTAATCACAACAGACAACAATAAAAAATTATGATAGACAACCAGATTTTGCCCAAAAATTATGAAGTCCCATTAAGCCACAACCCTCCAATTACCCAACAAAATTACAAAGCAAAATCTAGTTATAAAATATTTTAAAAATTGCAACAGCAATTAACCAAATTTGCAGGACTTGTCAGCAGGCATTCTCAGTTTTTCATTGCGATTTATTCCTCTCAGTCTTTTAACTGTGAACCTCAGTACTTTCATTGCACATGCCAGTTTACCTGATTAAAGTTCTGTGGTGCATTTCTGTGGCTGGCCATGACCAATGAATTTACCAAGTGTACATGGTTGTCTCTGGCACTAGGCAATACTCCACTGCTGTACATTGGCATTCCTCTGTCTCCTCATTTTTCTCAGTAGGATCTTCAAAACCTGCTTTTGGCTCTACCCTTCACAGAGTATGCACTGCCCAGCTGAGGTTTCAGGGCACCAATCGGCAGCTGAATGATCTCCAGTGAGGAATACAAACCAGCAGCACGCAAAGACTAGAAAGTGTGTGTGTGTCCTTGCTCATGGTTTTTTTTGTCAATAACATTGTGCTGTTTGGAACACAGCAGGGGCAGAGTACCCGAACTGCAACACATGGGCTATTTTGTTTCTGTTGCACAACGCCGCCCAGAAGCCACTGGCAATGGTGCGGCTAAAAAATATTGTAAATAAAATAAATAAACTCTTTCCAGCAGCAGTGCAAAGCCTGGAGGAAAAATCCCCCCTCCCAACATTTTGAGGATTTGCCCCACGACAACTCAAAGACCCATCTCTGGTCTCTTTTTCTGGCCCTGAAATCTCAAGAGAGTGGGATGCTCCTGAACCACCAGCCTTGATTAGGTAGAACAATGTGGTCTACCTAATCAGGCAGCAGATACTGGGTGTCATGAAAAGGTAACTAACGCTTAGTTACCAGAATGATTCTTGTTTTATTTCTCCTGCCGGGGAGAGCCTTGTGGAAAAGTTCTCTTTTCAGGTGCCAAAATAAATGATCTGGCCTTGAGTATGCATGCATAGTAGGGAAGAGAGTGTGTGTCAATATTTGCTGCTGTACCTCAAGTAGCAAAACGGCTTTAGCCAACTCTGTAGCTTGATCTTTTCAATATTTTCAAGCCTGGAGAGATGGACTGAGATAGAAAAAGGAACAAATTATACATTACAGATAACAAAGCATGCTAGTTAAGATAGCATTAGTGTTCTTGAAACATGATTCTGGCAGGCCTTCATGTCTGAAAATTGAGATTTGCAAATTTCACTCATAATCACTTCTCAATGTTCCATCACAAAACAAAGAAATCTGGTTTGCAGACTATGGCAGGCATGAAGACTCGTGCTGTGACCATCAGATAGTTTCAGCATCTAAAGAATTTGATCTTCTAATGATGTGCTCTCTGTAACATATATTTTGACTGAGAGAGAGAGAGAGAGAGAGAGAGAGAGAGAGAGAGGAAGGAAGGAAGGAAGGAAGGAAGGAAGGAAGGAAGGAAGGAAGGAAGGAAGGAAGGAAGGAAGGAATCCGGTGACATAGATATCTGGACTATTTCCTGCTAATTATTCTTTACATCCAGGCTAGAGCAGGGAAGGGTTGTCTCCTTGCGTCAGTAGGGCAGGGTGTATCTATTCAATTAGCTGTGAACATCTGGTTGTCATGTGTTTTTTTTCCTTTTCCTTTTTTCCCCCAGCCAAACCGCAGATAAATCTGAAAAGGTGTCACAAGTTCATGCAAAGAAAAACAGTAGAAACAGGAACAGCTGTTGGTTGTTGTCCATGTATGCTATTTATACCCTCATTATTCAATGTCAGTGATGTCATAAATTCCTTGGCAGGATTTCTTGGTCAGTCGAACATGCATTTGGTAGTTCAATCACATATCACATATCAGGATAAGAATAAATAAAATACCAACCCGAATGTTATGTGTTCAAGAAATGTTAAAGAAAGAAAGAAAGAAAGAAAGAAAGAAAGAAAGAAAGAAAGAAAGAAAGAAAGAAAGAAAGAAAGAAAGAAAGAAAGAAAGAAACCACTTAAAAACATTTTGGAGGGCATTCTCTTCTATTGACTTGTGCATGAAATAGATTTGGAAATCTTGTTTTTAATTATATTAAGGTTTTCTGGTCTTAATTTGATTCAAGAACAGAGGAACACCCTATTTTAATTTGTCTTATTTCACTTCATTTCATTTTATTAAAAAAAATAAAAGTACAGCACAATCCTGACCATCTCACAATACTGTTTGGTTCTGTTGAGTCAGTTCTGTTGCGTTCATTGCAACTTACTGCTTAGGCAGGGGGTTGAAGGAATACTGCGTTTTAGCATAATCATCTACATATACTTTTGGAAGATAGCTTCAGATTTTATTTATTCATTTCAAATACTTTCACACCACCTGATTTAGTGGAGTGTTCTACTCTGTGTGATTAACAATAAATATAGTATAAGAAATCAACCCTCCCAAACTTAACATTCCACAATAAACTACCATCACCAACACAAATAAAAGTTAAACCAATGACAACAAACCCAAATGATGGCAGAACAGATGACCTGAATCTGTCACTATTCCAGGGTGTAGATATCCTTAAATGCTTTTTTTTTTTAAGTTTGGTCTTTAACACCCTCTTAAACATTGAGAGGGAGGAGGCCTGGTGAATCTCTAATGGAAGCTCCTGCCACACTTTTGCAGTTCGACTGGGCTAGATAAATTAAGAATAAGAAATTGCTCAATTATTCTACATCAAAACAACAAGAATCAAACAATTATAATGAACAAAGGCAAGGGGGAAATTATTTTGTAAGTATAAATTATCATGTACGTGAACATACACGAGATACAACTTCTCTTTTTTGATACAATAAATCATAGAATGACAGAACCATGGAATTTGAAGGTACTCTGATGGTCATCTAGTCCAGCCCCCTGCCAATGTAGGAAACTGCCCTTTGTGGTTATCCAAACTCTTTTTAGAAACCTCCAACAAAGGAAAGTCCACTTTTGAGGTTGGTTGTTTCATTGTTGATCAGCTCATACCATTGTATCAGAGAGAGTGGATTGTAATTAACAGATGCATACAATGAAATAAAAAAAAATAATCTTTCTTCTTCTTTCATATCACAGCATTGCACAATTTAAAATTATGAACATATATGAAATATAGGTAAAATTAAAAAAAATTAAAAAGTTAAGATATTTAATCTTTAATATTTTTACCAGAAGAGGGCTACTTTAATAGCATTAACTCAGTCATTTGCTAGATCTTCTCTTGTACAGTATATATGATGGGGCAAAAATTGCATGCCCATAAGTGCTGCATTGATTGAATTGATTATTCTTTGATGTTCCTACTTTGCTTCAAATTCTATTAAATGACTTCCAGATGGTCCAGCTTGAATCTTTTCCTGCTGAGAGACACTCTTCAATATTCATCCATTCAGCAATGTCTATTGTTTTTGTTTTCCATAGGTTTATTCCAGCCTATTCTGGTTTAATTTTTAGAGCTTGAGCCGAAAATTTTTCCTCAATTTTAGTTGTCATCTAGGGAGTTGGAGTCCATGAAGTGATTGAGTTTGGTCCTGTATTACCTTATTTTGTTAATTATTTGCTAGCACTTCTCAGCATACTTCTGGAGGGGCAATAGGGGTATGTTTCAGGCAGCCGCTAATAACCCCCCATGATTCATTAAGAGTTATATCCACTTGTTTGGTATGTGCTGATTTATATCATATAGCACTAGCTTATTTTGCTGTGGAGCTTTTAAGACAAAAAGACTATATTTTAGTCTTAAAGGTGCCATACAACTTTTGTTTTTGTTATATAGGCTATATATATACAAATTAGCACAGCTACTACTCTGGGAACTCTTACTGTCAAGGAGTTCTTTGTAATATTTAGTTGATACTTCTTTTTAGGAGATAAAAATGTATGGGTATAGATCTAGATAGTCTAGATAACTTTGTTGACTTTTCGACAAGAGATAGACATATACTATGGGCCTTATTTATGGACATTTCCCTTCTTTCCCTCTGAAATATGAGCTGGAGCAAGGGTGTCATTTTAAATTAGAATGATTTGGGTCTTCCAGGAGAAATAGTGATTTCATCTTTTATTGTGTTTTCTTATTTTGCATCTGTGGGGCTTTGTTTTATTTTTTGATCTTTAAATGGTTATTTACTTCAATTGTATATTTAAGCTTCATTTTATTGTGATTTTTCTTAGGGCACTTTTAAAATGAAACTACTTTGGGGACTTCTTAAAGGATAAAAAGCAAAATATACATATTTTATATATAAAATAAAATCTACAAAGGAAAACCCATAACAGATGAAAGATTCCTACTACAAAACAGCATGGAGTTGTGTTCACTTTAAGCATGGAAGGCATCTTTGCCTTCTACTTTGGTCCTTCAGTTAGATCAACATGGAAGCTTGCATAACATATTTCTGGTTAACTGAGGCTGCAGCCTTATACTGACTTACCTTAGAGGAAATCCCTTTGAATGGCTTGGGGCTTACTTTAAGTAGGCACATGGAATGCCCTGCACTTGTGCTTCACCAAAGTGATCTCCTCCTTAATTCTTAGACCTCTTATCCTTCTGCATGTGTAATTAACTGGCTGGGTTTTCCAAACCTGCATTTTCAGCTGTGATGTTTATCTAAGGGGGCAGTTCACTGAGCTGGCAGAAATGCTCCATTGTGAGGTCAGTCTGGGATTCCTGGGCCTCCAGCCAACACTGATAAACCACACTGAACAAGTGAGAATCACCGGAGGGCTCAGATTGAAGTCCTGGCCCTCGGAATAAAAGTCCAAATTCATTTGCATAACACTTTAAAAAATACAAGAGAAAAGATCCCCACACCATCCCAGGATGCCTGGGAGTCTCAGGTTCAAATCCGCGCATAACCATGAAGAGCTCTCTGGGTTCACTTGAGCCATGGAGCTGCAACTATAGTGGGAAGCTGAATTGGAGCAATTTGACTTTGCTGTGGCTTGATTCACCCTATTTTCCCCCTTCTGTTCAGGTTAGGTGATCACACAAAGACTGCAAATTGTTTTGGTGCCAGTATCCATACTGGTCCCTCAATCTGATGCATTTGATCTGTTGGACAGCTTTTCTTTGACCCCCCCCCCTCCACTCTGCTGATCCCTTCTATGGTTCATTGTAAAGCTGATGGGTTGTTTAAAGTGTTGCAGGGCATTCTGGGAAAGAGACGGTTTTCAAAAGTTCTGCATAACATACAAACGTATGCACACATGCTACAGAAACAGTAGTCTGCTATAATTCATTGGAGTTGTTTCTCTTTCATATCGATTTTCATCTCTCTCTTTTTTTTGTCCATGCAGAGGTGGTTTAGTGCTACACTAGTATATCTATGTAGTGATAAGGTGATCTAGCGCTAAACTTGGTAGTTTGCTTTTAATTTTTTTTAAAATACTTCAACATGATTTGGAAGAACAACTGCCTGGGTGGGTTTTCCTGCTCTCCAAAACAGGATAAAATCTGTGATGAACTAGCATGCATACCTTTGCAAGCTGGAATGCAGAAAGCAGAGTTCCAATCCCATTGTGCCTCCAAGGATTGGGATCAGTTGAGATCACATGGCGTGTATATGGTTAATGGAGAGATGTACCCTGCCATCTGTGTGGCCTTGCACAAGCCTCACAGACCCAGAAGGAGAGTCTGGTGAAGGACGTTTGAGTGTTTTAAACCCAGAAAACCCTGGGAGGGTTGCCATCAGTCCAAATGCACTTTCTGGCACATAATTATTATTTTAACATCTGTACAATTTAATTATCAACAGGTTTTGGACATTGAACATTAAATGACACATTGTTTGGTGTATAACTCAATCATCTGTGCTATTCTAATCCTGAGAATATAGAAAGTTAAGTTAAAAATATAAAATCTTAGCCAAAATCACTACAACCCAAATTAAAACTGAAATATCTGCAACATTCCATCATTATAACAACAATGAAGGTTTACAGCTATTGAAGTAGCTCCTGATATCATCTTAGAATAAGGATTTATGACTTCCAGTAGCTTTTACATCTGCTTTTTATATCTGCCTAGATGTTGGCAATGTTAAACATTTATACTTAAGCTCTGGTATGCTGGCTGGATAGCTCAGTGGTTTAGGCATCTGGCTGCGGAGCCAGAGGTTGAGAGTTCAATTCCCCACTGTGCCTCCTATGAATACAGCCACAATGTGTGGCCTTGGACAAGCTGCAGAGTCCCAGGAAGCTCCTAGAAGAAGAGAATGGTAAACCACTTCTGAACAATTTCTATCTGAAAAACTCTGAAAAGGATTGTCATAAGGCAGAAATGACCTGATGGCACAAGATGATTATTACAGCAGGACCATGGTTTCTGTGGGAATCAGTTCCAAGCACACCCCCTCTCGCGGATGTTGAAAAGTGCAGGTATAGAAATGCTATATATATCACAGTCTCTGGTACCCACTAGTGGTCAGTTTGGGTGGTACACCTTGGAAAGATGCATTTTTTTAAAAAAAGAAAATTTTCAGGCAGTAGATATGTGAAACTCAAGTATTGATTCTGTGAATGTATTATTATTTAATATCTAGTAAAGGCAAAACAATAGGAGGCTATGGCCATTTAACAAAAATCAAACAACTATTCTTTCCCTTATGTTTAATGAAATATAAACCAACAAAAGAAAGAAAACTGTAGACATAGTTATTTATTTATTTATTTATTTATTTATTTATTTATTTATTTATTTATTTATTTATTTATTTATTTATTTATTTATTTATTTATTTTCCACTAAAAAATAGCCCTCCATACAGGTAAGGTTTCTGTATTTGTGTTAGACGTTGTCTAGAGGGGCGGGGTAAAAATCGAATAAATAAATAACTAAATAAATAAATAAATAAATAAATAAATAAATAAGTCTGAATATGTGACTGCTTACTTGTCCGCTTGTGTGAGAGAAAGACAGAGAAAGAGACAGAGTGACAGAGAAAATCAGCTCTTGTCCCTGACTCCACCCACCACTGTTTGTTGTGTCTTTCCTCTCGCCAGCCACTATGGGTGTCACTTGTCAGTGTTAGAGTGCATTATTTATTTACAGATTGATTTAGATTCAAACAAATAATTTACATACATACATACATACATACACGAACACAAAAAAGCAAATAAATTCCCTGCCCAAATGCCTCAAAAGCCTCCCTGACTAGAAATCTCCTCCTAAAGCATATACAGCTAAAATCCACACTCAAGTATAGTATAATTACATTTGGTAAGGAGACAGTGGGGGGGGGGATAGTGGAGAAGAGATTCCTACCTTTCATTCACTTTTAATGAGACAGTCCAGATTTTAGACTCTTCCCTCTGGAAGGGGAGGGGCAGCAGTAGCTACAGATGGACTTAGGGACTCATGAAGAGAGATCCTAGGGTAGTGGTAGATCACATGTTTTCCATGCAGATGGTTGAAGACACAGTCCTTGGCAACTTCATTTAAAAAGAACAGATAGTAGGTGACATGGATAGGGTTGTTATGCTTTAGGGCATCCATTGAAGCATCAGGGAAATGCTCTGCTTCTCCATGTTTCCAGGCTAAGAAATAAATCTGAAGGCAAGCAACCTTGGAGGAGGAAATAGTCTGATTTTTGTGAGGTGGCTTTAAAGCCTGGAGACCTCTTTCTTCCCATTTGCATCCCCTGTTAGGGCTCACTGGCTCTGTTTGAAAGAGTCTATGTTGCTCCAAATGGCACAAAGAATTTAAGTCCAGGCAAGCATTGCCTCTCTTCCTAGTGCCTTCCCCCTGGTTTTTAACATAGTGTTGTTGGACCCATCATAGAGCAAAGCAGGGGGTGTAGCATCCGAGTGATGACTCATGAGCCTTCTTGTTGCACAAGCTGTCTTAGAAGTGGTTCAAAACCTCAATAAACCTGACCTTCCCTGCCCCTTGTCTGTTTTTCCCTGTGACAAAACAAGGACCCACCACTACTTCATCACAAACTGAGAGAGAACAATGATCTGACCTAGTACAAGGGGAGCTTTTTCTGTTCCACTTCACAGAAGCAGACTTCCAATTGATTTGCTGAACCACCTGTATTATATTGCAAGTAGAGATGGGCATGAACGAGAACAGAAGCATGAACTGGTCTGGTTCCTGGTTCCGTTCGGGGATCCCATTTTTTCAAAACAAAATGAAGCTGAACTTTTTTTTCCCCCTTGGAGTTTCATATCACTTCAGCGAAACAGGACGTCTGCCCCTCCCCCTGCCCCGTCGCCTCCTGAATTTGTCTTTAAGCCGTTGCCTCTGCCATCCTGAGAGGCCAGCCTGGCCCCTTGCGTGGAAGCCAGGGCTGCTGCCTGCGCACATGCGCCTGCCTGTCAGCTGAGTGGCAGCTGCATGTGCCCAGGCAGCAGGTCCAGCTTCCATGCAAGGAGCCAGGCCTGCTCCCTCTCAGGATGGTGGTGGTGGTGGAGGCATCAGCAGCTTCATGAAAAGGTAGGGAGGCAATGGAGGCAGTGGGAGACGAGGGACAGGCATGTGGTTGTCTCCCAGCATGAATCTGAAAAGTGAACTGCAAACCGGTTTGTTTTTCGGAGAGTTCGTGATAGTTTGTAATTTGTGGTTTGTGGTTCATGGCTATCCACAAACCATGAACCATCATGTAGCACTGATTTTCTGGTTCATGCTATCTCTAATTACAATACATAAGGTGCGGTGCTCATCCCTGTTTCCAACCCATAGAGCTAGCATTTGTCCGAAGACAATCTTCTGTGGTCACGTGGCCAGCACAACTAGACACGGAACGCCATTACCTTCCCACCATGGTGGTACCTATTTATCTACTCGCATTTTGCATGCTTTCAAAACCACTAAGTTGGCACGAGCTGGGACGAGTGACGGGGGTTCACTCTGACGTGTGGATTTGATCTTACGACTGCAGGTCTTCTGACCTTGCAGCATAGAGGCTTCTGTGGTTTAACCTGCAGTACTACCACATTCCTAGGCATAGACAAGACATAGAAGCCCCTAGAAATGATAGTCAGCTGCAATTAGTGGATGGTGCTCCACTGGTAGAATGATGCAATTCAATGTAACTGAGAGGGCTCAATCTCATCTCCTCACTGCAGCCCCCCGTCCATCCCTCAGACAGGCTCTGGAATATTCAGAAGCCCTTTGGAGTCATTTTTTTTTTGCAACATCTGGGGTAGGAGGAGAGATGAAGGAAGATCAGGGGCAGCAGTTGCTAGCAGAATTTTGGTTATAACCCTGGTTCTATGGCTTGTCCCATTTATTAGTAATGACTGTTACAACTTTCTTACTCCTAGAGTTATGGGACATTCCAATTACTTTAAGGATAGGCAACTTTGCTTTGTTTTGTTTCTCTTGCCCTACCCTTTGTCTTTAATAGTAATCCAACATGCAGAAGTTCAGTAAATGAACTTATATTTTAACATCCAGTTACTATACATAAAGCTGAATTTCCAGATTAGCAGGGCTCCTGTTAATGCTCTGAAGCACCACAAAAAAATAGAAAAGCAAAAAGATGGTTGGCAATCCTATTCATGCATTTGGAAATATATAAATGAGCAATGAATATTACATGACCAGAAATACCATTTCTCAACCAAACATATTATTTACTCATAAACAGAATTGTTTCTTATAAGACACTTTGGAGCGATTCCTCTCCCACTCCCTGGCCTCTGGAGCCTGGTTTTTAAAATCCCTCTGTACAACTTCAGTCAGCATGGATCTCTCCCTGACTGCCTCTTAAAGCGGCTTAATAGCCTCTTGTTTCATGTGGCTCGTAGTGCCAAGAACACTTATCCTTCACTGTAGGGAGTGTGTGAAGACTGCTTTTTCCAGCCACAAATGATCCATGAGTCACACAAAGATGTTAGGTGTCCCACTCTAGAAAACACTGGAAGGCCTTCCATCATCTGCTATTAGACAGACTTATTTGCAAGCCTAGGAACGAGACGGTGCTGTTTTCTTTCTCAAAGCCAAGCTGGTCTCGGTCTGATCCACACTTCCTCTCTTTCTGCTCTTCCTTGTTCCTCTTCTGCCAGAGAATACGTAGATGTCACGCAGGGCTGGCTGAAGCCTGCTGTTGCCGGTGGGGCGGAAGGCATACACTGCCCCATCGCGGGCCGAGTCAGAGCCAGCCCAGGAATCAGCCACCCCAAGGCAGTTGCCTCAGGTGGTGGAGCGTAGGCAGGGGCAGAAAAAGTGCTGCTCTCTCTTGTTCCTGCCTCCCCAGAGGAGCTCCTTCTGTTTCAGAAAGCTGCTGATATGGGAAGCTCTCCAAGCTGCCTGCACTGCCAAGGCCCAGGGTGTGTGGGATAATGATAGCAGGGCAGGACTTTGCTTCCTCCTAAAGTGGTGGGAACACTTGGCCCGTTCCTGGACAGAGCCAAAGAGTGATGCGCAGAGCCAGGAACACAGTTCATGCACATATAGGCATACAGACATTCACAATGAGAACAACACATTTCTCTCTCTCTCTCTCTCTCTCTCTCTCTCTGTCTCGGTTTTGCACACAGAGAGAAATGGGGTTGAGGGAAGGAAGCAAGCAGCAATGGGCTGGTTGGGGTAGCCTTGGACTTACTGTAGGGCAGTGACCCATTTACCCAGCCTTCACTGATACTGACTTTGTATGTGGCCTTGTTCCCAATCTCTGGCTCAGTGGATACTATCCAGCCATCCAGCAACAACATTGCATTGCATCCAAGCCACTCCCTGAGGTTCTTCAGTAAAGGTTTCTCCTTCCTGTGCTTCTTCCCCATCTATTTTCCCTGGGATGAGGAGTGGCAACAATGGCCAGAACCCCTTTGGTGTTTGCCTAAGGTCTGCATAAGGTGCTATAGACAATTGTGATCAATTGATGAGGGGCCAGGGTGCCTCTTATTTCCCCAACTGGGCACATGGATAGGGACGCAATTGAGACACACATTCCATGTAATACAGGGGGCATATGTCCTGTGACCATGGGTCGCCATTTACTGCACAGTTTTGGGTGCTCCCCTGAACGTTCTACTTCACTTTTTAAGCACCTTTCCTTCTCAGAAGTTCTTAGCAGCTGCAGAGAATGCAGATATTCAACAGGTATAGTTACAGATGAAATCTGTAAACTTCCTCTGAGCAATGTGAAGGAAAGAAACAAGATATAAACAAAGTGAATGAATAAAACAAATAGATCCACAAAAGCAAGATTTAGGATTTATCTACAGTATGAGTATTGTGGGCCCTCTAAATCACTTACACAATCTGCTTTATCAATCTGCCCCATTTATGAGATCACTATGGGCTCTATAACTGAACCCCACCTATGGTTGTTTTTGTTGCAGAGTTTTGGATTTCAGGTGAAATTCTCTCTCTCTCTCACACACACACACACACACACACACACACATATCGACAGAGAAGAATAGCTACAGAGTCCATCCCCTTTTCATTAACTGGCACCTAATGTCTCTGTAGCTCACTCTGAGACATTTGCAGGAGAAAGAACAAAAAACAGAGTGCATTTTGGTCTCAAGTAGCCATGAACAACTCTGTGAGCCCAACTGTCTTGGAGGTTGGAGAAAATAAATTTCAAAGTAACCCCCAAGGTTAATCTTCTTTGTGTGCTTTAACTTTTTGCTGTGGTAGGGAAAAAAAGCCTAACTCAGTTGACTGTTTGGGGCACGCATGGCCACCTGCAGGAGAAGGAGTAGATACTCCCTCACAATGCTGGTTGCATTTATTATATTAGATGTGCTGTTTGACACCGGCCCATGTAATAGATTGTTGTTATGTGGCATGAAGTTGTGTCTGACATATGCTGACTTGAGTATGAATTTCATGGTATATGGGATGTCCAATGAGTGATTGACCATTGTCACCCCTCCAGTAAATTTTTGTTATCAAACAGTAATTTGAACCCAAGTCTCTTTATTTGAATGTGTTCAACCCACTGACAGTCTTTCTAAAAGGCCTTATGATAACAAGAGGAATAAAAAAACATTGGTTTGTTTAATACTTTTTTTTTTAACAAAAATGTTTTTCTGGAACATTTTTATGGTTCAAATTACTGGAGAAAGAGAAGAGTTATATTAAATAAAAGCCTTGAATTTAAAAAATAAATAGCGGTAAATAAAAAATTCCTCATCGAATTGTTTTAAACTTAATGTGTTGATGCTTTTCAAAGGAAATCTTCTGAAATTTGAGTTGCAGAAGTAATTAAATAAAAGAGAATACATTTCAAAGGATAGGGAGCTATCTCTTTAAAAAGCAAAAAAAAGCAAAGGGGAAGAAATGAATGTGAACTATTCCAACTGTGATTGTTCATGCATGGGTGTGATATGGGTTTCTCTTGGCTTCCCTCAGTCAAACATCCATAAACAGTCTAGACTGAACACAGGCAGGCCTTCACATAGTATCTGTCCCTTACCAAGAATATATGCTGTTCCCTTTTGTGAGTTCTAATTAGCTTGTGCAATGGCATTTTTGGGTGGCTGGGTGGGTGAGGGTGCTGAGAGGAAAGGGAAAGAGGAAGTAATATATACATGTTAAAGACAGCTCAGCTAACCTGTGCAGTTTGTTTTCTTACACCTTGTGAATTTTAACAACTGAAGTTCTTATAACTCTGGTTAACTCTGCATGCTCTGGAACTCTTGCTCCCTTTTAAACATCAAAACAATCAGATGCAATTCGATACTATTACATTAACCCAAAATCTTCCAAATGCTTAGGATGAAACGTTATTAACTCACTGGAGACATCCTAGCCACTTCTGGCAGTCTGCAGAGAATTCCAGCAAAGATTATAATTTCCCTGCCTTCTGCAGATTTTGTTTTAAAAAAACAATGGTTAGATTAGGATTTATTCCTCAAAGGTACACAGTCTCCTAAAAAGGACATGTTTTATATGCTTTACATGTACACTCTACCATAGATTGGTTCTTAAGTACTCTGAGAATGATCATGGCAATATTGATCTAAACAGAAGCCTTCACTTAGTACCCCGTTCACAGTCTGCTCAGTTTGTCTACTGTGCACCTGACTCAAGACAGCTTCATATGTGAATGATGGTAATGTTTGACACCTGACAGAGAACAAGTCCAGATTGTCAATGCCAGCTGACTCTGGTTTTTTTTATCTATATGATAAAAACATTTTCAAACAGTGGTTCTGTCACATTAATATGTTATGCTTTTAGATGCATTCTTAGTTTACAAAGTTTACGTATAGAGAGGTATAAAACACATAACACATAAAGAGGTTCTTTATCCATTCATAGTGTTCCCACCATGCATGAATGAAGCAAAGATTAAATAACTTTTTTCACCAATGCACTTTGATTTATAGCCCCTGTTTCTATATGTTATGTCTAGACTCATTGTGGGTGGCCGTTTAGGCACTTTTGGGCCACCTAAATGGACAAACATTCTTGACGCAAGACAAGTATTGAACTCTTGGACCACTTGAGAAAGTTTAACTGATGAAATGTTGGTATTGTACAGTATGGGACAAGTAACTTGTTGTTTTGACAGCATAAGGCACTGCTATCTG
This sequence comes from Pogona vitticeps, assembly GCF_051106095.1. Classification (NCBI taxonomy): domain Eukaryota; kingdom Metazoa; phylum Chordata; class Lepidosauria; order Squamata; family Agamidae; genus Pogona; species Pogona vitticeps. The sequence continues at coordinate 195,362,271 of NC_135785.1, read as the reverse complement.
CAGAATTATATGCACAGCTAAATAGCTGCATCAATCAAAACATGTCACTACAGTGAGCACATTGCCTGCATTTCTCTCAAGTTGGCTTCTGGAGCATGAGGCATCCTTTTGAACCAGGGCCTTTGGAGTATCATTAGGGGAACTTTTCAAAGATACTTGAGAAGTAAACCATGAAAGCCTCAACGGTAAATGCTTATCATATATCTTAAATGAATTGTGCAGTCATTTCCTTGGGTGCATGGGAGAATGAGAGGAGAAAAGGAGTATAGAGTGTTCTGAGGGGGAAAGAAGGAACACATCAGCCTCCCCAAGCAGAACTATAGCTTAGAATTGCACAGACCAGCACATTTTCAAGCAATATAAATTGTGAAAAAGAGTTTTTGTTGGATACCTTCAAAGGGACAGTAGGCATTTTGGACTTCCATTCTCTCCCTCCATTTTGTTTTAAAGTCACCAGCCTCCTGAAGAGTTCCAGAGAACTTGAAAACATGCATATTTTGGCCAAGTTTTTTAATTGCTAGTCCAACCTAGACCCACTGAATCAACTGCAGAACAATAGGTCAACAATGCTTCTGTAAATCCCATAGGAATGGTCTTATTCTAGTTGGGACTTCGGATACTGGCCTTTGTGAATGTATAGCTATAGGTATCCTTATGGAAATATTGTCCATCTGTGGATTTTACACTTGGGAATTTACACTTCCTTTCCAGCTATGCTTTATTTTCTTTATTAAAATTATTAATGTCATCTGTACATCTGAACACAGAAGGTACTCATTCAGGAACATAAATAAACCTGGCATTTTATGAAAAAAATGTGAAGAAGTCCACCTGAAGAAATTGAGGGCTCTGGGCAAAGCCCAATCAGATACCCAGATGCCCATGTCTTTGCCAGGTATGTCTGTGTGCAGGCTTATAGGACCAGTGTTAATTGATTAGGATCCCTTCCAGGAAAAAGTTGCAGTTATTTTCAAAGCTGAAAATAAGTGCAGTGGGCTGAATTCCTACCGCCAGAAATGGTGGTGGAAAAGGAGGATTAATTTTCCTGGAAGCAATCCAACATCCCTGAGATCACAGCCAGACTCAAGGCTTCTAAAAAAAATTCCAAAGCGGATTTCAAACAGATTGGAGTAACAAACTCTCTTATGCCCTACTAACACTTGAAAGTAGGAATGTTGCCAACATGACTGGAGTGGCCAGAAATATAGTATTGGTAGCTACTGCTAAAAGGAAGGAAACTGCCTCCACTGGGTACTTGGTTTGCTAGCTGGAATGTCCATCCTTTTTTTGTACCAAAAACTAGAAAGCATTTTAGCTCTGCATGCTTGGTCAAGAGCAACCCAATATTCCACTATTTACTGTCCACACTCCCACTGCTACAAACACAGTCTCTAGTCCAAGCCTGTGCTAATTTCTGTACAGAACTGGGAAATATTACTTCTCTCAGCTCTCTCTCTCTCTTGCTTGCTCTTTGCCCCTAAAAGGCACTTTTTCAAGCTCTGCTCTAAGAAAAGGAAGGTGAAACTAGATTCCACTGAATGTATGGAGCAACAGACCAAACCAGGCCAGACCAAACCCCTAAACAAGGATTTTTGTGTACGCAGAGAGGGAATGAGCAAGATAGCAGACCAGAAACCTGAGTTCAGAGCCTATATGGGCAGCCGCTCATTCTCAAAGGAAAGAATCCGAGTTGATTATTTTTGTCAAACACAGGAAAATATAAGCTAGTCACTCTTTGGTTCCGGATAAGGAGTCAATTGCTATTCACAGGTTGGAATTTCAAGGGCACAACTGGATGGAGGGAAGAGGAGTGATAGCCACCACATGTGTGGCTACATGTGGACAAAACTGGTTTATGGTGGTGTAGAGCTGGGGATGTGATAACAGCAAAAACACTTGTCAGGACAGAGATCATTGCAGATAATTTCGTGGTGGTATCCTTGGCACAGAAAATTCCAGACCAAGAACCAGAGGGAGCTCATTATTCTCTCTCATTATCTTAAAAGAAGAGCTCTAATTAAACATTTAAGTAACACTTTTCTTCCTCCTGGCTCCTTCCTCCTCTTTGGAGATTGTCTCATTAAGTTTTCAGTTTGTGTACCACAGCTTCTGCCTTCCATTTTGTCACCCTGGGTGTTAACTGCCTTGATTTAGATGCTGGCAGGCAAAATTACTGCTCCACCTCATGATTTCTCGCTCTATGAAATATTGGGCAGAATATTCTTTTACCATATTTTTTGTACTATGGTCAGAATACTGAAGGATTGGAATGCCAAGTGTGAAAGTAACTTGTTACTATTTATTAGTTCCTTTTTCTAAAAAAGGTATAACTAAGATAACTGTAACTCAGCAAAGGAGAACATCACTCCTTTTCTCACATGACTGTAGCTTTTAGTTACTTTTATAGTTAAATGAGCGTGGTCTCACTGAATAGTGCAGCAAAAAAAATCACACAGTGCAAGCACTGGCTTGTTCGCTATTCAGATGTTTTCAACTTCAAAGTACAGCAGGCTAGTAACAATAGCTGCTCCTCATCCCTCAGTATTTATTTAATTATCTATTAAATTTATACCCCACCCATCTAGACCGAAGTCTACTCTGGGCAGCTAACAATAATAGATAGAATGAGAACAATATAATAAAATAAAAAAAACAACAGTAATAATATAGTTCAAGATGGGAAAAATATTCAAATGATGACAGGAGGGAAAGTCTGCCTAAAGAGCCAGGTTTTAAGTTTGCCCTTAAAAACACCCAGCGAGGGAGCCAGACAAATCTCTGGGGGCAGACTGTTCCAAAGGTGAGGGGCCACTCCAAAGAAGGCCCAGTTTCTTGTTCTTTCTCTCTGGGCCTCCCTTGATGTTAGACCCCTCAGCCGCCCTTCCTGGCTAGAGTGATTTGGGTAGATCTAGGTGGGAGGAGGCATTCCGCTAGATATCGAGGTCCTAAACTGTTTAGGGCTTTATACAGCATCATTAACATTTTGAAATCAATGCGGAAACGAATGGGCAGTCAATGCAAGGCAGCCAGAGAGTGGGGGAAATATGCTGATATTTTCTCGTCCCACTGAGAAGTCTGGCCACTGCATTCTGCACCATTTGAAGCTTCCACATCAATCTCAAAGGTAGCCCCACGTAGAGCACATTACAGCAGTCTAATCTCGAGACTATAAGCGCATGGACCAGAGTGGTGAGTGCCCCAACATCAAGATAGGGACGCAGCTGGGCAATCTGCCACAGATGGAAATAGGCAGAATGGAGCACTGATGTCACCTGGGTCTCCATGGTGAGCGCCGGATCCAGATGGACCCCCAAGCTGCAAACCTCACTCTTCAGGGTGAGAGTCACTTCCCCTAAAGAGAGGGAGTTTTCTAAACCACCGATGGAGGGCCCACCCACCTTCAGGACCTCCATCTTGTCTGGGTTCAGTATCTGCTGTTGGAGATGGTAGCCTACCCAATGACAATTAGTTGGAAACTAATTGTTTGATTTGTGGCTTACTGATTCAACCCATCTCTTATTTGGTCTTCCTCTTTTCCTGTTGTCTTCATTTTTCCCCTAGATTGTTGTCTTTTTCCAGCAAGCCTTACCTATTCATAGCCATTTACTAGCTGTTTCTATTTGGTTATTTATAGGGAGCTGAAAGATCTGTTATTCCCACAGAACAAAAGAGTTCTACAGTTGAATTTCCATGTAGTCAGGCTAAGATATTTTCTCATGAATTTAATTAGCCTGTATTGAGGTTAATGGAAGTTGTGGCAGCTGGTCATGCTTTAACAAGAACAAAAAAAACCCCAATTCTCATCCTTTTCTTCCTCATCATAAGGAAAAGGGAAGTGTGTGGCCCCTTCACCACAGAGAACATCTGGGAAGTTCAGATAGGTGGCGCTGGGATTGTTTTTGCACTTGTAATTTTATTTTAATATTCTACAGTATTTTAATCCTACCTCTATCCACCAAACAACCCATGGAAGGAGACATCATGCTCCACCCCTCCAGTTTTGTTCTCACAACAACTCTGTGAGTTAGATTAGCCCTGAGAGATGGTCCACAGGCCAAAGTTAGCAAAAGCTAAATTAAATTTGAACCCCCTGCCCCCTCACACACTGTTCACCACACCTACACCTTTCAGTCATACCACTTGACCAGCTTCTTGGGGAAAAAGCTGTCCAGTGACTGTTCTCATGTAGCTAAAAATGTCAGAAAAGTGTCAGAAAGTGGGATGTGATTAAATATATCCCCTCTACATACTCCAGATGTGGCTGCACCATGGGATGTGGTCTCATGTACTTTCATCTGACTTTGCAAAAGGCGCCATACTGATTTTGGCTCCAAGCGCCACAGCAGGCCTGGTATTCATCAGGAAACTAAAGAAAGTGAGACTTTGCTTAACAGCATTGTGCATTTCATGCTGCTCTAAGTTTCTTGCTATAAATGCTCATGCACAGGAATGTGATTTCCCCCCGTTTCCTTCTGACCAGTTAAAGAAAACAGAAACACTCAAGGGACAAAGAGGCTGGAAGCATGGCGGATGTGGTCACGACATCTACATATGAAAGCCGTGAATCAGCCTGAGAGCCTTTCCTCCTGGCCCAGTTCAACTCTTTTTTATTTGCATTTCCACTCTGGATGTTATTTTTTGTTATCCACTTAAAGAACCCATCAGGAGGTAGGCTAAGCCCTACTGTACACACAGAAGAGGGAGGAGACCTTATAGCAAAAACTGGGATGGCTATAGTGCATGGCTTAAATGTTGAGGCTGATCATACACAGCATATCTAAACAAAGTTTGTAAATACAGATACATTAAAAAAGGAATTGGTTAATACCAATGACCTCTGAAGTTGTCAGTTGCTCTTACAGTTGCAGTTTTAAAGAAGGAACTCTTTACTATTCACTATCCAGCTAAATAGTTACTTCTACAAGCAGTGTTAAAGTTAGATGCAGCTGCTGGTCCAGTCAGCTTAGGGTTGCCAGACATCCAGCAAAAGGAGGACATGCTCTCCTTTTTAGCCTAATGTCCTCCATCTGGCAGGCAAAGATAAAAAACTTTTAAAGTGTCCAGCTTTTGTAATATTTTATGTTATAATTTTGGGTGGAAGGTGGAAAGCAGTCTCTGATAGAATCACAATCTAAGACACCGCTTCGGGCTGTAAATCAGTGTGAGGAGGAGACTAAGGAACCATCAAAGAGTGAGCCGTCCCCTCAAATAACTAGCCTAGAAACAGAAATACCGAGGAAACCTGAGACAGAGAATCAAGCTGAGGAGTTAGAGGAAAGTCGCGCGGTGAAGTTAGAAAGAGCTCGAGACGAAGGAGCACGAGGAAAGGAGAGGCAGTTGGGACCATTAGGGAGAACCGAGGCAGGAGTGAAGAGAGAGGTGTACCGCAAAAGGGAAAAAGTAGATATATTTTTGACTACAGAGGAAGGAGCAATCTCCAAAGAGAAAGAAAAGGTGACAGTGTTTAGAGAGATCGCATCGGGTGAAACTGATAGAGATGCTCAGGTCTTTTTGGCACCTGTGAAAAGACCTGCACAGAACCCGATAGCTGAAGAAGCGGAAAGCTTCGCTGCCGGCAAAGTAAGACCCATCATCCCTGGTCCAAGCCCTGAGGAATGGACTGTGCTGGTATACCCGAGGAACCAAGGTCCCACCCGATTGGTACAACATGTACCTCCAGAGAGAAGCCTTGAGAGAGGGAGAGTGGGCCTGCCACCCATGTAGCAGGACCTTGTGTGTGGTCCACAACAACTTTCTGAGGCAACTGACAGAGGAAGAGAAAAGAACAAGAACCTATTATTAAAGGACTAAAATGAGGAAAAATCATTGTTATGGTTTTGGGAGAGTTCCCCTCCCCAGTTATCAGTCCAAAATTCTGTTGTACGTAACAAAGAAGATTTAAACAGTTCTGTTAATAAAAATTCTTTATTTAGCAATTCTGAATCCCCATTTGTATCACCTGAAAGAGAAATGCCCAAAGGTAACTCAGAAACCCAGGGATGTGGTGGCGCTGCGGGCTAAACCTAAGAAGCCTGTGCTGCAAGGTCAGAAGACCAAGCAGTCGTAAGATCAAATCCATGTGACGGAGTGAGCGGCCATCACTTGTCCCAGCTACCGCCAACCTAGCAGTTCGAAAGCATGCAAATGCAAGTAGATAAATAGAGACCACCTCGGTGGGAAGGTAACAGCATTCCATGTCTAAGTTGCACTGGCCATGTGACCACGGAATATTGTCTTCCGACAAACGCTGGCTCTCTGGCTTGGAAACGGGGATGAGCACTGCCCCCTATAGTCGAACACAACTGGACAAAAATTATCAAGGGGAACCTTTACCTTTACTTAAGTCAGAAACCACTCACAATCAGCCACGCCCATGTGGAGCCTTTGCTTCTGGAGGTGATTTCCTGCTTCATTTTGAGCAAGCTGTATGTAAAGATTAGCAAGGAAAGGAGAGCAAGATACAAGATACACACAAACACACCATGAGTAAGAGGGAACGGGCAAAACAAAAGGAGAGAGTCGAGAGAGAGCGGTGGCCAGAGAAGGGCAGGATTTTTTTTAAGGGGGAAAAAGTTTGTGGGTTTGCCCAGAGGTATTCAAGTGAACAGCAGGAGTTGAGAAAGGAGAGACGGTGGCAACAGCTAGAAAAGATTGAGGAAGGCTGGCAGAGAAGAGGTGAAGCTGCAGGGAAGGGGAGCCAGAGCAAAAGCAGGGGCTCCACACCAGGTGCCTGCCAGAGAAAGAGGGAGAAAGAAAGGGGAACCTTCTCGCAGAGCTCACCTCAGCAGAAGTGAAGGAGCAACAACAGCAGGCACAGGGATATGTCATGTAATTAATAAAAATTATAAGATAATAACTGTACAATTGGCTCTTTAAATAATTTTTTTTGGTATTTTGGAAAAAAGTCCCCATTGAATTTATTTTTATTTTTTAACATGACTGTTTCTTGGTCGGTTCACTAAGAGACATTTATTTGCAGCTATTGTAATAAAATTGTATTGATTGTGGGTTTGATCCAGAACAATTCCAATGAAACATTTAATACAGTGGTGCTCGCTGATAATCCGTTCCACTGAAATTGCTATTTAGCAAAATCATTGTCTAACGAAAAGCATTTCCCCATTGGAATGCATTGAAACCTGTTTAATGCGTTCCAATGGGGAAGAGTCGTCGTTGTCTAGCGAAGATCGGCCATAGAAAGCCGCTTTGCAAACTGCCAATCAGCTGTTTAAATCACTGTCTTGCAAAGCTTAGGTCCTGAAAACACCTGTTTTGCGAGCGCGGAGGGAGCTGCTGTTTTCTCTGTAAATGTGACAGTAATGCAAGAGATTTCCACTACATCAGGATAGACTGGCCACTCCAACAGATGTTGGAGCTTGGAAGGAAAAAGTATTCACCATCCACCACTTGTTGAAACAAGGAAGATTTTGTTACCACCCATACACATCAAGCTGGGTAAGAGCTTTGTTAAGGCCATGGACAAAACACAAACAGCTTTCAAGTACCTCCATGGAAAATTTCCAAGGCTAAGTGAATAAAAAAAAGCAAGGTGTCTTTGTTGGTCCTAAAATTCATGAACTTCTTTGACATGATGCATTTGACCATGCACTGCATGCCAAGGAAAAGATGGCATGGAAAGCCTTCCAGTTAGTGGCAATACATTTTCTTGGAAACAACAAGGCAGACAACTGATGGCAAACCTCCTCAAGGCATACAAAAGACTTGGTTGCAACATGTCACTAAAGATACAATTTTTGCACTCACATCTAGATTTTTTTCTACTGAACTGCGGAGCAGTGAGCAATGAGCATGGCAAGTGATTTCATAAGGACATTGCAACAATGGAGAAACACTATCAGGGCAAATGGAGCCCATTAATGCTTGCTGGACAGTGACACTATTGCTGGAGAGTGACAAGAGATGCTCCATTTAATGAATACAAGAGACAAGCCAAGAAGCACTAAGTAGGTCTAAAGTATGTACATAATAGATTTTTGTCTTTTGTATCATAATAAATTTTATTTATATAACCCTTCTGCTGATTTTTAAAGTGTTCCATAAACAGGACAGGTGAAATATCATCATGTAAAGCAACCATAAACACATGAAAAGACCTAGTTTTACAATTTATGATTAAAACTCTACTATCTCTACACAATATACATAGAAACAAAAGGTAAAAACTTTAATATATTGGAAACAGTAGCCAATCAGTTGTTTTAATTGTCATATTTGAATTCAGCACATCAAAATACATAATAAGTAGCCCATTTTATCTCTCAAGCAGACGACTTCTAAAAAAGTACAGGCCGTATATGTGGTCTGAACATCACATTTTGTATGTTATTTGTGCAAGTATGCTAGTATTGTGACCCAACTGCTGCTGCTGCTGTTGTGAGCTGTCAAGTTGCTTCTGACATGATGGCAGATAACACCTATGGGCTGAAATTCTGTTGTTTAGCTCTGCATGTGCAACAGGGATACTGTCATCATCATCAACAAATTGGTGCTGATTAAAGGTTTCCTTTGGCAATTTTGGGCTGCATGCATGTTCATCATATTGTAGACAAATCACATGCACCCAATATCACTTTTAATCAGTGGCAATTTCCCACCGATGATGACACCATCCCTGTTGTGCACATGGAAGTATACAACGGGATTTCAGCCACTGCTTGTTAAAAGCCATTGCTGGCAATCAGTGTTGATACTATTTGGATTTCAATTCCTCCTGAATTCAATGATTATAATCCACTACAAACCCACCCACATAAACAGTTTATTAACTTTGGAGAAATAGAAAAATACATTTTCTTTTAATAACTATAATAATGATTAACTACTTTTTCTGGCCTTCTGACAATAACTGTTGTTACTAATTACTTTTTGAAAGCTATATCCCAGTGCATTTTTTAAAAAACCTTAAGAAAGCCTTCGCGAATACATTGAACCTTAAGAATAATTAATGTTGTAATGAATCTGGTAGTACATTATAGAATAACTACAACTAAAACATTCTGTTACAATTATGTTTTAGGAGAAGCTGGAAGAGAAGTGGTGAAGCAGTATTTGAAATCCATATTTGTGTACATATGCTATCAAAGTGCACCCGTGTCTTTTCTCTCCCTCCCTGACACATGGCCACACATACTTCAAGATTCAACTTTTAGAGAGGGAACATTTCTCCAAAAGACAAAATAAGGAGGGACAATCCATACATGCCATCCAGAACAAGAAAGGAGTTACTGCGAGAGGAGCCCGTTTCCAGACAGGGCTACAGGATGAAAATTGCCCTCTCACATAGCAACTGGACATTATTTTGGAAATGGAGAGTTTTCCCATAGCTTGAATCAAGTGAGTTCTGTTACTTACAACAGATCGCTAACTGGGGCAGGCTGAAAAAAAAACAGGCAGAGAGCAGCACTTACAAATCCCTTTCCTTGTTGGTAACCGTGGAGCTAAGAAAGGGAAATGTTCCCCTTTGACACTCCAGTTTTTTACTTCATGCCTTTGAGCCCAAAGTGAGAACTCTTTTAAGCTGTTTAATTCCTTTATGCCCTCCATGTAGGTATTCTCTTTTAACTTTGAAATGCTATTCCTTTAAAACTCTTCACTGCAGGATCACTATGTTCATTTCTAGCCCAAAGAAGATGCAGCCACTTCATGGTTTTCTAATATATGGCAACAAAGGCAAGATCAGAAGATCTTTTAAATCCTTTCTCTCTCTCTTTTTTCTTGCAGCAGGAGCAGCAGCGCACAACAAGACCAAGCACCAGTGCTAATTATGGCTGCTTTCAGCGGGGCCTCAGATGCCCCAGCAATGTAAATCTTAACTTTTATGGTATAACACACCAGGATACAATTTAAAGAGAAGAAAAATCTCCAACTGCAGCTCACTATAGAAGACTGTTACATAAAAATGGCTTAAGTCCTCTTGGTTTAACTCTTTAAGAACAAGTTCACAGGTTGGCATGTTTCAGTGTGTGCGTGCATGCATGATTTTAAGAGGGCGCATTGAAAAGTCTGTGCACCTATTTTTTTTAAAAAAAATCTCAATATAATTAGACAAGTAGTGGTTAGCCTGATAACAATTCCATAATATATATTGTAACATATATTGACAATGAATGTGTTAACTGTTCGTATTTGAGAAAATAGATTTTAAAAAGACACAAAGACTTTGCAACATACTTTAGTACTATGCTACCTTTCATGTTCAGCTATGTTGCATCATTATTCTTACTGCAGTATCTGTGAATCAGTATGGAGTTCACATTTGACATATTCCCATATTTTATATAAATCACTTTTACAAACGTATTTAAATGCCTTTCTCCAGAAGAGAACACAAGGCGGCTTACCATATTAAACTGACAGTATTAATCACACGCAACACAGAATAGGAAAATCCATCATTTAAACTTTCTCCAACATTTAAATTGTTTAAATCTCAATGTCTTTCTGTCCCAGATATGTGGTTTGGGGATTTTGGGGATTTTTTCAAAACTAAATTCAAATGACACGACTGTACTTGCCACATTGACTCATTCCTTAAGTACAGCTATTTCCAGCATGGAGAGGACCATGTTGTACTGGCTTGCCTTATAAATGTTTAAGATGCAAAACCTATCAGGGAAGAGAACAAGAGATGGTAACCTTAACTTGATCCTAAAATGATGGTCTGTATAATTATTCAGACACTTACTTTCAAGGGCTAAACACTCAGAAGCCCAGACAAGTTGGTCAGCTTTGGCAATGGAGCAAAAATAGGTAACTTTTTAAAATAAAAATCCCAAATATTTAATATTTCAAATCATGGAGGATTGAGGGAGGGAATGCAGCTTTCACTACATTCTTATCAAAAACAAACTGAAGTTAAATTGTGACCCATCTCTGTGCATGAAGAGGACTCTCTAAAAACATGCTGGCTAGCTCTGCCCCCTAGAGGTGAATGCGGGCACTCATCGTGACACCTAACAACATGATTGGTACTAGTCTGAAGGGGGCCTGCATGCACGTGGATGATGCACATTGGACTTCCTCTACAGATACAAGAATAAATATTGACCTTTGTATATACGTGAGCTGCCTCCATTGTGGTGCTGGTTCTGTTGGCTAATGTCTGTGGCCAGCACATACATCAGCACCTTGGGAGACAGTGCTTTGCTGTGTCCATTAAATGGCATATTATTCAGTTTAATGTGGTGGAGGCTGAAGCCTGAACCTTTTGAACTTCCTTTGAGATCCTCTTATTTAGGCATGAGCGAGACAGCTTAGAACAGTGTGACCACCTGTTCATGTAACCTTTTCAGAAGGCTTCTGCATGCATGACTGACAATCAATCCTCTGATATTACCTTTAGTATATTTGCTGGATGCAACACTTATTCATTACATCTCGGATGCGGGCTTTCTGCCTTCCCCCTTTAACTTTCAGTTTACGGTCCTGCATTTTACCTGTGTGCTAATGAAATAATTTTAGCCAGGGTTGTGTAAAGAATCATATAGACTGCTCTTTTGATCTGTTCCACTTCATGAATTGTGTCACTTTTGATCCGGATATTTGATGCTTTTTGTTTTGTTTCAATGGTCTTTTGGAACTTTGGCTCAGAAAAGGTTGATCTATATTGATTAAAGGAGTCATGCTTGATTCTCCTAGAGTTTCTGGAAAGACCCCTTTGAATGGCATCTTTAGCCTGACAATGTGTGTCTCCAGATTAGTTCTGTGTTTTTAATCCTTATCACTTGTTTTTAGCAAACTGACAAAATGACCCCCCCCTCCACAAATAGAGATATTTCTGTGAACACATGGAGGCTGTAATCCTATGTGTAACTATATGAGAGTAAGCACCAAACAGGACTTGCTTTTCAGTAAGCATCGATAGGCTTATACTCCACATGTCATAAAACAATTTCCCCAATGTCATGCATCTGTTTAGGCAAAGGATACATAAGCTTTTAACATGTGGCATGACACTGAATTTGGAGAAAAAGATGACATTTCTATGCTTACTTATCTGACAAAAAACCCCACTGCATTCAGTGGGACATACCTCTGAGTAGATGCTTACAGAAATGCAGTGCAAAGCACTTGGAGTGAATGCCTCTTCACAGCCCTTATTAAGGTTCTGTTCCTACTAACAGACAATGCTTGACAGATAAAACAATGATACCATGTTTCCCTGAAAATAAAATAGGTCCTATACTAGTTTTTGCTCCTAAGAATGCATTAGCGCTTATTTTCATGTTTTATTTTTTTTCATGTACATTTATTCAAATCTGATTGCTGCACAATGGTAGGGGGCGTGGTTTCACTTAACTGGGTCTTATTTCTGGGGTAGGGCTTATATTACTAGCATCCTGAAAAATCATATAAGGGCTTATTTTCAGGGTAGGTCTTATTGTTGAGGAAACAGAGTACATTAATCTGAAAGATATCAACAGGTTGTTTTTCTCTTTTACATACAGATCCAGCATATCAACAATCCAAGGGCCCACCAACAAGGATACATGGGGCTTCTAATATTGCAATCTAACCCTTTCTGGCCATCAAAACAGTTCTTTACTGGCAGAAATTCTTTTGCTTAGTATAGTAAATTGCACTACAATATGGCCATTGAATCAGTGGAGATCTGGTGAATCAACTCCTCCATAAATTTCATTGATTCAGATGGCCCTACAATAGTTGCAACTTGCTTTAGTGTAGTATTTAATAGCTAGAGTAATCTCATTTGAATCAGTGGAATTTACAGAGGTGCTGACTCACCAAATCCCCACTGAATCTAGTCTGATTTACTATACTAAGCAACAGAATTTCAGCCACTGAGGGAGTATGCAGAGAATTGGTATATAATACAGTATTCTAGGATTAAAGTATGAAAATGAACATCCTTCCATTCCAGAATAGTTGCTAATGTTTTCCAAGTGCATAAACTGATGGTCTTGTTCCATCTGGAGACTAAGGGACCCCACAACTGCTTTTTCCCTTCCTGGTTTATCTGCGCGTCTAGGTAATTATAGTAAAGTAATCTAAGGGTGGTGGATTCTGTGAGAGAGATAACACAGTGGACACGAAACAGGGGGTACTAGTTAATGCAGAATGCCACTGGAGGAGTCACATTCCTCTCCTTTAGCTGGGCAATTCCAGGGTCACCTAACATGATAAGCTTTCACAGGAACAGTATCTGCACATTGTACATATATGTTTTTAAAGGCTATGGAGGATGTTTCTACAGAAAAACAAGATGGTAATTGGAACGAAATGCAGTGCACCGACAGCAGGCATGCCAGGATGTCACACTCAATAAAAGCAAGGCTGATGGAGGGGGCAGGAAGGGGGAAAAATCAAGGAGCATTACAGGTGTGACAAATTAAAGATTATTACCTCTCAAGTGCAAAGATGTGCACAGTGGCCTGTGCTATAGAAATGATTCTTTTTCTCCTTCTGTTCTTACTTGTGGCATAGCTCTGATACATTTCCCGGCTTTGATGAAGCAGAAAAGTCAATGCCCTGGCTGTGACACAGGGGCACTCAAAGGCCAACCGGCTGTGTCGTATTGTCAGCCAGAAGTGTGACACACTGGACTCTGGAAGCCCTTCCACCGACACCCTCTCATTAGCAGTTCATGACTCGCAGCTCCTTTTTGCCTGAAATCCTGCAATTACGAAGACGTTTGGAATAGAACACTGTGAGATGCAGCTAAACAACCGCTGGTTGATTTGGGCAACCCAACAGGCTATTTTCTTAGCAATGTCTGCTGCAGCAGAAAAAGAAGGAATAAAAGGCAAAACAAGAATGTAGGGCTAGTAGAGGAGTGGGAAGAAGAAGGCAAGGAAGAAACAGGGCTGCCTTAAGACATTTTATTACCGCAAGTGTAGCCCAAATACCACCACCCTCTTCCTCCCAATTAGGGCATACATTTGGAAAAAAAATAATGCACTGTTCAAACATAGACTCTTCTTATTGACTTATTTCTCATGGTGTCACATGAAGCACCCTGCTGTGTGGCAGAGAGAGTCCTAAGGAGGGACCAGTGTATATATGATGATACACAAACCTGATGATACACAAAATGCTGTTTATACCTTATCTGAAATATGTATGTATGTATGTATGTATGTATGTATGTATGTATGTATGTATGTATGTATGTATGTATGTATGTATGTATGTATGTATGTATGTATGTATGTATGTATGTATGTATGTATGTATGTATGTATGTATGTATGTATGTAGATAAAACAAAACTTCCTGTTTCTGAACATCATATTTTAGATAAAGTGTAAATAGCATTTTGTGTATCATCAGGTTTTTTCTGTTTGTTATAAAATAGGTTAAGTTAAAATAGTACAGTCATCATACTTTTAAAAAACAGCACTTTAAGCCATAAGCATGAAGCATGTTGGATACCAACCCATAGAGTTTGTGATGAGAATCAGTGGTGCTGGTGGGAGAAATAGGCAGGTAAATAGTAAAAGTGTTTTTCTCATCTCTTTCCTCACCTGTCATTTGGGAATGTTCATGTTCAGACTGATAAACTTTGCCTGCTTCCCATTCCTTCTAAGGTCACTTTCTGTTTCTTCCTTTGCCTAGTTACAATGAGGAAGTAGGATCTACCTTCTTCATAAACTGTCTCTGCTGAAATTCATCAAGAGAAATATTGTCCTCAGTTTAGTCATGGCCTTGTTGGCTTGGGTTAATGGAGTTGTAGCACAACACATCAGGGAAAGCTGGTATATAAGACTGCAATTCAAACTGACCATAAACCAGTATATTAACCAATTACATCACTTCCTCGGTAATCAAACTTACAAATTAACCCCATGTTTATCTTCTAATGAGCAATCAGAGAAGGAAACATGGCTAAATGCAAGGCACACTGCTGGGGAAAAGTCCAGTGGTATGACAAACAGATGTCTTTCCATACTTGAGGAACCACCTCATCATTATCTATTTTGACCCTAACTGTCTTTGATATCTGAATGTATTACTCTCCATTGTTCCTTATAGCCCTTGAGTTGGAAGTGGGGATTGTTTCAATCTTTTCTTCACAGAAATGGCAAAAAAGTATAAATGAATCCAGAGAGGCAGACAAATCTCTCCATTCAACTACAATGCAGAGATTGTGCTTACAATAAAGAGCAAGGATCTTTCCATCATTATCTCAAAAGAGGCAGCAGCATTTTGTTAGGGGTGGGATTAGATGTGTTACGCTTGACAGGAAAAACAACCATTTTGCTATGTGCACGCCTTGGTTAACCACGCTAAGCAAGCAGAATGGTGAAAGCTTTAAATCAGAATGAAATGAACAGATGAAATAATGGCAGGTTTTTCAGCAGGCAAAATAAGGTTTTTTTTAGCAACATGGAAACCGTTAGATGGAAGGAGGAAGTCTTTACCAAAAATCTCCCCCCACCAGTATAGTCTTATCCTTCCACAGGCATAACTTACACAACAGAATTTTTCAATGTGTGTGCATGCACATATGTGAGTGTAATTCAAGAATTAAACAAAACCACAAGCAATTGCACAAAAAATGTGTATGCATCCCCACAAAAAGCAGCAGCAGGAGACACTGACAGTCACAGTATGAAAAAACAATACAGTAAAATCAGTCTCTGAGCATTGGGTGCAAGACAAAAGCTTCCACAAAGAGGAAGGAATTTCATCATAGGGTGGAAAGAAGGGGCAGTGGGAAAAGCTGTGCCTCTTCTTCAATTGTTAGTCTCAGGTAGAGGAGACCCACTGGAGTTTAAAAAAAAAACCAAAACACGGAGGCGGGGCTTTGTTGCGGTGCTGCCAGCAACTCCAGAGAGGAGCTCTCTCTGGAAAAAGCTGGAACCCTCCGGTCCGGGATCCCCCTTTTGAAATGGGGATCAAAGGAGAGTCTAGAAGAAGTCTCTCTGAAGCAGATGGTGAGCAGCAGAAGGAGAAGAAAGGGAGGCAGACCCGGACTTTTTTCTTCTGAAGAAATCACCGTGCACGGACTGGAGCGGACGCCATTTTTTGGCACTGAGCCGCGAGGAACCCTTTACCGGGGGAGAGGAGAGCAATCAATATAAACTAAAAATATATAACAAGTAAGTAAGCCGAAGCCTCTGATTTATGAAACAGCCTCATTAAGCTGAAATAAGAATGAAAATATTTGGCGGAAAGAATAAATGCAGCGGCGGGTTTATCTTATCAGTCTGACTCAAAAGCGAAACTAAGCTTCTCCAAGTGAACTATTAAAACGCCAGGCTGATTCTAAAGCCGAGAGTCTGAGATGGAAAAATAAATCTTATGTTTCTGGAGAAGAATCCCAGACAGCAACACCGTCTGACTGGATTTAAGAGACTTCGGTGGATGCAGTGTGGCTGGGATACGTTACTCTTTGCCTTCTCTGGACTTTGTGAACTATAAATAATAGAATCTGGTGGTTTTCGGGAGAAGGAGCTGACGTGGCCGACTGGACTAAGGAGCATTAAGGGGTTAATGAAGATCACAAGACGAGCTCCAAGGACAATCTACTGGACAGTTTGAGACTCTGTGACTGTTGTTTTGTTTGTGACCACATGTGAGTCTAATAATAGAAGCTTGCTGAACTCAGGAGAAGAAGAAATAACTGCGTCACGGTTCTAATTGATATTGTATTTGCTGGGCTAAAGTTGATTTTTATACTACAATATTTGGACAAAGATTGGAGGGAGATCTAAGGGGAGGTTTATGATGAGGGGTTTGAATTGTTGATAAAATTGTGGAAACTGTGGAAGGATTTCTAGGGGGTGATTATTGTGGTATTTATACAAACCCCAAAGCCTGAGATGGACCCCAAAAATTCAAAAGAACAAATGGAGACTTGGTCTGTTCAATCCCAAAGTTCTGGAATAGTGGTGCAAGAAATAGAAAAGGAATGGCAGATTAATATACAAAGGCTAATATTAACAGGGTTTCAGCAAGTGGATGCAGGTCTTAGCAAAATAGAAAATTTGATGAAAGGGACGAAAGAGGGGACAGTAGATGCCAAACAAAACTTAAATGAAGTTGTACAGACTTTAGAATCGTCTGTATTAGACATGACACCAGGTAATATGAATGCAGTAGAGAGTTATCCAGTGACCCATGCAGCTTCCAAAATTAAAAAGCATTATGACAAAAATCTTAAGGAGGCAGAGATACTGAAACCAGATAATTTCATGGTGAAAATATGGGAAGTGAAAAAAATGGATATTCTGTCAGATGGGCCGAAAGACTGTTCAATTCAAAAAGAAACTGAACGATGGGATGTATTGTATAAATGGCAGCAGCTACCAGACAATGTTGGAATAACATAGAATAAAATTAAAATTAAATGATAAGATAAAAGCAGGAGGGTAATCAAACTGTGAAAAAGCAAAAAGTTGATATGTATTAGTAATATGAATTGATTGGATGATGTTATACTTTATGCTCTCCTATCCCCCAAAACCATTTTTCCTTTCCTATCCCCTCTTTCTTTCTGTACCCACTATCCCTGTTCCTAAATAAAATAAAGAATTAAAAAAAAAAAGAATATATCCCAGAAAAAAAAAAAAAACCAAAACACCACGCACCACTATGTAAATTTCATTGATACAATGGATCTAGTCTTGGATTTAGGCTGTTGTGTGTGAGAAAGAACTACAATAGATCTGACAAGTTCCCCTTCAGGAAACTAAGGTCTCCATTCCTTGAGCAGTCTTTAGCCCTGTTCTGTCATTCTGAAAATGTGAGGAGAACACATGCAATTAGAGGAGCCCATTAGCTCCTTCTGTGGTCACTTTAATCATGCAAAAGTCACAGGGCAAAAGGGGAAGGACATTTTTATCTGTGTAGGCTTTCCACTTGAATCAGAGCCCTGGTTTTTCATTCCTGGCTGACATAGGTAGCATGACCATGATTAAAATTACAGTGGTGCCTCGCTTAACGGGCACCCCGTTTAACGACGAAATCGCATAGCGGTGAAGATTTTGTGATCGCTGTGCGATGGTCTGAATGGGGTTTTTTCGCTTTGCGATGATCGGTTCCCTGTTTCGCTTACCGATTATCGCAAAGCAATGATTTTGCCCCAGCTGATCGGTGGTTCCAAAACAGCCACCGGGTAAAAAAAATGGCCGTCCGCTGTGTTTAGGGACGGATTCCTCGCTTACCGGGCAGCGAAAATGGCCACCATATGAGAGGATCTTCGCTTAAAGGTCAGTTTTAAGCCCATAGGAACACATTGAAGGGGTTTCAATGTGTTTCTATGGGCTTTTTAAAATTGCATAGCGACAAAATCGCTTAGCAGCGATTTTTGCTGCACCGATTAACGTCGCTATGTGAGGCACCACTGTATTATTTGGCAACAGGGCTAGCACATACTTCTCATCATATATGCTCTCCATGGGTTTTCAGAATGACTGAACAGGGATTTTCTGATTCAAACTTTGAATAACTGCATGTGGAAATGCACCTGCCTCTCCTCATAAACAGTGCACAAGGTTGTACTAGAGGGTCAGGATGCTCTATGGGAGAATTCTGGAGATTATAGTCCAAAAGAAAAACTTCCCCATATTTTAGGATAAGCATTAGTTTGGACAAAGAACGCTGCCCATCCAGTTCAGTTACAGCTTTCTTTTACCAGCTCTTCACACCATAGTGCTTGTTAATGTCGCATTAAAATAAAGGCCTGTTCTGCCAATTTTCATCTAGAAGAAATTACATCAATCAGGAAACTGAAAAAGAAACAGATGAAGAGAAGTGATGAAACTTAATGTGCACACTTATTTCAAAATTGGAAGAATTTACAAAAAAATTGAAGAGCACCTATATCATTGGAACTCCAAACTCTGTGGAAGAAATTTAAAAGCACTTGTTGACTTTTCCCTGCCCTTTAAGAAAACAACAACAACAACTGTGGACAGTATACCCACCAAAAAATTGGGTTGCCAAGTTCAGCTTGGCACCACATTCAGCTTCTGACCCCAAGGCAGAGGATACAAGCTACTCATTAACAGAGCATATCCACATGAAAATGAGGATGTTCACATGTGACATTCAACATACTTAGAATCTGTGTATGTGAAAGAAATGGTTGATCAGTACACTCATAGACTTAACCCATCATTGGGTAAATTTATTATTTCCAAAGACAAGTAACTCCAGTTCTGTGCCAACCTCTCTAGGACTTTCGTAAATGAAGAGGTGCTCCCTGCATTAAGAGTTGTAGTTATGAAAAACAGGTACTGTACACCCAAACATTAGTGCAGTGCTGGATTTAAGTGCAAAGGACACTATAGTTTAGCCCATCAGATTATTACAAGTCTCTAATTTTTTTAAAAAAAACTGTCTTGGGTGTATGTTAGAATAATAATGAATCTTCGAGGGTTCATGCTGGGTTGCTTTTTAAACATGACATAGTTTAGGGCCTCAGCATGTCTTAATGTGGCTCTGCTATAGTAAAACATCTTGAAGGAAAAAGCAGCCTTTAGAATAATTAGGATTTTCTCTCATTTGCTGATGGAACTTATGATTTTTCTCTTTGCAGAAAAATTGTGTTCTTACTCTCTTACCTTCCTGATACTCCACAGGGATTACCGTAGCCTAAAATGCACATGATGGCAATGTCCTGTATGCACTGGGGCTGCTTAATCAGATGCTAATTCTGTGAAGTGGCAGAATTGGCTGAAGTTAGCGAAGAGTGCTTGCTGGCAGCAAGAAAACACATCGATTCACTCCAGAATTTGCTTTGCAGAGAGCAAGGCGGTGATTTAGAATATAAAGCTGTATTAAATTAGCGAAGTGTTGTTTGCCTCATGCAGGAATCCTTTACGTCCTTAATGAAGGTGGAGGGAGGGGGAACGGTGCTCTATTCTGATGCTTTATATATAATCAGAAGCCATTTTGGAATGCTCTGGAAAACACACCTGAAATAATAATTACTTGGCGGAAAAAAGGTTTAATTCAAAACAATGAATGAGTGAAACAAGTGGGAAAAGAAAGCATGCAAGATTTGAGCAAAGAAGGAAAAAAGTTTTCATGCATTTGCATTGAAATAAAAGTGGAAAGGAACAGCATTTAAAGTGGTTTGGAAAACTAGTTTAGATGTAAATGAGAGATAATAGGCTAAGGACACAAAGAATGGATTCACTTTCCCTCCTCAGAAAGTTATTGGTGGAAATCCCAGCTATGGCAATTAAGAACAACTTCACAATTTTTCACAAAACACAGGTCAGTAATCTCTGCCAAGACCATCCAGGGAATAATGATGTGGGAAGGGGTGGCATCCAGCATGTGACAGTGGCCTTGAACATGAAAACAGGTGAGCGGAATGGAGGAAGAATAAGGAGAACTGCTGTCTTGGGTTTTTGGATTTTGTTGGACAGGCACAAACAAAACTTAGGTCTGGGCATGGTGGACCATATTATGTCATGTCCTGAGTTCTAGAAAGTTTGTTTGGCCAATTTAACAAGTGGCAATTCTGCTCTTGCATATGTAGAATTTGGCAAGAGGAAGCTAGGTGGTGGCACCTCCTTGCTCAGAAGAAGGGCTCCAAGTATATGTTGGTTGTTTCTCTAGAGTCCTTCTAGTTCACTGGTCTAATATGGCCCGCAAATTTCCCCATCTGGCTCCAAGAGGGTCTCTGTTGAACCTGCCCCCCCCCCCAGGAGAATAGCTGAGAGAGGAATTAGGGTTATTATTCCTGAGCAGGGATTAATTATGTCAGTGAAGATGACCTTTGTGCACTGCTTGCTTTCTAGCTTGGACAACAAGCAGCTCACAAAATTTGTCCCCCATGTAGCCAGAACTTCCAGGAGTGTAGTTTACAGCCATCATCTTCATCATTATCATCATCATTGGCTTTGGGAACAGTATCAAGAAATTTCACATAGTATTATAAGCAGTTGCAGATCTCAGAAATAGCACCATCAAAGCTACATAAAAATGACAATATTAGGAACAGCATACATACTGCACTGATATTTAATAGATATTTAGGTTTCTGGTTAAAACTTGTATTTGTTATATAATACCAGTCAATGTTTTTGCAATTTTGATTGACTGTGCCTGGTATTTTTGAATTGTCATCACCATCATCTCAGAACTGCAGATCAAGTGGGGAATGAAACTGCAACCTCTGTCTTCATAGCCAGATAACCTAAACCACTGAAATAGCAGCAGCAGCAGCAGCAGCAGCAGCAGCAGCAGCAGCAGCAGCAGCAGCAACAACAACAACAACAACAACAACAACAACAACAACAACAACAACAACAACAACAACAACAACTGCAGAGCTGGAGAGGACTTTATGGACCAGCCCCCGTCAAGGAGGCACAGTGAGGAAGCAAACCAACCTCTGGCTCTACAGCCAGATACTTAAACCACTGAGCTATCCTGCGGTTCCTATGAAACCAATGCTACATGAAGAGGTTGTACTAGAAGTCACAAAATTCTGCACTGGAAAAGAAGGCCACAGTTAAGATAAATTCAAAGAGATTTCCAAATCTGTTAGCATTGTATATACCAAAGTGTTTCATTACCCTCTTGTTCTCAAATGCATCTCCCAATAACAGTCTATTAAATCTGGATTATGGAAAAAATACTAAAATTTACAGAATCCGTCCATGGAGAGATGGCAGTCAATGTTTGGATACTTCTTGGATTAAATAGACTTTGGTTATTGAGCTTATGAGAAAATACCAGGGTAGATTTGCTTTATATTAAAGACTGTTGCATTTTCAATATATTTTCATATTTTTCTTATACAGTACTGTAGTTATAATAATGAAAAATCCCTATCATAGTAGTTCTAGCTATGTTTCTTGAGAGCATATTTCAGAATTTAGCAGGCAAACAACAATGTAGCTATCCAAACATTGGGCAGAATCTTATTGGTGGTTGCACAAAGTTTCTGACTGAGACATGCTCTGGCTCCTTGGAAATGAGCTGCAATTAGTCACAGGAAGTTACACAAAATTTATGCAAATACCAGTAGTACTGGCGTCTTTCTGTTAGCACTTAGAGTGCAGAGGACAACAAGAATGCTTGCATGTTTTTTTTTAAAAAAAATGTATCATGGTCAAAACCCCATTAGTCAAGATCCTTTTGCACAACTCCACTGGTGCAAAGGGAGTGACATTGCTGGCAGCAGCAGGCTGCTACTAATTAATCCTGCTTTGATTTCAGGTTGCCTGTGAATTGTGCACAAACCAGAATCAATGCAGGAACTCTTTAATTAGTAGCAATCTGTCACTGCCAGTAACATTATTCCCATTGTACTGGCAGATCTGTGGGACAGGATCCTGGCTATGTTGGCTTCACGGTTGTGTAACACAATCCGTGTAAAAATCTTAGTGGAAAATTGCTGCAAGTTAAGAAGTCAGCTTAAATATTTACTGCTGTGCTCTGAGTCATGTGACATGGTGCACTACAGTAAATGTTTACACTGACTCCTTAACATGTGCCAATTTGCTGCTGACATTTATGTTGACTGTGCTGCACCAACAGGTGTTACTATCAGGACTGTGGCCATCATGTACACTTCTCACATAGAGTAGCATTTCTGTACAGTACCTCCTTACATGGGAATAAGTCTTGTTTAATTCAGTACGACATAATTCTCAGGACTGTACTGTTAAATTACATTTCTTCTGTCCTATATATTTAAAGATACACTACAACAGTGATTCCCAAACTGGGGTACGTGCACCCCAAGGGTATTATCACAGGCATCCTTCAGTCTCGAGAGACTATGGTAACATGCTCTGTATCGAGAAGTGTCCTCTCCAGAGCATGAAGCCTGGGTAAAGTAGTATGGAGGATAGGCTGTTACCCAAGCAGCAAATCCCCCCTTTCCATGTTGCTGAAATAGTCCAATGGAAAGGCAAGTGCCAATACAACTGGTTCCAGCAACGTCGCAGGAGTTGGCAGAACGACACGAACTGCCTTCGGGACTCCAGCTCCGGATTTTGCCTCTAGGTTAACTCCTGAAGCCTTTTCCATGAGTGAATATAGCCACAAGGCAGTGGAGGTTTAAAATTGGAGTTTTCCTTCTCCTAGATGGGCTGCCTTCCATGGCTGAATGAGTCCCACCTACCCGGCCTGCTCTCTAATAGTGCGGAAGTATGATCCAACCCTTAAAACTTTCCTGGCTCCTAGGTGTATGCAATGCTAATTGGCTTTCCTATTTACCATATTAGGGTCATCCTGGCACACCCTCATTTAAGGAGGGAAAGCCCCACCTCCTAGGCCATGCGGGGGGGGGGGAGAAATCCCAGCAAAAACAAACTCCTCAGCAATACCAAAGGTATTAACCACAAAATATTTAGGGGTATATGGAAAATAAAAAGAATAATGGTAGGAAAAGGCACACACATCAACAGTGTAAGACAATATATAATTCAAAAGCTGTGTAATTAATTGAACACTATGATGGGTGGATTTTCTTTGTTATTTAATCTTGAGAAAAGCCTTTTTCCTTTAGTTATTTTGGGAAATGGTGGGGAGTGCCTTCCTAAACAATGTGTTGTGAACATGGCATTACAGTGTGCATGCTCAGGGGTGTGCCTCTCACAAGATCAGCTTTTACTCTCCTCCACTTTTCAAACATTCAAATGCTGTCGCACCAGTATATATAAGCAAGCGCCTCAGTCTGTGAGCAATGTTCAACGAGTGACTTCTTCCAAGTATTCTGTGATGTAATTTATAGGAATACATTGTACCTGTTGAGTTTTGAATGTAAATATATATGCACAGTCTGCTCACCTTATCATTCCATTGCCTTTTAATCTCATTATTGGGCTATTTATTTATAGTTACACATACACATTTGAAATAACAGCAGCCTTATTAATTACAAACATTTTGATAACATGAAGGGTACAGTTTACGGAAATAGGCTGCCAAAGGGTACACTAGGAAAAAAGATCAGGAAACACAGCACTTCAACATCATCCACTGAGGTAAGCAGGCCCCTACTAAGGAGAATTGCTTGGTCTATCACCCCATCTATTTGTGATTTTTTTTTTGCTTTATTATGTAAACAAAATTGTCATATCCTGACTAAAATGATAGTTCGTTGCACACCAGCTAGTATTAAAAATGATGTTTATGAATTTTCTGTCACTTTATTCTTGTTCACATTCCTATAATATACATAGTCTGAATATTTTGTTTAAGGCTTCAAAGTCCAAATACTTAAAACAGGCAAAAAGCAATCATGGATATAAGCTACGTTGCTGTTCTTCTGGCTTGATACACTTATTTTTTTTTATCATTTTCAGCATAAATCTTTGTAGGCCTACCCAGAAATAAACCCCACAGAGCAAAATAGAACTTTTGTGCAGGTACATGTACACAGGAGTCCAGCTACGGAAAAGTCGCTGTTATCAGGAGTGGTTTAGGTCTCTGGCTGTGGAGCCAGAGTTTGAGAGTTTGATTCCCCACGGCATCTCCTGTGAGTACAGCCAGCCTGTGTGGCCTTGGGCAAGCTGCACAGTCCCAGGCCGCACCCAGAAGAAGGGAGTGGTAGACCACTTCTGAATATTCTCTACCTGGAAAACTTTTAAAAGGATCAAAATCAACTTGACAGACTGATGATGATGATGATTAAACATT
This sequence comes from Pogona vitticeps, assembly GCF_051106095.1. Classification (NCBI taxonomy): domain Eukaryota; kingdom Metazoa; phylum Chordata; class Lepidosauria; order Squamata; family Agamidae; genus Pogona; species Pogona vitticeps. The sequence goes on along the minus strand of NC_135785.1, from coordinate 195,337,677 downwards.
TTTAAAATTATGTTAGTTTTTTTTTTAATTGCTAGCACAGGTGAACAGTGATTTTAGGTAAGTGGTTATCTTCCTTCAAATTTTAGAAGTTAGGCCCCCACTGGTTAGATGATGAGTCCACCTCTGGTTGTTAATCAACTAACCAGACATGGAGTTCTCAAGAATTTCAACAATTTAATTTCCCACCCTTATACCTCATGGAAATGGGTTATTTTAAACCACCACTGCTGCCGCTAAACTTATTTTTGATTTGATTTCTGCTTTTCTGATTAGTTTTGGTCAGGGAGCACATGTTGCTTAGAAGATTTAAATTGGGGTTGATTTGTAAGTCTTCTGTCCTTGCAGCTGTGCCGGTCTGGTAGAGAAGAAAAGAGCTGAGCACTAGCAAAAATCAGCCAACCGAATACAATAAAATGCAGCATGAAAGGATCTCTTCATTCCCCCAGCCTTTTTAGTACCAATGTCCATCAAACGTGGTCAGGTTAATGCGGCATCAATATAGGCTGCATGCAGAGATATAGTCAAGAAGATCCCTGCAGATTGACTCATTCTTTTCTTAAAGTGATCCATATATAATTGTTTCTTTGCTAAGGCAGAAAGCTTCTTGTGCCGCAACATAATTATGCAAAGGTGAAAGCTGGTGTCATTCATTCCTTTTTATTTCAATCCTGTTCCACGGCTCCAGAAGATTTCTTTGGGTATTGTTGCAAAAGTTCTTGGGAATGGCACGTGTTGACTTGTGCCATAGCAACCTTTTCCTTCATCTGAGATATTACCAGGAAAAATATGTTGGCAGCTCACTTTGAAATGCATGATGCAGAGACGTTTGTTCTAGGGACAGCTGATGAATACAGTACGCGGCCACCTTTCAGCAGTCTAGCTAATCCCAGACAGATTTTCAATAAGAATGACCTGGTTTCTAGAGACTGTCAGAGAAAAATAACACCGCTGTCATTCAAAGGATGCGTGTCCTGCCCAGAAAATAGCTGAAATTCCTAGGTCATAGAATGCAGGTATTTCCTGTCTTGGAACTGTACTTTCTCTTTGATTTAAATGTCTGATGATACCTAGTTAAGCAGTATTTGATTTATGCAGACATTTATATCCTGCCTCGTCTCCTACAAGTTCAAGGAAGTATTAATGAGACTTCTTCCCATTGCTTCACCCCAACAATCCTGTAAGAAGGTCAGGCTGAGAGTGTGACTGGCCCAAAGCTACCTAGTGGCCAAAATCCTCTTGCCTAGTTAACATTGGCATAATATAAACAGCATATTTTAGAAGTATGTTGCCTTAAACAAAGAAATCTCTGGAGACACAGTGAGTGGCAAACTGAGTTGAATGGCTCAGCATGCAACTATGATTTCTTAGACTGGAACAATCTGTTTCCAGAAGTTTGCGCAACTATGCAAGAGGATTTTGGTCCATGAGTTTTGTGACTGCATGGGGATTAGAGCTTGGAGCTCACAAATCTCTCAGTTTAACCACTGCACTGTACTGCTTTACACAATGTTCTTCTTCTGTGATGGGGTCCACAAGGTGTTGTTGTACTGTAATTTTTACCAGTCTATCAATACCTTGAGGGCCACAGGTTGTCCACACACTGTTCAGCAAGAGCATTCATAGTGCTGTGTTGATGATGCAACTGTTCACAACTGAATTAATAAAACCCCAGTGGGAGTCACATCATCTCACCAAGTCTTACTCTTCAATCCCATTGGTTGAAATCCTGTTGGTTAGCGTAGTAAGTCAAACTAGAGTAGGCCCACTAAATGAGTGGGGATTTGGTTCGTCAGCTCCTCTGTATGTTCCATTGATTCAAATGGGTCTACTGTAAATGGGCTTACTATACTAAAGCAAGTTGTAACTAGAGTGGACCTAGTTGAATTGATGGAACTTAGAAAGGAGTTGACTCATAAAATCTCCACTGATTTAATGGGCTTCCTGCAGTGCAACTAACTATGCTAAGCAACAGAATTTCATCCAGAGTGCTTTATCTTTCTTTGATAACTGCTTCCTTTCTCTTTTTCGCCAGATTTGCTGTCTTTTCCGCTCCTTGCTTTGTATGAAGAATGCAAACATCATCACTTTTAAATGGTGGCATTGCAGTGTGAGGCCATCCTCTGACTACTGAGACTCAAATATTTTGCAATGAAATATAACTGCAATGGTAGTTAGTCCAATTTAGCAAAACAGTTTCTCAGACCTCTCCAACTTAATGACCTCCAGATGTATTGGGCTATAATTTCCACTATCTCCATCTAGTCGGGGATCTTGGATGTTGTAGGGAGTGCTTGGCTGGTGAAGTCTGCAGCATTAGGATCCTGAAGGCAAAACAGTTCCTTTAATTCGATAGCTTCCTGTCCCCATGTTTAGCTTGCATTACTTCCTCCCGGTTGAGTAATATCGGAAAATTAAGGCTGAATGACTGTTTAAATGCTTCTTTTTAAAGCCAGCTCCTTGTCTTTTCTTTCTATAGTAAAGTAGAACTGGTTTACTGTAATGGAAAGAAATGAGTAATTATATCCTTACTCTACCCCACAGAGAGAACTCACCAAATCAGAGATAATTCAAGCACAATTCATCATTTCTTTCCCAAACTCTGCAAACTACATAAACAACAGATCCTGGCTCCACCTGCCACTGAAAAGCTTTCAATTTCCACTAGAGAGATCTTTGCTGAATGAATTGTACTCACAGGTAGACAGTATATACTAGTAGATAGATCTCAGCTCTAGAAACAATGTTTACGTTAAATAGTGCTATATTAAATGCCCAGCATTGAAAAAAATAACATTGCATAGAACCTCCATTTCCTGAGCTAACATCTACATCCACAAAATAGGAAGAGGCCAAGCAAGGTCCAGCCTGTGGTATCTGAAGAGTACACTTTCATGGACAACGAAATGTGCCATCATTTGCTTTGCCCGTTCTCTGTCTGTGCTGTTCTTTTAAAAACTGTTCCTATTCTACTTCTAGACTGCTGAGGCACAGAGTTTTCTTCTCTGTTCTATTTCTTGCAGAGCAAAGGTAGTTACTGTATTTTTTTATTATTATTATTATCATTCCTATAATTTATGACCCTTCCAGGAAAGTCTCGGGGATGTTTTATTGCAACCAGTCTCCTTAGGCTGTTTAAAATATTTTTGAATTATTATCGTTTGTTATTTATATTACACCATTGGCTTAGGGCTTTATCTCACAGTGATCACCATGTGCTGAATGGCCCAGATACAAATAGTCCCTTCTCTATAAAATATTTACCATGTAAATGACTTGAGATGCAGAAGCCACTGAAGGAACGAGACAGATGTTCATGGGTTAAAACATTAGAAAAACAGAAGAGATGGTTCAGTGATAGAAAGACGTGGGGGAACAGACAAGTAAATGTGGGGAATGTCTATTCATGTATAGCTTTGGATGGAAAGCTCAAAGTGGTCCTCCTATTTTATTCTCACATTAAGCTATAAAATAAGTGAAGCTGAGATGTGGGGACTAATCAGTGACCTTCACTGCTGAGGGAGAACTTGAAGTTGGATGTCCTCAGTTCTAATGTAACACTCTAACTGTTATGCCACACTAGCTTTTTAATGTTCAGATAGAAGTGTGGGGTGGTGTATGGTTATATGTGTTGCTGGAAAAGATAGAATGTATTATTTAAGAAGCTGATTAACATAGACCAGTTTCATGTAGGAGAAACTAATTGTGGCACTGGTGCAAAGAAGGCCAGCTTCTTCCCCAAGCTCTAAATGTTAACAGTTTACAGAAGAGAGAACTTTACGAGCACCCCTGTAGAAATGTGGGCATGTGTTATTGCTGTTACAGAATCTCTTTGCTCTGTGACTCTGTTTTCTAACAGAGAAGAGTTAGGGGGCTGCCACAGTTGCCACCTGAGGAGGTTTTCTCAACCTGCTTCATAATAGGGCCAGCCCTGTTTTTTAACACATGACAACTCCACATGTGGCTCAGTCCCTTGTTTGTATGATCTTAGAACTGCAGAGCTGGAAAGGGCTCTATGGATCATCAAGTCCAGGCCCTGTCAAGGAGGCCCAGTGGGGAATTGAACTCCCAACCTCTGGCTCCACAGCCAGGTACATAAACCACTGAGCTTATCCAGCAATTGCCAGTAATACCAGTCAATTGCAGAAGTAAATCCTTCTTCCATGCAGCAAAAAATGCCAGTGGAAACAGGTTCATCAAGTCCTCTGCTTGTCACTAGTTAATATCTGTTGCCCATGGGTCTGTATTAGACATGGGTACGAATTTAAAAAAAAGGATCACGATATTCGTGGAAAATCGCTGATCCATTAAATATTCATCCCTTCATATTCGTGAGTTCCAGAGACCCCCACGAATATGAAGGGATGAATATTTCCCCATTTTATTTGTCCCTTCATAAACAAACAAACAAACAAAAAACATATTGCCTACCGGCCACTGATTAGCTGATTGGCGGGCTGATAGGCAGCCACCCACCCACACAGCCACCCACCCACACAGCCACCCACCCACACAGCCTACCCCACCCCCTTCCTCTCCCTACCTTAGCCCCCCCCGACACCCCTTTACTGTAATTGTTGTTGCTGCTGCCGAGGTCTCCATCAGGCCTCCGCAGCCATGGCATGTAAAAAGGGAAACTGGCTGCCCTTTGCAAATATGGTGGCTGTGGCTTCATTTAGGGTAGGAAAGCTGCAGCTGCCTGTTACATACAGCACTGATGTTACCTGTCTGTCATGGGTTTGGAGGGAAAGTTCCATCCTATGGGGAGTGGAAGGCGGGACATCAGGAGGAGGGGCTGCACTGTATATATATGTGAAGCGTGTGTGGAGAAGTAGAGACGCTGGGATGTGAAGAAGCAGCAGCTGGGAAGAAGAAGCTGGTGTGGGAGTCTGTGTGTCAGACAGGGTACTACTGTGTGTCAGAGTACCAACCTGATAGGTTCAGGTGTCTGTTGGTTAGCCAGAACTGATAGGTTCAGGGTCTGTGCTTCAAGTTAAGTGTTCTGTGTGAACCAAACTGTATGCATGTATGAATGAGACTAAGCCACGTTACTATATCTTATTCACCTGATTATTTTGTTTTGCCTGTGTGTTGTTTTAAATAAACCTTATTCTTTTATTTGTTGAAAATCCATCCCTGGTCTGTGTGACTTCTTATAGGGAATGGTTGGTGGCAGCTTAGTTAAAGTGTGGCATATCCCAGTAGGTCTGGGTTTGTCACATTGATTGGTGTCCAGCGTGTGGGATACGACTGGTCCAGTTGTCCAGCGGTCCAGCAAAGCCTTGGCAAGTGTGCCCAGAGCAAGGGGGGTCTAGTCAGGGACAATCTGAGAGCGCGTAGGTAATCTTCTAGGTGTACCTCACGGGGGGGTGCACTAGTAGAAGAACGTGTAACCTCAGATTGGGGGCTAGATTAGGGAGCTCTGAGGCAGCCTGTTTTGGCGGGAAAAGGCTGAGGCAAAACTGTGAAATAGCAGTGAGCTAGCTTGTCTGCTGAGAGGCCCAGCAGAGGGGGGTAGACTCTAGCTCGCAACTGTTGCAAGTTAGTGCTGAAAGGACAGCAGCAATCTCTAGGGAAAGCTGGTTCTGAGGCAAAAGAAAAAAAAAGTGGTCGTTTTATTTTGAGGCTTGACTTTTTAAAGCAGCCTGTTCTGAGGGGGGGGGGATTATGCCCTTGACTCGAAGCCAAATGGCAGAAATGGGTGAAGTGAAAGACCCCCAGGTTGACCAAGGTTCTGAGGATGAATTTGGCTCAGTGCAAGGTGACAGCACGGGAGAACAAAACCCAGAACTCAGAAAAATACTCCTAGCCCAACAGCATGAACTGAGGATGAGGCAATTTGAAGTGGAGGAAAGGGAAAGAGAGAAACAGAGACAGTTTGAATTAGAGAGAGAGAAAATGGAAAGAGAAGAAAGAATAGAGAGAGAGAAAATGGAAAGAGAAGAAAGATTGGAGAGAGAGAAAATGGCGTTTGAATTAAGAAAATTGGAACTGATGAATCAGAACAATAATAACAATAGGGATTCTGAGGGAGGCCAATTGTCTAAAGCTGACCTGAAGAAATTCCCTGTGTACCACAAGGGAGATTGTCCTGAGGTGTTCTTTTCCTTAGTGGAAAGAGCGTTTGTGGACTTCTCAGTGAGGGAAACTGAGAAGATGACCATCATGCGATCTTTAATCAGTGGTAGCCTGGCTGAGGTTTATTCAGAGATGCCACAGGAACTGATGAGAGATTTTGCAGAGTTTAAAAAACTGGTGTTTGCAAGACATGGGATAAATGCGGAACAGCTGAGGCAAAGATTCAGGTCCCTCACAAAGAAACCAGAGCAGACTTTTACCCAAGTGGGGGCTCAATTGGTGAGGCTGCTAGAGAAATGGCTATCTCAGGAGGGGACAGAGACCTTTCAGCAGCTCAAAGACTTGATAGCGCTGGAACAGTTCTATTCAGTCCTGCATGGGGAACTGAAATTCCAGGTGAGGGAAAGGAAACCAAAATCTGTGGCAGAAGCAGCCGAGATCGCAGATTTTATTTACCAGATAAGAAAGCCCTTAGGTGAGGAGAAATCTGTAGGAAAACCCAAAGAAACCTACAGCAAGTACTCTCAGGGACCAGGGAAAAGCCAGCAAGGGGGAGGGGCCCATGGTGAAGGGAAGCCCTCAGACATGAAACCAAGACCTCAGATGTTGGAGGGAAAACCAAAACAAGAGGAAAAAGACTCAAAATACACCAGAAAATGTTATTTCTGTCAGGGAAAGGGCCATCTAATCTCAGAGTGTGAGAAATTAAAGCAGCTAAAAGGAATGGTGCCTCAGGATTCGAGTGGGACCAAGCCAAAAGCTGTGTTCTGTGTCCAGAAAGAGCAAGGCTCACTGTCACTGAGGGAGCCTGTTGCCATGGCTACTCAATCTGGAACAGCTACATCTGCTGATCAGGCTGAGGAAAATGGTCCTCTTGTAGAGGTCAGGCGCTGCCTGCTGGTGAGAACAGATTCTCAGTTGTTTGAGACAGCAGGGGTGGACGTAGGAATACTTAACCGTCAGTATCGGGGGCTACGGGACACTTGTTCCCAGGTGACCCTGTGCCATCCAGATATTATTCCTAGGGAGTATGTAATCCCAAATGAGAGCATGAAGGTGGCAGGGATTGAGGGGCAGGTGATCTCTCTGCCAGTAGCGGAGGTACCGGTGAACTTTCAAGGCTGGAGGGGAGTTTGGCGGCTAGCGATTTCATCGACTCTGCCAGCAGCCGTGCTCGTGGGAAATGACCTGGCTGAACATGTGAAACGGGTGCTGGTGATTACACGTTCACAAGCCACCACGGGGACAGTTCAGGGGGGTAATGATGAGCCAGAGACGGAAGCAGGTGGGGGGAGTTCAGAAGCTGTGGTGGAAACCTTAACCACAGACAGCAGATTTGGACAAGAGCAAAAGGCAGACGCCACTCTCCAAAAGTGTTTTGAACAGGTGACTGACGCCCAGCTAACACCTGAAACCCCAGTGAGATTTCTAGAGAAAAAGGGGATTTTATATAGAGAGACCCTGAGGAATATCTCAAAAGGGGGAGATGGGATCAGAAGTCAGCTGGTGGTACCTGAAAAGTATCGCCCCATGATCTTACAAAGGGGGCACTCTGACATGTTTGCTGCACACTTAGGGGTGAACAAAACACAGCAGAGAATCACACAGAATTTTTACTGGCCTGACATAGGGAAGCAGATCAGGGAGTTCTGTAAACAATGTGATGTGTGTCAAAGGCAGGGGAATAGCCGCGACAGGACCAAAGCAAAGTTGTGCCCTTTGCCTGTGATTGACACTCCGTTCAAATGCATAGGGGTGGATATTGTGGGACCTTTGCCCAAGGCCACAAAGAGGGGGAACAGGTTCATTCTCACCATTGTGGACCATGCCACGAGGTACCCTGAAGCCATACCCTTGACTAACATTGAAACTAACACAGTGGCAGATGCCTTGGTGGGGTATATGTCCAGGATGGGATTTGCCTCAGAAATAATCACAGATTTGGGCGCATCGTTCACATCAAAGCTCATGAAACGCTTATGGCAAATCTGTGGAATTAAGCACAAGGAAACTACTGCCTATCATCCTGAAAGTAATGGGTTAACTGAGAAGTTCAATGGGACTCTAATGCGCATGATTAGGGCTTACTTGGCAGAGAATCCAAACAATTGGGACCAGAAGCTGCAATCCCTTTTGTTTGCTTATCGATCAGTGCCACAAGCCAGTACCGGGTTCAGTCCATTTGAACTTTTATTTGGGAGAAGGGTGAAAGGGCCCCTTGATTTGATCAAACAAAATTGGGAGCAGATCACCCAGGATGACCCACAAGATGTTGTGACATACATAGACTCTTTAAGGAAGGACCTAAAGAGAAACCTAGAGCTAGCAGCAGAGACCCTGCAAGCTCAAAAGGTCAGAAAGAAAGCTTGGGATGACCAGAACGCCAGGGAGAGGCACTTTAACCCAGGGGAGGGAGTGCTTTGGCCTAGGCTCTGCAAAGAAAACAAACTGCAGCTGGGTAGCCCAGAAGTAAAGTGCTTGGGTCACATGGTAGGGGGAGGAGTGATAAAACCCCTAGAGGCCAAAATAGAAGCAGTTCGTGATTGGCCTAGACCCACCACCAAGAGAAAAGGCAAATCATTTCTTGGGTTGGTGGGCTACTACAGAAAGTTCATCCCGAGGTTTAGCGAGATTGCGGCTCCGCTGACCGATCTGACGAGGAAGAAGACTGATGACAGCATCCCATGGACCAGCGACTGTGAGGCGGCGTTCCAGAGGTTGAAGGAGGCGCTCGTCCAGTATCCAGTGCTGCGTGCTCCAGACTTCGACCGGGAGTTCATCATCTACACCGATGCGTCTAACAGCGGGGTAGGAGCAGTTCTGTGCCAGGAGGATGAGAATGGTGACCAGCATCCAGTGTCCTACCTGAGTAGGAAACTTCAGAAAGGTGAGAGACATTTGGCAACCGTGGAGAAGGAGTGTTTGGCCATAGTCTACGCGATCCAGAAGGCCAAGCCTTACATCTGGGGAAGACATTTTGTTCTGTGCACTGACCATTCACCACTGCAATGGTTAAAGACAATGAAAACCCACAATAGCAAACTTATGAGGTGGGCTTTAAACCTACAGGACTATGACTTTGAAGTGAAGGTGGTCAGAGGGTCAGTGAACTGTGTTGCTGACGCCTTGTCAAGAAGACCTGAAGAATGAAGACGGCGAAAGAAACATGGACTATGTATATATATTGATGACAAAAAGTTAAATGTACCTGTTTTTTGAACTTGGTTTGTATGAATAAAGGTAAATTGATGTAATGTATATGGTAAATGTTTAAATGCCTAATTGCTATGGTTAACTTAGAATGTAAGTATAAGTAAGTATGATATGGTATGTATAACTGTTGTTGTGTGTTTTATCCAGGTTGTTTTTTTGGGAAAAAGCACCTTAGCTTTCCCCCTACAAAACAACTTATAAAGAGGGGAGGTGTTACATACAGCACTGATGTTACCTGTCTGTCATGGGTTTGGAGGGAAAGTTCCATCCTATGGGGAGTGGAAGGCGGGACATCAGGAGGAGGGGCTGCACTGTATATATATGTGAAGCGTGTGTGGAGAAGTAGAGACGCTGGGATGTGAAGAAGCAGCAGCTGGGAAGAAGAAGCTGGTGTGGGAGTCTGTGTGTCAGACAGGGTACTACTGTGTGTCAGAGTACCAACCTGATAGGTTCAGGTGTCTGTTGGTTAGCCAGAACTGATAGGTTCAGGGTCTGTGCTTCAAGTTAAGTGTTCTGTGTGAACCAAACTGTATGCATGTATGAATGAGACTAAGCCACGTTACTATATCTTATTCACCTGATTATTTTGTTTTGCCTGTGTGTTGTTTTAAATAAACCTTATTCTTTTATTTGTTGAAAATCCATCCCTGGTCTGTGTGACTTCTTATAGGGAATGGTTGGTGGCAGCTTAATTAAGCTGTGGCATATCCCAGTAGGTCTGGGTTTGTCACACTGCCATCTTTGCAAAGGGCAGCCTGGATTCCCTTAAGGGTGGGGGGGTTGCAGCAGGGTGGGGGGTGGGATGGGGTGTGTGCAGTGGTGGGATTCAAATAAATTAACAACCGGTTCTATGTCCTAATGATTGATTGATAAATAAATAAATAAATAAATAAATAAATAAATAAATAAATAAATAAATAAATAAATAAATAAATAAATAAATAAATAAATAAATAAATAAATGCCCAGGACAGTGGGATCTGATGAGGGTTTCTTCCATAGTGGTCTCCCTACTGCCTATTATCACAACTACCTCTCACATGATTAAGACATCTGGATAACTGTACTGTATCTCTTTGGGCATACCACTGCTGTTACCCTCACCATGGGCTTGTGCCAAAAACGCACACACAAACACACACACACCTCACAGTGAGTGCTTATGACCAAGTTTGACAGAGAACTGACACATCTTTCTTTTACCTCCAATTTCGCCCTATAGCTCACCAGTAAAAATTGCTTCCCTCCCCTTTCCTGCTCCTGAAATGACTGATAGCTCAGTTTGTTGTTAACTGGAGGCCAGCTTTGCACACCTGCAGAAGTTGTTGCTGACAAATCCATTAAAGCTGTTAATCAAATTTCTATTCCAAAGAACTCGACCTCTCCATTTCTCCCCATATCAAAAATCAAGGAACTGTCATACCCTAGTGACGAACCCTGTCACATCTGCTCTGTGGATCTCTGTACTTCTACTGCAACACACAAAGAAATTTGACCAGAAATTTAAAACTTCAGAAGATTCCTGGTGAAAAGAATGTGAACAACTGCTCTTCCAGGTGTAGGGATTTACTTTTATTTTATTTATTTATTTATTTATTTATTCAATTTCTACCCCGCCCCTCTAGACAACGTCTACTCGGGGCGGCTTACAAACATTACCTTACAAAATATCTACAGGGCCCTTTGGCATTACTGAGCATGCGCGCGCGCGCACACACACACACACAAAATAACTCTTTTTGAAAACCAGAATTAGAATTCTAGCCGCTTTGGGAAGAAGAAGGAGGTGGACTTTGCAACTTACAGACTTTGCGGCAAAAATTGAGACCAGGGGCAACAGACGTTGCTCACCCCTGCTGTACATAGATATTATATTTAAATTATTCAAGAGAATTATGCTTCTCATAAGTTTCCTTAAACTGCTGTTGTGCTACACAAAACTTTAATTTGCTAAAACCCAGTCTGTGTCTAAAATATAGAAAATTAGACACATTTTTCTCCCCATATCTGCACACATGGGAAAATAGTAAAACCGCATAAGAACCTAAGAGGAGCCCTGCTGGATTAGGCCAAGGGCCCATCTCAGTCCAGCATCCTGGATCTCTCAGTGGCCCCATCAGATGCCTCTGGGAGCAAAGAGACAACTAGACGCCTGTCTCCTGATCCCCCTTCCCTGCATCTGGAATTTGAAGGGACCTTCCTTTTAAGCCTGGAGACCTCAGCAACCACTGCCTCAGGGTCAAGCCTGTAGTTATGCAGAGTGTGACAACTACCTCATGTCATGAAATGGCAGGAAATTATTAGTAACTTAGGGTTACTTGTTGTATTTTTACTGACAGGATTGGGGAGAGGTGCTTGCAGGATTTTCTGCTTCACACTACTTCACGAATTGTCTTTGGGTGGCCCTGAATGATTTCACATACCTTCATCAGTACATTATTATCTACTACAGCACTATCTAGTTATGGAAATATACAGATTGAACAAGGAACAAGACAGGGATGTAAAAACATGTTGACTCAGCAGTAGGCTGCCAGACACTTCCTCCCCCCGCCCCCCACCCCCCAATTCACCAACAATGTGGTTGTCGAAGTTCCTCTGGCTTTTGTTCTCTTAACTGCAGTTTAACATTATCAATCACTTGTTTCCATAAATGTTTACTGGAAGCTACCTCTAGACTGCTCCTATTTCATGCCCCAAAGCTACCACATTTGTAACGAAATTGTAGGCTGGTAGTATTAATGATGACAGTGAAGTAGAATTCTCTCCAGAGAAATTTTTCAAGAGAAATCAAATTTTTCACAGAGACAAAATAGGACATGCTTATATGCTTGCAAATAATAACATCCTGCCTTTCACAACAACCCTTAACATTAAGTAATGCAATTCAGAGAGGGACAGACTGGGACTCCAGAGTCCTGCATTCGAATTCCCAGTCAGGCGTGGAAACTCACTGAGGGCGTGGAACTGGTAAAACGTAAAGCCACTCCTTAGATATCTCAAATATCTTTAAATATCTCACTTGCCTTGAAAGGCCCATTAGGGTCATCTTGAATGGCACATAACACACATGTAAAGCAAAGATGAACTTGAGAATAACTCTCAAATTCTCTGACCCCTTCTGAAGAAAAAGTTCTTACCACAAAGCAACAGTAACAAAGCTTTTTCTGTAGCACAAGCAAGAGAGGGCTGCCACCCTGGGATTTGGAACTGGTCTCTGAACAACGTCACAATCATTTAATCCCTCCCCATTCCAGGTTCTGCAGAAAAGCTGGAGGCAACAGGAAAAGAGGAAAACCAAATGTGAGATGGATTGACACCATCAGAGAACCCACAGGGTTGAGTTTGCAGTAGCTGTGCAGGGCTGTTGAGGACAGCACAAAGGGGCAATGTTGATAGCATGTAACAACAACAGAAGCTTAAAACAGCTTGCTGACACACAGAGGACTGTCCCAATTAACAAAATTATGATCATCTTTGCAGACACCCTTGGCCTGATCAGATCGTATGGCAGATACTCTGGACTGCCAAAAAAGATGAGTAAGTGGGTTCTCGATCCAATTAAGCCTAAATTATCTCCAGAGGCAAAAAGAAAAAAACACACAAACAAACAAACCTGAGGCTGTCCTACTTCGGGCACATCATGAGAAGGCAGGCATAGATTGAAAAAGACCATAATATTTGGAAAGGTGGAAGGCAGCAGGAAAAGAGGAAGGCTAAATGCAAGATAGACCTACTCCCTAAGGAAACCACAAGCTTGAGTTTGCAACAGATGGGCAGGGCTGTTGAGGCCAGGCCATGTTGGAGATTGCTCATTCCTGGGGTCACCCTAAGTAGAAACCACAGGCTTTGTATGGATTCCCTGCATCTAACTGCCAATTCCAAAAAAGTTGAAAGGTTATTCCCTTAATTGGTTGTTGTGAGTTTTTCGGGCTCTTTGGCCATGTTCTGAAGGTTGCTCTTCCCGAAAAACCCACAACAACCATCAGATCCCGGCCATGAAAGCCTTTGCAAATAAATGCCCTTACCAGCTTTTAAATTTTTTAATCATCATCATAATAAAATATAATACCATCCCCTCCTCCTGACCAAGCCTGGTTCCCCATTAGTTTTTCCATAGATCCTAAATACTAGATTTCTGCATACCAATGAAAAAATTGGCATGTTATGCCCTCCCTCCCTGAAAATCTAAACATAGTGGCCTATATCATAAATGTTCATTTTCCCTTGAAAGGACATCACTGGAGGGAGGCAAATTAACTTCATGTTAAAAAGCATTAACTCATGGTGGCAAAATGTGGTTATGTTTCTTGGGGCACCTGATGAACACAATTAAACTTAAGCATGTGTTAATCACAAATACAGGAATAGTCTGGCATATTAGGACTCTGGAGACCAGGGTTCAAATCCTCACTCAGCCATGGAAATTCACTAGGAGTGGAAATTGTAAAATCACTCTTTAAAAACATATACTTTCTTTGAAAACCTAGTTGCTGTAAGTTAATTTTGCATAACTAATTAATCACCAACAGGCTTCTGACCTTTTTTCTCCAAAGTTCAGGTATTTATTTATTTCAAAAAATAGAAGTATCAAATTTTCTAAACTCAAACACAATAACAATTACATAAATGCTAAAAGGTCCTAAAGGGAATCCTGTTGAAATAATTTTCAAAATATATTTTACATGATAAAATATCATTTCATTTTCCTCCTTCCATTTCTCAAGACTGCATGGCAAACAGCTAAGGCAGGGAAATATTTAATAAAAAGCGGCTTTTTGCTCAGACATAGTCTGCTTTATGTATTATACTTACCTACTTACTTGAATAATCTTAAAAATGAAAGCTTGTGAAAGCCAGTTTGAACAGTCCACTGAAGATGCTGGTCACAGAGACAAATGCAGCATGCATGCTTGAATTAACATGCTCTGTGTGCCCTTTCCTCCTCCTCTTCCTCTCAGTCCCTCCAGCCCCCACCCCCACCCCCAGCCTGAAGGTCTGGATAGTTTCCCTTTGATATGTTGATCTGCTCTGCTTTAACCCTGGCCTGGTGGTAAATCTTACTAGTGTTAAAAAGCTGATAGCTGTCTTCCTGTTTTTGAGTGAACGATCAATGTGTGCCATTTGTCTCCACAAATTGTCAGAGCAACAGCCTTAGTTACGTTTAACTTGGGAAAAAACACATAGCCCCCCTCCCCCCCCCGCTCCTCGCTGGTCACCTGGCCTTTAGGAAACGGTTCGGCGAACTATTATCAGATTTAGGAAACGGTTCCATGGAACCGGTGCGAACCTGCTGGATCCCACCTCTGGGTGTGTGGGTTTTTTTAATAACCCTTCCCATGAATCGATGAATTTCTTCATTATTTGTCACTTCATGGGGACAACTTTTGATGACTCACGAAGCAGGACGACTCGCCAAAACGGTGAGCTGTCCCCATCTCTAGTCTGTATGCATGTTAAGAAACAAGCAGGGAAGAGTTTTCTTTAGACTTTAAAATATTGGGAAGAAGCAAAGGGGCTGAATGCCTGTCCATTTCAGAAACCCTCTGAATGCAAACAGTGAGCATGGAAGAGAAAATGGTTCTGCCATATAAGTATATTAGCATCTATACTAGCAGATCTCCATGCATCACCTGAAGTGCTACAATCCTATAAGATCTGAAGTGTGTCCCTTAAAAAAACAAAAAAACACACAGTGAGGTTGATATAGCATGGATGCAACCCACTCCAGTGGGCAAGACCGTGGGCCCTGCTGAGGATATAAGCCAAGGCCACATCTCTCCTTCCAATGCCCAAACAACTCCCCATTGCACATGTCTTAACCCCGGGTGGAAATAGACTCAACAGTGGCATGTACATGTACAAGTCTTCCCATTAGAATTCATCCTTCATAAAGATATCAATTTTGCATAAATGAATACCTGGTTATACCTCTGCCAACTGATGATGGAGACAGCAGAGAGGCGTGTGTGTTGGCAGGAGACAAGATCAGACATAATGTTGGTGTGTACTGGGGAAGAAGGGCTTGCTATCAACAACAATATCAACAGTAATTATCGTAGAAATGAAGAACTGGAAGGGACCCTATGGATCAATGAATCCAGCCAAACACAGCAAATCTCACATGCATTCTTTCAGTAAATGCATGTGTGTATGCATTTATTTCTTCATTTATTTGGATTCCTGCATTGAGCCGGGGGGAGGGGGCTGGTCTCAATGGACATGTGGGCCCCTTCCAAATCCATTACTCTATGATCATTCTACGACTATTTATATAATTCCCTGTTTCACAAGATCTCGGAGCAGGATGCAGATACAAAACAACCGGAAACAGTTTTAAACTGTTGAAAAAAAAAAGACTCAGAAGAATATGAAACAGTTTTAGAAGGATTCAGAACATTTTATAATTGTTTAGAATATACACACAACCCTTCCATCCAGTCTATGATCCTTAGACTAAAAAGGCTTTGGTGAAGACCAAAATTTCATTGGGTGCCAAAATGAAGACAATGTTCATGCCAGAGAAGGAACCCTTTGGTATCTCTGTCTTACGCACCTCACTCGCTGGGGGAAACAGAGATGCATGTCTTTCATAAGAGCTATGTTGGCTTTCAACTGATTATGTGAGCTGGGTGAGGGATGGCAAGCTCCCACTCCAATGCCACAGAGCTTTCCAGTTATTATGGAATCACCCTATGGAGAATACATCTGGCCATAGGAGTTTGAAAACTTGGCCTATAAATTTCGGTAGGCTTACTTGTAAAAAGGGTACGTCAACTTTCATTTTTTAAAACAAAGTTCACAGTCAGCAACACATAAGGTCACATTTGCTGTTACTGCTAATGCATGTCATGTAAAATAAACAGGTGTGGACCAATGCACTTGAAATAAAACAGAGAAAGGGTGTTGGATCTTAGCTGTGCTTCCTACCCCTCCTCCAGATATTCTGCAGTCTCTGACCTATTGCTGATAAAGGTAGAAAAAACAAATATACCAAGGATAGGGGGAAACTTGGTTGTCGCTTGTTCTTTTTCATTCTAGTGCAATACACAATCTATGACTAAAATTTCTAACTAGAAAAGCGAGGAGGTTGCAATTCAGCCTGTTTCATTTTAGGAATATAAATTAAAACAAGAGCCACTAAATTGAATGGGGTCATGGGTGACAGATGAATGCAAAACATTTGGCTTTTATTAACACCCCACCTCAGCACAAAATAGTATGAATGTTCTGGAAACTACATTGCAGGTTTTAATACTTCTGCTAAAACACTCTAGGCCCCCTTCATGGATGAATATAATAAAACCTTTTATTTCTTTATTTTTCTCCTCTTGTTTTAAAGAATGTCCACTCAAAGCAAGAGAAACACAATGCTTACCCAGGTAACCAAAGAAAATCTGTGGAGGCTTAGTAGAACAGTCACATGGAAATTTCTGTCCTTGACAGGTGGGAGTCAAGGTGGACTCCCCCACCCCCGGTTTGATGTTGTTAAATGCCATGAAGTTACCTCTGACCTAGGACAACTCTGAATAAGAGATCCCCAAAAGGCCCTGTCTTCTACATCCCCACTCAGCTCTTGTAAACTCAAATCTGTGGTTTTCTTCAGGAAGTTAATCCATCCTGTGTTTGGTCTTCCTCTTTTCCTACTGCCTTCAACTTTTCCCATCATTACTGTCTAATCTTGCCTTCTCCTGATGTGCCCAAAGTAGGGCAGCCTCAGTTTCAGCCTTTTTTTTTTACCTCCAGAGATAATTCAGGCTTGATTTGATTTAGGGCCTGCTTTTTCATCTTTTTGGCAGCCTAGGCTATCCACAAAGATCTCCTCCAAGACCATATTTCAAATGAATCATTTTTCCCTGTTAGCTTCCTTTACTGTTCAGCTTTTATGCCCATACATGGTGGTCGAGAATACAAACGTGTGGATAATCTTGGCTTTGGTTCCAGTGACATGTCCTTATACTTGATGATCTTTTCTAATCCCTTCATTGATGCCCTTCTGAGTTTCAGTCTTCTGGTTTCTTGGCTGTATGTCAAGTAAAAACAAAATTAAAAAAAATAAAGACAAAACATTGTGGTACCTTAATGGCTAACTGCTCTATTTCAATATGATATTGTCCACTTCCTCAGACTGTCATTGGTTCAAAAGTCAGACTAAGGAAGTAGACTGTGTGAAAGAACACAGTAAAACATAGCAGTCTTTAACTGCCGCAACATTTTTGTCTTCTTTATTTTTTATTTCTGTTCTACTTTGGCCTGATGTTAAAGTTGTGTAGGTCTTCTATAATAGTGATATTTGTTTCTTCAGGTTCAACTGAAGTCCTGCTTTAACATTTTCTTAGTACACTTTCCCTAAAAGTCATTTCACATCTTTGCTGCTTTCTGCCAGTAAGATGGTATCATCTGTATATCTTGAATTACTGATATTTCTTCCACCAGTTTCTACTGATTCTTCATCTGAATCTAGTCTGGCTTTCCGTATGGTATGTTCTGTGTACAGAGTAAACAGGTAAGGAGATAAAATGCACCTTGTCTGACACCTTTGCTTACAGGAAACCATTCTGTCTCTCCTAGAGATGAGCATGAACCATTGCTTTGTGCTGGTTCCTCCTTTGTAAGAGCCTCGTGGCGCAGTGGTTAAACTGCTATACTACAGCTAAAACTATGCTCACGACCTGGGGTTCAGTTCCAGGTAGCCGGCTCAAGGTTGACTCAGCCTTCTATCCTTCCAAGGTTGGTAAAATGAGTACCCAGCTCGCTGGGGGGGGGCAATGTGTACCCTGCTTAATTAACTTGTAAACCACCCAGGGAGTGCTTGAAGCGCTATGGGGCGGTATATAAGCAGCACGCTTTGCTGTGCTTTGCTTTGGATGAATAAATATTCAGTAGTTCCAACCCCTACCTCCTCAGTTGGATGCCCACTCAGAGGCAGCACCCCACCATCCCTGCCCCGCCTCCTTTGGGTGCTGCGTCTGAGTGGCCACCTGCCAGAGGAGGTGGGGCTGGGAACCACCGAACATCTGTTCATCTGAAGGGGGAAAAAAAACAGCATTAACAGCCAAAGTGGCAGTTCGTCCCCACAGGAGCTTATTGTCTACAATAGAAGTTACCTATAAGGACAGTCAAGTGCTGAGACATACCTACTTCTTTCAGAACAAATCCAAAATTGCATACAGGTAATTATTAAAATATTCAGGGCCAGCACAGGATATTTTGCTGACTGAGACAAAGGAAAGGATGGCACCCCTATTCCATGTGAGGAATTGGACCAAGGCTCAATTTTTACTTTAGCATTGGCAATGGGACTGTATCTTTCAATGTACCTGAAAGTATTGCAAGTCATTAGTCCAACAGTCAGATGCCATCTAATGGCTATTAGGAGTCCGAGTACCTGCTGTTCCCAACAGCTACAGATACTCCAGTATGAGTGACCATAACTGTTTATAGAACTGTGCACTTAAACATTCATGCATATCTGCAAAGGGTTGGCAATAACTACCTTGTAAATCTATGTGGGATGGATTGCTTTAGTTCTGCTCCCACTTCTATCCAAATCTTGTGAGCGCAATAAAACTAGATATGATTGTGCAGGTAAAGCTCAAGATTAACAGAAACAGCAGCTGCACCAGCCCTCTATCAAGATCCTCCCGTCTTCTGCAATGGGATGGTGCATATTTTCCAGGTAAATGAATGTAGACAGTGCCCAAAATTCCTGGGAGAAAGTAACAGTATTGCCATATGTTCATTGGCACCAGATAGAAAAAGAAGAAAAATGAGGCAGAGGTAGAGAGGATGCCATTACGCAATTTAGGTACCCTGTTAGTTTCATTAGCTGCTAACTCTAGCTAATGACAAGTAATATAAAACTTGGACACTGAGGAAAGGAGAGGCATTGAGAGAGTATAAAGAGAGTCACCACAAGGTGTGTGATTTCGATATTGCAAAAGAACAAAGCCCATTGTTGCTTATCGGACACCACAGTAGTTCCTACAACATCTCAGCTTCCAACTCCTTCAATCTACAGGTCAAATCAGAGGTTACAGATAACACATCATTAGAAGCAGAAATCATGCTAGTGTTCCAGAGACTTGCAAATACAGTCCATGCTTAATGCCCCAAACACTAAACATAAAACAAAGCAGGCTAATTTCCAAATCACAGGAAGTGTGAAGAGATCCTCCTGTGATGATCAGATGTCCTCACTATTTAAAGAATCCCCTCGCCTAGTGATGCATCGTGTATAGTTTGACCCCGAGGGAGTCTAAATGCTTTCTGTGGCTGAATGACAGTAACATCCTTGTCTTTTGGCTGACAGGCAATAAAGTAACATCTCATTTTACTCACACCAATTGTAAAATAAATGGAAAGAAACTCCATGATTGATTAGTCTGGATTATATCTCTGGTATTTGAGACTTTTTAGTCCTTATTTTTTTTGCCATATATGATCCTGTTGGTTCACAAAAATAGAATTTGTTCCTCTCCATCTTAACAATATAGTGGCATTCAACTATCATACTTTGGGCACACTGTGAAAGACAAGACAAGACTAGAAAAGACAATAATGCTTAGGGAAATTTGAAGATAGCAGGAGAAGAGGAAGACCAAGTATGACATGGATGGACTCAGTTAAGTGAGTATCTGGAAGTCAACAGGCTACAGACTAGAGTCGGTAGAATCAATATGAACCTAAGAAAATGGGGGTTTCACACCAACACAGTGCTCTGCATGAACAGAGAAGAGCAGGCAATTTCACCTTCATGTCAGTGTAGTCTGTGCTCCTCAACATGTATTATGGGAAATTTGAAGTCGGTTATGAGTTGTCAAGCCAGAACCAACTTATAACAACTCAAATAGGGCTTTCAAGGTAAGTGAGATATTTAAGGAGTCCTTTTACCAATTGCACACACCCAGTGAGCTTACATGGCGAAGCAGGAATTTGAACTCTGGCCTCTAGAGTCCTAATCTGCCACTCTATCCACATGGTCTTCATCTTGCCCATTATTGGGCAAAAATTATTTGATATATTTATTAATTGGTGCTTCTAAAATGGCCTTGTTCTGGCTATAGTCCTGTTTGCACAACCCATTATTAGAACAAGTGATGTGACACCCACATTTCTTTGGCTGCACATTTAGAGGACTTGGAAGAGCCCCCCCTTTTGATGATAAAACCCCAACTCTCAAAGCCAACCAAACAATGCAGGAAGTGGGATTTGGGGACCCGTTATCCAAAAAAGTAATTTTATGTCTATTTTATGTCCACACCAAAACACCTTCCTCCTTCTGAGAAAACCTGTGGATATTATGAGACAATTAATGTGCTTTGCTTACCTTGCCTATGTTGGTAACATATTCCATATGTTCCAAAGTATAGAGTGATAATAAATAAATAAATAAAGTAACTAAAAAAGCACAATTTCACAGACAATCTTTCTGTGAGATCCCCCCCCTCCTCCAACTTTGGGAACCTATTTATTTCAAGGAATAAGATTTTTAATGACTGGAGAGTTACTTTGATAACTCACGTGAACAAAAGCAGTGGCTTTAGAATAATTCACAGTGAATGTTTCTGTATCTGATATAATTCACATGAACAGCTTCTGCCAACTGTAAATCTAAAAAGAAAAAGAAAAGAGGAAACTGATCAAGGTGATAACTACAGTCCCCGTAAATGCCAAATCCCCACTTTAGCTGCAGTTCACCAGTTCCTAACAAATGCTTCTTTATACCCACATGTAACAAGAACCAGGAGCCCTCCAGCCATGTGACCGGAGAATGCTCTCCTCATGATCCCATCCTTTACTGCTGGGGACTAGAAGCGAACATCAAGCTCGTCAAGGTTAAAGAAGAGGCTGCTTCCACTCAGCAGAGTACAGTTTCAAAGGCTCCAGATGGGACAGCCTGGCACGCTTCCAAGCCCCAGGATCAACTAAAGGGCAGTCAGGTACCCCTTCACAAAATAATTTGCTGCTTTGACAGGTGTGCCGAGCAGGAGATGGCTTTTGAGTATACTCTCTCACTAAACGGAGAAGAATGATAACAGGAACAGTCAGCAGTTGAGGTGAACTCGAAGGAATGAGTTGCCAGCAACCACATTTTTCAGCACACAGGAAAAGCTGACAGTTCTGACTCAATTTTCCATTCTGAAAATGGGGCCCACTATTGTTGATAGGTCGGCAGGCATAACACAGATGGGTAGAACCACACTGAAAATAGTTATTCACATGCACACGTACGGAAAGAAAGAGAGGGAGAGAATGAGAGAATGGACAAGAGGAACATAATTCCAGCCTAGCTCTTTGCTTCTGGTACGAGGTAGGCTCAACTAACGGGAATATAATAGAGGGGCAATAAGAGAGCTGCCACTCAAGTAGGTAAAGAGGAAGATAAAGCCAGTCAGCTTGGCATTGATACCAGGAAAGGTTCTGGAACAGATTATTAAACAGGCAGTCTGTGAACATTTAGGAAAAGACACGGTGACCGCCAAGAATCCGCATGGATTCTTCCAAAACAAGCCATACCACACTTCTCTTTTCTTCTCTCTCTCTCTCTCTCTCTCTCTCTCTCTCTCTCTCTCTCTCTCTCTCTCTCCATAGTTACTACATTGGTAGGTCAGGGTTATGCTGTGCCTGAAGTATATTTAGATTTCCATTTTGAAAAGATCTGCCTGATATTCTTGTACTGAAGCAGGTAAAATATGGGTGAGACGTGTACTGTGTTGAGGTGGATTTATGGCTGATTGATGGTCATATCCCGAGACTGCTCAGATATGAAATGGAAAAGCAGAAAAGGGGGAAAAGAAAATAACAGTACCATATAAGGCAGAGGCTGAGCTGGTTCCAGTTGACAGCAGAGAAGATGACTGAAAGCTTCATCACCCATGAAGACTGACTGACAAGCTATCTTGCCCTCTCCAACCACATAGAGTGTAGGAGCATCTACGAGTGGTGTTTATAAGTCTTCCATATTCTGTTTGGTTACTCAGTATGCAAAGAGATGGTTCACTATGGGGACAGGCTCATTTGCTCCTTTTGCCAGCAATCACATGATGTAACGCTGGAGTGAACTAATCTGTCCCCAGAGCATTCCTGTCAGGGACGATGACTTTTTTGGTATGGGTAGGGCTGCTCTATTTTGGTTCATTTCCCAGTACATGTGATTGCTAAAAATGAACCAAAGCAGAGCTTGCAACTTTAAATTTGCCTTTCTCTTTCAGACAGATCTTTTCTCCATCCCCCTTTTCCTTTCCATCAATATGCTGCTGTTTGCTGTTCATTGCAGATAGTTGGGTCTGTGAATCGGGGGAAGTGTTTGACTTCATGCGATAGCAGAAGGAAAGCAGTGGACCCTCCTCCCTTGCCACAGGAGAAATTTGATAGCTAGTGCCCTGAGTGACAAGCAGAAAAATGGCAAGCAATTTTGTCTGTTGGGACATACAAGAAAGGGAACTGGTTTTCAATGGAATGTTCTAATCTACGTCATTGCACCTGTACTAGGGAAGCATGCATGTGAATTAAATGTTATTCCTTTTCGCCATTGATTTAGGAAGGTCAAGGCTTGGTGATATTTTGTCAAGATGCTGCTCCACATAAGGTAGCCATAGGAGCAGTTATAGTAGTCCTGCACTAGTTTTGCCAATTGAGGATTTGTCTAGATGGACTAATTCGAAACTGGTTGGTGTGGGCTACATAGGGTCACTGAAGGTCAAGTACAGTTATTGTATACTATTTGGTGTGATCCTTGTATCCAAATGGTATACACACTTCAAGCAACCTTATTTGGTTTGAGTCCTTTAAGAAAGCAAAAGAAAAGAAAAAATCTCTGTCCTAATACAGTTTTTAAAAACCAAAATGATTTCTTCTATCCCTCCATGGAGCATTTTTATTTCCTCCCTCTGCTCCATAGAATGGCTGGTAAAAGCAAAGCAAAGTGTGCTGTTTATATATTGCCCACAGTACTTAAAGCACTCTCTGGGCAGTTTACAATGTAATTATGCAGGCTACACATTGGCAACCTCTCCCCCTTCCAGCAAACTGGGTACTTAATTTACTGACCTTGGAAGGATGGAAAGCTGAGTGAACCTTGAACTAGCTATCTGGGATTGAATCCAGGTCGTGAGCAGAGTTTTTGCTGCAGTATGATAGTTTAACCACTGTGCTACAAGGTTTCTTGAGATTCCTGGTACTCAGCAGTGGATTTGCCCATGGGTGGTTGTCACCCAGATATTTAAGGAAAAAGGGAAAAAATCCCCCTTTTTGCCCTCTTGTCTTTCCTCCCAATTCTGAATTTTTCTTTTTTTTCCAAAGTGATGCAGTGCATCAGCACTGTCCTAATGCAGTTTTTAAAAATTTTACTTGCTCTGCCCTTCTATGGAGCAGTGGAAGTGTTTAATTTTCCAATATTATTGTGGCCCTGTAGTCTTATTGAGATGAAAGGAAAAGGGGGATGGAGAGGAGAAAACAAGTGAACTTTGGAAGTAGTTGACCCAAAATCTCAAATCTGTGGGCCTGTGATTTAGAAGAGCAAATCCTCCCTTTGATATCTACTGTGAATCCAGTACCACTCCCAAGATGAGCTTGATTAACTCAGGAAGGGAGACCATTGATCAATAAGGTGAATAGTGAACAACAGACCCCCTATTCTGTTTCCGGTTCCCACTCTCAAATATACACAACCCAGTGGACTGTAAGATGGGGCACCTGGTGAGGATGGAGCTGCAGATCCACCTGCCTGAACTCCAAATCTCAGTTGCTGTTGTCTAGAGAACTCAGGCAGACAAAACTGAATGAGACTGACCCCTCTGCCCCATCCCAGCTTCATTCGGCAAGGTCTTTGTAATATAGGCAACATATTCATCTAGGATCAGGACCTAGATGAATGGTGTTTCCCCATTCACAGAAATGACCCCCCCCCCCATCAGCCCAGGGGGACCATCTCCAAGGCTATTCTGAGTACCAGAACTGGAGGACCATTTGAAGGTAACCAACACTCTCTGTCACTTGGATGATACAGTTGTCTCTTCTCTCTGTTTCTCTCTCTCAGTTCATTGCAGTTCCAGTGGCTGATTCCTGACTTCCTTCTTCCACCCTCCTTTTACTATAATCCACCCTTCTTATTTGATACTCTTTTATTGAAACTCATTTCCCCTACCTAGGTGAGGAAGCCCTCAAGATGTTGGTTTGTGCATTTATGGTCTTCAGGCTCAAGTATTGTAATGCTGTTTATGTACTGTTTCCCTTCAGGTGGACCCAGAGACTGCAGCAGGTCCACAATGCGGCAGCCAGGCTGGTGGCCAGTGTGAGCAGATCTGATCACCTCTCCCCAGTTCTGGCTCACTTGTACTGGCTTCCAGTTGCATCCCAGGTCACATTCAAGGTATTGGTGCTAACCTATAAAGCCCTGCATGGTTTGGGACCATCCTATCTCTTGGAACATTTTTCCCCAAGGTCATCTTCCTGTGATACTCAATCCTCTTAGGCTATGCACCTCTGGGTGGCTATGCCAGAAGAGGCCAGGAAATCTTCTATAAGAAAATGGACCTTTTCAGCATTGGAGATACACCTCACCTTGTCCCTCGCTAGTTTTAAGAGGCTATTGAAGATATTTCTCTTTTGGGAGACTTCCGAAAGCAACCTTTTTTTGAAATTTTCTGTCCCTGTTCCACCGCTCTAACTCTTAGCAGCATCTGAGTTCACACTGGGTTTTCGGCATTGTTTTATGTTATGCTTGGGGTTTTTGTTTATCTTGCTGTTATTATGTAAACCACCCAAAATAGTGCTCTGCACTAATTGGTCAATAAGTAAGTAAATAAGTGAATGAATGAATGAATGAATGAATGAATGAATATTGTAGTCTGCCCTGAGATGAAATCAAGCCTGAACACTATTGGAAGCTAAAATGACTAAACGGAGGCTAATGTGCTGTGGACATAGAAGGAGAAGACAAGATTCATTGGAAAAGACAATCACTGCTAGGAAAAGTAGAAGGAAAGAGGAAGTCAGAACATGAAGTGGATTGACATAATGAAGAAAGCCACAGATTTTAGTTTGCAAGAACTGAGGAGGACTGCTAATGGTCTTTGAATGTCATTAATTCATAGAGTCAACCTAAGGCAGACATCTTTTGCTGGCACATAACAGCAAACATCTATAGCCACCAATATTTTCCATCTACGCTACAACAACATGATAAACAATTTTGCTTGTTAGCTAACAGAAACCTAAAACTCCATGCACACATATGTATTTTTACATACATACATACATACATACATACATACATACATACATACATACATACATACATACATACATACATACATACATACATACATACATACATACATACATACATACATACATACATACAAGTGCCATTAATCTATTTGCTAATAACCCACCTCCATCTTGTTGGCTGTGATTAGAGTAAGATGAAAAATCTGGAGTAGCTATGTCATCAGGAAGAAATAATTAGATAGATGAAATCCTCACAGAAACCATCCATCTTCTGGAAAGAAACGGCATTTTGAAAAATTTACAAATTTTCATTAAGATATCATGGGTCTAAAACATTACTGTATTTCAATCATATTCTGGACATGCAAGTATACTTAGAAGGTTTTGTTACATTATACCAGGGCTGGACACTTGCAGATCTCTATAATTCCTTTAATTCTTTTTTTAATCATAAAATTTGGAAAGCAAATAAAAACAGGAGTATACATTGCATACCTTATGTATGTTTAAAAGTGCATTCTTTTTTTAAAAGATGAAATAAAGCTGAGGGCCCTCCCAATGCATAAAGCTTTCATGCAAACATTATAAAGTATAGTGCTTTGCTGAATATTACTAAGCCATCTATTATTAACTCAGCATGAAATATGAGGGTTATACAGCAGGAAAATGATTTCACTTGATCACAGCCTGTGCCTCGAAAAATGGGGAGTTCACTTCTACTAACACTCAAACGTTCAGTATTAGTAGAAGTGTATGGTCAATATTTTGAACTGGTTGCTGTACTTTTCCCCCTGCATATAGGCACATTCATGCTGAATGGCTTGCACAATGGATCTGCATGCACGATGATCTGTAGGCTGTCCCTTGTTTTGTGGGACAAGGAGTGGGTGAAAGGGAAGGAAGTAACATTCCCTTTGGTTTGACTGTGGTGTTGTCCCCAATTCTCCAGCAATAACATGATGGTTGTAGTCAGGGAATTATCTATTTACACCTCTGAATCTTGTCATCTGTCCCCCATTAGTCACATGCTGCATTGTCACATTCCATCATAGAATCATAGAAATCATAGAAAAGTGAAGTTGGAAGGGACCTATAAGGCCATCAAGTCCAACCCCCTGCTCAGTGCAGGAATACAATCAAAGCATATCTGCCAGTGATTATCTAAGTTTTTCTTGAATGCCTCCAGTGTTGGAGCACTCACCAACTCCTGAGGTAACTGGTTCCACTATCATACTGCTCTAACAGTTAGGAAGTTTTTCCTGATATTCAACCGAAATCTGGCTTCCTTTAACTTGAGCCCATTGTTGCATGTCCTGTACTCTGGGATGATCGAGAACAGATCTTGCCCCTCTTTTGTATGATAGCCTTTCAAATATTTCAAAAGTGCTATCATATCACCCCTCAGTCTTCTTTTCTCAAGGCTAAATATGCCCATTTCTTTCAGCCTTTCCTCATAAGGCTTGGTTTCCAACCCCCTGATCACCCTTGTTGCTCTTCTCTGAACTTGTTCCAATTTATAAACATCCTTCTTGAAGTGTGGTGTCCAGACACAATACTCAAGGTGATATCTAACCAGTGATGAATAGAGGGGTACAAGCACATTGCGGGATTTGGAAACTATATTTCTATTAATGCAGCCTAAAATAGCATTTGCCTTTTTTGTAGCCACATCACACTGTTGGCTCATATTTAGCTTGTGATCTATGACAATTCCAAGATCCTTCATGCTCATAGTTTTGCTGAGCCAGGTATCCCCCATCTTGTAACTGTGCAATTGGTGCAGGTGCAGGACTTTGTACGTATCCCTGTTCAATTTCATTCTGTTGCTTTCAGCCCAGTGCTCCATCCTATCAAGGTCATTTTGAATTTTGTTTCTGTCTTCTAGGACAGGGGTCCCCAACCCTCGGTCTGTGGCCTGTTGCTGCTCTGTGGGCTTCCTGGAACTGGGCCATGGAGGTGGGACTCTGCCCCCATGCCTGCTTGCATGTTGGGCATGTTGTGCTTCACATGATTGAGATGTATAAAATGATACAGGAGATGGATAAAATGGAAAGAGGGAAGATCTTTTCCCCCACATGCAATACCAGAACCAGGGAACATCCACTCAAAATGAGTGTCAAGAGAGTGAGAACAGACAAAAGAAAATATTTCTTTACCAAGAGTGTTGTTAGTCTGTGGAACTCCTTGCCACAGGATGTGGTGATGGCATCTGGCCTAGATGCCTTTAAAGGGGATTGGACAGATTCCTGGAGGAAAAGTTTATCACAGGTTACAAGCCATGATGGGGATGTATAATCTCCAGGCTTAAAAGGAAGGTACCTCAAAATGCCAGATGCACAGGAAGAGTATCAGGAGACAGGTATCTAGTTGTCTCGTGTGCTCCCAGAGGCATCTGGTAGGGCCACTGTGAGATACAGGAAGGTGGACTAGATGGGCCTGATCCAGCAGGGCTCCTCTTATGTTCTTATGAGGTATCCCTTGGGTTATGCGAAATGTCCTCCCTGTAACCCTGTAGACTGGACTATCAACTATAGGAATGCAATCATTGGAAATGTGTCACCCATAAGCTGTTTTGCAAAGACTTGAGCCATCCTGTTTTATAAACGTGTTAAAGTTGGTCCAGTAATCTCTACAGTACTAGCTATCTGTTTTCATGATGGATACTATAAGTGCACCATTTTAACAGGTTTGATTAACTCATTCATAGGGTCACCATAAGTTGGAGGCAAGTTGATGGCATTTAACAAAAACAAGCTATTTTGGAGGTGAAAGGGTGAATCCATCTTGACTACTACCTTTCAAGAGCAGAGATTTTCATGTAACTATTTTGGATAGAAGTGGGGAAAGCCATCACAGGGATTTTCTAACCATCTTGCACCCAAAACCCAGCAGGATTGCTAAGGACACTGTGAAATTTGGTGTGATCTGGCTGGTGTTTAAACGGTCCTTATCTTGGATCTATTTTAACTCTTGGTACCCATCTGCAAAGGTAGAACAAAGAACTATTTACATATCAATGAATCATCCCAAAAAGATTGCATGCCGAAGACATCTGCCAGAAAGATATGGGCTAGCTCTTAAAGGGGAAGGATGAATCGTTTTAAATAGAAATACAAGCAGACAAGGTCCTTTTTTTCCATGGCAAACAGGAACCGTATATCAGAACTATATGCCAGTATGAGCAGGCTCTAAGTCTTGATCCAAAGAAAAGAAAAGAAAAGAAGATTGAAACAAACCAAACAAAAATAACAAGCCCTCATCAGTCTAGTTGAAATGTGTAATATAATGAAGAAAGTGAAACCCGCAAACAATTTATACAACAGGTTTTATTACCATACAAAAACAACAACAAGCAAATAACTGGATATAGCTCTAGCATAAATGTAAAATCTTTCATACATTACAGCCATCTTCTACAGTAAGCTACTAATGCCACTAATATTACTGTGTTCTATGTTAACAGAAGGGCTGGAGATGTACAGATTTGTTGTATGAACTACAACTCCCAGCAGAGCTGCGTGGGGCACTGTAGATCAAAAATACAAATTTGAACATCTCTAACATGGGCCTTAATCAAATTGGTTAAACACTTTGATTAAACTGCTGAATGGTCAGTTAACACTTATTGTATGTGAGCCCTGTTGATCCAACACAATAGTTGAAAATGCTGATTTGATTCAAGCCATGGAATACTATGGATTGTCTTCAGCACAGATCATGGTCTGAGACGGAGAATGTCTCATCTCAGAATTTCAGGCTGAAGTGCCCCCCCATACCCCTCGTTAGACCATGGGCTGCCTATGTTTGCCTTTCAATGTATATAAAGTAAAAAAGGAGCTGGTTTAAAACAAATGAACAAACCATACACCCTAATGTGGGTTTGCATCTATCTACCAGCAGAATATTATTTGGTAGCAGCATGGTTTACTGTTGAAGTATTTTCATATAAAATTAAATCTGCTATGGAGGACTGGGGAATACTCTGCCTGTACTTGGGGGGCAGGCGGGCGGGGAGATAGACAGCAATACCATATGACCTGAGCCTCACCTCATGGGGGGGGGTTCACCTCAGCTAATGACGTGTGTCTCTCATGCATTCTGTGAATGAAAACATTTTTGTATGCTATTCTTTACATTAAGTATTTTTAACCTTTGCCTGAAACAATGACGGGACCTCACCACAGAAAGTATGGGGAAGGATTTAGGAGGCATGAACTTCAGGAAGATGAGGGAAGAAGTTGTATGTCATGGGCAGAAATTCTTAGACCTAATGTTGGATGGAGCCCTTGATTCCTAATCCTGAATTCATTATAACCTGTCAAATGCCATGTACTGTATTTCCTGGGGAGAAATATGTTTAAATTTACAGCATTGTGACTGGTTTCATTTTTACCTCCGCACAAGAGAAAAGCTCAAACTCTTTAACCCCAAGTCCAAAAACAGACTCCCAATATCTTTAGAGATTTCTGTGTTGAAGGGGAAGTGAATTTAGTCCTGAAAAATGCTTATCTTTGGGACTGCAAACTTATTACCCTGCCTAAGAGGGACCTTTAATTATAAAAAAATTATTTATGACTCATTGACATTTGTGTGTATGCCTTCAGTATTAAGCTTCAACACTGACAAAATGCAAACCAGACTATCTCTTCAATCTACATTCAAACAGTTTGCATCATCTACAGTGCAATTTGTAAAAGACCTGTGTTAATCAAAAATATGGAATTCTTGTTAGTGCTGATTGAGAGCTAGTCATAACATTATACCATAATAATTGAAAACCAATCTAATTCATAAAAGGCATTTTCTCAATGAAACATCAAGAAAGGGATTGATCTGGGTTTATGGGATAGATTTTAATATATAAATCAAATTCCATTCTCCTCTGAGTTGGGGTAATCTTTTTCAGCACCAGGGCCTTATTCCTACTTAAGAACATCTCAGGGACCACGTCCTGGCAGAGGGTAGGGCTAATAATATGGACAGAATAGGTAAGATCAAAGCAAAGTAGGAAGGGAGAGATGCAATTCCTTTCATTTGGAGGATGACCCCAGCACACATACAGAGCACAGTGAAATTCTAGACAGATCTGCTCAGGAATGAACACCAGCCAAACACTTTTCCAGGCCTGTAAATCACAGTTTAGTTTCATGCAACAGTTTTCTTGTCTGCAAAGCTCAGCTCAGTCCCGCACAGAGTATTTAAAGTAGAAATCTTGTCTGGTTGCTGACTGCAGGTAGTAACAGAAGAAGCTTGCAGGCTGGATGGGGAATCTCTGTTGGATGCATTTTGGTCCATGGGCTGGAAGCATTCCGTCTTTGGAGTATAACTTAATTGATGCCATCAGCTCATTGGTACCTGGCGCAGAATCTAGTATACACCACAGGACACCTTGTTGGTACTTGGGAAATGACAAAGGGCCCTCTCAGCATATTCAGAGTGTACTCCTGTCATCTCTTCATATTAAACGCTATTGTTGCTGACTTTTATTCTCTCTGTCCACACCATTCCTCAGACAAGCAACAGCCTGAGGAGCAATTTTGTATTAAATATTTCACCACTACCCACTTGCCACTGCTCAGATCAAACTAATGGATGTTCATTGGTATGTTTCTTTATTTCTTTTTTTCGTAGTGTTTAAAAATATCCTTGCCTTACACAGGACATGTTTCAGCTGCTGCATTCTAAATGGTGTGACAGGATACCCTGCTTCTTCTAAAAGGATCAGCCTGTGGAGAGTTGACACATGGTGGCAGCACAGAGCTATAAAGACAGGGGAGAAGAGTTGTGGGAGAGACAGAACCAATGGTCTCTACCTTTCCTATCCATGGCCTACTTAGAGTCCAATATTCAGCTTAATTGGAGGTACATAAATCAAGCTCTGTGTAACTTGAGTCTGGGACTCCCAAGCAGCACTCCTTGCAAGCTAACACTCCCATTTTTGTTTCTCACTTCAGCCGCACTACACTGTACAATGAGCACACCTAACCAGTAGTTTAGGTGTCTGAGGTTGGGAGTTCAATTCCCCATTGTGCCTCCATGATAGGGGCTGGACTTGATAATCCATAGGGTCCCTTCCAGCTCTTCAGCTCTCAGATTATTATTATTTTATGTAGCTAATCCATTTCAGAACTAGGAAATGTTTCTTTAAAAACAACAGCCCAATAAGTCCAATTACCCATGCTGACTATGGGATTCTGGGAGTTGTAGTCACTTTTCCAGTTGTTGATGTATCCATGATTATGAAGGTTGACTTGGTTGCCCCATACTAATTTGTCACCTTGACAGCCAAGTTGTATCACCGCTTATGGTTTTTTGAAATAACCTATTCCATTCTATTGTACTTTGAAGGTGAGGAACTTGTGTAGAAGTGGCACTTGGGTGGATGCTGTGGAATGCAGCCAGGTGAGGTTGCTTTCAACCTAATAGGCTGTACAGATCAGGGATGTGCTCCTCCAATTGTTATTAGACTGCACCCTCTCATTAGCCCCAATCAGCATAGGCAATGGTGAGAACTGCTGGGAGCTGCAGTCCAACCTGATGCAGAAGACTACAAGTGGCCCATCATTGGTACTGACAATCAGTTTCAGTGGATTGCGCCAAACTTTAAAGAATCTGATCAAAATTATGACAAATCTCAAAAGCAGCACTTCAAAACCTTTTTGGGAATGCAGATTTGAAGACACTTCTACATAAATGTGCAGTTGCATTGCGTAACACCAAATTCAGTGTCCTTCATGTTGCGAAGAACCCAAGGTCTTCTTTTGGCATTTTCTTTCAACTCTTTATCTCATATCTTCTCTTATTTACAGAATTTCCAGTTTCCTAAGGCTTAGAGTTTAAGAGATGGACTTTGTTCACTCTGTGATAGCTGTTTCCCAGCAGAACTATTTTAGAATACTCTTTGTCTTCTTAGCATATATATGTATAGGACATATTGTTTTAGACATATAGACGAGTGCTTCCTTAGATACCATTTAAAACACCAGTGGGCAGAATTTTGGGTTTTGCCCACCAGCGTTCTTGGACAAGGATTACAGACAATTAAAATCAGCTATAAGGTGTAAGATATAAATTAACTGAAATCCTGTTGCTTAGTGTAATACGTCACAACTATTTTGTGGGGCGGCTTATTTTGTAAGCCGCCCCGAGTAGACATGGTCTAGGGGGTGGGGTAAAAATTAAATAAATAAATAAATAAATAAATAAATAAATAAATAAATAAATAAATAAACAAACAAACAAACAAACAAACAAACAAACAAACAAACTAGAGTAGATTCAATGAATCAACAGAATGTACAGACAAGTTAACTCATCAAATCTGAACTAGTTCAATGGGCTTACTCTAGTCCAACATGCTACACTAACCAAGAGGATTTTAACCACAGAGAACTGAAGAACTTCAAGACCAGGAATATTTTGGGTGAAGCCATCCCTCTCATGAGGCAAGGTAAATGGCCCCCTGCTCCACCCCACCCCATCATTTCTTGCACAAGTAGACTACAGATGCAAACCTGAGAGTGTTACTATACCCAATAAACTTGCTTATGTTACTTTTAAGTCCAACTGCCCCCCATGGCTTAGGCCTCCATACATGCAGAGCTCTGAAAGTTATATTTTCAATGGCTGTCCATTTTGAAGATAAAGAATAATGAGAAGGAAAGCAGGGCCCCTTAAAGATAATAATCAGTTAGCACAGTCACTTACAGTTTTTAAAAAATGATTTTTAAAAGCGGACCAAAGGGGGCATAAGTTTGCATAAAATTGCTTTTGCAGATTCAAATGAACAGAGGTTGAATTAGAAATGATTTATGTAATTTAAATAAAATTAATCATGCCTCTCACCTGAATGAGAAAGGCTGTGAGCAGGTGACCTATGCACCTGCTGAGTCTGCTGTCCTGGTGCTAACTGTAGATGGGCCAATTCAAGGTCCCTGACTTTCCTCCTCATGCTTCTTTATCTTTAAAACAGATATGGGCTGGGCAGCTGTGCAGAGAAGTGCCCTCTGTAAATGCGGGCATGAAGCCACGCTACCATCAATATCAGCTGGGCAGCAGGCAAAGATATCAGCTGATGATAGTCTCTCCCACTACAGTGAGATGTATTTTATTTCAGTTAAAGTATTTATTTACAATGGTACATGGAAATATAAAACAACAGATGCAAATTTTAAGAAAAATCCAGTCTTTTTGTCTTCTGTTTTGGTGACACATATGTGTAAACATACAGAGCCATGTTTAGAAATATTGATAATGATTACACATTAAGTGGAAATACAACACATATCACAATGGTGGGAACATGTGTGACAACGGCTGCTAACAGTCCAGGTCTGAATGCACTCCCCCTGCAAGCTCTTCCCTCCATTGGTTCTTTATCTTTATCTAATAAAGTCTGTCTATCTTTAATGCTTTATCTTTATCTAATAAGATCTGTCTTTATCTAAGTCTCTTTATCTTTAAAGATAAAGAGAGTTAGATAAAAACTAGGAGTAAAGAGCCTTCAAATAGAGGACATCTTAAAATAAAGGACTACCAGCTGCAACCGAGAACCCATGTCTAGTTTAGCCCCCAACCCCCTCTCTCTCTCTCACACACACATACACACTGAAGAGGAGCAAAAGTTCACGATATTGCATAAATGAAACTTTGGATGATATTCCTCCCCCCCTGTGTGTTTACTGATATGAATCACCTCTTCTCGGCAGCTCTCTCAGTTCAGCGGTAATGCATTCCTGGACAAGGATTGCAGGCAATTAAATTCAGGTGCACTCTCAAAAGCCTAACGAACAATTGGCCTGTATTTATTTCACTTTGGGTTTCTAGAGGTCAGTGAAGTAGGTTTTCCTGTATCAGTCCTGGAACCTTTCAGTGCCCAAGTCAGCTTGTCTAAAGAAAACATATTCTATCTCTGTACAGAATCAACACTTCAATTTTTGACAAAAGGAATTCTATTTCCCATGTTGACTCTTCATCTTAATTTATTTTCATGCACATCTGCTTTTCTGCTGCTCTGCTTCCCTGAGCCTCCTTTTCACCTTCTTCATCTTACCCCCCCCTCCACCCCGTATGTTCTTCTTACACCTGTTCCCTCCCCCCTCCACCACCCTATCTCCCTCTTATCTTCCTGGCCTTGAATTTAAGAGATTAACCTGAACACCCATTCAGGTGTGTTGCAATCTATCTCCAAGCCACCATTCCCGTTCCAGCATGTTGGACTGCAACCTTCTTCGCATCTCGCCAGCATGACCCTTAGACATGCTAGCTGCAAATGCTTGGAGCTGTAATCTAACCCATATGCAAGGTGCCAGGCTAGGGAAGACTGCCACAGAATATAATGTGCTCCTGAAGATCATGCTCATGAAATATTCACACTGCATTTTTTTCCCCTTCTTCCCATTTTAACTTCCATCATGATTCATTGCCTGCCCATTTCCCCTAGCAAGGGAAGATTTGGGTTTTTCTATCGCACAAATTGTTTTAGTGGAATATAGAAACTACATCTTGGAGGCATATGTCACTGCACCGCTTTCTTGTCTTTCTGGAATTACCTTCCCAGATGATCTATTTTGTTTAGGAATAAGTGCCCATTAGTTGTGCATAAACAAGACGTGTTCCCAAATGATTATGTTCCTCTTGTATGGAATTATGTTGTTACCATTGAGGTGATCTCTTTTATTGTTCCAGCAGATGTGCTGTATTTTAAATCCAAGGGAAATAACCTTCCTTCTCCCCTGGAATATATCGATTTCATAATGCCAGTGTGGAATGGGATTTTACTAATACCATTGTGGGCATCTTCTAGATATTGAATATGATCTAATTGATTACAAGAAAAACTGTTCCCTCTCTGTATGCCATTGCCATTTTTGGGGGAAAATATTTTTCACATATTTTACAGACAGAGTACTCCTTTGCTGTCCATCTCTGCAAGGATCTGTGTCTAACTTTTACTAGTGTTGATATTATGTTATATTAACATAACAATATTGTCATTATCGTTATCACCAAACTGGCAGTTCTGTTGCATTAGCAAGGTGTTGCTTTTGTTTTAAAGGATTCTGGACTGGGCTTTTCTGTGGGTTTTCTCTCCCCCTGCTTGCTCCAAATTCGAGAATCGCCTATCAGCACCTGCCCATCTTCCACTAACTGTCCTGCCCACCTCCTATACCTATATATTTTGTGGTGTCATCACTTATCCATTGCCCACCCCAGGTTTCACTAATACTTCTGTCCACTCCACTCTGGAAAGGAAGGAAGCTGGAGCACAGCTATGTCCTGAAAACCATTGTCCATGTTATGTAGAGCAATCAGTCATACAAAGTACAACAATTTTAAATATGTGAGGATCTTCAGATGAACCAGGGTACAGGAGCAGCACTCTACATGTGCTACAAAATTCAACATGCAGACAGTGACTGAAATCCAATAGTAAATTGCACCCACAGTAGGCCCACTGAATCAAGGTGACTCACCACACCTCCATTGCTCTAGTCGCGACTTACTGCTGGACTTCAGCCTTTGAGAATAATCATTATGCCTTGCACACACTTAGTCCCCTCCCCCAACTCAAGACTGAAAAGCATGTTCTATATGACTGTTGTGGGTTTTTCGGGTTCTTTGGCCATGTTCTGAAGGTTGTTCTTCCTGACGTTTCTGTTGCTGTTTGTTGGATAGTTGAGAATTTATAGCTGTGGGAACAGCTTTTGTCCTTTTCAGGAGATAGGGTGATCAACGTGTTTTTGTTGTAGAAAATTTATTGTTGTGATAAGTGGGAGAGAGTATTTGTCACTGTGGTTGATGGGTGTCTTTAGCTTTTTTGTGTGTGTGCAATGATCCCTGGTCCTTGTGGCTGGGTAGAGTTCATTGACCTTCTGCAGGCTGTATTTTCCAGTGCTGGAAGCCAGGCCTTGTTCAGTTTCAGACTTTCTTCTTTTTTCTTGAAGAGCTCGAAAAACCCACAACAACCATCAGATCCCGGCCATGAAAGCCTTCGAGAATACATGTTCTATGTGTTTTATTAATAAGAAATAATTTGATCATGGGGCCATTTCCGAACATCTCTTTCTCCTCCAGGATCTTCAAACTTGCAGGGTTGAAACTATTTTCCAAGATGAATGCAGAGGGAACAAGTTTGCCTTGAGTGACATCAGCACATAAATAAAGCTGGCAACATTGCAGTGGTCATGCCATTCCCTGTGTGATCACTGATGACCTGGATTAACTTGTAATTAACCAAAAAGAAGAAGGGAAAAAAACACTCTATTTCCAAAAAGAAAGAAAGAAAGCTTGATGCACCAAGGAGTTCTGGGAGGAAAATAAAATGATTATTCTCATAATTTGGGAAGGGGACAAATATTTTGCCCTTTGAAGGGCTACTATTTGACTCTCGTTCCATTTTAAAGTGTCAATACCGATGGAATCTTATTAACAGCATCAGAGCTTGAATAAATTACTTTGTAACAATTTGGGTTGTTGTTTACTCAGAAAAACGTGAAGGGAATGCACTGGCGGGGGGGGGGGCTGGAAGTTGTAGTCCAAAAAGCAGCATTTCCAAATGCCATATAATGTAACCCCGTGGGGTGGTCCTCATCATGGGTTGGGGGCTGTATTGGGTAGATGCTGCTCAGATCACTGGCCTCTTGTGCTGTTTTCTCCTCCTTTCCTCTGTTGCCAGAAAAAGGGAGGGGGAATCCCTCTTAAAATAAGAGCTAGCTTAGGCAACCTCCTTCCCAATGGCTGTGGATTGTTGTTTTCCCAGACAGTTCCTTCCTCTGCCCTGCTGGAAACTGGAGAAAGCCTAGGAGGCGTCATATACGTCTCCCCCCCCCCCGCCAAACTTCTGGGGTGAAGGTTTTGCTCACTGGCCCTGCTAGGTATGCTAAGGAACGGGAAGGGATGAAGTAGGCTTTAAAACGTAGACAGCCCGTGACTGCGCATGAAGTGCCGCCTGTCCCGTAAAGTACACACACACACACCGGCGGAAGCCACTGGCTTCTCAGGGAATGGTTTCTCGGCGAAGCCCTGGGCCTGGATCCGCTTCCCGCAGCTGTTCCGCGGTGAAATGAAACCCTGTCACTGCTGAATGGTGTCAGACCAGTTTAAAATGTGGAGGCAGGCAGCGGCGGAATCAGGCGTTCCCTTGTGAATGCAAATATTACCGCCGGCGTCATCCTGTCAGCTTGACAAGCAAGCGAGGGAAGGAAGGAAGGGAGAGGAGACGGCGCTTCTGAAAAGCTGCCGTCTTTTTCAGTGTGTGTCTCTGGGCTGTGAGGGGGTGGGGGAGAATGAATGGAAAAAGAGAGGACTCGGAGTTAATTCAGGCCCCTTGGATGAAGCCCTAGCACCCGCAAATCTGCGCTCTTTGCCCTGTCCCTTTGTAGCACGGTGCACGCATGTTGTTGTTTTGGGGCACCCAGGGAGAAGATGGCCACCCGGGGATGCTCGCAGGCTTGTTCTATTGCGAAGGCTTGGCTGACAACAGGCTTTCCGCCACCCCTCCCCCAAGCCTTCCTAGATTTAACTACAAAGATCTATTCTTTGTTCCCAGCGCAGGCTGCGAAGTGTGATCTAAAATGGTTTCAAATATTTAACCATCTAGGGGCTCATAGGAAAGGGAGGGCTGTCTGCTGTGCCAAACCGAGCAGACGCCTTGCCCTCATGCGAACTGGGCATGTCGACTGACTGGCACATGCCATGCAAGCTTACCTCACCCCTCTTTAAGACTTCACAGCAGTTATTTTGGCTAATCATATAGGTCCAGAGCACGGGTCTTCTTTTCTTTTGGCCCTAATTACATTTCTGCAAACCCCCTCTTCATATGGATGTGGTTGGGTAAAACAAAATCCCCCCTCATGTCCCACCTCAAAAAAATGAGGTCATATGCCAGCCCTGCAAAGTGGGCCTGCATGAAAGGATTAAAGCTTTTCTCTTTACTCTTGGGCCTCAGGAAATGGATGGGGCCTCAGATGTTGTGAGTTGAAACCAGAGCTTGGAAGCCACGTGTTAAGTATAATGTTCTTTCTTTTTTTAGTAGCAAGGGCCAACAGTAATACTTCTGGGTATTAAAATATCAACAGTGTTGACATTAGGTCCCCCTGCCCCAAACAAATAATATTTTTAAATAACTGGAGACATATTAGCTGGGGAGTTCTTGGGGGTGGATAGTTTTTCGTCATATTTTTACCCCCCTGCAAAAACAAACAAAAAACAAAAACAAAAAAGGCCAGTAACATTTTAGCAACATGTAGTGTTACCTTTCACATGCCAATATATCCGATTCTTCCAAAAAACAAAAAACAAAAAAACCCCTCAGGTATATGAATGTGGGATACTGTATTATGTTTCTGTGCCCAGAATTCAAATGCCAGGAAATGGCCTGATATTGCTGCACAATATCATGCCTGGGATGCCAACAGGAAAAAAAAGATGCCAAGCAAAGGGCAGCCTGAATGTTGACAACACCAATGGAAGCAAGACCTCTGTGTGTGTGTGTGTTTGTGCACGCGCGTGCGCAATGTCCTCACAGGGGGTCAGCAAGAAAGCAAGAATGAAAGCAAGAAAGAAAAGGAAACATAGAATGAAATCATAATTTCCCTTGCTTGTTTGTGTAAAACCTGCCTTTTCTAACCTACTGCCTCCATTAAAAACATACAAAAGTAAAAATTGATTATGAAAATAACCTTGATAGTAAATAGCTGTTTGATATTGTTGCACATGGTGAGAACATGCAAGTGAATGATGCTGAGGGCTGAGAGACAGCATGTGAATTCTGCGGAGTGGGCATGATAATATGAGTTTACCCACGAGATTGAAGGGTATGTAGTGTATATTTCTCCATTTTATGTGTTGTACCTATTTACACATTTGCTTCACCATTTCATTTAGTCCAAAACAGCCCTTCAAGATATTTTGGCATAGAGGAACTACAGTCGCAGCTAAGCTGTTCTTGCCTCTCTCTTTTCCCAATAATCATAGTATAGATCATGTGCTCATTTTCAGGAATCCTGCAGCACTCTAGATTTTTTGTTTGTTTGCTTTTGAAGAAATGAATTATTATGGTAGACCCTTTCTGAAAAAAATCCTGGATACATTCTTGGAAAAGATGTCCACATACATTACTCAGATATTTCATGAACAGCAGAAACACTTCTGAGCCTCACTGCTGAAAACTTCTCCAAAATTTCTCTTCCTTTGAAATTATTTTCAGGAGTTTTTTCTCTGTAACATTGAACCGGGATGGCCCAAATTCTTATAGGAGAAAATACAGACACAGCACTGTTTTAAAAGGACATATACAATGCCTCCTCGGTACCAACTAGAGGTGGGGACAAATATAAAAACGGATCGCTTTTTCGGACATATATAGCTGATTCATGAAATATTCATTGATCCATATTTGTGGGTTCCAGAGAACCCCACAAATACAAAGGTTTTTTTAAATATTTACCTGTTTTTATTCGTCCTTCGTATTTAAAAACAAAAAACAAACAAAAACAAAACAAAACACAACCCCACCATTCTGCCTACTGGCTGCCAATCAGCTAATCAGCTGCAGAAAGGCTGCCACCACCCTACAGAGCCACCCAATACCACACCCTACCCCACCCCTTCCTTTCCCTACCTTAGGCCCCACGCCACCCCCACCCCACCCTACACCCTCTTACCTTAATAGCTGCTGCCGAGGTCTTCTGGCCTCGGAGCCATGCATGTAAAAAGGGAGACTAGCTGCCATTTTCAAAGATGGCGGCTTTTGCTTCATTTAGGGTAGGGAAGCTGCAGCTGCCATCTTTGCAAAGGGCAGCTTGGATTCCTTTAGCCCAGGGGTGGGCAATTAATTTCTATAGGGGGGTCACATGAAAAATCTGAACTGTGTTCAGGGGCCAAACCAACTTTACTTAAAAATAAAATGAAACAGT
This sequence comes from Pogona vitticeps, assembly GCF_051106095.1. Taxonomy (NCBI): domain Eukaryota; kingdom Metazoa; phylum Chordata; class Lepidosauria; order Squamata; family Agamidae; genus Pogona; species Pogona vitticeps. The sequence goes on along the minus strand of NC_135785.1, from coordinate 195,297,238 downwards.
GATGCTATGATTGTTTTTATTTTAAACTTGTTAATCTTCACAAATACTAAAGAGTTTTTTGCGGCATGTTAAAGAGAAGCAATTGGTCAACTTTAGACAAAATGCTATAAATGGTTTTGATGTCCAGCGGGCCGGACAGGAGTGGTTCGTGGGCCGTATGTGGTCCTCGGGCTGCACTTTGCCCAGGTTTGCCTTAGCCTGCCTTAAGGGAATCCAGGCTGCCTTTGCAAAGATGGCAGCTGCATCTCCCCTACCCTAAATGAAGCCACAGCCGCCATCTTTGCAAAGGGCTGCCAGTCTCCCTTTTTACACGCCATGGCTGCGAAGGCTTGATGGAGACCTCGGCAGCAGCTATTAAGGTATGGGGGTGTCGGTGGGAATGGGGTGGGGGCTAAGGTAGGGAAAGAAAAGGGGTATGGGAGCAGGCTATTGGGGTGGCTGACTGTGTGGGGGCATGGCTGCCTATTGGCTTTCGATCAGCGGCCAGTAGGCAGAATGGGCTTCTTTGCTGTGTGGTAAACTCTCCTGGGGGGACCCAATTTGTGGGTAAATAACATGGATGTCCAATATCCAATCTTCACCAAAGTTGGCAGATGTGTTGGAGAAAGACATGGGAAGTTCTGTTGTGATCCTGGAGTCTCTAAGTACCTGGGGGGAGCTTTCCTGGAGGGTCCTCTTTGTGACTATATAACTTGGGGGTTCGTGATCCAATGTTCACCAACCTTTTAGGAGTTATAGAAAAGCTTCAGAGGAAGCTTCTCAGCAAATTTGGTGTCTCTAGGTGCTTAGGGGCCAGTTTTATAGCCATTTAAAGGGCAGATAAATCAACTGATTGCTCCATCAAAGAATAATCGTATATTCGTATTCATTGATCCGTTAACCTTGACAAATAACAGATCAAAACGAATTGCCATTTTTTAATTTGTACCCATGTCTAGTACCAACTGATACAATCTAAAAGATAACATAACAGCAAAACAACTTAGACTGCAACTACACTGTTGAATAAAATGGGGAGCTGATTCAGGTTTTTAGAAATCAATTTAACATCATGTGGTTTTTGGGTTGGTGTGTGCATCTACAGGGAACCATGTTAGTTTGATGGTAAACTGTGTGCTGCACTAGCATTTTGGCATTCTGGATCCCCATTTTCCCAGTTTTTGCTCTGTACCAGGAACTTAATTCTTCACCCCATTCTTGAGGTGGAGCTTCCCTGCCTTGAGTCAGCTGACACCGGACACAGCAGCTTTTAATTAATTAGCAAAGCCAGCACCAGCAGCCCATAACTACTCTAACAGCTGTTTCCCTTCTCCTTTATTATTTTAAAAAATAATCATATCTGGTAAATCATGTTTTTTAATATTTTATTTTTATATATATTAAGTTTTGAACTTGCATAGCACTAGATCAACACAATGTTAAAACAGAAACGGGGGGGGGGGGGGAAGAGTTTGGACTGCAGAGTATCCTGCAGCCCAAAACCTGTTGCAGTTCACAAATCCTGCAGACCCTACAAACAATATTTACTCTGACACAGGTGATTGCACATGCCAAATTGAGTAAAATGTAGTGCATCCAGAATCTATTAAAAATAAACAACCCCAAAGTGGGGATTTAAAAGCTCCCACTTCCCAAGCTGAAAAAATGTGCACTTAGCTATATGTTGTGTAGCTGGAGGTTTTTTTTTGTTTTTTGTTTTGTTAAATTTCAGTCATGTCAAATCCAAGGAAAAACAGGAGTATTTTCATTTGCAACCTTGCTCTTAGTTAGGAACAAAGCTTATGGAAGTTGTTGTTTTGGGACTATAATTCCCAGTATCCCCTAAGAAGCAAGGTTGGCTGAGAAATTATTGGAGCTGAAGTCCTAGCAAGTAGCTTTTCTGAATTTTTACTCAAAATGGGCTATTTATGGATACAGGGCTATGAGTGACCTGCCAAGCTAGTTCCAGTTTGAGTTTTGAGAAAGGGGTACCTATGCCACTTGACATGTGTTCTGGTTCATGCTATACATTTCACATTTCCAAAGACATGTGCAAGAACTGTACACACTCCCTTCTACCCACAGAAAACTCTGTCTGTGACCTACATTATGCAGATAAATAACTCACATGGCATATATTCAGGAAACACCCATTAATCCTGCCTTTGGATACACTATGTGATGCAAACTTTAATAGGATACTCATGTCCATGGGGAAATGTTTGAGCAATTTATATCAGATCTGGAAATTATCACTGATAAATGCATTATTCCTTGCTAAGATGGCCATCTAGAGATAGGCAACTGCATGCCTCAATTAACCCCTCCAAAGAAGTATAAAATAAAATAAATTCACCCTCAATAGAAGGTTCAGAAATGGGTGGAGCACTGAAGCTGGGGCAAAGATGATACTTTGTTATGTTAAGGACCATCAATAGGATAGACACAGGCTCTGGAAGTGGAATGTGTGGCACCTCACAAAAGGTGAGCACCCTGTGTGACGCATAGATGTGTCAGCACAAACTAAATGAGGGATATTTGTGCATTTCTTGGGTACCCAAGAGACAAAGCAAGGAGCACACAGGAATTAACACTGCAGAGCAACACATGTTGATGCTTCCTACTGAAGCTGTTACGTAAATCCTTCCCGTTAAATTCAAGTGTAGTGATTCAATGTGGAGAAAGGGGGGGGGGGTACTAAGGGAAACTAAGATATTATGTTCTTTATCTTGGAAAATTACTTTTCTTGTCTCTCTTGTTGCAAAGTCATTAAGTCATCAAAGTCTATACTGTGGTTGCAGCATCACTAATTTCACATTCAGGGGAGAGGAAGGGTGGTGGTGGGGACAAGAAAGTGTAGAGAAGCTCCTTGCAATGCCCCCTTTAAAAGAAGGAATCAAAGACAACTGTGGGCATTGGCTTCTTAGTCTTCCCTCACTCCATTCCTGTTGGCTGCCTTAGGAAGCTTTTTACAACTTTCTCCTGGAAAATAAAATAGAGCACCCAGCTTTGCATAACACCAGTGGTGCCTTTCTGTCCTGCTTGTATCATTCAGTCTGTGGCCTGGTCTCTCCATTTGTGTTTCTCGATTCACGGATTGCTGTCTTCATGGAGAACTGGAAACAAATATGTCATGGGATCAGATACAGCTTGGATTAAAGAATCTGTAGCATTATGCTCTTCATAAATTTATTTCCCAACCATAAAGTCAGCAGCATTGCTGTTGCCCAAGCTAACAGTGTCAGTCTGAGTGCTGATGCCACCCTTATCCTTCTCTGGCACATCAGTTCTTTGGTATAAAAGTGCCTTTTTTGCCAACTTTTCTGGTTCTCTGCCCAGGTTGCCATGGGCTGAGTTGCATGTAGATGTCACTGGAACATGTCTGAGGTTCATTCATGTTTATCCACTTCAAATCAGAGGCTTCTCTGTCACCTCCTTGGCAGAGAAAAACACACCATGCACTGCTGCCTGCTGGCTCATAAAAGCGGTGGTAGGCTGTCTTTTCCCCTCTCCTTCTCACACTCCTCTCAATAGAAGCTGCTGCAGTGGATGCAGGCAGCATTACTGGAGCCTTTGACAAATGCCTACATCTACACAGCCATGTTTCGTACTGCCTGCAGACTTTAACCAAAGAACACTATCTGATTCTGCTACAACAGAACACAAACTCTTCCAATGTAAATCACACCTATCCACACACAGACACAAAATCTATTAATATAATATATCTGCCTATATATAACTAAGCCTTATTCCCCTGTCTGATATATCCCAAATCTAATATAATATTTTTCTGTTGATTTATAATCTATGAATTTACTAATTCTAAATCTTATTCCTAACTATAGCAAGTAAACAATACACAGTGAGATGTAGGGAATGTAAATATAAGTTGGGGGTTAAGAAAAGGACACAGAGAAAGCTGCTGCAGTGCAGGCTTGCACCACAGCATATCCAAACAAGAAATGCTCACAGGATTTATAAGCAGTTATGCCCATTTTTCATTTGGAAAGGACCAATCTGAAAAAAATATTTTCTGGTGTCTGTGCTGGCATCTACATTTCATTTGTGTGGACAGACATCATAAGTTTTGCTCTCACTTCAGACCTCTTCCTTTGGGAAACCCTTGGCAATCCCAAACAGGAGACACTGAGTTCTGTACCTCCATTACCCTTGGTGCAAAAGTGTCTTTAAGTTTCATTTCTCAAGAAATCACTCAACGATGGCTGAAAAATAGACTTAATTTTCACTTCTTCCTCTAGGAAACAAAAGCCTAGCTTTTTGCTTTTTAATTTACAGGAGTAAATGGGACTCTGAATATTAGGAATTATTAGTACAGATATTGGGAACTATCAAATTTGGATTTGGAGATATTCTGAACTCTCTGAATACAGCATTATTCTGAATATTTCTGAATCCAAATGCAAATCCCTAGTCTAAATAAAGGCAAATGTTGCTTCCCCAGTCCCACACAAAATACCTCTTTGTTTTCTATTGGAGAGTGTAATTTTAACAGGGGAGTCTGACTTTATCTGTTTCATGACTTTGCTTGCCTGGGAAAAGTTAGGTTGTTTACATCTAAACACTGAGGACTAATTTATTGTCACTGGGTATCTTCTCATGAACACTTTTGCTGCAAACTATTTCACAGCACTGTTTCTCTGGGTTTTCTTGTGCTGATCCTGCCACCCAAGGTGTCCAGTGTTCTCCTACAACACATCATCTTCTCAGTAAAATAAGAAACAGCTCTCTTTTTCTTGAATTAAGAAAAACTACTAGGTGCTTTGCCCTTCAGCTGCCTGGCTGCTTGCCAGCACATTTGCTCAGTCCTTAGACCAGTGGTTCCCAAACATGGGTCCCCAGGTGTTCTTGGACAAAAACTCCCAGAAGCCTTCACCATTAGTTTGTGCTGGCCAGGATTTCTGGGAGTTGTAGTCTAAGAGCATCTGGGGACTCAAGGTTGATGGGTCACTGCTTTAGGCAGAATAGTGTAGCCTTTTTCAACAGGGTGATGTGGAGATTTTTGTTTATTTCTGGAGGTGGACACAGGGGTAGCTCAAAACATTTTGCTGCCTGGGGCAGAACAGCAGGCAGAGCCGTTTTGTTTCAACACAAAGTGCCAAATACCCCAGGCCACCCCAATTATTTGGTATGGGAGGCAGAAGCAACTCACCTGCTTCCTGGCAGGAAAAAGTCTATAAGCCTTTGCAGCTCTCTCTCTCTCTTCACGCGTGCATGCAGGGGAGAAAGTCTAACAAACATATTCACAAAATAAAATGCACACAGGGTCCCAATTCCCCCGCCTCCAGCTGCTTTGGGTACCTTAATATGCTCTCTGGCATTCTCATTCTGGATGAGCTTGTTAACCAAAAGACCTCTGGTCTCCAAAGGCTAACTGGGCCACTCTGAGGATGCCGAAAGCTGTCAATGAAGCTGCCAGCCTTCCCGCTTTCCAGACATGAAATGGAGATCAGCTTTCCTATCTTGGAGATATTGACTCTGACAGCAAATTTGAGCACTCTTGCTTCTGAAATTGCTCACGAAATCGCCTTCCCTGCTCCTCTGCCCCAAAAGATGCTAACACACACAAAATCTGTGCAGCTACTGATTCCAACAGACCATATGCTGCTACGGCTGCTGGTCCAGTCCTGGGGGATGAATATTTTTCCCCTTCAGCAAGCCTAAAGAAATGTCGTAGAAATTTATATGCTTATTCACAGAGCCGATAAAGCAGAAAAGTGGTGTTTCAGCTTTTTGTTTGTTTTGCTTTGCAGATGGTCAGTAAAAGACACAAATCTTTCCTCCATTGCTTTGATGGCCTTCCAGCCTGCCTCATTTGCATTAGATAACTGCCAATGTGGACTTGTGGTCAGTAGCCTTCAGTCTTGCTTCTCATCTGAAATGAGGAGTGATTAAGAATCATTTCCAAAATTGACTGAATCTTACCTCTGAAGTCCAGCCAGTCATGAAGTTTCCTCTGAATACTTTAGGCACTCACACAGAGAGATAACTCCAAAATAACTTCCCTACCATGCTTTATTTAGCGTGCATCACTTCTGCTGATAAACTGCATGCTTTCCTCTTATTTTTGTTGTCTCCTTCTGATATATGTCCTGATTTATTGTCCTGGGCATCAGGTATCCATCAATCAACCCACAGAATTTCATAATGGATGTTAGATTGACCATCTACTGAAGTTCTTGCAAGTAATAGACCTGGATTATATTTCAGCAGAACATGGCATCTAACCTCTGCTAGGAAATGGGGTGGAGGAAGCTGGAACTAAATCTTTGTTCAGGGTGTATTTATAGTTTTCCAGTGATTACTTAAGATCCAGTGGCAGAGAGTGATAGTCCCTGAAAAAGTTATCTTTAAAAGTTGTACATATACAGACATAATATAGTTGGAAAGGAAACAATAAATGAGTAATTGGGCACCAGTTTGTTCCAAGAAATACAGTGGTGTCTTGCATGACGACGTTAATTCGTTCCGAAAAAATCGCTGTCGAACAAAAACGTCATCATGCAATTTTAAAAAGCCCATAGAAACACATTAAAACCCAATTAATGCATTCCTAGGGGCTTAAAACATACCATCCAGCAAAGATTCTCCATAGCACAGCCATTTATTTATTTATTTATTTATTATTTATTTATTTACAATATTTTTTAGCCGCACCATTGCCAGTGGCTTCTGGGCGGCGTACAACATTAAAACCTAAAAACATTAAAAACATTTCAAGAGACCGTATAAAATACCATATATTAAAATATTTCTTAAAACATTAAAACATTAAAATTAATTAATTAAAATGCTGGGTGAACAGAAAGGTCTTTGCCTGGCGCCGAAAGGCCAAGAGTGTCGGAGCCAGGCGGATCTCTCTAGGGAGGGTGTTCCAAAGTTGGGGGGCAACAACCGAGAAGGCCCTATTCCGACATGCCATCCCCTTCACCTCTTTCAGGTGCAGCGAGGAATCCTTGCCAGAAAACAACGAGCAGCCATGTTTTTCACCTGGTGGCCATTTTGAAACCGCCGATCAGCTGGCCGAAAATCATCGCTTTGCAATAATCGTTTAGCGAAACACGGGACCAATCATCGCAAAACGAAATTCCCTCATAGGGAACATCGTTTTACGATCGCTTTTGCGATCACAAAATCTTCGTCGTGATGCGATTTCGTCGTCAAATAGAGCGCTCGTAATGTGAGGCACCACTGTATGCAGACATAGTAGCTCTCACTTCTGTCCATTGTTGGCTAACACTTGCTTTTGAAGTCCTGTTGTATTCATCCTTTAAGTTAATGTGTAAGTTGTTTTTTATGACTCCTATTTTAACTATCATTCACCAAGTATCTTTTAACTTGTGTTGAGTGAATTATGAGGTGTTTCCTGACACCATGAGAAGTTCAGTGTGCTGAAGGTCAGCAGTGTGGTTAGGGGTTGGCTTTCAGGTGTCTACCCTGTATTTCCTGAACTTACTGTGAAAACCATTGTCCTCCTGATTGGGTCCTCTCTGCCAACAAGAAGAGTTTTCAGAGAGGTAGCTAATTAATGTTAATCTATTTCAGCAGCAACAACAAAAAAGTCAACAGTATTGTGGCACTTTGAAGACAAACAATCTTACTTTAAGTTTGCCATTTAACCTTGTTATTTAATACCGTTAGAGTTAAAGGTGACACTATATAGTACTTTTGTTTTTGTTTTATGTTTGTGTTGTTGCTAACAACAAGCATATACCATTTCTGTTTCTCAGCGTCATGTTTTTTTCTCTAAAAAATGTCATGTCACACTGATTGACCCAATTATGTTACATTAGCCAGTTTTTTTTTTTTAAAGTTCAACAGCAAACCCAATGCACTTTTGGGAACACTGGATCAAACTCTCCGGGTGATGTTGCTATAGAATGCCTACAAAAATAGGTTTAGTTGCATGTGGATTCTATAACAGAAGATGATTCTGCCAAGAATCTAAGCATCTTATTTTGTTGGAAACAGACTGGAACTATTTTTACAAAAGAAACTTAAATCACCTTTTAACTTCAAGCATCTGATTGTGTACAGTGGAAGGAAAAGCAGGACAAGAAGCATTCAGTGCATCCTCAGGGCCAGTGTGACCTTTGCAATATAAAATCAACTTTGAACTTCACTCTGTGTAAAAAATATTCTTTTCCCCACTTCTGCATAAGGGCTCTTGAAACACTGATGGGGCTGTGTGCATCCATAGTGAAATGGAAGGGGAATTTAAATGCTGATTCTGTTACAACGATTTGGAATTTTTACTGGCATAGCACAGTGGCCTATTACTGGGCTTGTGACTATTAAGAAGAGATAAACACGCTGGAGACCATGGATGTTGGCAAGTCTTTGGTGCCCCAAATCCGAGTCTTGAGTCTTCCGTCCCAAGTCCCAAGTGCCAGGTGACAAGTCTGAGTCCCTATTACAAACAAACATTTCTCCCCAGAATAAAGGGAGGGAGTGGGTGGGTTCCAAGCCACAAGACAAGTCTGAATCACTGAAACCCCACCCCCGTTGAGTCTGAGTCAAGCTGCCAGTGCAATTTAAGTCCGACTTGACAGTGAGTTGCACGAATCAAGTCCCTATCCAGAGACTGGTGGGAAAGGAAGGAAGGAAGGAAGACACTTATTGTTATTCGGAAAGACATTTCAGGAATAGCACAGAAGGAAAGCACCCCTAAAGTCAATTATAAAACCCCTAGACTGAGGTTATTTCCATGTGCTCAGATTACCTCTTATACGTATTTATGAAAGTCTGTTTGTCCTGAAAAGTCTCTACGTATCCAAAAGCAGTAAGGTAAAAGTAAAGGTAAAGGTTCCCCTTGACAATTTTTGTGCAGTCGTGTTCGACTCTAGGGGGCGGTGCTCATCCTCGTTTCCAAGCCATAGAGCCAGCGTTTGTCCGAAGACAATCTTCTGTGGTCACATGGCCAGTGCGACTTAGACACAGAATGCTGTTACCTTCCCACCGAGGTGGTCCCTATTGATCTACTTGCATTTGCATGCTTTCGAACCGCTAGGTTGGCGGGAGCTGGGACAAGCGATGGGCGCTCACTCCGTCGCGTGGATTCGATCTTATGACTGCTTGGTCTTCTGACCCTGCAGCACAGGCTTCTGTGGTTTAGCCCGCAGCGCCACCATGTCCCACTATCCAAAAGCAGTACGTTACATCTAAGAATTGGTTCCCCAGAGGCCCAACTAGGGAATCAGTTCTGATTAATGGCAGGAATCCTCTTGCTCAGTTACACAAATGGTGCAAGTTTTAGGTGTGAATTGCCATAAATTAAGACATTTTTATTTATTTATTTATTTTATTTATATCCCGCCTATCTGGTCTGGTCAGGACCACTCTAGGCGGCTCTAGTCATTACCTGCTGCCTGCTGAGCCTATGCAACTGTGCAACAGGATTTCAGTCAATAGATTTAACCATAGGCGGACTCTTCCGTGAGATATACCAGAGAAACTACAACTATGAGGTTCTTTTCATTTGGCTAAACTACTGTAAGTAGTTTAGTTCTTCTCTTCTTTGCTAGAATTCTGTCCATTCTGTTTTATTACATATAGTGGACCCTTGACTTACAGACGGCTTGACTTACAGACTTTTTGAGTTACAGACTTCTCTGGCTGCAAAATTTAGGTTTGACTTGCAGCCTGAGAATTGACTTACAGACCAGAAAAAAACCAAAATGGAACAAAAACGGCCTGTTACAGGATTAATCGGTTTTCAATGCACTGTAGGTCAATGGAGACTCGACTTACAGACTTTTTGACTTGAGAACCGCCTTCCAATACAGATTAAGTTCTCAAGTCAAGACCCCACTATAACTACATGGGCTGCAATCAACATTTCAAAAAATTGGTTTGGGCGATGACATCCTGTGATGCAAACAAATCTTACAGATTATGTCGGCTGAAAATATTGCTCTTTTAATTGTAGAAATTGGAGGCATATACTGTGTAGAGATTGAGTGAGATTGGTATCTATGAACTTTTAAACAGGAAACACCATTTCTGGCTTGAGTGGAAGTGGGTATTACATGAAATGCTAAGCTGAATTCTGGGTTCATTTTTGGTCTGAGTTTTTATTGTGGGGGAGAGAAAAAAAAGGAAAAGCGTGGAAAATGTTGGTCATGGGAATAAAAGAGATCGAGCCCAAGAATGGATTGGAATGGAGATTAATGCTTCCTAACCTGTCAAAACTGAATACTTTCACTAGATCTAATTTAAAAAAGCAGGAAGTAACCTCAGAGAGCAAAGAAGGAAAGAAGTGTAAGAAGACAGCAGGAGATCCTACTTACGTTGAGAACCACCTCTTATGTTATGGCTGTAAGGTTTCCTGGAACTCAAGAGGGTGAGCAGCCTAAACTTTATTCCCTTTTCACAGAGCAAAGATTCTTCTAATATCCCCCAGCTCACACAAGTGTTATTTCCCTATTTCATTGATATTTTGGAAAAAAAAATATGATCACAGGCAGGGGTGGGGGGAGATAAACCACATTAGCAAAGAGATGGGTAGCCTCACACAATCTGACAAAAAGAGGCAGAGGATTTTGAAATGGAATTAAGGTTTCCTGCTCCCAGAAGCCCCTTTTTGAAACAATGCTGAAATTCCTACCTGGACTTTAGTTACCTCCTTTTATCGCTGAAATCCTTTCAGGCTAAGCTACCTGGAAAAAGTTGTAAGACTCACCCACCCCTAGGACTCAGGATGCATCTCTAAAGCTTGTTTCTCCTTCCTAAAGCCCTGACCACCGCACCTTGCCAGTGCACTCTCTCTTGAGGCCTCTGCCCAAGACTTCTCTTATTTTAAATTGCTTCTGCTAGAATTTGTTCTCATGAATTGGACTACTTCTACTAGAATTTCTCCTAGTGAAGGTGCTAACAAATTATTTTTTAAAAAAACCTAAGCCAAGTAAAAACACAAAAGTACATTCAAAACAAATAACAATGTTAAAACAATTAGTTCAAAACACCTTAAAAAACTTAAAACATATAACAACAACAACAGAAACAAACAACAACAGTGATGTGTAGCATTCTAAATTTATATTTTAGAATTGTACTGTTCCCCAATTTTTCTTCATGAGAGTCTAACAAAATGAAAGGACAGATAATTTATGCCATACCCAAATTTATTTTCATGTATGCTCAATGAGACAGAATGGTTTCCTATAGCCAAAGATGTCGGGCAAGGGTACATTTTATCCCCTTATCTGCTCAATCTGTACGCAGAACATATCATACAGAAAGCCAGACTAGAGTCAGATGAAGGAGTTAAACGTTTGTGGAAGAAACATCAAGAATTTATGATATGCAGATAACTACTGGCAGAAACCAAGAATGACTCGAAATGATTGGTAGGGAAAGTGAACAAAGAAAGTGCCGAAGGAAGACTGTAGTTGAACACTAAGACCAAAATCATGACTACAGAACAACTATTCAACTTTGATGTTGACAATGAAGAAACTGAAACAGAGATTTTGTATACCTTGGTTTAATCATCAGTTAAAATGGAGACTGCAACCAAGACTGAGACTTGAAAGGGCAGCAACGAAGGAATTAGAAAAAAACATCATGCAAAGATGTGTCATTGGAGACCAAGACCAATCCACACTGTTGGATTCTTGTTTACCATGTACTGATGCAAAAGCTGGACAGTTTAAAAAGGCTGACAGGGAAAAAAATTGATTTGTTTGAATTCTGGTACTCAAGAGGTTTTGTGGATACCCTGGACTGCTAGAAAGACAAAGCAAAGTGTGCTGCGTATATACTGCCCCAAGCACTCTTTGGGCAGTTTACAATTACACAGTCTACACATCCCACCCCCCCCACCCCCCGGCAAGCTGGGTGCTCATTTTACCGACCTCGGAAGGACAGAAGGCTGAGTCAACCTTGAGCCGGCTACCTGGGCTTGAACCCGAGGTTGTGAGCACAGTTCTCGCTGCAGTACAGCAGTTTAACCTGCTGTACTGCCACGAGGCTCCTAAAAAAAATGGTCCTAGATCAAATCAGGCCTGAACTATCTCTGGAGGCAAAAATGTTTAAACTGAGCTTGTCCTCTTTTGGGCACTTTATGAGAAAGCAGGATTGTTTGGGAAAGACAATAATGCTCAGAAAGATGGAAGACAGCAGGAAAAGATGAGGACTAAATATAAGATGGAATGATTCTCTAAAGGATGCCACATACTTGTATCTACAAGACTTGAGCAGGGCTGTTGAGGACAGGACATTTTGGAGAGCGCTCATTCATGGGGTTGCCATTAGTCAGAGGTGACTTGATGGCACCTAACATTTTTTTCCACACAGCGGGCCCTTTCCAATCTATGTCCTCCTTTTGGTGTGTCTTAAAGAAAACCCAGTAATACTCCCTGCTCTTGGGCCTTTCTTTTTCCCCTGCTCCTCCTTGGCTGAAACTACACATTGGGGGGAAAACTAGGTAGAATTCACAATGACTTACATTAATTTTTTGCTCCAAAAAACACATTAGGACTTGTTTTCAGGGGATATTTTATTTTTTCATGTACAACAATTTTCATTTATTCAAATACAGTCATGTCTTCTTCTTCTGGTTGCTCCACAATGGTGGAGGGCGGAGTTTCACTTAACTGGGGCTTATTTTTGGGATGGAGCTTATATTACAAGTACAGTGGTGCCCCGCTTAACGATTACCCCACTTGATGACGGATCTGCTTCACGACGATGTTTTTGAGCAAAACTATGTTTTAATGAGCTTTTTTCGCTTCCCGACTATCGGTTCCCTGCTTCAGGAACCGATTCTTCGCATTACGACGATCAAAACAGCTGATCGTCGGGTTTTCAAAATGGCCACCATCTGCTCAAAATCGTGCTCTGCTGTTTTTAGGAGGCATTTTTCGCTACACAGGCACCCGAAAATGGCTGCCCTATGGAGGATCTTTGCTGGACAAGCAGGTATTTCACCCATTGGAATGTATTGAATGGTTTTCAATGTGTTTCAATGGGCTTTTTTATTTCGCTTGACGAGGATTTTGCTCTACAGCGATTTCGCTGGAACGGATTATCCTCGTCAAGTGAGGCACCACAGTATCCTGAAAAACCATACTAGGGCTTATTTTCAGGTTAGGTCTTATTTTTGAGGAAACAGGCTACTGCAGTCTAAAAATGATACCCATGCGCACTTTTAGAAACCATATTAGGGCTTCTGTTCTGGCTGGCTAGTGCTGGGAGGCTCCTGGCTATCAACAGTGTCAGGAGCTGCGCAGCCTGCTAGACATGTGGTAAATACTGAGCTACTGGATTTGCCCCTTGGGTGAGAACTGTGTCACCACCCAGTCAATGCTGGGAGGCTTCCTAACTAGCTCTGCATTGGCGAGCAGGCAATGCTGTTCTTGCCCGGAGGTGAGGGAGCTGACCCGGTGGTCTCGTTTTTGATGCTCTCAGCTGCTGCTCTGACTCCAGCGCTGTGAGTGCCTGGGAGCCTCCCAGAGCCTGCTGGCTGGAGAGTTCATGTCCTGCTTTAATGAGAGGAGTTGCACTAACACAGGATGTGTGTTGCAAGCTGTTTCGTGACAGATAATCTGCAATAAAAAGCTTTGCTGGGGATTACGGCAAATGTGCAGTTCCTGCCCTTGCAACCTCTGCTCCCGAATCTGCTTAGCCCCAGCCCTTGCCATTTCCTGCAGCTACAATCCCGCCTCCTACAGCTCAGCCCGGCCCTCACAGTACCAGCCTTCGAGTCCTCTCAGCATCACAAGTTTCTTTATTTTTACTCAATACATCCCTCTAATATTTCTGAATTAAGTCTATTTGAATATGAGTTACCTGCTATATTTGCTTAATGTTTGCCATGTACTGTATGCTGTTCTATAGCTTGGCTCTTGTCCAGTGCAATCACTGTGTGTATCTTAAATCTTGTAGGTCTTGAGAAATCCTACAGTTCAAAAGTGAATATAGGTTGCAAGACACACTCCTGTCCAGACCAAAACACTGCTTGCAGGCATATATACTCAGAATATGTGTGGGTTCATACATGTTACTTGAAAGTATATTGGAGTAACAGGACCAATTATAATATGAACTGCAGGATGTTAGTTCAAACATACTGCTCTGAATCTTCATGGCTGCTCAGATCTCAGGAAAACATGTAAGATAGCCTGGAGGTAATTATTTGACGTATTATATGAGGAAAGAGGGCTCCACCTCCTTCAGCTTGCTCCTGTGTTGCATATTTCCTGATATCGTTAGTCTCCATGTTAGAGAGTCTTTGCTAGGAGACAAATAGGGGATCTGTAGCCCAGTTTATGATTCCTTTGAACAACTTTTAGTACTGTTGATCATGGTTTACACTGAGGTTCCTGTCTAGGACAGGATTTTTGGAAAACCAAGCCCTGGTGGTTGTGCAATGCCTGACTAATAGAACAAATGCACAGGGTGGTGCTGGAAGATTAGTGTTATATGGCCCACGGCATTTTTATCCCTGTACAATTGAGCATCTTAATCAAGCTATTAGATGAGATGAGATCAATCAGTGGTTTGAGCTGAGGCGCCCTCAATGCATGGGTGGTGACATGCAGCAGTACTATTCTTTTTCTTCTAATAAACGTGCGACTGTGAACAAACATCTGGAAATAATGATAGGCTGGTGATCCGTGCCATGATTGGCTAATAAACAGAAATTTGAGGCAGCAATGCTGTTAAAAATTTGGTTCAGTTGACCATAAATATGATATTAGGGTTGTTCTGGATGTGTAAACACTCTCCCTCTTAAGAGGAAGGTTCAGAAGTACAGTCTAACCCTAATTATTGCCCTGAAAATGTCTGTGGCTTGAGATGGTCTTACATTAGTTTCGATATCTGTAGCAGTGCCCATGTGCGGGAAGGCAGATGTCCGTGTGGGGTATGTATGCATGTGGGGTTGGGGGTGCGTGCGTCTGCAGGGGGGGGTGCATACATGTGGGCATGTGGCCATGGGGGTACAGTTGGGTGTACACACGGACAGACATATTCACACATGTTCCTGTTCCTTCAGCCCTCTAAGATCTTGAAAGTGTCCAGTGTGGCCCTCAGGGTGAACAGTTTGGAGACCCCTGCTCTACTCTGTTCAGTTCTGGGCACCACAGTTTAAGGATATGGACAAACTGGAATGTTTGTAGAGGAGGACAATCAAGATGATAAATTAAATAGAAATCAAGCCATAGGAGGAACAGTTGTAGGAGCTGGGTATATTTAGCCTGGAAAAGAGAAAGCTCAGAGATGACAAGATACTCATCTTCCAACATTTGAAGGGCTGCTGCATCACCGATTAAAGTTTATCTTCTGCACTTCCAGTGGATACTTTTATTTTGACAGACTAAAATGTCTACCTCTTTGAAATATGCAGAGGACAACTTCCAATGTTAACAAATTATCACAAGCTTCTAGCTTGTTTGGATATTTCCCCTTTTTGGGAATCCCAGAATCTACCAGCTAGCATACCTATTCGCTCCCAAATATTGTGTCCCCCCCCCCCCCCGGTTCAATTTGGAGCATCAGTTTTTGTCATAGAAAGCACTAAACAACTACAGGCCAGGGTATACAACAGACAGCTCTGTCTTCTGCATGAACTCTTGAACAAAACAGTCAGCTAAGGTCTGCTCCATGTGACACCTTCCCTCCCCGTGGAGGGTAAATCTCATCTATTGGATACCCTGGACAATGTATTCCTGCACATACTTATTATAATCTTCTAAATGTCAGGTGTAATCTGTTCTTCCCAGATATTTGGTGGACTGTAATAAAGACCTGTTACGATTCCTGTATTTTCTCCTATTTTTATGTTTCTTTGCTATTCTGACAAACACAAATATGCACAAATACTGTATATCAAAGTGTTTGGATATAAATCAAATCAGATGGGCTACAAACTGGCACAATGCAAATCAGTTGTGATTTGCAAGGCAAATAATTTGGACTAAATCATAGCAAGTGGTTTTTTCAGATAGAATTAATTAGTACGAATTACTACTAACAATGGCCTAAATACTACTGGGTTTCTGCAATGTAAATTCCATGTTGAGTAACTTGTCTCTCTCATGTTTGAATGGACCCAGATCACACACTGAATTTGTATGTGCAACAAGTGTGCAATAGTCAGAAAACTGTAAAAGCCCTTGCACAGTATTCCTTACACACGTGATATTTTGCAAGAAGATTCTGAGCAGTGTACATTATTTTGCATGGCTGATATTATGTGAGTCTAATGAAAGGCATTTTTTTTTTAAAAAAGAGTTATGTTTGCCATGCTGGCCAGAGATGCTGAGAACTGCAGTCCAACACATCTAGAAGGCACCAGATCTGGCCTAGACATTCCCACTGTTTTCCTGGAAGCACACCTGGAGAGGATGGTTCCAGGTAAGACATTTTATTGTGCAATCACCCTGTCCCTCCCCACCAGTGCTATGTGACTCCAGACCATATTATCTTCCATTCAATCTCCTGTTTTTTGCTCAGTCATTTATCTGCCTTTTTTAAAACCAGAGAAATTCTGTTAGGAGAAAAAAAAATTGAATCGCTATGTAACAGCTTGTGATTATTAGTGCTGTGAAAGAGCTCCCTTGGATAACTCCCCAAAAGACTTTTCAGCCATTTTGCTATCTGCCCTGGATTAACCTTTGTTTCCCCAAAATCTGTGTTTGTGCTAATTTGGCAACTCCTGCTAACCGTTTTTCAGAGAAATCTCTGTTAAATCTCCAGGGTCCTTTCTGTGCTGGGGGGGAAAATGTTCCCCACTTCAGCTGATGAGACAATTTCTTACAAATACTCAAGAACCGCCTGAGAATGAAAAATGTGCCTTAAAAGTGAGGCACCGTGGAAGAAGTTGTGGAAGAATTTTGTGGGCAGATTTATACTGAAGCTAGTCTTAGGTTGCTTAGCTCTTGTCTGCAGATTTTCAGCTGTATTCTCTAAAGCTGATTGTTCAATAGTATAAATGGAACTTGCCAGAGGATGCTGGCCCAGCTACTGCACCTATAATTTTAAAAAAATGGAACAAGACAAGCATATAAGAAGGGGACACTTGTGAAAGCGAAAGCTTTGCAAATGGGGGTGGAGGAATAATCTTGTTTGTGCTCATTACTCTGGAACTTGAGTGATAAAGCAAAAGCAAAATAAAGTGTGCTGCTTACATACTGTCTCATAGCACTTAAAGCACTCTTTGGGAGGTTTACAAGTTACGGTAGCTATGCAGGCTAAACATTCCAACCCCCCCCCCCCCCCCAGCGAGCTGGGTACTCATTTTACCAACCTTGGAAGGATAGAAGGCTGAGTCAACCTTGAGCCGGCTACCTGGGATTGAACCCCGGGGCCCTGAGCACAGTTTTGGCTGCAGTACAGCAGTTGGGATATGGTGGCGGTGAGGGTTAAACCGCAGAAGCCTCTCTGCTGCAAGGTCAGAAGACCAGCAGTCGTAAGATCGAATCCATGCGATAGAGTGAGCTCCCATCGCTTGTCGCAGCTCCTGCTAACCTAGCAGTTCGAAAGCATGTAAATGCGAGTTGAGAAATAGGTACCACCACGGTGGGAAGGTAATGGCGTTCCGTGTCTAGTCGCGCTGGCCACGTGACCACAGAAACTGACTACAGACAAATGCTGGCTCTACGGCTTGGAGATGGGGATGAGCACTACACTCTGAAGTCAGACACAACTGAACTAAAAATGTCAAGGGGAACCTTTACCTTTACCTTTCAGCAGTTTAACCCCGTCCCACACGCAAAGGAACATTCAGCTACTAAAATTTATTTTTAAATGACTTAAAGTTGCACATAAAAGATGATAACCCTTGGATAAAGTGTTTGTATTACTGAGAGTTAACAACATCATAGTAACTCTCCAGTAAGAGCAATATTCCATGCTCCGCTCATTGTTGACATGAATACTTCAGCTGAGAAACAAGCCACAAAAGAAAATGGTCCTATTTGAGCATTTAGGATAGGGTTAATCTGAACATGTGGCAAAAAGGAGAAAGCTTTCCTCCTCTGTCCTTGCTGTCTTCAAGTGAACAGAGCTAAATCAGGACCCTCAGCGATGAGTCAGACCTCTGACTTTCAGGGCTCATGATCACACAGAGACCCTCCAGATGTACAAAGGCTCTTTTTTTCAGACTGTCACTCCACATCTGATAAGAGGTGACAATGGAGGGTGCAAAACTATTTTGCTCCCTTTCCTCATGCATTCTCTCACGTTCTCCCAAATGCTTCTAAATTGCAGTCTGATAAACAGGTACAATGCGCCTTGTAACAAAGTTGTTACGAGCAAGTGGGGGGGGGAATGGACATCTACTCCCCAGAGTTCTGTTTAGGCATTCCCATTCTGATGTTCACAACTTTGTGATGATAATTTTATTTATTTATTGAATTTCTATTGTTTATAAATTTAAAACCAATAAAACCAATAAGCATATATTATAAATCCAAGGTGGTGAAAGTATAAGAAATCAAGTATAAGAAATTAATCACTTGTCCTACATTATTTCCTGGTGTAATTCCAACTCTCCACCTGTATTGTTACATCCTCACTGGCTCCACACTCTGCCTCCAACATGCTTGTGGGGAGAGGTGTAATCCCATCAGGATCAGCATTCTAAATTAGGTCATGGTTACACTATTAAAATAAATTGGGAGCTCGATCGGGGGTTTTGAAACTGGTTTAAAGTCACATGGTAGTCACATGGTTTTTGAGCTGGTATGTCCGTCCTCTTGGGACAACCTTTAATCCAGGTGCAAGATGTGTGGTATATCGATTGAGGGAGCTACATGGGCTTTTAAAAATCATTTAAAATTGGCACCTCAGAGGCTCCAGCTTCCTGTGTTTCACCCTCCTGAGGCTATGCATACCTGGAGTGAAATGTCTGCACCAAAAAATTAAAATAAAACCTATATAGTCCTGCTATATCTATGAGTTGACGCTCTTATTGCTGGCACATCATCCTGGAACACTTCTGATGGTTTTGTCCTGCACCCGCCCATCCTCATGCTGGCTGCCTCTCACAGCCACTTGCCACTATCTTTGCCATCGCCCAATCACTCCTCGTGTTGAAGTAATGCGGATGGCATGGACAAAAGCCATGTTCTACTGAGGTGTGATTTTTAACATTTGTTTTATAGTGTGTGTGTGTCTTTTAAAATTGGGACAACACTAGATCAGTGTTATAGGTTTTAAAAGTGTAACAAATCAGACAGCAAGGTTAACTTTCCACTCTCCTTCTCCTCTCACCTTCCTCTGCCAGAAACCAGCTGCCCCAGCCACTCTACTTCCCTGGAGGAAGAGAGAAAGAGCAGGCGGACAAGAAGAGGTTAAAATGATTTTTTTCCCAGTCCCTCATCATGTTTTGATATCTGTTTTATTTATTTATTTATTCGTTTAATACTGGGATAGTGCTAGATCTGTGTTACAGACAGGAAAAAAAACCCATCCTGGAAACCCTGATTCTGGCATCCCATCCAATACTTGACAAACCCCACAGGCACAATGTGCGCTGACACCGGTGAGCAAACATGTAAAAACAATTAAAAAGAAACTGTGTTAATATTCAAATTAAAATAAACAAAAGGCCCTAGTATGTGTTTTTAGAAACTTAGTTTCTGCACAAGAACACACACCTCCCAGCCAAAAGAATGTGCACTCCGCTGTACCTCGTGCAAGCAAATATTTTAAAATTGATTTCAAACATGCTAAACCCAATGCAAACCCAGGAGTATTTCAACATGTAAACACATGACTACATCTGCATTCCTAATTGAGGGTGTCTTCCCTTCCTCAGGCTTTAGAACTATAACTCCCACAGTACAATCATGCTGACTATCCTGTAATGGTATTGTGTTAACAGCCATTCTCAACAGGGGCCATATGCCCTTCTGGGGGGTCTTGGCACATTTGAAGAGGGCTACAGACTGGAAACAATTCTTCATATAGAACCGTATAAGGTTCATTATGAGACATACAATCCTGAATTGGCCTATATTCCTTTTACATTGTGTTTATGGCTGTGGCCAAAAAAAGGTTCAGAATGGCTGGCATAGACAAGAACTATAGCAAAGGTATAGCTATACAGTGGTGCCTCAATTTACGACAATAATCCGTTCCAGAAGATGGACGTAACTTGAAATGATCGTAAATCGAAGCACCATTTCCCATTGAAATGCATTGAAATGGGATTAATCTGTTCCGGCTGAAAAAAATACCCCCACAAAAAAATAAAATAAAAATAGAACACTGCAACCCCCATAGGAGCGTGCTGGGGCTTTAAAAAAACAAAAACAAAACCCAAAAATAAACAGAGCAAGCCCTGAAGGTGCTGGGGCTGTAAAAAAACAAAAACAAAAAAACATTAAAAATCCAACAATAAATGGAGCAAGGCCCGAAGGCACTGGGGCTTTAAAAAAAAACAAAAACAATACCCCAAAATAAACAGAGCAAGCCCTGAAGGTGCTGGGGCTGTAAAAAAACAAAAACAAAAAAACATTAAAAATCCAACAACAAACGGAGCAAGGCCCGAAGGCGTTGGGGCTTAAAAAAACACACAACAAAAATAAACAATGGAGCAAGCCCCATAGAAATACACTGGGGCTGCAAAAAACCAAAAACCAAACCCAAACAACAGAGCAAGCCCCGAAGGCGTTGGGGCTTCAAAACAAAACAAAACAAAAAATAAACAACGGAGCAAGCCCCACGCTGGGGCTGCAAAAAAAATCACCAAAAAACAAAACAACACAGCACAGAAACCCCCACGGCCAAAACTCACCCTGCACGACCCACCCAGAACAGTTTTTAAAAAGCAGTACCTTACCTTACCAGGCAGTCCCAAGCCTCCTCTGATCGTACTCACTCTAACTGTTGGGGCAAAAGAGCTACAAAGAAGCAGCCTCTTCACTGACCAATGGTTAGCAATTTAAATTTCCTGCCCTTTTTCCGTGCCTTTTTAAAATTGTAACTGGAAGCTCTGGCCACAAGTTGAAGCAAAATTTTATGGCCAGAGCTGGTCGTAACTCGAAATGGTCCTAAGTCGGGATGTTTGTAAATCGAGGCACCACTTAGCTCATAATCCCTCAGAGCTAAGGGACAAAAAGACTAGGAGAAAATACACCCCTAAACTACAGCCCTCTCTCCCTCCCTGGTTTTTGCTGTGCTGGAGCCTCTACTTTTGCCTTTTCCAATCTGGCATATAGTAGAGATGTCTGTGTACAGTACCCATCATCTCCAGCCAGTCTGGCAGTGGAGGATGATGAGAACTGTGTTCCAAACTTGTGGAAGGCATGAGGCTGGAGAAGGCTACCCTCCCTCCCGCAACCATAATTCTAATGGGAAATATTTTCCATGTATAAGACACCCCCATGTATAAGACCCGCCTTTTCTAACCCAAAATTAAGAAATCTAAGTGAGGCTTTGCTAGAGGAGGGGGAAAGGGATCAAAGCAATTCCACGGCTGCACAATCGTTTTGCTCCCTTTCCCCCTTGTGCAGCCATGGGATTGTTTTGAACCCTTTCCCCCTCCTTTTGCTAAGCTTGTGGGGCTTAGCAAGTGGAAGGGGAAAGCAGGTGTCAAAGCGCTGCAGGATTGCTTTGATCCCTTTCTCCCTCTACTTGTTTTTGTTCTCTCCTCGGCTTACTTCCGTGTATAAGATGATCCTCAATTTTTAGTATAAAGATTTTAGACAAAAGTATTGTCCTATACAGATGCCCTAACCTTGCAACACTCCTTGCTTTAACCAGACTTCACACTCAAAACACCATTAACGATGTCACAATTATCCTTCAGGAAATTTAGAAGGTACAGTTTAAATACTGTATTTATTTATTTATTTGATTTGATTTGATTTGTACCCCGCCCATCTGGTCTTCCAACCACTCTGTACATCTTTTGGTAGAGAAAATAGAAGGGAGATCCGTGTAGCTTCTTAACCTCCAAAGAAATCCACATGCAGAGCTCTAGATCTATCATTAATGTTGTTTAATCAATCGTGAGGTCAGGGACCTATGAGAGTAGGACCCTGTTGAAGAGTGCCATTTCCTCACACACTCCAGGCCTCAAGAGTCCTTCATAAGTTCACATGATCAATCTCTCAGAGAGAGAAAGTGGCACCCTTGAGCATACAATGTACTGTAATTTGAGCTCACATTTGAAGGGGGGGGGGGAGGCCAGAAGGGTGGAACTCATTCAAAAAGAAAAGAAGGCCAAGTGAACAGGAGAGTTTAACTTTCCCAAGGAAAATCATCTGAATTTTAATAAATTTTAATTTACACAGAACCTAAGGCACTATAAAATGTATGCATATAGATAATCCAAAAATTCTTACACCTGCAGAAAGGAAAGGAAAGGCTATAATGCCCGAATGTTTTCTGTGCATGTTTTCAAAAAACGTCTGGTTTATGAACATAGAATATTGTGCTTCTGTACCCATGATTAAAACACTTAGGAAATGACTCGACATCGCTGCACAGTCTTTTGCCCGCACTGCCAGCAGAAAAGGGGTGCCGAGCTTTACACAGCAAAGGGTAGCCTGAATGTTGACAACAGCCATGACATCCGTCAAGACGGTTTACACAGGATATCCTCTTCTGCTCACTACCGTCCACACAAGGGAAAATCCCAAAAGGTGATTCCCTTTTTTTTTTCATCAGTTCACCCCTTCTTACTCAAACACAAAGCAATGGTCAGGGCTCGTTTTTCAACAAGCGTGAATGCCATTCTTGCTACTATCACAACCCCACTGCACATGTCACAGGGTTGTCACCAAAGCGAACACTGCCCACAGCTCTATTTGGGAGTGAATCCAGCAGCTTCACAGACTGCAGAACAGGATAATCAGGAGCACTCCCAATCACACCACAGTCCTAGCACTGTGTGTTGTGTGTGTGTGTGTGTGGGGCTTGTAAAAAGGGTGGGATGAACCACAGACTTCTCAGGCCAAGCTCTACTTGGTTATGTCTCCGAAACCATGTGCTTTCAGCTTCTAATGATGTGCTATCGGCCACACATAATTTGACCTTTCGGGTCTTTTGTGTTTTCAAGCAGCCCTGGTTCAAACTGGGGCTTGAAAAAAACGCGCGCTCTGGGGTGCAAGACACCTCAATAATCTCAAAAGGTTGAAATTCAGAGGGTAGTTGTAAAGGCACTGACACCTACTTAGAAGATTAGAAGCCATTCCCAGTTACATGATTATGCAGCCTGGTACTATAACAGCGCATTTTGCAAAAAATAATGATTACACCACAAGAAATGGCAGCCAAGAAAGATGCATGGTTCCAAAATAAAATGTAAATAGCCAAAGGATGCCAAAACACCTGCCATTTCCCTAAATGGTATCCTGTTGCAATAATGTAAGGGAAAAAATTTAGTCAAATCGGATTAATCCACGAGTGCTGGTATTTCTTGCAGAAGCTGCAACCGCAGACAATAATAGCCCTTCAGTTTCTTGGCTGGAAAGCAGCCTTGATGGTCCCCTCGCAAGGGTCTTCCCTGTAAAATAGGTCTGATTAGCACACGTTCTCCCTCAAGCTGCTAGTTTTGGGCTTCTTTTCATGTAGCGGAATTGGATGTTGCAAATGTGATTCTTCCACCTGATATTGCTACCAGTTATTTATCAAGCAGGCACAGCTGTGGCTGCTGCATATACCTGCAGCTTTTCAGGTCTGGTGAACAGTTGGTGGATGAATTTTAACGGTGGGAAAGAAGCACGTTTAAGACAATCTGAGATAGCCAAACCTTTCCTGCAGTCCCCTCATTAATGGTTTGCAGGATGATGGCAAATATGTTGACACTGGAATGACATGGTTGGGAGCCAAACAATGGGGTTCTCTGTTTAGAAAAAGACATGGGAGTACAGTAAGGGACATTTTCACATTGAACTGCTAATCCAATTTACTTTTCTTTTGAATCAGGTCATTTTCAGATGCGACATTTAGGCCATAATTACCTGGGTTTGTAAAGGAAATGAGCAAAGGTTCTGACTCATATAAGTCACAGTAGCAATTTTTTTTAACTGTAGTTGTTCCCCATACCTACAGAAGTAAATGGGTGACTGAAATTAATGATGGGTAATATATTTCAGGCTGCCAAAACGTTGGAGGCAGTGAAAGAGAGGAGGGCCTGGCATGCTCTGCTCCATGGGGTCACGAAGAATCGGACACAACAACTAAACAACAACAAATATATTTCAAACAATATTTCTTGCATAGCTTGTTTAAATTGCCCTTGAAATGACTGGTATGCATTGAACAAGCTGCAAAATAATGCTGTATCAACAGCTATGTTAATGAAAAATTCACCAGTCAGGTGGCCTTCACTGGATTTTGCCACAACTATATACATGGTGGATATAAACCTGTGGCCTCCATATTGTTTTCCAAGTGTCTAGAGAAGTGAATTATAGCCCATGAAAATGGACTATGTCTTTAAAACTATTACTGTATTTTGCTTCTTAGTTTTGCTTTTCATGCTGAAAGAGACTTTTTTGAAATCTCGATAATACTAATGTTATTTTATTGCCTGCCTCTTATCCCAAACCACAATGGTCAGACTGATTGGGGTGGGATTCTGGGAGTTTTAGTCCATAAAGTAATATTTCCACGGTCCTTGCCTTCCACCCCCCAAAATCTGTGCATCTCCTACCTTATACATATTTGCTCAATAGCAAGTCTCACTCAGTCAAAAGGCACTTATTCTCAAGTAGGAGCACAAAGGAACACAGCCTTGATCTTTCCATGCTTAGGTTAATGTTTTTAATTTGCTCATGGAAAGTCTGACAATGATGCTCTGGTCTTTGCAGTTGCTCAGAGTTTAAGATCAGTGTTGCTATTTTGGGCCCTTGCATGCAAGCATGCAAGAAAAACATGGCTCATTTTCAAACATTTTTCTTGACTCACCTTCCTCCTGACTGTAATGTGGTCATAAAAAGCAAAGCATAACAACCCATATATACACACTGTACTCTAATGGACAGCTATCACCCTATCAGGTTCTTTTATTATTGATCACATCCTGCTTGCTGACTGAACAATATATTGTCCTATTCATAGGTCCCATAGGGATGGGTGCCAAACGTGTTCTGACTGGTCAGTTTAATACACCTGTCTAACAACTGCAGTTTTTCACTGATGATGGACCACATAATTTCCAGAAATGGGCACCTTTTTATTTTTCTTTAGTACTGGACAAAGATCTAAGCCTGAATGGAAGGGTAGAAACCACGTAACTGCCATGGCACCAGCTCCCCAATCATTTTTGTGGCACTTAAAATCCACTGATTGTTTGCTGATAATGTATTTAGGATTGTACCCTGGATTTTTTTACTTAAATATGGCAGCCATTTCTGTTCTCTCTGTGATCAAAACTCTGACACTGAAATATTTAAGGAGCAGCCAAAGCCAGGCCAGAAAGCATCAGCTCTCTTGCCCATTAGAGGCAGGGTTTGGTCCAGTATCAGTTAGCAACTAGTTACCATTCTACAGTGGTGCCTCGCTAGACGATGATAATCTGTTCCACTGAAATCACTGTTTAGTGAAATCATTGTCTAGCAAAAAGCATTTCCCCATTGGGATGCATTGAAACCTGTTTAATGCGATCCAATGGGGAATAATCGTCGTTGTCTAGCGAAGATCAGCCATAGGAAAGCCACTGTGTAAAACGCCGATCATCTGTTTAAATTGCTGTCTTGCGAAGCTTAGGTCCCAAAAACACCTGTTTGTGAGCGTGGAGGGAGCTGTCAAAATCATCATATAGCGAAAATCGGTTTGCGACGCAGGGACCAAACATTTTCCAGTGAAATTCCACCATAGGAATCACTGTTTTGCGAATCGCTATAGCGATCACAAAAAGCCAATGTTTAGCAAAAACAAAAAACAAAACTGTCATGCGGGGTAACTGTCTAGCGAGGCACCACTGTAATTATAAGTTTTAAAAGGCCACTTTTTCCTTTCCTAATTCTCCAAATTAACTAAAATAGTTTTTGGTTTTTTAAAAAATAAAAACGAAAACAAATCTTTGAATCTGAGAGTCTGTCCTGTGATACAAAACATCCTGTCCTCCTGTCTTTGTCATCTTAAAGGCCACAACAAAATGTGAACTGCATTTCAACCGTGTGATATTCTTCCTTTATCATTTCACGAGGCTGCATTCTTCAAATTGTAAAACTAATTAAATGTTACAATTACACCAAACAGGATGAAATTAGCCCTACTTATAAACGTAACGTGATGTTGTTTTACTGTTGTTGTTGGGAAAAGAAAAAAACTTGTATAAGTAGCTAGTTGTTTGCAATTAGCAACTTCCAGGCTTTGCTCAGCAGACACGTGCACTGGCCATTTAGCTTGAAATGTACATTGGACTAGACACAGATGAATTTGAATTAAAAGCTGGCAGCTCCATGATGTAAAGCTCAATAGGGGATTGATTCCAATTGTGGAATTGTCTCTTCTGAGTGTGGAATCATCTCTCAGCAGTCTAAATTCAACATTGTCCCTTTTCTGCCCAATATGATTTTCTGTTCCAATGCAGAGGGGAGCTTGTGTGTGTGTGTGTGTGTGTGTGTGTGTGTGTGTGTGTGTGTGTGTGTTAATTTCCCTGAAACAATTGCCCCTAGTCTCCAAATAGTATATTCTTTTTTAAAAAAAGTTTAAATTAAGTGCTGAAAATTAGTATCACTGAGGCACTCAGAACTAAATTGAGGAAAAAAAAGAAGAGGTGCCACTTTCTCTCTCTGAGAGGTGGAAACTGCCAGTTAGCACCTTGCTAGCACTCTATCCACTACACCTACTCAGTGTAGCAGACAGAGTGATGGATGGGGACTCAAGATGCCTGGGTTTGAATCCCCACTCAGCCACAGAAACTCACTGGGGACGGGGAAATCGTAAAATCATTTGATATCTCACTTACCTTGAAAGCCCTATTTAGGGTCACTATAGGATGATAACATCAGTAGTTTAAGGCAGTTTCTGCTGTTGGGAGCGCTATGCTTTGTGCCTCTGTCCTGCTGACTCCTGCAAGTTGTGATCAGGGCAGCTGCAGCAATTCACCCAGGTAAACTCAATCTGATAAACTGCTAATATGTGGATCAAATCATACTTTCCCTTCTGTGTAGTTGCACCCTTAGGCTCGCAGGGGCACTCACCTAACTGTTTTATATACGTACTGAAGACCTGAGCCCTGCAAGTAAAAACAACTGTCGAGAGTTTAGGCATGGATCCAGTAAGTATTGTTACTTCTCTTTTCTTAGAACAAACTAGATTCTAGCCAGCCATTCAAACCCAACTGAGTTCTTTGTAAACATTGTGATCCATCAGTTAATAAGTATGGTACAATCCAGTGTGGAAAGGAAAGAAACCCTGCAAAAATGGGGGGGGGGGGTTTATTACAATGCCAAAACGGAAGGAAAGAGAAAGGGAAAAAGAAACAGGTTAAAAGAAGACTGTATAGCAGTTAAGCTTTCAGACCAAAGGCAAGAAAGTAATAGAAAATTACAATTTTATACCTACAGACACACAGAAAACTGTGTGTGCAACTGCAATAATACAAGCTGTTCAGCTTTTTCACTTGCTGTCACATGTGTGGCCAGATGCATGACTGGGTTGTGAACTTATGAGCTTTCCTTCAACCACTGCATGCAGGGAAGTATGATGGACAGTCCATTAAAGCAGTAGAATTGCTTAGCTGCCCTGATGAGACTGCATAAGGCAGTAATATTGTGTGCGCGCACATGCACACGCACGCACGCACGCACGCACGCACACACACACACACACACACACACACACACACACACACACACACACACACCCCTTTTAATATATTATTTCAAGTTTATTTAAAAATAATCAGAGCTTGTTTATTACAGCAGCTCCCAAACTGGGAGGAAGGAGAGATTTAAACAAAGTAAATTAGTAAGCAAATAACTAAATAAATATTGTTTGTTTGAACTTTATAACTGAATGAGGATTTGAGTCTGGGTAATCTCCTTAGCCTTAGTCCTACATGATAACCATTACAGTCCACTGCCTTGCCTCCAGGTATAGAGAAGGTAGTGGATCAACCTCTGTTTTGAAGTTTCACACAGATATAATGCAAACAGGATAACATATCCCCTTTCTATTTCTGTCCCGCCTTCGTCTTGCCCCTTCTTTTCTCTATCCATCTTCCCTTCTTTCCCAGGCTGCAGTCTTCTTATCATCCCCCCCCCCCCGCCATGTGATTTGCAGGATCTCCCTGCTCAAACACACCTCTGGCTAGCTGTAGCACCTTTGATGTGGATGCACATTACACACGCGTGCCTGGTGCATGGTCCAACAGCTGCTTCTGAGGCACTTTTTCACAATCCCCATGGCAGCTGCGCTCAAAGGTCATACACATGCAGTTGGTTTTAATGTTCCTTCTCCCTGAGCTGATCTGAACATTTCAGCCAAATGAATGTGGGGAGAACGAGAGGAGGGTGAAAATTATACTACAGTCCCTTCCACTCCACTTTTGTTTGTTGTTTACCTTCGCTTGGATCACTCATTCATTCAGTAGTTGCAGTGTGTAAACAGGCATCTCTCCTCTCCCCACACAAACACATTTTGCCAAACCAGGGAATTTTTCTTTACAGAAGTTTGCCATAGCTAACATTCTTTGCAAACTGCATTGCTGTACCAACACATTTTGCTGCCTAGGACACAAGGCAAGATGCCCCCCTCCCATTTCATGTCCTGAAGCTGACTGGGCTGGTAATTGAATTTAAATGCTTGGGGTGGGACAATGGGCTCCATTTCACAGTGCCCCTAAGAGCAATGAGGTATGCAGGACAGTCTGTGTGGCAAACACCATTGGAACCACGGGTAGAAGCTTGCCATTTGAGGCAGCTTCCTTACTGTCCCCATCAGTAGGCCCAGCATGGAGGTAAGCTTTTGTGGAAGAGAGATGACTTGAGGAGAAAGGCAGACTCAAACAACCCCTTTTTATCACACAGAGAAAGCCAGGAAATGGTACTTGCCAGGTTACCCTTCTTTCCTTCTCACCCTCTCATACATGTACAGCAATCTTATTCCTCGTTGCTATTTGCTTGGCCCTATGCAAGACACAGAAGTAGAGCACAGGGTGTGGCAAAAGAGCAAATGAAAGAATAGAGTTGGAGAGGCAGAAATATTTATCCCTCCTTCTGGCAGTATTCTCTTCTCTGTCCCAAAATTGCTGTGTATACGTGAATCCCTCTCCAGGCCTAAAAAGGCAGAAAAGTAGCAACTCAGGTTCTGGGGCTAAATAGAGACATCCTGGTATCCCTCAAGATCACACTTTCAGGCTCAAAACAAGTTCCCTGCTCGCAAAATATGCTTCTTTTCAGAGGGAAGAATTTGTGGGTGCAACAGGCATGCAATAAAAGGGGTGACTGCCCCATTTAGTGAACGAGTATTATCTCTTTAGAGAAGGTTGTGATGGTGGGAGAGACTGATGGCAGGTGAGGTCCATGGCATCGGTATGTAAAATTTGTCTGTTTCCGTCCCATGCCTTCCCGAGTCCTGTGTAAGTCCCTTTCATTATGTGGTAGTTGTGGGGTGGAAAGAGGTTCAGGAAATCACCTCTGCCACATAATGCTACCAGAAGGGGAAATTGTTGGTAATTCTTCCTTCCATCCTGCTGTTCCCACAGCTTTCAAATGACAGAAAGGATTACACAGAAGTCAGAAACTTTGCAAGACGGAAATAGGAGGTTTTCAATTACAGAAAATCACTCCCTGCTGGTGATGTGGTCCCCCTTCCACAAATCAGATTAATAGCATGATAATAATCGGCTGGCAGTCAATGCTGACTTATAGGGACCCTTTTTAAAGGGTTTCCTAGGTAGAGAATACTCAGAAATGGTTTACCATTCCCTTCTTTTGAGGGTTCTCGGAGACTGTGCAGCTTGCCGATGGTTCCACAAGTTGGCTCTTCTCTTGGGAGGCACTGTGGAGAATTGAACTCTCAGCCTCCAGCTCCACAGCCAGATATTTTACAAAACAGGATTTCAGCCTGTAACTACATGTTGTGTGACTTGTTAGCCCAGAGTGACTAGTTGTAAGTAAGTACAGTGCCTGTAGCTAATTCTTTCCACGACCTGACAAATACCCCGTTTCACACAACATGCTGTTTGTAACGGATAGTTTGCTCCTCAGTCCTTGTCTTTAACATTGTAGCTGCTCTTAATACTGTAGCTTAATGAAAGTACCACTTTTGTGATGCTTCCACAACTGTGTGATTATTCTGTGAACTGCCCAGCGAAAGGTTTTGGCAATTAGATGGTACAGAACTGCAAGATGATAATTGCAGTGATGATGGGGGGAGGGGCAATGAAGCTATTCTAATACTGTCCTGTTCATTTAATGGCATTTGATTCCCCCATCTGTTATTTTTCAGCTCCTGTGTTTTTGTTTTACCGCAGCAAATGATCTTGAAATGCTAGCCATGTTCCTTAATGAGTTGGGCCCCCCAAACAACTTGACAGAGATCTTTTCCATTATCTGTGGACTCCTGTTTAGTCAGTGGAGGGAACAGAGGCGTGTGTCAAGCTGACACGCACAAGCGGCTAACACCCGGAGAGTGCAGCCCATTGTCTGATGAAGCATTTGGAGTGATTTCTCCATGGCAACAAAACAGGGCTGCCAATCATTTCCTCTGCTCTGTCTTCAGAACCTTCTTATTCTGCTTCACAAGCAAAAGTTCACCCAGACCTGTAGAGCCATTATGGATACAGAACAATCCCTGCCCCTTGCATTTCCAAAAGAGAATGTAATAGGGGAGCTTTTCCAAATGTATTCTTCATGTTATAATGAATGGCATTCCACTCTGCAACTTGGAGATGAGATGCATTTTCTTCTCAGATTAGCAACTTTGGTTTGTTATTATTAGAGAACACTTGCTGGAGCCAAAGGCTCAATGTAGGACAGAGGCCAAATTATACTGAGCAATGAAGCTATACTTCTTTCTTTCTTTCTTTCTTTCTTTCTTTCTTTCTTTCTTTCTTTCTTTCTTTCTTTCTTTCTTTCTTTCTTTCTTTCTTTCTTTCTTTCTTTCTTTCTTTCTTTCTTTCTTTCTTTCCCTCCCACCCTCCTTTCTCAAGCAACCTAAGGCCACCTCTGTTCACTGAGATTTTATTGTCTGAGTCTGCAATTAATTTTAGATAATGATTGCATTTTGAACTGAGCCTGGGCTAGCAACATTGGTTGCCCTTACAAACTCACTCCATTGCCAGCTAAGATACAAACAATGCAACCCTCAAACCAACTTCTCTTTTCAGCATCAAAAGCTAGTCTGAAGCCACTGTTGCTGTCTGCTCTGGGAAGGAGGGATTAAAGTGCCCTTTGTCAGCTTGATAGCTCCTGTGGGTGAAGGAGAGTGAGGCACATTATCAGGGCCCCTCTTGCCATCATGCAGAATGAGTCAGCCACCTTGGGTGACAGATAGAGGAGGATGCACAGCAGTGGCAAGCTGCCGGATGACAGGGCTGGGTGTGCCATACATGGCCTGACCTGCACACTTTAAGCTAACTCTGCTGCGCTGCAGTGCGGTGGGGCATACTGTTCTGCCACTACTACAGAAGTACTGTATGGTATAACAGAAGGGGTCAAACTAGTTACTAAGATGAATGTATATGCCCTGTGATTAGCACTGTGTTTCCTCCAGTGGAAGAATTTCCTCAGGCATGTTTGTCTCAGCAATCAGACTTGGAAAGGAAGCTAGTGTTTGTCTTCCAAATACCTTTCACAAAATGAGTCATGATTAAATGCAAGACACAGAGGTGAGGGAAATCATGTGTGATGACAAACATCTTTCACCACTTCAGGGAGCATTTCGTTTAGTTGTTTAGTCATGTCCGACTCTTCGTGACCCCATGGACCAGAGCACACCAGGCCCTCCTATCTTCTACTGCCTCCTGGAGTTGTGTCAAATTCATGTTGGTTGCTTCGCAGACACTGTCCAGCCATCTCATCCTCAGTTGTCCCCTTCTCCTCTTGCCATCACACTTTCCCAACATCAGGGTCTTTTCCAAGGAGTCTTTTCTTCTCATTAGATGGCCAAAGTACTGGAGCCTCAGCTTCAGGATTTGTCCTTCCAGTGAGCACTCAGGGTTGATTTCCTTTAGAATTGATAGGTTTGTTCTCCTTGCAGTCCAGGGGATTCTCAAGAGCCTCCTCCAGCACCACAATTCAAAGGCATCAATTCTTCGGTGGTCTGCTTTCTTTATGGTCCAGCTCTCACTTCCATACATCACGACAGGAAAAACCATAGCTTTGACGCACTGCTTCTAAATACATGCTAAGCAAGCTACCTGGCTTGACCTTCAGTCCAGTTGATTTCTGTGTGTAGAATGAAGAAAAGAGTCTTCATGCGGTCTTCTCCTTTAGCTAGCAAAATGCTCTGGGCTAGTCCTGTGTGTAAGAAAAAGTCATCAGCAGAAATGTTATTCCAGTAAGTAAAGTATAGGCAGGAATACAGTTCATATGTTATAACCATCCAATTCAAGCCAAACTTAAAGGAATGCTTTCCCCAGAGGGCCCTTTCTTCAGTCTGCCTCTTATGGTATCTTTTTTTTTTCCTATGTGCAAATCAGCTGTCATCGGTTATGGAGAAATATCTCTATTTGGAAAGCAGGTCAGGCTGAATTTATGCTTCAGCTCTACATTAACAGAGAAATTGCTTATGTATTGCTAGCATAACCTAATATCGATTACTGAATGTTATCATTTGACAGCTGTTTGGTGACCTGTGGCAATATAAATTAATCGATGTTTGTCATCCAGGAGCCAAATCACATTCAACATCATGATTGCCAGTCTTCAGTGAGAGAGAAGACAATGGTGAGTGAAGGTGGCTGCCAAGGAGCACTTGTAGGACACTTCCAGGTAAAGGGGGCCAGTACACTTCACAGCCAGTTAAGAGAGTGTGGGAACTCTTTTTCCTGTAGCACCACCAACAGTTACAACAACATCCTTACCTCATCTCCTGCCACAGGTGTTTTAATACTTTTATTATCAATGTTACAATATCGGCTGGAGAATTTTGGACATTTTAATCAAAACAAGGGATTTCCAAGCATTGGACACATCCAGACACAGATCAGATAAATCAGTGCTTAATTTGGGTGGGGATAAAGCAGACAAGAACCTAGTAACATTCATAACTGCACAATACATCTGATTGTCCAATAATCACCCCCAACCCTGGGCTAAAGTGAAAACTGTTATATAAAAATAAATAAAATGTATTTGTTTACTGCTTTGCATCTAAAGACTCCCAAAATGGTGGAAACCATGGTGAGGGGTGGCGATATTTAACTTTTGGAATCCAAAAATTGAAAATGTAATGAGACACTGAAAGCAAGCTGAACAAAAATAAAGAGATGCAGAAAATTGCCTTACATTGAGTCAGGTCAAACAATCTAAACCAGTATCATTGATAACAGTGGCTCTCAAAATTGGTTCCGAGCTGCAGTTGGCCTTTAGCTCCTGAAAGCCCCAGCGATCATAGCTAGTGTTGAAAGATTCTGCTCATGACTCACAAGTTGGGAACCACCGATCTGTAATAATTGCTTCCCAGGTTATATCTTAGCTTTATCTGCAGATGCCAGGGACTGAACATGGCATTTTCTATATGTAAAGCATGGGCTCCACCACTGGACCTGGTCTTGTGCTGACACATAAGTAGTCCCCTATCACACAAATATCCCATTGTTTCATACCTCCTCCAATGGAAGCACTACACTGTCCACCTCTCCTGTTTCTCCTATCTCTGCTGATCTCAAAATTCTCAGCATTTCAGACCAGTGTGACTCCTGTTTGTTCAAGTGTTTGTTTGTTTGTTTGTTTGTTTGTTTGTTTATACCCCACCTATCTGGGCTACCAGTCCACTCTAGGCGGCTTCCATACAAAAACAGACAATAAAACACAGAAAAACACATGCTGATTCAGTAACAGCTACAAAAAAAAAAAAAAGGAAAGAAAGAGAAAGAAAAAAAATTAAGAGTTGGCTGGAGGGAAGGCCTGAATGAACAACCATGTTTTTAATTGGGTTTTAAAGATGCCCAGCATAGGGGCTGCACGAATCTCTAGAGGGAGACTGTTCCAGACGCGAGGAGCCACCGCTGAGAAGGCCCAGTTTCATGTCTTCTCCTTCCGGGCCTCTCTCGGCGTCAGGCTCCTCAGCCTCACCTCCTGACTCACGCGGGTGATCCAGGGTAGACCTTGGTGGAAGCAGGCGTTCCGCCAAATATCTTGGTCCTAAACCATTTAGGGCCTTGTAAGTAAGCATTAAAACTTTGAAGTTGATGTGGAAACGAATGGGTAGCCAATGCAATGCGGCCAGCATTGGAGGAATATGTTGGTATTTTCTCATTCCAGTGAGGAGTCTGGTTTGAATGAATGACACAGTCAAATCTCTTTCTAACCACTAACAATTCTGCATGCCAGCTGAAAGTACAGGTACTGTGTGTCTTCATGTGGTTCCTCATATTTCCAAAATAACTGTACATGTAAGGATATGAGGTTGGGAGGAGTAGGTGGAGCTAACAGGGTAACCCTGGATTGCAGCTGAATGGCAAAATGCAGGAAGGCGACCTTCTTACTTGGTGATGACCGCAACAGCAATAGCAATACCTGGTGAAAAAGTATTTAACACTAGCAGATCAATTTTAGCATAAGCTTTTGTGAGTTATAATCCACTTCACCTAACATGTCTGGGGAATTGTATAACCCACAAGAATTTATGCTTAAATAAATCTACTGGTCTTAAAGATTTATTTCTGTCTTTGTTTTTTATTTCTTGTATGCTGAGACAGCCAAAGAATGGAAGCCGTGAAAAACACTACCATTACTACTCTGGATTAAGAAAAGGGGGAAAAAAAAGAGACTCCACCACTTTTTCTCCCTGTGTTTCTCTTTCTGTCACATCACAGACATGAAACCACACAATAACATGAGAGCCTAACCTCCCCTTTGGCACACCAGCACTGCATATTCCCTTGCAGATACCTGTAGCCTCTTGCAGGAAGGGGCAGGCTTCTTTTGAATTCCAGAATCATTTGCTAGACCTAGTTGCAAAAGAGATTCATGCAGAAGGAACCAGATATTTCTGAGTATAATAATTTCTTTTTGGTAGCACTCTTGGTTTGGGTAGCTTCCAAGAAAAGCCCACGTCACTCTGAAAAACTATACTTGGAGCTCAAAGGAGAACACTTGAAGGAACATCTCCACATTACAGCCGACTTTCTTGCACACCTCACGTTGTCTCAGTTGGGACAGCAGGAAGCACACAAAGCAAAGCCCCTGTTATCGTCCATCATAGATGAGGGATAACAAGGATTTGCCCTTACTGCACACCACAACCGAGCATCCTTCAGGTGAATTGGACCTCAGCCACTATCATGTCATCAAGCATGGCTGTGGTGGTTGGGGACAATGAGAGTTGAAGTCTCATACATCTTTAGAGCAGTAGGTTGCAGGAAGATATATTAAACAATGACTGATATTGTCATACCTCTGGTGATTGCACTCATCTTGGCAAGTCTTAGGAAATAACCTGCAGAAAGAACAACCTGGTTTGCTTGCACTGAGATATCATCCTAAAAATCAGCTATACCATCTTGGAAATTTCAGAGAGAGCTACAGAGGGTGTCCACAATTGCAGAAACTAGGAATAGAAATCAAGCTCCAGTATCAATTGTGTGAGAAGCCAGGAAATAGACATATAAAGCTTCTGGTAGAATTTAGATTTTTAGGCAACCCCCAAGCATTTTATTTTACCAACTTGTAACCCTTAAAAGACTTTCCAAAAGCAGGAGGAATGAATCTTCAATGTAATTAACACTGGAACAACTTGTTCCCCCCTTGGAGAATTATATCATTAGCTGCTTCAATTGTGCATGAAATATAAATTACATTGCTCAGAGGCATCATGTCTAAAAAGACACAATCCTAAGTGATGCGGCTTGCCACTGTGGATTATGCTCCCTGGTCCAAATTAATAGAAGGTCAGTTGTACAAAGGTTGCAGCTATTCCTTGTTGTTGTTGATCTTCTTTCTTGCTGCTGGCATTTTTTCCCTTAGGAAAACAATACAATATATATAGACAGATAATGATATAGCAATAGAACCAATTCTGAGTGCACTTGGTTTCCTCCTATCAAGATTGAATTTAAAAGTTTGTTTTCTTGTGACTACGGAATGCCAAAATATCACATTTAATTTTCCATTGCATTACTTGTGGAAAGCAAACATCTGGGTGTAAGGAGTCACCATCATTATCTCTGTGCATTCAAACAACATCTCTCTGTGTGCACCTTGGTATACAATTTGTTTTGAGTGCCTGTGAATAAACACAAATATGCCTCAAGATGGTGGATATTCGTCCATTAAAATTTATCTCAGTGAATCTATTAAGGGATCTATCCTCCATTCAGGAATTATGCAGTGAGGGGAATTACATGCCAGCATCCTCATCAATTACCTCAAACTATCCCAAGAGGATAGCCCTATCAAGGAACATAACCGTGTCTTAGTGTTCACATATCACTCCAGAACATATTGTTGACTTGTGAGGAGGTATATGTTCCACTGGCCACAACACGTTGCATCTGAAGACTTCTGAGTTCAGTCCAAGTCTTTTAGACATCCTTCTGGAGCGAGGAAGGGAGAGAGGATGAAGGAAGAAGATATTTTAGTTTCCTTGCTTATAGCTTCTGGAATAGCATAGCTCAACTTAGTATAAATGCCTTACACATTTACAGAGGCAGCAAGATGGGCCAGCACAGTGACACTGAAAGCGAGACAGAACCACATAATCCTCCTGCACTGTTGCAAACAGCAACTGCTCTGGCCGCACCCATGGCCAGCTTTGGCAGCAGCCCACCCGTGAGACTTGGTCTCATTCTTAAGGAAATGAAGCTCTCAACAGTAAGAAGTAATGTTGTGCACTGCCTTCAGGGTAACCACAGTGTGTAGCAAAAAGCCCAGAGGCATTATTTATTATCATATTTATATTTTTGTATTGTCCCATAGTGTACAGGCACTCTTGAGTGGTGTAAACACAGCTAGGATATCACATAACAAACAACAAGAACAAAAGTAACAGTTAAACATTGATAATAAATAAATAAATTACAACAAATAATAGTAAAAATAATAAAAACAAGTGGCATAATATCCTCTGCTAAATAAAGATAATTCTATTAAAATTAACCGCCTAAGTCCTAGCCACCTAAACCTAAAATAATACGGTGAACACTATGAAAAATGCTTACATGATTTCAAGTGTAAGACCATAAAAACTGTCCTAAAGAGTTCAGATTTTAGTATCTTTCTAAAGGTAAGAAAGGATGGTGCTTGACGAACCACCAACAATAGCTTGTTCCACAATAAAAGGGCCAGAAACGAGATAATGCCTGATTTCTAGTTTCTGCCCTCCCTCAGCATTGGCACTTCCAATGACATGTTGTGAGGAGTGGAAAGGGGCTGGCAGATTGCTTCAGGGAGTGATGTTCCATTAGATATCAAGGGATCTCCCTCCTTCTTTAAATATAGAGGATCGAGCAGAGATGTCTAGCACTCCGCCTTGCCCGGTGACATTTGAACTCTTTCAGCCTGTGACACCAGATATGGTGGACAAAGTGCTTGATCGATGTTGGGCCACCACTTCCTCTCTTGACCCTTTCCAAAATATCAGAGCAGCCAGGCCTATAACAACGGAATGGGCCACAGTGTTAATTAATGGGTCTCTCCAGGAGGGCAAGGTTCCTCTTGCCCTCAAGGAGACACTCATTAGGCCCATTAGGAAGAAACTAAATTTGGTGGCAGACGATATTGGCAATTATAGGCCCGTCGCCAATGTTTCCTTCCTTAGTAAAGTGGTGGAGAGGGTGGTGGTTGATCAGCTTCAAGCTCTCTTGGATGAAACCAATGCCCTGGATCCATTTCAGTTGGGCTTCAGGCCGCGCCACGGTATAGAAACTGCACTGGTCGCACTGTTGGATGACCTGTTGGGGGAGGCTGACAGGGGCAACATGTCCTTGTTGGTCCTCTTCGATATCTCAGCCGCCTTTGATACTGTCGATGCGGTATCCTCCTAGGGAGGCTCTCCAAGTTGGGAATCGGTGGCCTGACACTTGCCTGGCTCCGTTCCTTCTTGGAGGACCGTCCCCAGAGAGTACAGCTTGGGGAGAGTGTTTCGGCCCCGTGGAGTCTCAATTGTGGGTTTCCACAGGATTCGATCATCTCCCCAATGCTGTTTAATATCTATATGAGGCCACTGGGAGGGGTCATCAGGGATGTGTGGGGCTTCATGCCATCAGTACGCTGATGACACCCATCTCCTTTTCACCTACTTCGGTGGATGCCATTCTGTCCCTTCATCGCTGTTTGGAGGCCATACTGCAATGGATGCAGCTGAATGGGTTGAGGCTGAACCCGGCCAAGACGGAGGTCTTGAAGGTGGGTGGCCCCTCCATTGGCGGTTTGGGAAACTCTCTCTCTTTTTTAGGGGGGTGACTCTCACTGCATGGAGTGGCAGCTTGGGGATACATCTGGACCCGGCGCTTACCATGGAAAACCAGGTGGCATCTGTGGCCCGTTCTGCCTATTTCCATCTGTGGCGGATCACCCAGCTGCAACCCTATCTTGATGGGGGGTCCCTCACCACTCTCCTCCATGCGCTCGTAATCTCGAGATTAGACCACTGTAATGTACTCTATGTGGGGCTACCTTTGAGATTGATGTGGAAGCTTCAAATGGTGCAGAACGTGGTGGCCAGACTCCTTAGTGGGGTGAGAAAACATATTTAACAGATCGCCTTCTCCCACCTAGATCTACCCGAATTACTTGGCATAGCCAGGAAGGGATGGTTGAGGGGCCTAACGCCGAGAGAGGCCTGGAAAGAACGAACAAGAAACCGGGCCTTCTCGGCAGTGGCCCCTCGACTATGGAACAGCCTTCCAACAGAGATCCGCCTGGCACCCTCGCTGGGTGTTTTTAAGAGCCATTTAAAGATTTGGCTCTTTAGGCGGGCCTTCCCTCCTGTCAATTCTTGAATTCTATCTCTCTTTTTTATCATTTCCCATCTTGAACACACCATATTATTGATTTAATTGTTAATGATTATGATGTTTTACCATATTTTATGATTTTTTTGATATTTGTAAGCTGCCCCGAGTAGACGCTGTCTGGGGTGTGTGTGTAAAAAATCTAATTAAATAAATAAATAAATAAATAAATAAATAAATAAATAAATAAATAAATAAATAAATAAATAAATAAATAAATAAATAAATAGAGATGAAAAGCCATTTATAACATGATTATACAATATCTCCTGGCAAATTTCAACAAACCGGTAGTGAACAGAAGTGGCTGGATCTTTCACAATTTCTGTTATGTACTGTCAAGTCAGAACTAATTATGGGGCAAGACATCACTCCTACAGATGCTTGTTATACATGGCATTGCATATTATGATTAGAAGTGGCAAAAGGAGAAGATGCTGAGTTGGTGGTGATGGAAGGAAAAGTGTGATCTTTACCTTAGAAGTTAATCTTTCTCAAAGTTTGTCACCCTAGGAGCATTAATTTCAGATCTTGGGAACAGGAGGAGCAAGGGGAAAGATAAGAAGTGGAAAGTGTAGAAAAGAAGGCTATTTTTTAAGAAGCAAACAAAGAGGACGGTGCCTATTGCCCTTTCTAATGTCCCTTGCTAGCTCTCTTCCCTCTGGCTTAGCATTTATTTATTTATTCTTTATTTACTCTATTTATAGTCCGCCTTTCTCCCAATAAAGGGACTCAGGCTGCATACAACTGAAATAATGATAAAATAATGATAATGAAAATAAATGTGCTATCAAGACATTTCTGACTCATGGCAACTCTTTTCAGGCTTTTCCAGGTGCAAAATACTCAGAAGTGGCTTTCCATTCCCTTCTTCTGGGGACTCTCTGGGACTGTGCTGCTTGCCCAAGGCTACACAGGCTGGCTCTACTTGTAGGAGGCACAGTGGGGAATTGT
This sequence comes from Pogona vitticeps, assembly GCF_051106095.1. Taxonomy (NCBI): domain Eukaryota; kingdom Metazoa; phylum Chordata; class Lepidosauria; order Squamata; family Agamidae; genus Pogona; species Pogona vitticeps. Next base: position 195,257,250 of record NC_135785.1, on the reverse strand, counting down.
AATCCTAACTTCTGGTTTCACAGTCATATATCATTAAGCTGTCCAGTACCTTAAAAAAGTACTTATGGTATATCTTAAATCACACACACACAAAATAGGATAGTAATATTAAGATACAGCTGGATCTACAGCCATGTTAAAAACATTACCAGTTTAAACCAAATGTAAGACAGATGATAACTATAGAATATGGTGCATCTCCCTCTGAAAACCAGTCTTGAGTCATTCTTCTGGCAGCTAGGGGGAAAAAAAGGAAAAATAAAAATTAAACCATGTACCCAACTCTGCAGATTGCCACTCACCAAAAGCCCTTCTGTGCTACATACACCATTCAGTCTATGATCTGGCCTTGCAATTTGCATCTCACTATTTGTACGAATGGGTTTTTAGACCATCTTGCTAATTGAGTTCAACCCACCTCATTTTAATCAAAAACAAATTTCCCATTAAAAGGCAGATTTCATCCTTCGTGCCTTAGCTTACACACATTTACACAGAAGCAAGTCCTGCATATTTTATGTAAGTCACAGCCCTAATGCATGTATGTATGAGAAAAATCACAAACCATACATGAACAACCTATCCAACTTTTCCCTTCAGGGGCAGAATCTCCAGGAGACCATTTAATATGCATTTCACACAGCAGGAATAAATGATGTTTACATAGAGTATATTCATTTACTTATATATGTGCTCACTTATGGGGAAAAAATGCCCCGTGTTTAATTTTTGGCAAAACTGAGGCCCACTCCCAATTGAAGGACAAATCCTCTCTGTCTCAGGGCTGGAAGAAAACCTTGCCTATAGGATGGGTTTCATTTCTAATCTTCTTAGCTATGGAAGATCAGTAGTAGCCAATTCAGGGCAGAATGGCATAAATTCTCACTCTCATTTAGCCTGTCTTCCTGACAGATGCATGCTGGTGGAATTACTTTGTGGGTTCAGGCTTGTGGCTTTGGCAGCCATAAACCAAATTTTCATATAGAATACATGTCTTCTGAGGGTGGCATATGTATTTTATTTTCATGAGTTATAGCCATCTCTTCATTCCAAAATGGCTTGGCCACGAGTGATGAGGAGTGGTCACAGGACTCAGTGAGGAGGGGATGGAGAGGAGAGAAATGAGCCTGAACCAAATATAGAAATATGCACAGCATTCACTTAATGAGATATCCATTTACTCGCCTCCCCACGTTTAAAATTAATATCGCATGCTCTGATAAAATAAAAAGCTGCTAAATATTGCTTCAATTTTGTCATAAATGTGCATACTTCATATGCTCAGGAACACGTACAGAGACTTAGCATTTTTTTTGTGGGGGAAATGGTAAAATTGTACCCTTTTTTGTTTTTTGAGATAACAATCCTTTCCTTCCAGATTAGACCATCTTTGTTGTAGGTGTTCCCATATTCTTCTGTCTTCAAAGCGTTTCACAGCAAAGAAGACTTTGGAGAGACTCGCTGCTGACTATATAATGTACCATCCAGTGAAATCTTCAAATATGTCCTTATAAACTCATTAAAAGTTTGCTGTGCATTTAGGTACAAAGTCACATTCTCCCAATTAATATGTCATGCTTAAAGACATTTAGTAAGATGTGCACGGTCAGAAAGTTTTGCTGGGGAGATGTGTTCAGCTATTGCAGCAACATCAATAAAGAATCTTGTGGCACCTTAAGACAAACAGATTCAGTTTTGCACAAACCTTTGTAAACTTGCATTTGATGAAATGAGCTGCAACTCACAAAAATTAACACTAAATAAAACTTAACCTAAGGTAGTCTTTAAAGTGCCATAAGAATGTTTTTGTTGGTTTAGGAAGCAACAGGAAGCAGGAAGGCATCACTATAGTGCCAGATGGGCATGATCCAAGTTCCTCTTTCTCCTTCTACATGGGGCCAAGTGACCATTTAATTTCTGTTGGATTTGTATGTGGCAGAGTTCTTCATACACAAGACAGAAAGAATGTGAAGTTTTTAAAATTTAAAAAAAAATGTAGGGGAAAGAAAGTCCAAAAAGATCCATCTCACTAGGTAGATAGCTTTGGGTACTGATATTTTAAAACTCAAGTTTTGAATCTCTCTGCGTCCAACAATGTCTGTAACACTGAATTAAGAGACTCTTTTAAAAGAAAGGAAATATGCAGACATAACACTCTCAACACATCCTTCCTCCTCATTTACATCTCACTCATAGGACATTTGGTCTATTTCATCAAACCCCATGTATCTACTCTGACCCATTTCTAACTCCATTTTACTGCTGCCACTTAGGACTGTGGGAAACTGAGAATGGCATGACATCACACCAGTTACTGCATGTTGGCCTTTCTGAAACTAAATGCTGCTGACAAGACTCAGCTTTATGACAGTTTCACAACTTGTTTGGATATCAGGTCAATAGACCTCAAAGTTAGAGCATCAAGTTTGCTCTTCACATTAGCTAAGAATTGGAGGGCTAGCTTATATTAACCAAAATAACTGTTGATTACTGGTCTTAGGGGGTAAAGCTAATGAAGTGCATCTTTTAAGATGTATAAATTGGACATTCAAGGTTTTAGCAGGTATGTAGCTGCAAAATGCAAGATTCCTCATCGCCTTTATAATTAGGAATAACAGAGGCACTTATTAAGAAATGTTACTATAACCCTGTTAGTCTTTCCAGATCTCTCAGTGGCTTTGCTGGCTCCAGTCCACCCTGTGATGTGGTGGAAGGTGCTCTCTTTTCACCAATGTTGAATTAGTAGTCTGGCTAGTTTCTGTGTGTGTAATCTGGGGAACAGAGTACCATCTTGTCCTTTGTTTAATGCCTTCGACGTTTAAAGGGCACATGAATCCTTGTTTTAGTTTGGAGTCGAGAACAAAGGGAGTGACTGTTTCCTCCAAATGGTTTGGTTTGGATTCCTGAAAATATTTTCTTTTTAATCTGCTGCTGCAACTCTAATTACATTTTCAGTTTGCAAAGCTCTAGCTAATGACTGCTGTTGCAATTCAGGTAAAAGATGCATTGCTGGCATGAAGGTTGCTATTGGAATTTTTCTCAGTTCCTCAGCTAAAAATGCTGCTACTTCTGCATCTACAGGAATTACCTCCCATTCCCCATGCTATCTGTTTATCTAACATTCCTTCCCGATTCTGCAAACTGCACTGGGAGTTTGACAGTATATGCTGGTTCCTTTTTTGGCCAAACAGGGGATCAGCGCTTCCTAGCCTTGTCTCCTCCAGTAGGCATTGACTCAGAGGCAGTGCCCTGGTTTATCTGCCCCATCTCCTCTGGGCACAGCCCGAGTGGGTGCCCACTGAAGGAGACAGGGCTGGGAAGCAGTGGGTACCTGTTTGGCTCAAAAATGACCTGAGACAAACCACTGGTTCAGCAGTTTGTCCCTATCTCTACTCCTGCCATTTTATTTATTTATTTGTTTGGCAGGAGTACAGTGGTGGGCACAATCTATAGTGTTCTTAATTTCTTATCCTCACAGTCCACATCAGTCAGCAATACTGTTTCTATGCATATCAAACTCCAACTTTCTGCATAACTGCATTTCAGCAATTTTGTGTTTGCAATTTCATTGCAAGCCCTTTTCAGGTTGGACACCTATTTTGTAACTTTTTCAAGTTCTACGGGGCTATTTGCGTACTTTGATATCTGTTGATGAACTTGGTAAGCACAGTTTCACAAAAATGAGTCTATTCTTATTCACAGTTATGTAACAGGCAACATAAGCAATTATTAACTACAAAATGCTACCATTTGTGCATCCAAGTCGTAGGCAAAAGCACCAGTACAGAAGTTGCTAGTAGAACTGCAAAGTTCAACTTTCCCTTTGAATTCAAATTCACATAAAAATTTAAGACATCTTCCTCAACTGGATTGGGTATTCAGTACCTAGAAAAATCAACTCCTCATGTGGAATATTCAAAACCATAAAATATCAGTACTGTACAGTTGTATGCAATTCATGAATTTACTATGTGGATTCAGCCCTCCAGCACAACATGTAGAAATTGGCAAGGGTCTCGGCAGTCAAAGTGGCAACAGCTGCTCTGTCCTTCTTCGCTGTCCTGCTCTTTCTTAATCCTATCCCTTTACCAGAATTTCAAAGGGTTACATTACAATTCAGATAAACATAAAATGTTTTGAGTTTTGAATGACCAAAACACATTTTCTCTTTTCAGATGTCCAACAGGAATTTTATACAGTATTCTCTTCCCTACACCATCTCTGTGTAAGAAAGGCCCAAGTTGCCGCACTGAACTTTATCTTAGTTTGGCAAACTCTCCTGGCAGCAGTTTGATTTATTGGCTTTGTTTCCACAGGATTTGCTTACATTTATAAAAAGATAACATTAAATTTAGTACAGGGGCAAAGTTGGGGCCTGTGTTACATAGAAAATGCAATTTACATTCACCTTTTAATTTACGATTGATTGCATATGACAAGAAGGGATGGCAGTTTCTCTCCTCATTTTGCAATTCCTCATAAAATACTTCCTGACTTCAGTGTTTATATTCCTTTCTCTATTCCTTCCTTCCTTTCTACCTGTTGGAACCTGTTGTTTTCATAGGACATTTGAGTAATTTGATTTGAACATCACAACCTATTTTCATTTTTTTGCATGTTTCATGTGTTCATGTTTTTGCAGGGATTTAGCAGTTAGACTACCCAACATAGATTTAGCCTCCTTTCCCATGTTTTATGGAGAGGGCCATTTCCTGAACATGTACATATATTTATTCCTTTATTTAACACATATATATCATCATATTTCCTCCTATTATGTTATGGTACTGTGAATGTCTCTCCTACCTACTCCATCCTCACAACAACCCATGAAGATGGTCATCTTGAAAGACTAGGACTGGACTAGTGAGAATTTGAATCCAGATTTCCGGCTCATAATCCAACATTCTAACCACAATGGTGACATTAATGTGTCTCACAACAACCTAAGAAGAGTCCTGCTGGATCAGGCCAAGGGCCCATCTAGTCCAGTTTCCTGCATCTCACAGTGGCCCCACCAGATGCCTCTGGAAGCACAAGAGACAACTAGATGTCTGTCTCCTGATACCCCTCTCCTGCATCTGGGATTTTGAGGTGCCTTCCTTTTAAGACTGGAGATTATACGTCCCCATCATGGCTTGTAACCTGTGATAAACGTTTCCTCCAGGAATCTGTCCAATCCTCTTTTAAAGGCACCTAGGCCAGATGCCATCACCACATCCTGTGGCAAGGAGTTCCACAGACTAACAACACTCTGGGTAAAGAAATATTTTCTGTTGTCTGTTCTCACTCTCTCGACACTCAATTTGAGTGGATGTCCCCTGGTTCTGATATTGCATGAGGGGGGAAAGAGCTTCCCTCTATCCACTTTATCCATCTCCTGTATCATTTTATACATCTCAGCCATGTCCCCCCTCAGGTGCTTTTTCTCTAGACTAAAGAGCCCCAAACGCTGTAGCCTTTCCTCATAAGGGAGGTGCCCCAGCCTAGTCATCATTCTGGTCACTCTTTTCTGAACCTTCTCCAGTCCCACTATGTCTTTTTTGAGGTGCAGCGACCAGAACTATAAGCAATACTCCAGGTGCGGCCTTACCAGCGGGACTTCCACAACCTGGTGCAGTCAAACACAGAACAGCCTGGCCAAGTACCCACTAAGCTCACCTGTCTAGGGTATGACCCACATTACAGGCCCGCTTTAAGTGGACCCCTCTCACCACTTTTAGCAAACTAGTATAATATATTAAAAAACCTAACCCCTTAAGATACAACGAGGCACATTGTGACAACCCCAGACCTACTGGAGTATGCCACCCTATAGTTCTGCTGCCACCAACCATTCCCTATAAGGAGTCACACAGACCAGGAAGGGATTTTACTAAACAAAAGAACAAGGTTTATTGAAACAACAAACAGGGTACATAAAAGAATCAGGTAAATAGGATAATGTAACGTGGCATAGCCCCAAACATACACATATAACAGATTGGTTCCCACTGAACCCTTTAAGGTAACGCACAGACCCTGAACCTATCAGTTCTGGCTACCTAAATAGAAACCTGAACCTATCAGGTATGTACTAACTGACACACAGTTGTACCCAGTCTGACACACAGACTCCAACTCCAACTCTCCACACAAGCTCCAAATATATATACAGTACAGCTCCTCCCCCCTGATGTCCCGCCTTCCACTCCCCATAGGATGGAACTTTCCCTCCAAACCCATGACAGACAGGTACCATCAGTGCTGTATGTGACACACATGAATCCTTATTCTCTGCAAACTTTCTCTTCCTGCCTGCAAGATGATGAGGCATTTTCTGTCAGTATCGATGAATATTTTTGCTTTTGTGAGAACTTTTCTTGTCCAAGTTGCACAGACTACACAAACTATGAAAATTGTGTGGCTCTTTCTTCTTCTTTTGTTCATGTCAGAAGTATCTGCCATTTAATGAATAAATATATCAGATAGTTTTGGCCAATAAAGGACACTATCAAGAGCAAAATCTTCCATGGTACACACTGAGGTATGATGTACTACGTACACGCTGATATAGAAGGGAAGTTGTCTGTTCTTCTCCGTGCTTGCAAAGTTGGTGTTGGTGCGCAAACCTGATTTTCTTAGGTTCACTTTGGTCCTGTCAACTCCAGTCTGTAGTTTATTAAGAGTCTTCCAGTAACCTTTTTTTTTCTATGTGAGCAGTGGCTACACTTTCCTGTGGTTCCATCCGCTTAAACAGGTGAGTAGTTGTTTCCTTCCACAATATAGTCCTGGCATTCTCTGCCATCCCCCAGGATTCAGGGAGGTTGTGAATTTGTCCCCCTTGATTTTAATCTGGGGGGGGAGTGGTATGGTAGCCAAAGACTGGACGCACATTTGATGTTGTTGTTCAGTTGTTAAGTCGTGTCCGACTCTTCGTATCAGCATGTACGTAGTACATCACACCTCAGTGTGTACCATGGAAGACCTGAGCACACCAGGCTCTCCTGTTTTCCACTGTCTCCTGGAGCTGGGTCAAATTCATGTTGGTTGCTTCGGTGACACTGTCTATCCATCTCGTCCTCTGTCGTCCCCTTCTCCTCCTGCCTTCACACTTTCCCAGCATCAGGGTCTTTTCCAAGGAGTCTTCCTTTCTCATGAGATGGCCAAAGTATTGGAGCCTCAGCTTCAGGACCTGTCCTTCCAGTGAGCACTCAGGGTTGATTTCTTTCAAAATGGATAAGTTTGTTCTCTTTGCAGTCCAGGGGACTCTCAAGAGTTTCCTCCAGCACCACAATTCTAAAGCATCAATTCTTCAGTGGTAAGCCTTCTTTATGGTCCAGCTCTCACTTCCATACATCGCTACTGGAAAAACCATAGCTTTGACGATATCGACCTTTATTGGCAAGGTGATGCTCTACTACATTTGATGTAGATGTACACTATTAGCTGCTACCTCTCTCTGTATATTGTGTGGCTAAAGAATAAAGGTAGAAGACTTAATGAAGTTTTGAGAGGCTATCTCATCAAGAATGACTAATTGAACAACACATCTTAACAGAAAACATGGATTTTATTACCAACTGGTGAAGAGCCTAGAGAAATTACTATTTTGGACTAAAACTTCCTAAATCCCTAAGCCAACTTGGCTAAACATCTATTTTGCAGGAAATAGTCCTTTTAAAAATAATCATATGAGAAAAAAGAACTAATCATCCCCGCCCACAGGATTTTTGTTGACATGAAGTGCTTCCTTACTGAGGTGATTACCACTATAAGCCATCGAGAAAGGTATTAAAAATATGTAGAGACACACAAAAATGCACAAGCTTTGTAGAATATATTCGTTCCTCAAGCAAGCTGTTAAAAGTAAGGAAGAGGCAGAATGAAGCGAAAGTGGTAAAAGGTGATCTTAAGGCTTTGTTGTCTGTAAGAAGCAATGAGGCAGACAAAGAAATGGCTCACATTAGGTTACCATCAGTAGCATTAGATTTCAACTGTGATAGCCCATAGACTTATCCCGGTGGAACATTTCTTCCAGCAACAGTACCTGGTTTTTCACAGATCGTTTTGGCATTCATCCCACTATCCAGATAACATTATTTAGTCCCAAAATCCATGTCTTCTCATGCTTTGTTAACCATTCCTGAGGCATTTTTTTAAAAAATCCTTAGTTTATTGAGAGTAGGAATTGAGTGCCTCCCAGTAGAAGCTTCAGCTTTCTGCACTTACAGCCCCTGCTCAAAAGCATTTACTTGCTTCCAGGTAATTAAAAAGAGTAAACCCTGATGAGAAGTTACAGCAAGGATTTTGGATTGTTTTTATATTTTTAAAAGAGTTTTGTTTTTTAGTTTTCAAAGGGTTTTAGCGCTACCATATAGAAGGAAGGGAATTAACTCTATATTTCCCCCCCATCTACTGAAATGCTGACTGGATAGCTCAGTGCTTTAGGTCAGTGGTTCTTAATCTTGGGTTACGCAGGTGTTTTTGAACTGCAACTCCCAGAAACCCCAGCCAGCACAGCTGGTGGTAAAGGCTTCTGGGAGTTGCAGTCCAAAAACACCTGAGTAACCCAAGGTTAAGAACCACTGGTTTAGGTATCGGGCTGCAGAGTCCAAAATTGGGGGTTTAATTCCCCACTGTGTCTCCTGCAAGTAGAGTCAGCTTGTGTGGCCTTGGGCAAGCTGCACAGTCCCAGGTGACCCCACCGAAGAAAGGAATGGTAAACCACTTCTGAGTATTCTGTACCTGGAAAACCCTCAACATAAGTTAGAATTGACTTGATGGCACATTGAAAAAAATTACTAAAATGGGGGAGATCAGTGGAAATGATCCTTATCTGCACTCAGGCTTATTTCCCTGCTGTTTTCTCCTGGACATTTTTTTTCGTCCACTGTAGCTGCAAGGATAATGATGTTGCCTCTTCAGAATCACTCACCTTCCAGCACAGACCTGAAGTGCTGTTGGTTCTGAGGAGACGTGGTGAAATTTTTTACAGCATAGCTGGGGTTTAAACCGGGTAAAAGCTGTGTAGTGAACACAAAGCTAGATTCCTGTGGTGCTGGAGGAGACTCCTGAGAGTCCCCTGGACTGCAAGGAGAACAAACCTATCAATTCTGAAGGAAATCAACCCTGAGTGCTCACTAGAAGGACAGATCCTGAAGCTGAGGCTCCAGTACTTTGGCCATCTAATGAGAAGAAAAGACTCCCTGGAAAAGACCCTGATGTTGGGAAAGTGTGAAGGCAAGAGGAGAAGGGGACAGCAGAGGACGAGATGGATGGACAGTGCTATCAAAGCTACCAACATGAATTTGACCAAACTGCAGGAGGCAGTGGAAGACAGCAGGGCCTGGCGTGCTCTGGTCCATGGGTTCACAAAGAGGTGGACATGACTTAATGACTAAACAACAACAAACTCGGTAAGCCCTTCAGCTGTACCCTGTTGGGGCAGAACATTTCCCTGTCTGGAAGAATTCTCACTGAGAACTGGAAAGTTAGAAATTTTAGATTCTCCACTTGGACAATATAATTCTCTGACGGTGAATTCAAAGCTGTGTAGTGAACTCAAAGCTAGCTTCCTGGAACTTTGCATGTTTGTCACCTGGCCCTTTCTAACAAGCATTTCATTTCATTTCATTTCCTCTCACTTTTCTTCCAATAAAGGAACACAATGTGTTGTACAACAATTTAAAAATGCATGTAGAAAATCACAATAAATCAAGATGCTATCATTAAAATAGGATTAAATCAAAACAGCATTAGTTTTAAAAGTTAAAATGTATTTGAAATACATTATTAAACAAAATACTGATAAAAATACACTGCATCACTTTATAAAAAAGCAGTCCTACAAAAGTGAGAGGCTAAAAGCCAACTTTGAATATATTTTCATCTGTTGTTTGTTAATTTGGTACCTTTCCATCATGAATTCAATAAGTAAAACACAATTTCCTTGTACTGTTTGTTGACACGAAGCCTGGGCCACGCCATTTCATCAGATAAGCGACTTTCAATGAAGCCAGGAGTTACATTAGATTAGTCTAATTGTTTGATTACTTTGCAATTCACTCAAGCACAGTTTCCTAAATAACCGAATAAACAATGAAAAGCGAATTATTTGTAAACTCACATTTTCATCTGTGGAAATTAGTCTTACTGCAATTAAATGCAACAAAGTTGAAATTTCCCCTAACATTTTCATGGAGTTGAATCTGCTCTGAAACTTTATTTACAGAAATATCATTTCAACCTTTAATATGTTCAAGTCAACATCTCATCTCTCCTTGCTCTCTCCCCCTCTCTGTATGTGTATGATCAGCTGTGTTCACCTCACTTAGAGTGGTGAGAAGTTCTGGGTTGTAATACTTAGTGTCTTTGATTTCCTTTGTAAAGAAATGTGTGTAGACGTACTGGCATTTGGCAATACATATTTACTTACAAAAGCACTATTTGGCTTATAGAGTTACAACCTCACTGAAACTGATTAAAAGAAAAAAAAAGACAAGTAAGAGACTGCAAATGTAACAGCTCTCAGAGGCATAACAATATTTGAAAATGTTGCCATCTGCTCAGTAAAATGTTCATTCCCTCAATAAAAGAGATTCAAAGAGATTCATAAGGACTGACCTGGAAAGATCCTCCAAAGAGAACAGAATATGCATTCTCTGACCACTGCCCATTCCTTAATAAGCATACAAAATGACCGTTCCATCTCAGTGTGATTTCTAGGGCAAGATTTACCTTTAATGGGAACACTAGCAAATCAGACAGTTAAAAGCTATTGAAGGAGATGTAAATTCCAGGCAGTGCAGCCACAGGGGTTGTAAGGGATATTTGTGCTTCAAGCAGGCTAAGGGAGGAGGGTTTGCAGAGGCAGGACTTGGCTGACAAAGGGGGCTCCACATCATTCCAAGTCCTGCACGGTTGGGTTGGGGGCAGCCAGATGTAAATTAATATAGCTTTGCCCACAGCGCAGAAAGCTAGAACTGGAGTGGGGGAGGAACTTTTGTCTTCTTCTCCTGGTGGGCCAGTTTCCATCACTTGCAGTCTCCTTGGCTGTGTCAATAGCTAGAGAGGCAAAAGGGACAAAGTGTGGCTTGGTGTAAAGAGTACATACAACCTTCTGCCCAGTCCTCAACAGGAACTGGCTTGGGAGAGGCCAGGCAAGGCAAAGCGAGGATGGGCAAGGAGAAGTGACACGTGGAATTGGCCAACTGATGGGTGGGCAGGTGGGAGGGCTGCGTGCCTGACTTGCCCTGCCATTTCTGCCACAGTCAAGAAATGAGGCAACTGACCCACATAACTTGCATTGCTCCACCCTCTACAGCCAGCCTGCCTTTTAAGCAGGGCCTTGAAGGTGACACAGGAGCCAAGCTTTAGCTTGTGGGTGGTGCAGCAAGTAGGCAGGGCCAGCGTGTATTAGCACCAGGAAGTGATAGACGATTCTGAAATCATATGCCAATAAAGGGTTCCAAGCAGGTCTGTTCACACGCATCCTCCACCCCATTGTTCTTATCATTGCCACAGAGAGGCATTTTACAACCACATAGAAAGAACGTACAGTACCTTTTAAGCTGAAGCCCTGTACACACTTTCCTGGGAGTAAGTATCACTAAACACAGAAGGATTTACTTCAGAGTAAGCATGCATAAAATTGTGCTTGTAAAGACAGAGAGACACTGGCCTTCATTATGCAAGCCAGAATATTTGTGTGTTCTTCTTCAGTGAAAAAGAAGAGAAAACAGCAACAATCTCTAGAAAACAATGATAAATCTACAAACACACACACTCATTTGCTCTCTTTTCCTTTCCAACAACTTTAAAGAGTTTTAAACCACTTAGTTATACTCTGTGCTCGTGCTGTATCATCTGTCATGGGGGGGGAAGGGAAGTAGTCAACATAATAGACAGAGGATGGAAGAAGTGGAGGGGTGAAGGGACAGTAGAGTGAATAGGATGAGAAGCTATTCTCCAGGTGATAATATAGACTTTTGCAACAACTTTTGCAGATTATCCCAGGATAATTTATCATTTTGTTGCGAATGCCAAAAGTGATTTCAGCAGTAGAAACTGCCAGGCGGTGATATAGCCCTCTATGAAACAACCCGAATTCGAATCAGCCACAGGGTATATTGCAGTGTAGTCACATCCTTTGTCAGGCACTGTAACCACAAACATCATGACACTCAGATTTATGTATTCAGGCCATGGACACTCCAGCGAAATGTCTCCCTGTGGTTATGCGACTTTTAATCGTGTTACTGTGGTACTTTGAGTTCACGTGGCACTTATTCCAGGATGTGTGTCCCAATGTGTTTTTGGGTAACTGAGTCATTTCCTTCCAATAAGCCTAGAACGTCTTGTTGAGACTGTTTAACAGAGGTTAAATAACGTATTTACACAAAACCTATGGATTTTTTTTCTTAAAAAATTAAAAACATGTTTAAAGGACATACATGGTGACAGTAGTTCAAAAACGTTGTGACACAACAATTTTTAAAAATGATACACAACAAAACAGTAGAGGCTTCTTTCTGAACAAGAAATGATCTGCAGTTAGCATGTTAGCATGCTTGCCAGGTAAATGATTCGCTAATGGCCATGTGTCATGTGATTGCAAATTTAAATTGCAAAAATCAAAGAGGAAGAACTGGAAAACATTTTGTTGGTGTGACCATGGCTTCAGTTCTTCTAAACCTCCAGCCTACATCTAATTGCTAGCCATACCTAAAACAGACCCATTGAATCAACTGTTGAACAGTAGTACTTATTAAGTCCCAATGACTCAGGGGGTCTACTCCAATGGCGTAGCATTTGAAATTCGCACTCCGTTTTTTTATTCTCTGTTGTTCTGTAATTTAGCTGTGTAATGACAGCAAATTGAAGGGAGAGAAATCACTAGCACAATTTTATTTCACTCTCCTTTTGAAGAAATTGAAGAGGGCATCAGCACCAGATATGCAAGGTGACTTGGAATCAGTAACAGAACAAGTCTGAAAGTCAACAATGAGAGCAGGTCAGGTGATTTACTGAGCTCAAAAAGGAAGAGGTGGAAATCATGAGGAGACTCCAACCAAATTATGTCAATGTTTGTACTGTACACCTGTATGATTGCACAATTTACCACCTTTTAAATATATATATATAATTTGCATACTCCAAGCAACAGCTGTGTGAAGCCAAATCCCGAGGTATTTATTAAGATCAATTTGTTCTAATCTGTGACCACTCATAAGTCTTTTTAAGGAGGAAGGTAGGATAAAAATGTTTTAAATAAATAAATGATTTGAGAGAACTAATGATTCCCTTTTGAAAACAATATGACCTTTCACGTTGCATAATGAATAATGAAAAATTAATTTATTCAATAATAAGCTGCATATCCAGTAAGCTCCAAGACCCGAAGTGGTTTCAGAAATTCTGATGTCATCAACCTTGTATCAAAACAAAACCCGAAAGGACAAATTCCTCACAAAATCAGCTCAAGGAGAAATGAGCTGTGAAATGGAGTGGGAGACCTGGAGGGGGAAAAAAATTGGAACGCAGCAGTCAAGATGATCTACAGCAGTGGTTCTTAACCTTTTTGAAAGAATTGCCCCCTTGAGCCATTGAAAAAGTTATCATCGCCCCCCCGCAACATAACGGCAGCAGCGGGGCGGCGGCGGCACTGGATCCGCTGCCAGCACCAGCTGCTCTGGTTTCGCCTGTCGGATCTGCTGCCAGCACCGCGGCTGCATCTGCCTTCACAGGTTTGGCTTGCTCCATTGCCCCATATCACCCACTTCTGTTCCTTTGCCCCCACATTGCCCCTTTTCGTTCCATTGACCCCCTGAAAATGAAATCACCCCCTGGGGGGCGATATCACCCAGGGTTAAGAACCACTGATCTACAGGATACCCTTTTGAGCTCACTACTATTCACACTTGCCAAAAAATCAGCTCTGACAATTGCCTTGTGTTTGAGTGAGAAGCAGTTAACTGATGGGGGGGGGGGGAATTCAGCTCCAGAGGGTATTCTATAGACCATCTTGATTGCTGCCATTCAAGTTGCCCTTTGCTGTGCAATACTTGGTATCCTTTTTACTGCCAGCAATACAGGCCCAATACTGTGTAGCAATATTGGGCCATTTTCTGGCATTTTCAATTGTAGATATAAGAAGCACAATATCTCACATTCATAAACCAGAGGGGCTTTGTTGTTATTGAAAGAATTGATTTGGAAAATAATAAATTGAATGTCACTGGCATTGTGCCAACTTGCCATCCACTCTAGGGGGCACTGCTGAGCTACATCCAAATATCGAATTTGTCAAAGTATCCTTCAGATAATTTCAAAGAGTTAGAAGATTTTTAAAAGGCTCTGATCAGCAGCTTAAATTGATTCAGGAAACAATCTGGGAACCAGTACACTTTTTTTCATCCAGGAAGTTACATATTCCCTGGTTTACAGCCTGTTTGTTCCCTTCTGGTTCAGTTGCAGCTAGCCATCATTATACTCTTTCTCCAATGAGAGGCTAAGGAAAAGGAGAGATGAGGGAAGAGTAGTGCCCTTTGCTGAGAAGGAGCAGCCACGTTATCATGTAAAACATAAAATTCTGGCTGAATGGTGGTGTCGGCAGTGACTGGGAACCCAAAGCGGAGACTTTCAACTTGGTGAGCAGGCTGAGCGCAGAGTATTTTGTTGCATGAATCTGGGGGAGGGTGGGCACACTGCTTTGTTGCCATAATATCTTCAGGATGAAGCCAGGAGAAGGTTTATGTGCATTCCAATTTTCCACGTGCTGTGATAGTAAACTGCCCATCCCTTCAGTGTGGTCTGCGCTAAACAGCAGGCAACGTGAAGGAGCTGGCAATCAGGGAGACAGATTATTAAAAGCTTTGGGTGGGGGAAGGTTCATGTGAGAGGTGAGCCCCTAGAGAAATGACCACGGCATGGCGCTGGAAACGGTGTGAGGAAACTCTGAATGAGAGGAAGAAAGCTCCAAAACCACGCAGCATGAGCAATTAAGAAATATGTAAAGTGAAGGCAGGGAACTACTTAATGGGACCTCTGGCTTCTTCGTGGGATCATACTGCCCATGAACTGAAGGGTGGTACCTCATCTCAAAATTGAAGGGGCAACAGTTGTGGAGATACCTAGCAAAAAGCAAAGCAAAGCATGCTGGTTATATACCGTCCCATAGCACTTCAAGCACTCTCTGTGAGGTTTACAAGTTAATTATGCAGCCTACACATCCCCCCCCCGGGTATTAATTTTACCAACCTCAGAAGGAGAGGAGACTGAGTCAACCTTGAGCCAGGTACCTGAGATTGAACCCCAGGTTGTGAGCACAGTTTTAGCTGCAGTACAGCAGTTTAACCACTGCGCCATGAAGCTCTTCAGCTTTTCTAGAACTTAAGGAGGGGGGAAACCCTCTCCCTGGGCGTCTTTGGTAGTAGCCAATTAGAAAACACTTTCTTCTAGAGATCCACCACTGGATGCTGGATGACAAATGAATCCTCACATACCACACTCCACTCATCCCTTTTTCCCTTAGAATGTCAGCTTGCTGCATCCTCAGCAGTTACTAAGGTTTCTTACCCACAAACCCATTTAAATCTTCACATCCCTTCTTTAAATCAAATCAGGGTTTAATATACAACTCACAGCTCTATGTAGCAGGAGCAACCCATGCTGTTCCCTTTCCCCTGCCAGTTGTCTGCCCACCCCTTCCCTATTTCTCCTGTTCACCACCCTCTTGATCCTTCCTGTCATGTCTTCCATTTCTCCACCTCACCTCACCCCATACCTCTGTCCACACATGTGGAGAACCACTTCCTTTTTTAAAAAACCTGTATTTAAAACGTGTCTGAAAATGTGCATAAATACCATTTTTAGAAAAATAAAAAATTGGGGTTAGGAGCAGGGCATGGCATTCTTGTCACATGACCTCATTCCTAACTTCCAACACGCCCACAACACACCCACCCATACAGCAGTATGCTCGATTAAAACATAGGGAAAAAGAGCTGCAACTTGGCATGTGTTGAAAGTAGGGCTGCACCTGGTTGCAGCTAAGGTGCAGTAAATATGTTTTTCCCAGTTTATTGCAATGGTGTAGTTCCAAATGCAATGTTTTTATAGATACTCATTCTTTAGGTCAGGGTTTGTTTTTGTTTGTTTGTTTGTTTTTGCAAATGGTGGACACTCAGGACTATAAAATAAGAACTGAGGCAATTTCGCAAATACAATATATAATCTGCAATGCAGTATATAATCACACCTCAAACAAATTTTATTACCAATGAGACAGAGAGGGGAGAGAGAGAGAGAGAAAGATTGATTGATTGATTGATTGATTGATTGATTGATTGATTGATTTTAAAGTAACAAAAATAATAGACAGCCTTCCTAGACTCTTGCACTGCAAAATTCTGCCTGGATCCTTGAGAAGTTCAAGCTTATCCATATTATCTGGGGCAAATGTGCATCTATCTACTGGTAGTGCTAGTATTAGTATGCAATAGATTGTGCTAATCTACTACAGACATTGCAAAGTCCAACTTGAGTAACTCTATGCTGCTGATTTTCCATGCCAAGTTTTTTTTTTCACCAGAGTTATTCAACTTTTAATCTAACACATCAGAGGAATATTGTCTTGGCTAGACCTCTTTATCTCCACCACTATCATCAAGCAATGCCCACTTGCCATTTCGTAGTTTTTATTATATGCCTGCGCATTGGGTTATGCAAGTGCGAACGTGGCTTCTTCCACCGCCACCCCCATCCCTACCCAGACCCTTTTTTCCTCAGTCATGCAAACATTTCACTGGAATCATAAGAAGATCAAGAGGGTGGTGAACAGGAGAAGTGGGTAAGGGGTGGGCAGATAACTGGCTTGTTTTCCAAATGTCCAGTACAAGATACAGTCATGACTCTGGTCTCCACTGACTTAGCGGTGCCTAGGTGTGACCTGCCACATCTGGGGTAATGTGTACCTTAAAGAACTGGAACATATGCCTCTCATCTTTTGCTTCTTTCTCTTTTGGTGGTGCAAGAGCTCATCCTCATCTCAAATTATGGACAATATTAAACTAAGGTGCCCCTTCTGACCCTATGCATCTTATTCTAGAATTTGAAGGTTTAACATAAATTTTGTTTATTTGTCAAAGACAGAAGTAGAATGCTGTCTGTTTCTTGTTTCAGTAACAGGAGGAGGCATGACACTTGGTGGTTCTAGGCCAGGCATGTGTGGAAAACTACCCTTCAATTCTCCAAAGTTACCCATGACTACTCTTTATGTTGTACTAAAATAATGTCAAAGTTTCTGTGATAGTCAATATACAGACACTGACTTCATCAGTTTTTAATCAGAAGCAAAATCAAGGAAGTTGATGTATCTTGCAATCGACAGCAACTGTCTAGATAAGCATCCAATATGGCAATTTATTTTATTCATTAACTTATATTCTGCTTCAATAACATAACTATTACTAAGCTTTGCCTGTTTTTTTCAGTATCTGTAAAAATCTACTTTTGTAGGACTATCAGAAGGGAGGATAGTCACTGTAGGCATCCTTCAGTCTCGAGAGACTATGGTAATGTGCTCTGAATAGAGGTCTTGGAACAGTATCTAGTATGACTGAGAAGGCCAATTCGAGAGTGAAAATCCCTTCCACACTAAAGACAAATCTGTCCCCTGTCCAGCTCCCTGATTTTGCTGCTTTCAGGGCTGCCTCTTTGCCTCGGCCTGCTGAACAAGTGTCTCTTCAAATTGGGAGAGGCCATGCTGCACCGCCTGCCTCCAGGCTGAATGCTCAGATGTCAAAGTTTCCCATCTGTTGAGGTCCATTCCTAAGGCCTTCAGATCCCGCTTGCAGATATCCTTGTATGGCAGCTGTGGTCTCCCTCTGGGGTGATTTCCCTGCACTATTTCTCCATACAGGAGATCCTTTGGAATCCGACCATTAGCCATTCTCACGACATGTCCAAGCCAACGTAGATGTCACTGTTTCAGTATGCAAAGCCAGAGAGGACACTCCAGCTTCGCATACAGGAGGATAGTATGGCTTTCATATTCCCATTTCTGTTCTAGTGTTGGGGATTACTGTCTGTAAGATGATGGCTTATAACCAACCAGTCAGGTTTGCTCTTACTAGGAACATTGTGCTGCCTGAGGCAAAGATGATGCTCATCTCTGTTCCATGTAGAGACCACTGAAAGGCAAGTGAACCTTACTTCAACACTGTGGACAAGATAGTATTTTCTGCACCTGAGGTCAACCACCTGGTTTATGGGGTGCAGAATAGACTCTTTGGCACATAGTTCTCTCTCATCCAAAAGGAAGGAATGGCAAGAAGTCTCTGGACAGATGGCTGGGGATTGCCAGTGCTATCCACCACCTGCCACATGTGGTGGTTGACTCACTACACAAGTAGTAGTAGGGCCAGACCTTCCTGTGAAGCAATGTAAAGTATTATTTTGTGTGGATAACTGAAGAGAAGACACCGTTTCCCTACTACCAATGCATATAATTTTTAAAAATGAATGAGCTTCAGAGGAAAGTCAGATATGAGGCTGACTTTTCACTTTTCAGGCATCAAAAGATGTTTGTCATAATTTGTCGTGGAATGTAACCCTGAATCCACTTCAGAGAGAATCCAGTTTTTTGTTCACACTTTCAAGAACTGACGTCAGGGACCTAAGGTCATTTGAAGTCCACAACCTATGGCAGCTTTTTGCCTGAGATAAGTGAGCTTGTATACAATAGCAAGCTTGTTATTTCAGGTGGCTGCCACACACTGTTTGTATCAGTGATCTGTGGACATTCAAGATAGCCAGGAAGAGAAGGTTCCTACAGGATTTTGGAATGGCTTATTCTTAAAAACAGGATTTCCTACTTAAGTTTTAACAAAGGAAGAAAACCTTAATTGAACAAATCCAAAACTTACGAACTAGAGAGAACTATTTCTGAATCTTTAAAGAGCTATAATTTTTCTGGGCTGTCACAGATCTAACTCTAGACTGAACCATGATTGAGTAAAGTTTCAGTACCATATAGAAATAGGATATTTTCTCATCCTCAGCAGCACTTGCTTTGTGTTACGGTTTTTATTTCCAGGAAATGCTTCCCCCCCCCTCCGAAAGCCTATCTATAACAAAGTGTGCCAAAATAACATGAAAACTGGGCAGGAGACTAAATCTTTGTTGGTTCAAGTCTCATAAAAAGATGGATTAATCTTTCCATTTCTCTCAGTTTTTGGTTTCTTCTGAACCTTTCCATTCTAAACATTTTCCATTCTTAAACATCCGTTCCTTCTGCATTTTATACATTCTGGTGTGTGCTTTCCATAATACACAGAACAGTTCCTTTTGAAGAGGAACTACTACAAAATCTAGAGAAGTGCAGAATTCAATTCAGTTCTTGTCCAAACGTGTTTTGTTAGATAAGCTCAGATTTTTAAAAAAATGCAAAATAAAGAATTTCTCTCCCAGTTTTTACATATGATGAAGACATTCGACACCAGACCCTGAGAAGAGACAACTACTCTTAATCTCTTAATATCAAGGAAAGAAGAGGAAAACTCTGAAGGAGTGGACCTGGAGGCAAAACTCTTCTATGAACTTGCTCTATTAACCTGTCCTTTATTCTCCTGCATCATCAAGGGCAACATTAACAGAATGTGACATGTCCCACAATCTGTTAATCATTCTGTCAAACTGGTAATTTGGGGAAATGACAGATGTTCAGTCACTGAACAAATGGCCATTTCACTGATCCTTTTGATAAATGATTAAACCTCAAGAGCATTTGGTCACATTGCTGGAGATGTGATCAAGTTTCTTTGTACGTGTCAGAACAGATTTTCAGAAAGCAAATCAGGATTGGACACATGTATTCCTTTTACGGAGCATCACCATGTTACATACAGTTCCATTAGAAGCAATAGTCAGGTTTCTGGGCTCTTCAGACTTCCATTTTCAGCGAGTGCACTTGGCTTTAGTTAACTGCCCCCAAGGATATAACTGTGGACAATAAAAATTCACCAAATGGCACAGGGATAGTGGAGGATGACGAAGTATTACTTATATTACCTTATGCCCTGAACACTCATAGTCTGGTATGATATCAACAGCTAAGCAAGGTCTGGCTGGTACTTGGATGAGGGACCACCAAGGAATACTAGGGGTCTCCAGATATGGCAGGAAAGAATTTTGCTTCAGTCAGATCTGATAGTACTGGCGTAGAAGGTTCAGTCCTAGTCTGCATCTGTAGAAGGTGGTTTCCTATAGGCTGAAGCAATACAGAAATATACACTGAATACAATAAAATTAGATCTGTCATTAGACTATTCATTTAAAACACTAGATATAGATTTAGTGATAGTTGTGCTTGCTTTATTATTTTGTGAAAGATTAGCTGCAGTTTGACAAGCAGATGAAACGTGTCTCCTAAAATGCATTTTAAAGTGCTGCAAAATTAATATGAGGATATCCAGACCAAGGGAGCACATATACCAAAAAGGGATTAATTGATCCAAGGAGTGATCAAACTTGGGGTCACTATTTTTCTGGGCTACAGTTCTCAGGATCCCTCTGCAACAATGGTCAGGGCCTCAATCTATGGGAGGAAGGAACCTTGCCAATTATTGGCCAAATTTATGTCATTTATCTCTAGAATTCAGTCCCAACATGGTGTGAGGCTCTTAAGGGAAATCAATGTGTACGTGTTTGTTCATTTCTAAGATTGACAGTTCACAGTATAAAATCCGCAAAGAAAATTTTATCATGATTGAAGAGAATTCTTTTCAGAAACTCAGGGAAAGTATACATGACAGAATTCATTCTCGGTCCCCTGAAAAACAGGGGGTGTTACTGGGGAATATATAACTACTAAGGAAGAAGAGGTAATAACTAATAAGTGCCGTGCCCCTCATAACCCCTCCATGACCCGGACCAGAGAAAGTTCCTGTGCAGTTTGTTCAACATCCTAATGAAAAACAGTTGCATTAGGCCTCATTTTATAATGGGATAAAATGTAATGCAATGTCAAATCGATGTAAACTAGCTAGGAAAACAAAATTATCAGAGTATAACGGAGGCAACAGACCATTTCAGTGCTTGCACCATAAAGAAACATAACCTAATGACCTCTCTCATTTACTGAGAGGAAATCCAGCTGAAAACCTCAAGGGGTCTTAAAGCAATTCCAGGTTGAAGCGCTCTCTGATATAGTTACATGTAAGCTCTGTTTTCATCTCATTTTAAGCTTCAGCGTCAAGACAGTGAAGCAAAGTAGATGGTAACACATTTGTGCTCATATCCTTTAGACTTACAATCTGCAGGGGGAAAGATCAGAATGGAGCTTTTTTTGAACTGCAACTGATTCACCCTAAAATTTCTCTTTAAGATATGTAGGAGGCTGCTTTATATAAGATCAGACTATTTGTCTGTCTAGCAGCAATCTGTTCTGACAGCAGCTCTCCTAAACCTCAGCAGAGCTTGGAAATTGGCTTTCATTGGGCTAAAATGCCCAGAAATTATTGACTAATGTGACCAATGGCATGCTAACTGGAGGACAATGGGAGTTGTAGTCTAAGTAAATAATATTAGAGTCAAAGATCTGCCTTCCCAACAACCCTGATTGGCATGACATTATGGTCAACTATCCAGTGACTTTTTTCAGGTCACTGTTATGGGCTTCCTTTAGTATGGAACCAGCAATGCAGATCAGAGGGATAGGAAGGAAAGGGGATCTCATGGGCCACCCATTATGTCTCTGTGGGCCTCATCCAGCCTTTGGGCTATAGGTGATGCATGCCTCATAGGAAAGATGATCCTGCTCCTATTTAGTAATAATTGGTTGCCATCATGTTACAGTGGGGTCTTGACTTGAGAACTTAATCCTTATTGTAAGGCGGTTCTCAAGTCAAAAAGTTCTCAGGTCAAATCTGCATTTCCCATAGGAATGCATTGAAAACCATTTGATCCGTATCTGCTCTTTTCTGTCCATAGAAACTAATGGGAAGCTGCTATTCTGCCTTCGACCACTAGAGGGGGATATTTTGTTTCTTTTTTTCTTAGGTCAAGAAAGGTTCAGGGAAGGCAGGGAAAATACAGTCCAGGCAGTACAAGTACCAGGCAGTCCGAAGACTGTCTCCCAATCCACTCTCTAAACGCTGGGAGGAGTGAGGAAGCAGACAGGCACCCTTTTCACTGGCCAACAGTTAACTGAAAGTTCAAATTTTGCACTTTCCCTGCCTCCCACGTGGTTTTTTTTCAGTTCTTAACTCAAATCTAAGTATGTAAGTCAAGTCAGTATTTTCCTATGAGAGCGGTTCTTAAGTCAAAATGTTCTTAACTCGAGCCGTTCTTAAGTCAAGACCCCACTGTAATTCTGACTCACAATGACCTGTCTTCAGGTATAAAAAGCACTTAGAGCTGGTTTACCAATGCCTTCTTTTGGCGGTGCTCTGGAACCTTTTGCCTGTGCCAGGCCACCCAACCTGACTCATCTCTTAGGAGACACAGTTGGGAATCAACCCCAGGCTCCATCACCTGGTGTTTTGGTGGGAGATGTTGGAAGTGACTGTATATAACTCAGGTTGCTTAGAACAGTAGTTCTTAACCTTGGGTTACTCAGGTGTTTTTGAACTGCAGCTACCAGAAACCCCAGCCAGCACAGCTGGTGGTGAAGCCTTCTGGGAGTTGTAGTCCAAAAACACCTGAGTAACCCAAGGTTAAGAACCACTGGCTTAGAAGACTATCTCTGTATGAAGAGAAGTAGATAGAGGGAGAAGGTCCTCCCTAGGTTTCCTGGACTGTCCTTTCTGACTTATGCTGACTTTCCTTAAACCTAAACAGATATTTCTTAGGATTACTGTTGTCATTTCCTTCTCACATCTCCCTTCTTCATCCTCCCTGTCAATGGACAAAGGAGACATGTTCCTGAGAGGCGAGTGGCCAGCTATGGCTTCCTCTGTTTCCACCTTAGTTACCTATAACTGGGATTTCTATAGCATTTCCTATCTTAATACATTTCTCTAATAACTAGTTTTCTTGTTTTCCTGGAATGAGATGTGTGGAGGTGATTTCTTTCCAAAGGGGGAGAGGGTTCTCTGCTAACCACTCCAATTAATAGGGCTGAATCCACATCTTAACTTGGCTACTGCTTTCTCTGCTCACAGGAGCAACTAGGATTACCAAGTCTCAAGGCATCAGGTGAAATCTCTGGGAACTGCTGTGATTCCACCTGGGGAGAGAGCTCTCAGGGCAAGCATCACAAAAGGAGGAGAATTCCAGGTTTTTATGTGTGAGACATCTTAAAAGCTTGGACAGCCATGCCCACCTGTTCCCACCTGCCAGTACAGTTCACTAATTCAGTATAAAAGTGATTGCATGCGTGTTGTGCGTATCTCCTTTCCAAACCTTGCCTGATCTGCCTCTGTGACATCACAGGGAAGTTACCTCTGTGACATCACAATCCTGCTCTCAAGTCTGGGGCCTGATATCTCAAGAGAATGAAAAACCATTCAAGCAGCACAAGTACAGCCTTTTTGTGCACCATTGAAATAATGCGTAGAATATCTGTTCGAGGAAATGTGATACAAAAAGGAGCAAATAAACCACAGCTTTCTTGTTGCAGCACATTGGAATATTGGTAGAACGACAGAGATATGATTAAGTGCAGAGATCCTGTTTGGAAAAGCAAGGGAGACCATTCATGATCTTGTTCCAAACGCAGTGAAATGGAATTCATGACTTACATCATAGCTCTGCTGAAGAAATTCCTGGCTTATATCACAGCTCTGCTTTAAGAAACCTCAGGTGATCTTGAATACTCCACTCATTCCTGCCAGTGTCAATCCTTCAGATTGGACTATTAACCTCTCTCTACCCTTTTGGAAAATGACTGTAATTCCCTGTTTGGCTTAAACATTTGTTTTAGCCTCATTTCTCTCTCTCTCTCTGTTCTTAAAGTGGTTTGGTGTGAGGCAGATACAATTTTAAGATGAAACAGAACATTTATTGTGCACTGTCAAGGTTAATGCATGTTCAAAAGATGGGAAGGTGTACTGAAAATGGGAGCTGGTGCAGACAGATTACGCCAAGTAATCTTGGCCCCGTCAGCCTAAGAGATGGGAACCCTTTCTGGGTCCTCGGCATTGCACTGACCCCTCGCTGCTCTGCCCGCAAGCAAAGCCTTGTCAGAGACTGACAAAGGCCTTCTCTGCCCCACTATTAGGAGCAGCAAAGAGCAACACCCAGTTCCAGTGCTGAGCCAAGCATCACTTCCCTCCGTTGTCTTTTATTATAAACACAACCTGTTCAGCCTTTCTTTTCAGGGGACTTGTTCCAAGCTGTTTCTCATTTGTTTGTTCTTCTTTCTCCAGTGCCTATCCTAGGCATGGGGGTCCCCACAACATATCCAAAACATTGACTACTAATTTCAGTGGATCCCAAGCAAGTCATCAAAGCTCATTCTTTCTGATCTTCAAGTTACACCCTGGCTTTAAAATACTGATTTGAACAAAAGCAAGTTACTTTTCAGTTGTTATATTTTAGCGAGCAAGTGTGTTTCATGTTTTGGCTGTTAATTTTTGTAACAAGGACATAATAAAGTTACATTTCAAAAGTAATGCAATGAGTGGGAATAAAGCTGCAATTGTGGTTTGGTTTAATGAATATCATTTTCTAGTTACTGATAGAGTTACTTTAAAAGGGTGTTTTGAGTGGAATTTTTCATGCTTTATGCTATTCTCTTAAGTCTATCTAAGAGGGTTTCCCCCCTTGCAAGAGAAATAATGATAAAGTAACAGAAGGAGCCAATTACCACCTTATAGCTTTACAATGAGTTATATAATGACTTCTAAAAGGTAACTTTCCACACTCTCTTCACATTAGAATATGAGTGTTGGTCTTCCGATCCAGGATTGAGGATCCACTTACACTCAAAATAGGACAGAGGCTGCAGTTCTCCATGACCTTAATCTCCAGCCAGCCAGGGAACAAAAATAGAACTCTGAACTAAAGACAAGTTTCCCTTTTGGATCTTGGCTATTCGATGGATTATACCTGGATTGATCCACCTGCCCTCCATCCTTTCCCCCCCCTCCCCACAGGTAAGCAGCACATGAGGGAATGGAAGGTGCACTGCTGGTTGGAAAGATGAGAAGAAGCAGCCAGGATACTTGTGCACAGAAAAGCAAAAGCAAAATGGTTTGCAGGTGGAGCAGAGGTAAGTGTGTAGAGGCATCTAAGAGGGATTCTACCCAGGCAATTAGACTAGGGAGGGGATGAGTTCTCTGTGTGTTTCTGTTTTGCCTTTGACCCTGAAGGAGAAGTTACCGTCCTTAAGCTTTTTTTGTACTTTAGATTATCTGTCCAGAAAGTCCCCGGTGATAAATCTCTAACCTCACCGAGGCCTTGGAAGGCTTAACAGCTGCTGCCAAGTGCTTAAAGACCTTCAAAGGCTGGGGCATGTTGTGATCGAAAAGGACAGCCTATGATGCCTGGGCATAGACCGAAAAGCAAGAACAAAATGACAAAGATTTTTGATGAGTGGCATGGGTGGGAGGAGGCCCTCTCCAGATCTTTCTGTTTGGCTTGGCTCTGTGGCAATCAGCAATTAAGACTAAAACAATAAAGACTCCTATGGCACCTTAAAGGCCGACACATATGTCACGGTGTGAGGTTTTTTTTTAATTGTAGCCTACTTCCTCTGACTAAAGCACATGAAAAGCAAGTCAGGCTGCTGTTGCCTTTCATTCTGGGTGATTTTGATTTAGTCAGAAAAGAACTCTTTCAGGGCTGGCACTAGGGAGCGGCACACATCAGATATCCACCAGGATTCACCCACCAAGATGGGGTAACTTCTGTTCCCTATTATTTCCAGAGTCTATGGCTGCTTCTGCTGCTTTTCCTCCTTTCTTGCTTTTGTGGCCTCTTCACTTGGCCCCTCTAAACCAGAGCCTTAAAAACTTGCCTTTTTGAAAACACCAGCAACATATATACTATTTACTAATGAAAAAATGATATGCAGCACGTATAACAGGCATACAGCAATTGATCAGTATCCAGAAGCAAGCAGAAGTTAGAACTGACCATTATGTTATTGCCAGGCAAACTAGAGCAAGATCCATGGACTCAGTGGTGTAACATTACTGTTGACTTGCGATTTAGCAATTGATTCAGCATGCCTGCTCTCTACTGAGGCATTGCACTAGGATAGTGGGTGTTATAAATTTTGGAAAATCCCGGGGGTATCCATGCTGATCTGTTGCAGCAGAAACTATAGAGTCTTGTGACACCTTAATGACTAATAAGTTTTATTTGGTGTAAATTTGTGTGGAGTACAGTTCATGCATAGGATGACACGGCATGAGACTCATGAAGAGTTATGCCCACAGATGGCTCAGGACAAGGGCAGGGGTATTACCCTAGAACTTATGAGGGTGAGGCACCCCCACCCCCAGGTTCTGTTGCTGCCATATCAAGCATGTTATTCTATAAGGTGGCACAGGATTTTTTATTTCTGTTGCTGCAATAGACTAACAGGGATGTCATTTGAAAGTTACTTTTTTAAATGACATCTCCCAGAATTCCATAGTCAGCAGCCACTGGCTATATTGGTGGTCAAATTCTTAGAAGTGCAGGACGTGGTGGCGCTGCGGCTAAACCGCAGAAGCCTGTGCTGCAGGGTCAGAAGACCAAGCAGTCGTAAGATTGAATCCACGTGACGGAGTGAGCACCGGTCGCTTGTCCCAGCTCCCGCCAACCTAGCGGTTCAAAAGCATGCAAATGCAAGTAGATAAATAGGGACCACCTCGGTGGGAAGGTAACAGCGTTCCATGTCTAAGTCGCACTGGCCATGTGACCACGGAAGATTGTCTTCGGACAAAAACGCTGGCTCTACGACTTGGAAACGGGGATGAGCACCGCCCCCTAGAGTCGAACACGACTGGACAAAAATTGTCAAGGGGAACCTTTACCTTTACCTTATCAAAAAATTAATTTCTCCATGTTCTAGCGACTGAGGAGTAGCGGAAAGGAGTCGAGCCTACTCAAGGAACAGTGTAAAGCAGAAGCCATCTTGTCCAAAGGCTCTCTTTACTTAAGTAAAACAAAATAAAATGCAAAATCTGGAATCAGCATTATTTTCACTTATTTCCATCTTAAAATTGTCCCTGGGTAATCTGTTGCAATGACCACATAAAATTAAGAGAAGGCCATCTTCCACATTAGATTGTATCAGTCCTGGGAAACATGTGACCTACTGGGGTGAAGCTACATGATGACCACTGAGAGTTCCTCTTCTTTCTGCCACACACACAAATACACCACGAATAAAAACGCAAAGTCTAGTGAGTGGTTGGTCTAACACACACAATGTCTGGGCACAACTATTTCAGTGTATTTCAAAAGCAGAAATGGAAAAACAGATTAAGGGAGCTTCCTCGGAAAAAAAGAGGGAAAGTATTCATTAAAGACTCTTTAAACCAACTGGTGCAACAGGCACTAATCATTATACGCTATAGCTACAATTAAACGTTAATTTAAAAATAATTGTGCATGAAGCAATATCAATTCTCACAATTGCTCCAAGATTCTGCAAATTCATTGGGTGCCTATTTTCATCTTTTTTTGATCCTGGTCCAAAGCTACAAAATCAATTGGATTCACTGTGGTTGCAGTATATTTGCTGGCAGTCATACAAACAGAAGAAAGGATTGGCAGGCACAGGGATGAGGCTATTCTTGTGCCTATTTACACCCAAGCTTGAGATAGTCGCCTTTGGGAGACTTGGGCTCCCAGAACTATGCTAGTTGTGGAGGAGGGGTGGGGGTGGTAGTCCCAAGCTCTGAGTTTTATTGGATAATGCAGTCCCCCTCCCAAAAAAGAAAGGGAAAAGGGGAAAAAAAGAAATCCCACAGCAGAGAAATCAAAAAATATATAAAGTCAAGGATTTAATATACTATATTAAGTAGGCTGTTAATTTTTGTAACAAGGAGCCGCCGATCAGCTGTTAAACCATCTTCTTGCTAAGCATTGGTCCTGGGAAAAAAAAGCGTCTGGGGAATCACGGAACGAAACGTCCAGCAAAATTCCCCCATAGGAATCACTGTTTTGCGAAGCGCAGTGGCGGTCGCAAAACCTCGTCATCATGCGGATTTGTCATTTTGCGGGGTCGTCGTTTTGTGAGGTACCACTGTATTTGCATTAGAAAGTATTCTTAGCAAGGAGAGACAAGAGGGCCTTCTTAAATGAACAATGCAAAGAAATAGAGGAAGATAACAGAAAAGGAAAGACCAGAGATCTGTTCAGGAAAATTGGACATATTAGAGGAACATTTTGCGCAAAGATGGACATGATAAAGGACAAAAATGGGAGGGACCTAACAGAAGCAGAAGACATCAAGAAGAGGTGGCAAGAATACACAGAGGAATTATATCAGAAAGATTTGGATATCCCGGACAACCCAGATAGCGTGGTTGCTGACGTAGAGCCAGACATCCTGGAGAGTGAAGTCAAGTGGGCCTTAGAAAGCCTGGCTAACAACAAGGCCAGTGGAGGTGATGACATTCCAGTTGAACTATTTAAAATCTTAAAAGATGATGTTTTTAAGGTGCTACATTCAATATGCCAGCAGGTTTGGAAAACTCAACAGTGGCCAGAGGATTGGAAAAGATCAGTCTACATCCCAATCCCAAAGAAAGGCAGTGCCAAAGAATGCTCCAACTACTGTACAATTGCACTCATTGCACACGCTAGCAAGTTTATGCTCAAAATCCTACAAGGTAGGCTTCAGCAGTATGTGGACCAAGTACTCCCAGAAGTACAAGGTGGATTCCGAAGAGGCAGAGGAACTAGAAACCAAATTGCTAACATGTGCTGGATTATGGAGAAAGCCAGAGAGTTCCAGAAAAATATCTACTTCTGCTTCATTGACTATGCAAAATCCTTTGACTGTGTGGACCACAGCAAACTATGGCAAGTCCTTAAAGAAATGGGAGTGCCTGACCACCTTATCTATCTACTGAGAAACCTATATGTGGGACAGGAAGCAACAGTTAGAACTGGATATGGAACAACTGATTGGTTCAAAATTGGGAAAGGAGTATGACAAGGCTGTATATTGTCCCCCAGCTTATTTAACTTATATGCAGAATACATCATGTGGAAGGCTGGACTGGAGGAATCCCAAGCCGGAATTAAGATTGCTGGAAGAACTATCAACAACGTCCGATATGCAGATGATACCACTCTGATGGCAGAAAGTGAGGAGGAATTAAGGAACCTTGTAATGAGGGTGAAAGAGGAGAGTGCAAAAAACGGTCTGAAACTCAGCATCAAAAAAACTAAGATCATGGCCACTGGTCCCATCACCTCCTGGCAAATAGAAGGGGAAGATATGGAGGCATTGACAGATTTTATTTTCTTGGGCTCCATGATCACTGCAGATGGTGACAGCAGCCACAAAATTAAAAGACGCCTGCTTCTGGGGAGGAAAGCGATGACAAACCTCGACAGCATCTTAAAAAGCAGAGACATCAGCTTGCCAACAAAAGTCCGAATAGTCAAAGGTATGGTTTTTCCTGTCGTGATGTATGGAAGTGAGAGCTGGACCATAAAGAAAGCAGACCACCGAAGAATTGATGCCTTTGAATTGTGGTGCTGGAGGAGGCTCTTGATAGTCTCCTGGACTGCAAGGAGAACAAACCTATCAATTCTAAAGGAAATCAACCCTGAGTGTTCACTGGAAGGACAGATCCTGAAGCTGAGGCTCCAGTACTTTGGCCATCTCATGAGAAGAGAAGGCTCCTTGGAAAAGACCTTGATGTTGGGAAAGTGTGACAGCAAGAGGAGAAGGGGACGACCGAGGATGAGATGGCTGGACAGTGTCTGCGAAGCAACCAACATGAATTTGACACAACTACAGGAGGCAGTGGAAGATAGGAGGCCCTGGCATGCTCTGGTCCATGGGGTCACGAAGAGTTGGACACGACTAAACAACAACGATGACCTTTTGGGGACAATTTCAATCTGCTGCATGATTACAGTGGCTACTGAAAGGAAAATGACAAGTCTCAAATTTGCTGGTTCCTTTTGTTAAGGGCATAAGCAATGGAGGAAGCTGAAGCTCTCACCGCCTTTAGTTGCTCTTTTGACCTTCACAAACTAGAGTGTGGGATGTCACAATGCTGACTGTACCTATGGAGGGAAAAGCCCAACTTGTTTCAAAGAGCCACAAATACAGTAAGAGCAAACCACGAATGGGTATGCAGCCCCTGGCCTTCTTCAAAGGGATCTGAACAGCGTCATTGAACAGAAGGTAACCTAGATTCTCCTGGGTCATCTCTTGATGATTTACTGTAGATTGGCAAGTCTTTATCTACATTTGAGTTGGACATATCCCAAATCGGCCTCAATCCAGGTAGCCTCACACTCGTTTCCCTTTCCCCCTGCAGAAATTCCTTCTGCGACGTGACAAGATGTTTCCACAGCTGCAGTAAGTTTAAAGAATATTTTATTTATTTAAAATATTTTACCCCCACCTTTCTCCTTAAAAGGACCCAAGGCAACTTCCATAATTAAAAAGATAATATTTAAAGCTTAAAAATAGTAAGTATATAAATATTTAAAAAGAATTCAACAAGTATTATATTAAAACCGATAACTTAAATCAAGAGTTTTTTAAAAAAACTACACCTGTAATTCAGCATCTTCTTGGTTCTCTACAACTCTTGCAATAGAGAGAGAAAAAAAATTTTGAGTATAATTCCCAGAATGCCTCAGTCGTTAGGGTCACAGGTGAAACCACTAGCCACATTAGCTGAGATAACTCTAAGAAGCATACTCCCTAAACTAACTCTCCTAAGCTCCGATTCATGAAAGCCCTGCCTGCTGCTTTTGTTTATGCTTCTATCCCACCCAGCCACACAGGTATCACAATTTCCCTCATGGGATGGTTTTCCGCAACACAGACTAGAGCAGGAAGAAGCTGCTGTCACGTCAGCTTGGCATAAGACCCTTGTGTGGCCACACCGGCTGAGATACATTAGTGGGCTTTCTGCTCTCTGGAGCAAAATAATAAATATAAATATAAATGGAACAGGATGATCTGGCCCTGTGTGTTTGCTAAAGCCTGAAAGCAAAGAGCATTAGCCTCTTGGCAGCGGTAGCTAAAAAAAGGTTTCACTGAATCAGCCGAGAAGTGGAACAACATTAATCCAGCAAGCTGCTCATCCGGGTTTAGGGCAGCATTGTGATGCCGGATAACACAAGTGAAGAGTGTAATTGCTAAATGACCCTGCTGAATCATGCAAGGCTTTAAAGAGCTGTTTGGATGTTTTTAATTCTTGTTTTTTTTTTTTTTTACCTTGCCACACAAATCTCATGATTATCTTATTAAGTTCTTGAAAAAATGACTATTTTAATATTATGGGAATTGTCTGAAATAAAACTAAAAATATAGGTAGAACATTCATTTTGATGGTTGCTATTCTTCCCATCAACGATAGCTGTAATTTGTCCCATCTCTCCAAGTTATTCTGCATCTCTTTAATCAACTTCACATAATTATCTTTGAATAATGTACTGATTTTCTTTGTGATTTGGATCCCTAAGTATCTGACTCTCTTCTCTTCTTGAAAGTTAGTGGAACCTGTTTCTAAGGGTTATTTTTACTAGAGTATGGGTATGGCTGCATTGAAGAGCTAAAGTGGAATAATTCAGTTTTGCTGTGATTTGATTTACAGCTTGCTTTACATCTGAAATCACACACAGGGGCTGTGGATTGGTTTGGGAGTTCCTTGTTCACACTGCTTGTGAGGTGAGCAAATTATCTCAAGTTAAGAAATCTCAATAGACACTATCTATTGCATGCTATATTTGATTTTTTTAAAAAAAAATCAATTTCTTCCTATCTGAAATAGGAAGAAATTAATGATTTTTGGTAAATTTTTCAGTACTAAATTTAAAACAAATCTGCCTCAGTTTTGGCAGTGGATAAATTCTATAGATACAGGTATTCCCAGCATGGAATGGACCATGATGTATGTGCATACCACACAGGCTTTATGACAGGTTTAGGTTTAGGGAAATTGTCTCAGGTTAAGAAATTGCCATAGACATTAGCTATTGCATGCCAAGTTGTGCCAGTCAGTATACAACAGCTACTGCCTACAGAGTTTTCTTAACTCGAAACAACTGGCTTCCAAAAGTGAATACCTTTTATGTAGAAGGACAACAGGATTTCAGCTACTTAGGTTGTTTAAAATATCAAGTTTGTTTCCACACCAAGTGTGTAAATTTTTTTCCTAATGTTAGTCAAGTCTCACCAAAAACATAAATCCCACCCACCCTTAGCCAAGTCCACCCAGTGATTTTGCATAGCATGGAAGCCATCTAAATGCCTCGATGTGATCATTTCTAAACTGGTTTTGATCCCAATAATCAGCTGATTGGCATGAGCCTCCTGCTTTCCCTGATTCATTCTCTGTCCTGCTTGCCTTTCCCTTGTTCATCTTACAGCTTGCAATTTAGTCCAGACCACAGCAAAAGCCCAGGACCTTAATGTACTCATTAGAACATAGCCATTTATCACTACTAGGCAAATAACAATGCAAACTCAATGCAGAGGATACAGTGCATTTTAAAAGAACATAAACAATTTAATGCAAATTAAAAATAAATCTCCTTTGTCTTAATAAAGGCTTCATAAATATACCAGCAAATTACAATAAGACAAACAGAGCTGGTCTGGTGGGAGGGAGGAATATTGATGGAATGCAGCCCCTGCCATTGAATCAATCCACATATCTTAAAAATACAGAAAGCTGAGAGGAAGGAGGACTTCCACGGTTTTTTCTTTTTCTGTTTCTTTTTTTAAAAAAAAAACACAAACAAGCAAGCAGACAGAATAGATAGTTCAGTTATTCTGGTTTTCAGGGCTAAGGGCACAGGGCTAAATAGCCAATGACTAGGGTCTGGGTGAGCTGACACTAGACCAGCTGAGGCTGTGCTGAATCTAAACCTGCCCTAGTCTAATGATGTTGGGAATTACGCATGGTAACCCTGCCCCTGTGTTGGCATCATAGCTGTGCATCTGGGCTGAAAGAAGTTTGGATCTGGCATAGCTCAGCTCTCCTCGTCTTCCTCCCCTTCTCTGTCCTTTTCAGAGAGTCCTTTTCAGCTGGAGTAAGAAGAGTTGCACCAACACAAGAGACTTGTACCCATTCCAAACCCTGTCAGCACTGGGCTTAAAAAGGCATATTGTACCTTTTTTCTGTACATGATGCGGCACATAGAGGAACAGAGGAAGGAAGCTTTTAATTTCCCTATTTAGTATTTGTTACCTCTATATGTTGCTGTGTCAAAAATCCATCTATTTTCCCCCTCCTGTCTCCTCCCATATGGTTTGCTCCAGTGCTTGAACCAGCCTGAACCAGCACTCTACGAAACAGCAGGAAAAATGCCTCTGATCGCACCCTGACTTGTTTTAGGAGGGACACTGTAGTTCCCTTCTGTGCCATAACTTTGACTTGCATGGGGCTTGATGTCAGCAAATTAAATCCTATTGATTCAATGGGACAAGGATGTGAATCACTTTGCATGGGTCAGTCTCACTAGCTGTAAAGATAACAAGCTTTCCCGGATGGTGGGTGTTTGATTTGTTTAGGCATCTATAGAGTCATTGTAATGTTTCTCATTGTGTGGCATTCAGGCCTGGGTCAGCTGCTCACAATCTTATCCATTAAGGTAAAGAGTACTGTCTTTCTTTTTTGCATTGCCACCATTATTTCCAAATGTGTTTCTGTACAATTTAGGATCTTGTGCAAATCTGTGCCCTCCTTTGCCACAACTTGCTAACTTGCCAATTAAGCCCATGTTTGCTTTCCAACAACAGTCAGATCACAGGGCTGAAGCTAAGTTTGCTAAATAGTAGAAGCCTAAAAATGGAAAAGGTATGTGACAAACAGATGGCTTTCACTATTTGAGGGAGAGCCTCTTCTAAAAACATGCTAAACCTATAGAATAGTTTGAACATATTCCAGATCTCAAACTCAACTGTCTGGAGGAAGGCTACTGTTGTGAATGAAGTCAAAACGCCAATCTTAACTGGATTCTTAATAAATATTTAAATCATTCCTCACAATCTTTTTTTGGACAGTGATCAAGTACTTATAGCAGTATTAGAAGCACAAGTGGAGGGAAAAAGAGATATGTCAAAAATCTTGGAATTCCAGTTTTATTGGATCTATCATCACAAGAAAGGAAATGTACATTTCCTCCTCTCACTATGGGCACATCCAGACAGCCCCTGTGAAAAGTTGATGGTAGCAGGGTGGCGGGAGGAGGACTTACCTTTCCATCACCTGGCAGTAGCAGGAACCCCTGCCTCCCTCACCCATCCAAGATGAAGGGACCAATGTTTATTCAACATATGGGAAGATGTATATTGTAGAGCCTGTCCCCTCCCCAGGTTCTGAGAAGCACAATAAACAAAACAAAAACAAGAATCTAAAACTTAGTGGCTGGGCTTTCCCTTCTGTAACTAAGTAACTCTCTGGTACATGAACCACATAGATGGGCAGTGGACAGCCTCTAGACTGTATCTAAGAAGGCAGATGTTATATCTTAAAAGAAAAGAGCTACAGCACATTCCAAACAAAAAGGTTAACACTCAGTAGTAAAATTACAAAGAGACATCTCAGTGCACAAGACATAAAATGTGCAAATGGGGCAGACATTTTTGAATAACCAGCACAGCCAGAATGGAACTGCAATTCCAGATGCAAATTAGCTCATTATGTCCTGATTCTATGCACATTCAACTAGGTATTACTTGTCCCTGAATCAACCCCCTCCCTGTAGATGGGCAAGCATCTTGTCCGTGATTTAAAGATTGTACAATGAACCTGATTGGCTATTACTATGAGGCATCAGCTGATACCTGTGAATTATTAGTAGCATCACCAGCAATATCACAGACTACCTTTCTCTGGGCACTAACCCTTTCCAGTCTTTCCAGGTGTATTATCTTGCTGTATAATGACACAGCTGAATCTGCTGTCATGACACAGGCATGGGAAGATTCCAGCATTCCTCAACCTGGCATCCTGAAGATATGTTGGACCTCATTCCCATCACCCCTCTCTAGATGGGACAATGGGAATTGTGATTGCACACCTCTGGAGGATACCAGGCTGGGGAAGCGTAGTCTAGGCCATTATCTTGGCTTCCACCACTAATAATATCCAGATGTTTCAAATGAAAGCATGAGGCTGTAAAAGATCTTATTCCTCCCTTGCTTTTCATTACCAGCTCCTCAACCAGTTGTTAACTGAAGCTGTAATTTGAATAGAAATGTTTTAATTAATTCTAGATGAAAGAAAGAAATCTGGAATTTTTATTTTCCAAAGATAGATCTGCTTGAAAAACAAATAATTTGAGAAGCAGTCAGTGAAATTGATTAGAAACAGAGCAGATGGAAAATCTCCCCAAGGAAAACATAGAGCAAGTGAAACAAAAAGGTGCAAATTAGAACTGAAATGAAGTGGTCTCCCCAGTGTTGCCTTAAATATTCCTTTGCGAAAATCTTGATATTCAACAACTGAAATCTGTCAATATGTGATGTGTCAATACTGAATGCAGTATTGAACATGTGGCAGTGTGGCAAACAATAATGTGCAGCATCTCATAATAAATATGCAATGCCAAAGAGTTTTTAAAAACTAGTGACCCAATTGTACCAGTAACCGCTAGCTGAGTTCTTCTTAAGCTGATGCAGTGCAATGGCTAACCCAATCCAGTGTGTGGGATTTGTAGTTTTCTCTGGCTCTGGCTCTGAACTGGGAGACAGAAACAGACCTCAGTCCTATTCTCCCTGGAAAGATTTCTCTACTTAAGCAAACACTCCCTGCCAGTGTTACCCCAGACCTTCTCAAAAATGGTTTTTTAAAATTCCTTTTGATTGCAATTCTGATACTTTCACTGGTTGTTAATTTGCTTCCCTTGTTTCTCAAGATAGCTTTTTTCACATTAAAAAAATGTTATCCTGTGCGATCTTTTCTGACAACCAAGCCTCACAAATATTTCTTGCTGCAAAACAAAACAACATCGGGGAGCCTGCCCAAGACACTCTACTACCTGAGAAAGTAGAGTCATGTTCATGCAGTCATACAAACACAAGATTCATTATGCTCATGTCCAACCAAGTCATTTTGGCACCTAATATAAAGCAACCAATAATTCATTAATAACAACACAATACATTAATAACTACCTGTTTGCTACCTAGTCATGACATCCAAAATCTGCTGTCTGAATCAGCTGTACCTCTCACCAAGTGGAAAAGCCACATCTTAAAAAATCAGATGGGTCTTTGATTCTAAACAATAACACAGATACAGTATATCACAGAAGTGAGTACACTCCCTCACATTTCATAAATATTTTAGTATATCTTTTCATGAGACAACACTGAAGAAATGACACTTGGCTACAATGTAAAGCAGTGAGTATACAGCTTGTATAACAATGTAAATGTGCTGTCCCCTCAACATAACGCAACACACAACCATTAATGGCTAAACCACTGGCATCAAAAGTGACTACACCCCTAAGTGACAATGTCCAAATTAGACCCAAATAGCCATTTTCCCTCCCTGGTGTGAAGGGGGAGCAGGTGTTATCACTCTCCCTCTCTCAAACTAGTCACTGAAAGTTCCACATGGCACCTCATGGTAATGAACTATCTGAGGATCTGAAAAAATGATTTGTTGCTCTGTATGAAGATGGCCTAGGCTATAAGAAAATTGCCAAAACCCTGAAACTGAGCTTCAGCACAGAGGCCAAGACTATACAGCAGTTAAACAGGACAGGTTCCACTCAGAACAGGCCTCATCATGGTCGACCAAAGAAGTTGAGTGCCCGTGCTCAGTGTCATATCCAGAGGCTGGCTTTGGGAAACAGACGTATGAGTGCTGCTAGCATTGCTGCAGAGGTTGAGGGGGGGGGTCAGCCTGTCAGAGCTTAGACCATATGCTGCACACTGCATCAAATTGGTCTCCAGGGATGTCGTCCCAGAAGGAAGCCTGTTCTAAAGATGATGCACAAGGAAGCCTGTGTACAGTTTGCTGCAAACAAGCAGACTAAGGACATGGATTTCTGGAACCATGTCCTGTGGTCCAATGAGACCAAGATAAACTTATTTGGTTCAGATAGTGTCAAGCGTGTGTGGCAGCAACCAGATGAGGAGTACAAAGACAAGTGTGTTGTGCCTACAGTCAAGCATGGTGCTGGGAGTGTCATGGTCCAGGGCTGCATGAGTGCTGCCGGCACTGGGGAGCTACAGTTCATTGAGAGAACCATGAATGCTAACATGTACCGTGACATACTGAAGCAGAGCATGATCCCCTCTCTTCAGAGACTGGGCCACAGGGCAGTATTCCAAGATGATAACGACCCCAAACACACCTCCAAAACAACCACTGGCTTGCTAAAGAAGCTGAGGGTCAAAGGTGATGGACTGACGAAGCATGTCTGCAGACCTAAACCCTATTGAGCATCCATGGAGCATCCTGAAATGGAAGGTGGAGGTGCACAAGGTTTCTAACATCCACCAGCTCTGTGATGTCATCATGGAGGAGTGGAAGAGGACTCCAGTGGCAACCTGTGAAGCTCTTGTGAACTCTATGCCCAAGAGGGTTAAGGCAGTGCTGGAAAATAATAGTGGCCACATAAAATATTGACACTTTGTGCCCAATTTGGACATTGTTACTTAGGAGTGTACTCACTTTTGTTGCCAGCGGTTTAGACATTAATGGTTGTGTGTTGCATTATTTTGAGAGGACAGCACATTTACACTGTTATAAAAGCTGTATACTCACTGCTTTCAGTGTTGTCACATGAAAAGAATTACTAAAATATTTATGAAATGTGGGCGGGTTGACTCATTTCTGTGATATAATATACATCTTTCAAAGGTATAATTATGTCAGTCTCTCAAAGATTTAATAATTATCCCAATTTTAAAAAATCTAGATGTTAACTCAGTTAATTAATAAGTAAATTGTTAATCACTGATTAATAAAGATAAGTGATGTAATTTTGAGGACTATTATTTATAGTTGTTTTTCTTTTTTGTACAGGAGATTATATCAACGTACCAGGCCTTATCTACATTGCAGGGCTTTCAGATTCATTAAATTTAGTTGGAAGAAGTCCTAGAGCAGGGGTTCCCAAACTTGGGTGCCCAGATGCTCACAGACTGAAAGTCCCAGAAATCCTGGCCAGCACAGCTAGCGGTGAAAGCTTCTGGGAGTTTTATCCTAGAGAATATAACCCTGAGAATAAAAGCATTAAAAAAGAAAAAGAAAAGAAGCAGGGTTCAGTACAAGCATGGTCACTATGTCACCAGCCTCCTTACAGTCAGCAGGACTGTATGCAATCTTCCTCCACTGCCCTTCCAGATCTTATCATAACCCCTTGTACAGTGGTGCCTCGCATAACGAGTGCATCGTTTAACGACGAATCCGCATAGCGATGCGTTTTTTTGCGATCACTAATGCGATCACATTGCGATGTTTAGATAGGCTAAACATCGCATTGTGATGATCGGTAAGTGTTTTGCTTACCGATCTTTGCATTGCGATGTTTAGAAAACAGCTGATCGGCGGTTCCAAAATGGCCACCAGATCAGCAAAATGGCCACCCGCAGCATTTTCGCGCCCTGCCCTCGCTTACCGGGCAGTGAAAATGGTGGCCAGATGGGGGAATCTTCGCTTACCAGTGAGTTTTCCTCCCATAGGAACGCATTAAACGGAATTTAGTGTGTTCCTATGGGGTTTTCCCCCCCGCATAGCAACGAATCCGGATAGCGAGGTTAATCCTCTAACAGATTAACGTCGCTATGCGGGGCACCACTGTATTTCAA
Source organism: Pogona vitticeps (assembly GCF_051106095.1). Taxonomy (NCBI): domain Eukaryota; kingdom Metazoa; phylum Chordata; class Lepidosauria; order Squamata; family Agamidae; genus Pogona; species Pogona vitticeps. The sequence goes on along the minus strand of NC_135785.1, from coordinate 195,218,354 downwards.
ACCAACAGATATTTTCCAATAGCAAATATTTAATTTGAACATAACGGCATGGCAAATGCAGATGTCAAATATGTTGGAGATATTTCAACCTTGTATGCTGCCTTTAATAGGTTTGACTGGGAGAGACCTTTCTGGGCCAGGGTGACTGTTAATCAGTCCAGTAATAACCAACTGTTCCTTCCCTGCCTCTGATTTAAAAGAGAGCCATGCCCCTCCACTTTTCCCTCTCCTTTTTAATCTGTTGGCAGTTAGCAGTGTGCAGTTAGAATGTAGTCTGCAGAATCCTGCTGGAAACTCACTGTGAGTCTGTTGACGACTGTCATTTTTGGTATAGTATGCTGTTTTTTTAATCTGTTCAGAACTGTAAGTAAAATGGAACTTTTTGTTTTTCTCTTACCAATGTCTCAGAGTAGGTTATCAAGATTGTTAAGTGCCAGTTGATGAGACAAAAAATGGGCTGGTCAGCTCAGGGAAAACTTGAAGCTAATTCTACTCTGTACGTTTTTGTACTTCTGCTGCTCAGCTAGAGATTTTATAACAAAAATTCAAAACTCTGTAACAAAATATCCAGGGAGTATCGGAAAATATCAAATTCCTAGTGAAAATATCCAGGAGCAATATTTGTACAGAGGAATTTGAAGGACCAGCTTTGGTTTTACTATATTCAGAACCTGTTCTTGTATGTCACCTTACTCTAATTTTATGTATTTATTGAGGTTTTTCATGAAGTCTTAACTTTATTCTGGAATGCAGAGGTATGTTCTTTAAGGTTTCAGATTGAGAATAAATTAGTTTTCTTACCTTTGATTCAATGTTATTGCAAGCGTCTGTAATGCGTTCAACTCTGTAGTATCTTCTATCCAATAACCTCAAACCAGGAAACTGATTAAGCCTGAGGATAATTATTTCCTAAAACAATGCGCATCTTAACTGCTTCAGTGACTCGAAAATTGAGCAGTGAGCTACCTGAACCTTCTTTACCCTTGTTGATGCTGAAATGCTGCGGTCATTTAAAAAGAAACATGACCCTGCAAGAAGCTACTCGTGCATGATTTAGGTGGTGTGCTGTCGGAAGAAGACTTGGATTTAGGCTTCTCTTTTTTAAAAAAATATTGTAGGATTTGCTTGTACCTGGAAGATCAGAACAACCCCTTTTTTCTTTGAAATTAAGAATAATGTTAAATTTTATTCACTTACTGTATAGTACATACCTCTGTGCTCCATTTGAAATGGAGAAAGTACTCTGGGTGCTAAGAAAATAATTGTTTAAAATGCATTTGAACATGTGTGGGGTGTCCATTGCTCACATCAACACTCACAGACAACCTAGGTAATGAAGCACAGAGCTGCCATGTGACCTCTATGGTCCTCTATTGCAGGGGTCCTCAAACTTTTCAGCGTGAGGGCCATATTATATATTTTCCACATTTTCGAGGGCTGAAGACACAGACGCACACGTACCCGCCCACCCGCCAGCCCACCTGCACATAAGCACACATGGGCTGAAGGAAATGGACCTAAGCCTGCGGACCTGAGCCTGCGATATTCTCCAGGCTGGATAAAAAGGCAGGGCAAGCCGGATGTGGTCCATGGGCTGTAGTCTTGTCAAAGTAAAAATTTACAGGCCTGAGCAGTACAAATGTCTTAATGAGCAGCCATAATGTTCAGATGTGTTAAAGTGCTGAGTCATAGTGACTCAGGAGGTCTGGCTCAGGGATGATACAACATCTGTGCTGATTGGATACAGCCAGATGCATAAGTGTATATATGTGGACTGTGTATAGAAGATGTATTCCTTCTCTTCTTGATGAGTTCATGCTGTCATGCTGTTGGTCTGTACATCTGTAAATACTGCTGTAAATATACATCTGGTGTTGAAGAAGCTGATTGTGTCTGCATCACTTTACCACCAGGACCTGCTGAATTATTGCATGTTCACACCAACAAGTTTGAACACCCCTGCTCTAATGTAAGATGTTCCCTGTTTGAAGGGCTGTCTCTTCACATTCTTGGCATCAATAATTAATACTTGGACACCCATTCAGCACATAGGTCAACTGCTCACAATTTTCTCCACTAGGGTAAAATGTCATGATTTCCAAAAGTGCTTCTGTACAAATTAGCATGTGCAGATTTTATGCAAGTCTGTGTCCTCTTTTGTCATCTGTATTGGGGTACAGTTACATGTAAAAAAATTCCTTGATTTGTGTCAGGTTTAGCACACTTGAAATAAGTTTTAAAATATCCATTTACACAATGTACAGTTGAGTGTGCATTTTTTGGGCCGGGAAGCATGTTTTTTTTTTGCTGTTGTTCAAAAGGCAAGATATTTTTAATAGCCTCAAGGAGGTTGTTGATTTTAACTTGATTGTGGGCACAAATTATTTTGGCATGTGTGCTTGCTTGTGTTAGATTAAGTTGGGTCTGTCGGGTTTGTCAAGTAACGGATGCCAGGATCATGGGTTTCTGGCTGCAGGGAAACCTTGCAATCTGATCTGTTGTATTTTTTCTCCCTATCTGTATTACTGAACTTGTGGCATCTCAATTTGAAAGAAATTTTAAAAACACCAGATATTTATAATAACACTTCTAGCAGCAGTGGTGAGTGGCTGTGAGAGGCAGCCAGTGCAAGGACAAGTGGGTGCAAGACAAAGCCTCAAATGCAACAATTTCGAAAGCCTATGCGACCCCTCAACCAATAGACAACACGGCTTAAACATGTATTAAAAGTTGTCCCAAGAGAATGCACACACCAGTCCAAAAACCACAAGACTTTGAAACAATTTCAAGAAGCCCAATCCATCACCCAATTTATATCAATAGTGTAACCATGCCCTTGGTGACACTTAAGTGGCCACTCTAGGAAGTAGGACCTCCAGCTTTGAAAAGGTAGTTTCTGCCACTGATCTTTACCTCTGTAGTTTCCAGGCTAGATTAGTGCAACACACACAGCCTAAAAATAACTCAGCTACTTCTTCTTTAACACTGGGTACCATTGAGCAGCATACTCTGTTATCTCCCACTAAAATTAAAGGTTTTTCCTCAATCACCCACATGTCAGAGTCTCTGAGATTGCCCATTCCTTTCTGTTTCTTTCCATGTTAGGTGCCTTTCCTCTCTCTTCCATTTTCTGCTCTATCTGTCTGTCTAATGAACAGCGAGTATTTTTGTTTGTTTGTTTCCCTTTAACCAAGAAGCATCCATACTGATTATTTTCTTTCTTCTAAGAGAAGAGGTGACATCGGGCAATTTTCTTCACACTTTTCTCCACATTCCAAATATTGACCACCCCTTTTGCCTCTCAAGGAAGGATAAGGAGCTTGAATGTACACACACACACACAAACTATGTGAGCACTAATCTGTCTCCACACAGCCTCTCCCCTCCCCTCCCAAAGTTGCTTTTCTTCCTTCTCCTTCTCCTTCTCTTTCTTCTTCTTCTTCTTCTTCTGATGGATGGGCAGCATTTATTTATTTATTTTCAACAGCTTTACGAACAGTATCAGAGGGCAAGATAAGATACAGAAATGACTGATTAAGGAAGGAAAGCCTTTTGAGGCCATTCTTTTGAACCATGCCACCTACAGGTGCTTCAAATAAAGCTGCAATTAGAAGGCTTTTTTCCTCCTCTGCCTGTGTGGTCATTTTGCATCCCCTCACTGTGTAATCACACCATAACACACTTTTCTGTATGAATATAGTTCTTCTCTTATATTCGTAACACATTTTGAATCCCAGTCTTCCTGGATTCCTGGTGCAGATGTTGGTCCTCCTGCTTGTGGAAGGTGATGAAGATGGCAATGGAGCACAGAGTCCTATGCTAGTTGCCTTCCCTTTTCTCACAGGGTGAATCGGGTGCAGGTGAAACAGGATTTATATCCAGTTAAGCAAGTACAGGATTACAGCCTAAAATGCTCAATTTTTGTTGCATCATTCCATAATCTTTTCATAATTTGTAAGAGCTCAGAATCAATTCTTTTTATTAAAACCAACTGTGAAAAAATGTACACACTCTTTATAAATGCCAACCATTAGAAGATTCCACAAAATTTGAAAACATATTATCTTTCCATGCAAAAGAATAAAATGTAAACTAAGGACATGATACAGCCAAAGCTAATTCCTTATTTAGTGCAATCGTATATATTTTTCTTTGGAAGAAAGTTCCATTGTATTCAGGTACATTTACTATTCAGTGCACTTAAAAAAAAAAAAGATTGGAATCTTAACCTCACTAATTTCAACCAAAGAGTTAACCATACAAGTGGAATATTTTTCTCTGTCAAAAATACTTAATGTAGCTCGATTATGCTCTGAATTTTACCTCCCATGATATGTGAGAAGTGATGTCATAGAATAGAAGCAAATCAGCACATTTGTAGCTAACACTATTAAAGGAAACTGACTGTAGCCTTATTTGTGGAAGGCATCTGTGGCATATATTGCCTCGTAATTTAGTAGTATATAGCTGAGTTTTATCTTTGCAAACATGTGAGCGCAACATACAGGCTAGACTTCTGTAGGGAAGGGCAGAGCAAGCATGATATACCACACCTTTCAGAGCAGCTACATCACATTAAGTCCCCTCTCCTCAGAGATCAGAACCTATGCAACTGCCATTCATTTCAGTGGGTTTGTTCTGAGATGTCACTTTGAGGATAGAAGTGTTTTATTAGCTGAAGGGAAAATAATCCCCAAAGGTTCAGTAAATAAGTTTTAAATTTAGCCTTCTAGCAAAATTTTGAATGTATTATTTACTTTCTGGATCCAATTTCTCAATCCATAGGAAGGCTCCATAGCATAATCAATTATGGGTTTATTGCAATGTACAATAGCATCCAATTTCCAGAGGTTGCCTCAGGGGATGTCTTAGAAGGATGATAAAATGAACAGTAATACATCTGCAACTGCTAGAGTTAATTTCCACAGCTACTAATTTTTATAAATAACTAGAAGAGAATGCCGTCACCCCATCACTTAGCATGTAGCTCCATGCTGAAAGAGCAGAACTCTCCTCTGCCAGAACAAACTCTTTTTCCACTGCAAGAGCTCAGTTTAATATTTGGTACAATAAGGTCAGACAAAGCATTTAAAATATTTGGAATGAAGCAAGCACAAACACTAGTTTGTCTGGGGTTATCTTTTTACCCAAGAAGCAAACAATATCTGGCATCTCTCTGAAACTCAAGCTAAGCAGTACTGGGGCATGCCAGCAGCTGCCACAAATCCTCAGATCAAATGCAAACAGGTACATATACCAACTAACCATAGAATCCAGATACAATTGGATTGAAAGCTGGAGCAGTTAATAGTGTTACTACTCCATTACATTTTGCATGGGATTTGAAGACGTTTTACCTTTAGATTATTTTATGCCACAATCTTTTGGTACAAAAACGTGTTTCACATCATAAGGAACACTGCACAGTCTGCATTGAGTGTGTGTATAGATGTCTAGTATATATATATGAAGAAGTCTATGTGCAAAAGAGTTAAAGAGAAGTTGTGTGGTATGTCTGCTTCCTAGATCACAGCCCTCTCAGTGGTTATGCCCCCAGGTGACACATTATTAATGTTGGTCTGCAGAAGTTCTGTGTGCATGCAAAACCTGAATGGAATCTTGAATGAACCCCTTTAGATGCTTTTTCTTGCATTCTCAAATATGGGGTTGACACTGGGGTCAGGTTCAGGAGGTGTGGCGATCACCCTGCTTTGCCTCAGGTAGAAGATTATTTGCATGTACCGATGAGAGCTGTTAGGAGGCAGAGACAGAGAAACTAGAAGGGAGGTGTGAGTCAGATAAGAGAAGTTGAGTGAGTGAGTTAGAGAGATAAAGTTTAGAGGGGGGGGAGAGAAAAAGGTCTGAAGACAAAGGAAGAGAAGGTTTGGGTTTTGAGGCAGAGAGAAAGTTTATTTATTTATTCATTTATTAAATTTATACTCCACCCATCTAGACCGAAGTCTACTCTGGGCAGCTAACAATAATAGATGGAATGAAAACAATATAATAAAAAAAACCAGTAGTAATATAGTTCAAGATGGGAAAAATATTCAAGCGATGACAGGAGGGAAAGCCTGCCTAAAGAGCCAGGTCTTAATTTTGCTCTTAAAAACACCCAGCGAGGGAGCCAGACACATCTCTCGGGGCAGACTGATCCAAAAGCGAGGGACCACGGCCGAGAAGACCCGGTTTCTTGTTCCTTCTCTCTGGGCCTCCCTTGGCGTTAGGCCCCTCAGCCGCCCTTCCTGGCTAGAACGAGTGAATAGTGAGAGGGTTATCAGTATTAGTTAAGATAGAAGTTAAAGAAAAATACTGAATGCTTTATGTAACTTTAAGTATGTGCTTAAGAATTATTCCTGAAGCTACATAATCAATAAACCTGCTTTTATTTCAGAGTTAAGTACTGAATGGACCTCAGTCTTTCATAGGAAACATAGTTGGTAAAGAGATCAACTGGTGGCAGTGAGGTAAAGGGCGTGTTGGGATACTCGTGTGAGCTCCGTGTTTGGTGAAACAAGCAGGGACCACGGGGTAAACGTCACAGGAGGTATTAGTTCTTCTGTTTAATTTATATGCAAAGGGGATGACCAGAAGGGTGTTAAATTAATGTACATCACAGCCTTCCAGGTTTGTTCAAAGAAACTTAAATTCCAGCAACAGTGAGTTACAGTAACTAAAGCATTGACATCAGACCAGAGAGTTCTAGGTTCAAATTCCTGCTGACCCATGAAGTCAGTGGGTCATCTTGTGACCACATCTTGCCCCAGTCTGCCTGATAGAACATAAAATGAGGCAAACATATATACACCACCCAAAATTTCTTGACAGAAGAGCTGAATATGAATGTATAAATAAATTGGTGTCACTAGATGTAGATGACAGACCCCTTTATGGCAGATTTTTGCCACTATAAGAATCACATAGGCATCGTTAACTCTACATATTAGTCTTTTATGTATGGGAGAACTGTCACAGGTAGCACTTGGAGATTCTTGTGGGCTCCTGTGATAATATGTGATAACTGAAGAATATGGTTTTTTTAATTAGAAAGAGAGAGGATTCCAGATTGGCTCATGTCCCTCAAATGCTTGATCTGCTTTTCTTTCAACAGCTTTTCATCCATGACCAAATCGTGCTTTTCCATTTTTATTAAAACTGCTCATCTGAGACTCTTTTCAGTATGTCCTACCTAGCTACCTTGTTAGATAGGAAAAGTGGGGTACTAGGTATATATTAACAGCTTTAGAAAGTGGAAACAGATAAGATTTGTGGTTTTCCCATAAAAGCTATCCCTTTTGTGATGGATTATTAAAGTTCCACTTTCTTATTTCATATATAGGCTGTGATTATCTTGATTTGAAACAAAAGAAGACCAACATACAGTACAATGGCAAGTCACTGCTGGCATTTAACACTTTCCATAAATTGTTCTTCACAGAAAAGAACTTTGGTTTCCAGATCAGTTGATCAAATCTGAAAAAAAGAAGACCTCAAACCACATCATAAAGCTCTTAAAATTACAAAATTAGAAAAAATTATTCCATAATAATTATCTGCTCAATTATATGAGTATTACTAAACAAAACTACTAAATTTTAAATTTAACCTCAGATGCCAAATAAAATTAGCTCCAGCTTTATTAATACTAAAATTATTTCACTTTTCTCTGTTTCTGTTCTCTAACTCACTGGTTCTTAACCTTGGCTTACTCAGGAGTTTTGGACTGCAACTCCCAGAAGCCTTCACCACCATCTGTGCTGGCTGGGGTTTCTGGGAGTTGCAGTTCAAAAACATCCGAGTAACAAAGGTTAAGAACCTAGGCTCTAACTGTCTTACAAAGAAACTCATATATTTCGCCGCAGGAGAAAAATGGTTGTGGGGAAAAGCTGGATTCTACACCCTTTTGAAAAGTGAAATTAACCGTTATTTATTTCTTTATACAAGCAGACCTTGAAAGTGTCCTCAATGCTACCTCCTGAAAAGGTCACATCACTAGATAAAAACCAATTTTAAAGTCTTTAATATCTTTAATATTATAACAGTTACTACTCTCTTCACCTTTTTGCTTTCTTTACCGCCTTGCTGGCTGAAGAATTCTGAAAAACTCTAAAAGCTGTCACTCTATTCTGTGTCCTTGAATTGACCAAATAAAAACATTGCCCTGACATGGATTCAGGAACGTTAAAATGTGGTGTACAATTTGCTGTAATAAAGTTCTGAAGTAAACAGGATGGATGCATCTGTACAAATGAAGTCAGGCTGATGTTTATTGTGAGATGCCACGGCTATGGAAAAAAAGAAAATGCAGGCACAGCTTGTGTGAAAATAGAAGCAAAATGACCTGACAATGCAAGTCATTTCTAGAAACATTCCTTCCTTTGTGATTCCCACTGAAAAGACAGGTACATAGCCTCATACCACTTGCAGGAAAATATCTATACTAAGAAATCAAGAATATTAAATGTCTGTATATTGTTGTGCAGTTCTTACTTCTTCCAAGTGATGAGGCAGGATCAGCACTTCATTGCTTAAAACTGACTTTCTTTTGAGCAGTGGGGATTTTTGCATTTTTAAAAACATATTTACAAGTATAGCATAACTGAGAGTGAACAGCATATATATTCCTATTAGCAGCACATCTGCTATCCCATGTCATACCTCTACAGACACCTTGCACTCCAAGATCTCCCAGCCTCATTTCTCTGTCCTGCTTTAGTCACTCCCCATTCTGTTCTTTCACACAGACGCACACGCACGCACGCGCGCACACACACGCACATGTGCGTGCGGGTGCGCGCGCGTGTGCACACACACACACACACACACACACACACACACACACACACACATTGCACAGCAGTTCAGTCACACACCCTTAGCGGCAGTGGCGATGAGGTTGCTCTTCTCAAATCTCTAATGGCTAACATTCCATTACTGGATCTGGAGAAAACATCTACCACCCATCCTGTCCATTAGTCAGTAATTTGGTGCATTCCAATACATTTTAATGGTAGACACAAAAGACAATATGGTAGCCCTTGACCTTATTTTAATATACAGAGGTCAACACTCTTCTTCTCATGCACTGGTGATTAGATATTGTCTTCCACTGCTACCTAAGAACATTAGTTTAGAGTTCATAGGCAGTCTGTATGGCACATAGAGCACTGTTCTCCTAGCACTTCAATGTCAGTCAGTCTCTCTAGGGTTGCTAGATAGCCATGTCCAGTCCCCTGAAATTACACAAAGTTTGGGAGGAAGAGTTTTCCAGCCTTTGCACTGCTGCTGCCAGGACTCCTGTAACTAGAAAGCTCATGAGTTGCAGTTTTGGCACTCAATTGGTCCTGATGGCCCAACATCAGTGGGGTGGGGGTAGGCTGGGACTGAAGAGAGAGAGAGTGGATGTATGGACCTGGGACCATCATTTGATGTAATTTTCTTCTTCTTCTTCTTCTTCTTCTTCTTCTTCTTCTTCTTCTTCTTCTTCTTCTTCTTCTTCTTCTTCTTCTTCTTCTTCTTCTTCTTCTTCTTCTTCTTCTTCTTCTTCTTCTTCAATGCACAGCTGGAAAGGACCCTATGAATCATCAAGTCTAGCCCCTGTCAATAAGGCATAGTGGGGAATGGAACTCTCAACTGTTGGCTCCACAACTATATATCTAAATCAATAAGTTATTGATGCGACATACAGATAGAGGAACTATAACAGAAAGATTGGGATATCCCAGACAACCCAGATAGTGTGGTTGCTGACCTAGAGCCAGACATCCTGGAGAGTGAAGTCAAGTGGGCCTTAGAAAGCCTGGCTAACAACAAGGCCAGTGGAGGTGATGGCATTCCAGTGGAACTATTTAAAATCTTAAAAGATGGCGCTGTTAAAGTGCTACATTCAATATGCCAGCAAGTTTGGAAAACTCAACAGTGGCCAGAGGACTAGAAACAATCAGTCTATATCCCAGTCCCAAAGAAAGGCAGTGCCAAAGAATGCTCCAACTACTGTACAATTGCACTCATTTCCCACGCTAGCAAGGTTATGCTCAAAATCCTCCAAGGCAGGCTTCAGCAGTATGTGGATCGGGAACTCCCAGAAGTACAAGCTGGATTTTGAAGGGGCAGAGGAACTAGGGACCAAATTGCTAATATGCGCTGGATTATGGAGAAAGCCAGAGAGTTCCAGAAAAACATCTACTTCTTCTTCATTGACTATGCAAAATCCTTTGACTGTGCAGACCACAGCAAACTATGGCAAGTCCTTAAAGAAATGGGAGTGCCTGATCACCTTATCTACCTCCTGAGAAACCTATATGTGGGACAGGATGCAACAGTTAGAACTGGATATGGAAACACTGATTGGTTCAAAATTGGGAAAGGAGTACTACAAGGCTGTATATTGTCCCCCTGCTTATTTCACTTATATGCGGAATACATCATGCGAAAGGCCGGACTGGAGGAATCCCAAACCGGAATTAAGATTGCTGGAAGAAATACCAACAACCTCTATATGCAGATGATACCACTCTGATGGCAGAAAGTGAGGAGGAATTAAGGAACCTTGTAATGAGGGTGAAAGAGGAGAGTGCAAAAAACGGTCTGAAGCTCAACATCAAAAAAACTAAGATCATGGCCACTGGTCTCATCTCATCTCATAGGCATCCTTCAGTCTCGAGAGACTATGGTGACATGCTCTGAATTGAGGAGTGTCCTCTCCAGAACATGAAGCCCGGGTAAGGCAATATGGAGGATAGGCTGTTACCCAAGCAGCAAATCCCCCCTCTCCACATTGCTGAAATGGTCCAATGGAAAGGCAAGAGCCAATACAACTGGTTCCAGCAATATCACAGGAGTTGGCAGAACGACACGAGCTGCCTTCGGGACTCCAGCTCCGGATTTTGCCTCTAGGTTAACTCCTAAAGCCTTTTCCATGAGTGGATATAGCCAGAAGGTAGTGGAGGTTTGAAATTGGAGTTTTCCTTCTCCTAGATGGGCTGCCTTCCATGGCTGACGAGCTCCACCTACCCGGCTTGCTCTTTAATAGTGTGGAAGTATGATCTGACCCTTAAAACCTTCCTGCCTCCCAGGCTTATGCAAATCTAATTGGATTTCCTATTTCCCATATTAAGGCCAGAGATAGAATTTGAGAATTTGGCGCAGTCCTGGGACACATTCTTTTAAAGCAGAAAGTCCCACCCCCTAGGCCCCACCCCCAGGCCATGTGGTGAGGAGACAAAAAGAAACCCCAGAAAAAAAAAACAACTCAGCAAAACATCCATGCAAACATACCTGGCCTTCACCCTCAGCCCAGCTTCCTAGGGAAAAGGGTCCAGGGTCCTGGGACACACTCTTTTAAAGCAGAAAGTCCCACCCCCTAGGCCACATGGCCTGGGGGTGATCCCATCACCTCCTGGCAAATAGAAGGGGAAGATACGGAGACAGTGACAGATTTTGCTTTCTTGGGCTCCATGATCACTGCAGATGGTGACAGCAGCCCCGAAATTAAAAGACAACTGCTTCTGGGGAGGAAAGCAATGACAAACCTTAAAAAGCAGAGACATCACCTTGCCAACAAAAGTCCGCATAGTCAAAGCTCTGGTTTTCCCTGTAGTAATGTACAAAAGTGAGAGCTGGACCATCAAGAAAGCTGACCGCTGAAGAATTGATGCCTTTGAATTTGGTGCTGGAGGAAGCTTTTGAGAGTCCCCTGGACTGCAAGGAGAACAAACCTATCCATTCTAAAGGAAATCAACCCTGAGTGCTCACTGGAAGGACAGATCCTGAAGCTGAGGCTCCAATACTTTGGCCATCTCATGAGAAGATAAGACTCCCTGGAAAAGATTCTAATGATGGGAAAGTGTGAAGGCAGGAGGAGAAGGGGACGACAGAGGACAAGATGGATAGACAGTGTCATTGAAGCTACCAACATGAATTTGACACAACTATGGGAGGCAGTGGAAGACAGGTGGGCCTGGCGTGCTCTGGTCCATGGGGTCACGAAGAGTCGGACACAACTAAATGACTAAACAACAACAAATCACCACAGCCAACCAGTCTGTTTCTTCCTGTGTTTATATCTTGCTATCTATATATAAATAAAAATGTGAGACATGTTTCTGATTTAGACTGACAAGTGGAAATTTGAGAATATAGAAACCCTTTAAGTGATAGGGGAGCTGCACTGATTTTTTTTAGACATATTCTTCATTTTTAACCTTCAACCCTGAATTCCTCATGCACGTACAAGGTGAGAAATCCAGAAGGCCAAACATACAATCCTGCTTGTATGTTCTCCATGAGTAATGACAGGGAGCCATTTTGATTAGTGAAAATCCTCTGATTGTAAAACATACTGCACAGGGGTAGAACATAATGAGTTTCACTTCTTTGACACATCAATTTGAAAGAATTATTGCTCTCATACAGGGGGGAAAGCATGTATCTGCCTTCATGTATGTGCTGTAAAAACTACTTGTCCATGTTTGTATAGAGGAAAGAAGATGTGACGTGTTTCATAAACCTGAAAGTAATAGAGATATTTTCAGCCTATATAGTTACTGTATTTTTCCGTTTACAAGACAGCCCAAAGTACAAGATGAACCCCCTTTTTCTAACCCCAAATTTAAAAAAGCAGGGATCAAAGGCTTCCATTTTGATAAGCCCCGTGCCTTGCCAAAAGGCAAGGAAAGTGGCTGTCGAAGTGACTGCCACTTTTTCTCACCTTTTGAGAAGGAGTTTAGTTAAAAAAGGTGAGGGCGCACTGGGTTTAGCAAAAAAGGAAGGGAAGCTGTTGTTGCCTTTCCTTTGATAACGAGGCAGGAAGAGGCACCCCAGCATGTGCCTCCTGCTGCCTCCACCACCGGAGAGAACAAGGCAGTGGTGATTGGGCAGGCGGGGGGGGGGGAGGCAGCAGCCAGAGGCCTCGGACCACGTGTGAATGCTCCTTCGCCTATGTCTCCTGCTTTCTCTGCCCCTGGAGGGGACAAGGCAGAGACTGAGCTGAGCCCCTCAGTCTCGCTGGAGGTGGTGACTTGGCGGGCGGGGGGGGGGAGGCAGGCATCAAGAGGTGCCGGAGAGCATGTGAATGCTCTTTCTCCTCCGTCTCTGCCTCCTCCTCCTGCTGCTGCCTCAGCCAGGTTGAGGACAAGCCATGAGCTCTGAAAGGGGCAATTGCGTGACAGCGGCTCTAATTATTTTAGGAAAAAATGTCATTTTGTACATAGTAAAATATGTTTTTTTGTTTTGTTTGCTTTTTGTTTGTTTGTTTTTTTTCTAATTTCTCTTCTGGAACAGGAAAAAGAAGAAGCAAGAGAAAACTCTTCCTTATTTTCTGCCTGAGTTCTCATATATGCTCTGTATACTGCGTCCTATCAGTGAGGGACATGGAAAGGCTCTCCCTGAAGAACCTGAGAATGGCGTGCACATTCAGGTGACAGCAGCACCCTGTCAGCTGACCCTTCCTTTCCCGAAGCACCATTAAATTGCTTCCCACATGAACAAAGATGAAGATCAGTTACAAGCATGCATTCTTTCTTTCCCTTAAAAAGAGACAGAGGGTAGTTTACAAATGGCTAAGGGACATATAAAACTAAAACTGCAATTACATATCCAAATATAATTAAACATAATTGATGGTGGTGATAATAGTGCTGATGATGATTCAGATTCATCAATAACTATCCCAGTTTCTCTAGGTATGAAAAACTCAGAAATGGAGCTGTTCTAGGGCCATATGGATTGTCCGTGTTTACACAGGTTGGCTCTTTTCCTAGGAAGCACAGCAGAGGACTGAGCGCCCAATGCTTGAATCTGTAGTCAGGTGCTCCAGCCCACTGGGCACAGACCACTATTTAAAAGCCACTAATTGAAGACAGTAACACATAATCAAACAAGTATATTACACACTCACCACCCAAAACCAAACCAAACCAAAACCCTAACAACCCCCCATCTCTCTCCAGAGTATTCAATATCCCAAGGTCTTGTTGGATTTTGTACAAGGATAACATAGCTTTTTTTTTTTTTTTGCTGGAGAAGATACTTTGGATAGATCCACAGGGCAAAACCTGTAACCAGAGAAAAAAGATATACCTTTATCCAAAAAGGATTGTACTGAAACAAGAACAACATCTCGGAGTTCTCTTAATCTGGCTGCAACTGAATGTTTCTTCACTTCATGTGTCAATTAAATGGGATTTCCATGTTTTCTAATACAGGCATGTTCATGTTCCCGGATGCCTTTCCCCCAGCCATGTGTTTCATCATAAGGCAGAGGAAGAGATGCTGAGAGACCATTGTTTACGGATCTGGAGAAATACAATAAACTCTATATAGGCCTGAGGTGAAACCATTTAGCTCGAACTGATTCTGAAAAATCCCAGCATCCATTTTGAAGCTTGCTTTAAGCAAAAGAGCCTGACCTTAACATCTGCCCAGGATTATTCAGGGACTTTCTGAAATTTTCCCTTGATTCTCTCTCCAACCCCACAATAGTTCTTCCTTACTCAGCTAGATGAAGACTCCTGCCACCCCTTGAAAGCTAACCTGTGTCTGTTTTTGAGATTTTGGTGGTCTGATAAAAGTATTATCCATCTGTGTTCTGGCATTTTTCCCCCAAGGAAGCAAAGACTTCCACAAGACTCTTTGTTGGTTTTGCTGTAAGAAACGATGGGCTAACATGGCTACCACTCTGAAATGTTTGTTCATCCAGCAAGCATTCGCTGTGATGTACCCCCTCTCGACAGCAGCAGTTGAATGAATAAAAATGTCCTCGTGTATGAATTTTGTATCTGTAATTCTAAAAGCTACCGAGCCAGCCCGGGGGAAATGTACCTGAAGGCCTCCTCTCTGTCTCACTTCTTAGGGGTATCAAAGACACCACATGGAACAAGGAGCTGAGCAATTTAGGGAGGATTTACACATATTAACTCCTCCAAAGAAAAATCAAATGCTTTTCCGCTGTGCCGGCTGAACCAAGCTTGCTGTGTCATCCTCGCTGCCCTCTTTGCAGCTGCCAGGAACGTAGACAGCTCATGCAGCGCATGATGAATTGGGAAAGCTGCGGCACACGATGCTGGCATAAACCACATGGGGAGTATAAACACCGAGAAAAGCCTCTCACACGAAGGGACTTAAACCCAAAGCCACTTTTATTGGGGAAAGAACTCCCTGCGTGCTGAGCATGATCTGGAGGAGCAGGAGAGAACCTCTCTGATAAACCCCAATGTGAGCCACAGAGACATTATATATAGATCCTTAGCAGTAGGTGAGCTTTAAAACCCCAGGAACAAGAATAAGCAGATACAGCTATTATCACTGGCCTTTAATATTTATTGCTCATCAACTGTAAGGTGCTGTCTGGTTCAAGCCTTTTGTGATATCATCTTATGCTCCCCATTATCCATTTCTACACACATACTATTCACACATGTATCTAGGGTGGCCAAGTAAACATAACCAAAAAGGAGGGCATGTGCACCAAAACGGAGGACAAAAGTATGTACTAATTTGCGTATAATTACATGTCCTAATTAAATTATAAAAACAGATTGTTTTTAAACTGTGATTTAGATGGAATTGCAACACATCTAATGTGAGTAGAGTGAATTTGCTCTTCGCATGCAAAGTGTGGATGTGTTGTTAGGTAAAGGTTCCCCTTGACATTTAGTCTAGTCGTGTCTAACTCCATCATTTGTTCGAAGAGAATTTCCGTGGTCATGTGGCCAGCGCAACTAGACATGGAATGCCATCACCTTCCCACCCAGGTGGCACCTATTTATCTACTCACATTTGCATGCTTTCGAACTGCTAGGTTGGCAAGAGCTGGGACAAGCAAGAGGAGCTCACTCCGTCATGTGGATTTGCTCTTATGACTGCTGTACTATTTTCTGACCTAGCAGCACAGAAGCTTCTGTGGTTTAACCCACAGCGCCACTACGTCCCTGGATATGTTGTTAAGTCATGTCTAATTTCTAGCATCCATAGGAAGCAATAACCTCCAAAAGTATTATCAAGGCTCTCTAGGTCAGGGATGACCACACTAACCACTGAGCAACACTACCCTGAGTGACCTTGCATGGGTGAAATCCAGGAAGGCCAAATGTACTAATGGCTGGGGGAATCTTCCTGTGCAGCACCTCTTAACGCCTTAATCTCAACGTAAGCAATGTTTCCAGGGAGTCACCAAAAATCCACAAGGTAAAGCACTTTGGGTTTTGCACCAATCCTGCAAGATAGGAAGATATCAACAAACACACAAAACTGTTTTTTTGATTTATGGACAGTTTTGACCTTGTTTCCACCGACAATTTTTGCTAACTCTGAGCCCTCTTTTTTTACTTCAAAAGGAGAAGACATGCATACCACATGTTTGTAGATCTTTTGGTGTAATACAGCTTCTTCAGGTAGCCTTCCCCAAGGAAAGGGTTTGGAAATTAGAGCACAGCTTTCTAGTCTGCATTCTGTGGAATGGGCATTCGTTTACCTGAGAGTTTAAAAGGTATGTTTTTTTTCTCTCCATTGCATGTGTTGCACTTACTTACACCTTTGCCTCACCATTTCATTAAGTCCACCATTTCATTACGTGCAAAACAGCCCTTCAAAATATTTTGAGACAGAGTAAGTGCAGTCACATCTGAGCTGCTCTTGCTTCTGTCCTCTCCCAGCAACTACAGTACAGGTCATGTGCACAACTTCTAGGATCCTCTAGCACTGGACGCTACATGAGGGAAGTTTCTGTTGGAACATGTGTATAGTGTATATATACTTAAACTTCCATTTAAAAAGCCAGGAAGTTCAGTTCTTACAAAAGCCTCCCAAGTTTCTTGAGACAGAGGTTTTGTACAGAAAGGAGAATGCTGGTGCTGCACGTGTATGTGTGCACGCGCGTGTGGGCACACACACAGACACATTTGACTCATCCTCTCTTATGAGGCAACAGGTGAGAGTGTATGTGTGTGTGGTCAGCTGGTCTTTCCTTGTGAGGCAACACTTTGTGTGTGACAGAGTGTGTGTATGTGCTGAGTTGATCTTTCCTTTCAGCATCGCTTCAAGCAACTGCAACTCTTTGAACCAAAATGAAAGGATTTGGTTTTTTAAAAAGTAGAAGAGTCTCTAGTGGAAAGGAAAAATTACCATTTGGGGGCGTGGGACTCTAGGCTGATTTGAATCGGGTCCCTTTGTCAGGAGAAAGGCAGCCTATAAATGAGACTAACAAACAAACAAACAAACAAATAAAATTTCCCATTGCAGCATGTGATCAAGAGGAAATAAGAGAATCTGCCCACTCTCCTTAAAACCATAGTATTTCCTGTCCCCACCTCACCTTTGTATTCAGACTCTAGCAATATGTTTATAGGCAGTGACAAGTCATAACAAGGCTGGTGTACGCTCACATTTATACGAAGTCTTTCAACATATATCTCTCACAGATGTTAAAGTGCACCTCACAGATGACATACCATGGTCTGATACTGACCTGCTCAACTTGACAATGAAAGGGTCAGAGACATGCAACTAGCTTTCTGAGGATGAAATCTCATAATGTATTTGTGACAACAGCAGAGAAGGAATGTGTCCGATGAAGCTTCGTGACCCAGAGATGCAGGTGGGTGGGAATGTGGTTTGATCATAATCACCTCTCTCAAATGGTTTAAGCATTACAGTTGGTTTCACTAGCCATAAAATGTCATGGGAGTATATACAAACACTCCAGATCTATTAAAATATCTGAATAAAAACCAGAGAATTAAAGTGAGAGAATAAAGAGCAAATGTCCTTTCATCCATACCACAAATGCAAAGCCCTTTCTCACAGGCAACACTGGATGAATAATCAGACCGTGCTCAACATTCAGTGATAATCAATTAGCACCTACTTTAGATTAAACTGAAAATATGTAAATTGAGCTTTTTATCAGGCGGCACAGTCAACATTTCAGAGAGAGAGATTTGCTGTGTGCTTCCAGCATTAAAAAAGGGAAATGAAGCACGGAATTCTCTCTTAAATAGAACTCAAAGGATATGAGCTCCATTTTCCTTTTATGCTCTTTTGGAATGAGTTCGTCCAGTATGTGCCAAGGAGATCCCTTCCTCCAAGATTTCCTCCAGAGATGCACTGTTTCAGAATCACTGCAACTTTTGGGAAATCTACTGTACTATTGTAGCAGAGATGTTGTTTGCCTGTCAGTGATCATTAACGGTCCATTCCAGGTCATCCTGTCGCTGTGAATAAGAGCATTGGGTGGTACTAAGTGGGCCAGAACTGTTTTCCCACACATTTTCACCTAACAAGGAGAGAACATAATGAGCTATAATCATTTCTCTATTCTGAAGACCAATACTTTGCAAAATCTAGTCATGGGAGAGTTTATTTCCATTAGATTGGAAATAATCCAATCATGCTTTTCTGTCCTCTTTCAAGATGAAGCCCATCATCAACATCATCATGATCATGATCATCACCACCACTTCGATCACCATTCAATGTTTCTTTAAAAGTGGTAGATGGAGTGACATATCAGAATTCACTACTTGTTCAAAAAGAGGGCTTCCGGATATGGCTTTTGTTCTGCAATCACCCTTATTCACAGAATTTGTATTGAATACCATCACCTTCCATTTGTAGCCTCCTTTTGTCTTCTCACTGCTTCTTCTCTCTTTTTGCTTCCTCCTGAAAATGTGTGAAAGAGGAAAAAGGTGGAATGGCTGTTGAGAATGCTAGAAGGTATGTTACATATCCAACAGTTTTAAGCTCAGACACAGGTTTCTTGTTCTTGCAAGACTTCAGCATATCTGTGAATTTAAAGTTCTGTCAAAATGAGCTCTTAAATAAGTTTCTTTGTTATTATCATTTAGTTAAAAGTAAAAGCCCCTCTGAAAGGCTAGGAAGCATGGCTTCTGCTGCTCACTTTCAAAACTCAGGCCAGACTGGCATTGCATGATAATACAGTACAGTGTTGTCTCCAGGTGGCTATGCACATTTTGGAAGGGACCATTAATATTTCTATGGATCCATTACTTCTGCTTTCTTCCCTAGCCCTCTGCCACTGTCCGTGGCACAGCAGCGTGCCTGACCAATGGCCTTTACCAATCAAGGGACACACTTTCTCTCATCATATTAAAGATAATCACCAGCTTGCTCCTTTTGAAGCCCTTGACAAGAAAGACACTCATCACACAGCAAAAGTATGCTTGATGATCGGTGGCAGAGACCTCACAACCGTGGCTACTGGTCTAAGGAAGCACGTTAGTATTTTGGAGATAAGAAGTAATTCTAATATGGAAATATGGTGCTTCCTATTCCATTGGGTCTAGCTATCACTGACCAAAGTGGAACATGTGAAGAGATTAAAAGAAAGCTAGTTGGAAAATGCTCTGGTAAGCATCATCTTCTCCTCCAATACTGGGCCCTAAATAGAAGAAATAAAACTTATTATGTGCAGTACATCAAGGTAGACAGTTTGTGATTTGTAGAGATTGTTGAACTGATAAGTCCTGCCACCCCTGACCAGTTTTTTTTTTTAAATTAAAATGTAACTTGGGGCAACAGGGGTGCTGGAGAACCCTCAAAACATGGCAAAAATTTTCTCCACAAGGTACTTTTTGAGAGAGAGAAAAATTAAAACCATCCTTAAAAAAATGAGGGGTGGAGGTGTGGGAACCAGTGGGGGTGGGGGCACCAGTGGTGCCAGGGTGGTGACTGTGGGAACCTAGATGCAGCCTTCAGGCCAAATGTGTTACACCCCTGCCCTAAATGAAACAAATTGGTTCCCTTGAACAATTGGTTCCCTCGAACCAATCATGGGAAATCTGATTAAATAAATAACAATTGTAGAAAACACGTGTCTAAAAATAGGCACTTCAGTGTTTCTGGAGTATGTTAGATATAGAATGAATTATGCCAAATCAGATAAACCAAGTAGGCTGCAGTACAGCAAAGCTTTGAGGAGATCCTTTCCAAATTTTTGTGTTCATATGATACTGAGAAGTAATTGCAAGCTACCAGTAATCCACCTAATTTTATGATTGTTCTGAGGTTGCTAATTCTGTTTAACTAAATCCCATTATATTGCTCAGATATGCAGATGATACCACTCTGATGGCAGAAAGTGAGGAGGAATTAATGAACCTCTTAATGAGGGTGAAAGAGGAGATTGCAAAAAAAAAATGGTAGCAACATAGGATTGATTGATTGATTGATTGAAAAACATATCTGTATATAACCAAAACTATACTGCTTGGAGCTACGCAATTCAAGGGAGAAATGCCTGTTCGTCTGGCCATTGGACAAAGCAGCTGCTCATCCATCAGCCTGAGAATCAGCAAAGTCATTCCTTAGCTGGTATCTGCCCCATGCATCAGGCCGTGTACCAACAAGAGCCATGTTTCCACCTACAAGCACACTGCACTATGCACAGTTGCCTCATTAAAGCTTTAGGGAGGCAATCAAGAAGTTTATCATACCCAAAGGGGCTGTCAGCCTGCCTACATTAGCTAACATGATTTCACTGCAGCCAGAATTAGAGCAGAATTAGATCAGGAAATGCAGGCACTAATCAGTGTTTAAAACCACAAGGTGCATCCTCAAATGGGAGCTACAGTTCCACCCAAGGCTTTGATCTCAGAAGGATGTTTAAGGTCTAGCAAGAGAACAGAACAAGGTGTTTCTAAGGTGTAACCTACTGAGTTCACAGGCAATGCCAATCCCATCTAAATTTCAGGGTGTTCTCTGAGTAAGCCTTTTTATAGATTTGTTTTATAGATGTATCACATTTCTCTTCTGCCTTTCCACACGGTGAGGCCAAGGAAGGGCTTTCCCATGTATTTCCACAGCAGCCCTGTGGCTTAGGTTAAGCTGAGAGAGACTGACTGGCCCTGGATGCTAGAAGATGGATCTCCCTAGCCTATGCCCAGCAGGCCATCCATGACACAAAGCACCTGGTATCTCCTTCACATGCATGTCTTTATCTGTGGAGACTGTCCTTAAGTCTCCCAATTCAGTTTTTTAAAATGCCAATTCAGGACTTCCGAATGTTTGGTCCAGAGTCATGTGTATATATCTCAAACAATTCAATTCAACCTGGATCCCAAACAGTTTGTAATGCACTGAAAAATGGGAACAGCTATACAATTTTGTTTCATTTTGTTCTTTTACTGAGATACATGAAATGTGTAGACATCTTTGGTTCTAAAATGAGAGAGCTAGTTTTCAGGGTTCATATATGAGGCACTAGAGAAGTTTGCTTTTAAACAACAACAACAGCAAGCTCAAGTGATTTGTGCCCCACCTGATTAAACGGATGCTCTGGATAAATTTGATTCATTTCTTTAGATCCAAATTTGGTCCTTCTGCTTTGATGTGGACCTTGTATAAATCAGTCTGATTTGATCCAAAATTTATGATTTTTATCTGAATCCAGTGCCTAGCCTTAATATCTACCCCAACCTGATGTCACATTAATTTAAATCTCTGATGCTTGATGGCAGCATAAAATGGCCTAAGATGTAGTTTCACAAGTCAATGCTTGGTTGGGAAAGACTTTGTTGATAACAAGGAAGATGAACCCACTTTGCCCATGTATGTTCCTCCAAGTGCCTAAAAGGGCCCACTAGATTAGGACTGGAAGTGAACTCTAGGAATCAGATCTTATGCCACAAAGATATCAGCACATTGTAATTTTGGTCTGGTCACATCATATGCATCTTCCAACCACACACGCACTTATTAAATAATTACTTTCCCACATTTACTTCAAGCTGGTATGCTGTCTACATATGTTCACAGTTGGGTTATTGCACCACATGATTTGCACCACCTTCTCCATTTCCATAATACAGAAAGGTACAGGTGAACTTACCTGGTAGAGTGGCATACTGATGCACATATCTGCTAAGAGTGATGCAGACTGAGCTCAATTTGGCTCTCACCTGTCTTGAAATGAGTATACTTTATATCCGTAGATGGGAACATTTGTCACAGCTGAGCTAAGAATAGGTACTGGAAGGGATCAAGAAAATGGGGTCCAAAATCCAGGAATTAGAAACCAGGAACAGCATTGAGGAACAGGGATAGATAAGAAGTCTGCTGGATTTGACAATCTTGACTTAGGCAGCATTTTCACATATCACAAAACTTGTTGCAAGAAAAATTCACCTCTTCTTGAAGATCTGTACAGTTGTAAGGCTTAAGGGACATTTTGTAGAAATACAGTGTGCACAAAATTATGTGCACATTTTCAACTGCAAAGAGTAAATATATATACAGTTTGGAGGCAGGAAAATGCACAAACACATCACACCCTCATGCCTGGGGATTTCAGAGAGCAGCACCCAATCCCAACCCTCCCCAACGTTTCCCCAATCAATTTTAAATTTTGGCCTGAAATGGGCAGATTTTGTCATTTCACCCTACCCCATCCACGCCTTACATAGGGCTGCAAAAGTCATCTTTCAAACAAGAACTTTAATTTTTTTTAAAATAAATTAAGCCTCTACAAGCCTAAAACACTAGTAGGTGAGGAGGTGATATTTCCTACAATGGCCAGTCCCACTCTCAGAAGATGCAACTGGCCATTTCAGGCCCAACTCCATTTGATGGCAGGGAAGGGGAAAGCTATCTTAAGGAGGCTTAAATGTGTCAGGAATGCATCAGATATGCTAGGACCAGCACATTAATACCCCCAGTTTTATTCAAAGAGAGTGAATATGTAAATTAGGTAAGTTGCACACATTAGGAAAAAGGCACAGAAATGTGTACAACGTTCGGCTCAGGAAAATAAAACAAGTCCCGCAAAGTGATGTGAAACAAAGACGAGAGCAAAGTGCAGGTGTGATTTAGAGAAACACAGTGAAGGTGACACCAAGAAACTTCTACATCCTCACTAGGAGATCAGAGCCAAGGAACAAAGTGGAAAACCCCAGAGAGAGAGAGAGAGAGAGAGAAAACAATACACCTACATACAGGAGGACCATTGCTGTTTAGACAAAACCACAGCAGGATCAAGGACACCTATTAATTATATAGACATAATGGTCAGTCCGCAGCCTTGGTCCTCATAGCTCAGAAGCAAGGGTGATGATGCTCTCTCTAGCTTGCTGCTTCAGTAGCTCACCTCATGGAGGAACTGCGCATAGAGTCAGGAGTTCCCATTATCATTGCCTAACACCATGCATCATTTCAACCCATGTTGTACCATGTGATCTTCAAGCAGGTTGTATCTCATGCATGACACTTTGCAGTATTTGGGGTTCAGGGAGGGAAATAAGGCACCTGTAACAGAACTGGGAAACTTTACTGTTATTCTAAAGTACCCAAGCCATAGAATCAAATGTTAGGAAAACATTTCTTCACACATTTCATCCAAAGTGTAGCCTCAAACTAAGTATTGTCAACAAGCGCTCCTATCGTAGTTCAGCCAACACAATCTGGTAATGCAACACAGCAGTATGGTACTACTAATCTGCTCTGACAATCCCTTGCTTCCATGGGAAAACAAGAGACTGCTAGGATGTTGGGAAATCCTGGCAGTAGCAGACTTGGCAGCTGAGAAGATACTACTGCCACACATGCACATTTCTGAACAAACAGATATATGCACACGGACACAGTGTTACAGTGCAGCTGGTACCCTGAGTCCTAGCAACACAAAGCAAATTGGTAGAACGCCTGTTGTCTGGAGGCAAGAAGTAAGCAGTGGAGGGCAGCCGTTAGTGACAACATTAGGATAATGCATCTAAGAAACACCTACATGAATAGAGGAGGAGGAGGACAGAGAAGGGGAGGACTCAAAGACACTCAACGTTGGAGAGCATATGGCAGTCCCAGCTGCAGCACTCTCACCCTAATGAACAGATTGTGTCAGGTAAAGAGAACGACCCGTAAGGCCTGAAAAGCACGAAGAGCTCAGGGAAACACAGGTTCAAACCCCATAGTATAGTTAGCACATCATTAGAAACAGAACTCTCTTAACCAGTAAAAGGCAGCCTCTCATTCTGGCACAAGCTTTGCTTTAATATATGAGAGACAACACAGTATAATTGACAGATTGCCAGACTAAAACTCAGGAGACCACAGTTCATAGCCCTGCTTGTCTTTGGAAACTCATGAGGCAGGTTTTCCTTGTATCCATGGCAAACCACTCCTGGGACATCTCACTTACCTTGAAATCCCTGTTAGGGTTGCCATAAGTCAGAAGTGGTTTGATGCAATGTAACAACTTCACTTTATTTACGTATGCTTTACCTTTGTGATTCGTCATTAAGATAGGAGAAAACCACAAGCTTCATTTGAACATCTGATTCCCATGCATATAGGTCTGAAAGAACGACGTGCCTGGAGAGGAGAATGTTGTAATGGTGGGAAATGCATGTTTCTCTTAAAGTACCATTTGGCTGACAAATGTGTCCATGTAGGCTGCTTCATTTTATTAGAAGTAAACGGGCCAAGGCAGCCCCCTGAGTAGGAACGGATTTCCCACTCTCTTTAGTCTTCTGCCTCTTATGCTTCTCCCCTCCTGCTATTACTTAGCACTATTTTTGTAATTATTTTTGACACCACAAGAAAGCACTTTGAGAGACAGTCGGCCTGTGTGCAAGAGGCCCTGTGCAAAGTCAGAGCTGTATTTCATTGCCTTGCATTATTCTGCATTTTAAAGAGGTACATTAATCAGCAAACTGCTGTTCAGTGCTTTAAACTACCAGCTGTTCAGCACTCTGAATTACAAGATTTATCCTTCAGGATTGTTTTGCGAATCATTCTTTTTCCCCATCTTTTGTAGGAAAACCTTCCAAGCATGGTAATAACCACCTTCTGGGGAGCGGGGGGGGGGGAACATGGCATTTGGCTCCCCTGGGTCTTCCACACTTATCAGATGACATGATGACAGCAAGTCCCTGGTGGGCTTTACAGCTTAATTACCAGGATTGTGGGCTTTTTGCTTCCTGCCCACTCCCAGGATTTTATTGAAAGGCAGGGGAACCTTGCTAATTCTTTTCTGTCAAGTTTTCTTCTGCAGCACTGTGATAACTGCAAGAACAGGTCATGAGATTGCACGAAGGCACTTCCAACAAGTGCCAGAGCATGATACAAGGGCAATGAGCAAGCTCTCAAGACAGACCCACTGGGGCAGCATGCGAACTGTCTTTGCTATCATTCTCACCATGGCAGGAAAACTTATGTGCCACTTTGCACAGCCTCTGAGCTTCTTACGACTCACCTTGCATGCCAAAGAGGCTCTTCACTGGCAAGAGAAGGAATCCTCTTCCTACATAGAGGGGGTTTGAGGTTAGGGCAAAGCTTATTGCCAGAGCCCTGGGATTTAGAGCAGATCTTCCCAGTGACAAAATCATTGAAGCAGAAAAGTCTTCGCTTGCAACATTATACACTGCTCTTCCTCCCAACCTGAAAGGAAAGAGATGCCAGCTCTGTGGAAGAGTACAGATTCAGTGTTTGCCATCTCCTGTTTAAAGAACTGGGTTACAGAAGATGCAAAAAATAGAAAACTTTTCTTTCTGAGATTCTGGAGAACTGACACTGGTCAGCATAGACAATACTGGTCTAGAAAGGCGGTGATATAAGCAGCTTTTCAAATTTTCCAAATATACGCCATCTGGCCCCTGCAATATGCCGTGGGCCTCAGGTCTGCATCGTGCACAGTATGAAACCAGCACACACGATCTGCACTTCTGCAGTCACGTTATCTGAGTCTTTCCCCCGGGGTTGTGTTATTGTGCTCCCCACTGCCTCCCTTATGCGATATGCTTTCACTTTGCAGAAGTACCAGCATCAACTAGTAAGAGTATATAGCTATGAGTTGACTCCCTTATTAAACAGCGTTGATCCAACTGTAAAAAAAGATGCTTCTTTCCATTACTCCAAGGAAGTCAGGTGAGTTGAATTTCCCTAGTAGAAATAATATTTTAAAAATATTTCTACAACCATCTGGAGCTAAAATAAAAGATGTAAAAGATCCTTGTTCCCCAGTAGAACAGTGGTAGCAAGCCTGGCATCCAGTTGTGCAGACCCCATCCTTCTTGCAGGCCACATTTGCTCCTGGTCATTTTTTGTGCTGACAACAGCTCACCTACCACGAGCACAGGTCAGTACCAAACGTCAGCAGTGCACTGACTGGCCAAAATGGAAAACTAATTCCAGTCTCCAACTCAAGATACATGAAGGGGGAACACACCTTGTTTTAGCTATGCAGTTTCATGGTGATTGTTTTTTCCACATGCATTTTATTTTAGGACAAAATTAAAATTTTTACATTTAAACTACTGCAGTGCTGCTGAACTTCAGTGGGGAACCACTGAATTCAGCAAGCATAGGATGCAATATTGACTGGAGATGCATAGGTAAAGGTAAAGGTTCTCCTTGACAATTTTTGTCCAGTCGTGTTCGACTCTAGGGGCTGATGCTCATCCCCGTTTCCAAGCCATAGAGCCAGCGTTTGTCCGAAGACCATCTTCCGTGGTCACATGGCCAGTGCGACTTAGACACGGAACGCTGTTACCTTCCCACTGAGGTGGTCCCTATTTATCTACTTGCATTTGCATGCTTTCGAACCGCTAGCTTGGCGGGAGCTGGGACAAGCAACGGGCGCTCACTCCGTCGCGTGGATTCGATCTTACGACTGCTTGGGCTTCTGACCCTGCAGCACAGGCTTCTGCAGTTTAGCCCACAGCGCCACCACGTCCCTTTGGAGATGCATACTGTACAGGAAATAGGCAAGGTGTTTTCAACCCCTTCTGTTAAAAAAATCATTGAGGCTTTGTTCTTCCAGAGTTAATTTATACTGCTCTGCCGTAGAAACATGACTGAAGGTGGTGTGGAAATATCAAATAATAATACTGTAATAATAATTTATAAAAGGCTAGACTAACAATGCCAGACGCTGCATATAATACCTGTTGAACACAATGGTACATTTATGAAACCAATTGTTATGTATACACAGAGATACAAATGGATGTGTGCAACATTCACATGCACAGACATATATATTTTCTTTCAGTCTTTTCCTAATTGGGACACATTTTCAAAAAGTAGTCTTTTTTATCTCCACATTCTTCAGTGGCCGGCTCAACCATAGCAACGTGCTGCTGTTTCCGTCTCTGTTCGTCACCTCAACATGTGCTCTGTGAGTGCCCTGCAGCTTTTCAATCATGCTCACTCATGCAACAGTGTGAGGATTCTTTATATACCGTAAAAAAATTAATTGAGAGTCTGATGCATTTAAACTAGGCCCTCTCCAACATTTATGTGCCTCACAAAGAAGCACATGCCATGGCTGGCAAGCTCTGTTTTGTGAAAGATGTGGAAAGGGGAAAATGGAATAATCTAAAATAGCCATTCTCAACTTTTTTTCTGGCCACAGCCATAAATACAGTATGGAAGAAATATAGGCCAAATCAGGATTGTATAAGTCGCATAATGAACCTTATAAAGTGTGTGAAGAATTGTTTCCAGTTTGCACCTCCCCCCTTCAAATGTACCTAGGCCCCCAAGGGGTCACGCGGCCCCCACTGAGAATGACTGATCTAGAACAGTGGTTCCCATCTTAGGTTCTTGGACTACAGCTCCTAGAGTCACCACAGGTACTGGTGAAGGCTTTTTGGAATTTCAGTCCAAGTACTTCTGGGGACCAAAGATTGGGAACCACTGACCTCAAAACTGTAAAACTCCAAGAAATGGCTACTGCCCTTGATCTTGGAGACGCTTCCCCTCTTGTTGCTGTTGCTGATGCCATCATCAAAAACAACAGCACCCCAGGTGGTGGGGAAACCCAGATGCAATACATCTGATGAAAGAAATACATTTAAAAATGTGTGCAGAGAATCTGCTCAAGAACTGACAAGTACTTTGCGGGTGTGGGAGAACCACAATCACTTTTCAGAGGCAATAACCACTAATTCAACTTTTGTTATAAGGGCCATTCAGACGACCAAAATGTTTAAAAATATATTTTAAAATGCCACACTAAAAATGGTAAACAAAATCAACACCAAAAACAGATTCAAAGCAACAAGGCACAATAATCCATTTAAAAACTCGTCTTAGTCAATCATTAAGGGAAAACCTGTCTGAAGACAAAGGTCTTCATCTGCTTGGGGAAGGATAGTCAAGATGGGCCCAGTCAGGTCTCCTATGACAGGGAGTTTCAGAGTTTGGGTGCAGTGACAGAGAAAGCCCCATCAAATGCACCTAGGAAGGTGGTGGGTGGAGAGAATGGCCTCCCCTAATGTCACAAAGCCTCTGATGAGTTTCTTTTCCAAATGGAGCCCACCTTCTGCACCATGGTCCATACATTTAGTAGCAATTACCTGGGTGTTCAGACTCCAGACCTAGTAGATTTGAAGTTCAGGAGAATTCCTAGGCTGAGGATCAGAGTGTGCAAAATGAGTCATAGCAGAAAGTCATGCTCTGTTGCAGGGCTAGAACATGGCAAACAGCACTTGAGTGTGAAATGAGAGATCTGCAATCGTAAATCAAGGTAGCAATCAAGTGTTGATCTTATTTATCAGCAATCTGATCTGCTACATTTATATAATGCTAAAAATAGGAGACTTAAATTAATCACACCTACATTGTAGCTGACCTACATTTATTTATATAATTTTAGCAGTAACATCTCCCTCATATAAATTTGGGGAACTATAATTTGGTGAGAATTTTGAAAACTTTTTCTAACTTCTACTGTCTCTGGCATCATGGAAGCTACCACTTCCACATTTTCTACCCCAGGAGAAAAAGACTAATTGTTAAATTAGTTTAAATCTGTGGGAATTTCTGTTAAAACTAATTTAAATCTGTGGTATAATAGCCATGTCTACAGAGAACCAGAAGAAACCTCAAAGAGTATCTATTCCTTCCTATCCCTATCTCCCATGATTCAGGAAATTCATCACAAGGACACCCAACAGGTGGTTATTCAACCTCTACTTAAAATTCTCTTAACTACTGTATTTGATATTTTCCAAGATAGTCTGTTCCACCATTAAAATTCTTCCTAATGTTTAGTTTTAATCACTTTTCTTATCATTCTAAGCAGTTGGTTTGAATCCTAGGCTCTGGAGCAAGAGAAGATAAATTTACCTAATCATTTAGGCATTACAACGCATCTGGCAATGGCAATCAGATCACCTCGTACTAATCACTTCAGCAAGCAAGCCCAGCTTTTTCAACCTTACCTCAAAGGACTTCACCTTTACCATCTTTACCACCTCCTTTTGGACACATTTCAGATTTCTGGTATCCTTAAACTGTTGTGGCTAGAAATGGGAAAGGTCCAAAAGATCTGATCAAAAGTTCGACCAAAGCAAAATAAAAATATATGATTGCTTCTCATGATGTGGAGACTATAATTCTACTGATGTGGTTCAGAATTCCATTAATCTTTTTATTTAGTTCACTTGTGAGTTCAATCATACTCAAGTCAAGAATAAGAGAAGGAAAAAATTGGTTTAACTCTAGATCACTGCAAAGAAATGTATTTTGTCCATGTGATGCTGCAACTATACAATTAAATACCACAGGATTTCCTGTATAAAACAGATGAATTTGATTTTTTTTCACTGATCATATGGCACAAAGGCCAATTCAAATCAGTCCAGCCCTTTTTCCTCCCAGTACTGAGTTTTTCCTCTGCTGCTGAAGGCTTCTACATTTTTCAAAATAGAATTACTCAAATGTTCTTTTCCCATGTGAACAGTTGTTTCATTCTACAAAATGACATGGGAGGGGCATGGTGTTGTTGTCATGATGTTTAGGGGCTGCAGGGGCACCTACTCTTAAAATCTGTTCCCCTGAGTTTCCCAGAATTTTTTTAAAAGAATAAATGAGTTTATCACTGAGTTATTGCATTCATATGCTAGTTTAGTGCTAGATTGCCTTAGTAAAAGGTAAAGGTTCCCCTTGACAATTTTTGTCCAGTCGTGTCCGACTCTAGGGGGCGGCGCTCATCCCGCTCTTCAAGCCATAGAGCCAGCATTTGTCCGAAGACAATCCTTCCATGGTCACATGGCCAGTGTGATTTAGACACGGACGCTGTTTACCTTCCCACCGAGGTGGTACCTATTTATCTACTCGCATTTGCATGCTTTCGAACTGCTAGGTTGGCGGGAGAGATCGCCTTAGAGTAGAAAAATAATAATAATCAGCCCAGAGTTTCACATCCCCAACCCATATTTTTTTCTCCCAACCAGAGACCCTTCTACTTTTTAAAAGTCAAATCCTTTTTGTTTCTCTGATGCAGAAAGGAAAGACTAATTGAGCACAGATATGTGCACAAAGCTGCCTTCTCTCTCACCTCCTATATTACAAGGGAGGATGAAGAGAGCAAGCACGCACACACGCACACACAAACACCAGTATTCACCTTTTTCCATAAAGCCTCTCTCCCAGTTCTTTTTTTATTTTCCTAGGTGGAGCTCCTGTTTGTTTTTGTTTGTTTGTTTGTTTTCAGCTTAACTAGCTATTTGATGGCCAAGAAAAGATAAGGAAATAGAGTCACTGTGGATGGAAAGCCTTCTTAAGGCAGTTCTGTTGACTTTTGTCACCTAGAGGCACTTCAAATAACTGCATTTAGAAAGCGTTTTTTCCACTCTGCTTCTGTGGCTACTTCTGTCAAAGTAAATCCAATGCCCTGTTGTGACTTCACAGTGAGAAAATGCAAATTAAATCACATTTCCCTTGCTATGTAATCACACAGTCAGGAGGAGCCATCTGAATGTTGCTAATGTTTCAATGTATCACATTAAGATGAGAAAATTAATTCATAATAGTAACAAGCAGTCTGAAAAAAACACAATCAAACCCAGCTTAAATTTTGAAAATATGAATAAATGTGAATGTGTTGTCCTTTGGAGAGGCAGAATTTCTTATTTTGTTTCCTAGAATGTAAAATTTAGATTAAAAGTGTAACTTTTACCATTCATTCCTGTGATGAATCAGAAGAAGTGCAGTTCTGTGAAGCATGTAGATATGGAATGATATGGAGGAAGGTTTTGAAGAAAAGCCAAGAAGCTTCGATTATATGTTCAGTTAGCTGAAGAACTCCGAATACTTGGCATCAAATAGGTTAAGGAATGGGAGGATGTGCTCAGAGATTATAGCATAAATTGCAGCATGCAGTGTTCCTCCCCCTCCCCCCGAACATATTCAAGCAACGAGAGGGAAAAGAGCAAAGACTTAGTTCGGTGTAGCTTATTTGGCGCAATATTCCCCCATCCAGCCCAACAGTGTGATTGTTAACAAAACCGTTAGTCATTTGACTGAAGGCAGTTTGAGCAGAATTGATTCTTTCTGATCCATCCCAAGGAATTAATTTCAGAGACTGCAGGGTGGTTTCCTGTAACATAAAATGGTTCCTTTTGTGCTGCATGAGACCTGGACCCCACACATCATGCAATCTACAGTTTCAACATATGCAATGAGAGTCCTTGAGGCTTAGCTGTCCAAATGTTTAATGTTGCAGGGAAAATAATTTATTGAAAGAGTGGAGCACTGCCTTCCTCATTAATGGAATCTGGTTTATGAAACACAGGAAAAGGACAGTGTTGTGAACAGGAAAGAAAACCATGACATCAACTATGTATTATTCATACGACTATTATTAATGAAGATTGCACATTGCCTTTCTTTTGGTTTCTTTTGCTTGGGGAGGTTTGTTTGACATATGTACTTTTTAAACCTAAAGGATTCCCTTCTTGCTGGCCTTACACCAGTAAGGTCCTGCTGGATTGCTTAGTGCCTGCTTTTCTCCTTGATTATATTTATTTATTTATTTATTTATTTATTTATTTATTTATTTATTCAATTTATATGCCGCCCACACTACCCAGAGGTCATATTACGATTGTGGACATTCAGATTGCAGGAGGCTTCTACCCAAATACAAGTGAAAGGGAGTAGGAAACATCCCATGTCAATGTGAAAAGAATGGTGATCAGAAGGCAGAGGGTAGCACATGCAGTGTGTATGATGTGTATGAAACACTGTAGCCATGATACATATTACTCTACCTTGACCTAGCATGGGACTTGGCATTCTGAACCCATCCTACATGCACATTTTTTCCAGTTCCACTGAAAGAACTATTAATAGCTGCAAAATTAAGATCCTCTGTGATTTCCACCTCAACATATTAACATCCATCAGCTTAAAAATGTACTCAAAATTGTACACTATGAGATTAAGACATATAAATGAAAACTTTTTAAAAAAATCTTTTAAAAAACTGAACACCACCACAATTAAATCAAAAGCTTTTTTTAAGTGAAGACAGACAATTATGGTTTCTGGTTTTTAAAAGGAAGAATAAAAACCATCAATGCATCCATTGCAATAACAGTTTTATTGAAAGTCACACAAAGTATTGATACTCAAAGACTGTCTGAAATCAAACTGACAACTACAAATCCTGACAACCTTGTTTTAAAAGAATATAAATTAACTTAACCACAAAGAATAAGAAATTGTCACTATCACCATCCTGGAATCCATGATTATGAAGGACAGTTTTAAAATGTTTTAATAAATAAATAATAAATGAAAATAATTTGTCAGAATTAACTTTAAATTAACTTTAAATTTTCTACATCCACACTGAAATCTGATCTTAGTGAAATCTCAGGCAAGTCTACTCTCAGTAAGTCTCACTGAGTTTAATGAGTTTTTTTTTTAGTGTCATCTGTTGGGTAAGGGGCGTATCCTGGCAATGTGTAGGACCACCATCTTTCTGCCACTTCCTTCTCTCTTTCTTTTTTTGAAGGCAAATTCTATGTCACAGATGACCCGTGATTTCTTTAATTGCTGAGAAAATCTGAATGCTACAACAGGAGCTTTTCTGACTTCACGTAATTTGCTAATTAGTTTGTTTTACTTTCTTATTGGTCTTCAGGGGGTAAATTTGTATTCGCGAAGGCTTTCACGGCCGGGATCTAATGGTTGTTGTGGGTTTTTCAGGCTCTTTGGCCGTGTTCTGAAGGTTGTTCTTCCTAACGTTTCGCCAGACTCTGTGGCTGGCATCTTATGAAGATGCCAGCCACAGAGACTGGTGAACAGTTAGGAAGAACAACCTTCAGAACATGGCCAAAGAGCCCAAAAAAACCACAACAACCAAATACAGGCTTTGTTTGGAGGTCTGTTTTCTCAGGCATAAAAGTGTCACTAGATTACATCTCTAGAACACTAATGAGGTTTCCATTCCAACGATGGCTTATTGAAAATACATTCTTTGGCCTTTATTTAATGTATTTATTTAAAGCATTTCTACCCCACCTTTCTCCTTAAGAAAGACCCGAGTCGGCTTATATCATTCAAAGACAATATTTAAAACTAAAAACAATAGGCATATAAATACTAAAAAGGATCAAACAAATACCACAGTAAAAGATGGTAAACAGAAGCAACATCAACACATATTCAATGTAGTAAGGCACAAGAATCTGTTTAAGAACCCCACTCAGGCAGCCGGTAATTATGGGAAGAGAAAGGTCTTAGCCTGCAAAAATCACCTAGGAATTAGCCCTATTAAAGTCAGTAGATTGCCTGGGCAGCACAACAAATGAGATCAGCTCAGGTTTCAGATGTCAATAGTGAGATAGTCCTCAGCGAAGGCACACCTGTTTAATATTAAGTTTCCATATTAACCAACACTTTACCCCACATTTCATATAGAAACAGAACACATGCTGTCTTAATTCTAAACTTTATATTCTGACTATATGTATTACTTGTTCAAGTGTAGCTCAAGAAGAGAAAAGAAGCATATCATTCTATTCATATGCCTATGTATGTCCGCTGCAATGGTTAGTAACAGGTGGATGTGTGTATCCTGCACTGAGTGCTTTCCATTTTCATTAATATAGACTCCTTGAATACTGAGTTTATTTGCCCCAAAATGTTGAGATGAGCTGAAATTTGGTGGATAATTGCAGCTTGACTTCTTGAACAGCATGTTAGAAGTCCCAAACAATTTCACTTGGGCAGTGGCTTGTCTTGAGTTTTAGATTGTTTCAAATTAGTTCTGGATAAACACACTTGTGTTTTGTTTTGTTTTTGTTTGTTTGTTTGTTTAGGGGGAATAATGTTCATAGACTGTATTGCGAGGCCGGCTCGAAGAAGTGTGTGCTGAAAAATAAATATAAACTCTCTTTTCTGCTGCGGCAGAACCATTTCCCAACAAGACTGCATTGTCTTTTCTGCTATTTTCTCAGCACCTTTCAGCATCATGGCCAAGAAAAGCCATGGCCAATGTGGGGATGGGGAAAACAGGATGAATTGTGCAGTGCTGCCTTTGCAAAATATTCTGCTCTCCAATGGTTTCTTGGGCAGCCTTTTCAGCAGAATTGTCAGGCAAAAACAAAAAATGAAAATAAATAAATAAAGACAAAAACTTTGCAGCACCTTGTTCTCATTTTAGCAGAACAAGCAGATGAATATACAGTATATGATAGTAAAAATTACATTGCAGATGTTGTGTCAATAATTATACTCTTATGAGCCTTTGATCTATTATGTTTGGTCCCATTGCATAATAGCTCATAAAATATCACATTCTCAGGCATGTCCTTTGTATCATGTGACTACCATTAGAAGAACAGATTCATATTAGGAGAATATACATTAAGGTTGTTTACTATAAGGCTGACTAAATTTGTTGAAGAATGTATGCACTGAAATCCATTTCACTCTGCTGCAACTTTTTCCAACTCTTTGTGTATTAGTTTGTCTCAGCAAGAGGATAATAATAAATAATAAGCATGTGTCATCAAGTCAGCTCTGACTTTTGGTGACCCCTTTTCAGGGTTTTCCAGGCAGAGAATACTTGTGGTCTACCATTTCCTTCTTCTGGGGCCACTCTGGGACTATGCAGTGTGTTCAATGCCACACAGACTGGCTCTACCCACAGGAGGCACAGTGGGGAGTCAAACTCCCAATCTCCAGCTCCACAGTTAGATACCTAAACGACTGAGTCATCCAGCCAGCCAGCAAAAGGATAGTAGGTGTATATTTGTTACTGCACTTCCCCAAACAATAAACATTTCTCCTTCCTACCCCATGTCTGTAGAGGTCTGACATGTGAACCAGTCACACATCCTGTCATCATAATATGATGAATTGTATTAGGGCAACACATCCATGTGCAACCATTGGTAACTCCTCCCTGAGGCAAGGCAGAGGGAGAGAGACTACGGGAAGGTAAACCTGGGGATGGCAGGAATGTTCAGCTACCCACCCTGCATTTCCGTTCCTCTGAAATTAAGACCCCACCCACTGCTTTCTGCATGTTTGCATCTAAAGCGATAGATCTACTGCCATCAAGAGACACATTAACTTAGACCGGAATGAATGTGAGGATGGAAGAGTAAAAATTACAACACAGGAGAGGGAAATCGCATGCAGTCTCAGTGTGCAAAGCAGATTGCATTATCCTCTCTCTCAAACATGGACAATTCCATTCTTCCTACTTGGAGAACTGAAATCAATGAGAGTTAGGGGTGTGTGTGTGTGTGTGTGTGTGTGTGTGTGTGTGTGTGTGTGTGTGTGTGTGTGTGTGTGTGTGTGTGAGAGAGAGAGAGAGAGAGAGAGAGAGAGAGAGAGAGAGAGAGAGAGAGAGAGAGAGACATACTGTATATATGCAGATATATATACTGTATATATGCAGCCGCCTAGAGGTCGAAATGACTAGATAGGCGGGGTATAAATACAATAAATAAATAAATTAAATAAATAAATAAATAAACATACAGTATATCCTGTTCATGTCTGGATTATGCATTCATATGACAGTGATGTTAATTCTCCAAGTAGACAGAGTGGCACCCTCCGCATATAAGAAAGGGATTAGCAAGCTTGGCAAATTTGCAGGAAAACATTCCCAAACTTTAAACACATGAATTAGAACTGATTTTGCTCAGTTCTGAACACTGTGTTGAGCGAAGAAAATGGAAAATAAGAAAGCGGAAGGATAGAGCAGCTTAGGCAAAGGCCCTGGTATTCCTGGAGGCCTGGATAGAAACATTACTTCAGGAGAAGGTATCAAGAGAAGATAGGGCTTACTGGAAAAGACAGCGATGCTAGGAAAAATGGAAAGCAATAGAAAAAGGGAAGAGGTTAACATGAGATGGATGTTATTCAATAAAGAGAAGCCATGGACTTTCGTCTGCAAGGCCTGAACAGGGCTGCTAATAATATGACCTTTTGGAGTAATTAATTTGTAGGTCATCATAAGTTGGAAGCAATTCAATGCCAGATGGGCTCCTGAACAGCAGGATTCCATTTGCAGTGTTTTGTTCCGTTGGGCTGGAACTCTCAGAATTCTACCTGGTGGAGTCTTGGAGAATTCTTGTAGATGAAATCCAAAACACACGAATGGAACATGCCTAGGGACCAGCTCTGCCCTCCTCCTCCTCCTCCCGCCTTCTCCTCCTCCACTACTTCTCCCACGAGGGAGGCTGGGGTTGTTTTGTGTCACCACCACCACCACCACCACCACCAGCAGCTCTTCTCTTCCTGTCTCAGGTGGTATAACAGCTTGTGCTGCCTGTGCATGGAAACTTTATATTGTGCTGGGTAGCAAAAATGGCAGATAATTTGAAGACTAACTAGTTTTATAAGCAGGCATAAGCTTTTGTGCACTGTAGCCCATGTCTGCCAAATAAATCTCATTAGCCATAACAACAGATTATGGTCTAAGATGATAACTCCTGTGGGCATTTCTGTTTCTCAGAACAGTTATACAGACTGGGGTGAGGCGCATACAGTACCTTCTTCCTCAGTGCAACTATTTGCCAGCATTCAAAGTCAACCAAGAGCTGCAATTGCTGAAAATAATAGGGAAGAATGCAAGGTTCTGTGGCAGAATGCCCACGTCACTCCTGTCCATCATATGGAGCTGAAGTGCAGGAGCCTATGATAGGACAGGAGGGGCGGAGTTAGAGTGACAGTTGGGGAGATATAGAGGGACAGTTAGAGGGACAGCTAGAGAGTTAGAGAGAGGGAATGGAAGTTAAGGAGATAGGACTTTGAATTGACAGAGCTAAGACAGAGATTGGAAAGTTGGAGTATTATAAAGAATAGAAAAGAGTTAAAAGGAATAGATAGATGATTGACTAATATTGTTAACGAGGTAACTGTGAATAAAAACACATACAAGTAAACATGTAGTCAAATCCAATTTAATGAATGATCCTCAACAACTGTGATTTACATCTGTGATTTACATACCAACTAAAACATCAATAAACCTGTTATATTTGCAGCACGTGTCTGAAATATATTTGGTATATTGTGGACTAAATCCACTGGTGGCAGCGTAAAACGAGGCAACACATTCTGAGGGTGGACCTGTGTTTGGGGAGAACAAACCAGAGGCACTAGGGGGACGCGACAGGTATATTGTGGCATTCATTAGTCTAGGAGGTCCCCTTTTGTCCATATAAACTGGACACAGCTGAGTGTTTTTGAGGTCCTTCTGAGAACAGAAGAAGCTCATTACAAGATGGTCAATGACAATCATCAATTGATTGAGAAAGATAAACCCTAGAAAAGAACAGAAGCAAACTCCCTGCTGTCTAGCTATAATTTACTTTGAACGAATGCTATTTCATTGCTGTGGAGAAATAAGTGCACACAAACCTCACACAACATAATTGACAAAGGATAATGGTTAGACATCCAAGGATGGATGTGGTTTATAAATGAAGTTACGCCTCCATTCTTGAGCTATGATTTATTAATCAATGGCCAATACCTTGCCCAATATTTACCTGCATGGAACTACAAATGCAGAAACTGTTGATGAGGTGTTGATTTGACAAAGCACCAATTACAGGCCTGGTTCTGTACCATGGGTATCTCCTCATATTTCTGTGATAGCTTACATTGTTGGAGATACACAAGTGTACAAAGACTGAGTAGGATGCTGGCAAATAAATTAATAATTAATATAACAACAGTCTAGAAAGTGAAGCCCATGTCTGTCACTGGAAGTTAATCAAACAGATGTGTTTAATGTGTCAGTTGATGATGACTGGACTAAGAATATTAAAAGGAAAAGAAAATTTGCCTTATTTGTCCCACCCAGGTAAGGCTTTCATAGTTAATATAGTGTGTAATGTTTTGGAATTCATAAACAGGGATAAAGGAATGAGGAGTAGCTAAAAAATGACTTTACGAACTTGTGAGAGCTTCCAGTATAAGCACAATCAGAGGTCTCCTTCATGATCACCCACTCAGTGTTGAGGGTCAATCCTTAAATTAACACAAGGGCAATGTCAGCAAATCGCAAACTGTATTAGTCCCTAATATTTCTAGAATATCATTACATGTGTATAATATAAGATTTCCAGATGCAACTAAATCTATGCACATTTTATTGACAGCACTCAGGTCCTGTGTAAAAGAGCACTTTATAAGACAGACACAATTAGCAAATCCTTTGGCATTTGGGATGGAAAATTCCAACCACGCTTACAAGGGAGGATGTTTAAGACCACACCTCCCATCTGACTTTGCTAGCCAAGTCTGGATTCACCTCATACAAACAGACTCAGCGTGGACATCTGCCATGAAGTTTTGGGACAATTTTTTTTCTGCACTATCCAGGAAAAGATGATGCACAGCCTGAGGATAAGGTAGTGTAGGGTGGCTGTTTATTGACATAGTTACACCTTTTGCCTAAGGTAGTTTTAAAGTTTCATGCCTATTCCTGCAAAAATGAAAACTGATGCCGCTTTCCCATACGATTTTGAAGAGCATTTGGAAGAGAACTATGCCTTTGGCAGAAAGCATACAATTCTACATAGCAAGTGATAACTTAATACTAAGTATCGTGCAGCATAGCCACTGTGAGTGATGGACTAGGAGGCTGCAGTTACACATTGAAATACTCCTGGGTTTGCATTAGGTTTAATTGTTTGCATTATGCTTTAAATCGATTTAAAAATATCCATTTACACAAAGTTCAGCTGAGCGCAGGTTTTTTTTAATGGGAAACGTGTGTTTTTTTTGTTCAGAAAGTGAAGTGCTTTAAGCAGCCTCAAGGGGGCTGTTTATTTTAACTTGATTGTGGATGGCATTTATTTTGAATCATTTTGGCATGTATGTTTGCCTATGTCAGAGTAAATTATGTTTGTGGGGGTTGTCGAGAAATGGATCCCAGGATCATGGGTTTTGGGCTGCAGGGAAACCTTGCAATCCCATCTGTCATCACCCCCCTCTCTCTGTAATTCTGAACTAGGGTTATCCCAGTTTGAAAGAAATAAAAACAAATCAAACAAATGTTAAAAAAACCTGTGGCGGCAAGTAGTTGTGAGAGGCAGCCACTGTGAGGGCACAGGACAAAGCGACAAATACAGTGAGCTGGAAAATACAGTAACTGCAAAGAGATTCCCATGAACAACTGATGAAGCAATGGTTGGTTTCCACAATTCCAGCAAGCTAAGCTGTTCCACAAAAGGATAACAGTGTAATTTCTATAGTCACTCCTAAAAGACAGAAACCTGGATTGGAGCCAACGGTTGTAGTTTGTGAATATCCACCCAGAGTGAAAGGTTGCTTACCTTGTATGTAGGTAAACTGGTTTTTCAGTTGTGTGTGTGTGTGTGGGGGGGAAATGGGACATGCAACTAGGCAACATCAATCTTTTTGCTTGTGCACAACATGTGATACATTTCGGTTGTTTGAATATTTTATTTATTTATTTATTTATTTATTTATTTACTTATTTACTTATTTATTTACTTATTTACTTATTTATTTATTTATTTATTTATATCCCACCTATCTGGTCAATATAAATAGCACTATCAGCATCACTAAAAGTTGGTTCGGACTAGGGATGGGCACAAAACACTGGATTGGAGGCTTGTGCTAGTTCATTCATCGATTGACCAGGTACAGTATTAGGCACTTCAAAGCCCCACCACCTTAGACGGGTGCCCACAGGGAGGCAGTGGCCTGGCTTTTACCTCCTGCCTCCTTCAGGCACTGCCTCTGAGTGGCTAGGAAGGAAAACATTTGGAAACCCAGGAAAGACACTTGTGATCAGTGTTGGAAATACTACATGGACTGATAAAGCATTTTCTTAAGCTTCCCAAAAGCCAATAAACAGAAGATTGGCCCAGCACAGGAGGGGAATGGCTCAGGACCACAATCAACAATCTGCCTTCATTTGAAGGACAAAGGGCACTCATTTGAGGACCAAGATGTACTCATTTTGGACTGAGAAGATAGGTGGTTTGAGAGAGGGGGTCAGGGAAGCCATATATGTGCATATAGAAAATCCCTCACTCAACAGGGCTGGAAGCCCTGTCTCCTATTTATCATGCTGCTGTTTCATCCATCCCCAGAGAGGTGAGGACCACACCCACCAGGAAGATGACTGTTAAGGACTGTTAATGACCCATGACAATGGATCATGGAGAAGGACTGCAGAAGTGGGATTATCCTTCTCCCGCAGTCTTTTGTCCTTCTAATGAGCCTATTCAAACCAGGGGAAAGTGAAACCAATGTGGAGGATCTCCTACCAACTCTCCTCAGACTGAAGAAGCTACTTGGATGAGTAAGGAAATGTTTCAACCTAAAAAAAAAAGAAGCCCAGTTGCCATGACACAACTTCCAGATTAGCTCACCTGGATGACTGAGAATCTTCACAGACACTGTAGTATTGTTGCACATTAAAATAAATAAATAAACCTTATCCCCAGTGTTCTTCACCATGAGATTTGCATAGCAGTTCCCTGAGATTTCAGCCACTGACCTGAAATGCGGCAAACCTATAAGTGGACCTGCTTTTTAATGCTTGAGCTGGTCATGTTCTCAGTCAGTACAAAACTTTGGGAAGAGCCTTTCCATTCCTTCTCCTTCACCATCCTGCCCTGCCTTGGAGGCTGTCCAAACTGACATAGAGACTGATATATGGATTGCTGTTGGTATACATTTGTCTCCTTAATTGCTGTTGAAAACCTTTCCGGCAAAGAGCTAGGGCAAGCATTCTTTTCAATATGATTCAGCATGATCCTAAACAGCTTGCTTTGTAGCCTGTAGCCTGAACAGATGGTTAGCTCACACCTTTTAAACACAGACCAGCCAGCACCAAATTTCTTGGTGTGAACAGGCCCTTAGTGTCATTGTCCAGAGCTGCCTATCAGTACAATAAAAAATATCTCCTGGCATTCTTCCAAATATGAATCGGGGAGGGAGGATTATGTGGATTCCATTTGTCAGGCAGATGAAAGAGCCTGGAAACACGTGCATGAACTCAGAATATGCTGCCTAATTATGTGAAGCCTTTATTGCCTTTCTTTTTAACTGCTGAGCCCCTCTCAACTTGATTAGTAGGAAATTTATGCTCATCGGGGGAAATACTTTAAACTGGCTGGTGTTGTTCTTAGTCCTCCTCTGGAACACAGAAGCAATGTCCAAACTGCTGGGAAGAGTGGCATGAAGAGAAGGCCTGAGAAGGGGGGCAACTGAAGGAATATCTCATCTCAGCATTCAAATGCACATCTGTAATAAATCCCACTCAAATTCCTTCCAAGATTGACTTGGCTTCAAGGAATAAAGGCAAAAAGGATTGTACCCTGGATTTTTTTAAAAAAAGCATCTTAATTGCTGGGATTCCTTTTTGTTCTTCTGCTAATTGCCAACTGCCGCTTGAGGGTCTGAGGCATGAAAAGTAGGAGTTTTAAGAGTTTTCAGCATTGATTTATTTTCTAGAAGTGATGGATATCTAATTGCTTTTGCCTCCTTTTCATGGTTTTCATTATTATTTATCACTTTACACTGCACCCTAAAGGAGGCTGAGTTTCGTACATAAAGAACAAAGGAAAGCAGATGGCAGTCTAGGTTTAATAGGCTGGCCTGTTGCAGGAAATGGGAACTCTGCAGGAAAGGAAGTGAGGAATAAGTGTTGTTGGCAGGAAGACATTATTTTTATACTTACTGGAAAGAGTTCTCTTTTGTCATCCAGAGTGATGTGTCCTCAATCATTCCTACAGAATCTGTAAGAGAAGGACAATATAATGCATGGATCATTTGTTCATCTTGTCTGGCAGGTAGCCTGTCTCTAGAAGTGGTCAACGTACCCCTGGAGAATTCAAGAACAGCACTGAGTAATGGAGACAGCCCCCCCCCTTGAATCCTGGCCCTGTGTATCTGGTGGTAAGAGTACTGTCCTTTAAGATGGAGGTCTCATTCTTAATCAACAGTCTTTGCGAATTGTGAGATGAACTCAGCTGATCAGCACTTTCTGGATTAATGTGTAGATTGGAACTTCTTACTCTTTCGAGATGTTACAGAATATTACTTCACTTTTTTTTTTAAAAAAAGTGAAAATACAATAAAAACTGTGTGCTCTGCTGGGCAAATTTCCATACGTCTGTCTTTAGACTGCAGAAAAATGGAGGAAAGAGGAAGACTGTCTAACAAAGGAAGCAAGAAGAAGAAGCAGACAAGCTCAATGACTTTTAAGTATTTTAAAAAGCACCTGTAGCAGGTACAGGTACATGCTCCCTGACACCCAGTTTTCAAGGAGAAGTATGGAAGGTTGCATTTTTCCAGCACTACTATCCCATGCCTTTCTCGTGATTTTTTCT
This sequence comes from Pogona vitticeps, assembly GCF_051106095.1. Taxonomy (NCBI): domain Eukaryota; kingdom Metazoa; phylum Chordata; class Lepidosauria; order Squamata; family Agamidae; genus Pogona; species Pogona vitticeps. The sequence continues at coordinate 195,175,767 of NC_135785.1, read as the reverse complement.
TCCAAGTGCTCCCCACCAACAAATCCAACAAGGCAAGCAGCTGGATCAGCCCACAACAAATAAGTAGTACCTGACTGTTCCGAATCACTATTAAAGGATGTTGACAGAAGTATGATTAGTCAGACTTTTCATTATAGTCCCTAACTGGTTGTGCTATGCCTTGTTACATCAATACAATTTATATATCAATATAATTTCTTTTGAAGTTGTTCTATCTGCAGTAAAACACTTCAAAATTACTTGATTCAAAATATCCTGTTTCAGTCCACTATAGTGAGCTTCCTTCAAGTATTAAAATGTTTAAATTACCATTTTCTCTTTTATGACCACAAGCTTACTTGGTACATACTTCTCACACTCTTATGTTCCAGTTAAATGTATTACACAGCATCAGAACTTCCTTCTGCTTTTGTGTGTATCAGCAATTAGATGTCCTTTGAGATTTGAGATCTGAGTTCAGGAAAAATGTATTTTTATTTTATTTATTTATTTATTGTATTTATATCCCACCTATCTAGTCATTTCGACCACTCTAGGCGGCTTACAACATAAGGATAACAAGTTCTAAAAAAATTTATAACAATTAATTAATTAAATGATTCTATAAGATGGGAAAAATAAAAATAAATCAAATAAATAGAGAGAAAAAAAGGAAAGAGGACAGGAATTAACTGGAAGGGAAGGCCTGCCTATACATCCATGTTTTTAGTTGGTTCTTAAAAGTACCCAGTGAGGGTGCAGCGCGAATCTCCGGAGGTAGGTTATTCCAGAGATGAGGAGCCACCACCGAGAAAGCCCGGTTTCTAGTTCTTTCTTTCTGGGCCTCCCTCAGCGTCAGGCTCCTCAGCCTCACCTCCTGGCTCGCGCGGGTGACACAGGTAGAACTAGTTGGGAATAAGCATTCCGCCAAGTATCAAGATATGTAGAAGACATATAAGTAAGTATAGTAGTAACCAAATATTTTGCAGTTAACCAACCTAGCATTGTTTATGGTGTGTTATGTCCTGAAGACAAAGCATGATCATTTCATGCTGTAATCGCTATCTGAGTCTATTTGATAAAGAGAGTGATTGGATTCCAGACATGCACTGACAAAAGATTTAAAAAACACATGACTCTATCCTTTGGTAGAATTCCATTATTTCCTTTAGGAGTCCCAGGGTGGGTTCCAGAGAAAAGTAAATTGGCATATAGGATCCCCAAGCAAGTAGCAAGTGACTGCGAAAGGGACAAATGGCCACAATCCGCAATACTGGAGTTGTCCTAGCATAATAGAGGCTACCAAAAACAATTGTAAGTATCCTGACAAGATATGTTCCTGCTAATAGATTTGTCATGCATGAATGAGAAGCATCTAAATATGAATTTCATCGCATAGTGGTTAAACTGCAGTATTGCAGCCAAAACTCTGCTCACGACCTGGGTTCAGTCCCAAGTAGCCAGCTCAAGGTTGACCATCCTTCCATCTTTCTGAGGTTGGTAAATTGAGTACCCAGTTTGCAGGGGAGGGGACAATGTGTAGCCTGCACAATTAAATTGTAAACTGCCCAGAGAATGCTTTAGGCACTATGCAGTAGAATATAAGCAGGATGCTTTGCTTTTTCAATAAAAACCACCCCAAAAAACCCCCAAACAATCTCATATACAGAACAGGTGGGTCTGATGCCAGCAAACAGGGATAAATCCCACAGTCCTTTCTTAGAATCAAATATATTTTAAAAGGAGGTACACTATTAATTTAGCTGTATCACCCAGCATCTTCATATATGGACATTGGGTCCTCTTAACTCCTGAAGGTGACCTATAGATTCATTTAAAGGGTATCAGAAGTGGCAGAAAATATTCTAAAATAGAAAAGAAAAGGGCAAATAGAAAAAGTGAGATGGGAGGTAGATTTTCTGCCCTGTTCCAACTCTTTTACAGCCTGCTTTTCCTTAGTATTCTGCTCTTCTCCTCTCTGTATTCGACAATCAGATGTTTCTGGCTTTTTCAATTGTGAGCAAAAACTCATGGATCTTACAGTAGTCAATCTGTCTACAGATTATGATAGAGCTCATATTTTCTGGTCCAAGGATTCAGCTACTGCAGCTGAAACTAAATGGACCATTATCCTTTATTCCTGCATCCTTGTTAAGTCTCTTTGATAAATCACCGGTTTCTAAAGTTCCATTATATAAGAATGCCAAATTTTATTTCTTTTCTGGGATTTTTTTTTAGAAGTCATCAAAGGAAGAGGAGGAGACACTGTCATACCTACCTCTCAGAGTACTAAAAGCTCATCTGCAATAAAAACAGCTCCCAACATAAAAATGCAGATACCCGATGTACATGCCTGTTGACCTCTCTCCCTTACTCTTTCTTTTGGCCTACTGGAGGGATCCAGGGAAGGAAGGAAAGAAGGCAATCAGGCAGTCAGGCAGCCTATTTCCAGCCTTCCTAATAGCTAGTGTGGAATTCCATCCACAGTTATCACTGAGCTCTACCTGCAGCAGGTAGTATCATGGCATTCAGTCTATTGCTGACACTGTGGGATGAATGAGAGGAAAACAAAGGCCTAGCCTAAGCAGAGTTTCCAGTTTCAATCCACAATTCTTCTGGTTCGTGGCTAGTTGAGTTTATTAACATGAATCTGTTCTTTATATGGACTTTAAATACATCAGAAATGTTATTGAAATTAGATTTGGTGACTATGATTCTTTTAGTGTTCTTCTTCAGATTTACTCTAATTTATAACATTAAAAATTCATGGTCAGTACCACAATCTGCCTATACTCTTACTCAGCTTCTCTGTCTGCTACTACCAGTTATTCATTTGATTTCTGTATTGGTCATTTTGTGACGTCCATACCTATAGTTGTCTGTTTGGTGGCCTGAAGCATGTACAGTATTCACATGCTTCATTTCTGACTCATAAGCCAAATTCTTCAACATTTTGGGTTCTGTTTTGTTTCCTAGTCATTTGCAATTATAAGCCCATCAGACTTTGCTGTATAATCAATTATCTTTTGGACAGTTTCACAAAATCTTTCAATTTCTTCTTTCTTTTTTTCAGCATTTGTAGTTAGATCAAAGATTTGAATGATGATTATGTTGATCAGTTTCCCAAGACGTCCAATTGATATTATTTGATTACATTTTGCATTATAGCCCCCACATTCTTGTGCAACATCTTGCCTCAGTATTAGAACCACAGTTTCTTCTGAGATTGTTATTGCTAGAGTAAAATACATTGTAATTTTCTGACTGCAAATGTCCTGTTCTAGCTAACTGTAGCTCATTTACACAAAGTAATGCAATATTTAAATATTCCATTTCTTGTTTTACAGTTTCAAACATTTCTTCAGTTGTACTTTTCATGTTCCATGGTCTAATTATGTGTATTGTACAGCATCACACTTCCTTTTTGCCTCTGTGCACATGAGCCACTACATGTAATTTCAGCTTTAATTTAGTTGCTTCAGCCACTGGCAATGGTGCGGTTAAAAATATTGTAAATAAATAAATAAATGAATAAATTAGCAACAGTGTTATTTATACTGGTCCTCTGTGTTTTCCCAGCAGTTGATCAAGTGCATTCTGACCTGGGATCCTCATATTATAGCACTATTTCATGTGCCATTTTGAACTGTATGATCAGTTTTCAGAATAAGAAATTTTAATAAACAGTTTACCATTTCCGCTGTCTATGCAGTACTAACAAAAGTCAGCTGAAGATCTTTGCCATTGTCTGTGAACTATCTTCTGCCAGCGTCACTTTCAGCTACTGCTGCTGCCCAGTAGTTTCCCTTTAGAGGTTTTTCCACCCTATCACCATTAAAACTATCCATTTTCTTCTGCTGATGTGGCTGTTACTCATGAAGAGGGTGGATACATTTTAGGACTCAATCACACTTGTCAAAAAACAACCCCAGTTATACCAATCTGGCCATTATTTAGGAAATTTCATAATTTCCATTCACACATTGTTTTAAATTGTACTGAGGATGTATCACTTCGTTCCTTATCATTTCTCTGTGTGTGAACATTGCTGTCAATTTATTTCTTTTGCTAAAGAGTCAGGTTTCTGGGCAATGTGGCCACTTCATGGCCACTGTGATGGTGCACATTTATTTTAAAAGGGATATCAATAAATCAATAGTCACTGCCACCTTCACTGCCACAAAAAACATGCATACATTGCTTAGAGGGAGACAGCGTTCTTCTCTCCCTTGTGGGTGAAACAGGGCTTGAGATTTCCTGCTTTGAATTGTAAAAAGGGGGTGTTTCTTTTTTTACCCTGTAAACTTCATAAATTTTTAAAACTTTGCAAGTTTTTAAAAACTTCCTCCTCCTGATGCTGTTCAAAAGGGAGGGGGGGGATAACGAAAGCCAAAAACTGAGAGGGAGAGATATGCAGGGAGATAAGGAATTGGGATGAGTGAGTAAAGGAGGGATGGGAAAAGGGGAGCAGGAGAGAAGGCTCGTACCACTTCATCAATATATCACCTTTGGTAATTTAAAAACAAAAAAAGGACAAGGGGGCGCTGATTGTCCCATGAAACAGTAGAGAAAGTGAATCTATACAAAATTAAAGGGTAGTATAGTTTGATATAATTATTCAAATAGAAAGAAATGAATTGATACAGCTAAAAACAATGTGAATGCTCCTGCCAATATATATGCCATGTGACTGCTGGGGAAAAAGGTATCAGTAGAACAGAGGCATGAAAAGAATGCGTCCAACTGGGGTTCATTTCTCGGGTGGAATCAAGCTCTTCAGCTGGTGTGTCTGCTTTGACCATTCCATTCCACTTTGAGTGGTGCTCCTGATAATCCAGATTTGTACAGATTCATACAGAGTCAGTCTCCTAGTGGCATTACTCTCAGTTTCCCTAACACACTAAAGCCCCTTCACAACATTATAGTGTTCACCCACTGGATGAAAGGGTTTCTTTAAACATCCTTATACCATGAACACAGACTCTGACACCACAAAAAATGTGTTCTCAAGTATTCGCAAAAGCATGAATCTAAAACAAGCTTTTAGTTTCCATTGCTGCTCTTCCTTGGAAGAGTGGAAGAAGCAAATGAAAATTTATCATTCCTTCTTTGGCGTTTGTTAAATCGTGTAAATATATGGCTACTTTCTCTTGCTGATGGAGCTCAGAAAATAGATTGGGCGGGGGGGGGAAGGTTGGCAAGGTGCCTGTTCTAGTTATTAATTAATTAGCATTCACGTTTGATTAGTTAACCTCCAAAGGCTATATTAATTCATTCCCAGATATATGACTGTATGCATCATGAGCTTCAGCTTTCTAAACACTTTTTAAAATCCTTCCATTTTGGAACAATCTGTGCAGCCTCAGTGCTTTTTAGCTTCTCACATTTGTCAGTCAGTACCTTGGTGGCATAGCAAGGTAGTTACACAGTTTGAAGCAAAACTCCCAGGCGTGGTGATTATTCATCTTATGTGTCTGTAGGTTTGCCATGGAGAAAATGAGCTTCTGCTGTGGAATTCCTTACAGAGAAAGCTCAAAACGGTGACTGAGAAAGGTTATGTCTGGGGAGGGAATGATGTTATATGGCTGGGAAAGCTAAAGGCAAAAATTTTGCTACAGCCGTAGGGGAAGCAATTTTCATTTTATTGGTAAAGGAACTTTTCCTGGTCAAAGAATGCAGAAAGATTAGTATCCTAGAAGGAGGAAGCTACTTTTCTTAGATGTTTAATGTTTGATTGTTAATTGTGTAGTTGTTTAATTACTCTTTTTATTCTATGATATTTATATGTTGATTTTATTTTACCTTTAGTATTGTCTTATTGTCTGTTTATGTTGTTAACCACCCAGAGTAGCCTTGGCTAGATGGGCAGTAAGCAAACTGAATGAATGAATGAATGCATAGACTAATGTCAACTCCCAAAATGTGCAGCCCTTTCCAATGTGTAAACAATGTGAACTGTGTGCCATCAAGTTGGTTCCTATTTAGGGTGATCTTTCCTCCCTCCCTTCTTCCTTCCTTCCTGGCTGATGCATGGTCCAAGCAGTGGGAATAGAGATGGGCACAAAATGAACAATGAAGCAAACCCCCCATCACTATTTTTTGTTATTCATTTTGGGGTGCTTTGGGGAACTGCACTTGCCCCAAACAAAACAAAATACCGAAGTATCAGCATTGGCAATGAGTACGCTTTGTGGTTTGCGCATTTCATAACTTCCAGAAATGTTATAATGGTTCCTGCATGTGTTAGAGACGCCAAAATCACAGCAAATCTTCCACGGACCTTCCTCTCCATTCCCTGCAATTTTGGGAAAGACTGGATTTGAGGTGTCCAAGTTATAGCCTCTCAAATCAGGTCCCCTCAGGAAAGTGCTCTTTAGCTAAGAGTCTAAGCGGGAAAGGTCCCTCACTTTGAAAACAGCAGGGTGAATCCCTCCAGTCAGACCACAAAGGCTTGTGTTTTATTTTTATTTCCCTTCCTTTTTTGCTCAAGTTGATTACAGAATTTCACCCTAAAACAATTATAAGATAATTATTAATCTTTTCTCCTGAATGAATATCCCCCCCCCCAAAAAAAGAAATGGAAACTGTGTTAAGACAAGAGAGGATTGTGAATGGAGGATGACATGTAAATTCAGTTAATGAGACAGAGTGATGAAGTGATGAAAGCCTTAGTTGAAACTGCTGTATGTAAATCATTCGTTTGGGGGCTTGCCTTTTTGTGACCCACAGCCTATTCAAAAGCAATGTGCAGATAATCACAGCAAAGGGATCCTAGAGTAAGAGAGGGCAAAAGAGAAATAAGGAGCCCAAGGATGGCAAGAAGGAACTAATGAGTGGCAGCTCACAATAGCTCACAATCCCAGGTGCCAGCTGTGTCCATACCCTGGACCTGGCAATGGTACCTTTTCTCTATTGCTTTGGCCCAATTTTACTTATCAGCCATAGACACCTGGCAAGCTGTGCATGTGCTGCTGAGCCCTACAGTAGTGGTCCCCAACTGTTTTTGGTCTGCAGACCGGCTGGGGAAGGCAGGGCATGCGCTCGTGCGCATGCACAAATGGCAGCTTGGTGCTCGCATGGGTGTGGGCATGCTCGTGCACATGTGCAAATGGTGGTGTGGCACTTGTCTGGGCACATGCACACTTGTGTGCCTGTGCAAATGGTGGTGCAGTGCTGCACGTGCATGCTGGAGCACATGCGCAGCCGCAAACAGGCTGTGCAGGGTGAGTGCATCCGAGGGGGCGGAGGTCTGTCTTGGTGGCCCAGTCCGGCTCAGGCCACGGACTGGCACCAGGCCACAGACCGGGGGTTGGGAACCTCTGCGCTACAGCCTGCGTCTATTGGTCCCTTTAGCAATGCCACAGCTCACTTCCCCACGTGTCTTATACTGTGCCTTAGGTAAAGGTTCCCTTTGACATTTAGTCCAGTTGTGTCAGACTCTAGGGCACGATGCTCATCCCCATTTCCAAGCTGTAGAGCCAGCATTTGTCCAAAAGCAATTTCCGTGGTCACGTAGCCAGTGCGACTAGACACAGAACACTGTTACCTTCCCACCGAGGTGGTACCTATTTATCTACACACATTTACATACTTTCAAATGGCTAAGTTGGCAGGAGCTGGGACAAGCGACGGGAGCTCACTTCATTCCATGGATTCGATCTTATGACGGCTGGTCTTTTGACCTCGCAGCACAGAGGCTTCTGTGGTTTAACCCGCAGCTTCACCATGTCCCATACTGTGCCTTATTGGTAAATAAAGAGGAGTGAGGAAGGGCATCTGGTCTTCCTTCTGGCTGGTTAGGTGGCTGGGTGATCAGCTGACCAGCTGAATGGCTTCCTGACAAGCCTACAGTACACTAGCCACATCACAAGGTAACCCATGCTAGGTGCCACACTAGCCGTCCCTCTCTGTGTGCTGGCTGATGGAGAAGAGAGCTCAACATAGTCTGAACAGGAGTCGCTGTTGAAGCAGCTGTTGAAAGAGCCACTGCCTGAGTCAAGCAGACAGTTGAAGAAATACCTGGCAAGAGTGTGCTATAGGGAGGGGACAGGAGGGGTTTTAGGATGTGTATTACGTTGTGTTGAAAGATGTAAGTAGAGGGAGAGCTCTTTCTCATAGTATTAGAATCCAGGGTCAGCCTCTGGAACTAAATGGTGGGAATTTCAGGGTGAAAAAAGAACAGAATTCTTCACACAATACATAGTTAAACTGTGGAATTCACTGCCACTTGATATTGCAATGGCTGCCAGCCTTGATTGCTTTACTTTGGGCTCTTATCTTTGAATAAAATACTGATACCCATTTTTACATCCTGGGACTATTGTCTCTCCTTGCTAGACAGCTTCAGTGGCTATACCAGTCCTTTTTTTTTTTTTGTTCCAAGATGGTTGTAAATCACACCCAGTATCAAAGGCAATACAGTATGTCTCTTTTTACATGAGGGAATGTGAAACACAGCAGGTTCATTTACACTCCTGCTGGCAGACTTCCCAATGGCTGGACATTACATAGGACTAGGCAGACCTTTAGTATAATCCTGCATGGATCTTTTTATATACTTTCATGAGATTTATCTTGTACTTGTTTTCACATCTAATGCTTCATATTTAAAGGATGTTACCTCTGAAACATTGCATAAGGTTATAGCTGGAGGGAGAGAGGCGGAGAGTGTGGAAACACCATATATTCTAAACTAAAATGTTTAAATGAGCTTCTTGCATGATCAGAGATAATGCTTCATGTTCAAGGTACTTCTGTATACCTTGGCATAAGAAGCGCGTGCCACTTGCTACTCTGCTTCAGGCAGCAAAATATCCTGAGCCATTTCTAGTACTTTTGATATGATTTTTCAAAGGTAGTTCACACAAATAAGTCTGTGTGTTGCCCATTAAACCAAGTCTTCTGGTGGTTTTTAGTAGATTTTGTGACGTTGATACGGAGGCCTGCACTTTTTTGGCATCATTATTGTACCATCTCAGTTGTGCAGGGGATTGATCCTATTAATTCCTTTTACTATTACATTCTTGTTCTTCAAGTAAGAACATACTGATTTTATATTTAAAAATGTTTTTAAAGAATGCTGTGTGCCCACACACAGGTTGTTTGTTGTTAGTCTCCTTCTGTTTAATTCAGCTTTCCCAGCTGTGGATTTTGAATGCATTTTTCCAGAACATCATCTGCAATTAGAAACCGTTCCACAGGGGGAGAAGAGCAGGCTGCATCCAGAGATATTCCTCTGCTGTTGAAAATAAACATGAAGCTTTGAGAATATTTCCCCTGCCAAAACAATTTAAGCATTTCACTGTCACACAGCAGGCATTCCAGGGGGAGAGAACGCATCGAAAGGGGCAGACCCTAGGGACTCCAGAGACTCCTTTTCGCCCTGCGCACTAGGCAATTAATTCATTTCCTTTTGCAGTGATATAAAATGTAGTTCAAGGTATTACATTTTCATAACTGAGATTTTTATTTATTATAAATGAGCTTATCTCTTTGCAGCTACATAGTAATTAGATTGCCTGTGGTGCTGACGAATGACTGAAGCAGATTCAGTGGATGCACGCAACAGCAAGCTAGGTAAAACAAAACAGGAGGCTATGTTCATGCTGGCGATACAGTCCAAATGGGGTGCCATTTCCTCCTAAATGACGAATGAGCAAAGTAGGGTAGCTTAGTGATTTGCCATTGCGCCTTCTGGGAGAAGAGCCAGACTGCGTGATGGTGCACAAGCTACACAGTCCTTAAGCACCAAAAGGTCATATCCTCAACTGCTCAGCTCTTCTAAACTTGAGTCTGATGCTTCCTTTAGGGCAGCGATGGCAAACCTATGGCACGCGTGCCACAGCTGGCATGCAGAGCCCTCTCTGTGGGCATGCGAGCCATAAGTCGCTGGATCGCTACTCCCCGCCCCACAGCCAAACCCGAGGAGGCGGCTGCAGCCATGGTGCTGGCACCCTGACAGGCAGCAGGCCAGGATCCGGCACAGCTGGCACTGGCAACAGATCTGGAGTGGGGTCTCGAGGCACCTCCGTGTGCAGGATTCCCCCTTCCACCACTACTTCCGCTTGTGCCGCCACCCATCACCCACTGGTTTTGTTTTCTTTTCAGTTTGGGCACTCAGGCCCAAAAAAGTTTGCCATCACTGCTTTAGGGAGTCAATCCATCTTGTTTTTGGTCTTCCCCTTTTCCTGCTCCTTGCCTGCTTTCTCAACATGATTGTTTTTCTCTGAGGGAATCCTGTCTTCTCGTGATGTGCCACAAAGTATGACAGCCTGAGTTTCATCCTGCGTCCCAATATAGTTCAGGATTGATTGACCTAGGACCTACATGCTTGTCTTTCTGCCACTCCAGGGTATCCTCAAAGCTCTCCTCCAGCATGGCAGTTCAAACAAATCATTCCCCCCCCCCGCTTTCTTAACTGTCCAACTTTTACACCTGTACATGGTGATTGGAAGTGCAAGACTGTGGATGACCTTGGTCTCCATGGACTCATCCTTGCATTTGATGAACTTTTCTAATTCTTTCACTGATGCCATTTGAAGTCTCAGTCTTCTTTTGATTTCTTGGCTGCATTCTCCATTTGGATTGATGACTGAACCAAGGTATACAAAATCTTTCACTATTTCAGTTTCTTCGTTGTCATAATTAAAGTTGTGTAGTTCTGCTGTAGTCATGATTTTGATCTTCTGTGGAACTCCTTGCCACAGGATGTGGTGACGGCCTCTGCCCTAGATGCCTTTAAAAGGAGATTGGACAGATTTCTGGAGAAAAATCCATCACAGGCTACAAGCCATGATGGGGACCTATAATCCCCAGGCTTAAAAGGAAGGTACCACAAAATGCCAGATGCAGGGGAAGGATATCAGGAGACAGATATCTAGTTGTCTTGTGTGCTTCCAGAGGCATCTGGTGGGGCCACTGTGAAATACAGGAAGCTGGATAAGATGGGCCCCTGGCCTGATCCAGCAGAGCTCTTCTTATGTTCTTGATGTTCAACTGCAGTCCTGTTTTGGCACTTTCTTCTTTCACTAAAAGTTGTTTGAAGTCATTGCTGCTTTCTGCCAGTAAGATGGTGTCATCGGCATATCTTGAATTATTGGTATTTCTTCCACCAATTTTCTCTCCTCCTTCACCTGAATCTCATCTGGCTTTCTTTAGGGAGTGATAAGCCACTAGAAAACTCTGGAAAGGGCCATTATAAGTTGGAATTGACTTGGTGGCACATAATTATATTAAGTGTATATGGGCCTGGTCCAACCACATATAGAGGAATGTTAATTCCACCACCCCAATCAATTTTTTTAATGTCACTCACTTAGGATATATTTCCTCCTTAAGATAGAGGGTGGGTGAAATACTCCACTGACAGAACAGAACAGCCTCAGATCTAAAGCTAATTCTTCATAAATGCATCCTTGTGATCCAAACATACAAAGTTCAATATTTTGTAGTACCTCATTAGGTCACTAAAATATAACAGCTGTGGGTTAAAAGCAAAATAAGCCCCCAAGTTATGTTGATGATTATTGGTTGAACTTTATAAAGTGGGCTGAGGCTGTCTAAATCATTATCCAGGTTAATGAATGGCAGGTGAAAGGTGAAATTCAATCGAATTGCAGGCCAATTAAAATCATGAAGGGCTTGTTTGCTCCAGTATATGGTTGCATATGTTACAAAGGGATGTTGTCACATGAACTTGTGTGTTATATAGCCCACTGCTACTGTGAACTTAGTGCATAAAAGAAACATGGACTTTACTGCTCGCATGGAAAAACAGCTCCAAGAGCCAATCCACTCAAATGGAAACTCATTTGCAGAGTTAGATGTGACTTATTAAAATAAACAAAACATCATTGATACAACCAATTGCATCACCCAGAGACACACAGCAATATCCTGGAATCTGGAAGTAAAACTGTTGGCTAATATCCAGAACAGAGTTTAAACCCATAGATTCCATTATATTGCTCTTCAGAAATGAACACAATTATTAAAGCATTGTTTCTGGGTTTTTTTTAAAAAAAATGTTATGTGTACACAGAGAGACAGAAAATGAACCAATTGATCCTCTTAGAGTGAGTTACATTAGATGTGTTTATTTGCTCAAAAGCAACATAATCATGGCTCAGAATTTTATTGCATTATGCAGTTTAATTCTTGGTAACTTCTACTATATGTATAATTTCTTAAGGAATCATTCAAATTTAGCAGTTAATCCATATGGAATTATAAACGAGATAGAATATACTTCCCAGGACAGTCTGGTTCTTTGGATAGAAAGAAGACAAATGCAAGCAAAAATAAGAGTTTCAGAAAGATTTTTATTTTATTTACTGATTTTTCCTTTATGGATTAGAGTCCATGGTCTGGCCTTTATGGTAACAGCAACTCTGTAAGGTAAATCAGACCGAGATATAGTGATTGCTCCGAAGTTACCTGCTATGCTTTGCAGCCAAGCAAGGATTTGAATCCTGGACTCAAAAACCCAACAGCCTGCCCCTTGCGTCATCACACTCCTGGTCATTGATATATGTAGATTCTATACAGCCCACAAATGTGACAGTGAAGGAATGTATCTGATTCTTCTGCACTTAAGGAGATAATTTGTTTCTTTGGGCAATTAATTCACTTAGCTGAATGTGAATTATATGAACTCAATATATTCAATTATATATTGTATAATATATTGTATAACTGCAAATTAATTTTAAAATAAAGTAGTAGTGTATGTTTCAGGGGCAGATAGGCTTCCTGAGCCTAAACCTGATCATTAGTCTCAACTAAGGTAGAACTACTGAACGAATGAGATTTACGCAAGTGTTGAGTTATGATGCACCCATTGATTCAATAGATCTGTTCTGGTTGGGACTAACAACTGGATATCGGCCTCTTATTCCTGGATTCTGTAACATAGGCCCTAATTTATAAACCTCTGGTAAAAGGTAACTCCTCCTCCATATAGATAAGGTTATCTACTGCAGTTCCTGGAAAACTTATGTTTTGAGTGACAACTCCTAGAATCTCCAAGTTAACCGGCCCACATTTTTGTCATTGTCAAAAAGCGCCATCTTTTTCCTAAGTGAGTGGTGTTCCTTTTGCTGTGGAAGGTATGCCTAAATAGGCTTTGTTTATCTCTAATAATGGTAATGGATTTATGACAGGATCACTAATTGGCTGGGACAACTCTAAAAGTACAGAGGGAGCACCCAAACCCAAAGCAGATACGGAAATTATGTAGAAGTGAATAGGATCAAATAAAGCTCACAATTCACATATCTTTAGAGTTTGGGAGGAGAAATGTGTCTCTCTCATGTCTGCGCTAGTTGAATACTACAGGAATCTCTTTCAGCATAGTCCAAGCACACAGATATATCCAGGCGCACACCCACTCAGTGTGCACTTGCATATCATAGCCAGACAACTATGGCTTTCAAGATTTCAGTGTAGGGAATAGCACATTGCAAAACTGAAAGTGTGTGTGTGTGTGAGAGAGAGAGAGAGAGAGAGGGAGAGGGAGGGAGGGAGGGAGAGAGAGAGAGAGAGAGAGAGCTGCATCTTTGTGCTGCTAGTCTTATTAACATTTTCTATTGCAACTTTTCTGCCTTGCCCCCCCCACCTCCTCTTTCTCTCTGTGACCCCCAACACAGCAGGCTCTGGAATCAGAAGAAAGGAAGATTAAAAGCATGACTCGGCAACTTGGATTCATGCTGCTTCGCACTGCAGGAGAAGGCATTGTGATTGAATCAGCACTGATTGTGCCACAATGTGCTGGGAACTCAAACACTCCTATGTTTTCATTTTGCTTTGCTTGTGTTTTCCCAACCAGAAGGGATGGGAAGGAGAGGGAGGGGCAAATCCTTTGGAATTATTTGCCAGCATAATCCTCAGAGAATGCAACTCTGTATATTCTACAAACTCAGCACTGTGTCTCTAGCAGGCCCCACTGGGCAGATTATAAAGCAGTGCTCTTTTGCACTGGCACAAGAATAGTTTGTGCTGAAGCATAACTTGAGAAAGTTACTTTTCTGGACTACAGAACCCAGAATTCCCTCCAGCAGCATGACCAGTGGGAATCAAAATCCAAAAAGGTAGCTCTTCCAAGTGCTACACTCAATTAAAAAAGCAACTTTTATCTTCCTCAGTGTCAACAAAGGTGCTGTGATCTACAAAGAGTAGAGGAAGGTTCACTACGAAGTGCCCCAAATGGTTCCGTTGGAAACTCTTTCCGCTCTGTAAGAAAAAGAAGCACTTTGTTTTAAACAGCATTTCAAACAGAACTCTTGAAATAGTGTAGAGGAGGTGAAGAATGGCATTCCAGCTGACAGACAGAATCAATAGCAATGTAAATACTTATGAGAGGGCCTCTTTCAGGAGATGACATTGCAGATATTGTGGAAGGTGATATTACATGATAATATCTGACCCCAGATGGTGTTGGACTGCATACCCTATCATCCTTCGCTATTGCCCATTCTGACTATTGCTGATGGGAGGTTTTTCTTGGTCTTCCTGAGACAGGGGGAATAGGCTAGCTGTAAAAATAGCCACAAATGGACTGGAGAACATGTAGCTCATGCAGGAACTGATCACTTAGAGAATGTGACACAGCAAAACAGGACTATTACGAAGTATGCTGTGTGCTTAGAAGTACATAGCCAATTTAAAACCCTTCCTTGGAAAGTGATTCTGGGCCACTGGAACAGGGATAGAAGTTCCAAGCTTTAGAAAGCACAGAGGTCACCATGGAGGGTTTTGTCTATAGAAGCATTCCTGACTCATCTCGGATAAGGATACAGGGGAAAGCATTGGGTGGTTGTAGATAACTTCCTATTGAGGAGGCAGGGGCAGCAGCTTACAGGCCTGAGAGGATGTGTCAGGAGTTCATTCTTCCTGAGGTAGAGATCCAAATTATGACAGAGAACTTGCTAGAATTCATCAAGCCCACTCATCATCATCTCTTCCGTCTCTTCCGTCTCTTCTACAGTACATGGGAAGAAACATCAGACACAGCCTTCAGTGCATTGCAAGGGGATGTGAAACTTGAAGTAGGAAGGTGGAGGGCATTGAGACACAGCTGTTTTCTTTAGCATGTCTTCCTGTTGAAGACCATGGCCCAGGGAGAGGAGCAAGGTCACTGAAAGAGAACAACTGACTGTGCAGATGGTGTCAATGGCAAAAACACGGCTTCTTGGTCCATGGTTTGTGCTTCCCTGAAGGAAGATTACTGGCAATAGGTAGGTTGCACCTCACTGAGGTTGGGAAAAATGTCTTTGAATGGTCAGAATGGCTTTGAATGGAGTCTTACAGGAAAGGGAAACGATATTCCAGAATTTGTATTTCAGAGATATTCTAATTTTTAAGGTGGGGGGAGACATCTAGCAGTAGGAACTAGAACACTAATTATGCATCAGAAACTGGGATGGTGGTGCAGGAACTTGCCAATGGATGAGAAAAGACAAGAAGGCAGCAATAATGGAGGGAATAACCAATGATTGCCAAAGTCTCAGTATCAGTTCGCAGAGCCTGGGAAACAAACAAGATGAGCTGGAGCTCTTGATACAGGAAGGTAAATGTGATTTAATAAGCATTAGTAAAACCTGTGGAATGAGATTTATGACTGAAATGTAGTATATGAAGGGTATAATTTATTAAAAAGGCATATAGTACAAAACATAGGAAGTGAATAGCATTATGTAAAGTGTGTATACACCCTGCAAGGAGATTTATGACTAGGAGAATAGAAGGCTGGTGGACAGTATTTATATGAAAATCAAAGGAGAGGGAAACAACAGTTACATAGCTAAGGGGCATCTGCAAATCAATTGTTGTCATCAAGCAGGAACACAGTAATACTATCATTGAATTCCAGTGTCATTAGACAAGTTCATATGAGAGCAGCTTCATCACCAAGGACTTTGTGCTTGACGGAGATCCAAGCCAGAGCTTCAGAGCAAGGAGTTGCAAAGGAAAAGTGGTGCATAAGAGCAGGGAACAAGAAATGGATGGAAGGTAGATAATGAGGAGACTGTGTACCTGTTCTATACTGTTAGTGACTGTCAAGATCTAGGAAAACCAGGATGGAGAGAAAAGCTACAGGCAGTTTATATACTGGGACACACTTTGTCAGAACAGAACATTGCAGGCCATACGTGCAACATATGGAAAAACTGGTTATGTCACACAACTAGAAAGAGAATGCATTAAAAGGGAATTTTGAAAATGTTCATTTGACGAAAAGCAGTTACCCGAGGAATGCAACAGTCCTTTAACCTGTAATGATAACCATGCTAAATGAATAGAGCAGAAATCCCTGAAATATTTGGCAATCTGCCAGAAGCAATAAAGAATAAAGGATTCTTTCAGAAGGTAAAAGAGATGTTCTATACCAACCACATGGAGTTAAATAGAACCTCCCTACTCACAGACCTTTCCTTCCTACAATAAATAATAGCAAGTATGTTTTTAACATAATATTAAATCTAAATCAGATTGTGAGGAACTTTCTGGATGAAAAGGAATGATATTCACTAAGTACACCTAGCAGTATACTGCTCAGCAGCCAGCGTTTCCTAATTGGTACACATTCCACAATGATTATGGGACACAAAAACAAATGAAAGAAGGAAGGAAGGGAGGTCTGTAAGGCCAAAGACAAAAACTACAGCTTCACATCAAGTCTGAAACATTGCAACTGAATGAAACTCAAAATTTTAAACTTGCTGACTATCATTGCTCAGTGAAACAGAAGTTTAAGGCAAAAGCAGCCCAGTTATCTAGGTGTGTATGTAAAGACACACACACAGAGAGAGAGAGAGAGAGAGAGAGAGAGAGAG
Source organism: Pogona vitticeps (assembly GCF_051106095.1). Lineage (NCBI taxonomy): Eukaryota > Metazoa > Chordata > Lepidosauria > Squamata > Agamidae > Pogona > Pogona vitticeps. The sequence continues at coordinate 195,158,956 of NC_135785.1, read as the reverse complement.
AGAGAGAGAGAGAGTTTTACTGTAATTTGTCCCAAGTAGGAAAGAAACTATAACCTGAGCTGGATTTATTACCTTCTGCCCCTAGACAATACTTAAATGCCCCCTGGCTCCAACATGAATGGAAAGTTTACAGCGCCTTACTTTCTCTGTCCATGAAATAAAAAAATAATAGGGATGTATGCCAAGCATTGCAGAAGACACAACATTGGAAAGCATTGCATATGAAGCAGTTCACTTGCACCTTCCACTTCTTACATTGCCCCAAACCCACAGCTGCCTCAGCCACAACTTTAAAACAACAACCTCACTGCTTCTGGCCAATTTCCTGGCTTACATCTAAGAAAGACATGCCTGGCAAAATCTATCTTGCCAAGAATTTTTGGACCTTAAGAGTAACTATCCTGGCAAAAAAAAAATATCCATCTTGCCATGACCATTTGGACTTTTGGTACTTGCCTTGAAGAAGTGAGATTTACCCATGAAAGCTCGCATAGTATATGATTTTTTTATTAGTGGTCAATAAAGGTATTGTAGCCTATTCTTGCAAACTAATGTTCTGTTTCTCCAATTTTGTAGATTCCCACCCTAATTCAGCAGGTGAATTAATGGAATCTTGAAGATGGAGATTTTACTGGACTCCTTTATGATTGATGATGCACCAAATGCTCTTCAGACTCATTGAGGACGGGAGACTGAATGGAAAAGAGTCTTCTGTTGATTTGCCAAGTCTGACAGAAACAGTTTGCAGTGCACTTTGTTCTCCTGAAATGAAAGGAATGGGGTGATAAAATGTTGGACTATCACTGCCAGGTAAGAACTGATGATGAAGTTTAATTGGCTGGCAGAGTAGCTAAATCTTACTGCTGGGATTGCTTGTTTGCATGTAGTCTATGATGTTGCGTCCACAATTTGTCTGACAAGGGGTGCTGTATGACTGCTTCTACAAGATAAGGGAAGGGTTTGCGCCGTTTCCTTTCTGACCAGTCTGTCAATCTTGCCCCATTATTTCAGTCCCTGGACTGGCTTTCTCACTTAATTCTGAATCAAAGTGCAAGGTTCCACTTGTCAGTTTTAAAACCACAACTCCATAAGGTTGTCAGGAAGGGAGCCAGAATAATGAGACAGCTGCCTGCCGTGATACTCCCCAGTTGGTTGGCAAATGACAGAGTTTCTAACCCCAAGAGGTTAAACGTCAAGTGAAAAACTAAAGGAAGCTCATATAGCCAAATTCAGAAGTCTCTTAAACAGTAGTGAAAGTTGCACATCACCCATAAGTGAATGAGAATGCAGCAATAAGTGTGAGTGGAAAAGGTAATTTCTCTCTTTGGCCTTCTCTAGGTCAGGTCTAGATTAACTGTTAGTCAAAAGAAGCAGTAGGGCAGGAGTGTAATACAGTGGTGCCTCACAAGAGGAGGTTAATGCGTTCCGCAGAAATCGCTGTCAAACGATTTCGTCGTTAAGCAAAACGTGGTTTTCCATTGAAATGCATTGAAACCCTGATAATCTGTTCCAATGGGAACAGATTGCCATCGTAAAGCAAAAATCACCATAGGAAACATCGTTAAGCGAAACGCGTTTCCCAAGCGAACACAGCCGTCTAACGAAACAGCGACCATTCAAACGGCCGTTTAATGAAGCGAACCCGAGCTGTCAAAACCATTGTAAAGCGAAACACAGGAACCCGAAAATTAACCGTCTTGCGAGGCAAGGTCCCCACCATCATAGAGCGAAAATCGCCCATAGGAAATATCGTTAAACAGAGCGCAAGATCACTCTGGAAAACTAATCATTAAGCGAATTCGTTGTTAAATGAAGCAATCGTCTAGCAAGGCACCACTGTATTTATCCGAAAACACCTGTTTGGGGGAAATGGGCCTGGCATTTTCCCCCTGTGCCTTTCTCTGTAATACATCTCTGTGTCTCAGGAGAAAGTAGCTGTTTCTGTAGTTTCCAAGGCATTTGGTATGATCCTGGCAAGCATTAAAATGTATTCTTTATATTAATAATGGCTGCATTTATTCCATTTCGATTGGGATAGGAAGCACAGGGAAGAAACATAGGTTGTGCATTTGTACTTGACCTGAGAGCTAAGATCATCTCCACTCTAATACACCTTGTACAATATGTAGCTGAAATGTTTTTCATTTGCCCAGGGCCTGCAGTACAGTAGACCTTTTGTTCCCAGATGTAGAGAAACTTGTGGGGAAGGGTAAGAGCTCCCCTATGCATCCTGTACCAAAAGGTAAGTGAAAATAGGACACTGAGTTCAACATTTAACTGGGATGTTTTTAATGTCTACTTTCCTTAAGATGGAGAAACTGACAGTGGCCATGCTCACTAACATATTCTGAAAGTTTTAACTTTCCCCATCTCTGTTCTCCAAAGTTTTAGGATGATATCTTCCACCACCACCCCCCACTTGCTGATTCTTTTTAAACAAAACTATCAGAGTTATTCAGTGGTATGTAGTGGGTGGAGTGACGAACTAGGACTCAGTAGACTGGGTTTCAAATCCCCACTCAGCCATGGAAGCTCATTGAGGGGGTGGCCCAGGCAAAGCCATTCCTTAAATATCTCACTTACTTTGAAAGCCCTATAAGGGCCACTACAAATCAATTCCAACTTGACAGCACATAACTCCAAAAGTTACTGGCATTTAACAGCACCAGATTGTATAACCTTAAAAGCTGACAAATTTTGTATATAAGCTTTCAGGGATTGTAGCCCACTTGCTTAGATGCATCTGAGAAAGTGAGCTACAGATAGGCCACAAAATCTTGCACCAAATAAAACTTGCTAGTATTTCGGGTGCTTCAAGACTCTCTTTTGGTTTCTCTGTGACAGACTGACACAGCTACTCAGAATTATTTTTTTACTTGGCATTTGGAAGATTGACCATGAGACTTGTTACATACATAAGGATAGAAGATTTTCTATAGTGGCATGTACAAGGCCCAGGTCACAGCTCCAAAGGGTTGTATTAAGCATGTAACCCCAGCTGATTTCACATACAGCACCTAAGGCAAGTTTACACAAGTATTTGTATAGTTTGCATTGCTCTTAGTAATTTCTGGTTGCAGGTTGTAATGATGGGAAACACACTGAGCCCATAGTTAGGTGCCCTACTCGTCAAGTCAAATGTTCCTAGCTTGCTTGGTAACAAGGTAGGGAGTCCTGTCCTAGACATCATCATTTTAAAGTTCATTTTAGATATGATTAAGAATGGAAACAAAAGATGGATCTACCAAGTCCAATACAGACAGGAGGAGTCGTAACTCTATGCAGAAACCTAATTGACTGCCAACTTTTTTCTTTCTATTAGTTCTATTAGTTTTTCTTTTTTGTAAGGCTATCCTGTCTATGGCCTATTACAGCAATTAGGGATGGATTAATCTGAAGATATATGAGCCCTTTATGAAAGATACCTTTCATAAAGTGTTGTTGCTTTGCCCATAAGGGCATCAATCAAGCATGTCGCGCTGATGGCAACTAACAAGGTTTGTAAATAGATCGCATCTAGTCTAGTCACTGGTGGCAGCTACTGCTTTCTCCATCACTGCACACAAACCATGCCAGCAATAGCAGCCCTTCAGTACAGGAAAAAACAAATCCAGGAAATGAGGCTTCTCAAAGAACAGAGTCTCAGATACTGGTGGCTTCTTTTAATGATAGAATATAACCCAAAATTCCTTTGCTGCTGTTGGTGGCCTACGCAAGAAGTGCAGCAGCAGACATTCAGAATGAAAAAGCATTGGTCTTTGAATTAATTCATTAAACAAACAAAACAAACAAATTTGTTTGTTTGTTTGTTTGTTTGGAAGACCACAGAATAGAAATACTTCATTTCATTTGTTAGGAACCTATGATTCCAGAAGAAAGAAAGAAAAATTTCACATGCTACTTGCATTCATGTACATCTCACAGCTTTGTGTGTGAACGGTGTAAAAGCAATTGTGCACAAGATTAAAACTCTCCTGCAAACAAAACGTTGCCATTTTATGTGTGCAGATAAAACTATTATATTCTGTGCAAATTTCTACCCAACATCTTTTCATCAGATCTTGATACATTTTTCTGGCTATCCTACTTTATTTCCATATAACTATGCATCACCTGATGTGTCTACCCATGGAGACTTAATTTGGATCTCTCTAGGACTGGAAGTGTACAGCACAGAACATTTACCATTACTAAAATCCATGCTGTGCGTTTTTACAGGTTTGTCAACACAAGAGAGCATGTGCTATAAAAGCACATGGTTATTTATATCAATCTGTTTACTTCTAATCAGGAGTCATTAAACATAAGGCAACCTCCTTTCTTAATTGTAGGTTTTAAGCATCTGTCATTACTCAACACGACTGGCATGTACCCACACATTTCCCCCTTTTTATCCACTTTTATTTCTAATACTGGCCACACACCTCGCAATTATCAAAAGCAGAAAACCTGTAATGTGCTTCTTACAAGATCAAGCTTATGCTAAACTTTGGGTATGTAAGGGAAAGGAATGTACACTGCTGAATACCAGAATGTGACCACAAGAAGAGATAGCAAGTTCACATAACCAAACTGCTATGTTGATTATATGTGTTGTTGTTTAGTTGTTCTGTCGTGACCAATTCTTCGTGACCCCATGGACCAGAGCACACCAGGCCCTCCTGTCTTCCACTGCCTCCCGGGGTTTGGTCAAATTCATGTTGGTTGCTTTGATGACACTGTCCAACCATCTCATCCTCTGTCGTCCCCTTCTCTTGCCGTCACACTTTCCTAACACCAAGGTCTTTTCCAGGGAGTCTTCTCTTCTCATGAGATGGCCAAAGTACTGGAGTCTCAGCTTCAGGATCTGTCCTTCTAGTGAGCACTCAGGGTTGATTTTCTTTAGAATGGATAGGTTTGTTCTCCTTGCAGTCCAGGGGACTCTCAAGAGCCTCCTCCAGCACCACAATTCAAAAGCATCAATTCTTCGGCGGTCAGTTCTCGTTATGGTCCGGCTCTCACTTCCATACATCACTATAGGAAAAAACCATAGCTTTGACTATGCAGACTTCTGTTGGGAAGGTGACATCTCTGCTTTTTAAGATGCTGTCGAGGTTTGTCATCCCTTTCCTCCCAAGAAGCAGGCGTCTTTTAATTTCGGGGCTGCTGTCACCATCTGCAGTGATTATGGAGCCCAAGAAAGTAAAATCTGTCAATGCCTCCATATCTTCCCCTTATATTTTCCAGGAGTTGATGGGACCAGTGGCCATGATCTTAGTTTTTTTGATGTTGAGCTTCAGACCATTTTTCGCACTCTCCTCTTTCACCCTCATTATGAGGTTCTTTAATTCCTCCTCACTTTCTGCCATCAGAGTGGTATCATCTTCATATCGGAGGTTGTTGATATTTTGGGATTCCTCCAGTCCGGCCTTTCGCATGATGTATTCTGCATATAAGTTAAATAAACAGGGAGACAATATACAGCCTTGTCGTACTCCTTTCCCAATTTTGAACCAATCAGTTGTTCCATATCCAGTTTTAACTGTTGCTTCCTGTCCCACGTATAGGTTTCTCAGGAGGTAGATAAGGTGGTCAGGCACTTCCATTTCTTTAAGGACTTGCCATAATTTGCTGTGGTCCACACAGTCAAAGGCTTTTGCATAGTCAATGAAGCTGACAAAAGTTGACAACTCATGAAGCACAAAGTTGCCCCCGTGAACCAATGAATAACGAAGCTATTCATCAATTTGTGGGGGGTTACTAAAAAAACCCCACACACACTCAATGAGGTCTGAATCTCTGTCCTCAAGGGGGAGGGGAGATGTTTTTCTTTTTTTCTCATTTTTTCTCTTCCTTCTACTTTATCTTATGTTGCACATTTGTTTGTAGCTGATAGATTTATATGTTCAAATTAAATAAAAATGATATTTTAAAAAAAATCCCACACACCTGCCCCCCTGCTGCCACTGCCACACCACTGCTGCCACCCCACCACCCTGCCAACACCCCCGCCACCCCACCCCCTGCCACACCCCCATATGAAGAAGAAAAAAAGCCATCCTATGGCTTTTCCATTCTGCCTACTGGCCTGCCAATCAGCTGATTGGCAGACCAATAGGCAGCATCCACCCCCACAGCCCACTCCACCCCTTCTTCTCCCTACCTTAGCCTCCCACCCCTGCCCCCGTCGACACCCCCTTACCATAATCGTCACCGCCACTGCTGAGGTCTCTAAGATTTATAGGCCTCCGTAGCTGTAGAAAGGGAAACTAGCTGCCCTTTGCAAAGATGGGAGCTGCAGCGGGGATGAATAAAAACTGGGAAATATTTGTCGACCCATATTCTACAGGATTTAAAATTTGACGAATACGATCTACGAATATATGACAAATCGCCTATATTCATCAAAATAACCGATCTATTTTTATATTCGCCCCCATCTCTAGTCCTCACCAATAATCTCCTTTCATATGTTGCCCTTCTTTCACCAGAGCAACAGAAGTGATGACAGTGAGGGTTGACTGAAGCCTAAATTGAGCTTCTGTTGCAGTAAAATAACAAACAGCCTTGTATATGGCATCTTAAAGACCATTTAAAAAAATTATTTTGCACATGCTTTCATAAAATTCAGGTCACTTTCTCAGGTATCACTGATGCAGTGGGTTGTAGTCTGTGAAAGTTTATCTGAAATAAAATTCTTTAGTCACTGAGATGCCACACGACTCTTTGAAGGTTTTTTAACGTGGAAATTCTGACAGGATTTATTCTTGATTTCTTCTTGACAAATTTACTCTGTCTTCTACTAATTACTGCATTGCTCTCTGTCTAGCTGTTTCAATCCTATTATGTTTTTGTAAGTTCTCTGATATGAAACCAGAATGCTTTCCATTCTGTGGGAACTATCCAGCACTGATCTACCAATCCACAAAGCATGCAAGAGTAGAAGGAAGGAAGGGACTAGATTTGAGTGAGGCCAAGGCAGGCAACATGGGGGAAGGAATCTTGTGTGCAAGAAGCCCTGAGAGAGGGATGAAGGACGGACTTCACAGGGGAAAATGTAGCAAGTTGCTTCTGTTTCCCCTACCCCACACCCATGTTTTCTTCCTGAAGTAATTCCTTCATTGTGCCTGCTGGATGAGTCAGCCCTGCTACCAAGGAACAAGTCTGATGAACCCAAGAGATTGTGTCTTCAACAGATATAGGTCCATTGCTCCAAAAGCACTTGTTTTTGTGTCCCCAAGCCTCATTGCTTTTAGGAGCAAGCATATGATTTACGGCCTTAGATGATGATGTCAGAATAAGGGCAGGTTGATACGGATAAAGGCAACCCTGTGAAAAGAATGTAATTCATATTATTCAACTTTAATATTTGGGTCATGCTAGCAATATCTGAAACCAGGTAACATTACATCTGCTGGGCAAGCTGATGCCTGACTCTTCTCTCACTGGGGATGACAGGGAAACCGTAAAATAAACAGTGGATCTTTTGGGGTGACTGCTTTTGTAGACATGAACAGATTGCCCTGACATTCTCTGATCATTCACATCACTAGAACATTCACCAAGGCAATGAAGTATAGATTGAACACTTGTTTAAAATTAGACCATTAAATCTGCAACCATCATGTCCACTAAAATGATGCACTTGGGCTTCTATAATAGCATTACCATCCCTGGAACTAAAATAACTGAAGTCCAGATAGGCAAAGGAACTCTTCTGAACCACAGCAGAGTGGTTAACGGTGTTAACACACTTGAAATGAATAGGCCTTTCTTCATTATATGTTATTGGTTAGTGTTGCACTCTTACTCGCTAATATTCAATAAATTCTTCTAATCCCATTACTGTCCACAAAATTTTGTTCATATGTACCTATGTGCATTTTTCTGGGCAAGAGATCAATAGCATTCATCAGATTGTCAAAGGAGTTTGTTACCCCTCCAAAGAATTTTTTTAAAGAAACTAAGAATTATTGCTGTAGAGATTGTTAGAATATCCATGTGAGCTGTTTTAAAAAGGACACTGCTCTACTGAATGGTTTTCTCAATGAAGTCCAATCTAAAAATAAAATGAGAAGACATAGTCTTTGAAGTTGCTCGTTTAGAATTAATATATAGGATGTGACCACAGAGGGAAATAGATTACAGTTTGAGTCGCTTATGAAGCCATCCAATGCAATCTATTTCCTGGTGATCACATGACATATTGTGTTCCAGCCCAACTTCAGTTTGTGCCCAAGTTGGGGATTTTTTTTGGTCCAGCTGTAGGGCTGCTACTTTTGGGATGCTAAGCAGAAGCTATTCTCTAAATGAGGGAAGAATGGTCACTTTAAAGGAGATTGCTCCCTGCAAAACAATTATTTCTGGTGTGTTTGGATATGTGCCTTCCCTACTACCTGACTGCACCCTTAGATATCAGTCTAAGTGTACATGCAATTCACTAGGTCTTTGTCTTCTCTGGTGTGATGAGATGCCTTGCATCTCTGTTTGCATTACAGTAATTTAAACAAATACATATGCATATATGGGTAATATGTATGTCTAGTTAGACACATCAGTCAACATATGCAAATGTGATGCCAAACTCTGACCCACCTACTTTTTGTTACCTTCTTGTGTGATCCTTTTGTGTGTGTGTGTGTGATGCATAAGTGGCACCTAAATCATTGTTATCTTAATGGCTTCCCTTTAAAAAGAATATTGTTTTGCTGTTGACTAAAGGATATCAAAAATATATTTTCCCAGAAGAAATAAAAAAATAAAAGTGATGCTCTCTCAACACAATTTGTTTTTATGAACCTTGGAGAAATCAAAATAATTGCTTAATTTACATATCCATTAAGAGTCATCAAGTACAAGGAGTTTGTCATGTTATGACCCTTGTAAAAGCAGCCCATAATTCAAATGTGGAGCAAAGTAGCTGTTAATCTGTGTGCAATTCTGTTTCTGTTGACATTTTTATTTTCCTTGCAGAGAACATCTGATACTCAACATCTGATCCTTAGATGGTGTACACTTGCTGTATACAGTAAGAAGACTTTCCAGCCATTTTTTTCTCCTTTTGGATTGCTGCCAGGAACTGGGAAGAATTATTTATTTCTTTATCAAATTTGTATGTCATCTTCTTTGATGGATCACAACATGTATTTCATGGGAATTCTATTTTATTTTCATGATGGCCTTGTGAGGTTGTCTTAAGGGTGAGGTGATAATTTTCCCCAAAGCTATGCTTTTCCCAGAATACCTTTACTGCATGATATTTTGAACACTGACTCTCTCCTCCAGACTCACCTTTCTTACCAGTTCACCGGGACGGAAATATGTTCAGTGGAGTAATGAAGCGCAGGAAGCAATAATCTAAGTTCTTTTAAAAAGTACAATTCATTCCAAAACAGGGAATGACTTTTCCCTGGCAAAAAAATAAACAAAAAAGAGAGGCTATTTGCATCTGCCTGCCTTGTTAAAAACAGAGATGATTATTGCATTCATCATTTATGACCATAATGGGGCAAAGATAAGACTATATCCCTACTGGGCGTAGTTCATGACAGCAACTGACTGAAACTTTGGGGTGAGGAGCAGCCTATCTTTGTCCAGAAGCCACCACTATCCATAGGGTATTCAGGCCTTCCGACAACAAAAGGATTGTTGTTATGGGTTTTTCGGGCTCTTTGGCCGTGTTCTGAAGGTTTTCTTCCTGACGTTTCACCAGTCTCTGCGGACGCATTTTCAGAGGACTGGAGTAGGAACTCTGTCCATTCTCTGTTGCTATTTGTTGGATAGTTGGATATTTATAGCTATGGGAAAAGATACTGTCCTTTTCAGGAGATAGGGTGATGATGGTGATCAGCGTGTTTTTGTTGTATTTTGTTGTTTGATGTATTGTTGTGATAAGGGGGAGAGATTATCTGTCACTGTGATTGATTGGTGTCTTTAGCTGGTCTTTTTTGTGCAATGATCCCTGGTCCTTGTGGCTGGGCAGAGTTCATTGACCTTTTGCAGGCTGTATTTTTCAGTGCTGGAAGCCAGGCCTTGTTAAGTTTTAGACTTTCTTCTTTTTTGTTGAAGCCCTGTTGGTGTTTATGGATTTCAGTGGCTTCCCTGTGCAGTCTAACATAATGTTTGCTGGTGTTGTCCAGTACTTCAGTATTTTGAAATAGAATTTAATATCCATCTTGTTTTAGGGCATGTTCAGCTACTGCTGATTTTTTTGGTTGTTTTAGTCTGCAGTGTCTCTCATGTTCTTTGATTCTGGTGTGAATGCTGCATTTTGTGGTTCCAATATATGCCTGTCCACAACTGCAAGGTATCCGGTATACTCCTGCAGTGGTGAGGATTAATTTTGAAAGCTTGAGCAGGAAGAGAGTTCTAGCCCTGCTTGCTGCTTTCTCCACATGAAGGAGGGCAGTCAAAAGAGGTGTATATTTGCTACAAATGGAGCTTCTCCACACAGTTGGGAACTCTGGATTTTCAGAATCCCCAGTTGCATGGAGAAACTTAACATGTAGCAGTCCTCTTTAAATTGTGCTTCATCCAGAGATATGTAGCCACAAGGAGGAAGGGAACAGGCTAGAACTCTCTCCCTGCTCATGTTTTCAATGGATTCTCTCTTTCTTTTATTTATTTTTTAATTGAATGCCTGAACTGGGCCCATCACTTGTGTCTGAACTTCCCAATTTCATAGTGCAAGAGTTTCAATGGTTCCTTGCATAAGCAGTCACATGAGAACTGCTGGAGATCTACCTCCCAGTAACACAAGAATTCATGCACCAACATCTGTACAAAGGTTCTAGCAGGTATCTTTTTTCCTGCACACCCTTTGTTGGATCCAGTCTCAGATGCATATATCCCTACATGATTATGTCAAATTCTGACCACCAACTAAACCGGTATGCTTTGTTTGTTTCTATATATCATTGACAGCTGTTGAAAAGCTACTATTTAAAAAAAGATAAAAGCATTTAGGAGATGGATAAGAATTTCTTGGACTGCAAAGGTGACCAGCAAAGGAGTACAGTGGTGCCCCGCTTAATGACGATAATGCATTCCAGCAAAATCGCTGTTAAGCGAAATCATCATCAAGCGGGGGGGGAATCCCCTTTGGAATGCATTGAAAACCAGTCAATGCATTCCAATGGGGGAAATACCTCATCATCCAGCGAAGAATGCCCATAGAGAACCGCCAATCAGCTGATAAAAATCGCTGTAATGTGAAGCTTCCATCCGGAAAGCAGCCATTTTGAGAAGGGAGGGAAGCCATTTTGCTGAGGGATGCCATTTTGCGGAACCGGAAAGCAGCCATTTTGAGAAGGGAGGAAAGCCATTTTGCGGAGCTGGAAAAAACATCGTTTTGTGAACAAATGGTTCACGAAGCAGGCTCCTAATCAACGTAAAGCAGATTTCCCCCATTGGAACCATTGTCTTGCGATCGCAATAGTGATCGCAAAAATGTCATCATCAAGTGATTTCGACGTCATGTGGGGTAAGCGTCTAGCGGGGCACCACTGTACTTAAGAACCAATTAATGATAAAATGTATAAAATGCAAAAACTCAAACACTTCACTCACATGAGTATTTAAAAGTACAGATTTGTAACAGCTGATCATTCAAGGTAAAATAAATGGGAAAACATGTACAAGAAGGAGAAGGATGCAACACATCATTGTGGTTTGGAGCTGCCGCATCCATGATTAGAATAGCCATGATGACATCCAACCTCTAGTAAGAGGGAACAAGGAAAAGAATAAAAGAGGCAAAGAAAGTTGTGCATTTAAAGACATAGAGTATTAGCACCCAACTTGTAAAGTGAAAACAGTTTTTATAGTGATACACGAGTGTACATGAATTTCATCAACCACTTGTATTTCAAGTTCATGAGCAGAGTTTCTGGCACTGTCAAGCCTGTTGCTTATGTGTGTGGTTAGATTGTATTATGCAGCAGAGCAAATAAACATTCTGAAAGGCAATTCTAAAAATATGGGTAGCCCAAACAAAAATTATAATGGTTGTTGTGGGTTTTTCGGGCTCTTTGGCCATGTTCTGAAGGTTGTTCTTCCTAACGTTTCACCAGTCTCTGTGGCCGGCATCTTCAGAGGACAGCACTCTGTGCTCTGGTGTAGTTGGCTAGGGAGTGCAGTATTAGATCCTGGCCGTGAAAGCCTTTGCGAATACAAAAAATTATAACTTTGAAACTGGACTGCAGATCAGTACCAAATTTGGCATAGGTGTGACAGGCAAAGTGGACAAAGAGTTTTTCAGTTGGGATTTTTTAAAAAAAAAATAAAGGTCACACCTCTTTCATTAATAGGCAACCCTAAGTGTTGCCAGATTTAAAATAGCTCATATAAATTAAAAAAAAAACAGTCTGGCTTACCGTTTAAAAAAAAGAATTCAGGCTTCAAGGGATGAAATATTGATTCTCAAAAAAGGCCTTTCAAATGGGAGAAACAGCGACTGTTATTAACTGAGCATGCATTTTACAGGCTTGCCAGAGAGATGACATAATGTATCATATATTGTAGGTGAGGGGAAATTACTGGTCAACAAAAGTTACTACTATGGAAGGAGTAAAAAATGTGTTTACTTTAAAGAAAGTAACGAGGGTATCCTGTAGACTTCTGATATGGATGTTGTCAACATTCAGGCTGTCCTTTGTTGTGTGAAGTTTGGCATCTTTTTTCTGCTCACAATATAGACATGACACTGTGCAGCAATACAGGGCCATTTCCTGGTGTTGCATATCATGGATAAAGAAGTATAATATTCCCACATTCAGAAATGAGAGGGTTTTTTTTTTTAATAATTGAATATATTTCAATATATTGATGTCAATATATTTGTAAACTCCATCACATGTTGATACATTCCAGACACAGCAAATTTCAATTTCACAGAATTCTTAGGTTCCATTTTCCCAGGGGTTATCTCTACTCTTATCTTAAAAGAACGGTCACTTAGGGTATTACAATAACACATACAGCCCTGAGCCCGGGTATAACAGAGGACACCACTGTACAGGCTGGTTGAACCTTTGGCTGCCCCTCTTTTTTCCAAGGGTTACTGTAGAAATATGTTGTAGTTCGCGAGAAAGCTTCCTGCTACTTTATACTCTGATATCTCTGGGCCAAATTCCGGAACTTGATCTGAGTTACTGAGCACACTGACATTTTGATCTAAATGTAGATTTGGAAAGAGGCCTAAATCTATTTCTAGCATTCTGAGTGGAATTAAATTCCGAAGCATACATCCGAGAAAAGCAGAAACAAAAATCTACAGTTCTTTTCTGCACTATCCATGAAGGAGGTATGCTTAATCTGAGGAAGTGGATTTTACCCATGATAGTTTGCTATTTGATTGATATTTTCAGTGGTCCAATAGAAGCTATCACCTGCTCTTGATTTTGTGTAATCTTGGGAACCATGCAGTTTTCCCCTTGTTCTTTTATTGTTTTCCAGCTAGCAAAGCACCAAGAATGTCTGAAGCCGGAGTGAAGAAGAATTAGTGAACTCAATTTTACACTTACCCATTTGAAACACACCTTCCAGGTACTTTTTAATATGAGTTTAAAGAGATGCTGTCAGAGGAAGAAACTGGGAACAAAAACTGCATACCAATATCCATCCACACACACACTCACATTGTGTTCCTCTTTAAACAGTGGAGAGTCATTCATCTCTTAGTTTAAAGTATTCCCAAAGAATGATTAGCAATGGCATGGGAGAATTCCAGATTCAGCTTCCGGCATATGAGTTAGATATCTGGGCATGTGCATTGAGTCATGAGGAGTCGTGCCGGACAAAAATAAAACAGCTACTGCTGCTTATAATTACCATTTCTGTCTCAAGAGCTTTCGGTCCATTGGAATGTAAATCTTACCCTTAATACTGCATTATATCAGTAGATCCTGAATCTTTTATCTTAAAAACCCCATATTTTAATGGTAAAGATAGTTCTATATAGTTCTGGAATTTAAGTCAGCTGACAGGTCCAATGAACGAGAATAGTTTCATCACTGCCCGTTCTCGGGCTCTTGCTTGTTATCCAAAATTCATACAGAAGCAAATGTCAGGTACTCCTTGAATGGACATTCATTGCTTCCTGTCCTTCCCTCCCTTCTTCATAGTTTATGACAGCCTTCCCCAGCCTGGTTCCCTTCAGATACTCCTGAGTACAGTTCACACCATCACTAAAGATTGGTTGTGCTGGTGGAAATGATGAGAATTATAGTCTATGACCTAGAGGAGGCACATAGAAGAAAGCTGCGGTGTCATATGCCCTGATGCCCCCTTAGTGAGCATCACTGTTTTCAGCTGCACACCTTTTTCTTTCTGTTAGTGACACCAGCAGTATCCAGAACACTGTGTAGCTGCATAATTCCAGAAGCTTGCTGAGGAAACCAATTGTTGGAATCCTTTACTGACACACAAGGGTAGGACTTTTATGGAAACAAAGTCCTTCTCTCAGGCGCTCCTCTATAACAATTATATTAAATCAGATTAACATGATCTTGTGGCCAGGGTATTAAAAGCTTTTCAGTTTTGAGCATAGGAACAATGGAAGACAAAATACAGACTTTTCTCCCCTTGGGTTGTTTTCTTCTATATTCAGACATTATGCACCTGATATTCACTCTCAGGCAAGTTTTACATGAATTAGTATTCATATATTTCTGGCAAAAAAAGAGCAACATTTCTTAAAACACTCAACACCAACGAGTTCTGAAATAAATTTTAGAGCCATCTAGAGGGAGAAAGACTTTGTCACTCATGGCAAAATGAGGCGCATGTGACACCTGTGAACCTTTTTCCTTCTGATAACCCCAATACATGGGTCAACCTGCAGGTTCACAACCCAACTTCCTTGCACAATCATGTCCAGGTAGGTGGGTCAGTAGGTCAGAGGCAGAGTGGCTGAAATTCCAGAGGCAGAAATCAGGGTGAGTAACACATTACACAGCTTATCTCAGAAACGGCAGATTGGCACGTAAGAGAGATAATCGGGTGGCCTTGCAGATACTGTATCATTGCTATTCATACAAAACGTTGGACACTTTTCCTCTGTTATTTTCACTATTGTTCTATTTTGAAATTCTTTTGTACAGTAGATTATCTGAGATTCTCTTTCATACTGCAGTATGAATATCTCTCTTGTTTGCTTGGTTCTGTCTCCTTCCTTCTCTCTGGTGACTAGCAGCATTTTTGCCAGTTTCAGCTTCTTTTGTTTTCTATTTTTCTTTTTTTCTTTTTTTTTTGTATTGGCCAGTGGTTAAGTGAAGACATCCACACATTTCTCCTTGGAAGAAAGGTTATAGGTGGTAATAAAATATGACTCCATCCCTCAACTGGAAACAGCACATGCAGGTTTATTCCTTGGAATTGTAGGCATTTATTCACCGCACTGCCTCCCAGCTATTTCATTATGTTTTTTAGAAGAGCTCTCTTCTCTGGGTTAAGCTGAACCATGTTGATTTTTTTCATGGCACCAGTGAATGTCATGGCAGAGAGGCAATTTAAACCTTGGTCTAAAATGGTCCTTTCTGACCTGATCATCTCTAAATGTTTTGGATTACTTCTTCCAACACAGCTGGAGGGGAGTAGTTTGGGAAAGGCTAGTGTACCACATGGCTCGGTGGTTATTAAAAAGGACATTCGGACAAATTACAAACAGGCAATTCACTTTCCAGATAGTTTCCACCTAAGAGTTCTTCAAGGACTCAGAGATGAAACCAGTGACCTGACAGCTGAAATATGTAAATGACTCTAGAATCAGCCACTCACCAGAGAATAGGAGAGTAGCCAGTGTAACTCCACTTGATGAAGAGAAACTCTGGGAGTATCCAATTTGTTCTTGGTGTTTCTGAACCTGTGCCAAAAACAAGAGCCATGAATGGGGAAAGGAGAGGGTTGCGACCTGGACAGGGGACTGCTGTGTACTGCCATCAATTCAGAGATTGTGGTGGATGTTAAACAGAGGCATCAGTATGGTTACATTTTAGACAGTTGTGCACTTTTTGAGGTGCCAGGGAGAGTTGATGCCAAATTAGTATTCTGCCCTGGGAAAGAAATAATCTGCCAAACCACTCAAAATGCTAAAGCGACAGCAGTGCTTGCTAGAGAGCCTAGAGATGGACATGCTGTGTAGCTGATTCTCCCAATTTATAAACTAACTTCCAGAAATATGCCCAGGCAAGGCATCAGAAAGGAGCTTCTTCCCAGTGGTAACAAAATGCACCAAGTAAATGGAGAAGTACTTGTTTCTTCTTACTTCTGCCAATAGATAACAAGAGCAGCAGGCACTGGCATTTCTTTAAGGTACACCAACAAGGTGAAAAGAAGAAGAAATAAAAAAGAAAAGTGGAAGATAGTCCTTAACGTATTAGTGATCTATCCAATTGGAACACACACACATATAAAAAAATGATCTATCCATATTTGCCCTGACTGCTGGATAAGCTCAGTGGTTTTGGTATCTGGCTGCAGAGCCAGAGGTTGGGCGTTTAGTTCCCCACTGTGCCCCCTTGACAGGGACTGGACCTGATGATCCATAAGGTCCCTTCCAGCCCTGCAGTTCTAAGATTAATGCATCACATAGTCTTCATAGTATAATGCAATGTGTAAGCTCATTATGTTTAAAAAAACAAAACCATTCCAGAATGCAACAGCTGTCTTGAAAGCCACACAATGCCCTGCTTCAATGCAAAATGGCTGTCCAGGCAGCTGCAAGGGGATACGCAAACTGGGGTGACAGCCCTCTGAAGTGGTTCCCAGGCTCTCAGCATTTGGATAAACCAGGACTGTTCTAGGGCATCTTTAATGATTCAATTGACAAGCTCCTTTCCCTATAGGACTTCTTCCTTGTGCTGGACCCCCACCCTGTATTGCAAAAATGGACCCGTGTGATTTGTTGGAGTGGCTGGCTTGCCTTGGAGCAATTGGAAGCATCTTGCTCCTCATCAGGAGGAACAAAAGCAAAAAAGAAAAGAAAAAGATTCATTTTGCAATTCTTCTCAGTAGCCAGTACACATCCCTAGTAAAAACCATTATTAAACATAAGCTTAAATCCTGTTACTGTAATTTATGCCATGGAAGGCTGATAGGATCAGCAGCAGTAGCATTTTTTTGTTATTTTTTTTTTTTGAAAATCAGATTTCCAACTTCTCTCCTGCATCTCCCAAGGCTCCCAGGTACACTGGGAAGTTGCGGGGACTGCAAGATGAAATGAGGATGTCTTCAGTTACTGGAAATTGTCTCCAGTGGGATCACTTTACTGGCAGCAGCAATTTTCATAGAATCATAGAAAAGTGAAATTGGAAGGGCCCTACAAGGTCATCAGGTCCAACTCCCTGCTCAATGCAGGAATACAATCAAACCATCTCTGCCATGTGATTATCCAAGTTTTTCTTGAATGCCACCAGTGTTGGAGCACTCACCAACCCCTGAGGTAACTGGTTCCACTGTCATACTGCTCTAACAGTTAGGAAGTTTTTCGTGATATTCAACCAAAATCCGGCTCCCTGTAACTTGAGCCCATTGTTGCTTGTCCTGAACTCTGGGATGAGCGAGAACAAATCTTGCCCCTCCTCTGTATGACAGCCTTTCAAATATTTGAAAAGTGCTATCATATCACTCCTTAGTCTTCTTTTCTTTTCTTTTCTTTTCTCTTTTTTTTCAAGAAATGCTAAATTTTTAATTAATATTCCTTTCA
This sequence comes from Pogona vitticeps, assembly GCF_051106095.1. NCBI lineage: Eukaryota > Metazoa > Chordata > Lepidosauria > Squamata > Agamidae > Pogona > Pogona vitticeps. Next base: position 195,141,273 of record NC_135785.1, on the reverse strand, counting down.
TTTTAATTCTGTAGTTTAACCCAAGCTTTTTTTATTTGAGCATATAAATCTACCATCTACAAACAAAAGACAGTATGAGATAATAAAAAAATATAGATTCCAACCTCATTAAGTCCCAAATTTCCCAAGTTTCCAGAGAGCATTAAAAAAACACATAAATCATTTTTGCCCTAAGCTTTGATCTGTCCCTGGGCCCAAACATATATTAAGTTCCAGCTTTGTTCAGTCTTCTTTTCTCAAGGCTAAACATGCCCAGTTATTTCAGTCTTTCCTCATAGGACTTGGTTTCAGGCCCCTGATCATCCTTGTCTTCCTCCTCTGAACTTGTTCCAATTTGTTAGCATACTTCTTGAAGTGTGGTGTCCAGAAATGACCCACAATACTCAAGGTGATGCCTAACCAGTGCTGAATGGAGGGGGACTAGCACCTTGTGGGATTCAGAAACAATACTTCTCTTAATGCAGCCTAATATAGCATTTGTCTTTTTTGTTCCAACATCACATGGTTGGCTCATATTTAGCCTGTAATTTACAACAATTCCAACATCCTTCTCGCTTGTTGTTTTGCTGAGCCAGGTATCCCCCATCTTGTATGTGCAGTAGGTTTCCTTTTCTCAGGTGCAGGACTTTGCACTTATCCCTGTTGAATTCCATGCTGTTGCTTCAGCCCAGTGCTCCATCCTATCAAGGTCATTTTGAATTTTGTTTCTGTCTTCTAGGGTATAAGCTATTCCACCCAATTTGGTCTTATCTGCAAATTTGATAAGTATTCCCTGCACTCCCTCATCCAAGTCATTAATAAAAATATTGAAGAGCACCAGGCCCAGGACTCAAGCCTTGGGGTATCCCACTTGTTACCTCCTCCCAGTTAGAGAAGGGCCCATTAATCATCACCCTCTGAATACGATTCTGTAGCCAATTGTGTATCCACCTGACACTTGATCTATCCAGCCTATACCTAGTTAGCTTGCTAATCAGGATGGCATGGGGCACTTTGTCAAAAGCTTTGCTGAAATCAGGATATACTACGTCTACAGGTTACCTGATCAAAAAATGAGATCAAATTAGTTTGTCAGGATTTGTTCTTGACAAATCCATGTTGGCTTCCCCCGTTTCCCATGATTCAAGAAAATAATAGATAGTGGTTCAGGGAGTTCTTCAGCCAGTTCCTTCAGTACTCTCGGATGCAGCTCATCCGGCCCTGGAGATTTGAACTCATAGTAAGATATTCCCTGACTATTTGTTTATCAATCTCCAGCTGCAATTCTGTCCCTCGCACTTGCACTTCCAATTTGTTTGGAAGTTCATAGTCTGTCTTATGGGAAAAGACTGAATTAAAATAGGAATTGAGCACCTCTGCCTTTTCTTTGTCCTCTGATATCATTTTTCCATCTCTATTGCAGAGCTGTGCCACTGTGTCTTTTGTTTGCCTTTTGCTACTCACATACCTGAAGAATACTTTTTTATTGCTTTTGGTGTCTCTAGCTAACCTCAGCTCATTCTCAGCTTTTGCCCTCCTAATGCTATCCCTGCATTTCCTTGCAACTTTTCTGTACTCATCCTTGGTGCCCTGGCCTTCTTTCCACTTCCTGTGCATGTCTTTTTTGGTTTTTAGGTCCTCCCTGAGCTTTTTGTGAAGCCACACAAGCTTTTCCCCCCCTCCTCTCACCTTTTTTACTTGTTGGAATTGTTTGTAGCCATGCCTTTAGAATTGGTCTCCGTTGATCAGAATCAAGTCGAGGATAGGAAATCCTCTAGTTTCTTTCTCCACTTTTTGTAGGAGAAAATTACCAGCCACATAAGCCAGGAGTTTCTTGGAAGGACCATACTTGGCAAAATTTGCTTCCCAACATATATCTGGATAATTGAAATGTCCCATCATGACTACGTCATCTCTCTTTGAAAACCCTGCAATTTGTTTTTCAAATGTTTTGTCCTCTTCCTCTCTTTGCTTGGGCGGTTGGTAGTAGACTCCAGCTTCCAAGTTCCTTTTGTTTTTTCCCCAACTGGATTGATCCAGATGCTCCCAATGGGACAGCCAATCTCCTCCTCCTGTATTTCTGTGCAGGAATGCGTATTTTTGACATATACTGCCACTGCACCTCTCTTTTTATTCTCTCTTTTTGATCAGTTTATATCCCTCAATTGCTGTATTCCAATGATAGGAGTCATCCCACCAAGTTTCAGTTATTCCTATCAAGTCATACTTACCCTCTTGAATTAAAATTTCCAGTTCTTCTTATTTGTTTTCCCTGCTCCTGACATTTGTATACAGACACCGGATGTTGTTTGATTTCTGGCCTGTTTGTCTTTCTACCTTTTTATGAATATGATTATGATTATAGTTATGATTATTATTGTGATTATTGTTACTAACATTATTATTGTTGCCCTTTTGATCAGTTTGGTCCATTCCTCTTATTGTGCATAAGGCTTCATCTACCCTTAACTATGTGCTTGCATCTCACTTCCCCTTCCAATTCAGTTTAAAGCTCTTTTGATGAAGTTTATCTTTATTTTATTTATCCATTTGACTTGTATGCTGCCTGCACTCTACAAGAGTCTCCAACAACTGGTAGCCAGTGTAACCTGGCCAGAATTGGCTGAATATGGTCTCTCGCAGCTCCTCCACTTACCAGTCACGCAGCTTGATTCTGAATCAGCTGTAGTTGCCCAATTGCCTTCAAAGGCAACCCCATGTAAAGTGCATTGCAGAAATGTAAACAGGTTGTTACCAGTGCATGTGTGACTGTCATGAGGCTCTGTTCATCCAGGTAGGGCCATAGCTGGAACAGTTTCCACAGTTGCAGGAAGGCACCCCTGGCCACTGAGTCCACCTAGGCCTCCAGAGTCAGACCAAGGTCCAGGAGCACCCCCAGACTGCAGACCCTGTCCCTCAGGGGGAGTGTAACCCCATTCAGAGCAGGGAAATGGCCCTTTAACCTGTCCAACGAACCACCCGCTAAGAGCACTTCCATCTTGTCTGGATTAAGCTTCAATTTATTAACCCTCATCCAGTCTATTATCAGATCCAGACATGAGTTCAACTTAGAGACTTTCTCACATGGATTGGTGGAGAAAGAGAGGTAGAGCTGAGTGTCGTCAGCATGTTGCTGACTCCTCAGTCCAAATCTCCTGATGACCTCTCCCAATGGTTTCATGTAGATGTTAAACAGCATAGGGGACAATATTGAGCCCATTGTCCCCCAGCACCACCTTCTGGACACAGTCACACAGAAAGGAGCAGAACCATTGTAAAACAGTGCCCCCAACTCCCAAGCCAGCTAATCTATCCAGAAGGACACCATGGCCGATGGTGTCAAATGCTGCTGAGAGGTCCAGGACTATCAACAGGGTCACACTGCCCCTGTCTCTCTCCTGGCAAAGGTTATCATACAGGGCGACCAAGGCCGGTCATCATACAGGGTGACCAAGGTCTTCATCCTGTGGGCAAACACATTCTTCCCAGTCCTTGTTAGATGTAAGCTGTCTCTTGCTAGGAAGCTTCTTCCAGGAAGCTTAGCCCGTAGTCCCACACACGAAATTGCTCTCATCGACACCACCTTCATAGCCAGTCATTCACCCAGAGGATCTTCCTTTCTCTTTCAATTCCTCTTCCGAGCACCAGTAGGATGGATGAAAAAACTATCTGGGCCCCAAAGTTCTTGAGTTTCCTTCCCAGAGCTTCAAAGTCAGATGTGATTTCTCGGTAGCGACTCTTGGCTGTGTCGTTTGTTCCCACGTGGACAAGAAGAAAGGGATATGTATCTGTAGGTTTTATGAGTGATGGCAATCCTTCCATCACATCCATTATCCATCCACCAGGGAGACAGCATACCTGGGGAGTCCATGGATCCTCCCGTCATATTTTGGTCTCAATTCCGCATAGTAGGGAGTCCCCTACTACAACTACTCTCCTTTTCTTCTTTTTGTAGGGTGTAGGTTCAGTGACTGTATTCTGCTGTGCTTGAGCCTTATCCATGTCCTCGTGTGGGGTTTCCTCTGTATGCTGTCCAGCAGACTCTTCAAGTAACTGAAAGTGGTTATGTAGTTTCACTGGGAAAGGGTGTCTTCTCCTCTTTTTCTCCCAACTGTGATTCTGTTCCATGGTGGTTCCTCCACTATGTTTTTAGCCTCTACAGCATTTTCCACCACTGCAATGTTTTGATTTTCTTCCATCAGCAGTGCCCCCTCTGACAGCTGCTGCTGCTCAAGAGTTCTATCAATTTAGGCTCCATATTCCCTTATAGCCTTGAGCGTGGCTACTCGCTGCTCCAGGTCTCTGACTTTCTCTTCTAACAGTGCCACAAGTTTACACTTGTTACATTTATTTTACACTTGGGAGCAAAGACAAACATAGCACAAACTTTACAAGTAACCACAACTGAATTGTCTCCACCCTCCATAATCCCTTCTAGCTTTTTTTACTTTCAGCTATTTGTTTAAGATACCTGTCCGTCTTGTTTTGTTAGTTTAAATGTAGTTGTACGTATACCCAACGGAACCACAAAAACTTTGTTAGAGGCCTCCCCCATGGGAAACTCCCTGCTTGCTCTCCTGGTTGCAAGCTCCCTGGGTGTGCTTGAGCTTTATTTGTCAGCTGTGCTCTGCCTGGAGTCTGGAATCAAAAGGCCCTCCCAGATCTCACAGCTGCTACTTATAGCCCTCAGCAGTCACTTCCCTTTTTGTTAGGTCAATCACACGGCTCTTCCTGTTAAGGACACACCCCTCCCTGTTCTGCTGAGCACATGGCTCTTCCTGTGAAGGACACACTTCAGGCCCTTTCCTGGTGTTACTCTACAGAAAATCCACTTACCTTTCTGTCTTTGTCTCTTTGGTCTCCTTCCTGTCTCTCCCGTGGCAAACTCCCTATTTGCTCTCCTGTTCGCAAGCTCTGGTTGTGAGTTCCCTGGGTCTGCCTTGAGCTTTATTTGTCTTTATTTGTTCAGTAATTAAAGACTTTCCCCTTCTACCCTGCAGCTTCCATCTGTTCCCAGCAATGAAAGGGATTGCATGGGAGCCTCAAGAGCTATAGGTGAGAAGTTTAAAATATTTAATTTCTGAAAACCTGCCACTGCTGATGACAGCATCAGCTTCACATGGCATGAGTTACAAGAACACGCTTTCAAACATAAAATTGTCAAGTGCACAGAAGATCAAGCATGGCTGAAAAAGAATCAGCATGGCTTCTGCAGAAGTAAGTCCTATCTCACTTGCCTTTTAGAGTATTTCAAAAGTACCCCAAACTACGTAGATAGGACAGGAAGGACACTATTTATGTGGACTTCCAAAAGACTTCTACCAAAGAGACTTATCAAAAGCTCTGGTGGCCCTGTTACAAATGGAAGACTGGATAAGAATAAGAAGCAGGGAACTAGAATAAATGGTTAGTTCTTGTAAGACAGCATTGTGATCTGTGAGATTCTTCATGGACCTGTACAGGAACCAATGCTTTTCAACTTTTTTATAATATAACCTGGACTTAAAAGTGAAAGAGCAAAAGTGGCAACGTTTGCTGATGATGTGACATGACTTAGAGTAGTAAGAACAAAAATGGAGCATGAAGAGTAACACAGGGATCTCCAAACTGTGAGAATGGACATTAAAATGGTAGATGAGATACAAGTGTAAAACAATACACTGTGGAGCCAGAGATTCCAGCTTTCCAAAACACTGATGGAATCTGAGCTCTCACATCCAGTCAAGGTCTTAGTGTTCTGGTAGATAGCTCAAAGGAAAAAAAAAATCAACCCAGTATGTGACTGCTATAACAAAAGACAAATTCCACATTGGGCATGATTAGAAAAGGAATCAAAACTAAAACTGCCAGTTATGTATTACATTAAATGAATCCAAGGATCAACCACATCTGGAATATTTTTGAAATAAGTAATTGTGTTAGTAACATCTTGATCAATAGGTAAAGGTAAAGGTTCCCCTTGACAATTTTTGTCCAGTCATGTTTGACTCTAGGGGGCGGTGCTCATCCCCGTTTCCAAGCCATAGAGCCAGTGTTTTGTCCAAAGACAATCTTTCTGTGGTCACATGGCGACTTATACACTGAACGCTGTTACCTTCCCACCGAGGTGGTCCCTATTTATCTACTTGCATTTGAATGCTTTCAAACCGCTAGGTTGGCGGGAGCTGGGACAAGCGATGGGCGCTCACTCCGTCGCATGGATTCGATCTCACGACTGCTGGTCTTCTGACCCTGCAGCACAGGCTTCTGTGGTTTAGCCCACAGTGCCACCATGTCCCCACGCAGCGTCACCACGTCCCGTGATCAATAAATATCCTTAAAACAAATAAGGATTTTTTTAAAAAAACCAAATAAAGATCATGGTTTCTTACGACTCAAGATATATAAATAACATTTCTATAAAATCTTACAGGTATAATACAGTTTCCCCCTTTGCCATCTGTCCAAAAAACAACTCTAAGCATTTCTTTGACAGCCAAATCTATCTGGCATGCAGTTTATCATGCTGGCTAGTAATTAGTAGTTTGACAGTCTCATTCCTGTGTCAGTGAAACACTGTGAAACACTGTCACTCTGTTTATTATCTATATCCTCACCTGCTCATGATTTTCACCACCATGGGAATATGTATAAAATATATAGAATTATATATTTTATGCATATAAAGTATATGTAAATATACATTTACACAAGTATGCAACAGTATTTCAGCTATTAGCTGAAATACTGTTGCATACTTGTGTAAATAGTTAAACTTTTTAGATGCAAATTGCTATAAGGTAAGTGGGTTTTCAATCACGAAAGCTTACACTAAAACAAATTTGTCCATCTTTAAAGTGTCAAAATATTTTGCCTTTTCTCTTTCTCTCTTCTCATTTTCTTTTACCCCTTCACTTTTACTAGCATCTGGAATACTGTATAGAGTTCTAGTCACCACACCTGAAAAAAGATGTTGAACAGTTGCAAAAAGTGGCACTTAGATGTACTATAAATGGATGTAGATAAAGATCATGATCAAAGAAAACAAAGCCATGTGGTCTCAGAACAAAATTCTGAAATGAGGGTTGGGTAAAACCATTATAGGGCTACTAAACTTTGTGGCTATGGAGCTGGTGACCAGGATTCTGAATCTACACTGTGCCTCCCAAGAAAGGGGAGTGCTGAGTTCACCTATAACATGAGCAACAAACGGGGTAACAAGACTTGCCCCCTATGTGGCACCGGACAAGCTGCACAGTCCCAGAGTGCCTTCAAAAGAAAAGGTAGAAAATCATTTTTGAATAGTTTAGTGTGCATTATGTGCTATCAAGTTGGAACCGACTTGTGGTAACCCAAGTATGACTTTCAAGGTAAGCGAGATATTTAAGAAGTGGTTTTACCAGTCCCATTCCCCCAAATGAGTTTCCATCGTCAATCAAGTATTTGAGCCCAAGATTCCTGGGTCCTAGCCCAACACTCTATGGACTACACCACACTTAGCAACTCCTCAAATTACTTTACTTAGAAAATACTGAGGGACCAAAAGTCAGAATCCACTTGATGTCACACAACTAAACTTATATTAATTATGCCTCTACATGTCAGTTCCTGGGTACTGTGTCCTGCTTTTATGCCTCTCACTCGCAACTGGTTAGCCACTGAATGGAAATACTGGAGTGGGAGACCTTTGGTCTGATCCAGCACGATGCTTCCTGTGTGCTTGTACTCCAGCCACTAGGAGCACACTGACAGCAAAGTTATATTGCTGAAATACCTTGGAATATGCAGCCGTGTTATTGAAATCAATTTAAAGTCTGGTGCCAGTCACATTGTATTTGTATCACCATGTTGGGGCGACTTTTATTTCTGTGCTTTTTTAAGGAAGAAAAGGAGAGAAAGAAGGATTCAATCCTACATGCCAAGTGAAGCTTTCCCTCTTCTCTCTTGTCCTTCCCCCCTTCTTCTCCTCCTCTTCTCACACCCTCCTTCCCTCCCACAATCCCAGACCAACAACTCCCTCTGAACTGGAGGAATAATCAATTTAACTCTTGGTAAAAGGCGGCAGGATCACATCCCCAAAGCATTTTTTAAAAAACTATACTCTTGCCTGTGAATCAGCAACTAAGTGCTGCAGTGACAGACTTTAATCAAGTGATTCCAACAAGAGCGCCTGAGCCCAGGCAGAGAAACCAGGAGGGAGAAATGCAGACTGAATGTAAGGAAGAGGCACCCAAGTGGTGGGCTTTAATTTCGCAAGGCAAGAGCTGTGCCTCAGCAGCTCAAGAAAGAAGAGGGGGGAGGAGCAGAAGGAGACAAGAAAGTGCCCGCAGGGGGGGCTGCAGTTGCTGCTGCTGCTGCTTCGGGTGGTGCAAAGGTGGTACGTGTTACTTCCAGTGACTTCCCAACAGCAAGATGAGGCCCTCCAACAGGCACAGGAAAAAATTATGCTGACAGAGGCCTTCATATATAGTGAATCTGCTAGAAATTAAATCGATTTGACATCCAAGTTAAAATAAACTATTGTCTGGCAGAAAAGTTAAAAATATGCACTGTTGCTCAAAAAAACACCCTACCCCACATGATTCCTTGGTAAAATAATCCACACGTGTGTTGTGTATTCATCCTTTTTTACATAGATTTAAAAATGGTTTTAAATGGTTAAATACTGTATGGGATTAATGTAACCAGGCACTGACTCTATGTTGCTGAGGATTCCTTAGCAGAAACCATTACTTTTGTACCTTTTCTTCAGTTCTAAAAGTCATGTGGCCCCATTTTTAAGGTGAGGAGCAAATGAGCAGAGGAATACTATGTTTCCCTTTTCAGTAGGAGGCAATTCATCAGTGCAGAAAAAGGCTTTTGTGTCTAAGCATCCCAGGCATCTGTTTTTTCCTCCCCATGGCAGAGCAGTTCAGAAGAAAGCAGCTAAAGTTCAGCCAAACATCTGCATCAAGAGAGCTCTTGAAAGGCCAAAAGAAGCAGTCATTCAAGCAATAGCAAATACTTGAATTGCCTCTAATTAACGTTTTCTACCACCTCCTCCCATTATTAAATTCATGCTCAAGGCAAGGAAATTCATATTAATTTTTACCTCCTATATTCAAAAGAACCTGTGCAGAGCTATCTCTGTTCAGCCCCACTGTCTTTAAAGACTGCCATTTTGTTGGTTTTATCATTTATTAGTTTATATTTGGAGAGGTAGAAAAGCCTAAAATGCAGTGGAAATCTTTGGAGCACCCATTTTTTTCCTTTACATTTGGGGTGCTTCATCCAGGAACTGTTTACTGCCGCTCTTTATCAAGTGGAGCGTATATTCAGAAGTAGTTCTTCAATCACAACATACAGACCTCTGATCCAATGGGGAGTAGCAGCTAAAAATCTCATCAAGTTTGAGATTAATATCTTAATAGATTAGTATCTTATGCTACATGGAAACGGATATGTAAAAGAGGTCTGATCAGTAAGAAGATGGAGGGAGAGAGAGAGTTGTTCTTCAATTATTAACATTTACATGAGAAAAATATTGGTCCATTTGCCATTTTGAAGGAAACACAACCTTAACAAGATTCCAGTGATTCGTGTTCAGTTGTGAAAGAACTAAAATCCTATTTCTGGACTGCAGCTGCATTTGCCAAGATAGCTGACAGACTTGTGGTTATAGGGCAACAAATGTCTTCTAGCAGGACCTTTTATTTGGCAAGGATCAGGTATTAGATTAATTTGATGAAGTAACATGATTGCCACTTACATATCATGAAAAAAGAGGAAACAAACCATCCACACAGAAGACAAGCTAGTTTGCATTTGCATTCATGAATTTATACATACAGGTACAAATGACTATAATCAGCTAACATGTATGTGTGTTCCAAGGGAAATCTGCTGATGGGCAACTTTAATATTCATACTCAGTCTTCTTACTGCTTTTGGTATTTAAACCAAAATGGGGTTGAACAACCCTTCAGATAGTGGGAATCTTAAACTAGAGGGCAGTCTTCTTCATGGCATCCCCAACATGGAACTCTTTGTCCTCAGTACAGTAGAACAGGTGCCTACTCTTAAGAACTATTGCCTACGGAACCATATGCTACAATAAATGTGTACAATAAGAGTTTAAGGTGCCACTGTTTCCTATATCATATTTCCTTCTGCTTGGATATAGCACAGAATGAGATGCTTTCCTTCCCAAACCATGAACTCACCTTTGTATAAGTTTTGTTTATTCTCTGTCATGCTTCCTTGCTGGCAGATGAGTTTTTGGAGCACATGGAAAGAAAGAGGCCAGTTATGTTGCGGAATGTAGAACAGGGCAGACATCCGTGACATGGCAATCCTGATTTCACTAGAGCATTCTGAGCCACAGAGCAACATTTCCTATTTATTTGACATGTACATCCTCTTTAAGCATCACGGTGGTCTTCTTAACTCTTTGGCAACACACTAAGCCCCAGCTGGCAGCTGTTAATTGCAATCAGCAGGTAAGAAACTAGCTTCTCAAAAATGGAATTACCTTCTGCTCAGTAAAGAAGTCTGAGGAGGGGGTATGTGGAAAGAGAGAATCAGCTATGAGGTATTTAAACTTACAACATTAATGGAAAGAAGTGAAGAAACCAGCTAAATACATTTGTTTAAAAAAAAAACACAAGCACCCACATGAAAAACTATTGTCTTCTGAGGGTGCATGTGTTTCTTAATCAGTTAATGTAATTATGTGTGACCGTCCTTTGTTATGGTGAACATTTCCTCATACTTAGAAATGGTTTACTGAGTTTTTGATGTGGGAGCTCTTGACAATATTCCCTAGTTTCCCATCTTTGGAAGGTGGCGTCTTACACTCACCCAGAGGGGTGAAGAAATGGTATAACTCACAGAATGTTCCAAAGGAATCATATCAACAGAATCTGGAGTATGCAGTCCACCTCACTCCTTGCAACACCCTCTGTGCCCTTCAAAGTTATCCCAGTCGGAAAATCTGCCAGGGCTGGCCTTTGGGAGGGGCAGTTGGCAGAGAGGGAAAGGGGATTTAAAAATTTCATATATTTGCCAGGCCTGCAATATCTAATTCCTTGAGAGCTAATGCCCAAAACTTGAGGCCAAGGCAGACATTTTTGATGCCATGGGGGTGAATCATTGTGATGTCACAGTGACAGACCAAGCAACTGTTGGGAAGCGGAAAGGCTTTCCCCCTCCCCCAAGCTTTGCACCAGTGCTGCTAGGAAATGTGCAACAAGAAGGCACATGATTCATGACTTTGATGCTCAACCCCCTCCTTTGCTCCATATGGTATGGTCAACTCACGACTGGCATTCCGAAAAGCCAGAACTTCTAAGAAAGTGGAAAGAGAGATGAGTGCCTGCACTTAGGCCAGTTACACCGTTTGAAGCAACACAAACATATTCCCATTGTCTGAGCTAATGAGTTCTGGTGCCAGGTAGAAATGAACAGAGATGACTGCTCAGGCTTTAAAGTCACCTCATGTAGAGAAAGCCTCCTCCAGGGCAACTTGTCTTGATATTTGTCCTTCAGCCTGGATACAGGAATGCATCCCAATTATCTGAAATTTCTGCTGCCACCCTGAGATCTGACATCCCTGCCCATCTGACATCCCTGCAAAAGAGCAAGCAAGAGCAAGCCAAGTAGTGCAACTCTGGATTCAGGCCATTGTTTGTTGTTCAGTTAGAACGGGGAAAATTCACACCAGGAAGCACTTAAAACTTAACACGGTTAACAAAGTGGTTGAACATTGGAAGCTAAAGTTCTAGGTTTAGGCTAACACATTTAATATGGCTTTAAGACCGGATTTAATAAGAGGTCACAGGGACAAAATAAGCAAAACACCATCCACACAATAAGCAAATCTATATGGCATTTTAAAATGAGTAGCCGATGTGGGACTAAATCTGCAGTAGTAGATGACATGAGATGGAGAAAGAGAACCAATGGATCTATTTATGACCACATTCTCTTTCTGGCTCTTCAAGCTCTCTGTTACTGATAGATATTTTTATTTATTTATTTATTTAATTTATTTTTATTTATTTAATTTATATGCCGCCCACACTACCCAGAGGTCTCTGGGTGGAGACCTCTGGGTAGTGTGGGCGGCATATAAATTATAAATTGTTATTTTTATTTTATGTGGCTTATTTTAGAAGCACAGTGGTGCCCTGCATAGTGAGGTTAATCTGTTCCGGATTAACCGTCGCTATGGGGAAACATCGCTATACGGAACGGAAAAACCCATTGGAACGCATTAAACTTCGTTTAATGCGTTCCAATGGGGCCCAAAACTCACTGTTCTGCGATGTTTCCCCATCCGGCCGCCATTTTCGCGCCCTTGGTAAGCGAGGGCAGGGCGCGAAAACTCTGTGCGTGGCCATTTTGGGCGTCCACCGGCCATTTTGGAACTGCCAAACAGCTGATTTAAAAAATCACTATGCGAAAATCGGTAAGCGAAACGCTTACCGATCGGCGCAAAGCGATTTTCAGCCATAGAAAGCATCGGTATGCGATCGCATTAGCGATCCCAAAAGACGGATCGCTATGCGAATTCGTCATTAAACGGTGCGCTCGTTATGCGAGGCACCACTGCATTTACATTAAAGATACTGAATTTTACTGTTACATATTATATGCTGCTTCGGGAAGACCACAATAGCTAAAGATAGTTACGAGATACCAATAAATCAGTTGATCGGTTTAACTCTTTGTCCTGTTCCAACCTCAGTTCTGGTCAATTCCAGACAAAGGCTAATACTTGCATTTCTGTCAGAGGAAGGGGCTTCCAATAACATAAGTGGGAGCTTTCCCCTCCCCCCCAGTGGAAAAGAAAAATGTGGAACCTGCAATCTATAACAGCAGCACAAGGGGGAGGGGGAGATTAGATCCACCGTTTAAGCTATTTTGGCAAAGTCCCTAACTGCATCAGGGTTGTGTCTGTTGTTTACTTTTCAAAAGCCATCCATGCCATTAGTAATCATCTCAATCTTCCCAATTTCCTTTGGTTATAAGAATGTTAAAGATCTCTGTGGACAGCTAAGCATCTCTGAGGCACATTGCTGAACTGAATAATCTGTCCTCTGGGTTAAAATGTGACTCTCATCTTTGTAATGTCTGATAGCATAATGTTTCAGAAATAAGTTTAAGGTCTTAGGCCATTTCCTGGTTGATAGCTTTCCTGACATTAACTGGGAATTGGAGGATGGATGGAAAGAATTATATCAATTAACCAAGGGCCTATAGGTCAAGGCTGAGTCAGGTAAACTCTGAAGCCTACGGCAGTGGCAGCCCAAGATAAGGCTGTTGTGATGATGAATTTGAGGAGACTTGGTTTTCATGGTGTAAATATGATACCCTGTGACAGAACCTTAGCTGTCATACCAACCAGCGTGGCTCCAAAAAACCCTGACAGATAAAGATTATGGACACAGATCGACCTATTAACTTTTCAGACTGCATTTTTAAAAAGCAGATTTATGAGGTTTTATGGCTTAATTTGAAAGTTCAGAGTTGACAATGAAGTAAATAGGATCAGTTTCTTATGCCCCAGTCTTTCCAATTCAGTTGATTTTAGCCCATTGAGGAATTTACTATAAATGACAAGCTTGGAGGCTAGATTTCATTTCAGGAATCACCACATCATTCACAAGCAAAACATAATCTATAACATTGAGATTTATAGATTTTCTACTTCAAGCACACCAGATGTGCACAGGTTAGAAAGTACAGCACAGCAATAAAATAAAATAAACATGTCTGATATTTGTATGTGACAATACGTATGAACCAAAAACAAAGGTAGCTAATAAATGTGTTAGACCACTAAAATATAGAAAACAGGTGAGCTTTTAAGTTTACTTGACTGTTCTTCAGATTAGGCATTGAAGATATGCGTAGGGGGAAGAAACAGTAAAGTCCAAAAATCCTGGCCAGTTGTTAAGTCTTCAGGATCTGTAGTTAAAGTCCTATAGTGGAAGTTGCAACTTGTAAATACTGTCTGAAGTATTATGTTTCATGTCATAGCATGTAAAATCAATTATCTTTCTCCTTCTCTGCAGGCAGATCACCCAGTGCCTTCCCCACTGCATTGTTATCAAAGCATACCGTTCTTATCTTGCTGGGAGAATAGGCACCCAGTAACATGACAATCCCAAATACCAGAAAAGTGGAAAATTAAATGTAGCACATGGTGGGGGGAACATGCTGAAAACGTGTTTCTTTATGGAAGCATGCAACTGTTCATCTCAATAAAATGAGTGAAACTAGATTAACTAAGTCCAGTCTCCCTAGGTTAGCCATGGTCTGGGTTCACAGGGTTTAAATGCCCACTGAAACTATCTGGAACGTAGAACAGAAGAATAATGAAATAGCAAAACTTGCACCATGAGAAGAAACATTCTTGCTTAGCAGGAACAATTCAAACCAGAAATGGACAGATGCACACATATACACGCTGCAAAAGTGTGATGAAATTCCAAGGGGATCCAAAACACTAAGATTTTTTTTATTTCTAATTTTTAATTATCAATTCAGTCTTTTCTTAGAAGGAGGATAAAGTAAAGGAAAAGAGGGAAGACATGAGTGTTTCTCAAAAACCAAAAGGGTGTGTGTAATACTGCCGTATGAGAATCCATATTTTCATAGTTTCGTAAAAAAAATTCCATTAGGGAGAATGCAAACAGATGTCCACTATTATTTCTAATCTCTAATTGGAGATCAGGCTTCCACATTTTAGGTAAGGGAGAAACCCTGCGCCTAGGGCATTGGGAAGAGGGATCGTGGAAGGAGAGGAAAATTGCCCAACCTCTTCAAGGGCCACACTGTGACTTTTGGCAGGATGGTTGGTTCCAGACAGTATCTTGCTCTTGGAGGTAACAGAAACAGGAATTTGAGGGTTTAAATTATCTAGGTAAGCCATTAAGGATAAACTCCTTGAGACTTAAATAATATATTTTTCATTCGTTCGTTCGTTCGTTCGTTCGTTCGTTCGTACGTACGTACGTACGTACGTACGTACGTACGTACGTACGTACATACATACATACATACCCTAACTTTCTACTTAAAAAGGGCCCAAGGCACTTTGCATAATTAAAGGACAATATTTAAAATTTCATATTTTAAAAGAATCAAACAAA
Organism: Pogona vitticeps; assembly: GCF_051106095.1. Lineage (NCBI taxonomy): Eukaryota > Metazoa > Chordata > Lepidosauria > Squamata > Agamidae > Pogona > Pogona vitticeps. Next base: position 195,126,178 of record NC_135785.1, on the reverse strand, counting down.
TACCACTTTAAACATACTAAAGAAAATCAACTTCAAAAGCAGATTCAAAGCGACACGGTATAATAAGACAACCACTCACAAAGGGACAGCGTCTCTGAAGAGAAAGGCCTTTGTCTGCTTGTGAACGGCAGCAAAGATGGGGCCAGCTTGGACTCTTGTTGGGGGGGGGGAATTCCAGAGTTTGGGTGCAACAACAAAGAAGGCCTCTCCCGTGTACCTTCCAAACACACCTCTCAAGAAACAGGCACAGCTGGCACACTAGTTTTAACTGTGCAAAGGCATTCCTGGTCACTGGTGAAGTCTGGGCATCCAGGCTCAGAGGTGAATCCAGGAGCACCCCCAAGAGGTGCTCCTACGTTTTCAGAGGGAGTGTAAGCCATCCAGCAAGGGCTGCATTAGATATAAGAAATGTTTGCTTTCTTTTTCTTTTTATCTACCGCTTCCAGAAGCCCATAGCTAGTGCCCATTCTGGCTGCAGGAGTTCAGGAATTGCAATTCAAAAATTAAACTTTTTCCATCTCAGTCCTGCATTAGCCACACAATTTGGCAGTGCTATGAACGTCACCATAGGTAGCAAAGGAGGACAATCACATCCCTCACCTGAAGCACTATTTATCCAAGGGCCAGCCCTGGAGATCATTTCTTGCGGAAGAAATAAGCGTGGGACCTGAAATGAATGGCTGCTTCCTTCAAGATAATAGAATCACAAGACACTGGCTTAAATAATGGCCTATTAGCCAAGGCTCTTTTATTCCTTAGCCAGCAACCTCTTTCCTGACTGTCACCTAGACAACCACATTTCTATGTACACTTATTGGACACAAGGACTGAGGATGTCCTTATAGGAGACAGACTGCCGAATATGTCAGCTCCTCTAATACAGAGAAAAATCCTTTGCTTCCCAGCAGCATCTTTCAGTCTATCAGTGCTACATATAACCTTGAAATTTTCCCCTGCCTCTCCCTAGCGTCCCAGGAATTCTTTATCCTCTCTAAATACAGAAATTTGTTGTTTAATACAAAGAAGGATGTGGACGCAACTATCTTCCTTTTCGGGAAAAGAAATGGGAGGTAGATGGACTTTCCAATAAGCGGTCAGTCATTGACATATTTTTCTGAAGCAACCCTGATAGCTTCTTTTGCTCCCATCTTTTTTACCCAGTTATTTTTCTATGTCATCAAGCTATTTCAACTTATGGTGACCTGATGAATTCATGACCTCCAGAAGGTTGTCTCATTAACCACTCTGCTCTTGCAAACTAAAAGCCATGGCTTTGTCTACTAAGTCAGTCCCTTTTATATTTGGTCTTTCTCTTTTTCTGCTTCTTCAGCTTTTCCTAGCATTATGTACTGTCTTTTGAGGAAAGTCTTGTTCTCTCATTACTCACCTAAATTATGAAGGCCCCAGTTTCATCATTTTTGCCTCTAGAAAGAGTTCAGGTTTGATTTGACCTAGAACCATTTATATATCTTTTTGGCAGCCCGTGGTATTGGTAAAACTCTCCTTCACAATCGTATTTGAAATGAATTCATCTTTTCCTTATCAGCTTTGTCCAGCTTTCACACCCATACCTAATAATTGGGAATGCCATAGAGGATCTTGACTTTGGTGTCTGGTGATACATCCTTACACTTGAGGACTTCTTCTAGTTCCTTCGTAACTGCCCTTCCAAGTCTCAGTCTTCTTCTGATTTCTCGACTGCAGTCTCCAGTTTGGTTGACAACTGAGCCAAGGTATAGAAAATTTGTGAAAATTTCCATTTCTTCTTAAAATTATGTAATTATTTTGTAATTTTTATTTATTTATTTAAAATATTTTTTACTCCAGCTTTCTCCTTAAAAAGGGACATGTGTGGCACTCTGGGTTAAACCGGTGAACCAAAGGGCTTGTTGATCGGAAGGTTGGCAGTTTGAATCCATGTGAAGGGATGAGATCTTGCATTGGTTGTCCCAGTTCCTGCTAACCTGCCTGTTCGAAAGCATGCAAATACAAGTAGATGAATAGGTACCACCTTGGTGGCAAGGTAATGGCATTCCGTGTCTAGTCATGTCAGTCACATGACCACAGAAAGTGTCTACCGACAAATGTTGGCTCTTTGGCTTACAAACAGAGATGAGCACCAGCCCCTAGAGTCAAACACACCTGAACTTAATTGTCAAGGAGAACCTTTACCCTTACCTCTCCTTAAAAAGGACCCAAAGCAGCTTACATAATTAAAAGACAATATTTAAAGATTTAAAAAACTATACAAATATTTAAAAGGAATGAAGAAACACCACTCTGAGAAATGATAAACAAAAGGAATATTTAAAACACATTCAAAGCAGTAAGGCATAGCAATCCATTTAAATATTTCACTCAGGCAGCCAGTCACTGAGGAAAAGTTTGCCTGAAAAGAAAGATCTTTGCCTGCTTGAAAAAGGACAGCAAAGATTGGGCTAGTCTGGTCTCCTGTGCGAGGCAATTCTAAAGTCTAGGAGCAGTACAGAGAAGGCCCTTTCCTGTATCCCCATTATACACTCTCATCAGAAAGGCCTTTCCTGGGAGATACAGTCTTTGAGATAGCTTGGAACCAAGCCATTTAGGGCTTTATAGGTTAGAACCAGCACTTTGAATTGTGCTCAGAAACAGATCAGCAGCTAGTGGAGCTGCTATAAGAAACTATGGGTTGTGCTAAAAGTGTGCCTCAGTGCTTGATTGTCCCAATATATAACCTCTATTGTGAACAAGAAGCTTCTGTTAGAACAGAATATGGAGAGACAAAATAGTTTCCTATAGGCAAAGGTGTCAGACAAAAGTGCCTGAATGCAGATCATATAATATAGAAAGACAGACTAGATTCAGACGGAGGGGTGAAAACTGGTGAAAGAAACAGCAATAAATTAAGATATGTAGATGACAGAATCTTACTGGCAGAAAGCACCAATGACTTGAAATGACTTCTAGGGAAAGTGAGAAAAGGAAGTGCCAAGGCAGGACTGCAACTGAATATTTAGAAGACAAATATCATGAGTACAGATTTAATGTTGATAATGAAGAAATTAAAATAGTCTAAGCTTTTGCACACCTTGGTTCAATCACAGCTACTGTTTCTTCACCTGAGCCCCCATCTGTAATATTTGTTTACATGATTTGTTTGTTTAATTCTGTGAGAAGGTCGGTGGAGACACCTCTGGCAGGCCATCTAGCCCTGGGCCAGAGCCCCAAGAAGGTGCTGTACTTGCTGTCTTAGGTGAAGTTGTGCAAGACACCCTCACTGATACAGACAGAGGTTGATCCACAAAAGGCAAGGGAGGAGTCCCTGGGGTCCACAAGCATCTGGAAAAATGGTGTAACTCAAACTAGGAATCCTCCCATCAAAACCCAAGATAACTCAATAGGCCCTACCCTGATGCTGTTCTGTGCAGCAAACCTTAGCTCAGTTTCTCTCTCTCCAACTTAATCATCATAAGGGTAAATTTTATCTTTGCCCATAGAAATCAATGCAACATGTTTGTTGTGTCACAAGACCATATCATTTGAAAAACTGTTGTCCTTCAAGCAGAAATACAAGCTGATGTTACCCCTCATGATCTACAGGTCTACTTTCTGCCCTCATTATAATTTATTCTACAGTTTCCTCTCCTTCTAGCAGTAGGGAATATAACCCCTGGGGTGTTCAGGAGTGTGAATGCAGCCCTCAAATCCCCAGAAGTTTCCTGACCCAAAGGCATTGCAAAGTAATTTGCTGCTATGTAGTGTTCAATTGCAATAAAATCAATACATTTTAGACTCATCAGAAGGAGTGACACAGTCATAGAATAATGGCGTTGGAAAGAGTCTATATAGTGGTTGTTCTGGGTTTTTTGGGCTCTTTGGCCGTGTTCTGAAAGTTGTTCTTCCTAACGTTTCACCAGTCTCTGTGGCCGGCATCTTCAGAAGACACCAACCTGTGCTCTGGTGTAGTTGGCTTGGGAATGCAGTATTTATGACTGTGAGATAGGCTTTTGTCTTTTTCTGCAGATGGGTGATTAGTGCATATTGTTGTGGGTGTATTGTTGTGCTAAGGAGAAGAGATTATCTGTTCCTGTGGTTGATGGGTGTCATTAGCTGGTCTTTTGTGTGTAGTGATCCCCTGTCCTTGTGGCTGGGTAGAGTTCGTTGACCTTTTGCACGTTGTATTTTTGAGAGCTGGGAGCCAAGTTTTGTTGAGCTTCATACTTTTCTCTTTTTTGTTGAAACTGTGCTGGTGCTTGTGGATTTCAATGGCTTCCCTGTGCAGTCTGACATAGTGATTGCTGGTGTTGTCCAGTATTTCAGTATTTTGAAATAGAATTTCATGTCCAGTTTGTTTCAGGGCATGTTCAGCTACTGCGCATTTTTCTGGTTGTTTTAGTCTGCAGTGTCTCTCATGTTCTTTGATTCTGGTGTGGATGCTTCGTTTTGTGGTTCCAATATATACCTGGCCACAATTGCAAGGTATCTGGTATACTCCTGCGGTGGTGAGGGGGTCCCTTCTGTCCTTTGCTGACCGTAACATTTGTTGTATTTTTGTGGTGGGTTTGAATACTGTTTGTAGGTTGTGTTTTTTCAAAAGTTTCCCCATGAGGTCTGTGACCCCTTTGATGTATGGCAGAAATACTTTATTTGTGGGTGCTGTTTTTCTTCTTCAGTTCAGTGTTGTTTTCTTGGTTTGATGGCTCTTGTGATTTCATTTTTGGAGTAGCCATTTGCCTGTAGGGCCCAATTCAGATGGTTGAGTTCAGTGCTGAGAAACCGAGCTTCACAGTTCCAATTTGCACGGTCTACCAGTGTTTTGATTATGCCTCTTTTTTGCTGTGGGTGGTGGTTGGAGTTTTTGTGTAGCTACTGGTCTATGTGGGTGAGTTTTCTGTAGACCTTGTGTCCCAGTTGGAGGTCAGTTTTGCGTAGGACCATGACATCTAAGAAGGGGAGCTGGTCCTCTATTTCTTTTTCCATGGTGAATTGTCTATTTGGGTGGATGCTGTTGAGATGGTTGAGAAATTCTTCCAATTTTTCTTCACCGTGACACCAAATTGCAAAGGTGTCATCCACATATCGGAACTAGACTTTGGATGCGAGGGGTGCCGAAGCCAGGGCAAGTTTTTCAAAATTCTGTCCTCTGAAGATGCTGGCCACAGAGACTGGCAAAACGTTAGGAAGAACAACCTTCAGAACATGGCCAAAGAGCCCGAAAAACCCAGAACAACCATTAGATCCCGGCAGTGAAAGCCTTTGCAAGTCTATATAGTCACTGAGTCTTAACCGTCTGCTCAATGCAGGAATCCAAGTTAAAGTATATCTGACAGAGGGCAGTCTAACTTCTTGAATGTCTCCACTTTTGTGGTGCTCATCACCTCGCAGAAGGTAAGTGGCTGCCTTCAGGAAACAGATGCTAGTGTGGGTGATGAGCCGCAGCAAGCTGTTGGGTATGAGAGCTAGGTGTGTCAAGTCTTCTCTCACACAGGAAAGAATGTTCCTTCAGTTGCCAGTGCTAAAGTAACATTTAATTGCCAGTTTGATTGGCTTCTGTCCCTCCTTCTCAGACATACCTTGGGGAGGCCCCAAGCTTATGTTTGGAGTCTGAATCTCAAGCTCACGTGACTGCAGTAAAATAAGGCAGCCACATGTTCTACCTTACAGAAGACAGGCGTTTGTCAGAAAGGCTATCAGAGGATGGCTCTCTGTTGTTAAGATCTCTTTATCTGAGGCACTGCCCAATAAAAATCTGGTTTTCAGATAAAAATCATAAGAAAGTGTAGGGGGCTTGAAGTTGTACATCAATAGTCAACACTTGAACAAGTAAACTTCAAGCAGACATCCAGGTCACTTTGTTGCAATATTCCTCAGTATGGGAAGATTTATTTATTTATTTATTTATTTATTTATTTATTTATTTATTTATTTATTTATTTATTTATTTATTTATTTTTATAACAAACGTTACGCATATATGGGTCCACAAATACACATAACAAATTTTTGTCCTCTCTTTGATTGTGATCTAGCCAGATCACTCGTGCGAGCCAGGAGGTGAGGCTGAGGAGCCTGACGCCAAGAGAGGCCCAGAAGGAAAAGACACGAAACCGGGCCCTCTCGGCGGTGGCTCCTCGCCTCTGGAATAATCTCTCTCCTGAGATTTGCGCGGCCCCCACTCTGGGCACTTTTAAAAGTCAATTAAAAACATGGCTGTACATTCAGGCCTTCCCTCGAGCTAATACCTGATTTTCTGTTTACTTTCTTTTTATTTATTTTCTATTTTATTTTTGTACTATATGTGTTATAGTATAATTTATGTAACTTTTTGTATTATTTTATTGTTTGTTTTATATTGAAAGCCGCCTAGAGTGGTCCTACAGGCCAGATGGGCAGGGTATAAATAAATAAATAAATAAATAAATAAATAAATAAATAAATAAATAAATAAATAAATAAATAAATAAATAAATAAATAAATAAGTAAATAAGTAAATAAGTAAATAAGTAAATAAGTGAATGAATGAATGAATGAATGAATGAATGAATGAATGAATGATGTTTTCTGTGGGAGATATGTGGTGTAAATGGCCATCTCATATCAAAAGCTCTGACGAAAGAGCTCCCTGAAATCATTTGAGGTAAACCTGACTCTTTTTATCCAAATTACACTGATAAAACCTCAGAAAGAGAAGGAGAGAGAGGGAGAGAAGTAGATCTCTAGTTGACTCATTAGTAGCAAAACAAGAGTCTCTTCTCGATTCTTTTAACTCTAGGATGGGCCACACACGTTTGCCAATGCACAGCTAAATTTTGGTGTTACAACACTGGCAGAAGATCCCACCCAGAAACAGGATCTCATTTTAAAACAAGATCCATACATGCTGCATGTCTTGTTTTAAAACGAAGTAGGAGATGCTGCACAACTAAAATTCAAGAGCATAGCATGGAAGTGGTGGGGTAACACTTGTTAGTTTAATGTGTGGCAAAGTGATCCCCAACTTCTAGAATCTACCCACCTCTGATCTAAGCTGATATTAGCTCTATTCGGGCAATATAGCCTGAAAGCAGCCTCATGGCAGGATAGGGGCATGCATGTAAATCCTGCCCAACATCTTCACCACCTGGATGTCAATCAGATCTTCATACATTCAGTGCAAAGGTCTGAAAAGTTCTTGCAAGCACATTTGGATAAGCATGTGATTGTGAAGCCTGATGAATCAACAACACTCCTGATCATGCATTAAACATAATCAGTTAAATTTGCCTATACGCCCATTCAGACAATTATGGCGAGTGTCCAGCATCTTATTGACATCTACGTGGGGCGGATCTGGGAGCCGGATTTCCTTTAGCCCTACTATTTTCACCATGGCTACAGCCCTCCCCTCCTCAGGCTGTAATGCCTAAACAGGGCTACATGCGAACCATTATACTTTATCTCAGACCAAAGTTTTGTCAAATTTTTTTTTGAGTGTCCTAGACTTCATAACTTATGGTGATCATGGCTGTGTTCTTCATTTCTTTCCATGTATTAGATTAAACAATAGTTGTTTATTATTATTATTATTATTATTATTATTATTATTATTATTATTATTATTATTATTATTATTATTATTATTATTATTATTATTATTATTATTATTATTATTATTATTATTATTATTATTATTATTATTATTATTATTATTATTATTATTATTATTATTGTTATTGTTGTTGTTGTTGTTGTTGTTGTTGTTGTTGTTGTTGTAGTAGTAGTAGTAGTAATAATAATAATAATAATAATAATAATAATAATAATAATAATAATAATAATAATAATAATAATAATAATAATAATAATAATAATAATAATAATAATAATAATAATAATAATAATAAATTTTATCAGTAAACCCCTCAAATTGATCTAAAACACAATTCACAGTGCAATCCTGTGCATGGTTCCTTGAAACGTCCTTACTGGTATGAATGGTATTTACTCCTCTAGCCAACATATGTAGCATTTCAGGTCAAGGCAAACTTATTTGGAATCAAGTCCAGAGGGGCTTACTACACAGGAGAGGATCCAGCTAGAATTCAGGAGACCTGGTTCAAATCCCTGCTTGTCTATTGACTCTCCCGAGGATGAGTTGGGGGAAAAACACTTCTTAAATATTTCATTTATTTTGAAAGCCTTATTAGGCTTGTTGTAAATCAGTTCCAGTTTGATAGCATGTAACAGAAATACAGGAACTGTGGAGAGAGTTTGGAAGAGAGTAAATGAGCAGTGTAGCAGATGACTGGGATTTTGAGGCCAAATTTAATTGCTGGTCAAAATATTGCCAGTGCTAAAGCTTCCTACCAGCTATGATTATGTGTAAAGAATGTTAATCTCTATCTTTCTCACTCCTATTAGCATGCCATTGTTAGATGCTGGTCCAGAAAAAAAATCTGCCATAATGAATGCATTTCTCTTTAAGGTGCCATAGGACTCTTGATTATTTTTGAGCATCCCTTTAGCCTACAACAAGAACAATGAAATGACAGATTCTATTTGCTGAAAGCCAAATCCCATCAATATAGAACATCATAACCATCATTTTCTTCATTTCCTCCTCCTTCTCACTTTTATACTTCTGCAGTTTATAAAGCATACTTTCCTCATTTAGAGAGCACTTAGATAATTGTATCTATGGTTCTCCAGCAAGACTATCCCAGTACAGTGGTGCCTTGCACAGCGAGGTTAATCCGTTCTGGATTAACCCTCGCTGTGTGAAAGCATCATTGAACGGGGCAGGAAAATCCATTGGAACGCATTAAACATTCCATTGGAACGCATCCAATTGGGCCGAATACTCACCGTTCAGTGATGCTTCCCTATGGCCGGCAGCCATTTTCACGTCCTCCCCTTGCTTTACGAGGGCGCGAAAACGCTGCGCGTGGCCATTTTGGGGCTTCCGGCGGCCATTTTGTAGCCGCGGAACAGCTGATCGGCAGGTCGCAAAGCGAAGGTCGGTAAGCGAACCGCTTACCGACCTTCACTCTGCGATATTCGCCAATTGGAGCCGTCGCTCTGCGATCGCATTAGCGATCGAAAAAACGTCCCCGTAGAGCGAATTCATCGCTCTACGGGGCGCTCGTTGTGCGAGGCATCACTGTATTGTACTACAGGACTGAATTAGAGGCTCTGGATTGGACCTAAACCAAACATAGCAGAAAGGATTTGTTTATTATAGTGGCTTGGGAATGCCCACCCACAGCTGTCCATTATAGCATGTGTTCATGTTACCGAAGTTGTATGACCCCAGAAAACAATGTATGACCATTCGTTTTGTAAATTTCCTCTAACACAATTTAGTGTGTCCTATCCTTCTACTATATCTGTGAAAGGCCATTAAAAATGGACACTAAAGGGCTCTGACTGTAGCATGCATAGAATACATAATGCCAATATCCGTGCTCAGTATAAGTGCATTAGAGCAAGGTATTTCATGACATGTATAGGCTGCACATTTCTATTTAAACTAATCAGTACATCCACAGTGAAACAGACATGTGTAGTATACTCTCCATGGGACACCTCACAGTTGATACTGTACTCTTAAGTACAACCTCAAAGTCTATACTCATGCTATTGTTTCTGTGAGGCTGTTTTCCCTGTGTCACATAAAAGGAAAAAAACATACACCATTTGTAGTCTCCCACTTAAAAAGTAAGACCTCTTCTTATCTGCTCTTCTCCTAAAATTTAATCACTGACATTTTTGCCTGAATCTGACTAATGCCCCCCTGTAACTGGGCTAAATATTTTAACTTAGCTTCACTTTTCCCAAACTTGTCTGCCTTTCATGTGAACTAGGCTTCTCTTATGACATCATTACATACACCTTGTTTGTTTATTTGTTTGTTTAATAGATTTATATACCACCCCATTATTCTTGGCAATTCACAAAACAGATACACATCCAAAAGAAAAGAAATAACAGTAAATCGAATAATATGAGTGTGACCCTTGACTGGCCTAAATAAAAGAACTTCATCTTCTGGCCCAAAAGTACTTTCCCGGGCTTTCCTGTCATACCAGGTCTTCTGCTTGGTCTGGGAAGCCTTTAGGTTCTTTCCAGCTATCTCCAGAGGCCTTTGCAGGATGCTTTGCAACCTGTTCATATATTCTATTACTGACTCGGGGTCACTTTCCTTATGGTCTTCCCAGTTCATGTGGAGCAAATCTAAGGGTCCGCGCACCTCCCGTCCTGGCAATAACTCAAAAGGACTGGTTGCTTTCCTGCGGAATGCTCCTATAGACATATAATAGGGGTGGTATTTTGTAGTCCCAATCATTTGGGTTCGCTGCTAAATAGGCCTTAATCATGCACATTAATGTGCCATTAAATTTTTCAATTAGTCCATTAGTCTCTGGATGATACGATGTAGAGTTGATTTGGTTATTCCACAAGCCTTCCATGACCTCTTTATCAGTCTGGAGGTGAAGCTAGTTCCCAAATCACTGACTATTTCGCTAGCAAATCCCAATCGGCTCATGTAATTGATTAAGGCATCTGCCACCGTTTCAATTTCCATGTTACATAATGGAACTGCCTCAGGATATCTAGTGGCAAAATCCATAATGGTCAGAATGTACTTATTCACCCTTCTGGTGGCTTTAGGCAAAGGGCCCACCAGGTCGATTCCCAGCCTTTGGAATGGGGTAGAGATGACTGGCAAAGGACATAATTTAGCTTTAGTCCTGTCCTGCCCTGTCCCTCGTCTCTGACAGACATCACAAGTTCTGCAATAATAAGTAATCTGTTTACCCATATCTGGCCAAAATATGTTCTGGGCAACCCTTCTTTTGGTTCATGTGATCCCCTTGTGTGCCCCAAACAAACTACTGTGAGCTTGATTTATGATTTTCTCCTTGTATTTACTTGAGACCACTAATTGCTTTTGGGGTTCTCTTTTTCCTCTGTATGGGGTGGCTAAAGTTTCCCTATAAAAAGGTCTTTATATAAGCAAAATCTCTCAGGGCATTCAGGAGACAATACAGTGGGTTCTGGCTTCTTCAAAGCAAACCCCCAAGCTAATGTCCTCCTTCAGCTCCTGGGCAAAATAATATATATTGGGATTCTTCAGAATCATGAGATCAGCTTCAGCACCACTATTAATCTGGTTATTCAAGGGACTCTCTCTCCCAGCCTTCCCCTATTACTGTATCCAGTTCTGCTGCAGTGAGTGATGTTTGGCCCCCCTTTGAGCGTGTAAGTACAAAAGCACTCTTGACATGCTTTATTAAGTCCCAACCGATTAGAAAAGCAGCTGGTATTTCATCTGAAACTGCCACCTGCCACGTTCCAGACCAATTCCCATAGTTTATCTGAACCTTTGCCACTTTCAGCACTACAGATTCTTTCCCAATTCCTTTTAGGGTCATAGTTCTGCCTGGAATGTCATCCTGGGCTATCAAATCAGAATGTACTATAGAAATTTGAGATCCTGTATCCCTTAGCAATGTATTTCTTTCCTCCCACTAATATCTCTTCACCAGCATTTTTGAGAAGGGTATTGTCATTTTTGATATAATAACAATGTACTATAGAGGCTTCAAAAATGTCCTCCTCAAGATCAGTAGAAGCTGTAGTTGACATGGAAACAGGACTCTGGTTACTGCTTCCCTCAGAGGATTCAACTTGTTTTAAACAGTACACTTTTTTGGTTTGATTATCATTCTTCCCAGTACTGTATTAAGTTTATTTCTTGTACACTGGAACTGTAAATGTCCAGCCTGGTCACAGTTGTAACATTTATAATTCTTTCTCTCATTCTGAGGAGATCTGGTAAACTTTTCCTCAGAATTCATTTGGTTCTGAGGACTAGGCCATGCTAATTTAGCTGAGGCACCACCCTGGCCTTCATTCCCTGATATTTTACTGTGGTACTGTTTGTTGAAAGGTTCGTTGAAGGATTTCTTATGGTTGTCCCAGGTTGGCTGGTTAACTTTTACCTCAGAGAATCTGGGGTCTTTATACTCCCTAATATGATCAGTCTGTTCACCAGCTTCTATTAGAGTTTTAGGATTTTTGTCCCTAACTAGATAGCGTAATTCCCCAGGTAAAATACAGTAAAATTGTTCTAAGCCTATCACAACTTTCATCTCTTCTAAAGAAGTAACTTTTTCACATGTCATCCATTTGTCCAGATACTGGTGTAACTTAGACACCAACTGAGCATATGATTCTTCAGGCCTTTTAGTAAGGGCATGAAATTTTCACCTGAGATGTTCTGCATTTATGCAATATCTGGAAAATACCAGTTTTCTATAGGCTTCAAAATCTCTAGCCTGTTCTAGGGGAATCTGAGATTAAATCTCAAGCAATTTCCCACTGATTAGTGACTTCAGAACAATCATCCTTTCACTATCTCTGATATCAAAATCCCAACACACATACTCAAAAGCGATAAGAAAAGATTCAGGACAGTCCCCTTTCTTATATTGGGGAAATTTCTTAAGATCAATTTTAGCCAGAATTCCATAATTGGAGCTGTCATTATTGTTGCGATTTTGAGAGGTTATTTCTAATAGTCTCATTTGTATTTGAAAATCCATCTCTTTTTGTCTTAATTCCATTTGTCTGGCCTTTTGCTCAAATGCCATTTGTATGGCCTCTTGCTCAGGTTTGAGCTGTAGTTCCTGCTCCTCAGCTCTGGCTTTTTCTCTAATTTCTAATTCCCTGGTTCTTTCTCTAATTTCTAATTCTCTAAGCTTGAATTCCTGTTGTAACCTCCATTTTTCAAACTCTTGAGAGCTTAGGACACCTGGTCTTTCTGAGGCATTTTCCTCAGTCTCCAACTGCTCTCTTGGAGTTGCAGAGTCACCATTTCCCTCCACTTCCTGAGGTAATACACTTTTGCCTCTTGAGACTCAGTTTCCACCATGACTGGTCTTTTAGTTCCTTTGGGAGCCATATTTATCTGAGTTACTTATTCTAGACTGTGTTTATACTGATTTTATAATGGACCTATCTTTCTTCTTTTACTTCCAGTCACTGAAATGATTTCTATTTCAAGCCTTTGCTTTTTCTTCTATTCCCTCAGATCTGCTCTGATTGCTGGCTTCTGCTTTTTCCACAAGCGCTCCCTAAACTCTTAGAGCCTTGAACCTTAAGCTAGCCCGCTGGGTCTTCAAATCTTGAGGTAAATACACAGGAATTTTCTCTCAGAGTCGTTCCCTATCTTAGACCCCCCAGATCTGGGTTCAGAAGCCCCCATCACTAAGCTTTTCCCAAAAGCTCTAGTGGATAACCAAACTTCTTTTACCTCAGACCTCTGTCTAAAAGGTACCCTTGACTCAAGAAAATTTCTCTTTAGACTCAGTCTTGCCTGGATTTTTCGTATCCCACTGCTGAACACCAATTGTGGCATTTGCCCCTCGTGGCCCCTGCCTGACTCCCCAAACACAGAGCACACAAAGGCAAACCAATACTCCTTTTCACCCGCTGCCACCAGTTGATCACTAAATCAACATTATTTATGGAAGGATGAAGATGCAGGTCCAAACTTCACTGTCTTTTAAATAAATCTTGCTTATTGATTACAGATGTTTGATTATTAATCATAGGTAACTTCTACAGGTTTATTTATCATCAATCTCAACCTTCTATTGGTTATCAAAGTTCTTATTCATTCTTCACTCTAATCACACCTCAGATCTCCCAAATACCATGCTCTATCCCTCCACTCTGATTCACTGACTCTGACAGACTCTGACTCAGCCTCTTTATTACATATCTCTCAGCTCCCTCTCTTAGCAACATTAGCCTGCAACATGAATATGCATGTCTATTTAACCTAATAAGGGTGAACGCTACAATGAGTAACAAATCATAGTGGTTAAAACATCACAACATCACAAAGCCAAGACAGCGCAAACTTTACCCATTGTAGGGCAGGCAGTGCAAGTGGCAAATATATAGAGAATTGTTGTTAAAAGTCTCAGTGAAGAGCCATGTCTTAATCAGCCTGTTGAAAGTAGGCAGGGAGGGGGCCAGGTGTCACTTGACCAGGAGACGTGCCACAGGGCTAGAGCCACAGGCGAGAAGGCCAAATGTATAGTGAATGTTTTCCTGGCCTCCTTTGGTGTGACCCCCTGGAGCAACATGGCCTGGGAGAATATGGTGGTGCAGGTAAATAATATTGGGGAAAGATGGTCTGACAAGTACCACTGCAATGCTTTTGCTCATATTATAGGCCAGCTCTTTACCGTGTAGCATTTGTTTACTGATATTTGTGGCAATGCAAATTTGGATTTGTTTGTAATATCATCAATGAAGAATTCCAGCAGCACACTCTGAATTTCTACTGGATCTTCCCATCTTATCTCTAGGGCATGGCAAGTATTAATTTCTATGGTATCTCTGTAATAAAGGTGTGCATCTGAATACTCCCAAGAATGTAATTCTCTCCTTTAATTAGCACATTTACATTCAAATTTAATGGGTGGAAATGATAAATATATTTTCTTTTTTGTTAGCACAATTAATCTGTTTCTAGAGCATGAGAGCAAGCAGGTGACATGGGGAGATTTTGAAGTTCCCTTGTCCTCTGCTCATGAAATTTTATTTTAGTAAATGGGTACAATTTTCAAAAACAACATCTGATTTTAGAGGTCTCTTCCATGCTAAACCTCACATAAGTTATCATTTTAATGGAGATATGGAGTTCCATACAGTACTATAGTGGTCAGGTGATGACATGGAGCTAAATGACACCATGTTCAAGATTAGCCAGGACATCAGGAGCATGACCATTAGTCATCATGACAACCGAGGATGTGAGATATAATCCAATACATCCAGAAGGCATCAGGTTGGGGAAAGCAGATTCATGCTAAATTAGATAGCCAACCTCAGCTGCAGCGTGCCACCTTTGTACGATTAAAGAGAAAAATAACATTTTTCTGGGATCTCATTACAACAAGCACAGGATATATGCTAAGGATCTTTTTAATAGCTTCACAGATTCATTCTTTGTCTCAAAACTGAGTAGAACAAAATCATGTGATGAAATGCAAAAATGGCTCAAGATGCTGCATCATAACAAACTGAATGACCAATTTTCTTACAGGACAGAAAATTAGAATCATTACAGAAAATGGTTTCAAAAGACCTAAACAGTAAATGAGAGATAAAACCCAGAAATAATGTTTTCACCAGGAACATGGAAATATGAAACCAATCTATCAGCCTTTCCAATCTCTCCATCAAGCCCACCTCTACATCCCACTTCTCCTGAACCATTTCAGTTATACCAAGAGGAGATGATGTTGGCATCTTCCCCCAAGTGAACATACATTGTTGTTGTTTAGTTGTTAAGTCGTGTTCAACTCTTCGTGACCCCATGGACCAGAGCACACCAGGTCCTCCTGTCTTCCACCGCTTCCCGGAGTTGGGTCTGATTCATGTTGGTAGCTTCAATGACACTATCCAATCATCTCATCCTCTGTCGTCCCCTTCTCCTCCTGCCTTCACACTTTCCTAACATCAGGGTCTTTTCCAGGGACTCTTCTCTTCTCATGAGATGGTCAAAGTATTTGAGCCTCAGCTTCAGGATCTGTCCTTCCAGTGAGCACTCAGGGTTGATTTCCTTTAGAATGGATAGGTTTGTTCTCCTTGCAGTCCAGGGGACTCTCAAGAGTCTCCTCCAGCACCACAATTCAAAAGCATTAATTCTTCAGCAGTCAGCCTTCTTTATGGTCCAGCTTCATTTCCATACATCACGACTGGAATAACCATAGCTTTGACTATGTGGACATTTGTCGGCAAAGTGATATCTCTGATTTTTAAGATGCTGTCTAGGTTTGTCATTGCTTTCCTCCCAAGAAGCAGGTGTCTTTTAATTTTGTGGCTGCTGTCACCATCTGCAGTGATCATGAAGCCCAAGAAAATAAAATCCGTCACTGCCTCCATATCTTCCCCTTCTATTTGCCAGGAGGTTATGGGACCAGTGGCCATGATCTTAGTTTTTTTGATATTGAGCTTCAGACCATTTTTTGTGCTCTCTTCTTTCACCCTCATTAACAGGTTCTTTAATTCCTCCTCACTTTCTGCCATCAGAGAGGTATCATCTGCATATTGGAGGTTGTTGATATTTCTTCCGGCAATCTTAATTCCGGTTTGGGATTCCTCCAATCCAGCCTTCCGTATGATGTATTCTGCATATAAGTTAAATAAGCAGGGAGACAATATACAGCCTTGACGTACTCCTTTCCCAATTTTAAAGCAATCAGTTGTTCCATATCCATTTCTAACTGTTGCTTCCTGTCCCACATATAGGTTTCTCAGGAAATAGATAAGGTGGTCAGGCACTCCCATTTCTTTAAGGACTTGTCATAGTTTGCTGTGGTCCACACAGTCAAAGGCTTTGAAGCAGATGTTTTTCTGGAACTCTCTGGCTTTCTCCATAATCCAGCACATGTTAGCAATTTAGTCTCTAGTTCCTCTGCCCCTTCGAAATCCAGCTTGTACTTCTGGGAATTCTCGGTCCACATACTGCTGAGCATAACCTTGCTAGCATGTGAAATTAGTGCAATTGTTCGGTAGCTGGAGCATTCTTTGGCACTGCCCTTCTTTGGGACTGGGACATAGACTGATCTTTTCCAGTCCTCTGACCACTGCTGAGTTTTCCAAACTTGCTGGCTTATTGAATGTAGCACGTTAACAGCATCATCTTTTAAAATTTTAAATAGTTCAACTGGAATGCCATCACCTCCACTGGCCTTGTTGTTATCCAGGCTTTCTAAGGCCCACTTGACTTATCTCTCCAGGATGTCTGGCTCAAGGTCAGCAACCACACTATCTAGGTTGTCTGGGACATCCAGATCTTTCTGGTATAATTCCTCTGTGTATTCTTGCCACCTATTCTTGGTGTCTTCTGCTTCTGTTAGGTCCCTACCATTTTTGTCCTTTAACATGTCCATCTTTGCACAAACTATTCCTTTAATATCTCCAATTTTCTTGAACAGATCTCTGGTTTCTCCCTTTCTATTATTTTCATCTATTTCTTTGCACTGTTCATTTAAGAAGGCCCTCTTGTCTTTCCTTGCTATTCTTTGGATGTCTCCATTCAATTTTCTGTACCTTTCCCTATCTGTTGCATTTTGTTTCCCTTCTATTTTCTGCTCTTTGTAAGGCATATATAGGCCTACCTAATAAGACCTTGTGCCAGTGAAAATATGATAAAATCTGATAAAGTAATTTTTCCAAGTTTTGTTTTATGTTAAAGTGACTCAGTCAGAAATCCAGTTACATGTGGTCCCATCAGGATGTTTTCTAGCATCAATACCATGGGGCTATTTTCCTCAAAACTGGGCAGCTCATCCCACTGCCTTATTGACTCTTCTTTGACTTTGGGGAATTATGCTGGTGATGGCAAGGAATGTTGTGAGAATGACTGATAGTCGGATTCCCAAAGATCTCCGGTATGGAGAATTAGTGCAGGGAAAGCACCCAAGAGGGAGACCACAGCTGCAACACAAGGATATCTGCAAGCATGATCTGAAGGCTTTAGGAATGGACCTCAACAGATGGGAAACGTTGACATCTGAGCGTTCAGCCTGGAGGCAGGTGGTGCATCACGGCCTCTCCCAATTTGAAGAGACCCTTGTCCAGCAGGCCGAGGCAAAGAGGCAGTCCCGAAAGCAGCAAAATCAGGGAGCTGGACAGGGGACAGATTGTATTTGTCTTCAGTGTGGAAGGGATTGTCACTCTCTAATTGGCCTTCTCAGCCACACTAGACGCTGTTCCAAGACCTCTATTCAGAGCACATTACCATAGTCTCTCGAGACTGAAGGATGCCTACATGGTTGGCAAGGAAGGAAGGGTGTTCTAACAGGTCCTGAGGCCTCATTGTTATGCTAGAACAGAGTCTCATGGAGCATATGAAAGCCAAAATGTTTACATATTATCTCAACTATCTAGTGTTGCTATGTCAACATCACCTTTGGGAGCACTAGAGGTCTAAAGGCTGCCATATATAAGCATAGTCCCATAGCTTTCAGCATCAACATCAGCAGAAAAACGTCTTCTACTACTTCAGCTTCCTCTACTCCAGCACCAAGTGATGAGCAGGATCATGTAGTCCTTCGTTAGTCCTAGCTGTGCCTTAAGTTCTTTTCCAAAGGAAAACCAATGGGCTTGCCTGGGTCTCCATTCTATGTATTGGTGATAATTAAATATCCATGCCCATAAAAGATAGCAACTGTGCCATGTTCTTAATTATGACATGATCATACCACACCGTGCTTCTTCTGACTGTGACAAAGATGATCCATTTAAATATGATCTCTTGCTCCCTAAGCTTCTCATTCATGTACTGAAATCTTGGTCATAGAACTGGAAGTGGCTTGGCAAATTGTGTGCCTTTATTTTGATCAAATGTTTTTGTTTTGAAACTGCATCTACATCATCTCTGCTATGCCATAAGCTGCTTTGTGAAAGCTTTTTGTTGTGGATTTAGGACACAAATACCTAAATGTATAAGCAGACTTCTTTTGCAACAAAATTTTAATGGTGCTCCGAATAATGCAATCATTGCAATTGTTTCTTTAAGAAGCATCCTGGCAAATAAATGGAAAGTATATTTTATTAGCTGAAGAACTTTAGCATGTGCATAGTCAATGCTACAATTAGACATGACTCTGCTGTGCTAATTAAGTAATAAATAGCTTAAGGGTATTTCCTGTTTATGTGACAGAGACTGCAGGTATGTCATTAGGGAAAATTTGGGGAACTTAATTAGTCAGGAACATAGAATATTGTAATAAGGGGAATCTGAGTACAACTTATCTCTCTTTATGGCTGTGGAAAAAGGGGCTATTTTATACTACAGGTGAACCAGCAGCCATCAGAATGTTGTTGGACTACATGTTCCATCAGCCAAGAGTGAAGACTGAAGTGAGTTGTAATCCAACAACATTTGAATAGCCATAGGTTGTCCAACTTTAACTTTTCCTATCATCAACACACAGATAGTAAGGAAGAGAAGATAAATGTTATTAAAAGATCTGTCTGGACAGGTAAAGTTTATATCAAAGCTAGTGTTTTGTTCTTCCAAAGCTTATATCTCCTACCAGTTTCTCTTGGGGTTAGACTTAGAAGCCTACCCTGAATTTTTTTAAAGTAGTATTAAGGTCGCTACCATTTCTTAAGAACTGGCTGAACAACGTATACCTAAAAGTCTGTACCAGAGGATTTTTTCCCCTGTGTTTGAAAACTAATGTGGCACGTCTCTGTAGGATGAGATCAAGATGGGAGCCATATTAGTTTGTTGCAAAACAATAATAACAACAACAGAGTGGCTGAAATCCTGCTGTGTAACTGATACCTACAGAAGGATGGTGATATCATCAGCAGGGGGTGGTTATTGGTATTAAAAACTTCTACTTCAACTCCATAACATTTCTGACTCCCATATAGTCCCTTCCATCATGGGGGAGACTTATTACTGAAAGTCTCCCCCATGGGTTACATCTTATAGAAGTTATTTCCTCCTCCCATTTCATGGCTTCCACACTATGACAGCAACTACATGGAAGTGAGGAAAACCGTGGGACAGAAGGAGGAAATGGTTAATTACCAAAAATCTCCCCTTGCTGATGACATCATCAGCTTTCCTCAGTTACACCAACAAGATTAGTGTTACGCTGTCTTCAAATCTAACCATTGCCCACAAAAGCACATAACACAATATGTTCATATGTCATGATAAGCCAGGGTTCCACAGCAACAGGCTGTTCAGTTGCTCTCAGTAACCTTGGTAGGGGTTACATAAATTGCAGAGTTTTGTGCTGTACTTGGTTTCTCACATAGTCTGACAGCAGACAGCCAGAGCTTTGAAAAGTTACTTTTTTTAAGGTACATAATCTTTCAGCTAGTATGACCAGAAGACAAAGTAGCTGGTGTAGCCTAGTAATTCTAGCCCCCACACTAGACGCTGTTCCAAGTCCTCCATACAGAGCATGTTACCATAGTCTCTTGAGACTGAAGGATGTCTAGTCTAGTCTACCCCCCCAAAGTTAAATTTTTCTGAGCTTTACACATAGATTCCCTTCTTCATTCCCTCCAAACAAACTTGGAAAAGAATCTAAGATTTGTTCTTAGTTTCTTTTTGTTGTTGAAAGGGAACAAACCACTGAGGTGAAATTGGCTCACTGGAATAAACCAAATGCAGAGTGAAGCTCTACACTTTTATTAAGGTACTCCAAGCAGGAGTGATCAAGAAGCACTCAGCAGTTTCTTTTTATGGGGAAGACACACTTATAATAACCATGTTCGGTTTTAAGGCACCACAAGAATCTGTGCGATTTTTGCGGCGCACACCAAGTTGTCACTCCATTGTGAATGCCATCCTCAGTCCTACCAAGAGCAAATATGTTTGTAATACATACAAATGTGTTTGTCGTTCTTAAGGCTGGTCTCTCTCTTATCTAGGAAGCCTTGTAAAGATTCCAGCTGTTCAGGCTAAGAAACCACATCCATTGTAATGAACGGGAAATAGCATAAGAGATGTGATTAATGTGTAGCATTGGGAGAGATGCAAATTTGGCCACGGTGGCCAGTGATTGGGAAACTGGGGGGAGACGTGCAGTCTTGCACCCCTACAACAGTAGTCATGTTTTACAGATTACTCCATTCCTCTTTGTGATGACAAGAATCAGGTTGCGACTGACATGTTTTTTCTCTTTTTCAGTCACATCTGCTGAGTCAAATTAACAGGAAGAACCTGCAGGAAATGTTTCACCACCACAAAGGGGCAAAAAGCCCTAGGAGAGATATATTATAGTTGTAAAATGTGGAACAAAATTAGTCAAAAGCACAGAAAAGAAAGGATGCCTTGCTTCGGAATTGCTATAAAGCAGCTACAGCCTGACTGGAAAATGATGTGGGAAATGGAGGAAGGAGCACAACTGCTGGACACAGGCTCTTCGACAGATTAATTGATGGGGCAGAAGGGTTAAGAGCCACTGCTCTAATCAGAATTTGCTGCTCTTTGCTGCAGCTTATCTTCAGGGAATTGAATCATCTGTGGGATTCACCTCATGATGGGAAAGTCCACTGTGTTATTTGGCATTTGAGGGAGCCATAGGTGGATATTTTTTAAATCAAAGAGAAAATTGCTCTTGTTATGAAGACCTACACAGTTCCTTTCCAAGCCCTGTGCATAATTCTGATCTCCAACTCATGGGTCAAAATGATTCAGTAAACTCTTAACCCAACAGAACTTTGGGAGTGAGTGATTTCATGACATGCAGCTATTGTTCCACATTCTGCAGACATCTTCATTACTTACAGAACATACCAAAAAGAAAGCAAAACCCCTCTAAGCCACATTCTGGAAAAGTTAATTTGTTGGATGACAACTCTCGAACTCCAACACCAAGACAACTTTTCCAAATTTTGCTACAAACCCCCTTCCTATGCATGTCAACTGTTGCATCACATGGACATGCATCAGAAAATGCAACTTATTTTTCTTTAAATCTTACCCTATTGATTTTTTAACTTCCTGGTTCTAGTTTTCTTCTCAGTTCAATCATAGGTATCTCAGGGTTAGGGGCATATGAAGTGATTCCGCCAAATCAAGGGGCATATGAAGTGATTCCCCCAAATCATTGATTGATTGATTAATTGATTGATTTCTAATGTAGGCTGACATACACATTGTGTTGTAGTGCTGCATGTTCCATGCACAAATTAGGTGCACATGCCACTAGGCAGATTTGCCCTCCATCCATAGACAAAATCAACAGGACGATTTCTGTGAACAGAACAAACATTGCAGTCAAATGTGTGTTTCTAGGGAGCCTTGTGGTGCAGTGGTTAAACTGCATTACTGCAGTGAAAACTCTGTTCATGTCCTGAGTTCAATCCCTGGCTTAGGTAGCTAGCTTAACTCAGCTTTCCATCTTTCTGAGATTGGTAAATTGAGTAACCGGGAAGGGGCAGGGGCAATGTGTAGCCTGCATAATTAAACTGCCTAGAGAGTGCTTTAAGTACTATGGGGTGTATAAGTAGCACTCTTTGCTACACACTGCAGTGAAGGGTTAAGAGTCATGGTTTGGTTTTGTTAGCACCAATATAGCTGTGTATGTTGTTTGGGGGGGGGGACAGGATGTGCAAAGCAGGCCCAAAATGAGACTTGTATTGGCAACACAGCACCAATTCAAACTCCATTCTTTCCTATTTTAAAAGGCTTGTGGTATTTTGAGCAGAGCTTGGACAAGTAGTTTTTTTTTACTACAACTCCCAGAATCCCCCATCATGGCTAGGGAAGTCTGAGAATTGTAGTTCAAAAATCTTCTTTTAAAATACATATTCTGGGAAAAGCTATTAACCGTAGTGGCTAGAGGAATTCTGGAAGTTATAGTCCAAAAATCTTTAGTTTTGAGTAATTTTATTAAATGTTAGTGTATGTAAGTGAAGCAGACATGCATCTGTGCTAAACAAGTTGCTGGTCTTGATGCAGCCTCTTCCTCTTCCTGTTGCAGAATGAACAGCCCTGCAGCTGGCTGCCTGAGAGAGGAGGAAGCTGTGCCATTTCAGTGGCACCAATGTCCTTGGACTCACAGGTACTTTTTATTTATTACCAGAAGGAGGAAGAGGCAGCGAAAGTAAACACGTAGAGGAAGAAAGCTTGTCTGCAGCAGGTATGCCTCCAGATCCACCTGCTCCATCACTACTGGTGCATCCACCTCTTCCATGGAGCTGGCTGGCCAAAGTCAGAGAATGGCTAAGCTTTTCCAAGCCTCCAGGCAAAGAAACAAATCTCAGGACAAGCAATGCTGGAAAACGAAACAGGTTTTGTGAGGTTTTATGTGCACTTGCTTTCATGCCTGGCTACTCATCTCCACCCATTCCCAGTTTGTACAAAAGGTCACTGGTTTAGCACAAAGTTACCTGTATTTGTGTTATACTTCTGCAGCATTTCCACACCTACAATCCAAGAGTGAAGGCAGGGAACTCAGGGAAATATCAGTGAGTGCAGACATGTGGGTGCATTGTACAATCTGGAGCCTGTCAGAGTGTGAAGGCAGTGTCACAACACCTGGTCCTTCTTGTGGTCCAGATTCTGGCAGCAGCAACACACGGCCTGAATTTCAAGCTCCCTTTCCATATGTCCCATCAATAGCATTGGCCTGGAAAAACTCCCCTGTGTCGTGTGTAAGACTGTAGGGCAGGCCCTGGCAACAAGTGCATTTTCATGGTCCCAAAGCTATTGCACAGCCTTCCATTTTGAAAAGCTGCAAAAAGAACATTGTTTTTTGTTTGGATAACAATTCCCTATCTCTTCCTTGGAAACGTTACAGAGTGGTGGTTTTTGTATCAGGAGCCTTGGAAGAGGTCCACTAAGGCTGCCCCACCCACCAAAACTGGGGGAACAAAAGAGAAAACTGGAAATGCCTCTTCAGACACTATCTTCTTACTTTATTTTTAACAGGCCATTTCTGGGCACAGAGCAGTAGCAGGGGGCAGAAGGTAAACAGTTGGCTACCCCACCCCACCCCAGGATTGTCCACCTCTGCTATATAGTATGTGACTCCTTAACAGGAGTGTCAGTGTTTGTTGGTGGCCACATTTTGCCCTGCAGTTGGCCTCCAAAATACGCCACTCTTCCTATCTCTACGTTGCCATCTTACTCGCTTAGACAGGTTCTGAGTTCTCTTTGCACTCATTTCTACACTTAGCTCACCCAGAAGCAGTTCCGGCCCACCCACCCCCTTCGCCTGCCCTGCCCCCATAACATCATGGGGCTCTAAGCTTTTGGCCTTGAAATCTCAGGGGATGGGCTATTGCTAAGCTGGCAACCCTAAGTCTCAAACACTCCTATCTATATCCAAAACCTAAGTAGACAGGGAAATGAATCTTTCTTCAGGAAATGCAATCAGGCAAAAGTGGGCTACTTGAAGAGATGCAAAAGAGGCTGCAAAATGTGTTGCTACTGCTGTTGCTGAGAGGAGGGCATCCCATGGAAGTACAGTAGCTCATCTTCAGCGACCAGCTGTGGAGCTCTTTGATTTTCAATAGAACTACCAGGAAGAGCTAGACAGGAGAAATCGGCACAACTCGCTTCGTGCTGCTTCATCACAAATTGTCAGTGTGGCACCACAGGTGCTGCATGTTCCCTTCCCCCGCCCCACCCCACCCCACCCTGGCCGGCTCCCGCACTCACCAGCCAGTGTGTACTCCTGATCTCCTGCTCTTCGTGCAGCCATCCAGTCGCTGCAGGGACATGGACTTTCCTTCACCTCCTCCACTAGCACCCACCCACTCAGATGAGGCGGTGGGGCAGGGGTTCCTACAGCACAGCCTTTGAGTGGGCAGCTGCTGGAGGAGGAAGAGAAGGAAAACCCCTGCTCCTGCTGCAACTGGATGGTCACGCAAAGAGCAGGAGATGAGCAGCATGCACTGGCTGGTGAGTGGGGGAGCTGGCGGGGGGGCAGAAGGGAATGCTGGTGCCATGCCAGTGACTTGCAACAATACAGCAAGAATCGAATCTGCACAGCAATGGAGCAGCAGATCATTGGCAACAGAATATACCTGTTTCTAATCTGCTTGCAGGTGTTCAAAGCACACTGTATACATTATCTGGTAACAATCCATACAATATTCCAGTTAAGACAATCATAACTGTTATTCCCAGTATGAGAAACTGTGGCAGAGAATAAGTGGGTTTCCTACAACCACCTAGCAAGTTTGTGGAAATATGAGCAACCCAGATTAAGGATTTTCAGATTCTTGGATCCCAAACTCTTAGCTCCTACACTGTACCAGCTGTTTACCGAACATCATGCTGCATTCTTTCTCAAACAGTCCTGCACACTCCAAAATAGGAATAGAGACATAAATTGCAAGCTACAACTGGAGTTTCCTTCCAGTGCCTTAAAAAAAAAAAAAACAGACCGCATATTAAATTATAAATCACTACTGATGACTATTTATTATGAGCCTCAAGAGCCTTCTCACGGCAGTTCACAGCAATTAAATTTCAGCTTTAAGGAATTTGCCGTCTTCAGGCTGGTTCCCTCTAGAACATACTCCAGTGCAATGATTGGAGTGGGTAGAAGCTTGCTCTTCATTTCAAGTGCCCTCTCTCTATTCCCCCCCCCCTTTTTTTACCAAAATAAGCTCCGATGAGAGAATTCTGAATAACTTATGAGGTGAAAAACAGAAGTCAGTTACAGTTACTGAGCTTGAAACCTAGAACAATTTTTACCTGCTCCTCTTCCTTCACTGCAGTGGACGTGTGCAGTAAACAGTGAGATCTTTATACACATCTACTTAGAATCACACCCCAATGAAATTCAAAGGGTTTCATCCAAATAAATGATCTCCTTTTAACAAGCCCATGTGTTCACCCATGCTTGCAGAATTGCCTATGAAACATGGAGAGGCTGGGATCCAGGAAATCATGGACTTATCAGATAAATTTCTACCCCAGGTAAACTGGTGGAAAACATTAATATAGCTACAATACTTCAACACAGAAGGACAAGTCAGGATAATTTTACAAAAAGGCTAGGAAAATTAAAGGAGGAAAAGGGAATCAATTTTTTCCACCTCTGCATAGACAAAATAATTTCATTACTACTTTGGAAATTTCTACAAAAAGTTAAGACTTGACTCACCAATTGTTTGGAATGTTTTGAATGTGTCAGGAAGTACATTGAGAACTGTGGCAGACATACATAACATACATGTGTTCACAAAGAGCTTTTAGCAATGTTATTCCCCACAGGCTGTTAAGTAAAATCATTCAAGTGAGTCATGGGAGAAGAGAGGGCATAACTGGTTAAAGAGCAGGATGCAGCAGAGAGGAAGATCTTGGTGAAAGGAAGCAAGCTGCAATAAATGTGTTATAAACTAGGGAGCATTACACAATAGGAAATGCTGTGCTTTTCAACAACTGAAGTGCTCACAATGCAACACAATATCTGCTAGGAGGATTGGCAATGAATTACTCTGGACAGCAGAATCTTGTGCAAGAAAGCCATCACTACTTGTCAGTACTGCTCATGGGGTTTTGGCTCAAGGAGACCCTGACAGCATTGTCAGTCTCTGCCACTGTCTGATGGTATAAAGGCAAATACCCTTTGTGCTAAAGAAAGAGTACATTGTACAGAATAATATGAAAGGAAATGAAAATAGAGCTTGGAAAAAATGGCCTTTTTTGGATTGCAACTCCTAGACTTCCACAAGTCTAGATGTCCGTAAGCATCAATAGGAAATGCTTAAGAGTTGTAACCCCAAATAATTAAATTTCCAAGCTCAAGAAGGAAAGGATGTATAAACAGGGAGCTGCCTTATATCAAGTCAAACCACTGGTCCATCTTGCCTGGTATCATCTACAGTGGAAAGCCTCTGGCTGTCCTGGATTTCAGATCATGGTCTTTCCTACCTGTTACAGAAGTAAGCTTTCAAGATGGAAATGGACTAAAAATATTTGATCCCTATTCTCTGTTCAGGGATTACTGTTACATTTGGACATGTATAGAGTCATTTCACAGGGTTAGGAAGACAAACAAGATTAGAATAAGTCCACCGCAGATTTCCTGGGTTTGTGCTAAGTGAGGCAAGGATGCTATCATAAATCTTGAAATATAATTCATGTTCCTGAAGAGGTGATGTGAGAATCTAGTTCTGTTAGAATTTACTTTAACCCCAAAGATCTAGAACTAACAAAAGTCAGAACTCAAATCTGATTGTTGAATTATTGTTTGGCTATTAAGCATTCTCATGATTGTTGTTATTTAGCAAAATCCACCTCCTCAAAGTGGACAATGCGGACCCCCAAGTCATTTTTGTTGCCCTTTCATGTCCCCACCACTGGGGAGGAAAAATCCAAATGTGTCATCTTCTACTGCTGAAGCTGGTGGGTGAGTGTTGCCAGCCCTATTAGTTGCTGGGGCTGTGCTGTCAAGCCATGCTAGTAAGTGTGGGAAAGTGCCTGCACAGCTCTAATAGCATTTCCCCCCTCTCATGTAGTGCTATCTCCTTTCAGAGTAGGATGGTTTTCTCTTGCCTTGCCTCTGCTTTTTTGAAGTACTTTTCAAGGGTTCTTCAGAGCTTTAAGAGTGCCAGATAATACAGTGGGAAAATATGAATGGGAACCTCAAGAAAGGCTTTCTGTTTCATGGGAAACAAAAGGACTCACACACAAAAACTAGGAACATAAAAGATGCACCTTCGTGAAAGGAAAAGAAAATGTTCACCAAGCACATTCCTCCTAACTATATAAATACAATCATTCATCCAATGGTACATTCTTCTGTATCCCCAAAAATGTGAGGAATATGGAAATAATGTGGACAGAAAGAACTATAGACTTCTTAAAATGGATGGAACCCCAGAAACTAGCCAAGTTGGCTGGAGTTGGCAGAACCAATGCAAACTGAAGAAAATGGGGCCTTTGCACCAACACAGCCCTTTGCAAGTACATGGAAAACAGGCATTTTCTAACTTCTGTCAGTGTATTCTATGCCCCTCAACATTTACCATGGAAGATTTGGTGCTAGCTGCCCCAAACCGCTCTTCATGTTTCCATTGTTGGGTAAAAAATCATCTGGGATATTCATTAATTATACTCTGGTGCTTTTGAGGCAGAGAAAGGAAGATCCAAATATTGGCAGGGAATGATGGAAAACGAGAGAGGGGGGCCACGTTTAACAATGGATGAATGATAGCAAATGCTGTTAGTGCTTTTTAAAATGCAGCTTTTAGTGTAATAAAAAGTTGTCTGTGGGCAACTCAATTCCATTTTCCCGTTCCAAATTTAATTCACAAAGCAGATATTGCCTGTTTCATCAAATTCCTTTGTCCTCCCTCTCTGTCCGTATATTTGTCCTAATTTTTTCCAGTTTGCCAAGAATGAGGTCAACAAAAAGAAGGGTAGAGGGTGTGTCATGTGTTTGCATATGTGTGCATGTTTCGGTATGAGTGTGTGTACTGAAGAGAGGGGGGGGAGGAAAAGGAGTGTTTTATTGTCAAAAGTTTAGACAAACATTTCTGTAATTGTACTTTGAACCTGAGGGTAGGAATAGAGATGTTTCTCTTCACTTTTTTTAAAAAGAAGCTTCATATATGCTTCTTACAATGACTGTATAGAGAAGCTAGGCCTCCAAAAAAAATAAAATTTTCTCTGTAAGGCTAACAGAAAACATAAAGAAACCTGAAGAGAAGGCCAAGGAAGCCATATTGGTTTATCCAAACAGGTCCTTTTTTTGTGGTGAGAAGCAATGGTTGCTAACAACAGAGTGCCACTTTCTTCTCTTATTGTATTTTATGGACGTGTAAATCTGCAGAGCATGGGGAGAATAGACAGCCAGATGCACACTTTGGATGGGGGTGGGATTCTTCTACTCTCCCATTTTTCTGCCATTTTTGTTATTCATTTATTGAATGCACTTACCTCTTCCCCTTTTCTAAAGTTACAATGGCCTCTTATAAAGAGACTCCACCTCTTAATGCAAATTATGCTTCACTGATCATATTATCCGCATGCGTTTTTGTTCTACATTGTGAGAAGTATGTGTTGAAAAGCAAATAACTATTTCAATTCTAGAATGATTTCCTGGGAACCTTCACAAGATAGCTAAAAGATACTGGCAAATACATATATGATATTCTCTTTCTTTGTTTCCCCTTCATCTAGCTGTCTGTATAAAATACTTATATCTATGCCATCAATAAACAGGCCATGCTGACTGGGGAATTCTGGGAGTTATAATCCAAAAAATGACATTCCTGAGCTCTGCATGAACCACATTCCTGACAGAAAAGACCTGCGAGATCAAGACAGAAACTTAGCCCATCAGCTCAGGCCGTAAGACTGTGAACATAGAAGGGGGAATAATGAGTCATGTGAAAAGCAAGTGGCTTATACCAGCATGGTTACTACAGGGTCAGTGACTTTTAACCATGCAAATCTCAAGCCCTCCTAAGGTATGTTTGTGTGTGTGTGGTTTTTTTAAAAAAAGAAAAAAGAAACAAAGCCCTTGTGTTTCTAGAGCAAAATCTGAAATAAGGCTGTGTTAATACATTTAGATGGGCCATTGGGATCACTGGGGGGAACACCTGGCAGTGAAGCCAGGTACTGAGAATCAAACACAGTGCCTCCCAGGAGAGATGCCAGCTGAGATCAGCCAAAGGATGTGTGGTTGATGGAGTTATGTGTTCTGCCACCTGTACAGCCTTAGACAAGCTGGATGGTCCCAAAGCACCACCAGAAGAAGGGACTGGCGAACTTCTAGAAAACCCTAAGGTCACCATAAGTTTGAACCAACATTGTTAATTTTGGCTGGAATCTTACTGGTGTTCATGTAACATTTGTGTAATTCGTTAGAGATAATAGCTAATTGGTGAGATGTCCTGAGATATCTTAATTACACGGTTGGGTGTGTGACCAGGTACACAATAGAGACATGCCCCAAGCAAGTCAAACACACCTGCAATAGGTTTATGGCTCCTATTAAATATCCCCAAAAGTGAAATGTCAAGTCCTCTGGACTGTTCATCAGGCTGGGCACTGAAAAGTCTGAGGCTGGGAAGAAACCAAAAGTCCTGACTGATCATGAAGGGCAGCATCTATTCCCAAGCAAGAAGAATTGCCACCATATAGGACTTTACTACATAGAACAGTGGTCCCCAGCCGTTTTGGAACTGCGGACTGGCTGAGCCTCCGAGGAAGGCGGGGGCCCCCACAGGTGTGCACGGGTGTGCACGCACTCTCAGGTGCATATGCAAAGCGATGGGGGAGTGCCCGCCTGCCAGCACCGGCGTGAGCGATCCCCCACCCCTTCATGCATGTGCAGGGATGCCTGCATGCACACCTGTGCGCCTGCCCACCCCTTTGCACAGGCACCCGGGTGCATGTGTGAAGGCATGGGGGAGCGCATATGTGCGCAAAGCAGCTGTGAGGAGGGGAGGACAAGTGGGCAGACCTCCCCACCCCAGTTCAGCTCAAACCACAGACCGGCACCGGGCTGCGGACTGGGGGTTGATGACCTCTGACATAGAAGACCATCTGTCTTTCCAAAATTAACCTCCAGCTTTTTTGATACAGGGATTGTTGCATTTCTTAGTGCTTCTCCTCCCAGCCCTGAACAGGACCCATGGTCTTCATCAGAAAGCAGTGGGGAATACCCTGAGTGACTGGCTGCTCGTCTACAGAGATGGAAAAAAGATCATAGGTTTTGCATCTTCTGAGGTAAAACCTATTAGCAGCACATCACAAACTGATTTTTCAAGTTTGCAGTCTCTCTTTTGCCATGTAAAGTTTCACTTCAGATCCTTTGATTACAACATTGAGGCAAGCTACTGTAATCTCTGAATGTTTCTCTGCAATGTCCAACCTGATGAAGAGTTCTAAGGACCCAAGAGCTTGCCATTCAGGGATATTTAAGTAGTCCAATAAAGGTGTAAATAAACATAAGCTGTCAGAATGTGACTGTAGTGCCTCTGCCTCTTTGTTCACCTCCTGATCCCCATATTCCATTAATCCACACACGTGCATGCATTTCCAAGAAGCTCTGGCCTGCTCATGGGGACAATCAGAACTTATTTGTGGTAAACCAAGATGATGAATCTATAAATGAGCAACTTCACAATAGCTTTCTTATGTATCAATAAGACGTCCTGCTTCAAGCTTATGCCTTATAACCTCATTATACAAATTAATCTCCTGCCAGACTGGCAAGCCCACTAATTAGATTCCATCCTTCACTACCATCATCCATCTGAGGATCTAGCAAAACATTATTATTATTGATTTCCTACAGAGTCAGGCACATTATAGAAACCCTAACCCCACCCAGGAGATGAACTCTTTCTCATGGTGAGGGACGAGGCTTAACGTTTCCATCATCAGGGTACAAAGCAAACTACTCATTAATATATGAGGTACCATGGTTTCCAAATATCATACGCATGAATCTGAGGCAGAGCTGGACACAGAGTATAGAGGCTTTCTTGCAAAGTGTAGCACTATCTAAAATTGATATTCTGGTGCCTTTTAAATGATTTATTGATTGGGCAAAATTCTTAGTCAAATCATTGAATGGCTAATTTGCAATGTGATTCTGAAAGGACTGTGGTCCTTTTATCTCTTTCTGTAGGTTTAAATACCCTAGTCTGCTTACGTGTTCTGTGGCAGAAATGTTTTCCCAAGCAAATTTTATTAAGGAGCAGAAGAATCTTTATTTTTACAAAGAGCCTCCTAAAAATACATTGGGGGCTATTAACTGTCATCATTACTTCTTTCCTATTAAGGACTCACAATATGCTAAAGGTGGTCTTACACCACACATTGAGCCATTAAATGTATATCTGCTGTTCTATTTTGTTCTTTTTTAAAATATATGCATCTTGGTTTATAATTAAGCTTAAACAATATGAAGGGTTAGAATAAGATTAGCAGAGCATCATATAGTAGTAAGCAAACCACAAAAGGATGTTAAGAAACAATAACTTCTAATCTGAGGAGAATGCTTATTACCTAGACCTGCATAGGTCTGGTTTAAGGTATGACTGCAGTACTGAAATAGCACTAATAATCTTCTTTGGGAGCTAGATTTTTTTTTTTAAATGTTTTCCAGCATGTTCTGCTGGACATCTCAGCAGCTGAATGACCCATCTGGGATGGGACTTGTGGAAGGATGGAGGAAAGACTCACTTTGAAGAAGCTTTGATTCTTTCTTACAGGTAAATTTCATAAGGGGATGCTGAAGGACTCGACCCTTTGGCTAATGTGATCTCTCAATGTTTGATTTTGTTCTCTGGGTGTTTCAGTGTGGAACATCTGGAGGAATCATCCAGGGATCCAGAATGTAGATTTTCCGTGCATGAGTCGTGGGTTTTCATCGGTATGACAATGAAGCGCAGCTTCGTTTTGCCATTTTCTGGGAATACACATGGAGGCTCTGATTGGATCTATGGAATCAATGAAAGACAGGGTTAGAGTAAACAAACCGAAATTAAAACTTGACAAGACCCATGTGCTGTAGGACAGGAAGCCTACCAGTCCAGGAATGGGATATCAGCCTGTTCTAAACTGTGCTGTGCTCCCAGGAGAGAGCTTCCCTACTGCCCTCATCTCTGATCAGCAACTGGTAATAAGAGATTCACTCTTCCCTGCCAGACTGCAATGAAACTTAAAGAATGCTTCCACGGCTAGTGAAAGCTTTTAAAAGTCTCGTTGTTATTTGTTTTTGTGGGAAGAATTTCAAAGGGAAGGAAACTAGTGAGAAGACTAACCTTCCTTTTCCCAGTGCTGTGATTCCCATAAGAAAAGAAAAAGAAAAAAGGAGAGAAGAAAAGTGGGGGAGAGAAGAGAACAAAACACCAACATTACCCTACTGTAATCAGGCTAATACCAATGGTATCAAAGCTCAAAATGCAAGGTTTTTTTTTTTAAAAAAAAATCTTCTGTGTGATAGCTGCAAAGAGTGAGTAAATCTTGCTCACACACTTGTAGGAGTGACATACAAAACAGTCACAGCACCTCAGATGTATTTACACAATAGCAGTGCTTAACAGCATAATCCCATGCATTGTCTATATACTTTTGGGTGTTGGGATTGTTTCAAATAATTGTTGTCTCATTTTGTTCATTGGCGCTTACTCCCAGATAAGTGTGTATAAGATTACAGTCTGAATCTGCTTAATTTTCTTCCCAGTTTGGTGGCTCAGAAGACTGCCTCAGCATGCTGGGAAATGGGGTAAAAATCTGTATTCAGAGCTGTCAAGTTTAAATATAAATTGTGTGCTTCAAAAAAGCTTAAAGAAATCCAGGAAGACAAGACATTGTCCGAGTGACAGGCACAGAGAGATTGCTCAGATAAATGGAGCTGGGCAACCAATAGATGAATGGCTGAGATAAATTTAGATAAATGGAGGTGTCACGTGATTGGATGGATTGAGAGTAAGCGCCGCTTGTACCAGTTTAAGAACAAATGAGAACCAGTAAATGTGGGGGCTTTGTGATTCATTTAACAAACCAGTTTGTCAGGCTTTTAGATATCATTAAACTCAAATCAGTGCTATTAATCTGTCAGCACTTCCGATATTTCCTACTCGCTTTGAGTTGTTTAAAGTGGAAGTTGAGGTTTCCTGGCTGAGAAAAACAGTGGTGCAGTAGGGGCTGGCTCTCATGGATGAAGACCAGGGCTGTGCAGTAACATTTTAGAACAAAAATCCAGCCTTCCAGCCTCATTGTAGTCCAAGAAAGTGACTTTCCTACACTGTGGTTCTGGTAAGATAGAATTCCTTCTCAGGCACATCAAACATTGGGAGTGTGCGGTGTGTAGCTGGTGTGTGTTTTGCAGGCCCACAGCCCACTTAAATTGTTTCAATCTCCTTGCAGCCACTTTGTCCACAGTTTTGTAGCCTGAAATCACTACTAGAAAGCCCCTTTTTAAAAAGTTTTTTTATTTTCTATAACTATAACATAAACTGAAACATATACATATAACATATAAACTCAAATACAATTACTGTGTTCCCCACCACCATGTATGGGACCTCTTGCCTTCTTCTTCTTCTTCTTCTTCTTCTTCTTCTTCTTCTTCTTCTTCTTCTTCTTCTTCTTCTTCTTCTTCTTCTTCTTCTTCTTCTTCTTCTTCTTCTTCTTCTTCTTCTTCTTCTTTTGTCCTCTTCTCCAAAACTGCATAGATTCTTGATTTGGAGCTTTCCCTTTTTCCCTTATTAGCACATATTCCAAAAATTTGCCCCATATTTCATAAAAATTATTCTTTTCAACTCTCCTTTCTTAATCTTTAAATTACAAGTTAATTTATCATTTATTGCTATATTCCATATTTCTTTGTACCATTCTTCAATTTGCAATTCAGTTTTTAATTTCCATTGCCTAGCAATAATCAGTCTAGCTGCTGTTAATAAATTAGTTATCAATTCTTTAGACAAATGCGTGATGCTATCCGGAGAGTATTGAATATTATATACACAGCCAATAAAGAAAAAAAGAAGATGGCAATACTCTCACTGGACGCTCTTAAGGCCTTTGACCGGGTGGAATGGAAATTCATGTTTGATCTGTTGGAAAAAATGAATATGGGTAAAAACTTTATTAAAGTTTTAAAGGAACTATATATAGGAGCAGGTGCTACGGTACTTATTAACGGATTCGAATCTGAAAAATTTACATTATTTAGGGGAACTAGACAAGGCGATCCCTTGTCTCCAATCCTATTTGCATTAATAATAGAACCTCTTGCGACAAAAATAAGAGAAAGTGAAAACATTAGAGGACTGTCCACAAAAAATAGACAACACAAAATTAACTTATATGCAGATGATATGCTTCTTTTTTTGGAGGACCCATTAAAAAGAATAGAACATTTAAAAGAAATATTAGAGGAGTATAGTCAATATACAGGTTTAAAAGTTAATTTCCAAAAATCTAAATTATTATGTTTAAATATCCCTATTAGGGAACAAAATGAAATTAGAGATGCATCTCATTTAGAGTTATGTTATTCAAGTTTTAAATACTTAGGAATATGGGTAACAAAAAATCTTAATCAATTAATCTACAGAAATTATAAAAATCTATTTAAATTTGCAAAAGAAAAAATGACAAAATGGGTCAATTTGAACTTATCAATATTGGGGAGAATTGCTCTGATTAAATCTTATATATTACCAAAATTTCAATTTCTATTCCAAAATATCCCATTACAACCAGATACAAAAAAAGTAAAACTATGGCAAGGAAAGCTAGAAAATTTTATTGCAGGAAAGGGAAAGAAGATAAGATTTATAAATAGCGTCAAATATAGACAGGGTCAAAAGGGGGGATTAGGAATACCACAGCTCCTAAAATACTATGAAGCTTTGCAAATAAACCAAATTATTAAATTTATACAAATTGACGAGACTTGTAAAAATTCAGACTGGGTTAAAATGGAAAGTGAAATGAAAATGGACATAGTAAACAAGTATATTTATACTACAAAAACGATTGGAAAAGGAGAACAAATACAGAACCCATTCATTTCTGAAACATTAAGGATATGGAGAAAACATAGTAAAACATTGCCCCCCCCCCAGTATCCCCTTTATGTCCCCTCATGGATCACCCAGATTTTAAGTCTAAAGAAAAATATGCACAATTTAAGGAATGGAAGCAAATTGGAATATATAGAATTAATGACTTATTCGAGTCAGGGGAACCACTCACTATCAGACAAATAGAGGAGAAAACAAAGCAAATAAAAAGCAATTGGCTACAAATAAAACAAATAAGAAGTTTCGCTACTCACTTACAACAAAAAACTGGCCTTCTAAGAACATTAACCGAATTCGAACAATATTGTATACAAAAAGATAAAAATAAAAAGAAAGGATTAACCTCACTAATATATAAAAGTATTATTGAAAAAGAATATGGAAAAGGTGGAGGATCTAAAACAGTGTGGGAAACAAATTTAAATATTAATATACCTGAAGAAACTTGGACAGGAATCTGGAAAAAATATCCATATAAATCTATTTCAGCAAGTGCAAAAGAAACGGTTCTAAAGGTAGTGCACCGATGGCATCTATGCCCTACAAAACTACACAGAATTAATAAAGATATATCCGATAAATGTTGGAGGAACTGCGGTCAAAAGGGAACTCTGGAACATATGTGGATCTCTTGCCCCAAAATAGAAACTTTTTGGCTGGAGGTAATTAAATGGATAGAAACACTGACTAATCAAAAAATAGACATTAATGAAACATTATTGTTATTTTCATTATTCACGGGGGGAAATGAGAAACTACAATATAAAGAATTAATTGCAAATCTCATAGGCACCGCAAGATCTGAAATAGCTAAAAATTGGAAAAAAGCCCAAGATCTCTCACTGCAAGCATTCACAAGTAAAATATGGCATACATTGTTGATGGAAAAAAAATGACGAATAAAGTTAGAGTATATAGAGGGGAAATAAGCCATAGTAAATTCATGGAAAACTGGAAGCCATTATTAAAATATGCTGATAAAATGGAGACATGTGGTTTGAAAAGAGACTTAGATTGTTGGTCAATTTTTTTAAAAAAAGGTGATGGTTAAAGGTATATATATGTGATCTGGAGAAAAGTGGGGAATAGTTTTGTATTTAATATTTGTAAAATGTTCGATTGTCTTTTCATTCTTTAGAAATAAATAAATAAATAAATAAATAAATAAATAAATAAATAAATAAATAAATAAATAAATAAATAAATAAATAAATAAATAAAATTCTTTAGTCATTTTGCCGCATTCCACATTCTCATATATTGATAACAAAGCAATATCGGCATTACATTCTATATCTTTTCCACACATATAGCTAAATTCTTTGAAAATTTGTTTCCAAAATCTTTGCACTTTTTCACATTCCCACCATATATGAAAGTATGTACCAACTTCTTTCTCGCATTTCCAACAGACATTCGGATGATTGGCATTAATCTTTTTTAATTTTAACAGTGTTAAATACCATCTTAAAATGGGTTAAAAAAAATTTCCTTTATTCTTACCGACATAAATCTTAAAACCTTCATTTTCCATATCTTCCTCCATTCTTCTTCATTTATTCTTTTTCCAATGTCTTGTTCCGACACTATTTTCAATCCCTCTTTCTCACTTTC
Source organism: Pogona vitticeps (assembly GCF_051106095.1). Classification (NCBI taxonomy): domain Eukaryota; kingdom Metazoa; phylum Chordata; class Lepidosauria; order Squamata; family Agamidae; genus Pogona; species Pogona vitticeps. The sequence goes on along the minus strand of NC_135785.1, from coordinate 195,089,529 downwards.
TTCTTCCTCTAAATTAAGAAGTAAGTAAATTTTACTCACAGTACCTTTTACTGAGTCAGTCATCTGAATGTCCTCATATGACAATAGAAATTGTTTATACTTTGTATATTCTCTACCTTTATTGTATTTATTTACCCATTCCTTAGTCCATCTTTCTAGTTGTACATAATTCAACCAGGAAATACTCTTATTCTGAAATATTTGTTTCATTTGATCTATCGATCTCATTTTATACAACCAATCTTTCAATCTAATCACTTTTTTCTTTAAATAAATCCGCATACACTTTCATATTGGTAGGAAAATTTTCTGTTTCCGTCACTAATCCGAGTGGAGAGTATGATGAACATAAATTCTTTTTACACTTATCATCGTCGTTGTTTAGTCGTGTCCGACTCTTCATGACCCCATGGACCAGAGCACGCCAGGCCCTCCTATCTTCCACTCCCTCCCGGAGTTGTGTCAAATTCATGTTGGTTGCTTTGCAGACACTCTCCAGCCATCTCATCCTCTGTCGTCCCCTTCTCCTCTTGCTGTCACACTTTCCTAACATCAAGGTCTTTTCCAAGGAGTCTTCTTTTCTCATGAGATGGCCAACGTACTGGAGCCTCAGCTTCAGGATCTGTCTTTCCAGTGAGCACTCAGGGTTGATTTCCTTTAGAATGGATAGGTTTGTTCTCCTTGCAGTCCAGGGGACTCTCAAGAGCCTCCTCCAGCACCACAATTCAAAGGCATCAATTCTTCGGTGGTCTGCTTTCTTTATGGTCCAGCTCTCACTTCCATACATCACAACAGGAAAAACCATACCTTTGACTATTCGGACTTTTGTTGGCAAGGTGATGTGTCTGCTTTTTAAGATGCTGTCAAGGTTTGTCATCACTTTCCTCCCAAGAAGCAGGCGTCTTTTAATTTCGTGGCTGCTGTCTCCATCTGCAGTGATCATGGAGCCCAAGAAAATAAAATCTGTCACTGCCTCCATATCTTCCCCTTCTATTTCCCGGGAGGTGATGGGACCAGTGGCCATGATCTGAATTTTTTTGATGTTGAGTTTCAGGCTGTTTTTTGCACTCTCCTCTTTTACCCTCATTACAAGATTCTTTAATTCCTCCTCAATTTCTGCCATCAGAGTGGTATCATCTGCATATCGGAGGTTGTTGATATTTCTTCCGACAATCTTAATTCTGGTTTGGGATTCCTCCAGTCCAGCCTTCTGCATGATGTATTCTGCATATAAGTTAAATAAGCTGGGGGACAATATACAGCCTTGTCGTACTCCTTTCCCAACTTTACACTTATACCATATGTTTAACAATGTCTTTAAGAATGGGTTATTAATTTCACTTATTTTATCTTTCTTAACTATACCAAGTAGATATTTTTCTATATCTCCTTGTAATTCTGATGATTCCATTTCCCACCAAATTAGCCTTTCTGGATTATATATACTTTCCCCGATAAACCTCAATTGGTTAGCCAAATAATAATTTTTTATATTTGGTAAACCTATACCGTGTTTGTTTGTTATTTTCTACCAATACTTTTTATTGATCCTGACCAACAGAGACCAACTCTAGGTGAGAGTGACCATGTCCTTCTAGAATTCTTGTTTTCAAAGGAAACGAAAGCAGAGTGTAGCCACACAGTTTTAATAATCTCATAACAAGGGTAAGTCAGGTCCCATGATAGGAGATCCTAACAAGAAATGGAGTCCGAGAAGAAGACATTCTAAAGGCACGACTACAAACAATTCAAACAAGTAAAAAAAGTGAGAGGAGGCAAAAAAAGCTAGTGTGGCTTCACAAAAAGCTCAGGGAGGACCTAAAAACCAAAAAAGACATGTACAGGAAGTGGAAAGAAGGCCAGGCCACCAAGGATGAGTACAAACAAGTAGCAGGGAAATGCAATACTGTAATAATTAATGGGTCTTTCCTTGAGGGCAGATTTCCATCTGCCCTCAAGGAGACACTCATTAGGCCCATCAGAAAGAAACCAAGTTTGGTGGCGGATGAAATTGGCAATTATAGACCCGTCGCCAACGTTTCTTTCTTAAGCAAGGTGGTCGAGAGGGTGGTGGCCGATCAGCTGCAAGCGCTCCTGGATGAAACAGATGCCCTGGATCCATTTCAGTCGGGGTTCAGGCCGCGCTATGGTACAGAAACGGCATTGGTCACCCTGTGCGATGACCTATTGAGGGAGGCCGACAGGGGCAAATTGTCTCTGTTGGTCCTCCTCGATATCTCAGCGGCCTTCGATACCATTGACCACGGTATCCTCCTGGGGAGGCTCTCCGAGTTGGGAATTGGGGGCCTTGCCTTGGCCTGGCTCCGTTCCTTCCTGGAGGACCGTCCCCAGAGAGTACAGCTTGGGGAGAGCTTCTCGGCCCCGTGGAGTCTCAATTGTGAGGTTCCACAGGGGTTGATTATCTCCCCAATGCTGTTTAATATCTACATGAGGCCGCTGGGAGGGGTCATTCGGGGGTGTGGAGCTCGGTGTCATCAGTATGCTGATGATACTCAGCTCTATATCTCCTTTCCGCCTACCGCAGGAGATTCCGTTTTGTGCCTCCAGCGCTGCCTGGAGGCCGTACTGAAATGGATGCAGGAGAACGGGCTGAGGCTGAACCCGGACAAGACGGAGGTGCTGAGGGTGGGTGTCCCCACAGTGGGGGGTCTGGGAAATTCCCTCTCCTTTGGGGGGGTGACCCTCCCTACCAAGGATGGGGTCCGCAGCTTGGGGATCCATCTGGATCCGGCGCTCACCATGGAATCCCAGGTGGCGTCCGTGGTCCGAACCGCCTTTTACCACCTTAGGCGGATAGCCCAGCTGCGGTCCTATCTTGATGTGGGGGCCCTCACTACCTTAGTACATGCGCTTGTAATCTCAAGATTAGACCACTGTAATGCGCTCTACGTGGGGCTGCCTTTGAGGCTGCTGCGGAAACTACAGGTGGTGCAGAATGCTGCGGCCAGACTTATCAGTGGTGTGAAAAAATGCCAACATATTTCTCCCACTCTGGCCGCACTGCATTGGCTGCCCATCCGTTTCCGCATCGACTTCAAAGTGTTGATGCTTTCGTATAAAGCCCTAAACAGCTTAGGGCCTCGATACTTGGTGGAACGCCTTCTTCCACCAAGTTCTACCCGTGTCACTCGCGCGAGTCAGGAGGTGAGGCTGAGGAGCCTAACGCCGAGGGAGGCCCGGAAAGAAAAGACAAGAAATCGGGCCTTCTTGGCGGTGGCCCCTCGCCTCTGGAATAACCTTCCCCCTGACATTCACGCCGCCCCCTCCCTGAGTATCTTTAAAAAACAATTAAAAACACTGATGTTCCGGCAGGCCTTCCCCACAGCCAATTCCTGACCTTCCCCATTTTTCCTTTGCCCTAGTCTCCGTTTCACTTCGTTCTTGCCTTTCCTCTATCTTAAAATTGTATTAATTTTATTGTAAATTGTTGTTGTTGTAAGCCGCCTAGAGTGGTCCTATGTGATTCAGATAGGCGGGATATAAATTAAATAAATAAATAAATAAATAAATAAATAAATAACTGTTAGAGCAGTACAACAGTTGAACCAGTTACCTTGGGGGTTGGTGAGTGCTCCAACACTGGAGGCATTCAAGAAAAACTTAGATAATCACCTGGCAGATATGGTTTGATTGTATTCCTGCGTTGAGCAGGGAGTTGGACTTGATGGCCTTATAGGCCCCTTCCAACTTCACTTTTCTATGATTCTATCATGATAAACATTATACCCAGGCTTACAGGGAGTCTATCCAAACATCTTATTTGCCCCTGGTAAAGAGGTGGTTCCATCATCTATTGATTTGGATTAGTTTTACAGACCTATATGACTTCACTGGAATCTCAGTTCAAACCCTCCAACTTTCCTGCAATTTCTGGATTATTTTCACTCTCTTGGGAACTGATTTTCTTTTTTCTTAAACAAGTATGGGTCCTATGAAGGTGTGTACAATTGTAATTCTCCTTGACATCAGCTGTGGTGTCATCTGTGGGAGTATTCTCCTCAGTACAGAACAGGGCTGCTTCTCAGTGCTTTTCTAAGTGGGAATGAGGAGGCATGGGGTTTTTCTCCCTAGCACAGCTGCCTCTCACTCTCTGCTTCATGCCCAGGAGGCAGCACCCCCAATGTGGAACACTTTTCCTTTAGAGCAGTTGTTCCTCACATATTCATTATTAATGTCAGTTTAAAACATACATATTTGTATAAGCTTTCAGAGAAATAAACTAGCTTTATTTTTTTTCTGTTGCTGTTTGTTTGCATTGCTTTTACGTTGTTCCTCTCTAAGCAAATTATTTGCAAAGTACATTTGTAATCTGTGATTTTAAACAGTCCTTTTAACTATGTACTGTATATGTTAGGTGCCTAAGCTCCTATGATGAAGGGCAGAGTAATAATTTAATAAATTATTGTATTTAATGGTAACATTATTCCAGATAAATGTCTACCTGGGAATTTCTATCAAGGAAAAGGCCAGAATACAACTCCACAGCAGGCCATGAACCAGAACCTGAGTAACAAGAGGAAGGATCCCAGCCTGTGTGTCACCATCTAAGAGGGAAATTATAGGGAGGTCAGCCAGACCAACAAGGAAGTCCTTTAATAACAATAAGCAAGAGCGGTCAATTTGATGTAATCAGATGAACACATCTGGTCTACAGGCTTTTATCAGAATCACTAATCCTTTGTAAATACTTCTGGATCAGGCTCACTTTCTTGTCTTACCAAACGTGAGGTCCCATTATGCTGTCAGGACTAGTCCTATTACAGGTATTAAGCAGTGTGAGAAAGCATTTTCAGATAGTGTGTGCCAGGAAGGAGCAAGAAGGGCAGGTATCTGAAAGACAGAGCTGTATGTGCCAGGCAGCTTGTCATGTGTTATCTAAGGTGGCCTATTTTCCTTAGCTCTGGTGGACGGCACATTCCCCTGATCCAGATCAAAGTAAGGCTCTTCTATACATGGCAGATTGACATCTGGTCCTTTGCTTTGGGCAGAACAAGTCTTAAGCCGTGTAATAGTCTTGTTGCACCTTTGTGACCCAGTCAGTGTGGAGCCTCTACTAGAAGGAAAATTAGGACACAGGCACAGAACTATGTTCAAAATTCAGTGCAGGAATGGGAACTGACCTGACACAGTTGTGATAGGAACTGCAGAAGTGTGTCACCATCATAATATCTTGGACTCTGAGAGAAACTCCACTGGAGAAGCTCTCCCACTCAGGATGCATAATAAAGCGACCACTTTATTTCTTGGAAGGAGGGTTGGTTATAATACGAATGTGTATGATAACCTAGGAGCCTCGTGGCACACTGGTCAAACTGCTGTACTGCAGCCAAAACTGTGCTCATGACCCAGGGTTCAATCCCAGGTAGCCCGCTCAAGGTTGACTCAGCCTTCTATCCTTCCCAGGTCAGTAAAATGACACCTTTATAGGACCCATACTTGTTTAAGAAAAAAGAAATAAATGTACAACAATTTGCCATGTTTATTTTGGAGAAGAAAAGCAGCTAGGGGGCTCCTGCCTGAAATATGCCCATCATCTACATCAGGGTTCTGTGCAGATTTTCTGCTGGGAATAACTCTCTCTTGGTGTTGGGAACAGGCAACATCCAGTTCTCAGACTGCATATGATCTCTGGCAACCCGCAAGCACCAATACCACCCAATATTAAAAATCCTATGGGGGAAATCCCCTAGTGCACTCTAGAGAGGATAGGAGGGAATTTTGCCATATTTGAATGCTTGGTCATCCTCAAAATATGGCAAAACATTGTCACATTTTTTTAAAGTAGCCTTTACAAGGCTCAACACGGCTATTCCAGTTTAAGAACCCAATTTTGTAAGAAGAAATGGGGGTGGGAATGCTTAAGTGGAAGTGTTGTCCAAGGTCCAGGATGACCATGGATCTTGTAGTAAATAAACTAGTATTTAGAAGGTCTAAAGCATCTAATTAAAGTTGCCACCCCATGCATCGTTATTTACAATTTCTTTTTATTTAAAGGGATTGGATTGATCTGATTTGATTTGAACCTCACCTTTCTGCCTTTCAAGGGGGCTAACAAAAATGAACAAAATAAAATGTGTAATTAAACTAAAGCAAAAAGTGTGCTGCTTATATACCACCCCATAGTGCTTCAAGCACTCTCTGGGTGGTTTACAAGTTAATTATGCAGGCTACACATTGCCCCTCCAGCAAGCTGGGTACTCATTTTACTGACCTCGGAAGGATAGAAGGCTGAGTCAACTTGAGCCGGCTACCTGGGATTGAACCCCAGGTCGTGAGCACAGTTTTTTGGCTGCAGTACAGCGGTTTAACCACTGCGCCACAAGGCTCAGTGAATAATAATAATAACTGCATGTCATCAAGTCAGTTCTGACTTATGGCATTCTCTTCTAGGTAGAGAATACACATAAGTGGTTTACCATTCCCTTCATATAATAGATCAATTAAAACTAAAATTAATTATATTTGTCATATCATTAAAGACATCAGTAAAGGGGAAACTACATAGATTCACCCAGTTAAAAACCACTTCTGCAGCACCTCATATTAATGAGCAAAGGCAGTAAATTGCTAAACATAATGAAAAAGATCTTCACAGATTGGCAGTATGGCAACAAGGAAGGACTCAGCCTAGCTTCTCTGTGTGTTGACCTCGATATTGACTTGGAGGCAAGGCCTTCTTCCCTGCCCAGATTTCACAACCGTCATCAGGAATACAATAGTGGGGATGAGCTTGGTCTTAGTGTCCTTACACCTAACACATCCTTACACTTTTCTGCTTTCTTCATTGCTGCCCTTCCAAGCCTCAGTCATCTGATTTCTTGGCTCAGTTTCCATGTCAACTGATGATTCCATCAAGGTATAGAAAATTTTTCATTATTTCAGTTTCTTCACTGTCAGCTTTCAAGTTCTGAATTCACTGTTTGAGCCAATTATTTTACAAGAAAGAAACCTTTTTTGTGTAATAGGAGAAACCACACACATGACTCACAGAGAAGCTTATAGAAATGCTAATGTTATAATTATAGGAACACTTGGTCCTTGCAGAGTTGCTTGAAAATAGTATTTAGAAAGCAGCTAATTCACAGAACTGAAAGCTGATTTAGGGATTATGGGAGCTGTAGTTCACAAACCAATTTTTCCCAAGCTCTGATATCTTTCTACATTTCCGGTTTTGGAAGGGAGTTGGACTGAATGACCCTTGGACCTCTATAGCTCTGTCATTCTATAAGTCTGTGATTCCAGTATCTTCCAAAAACACACCTTCCATTTGATCTTTCAGGAGCTACTGGAAGCATACCTGACATTTTTGTTGGTATTGCCCTGAAGAAAGGAAAACCTGGCAGAAACAAGTGGGGGAATTACAATTATTTGAAGTGTCTGTTTGTTGTGGCTGAATCATTCTTTTTCATTATTTGAACAAAATCCTTTGAATGAAGAACTATTTTGGCCAGGCACCAATTAATTCCTTCAGTATCAAAAACTAAAAGACAGGGATAAAGACTCAAGTCGTGGGACTTGCTGTCAATTTGGACTTAAGTTGCACTGGTGACTCAACTCCAACTCGACTGGGTTTTTTCCCCCCAATTACTTGAACTCGATTTGTGACTCAGAATCCACCCACCCTCCCTTTTTTTCTGGAGAAAAATCTTGTTTTTAATTCGGACATGGGACTTGGAACTCAGGAACAGGTACCAAAGATTCAGACTTGGACTTGGGGCTTGGACCCAACATCCCTGCTAAAATATATAATTGGATAAAGCTCATGGAAGAAATAAAGATGTCAAGAAATATTCAAAAGTTCTGGAGATTATTAGAGCAGCTCAACATCAACCAAACTATTTGTGTAATTTTTTTTTTAAAAAAGCAATCCATTTAAACTTGGCATTTAAACTGGAAAGAAGCAAGCAGTTGAAGATTAATGACCTTACAAGACTATTCAGCTTAAGCAAATTGGAAAATCTATTTGTAGTTGCACAAATAGCAAGGCAGCAGGCCTGTATGACATCCGTGTAGCACAGCTAAACATTTTGGCTCTTTAATTTTTTACTAATTATCTTGAATCTCTCTGGATTCAGAAAATTTGGAAAAAGTCACAAGTGACAGATATTTTGAAACCGACTAAAGAACCAACAAGTCCAAAAAAATTCAGACCAATTCCTTTCTCATCTTTATAAATTCCTTGAAAAAGTGATTTTAACTGCTTAATGGAAATAAGAAAAGAATTGCACAGCACAAATCCTGCATTTAACACAATAAGCTGAGGATGGCTTTGAAACAAGGGAGACAGCTTTTATTGAACTCTTTCTCACTTATAACACTGTCCATCATCAAGTATTACTGCAAAAAGATTATAATCTAACTAAACATTATACTTTCTGGTGCCTTGAGGAACTGGTTGATTGTTGATATAGATTTTGAACAAAGACCACACATACCAGGAAGACCACTATTAACAACCCATGACAATGGGCGGAGAAGGGCTGCAGAAGTGGGATTTTCACTCAACCCCCTCCCATCCTTTGTCCATCTAACCAGCCTAACCAACATGGAGGATATATGAGGGCTCTCCTACCAACTGTCCTGAGACTGAAGAAGCTACTGGATGAGTAGTGAAACATTTCAACCTAATAAGAAAGAAGTCTAGTTGCCATGACTCAACTTCCAGATACTCAATGAAAGCTGTACAGTGGGGTCTTGACTTGAGAACTTAATCTGTATTGGAAGGCGGTTCTCAAGTCAAAAAGTTCTCAGGTCAAATCTGCATTTCCCATAGGAATGCATTGAAAACCATTTGATCCGTATCTGCTCTTTTCTGCCCATAGAAACTAATGGGAAGCTGCTATTCCGCCTTCGACCACTAGAGGGGGATATTTTGTTTCTTTTTTTCTTAGGTCAAGAAAGGTTCAGGGAAGGCAGGGAAAATACAGTCCAGGCAGTACAGTACCAGGCAGTCTGAAGACTGTCTCCCAATCCACTCTCTAAACGCTGGGAGGAGTGAGGAAGCAGACAGGCACCCTTTTCACTGGCCAACAGTTAACTGAAAGTTCAAATTTTGCACTTTCCCTGCCTCCCACGTGGGTTTTTTTCAGTTCTTAACTCAAATCTAAGTATGTAAGTCAAGTCAATATTTTCCTATGAGAGCGGTTCTTAAGTCAAAATGTTCTTAACTCAAGCCGTTCTTAAGTCAAGACCCCACTGTATACCATATTTTTCCATGTATCAAATGACACTTTTTCCTTAAATAATTAGACGAAAAATTGAGGGTCGTTTTATAAACAGAAGGCAGCCACTTTCACTGCCTTTTGTGAAGCCATGGGGCTTAGCAAAAAAATGAAGGGAAGGCTCCCTTCGGGTAAAGCAGCCATGAAAGGGCTGCACAATCGCAGCCTTTTGATCCTGAAGCCCTTTCATGGCTGCTCCAGGATCAAAGGGCTGCAATTGTGCAGCCTTTTTTAAAAAAAAATACATTTTATTAGTTTTTTAATTTATCTACATTCAGTTCATGCTTATTAAACATCGTATTACATGGGTTGCTTACAATTATTTGTTTTTGTGTCTTGGTGTTTTCCCAATTACCCCCCCCCCAAATTCCACACATCTTCAGTCACTGAAACCATTCATGTATGTACAGTATTTTAGTATACAATATTGGCTGTGATCATAATATTGCTCTCATAGTATACAATGTTTTCAAAATCCTCTAATAACATACTTATGCATTGGGTCGTCTTATAAATGGAAAAATACGATAACTATTCCTGGATACCTGAAGCCAGCCCCTACTAATAAAAATCAATTACCTAGCAAGCATAGCACCCAGGGATATACAGAGAAAAGTAATAGTGAAAGACTCAAAGCATCCACATCAAATACACATATACATCCACTCTTTGGTTACCATGCTGCTCTTCCAGATCAAAAATCAAGGAGAAGATTTTCAGAACATCTATGAATCTTGAAAAAGCAGCAGAGATTGCCAGGACAGTAATGCAGAAATAAAGAACTACCTGCCTCTTAAAATGGATGGAAGCTAAGGAAAATCCAGCCCCAGTTACACAAAGAACTGGGTTACTTGGAAGTCACTTAAGAGGCTATGGAGAGGAGTTGGCAAAACCAAACTGAAACCAAACTGAAACTAAGAACATGGGCTTAGTCAGGGGAAGCTGTCTGTGAGTGGGCACCCTATGGAGGAGGCAAGAATAGGAACCATTCAACACGTGTTCAGCTAAAAAACAAATCAGCCTCAGCTGTTAGTTTGATGGTTCATGCCCATCTCTAATTGTGATGCTTCTGACATGTATTTTAAAAACACATGGCGAAAGCTTTTTGGAAGCTAGTTTCAGTTTTTAAAAATAGGGTAAATTAAATAGAAAAATTAAAGTACTTGGAACATCTTGCTGGAAATCGGTTAAAAATGTGGAGTTCAAAAGAAGCCCCAGATCTGATTCATATATACATTTGATAGGAATCCAATTAGTACACTTCTGGAATGCAGGCTTTCTGAATTTCTTCCCAACGTCTATGCCACAGTAACTATTTGGTGGAAGAACTCTATCTGAAACATTTAGAAAAGTTTCAGTGCTTTGCATTACAGCTGCCTTGAGCACATACTCTGTATCTTTATACTGCAAACATATACTCACCTAAGGGTCACATTAATCCCTATGGAACTTAAATTTGAGTAGACACATATAGAATTGCACTTCACGTATGTCGTTTTTTGTAGAGATTGTGTGGCATTTTAAAAATTGCAACCTACCCTGGGGATGGAGATTAAAAACTGAAAACAAATACACAGACAGATCAATAAATGAAACGATACTATTCCCTCCTCCCTCCTTCCCAATTTGACCTTGTCTTCCCTCATCTGACTCTGAAATCTTGGCATTCCCTGAGTCACCTCACATTCTCATCACATTTTCCTTTAATTTCTCTCATATTTTCCTCCTTTCCTTCTCATGATACAACTGCATCATCTGAAATCCCTGTCTGCTTCTCCATTCTATTTTGCACTTCTAATGATGGCCAAGTCTTAAATCAATCTATTATCCTTGCCATTTCAGGGGAGTGTTACCAGTCCCTTCCTGACCTCTAGATCCATGCATATTTCAAGCATCTCCAATCTTAATAACCTTAGGCGCTATATATCTTCCATTTTTTATCTCTCTTTTTATTATTATTCTCAGCTTCTTTTGCTGCTTCACGCAATCTCTTCTGGCCATTTCCGATGCTTGACATTTTATACCTTTCATATGCCTCTGTCTTATCCTTGATCACATTCTGCAGTTCTACACTCGTCTTCTTTGCCTTCCTTCTTTTTTTAAAAAAAAAATACTATGCATTTATTGCTGGATGGCAGATATAACTCTCACTGAGACAGTGATTTGCATGTCAGCAGATTCTATCCTTCCTCTGCTTCCTTGATGTCCTTTCTCTCTCTTTCTTTATTGCCTTTCCAGCTATGGCCTGCGAACACAGTAGTGTCAGATATAAAGCTTGCCAGTTACAAATGCTCTAAAAACCATATACTCAGATATATCTTTAAAGAGAAGAGCAGCCTCACTCCCAAGCACATTTGTTTAAATGATTTCTTGGTCTGTATTTTCTATCCTTTGGGAAGCATTCCGCAGTCATAACAAAATGATATTTAGAATATATGCAAGACTTTTCAAACACTATCCTAGTAAGTAACTGTGACAAACCCAGACCTACTGGGATATGTCACACAGTTACACTAAGCTGCCACCAACCATTCCCTGTAAGAAGTCACACAGACCAGGGATGGATTTTTAAACAATAAAAAGAATAAGGTTTATTTTAAATACACACAGGGAAAAATAAACAATCAGGTGAATAGGATAAAGTAACGTGGCTTATTCTCACTCATACAAGCATACAGTTTGGTTCACCCAGAACCCTTAACTTGAAGCACAGACCCTGAACCTATCAGTTCTGGCTAACCAACAGACACCTGAACCTATCAGGTTGGTACTCTGACACACAGAAGTACCCTGTCTGACACACAGACTCCCACAACAGCTTCTTCTTCCCAGCTGCTGCTTCGTCACATCCCAGTGTCTCTCAGTGTCTCCCACAGTGTCTCTCTTTCACCACACAGGCATCACATATTTATACAGTACAGCCCCTCCTCCTGATGTCCCGCCTTCCACTCCCCATAGGATGGAACTTTCCCTCCAAACCCATGACAGACAGGTAACATCAGTGCTGTATGTAACACCTCCCCTCTTTATAAGTTGTTTTGTAGGGGGAAAGCTAAGGTGCTTTTCACCAAAAAACAACCTGGGTAAAATACACAACAACAGTTATACATACCATATTATACTTACTCATACTTACATTCTAAGTTAAACCATAGCAAATAGGCATTTAAACATTTACCATATACATTACATCAATTTACCTTTATTCATACAAACCAAATTCAAAAAAACAGGTACATTTTACTTTTTTGTCATCAATATATACACATAGTCCATGTTCTTTCGCCGTCTTCATTCTTCAGGTCTTCTTGATAAGGCGTCAGCAACACAGTTCATTGACCCTCTGACCACCTTCACTTCAAAGTCATAGTCCTGTAGGTTTAAAGCCCACCTCATAAGTTTGCTATTGTGGGTTTTCATTGTCTTTAACCATTGCAATGGTGAATGGTCAGTACACAGAGTAAAATGTCTTCCCCAGATGTAAGGCTTGGCCTTCTGGATCGCGTAGACTATGGCCAAACACTCCTTCTCCACGGTTGCCAAATGTCTCTCACCTTTTTGAAGTTTCCTACTCAGGTAGGACACTGGATGCTGGTCACCATTCTCATCCTCCTGGCACAGAACTGCTCCTACCCCGCTGTTAGACGCATCGGTGTAGATGATGAACTCCCGGTCGAAGTCTGGAGCACGCAGGACAGGATAGTTGATTAACGCCTCCTTCAACCTCTGGAACGCCGCCTCACAGTCGCTGGTCCACGGGATGCGGTCATCAGCCTTCTTCCTCGTCAGATCGGTCAGCGGAGCCGCAATCTCGCTAAACCTCGGGATGAACTTTCTGTAGTAGCCCACCAACCCAAGAAATGATTTGACCTTTTTCTTGGTGTTGGGTCTAGGCCAATCACGAACAGCTTCTATTTTGGCCTCCAGGGGTTTTATCATTCCTCCCCCTACCCTGTGACCCAAGTATTTTATTTCTGGGCTACCCAGCTGACACTTGCTGGCCTTCACTGTTAGCCCTGCTGCACTTAACCTCTGCAGCACTAACTCCAGGTGTATCAGGTGATCTTCCCAGGTATTACTGAAGATCCCTATGTCGTCAATGTAGGCCACTGTAAAGTCACTGAGCCCTGCCAAGGTCTGGTCCATCAGCCTTTGGAATGTGGCTGGTGCATTTCTGAGACCAAAGCTCAGGACTCGAAACTCATAGAGACCAAAAGGGCTGCAAAAGGCAGTCTTTTCTTGATCCCTGGGATCAATTCTTAATTGCCAATATCCCTTTACCAGGTCCAATGATGAGATGAACCGACAACCCCCTATGGTTTCAATCAGGTTGTCTAGCCTGGGCATTGGGTAGGCATCAGGAGTGGTTACACGGTTTAATTTCCTGTAATCAACACAAAACCTAATGCTCCCATCAGGCTTGTCCACAAGGACTATCGGAGAGGACCAAGGACTAGAAGAGGGGACGATTATGTTCTCCCTCAGCATCTCGTCCAGCTCCTTCCGCACCTTGTCCCTATAGGGTCCCGTTACTCGGTATGGGGATACTGCCTGCGGGGGTGCATCCCCTGTGTGGATCCGATGCATCACTCCCTTCACTATCCCCGGCTTGTTAGAAAACACCTGTTGATATTTACTAAGCAGCATTTTTAGTTCTTGCTGCTGGTCTTGGGTGAGTGCAGGACTGATCTTTACCTCCTCTGGGTTGTATTTTACTTCCCCTCTACCCTCCCAGAAGGGTAATTCAGCTTCCTCACTCTCAGCTGCTTTTATCGCGAATAAAACCCTCTGTTCCCCTCTGTAGTAGGGTTTTAGGGCATTCACATGAACCACCCTCCTTGCTTGGTTCTCCTCCTGCTCTATAAGGTAGTTCAGGTCTGACATCTTGGAAATGACCCTATATGGTCCTGCCCATTTGAGCTGCAGTTTATTCTCTCTGCAGGGCCTAAGCCAAAGCACTTCCTCCCCTGGGTCAAAGTGCCTCTCTCTAGCTTTGTGGTCATACCATGTTTTCTGTCTGACCTTCTGAGCTTGCAGGTTTTCTGCTGCCAGCTCTAGATTTCTCCTTAGGTCATTCATCAAGGTGTCTATGTAAGTCACAACGTCTTGTGGGTCATCCTGGGTGATCTGCTCCCAATTTTGTTTGATCAAATCAAGGGGCCCTTTCACCCCTAAGTGTGCAGCAAACATGTCAGAGTGACCCCTTTGTAAGATCATGGGGCGATACTTTTCAGGTACCACCAGCTGACTTCTGATCCCATCTCCCCCTTTTGAGATATTCCTCAGGGTCTCTCTATATAAAATCCCCTTTTTCTCCAGAAATCTCACTGGGGTTTCAGGTGTTAGCTGGGCGTCAGTCACCTGTTCAAAACACTTTTGGAGAGTGGCGTCTGCCTTTTGCTCCTGTCCAAATCTGCTGTCTGTGGTTAAGGTTTCCACCACAGCTTCTGGACTCCCCTCTGCTTCCGTCTCTGGCTCATCATTAACCCCCTGAACTGTCCCTGTGGTGGCTTGTGAGCGTGTAATCACTAGCACCCGTTTCACATGTTCAGCCAGGTCATTTCCCACGAGCACGGCTGCTGGCAGAGTAGATGAAATTGCTAGCCGCCAATCTCCCCTCCAGCCTTGAAAGTTGACAGGTACCTCTGCTACTGGCAGAGAGATTACCTGCCCCTCAATTCCTGCCACCTTCATGCTCTCATTTGGGATTATAAACTCCCTAGGGATGATATCTGGATGGCACAGGGTTACCTGGGAACAAGTGTCCCGCAGCCCCCTATACTGACGGTCAAGTATTCCTACGTCCACCCCGGCTGTCTCAAACAACTGAGAATCTGTTTTTATCAGCAAGCAGCGCTTTACCTCCATAAGAGGACCATTTTCCTCAGCCTGATCAGCAGAGGTAGCTGTTCCAGACTGAGTAGCCATGGCAACAGGCTCCCTCAGTGACACTGAGCCTTGCTCTTTCTGGACACAGAACACAGCTTTTGGCTTGGTCCCACTAGAATTCTGAGGCACCATTCCTTTTAGCTGCTTTAATTTCTCACACTCTGAGATTAGATGACCCTTTCCCTGACAGAAATAGCATTTTCTGGTGTATTTTGATTCTCTCTCATCTTGTTTTGGTTTTCCCTCCAAAATCTGAGGTCTTAGTTTCATGTCTGAGGGCTTCCCTTCACCATGGGCCCCTCCCCCTTGCTGGCTTTTCCCTGGTCCCTGAGAGTACTTGCTGTAGGTTTCTTTGGGTTTACCTACAGATTTCCCCTCACCCAAGGGCTTTCTTATTTGGGAAATAAAATCTGCGATCTCTGCGGCTGCTGCCACAGACTTCGGTTTCCTTTCCCTCACCTGGAATTTCAATTCCCCCTGCAGGACTGAATAGAACTGTTCCAGTGCTATCAAGTCTTTAAGCTGCTCATAGGTCTCTGTCCCCTCCTGCGATAGCCATTTCTCAAGCAGCCTCACCAATTGGGCCCCCACTTGGGTAAAAGTCTGTTCTGGTTTTTTGGTGAGGGACCTGAATCTTTGTCTCAGCTGCTCTGCATTTATCCCATGTCTGGCAAACACCAGTTTTTTAAACTCTGCAAAATCTTTCATCAGTTCCTCAGGCATCTCGGCATAAACCTCAGCCAGGCTACCACTGATTAAAGATCGCATGATGGTCATCTTCTCAGTTTCCCTCACTGAGAAGTCCACAAATGCTCTTTCCACTAAGGCAAAGAACACCTCAGGACAATCTCCCTTGTGGTACACAGGGAATTTCTTCAGGTCAGCTTTAGACAATTGGCCTCCCTCAGAATCCCTATTGTTATTATTGTTCTGGTTCATCAGTTCCAGTTTTCTTAATTCAAAGGCCATTCTTTCTTTTTCCAGAGCAATTTTCTCTCTCTCTAATCTTTCTTCTCTTCCCAATCTCTCTATTTCAAATTGCCGCTGTTTCTCTCTTTCCCTTTCTTCTCTTTCCCTTTCCTCCATTTCAAATTGCCTCATCCTCAGTTCATGCTGTTGGGCTATGAGCAATTTTCTAAGTTCTGGGTTCTGCTCTCCTGTGCTGTCACCCTGCACTGAGCCAAATTCATCCTCAGAACCTTGGTCAATCTGGGGGTCTTTCACTTCACTCATTTCTGCTACTTGGCTTCGAGTCAAGGGCATAACCCCCCCCTCAGAACAGGCTGCTTTAAAAAGTCAAGCCTCAAAATAAAACGACCACTTTTTTCCTTCTTGCCTCAGAACCAGCTCTCCCTAGAGATTGCTGCTGTTCTTCAGCACTAACTTGCAACAGTATCGAGTCAGAGCCTACCCCCCTCTGCTGGGCCTCTCAGCTGGCAAGCTAGCTCACTGTTACTACGCAGTTTTGCCTCAGCTTTTTCCCGCCAAAACTAGGCTGCCTCAGAGCACCTTAATCTAAGTCTCCCCAGTTGGCACGTTCTTCTACTAGCGCACCTCCCCGTGAGGTACACCTAGAAGATTACCTACGCGCCTCAGACTGTCCCTGACTAGACCCCCCTTGCTCTGGGCACACTTGCCAAGGCTTTGCTGGACCGCTGGACAACTGGACCAGTCGTATCCCACACGCTGGACACCAATCAATGTGACAAACCCAGACCTACTGGGATATGTCACACAGTTACACTAAGCTGCCACCAACCATTCCCTGTAAGAAGTCACACAGACCAGGGATGGATTTTTAAACAATAAAAAGAATAAGGTTTATTTTAAATACACACAGGGAAAAATAAACAATCAGGTGAATAGGATAAAGTAACGTGGCTTATTCTCACTCATACAAGCATACAGTTTGGTTCACCCAGAACCCTTAACTTGAAGCACAGACCCTGAACCTATCAGTTCTGGCTAACCAACAGACACCTGAACCTATCAGGTTGGTACTCTGACACACAGAAGTACCCTGTCTGACACACAGACTCCCACAACAGCTTCTTCTTCCCAGCTGCTGCTTCGTCACATCCCAGTGTCTCTCAGTGTCTCCCACAGTGTCTCTCTTTCACCACACAGGCATCACATATTTATACAGTACAGCCCCTCCTCCTGATGTCCCGCCTTCCACTCCCCATAGGATGGAACTTTCCCTCCAAACCCATGACAGACAGGTAACATCAGTGCTGTATGTAACAGTAACCTTCCTCAATTGGATGCCCTTAAGGTGTTAGATGTTATGTCCCATCACCCTCATCACATAGTCTCCAGCTATACAGGCAGTTGCAATCCATAGGTGTACTCAGGGGGATAATGGGGTGCCTTCCTTCCTTGGAATCCTAAATTTATTTATGCATGGACATAAGCACTGTGTTGTGATGGCATGTCCTCATGTGCTAACAGACCAGCTTCCCCAAAATCCCTGTGGATACAGTACTCTTGATGTCGTTCTGCACATGTAGGAAGCACCAGGTTAGGGAAAGCAACATTAAAACAAGCCATGCAGGACAGACCAGCTTATGAAAAATTAGCATATCTTTCCTTGCCATGACATGCATCTCCCCTCTTTATGCTGCTCTTACCCAGTTGTTCTTCACCTCTTGCAAACAGGCAGAGTGATTCCTCTAGCTAAATATTTAGGATCTCAATACCTTTTGGACCATCTAAAAAAACAGACACCCATTCCGCCTGTTCTTTGCAGTCCAGGATGTTAAAAATGGTAACACCAAAAGAGGCCGAAAGAGTTTTTTTGGCTGTGACCCCACACCTCTGGAACAAACTTCCAGCAGAAGTTTGCCAGGCTTCTTCCCTCTCAGTTTTCAAAAAGTTCATTAAAGTGGAATTATTTAAAGCTGCTTTTTCTTAGTGCTCTTACTTGTGACATCCAATGTCATTATAAATTGTTTATTTATCTAAAGATACATTAGGTAGTTCAGTGGTTCTATTGATTGTTTGATTTTATTGTCTGTTAATATGTATTTGTATATTGCTCTTGTTTATTGCTCTTTTGTTGTTTGTATCTTGCTGTGAACTCCTCAGAGAGTCCTTTGTACTATGGGGTGGTATAGACATAAATAGATAGATAGATAGATAGATAGATAGATAGATAGATAGATAGATAGATAGATAGATAGATAGATAGATAGATAGATAGATAGATAGATAGATAGATAGATAGATAGATAGATAGATAGATAGATAGATAGATAGATAGATAGATAGATAGATAGATGTTGCCATTCACTCATTCATACACATACAGTGGACCCTCTACTTAAGGAATTAATCCATATTGGAACGGTGTCTGTAAGTCGAAAATTCTGTAGGTCGAATCTCCATTGACCTACAGTGCATTGAAAACGGATTAATCCCACAACGGGCAGTTTTTATTCTATTTTTGTTCCATTTTGGTTTTTTTTTGGTCTGTAGGTTGATTCTCCGGCTGCAAGTCGAATGTAAATTTTGCAGCCAGAGAAGTCTGTAACTCAAAAAGTCTGTAAGTCGAGCCGTCTGTAAGTCGAGGGTCCACTGTAATGGCACATACTTCCTCACTTTTGCATATGCTTCATCCTGGCGGAGGAGGAAAACATAAGAGAGAAGAAACCACTGCAGCTTCCATCTTCCATTTTGCTCCTGAAACAGCTTCCTCTTGTCAAAAGTCAGACAATTAGAGCTACTACTTTGCCATCCCTTCATACTGGCTTCAAGGGTAGAAAGTCCAGAAGGCAACTGAACATGGCAGTGATGCCACTGGCAGGGACCACCAGTAGCACACAGAACTATTAATTCTAGGACACTCTCCGCGCAATGTTACCAGCAGGCCAGATCTTCCTGCCTTTTTGCAGCTGACGTGCTCTTCCCTTCCTGCCTTTGATCAATACTGATTATATGGCAGTAGCTGGCATCACGTTCTGTGATCTGACAGATGGTGAAAGTTTAAGGGGACTGAACTCAAAGTCCCTGACTATAGCTGAATTTACTTCTAAACTAGGTAAGCTACAGTTTTGGACCTCAAATGGTAAGGACCTTTGAATAACTGCAGTTGCAACCACATTTCAACTTTTATATGATTGCTAGAGTAATATACAAGTTTTAATTTTAATTGTCCTGGTATTATTTATTTATAATATTTTACCCTGCCCTGCTTAAAAAAGTAATCAAGGTGGCTTACATCATTAAAAGACAGTATTAAAGCTAACAACAGGAAGTATACAAAAGGATCAAACACAACATTAGAAAACAGCAAACAAAACCAGCATCATTGTGACTGCTGCTATGGAAACTATTACATGTGACACAGAGTAGACTCTCTGCTCTAATATTTCCACATTCTCATAGGATTTCCCGCTTGGTTTAAGACATAACCACCTTACAAATGTATTGTGCTGCAGCCCTCAGAAGCCCAATGTAGACTTGCCTTGCGCTCCCCTGTTCATATTTCACCAGCTTTCCTCCTCTGTAATTCCTCTGACTCCAGTTGAGATTTCACAGACTTAAAACGGGGATTTTGCAGCAGAAAATCAAAAACATTGTCTAATTGCCACATGCAGCTGCTACTGATATCAAGAGCAAAGCTCCAAAGTGGGCTCCTGTGTAGAATATAAAAGCAGATTCCACCGCAAGCATCTGAGGGCTGTGGCCAACCTTTAATTTGAATAATCAGGATTCAGACTCACACACATTTCTTCTGAAGTCTCTTATCTCAATTACTTCTAAAGGTTCCATTGCCTCCTGCACAAAATGGCAATCGTATGCTTCTTCCTCCTGTCTGATCTTTCCTAAAGAGAGTCTGTCCCTCAGCATTTACCAGATTGGTTGGTGTGTCTTCTGAGGGAGCTCAGCATTATTGTGCTTTTAATACTGGATAAATTACAAATGTTTTTATTGCAACACAGATCTAATCCAAGTGTATTTTCTGCTGGCTCTCTTCAGAATGCAGTGGTGCTGTTGCTTTCCTTATAGAAACACTTTTAAATTATCTTCATTAAAATGAAATGCTGGCTAAACAATGCCTGTATGTGCATCCCATCATGCTTCTGCCTGCCCCTGTTGCGTCTATTGTTGTAATAGATTTATTTTTCCATCTAACTACGGAATATGATGTTCAGTACCCCTCAAGTGTGCAATTTTTGTTTCAGTTTAATATCTTTTTAACTAGTCTTCTGTGTCTTCCTTTTTAGTTTTGCAGGTCCAGAAATTACATGCTCCTTGCTCACAAATGGATTCTAATAGGATCAGATTGTTCTTTGTGTGTATGAGAACAATAATTTGCACCATGCTTTCTGCAAGACTGGAAAGACAATTGCCAAGGCACGGATCATTTATTTGGTTATCACAATCATCATAAAAACAACAAATGTGAATTTATTTACTTAATTGTTGACTTATTTAAAGTATGCCTACCCCCAAGAAGCACTCAGTCTGGCTTACTATGGTTAATAGAAAGAAGATAAACTCTGCCCACATTTTTTTACAGTGTATATTATAAAAGACATAACACAAAAGAGAAGAGGAATAGGGAGGGAAAAGTAGGGTGGTGAAAAAGGAAACCTGGGCATCAATTCTTAATGCGAAATAGTAGGGAAGTATTCATATGATGACTCTCTGTCACCAGAACAGGAAGCTAAAAAGCTTTATGGAACTGGTATTTTGGGCGGGCTGCTGGAATAACCTTGCTCATGCTCTCCTTCTGCTGTGGTGGTACCAGTGGAGCTAAGATCTTTCAACCAAGCTTTAAAATGGGATCCCTCTCCTGCAGGCTGATGGAATGGCTGTTTCCTCTGTGATAGCAGGGAAGAGAACCAAATATGCCAAACTCTTCATTTCTGGTCAAGTGTAGGCAGTTTGGATATCGCAACACACCTTGAGTAGGAATTTTAAAGCTTGGCAAGGTGCGTCACAACATCCAAACTGCATACAGCTGAAAGCAAGGCAGGGAGCTTTTCCCTCCATCCCCAGGAAAGTCTCCATAATTTGCACAAAATGTCTGTACTGTCAATTAATTGAGAGAAGCAAAGCTGATGCACAGCGAGAGAGAATGAAACAGAAAGAAGCAAAAAGTCAACAACATATTCATTGTCTAGAAGGGCATGGTAAAAATCAAATAAATAAATAAATAAATAAAATAAATATTCACTGTTTCAAATTCTGAAGTGAAGCAGCAGCCATCTGAATCAATTTAGCAACCTGCAAATTTGTTAAATTTTGTGCAAAATGGGACAAAGCATTGTGTGAAGCATCAAACCATTGTGAAGACCAGTTTCTCATCCTTCCCTATGAGGATCACCTAGCAAAGATTTACCTCCCTTGGCTGTAATGGTTAATAATTTGTCAAATGGCAATTTACTCCAGGCTTTATATAAAGAGAATGCAACAGAGTTCTATCCTAGGTCCAGTATTATTCAATATCTTTATAAATGACTCAGACAAGGGTGTGGAGGGAATGCTCATTATATTTGCATATGATATCAAGCTTGAAATAGCAGTTAATGCAAAATCAGTACTCTGACCTTAGATTAGAGAACTGGACTAATACAAATAAAATGAATTTCAACAGGGAAAAATGTGAAGTGTTGCACGTAGGCAAGAAAAATCAGATGCATAAATACAGGATGGGTAAAAGCTGGTTTGAAAGAAGTATATGTGAAAAAGATCTAGATGTCATAGTTAATCACCCTCTAATTTCCAGCTCTGCCTCTCTCATATGTGACTTCTCCCCTGTGTGCGTGTGCGTTTGACTCTGGCCCCTCTGCTGTTAGAATAGGGTGTATAAACAGTATAGATTTAGAGAAGCAATGGTACCACTCTTTTTTGTTTTGGTGAGACCCCACCTTGAATACTGTGTCCAGTTCTGGGCCTCACAGTTAAGAAGGATATCGAGAAGCTGGAACTTGGCCAGAGGAAGGCAACCAGAATGGTAAAAGGGTCAAGAAGACCAAGTCCTATCAAGAAAAGTTGAAGAAGCTTGACATATTTAGCCTGGAGAAGAAAATTCTGAGAGGCAATATGATAGCAATTGTCAAGTATTCAAAGGACTATAGAAGATGGAGCAGGTTAGGGTTTTTTTCGGTTCAAGAGGAGAGGACTAGAAGTAATAGTTTCAAGTTACAAGAAAGGAGATTTTGAGTGAACATTAGAAGGAACTTCTTAACAGTGAGAGCCACTTGACCATGGAATTGACTTTCTTAGGGGGAAGGAGTGGTCTCTTTTTAACTGGAGATTTTAAAGTAGAGGTTGGATGGTGACCCATCACGGATGCTCTAAGGTGAGGATTTCCTGCACTGGCAGGGAACTGGACTTGATGACTCTTGGTGTCCCTTCCAGCCCTACAATTCTATGATTTTGTGATTCTCTATACCAGCCATTCTCAACGGGCCGTATGGCCTCCTGGAGGGGCTGGCATATGTTTGAAGGGGGCCACAGACATAATGACAAGTCATCACAGTTGAACAGGACTAGCCAGGTGCCAATGCTTGTCTTTTCTTTACCTGGGTGAAGAAAACTTGCTTGCAATATAATGAGACTCCAGAAAGAATACTTTATCCTATTATTCTTATTTTCCTGTTTGTTTCTAGTGAGTCATCAGTGTAGATTGCATTAATTAGAAAAGAGCTGCAGGATGGGAGAGGGAATGAACAAAGAAAATATTGTTCAATAGATGCATAAATACATTCAGCTTTCTAAGAACTAGACAAAAACCTCTTTCTGCTTTTAAAGGGGGCTTTTAATTTCTTCTTAAGACCCATTGTTCTCCTGATGCGAGCTTAACAATAATTTCAATTTACCTTAAACCACAGATAATGAAAGGAAAATATACTCCAATATGTGAATGGCAGCATTCTCAAACCATCAGTCTCTGTTAGCCACCTCCTTGCTTTCAGGTGGAAACAATATTATATCCCCTAAATTTCCCCAAATTAATGTTACCATTCTTTTCTATTGAAGAGATTTTATTTCCTTTTATATACTCAGTGTTCTAATAACTGAAACATTATTTATCTCCTTGGTTCTGGAAACACACTTTGGGTTCTAACAAAAAGCAGTTCCTGTAAAATAAATGACCGCAGTGACAATATTCTCTTCTGGTCTCCTAACAGGAAAATCTCCTTTTTTTTAGTGCAAAAGACGGCAGTAAAGATGAACACCACGAGGCCCATGGGCTGCATTCAGCCACTGTGTCTTCTTATTTCCAGAACTTACAGTACTTCTTTTTCCAGGTCTCTAGGAACCTCAGTTTTCAGGGTCTCCCCGCAAGGTCCCCACAAATGACAATAGAAAAAACAAAACTGAAATGTCCAGGCAACCACTTTCTCTCTCTGTATATATATGTATATGTTTGCCCCCCCCCCCTCATAATGTCCCATATCAGAATTTCTAGGCCTGGTGTTGCCCATGGTAGGAGTACATTTTAAGGCTTTGTTGGAAATAGATCTTTATTCTAAGAGACTGCGTGACAGAGCAGACAAAATACTGTGCTCTATTTGGAAAGGCCTGAGTTCAAATTCATCTTCTGCCATGATTATAGGGACATAAGAAGTTGCATTTTACTGAGCTACACTGTTTGTCCTTGTAGCCCAGTATCACCAACTCCAACTGGCAGAGATGCTGCAGAGTTTCAGGCAGGATTTATCCCCACGTCCCCTCAGGGATGCATGATGTTCTCTAGTGGTCTTCCCCCAAAGAACTAACCAGGCCCAAGCCTCCCTAGCTTCTGAAATGAAATGTGGAATGGTGACCACAGGGTGGCTTTGGAAAGATCAGTCTCTATTAGCAAGATCACCTCACAAAGTTGTGAGAATAAAATGGTGGAAATCTCATAAACACCATACTGTACTCCTTTGAGGAGAAATCTGGTGAATGAATTTATATGCAGAAAAGCAGTGGATGTTTTAGACACTTTTGAAATGCATAAGGGAAAGTGTGTTATGTATCATCAAATCACATTTGACTTATAGTGAGACATGCCTAATAGGGCTTTCAAGGTAAATAAGATATTTAAGAAGTGGTTTTATCAGCCTCCTCCTTATTATTTTCCTTGGCAGAGTGGGAATTTGAACCCTGGTCTCCTGAGTACAACTTACGGTATCCATCACTCTATCCATTACACCACACTGGGAAACCAGAGGCAATAAAAATCCAAACTCTATTATAAGGATTTCTGAGATGTAGGGTTAAGAAGTTTCCTGGTCACATTAAATTTGTGCTGCAATTACACACACACACACACACACACACACACACAGACAGAGAGAGAGAGACAGACAGACAGACAGACAGAGACAGAGACAGAGACAGAGACAGAGAGAGTAGTTAGAAACTATATGTGAACAAAGAACAGGGAGACATGAAGAGAGTATGATGGGGCATACCTGCAACTTCCTGCAACTTTTTGTTGCAGTCCCCCTCTTATTACCCAATTTCTCAACACTTCATGCCTTGTTGTTGAACTGTGTTCTGAAATATAATGCAGTTTCAGTGTTCTCTCTGTGATAGTTGAGTAATGATGTGTACTGTCATCAAGCAATCTGCAAGGATATCTGTACTGTACTAGCCTGGAACCTTACTATCATTGTAAAACAAGTATATGTGGTCTGACAAACATAAATAAACTGCCCACAAATCAACAATCTGCGAAGAAATTAAGGATGTGGGGAATATGATATAGGGAATTAGGTTTCTGAACATCTGTGTGGGCATGGGAACTTAATAACATAACCAGAGATAAAATGGTAAACAGGCATTTTGTGCCTTCTGCTTCCCTCCTATAAGTTCAAAGACAAACTGAGGGGAGCAGACACTTCTGTGCTTATCTTCTGTCAAGAGGGCTCTTACACCTTGGGCTGTAACCCTTGTCCAGTCCTTGAAATTTAAAAAAAGGGGGGAGCCATGTGGCCGATACTAAATATAAGGGCAAAAGTAGATGATAGGTAATACCTTTATAGACCACTAATTTAAAAAAAAAAACATACACTCAGTGAGCTTTTGTGGTAAATCTCACTTCTTCAAAGCAAAGTACTAAAAGTCCATGGCAAGATGGATTTTGCCAGGCACTCTTAGACATAAAGCCCAAAACATCTTGGCAAGATGAATTTCACCAGGCAGTCTTTCTTAGATGTAAGCAGGAAGCAGTAATGTTGTTTAAAGTTACAGCTCAGGCTGCTGTGACTTGGATTTCACACCCCAGTTCTTCAAACACAGGGACATAGACCATGTGTGCACACACACCTCTCACCATTTGGCCCTTCTTCAAAAGCAGACATGTTTCTGCTTGGCCCAGGAGGGAGAGTGTCCTCCACCTGGGAATTAGGGTGTAATTTAGTAAACTCACTAAGTCTAGCCAATTGGAGTCAGATTAAAATAAAAATATTACCTAGTGGTTGCAGTCCTGCTCTACTGACGTTGAGAGTCCATGTGCCTTCTTGGTGTGGGTGTGTGTGGGGGGCTCTTTCTTGATATCCTTATAATTCCTTTCCCAGAAATTTATGCAGATCTGGAGTATCTGGAAAGCTGCCTTTTGTCTTGTAGAAGGATCAAAGAGGATTAAGAGCAATTACATGATGGCAGGTCACAGGTGGAAAATGGCCCAGTCATTTATATAAAAAAGAAAATTGGGAAAATGAGCTTGTGAGCCTAGCATACCATGCTTTGCTTCCTACCCACAGTGTGATTCACAAGGAGACGTCTATGTGCTATTTCACAAAGTGATGCTGGGAAATGCTCAGAGTGTGCCCCAGAGCTACTCCATTTCTCTGCTTTTTATGTGTCAGATAGGGTAGCTTATATTTTATTATTTTCTGGTGAATTTCTGTCTGAATGCTGTAATCCTCTAATCACATTTGCTCTTAATTTTTGAATAACCTTTTCTTTGAACTATGAACAGCTTGTATTCTTTTAAATTGTCTTTTTTTACCTTTTCTTTTAATAAAATACAAAAACCATTTCAAGCAACTGTGTGAATTCTTGGCTGAGAGGAAGTCTTAGCCTTGAGCAAGCTACTGAGTTTTTAATATTTTATGGGAGTGGTGGCAGCCTACCTAACAATCCTGCTCCACTATCTGTACATGCCAACCCTGGGGGTCTTTGTTTTACATTAAACTCTCTAAAGCACACCTGATCAAGTGTACTGGAAGGTATGTTGGGAGGGGGATGAAACGTTTTTAGTCAAGACTAGAGGTGGGCATGAACCTCAGTTTGGAGGTTTGTGCCGGTTCATACACATGATACACTACCTTTCCTCGCCTCCCCAGCTGGATCCCCCACTCACGAATTGGTGTGCACTCCTCTCCTCCTCCTCCTCCTCCTCCTCCTCTTTGGCTGTTTGGCTAGTGTCCAGCAAGAGAATGGGCTTCTCTACCCTGCCTCCTTGGCTGATTACCTATTCAGACAAGGAGGCAGGACTTGCAAACCCATGCTCCTGCCAGGGACAGGTCAAACAGTGAAAGAGGAGGAGGAGAGGAGCGTGCTCTAACGAGTGGGTAATTGGCTGGGAAGGCAGGGGAAGGTGGCACCTGTGGTGCCGTGAGTATGAACCGGCACAAACATTTAAACCAAGGTTCCTGTACATCTCTAGCAAGACTTAAAGAAATTCCCCATATTTGCTCACCCTGAGTTCTCCCAGGAAAGTTACTTTAAAAGTAGATAGGTAGTGTTATAATTCCAAGTATACGATACATTTCTTAGTTCCTCCTCCAACAAGTCTTTTGCAAAAACTTTCCCACCTATGTTGATACGGTGTTAAAAGCAAGATGAGACTTTGAAATTTGCTCAGAACTACTATGCAGCCACCACACACATCATAAAATCTTGGTACTTTAGCCCAGTCAAAAGAGCAAACACTTATGCACATATTGAGTAAACTGAGAATTGTTTTCTGACTGTATCTGTTGCGACATTCTCTAGCTTGGTGCCATCAAAATGAGTCAGACTACAATTCCTTTGGTTGTTGTTGTTGTTAGTCATTAAGTCATGTCCCACTCTTCGTGACCCCATGGCCAGAGCATGCCAGGCCCTCCTGTCTTCCACTGCCTCCCGGAGTTTGGTCAAATGCATCTTGGTCACTTCGGTGACACTGTCCAACCATCTCATCCTCTGTCGTCCCCTTCTCCTCTTGCCTTCACACTTTCCCAACATCAGGGTCTTTTCCAGGGAGTCTTCTCTTCCAGTCCCTTATTGGCTGGGAATAATAGGAGTTGTGCTATGATGACACATCTGCAAGGTCACAATTTGGGAAAACCTTGACTTTTTTTGCTGTTGGATTAATTTATATCTCACCTTTCTACCAATGCAAGAACATCTGGCTTAAGAGAGAGAGAGAGAGAGAGAGAGAGAGAGAGAGAGAGTAATGTGATATTAAGCCAATTCAGTGCATCTGAAAAAATAAAAGTATATCATCCCCTTTTAAAGTCTTACTGCTTAATTGCCAAAAGCACTGCCACAATTACTATAATAATGGGACCTTAACATCCTAACTTTGCCAGGAGTATATATTCCAACAAAAGTACTGCTAATTTTTAAAATGTTCAGTATCAGTGGCAAAAAAAATTGAAGACTTTATAAGATAGTGAGAAATATCTAGACATACATGGAGTATATAAACAAGAATATTTGTGAAATGCTGTTTCCTCTCTGCATGTGTTCACCATCGCAGACTCTAAATTGAGGCAACAGGTTCCCGTTCTTGTCAACGCATGGATGTCAAAATGTATTGCTCAGCCAGAGAGTATTGTTCTATTTGTTTTGAAAGAAATTATTGAGGGCTGGGGGACTGGGTAATGGAAGATGAAACCTCTCATCTCTAGGTCAACAATTGAAATGTAACCCAGACTATTAGGTCTGAAAGTCATTATCAGATTATGGCTATTCAGAGTCTTAGATAAAATAACATTCAGACTCCCATATTCTCTTCATGATTTCTCACTTTTATATGTGTATAATTTCTAACTACTGGAAAAAATACATTGCAAAGTTTCCACACTGCTTGTAGCCCAGTCTTTCATCTATTTAGTATGGGGTTTTCACTAACATCTTTCCACTGTGCATACTAAAAAGTGCTTCTGATGCGAAAATATTTGTTTTATTCACACCACCTCTTTTTAAAATGGGTAGTGTGACATGCATGGAATACTTCCACATTGTTTTCATAACACTGTGAGGTAATCAAAACTGAAGATCAACTTATTTGAATCCAAGCAGTGAACTTCATTCAAGAGGAAGAACCCAGTTCTATCTGGCCAAATGATGTAACATACCCACTACCCCTTCCTTCAAACAAAGCATGTTTTTCAGCATGTCCAAATGCTTTTGGTGCTGTTTGGTTTGAATCAAATTATGGTGTCCACACATGTTTTGACTTAGAATGATCCAACTCATGCCTTTTTAGAGCTGTCCCACTCCTTTTTGGCACAATTCTAGGGCTACATTTTTGGCTTCATTCAGAGCACTCTTAATGATCCCATTCGGAAGTCTAGTTCACACCCTAATACTGTAGAACTGTGAGTGGTGTTATCTGAGGAGACAACCTTGTGATGTATTACTGAGGAACTGAAACCTCTCTTTCTCCCTTGTCCCCCCCCCACACACACACACACCTTCTACCCACTGGGTGTGCATTGATGTCACACCAAGTTACTCAAATGGAAGAGGAAATGAAATCAAATTTTCAGAGAAATGATGGCAGTGGCAACACCTGCCAATGAACAGTTGTGGCAAACTTTCACACTGCTTTCACTCCTTCCAGCCAGTCCCCACCTCTCGCTCACTCACAGTCTGCACAAACAGGTCTGGGAGAGAGAGAGAGGTGCAGCTCCACATCTTGTTTTGCTTTTGATCTGGACTAATGTCTGCTAAAAGCAAAGAGTGGATAACTTTTACTTTTGTTCTCGCAATTAACACAGCTGCCTGTTTTCTTTTCCATTTTGTGCCTCTTGACATCCCTTACTGCCAGGTAACTGGGTACTGTGTAAGGATGAAGCCTGAAGGAGCAAACATGGGGTACATGTTTCCCCTATAACCTTCCCCATGGCAACTAAACAATGTTTCTCTTTTTAAGATAATAAAACAACTTGAACCCTAAGATTCAATGAGAAATGCAATAGTGTCCATGCCAGGATGAAAGCCCAAACCACATAGTGATGCATTAAGGTTTCTAGTTGATCCTTGAGCAGTGGTCATTCTCTCCCTCCCCCCCCCAAAAAAAAACCCCTAAACCAAAGTGTCTATGTTAGGATTCAAATATCTCACTTTTAACAGAGGCATTTTGCTTGAGGATCTGAAAGTTAATTGGAGTCTGTGCCATCCTGGGTTGGACAAGAGAGACTATGGAAAACTTTACTACTCTATTTTAATCTACTCTACTGTTTTAATTTTAAAAAATATTTTCCTATTTATGCAACACTATGCTAGATAAGCAAGACACATTGGCAGTATTATGTATACCATGCTAGGTAGATGCATTGCTGTTTTGCTATGTTACCGGTTTTATTTAAGAAGGAAGAAGAAAGTTGCTGTGGCCCACTGAATGACAGCCACAGGAAAATGTGGGGAAGGGGGCAGGAAGGGGGGGTGTCATTAATTGAAAGAGGGACAAAGTGAAGCGATCCAAAGACCTGTTTGGACCTTTTTCATGGGGGGAAAAATGAAGTGTGAATGGAAGGACCACTCAAGTAGAGATAGAACAGGTCGCACTCAAGAAAAGAAACTTTTAAGGGGAAATCAGACCAGCATCCCCCATATGGACATGTAGATTTTTTTGTGTGTTGTTCTCTCTGCATTAATGTGGTTCTCATAAGACTTGCTTTATCAGATGGTGACTCTGCAGTAGACTCAGAGCTCAGCACCTATACCAGTTGAAGAGAACAGTGAATGTGCATTGCAGTCCCACCCCCTCCTCCCACATCTTGTCTGTATTCACTAGGAAGGTATGTAGGAAAAATGTATTTAAAGAGGTCAATGCAATTAGGAGTCTAATAAGACAAGGCTCAACATCATATCAGACTCTGTAACACTGTTACCTTTTCTCTTCATAATTCCCCTGTAAATATGGAGAAATGGGTGGTGAATTATATTTTTGGTACTCCAATTTACTATGGGCCTAAATCTTACCTTTCTGGACTCTTAACGCAACCTTGCACTATAAGCTGTACTGGGTAAACCGTTGATGCTTTGACTTTCACTCCAAAGGCAGTTGTGATGAATTCCAGGAAATGGTTGACGTTACAGCCTGAGTTAGCATCTCAGCACATGAGAAACCATTAAGTACTTACATAGGATCTGCTTGTGAATGATGCACAGCATTATGCATCTTCTTTGCCGTGGTCCCCTGACATGAGAAGTAGTTCTGCAAGGCCATTAGTTGCATGGTAAAAACATAGTTGGCACTCATCTTTTGCACGGTGTCCGCAGGCTATTTCCCAGTGAGAAAAAAATGGCTTCATACAGCGATTCATAACATAAACATACAGGGTTTTCCAGGTAGAGAAAGATCAGAAGTTGTGTAACCATTCTCTTCTTCTGGGGGCATCCTGGGACTGTGCAGCTGGCTCTACTCACAGGAGGCACGGAGAGGAATCAGACTCCCAACTTTCGGCTCTGCAGTCAGATACCTAAACCACTGAGCTATCCAGCCTGCCTCAGATTTCAATACTTGAATTTAAATATAGTAAGCAGTTTATCCCTTAGTACTTAATTGTTGGCCTGAAATGTATAAGCCTTCCTGGAGTAACAAGGGTTGACTGAAAAGCCTCTCTCACTTTCAGTATTAAGATTCATGATGCCCCCTGTACATTTTGTCATGCATCCTGTGACAAACCCAGACCTACTGGGACCTGCCACATGTTAACTAGGCTGCCACCAACCATTCCCTATAAGAAGTCACACAGACCAGGGATGGATTTTTAAACAAATAAAAGAATAAGGTTTATTGAAATCACACACAGGGAAAATAAAGTGAACCAGTGAATAAGAAATAGTAACGTGGCTTAGTTTCACTCATACAGACACACAGTTTGGTTCACACAGAACCCTTAACTTGAAGCACAGACCCTGAACCTATCAGTTCTGGCTAACCAACAGACACCTGAACCTATCAGGTTGGTACTCTGACACACAGTAGTACCCTGTCTGACACACAGACTCCCACACCAGCTTCTTCTTCCCAGCTACTGCTTCTTCACATCCCAGCGTCTCCTGAACTTCACCACACAGGCTTCACCTATATATACAGTACAGCCCCTCCTCCTGATGTCCCGCCTTCCACTCCCCATAGGATGGAACTTTCCCTCCAAACCCATGACAGACAGGTAACATCAGTGCTGTATGTAACACCTCCCCTCTTTATAAGTTGTTTTGTAGGGGGAAAGCTAAGGTGCTTTTTCCCAAAAAACAACCTGGATAAAACACACAACAACAGTTATACATACCATATCATACTTACTTATACTTACATTCTAAGTTAACCATAGCAATTAGGCATTTAACCATTTACCATATACATTACATCAATTTACCTTTATTCTTACAAACCAAATTCAAAAAACCCAGGTACATTTAACCTTTTGTCACCAACATATATACATAGTCCATGTTTCTTTTCGCCGTCTTCATTCTTCAGGTCTTCTTGACAAGGCGTCAGCAACACAGTTCACTGACCCTCTGACCACCTTCACTTCAAAGTCATAGTCCTGCAGATTTAAAGCCCACCTCATAAGTTTACTATTGTGGGTTTTCATTGTCCTTAACCATTGCAGTGGTGAATGGTCAGTGCACAGAACAAAATGTCTTCCCCAGATGTAAGGCTTGGCCTTCTGGATCGCGTAGACTATGGCCAAACACTCCTTCTCCACGGTTGCCAAATGTCTCTCACCTTTTTGAAGTTTCCTACTCAGGTAGGACACTGGATGCTGGTCACCATTCTCATCCTCCTGGCACAGAACTGCTCCTACCCCGCTGTTAGACGCATCGGTGTAGATGATGAACTCCCGGTCGAAGTCTGGAGCACGCAGCACTGGATAGTTGATTAGCGCCTGCTTCAACCTCTGGAACGCCTCCTCACAGTCGCTGGTCCACGGGATGCGGTCATCAGCCTTCTTCCTCGTCAGATCGGTCAGCGGAGCCGCAATCTCGCTAAACCTCGGGATGAACTTTCTGTAGTAGCCCACCAACCCAAGAAATGATTTGACCTTTTTCTTGGTGTTGGGTCTGGGCCAATCACGAACTGCTTCTATCTTGGCCTCGAGGGGTTTTATCACTCCTCCCCCTACCATGTGACCCAAGTATTTTCTTTCTGGGATACCCAGCTGCAGTTTGCTCTCTCTGCAGGGCCTAGGCCAAAGCACTTCCTCCCCTGGGTCAAAGTGCCTCTCTCTAGCTTTCTGGTCATACCATGTTTTCTGTCTGACCTTCTGAGCTTGCAGGTTTTCTGCTGCCAGCTCTAGATTTCTCTTTAGGTCATTCCTCAAGGTGTCTATGTATGTCACAACGTCTTGTGGGTCATCCTGGGTGATCTGCTCCCAATTTTGTTTGATCAAATCAAGGGGCCCTTTCACCCTTCTCCCAAATAAAAGTTCAAATGGACTGAACCCGGTACTGGCTTGTGGCACTGATCGATAAGCAAACAAAAGGGATTGCAGCTTCTGGTCCCAATTGTTTGGATTCTCTGCCAAGTAAGCCCTAATCATGCGCATTAGAGTCCCATTGAACTTCTCAGTTAACCCATTACTTTCAGGATGATAGGCAGTGGTTTCCTTGTGCTTAATTCCACAGATTTGCCATAAGCGTTTCATGAGCTTCGATGTGACCGATGCTCCCAAATCTGTGATTATTTCTGAGGCAAATCCCATCCTGGACATATACCCCACCAAGGCATCTGCCACTGTGTTAGTTTCAATGTTAGTCAAGGGAATGGCTTCAGGGTACCTCGTGGCATGGTCCACAATGGTGAGAATGAACCTGTTCCCCCTCTTTGTGGCCTTGGGCAAAGGTCCCACAATATCCACCCCTATGCATTTGAACGGAGTGTCAATCACAGGCAAAGGGCACAACTTTGCTTTGGTCCTGTCGCGGCTATTCCCCTGCCTTTGACACACATCACATTGTTTACAGAACTCCCTGATCTGCTTCCCTATGTCAGGCCAGTAAAAATTCTGTGTGATTCTCTGCTGTGTTTTGTTCACCCCTAAGTGTGCAGCAAACATGTCAGAGTGCCCCCTTTGTAAGATCATGGGGCGATACTTTTCAGGTACCACCAGCTGACTTCTGATCCCATCTCCCCCTTTTGAGATATTCCTCAGGGTCTCTCTATATAAAATCCCCTTTTTCTCCAGAAATCTCACTGGGGTTTCAGGTGTTAGCTGGGCGTCAGTCACCTGTTCAAAACACTTTTGGAGAGTGGCGTCTGCCTTTTGCTCTTGTCCAAATCTGCTGTCTGTGGTTAAGGTTTCCACCACAGCTTCTGAACTCCCCTCTGCTTCTGTCTCTGGCTCATCATTACCCCCTTGAACTGTCCCCGTGGTGGCTTGTGAACGTGTAATCACTAGCACCCGTTTCACATGTTCAGCCAGGTCATTTCCCACGAGCACGGCTGCTGGCAGAGTCGATGAAATCGCTAGCCGCCAAACTCCCCTCCAGCCTTGAAAGTTCACAGGTACCTCCGCGACTGGCAGTGAGATTACCTGCCCCTCAATCCCTGCCACCTTCATGCTCTCATTTGGGATTACATACTCCCTAGGAATAATATCTGGATGGCACAGGGTCACCTGGGAACAAGTGTCCCGTAGCCCCCGATACTGACGGTTAAGTATTCCTACGTCCACCCCTGCTGTCTCAAACAATTGAGAATCTGTTCTCACCAGTAGGCAGCGCCTGACCTCTACAAAAGGACCATTTTCCTCAGCCTGATCAGCAGAGGTAGCTGTTCCAGATTGAGTAGCCATGGCAACAGGCTCCCTCAGTGACAATGAGCCTTGCTCTTTCTGGACACAGAACACAGCTTTTGGCTTGGTCCCACTCGAATCCTGAGGCATAATTCCTTTTAGCTGCTTTAATTTCTCACACTCTGAGATTAGATGGCCCTTTCCCTGACAGAAATAACATTTTCTGGTGTATTTTGAATCTCTCTCATCTTGTTTTGGTTTTCCCTCCAAAATCTGAGGTCTTGGTTTCATGTCTGAGGGCTTCCCTTCACCATGGGCCCCTCCCCCTTGCTGGCTTTTCCCTGGTCCCTGAGAGTACTTGCTGTAGGTTTCTTTGGGTTTACCTACAGATTTCCCCTCACCTAAGGGCTTTCTGATCTGGTAAATAAAATCTGCGATCTCGGCTGCTTCTGCCACAGATTTTGGTTTCCTTTCCCTCACCTGGAATTTCAGTTCCCCATGCAGGACTGAATAGAACTGTTCCAGCGCTATCAAGTCTTTGAGCTGCTGAAAGGTCTCTGTCCCCTCCTGAGATAGCCATTTCTCTAGCAGCCTCACCAATTGGGCCCCCACTTGGGTAAAAGTCTGCTCTGGTTTCTTTGTGAGGGACCTGAATCTTTGCCTCAGCTGTTCCGCATTTATCCCATGTCTTGCAAACACCAGTTTTTTAAACTCTGCAAAATCTTTCATCAGTTCCTCAGGCATCTCGGCATAAACCTCAGCCAGGCTACCACTGATTAAAGATCGCATGATGGTCATCTTCTCAGTTTCCCTCACTGAGAAGTCCACAAACGCTCTTTCCACTAAGGAAAAGAACACCTCAGGACAATCTCCCTTGTGGTACACAGGGAATTTCTTCAGGTCAGCCTTAGACAATTGGCCTCCCTCAGAATCCCTATTGTTATTATTGTTCTGATTCATCAGTTCCAATTTTCTTAATTCAAACGCCATTCTTTCTTTTTCCAGAGCAATTTTCTCTCTCTCCCTCTCTATCTCAAATTGCCTTTGTTTCTCTCTTTCCCTTTCCTCCATTTCCCTCACCCTCAGTTCATGCTGTTGGGCTAGGAGCAATTTTCTGAGTTCTGGGTTCTGCTCTCCTGTGCTGTCACCCTGCACTGAGCCAAATTCATCCTCAGAACCTTGGTCTACCTGGGGGTCTTTCACTTCACCCATTTCTGCCATTTGGCTTCGAGTCAAGGGCATAATCCCCCCTCAGAACAGGCTGCTTTAAAAAGTCAAGCCTCAAAATAAAACGACCACTTTTTTTTTTCTCTTTTGCCTCAGAACCAGCTTTCCCTATAGATTGCTGCTGTCCTTCAGCACTACTTGCAACTGTAGCGAGTTAGAGTCTACCCCCCTCTGCTGGGCCTCTCAGCAGACAAGCTAGCTCACTGCTATTTCACAGTTTTGCCTCAGCTTTTTTCCTGCCAAAAACAGGCTGCCTCAGAGCTCACTAATCTAGCCCCCAATCTGAGGTTACACGTTCTTCTACTAGTGCACCCCCCCGTGAGGCACACCTAGAAGATTACCTACGCGCTCTCAGATTGTCCCTGACTAGACCCCCCCTTGCTCTGGGCACACTTGCCAAGGCTTTGCTGGACCACTGGACAACTGGACCAGTCGTATCCCACACGCTGGACACCAATCAATGTGACAAACCCAGACCTACTGGGACCTGCCACACGTTAACTAGGCTGCCACCAACCATTCCCTATAAGAAGTCACACAGACCAGGGATGGATTTTTAAACAAATAAAAGAATAAGGTTTATTGAAATCACACACAGGGAAAATAAAGTGAACCAGTGAATAAGAAATAGTAACGTGGCTTAGTTTCACTCATACATACACACAGTTTGGTTCACACAGAACCCTTAACTTGAAGCACAGACCCTGAACCTATCAGTTCTGGCTAACCAACAGACACCTGAACCTATCAGGTTGGTACTCTGACACACAGTAGTACCCTGTCTGACACACAGACTCCCACACCAGCTTCTTCTTCCCAGCTACTGCTTCTTCACATCCCAGCGTCTCCTGAACTTCACCACACAGGCTTCACCTATATATACAGTACAGCCCCTCCTCCTGATGTCCCGCCTTCCACTCCCCATAGGATGGAACTTTCCCTCCAAACCCATGACAGACAGGTAACATCAGTGCTGTATGTAACACATCCATCTTGGTGTTAATATTACTAAACTGCTTACATAAATGCTATAGTGAAGTAAAAAGTTATTGAGATAGAATATTAATATTACTAAAATGCTCCATAAAGCAATCTCATTGAGGTATTTGTTTGTTACACTTATATCCCATGTTTCTTCCATGAGGGAATATGGCAGTGTCTAGAGTTCCCAATGGTCTCGCATCCACACATTGACCAGATACAGGTCCACTTAATCGTACCATAATTATTTATGATATAAAGGGCCCCTTATCTGCAGGATCAGGATCCATTGATTCACTTAACCACTTGCTGAAAATACATTTAAACAAAAACAGAAATACCTTTTTATATTTATTTCCAAGGTGTGTTTATCAGAACTGGCCATTAAAGGAAGATAGTGAGCATGAAATTCATAGCGTTCAATACTTCCATGTTTTTCCGCATCCACTGGGGACTTGGAACTGATCCCCGCAGATACGGCAGTTCTAGTGTACTACAAAGCCAGCTATCAAATTTTATACAGTTACGAAGTGACTCTATAATAAAAAAAAATGATGAGTCCAAAATTGTCCTAAAGGTCAGAAATATTTGTTTAAAATAATTCCAGTATATTGTGGTCATTGGTGTCTTAAACTAAAAAAGGGAAGAGTGCTACTGAAAGTGCTTAAAGAAGTCTCTGGGTGGTTTACAACTGAATTATGAATGCTACACATTGCCCCTTCCCACCCCAGCAATCTGGGTACTCAGTTTACCAAACTCAGAAGGATGGAATGCTGAGTGAACCTCAAGCCAGCTACCTGGGATTGAACCCAGATCATGAGCTGAGTTTTTGCTGCAGTGCTATAGTTTAACCATTGTGTCATGAGGCTCCTCAAATAGAACCTGAGAAATTCTGAATTCAAATTTCCATTCAGCCTTCAAGTTGAATGATACGGAATCAGTAGCCATCACCTTCATGGAAGAATTAATAGAAGGCAGAACCAAGTATGCTGTCCTGAGCAAATGAAGAAAACATAAAAATACTAATTTTTATTTTTATTTTCATACATATTTATAAATACGTAGTGTTTATTTTAATTATGTATTTATTATACTATGCACACTATGTATACTAACTATAAGCATGAGAATGCCAGAAACGTTTGTTTATATGTCTAGAAAAGTAACACAGAGAGGGACTATAATTCAGATTCAAAGCTTGATAAAATTCTTTTCCGAGCTCTGGGCAGAGAACATAAGGTCCTGGGTTGAATTCACGGCATCAGTAGTAGCAAAGATCTGCTAGCAGATAAAATGAAAATCCCTTTCCAAAGGGACAATACTAGGCCAAATGATGTATCAAGATCCCATTTTGAAGATACCTGATCTTGTCCGATGTGAAAGCTATGCCAGCATGGACCTAGTTAATAGCTGGATAAGAGATGCAACAAATATACAGATATAGCCATGTAGAGGTTTTTAAAAAATCCTGCCTGATGTGATCTTTTAAAAGTCTGACTAAATTCCTTATATGAGCTCAGTTTTCATGCTTTGATAGGATATCCAGAACAGTGTAGTGCAAAGATTAACAACCTAGGACTTAGTAGGCCTGGGTTCAAATCCCTGCTCAGCCATGGGAACTTACTAGGAGGGGGTGGAACTGGTTAAAATGCTTGTTAAATATCTCACTTAGCTTGAAAGTCCTGTTGCTATAGGTTGGTTCAGACTTCAAGGCACATAACCAGATGCCCTGATGCAGCATGATAGGAAACTGAGATGTTTACTGCTGTCCTCTACAAAAAAAAGAAATAGGGAGAGATAACTGTAGCCATGTAACCTCCAAATTGTAACTCACGCTGCTTACTTGGGTCACATCGAGGATACGGCTGCTTGTAAAATGTTTCCCATAAAGGTCTCCTCAGTGTTCTCCTTTAGCCTTGAAATGATGCACTGTGTAAGTGTCTAATGGTATTTCAGTTCTCTGCATTTTGCACCGCATTTGTGAAATCCAAAGGCAGTTTACTCTAGATAGTGAAATTGCTACTACAGTTTACCAAATTGTGAACTCCTTGTGTTCAGCATTTGCTACATGAATCAGAACATCCAAGGTAATAAAGAGTGTTGTTAATTGCCAGAAGATATGTATGTGTTGTGATGTGATGTGGTATCTATTGGCACATGCCCATTGTCAGTACCAGGTGCTGTGGTTTATCAGTTATCTCGGTGCAATAATTGATTTTGTTCATCAGTTTCCTGATTACTTAAAGTGCACCATCATTTAAAGTGAAGGCTCAGGGGCTCAGAATGTTCTTGTGACATAATAATTATCATGCATTCATTTGTGTCTCTTCCTAAAGCATCCATTAAAACATTTCAACAGTGATACAGTTTCCTTTGTGTATGATGCCATTTCCTCTAGCCAGTTGAAACAATGGCATTGTGTAAGCCACACATTTTAGTAAACAATAAACAAAGGACCATAGGAGTTTGATAGGACAGGGTCTCAGTGGTTACACAAACAAGCATGGTTGACCTTGGTTGAGCTTTCAAAAGCACAGAGGCTTAAGAGAGGAGAGCAGAGAAAGAGATAATGACGGAGTTGAGCTGGAATCAAGGAGGGAGGAAGTATTAACTATTCTTTTATGGATTATTCAAAAGAGTAGACCCTAATTGCCCCGTGACCTGTAAACCAAGGGGAGGACACTTTATCATAACAATTCAGGTGGTTGCCCCCTCCTCAACTTCAATCACAAGTGATCTATGCTTAATTCTGTGGTGTTTATGACCTTTGGTAGTGTCTACAATTACAAAGAGGGATATGTCTAATGAAGTCGTGGAAGAATGTCCAAAAAATTCTCATCTTCTTTCCCCATTCCAGAGAAGAAATATTTATTCACTTCAGTTTGTGTGAGGGGATGCTGGGGAAAGGAGGAGCTATCAGTGCTGCGACACAAGCATGTGTCATATACTCTCCCAAGATGACTCTGTAAGAACACTTTTACACACGAGGTGTAAGTCATGTTTATATGGGAAGGTTTATTTATTACTGAAATCTCATCTTTCTCACAGTGCTAAAAATGAGTACAGGGAAAAACTGTCAAGATGTTAGAAATTTAAAAGACAGATAAATTATATTTTGATGTGATTGAATTAAGAAGCAATTTAAAAACAAATCCATTAAAAAAAACCTTACAGCACTCAATCAAGAAAAGCCCCTTTCTCAGCAGCCAGTCAAAACCTGTCAACCATGCCTGCTGGCAGATGGACAAATGGAAGGGGCCAGACCAGCTTTCCCTAAAAGGGAGTTCCACAGTCTGAGAGCAGACACCAAAAAGGCCCTGTCCCCTCTCACCCATGCCTTTTGGACCTTTCTTGTCATTGCATATAATATCTGCTCATTACTCTGCTCTTGTGAAAACGAAAATGTAGGGGAGTCATTTGAAATATACACACCTATTCTGGTCAGTGTTAAGTTTTACTT
Source organism: Pogona vitticeps (assembly GCF_051106095.1). NCBI lineage: Eukaryota > Metazoa > Chordata > Lepidosauria > Squamata > Agamidae > Pogona > Pogona vitticeps. The sequence continues at coordinate 195,049,816 of NC_135785.1, read as the reverse complement.
TTCTGTTGTAGATCCAACGAAAGCCACTTTAAATACTCCTATTAAAAAATAGAGTAGTAATCAAGTTTGGTCTAATGCAATGATTCTCAAATATGTCGTATGTTATGTCCTGAAAATCTATCATTGCTGAGTTCCACCATGACAGAAACAAAATGCACACTTTTTCTGAGAAGGACATTTATATGTTTGCAGGCATTTTATTACTATATTTACATACTAATAGTAAGTTGGGTTGAGGGAATGGGAGATTTGAAGCAAACACAAAGCAGTTGTCAGGGCTCTTTTTCAACAAGTATGAATGGAAGTGGGGAATTTTTTTAAAAAACGCCTTGTAGAATGTTGATTTGTTCTGCTGCACAATAACACAGATGCACTACTGTGCAGCTATAATATGCACTAGAGATGAGCACAAACCATCATTCTGCGGTTCAGCAGTTAGGCCGCAAAGCTTTTTCTGTGGGAGCCCCTGCTTCCCAGCCCTCATCTTGTGGGTGCTGGCTCTGAGACAGCACCCAGAGGAAGTAGGGCTGGGAAGCCACACCACTGCCTCTGAGAGGGTATCCACTGAGAGAGGCCAGGCTGGGAACACAGGACACCCAGAGAAGAAGTTGTGCACTTGACCTGCTGAATCGCACCAAACCATGGTTCATGCTCACATCTAATATGCATAGATTCTTGACAGAGAGCCTGTGATGACTGTCACTTCACACACCATTGCGATGTTTTTTGTTTTCAAATCATGAGCATGGCTGAATATACCAGTTCTCAGGACCCCATCAAACTTTTCACAATCTTACAGAGATCCCTTACATCGGGCAACTTCCAGACATCCAGAGGCCACATGCACCCATCCATGGTCACTGGAGAGCTGTGTCATTCCTGCAGCCTCCACTACCACCAGTACCCTATTAAAAGCTTCTTTAATATGTAGGGTTTAGCTAAAGAAGCTTTGCTTGTACCCTCTAATGGAAAATAAAAATAAAAAATAAAAAAAAAAATCCAAAGAAACATATGGGACTGTGGTGGAGCGGAGATGCAGTGGAGCTCAAAACAGAGGGAGATTGCCCCCATTCTCCCTACACAAGGGGATGTTCTGAAACACTTTTTTTAATGTCTCAGATAAACATTCCAGAAAATAGGAGGTGTGTCAGGGTACTGTGCGGCAGAGGTAGTGGGTGACCACATATGGCACCTGGAGGGCACATGCCAGGTGTTGCTCACCCCAGTGCTCATATTTGGCAACTGCATGACACTGATTATTGCACACAGAGAGCTCATCTTGTATGTCAGTCTGTACTGGCACCATAAAGCCACAGCCCTGTTGATTTCAGTGGGAGAGATCCAAGCATATAGTTAACTGAACCAAATTGAAGCAGGCCAAGAGTACTTGGTTTTGTTCATGTCCTGCATCTTTTGACATATTATGGTCTATATAAGTGCTTGTCCTATTGCCCTTTATACACTTATAGGGCTACCTCATGTAGGATCCATGCAATTTCCCAGAAGAAAGGACATTTTACAGAGGAATTTAGCAATGCCTGAAGCTGCTTCCACTATCACTGATAAAGAGCCAGGCGTAGTGTTTTTATCAAATGGGCAGCTTGATTCTGTGGGAAAGAATGTAATGTGAGGTCAGAAGTAACTAAACAATAACATCATGACTTCTCCCAGTTCTAATCATCAACACAAAATGTAACTGTTAGGTGTAGGAGAGACAATATTGTACAGAGCTCAGTGTTAAAGGCCATCCCTGAGAAACAACAACAACAAAATACAAAAGTATGTTCTCTTAAATGCTTTTATGGAAGTTGACTTATTTTGATTCTGAAGGGAAGGAGCAAGAACCAAAAGGTATACTGTTACTTTATTTTATTTATTTTTATTTATTTGATTTGATTTATATCCCTCCCATCTGGTTTAGTTGACCACTCTGGGCGGCTGTAAATGTGATTTTAGAAAGATGTCCCAGACTACCTTTTTGTAATGGCATGGTGATGAGGTTTTTACTGCTCCATTACTGCTTTCTAACAACTTGTCTCAAAATAGCAGATGTAAGATGTTCAAGTTCTTTGAACTACAAATGTTGTCTCTGAGCCAGGGTGGTGGCACATCATGTGAACTGGAATGTCCCCAGGTCCAATTTCCTCTTGAACCACAATTTTTGACAAACTATCGTGGTAGTCTTATATCTTTGTTTTCCAAGCATAGTCCTTTATAAGAAAAGCAGTCTCTTGGAAGGGCTGGAGAGTCTAAGTCCCCTTTTAAATCCATGAGCTATAAGGGGGAAAAGGCAGGGCCCTTGAACATGTAGCACTTGAACTTAACAGGCACACCACCTGCCTGGTGGCAGTAATTTTCTCTATGGCAGTGTTTCCCAACCTGGGGGGGTCATGACCCCCAAGAGGGTTGCAAAGTGTTTTCAGTGGGGGTCACAGGCCACCTTATATGTGTTGTAAGGTAAGGTAAAGGTAAAGGTTCCCCTTGACAATTTTTGTCCAGTCGTGTAGTCCCTGTTAAATAATTTCTTCTTTGACCTTTCAGAACCAGATATTAAAGTTAGTGTGTATGTGTACGTATGAGAAACAGGGTCTTTGAGAGTGAAAGAAGCCTCTGCTTTCTGAGAAAGAATGAGTTAACCCTATTAAAAATGTCTTTTTGTGCAAATGTGGCATGCAAATCAAAAGTACTTGACTATTATAAAAAGGGTTGCAACTCCTTTTGTAATAGGATAACTGCTCTATGGGGAGGGGTTATCAGAGACTATTATTTAAATTTTAACAGTTATTTCTAAATTTGCATGCATATATAAATTAACATATGCAGATTAGAGAGAGACACAAATACGTGTGTGTGTATATGCATGTGTGTGCTTCTCTTCTTCATTCTCTATTCAGCTGCTCACCTATAACACAAAACAGTCTGTTTATTTCCTTATAGATCGATTGCAGAATATTGCAGATTTGGGGTTTTATAACTCTGTACATTTCAGAAAATTTCTTAATATAACTGCTTTTCAATTATTTTAAAATGGAATTGGAGACACCAGGTCTTCCAGATAATTGACAATAGTCTTCCGTTTCCCCTCTTGCACTCTATATTTCATTCATAGTTCTTCCAGATGCACATTTCCCTCAGGTATGCAGGAAATTGAGTCTGCATTTTGCTGTTCACCAAAATGTTGACATCATTTACCTTCCACAGGCAATAGTTGAAAAACCTTTTCCTACAGTTTTTTAAATCCTACAAATGTTGGTTTTTAGCAGATAGAAAAACATTTTTTATTAAAAATCTCATTAATTTCGGGTACAGATCACTGCACTAGTTCTATGTGGTGCATGGCATTCCTCTGTTCAAGTCTTCTTTGCCTACCTCCTCACAGACTTATTGGCTTCTTCTTGGCATATGGCAGTGAAATTCCTTTACCTTCACTGTGCCTTGGCGGCACAAGGCTGATGAAATCAAGAAGTGCCAGATGCCAGATGTTACTGTTACAAAATCTGCTCATCCCCCTTCTCAAAGCACAGCATGATTCAAAGAGCATGCTAAGGGAAAAGTTGCATTTTGGGCTCCCAGTGTAATGGCTGGAAGATTTTAGGAGTTGCAGCTGGCTAGATAGCTTAGCGGGTTAGACAACTTGCTGTGAAGCCAGAAGATGGGAGTTTGATTCATAACTATGCATCCCAGAAGAGCCAGCCTCTGTGGCCTTGGGCAAGCTGCACAGTCCCAGAATGCCCTCAGAAGAAGGGAAGGGTAAATCATTTCTGAACATTCCACGCAGAGGACAAGTTGGCTGTAATCAAAGGCAAATTCTGTTGGAAAGGTTCCTCATGTGAAATATTCTGTCACCATGGCTGTGTCATTGAGCCCTGTTTGACATGTACTTGTGATCTGGGAGATAATCAGTTAGCTAACATTTGACCCCTGTTTTGCATCCTAGGTTTTCTGTTAGGGCTAAGAAACCAAAACTGTAGAAGGGGCAATGCTAAGGTTCAGTATCTGACCCCTGCATCTCCAGTGACGAGAGCATCCAAACCATGAAATATAACCATTATATGTTGTGCAGCAAAAATAGGCATTCCTGTTAAAATAAGGAATATCTCTTCACATAAAAGTCACATGGAAATGTTATTTTAAGATGGCATTATCGCTGACCTTATCTAGACTAAGGTCTTTGATGTTCATTCACCTGACAAATGAAGCTGACTTGGGTCACCACTTATGTAAGACCAGCACAACCAGGTTCTTTATATGCAATACTGAGCATGGACTCCTGACGTTGTAAATCATTCAGCCAAGTCACAGGTCTATCATGCAGATAATGGCAGAAAGGAAATGCCATCTCAATAAGGATTACAGTACTACAAAAACATATTTGCATCTGCTCTGAAAGAACTTATTATCCTTATCGCTGTGTCTGTGAGAAACAGATGGTGAGAACTTTATCACATGACTTTCTTAATTTGTTTCCTTCTGCATGTCCTCCCCTCGATAATTAATCAAGGTTACCATTAATTACGCAGTGCCTCAGAGGAGGGCAACATGTAGGCTACAGGCTTTAAGTGGTCACCAGGGCACCCAGTGTGGCCTCTAACATCTGTTTCCTTAAATATTTTTATATAACTCCCACCATATAATCTGAGGCAGAGGGAAGCAAATTTGCACGATTTTGTTCCCTCCGAATTGCTTAGGACTGGTTGTGCCGGGTGGGGAGTGTTCTGAAGTAGAAATTACTGGGGCTGAAAAATAGTGACAGCACTCTTAGGCCTGGGGGTAGCCATGTGTGGCCCAGCCATCCTGTTAAGTTAAGGCAGTGGGTGTCGCCAACCCTTCAGGACAGTTTACCTCTCAATAAGCTAGTTGCCTGTGACAATGCTAGAATTCTTCCCAAACATGGAAAAAGCACCCTTGTACCAGTTCTATTTTCCGATAGCACAGGCAGAAATAAACTAGAGCTACAAAAGTCTTTCTCAACAGGGGAGGTTTATAGTCTGAGCGAGGTGTGGTCCCTGATATTTCAGGATATAGAGCGATGGTGAACCTATGGCACATGTGCCACAGCTGGCCCGCGGAGCCCTTTCTGCCGGCATGCAACCCATAAGTCACTGGATCACTACTCCCCCCCCCCCCGCAGCCAAATCTGAGCTGCAACTGCGGTGCTGGTGCCCGGACAGCTGGCGGGTCAGGATCCGGAGCAGCTGATGCTGGCAGCGGATCCAGAGTGGGGTCTCGAGGCACCTCTCCAGGCGTGGGATTCCCCCTTCCACTGCCCCCTTTTTGTTTGTTTGTTTGCTTCCAGTTTGGGCACGCAAGCCCACAAAGGTTCACCACCACTGGGATATGATAACCCTATTCTGCTTAGATCATGGTCAGCCTATGACTCTCAGTTGTTGTCCTCCATTTGTCTGGTGATTAACTCCCAGGGTGAAATTAAACATTAAGACAAATGTATATATCTTCCTTTTATAACATTATCCCTCTGACAGGCAATTTTTAAAAGTGCTATGTGCCTGAGGCATCAAGGATGCAAAGAAACCAGTGCTACCTCCCAACCGATCAGCTACAGAGCAGAAGTAAGCTCCTTTTGCCAAATCCTGAAGAAAGCTCAAATAGTCTTTTTCTCCTAATGCTGCACTTCTTCTCCATACAGAGTCAGTGTCTTACCTAGTGAGCCCAAATCATAGGCAAAAACAAAAACGAAAGCACTTGCCACGCACTAAAGAATTTCTTTTCTTTATTTATTAGATTTATATACTACCCATCTAGAATGTGTCTACTCTGGGCTGTTTGCTATAGCAGTGAAAGATGTAGCTTTTTGGCTGTAACCATAAACCCTTTACTAAACACATATAATGCCAATGTTAGTCCCAAATAAAGTAGACCCATTGAAATGAATGGGACTTGTTTCTCATTTAAAAACAAGAATAAAAAAACAGATTCCCCTAATTTCAGTGAGCTTAGTCTAGCTGGGACCAACACTAGATTTAGTAGTGAAACCCTCCTTCATTCCAGTCTGAATTAGGTTGTTAACATTGCCAGGAGCTACAATAAACACTTATTCTTATAGAATGGCACTATCTAGTTGCTTTGAACAAAACTGAAAGGCAGGATATTGGTGATTTCTGAAGAGGCACATACAAATAATGACCTTTTATTCTGTTTTTTTTTTCTCTCCTGTGGTTTCAGTCAGCTTCCCTCTACCACTGCAAACCATAGACAGTAACTGCACAGTCCAACATCAATTCAGTGGTCTCTCTTGGGCTTCAAGCAGGTTGTCTGCCTTTTTTTACACTTGGAAACATCACACACATGTTATTCAATTAATCCAGCATCGTGCACATTAAATCTGTTTTTCACAAACACATAGATTCCAGGGAAGTTCAAATGGGATAGTTCTTTATTCATTCATTCATTCATTCATTCATTCATTCATTCATTCATTCATTCATTTTTGCCCTGCCTCTCTCCTTGAAAAGACCCAAGGCAGGTTAGTGATGTCACTGGTTGCAGCCAACAGCTACAGGCCCTTCCTGTGTTTTCTCCTGGTCCTGTGATGGGAGACAAGTTTCCCCTGGCCTAAGGCTCAAAGTAGATAAAGATGATCAGCATACATTCTAAGGCTGATGATGTTTGTAAACTTCCATGGGATAAATTCCTCAAATATAGGAGCCTGGGGAAATTTAACTTTTATTATTCATTAACTGCTATTATATTTAGATCTCAGCACCCAACCAGAAAGCAAAGCTCAGTGGAAGATGTGGTACAGAGATGAGCTTAAGGCATATGCCATGTCAGACAAAAGGAACTCTGCTTCTAGACCAGTGTTTCCCAACCTGACGGTCATGATTCACAAGGGGGGGTTTCGGGGAGAGGGGAGTCACAGGCCACACTGGATTGTGTTAGGGAGGGGGTTCTGAGAGTTGTTGGTCAAAAAAGTAACTTTTTCAAACTCTTATCCACCACTTTCTTTTCAGAAAGAGCTAGCTGAATGTTATCAGTGATACTCTGCTCTGAACTATTTACACCCATTCCTAAGAGCTATTCCCTCAAAGGACTGGAAATGTACTTCTAAGAACAACATTCTGAACATTAAAACCCTTCCAGCATTACTTTGCTGCACCATAGCTTATAAAACATGGATCATAACTTTTCATACTATTTGCCCGGAAATTAACTAGACATATGTACCACCATCGGCAGAGTTGGAAAATGGACAGTAAACATAACATTGGTACAAGTCCTAATTCTCTCATTTAAAAAGAAGTGAAATTACAATTTATCTGGTATTGCTGAATGAGCCAGCAATTCAACTTGGTGATGAACTAAAATGTCTGGCTGCCATACTTACTTACTTACTTACTTACTTACTTACTTACTTACTTACTTACTTACTTACTTACTTACTTACTTACTTACTTACTTACTTACTTACTTACTTGTGAATTTCGTTGCATGTGTATATACTTACAATGACAATAAATTATTATTATTATTATTATTATTATTATTATTATTATTATTATTATTATTATTATTATTATTATTATTATTATTATTATTATTATTACTTACTTACTTACTTACTTACTTACTTACTTACTTACTTACTTACTTACTTACTTACTTACTTACTTACTAGCATTGTATCAAGATACATGTGAAAAAGACATTTTAATTATTTTAACTTTTAAATGAAAATATTTATTTTGATAGCAGGTTAAACACAAGTTTTGCTAGCATGGATGAGGAAGCAGTACAGTAGTGGGAACACTTTTCTGCATATCATAATGGGATGCAATGAGAAGAAAAGGCTGGCATAGGTAAGGAGAATTTGGCATGAAATAAACAGAGACAGATGGAAGAAGGGTCATATGCCAGATGAATAAAGCACATTAGTTGTGAGATCTATATGCATCCTAGCCTCTCTTCCAGGTTTCTTTGCTTTGCAAATTGATTAGGATTGCACAGATGCAGGGAAGATATGGTGATGATAATATATTATTGTTACCATTACCCTCATTATCTGTAAAGCATTAACATTTCATCAAACATTGTCTCCATCAATAGCTTACAGTTTGGTAAAAGAAAGCACAAAAAGGATATGGACACAGATGGGGAAAAGTATAATATGAGAATGATGATTTGTTGCCTCAGGGTGGTATTCTATTGGGAAAACTGAACTGTCTTGGTAAAGGTAAAGGTAAAGGTTCCCCTTGACAATTTTTTGTCCAGTCGTGTTCGACTCTAGGGGGCGGTGCTCATCCCCGATTCCAAGCCATAGAGCCAGCTTTTTGTCCGAAGACAATCTTCCGTGGTCGCATGGCCAGTGCGACTTAGACACGGAACGCTGTTACCTTCCCACCAAGGCGGTCCCTATTAATCTACTTGCATTTGCATGCTTTCGAACTGCTAGGTTGGCTGGAGCTGGGACAAGCGACGGGCGCTCACTCCGTCGCATGGATTCGAACTCTCTTGGGAAACAATAATAACAATGTTTAAAAAAGTCAGTCCCCATCAATCTCTTTGCAGTACACACAATACAAAAAGCTGAATTAGACTCAGACAAAGGTGGAATTGGTGAGAAAAATATCAACAATTTAAGATATCTAGATGACACTCTATAACTGGTAGAAAGCAGCAATACATGAAACTACTCTTGCCTCTGGTGAGTACATATGTCTAACAAAAGAAAGTGCAAAAACAGGAATATCATTGAACACAAAAACAAAAATAATGTCTACCAGAAGACATTACCCATGTTGACAATGAAGAAACTGAAATAGTTAAGGATTTTCTATTTTTTGTTCAATAACCTTTAACAATGTTCAGTCACATTACTTCAATGAATTTCTGGTAATTAAACCTAGTTTGGGAAGCTACATTGGAATTGACTTAATGTCAATTCTGTTTGTGGAGTACACTCTTGCTTAAATTTTTGGTTTAATTGTTTGTTTGTTTTTTAGAAAGTGATACATCTCTAAATCAGGTGTCCAGGCACCACCTGGTGTCATATTGGTAGCTAGAAACCATGGGGGGAAGCATCAAAGAGGTGACCTGAGCTGATTAATGATGGAAAAATAGGAATGAGAGGAGGCTTCTACTGGATTCAGCAGGAAGGGAGTCAATGTTGGAACCTCAGCCCCTGCATCGCTTCCTTGGATGCTGCTTCTCGGGGGGTGGGGTGGCACCTCCACTAGCCACCTAATGCCATTCTTTCCAGCAGGTGAATCCCCTAGCACTGGTCAGCTGGCTATCAGACCTCTTGTGGCTGCCTCCTGCTTCCCTACTGGTCAGGAGAACACTGAACAGATTTGCCATGGCATGGAACAGCTGCATGTGGAGGAACACTGCCCAGCTGCTCTCTGAGCTAGGAGGCCCATTGGCCACATTGGGGAGTGATGCTCCTAGTGCATCAGTCATCCTCCAAATACTGGTGCCCTTACTGTGTGCCTGCTGGTGTACTGCTTAGCTGCTTGACAGGTGGAAGCAGCTCCTTGAATCAGTCAGCTGCTTTGCAGGGCAATGCTCCTGGTGCACCGACCATCCTTTGTGTCCTGGTGCACCCACTCTGCATCTGTTCTGTGCCTGTTGGTGTTCTGCTGCTCCACCACTCCTTCATTGGCCAAATGAAGAGAATTCGTGGTTGTAATGCTGAGTGTACTTTATGAAGTGCTATGGTAAATGTGTGGCAACATAAGTTCTATGTGGTCACATTGCACTAAGTGATGCATCACTAAACATTTTAAGAAAGAATTTTTAAAAAATTAAAAATGGTGGTGTCCCTGCCAAATAAAATCTGCATAGGCACAAATTAAAATGACAGCGGTGCTCACATCCACAAAACTGCACTGAATTGAACTGATTTTGGATCGAAGGTATTTTTAAAAGCCCCTGCCAGTCTCTTTTAAGAAAAACCTTTCTTCGCAGGTGAAAATAAATAAATTTTGCCTGTGCGTTGTGTGCCTGGAAATGTATAAATCTATTTAAATAATGCTAAAACTGATTCAATTGGTTGGTTCGAAGCGATTCTTGGTCCCACTTTTTGCCAGTGTGACCACACCCTCAGAAAACAAGCCCTGAGATTTAAAGACATGGCACTGGGGACCTATACACTGATTCAAACTCATTGGCAAGCAGTTAAACCAGAACAACCTTGCTTTTCTTGCTGTGGATCATATCTGCTATTACTTAACTGACACAGTCATGAGGACCTATTTTATCATGACCCAACAAGTTCCATGTCCTGGATTTCAAAAGATTAACTTTAAGAAATGATCATTCTTTTAGATTTTTTAAAAATCTGTATGAGAAATCACTGCTATTTTCACTACTATATGTGTCTACTCTGAATTCAGTCTCAATCAGTTCAATGAGGCTTACTCCCGGATATAGAAGAGTGCAGCCTTGAAGGGTTGCGCGCGCGGGGGGGGGGGGGGGGACTTATCACTGTCTGATGCTAGACAATTAAAGTGACTTGGTAGACAGGAATGGGCTGTTTTTAATTACCTTTAGGAAGAAAATGCTGCTGCAATCGCCTGTCAAACACTGAAACTAGGAGAAAAGTACACATGCATGATTCTACTTGCTCTCTTCATGAAACACACTGGCTTTAATGCTAAACCTTTCCCCACCCCAAAGATACATCAAGGCAAGCTGTCATTTACAGGAGATACCAGATAAGGACACACAGGTTTATTTGACAACAGGTGCAATGATCTGGTCTCACATATTTTTGTAGCAGCACCATTCAACAACTGGGCTATTTTTAGAAATAGCTAGTTTATCAAGAAGTCTACTTGAGATGAATAAAATAATAACAAATAGTACAGACTCTTTTTTGGTTGTTATGTATTTCCACCAGGGGCAACCTGCGGTGTGTTGTGTGGCTTACTCTGAAACAGTGTAATAGTTTCTACTGAAAATATTATATGAAAGATATGGAAGATTTTGCTTCAAGGTCAAAATTCACATGTTTAAATAAATTTCTGTGCTGCCATTGTCCTAATGAAGAGACCCACGACAGCTCAAAAGAGGATACTGCACATCCAGATTTATTTCAACCTCCTTCAACTCCTGTGCCAGAAGTACTACTTTAACTGACAAAACTGTTCCCTCTTCCGTTTTCTGCCCATGAGTGCCTATTACTTTAATCTTCCATATTTCAAAGAATTTCTGCCTCCTATTTTGTTATTGTCTAGATAGCTCAATAACTTATGTATCTGAGGTTGGGAGTTTGATTCCCCAGTGTGCCTCCTGGCAGTACAGCCAGCCGGTATAAGCCTGTGTAAGCTTTGGGTAAGCTGCATATCCCCAGGCGCCCTCAGAAGTGGGGGATGGTAAACCACTTCTGAGTGTTCTGTACTTCGAGAAACATAGAAAGGGTTGCCATTAATAAGAATTGACTTGACGGAACACTATTGTTATTACTAATTTATTATTTAAAAAATATCAGGCACAGTCAAATAAAAATTATAAAAACATTGGTATTCTATAACAGATACAACTCTTAATCAAAAACCTGAGTATCTGTTAATATTGGTGCAGCATATATGTTGTTCCTAATTGTGAAGAGGAAGCGGTCAGTAGGGTTAAACCTAGAAGCGAGCCGTCCCCTGAATCATCTAGGGCGGAAGGAGTCCACACCGTCCAAACTACTTTACCCGCTATGGTTCAGAATCTGGTTCTAGGGGAAGATCAGAAAGCAGAGGGGGATGGGAAGGAAAAGGCAGGAAAAGAACAACCAATAATGGAGGGTTTTTTAATGACAGACGAGGAGGGGAGTATAAGTGACACGGGAGACAGGGAGAAAAAGAAGAGGAGCTGGGGCTCAGAGGAGTGGGAGAGTCAAGAGATAGAGAAAAGGAAGGAAGAAGGACCAGGGCTCAAAGAAGAGGAAGGATCCTATGTGTTCTCATTTACACTTAAGGGAGAGGCAGAGAGAGAGAGAGAGAGGAAAAGACACCTCACAAGGACATGGAAGCACAGGCATGGAAATTTAGTCAGGAGAAGCGGAACCATTGGAATGGACTGTTTCCATTTATCTGAGAGGGAATGGCCCCTGGAAGAAGGTGATGCATCCAGATCCTATCTCCACGGCTCTGACACCTCCTGAGGGAGACTGGGCTTGAAAACCTTGTTGCAGGACTATTTGCGTGGTGTGAGGAGTCAACCCCTGAGGAGACCTACCAACCGCAAGAGATTTTGAATGTCCCCTTGTGGAAGGACTCTTTGATGACAGGACTAACAGTAATGTGGCCTTAAACACCTGTGATTCCTGAGCCCGTTGGGCATACACCCTTCCCCTTTCAAAGGAATTAAACCTTTGGTTAATATTAAGGCGCCTCCTGTGGTAAATCACATCAAGGAAGAGGAATTGCTTAATCTTGAACAAGAACTCAATCACATATTGCCATTTTTTTTTGTAGCTCTGAGATCTGTAACTGCTTATAATACTGGGTGAAATTTCTTGATGTTGTTCCCAAAGTCCCTATGGCTATAGGAACCACTGGGGTGTGTTTCATCCATAAGCAAGATGTTTTGTCAATTTTGTTATTATTCAAAAATACCAGACAGTTAATCAAAATTATAAAAACATTGACTTCTATTATATAACAGATACAAGTTTTAACCTAAAACCCCCCCTAAGTATTTGTTAAATATCAGTGCAGTATGTATTGAGGTTTTTTGTAGCCCTGAGAATGTTATTTCTGAGATCTGCAACTCCTTATAGTGCTGGGTGAAAGTTCTTGATATTGTTCCCAAAATCCTGATGACGATGGGGACCACTGAAGTGTGTTTTATCCACAAGCAAGATGTTTTGATTGCCAGATCACTGTATTTTGTTAGTCTTTCCAATTATCTATTGTCACCTCTGGCATCTCCTGGAATTGTAATGTCATTCATCCAGACATTTCGTCGTTCTATTACTATTATGTCTGGTGCGCTATATTCAAGGGGTCTGTCAGTTTGGCTCCAGAAATCCCACAGGAACTTATTTTCATTTTCTCACGCTTTCTCTACCTGATGTTCCCATGGGCTTTCAGAGGCTGGCAAGTTATATTTTTTGCATAATGACCAGAGCACTAATTTTGCCACTCTATCATATCTAATTTTGTAATCTGTTTGTGCACTCTTTGGATATTCACAGATGAGGTGTGACACAGTTTCATCTTTTTCTTGGCAGTGTCAAGATTTACTGTTAGCACTAATTCCCTGAATCTTAGCTTTCATCACATTAGTTTGGAGTGCTTGTTCTTGTGCAGAAAATATCAAGCCTCCGGTTTCTTTCTTAATAGTTTTCAGTTTTAGCCATGACCATGTTGAATTATTATCATGCTTTCCATCAATATTTCTCAGGTGTTGTCCATGGAGTGGTTTATTTTTCCAACTGTTCAATTTATTTACAAATTGTTGCTTCTTTTATTGAGCCTTTGTTTCTGTTGTTTTCAAAATATTCTCCATTTTTACTGACTCAAATGATTTTTCTCTACTTGTACTTATATAATTTAGACTTCTTTTTTCCTCCTCTACTACCTGCTGCATCTGCAATAATCCATGGCCCCCAATATTTTATGGTAAATAAAATCTTGGATGTTGTGCATGATATATGTGCATTAGTTTCTGTGTTTTTTGATCCAATTCTTCTAATTCATTTTGGGTCCAATCTATTATTCTATCTGGGTATCTAATTACTAGAACTGCCCATGTGTTTGTGGCTTTGATTGTGTTTTCACCATTTAATTTTGATTTTAAGTTTTTCCACAGTCTTTTTATATACTGTATTCCCTTTCTGTCCATTCCAGCAATTTAACCACTCATGGTGCAGTGGTTAAACTGCTGTACTGCAGCCAAAACTGTGCTCATGACCCGGGGTTCAATCCCAGGTAGCCAGCTCAAGGTTGACTCAGCCTTCTATCCTTCCCAGTACCCAGTTCGCTTGGGGGGGGGGCAATGTGTAGCCTGTATAATTAACTTGTAAACTGCTCAGAGAGTGCTTGAAGCACAATGGGGCGGTATATAAGCAGCACGCTTTGCTTTGCTTTGCTTTTTTGTGTGCAAGATATTATCTGCTTCTAGCATTCCAAGGTACTTATAATGTTCATCACTTAACAGTGATTTTATAATATTGCCATTTTTAACTCTATTTCATCTAGTTTTTGGATCTTGCCATGGTGCATAGACAGAGCTGCACATCTGTCAATTCCAAGTTTCATCTGAATATCTTTATTAAATATTTGCAATGTTTAGCAGTGATTCTATCTCAGTGGAACTTTTTGCATATAGTTTTAGATCATCCATGTATGGTGATCACTTTTTCCTACTTGTAATGAAATATGGTAGCCCAATCCAGTTCTATTTAAAATTATTGACATGGGGATTAGTGAGATGTTAAACAGCAGTGGGGAAAAAGAATATTCCTCTTTTGATGCTAACTTCCCCCAATTTCTTCAGCATTGGTCATTAAGACAGTTTTCCATTTCCCATGCTTTTCTTAAGGAACTTCTGAACATTTTTATTAATCCCCAAACATTTCGCGCTGGTGTTAGTCCAACTATGTGGCAATGAGTCAAATGCCTTTTTATAGTCTATCCAGGCCACGTTAAGATTTGTTTTTCATCTTTTTTCATTATTTAGTATTATTTTATCAATAAGCAGCTGCTCTTCCATGCCTCTTGACTTTTTAAAGTTCTCTTTCTGCTCAATTGGATATAGGGAGTTTTCAATTAAATAATTATATATTGATCTTGCAAGTACTCCTGTGAGGAGCTTGAACATTGTTGGAAGGCCTACTCATATAGGAGAAGGTACCAGACCATATCTGGGCTAATAAAGCATATTGGGACCGATGAGAAACAATTGGTGTTCATTTCTGAAAACCCGCTAGGCTGCAATGCAGAGATTTGCCTCTTGACTTAGGTGTTTAAAATAATGTGCCAGATTCATAAAATAATGTTTCAAAACTGCTGGTTTGGGCATCTGGCTGTAGAGCTGGAGGTTGGGAGTTTGATTTTCTACTGTGCCTCTCGATTATCCTTAGGGTCCTTTCCAACCCTGCAATTCTAAGATTAGAATTATTTCTAACCATAAGTTCCTTAGCTTCTGAAGGACCAGCTGTAATTCTGACACACCCACCATTCAAAACTATTTTATTTGTTTTCTCTCTCTCTCTCCCTCCCTCCCCCCCCCCCTCTCTCAGTCTTCATCCACCAGTTTCCAAAAACTCGATCTGGACTCACCAAAAGACTGTACGTAGAAGTTTTCCGAGTGATCACCATGCCTTTGCCAGAATGCAGGGTAGAGAAAGCAGGACAATAGGCTACAACAGCTTTGTTTCCCTGCTGCTGAACCATAAACCAGGAGTTAAGTTCCACTGGAGAAAAGCAAAGGAAAACCTCATAAATGGTCTAGAAACCTATAGTTCTTGCTCAAACATACTGCATATCTTCTTATCTCAGACCATCCCAGGCCCTCATATTATTTTCCTTTCCGTTCTTCCATGTTACTGTTATTTGCAGTTCAGGTTGGGCACATTCTTCAATGGCATTCCATTCACTTTACCCCTGCCTGGGATAGCCTGCCTTGGAAACCGAACATATGAAGTAGAAAAGAGCTAGCAGACAGATGTCTTAGCATGGCAAACAGAGTAAGACAATATTTTATACTAAAGCTACAATCCTAACCACATCTCCCCAGGAGTACCGTTACTTATAACTCCTTCATGCTGCCTGGTTAAGAGATTCAGAAATTTCAAAAGCTTCCAGATGTTGCTGTGCTCGTTTTCATTGGCCTAATACTCTCCTAAAAAGGATCTGGGATTTTACTCAGGATTAAAAGTTTCAAACTCAGACATACATCTGAGTACATAAAGATGTCAACTGTTGTTCTGCAAGTTTTCAGAATCAGATAAACAAATGATTTTAATCCATGATGCCAGAGTGTTACAGCCATGACTCAGATTCTTTCATAACCATTGCCACATTAATAGATGGCAAGATACAGTAACATGCTGTGATTGGTCTTTAAGAAACGCAAAACATTTGAACAGTCAGAAGTGCAACTGAATTCATATAATTCTAAATAGGAAACATGTCCCATTAAATATGAGCTTTGAGTGACAGCCCTGAATATTCTGTTCCCTATGGTCATCACATGCTTCCATCTATTACTGTACTATGGAAATATACCCATAACACCACTAATGAATTTTATGTAGCTTGCATAAAGTGGAGAGTGAACCTTGACGCAGGATATGCAAAATGCTTCGGTTCTGAAACCTTGAAGTAGCAGCATCGTTTTCTGCAATAACCAATTAGCAGATGGAATTAATTCATTTCATTTTACTCTCCAAATGCAAAATTAAGGAGAAAAAAGAAATTAAATTATGTTTTGCATTTTGAGTTCTACCATTCTCACTCCAAATGCACCTACAGTGCTCCTCCATATAATTTTTCTATGCCTTTTATTGGTGCATTCTGTTTGTTTTATAAAAGAAAACTCCACACTTTGTTTCATTATTAATTATTCATTTTGTTAGCTGTCCATTCCAATCATGATACCTTGTTGTTCACATTTATTCTCTTTCCCCCACACACACTTTCACTGGTGGGTGTTTCTGAGAGAGCCTGCCATTTTATTCTTCCAGAATTCCATAGAAAATACATGGCATAGGATCAGTTTCATGTCAAGAAACACATTTATAAATATTTACATTTTAGAAGATACACCACAGCGCAGAAACAGTACTACACAGTCCAGAAGATACAGCCTGCTTGGTTAACAAAGTCCAAAAACAATTGAGATCAGAAAATGGAAAATTTATGAATACGATTCAATTTTCTCTCTCACTCTCTGTATATACCACGACATACCCACCCACATAGACACCACATCTCTCTCTCTCTCTCTCTCTCTCTCTCTCTCTCTCTCTCTCTCTCTCTCTCTCTCTCTCTGTTCTGTTGATTAATGGGGGGCATATAAATGTATCTTACCAATCTCAAATGTTCTCTGATTAAATGGGCTGCAGTCTATTAAAGTCCATGCTAATCTGTTAGTCTTTAAAGTGCCGTAAGATTATTTGTCATTTAGAGTGGATCAGTTACTTCCATGTAGCTATACTGCCATAAAGATTTTGAAACCAAGTGGGACAGGGAACTCAGGGGCAAAAATGAAAAATAATAGCAGCATTTCCCACTCTTTTAAAAAGGGAAACAATCTAATTATACTTTGAATAGCACCATTTTTAAATTATGAGAAGGATTTGCCAGTGGCTTATATGAACCTCTGCTGCCCTTTTATTCCTGGTGTGTGTTGAATTTTAGATTGTAAATCAGTTGAGAAGGGTCCTGTCACTGGATACTGTACTTTGAAAAGCATTATTAATTTGATGTCTCTGTATTGCAAGGAGGAGGGAGGAGGACAGTAACACCAGTTAGAAACTGTCTGGAAACAATGGGTTGGACGAGTTTAGCATCATCATCTTAGAACTGCAGAACTGGAAGGGACTCTATGGATCATTGAGCCCAGCTCCTATCAAGGAGGCATAGTGAGGAATCGAACTCCCAAACTCTGGCTCCACAGCCAGATGCCTAAACCACTGAGCTATCCAGCAATTACTTTCGAGAGGACAGGTGGTGGGACCAGCAAAATTGTGGGTTGCAGGGAGACACATTATATCTGTAGATTCCTCTGCCAAGAGTCATAGAAACAACTGAAGACTCTTATAGGAAGTCTTTAGGGGGGGGGTTCATTTTAATATTTCATTTCTTTATGTTAAAGAGATTTTCAGGACTTTAAACAAATATCACTAGTAATATATTAGAAACAGCTACCTTTCTCAAACGAAGATCTAATTTAGCCATAATCAGATAAGAATTATTTTTTCATTAGAACCTTAAAGGCATTGTCCGGTATGCTAAAAGAGAAGGTGCAGATATATTTGAGGAAGCCATTAAATTCAAAATGATATTTATGATAGACTTAATGAGTTTTAGCTTGCACACACAACAGAGAGATTATAAGTGATGGAGATAATTTTTAAAACTTAATTTAAAATAAGAGCATTTTTTCAATGAAATATTCAATCTGCTTTTTTAAAAAGGAGGGGGGCAGGATATATCACTAGTTCTAAAGCAACTAAAGAAGGCCTCCAAGTTCTTTTTTTACAGGAGCTGAAGTGGCATATGTATGACAATATGTGCAATTCACACACAGAAAGCACAACCAGCCATTTTTCCACCACACCACCCCCAACATTCTGCCTGGGATTTACTATGTTTTAGAGCAAAATATTTCCCCTGAATCATTCAACAGGAACATTGAAATGTAATGGTTCATGCCAGGAGTCCAGGACAAACATTCTAATACATAATGGTGACAGAATTCAGAATTCAATTTACACTTACGGAGGAAAGCAACCTGTATATAAATGTGCTTGTGTTTTGTTTTGTTTTTTTGGACTCCGATGGGGATCACTTTCAGTGGTAGTATGACCACAGTAACAGTAGTGGCAACATAATCCATTTACATACCATTTTGCAAAGACTGTCTGGACATGAGTGTGCCTAAGGGGGGGTCTATGGGAGCACTTTTGCAGGGTGTGTAGAGGGGCTGTGGATTTCATTGTTTCCTTTTGAGAAAAAGGGTGGTTAGATTGTTGCCAGGATATTTAATCACCAATACCCATAAATAACCCATTCCATAATTTTCTTTATGCAGTTTCTCCTGTGTCCAAGATTATATGGAAAAACGTCAGTGTGCACACTGTTATGTGCAGATATCTCTCACAGATTATCATAACCAAGGCAAAAACCTCACCCACCCCCCCAAAGATGCTGTTGTCAGCATGAAAACAAACAATTATTTAAGCTGCTAAAAATATTTTTGTTGTTTCTGTGAAAGTCTCACTGTCTCATGGTCTCCTTGGACTTTTGTCCTGCCTCACAGCCTGGGAACCATTGGGGCTAATCACTGTTAGCCTTATGCAGTCCAGGTTACAATTTCTCCAGTACACAGGAGAAATTGTAGTGGTCAACTCATGTATGCAAAGTGGCCCACAAGGAAAAGTTTCTGACAAAGAGGAGATTTGTTTGGCTTGCTGATGGAATCTCTTCTGACATTATGTATCTACAATTCTAACATTCTTTTGCACTTCTTTTCATGACACGCGCTGCCACTGAGGTTTATTTGGGATGGGGGAGTGGCTATGTTTTACTCCAAACAAAGCCTCAAATGAAATTCTGGAAACAATGAGAGCATTAAAAGAGAAATGTCATTCCCACCAATATCATCCACTGCTGTGGATGCAGGAATGTAGATGTTACTGCCGGGAACTCTTTTTAACTTTTCCATTGAGGAGAAAAAGGGCCCTTCTGAACAGAACCATCTCTGTTCCATGGGCAGAGAGTAACTCTGAGGAAAACTGAAATGAAACTCGAGGAAAAGAAAAGCAAGGGGAGGGGGGAGCGACTTAATTCAGAAGGAATAAAAGACGGTCTCTTTTATATTCCACTATAGCTCAGTAAACAAACTGGAACACTGGCTCATTAGAAACTTCCCTGAACAGACAAGTTTACAGTGACAAGTAATTAAAGGGTTTGTTCATTCATCTGTCTTTCTTTGAGCTATCTCTGTCTTATACTTTCCTCACATTTTATCATTTTCATTTGCTCCTTCCCACATGCTGGCATGTAGGCACCCAAACAATGACAAAACATTAGTTTCAATCCACAGATTTCCCATAAGATAGCAAGTGTTGGACTTGCTTAACACTTTCAACATATTCTATCTTCAAGCAAACATGAGCCAGCAGATTGTGATTGATTTCCACATTTGAATTTATGCATATGAAACCTAATTTGCATAACATATCCGTGGCTAGCCATGATTGTTAACAATTTGTATTTGTATTTACTTATCTAATTTCCTGCTTGCCTACAGTGAAGAGCAATGATGAAGAGCCGCCTAGAGTGGTCCATCGGTCCAGATAGGCGGGGTATAAATCAAATAAATAAATAAATAAAATAAATTTCATTGGTGCAGGTGGTCCTTCCAATGCAGCAGGTGGCAACTATTCCAGATGTTTCCTGTGCTCATAGTTACTGTGGCCTATTTGCCACTTGGTGGCCAACCATCTCGGAATGAAAGCTTGACTAGGCTGGACCTTGGACTACCACTAGGCCTTGATACAAAGCTTGATGGAACCTGTCAGATGTTGTGCTTCTTTGGCACAGCTTTCAGACAGCACAATTACCTCTCCATGTAGCACAGTAGGATTTTGTGCTAGTGTATTTACTTGCAACCTTTATATCTGTCTTTCCTCTAAGAGTCATGATATATGTCTCTTCCATTTTGCCACATGAAAGGTTCGGTGGAGAGGTTATGGTCTCATCAGCTGAGAAGAGATATCTTAGTTTTTAGTACAACATTCTCATAATGGTACCAAACTGGTTTACCAAGATAGAGAGTTCAATTCACATTGTAAGCTCAAAGGTCAGGATTGACTTTGGAAAAATTCAGTAAAAAAGAAAGAAAAGAGTCTAAAATAAAGGAGGGTTTGCAAAATGCTACCCATTTGTTCCCCCGCCGCCGCCCAAAAAAAAAGTGACAAGATAAAGGAATAAGTAGGTTTTGTTCATTATAGGAAAAAGTAACAACACTATTGGTTGGTACATTATTATGCAAGAATAATACTCTTGTGCCCCTGTTGCCCTTACATAGCATTGTGACAAGTAATATGCTCCATCTGCAGTCCTAATACTGTATTTTCTCTTTTAAATGTTTCCTTGCTTGGTAGCTGTGTTAATCTTGTTATGGACAGCTAATGGACAGTTATTTTGATTAGCCACTATCCTATCAGAGGTTTTTCTATGTACAATAAATATTCCACAGGTGGTTGCACAATTTGGCAAGCCATCTGTACCATGATTGGCTTAGTCACTAGATAGACAGGACAAAAGACTAAATAAATAAATATTGGTTGTGCAACAGATTGTGCTACTGATTGCATAACCAATCATGCAACAGCCATCACTTGCACAAGAGCTCAACACATAGAAATCCCCAACAAGATGTTAGCCTTAGTGTTTAAGGTACCATAAGACATTCATTCTTCTCTCTCTTTTTAAAATGATGTCAGCACCTTCCTCTTAGCATTATGATATCAAATTCAGAATAATCTAAACATTGAAGTTATATGCAAATATCCTGCTTCTGTAAATTATCTGAGCAGATTGTCTCTCTTCCAGGCTATGATGGAGATGTGAAAGCAAGTCAAATTCACTTCTAACTAAAATCAACAGGAAATTCTCGTGCATCTGACAACAGAGGATGTGGAATGTTATTCAGACTTAGGTACAATGCTGCATGCAAGCTGATTTTCTCTTCCTTCTGAAATATCCACCAGACAGGATCTGTGAAGAGCCATTCACTTTTTCCACTGTGGTACAAGAGAAAGAAAGGAATTTACCTCTTGTCTTAACCTCTGTTCTGGAATGCTGGTAGTCCTGCAGAGAATCCTGAAACTGGAGGAGGTTAATTAAGGCTACATGTGCAAAAGATCACTTAACTACCAATGAAAAACCTAGTTTTGTAAGGCTTAAATGATTCTTCAGACATCATTTAATGCAGGCTTGTATACTAGGGAAACTAGTTGATAGATAAGCTCTGAAGCATTTTTGGTTCCTGTGACAGGTAATTGAAAAGGTATCCCTATAAAGGTAAAACGAAATAAATGCTAATAATTGAATAAGTGTTGCTGCCTTTTAATGGTACCTGAAAATCAGCACTGGACTAGGGCTTTTGACCCTGGGCATGGGCTGTATAATTTGCTCAGAAATTTCAGACCATTATTATCTAAAGATAACCCCTCTGCCACAAGGCTCTGGAGCTGCAGAGTTCAGTACAGATATGACGGGGGGGGGGGGGCTGTCCCCAGGAAAGCAAAACGTCTTTATTCTAATGAAGACAGTGTTGCTGTAGTATGCGCCAGGCACACAAATTATTCTACCATCCCACTCTATGCCTTCACTACTTCCAGAAAAAAAAATCTACAGATGGCCTTGAATAAAGCAGCCTTTAGTTTAGCATTCTCCAAAGACCTCGTATCAGCCCTTGCTGTGGACGACAGAAGGCGTGGAGTCGGTGACTGCAGCCAGCACCCAAGGTGAAGGACTGATGGGATCTGGAAACTGAGGAACTATTTGCCACTATTATTAAACCTGTTGTACCTATTAATCAGCCTACTCAGTCAATGGAGCCCATGGTGGAGGATTTACCCCGAACATCCTGAGCCCAGGAAAGAACGGCAGGGATCAGGATACATATCTGCATTTATTTCCATGTACCTGCACTTCTGTATGAAGGGTCCAGATTCTGTGAGATTGGGTGAGATTTGATGCAATCAATCAATGTTAGAAAACAGCAGAATAAGCCATATCCAGAACATAGAGCTGTTGGCCCAGACCCTTTTCTGGCACAGACAGAGAGAGAGAAGTTGCACAGTATCCTATCTCTGGCAAGAATTATTTACCTGTGAACCATCCACTGAACATCCAATAGAACCCCTCCCTCTCTCCTCTTATACTCGACTTGACTGAAGAACAGTATTAGGAGCTATACCAGCAGTTGTATCTAATACTGTAAGTAAGCTGATCAAATCTTTGTACTTGTGTGGAATTTGAATTCATTTGCCAACCCTCCACATTCATATAGTAAATTCTGGAATATGTTGTTTGAAAGACAAAACAGACACAAAGGGTTACTGAGCAAAAATGGATTCATTCTCAAGCTGTGGACCTACAACAAATACTTCCTTCTCAGGCCTGTACATACAAAGTGTGGGGGTGGGAGGGAAAGAGCATGAAGGCTCAGTGACCCCAAATGTGCCTTTGCTCTTCCCATAGCAGGGACAGACTGACCATTGACCTCAATGGGCTGTACCTATCCTGTCAGTATATGTATTTATTTTTTGATGGAGAATATGGGGCCTATTTAATACCATTTTAACAATAATTACCCTTTTCATTTAGTTTTTCTGGCAACCTGTTTTATACTCAAGGCAGGCCAACTCAAACTTTCTGACCACAGTTTGCTTCTAGCCCTAGAAACTCCTGAGATGTTCTGCTGTTTGGCACAAACTCTTTGTGTGAGCCCTGTGTCTTATATGGAAACCACAAAGAAGAAATAGAAGTATGTATCCTTGAAGGCTTTCACAGCCAGGATCTGATGGCTGTTGTAGGTTTTTCGGGCTGTTTGGATGTGTTCTGAGGTTTTTTCTTCCTAACATTTCACCAGTCTCTGTGGCCGGCATCTTCAGAGGAAAGGAGTCAGAACTCTATCTGTGCTCTGGTGCAGTTTGTGGGATAGTTGAGTATTTAAGTACTGGACAACACCAGCAATCATTATTTTAGACTGCACAGGGAAGCCATTGAAATCCACAAACACCAGCAGAATTTCAAAAAAGAAGAAAGTCTAAAACTAAACAAAGCCTTGCTCCCAGCACTGAAAAATACGGCCTGCAAAAGGTCAACGAACTCTACCCAACCACAAGGACCGGTGATTACTGCACACAAAAGACCAACTAACAACACCCATCAATCACAGTGACAGATCATCTCTCCCCCTTATCACAACAATACACCCACAACAAAAAACATGCTGATCACTATAATCACCCAATCTCCTGAAAAGGACAAAAGGCTGTTCCCACAGCTATAAATACTCAGCTATTCCCCAAACTGCACCAGAGCACAGACAGAGTTCTGACTCCTGTCCTCTGAAGATGCCAGCCAAAGAGACTGGCGAAACATTAGGAAGAAAAACCTCCAGAACACGGCCAAATAGCCTGAAAAACCTACAACAACCAAATAGAAGTATGTAGTTGTAGGTACTCAGCAACATTTTAATTTCCCTGATGCATCCAAAAACCTTGCACCAAACTGGGAAGTGGTTCCTCAGAAAAACTGCCAGTCATGTGCAACATTTTCCTGACAATTTTGGCCCATATCTTGTACACATTCACAGAACAGCAAATGACAGAAAGAATCCAAAATAATTTCAGCATCTTTTTTCTGCCTTAAGGAATGGAAGGCAAGGGTGGGTCTGTGTGTGAAGTCATAGCTCCTTGAATTCCAGCTCAGTTTACAGGAAGAGTATGGTGACATATGTAAACAACTATCATTTGTAGATAAGTCAGGATGAACTGCTGTATAATTGATGTTCAGTCATTTAAAGACATGTGACTTATTTAGAGATGAACCATGAGTAATATTTTCAGTCTGCAACATTTGATTCAGCACGGCTCTTCTTATGTTGGGAATGTCCTTCTTATCTATGTACATTCATTATTACATTTAAATTCTGAGTAGTTGGGTGTGGTTCCCTCTCCCCAATGCAATCAACACAGTAACTCACACAGGAAGACACACTAAGTATCTATTGTTACATAACAGCACTGATGTTACCTGTCTGTCATGGGTTTGGAGGGAAAGTTCCATCCTATGGGGAGTGGAAGGCGGGACATCAGGAGGAGGGGCTGTACTGTATAAAGATGTGATGCCTGTGTGGTGAAGGTAGATGCTGAGACAGACTGTGAGACACTGGGTTGGGACGAAGCAGCAGCTGGGGAAGAAGAAGCTGTTGTGGGAGTCTGGGTGTCTGACAGGGTACTACTGTGTGTCAGAGTACCAGCCTGAAAGGTTCAGGGGTCTGTGGGTTAGCCAGAACTGATGGGTTCAGGGTCTGTGCTTTAAGTTAAAGGTTCTAGGTGAACCAAACTGTATGCTTGTGTGTGTGAGAATAAGCCACGTTACTTTATTTTATTCACCTGATTGTTTTATTTACCCTGTTTGTATTTAAAATAAACCTTATTCTTTTATTGTTTAAAAATCCATCCCTGGTCTGTGTGACTTATTATAGGGAATGGTTGGTGGCAGCTTAGTAACTGTGTGATAGATCCCAGTAGGTCTGGGTTTGTCACATTGATTGGTGTCCAGCGTGTGGGATACGACTGGTCCAGTTGTCCAGCGGTCCAGCGAAGCCTTGGCAGGTGTGCCCAGAGCAAGGGGGGTCTAGTCAGGGACAGTTTGAGGCGCGTAGGTAATCTTCTAGGTGTACCTCACGGGGAGGTGCGCTAGTAGAAGAACGTGCCAACTGGGGAGACTTAGATTAAGGTGCTCTGAGGCAGCCTAGTTTTGGCGGGAAAACGCTGAGGCAAAACTGCGTAGCAACAGCGAGCTAGCTTGCCAGCTGAGAGGCCCAGCAGAGGGGGGTAGGCTCTGACTCGATACTGTTGCAACTTTAGTGCTGAAGAACAGCAGCAATCTCTAGGGAGAGCTGGTTCTGAGGTAAAAGGAAAAAAGTGGTCGTTTTATTTTGAGGCTTGACTTTTTAAAGCAGCCTGTTCTGAGGGGGGGTATGCCCTTGACTCGAAGCCAAGTAGCAGACATGAGTGAAGTGAAAGACCCCCAGATTGACCAAGGTTCTGAGGATGAATTTGGCTCAGTGCAAGGTGACAGCACAGGAGAGCAGAACCCAGAACTTAGAAAATTGATCCTAGCCCAACAGCATGAACTGAGGGTGAGGGAAATGGAGGAAAGATTAGAGAGAGAGAAAATGGCATTTGAATTAGAGCGAGAGAGAGAGAGAATGGAGAGGGAAGAAAGAATGGAGAGAGAGAAAATTGCTCTGGAAAAAGAAAGGATGGCGTATGAGTTAAGAAAACTGGAAATGATGAACCAGAACAATAATAATAATAGGGATTCTGAGGGAGGCCAACTGTCTAAGGCTGACCTGAAGAAATTCCCTGTGTACCACAAGGGAGATTGTCCTGAGGTGTTCTTTTCCTTAGTGGAAAGAGCGTTTGTGGACTTCTCAGTGAGGGAAACTGAGAAGATGACCATCATGCGGTCTTTAATCAGTGGTAGCCTGGCTGAGGTTTATGCCGAGATGCCTGAGGAATTGATGAAAGATTTTGCAGAGTTTAAAAAACTGGTGTTTGCAAGACATGGGATAAATGCAGAGCAGCTGAGACAAAGATTCAGGTCCCTTACCAAGAAGCCAGAACAGACTTTTACCCAAGTGGGGGCCCAATTGGTGAGGCTGCTTGAGAAATGGCTATCGCAGGAGGGAATAGAGACCTATGAGCAGCTTAAAGACTTGATAGCCCTGGAACAGTTCTATTCAGTCCTGCAGGGGGAATTGAAATTCCAGGTGAGGGAAAGGAAACCGAAATCTGTGGCAGCAGCCGCAGAGATCGCAGATTTTATCTCCCAAATAAGAAAGCCCTTGGGTGAGGGGAAATCTGTAGGTAAACCCAAAGAAACCTACAGCAAGTACTCTCAGGGACCAGGGAAAAGCCAGCAAGGGGGAGGGGCCCATGGTGAAGGGAAGCCCTCAGACATGAAACCAAGACCTCAGATTTTGGAGGGAAAACCAAAACAAGATGAGAGAGAATCAAAATATACCAGAAAATGCTATTTCTGTCAGGGAAAGGGTCATCTAATCTCAGAGTGTGAGAAATTAAAGCAGCTAAAAGGAATGGTGCCTCAGAATTCTAGTGGGACCAAGCCAAAAGCTGTGTTCTGTGTCCAGAAAGAGCAAAGCTCATTGTCACAGAGGGAGCCTGTTGCCATGACTACTCAGTCTGGAACAGCTACCTCTGCTGATCAGGCTGAGGAAAATGGTCCTCTTGGGGAGGTAAAGCGCTGCTTGCTGGTAAAAACAGATTCTCAGTTGTTTGAGACAGCCGGGGTGGACGTAGGAATACTTGACCGTCAGTATAGGGGGCTGCGGGACACTTGTTCCCAAGTAACCCTATGCCATCCAGATATCATCCCTAGGGAGTTTATAATCCCAAATGAGAGCATAAAGGTAGCAGGGATTGAGGGGCAGATAATCTCTCTGCCAGTAGCAGAGGTACCTGTCAACTTTCAAGGCTGGAGGGGAGATTGGCGGATAGCGATTTCATCGACTCTGCCAGCAGCCGTGCTCGTGGGAAATGACCTGGCTGAACATGTGAAACGGGTGCTAGTGATTACACGCTCACAAGCCACCACAGGGACAGTTCAGGGGGGTAATGATGAGCCAGAGACGGAAGCAGAGGGGAGTTCAGAAGCTGTGGTGGAAACCTTAACCACAGACAGCAGATTTGGACAGGAGCAAAAGGCAGACGCCACTCTCCAAAAGTGTTTTGAACAGGTGACTGACGCCCAGCTAACACCTGAAACCCCAGTGAGATTTCTGGAGAAAAAGGGGATGTTATATAGAGAAACCCTGAGGAATATCTCAAAAGGGGGAGATGGGATCAGAAGTCAGCTGGTGGTACCTGAAAAGTATCGCCCCATGATCTTACAAAGGGGTCACTCTGACATGTTTGCTGCACACTTAGGGGTGAAAGGGCCCCTTGATTTGATCAAACAAATTTGGGAGCAGTTCACCCAGGATGACCCACAAGACGTTGTGACATACCTAGACACCTTGATGAATGACCTAAAAAGAAATCTAGAGCTGGCAGCAGAAAACCTGCAAGCTCAGAAGGTCAGACAGAAAACATGGTATGACCACAAAGCTAGAGAGAGGCACTTTGACCCAGGGGAGGAAGTGCTTTGGCTTAGGCCCTGCAGAGAGAATAAGCTGCAGCTCAAATGGGCAGGACCATATAGGGTCATTTCCAAGATGTCAGACCTGAACTACCTTATAGAGCAGGAGGAGAACCAAGCAAGGAGGGTTGTTCATGTGAATGCCCTAAAACCCTACTACAGAGGGGAACAGAGGGTTTTATTCGCGATAAAAGCAGCTGAGAGTGAGGAAGCGGAATTACCCTTCTGGGAGGGTAGAGGGGAAGTAAAATACAACCCAGAGGAGGTAAAGATCAGTCCTGCACTCACCCAAGACCAGCAGCAAGAACTAAAGATGCTGCTTAGCAAATATCAACAGGTGTTTTCCAACAAGCCGGGGATAGTGAAGGGAGTGATGCATCGGATCCACACAGGGGATGCACCCCCGCAGGCAGTATCCCCATACCGAGTAACGGGACCCTATAGGGACAAGGTGCGGAAGGAGCTGGACGAGATGCTTAGAGAGAACATAATCGTCCCCTCTTCTAGTCCTTGGTCCTCTCCGATAGTCCTTGTGGACAAGCCTGATGGGAGCATTAGGTTTTGTGTTGATTACAGGAAATTAAACCGTGTAACCACTCCTGATGCCTACCCAATGCCCAGGCTAGACAACCTGATTGAAACCATAGGGGGTTGTCGGTTCATCTCATCATTGGACCTGGTAAAGGGATATTGGCAATTAAGAATTGATCCCAGGGATCAAGAAAAGACTGCCTTTTGCAGCCCTTTTGGTCTCTATGAGTTTCGAGTCCTGAGCTTTGGTCTCAGAAATGCACCAGCCACATTCCAAAGGCTGATGGACCAGACCTTGGTAGGGCTCAGTGACTTTACAGTGGCCTACATTGACGACATAGGGATCTTCAGTAATACCTGGGAAGATCACCTGATACACCTGGAATTAGTGCTGCAGAGGTTAAGTGCAGCAGGGCTAACAGTAAAGGCCAGCAAGTGTCAGCTGGGTAGCCCAGAAATAAAATACTTGGGTCACATGGTAGGGGGAGGAGTGATAAAACCCCTGGAGGCCAAAATAGAAGCTGTTCGTGATTGGCCTAGACCCAACACCAAGAAAAAGGTCAAATCATTTCTTGGGTTGGTGGGCTACTACAGAAGGTTCATCCCGAGGTTTAGCGAGATTGCGGCTCCGCTGACCGATCTGACGAGGAAGAAGGCTGATGACCGCATCCCGTGGACCAGCGACTGTGAGGCGGCGTTCCAGAGGTTGAAGGAGGCGTTAATCAACTATCCTGTCCTGCGTGCTCCAGACTTCGACCGGGAGTTCATCATCTACACCGATGCGTCTAACAGCGGGGTAGGAGCAGTTCTGTGCCAGGAGGATGAGAATAGTGACCAGCATCCAGTGTCCTACCTGAGTAGGAAACTTCAAAAAGGTGAGAGACATTTGGCAACCGTGGAGAAGGAGTGTTTGGCCATAGTCTACGCGATCCAGAAGGCCAAGCCTTACATCTGGGGAAGACATTTTATTCTGTGTACTGACCATTCACCATTGCAATGGTTAAAGACAATGAAAACCCACAATAGCAAACTTATGAGGTGGGCTTTAAACCTACAGGACTATGACTTTGAAGTGAAGGTGGTCAGAGGGTCAGTGAACTGTGTTGCTGACGCCTTATCAAGAAGACCTGAAGACTGAAGACGGCGAAAGAACATGGACTATAAGTATATAATGAAAACAAAAAGTTAAAATGTACCTGGTTTTAAATTGGTTTGTATTAATAAAGGTAAATTGATGTAATGTATATGGTAAATGTTTAAATGCCTATTTGAAATGTTTAACTTAGAATGTAAGTAAGTATAATATGGTAGGTATAATTGGTGTTGTGTGTTTTATACAGGTTGTTTTTTGGTGAAAAGCACTTTTAGCTTTCCCCCTACAAAACAACTTTTAAAGAGGGGAGGTGTTACATAACAGCACTGATGTTACCTGTCTGTCATGGGTTTGGAGGGAAAGTTCCATCCTATGGGGAGTGGAAGGCGGGACATCAGGAGGAGGGGCTGTACTGTATAAAGATGTGATGCCTGTGTGGTGAAGGTAGATGCTGAGACAGACTGTGAGACACTGGGTTGGGACGAAGCAGCAGCTGGGGAAGAAGAAGCTGTTGTGGGAGTCTGGGTGTCTGACAGGGTACTACTGTGTGTCAGAGTACCAGCCTGAAAGGTTCAGGGGTCTGTGGGTTAGCCAGAACTGATGGGTTCAGGGTCTGTGCTTTAAGTTAAAGGTTCTAGGTGAACCAAACTGTATGCTTGTGTGTGTGAGAATAAGCCACGTTACTTTATTTTATTCACCTGATTGTTTTATTTACCCTGTTTGTATTTAAAATAAACCTTATTCTTTTATTGTTTAAAAATCCATCCCTGGTCTGTGTGACTTATTATAGGGAATGGTTGGTGGCAGCTTAGTAACTGTGTGATAGATCCCAGTAGGTCTGGGTTTGTCACATCTATCTCCTCACTGCTGGTCGACATATTATCTTTGATAGCCAATAATCAAGTTGCCATCATGAAAAGAGACCTGCTGAATTATAAAAAGTATATCATTATGGAAAACATGGATAATTTATAAAATGTGTTGAAACAAAACAACGATCAGGGTAGAATAAATGTTACTATGTGAGATTTATAGATTCCAAGGACAATTTATTCAGCCATATAGAAACTGGCATCATGGAGCAAAGAAAGAACCAATAAATAGAAGCCAGCATGCTTGGAAGGACTAATTAAAGACATGGGGATTAGACAGACACTGAGTCAGCAAGAAGCTATCTTCAAGAAGGAGAGGCTAAAGGAAGCCATAGTAAATGAGTGGAAATGTGATCAGCTCTACAGCTATGACTCAGCAGAAAGATACTTTCTTTGTTCATGTCAGAAGCATAGCAGTACAATTAAAGATATTGAAAACAGGATTCATTCTCTCATTCATGCTCCCAGATGGATAGCTGTCTTTCCCTAACATCTAAGGTTCATTTCTCACAAAACATCAGGCACAAATGGGCAAATAGGATACACATTAAGAAGCCCACAGTAGCATACTCCAGTTTATTCCATTTAGAAAAGTCCATGGTTTCCTGGATATTGGAAAAGACAGCAGTTGCATGCAGAGGGAACAATCTCCCTCCGGTGATTCGTGCGGCCCCTTTGCTGGGTATCTTCAAAAACCAACTAAAAACATGGATATTCACGCAGGCCTTCCCTCCAGTTAATACTTGATTATTTTTTATTTCTTTTCTCTTGCCATCTTGAATAATTTATTAGTTGATGTAATAATTTTTGTGTCATATTTATATATTTTTATGTATGCATTTGGAAGCCGCCTAGAGTGGTCGTAAGACCAGATAGGTAGGATACAAATTTAATTAATTAATTAATTAATTAATGAAAGAAAGAAAGAAAGAAAGAAAGAAAGAAAGAAAGAAAGAAAGAAAGAAAGAAAGAAAGAAAGAAAGAAAGAAAGAAAGAAAGAAAGAAAGAAAGCATCAAGAGCTGACATGCATGCATTTTAGTGAAATACAATTCCTAAATATGTACTTTCATCTCTGACAAGTTATACATGTATTTCATATTTATCTATGTGGAAAACTGGCATACCAAAACTGTAAGATCAGCAGGCTTGGGAAAGACACACATCATTTAAAATACCTCTCTATACACATATGCCTTGGGACTCCAGGTTAATTGTGTTTCACAAACACAAGAACTGAGTGACAGAATATTTTCTATATTCGGGACATGTCTATCTGTCTATGTCTATAATTTTTCCAAGATTAAATGTGTGGTGGGGTGGCGGAGAAATAAATATTTCAGAAACCACCCCTGAAGTTATATGTCATACTAAGTATTTGCAGTGGTTTCTGAACTATTTGTTCAAGGCACGGTCAGTTAGCCAGAAAACAAAACAGAGGTGTGCCATGCTTAACAATTCTTTTCATTCTTTCCCGGCACAAGAACCTCCAATTTAAGGAGGGAGAATTAAGGAGCACAAGTAGCAGGGATTGCTTAACATCTTCACACTACTTAGTTTTCCATACGTAGTAACCCTAACCCCATAGCATTTCATCCTGGTAGGCCCAAAACTTTTATGTTTGTAATCTGTATCTCAGGAGCTTTTCTTCTGAACTTTGTTGAGCAGTATTTGACACAGGATCTTTTGATAATTTATCCTATTGTGCAAGACATGGAAAGAAAATGTTATCAGACATCATTTTTAAAAGTCTCTGAGCCTTCCTTCCTTCCAAACATTATCAACTACTTACTGAGGCAAACATTACTGGAAACAGTCAATTTGGACAAGAGCCATTGGTTAGGCTGAATAAGTGATGGTTTATAGGCACAGTAGTGGTTTGGCCACAGTGCAGAGAACTTAGATTGCATCAGCAGAACTTCACTTTGATGGAAGACAGGAAGAATAAGTAGTTCAGAGCATATCCTTGGAACACAGAGCATAACGTCACAACATGGTTATTCTTTCTTAGGTTTTTTTTTTTAAGCACAGAACATCCAGTACGTAATAATTTAGAAGCATCCACCTAAACAAGAAATTGGGTGGGTCTTGTTGTCTAGAGTTCAAGCAGTAAAGTACTTGAGAACAGCTATATCATATCCTCAAAAACTTGTGCTGAATCATTGTTGCAAATCATTTTTTTTCCTGTGTTAAAAGAACCATTTGCAGATCTGAAAGTCTGTCTGGCATTTGATCCTTGCACAGCTTGCCTTACTATTATAATATAGCGTCATTTCTGCAAATTTTATTAGTAATTTCTATGTTGCTACTGTCTTGAAGAAGCCAGTGGCAGAATACCCAGATAGTTACATGTGTATCGCATGTATTTTCACCATGTTCTTTGGTAAGATAAGGTAATAATATGATGTACTGTAATTGAAAAACAGAGGAGCGATCTAGTCCACAAGTGTTATGAGCAACATATGATTTGGGGAGCTGGTGTACTCTAGAGATTAAGGACCAGAGGTTGAAGTTTTATGCATCCTTCTCACAGCAGGCTGTTGGTCAACCCTCTTTCAAAGCCTTTGAGATACCTCTTTCAAAGCTTGTCTCAGTTTCATAATATCTGTAGACAAGTAATTACATCTCAACCTCAGCTCTCCATCTTCAATACTGCTGATCTACCTGGCAAGAATGTTGCAAACATAGATGCAATACTATATCTGATGTGCTCTGGACGCTCCAAAAATGTAGATAAACTATAAATATTTCTTGCATGTCATTTTCTTCAATCGGGTCTGCATTGCTTTGTGTGAAGAGGATAAAAATGGAGTTGAACTTGCTCACTCAATACCAGTGTTTTGTGTATGAAAATAAATATTGCAAAGTCACTAAGCAGCATGAAAAAAAAGAGCATTTTAATTTCTAACTGCTGAACAGCCTATTTCTAATACTATAAAATCAGATAGTTCTTTGCTTTTGATGGCTGCTGTCCATTCGTCCTAGCCTTTTACACACTTTCGTGGAAAATGAACTCAACAGATTTACTTCTGAGCAGACATACATACTATTGCACTTGTAAGATACTTTCCAGGAAATTGACTCCCAAATGTATAAAAAGGTATCCTCAACATAGCTAAGCATATTATTTTAATTTTCTAGAAGTATATTTTTGGAAAGGTTACAAAATACCTGAAATGTTCAACAACCATTGCTCAAAATAATTCTGTAGGTTTCTTCATTGATTTTCCTGATGTTGTATTTTTACATCTTTTCCTATCTCAGAATCTGAAAGGAATTAATTACCAGTTAGCTCACACACTATCACAGATTTGCTATGCTCACCCTCCCTGTCCATCCAATCTATCTTGTATTATCATTTCAGTCATGGGAATGATTCACAGATCTCTCCTCAGGACTACATTATATATGATGGAAACTGGTTCCATTTACTAGCAGAATAATTATTATTTTTCTTACTTTTTCAAAGCCAATTTACTTTAACGAATAAAATTAATTTTTGCTAAGGGCCATTTTTGAGGATAGTCAGAAAAGGAAATGGCGGAAACCTGGCTGTAAGATGTTCTGAAAACAAATGCATACCTAACCTGTATTAATACTTAAAAAGCCAGTTTGTTCTAATAGAATATCAGACTTGATCCTGTGAGATCCAGCTTCAAATGCCTACTCCACCACACTAGATTACATTCCATAATCTCCTTCTGCTAACAAAGTTTCTTCCCTTGCAAAAACCCCTATTTTTTATCAAAGCATCCATCCAGTCTGATACTTCAATTCTGTTTGTGGAAGTTCTTAGCAAGTCACTCAAAGAACACAGTGCCAATATTGAAACAATGGTTACCTGTTCTCGTGTTTCAACTGATATTACTACAGATACAACCTACCAGTGCCTGGAATGACCTTAGGCAGTCACCGTCTCTCAACACAACTTACTTAAGGATTATTGTTAGAGTTTGGGAAAGTGACTTTTGTGGCCTATAACTCTCCATCATGGCCACTGGTCATCTTGGTTCTGATGAGAACAAGAGAGTTGGTAGCAATGAGACAACCATCAAGGCAGTCTGAGTTTCTTGGAGAAAAGATGCAGTCATGTAATAAATACGTGTATATCTAAACACCATTGCAGTCATTTTAGATCCCTGAATTATCCGTCCATGCTGGAAATTCTTCTGCTTTTCCTGCATCACAGTCTTCACTCAAAGCTATAATCCCCTCCTTGTGATATGATAATCTTTTCAATGACACTATTGTACTGCTGCAATGAAGGATGAGGATATGAAGAACAGAAGAACATAGTACTAGGGGTTGCTTTTATATCTGCCAACACTTCAAATACCACTAGAATGCACTTTTGCAGAAACGTTCATACTGCCTTCTAGGCACTAGCAAATTGTCAGTATTATGCACCTCTTCCATAAAAGTGAACTCAACTGACAAGTGCTAATTCTTAAGTAACAGAAATAGTGCTATTTCCCCACACATATGAGACATGTCACCAAGCTTGGAGAACCCTATGTTTTACAGAAGTCAACCTCCCACCCCCAAAAAACTTTGGACAAAGTCTCTAAAAGGGAGGAGGTTTCTAAAGCAGCTCAATGAGGACATACCATGCTCAGTGGCCAAAAATTCTGGCTGGAAGATGGGATGGCAAGGAGTGCAAAACCAGAGTCGAGGGGGGTAATCATAGAAGCGTAGAATTGGAAAAGGTCCCTAGGGTCATTAAACTCCAACTCTTGATAAAATGGAATAGAATACAGTATTCTGGAAAGGGGTATGGGTGATTCAGACTGTGAACAGTTACACTCCATGTTTCAATTTCTTTTCCTCTGTGCAGCCTCAATCTCTATGCTCCCTGGAGCAAAGACTTTTATTTCCAAAAATCTTGATTCTTCACGTCCTCCATTTACTCCACCTGTTTAGAGTGTTTGTTTGATTTCTGCTACTATTTATCAAAGTGTGCACATATGCACCTAAGCGCGCATCCCTATATTAGAGGCACAACCAAAGGATGTGAATGTGTTAGTGTTCCAGGATGCAAGAAAAACCATCAATTGTCTCCACTGCGTTTTAGGAATTACTGCTCTCAGGATGTATTGTATGTCCTTAGATCAACAGGTAGTCCCGCTACATTTCAACTGACTCCAAAAAAGACGGGTTACTTACCTGTAACCATGGTTCTTCAAGTGGTCATTCTGTGAATTCACACATAAAGGGTTAACCAGCGCCAGCGTAGGTCTCTTCGGAATGTTCCAGAGCTCTGAAAGAGAAACAAAGTTAGTGCTGCCTATACTGCGCATGCTCCGCCCACCCAAGCCTCAGTTCCGTTTATCCGCCACAGATAAGTAAGCAATGCTCGCAAACGCAGTGACGGATAGCGGGGAGGTCGGGTGGGTTGTGTGAATTCACAGAATGACCACTTGAAGAACCATGGTTACAGGTAAGTAACCCGTCTTTCTTCAGCGTGGTCTTCTGTGAATACACACATAAAGGGTGACTAGCAAGCTATCTTACCGGAGGGAGGGCCGTCACTGAAGGGCGGAAGACAGCACAGCTCTCCCAAATCTCGTTTCCTGTTTGGCCCTGAGATCCAGACGATAATGTGAGATAAACGTGGATACTCGGGACCATGTAGCAGTCCTGCATATATCTGACAAGTCCACACCACGAAGCAAAGCCGCTGAAGAAGACACAGCTCTCGTGGAGTGAGCCCGGAGACCATCTGGAGGTGTTCGATGTTGAAGGTCGTAGGCCAAGGAGATAACCGAAACCAACCATCTAGAGAGCGAAGAGGAGGAAGCTGGACGACCCTTCTTTTGACCGTAGAAACACACAAAGAGTTTGGGTGATAGACGAAAGTCCTTGGTGCGAGAAACATAGAAAGAAAGAGCACGCCTGACATCCAAAGAGTGGAGCATGCGCTCAGTGTCATTGGATGGTGAAGAGAACAAAGTTGGCAGAATGAGCGGCTGATTTACGTGAAAGTCAGAAACCACCTTAGGGAGAAAGGAGACGTCTGTATGAAGGATGACCTTGTCATGATAGAACTGTAGAAAGGGTTGATCAGCTCTAAGTGCGGCAAGCTCACTGGCCCTCCTAGCCGAAGTAATCGCAACCAAAAACAACACTTTGAAGGATAACATCTTCAGGTCACAGGTAGCAAGTGGCTCGAAAGGTGGTCGCATCAGAGCTTGAAGGACCAAATGGAGAGACCATTGTGGAACTGGCCGTTTGACTGGAGGCCTGGCGTGTGTAACCCCTTTAAGGAAAGTTTTGACAGTGGGGTGCGAAAACAGACGAGATGCCGAAGATCCCGTGGGTTGAAAAGACACGATGGCAGCAACATAAACTTTGAGAGTGGACACAGATAAGTGAAAGTCGAACAGGTAACGCAAAAATTGCAACAGAGCCGAAAGGGAGGTAGGCGATGAAGGTAGACCCCTTTCGGAAGTGAACTTCAAGAAGCTCTTCCATTTGTAGCCATATAACAAGGAAGTAGAGTCCTTTCTTGACTTATCTAAAATCTCCTTGATTTCGGGCATATTCTCCACGCTGTGAGATGAATCGTGTCGATATCGGGGTGGAGGATCTTCCACGCATCTTGAGAAAGGAGGTCTGGAAGAGAGGGGAGCTTGATGTAATCCGATGAGAGTGTGAGCAGAGTGGGAAACCACGGCTGGCGTGGCCAGAAGGGCGCTATGAGAATCGCAGGGACAGGATCGTGAGAAAGCTTCACTATTGTCCTGTGAACCAACGGGAATGGGGGGAAGAGGTAAAGAAGGCCCATTCTCCAAGAGATCATAAAAGCATCCCCTTCCGAGTGCAGACCCCGTCCCGCTTTGGAGGCGTAACGGGGACACTTCTTGTTGCGCTCCGTCGCAAAAACATCCAAAACCGGAGTGCCCCAACAATGGCATAGATGAAGGAACACTGAAGGGTTGAGTTCCCATTCGTGCATCTGACTGCTGCGACGGCTGAGCTCATCCGCTCGCGAGTTGTCTTCTGTGGACACATGAATGGCTCGAAGGAAAATGTGGTGACGATAACACCATTCCCAGAGAGTTACTGTGAGAAATAGCAGGGAGAGAGAGCGGGTGCCCCCTTGTTTGTTGAGGTAGTACATGGCCGTCGTGTTGTCTGTGACAACCTGAACACCACAGCCATGTACTAGTGGAAAGAAGGCTCTCAAGGCTTTGATGATCGCTAACACTTCTAGTAGGTTGATGTGGAACAGACGCTCCTGGTGTGACCATAGAGCATGAACAGAATGACAGCAGCAATGGGCTCCCCACCCTGTGGGGCTCGCATCCGAGGTGACTTGAACAGTCAATTTGAGAGGCCGAAAGGGGCGACCTACTCGCAAATGAGGGGCGTAGGTCCACCATTGAAGTTGTCGGGAGAGTTCCGGGGTGACTCTGAGACGCTTGTGTTGAGGGTCTCACAAGGGATTGAATAGGGACAGTAGCCAAACCTGAAGAGATCTGAGTTTCAGCCTGGCATGAGAAAGACAGGGGGTCGTGGATGACATCAGGCCCAGAAGGTGCTGAGCGTGTGCGGCAGACACCTTTGCCCCTGGCTTGAACTTTTTCACAGCCTTGCGGATCTTTTGTATTCGGTTTTGTGGAAGAAAAATCCGGCCTTTGGAGGCATTTAGTTTTGCCCCGATGTAGTGGATGGTCTTGGAGGGATTGAGATGGGATTTCTCGTAATTCACCGTAAGGCCCAGGCTGTGTAGCACTTGAAGGGTGTAGTTGGTGTTTCTTGCGGCCTGTCGTTTTGATGATGCGACGAGTAACCAATCGTCGATGTACGGAAACACCTGCACGCCGTGCAGCCTTAGAAACGCTGCAACAGGCGCCATACACTTTGTAAAAGTGCGTGGAGCTGTGGCCAAACCGAAGGGAAGGGCGAGAAACTGGTAAATAACATCCTGGAAAATGAACCTGAGAAATTTGCGATGAGCGGGATGAATGGTAATATGAAAGTAAGCGTCCTTTAGGTCTATGACGGTGAACCAGTTTTTTCTTTTTAGGAGGTGGATGATGGATTCCAACGTCACCATGCGGAAGCGACGGGTGTGCAGGTAAGTGTTGAGAAGCCTGAGATCCAGAATGGGGCGTATGCCTCCTCCTTTTTTGGGAACGGCGAAATATCTGGAATAGAAGCCGTTTGAGATGTCTCTTGCAGGGACGCGTTGGATAGCATCTTTCTCCAATAATGAATTTACCTCCTCTTGTAGGGAGGAGTCGAAAGAAGTAAATTCTAAATGACCCAAAGGAGGGTGGTCGAGAAATTCCAGTCTGTAACCGGAGGAGATTATATCCAGAACCCAGGAATCGTTTGTGATGGCGGACCAGTTTGAGAAGAACGGTTGGAGCCTTGTATCGGAGCCGAGAAAGGAGGAAGTCGGAGGTGAGTCAAAGAAAATGTTTTTGTTTCTTGGCAGGTGGTTTGTACGATTGGCGTCGTTGAGAAGGCTGGTTACGGTAAGTCTGCGAGGTGGTGGGGGCGGACGTTACCCTGGATTGAGACTGATTCTTGTAGCTTCTGAATTGAGGAGAATGCTGATAACGATTAGGTGACCGTTTCCAGTATGGTTTAGAAAACCTAGGTTGAGGCTGAATATAATAAGACTTAGCAGTCTTTTTAGCCTTGTGGACATCCTCGAGATGACTGTCGGTTTTACTATGGAAAAGACCTGAGGCATCAAAGGGTAGATCTTCAACTTTGGCCTTGACATCCTCTAAAATGTTCGCAGACCGTAGCCAAGCGTGTCTGTGAAGTGATATGCATGAGACCAAGATCCTGGCAGCCGCCTCCACATAATGTCTAGTGGCGATTCTTTGATGTTTCGAGACAGTTTGAGCTTCCTCGTAGGTGTTCATATAGCCCTGCTTGACTTCGTCAGGTAGCAGTTTCAAGGCAGGCATGATCTTGAGCCACAGCTGTTTTTGATATGCACCAAGAGCTGTCTGATAGTTAGCCACACGTAAAACAAAGGAGATGAGAGAATAAAGCCTCCTGCCCAACATCTCCAGTTTTCTGCCTTCCTTGTTAGTTGGTACAACGTGGGCACGCCCGGAAGGTTTGGAGCAGCTAGATTCCACAATGAGAGAGTTCGGGATAGGATGTTTCAGGAGAAACTTGGCATCCTCGTCATTGATTCTATACATGTTCTTAGTTCTTTTAGGGAGGGGAACCGATGTGGAAGGGTGGTCCCAGAAGTCTTTGATGATTGAAAGCAATGCTGGGAGATAAGAAAGGCTGGGTGGAGGGGACCTTTCTTTATTAATGTCCCCGAAGATGAGGTCTTCCTCCGGGGGTGGGGGCTCGTCCATGCGAAGCTTAAGAGCCTTGGCTAAACGTGCCAGCATCTGAGAATATGAGGAGAAATCTTCAGATGGGGATGACTCATGGGGATCACCGGTGTCGGATCCCACTGTTTCTCCAAGAGGTAGATCATCCAGTTTAGGTCTTTCAGATGGGGTCTCCTCGGAAACAGAATCCTGAGACGAGAAAGGGGAGTCATCCTCCGAAGAGGAGATCCCATGCTTCTTAGGGCGTCGAGGTTCGACGTCGAGCCGGGGAGTCGGCTGCGGTTGGGGTGCCGGGGTAGATGGGATAGGAGGCTGAGGAGGCCGATCGGGTCCGGGGAGTTGCGGGGCAGCGGGATCGAGAGGGCGCCGCCGCCGACGTCGACGCTTCCGAGGGGGTGACGAGTCTGAAGCAGAGGAAGCAGAAGATGAAACATAGATGTACTTGACGCGTCGACGTCGATGGCGGCGAGGCGTCGACGCGGAAGATGAAGAGGTCGATGAACGCCTCCGACGATGGTGACGACGTCGTTTGTGCCGTCCCGACGAGGTCGAGGACGAATCAGATGAAGAATGCCGGCGACGTCGAGAACGGTGGTGTCTCTCGACACTCCCCCTGTGCGACGACCGATGTCGATCGCGCGAAAGGTGTTTGCGCTTCTCCTTGTTTTTGCGCGGAATCGAGGGGGAGTGCGAAGGCAACGGAGACACAGAATGAGCCGGAGATGGCCGCCCAGAGGAAATCGGGCTGGAATGGCCAGAACCCAAGCTTGTAGTGGCTCGTACAAGCTGACTTGGCGTGGGAGAGGGAGCGCCAAGGGGTCGAATCGGCTCAGCCTGCCTTGGAGGGATTGGTGTAGTCGCCTCCGATGTAGAACCCTTATCCCTTAGAGAGGCTTCCAAGATAGGAGAAAGCAGGGATAGGGAGGCAGGCATCGCTTGACCTGGTGCGTCCAGAGACTTTAACGACGCTTTCGTCTTCAATTGTTTTGCAGATTTGGGAGCGGAGCCCGCCTGAGCTGCAGAGGATTTTCTGGCCTTTGAAGATCTTTTTTGAGGCTTAGCAGCTGGAGCATCCGTTGCTTTAGGCGCTGGCTGCAAGGTAAGCTCTTGCCCCGTGGAGGTAGACGGCGAGGCCGAGGGGAGCTCCATGGCTGAGGGTTTAGAAGCCGAAAGAGCAGCGTCCCACAGATGGAGCTGAAGGCGTCTCTGTCGAGCTTTCAGGGCAGCCTTGGTGAACGCTTTGCAGTGTCTGCAGTCCTGAGGGGAATGCGATTCACCAAGGCAGATCAAACAAGTGTCGTGCCCGTCTTGATGAGGGATCTTAGCTGAACAGAGCACGCACTTTCTGAAAGGGCCCGAAGGTGGGGGGGGGCATAGGGAAGGCAAACAGACGTCCGTTAAAAAGGGCGGGAAAAAACGGAGGAAGCCCAAAGGGGCGGAAAAAAAAGGGAACAAACGTTACCAGTCCAAACAGTAGGCAGCAGAGTAGTCGGTAAACAGGCTAGGGTCAAAAAAACAGAGGAAAACAAGCCAGTAAATCGCGAAGTAAGAACAATCTAAAGAGCTGAGTCCAAAGAGAACCACTTCATCCGGCGGAGAAATGGAACTGAGGCTTGGGTGGGCGGAGCATGCGCAGTATAGGCAGCACTAACTTTGTTTCTCTTTCAGAGCTCTGGAACATTCCGAAGAGACCTACGCTGGCGCTGGTTAACC
The DNA here is from genome assembly GCF_051106095.1 of Pogona vitticeps. NCBI lineage: Eukaryota > Metazoa > Chordata > Lepidosauria > Squamata > Agamidae > Pogona > Pogona vitticeps. The sequence goes on along the minus strand of NC_135785.1, from coordinate 195,008,705 downwards.
CTTTATGTGTGTATTCACAGAAGACCACGCTGAAGAACTGCTATTTACTCTGGCCTATCAAGTGTCTATTTTTTGTTTGTGTGCCTGTACCTATCTGCAAGAATAGCATATGGCCCAAACAGAACTAGAACCAGATACATGTCTTAAAAACATCTGGCACAGCATTTCCCATTTGCCACACTGACTCAGAAGGGATGAAGCCAAAACATCTGCCACCAGTGTGGTTTCTCGTGCCATAAGAAGCAACAGTCCCATACAGATACTTATTTAAACTATTCCTATCCCACCTTTCTCCGCAAACGAACTTGAATATATGCCAAAATCCCCAGGCAAATAATACAGGAGATAAAAATCTGCAAGATTTTGAGCTCCTCGTTCCACTTATTTTATCTACAATGGATTTCCTAAGCAAAAAACAAAGAAAATCAGCAGTAAAGTACTCAGTGTATGTTCAAATCATGCAGTCTGCATCTCCATGAAGTTCATGTCAGCTATTCCCTTCCAATTGCTGTACTATTTCTTCAAACAACCCCAACAACTACCAACTCTTCAGATGTCCACCCCCTGATCTACTATTAGAGTTCTGAAGAACTCAAAATCTTGCTATGTTTTGTGATATTTCAAGTTAATCTTATAGTGTTACACTAAACTACATTTTTATATTCTGGCCAGTTTTTTGTTTTATTTTGTTCTGTTCTGTTTTTTGCTCCCTCCACCTTCCTGGAATATTTTTTTAGAAAAATGCACCTTCTGGGAGGTTCTTCCTGGCTTCTTTCTCTTCTCCAGGCATTGAAGGTGTATTGCCTCCCTGTTTATTTAACTTATATGCAGAATACATCATGCGAAAGGCTGGACTGGATGAATCCCAAGCCAGAATTAAGATTGCCGGAAGAAGTATCAACAACCTCAGATATGCAGATGATACCAGTCTGATAGCAGAAAATGAGGAGGAACTAAAGAACCACTGAATGAGGGTGAAAGTAAAGGTTCCCCTTGACATTTAGCCCAGTCGTGTCTGACTCTGGGGCACGGTGCTCATCCCTGTTTCCAAGCCGTAGAGCCAGCGTTTTGTCCGTAGTTTCCTTGGTCATGTGGCCAGCGCGACTAGACATGGAACACTGTTACCTTCCCACCATGGTGATAATTATTTATCTACTTGTATTTGCATGCTTTCAAACTGCTGGGTTGGCAGGAGCTGGGACAAGTGATGGGCACTAACTCCATTGCGTGGATTCGATCTTATGACTGTTGGTCTTCTGACCTTGCAGCACAGAGGCTTTTGCGGTTTAACCCACAGCACCACCACATCCCTACAAGGGTGAAAGAGGAGAGTGCAAAAAATGGTCTGAAGCTCAACATCAAAAAAACTAAGATTATGGCCACTGGTCCCATCACATCCTGGCAAATAGAAGGGGAAGATATGGAGGCAGTGACAGATTTTACCTTCTTGGGCTCCATGATCACTGCAGATGGTGACAGCAGGCATGAAATTAAAAGACGCCTGCTTCTTGGGAGGATAGCAATGATAAACCTAGACAGCTTCTTAAAAAGCAGAGACATCACCTTGCTAACAAAGGTCTGCATAGTCAAAGCTATGGTTTTTCTTGTAGTGATGTATGGAGGTGAGCTGGACTATAAAGGCTGACTGCCAAAGAATTTGTGTTTTGAATTGTGGTTCTGGAGGAGACTCTTGAGAGTCCCCTGGACTGCAAGGACAACCACCTATCCATTCTAAAAGAAATCAACCCTGAGTGCTCACTGGAAGGACAGATCCTGAAGCTGAGGCTCCAATGCTTTGGCCATCTCATGAGAAGACTCCCTGGAAAAGACCCTGATGTTGGGAAAGTGTGAAGGCAAGAGGAGAAGGGGACGACAGAGAACGAGATGGTTGGACAGTGTTATCGAGGCTACCAGCATGAATTTGGCCAAACTCCAGGAGGCAGTGGAGGACAGGAGGGCCTGGCGTGCTCTGGTCCATGGGGTCACGAAGAGTCAGACATGACAAAACAACAACAACATGCAGCGGTAACCTCTTCTTCAATCAGATGTTTTGCCTGAAAGGGTTAGTACTTGCTCCCAATATTCTCCTTGGAAGGGTCACTCTAGATCATGTGGTTATGCATTTTCTTTTTCAAGAGACACCATACTTATATAAGCCACACATTTCTCCCCCAAAGTTTACATGTCTTTCAGACTATGGTGGTTGTAGCTATTGATAAATACTGTAATTATTCCTGGGCAAATACGCTGCTGGGCTAGATTTTAGGCACAGCTTTACTACCAGGCAAAGTTAATGCATAGTTCAAAAACAAGCTACAAGGGCAGAAAATAGTAGCTGATTTGATGAGGACAGAATTCTGAGTGTCTAATCTCTGAACAGCAGACAGGGAAGAATGAAATAAAAGATCCTAACATTCTGTTATCACCATCATAAATTCTCTGTATTTTAAGCTCTAGAATGTTCTGGGGTTTCCACACTGAAAACCCATACTTATGATTCAGAGACCACAAAGAACCACCCAAAATTCCGTTTTCATCATCATAAATTCTTATGTGAGGTGGAACAAAAAATATATTAGGGGCAGCTAATTTACTTCTAACATCCAGAATCAGACATAAAAGATTTAGTAGGCATAAGAATGCTGGGGTGTTTTTTCCCCTAGTGAAAATGTCTATTTTAATAATGGTGCATTCATGAAACAGCTATACTGTTATATTTTCTAGTGGACTTGCTGAGGAAAACTATTAATTAAAAATGTTTGCTTGTACAAACAGCCAGCCAGCCATACACTTGCGGCTTAATGACAGAGCATGTGACATGCAGGAGGCTACTTGGGTTTTATGCCTGACATATCCCACATGCTGTTAAAAGATGCAGTCATAGGCACTCAGCACAGAAAACACAGGACTACATGAACAAATGGATCAGCCTATTGTAACAAAGTTCCCTGTGTTCTTATATTGTACCACAATAAGAATTCACATTAAGTCCTCCAACTTCAGGTTTGAGGGGACTTCTCAACATTGCCTCCGAGGTCTTCTCCTATTGATTGATTGATTGATTTGATTTGATTTATACCCCGCCTATCTAGACCACCGGACCACTCTAGGTGGCTTCCAATATAAAATCAGACAATAAAAACACAAACAAATACATAATAATACAACAACTACAATAAAATAAAGAATAGGGAAAAATAAAGAGGAAAAAATCAAGAATTGGCTGGAGGGAAGGACTGAATGAACAACCATGTTTTTAATTGGGTTTTAAAGATGCCCAGCATAGGGGCCGCGCGAATCTCCAGAGGGAGATTGTTCCAGAGGATTGGAGCCACCACCACCGCCTGGTTTCGTGTCTTCTCCTTCCGAGCCTCCCTCAGCTTCAGGCTCCTCAGCCTCACCTCCTGACTTGCGCGGGTGATCCGGGTAGAACTTGGTGGAAGCAGGCGTTCCACCAAATATCGAGGTCCTAAACCGCTTAGGGCCTTATAAGTAAGCATTAAAACTTTGAAGTTGATGCGGAAATAAATGGGCAGCCAATGCAGTGCGGCCAGAGTTGGAGAAATGTGTTGGTATTTTCTCACTCTAGTGAGGAGTCTGGCCGCCGCATTCTGCACCACCTGAAGTTTCCGCATCAGCCTCAAAGGCAGCCCCACGTAGAGCTTGTTACAGTGGTCTAATCTTGAGATTATGAGCACATGCACCAAGGTGGTGAGCGACCCCATGTCGAGATAGGGTCGCAGTCGGGCGATCTGCCAAAGATGGAAAAAGGCGGTGCGAACTACCGACGCCACCTGCGTTTCCATGGTGAGCGTCGGGTCCAAATGTATGCCCAGGCTGCGGACCCCACTCTTCGCAGCCAAGGTGACCCCCCCCAAACACGAGAGTCACCCAAGCCACCTACCACGGGGGCACCCACCCTCAGAACTTCCGTCTTGTCCGGGTTCAGCCTCAGCCCGTTCTCCTGCATCCATTGCAGTATGACCTCCAGGCAGCACTGAAGGGACAGGACAGCATCACCTGCAGTTGGTGAAAAGGAAATGTAGAGCTGGGTGTCATTGGCATATTGATGACACGAAGCCCCACATCCTCTGATGACCCCAGCCAGCGGCCTCATATAGATGTTGAACAGCATTGGGGAGATGATCGACCCCTGTGGGACCCCACAATTGAGGCTCCACGGGGCCGAGACACTCTCCCCAAGCTGTACTCTCTGGGGGCGGTCCCCCAAGAAGGAACGGAGCCAGGCGAGTGCCGAGCCACCAATTCCCAACTCAGAGAGCCTCCCCAGGAGGATACCGTGGTCGACGGTATCAAAGGCCGCCGAGATGTCGAGGAGGACCAGCACATTTTGCCCCTATGTTGATACTTCCCTCTCCCCACATCTTACCCAGCAGCAATGCTAGATACGCCATCTCAAACTTCCCAACGCCCTAGAACATTCAACAAAGCACTGTTTCAAGGGCATTATGGGAAACATTAACTGGGTATTTTTAAGTAATACAAGATGCTAGGTGACACTGTAAGAAACTTTAAATGGTGTTAGTTGCAGGAGTGTCCAGGGCATGTGTTGTATCCCTGGCAAAAGCCTTAAGACACCAGATGCTGCAACCTCAGCCTGAATAGCAACCTGAGAAAATGTTTGGTCCAGGCATGAAGAATATTCTATTAGAAAACAGGATTGTGTTGCTGTGACAGGGCTGAATTGTAAAAAGGGTGACATTAAAATTAACTCTATAAACACTATTAAAATCTAAACACGCAAAGCCTACCCATCTCACTTCTTGTCTAGCAGTGGACATACATTTTTAAATACAGGTAAGAATGCTGAGGATATTTCCTAATGAAGCATAATTTTTATAGACTAATGGTACAATCATATCTATACAATCCTGTCTACTCAATATTCATCCAGCTATTAGATTCACAGACCTTACTCACAGAAAAATGGGCACACTAGTTTTAATTGATCATTCAGTCAGTTATCAGGGTCTCCTCACTCAAGTAGATAACTTTTGATACTGTTGGCCTCCTTGGTTTAAGTATTCCTAAATCATGAATTTTAAAAATATCATTTTATATTTGAACATGTGTTTCAGAGGTGACTCTGCTAATAGCATCTTTAGGAAGCTGCTGCTGAATTTACAGTTGATAGTTTGTCTTTTGACTGTCAAGGCAATGGGTTTGAAAGTCAATTCACTATTTAGTGAACAGGCTAGCTAATGAAATAAAAAATTCAGAGTAACCCCATCTTAGTGTTCTTTTCTACGCTGAACAGCACCTAGTAAATAATTATTAGGAGCTGTTCCATGAAAAAGTACCCTTAACTCAACATGCTTACAATTTTATTTTAAGAGATCCTAGGTGAACAATGTTTGCCTTAAGAGATTTCACTTTAAGTCTTTTTATTAAAACACTCACACACACATTATAAAAAACAAAAATAAACCATAAACATACCCTTCCCACATTTAAAAGTGCTTAGCACTGGATGAATTATGTCCTTCATATTTTCCCACTTTCTCCAACTAACATACCACCCACAAAAACCAGAAATTCAAAAGCATGTGTATGATACTATCAAATAAGACATGAAAGACCCTTGAAGAATGTTTAAACCTGAATCTATGTCATATGTTTGCATCTTAAAATGCTTTACATCCTTATTGGAGCACTTTCTGTTTTAAAAGTTCAGATCTGAAGCTTTAAGTGATATCCTTGAAAAGAACCAAAGAACAACTCTATTGTGAAAAGAAGGTTTAAGAGGATTGTGGATTAGGATGAATAAATATTAACACAGCAATACAGGAATGTATGTGTTCTGAGACAATAAAAAAACATTATACCCTTGTTCATATAATTTATCTTTCAACAGTATTTCAAGTACAATATTCAAGATAACATATTCTCATTTAAATTAGTGAATCCTCCACAGAATGGAATTGACTCTGTGACCAGTTACATCTGCATGAAAACAGTCATTCTACAAAGCACACAGCTTGTACAGTTTTGGTTACTAAATCTGATTAGCTGTAAGGCACCTACTTAAATAACTCGGTTTAAGAGATTGACCTGTATGTCAATAAACTCTGTAAACATTCTGCATTCAGTCTAATTGTTAACTTCCAAAGGTATCATGAAAGAGAATTTTCATTCTTTTTCATTACATATAAACTATTTACAAAGACAGTCTCTTAAAAGGAATAGAAAAGTTTCCCTGTAAGGACAATTTACCTCTCGCTTTATCTGATGAAAAACTATAACTGGGAACAAGATGGCTGGATTATACTCAGTGGGTTCAGTGTACTCCACCAGGGATACAACACCCACCAAGGGCAACTGAGCTTAACACAGCTGAGGGGTGGCCTCCAGATACCTTGCGGAAACAAAAGCAACTCTGGATGTGAACAATGGCCAGACAATGCCCTGGGAACACCAGGCACATCATTTTGAATTCCAGAAGGGAAGAAAAGCAAGATGGGAAAGTATTAATTAGATAGAATAAATACAGGTATAGTGGAGTGCTCATATGGGCCAAAGAAATTATGAGGAGAGTGCAGAACACAGAACAATTATTCCTCCACTTGCAAACATTGCTGCTTTGATGGACTGCTCAACCCTGTTTGGGGGAGGGGGCTGAAATATTACTTCATAGCTACAGTCTGTATGTCATAAATGTTAGCATTTAATTGAAATAGAGGCACAGTATAAAAACAGTTACATCAATTCAGTCAATATGTTTATGTGTTTATTTTAGAATATATTCTACATCTGAATAAAAAAAGTTTTAAATAGTCTTCAATGCATGTACAACAGTGAGGCCCCTTTATCTTTCCACTGGAGTATAGAAATATGGTAATTAACTGGTTTCATCCTCTGCAACATATTATAAATATTTTTAAGTGGTATATTTGCAGGTTCATACCAACCAGTTTTGTGTAACATAGGAAGGTTAAGTGTCTTTGATAAATGCTCTCCTTGCCTGCAAAAAAGTTTAACTAGTAATGATGAATGTACATCTTTGTGCGTTGGTAAAAAATAAGATGCTGGCAATTCTAAGAGCATGCAAAGAAGATAATTCTTAGGCTTTATATACATATATTAACATTACAAAAGTAGTGCAAAAACAGGAAAGAAGTGATGCAATCGCTACTAATATTGCTGCCACCACACATGTGAGCGCACACACTTTCCCAATGATTGCAAACACACTCTTTCAATAACTGGCCTCAACCACTGTACTTCATTCTGAGTCCTCAGGATCTGGAAACCTTATCCTTGGCTGCTTAAGCTATGCCTGCCACTCCTGGTAGCTGCATTTCCCTGCCTCCCTGACAATCTGTAGCTCCCATCAGCAAAACCCCCCAGTGAGATATGCCAAAGACCAGTCCCTTCCTCTCACGTCTTCCTGTTATTGCCTCTCAAAGGCACACATAAAATTTTTGTTCACCAGTGACCTTGAAATATGTATCTTCCATCCAATTTCATTAACAGAATCGCACAGTGGCATCCCTCCTCCACCCAAACCACACACACACTCACACCTCCTTTTCACACACACACAGACAGGCTTACTTCATTCTTGCTGGCACTCTTCCCTAGCCCTTGCCAAATGGCCATCACTCCTCCCCCAGCTCTGTCACCCCAGCAGGCAGGCAGGCAGGCAGGTCCACCCGCCCCGGTTTTCCCCCTCCCTCGGTTCAGTGGCCCCAGTTGTTGACTCCGATCTCCTGTTTGTATCGGTTGGTGAGCACGTTGGCCTTGCGGGTCAGTTTGGAGAGCACCGTGTGCAGTCCGCTCAAGTGGTAATGGAACTGCTTCTCCAGATCCTCCTCCTCCTCCTCTTCGTCGTCGTCGTCTTCGGGGATCCCTCGGCTAATGTCCACAGCGCCGGGCCCCCCGTTCAGCTTGTCCTTCTTCCTGCCGCCGGCCTCTTCGCCGGCCTGCTGCAGGACTCCCCACTCAATGTCGTTGCGGATGGACTTGAGCAGCAAATAGTGGCTGTACATGTCTCGGCAGGAGCAATAGGCGCCGCCGTTGGGGCTCATCTGGGCCTCCCTTTCCCCAACGCCGACAACCCCAACGCCGCCAACGCCGCCGCCGCCGCCTCCTCCCGAGTCCAGCTCATCCAGCATGAGAGGCACATCCCGAAGCAGGCTGGGCACCATGACCGTCTGGTCCATGTTGTTCACCGCCCCGATGAAGCGGTTCATGGCATTGAAGAGGGAGTGCTTCTGGCTGTACGAGTCGCAGATCTGCATCATCCTGGCTGCTCGCGGGGGCGAAGGCCGGCCCAGAGCAGCCACGCCGACCAGGCTGGCGAGCGCGGGGTGGGGGTGGGGGGCGGCTGCTGCCGGGGGAGCCGGGGCCGAGCCCGCCGAAAGGGGATCAAGGCGAAAACAGGCGTCAAGCCGAAATCAGGCGTCAAGCCGGCACGAATGGCAACCAAGCCAGCCGGCTCTCTTTCCTCTCCTACTCTGAATAATCTCCACCACCCCGGGAAGGGGCGCTAAGGCGCAATTCCCCACAGCTTTTCCTCTCTTCTTCTCAGCGGCAGGCTCCGAAAGACGACGAGGCAGCCGGTGCGGCGAGGAGGAGTGTCTGGAGGAGAGAACAAAAAAAGATGGCGATTTAGGACCAGCCGCCTGGCGCGCCCCCCCCCATCCCACAAAAGCCCTCCCCTCCCGCCACTCCCGCGGCAGCCACCGCTGCTGCCCCAACACCGTCGCCGCCGCCCTCCTTCCTCACCCCTCCGGCACCTTTTCAAAAGCCCACGCCTTTGGGCAGCCCGCCCTCCTTTCCGTCAAGGCGGACAAGAGCTTTTCAACGCCTCTTCCTTTTTTTTTTTTGCATCGGTGAAAGAAAAGTGGAAAGGGAGGGGGAGAAGCACAGAAAGGGGGCTCCCCTCCTTTCCAGGTCCGGCCAAGGCAGCCCACGGCTGGAAAAAAACCCCGAGGCCGGACCCCGGCGCCAGAAGAGTTAAATTGGGGTGGATGGGTGGGTGGGGGAAGAAGTACTTTTGAAGAGAGCCGGAGTTGCCCGGTAACCGCGCGACCGGTCTTTCTGCCTTCGGCTTCCACGGCGAGTGCAGGGCTCCTCTCTAAATGGGCGAAGACGGCAGCCCGCCAGTACTGACCCCCCCCCCGCCCTTGCTCTACCCTGCAATCCCGCCGCCGCCCGCCCGCCTTACATGCCTCCACAGGCGCCCCCCCCACACACACACACCCCAATTCGCCGCGTGTTCTCACGGGCGGCGCCACCCCAGGCGAGAGGAACCGGCCTTGGTTCACTTCGGCTTTCCTCCCGCTCCACCGGAACTTCCTCCCGTCCCCAGAGAGAGAGGGGGGGGAATCTAATGCAAAACACTGGGGGTGGGTGGGAGCTAGACGGGGGGGTGTCCTTTCCCGCCGTACATAGATAGGGGACCAAAAGCGACAATGACCACTTTCCTTCGGACCACCCACAGCAACGGACCCCTCTCCATCCACAACAAGGGCCCCGCGATTGTTCCCCACTCGAAGGCGCAAACGGAGGCAAAACCGAAGGGGGATGGCTAAACATGCGCGCGCCCCCCCCACGCCGCCACCGCCGCCGCCGCCCTCAGCACTCACCGGGGGCTTCGAGGTTTGGCTTGCTGCTGCTTTGGCGAACCTCCTCGTGTCCTGCCGCAGACTCTAGCTCGGCTCCCATACTAGGAGCCGTATTTATAGTGTGTAAGTTAAAAGAAGGTGTCTCCAAGGGCCACCCCCTTGCAGAGAAGCGGGGAGGAGGAGGAGGAGGAATTTTTGAAAAGGCGTCTCTCTCTTTGAATGACCACAAGTAACACCGGTCCCTACTATGAGGGACTCAGAAGGCGGCTCCGCCTTCTCTCCCAACACCCACCGAAGGGGTGACCAGGACGAGGGAGGCAGGCAGGCAGGCAGTGCGGGTACCCGGCAACTACACTCTTTGGTGCCAGCCGGTGGGAGGTTGTCGAAGCCAGCCCGAGGAAGGCACGAGCTGGCGTGGCTTCGCTTCGGGTTTTGAGCCCAGCCCCTCAGGATTGCAAAAAGTCGATCTCTCGGGTGGCAGTGAAACGAGTTGATCAGCAAAGCAGACACGGATTGGGTATTATGAGGTTGCTGAACTTCTCCTTTAGGACTTCTGTGTATACGTAACTCGAAGGGAAAAGCCACGCGTGTGTTAGTACGAAAAGCCTGAGGGAGCTTTGTGGTAAAAGGACGAGATTCGTCGCCTCCGCCGACCGACCTCCCTCCCACCAGGAGGCAACCCAGCGTGGCTCAGGGAGGGGATATTAAACAGATCACTGAAACCGGCGTCCCACATTCTGTGCAAGTCGCTGCGGAAACACGCCAGAGCCAGAAAGCTCTGGCATCTGTCAGAAGGAATTATCTTAAAATAGAGCAAAAGAGCTGAGTCGCGGGAATTTATTTTTTATTTTTTACAGAAACAGAAGGCTGGAAGTTTTATTTCCCGCGCCAGAAGATTCGAGCGCCCTTGGCCGTTTCTTCGCCCAATGAAGGATGCTGGAATGGCGGATACTTCGCATGGGCGCTGACTCATATATGCCTCAGCCCTCCTGAATGCAGGCTTGTCATGGCAATGGCGGTGTTGCCGCGGAATTAAGAAATGCCTGAAGAGTCTGTACAAAGTGACGGATTAGACCCACAACTGGCGCCCGAACCGTGAAAGCCGAAGGATATCCACCAGACTTGAGCCTGAAACAACTCGCTTGTTAGGACGCAAACTCATTCAACACCATTGGCAGGCACCCAACTTTCGGCTCCATCCCACCATTTCCTGTCTCGGGAAATAAGGAGTGTTTTACAGTTCACTTTTATTACCTCAGGTTCAGACTAGACTCGATGCAGTAGAGGTTAGAATAGTTTGTGGCTGGGGCGTGCTTGTTTCTCCTTTCGTTTTATTTAGATGAAAGGCAGTGGAGGTTCCAGAGACCGGAAACGTTTAACCCTTTCCCTGCTAGCTGTTTCCCCGATCACAAGCTTCCCCACGCCTACGGCATTCGTGCCGCAGGGAGAGAGGTTTGGTGTCAGAGAGTAGTACAAGAGGCACCCACGGTCTTGGCTTTGCGTCCTTGCATTGACCCCCCCCCCCCCCAAAAAAAGGAGGAAATGTAAAAGGACTGTGGATTGATCAGGTCTCCGAACTCGGATATTTTTCAGTGTATTTCTTTAATTCCAACAGTTCCGCATCCCATTTCCAACCCTTAAGAATCGCAGAGCGTCGAAGAGTTTGATAAAATGCAGGAAGCGGCATGTTTCTTATATGGCCAGAAATACCAGTTTTCGCAGTGTTAATTTGCTGGTTTACCTCACAAAATAGTTCAAAGTCAGGTTTAAATCTGTGTCCTTCGGGAATCGCATATGCGGTATAAACTGAGGGCGCCAGTGTGCTGTAACTGGTAAGTGACAGACTCCCGAGACCTGGGTTCAAATGTCACCATCACCACTACGGAGTGGAGAAAACTTAACCGTTCAGTATCTCACGTACTGTACTCTGAAACCCCTATTAGGATCCCTGTAAATCTGATACGACTTGACTGCACGTTAACAGAATTCAAAAATAACCGATTATGGGCTTGCTTTCTGTCTAATAGATGTACATAACAGTGAAGCATTATGGTAAACCTTCAAGTGTTGGATCAGGACCGCAGACAACTGGGTTCGAATCCACATTTGGCCACTTAACAACTAAACACCATTCCTTAGCCGTATCTTCCTCCCAGAATTTTGGGGAGAATAAAAATGGAGAGGAAAGCCACGTAAGGTGCCTTGAGCCGAAAAGCGGCGTATGCACGTGAAACTAAAACTACGATGCGCTTATACCGAGTTCACCACAAACATCAAAAAAGGCAAGGCCATCTGTAATGCCTACATTTCCCCCCCTACCTGGGAAAAAAGGGGAAGTGAACACCAAAGCGATTGACTGTGAGTCAGAATCGGGTCTTCTATAGTCGTCCGGAGACACCTTGTTGTTCTCTACATTAATCTCCCTTCATTGCGGGGGGCCACGTGTGCATTCCGCCCGAAGCAAGCCTATTTGCTCTGTGTCCCACCGCCAAGAAAAACCGTACATGCGAAAGTATCATGTAGGACACAGAAGCCGTTCGGTAGTTTTGCATGCCTTAGCTGCGTGAACACGACCCTTGCCAACGTGGACACGCCGATTTCGCGTGCTCGGCCAGGCGCCAAAGCCTGGCACTAAAGGCGAGCAGCTAAAAGGCGTATGTCTGGAACCCCCATCAGAAGGACAAAAAAAAAAAAGGCGACGGCAATTCGAAGCCGCGCGAAGACAAGGTTCAGCGCGCGACACGCCCAGGGGCAACGGAGGACACGCGCGCGCACAAAGCTCTCTCGCGCCGCCTCCCGGAGGTGACTCGCGTTCGTGTCCGAGAGTTAGCCGCTTGTCGGGATCACCCCACAGCCTCACCTCCAGTCTCAGCCAATCGGCTGGCGTTCTGCTTGTCAGACTCCGTCCTCATATGCTAATGAGCGAGTCTCGTCAAGGCCCAATCAGAAACAACACTTCCATTCTCTTTCTGCTCCAGCGCCCGTGGCAACAAAGGAGTGGCAGCTGAAAGAGCAGCGTGAGGGTCTCGTGGCAGGGAGGGAGAGAGAATGGTAGCGGAGAGTGTTTCCCTGGCAACCTATAAACCACAATAAGCCCAAGCCCTGGGACATAATGGGCCCTTATCTTCTGCGCTCTCAACAGGCCTTTTTCTATGGGGACGAAAGGAATAGAGCTCTTAAATTAATTGCAGCCTGTTGGTCGTGTTCTCATCATAACATCAATCGATAACAGAAAAAATATACCATTTTCCTGAAAATAAACCTAACCTGAAAATAAGCCCTAGTTTCAGGATGCTCGTAATATAAGCCCTACCCCAAAAATAAGATCAGGTTAAGTGAAACCCCACCCTCCACCATTGTGCAGCAACCAGAAGATGACATGACTGTATTTAAATAAATGTAGATTGTTCTACATGAAAAATAAAAATAAAACATGTCCTGAAAATAAGGCCCAATGGATTTTTCGGAGCAAAAATTAATAGCAGACCCTGTCTGATTTGGGGGGGAAATGGTACTATTTTACTCCGGATAATGTAATCCTTTAAAAAACCCACCTTCTCTTACCTAATTTAGAATGAATGTATTTGACAGAAACCCTAAACATTCAAGGTGAAATAGTTGCTGTAGATTCACACTACCCGTTAGAAAGTTGTCCTTGCAAACGCTCAGTTACAAGAATGGAAACCAAGAAAGGAGACTAGTTTATTGTTTCATTATTTTTGGCTGCCTCTAAGTCACATCTGTGGTGGGTATTGTTGAAAAACCCCATAGTACTGTAATAACTGTAGTCATTTGAAAGGGGCATTTGCAAAGAAACTTCTTAATAAAGTTTGATTTATGGGGAGATTTGTGTGTGTGGTGTATGTAGTGTTTTGGGGGGGTTGTATTTTTTTAAACAGGGTAGGAAGATCGATTCAAAGAGAAATCTGTTCATAATCTGAATATTTTTGAACCTGGGCAATGACCAAAGTTGAGCATAAATAATATATTTCTAACAGTAAATGTCTAGGAATTGCTGGAACTCTTGCAAAACATGAACAATGTTGATATATAATACTGTATTAGCATAGAAAAGGGAACTGCTGGCAATGTTTTATATGCTTTTTTAATCTGAAAAGGCAGCTGTTTTTATATATTGTTCATTTCTTTATCCCTAGCCTATTGTACATATATACAGAACATACTGTACATGTGTTTCTAGGGTTTCTGAAAACAATGCTTTTTATTTACTTATGTATAGCTGCAGGGTGTAATATTACATCTACTTATTGCATAGTAATGTGAAAATCACCACAGCTTGTGTTTTCCAGAAGAAATCAAACAGGACATTATTTTGTGTAACCTAATACAGTGGTGCCTCGACTTACGAACATCCCGATATATGACTATTTTGAGTTACAACCAGATCCGGCCGCAAAATTTTGCTTCTACAGTACTTGCAACCGGAGCTTCAAGTTACGATTAAAAAAGGCAGGGGAAAAAAAGGAAGAGAATTAAAATTGCTAACCGTAGGTGGTGAAGAGGCTGCTTCTTTGTAGTTCTTTCACCCCAGCGGTTAGAGAGTGTGCGATCGGAGGAGGCTTTGGACTACCTGGGAAGGGAAGGTGCTGCTTTCTGCTTTTTAAAAACTGTTCTGGGTGGGTTTGCCAGAGTGGTTTTGGGCTGGAGGGGTTATGTTTCTGTGCTGTGATGGGTCTTGCACTCTTTGTTTGTTTTTGGGTTTTTTTCACGTTTCTGATGGGTCTTGCAAGGTTTGTTTGCTTTTTGGGTTCCCCCCCCATTTCCGATGGATCTTGCAGGGTTTGTTTGCTTTTCTTTTTCTTTTTCCTTCGGCCGAAACAGATTAATCACGTTTCCGATGGGTCTTGCAGTCTCTCTCTCTCTCCCCCCCCCCCTTTGGAGTGTGTGTGTGATTTTTTCTTCTTCAGCCAGATCAGATTAATTGCACTTCAATGCATCCCTATGAGAAATGGTGCTTCGACTTTTGAGTTACGACCGGAGTTCCAGAACCATTTAAGTTCGAAACTCGAGGCACCACTGTATCCTGTTTATTTTTTCTAAGCAGTGGAAGTCTGAATGTTGCTCATCATTAGGCCTGGCTTCGTTGGATTCTGTTAGTTCTCTAATGCTAAATAAGAATAAAATGTGCAAGCAGATATTTCTGATCTGGAAATCAGCGACTATTATGTTTAAGTAGAATGAGGCACTGAGCTTCACTTGCCCCTTTCTTTCTAATATAATTGGCCAAAAGGTGATCAGTATTTTTTTTAACAATGCTTTGGGAAAATGATGAAGCTGTGGCAATCCTTGTTTCAGTTGTGAAGCAAGCAGGGAGGAAGCTTGTATGTTCATTAAACAGGCATTCTCTGAGGTCCATTTTTAGATAGAAGGTTTTAAAGCTCCCACAGTGTCTTGTTAATGATTAAACAACAGGTACTGAAGAATAAGTTGGGGGGCATGTCTGCAGAAGAATTTCTCAGCACTCCCAATATGATGAGTAGAAAACAGGAATTGAATAAACAAAGGAGCAGTGCTGTGCAAGTATATGCCTTATGTCCCAAAGAAGAGTGGCCTTTGAAATTCAAGACAGGCTCCAGTCTTTAAAAAAAAAATCACCACCAATCTCCTGCACAAAATTTATCTGTAGCCAGTAGGCAACATTTGTCTGCTGGATCCTAAAAGTAATTAGATGTGACTACAGCCCACATTACTTTCAGATGTATGTTTTTACTCTTCAGAGGTACTAAATAAATGAGCCAGCTAATAGCAGCAACGTCTGCCAAAGGGGACTGGATATAAGTTGTCCATATTGATCAAAACAGCTCTCATAGAGGAGACAGAGACCATTTTGGCTACACATGCCAGGAGTGTTCAATTGAAGGGGAAAGTAGTCCAATACACCTGAAAGATACCACCTTGGGGAGGGTTTAAACTAGTGCACATGTAGCTACTACAGGATCGGTGCCTAAACTAAGTTGGATCACAAGACTATAACACTGTCACCATGAAAAGAGGTGGCAAAATATTGCAAGCCCACTGTGAGAGTTCGATTTTTAAGTCTTTCTTTTCTTCAATAAAATCAGGAGACTTTTAAAACTTTGAAACGTGGAAGGTTTACTGGAGCATTTAACAAGAAATTAGTGTCCACAAATTATTCCATAACTTCTCGCCTTTCACCAATGGGCTTGACAGGGGTACCCAAGCATCATTCAGGAAGGGGTTGGTTTCACTGGTGTTCCATGGACCCAGCCAGTCTGCCATTGTTTTGTCCTTCAGAACCTCTCTGGTCTCTCTTCCCAATAAGGGAACAGCCTCGTCCTCTGTAAGATCGGTCCACCTGGCATCTCTTGTTGGGGAGAAGGTCGGCGGGGGTCCTCCTGGTAATCTCTCTTCCTCATCTCGTCTACCCTCCATGCCAATCGTTCCCTCCTTTCACTTTCCACCTTCTCCTTTTCCTCCCTCAATCTTCTCCGCCACTCTCGCGCTTCAGCCTCACCCTAATAGGAATGTCTAGGGGGAAATCTCCCTCCTTCGGTGATAGTCTGCCTCCTCTTTCGGTACTCGCAAGCGTTCCCACACTCCAGTCCACAGGTCCTGCAACCAGACCCACTCCCAGCCTGGCAGCAACTGGCTGTCTCTCCTTTTTTTATTTCTGCAGTCCCCACCTCTATCTCCACTCTCTTTCTTCTCTCCATTTCCGCCAATTCCTCTGGAGTTTGATCTGCTACCATTAATCCATGTAACTCTCTCTCCAAGTCCCTGGTGTCACTACCCTGTTGTTCTCTTTTCCGGGGAGCTGGAGTAGGCAAGGTCTGAATCTCCCTTTCCATAGTCTGTGGAAGGGACAGCACTCTGGCGAGAGGTTCTTTTCTCCCCCCCCCCGATCTCACACCCACAAATATAGCTCAAGCCAGGGCCGGACTGGCCATCTGGCAATTTTGGCAAATGCCAGAAGGGCCGATGGTCAGAAGGGCCGGTTCTTGCCTCAGCGCAGGGCCAGGCTGAGCCCCCCTCCCCAAAAGAGAGCGAGTGAGCGAGAGAGCAAAAGGGAGCCTTCCCTCCCCGCCCCCTTGCCTTGCCTTGCCTTGCCTCCTCCTCTTCCTCCTCCTTCCTCCTCCTCCCGCCCCTCCAGCTGGGGCATCCCCCCCAACCTCCCCACCCGGCCCAAGAGCGCACCCGCGCCCGAGGGGGGGCAACGCCGAGGCCCGGCTCCTAGCGCGGCGGCGAAGGCGGACTCCGGGCGGCGGAGGCGGCGGCCATGGGGACGCGGCCGCTCCGCCTCCCTCCCGCGCCCACGGAGCCAGCGGCGGCTGCGCGCTTTGTTCGAGGCTAGCGCGGGCAGCTGAGATGCTGCGGCTTCCTGGCCCTGCCTGCCCGCCAGCTGCTCTCGGGCCGCGGCTGCTGCTGGTGGCCGGCCGGAGGGTCTGGCCGGCGCATCCCCCGCCCCACTCGCTCGCTCGCTTCCTCGCCCTGGGTGGAGCGGGAGCAGCGGCAGGAGGAGGAGGAGGCAGCCTCGCCTCGGATCCTCCCCCACCGCCCACCTGCCCCGGCCCGGCCTGGCCCGCTGCCCGGGTGCCCAGGTGGCCGAGAGGGCACGGTGCCCGGGCGCATTGCCTTCGCCGGGCGCCCCTGGCCTCTCCAAAGGGAAGCGCACCGCTGGGGGAGCGGGCGCCTCGGCCAGCCTTCCCTGGGCGGGCGGGCGAGGAGGGAAAGCCGGGGGGGCGTAGAGGGGAGGAGGAGGAAGAAGGGGGCGAGGACGGGGAAAAGAGCAGAGGGGGGACTGGAAGAGGCGAGGAGGGCCGATCGGAAACTGGAAGCCGAGAAAGCCTCTCCTCCCGGGCAGGGGTGGCCATGCTGCCTCCCAGGAAAGCCCCTCTGACGAGGCCGGGCTGAAGTTTTGTCGGCAAGCCCAGCCTCGACCGGAGGGATCCTGACCTGGTCCCGGGAAGATCAACTTTCCTGGCCATTTTTTTTTTAAGTGAAAATTTCCTCATCAGAGCTGGGCTACGCTGTCTTTGTTTCACCGTCCCCTGAGAATGTCACAACCCCGCTTTAGATACGAGTTGCCTTCTTATCCTGGTCCTTAGGATGCGCTGTGGCAGAAAAGATACACTCCTTTTGCACAGGGAGGTTCTGTTTATTCATTTCGTTCATATCCTTGGCTCCCTCCCAAGTTTTATCCTCCTCCCTACAGCCCTGTGAGGTAGGCCAGGCTGATGGCGAGAGCACCTCGCTCAAAATCCCCCCGGTGCATTTCAGGGGTCCATAGGGCCAATCCTGGCCCAAAGCCAGGTGGGCCTGTGTGCTCTAAATGCCAGGGCCGATTTTTGGTCTCAGTCCGGCCCTGGCTCAAGCTAAAAGTATCTCAGGTCTGAAAACAGTGAAGATACCGCTCAAGTATTTAGAGCAGAGGAACTCATCTGAAGGGTTGCACCAACTTCTCAGTACTCATTTTTGCAGCTACTGATCATTCCCTACGACACTGAACACAAGTACAGTATGATACTTGACTCCAAAATCATGGATTTATTGATAAACAATTCATATACTAAAGAGAGAATGGAAATATTGAGAAAAATGAATGAATAATATATGAACTAGTGACCAGGTATCAACCTATTTCACTTGAGAACAACGAATTAGGTCTTGAATGAATTATATTAACATACCTTTGTTGACAGCTTGCGATCCATTTCCTTTCTTATTTCAAATATAATTTACATTGTTGAAGTTTCCTGTTTCATCAAAATATTCTTTTCACCTCCTATATTTCCCTCAATTTTTTTGTTCCTGGAGATAAATTATCTAAAAATGAAGACTTGGAGGAATGTGTGTATGAGAGAAAGAAAGGAGGGAAAGAAAAAACTATGTTTCATTGTAAAATGCTTATGACAGTAGTGTCTACCAAAGAACTTAAGAGTTTCTCTTCACTTTTTAAAAGCCTTCCTGTAAGTATTATTCGTTTGATGACTGTAAAAGGAATTGGGCTTTCAAGGGAAAACCCAGAATTTTCTCTGGAGGCAGGGCACAAGGCCAAGGAAACCACATTGGTTCCTTCTTTCCTGTTGAGAAGCAATGGTCACTAACAAGAGAATGCTACCTTTTTTGCTCATCTGTATTTTGTGGACATGCATATCTGTAGAGCAAGAACAGGGAGAATAGACAGTCAAATGTAAGCCTCTCTTTTCTCTCTCCTATATTTGTTATTAATGTAGCACCCTCAGAATTGAAAACCTTCACTGAGTTCATTCACTTTCCCTTTTTCTAAGCTTACAATGTCCTCTTACAAGGGTTTTGTTCTACTACAATTTACATCCTCCTCTCTCACATTATCCCCATTAGTCAGTGTGCTGTGCTTTTAAAAGTATATGTTAGAAATAGAATAGCCGAGTCTGCTTTTGCTTCTGTCATCTCTGCAGGATGGATATATGAAATATAGTTGCAGAAATATACAGACACTTGTTTTCTCTGTTTCACTCTAAATAAACTTCTGTCTTGATAGAAAGGTCTATGCTTGCGCAGTCTCATACATCATTACAAGGTAAAGAATACTTGCTATAGCAATACTCATCACTTAATAACCTAAATGCTTGGAATTGCTCTAATATGAACCTTTTATCCTTCCATCAATTACAGTTGCCAAGACCAGGTGGTGCTAATCCTGTTTCATGATGATTGTTTGCAAAACATCTCTAGGCTACAAACTGCTGTATGCTTAGGTGTATTTTTATCTAGCTGTTCATGTGCACAGAATCTAAGGTTGTCTTTACCCTATCCTCTTGAAAATCAGTACCTTTGGCAATCAGTTGTTTAAACAGAAGGAGAGACACAATTGAGCATCAAACAAATTTAATCATAAGATTCATGAAGAGGGCTCCATGCATATAGCTTGAACAACGGGATCAAGGGTTCATATGCCCATTTGTATGTACAGTACATGGTTCCCCATCCTGCTTAGGATGCAGATGTAGATGTGTGCTTCCAACTACATATGGCTTCTATGCATATTGGGATCAGAAAACATGTGCATATGTGTAATTAAGAATCCAGATGGAGTCTTCTCAGTGTAGGAAAGAAATAGTTCTAATAAAGAGAAGTCTTAAAGCTTTAATTACTTTCATAATCAGTGTAACCCAGGAAAAATTCTCTAAAATTAATCTAGACAATTGACTCATTCTGTCTTACAACTAAAACTGAATCACTGACTTTGATCTACAAAGATTGTGGTTTCTTTGCACCTCTGCTAAGGCCTACAAAGGAATGTGTGTACTCATCCCATGCTGATGCAGACAGATGTTACTATTTTCTTTGCCCTTGTGGAGAAGGCAAATCTGTGGTCATCTTGTTCCATCCCCAGTGGGCTTTACCAGATGCCATGTGATTTCTCTATATGAGAAATCCCTAGCTATGCACTTGTATTTCCATGCCTCTCTGCCCTGCATTATTTTTATTACCTAGACTGATTAAGAGCTCAAAAGCATGCATACTTTACATATTTATAATTGCTTCTAATAAAGGTATTACCCACCTGTGGCTCTCTAAGATGCTGGATGTCTTACTGTAACACAACATCAGTATCATAATTTGCATTCTGGTTTTCCTATCTCAGGGTGGAGAGCTTTCATCTAAAAGTATGAAACTCTGTGGAGCTACCATATCATAGGAACAGCCTGAAAAATACTGTTTTCTCTGGTGTGGCAGCTATTTCTACATATATTCTCTTACATGGAAATAAAATGGATATTTGCCACCTCAAAATAAAATGTCACAATGGGCCTAAGTGCCTGTTTGCATTAGTTTTTTTGGCAAGCATCAGTGCCAATCAGAAGCATATGCAGGGTGCATCTGGCCTGCAGTACGTGTGCAGTGAAATAAAAATGAGGATTTTATTATCCACCCAAAGGCAATGAAACCTAATCCAGTAAGGGCAATCTGTATAAAGAAGCAGGATTCCACAAAACGTTTATTTAGCAAGATGCACAGCTGACATGCAAAAATATGCAGCGCTGAGTACAAATTCTGTATTCAGCCCCAGAACTCTCTTAAACCCACATTTTTCTGTTCCAGCAGAAGCCCATTACACAGAAAGACTAACAGGAAGTAAGAGTGAAGGGAGGAGCAGTCTGACCCATACACCAGCCCAAGAGCATTATTTAGCCGGTCTGAGCATGCTTGGTGGCACTTACACATTTTGTTGCTATGTGTAAGCATCTGTGCAACTAGGGTTAACATGAATATGTAGGGGAAATGGATAGCATTCCCCTGCCCAGGAATCAATTTCTCATTAGCAGGAAATGACATTTTAGGTTGCTGTTCTGTGTACTGAATTCAGTAGGACTCGTATTTGTTCACTCCTAAACAGAGGTGGAAAAATCTACCAGCTATACTTGGTTGAGGATTATGGAAATTATAATCCAGCAAACTAAGTTTTCTTATCACTATTGTTATATCATAAACAATTAGTCTTGCTGTCTAAAAATGTTAGATTTGTGGAACAGAACCAAAATGTCCGTTTACTTTCCTTATCCTTTATTGCTATGTGGCTGGGTTTTGGTTTTGGCTCTTGATTTCAGAGTTGGTGTCACTGCCATCGTGAGTTTTTAAAGCAAACAGGTCACCTTTTTTCTGAGGAAGATGGAAAGCAGGGATTTGTATGAGAAATTTGAAGAAAACAGCTTCCTTCCCATTTTACTAAGCAAATATGTGCTGAAAATGGGCTGATTATGGATGAACTCTGGAAGATCCTGAGGAGTTATCCAAGGTAGTAACCCTTCAGTGTCCACAGGTCTGTTGCTGTTATTGTTGTTGTTGTTGTTGTTGTTCTGAATTTAAACTATGATCTTCGATCTTTTGCAACCTGCCCATTCTCCTTCTTGAATGTGGCTGAACATATTAGCAGAGCAGAACAATCGCCTCTAGAGAGTGTAACAAGAGAGACCCCTGCTGGAAAGACGTGGAGAATCAGCATGCATTAGGGTTCCAAATCACCCGCTCCCATATCTATTTAGCTTGTTTTTTAATACTCTATAACAACAGTTTTTGAAACAAGAGACATTACCAGTTTCCAACACTGATTCTGGTGTATGGGAATCTTTGCAGATCCAGGGCTACCCAGCTAGAAAGTTGATTTCTCACTAAAGTTTGTTAAAACACACAAGAATATTGCCACTACCTCTCATCTTTAAAAATTTGATTGGCTCTTTTTCTTCTTTAAGAGGAATTTCATAACCTTTTACAGTATTTGCTACATAAACCTCTACATCAGTAATTCCCAACTTTGGACCTCCAGGTGTTCTTGGACTACAACCCCCAGAAATCCTGGCCAGCACAGTCTAGTGGTGAAGGCTTTGGGAAGTTTTAGTCCAAGAACACCTGTGGACCCACAGTTGGGAACCACTGTGGTGATGCATAATGTAGCAAATACTTCTTTAAGTACGAATGTTATTGCGCAGTTCAAAAGTTAAGAAGTAACAAATGCTATTGTGCAGTTCCTCACTGCTCAAAAGACTACCAGAAATCAAAAGCTGTCCCGCCTATCCCAACGTGAAGGGCTGCTGTTCCTGCACTTGACTGCTTGTTACAAGAACATTTCTATAGACCAGTGGTAACCTGAGTGCTCTTGGACTGCAATTCCCAGAAGCCTTCACCTCCAGCTGTGCTGACCAGGGTTTCTGGGAGCTGCCAGCCAAGAACACCCAGGTTGCCCAAGTTTGGGAACCACCGTTATAGACTGATTTACTCCATGTATGCAACATAGGGTTTGATCACACCTGCCAAAAGAACCCCAGTTATATCAATTTGACCATTATTTAGATTGTTTCATAATTTTCCATTCACATGACATTAAAGCCAATGTTGATTCATTTGCCCCAACAGTCAGTTCATTTTGCTGGGAGGGTTGTTTTAAATTGCACCAATGATGTATCACTTCATTCGTTGTCGTTACAGCCTGTATGAACATTGCTGTTAATTTATTTCCTTGTGAAAGGGTCGGGTTTCTGGGTGCTGCGAACACTTCATGGCCGCTGTGCTTGTACCCTTAAAATTTTTTTAAAGGATGTCGATACCTCACTAGTGGCCACTGATGATGACAACGCAAAAACACTGCACAGAAAGAGACAGCCTCCCCCTCCCCCTTGTGGGTGAAAGAGGGCTTGAGATTTCCTGCTTTGAAATGTAAAGAAAGGAGTGTTGCATTTTTTTAAACCCTGCTGTTCACAAAACTTAACCTGCTTCCTCCTTCCCACACTGCTCAAAAGGAAAGGAAAAACAAAAGCCGAGAACTGAGCGGGAGAAATGTGCAGGGAAAATGAGGAAAGAAGGGGGAAAGAAGGCACCACTTCATCAATATATCACCTTTGGTAATTAAAAAAAGGGGAGGCAAGGAGGGTCACATTGCCCAAAGAAATAGTAAAGAAAATTAATCAATGCAAAATGAAAGAGCAGTGTAGGGTTCAAATAGAAAGAAATGAATCAATACAGTTAAAAACAGTGTGAACACTACTGCCGATACACATGACGGTTGGAAAAAATATGTATCGGTGCAATAGAGGCATGAAAAGGAACAGTACACATAACTGGGGTTCTTTTCTCACATGTGATCGAGCTCATACAAGATAAAAAGCAGGGTAGTGAATCCCCCCCCCCTTACAGATATGATTTTTCTCAGTTGCGTTTGGGCTATATGTGTGTGAACCTATAGACACCTATGTCTTTTTTTAAAAAAATCTTTTTTGGTGACACATTTTATCTTTCTTTGGCAACAGTAGCTATCTCTCGTTTGTCTTGATGTGGCTGTTTAAGAAAGTTTATTTTGGTGGGCACTGTCTCCCTTGGAGAGAAATGGAGGACCATCAGTCCATCTTGTGTGAAATCTTCTTCTGGCCTTCCTGTGGCTTGATTCTTTCAAAGCACTGATCATTTCAACATCTATATGCATAAATTTCAGGAACGCTTCTCACTCTATCCCTGCAATATCTGCTTGTGTCAAATGCTGCTCCATGAAAATTAAAAGGCTCAATAAATATAGTGTCCAGTTAATCTCAGCATTATGACATATGATCATTTGGATTTATGACAGAACATGCTTTTAAACCCATTTTTTTTTTGTAAACGTACACTAATGTGATAAGGAACTTTACAGTCCTAACAAAATAATCTTCAGTAAACCTTGATATTTTCATATCCCTCTTTAATATGCACAGACCCATACTCCTGTGGTGATGATGTAAATTATAGGGAGATGATATATTAAATTCTGATGTGTATATTAAAATGCAATACCTGTGGCTGCAGGAGAGCCTTTAAGCTCTTTCCAGCTGCCAGCATGCATTCTAAAATACTTTATGAATCCACATTAAACTGACAAACCAGAGAGATTTTACATTAATACGGAGCTCCTTCCCCCCCCCCCCAACATACACACTTCCTTTTGGAATAATTCAGAATACTGTGTGTAGAAATATAGGATTTGCTTGATCCATATCAATAAATAGGAAATTTAGAGTTGGTGACAGTAGTCCACTTGACTGCTGCACATACTTCCTCTTCACATGCCAAACAGTGGGATTACACTGAAGTATTGACTTGAACTTACATGTTTTTTATTTATCACTTCACCTGCACTTACACCCTATTTCACTGCTGTAGGGTTAAAGCTTGCACTCTTCAGTGCACTGGGTGAGATAATAACATGAGTATTTCTAAATATAGGAATTTGTCTTTCATCATCTCACCTGCTTAGCTGTTTTTATCTGAATCTTCTTTCCCAACAGATAAATCTAAATTGCACATTTTCTGAACCACTTAGCTTAAGGGCATATCTTACAGGTATCCTCAAATGACTGTCTTGAATCTTTTGCACTTGACTAGTGCCATCTACTGTAAGTTATTATACTGTCTTTCCATTTCGGTTCAGCATGCTTGGGATTCTTTCCAGATTCCAGAGTGTTGCTGTATATTCGCTTTTCTTCTGGAAGGTCATAGAACATTCTCTGCATATTGCAGGGCCTTGGTGACATAAGATGCATTATATTGTGCATCTGAATTGCCTTTGTGGCCTGTACCTCCACATCAGGAAACATCTAGTATATGATGTGTATAGAGATGCCGAGGGAACAGGACCTTGGCGGAAAGAATCCCATTTCCCTCTTCAGTTCACATGGTCCTTTCTGGGTAGTGAAGCCCTCATATGAAGATTTTTATTATCTCAGATTTTCTAAAATTACCTGGCATTACCATTGCAGAAGGGACGTGGTGGCGCTGCAGGTTAAACCGCAGAAGTCTCTGTGCTGCAAGGTCAGAAGACCAGCAGTCCTAAGATAGAATCCACGCGACGGAGTGAGCTCCCATCGCTTGTCCCAGCTCCTGCCAACCTAGCAGTTTGAAAGCATGTAAATACGAGTAGATAAATAGGTACCACCACGGTGGGAAGGTAATGGCATTCTGTGTTCAGTTGCGCTGGCCACATGACCATGGGAACTGTCTACAGACAAACGCTGGCTCTGCAGCTTGGAAACGGGGATGAGCACTGCCCCCTAGAGTCAGACATGACAGGACTAAATGTCAAGGGAACCTTTATCTTTACCTTACCATTGCAGAAACAATTTCATGGACACATTGAGTAGAGATTTTCACAGTGGGAAGATCACTGCCCACAGATAGTTCTCCATAGCAACAGAAGTCACTGGCCATGCTGTCTGCGGGTTCTGGAAAAAGTAACTTCACCAACTTCTAATGGATGAAATCCAGTAGGAAGTTGCAGCTAGATTAGGCCCATTGAATCAGTGGGGATTTGGTGAGTCAACTCTGCTAGAAGTTCCATTGATTATATAGACTAGTTGCAACTTATTAGTGGAACCACAAAGAACAAGGAGAAGGTCCCCTTGCCCCCCCAAGATTACACAAATGGTCTCACCCACTCTTACTACTGGATTTCAGCCAATGAAAATGTAATATTAGCACCACAGAAATGTATCAGGACATACTGCATTTCAAACAGCATGTCTCTAGTCTAGATGAAAGTCCTGCAAATAAGACAGTGGGACTCTTACTCTAGAACAAATCTTGTTGTGTCCCTGTTACCTCCTTTGCATCACTTTTCTACTCCCCTGATTCAAAAGGTTTGTGGAGTTCCTTCCTGCCTTTATTGCTTGCATACTTTATAAGAGCACAACTCTGCAGATGGACTAGATGGTTCTTCTTGATAGTACTCATGAAATAATCCAGGGTATGATAACAAAGGATATTAGGACATGAGGAAGAGATGATAATAAGTTGCAGATAGAAAAAGAAATTTATTTTGTCACAGATATCAATGAACATCAAAACATCAAAGAAATAGTACTATTAAATAGAACAATCACAACCCAAACCACTGGTTTTCCAGTTCATGCCTATCTCTACTCTACAAAAGCTTTTGGAAGCAAACAAAATAGCCAGTACATCTCCTGGTTAGATGTGTCAAACAAGATTGGATGCTAGAAATTAATAAAGGGATGTATTCCACAAGCCATAATCACATTACATGGAAGGTTGTATTATTGTTGTTGATCAACTTTATCCTGAGTACCCTGTGCACTTGTTGCTCAGAACCCCATTCTTTAAGAATAGAGCTTAATTCAATAAGAGACGTCTGGAAGAGACTGAAGACTGGCAAACTCTTTTACCTAAATAGCAACACAGCTTTTAGTAGCAGATTAACATTGCTAAGACTGCTTAGCCAATCTTCTATAATAGGCTCACCTGTCTTTACCCAGATTTACTGGAAGAGAGCCCCTTTTTCTAAGCTACAGTCTATGCATTTTTCATAATGATCCCCATAATTAAGCCTTATGAACTTCACTTGCCCATTCACAGGCATTGTAATTAATTTGTTTCATGGTGTGTAGTGCATTTATTGGCTCTTGTGATCACATCCATGGTGGTGAACAAGTAGATCTATCCATTAAAGACATGATTCTAAAAGATAGCCAAAAAGTCATCATCATCATCATCTTAAAATTGTAGAGCTGGAAGGGGCCCTATCGATCATCAAGTCCAGCCCCTGTCAAGGAGGGACAGTGGGGAATCAAACTCCCAACCTCTGGCTCTGCTGATGGATATCTAAACCACCAAGCAGTTATGGTCTTGTTACTGCATCTAGGTATCCCTAAAAGAACTTACTCATGTGCATGTGACATCCAAACATGAATGTGTGTGGTCTTCTGCAATAATTTGCAGCTGTCACTGGATTTATCCTATAGTACCAGTAACATACTTTTGGAGGAAGTTGAAGACCACTATCTATAACAGCTGTTTTTTTTTCTTTTTGCTTGTATACACAGACTACAGCTGGATTTGCTGTCAATGTAGGAGGCTTTGTGCACCTGTGCAAAGGTGTCTACTTCTTCAATATACTTCCCCTCTTCCATCTTCCCTGGTGCTATTGTGCTGCATCACTTTTTCTGCCGGCTGTAGGACTGCCAAAAACAATTTATTCTTCGTTGCCTCTGTGAATGCACTCAGACTACGCCTGAGCAGGACTCCTCGGAATATTCTAGAGCTTTAAAACATGTGATTAGTAGGACGTTGCCCCATGGTGTGCATGCTCTGCCAGCCCATAATACCTCAGTTCCTTTTTGCCGTCGCTGTGATTGGACTCTTTCGTGTCTAGAGCTGTTTTTTCCGATTATTCTGGTTTTTGATTCTGGTCTGGTTTATCAAATATCGTTTATAATCTCTGGAGAATTTCAACTTTGGACTGTCTATGTTATACAATTATCGGATTTTGGATTGGCTACTGTTTATTGTTTCTGGGCTATTTTGACCTTCAGACTGCTTACCGGTTGTGGTTTTTGGATTACGGACTTTATTGTGAACAACTTGGCATCTGATCGTTTGGCTTTTGATCCTGGACAGACGGTCGTTGATATTTTTCCTGTGAGTCTTCCTTTCTCCCCGTTTTCCTCCTCCCTTCCTTCTCCTGTTTCCACCAATTTTTATGGCCTTGTCATGTCCCTTTCAGCGGTGTACATCGTGTGCCAACAAGATCCCCTTCATGGACGGCCACAACCACTGTTTATTTTGTTTAGGAGAGAGGTACCAGACTCACTCCTTTCAAGAGTGTAAAAAGTTGACCAAACCCGCCCTTAAGCTCCATTTGTAGAGGCTTCGTTCGTATCTGTCGGAGGAAACATCAGCATATCACCCCCACTCTGGCCACCTTACATTGGCTGCCCGCATTGATTTCAAAGTTCTAATGCTTACGTGTAAAGCCCTAGATGGTTTAGGGCCTTGATATCTGATGGAACGTCTCCTCCCACCTAAATCTACTCGTATTACTCGATCTAGCCAGGAGGTGAGGTTGAGGAGCCTAACGCTGTGGGAGGCCCGGAAGGATAAAACAAGAAACTGGGCCTTCACGGCAGTGGCTCCTCACCTTTGGAATAAACTCCCTCCTGAGATCTGTATGGCCCCTTCGCTGGGCATCTTCAAAGGCCAACTGAAAACCTGGCTATTTAGGCAAGCCTTCCCTCCAGCCACTTCTTGATTTATTTCGTTCTTCCATCTTGAGTTCTTGTCTTTTGATGCATTATTTTGTTCCTATATTTTAAATTGTTTATTTTATACGTTGTTAGCTGCCCAGAGTAGTCAGTTGACTAAATGGGTGGGGTATAAATTCAATAAGTAAGTAAGTAAGTAAGTGAGTGAGTGAGTGAGTGAGTGAGTGAGAGAGAGAGAGAGAGAGAGAGAGAGAGAGAGAGAGAGAGAGAGAAAGAAAGAAAGAAAGAAAGAAAGAAAGAAAGAAAGAAAGAAAGAAAGAAAGAAAGAAAGAAAGAAAGAAAGAAAGAAAGAAAGAAAGAAAGAAAGAAAGAAAGAAAGAAAGAAATCACACTTTTGAGCCCAGCAACCATGGAGCCTACCTTGACTCCTGCTCCTTCCACTCCTCATCCTGAGCCCGCTGCTTCATCGGTTCCTGCTACCCTGTTTCCAAGGTCTTCTTCGAAGGCATCTAAACCAAAGAAGTCTTCGGCATTGACGTCGGCCTTGATGTCAAAATCACCATCCATAGAAGATCCTAAGAAAAACAAAGCTGGTGGTAAACAGAAGAAGGCTAAACAATCTTCTAAATCTGCTCAACTTCAAGAACTTCCTCCAATATGAGTCCCCCATCCCCCATACCTGAGGAGTCATCTCAGGAGTTGCCAGATCCGGACTCCCTTTCTGAAGGGGTCAACTTGGCACCACCACCACAAGCTCATGCTTCGGTATTGATAACAAGCCTGTCTACTAGTCCTGGCCATTCTGAGGCTGATGTCATCTCCAGCCCAGCCTTGGCCCATTCTAGCCCTATGTCAATCGGGCGGGCAAAAGTGATACAATTATCAAATTCGGAGGTGCCCCACAACAATCCCCTCCGCGGAAATGACTGGCGAAACGTTGGCATGTTTCTTCAACTTGAGAGCATCCTCGGCATCGAGAGGTTATACTTCTTCTTTGCCCATCTCGGTGTCATGCGTGTTCAGATTATGAGGAGCCAATTTATGTAGCGCTTGATCAACGTGGTGGTCACAGTCAATACCGTGAAGATGACCTTGAATCTTTCTGTGACACCGGCAATTACATCAAGCCCAAGAGAGTGAGTTATGTATATGGCTCTTCTTCTGGATCCTCACCATCACCTTCACCTCCTCCACATTGGCATCGAACCTATTGCCAACCTGACCCTCCACCATCAAAGCCTGCTCCTAGATGCCATTTGTCTCAGCAGGAAGTGGCTCATCAGAAATCCCATCCTTTGAAGAGCTCTCGTGCCCTGTCAGTACCGTCATCCTCGGTATCACAACTGAGAGCCTCTCACACTCAAATCAGCTCGTCAGGGTGCACCTGAAACAGACATGTCCATATTGGTTCCACAAGTTTCGGCTTCCATGTCAAGAGGTTGTCCTCGCTCGCCCTCTCCACCTCTTTCCTTTACTAGGAGTTCTTCAGTATCATCAGTTTCTGAGCAAGATCCACCTTTGGAATCTTCCAAAGAGTCTCCTTCAAATTTGCCAACACCAGATTCAGATGTTGCTGATCTTCATCCCCCATCGCCATCTGAAGACTTTACATCATACTCACAATTGATTCTCCACATGGTGAAATCTTTGGAGCTTGATACCAAGTATCCCCCATCTCCCCGGCAAGATCTTGTTTTTGATTATATAAGCCAAGAACCACCCCCCCCCTTAAGCTTGGCCTTCATTCCAGCTATGTTAGACCTCATAAAAGATTCATGGAACCAACCACCTACATCTCTTCAGATCTCTAGACGTATTGAAAATCATTACAGAACACATGGCAGCGATACAACTTTCCTCACTAAGCACCCTGCACCAAATTCCACTATAGTGCAATCTAATCAGTGAAGGGCTGGGAATTGTTCTAAGGTCATCCTCACCAACAGGGAAGGTCGAAAGCTGGATGTCTTGGATTGTCGCCTCTATTCCCTAGCCTCTTTTGTCATGAGGTTTTCAAACTACCAAGCAACTATGGGTTCATATCAGAGGCAATTGTGGAACAAAGTTTTACCAGTTCTCCAAGCCACTCCTGAGGAGACTAGGACCAATGCTCTCAATGCTCACCTAGAGGTGCCTACGCTATCTAAACAGGAGCACTTAGCATCCCGTCACCCGGCTGATGCAGCATCTAAGGCCATGACATTGGCTATTGCATGGTACAGTAGAGGTTTTGGACAAAGCCAGAAAACCCTCCACCAAGCTGTTGTAGTCTTACAAATGGAACATTTTTTTTTCTAAGTTCACTGCCTCTAGAGGTCTGTGACCTGTTCCAGTTTCATTGGATACTCTTCTCCTCTTTCTGCGCTACCTATTCGACCAAAAACTGGCCCTTTCTACACTAAAGGTTTATATCTCCGCTATAGTCTCTTATAACCTATGGGTTCAGAAACCTCCCGCTTGTTCTCACATCCAACCTTGAAGATGTTTTTAGGGGGCTTACATAATATTCGCCCACCTGTCCAGCCTCCATTGCCTCAATGATCCCTTCAGGTCGTGTTACGAGCTCTTACTCGCCCCTCATTTGAGCCAATGGCTTCTTCAGATCTTTGACTCCTCTCTTTCAAGACGCTATTTCTTGTAGCAATAACTTCTGCATGATGAGCGAGTGAATTAGCTGCCCTTCAGACTGATGCCCCTTATATACAATTTCACCCAGACAAGGTCATCTTATATCCTGATGTCTCCTTTCTTCCCAAAGTTGTATCAAGTTTTCATGTTAACCAACCTTTGATTCTTCCAACGTTATTCCCTGATCCTTCTTCGGACATTGAGTGCATGCTCCATTCCTTGGATGTTCGTCGTGCCTTAGCATTTTACACTTCTAGGACTAAAGACTTCCGCACTTCCCCTAGACTATTTGTCTGCTTTCGTGGCCCATGTAAAGGCTCTCCTGCCTCCTCACAGACGATTTCTAGGTGGATCGTGTCTACTATCACCTTGGCCTATGAACTGGCTGGCAAAGCTCTACCAAATGCATTAAAGGCACATTCTACGAGAGCTATGGCTACTTCGACTGCCTTATTATGTGGCGTTGATGTTTCTGACATAGAGCACCCACTTGGTCCACACCATTGACTTTTGTGACACACTACCGTCTGGACCTCAGGGCCAAGAAGGAAGCAAATTTCGGAAGGACTGTGCTGACATCATTGTTGGCGTGACGGCCCTCCTTCCGGTAAATGAGCTTGCTAGTCACCCATTTGTGTGTATTCACAGAGGCCACAAAGGAGAAAGGGAGGTTACTTACCTGTAACCATGGTTCTTCGAGTGGTCCTCTGAAAATCCAAACATCCCACCCATCCTCCCTGCTGTCCATCACTTTGGTTCTTGAGCTTGGTTACAATTAGAGCCTTGACAAAGGCAGACATTTCAGAACTGAGGTATTATGGGTGGGTGGAGCATGCGCACCACGGGGAAATGTCCTACTAATCACATGTTTTTAAGCTCTAGAATATTCCAAGGAGTCCTGCACAGGTGCAGTCTAAACCCATTTGTGTGGATTCACAGAGGACCACTCGAAGAACCATGGTTACAGGTAAGTAACCTCCCTATTTGTGTAACTGAAGATACAAAGTCATGATCCACACCTGATAAGGAGGTCTCAGTCTAGGTATTGAAATTCCCCAGCATGAAGCCAAGATGATTCCATCACCATCATAAAATCAACTCTGTTAAGCTCAGGAAAGGAGACTATTGAGCAGCCAGCCAGGCAATTCAGGAATGGACTTGCCATTTTATCTCAGGCACCAACTTTCAGGTATGTACACATGAGCCTGGGAGACTATGTGAACAAGGCACCTACTGAAGGAGGATGGAATCACAATAGACCACCACAGTTCCACCTCCCTGCTCCCCAGGTGTTGCTTGCTGCTGCACAGAGACCTTTGCTGGGCAAAGCCATTAGCTTCATCCAGCCAGATCTTTGTAATATAAACCAGATTGGCTTTATCCACTTCTCCAGTAGTACTGCCACTGCTCTCTTCCTCCATTTATCTCTCTGGCCCACATAGGTTTACTTGCAACTCTCGTTTGCTTCATCCTCCTCCATCTTCCAGTAACACATCCCTCCACCAGCAGCAAACAGCTTCAAATTCTAGTAGATCCTACATGCATACAACAAGGAGGGCATGCAAGTAGCAGCCTTCTTGCTCCTTCTGTTCAGTGCCTCACCTTCACAATTTTTGAAGTGTCTTCAAGGCAGCCCCATTTGGCTATAGCTAGAGCCTGAGTGACCAATGCCAGAGTTAACAGCTCTGTGTTGAGTCATGGTAAGAGGACCAGCTTAACCGATGCAAATCCTCCTGTATGTCCAATGGTAATGGCAAGTCCCAAAGAATTTCTGAACTGTGAAAGTAGTCCTTCAGGCATGTTTCTTCTTATTACTTGATCTCTGCCTAGTCTGCAATGTACTTCCTGAAAAATGCCCCATTGCTCACCTCTGTGCATTCCTCCAACACATTGGTGAGATTTTCCCATGCAGATGAATAGACAGAATTTCTTAGTGCACTTCTGTAAGGTACACTACAGTCTGGTCCTGCTTCTTGACGTATTGCTGTCAAATGTATGGGATAGGACTTCAGTTTGGACCTTTTTTAAGGGAGGAAGACTAACTGTAATACACATTGCAAAAAGTCTGAGTGAAGGAAAGCCCACCGTGTTCTCTGGAAGCAAGATTTGTCAATTTAGTGGTGGGAGGTGTAAGGGTAGGAATAGCTTAATTTTGAAAAATGTGAAATTGCAAAACATAGTGGTCTGCTGGCTCAATAGCTTAATGGTTTTGGTATCTGCTTGCAGATACCAAATGATTTCCCCATTGTGCCTCCTGGGAGAAGAGACAGCCTGTGTAGCCATGGGCAACCTGCACGACCCCAGAAGGGGATGATATATCACTTCTGAGTATTCTCTACCTAGAAAACCCTAGAAATGGTCACCATACGTCAAAATTGACTCGATGGTTCCTGATTGTTATTAGTGGTCTAGGAAGCTATGCTTTTTACTCATGTCGTTTTAAATAAAAGATGAGAATTCATGCTAGCAAGCACAAAAGTCCAATGGTTCACTACTTCCCTGATGCTGAGCACCATTAATCTAGGACCATAAAATCACTCAGAAAGGCACTAAGCAAAAATAAATGTCTAGTAGAAAGAATCATGGTAAGGAGATTCACGGAGCCACTCAGGGTGGGATCAGACGGCAGGAAAGACACACATCCGATGGTACCAGAAAGGATTGCTTTTCAGGGAGGGATCTCCCTTAAAGTGACCTTTCTATTTATTAGGAAATTGCTCTAGCCTTGTCCCAGAAAGCTGTTGCCCTGCAGCTGGACCAAAAAAGCCCAGCTTGGGCACAGATGAAGGTGGGGTCAAGTGGAATTCCCTGTCCATCATGTGATCTCCAGGCAATAGATTGCACCGGACTGCTCCACAAGCTGTCCAAATTGCCATCTATTTCCCCATGTGATCACATGCTATGTTTGCACCCAGTCCCACTAGGGTTACTCGGAGGAGTGTCTACCCTGCAATATCAAAAGTGAACACAGAAACTGATTTCTAGTCATTGCTGTGCCACCAACTTCCTTGTTGAATTTTTAAAAAAATTACGTCAAATTAATCTCTGAAACAGGCAGTCATAGAATATGGCTTTCAATGAACTGTGCTTTTGTTTTCATGTTCCTTTTGGATTATATCACAGTTTATACTGACATTAGCCATCCTCAAAGAGAGAGAAATTGAGATTATTCAAATCCAACAGGATGTTAAAGTGGTGGGACTCCTCCACGGAAAGAGTTCTGGAAGACATGTGATGAGCCCAGAAGAATTAAGGCTACAATCCTAAAGTAGACATTGTCTAGAGGGGCGGGGTAAAATCTAATAAATAAAATAAAATAAATAAAATAAACTCATGGACTCATAGGAACTCATAGAATAAACCCCTAGGCAGAAATCAAGTAATGAAATCAAGTAATAAGAAGTTTTCCCAAAAATAAGACAGGGTCTTATATTAATTTTTGCTCCAAAAACACATTAGGGCTTATTTTCAGGGGATGTTTATTTTTTCATGTACAACATACATTTATTCAAATACAGTCCTGTCCTATTCTTCTGGTTGCTGCACAGTGGTGGAGGGCGGGGTTTCACTTAACTGAGGTTTATTTTGTGGGTAGGGCTTATATTACAAGTACAGTGGTGCCTTGCATTGCGACGTTAATTCGTTCCGCAAAAATTGCTGCAGAATGAAAACGTGGCAATGCGAAATAAAAAAGCCTATAGAAACGCATTAAAACGCAATTAATGTGTTCCTATGGGCTTAAAAGTCACAGTTCAGCGAAGATCCTCCATAGCGTGGCTATTTCTGCTGCCTCTTAAGCGAGGAATCCGTCCCAGAAAACAGCGGGTGGCCATTTTGTTTACCCGGCGGCCCTTTTGAAACCGCCGATCAGCTTTTTTAAAATCGTCGCTTTGCAATGCTCGGTTCCTGAAGCAGGGAACCGATCATCACAAAGGGAAATTCCCCCATAGGGAACATCGCAAAGCGATCGCTTTTGCAATTGCAAAAAATGTGTCTCAAAGCGATTTCGTCACTAAACGGAGCGATCACTATGCGAGGCACCACTGTATCCTGAAAAATCATACTATGGTATATTTTCAGGTTAGGTCTTATTTTCAGGGAAACAGGGTACTTCTGAGCAGACATGTAGAAGGCTGCTTAATTTTAAGAAGAAATACTGCTCCTACAGTCCAAATTACAGGAAAGAAATGGTGCAGCAAAAGATGGTGGTGAAAGAGACCTAAAACAGGAGAGAAAATACAGTATCATATCAGGGAGGAAAGGAGAGAGGTTGCATGTGGAAAGGGGATGTGAGCAGTCCCCACCACTCCCTCCATGACGAGGCAGTACATTGTGGTAGAATTGGGACTATTATTGGGAACAAAGAAAGGTGGAAAGATGATGCATAAACACACGTTGCTGCAGAGTTGGCCCCTGCTGGGGTTCCTTGCAGCACCAAGCCCTTCTGGGCAACAGCAGAATCTAGTCCAGGGCCTCCCTCTGGAGCTTGGCTGCACCTGCAGGCTGTATGCCCCTCTGGCTTGCAGTGGGAAGAAACAGGAATGAATGTCTCTGCAGGCTCAGGCCCCTTCAGACTCTCAGTTCCAATGTTGGCCGGGTTCCTTTCTCGAGCCTCTGGCCTTAGTCCCATCAACAGAGTAGTCCCCTAGCCAGCCAGGAGTTACTTCACTCCCTGGTCAGTTAAGCAGAAATGTCCACATAGAGAAAGCTGCTCAATTAGGGCAGGCAGGAGCCCCTCCTGCCTTCCCTCCAGTCCAGGGAGGCAGCTTGAGGAAGCAACTGGGGAACGACGGGAGCCAAGGCCGCCACATTCTCTCCTTCCCATCCCCTTTGCTTACCCTCTCAGGGTCTGGATGCGACATTATCAGCCTTCACGGATTGGCAAGGCCCTCTGGTTCCCTCCCAGCTCCTCTCCTGGTACAGGCTTTGTTCTCATCCATTAGGAATTCCAGGGCATCCTGCCAAGTGTCAGGGTTTTCTTCCTTCCCCCTCCCCTCAAGTTCTCATCTCCCCCTCCTATTTCTACCCTGGCCAGAGCACCTTCCCCCTCTGAGAGGTGTGCCTGGCCCCTCCTCTTCTCCATGTTCCCAAGTGTTTGTAATGGGGAGAGCATTTCTTCTGTCATAGGAGACTGACCACTCTGCCAGCCAGCAGCAGTTGGCTCATAGGGGAACACAGATGTCTCCTGAAATATAGGTGGAAAAAGGCTTTTGAGGTGGAAAAACAATTACACTAGCTCCTGGAAATCTGTCTGCTGTTGGGAGTGTTCTTCCATGAGCTGAAGCATGACTATCTTGAGTTGTTGCAACAATATAATAAAGGAAGCAACCATATAGGACAATAGGAAAATAGAATACTCTGACATACTTTGTTTTGCTCTGGTTTAACTTTATTCTGAAAATCTAGGATGAGATAGTTGAGGACCCTACAGTTCAACTTAAAGCTGCCTAAAATATAATCTATAATGTAAGCTAATTTTGCATTTTTTTATTAGTTTGTACTAATATGTACTGGAAAGGAACTGAACACTTATATATATATGTTCATTCTGGGTAGATAAAAACTATAATAACTCACCCAAAGCCATTGATTCTACTCATATCATTGACAGAATGGATGATGGCTATTGTTTCATGGATGATGGCTGTTTTTTCATTGGGGTCGTAAGTTGGTTTTTACAGGGTGAACTAAAATTTTGTAGGCAGTGGAGTTTAAATATATCTTACATGTACCATACTGTATAGTTACATGCAATATATCTTAGACAAAGTTACAGTCTCAATTGCAAGGAAGAACTGTTGCTCTATGAAAGCAATGTGAACATCTCAGACTTTACACCTGATTAATCTTCTTTTGATTTAGAAGAGGCAAGCTTCAGTAGTAACGTTCAAACACTTGATCAGGTTTTCTGTCTTCTCAATTAATATTAAGTGTTTGCCCATCTTTATATTTTAGTGCAAATACAGTGGTGCCTCGCTTTATGAGGATAATCTGTTCCAGCGAAATCACTGTAGAGCGAAATCCTCATTAAGCGAAATAAAAAAGCCCATTGAAACACATTGAAAACTCACCATCCAGCGAAGATCCTACATAGGGGCGGCCATTTTTGATGCCTGTAAAGCGAGGAATCCATCCTAGAAAACAGCGGGGGAGCATTTTGTACACCCGGTGGCCATTTTGAAACCCGACAATCAGCTGTTTTTAGATCGTCGTAATGCGGAAATCGGTTCCCGAGACAGGGAACCGATCATTGTGAAGCGGATTTTTCCCATTTAAACCATCATTTTGCGATTGCTTTTGCGATCACAAAAACCTAATCATCAAGCAATTTCCTCGTTAAGCAAGGCAATCGTTAAGCGAGGCACCACTGTATGTAGACCAGAAGCAAATGTTAGCAATAGCCCATGACTGGAAGAGGGACATTCTTAACTAATGTGAGCTTCTGAGTGTCAGCACAAGCTTTACTCACCTCTAGAATAATGTAGATTAGCTTCCTTTTTCTGGTGACTGGTTGCCAGAGTTTAAGCATGGGATTCCTTTAAAGCCTAATTTCACAAACACAAAAAGATTACCTGGGTCATCTCTATGTAACATTGTTGTGCTTTCAGCTATGAGTACAGTATAGGCTCTTTCTGACATCTGTTTCCAGCCTCAGTCATAACAATCCTACCTGGTCTGTGGACAGAGAAGCTATGGGAGAAGAGGCACCAAATCCCAAACTCCTTGGTGTTTCCAGAAGGTTATAAAGGGAATTTTTCTCCCTCTCCCTCTGGATCTTATAAACTGAAAACCTACCTACCTACTTACTTATATTTGGGAGTTTTGTTTTTAAAGGAGAACATAGATGTAGTGGACATACTGATGTCACTAAAGACCTCCTGAACCTACTCAGCAGTCATAGAATAAGACAGTGAGTCATCTTGTGGATTTGGAGCCAGTTCTCTTCACAGTGCAAGAACAAAGGAAGTAGGATGTATTGGGACTAATATTTTTAATGTCTTCATCAGTTGTTTTGAGTAAGTAGTGGTAGGATGGCCAAGTTTGCGGATGACACCAAATTATTCAGCAATGAAAGAGCAAAAAGGAATTTCAAAGAGCACCAAACTGATTTTCCCAAACTGTAGGGATAGGTATTAAAATGATAAATACAGTATAAGTATAAAAGGGTGCACAGTTATTAGGGCAAGGCTGTTTAATGTCACATATATGGAATGGCATAGTGGGTAATACTGGAGGGCAAGCACTCATCATGACAGTCCCCATGCCTAAGCTCTCAAGGAGAATCGTAAAATGAAGACAGCTGAGTTGATCCAGATCTACAAACCAGTGCTATTAGTTTTCATTTCCACAAGGAAGCAGACCTTTGGATTTTAATTGCCCATTCAAGACCAAGCTGACCCAAACACTTTGGAGAATAATGGGAATAGCTTTCAGTAATATATGGCTGCTAGAAAATAAATTTCCTATCTCCTAAATACTTCCACAACTTCTGAGGACTTTAGCTAAACTCAGAAGGAACAGGAATGGGGGAGAGGGAATGATGTCACTTACCCTCCTAATCAAAATATCCCAGTGGTCTGATTCTGCAAAGTCTGGCTTCACTATGTTGCTACATATACACTAAATGGGGCTGAGCTGCTGGTGATAACTCACTGAAAATATCAAACCGTTATGTGGCAGCTATCCAAACGTTAAATTCTTCTTAGGGCAATTGTTGCAATGTGCTGTCAATTTGTTTCTGACAAAGGTAACCCTAGAAGGGTTTTTGTGGTGGTTGAGATGTTCAAGGATTGGGTCATCGTTTGCATACATATGTATGCATGCACACAAACACACATACCAGTGAATTTCCATGGCTGAGCAGAGATTTGAGCATAGGTATCCTGAATCCTATGGGACGTGGTAGTGCTGCGGGTTAAACCACAGAAGCCTCTGTGCTGCAAGGTCAGAAGACCTGCAGTCATAAGATTGAATCCACATGACGGAGTGAGTTCCCATCGCTTGTCCCAGCTCCTGCCAACCCAGCAGTTCGAAAGCTTGTAAATGTGAGTAAATAGATACCACCACGGTGGGAAGGTAACGGCGTTCCATGTCTAGTTGCGCTGGCCACATGACCACAGAAACTGGCTCTACGGCTTGGAGCCGGGGATGAGCACCACCCCCTAGAGTCGGACACAACTGGACTAAATGTCAAGGGAAACCTTTACCTTTATCCTGAATCCTAGTCCAACTCTCTACTGTCTTCACCACACTGGATCTGAATTAGGAAAATTAAACAACTAAGATATAGCCATCATTCAAGTCTATGATGCAACTATACTCAGAATAGAATTCTGGTTACCACGCTTTAAAAAATATATTTTAAAATAGAGAGGGAGGAGCTGAAAAGGATGACTGAGGTCTTGATTCTACTGACAATAAAAATGCTGTTGCATCACATTCAGTTTTTCTAAAAAAAACAAAACACTTAAAATAAGGTGTCTTCAACACATAAACGTAAACACAGATTACTTTGCCAGGGAAGCATGCCTTCTGGTTGAAAAGTGACATACAATACTCTCCCACCAGAGAGTCGTTTATTTTAACACGCATATGAAACCCTGATTTATTTCATTCATTTCTGCATATCTAAACACCCCTATCACTGCAAATATTCTCTTTGGGTAATCAGCAGAGGCAGTAGGAGAGGTGGCAGCAGCAACAAAAGCCTCAGTGGGGAGGAGGGAGGGACGGATAGGCATAGGGATCCTGAGAGGAAGGAGAGAATGTGTCCAGTCTGGTGCAGGGTTGGAGGACCGAGGAGCTCTCTTAAGGCAAGAGATCCTCATGGGTCCACATGATTTTTATGTAGGATCATCCCCCAAACAATCTCAGTCATAGGAACCATCTTTGCCCACAGATTGGACAGTGGCTTGGGGATGATCCCATGTTAAATTCATGTGGATCCATGAGGATCCATTTTTGGATCAGTGTTTTTGCACCACTGCAAACCTTTCATTTCTGCAATGTATTCTGTAGGTACAAACTTTCTAAAGGATCAAGCAGCTTTGTCCTCTCCTTCCCCCCTCCCTCACCTCACCACAGCAGCAGGGGCCAGGGGCCAGCATGAAGCAGAATGGGCAAGTGTAGAAGAAAGCCTCAAATTCTAAAAGCCAGTGTAGTCCCCTCGATGCAGCTTAAAAACAGATTAAAGGTTTTCCCAAGAGGATGGACAGACTGACCCAAATACCATGTGACTACCATGTGATTTTTAAATTGATTTCACTTAGAACATTGCTTATTGCAAGGCAAATATAAATGTAAACAAACCTTCGGATGATCAAGGGACTGGAGTAATTCCCCTGTGATGAAGGGTTACATCATTATTCTCATAATCCTAGAACCTGATGAAAGTTAATGACTGATAAGAAGCAAAGAGAAGCAAGCACCTGTTCACATAGCGTATGGTTAAACTACAAACTTCACTTCCACCTGATGTGGCGACATCTCAGATGCCTTGAGAGGGGATTAGACAAATTCATAGAGGGCAAAGCTATCAATGGTCACTAGTTGTGATAGTGTATACTCCCTCACCTCATTTTCTCCCCAATAGGATGGCTTCTCTGGAATTACTTCTCTCCTTCTTTCTGCCTCCTCGTGGGGATCATCAATTTCTCCCACTGCTTTGTCCATGGATTCTCTACCCATATCCACTCCCAGCTGGGAGGTAAAACTCTTCTTTCTTGCTTGCTTTTGCCCCTCCCACCTCCACTGTCCTCCTTCTCGACTTCTCCACCTTATATATCTCTGCTCCCCCTTCTTATCTTATTCCCGCCTTTTAAAACTTGACCTCTACTTCCTCTACTCTCAGCCCTCCTTCCCTTGGAGGCTCCCTCCTTTCCTGTGATTGGCTTCCTGCCATTTCTACTTGAACTTTGGCTTCTGTCATTCCCAGCTCGTTTCCAGGTTTTCCGCCTCTTCGCTTGTCTGTCCTGGGTCTCCCTTGATCTTCCCTGGCCTCTCTGTGACTCTTCCCATCTTTCCCTTATCCCATTCTATCAATGGGTTTGTCACTTTCCTGGCAGGTTATTTTTTTCTCATGGGCTCTACAGACTTCTCCCACCTCTCATCAGGAAGGGACAGCACTTGAGTCGGGATGGGTTCAAACTGACCATCTTCCTCACATCAGCATTCAAAACTGGTTCCTTGAAAACATGTACCAAACTTGAAGCAAAGTCATAGTCGTATGATCATAATTTTTAAAGAATTACATTCTGTTTGAATTAAAATGCAACATAACATAATTAATACTCATGACCTGATCCATAAACAGAGGGCACATATAACATATGTTCTACACATACCTCAAAACTGGTGGGGGTGAAGAGGACCTCTTTGGCTGCATGATTTAGAACATGGAAGCAGAGTTTGCATCTCTCCAGAACCTTATGTTCAGTCTGTACCCAACTGGCTTTTCCATTTTATGAAATAGTGTTATATCAGTCTGCATGGAGTGTTTAATGTAGCACTTAGGTCATTTTTAAAACTTGGCTTTGAATACCTCTCTGTCAACAT
Organism: Pogona vitticeps; assembly: GCF_051106095.1. NCBI lineage: Eukaryota > Metazoa > Chordata > Lepidosauria > Squamata > Agamidae > Pogona > Pogona vitticeps. Next base: position 194,967,451 of record NC_135785.1, on the reverse strand, counting down.
TCCTCTTCCTATGTATGGTCTTTGGCAATATAGACAGGAGGAAGGAAAGAAAGAGGGAAGGAAAATAGCCAGGGTAAATAGATGGAACAAACCCCCCCCCCAATATTTTAAGGATATAATATTAAAGTCTGGCCTATTAAGGTTTCCAACCTAAGAGCCTAGACCAAGCTCCTCTTAAAGCATTTCAAATACGAAATGATATGCATTAATATTTGATGGCACTATCATGTTTCTGGCATGTGTGTTTGTGTGTGTGTGTGTGTGTGTGTGTGTGTGTGTCGCACAGCAAAAAGATAAGCATTAGCAATGCTTAAGAGGAAGATAAAGAAGAAGAAGTCTTGACACAATTAATCACAATAATGTAGTACTGTATATGGACTTATGAATAAGAGATTGAATGTAAACTGAACACCCAAAATGTAAAGGAGAGGTAGGTGAAAATGGTGCCCTTTTGCCATCTAGAGTAAATAGATGATGCTACAAGTATTAAAAACTGCATTGAATTCATCATTGCACAGATTCTTGAAACCCCTAATTCTGTACTTATTGCTGCTACCTCATATTCATTTTTACTGATGCAAAGTTTAATGGGCAGCATGAACTTTTGTTGTATAACTAAAAGTACAGGAAGCACATTTTTCTTCCCTTCTACCCATGCACATACAAGGAGTACTTAATAAATATTTGATGTGTTCTAATGGCTGTATAACCGCCAGCTGAAAAACAGAGTCTTATTTTTCAATGTGGTTCCACCTCTTAGTGGCAAGGAAGAAAGAAATCATCTGTGAACACAATGATGACTTGTGGTTTCTTTTTAAACATTAAATTACCTAATCAGATATTTCCTAAATGCAGCCTGTTGCTGCCCATCAATAGGGCATGTTGACATGGTTCTGAAATTGGCTCAGATTCATAGCAAAACGGTTGGTTCTTGGTTCTTTCTTCAAAAGTCTGAAGTAGAGGTGCTAGGGTAGCTTGAAAAAAGAAACGAGCTTCTGGACACTTCTGTCCCCAAAAAGAAGCCTTTGGCTACCTCTAATGCAGGCCCAGCATGGCACATTTTGCCACCTGAGCAGAATCCACAAATGTTCTCCAACACTCACCCACTCCTCTGCAGCCTCCACCCTGATACAGTGAGTTGAAGCACGGCTGCAATTGTATTGACTGCCTGTGAGCGGGTTCGCTTCCCGCCCCGGGCGGTCCCTTGTAGGCGCAGCAATAAGAGTTGGAGGCTGGTCATTAACCAGAACAACTGTCTTTTTATTTAACAAACTTTCACATTCCACTGCTTCAAACGGGTCCATCAAGCTTAGTTCCGGTAAAGTTTTATAACTTTTAACTTGCAACTCTGGCATAGTCCACGCGCTTCTTACATCGGGACTGGCCCAAACCTCTCGCGATCCGTCATCGGCCTCAGTGGCGTGGTCCAGACCACACATATAGTCCCACAACAGGGATGTCTCGCCCAGTCTCCCTCGGGTGGTTGTTGCTGGACCAAAAAGGGACTGGGACGAATCACCCTCCGCCCCCCCCAGGGTGGTTGCGGGGGTACACGACCACTGTCCATTCTAGCGCCTTTATCCCTCCTTCTCCAACTCCCTTGCCTACCGGATCAGGTAGCAGCCTTCCGCCTGAGCATAGATTAGGGAATTCCTTCAATAGCCCGGCTAAATTATCAGGTCCTATCATTGGCTCTGTTTGGACTCCCTTTTCTACCTTCTCTCCTGGCAGTTCGGTCGTGATCTGAAAAGCCCACGCGTTTCCCCCCTCATTTAGTATCTCCTCCCACATGATTAGGTCTCGCTCCTCCCCTTCTTCGTGCCCCTCTGTCTCTATCTCCACTAGCACTCCCTCTACACAGCCTCAGTCTTCTTCGGGTTTCGACACCTGGCAGGACGGCACACTAGCTGTCTCCTGCTCACACTGCCCATGGTTGCACGCAGTTCCTGGTTCTCCCCTTCTTTTTTCTGTCCACTTCCACAATGCCACGTTGATATGGGCACTCCCACAGGTTCTACGGGACCATCTTTCCCCACGAGGCTCCTTCCTTTTGAAGAAAGAGAGTGCTGCTGTGGGGCAGTTGGGCTCTGGTATGGTGCTCCGTCAAGAAGATTGTAGGGAAAGCGTTTTTGGACTGGAGCAAAGATAAAACTGGGCCTCCCCTTGGAGCAACAGCTCTGGTCTCCACGTGTATGCTGAGCTTTGCCATGCCTGGGCTATGTCAAGGTTTACAGAAAACTTAAATGTGGTGAGATTTAAGCAACTGCTTACCAGACAATGATAATTACAATTATAATGACAATGATAAGGTTGGGACACAGACTTAACCGGTCCTGCATTGAGGCTGGAGCAAAAACTGGTCCTGCTGGAGGCTGCTGGGAAAAAAGATGGCCGCTGCCATATAGCGAGCAGCAAAGGAGCCTGAGATGGTCCATGCTGGCACAACACCACCACCCCTTTATGGGGATTGGGCTGGTGTGGGGCTGCTTGCTGGTGGACCTGAGGAACAGGATTTCCAGTCTGGTCTGCCAGGACAGTTAAAAAGAAAGGCGAGCCGAGGCTTGGAGCCTCATCTCGCCAAATCGTAAGTCCCCCTGCCCGCCCGGCCTAGGTGGTTGCATTACTTTTCTATGCTCACAGGTTGATATGGTCATTACTTCGTTGGGTTGCTAGTTTTCAGGCATTGGGAAGGATCTAACCAGTTGTGGGACAGCAGGCGGCAACCTGCATGTCTGTGTGGGTGTGAAATCCCCACATGGGAACCTGGGTGGGGGACCTGGATCTGCCTCAGGTTGGGGGGGGCGATTTTCCCTCACCCTGGGAAGTAGGGGGGCATGGAGTGGCTTATGTCCATGTCACCTCCCAAGGGAACTGCCACCCCAGAGGTCTCTCAAGGAGACAGTGGATGGCATCGGGGGGTATTCAGGTCCCCCGATGAAGTGGATCCAACCCAATGCTTGCTGTGGGATGACTGCTGCTGTGATCAATAAAGTTGTGGCCAATTTTTCTCCAATTATATTGTGTGTGTCAGTTAATTCAGTAATTTAAGGACCAGCAGTTTAGCAGTAGGCCATCAATTGCAGCCTGTTTTCAGAGAGAATCCTATGAGTTGTGCTGGCTATTTTGCTACAAGAGGCACACTGAAAAAACAGAAACTGGTTTTGCCACATTCTCTGTGGCCATTTTGATCCTCAACAGGGGTCCTCAGCAGGGACACAGGAGCGCAGGCATAGTAGCTCCACAGGTGCTATAAAGTATGGATAGGCCTGCCAGATTAGCAGCATCTCATTGCCAGTAATGTAGGGATAAAATCTGAGCAAAGAAGTAGGGTCCTTCTGATATCATACAGGTGGTCATTATGAAATCACAGGCATGATTTCACAACAATTATCCTTGGGTTTGAGCCAGTAGATTATGAAAGTGGTCATGAGGGGGATCTGGGGAACTGGGTTCATAATCTGGTTAACACACAGTTAAACAGGTAATATGACAACACACAGCAAGGGGGAGTTATTCAATGCAGTGGTTGCCACCATTCCTGGTAGGGCTTGTACCCCATGTGGCCTTATCTATATCAAACATGACTTGTGAATGTTTTTTCCAGGCCTAGGACCATTAGTCTATGAGTGTGTGTGTCGGGTGTGTGTGTGTGTTCCCAGGCCCTGCACCACTGCTGCCAGGATATATGCAACAAGAAGGCTCATGAGGTTTGCCATGAAATCTTCACTCACATCTGTGAGCTTCAGCGTATACACCCACTAGCATTTAATGCATGCCACATATGGGTACAACTTGAACAAGCTGAACAAGTAAGCCATAGGACAAGCTGAAATCAGGTGGAAATGAGTGCCCAGGTTTTAAGCCTTGTTGGTGGAAACCATGGTTTTTTCCTCCTCCAGCATGACTCACCCTGAATTTCTTTCCCTTTGTGAAGACCCAGAGAAACATAGACATTCCCTAAGATGTCAGCTGACACTCTAAGATCTGACAGCCCTAAACATGGACTGCTGAGTCCAGGTCAGGGGACATTCTGCACTGGGGGAGGGGCATTATCCTGCAGTATTGCTTTATTTCACCAATAGTTACTGGTACTCTATCTGGTCACCAATAAAAATAAAGGCTTGAACCCTGACTCACTAGATGTCACTAGCAAAGCTTGTGCTCTGCATTTTCGGTATCCAGATGTTACACCTCCCTTGAGTTTCCCAAAGCCACCTTGGGTCCTTTTAAGGAGAAAAGTGGGGTAAAAATATTTTAAATGACCAAAACAAAAGAAATAAATAACCCTTGGTGCTGCCATTTTTGGAGTGCTCTTCCTGCCAGTTCAGAGTAGAGGTAGTAGAGAGAAATAGAGGGAGAGAGGGAGATCAGGTCCAAAGAGGTGTCATAAAATAAACATTTTTCTTCCTTCTGAGGCAGGTACAGTACCTTCAATATACATAAAGTAGGCTGGCAGGTTAGAGTGCATTATAGCCAGGCAGAATATACCGTAAATAATTCAGCAATCCCAAACACATGTTCTTATGATTGAACTCTTTTGGACTCAGTAGTAGGGCATCCTTTCAGGTAAAATGTAGTGAGGAATGCCAGGAACTCATTCCTGCACTGAAACTGTGCTGTTACTTGACTGCCTCCCATAACTTATCTTTTTAGAACTTTAATTTTGCATGCAAAAGATGTTGTGGCTTTACTATAAGCCTTGACACTCAAGCACCAACAACGGAACTCTGAATCAAGCTACTCAAGAACTCATATGATTCTAGGATGTTCACCTTAAAGCAATACTAAGCCTTCATCTGTCACAATTGTGCAGACAATGAAAGGGCCGTTTTTCAGCTATGACCTTAGCTAAGGGGGCAGCGGGGTGGTGGTGCTGTAATGCCTCATCTCTCCCTCTGCTTTCAGGTCTGTCACCTTCTCTGAACAAACTGACTCTTGGGTTTATGTGTCAGACATTTAGTAGCCCCATAAACATGTGTGAGATGCTAAGTAGTCCCATATTATCTAGTAGAAGATAATAAATGCAATCTGTTTCAGGAGCAAACCACTGCTATTAAAACAAGGCAGGCAATTCAGCCAGAAATAAATTACAGAGGGATAGGTGCTGTACGATAAGGTTTTGAGAACTGGCATCCCTATAATCGGATACTGCTGCTAGACATATATATCTAAGAGCATTAGAGAATGAAATACAGAAAGTACAGTCAGAAAGAGTTATCATTGTTAATAATATAATTATCACTATACAGTACTTGTTGTTGTTTAGTCGTTTAGTCATGTCTGACTCTTTGTGACCCCGTGGACCAGAGCATGCCAGGCCCTTCTGCCTTCCACTGCCTCCCTGAGTTGGGTTAAATTCACATTGGTTGCTTCAGTGACACTGTCCAACCATCTCGTCCTCTGTCGTCCCCTTCTCCTCTTGCCTTCACACTTCCCCAACATCAGGGTCTTTTCCAGGGAGTCTTCTCTTTTCATTAGATGGCCAAAGTATTGGAGCCTCAGCTTCAGGATCTGTCCTTCCAGTGAGCACTCAGGGTTGATTTCCTTTAGAATGGATAGGTTTGTTCTCCTTGCAGTCCAGGGGACTCTCAAGAGCCTCCTCCAACACCACAATTAAAAGCATCAGTTCTTCGGCGGTCAGCTTTCTTTATGGTCCAGCTCTCACTTCTGTACATCACTACAGGGAAAACCATAGCTTTGACTATTTGGACTTTTGTTGGCAAGGTGATCACTATACTTAGTTTGTATCATTTCTCTGGAGCTCTGCCATACGTCTCCCTAATGTACAGACAGTGGTAATATCAGTTGGGCATCTGAATCTAGTTCAAAGTCGTTATCACTGCAAACCCTTAGATTATAAATATTGTGACCAGAACCATCAAAATGTTTTGAAGCATGAATCTATATATAAAAGCAGCGTGTATTTTGTTTTGGATTGTAATCAATTTTTTAAATTAAGAATACATTGTTTTGTATTTATTCTGCTGTATTTACATGTATAGAGCAAGGTGAGGGAAAACATGGAAGCTATGCCTTTTCACTTTTTATATTAACAAGTCATTACAGATTCTGAATTTATTGAGTCATTATCCATTGGGAAAAAGATTGAGCTCCCATTCATTACTCATGCGCCAGGAGTACATAAGACGGAGTGTTCACTGTGCTGGTAAACATGCATAAAGAGAGCAGTAATACTTACTAATTAGTTTCCCTATACAGTATTTTATCAGCATGTTTTTCATGATTATAACTTTCTTCACACTGAGAATGTTTAGAGAATCGCTAAATACTCTGGGTTGGTGAAAATGAGAATTGGAAGCAAAGAGAGCTTTTCTGTCCTCTGCTCCATGTGAGGCATCCTCCTTTATAGGCACATTTATTGCAAAGACATGAGCGCAAGTAGACCCAGGACATGGTCTGCTCTATAAAACAAGGTACTACAACGGGTAGGGCTAATTCATTACTGTTTTTTCCAAATTTAAAAACAGACTTTCTTCATTGCCCAAAACAGTGAGACAGGCATGCGTCCTTTTCAACAGATTACATACCTTGCCTTTGCTGACAATGGGCTCTTCAATGTAAACTGCAGAGAGTTTAGGCAAATTGAGGAGACTCTTGTGACCTGGTCTCCATTTCAAATTGAATTTCAAAAGCAGAGGTGAGGAGTCATTATGGGAGTCTAAAACATCTGCATGGTTAAAAGTTCTCACCCATGTTCTGGGTCAGTTAGTAGTGTATATCCATATATCTGTTTTGTATAACTTATTTTATCCTGCTCTTTCTCTAAAATTGTTCATGAGCTCCTAACTGTTTACCCCTTTTGTCCTTAACAGCAACCCTGTACAGGAGGTTAGATTGAGTGAAGTTGATTAGCTCACTGTCAGCTAATGAATTTCATGGCTTCTGGCATTCAGCATCTGCTTCCACTGCTTAGTAATGGGTTCCATAAACATTAGATGCAAAACTATTGGGAGGGCTTCCCTTCAACCGAATGATGCCCAGAGCAAACAGTATTCTTTCTTCCATCCGGTGGTTTAACATCTAGCTTCTTACTTTTTAAATAATTGTGCTTTTCTCTCTCTCTTTCATTACCTTGAAGGGTGATTTGCATGCATGGTTTATCTTTGTCAATAGGACAGATGTCGGGAAATTTAGGCCCTATAGCCAGATTGGAGCCTCCTGGGGTTCCAGCTCAGCCTTCTGGGGTTGCCAAGAAGGCCACGCCTCCTTCTTCGTGATGCCATTGTTTGGTGTTTTTTGCAGGTTTTGTATAGTTCTGCCCAATTCCAAAAGGCTGAAATGGTTCTCGCAAGGCTTAATTACTGAGGACAAGAACTTCAAGCTAAAATACAGTGGCTTTTTTTTTTTTGCTCCTGTCCTTTCTCCTTTGTCCCAGACCTAGTACTCCAGATACCTGCATCGTATACACCTGAAGCTGGACATCCCGCTTTGCGCGAAGAGAGATGCCCTAATGGATATGCTGCTTCTCTTGCCATGTCCCTGAGAGCAGAAACTCAAAATGGTAGTTCAATCCTTCGAATCCTTGGCAAGAAAGTGCTGTGTTTCCCCCACATTTTAAAGTCCCATTTTAAAGAAGGCTTTGACATGGGGCTAATTCACAGACAATATCAAAATATGTGGGGACGGACCTCACCTAGATTTTGCAGGACTGGTTGTGGCCTGGCGTTTGGTGTGAGTGGGATTGAAAAATACATGTTAAATATTATATTTCAGGAATACAGGTGCATATGAAGTTATTAGTCTCTCAAGCCCAGCCCTGGCAACTTGAGCTGCCAGCAGCTCTCCAGAATTCCAGATGGGATATCTTTTTCCAGCCCAAGCTGGAGATCAGTACTGTTCCCTGGTGGTTTCCCAGACAAGTATCATCCAGGCCAGATTATACCTGGTGGTATACCATATTTTTTTTCCATGTACTGTAGAAGACAATACTTTTGTCTAAAATCTTTAGACTAAAAATTGAGGGTTGTCCTGTACACTGAGTAAATTGAGGAGAGAACGAAAACAAGTGGAGGGGGAAAGGGATCAAAGTGATCCTGCAGTGCTTTGATCCCTTTTCCCCTCTGCTTGCTAAGTCCAAAGTGGAGAGGAAAGCAGGGATCAAAGCGCTGCAGGATTGCTATCCCTTCTTTCCTCTCCACTATGGGGCTTAGCAAGTGGAGGGGAAAGCAGGTATCAAAGCAATCCTGCAGCATTTTGATCCCTTTCCCCCTCCACTTGCTAAGCCCCAGCTTATATTTCTTAATTTTGGGTTAGAAAAGCGGGGGGTGTCTTATACTTGGGGGCATCTTATATGTGGAAAAATACAGTAATTTTGAGCTTCCCTTTCCTCAATTTGAAACTCTACCACCAGCCCATGGTCCTGCCATTGTAAGGTGAATGGTGTCCTTAGACCACATGCTGGCATCATGAGGCACACCACAGTCTATTTTTGAGCCATGCCTATCTCCAGGCTGGTGATTCTGAACACTACAGTACCCAGTTATAGGTCTTAAAGTGTAAGCTACTTGTGGAATTGCAGTTCAATGCCATAAAAGTTGCACTTAGTATTACTACTTGCAGAAGCAATGACAAAGTACTTTTTAAACGTGTGCATCTATATGTGTTCTGTCTGCACCAGTGGCTATAACACAGCCATGGCACAGAAATGGGAAATTTCTTCCAGCATATGAAAATACTGATTTTTGGAATGATGGTCCCTTGAACTACTTAAATTCATTGTAGAAATCTGTTTTTTTAAACAGTGCTAAAATAATTTTCAGTTTCTTATACAATTACTTGAGTGTTAAAAGAAGGAGGAGGGAAGATGTAAACAGTCAAGATAATGAAACGTGTTTGACAGGAAAGGCTGGCCTGGCAGCACGTTTTTAAAAGCAAATTCTTACAAAGTGTGTGAAAGCACTCCTTTGTTTAAACACTATTATGAAAACATTTACAGCATGTTTCTAAAAGTGGGCAAGAACAGCACATTAAAAGATAATTTTTTAAAATGTCTGATTTAACCCTGACCAAAAAGGTAATAAAGCTGCTCACTTCTAATGTTAGCTTATACTGTCTAGCATATCAATACATAGGTCAAGGACATGTGATTTGAAAAAGACAGAAGAGTAGTGATACTGTTCACCATAGCAAATGTTGTACAGTTTCATTCTTACCAAAGGAAATGATATGAACAGCTTTCCGATGTTCTGAAAAGGGACAGGAGAGGGCTGGATGATCACGATGTGATTACTAAGTCACCTCAAAGTGTAAACACTACAGCAAACATGTAGAATTCCTCTGGGCCGAGCTTGCATTGTGCAGTTGTTCTGCAGGTGGTCCAGATGTTGTCGACAGCTATCCACCCCATGTTTGGCCACTGCTTCTCCCATTGTTCCTGCCATAGGGGGAAATATCTGCTAGAGAAGGAAGTATGGAATTGTGAACAAAGTCTTTGCTCTGGGGGCCCTCTGTCTGGAAACAACTGTAATGCAGAAGATCCACAGAGTCAGTGTGCTTGCAATATGTTGTGTAGATACAAATACATGGGATGTAAAGTTTTTTGACACAATAATTCTTTACATCTGGGAGCTATTGGAACCTACTGACTTCACAATCCAAGGGGGCTGGTGCACTGCTATCAAAAGTACCCTAGCGGCCTCCACTATAGAAATTCAACCTCTGTCAATGTTGCTGCCACTGCTGTTGCCGTCAGATCCCATTGGCCACCATAAGAGCCCTCTATGAAACAGATATGGGATGGTGGTGGGACTTAAGGCCCCCAAAAAGGATTTTGCTGCATCTTGCCGTAGATCTCTCCATTTCCCTTTGGAAGCAGGTTGCCTTCTTGCACAAGGTTTTCATGTGAAGATAATCCCCATAACTGCATTCTGAAGTGCACAGCTTCTCCAGTCACCCCTGCATTGTATGCCTCTGACCTGTTCTGCCTCATGGATAGATAAAATCGTCCGGCTTCCAGCTCTAGGGGTCTTTGTCCTTCTCCACATTGCCTGGGCTTGAAACACATAACAGGGTGTTTTTTTTTTCCACATGCACAAAAAAATAGCTCCAAGAGTGAATGCAACCAGCATGTCTGCCACTTGACATTGCTTGTGTTCTCCGTCACCGATTTTGGCAGGCCACCCAGGGGGAGCCAATTTATCATCTGTTTCAGGCAATCACCTTTCATTCATCAGTGTCAAGGCTGACTCGGAGACAGTGTGATTAGACATGCCAGTCATTGCCTCTGAATGCTGCAGCACATTCTTCTAGATGGTTGAGCTGCCAGGATATCACAAAAGAAGAACAAGTTTGATAAACTTGGTAGGGGAAGGCAGGAGTACCGCTGTGAAGCCTGAAAGAGAATGCTAGCCACTATGGTACCTGCTAATGCTTGTCACTTTGAATAGACAAAACAAGGTGCACATGTGTGGGGGGGAACCATGCCTTCAACACTGTTTGACAAAAACGGCAACAACACGATCAGATCAACAACACCTGCATCCAGTGGAAACAGAACCAAGTAAGTAGGAGAGCTGTCAAGGGTCACTATAACATGATCCATTGTACCAGTACACTAAGCAGACAAAAGGAGTGATGTTCTAACATATGCAGTCAGAATGGTGTCAGAAAGGATGGTCAAAGTTAGTAGGCTTGAAACTGGATTGCCCTGTTTTGTCACTGAGCATGCACTGTGCTGGGCAGCTTAAATGATCCCCAAAGGAGGGTGGTAGATATAGACAATCTTGGAAAGGGCAGAAAAGACAAATGTGTGTGTGTCTCCTGCTAGAGACACCTGTTAAAGAGACAAAAGTTCATCTGGCAGCTACGATTCCAGATAGGATTTCCAGACATTAATCTTCCAGTGAGAAGAAGAGGGGAACAGGAGGGTGTTCTTTCATGTTTTTGGACTTCATTTCCCAGAATGCTCCATGAATTCCAGAACTGTAGCCTCTGGGCTATCAGTCCATCTGTAGAGCACACTCCTAATGTGGAGGGAGAAAAGGGCTGCCAGGGTATGCCTCTGGGCAGCTAACTCCGTAAGCCACTCCTGTATTTCTGGTGAGAACAATGTATGCTTAACAAGCAAAACATAAGAAACTAACGTTTTGGTCTAAAACTCCTAGAATATCCCAGTAAGTTGTAAAACTCCTTTGCAAGATAGTTTTCCTTTCTAATTAAAAGCTAATGGGTCACATTTTACCCCGTTTTCCAGAAAATAAGACACAACCTGAAAATAAGCCCTAGTAGGATTTTTCAGGATGCTCGTAATATAAGCCCTACCCTCAAAATAAGCCCCAGTTAAGTGAAATCCCACCCTCCACCATTGTGCAGCAACCAGAAGATGACATGACTGTATTTGAATAAATGTAGATTGTTGTACATGAAAAAAAAATTCCCTGAAAATAAGCCCTAATGTGTTTTTTGAAGCAAAAATTAATATAAGAGATTTGACGTTATTTCCACAAGCTTCCCGGCCATCTGGGAGCTAATTATATAGCAAAACAGTCATTGAACTGCTGGAAGCCTTTCATCCTGTCAATACTCAGGACTAGCTGACCTGATGTTTCTGCAGGCAGCATTCAGGCGATCCTCTGACCTTTGCGTCATAAGTCTTTGCCGAAGTCTAGCCCTTACCCTGGCTACTGGGGGAGGAGAATCTGGTGGCAATTCAACTGTCTGTGCTTCTAATGACTCAGCATTCTCCTCAGCTGTAGTTAACCCCTCAGGTTCCAGATCTTTGGCTGAACTCATGACAGCTCTGCACAACTGAGGGCTCGAGGACACGTTGTAATACTCCTGTTCTTGTGTCAGGTTTACCATACTTGTTAGCAATTTAAAAAACATATGATTACATGGTTGTGAGGGGGGCGCAGAAATAAAAGAGCAGAACTGGCAGGCAAGGGGTTGCCACCTATCTTGAAAGTAGAGGATGTCAGAAGTTGTCTATTAGAGATGGGCAATTTGTATTTGTATCCCTGGGAATATGAATACTGGCACCATAGATGCCACAGCAATCCAGACCCTCCCCCCTGAACTGGCCGGTCCATTCACTGATTGCCGTGTGGCACCAGTCATGGAAGCAGGCCAGTCAGTTCTTCCCTGCCTCCCCACACAGCTGACCACTTTGGTAAGGAGGTAGCACAGGGATTCTCCTCGCTATCTACTATCTATCCTCAGCAGGTGTATGGACTTGCAACAGAAACCTGGCATCAGAGACTTTAGCCATATGCTTGGACAAAGCTATGTTAGCCTGGACACTGCCACAGCTCTAGAGAAGCAAGTGAGGGAAGGGGCCAGGAGAGATAAACTGCAGGGACCGAGTTCTTGTGTTTATTTAAACAAGACTTCTCTAAAAAAGCTCATCCTAAACCTAAGCTCTCTCCCCTCCTTTCTGCCTTTCTGAACCTGGACTCTAGGGGAATTCCAGTGCGACTAACTGGACTCCCAATCTGACAAGTAATTCAGAGATTGTAACTTGACCCTATGGGACTGTGGGAGAAAAAGCAGAGGGAACTGCTGCTGAAACTCTAATAAAAATGATAAGAATCAATAAGCTGAGCTGGAACCTGTGGAGTTATTAACAGGGAACCCATCTCCACCGGCAGGGGGGCTGGCAGAGTACACAATGAGGTGCAGTCAAGCGCACATTACTTGGGGCAGAAAGACTATTTCCAGGAGAAATAGAAAGCTTCCTCCAGAGGGAAGATCTGTCACTGCACAATCCATTCAGAGCAGGAAAGGTATCAGCTACGGATGTGCATTGCATGGTTCTTGCTATAGGGGCTTTGCAGACCACTTTCATTATCCCTGTCTAATACAATCTTTTGTTTGTCATCCAGCCATTACAGCGTTCCTCTGAACTGACCTTTGTAATATATATAGTTCAGATAGAGGGTTGAATTACATGGATCTGCCCAGCACAGTTTTAGTTATACACCTTCCCCCCGATCAATTGATTGATCAATCAATCAATCAGTCAGTCAATCAATAGTGAGTAAATACTGTTTTGTTATTTGCCTTCAGGAAGTGGTCTGGAACGATGGGTCTCAGGCTTACCTAGGGCCGCCCTGTTCCTGGCAGTGTGGTGGCCCCTGGTCTGAGGGTGGTAGCCTGACCAGCCCCCTCGCCTGTAATGGCAGCCTCATGGGGCAGCTGGAGAGGGTGGTGAGGCATGCTGTGAGGCTGATGATGGTCAAGGGAGGTGTGTGTGCACATGTGCTAATCAATTGTTTGTGCTCTGTAGTTACATGGGGGGGGGCATAAGAGATGAATATGGCTTCACAAAAAGCTCAGAGAGAATGTGAAAACAAAAAAAAAGACATATGTAGGAAGTGGAAGGAAGGCCAGGCTATAAAGGAAGAGTACAGACAAGTAGCAAAGAATTTGAGGAGTGGTATTAGGAAGGCAAAAACTGAGCTGAGGTTAGCAAGAGATGCTAAAAGCAACAACATAGCCTTATTCATGGATGTGTGTAGCAAAAGACAGAAAAAAGAAACAGTGGCTCAATAGGGATGGGAAAATGATAACAGATGATGAAGCAATTCCTATTTCAGCTCAGTCTTCTCCTAAAAGACAGTCCATATTCCTCCAGGCAAATGTGAAGTACAAAGAAAAGGGATGGGACTGCAGTTTGAGATTGATAAACACTCAAGGGATACCTTACTATTTTAAATGAATTCAAATCTCCAGGGCCAGATGAACTGCATCCAACAGTATTGAAGGAACTGGCTGAAAAGATCACAGAACCACTGTCTATTACTTTCTTGAATCATGGAGGACAGGTGAAGTACCAGATGACTGGAGGAGAGCTAACATTTTTCCAATCTTCAAAAAGGGCAAAAAGAAGCAACCTGGGAACCACAGACCAATCAGCCTGACATCAATTCCGGGGAAAATTCTGGAGCAGATTGTAACATGTCACTCTGCAAGCAGCTTGAAACAAGGCAGTAATAACTAGAAGCCAACATGGATTTATCAAGAACAAACCCTGCTAGACTAATCTTAACTCATTTTTAAATTGGGTAAACTCCCTGGTAGATGGTGGGACTGCTGAAGACATAATATATTTTGACGTCAGCAAAACCTTTGACAAAGTGCCCCATGATATTCTGGTAAGCAAGCTAACAAGGTGTGGGCTGGATAGAACATGTATGTGTCAGGGAGGTACACAGATGGTTACAGAATCATACTCAGAGTGTGCTTATTAATGGCTCCTTCTCAAACTGGGAAAAGATAACAAGTGGGATATCCCAAGGCTCAGTCCTGGGCCCTGTGCTCTTCACGATTTTTATTAATGGTTTGGATGAGGGAATGCAGGGAATACTTATCAGATTTGAAGATGACACAAAATTGGGAGGGATAGCTAATACCTTGGAAGAGAGGAACAAAATTCAAAAAGATCTTGATAGGTTGAGCACTGGGCTGAAAAACAACAGAATGAAATTTAACAGGGAAAGTTCACTGGGGGGGTGGAACCAAATGCAGTTACAAGATGAGGTATACTTGGCTCAGTAATACTATGAATGAAAAGGATCTTGGAACTGTTGTAGATCAAAAGCAGAATAAGAGCCAACAGTATGATGTGGCTGCAAAAAAGGGCAAATGCTATTTTAGGATACATGAACAAAAGTATAGTGTTCAAACCATGAGAAATACTAGTTCTCCTTTATTCAGCACTGGTTAGTCTCATCTAGAGTACTGTGTCCAATTCTGGACACCACGCTTTAAGAAGGATGCCAACAAACTGGAGCAAGTTCAGAGGAGGGCAACAAGGATGATCAGAGAACTGGAAACCATCCCCTATGAAGAAAAAACTGGGCATGTTTAGGCCTGAGAAAAGAAAACTGAGGGGAGATATGATAGCACTTTTCAAATACTTGAAAGGTAGTCATATGGAGAAGGGGCCGGATCTGTTCCTGATCATCTCAGAGCGCAGGACACATAACAATGGGCCCCAGCTACAGGAAGCCAGGTTTAGGCTGAATATCAGGAAAAAAACATCAGGACTGTTAGAGCAGTACAACGATGGAACCAATTACCTTTAGAGGTGGTAAGCGCACCAACGCTGGAGACATTCAAGAGAAAATTGGACAAACATCTGTCAGATTTGCTTTAATATGGTTTCCTGCATTGAGCAGGGGGTTGGACTTGATAACCTTCCAACTCAATTATTCTATGATCAATGATTCTAGGGATACTGAACTACACAAGAGTCTGACACCCCTAAACCCCAGCATTGTTGAAGGGAGCATCCAATCTGAGTGACTAGTTTTCAGTGATTCTCACCAATAATCTTTTGATACAGTGGGGTCTTGACTTAAGAACTTAATCCATATTGGAAGGCGGTTCTCAAGTCAAAAAGTCTGTAGGTCAAGTCTCCATTGACCTACAGTGCATTGAAAACAAATTAATCCTGTAACAGGCCGTTTTTGTTCCATTTTGGTTTTTTTTCTGGTCTGTAAGTCAAATCTCAGGCTGCAAGTCAAACCTAAATTTTGCGGCCAGAGAAGTCTGTAACTCAAAAAGTCTGTAAGTCAAGCTGTCTGTAAGTCAAGGGTCCACTGTATAACCATTATTTTAAATATTTTGCTTTGCAGCCATAGAGTCGATTGTGAATTTCGGAGGCCCTTTTTAGGGTTTTCTAGGTTGATAGCATTCAGAAATAGTTGCCATTCTCTTTGCAG
This sequence comes from Pogona vitticeps, assembly GCF_051106095.1. Lineage (NCBI taxonomy): Eukaryota > Metazoa > Chordata > Lepidosauria > Squamata > Agamidae > Pogona > Pogona vitticeps. The sequence goes on along the minus strand of NC_135785.1, from coordinate 194,951,768 downwards.
CTTGCCCCAGGCCACATAGGCTGTTACTGATCATCCAACTGCTTTGTGAAAGGAGGCTTAAAAAGGTTTTTATTTTTATAAATATTTTCCAAGCTGGCTATGAATGGGAACTAGAAGGTATTTCCATGTATTTTTCTGGCCTGCTGGTAATGACAGTCCAGTATGTTAATAATGTGTAATGAAACAAATTGCTTGTGGAGTATCAGTGATGATAATAGCCACCTCCTGCTAAGAAGTAATGGATAACAAATGGAGTTCCTTTTAAAAATTAATGTTTGAACTCAGTTCCTCAGATCAAGACCAGCCAGGGGTCTCAAACTCAATTTACCTGGGGGCCGCTGGAGGCAGAGTCTGAATGAGGCTGGGCCACATCAGATTTTCCGCCAAGCGGAGCAAGAGCTTGAGGAAGCCGCCCAGGAGTTTCCTTAGCCTGGCTGGGGCTCCGAGGAGGAGGAGGGGTGCACAAGCCCTCATCGCCGGCCACCCCCCTCCAGCTCCATCTTCACTATCACCACCAGCAGCAGCAGGACGAAGAAGCGGAGACATGAGGGAGCACAGGCGACCGCGTAGCCGGGGGGAGGAGGGCACGACATCAAATTTTAAAAAACTCTCACAGAATTCACCTTGCCAAAGGAGAAAAGCCCCCACACACACACACACACAAGTTCAGTAACCTTCCTCTGAGGGGGCTGCAGCAGCAGGTACCCCCACAATGACAGAGGAGCAAACTTTGGGAGGTGAGCCCAGGCAGCCTCCAGAGCCGAGGCGGCTGAAGCAGGATGAAGAGGAGGAGGAGAGGGTGGAAGCACCGCTGGGTGCTGAGGTGGCCACTGGCCGGGGTGGTGCTAGGGGTGCCGAGGGAAAGAGAGCCAGAGAGCCGCTTCCCTGGAAGAGGTGGCAGCTGCTGTTGGCGGCTTGGAGGTGCTCTTCGAGGACGGGCCGGCAGCGCACCTCACTCGCTGGCTCTCCCCCAAGACAGCGCCTCTTGCACCCTCCATCCAGAACTGCAGCCTGCCAGCCGGCAGACAGATGGGCTGGCTGGCAGGCTGAAGTTCCGGATGGAGGGTGCAAGAGGCGCTGTCTTGGGAGAGAGCTGGTGAGAGAGGTGAGGCTTTTTTTTCACTCTTGACAGCAAAGGATGCCTGGGCGCTTCGGGGGGACAGGCAAGGCAGGGGCCACAAACTATTGTCCGGCGGGCCGCAAATGACCCCCGGGCTGCATGTTTGAGACCCCTGAATTAGGCAAACTGAAATGACAATGTAAGGCAATAAACCCTGAGAGCTACAGCTGAGGCAGTTTCCAAGCTGTTTCTTCTGAACACCCTGACTTTCCCCCTATGTTGTATTTACCATACGGCTTAGACAGATAGATAAAACTCTATTACGGTCAATAACATACAGCTTGTCTTTGGCTCCTACATCAGGTGTGGTGCCATCTGCCAGGCTGGTCAATTTCCAGACATAGGATAGAGCTGGGGTACCATTTTGCCCTCTCTCTGAGGCAGCAAAATACCTTGGGTTGTACTGCTTCAGAGATAATTCTGTAATGGACCATCAAAAAAGGGAGAAGTTCTGGTAAAATCTAAAATGTATTTATTTACTCTATGCATTTCATTGAAATGGCTGAAACTGGCAAAATATACCTCCATGGATTCTGGCAGAAAATGAACTCTCTCTCTCTCTCTTCTGTCTTATGTATTTATTAGCTTCTGTCATCTTACCAGTGATGAGTGTTACAGAAAAGAGTGCATTTTAATGTTTTTTACACTAGGAATGCTTTTCTCACCGATGCCACCTTAGCTCACCTGCCTTCCTTTTGCAGTCTGCATTTTCAAACCATATATAAGTTTTAAAGTCACATTAATCTACAATAGTTTATTATTGGGCTGACTATACCTTGGAGAGTGTAATGAAACACACTCATTAATTCTTGGGGCAGGAGGACTAATTACTTTTTCTAAAGCCTGTGCTAATTGCCAATGTCCTTTTTGTGGGGGTGGGGTAATGAATTGGTCTTGTAAGGATAGCTTTGATTTCCATTGCATATTATACATTCCAGTATCAATCTTAGTCAGCACTGGAAAGGACACACTTACATATTGACATTTGGCAACTGTATGAAATAATCACAAGGGGCTGAGCCTCTTAGCGAAGGAATTGTCCTGCAGTAGCATGACTTTCACAGTAGTGACCTTATTTCTGTGAGGTTTCCTTTCATTCAAGCATGTAAATAGCCAGTTGTCTGCTTGCCCTGAGGTAAGAATTGCCTGCAGGGGATCAACCAAATGTCCTGTTCTCAACAGCCGCGACTAGCTCTTGTAAAGTCAAGCCTGTGCCTTCCTTTAGGGAGTCAGTCCAGCTCGTATTTGGTCTTCCTCTTTTCCTGCTGCCTTCCACCTTTCCCAATATTATAGTCTTTTCCAGAGAATCCTGTCGTCTCATGATGTGTCCAAAGAAGGATAGCCCCAATTTCAACATTTTTGCCTCAGGAGATTATTCTGGCTTGACTTGCTCAAGGACTCACTTGTTCATCTTTCTGGCAATCTAGGGTATCCACAAAGCTCTACCCCAGCACCACATTTCAAATTAATCATCCCCCCCAGTCAGTTTTCTTAACTGTCCAGCTTTCACAAATGACTATTCCTTAGCCCATTAAGTCAACAATGCCAAGCAGACTAGCGCTACTTTGGGAGTGGTTGAATTAAAACCATCAGTGTCCTGGAAGAATATAATCTGGAAAATATTCTGCTATCTTTACGATGTCCAGTCCCACAAAAGTCCTAGGAGCTGGGCTGTTTTTATTTTAGAGAAGAAACTGTAATGAAAGTGAAAAGACTCTGACTTGTGCAAGGCAACACATTACATCCATGATAGAAGATGCACTTGAATTTAGTAGATTGGCCTTGTGGTCCACTTCAGAAAGAAGAGTTCATTGTTTGAAGGGCTGCTTAAAATTAAGAACTATCAAAAGGGAGAATACTGTAAGTGCCACGAACATCCCAATGAATAGGTAGTACCCAAATAAAGACGCTGCTAGCACCGAAATCTGGTCAGTCTTTTTCACTATGGTAAAACACAGCCAAAACTGTACTTCAGCCAAAACTGTGCTCACAACCCGGGGTTCAAATCCCAGGTAGCCATCTCAAGGTTGACTCAGCCTTCTATCCTTCCAGGTCAGTAAAATGAGTACCCAGCTCACTGGGGGTGGGGGGGTGGGGCAATGTGTAGCCAGCATAATTAACTTGTAAACCGCCCAGAAAGTGCTTGAAGCACTATGGGGTGGTATATAAGCAGCACGCTTTTGCTTTGCCCTATATTTCTACGTGACTTTCGACTGCATGAGCTTCTCTTACCTCCTGTAGCTTGCAATTTAGCATCCTTAGCTTTATTACTGGAAGGGAAACACAAGCTTCATTTGCAAATCTGATTGCTCAGGAATGAATCTCTAACATACTTTGGGCTTATAAAATTGGAATAGCTGCCCAGTGTCTTTTGTTAAATGGCAGCCCTTGGACAACTCCTACAATCCTTCAGCCAAAACGGCAGATCCACGGTTTAACGTTCATGTGCAACATACTTTCCAAGCAGGCCCAAGGTAAGGTTTAAATCCTCCTCTTCCTGGCTTGAATTGTAGTCTAACACATAAATGTGTCCAGGGAAATGTATCCTGGCATGTATACCAGCTTCATCTGCTTAATTGCTGGGCATGCTGCTTTGACTTTGGAGAACGGCCAGTGAGAAAGATGGCCCTGATTTCTGATTCACAAAGAGTGCTCATGGCTTTAAAAATCACCACTGTGGAACATGGTTGGTGTATTTTTAAGGGCTCCTCGTTCTTTCTCACTGGCAGCACTGAGTTGGAAGCAAGGAAGCAAATACCTCGGGTTACTGAGAAAAACAAACCCTCATTTTGTTATGTGGCAAGAGTCTTTAATTAGGATTGCCATCTTCATAAGAACACAAGAGCCCTGCTGGATCAGGCCAAGGGCCCATCTAGTCCAGCTTCCTGTATCTCACAGTGCCCCTACCAGATGCCTCCGGGAGCACATGAGACAACTAGATACCCATCTCCTGATACCCCTCCCTTGGCTCTGGCATTTTGAGGTAACTTCCTTTTAAGCCTGGAGATTATACATGCCCATCATGGCTTGTAACCTGTGATAAACGTTTCCTCCAGGAATCTGTCCAATCCCCTTTTAAAGGCATCTAGGCCAGATGCCATCACCACATGCTAACAACACACTGGGTCAAGAAATATTTTCTTTTGTCTGTTCTCAATCTGAGTAGATGTCCCCTGGTTCTGGTATTGTGGGAGAGAGAAAAGAGCATCTCTCTATCCACTTTATTTGTTCCCCCTTCAGGCACATTTTTCTCTAAAGAGCCCCAAATGCTGTAGCCTTTCCTCATAAGGGAGGTGCCCCAGCCCAGTAATCATTTTAGTTGCTCTCTTCTGCACCTTTTCCAGTCCCACTATGTCTTTTTTTGAGGCGCGGTGACCAGAACTGTACACAATACTCCAGGTGCGGCCTTACCAGAGTTTTGCACAATGGCATCATCATGTCAGCTGTCTTATATTCAGTCCCCTTTTTAATGATACCTAGCATGGAACTGGCCTTCTTTATTGCCTCTGCACACAATCCCTCTCCCCCCCCCCCCCGCCCCTGCTCATCACTTTTCCTCGCTTTTCTTCTGTTCTTTTGGCTGTATAAACAGAAACTAGGAAGGTTTGTTCTTGCCCAGTATGGCTGAAGCAACAGGGAAAAACAAGACTAGCTCCAGGCTGTTATGGGATCCTGGACAGAGCTTGGAAAATAATGTACTGCAGCTCAGATTCCATCAGCTAGCAATGCTGATGGGGGAAAGCAGTAGTCCCAACATTTCCCCTCCCCCAAACTCTTCCCTTGAATTAGGTGCTTTCTGCTGTCCCTTTTATTTCATCAGCTGGTTTTCTTGGAATGAATATGATGGTGGCATCAAAGAGAAGACAATTTTGTCTAACTACTGTTTTAATGCTTCCTGATACTTCCACCACCACCCTGCAATGCTCCAGGGGGGTGGGAGACTTCATAAAGGGCAGCTTGATCCAGCCATTGGCTGAGGGATGCCAGGTATTGAGATCTGTTGTGAGGCCAGAGTCCCTCTCCAGGGACACTTTTTCATGTCAAGCACCAATGCATCTTTGGTGCACCTTAATCATAGAATCATAAAATAATGGAGTTGGAAGAGATAAACTTTCATGCATTTTTTCCTTCCTGTACTGAGAATTGATCTGAGGGAGGACTGCTGCTGTAGGTGTCACACCAAGGGAAAAACAGAACAAAATGCAGCAACCCTGTGTATGCTTCCAGAATTTCATGAGATTCCCCATCCCCATTACAATACTGTTTTAGAGTACTCTTATTGCCTCTCATGAGTAAGGGCAGAAAAAACTATTTTATTGAAATGAGATTCAGCTCAAGATCAACTTAAGGGGGTTTGACCTGACCTAAAAATTTAATCTGCACAGTGATCCTTCCTTCATTGCTACTGCTGCTCCAGACCCAGCTGATCCACCCCAATTATTTACCGCAGCAGAAAGAACATAGCTAAAGTGTGAACTTTCTTGCAGGCTATAATATGGTGTGTATTTGAAGCCAGTTCCTTTAATATGTTAGAGCTAAGCCTTATGGGTAATGGGTGGGGAAGATTTATCCCTACAAACCTCAGCATTTCTCACTTGGCAGGTCATGCCAAACAGCAACATGTGTTCCTGGAGATCTGGGGCACATAATGCTCAGTATCCTGGGAGCACCTTCCCCTCCCCTGATTGGGCTATTGAGATTCTGTGCCAGATCCTGGAAACAGGCAGAGTAATGAGCCTTCAAAATTGCCCCAGAGACCTCTCCGAACCTGACCTAAATTGTTAACTCCATCATAATTAGAGAGTTGGGATTGCTGCAATACCGGGTGACAATGGGCAGGAGGAAGGCTCTTGTTCTGGTGCTGGTATTTATCAAAGCTCCCATGCTTGAAGGGAGGGTGCACTCATGAAGCTCACATAATAATGCCTCTTTTATCATAGATGTGTCTAAAGTTCCTTTATCCTTACAGATAAAATGAAAAAGAACGGTTTGCTCTTGTAATTTGTACCATGTCTCATTTTTCAAACTTATTTTAACAACAGATAGCTGAGTCTCAGGGCAGGCGCTAGACAGTTGTGACAAAACTGGAAAAAATGTACACTTGCACATTGTTTTAAAAAAACACTAATGTATGAATACACAAATGTATATGCCATATATATATACAGAATAGATGACAGATGTTATTTTGAAATGTTTAGACATATATGAATTGTCTCCTCAATGCTATGTGGAGTGTAAGTCTGCTTCTTCACTATCCTTTTTCTGTTCAGCTGTGGTACTTTGTTTCACTCACTTTTACAGGGAATTCAAACTGTTAGAGTCCAATGTTTGCTAGGTTTGTGCCGTGTTTTATTAGAACTGACTGTGACCACTTTTGCAGTAGTTGAAGTGCAATTGCAGAATGGCTTTTCTGAAGGGCTACTGTAACTTTAATGAATAGTTTCCTATCTGCAGGTCCTGCTAGTTTTATTACTTCTTGGTAGTGGGCAGGGGTGGGGGCTGTGTTTTTATCCTCTTTAATTGCCCCTTGAACAGTCTCTCTTCATTGTCCCAGTGTAACTGGATGGTTTAATTACTAACGTCTTGTAATTACATTTCTTTCTTACAGTTATTTAATAGTGAAATAGCATACCAGACTGTGTTGGCACTGGCTTTGTCACCATCTGTGATGCAAATGGGCACGACAAAGAGGATCAGCAAGCACTGAATTCTAAGCAGTTTATGTGCAAGAACAGGTCTCTTAAATGATGCCATGCGAAGTCTGCCCCCAGAGTTTCCAGTCAACGACGTAATGTATTTGGAAAAGAATTTTTTCCTACTGATCCATGTACCTCAAAAAGTGAGGTGCATCCACAAAAGGTTGAATGGAAATAATTTAGTCTCAACACTGCCAGTTATTTTTATGTTTGCTTTGTTTTGGCTTTTGCTAAACAGACTAACAAGGCTAACATGGTCAGACTAACATAAATAACTCTCTGAAAACATTTATCTTGGAGTCTCTAGATCAGGGGTCTCAAACTCAAATTACCTGGGGGCCGCTGGAGGCAGAGTCTGGGTGAGGCTGGGCCGCATCAGATTTTTTAAAAAAACCTCACAGAATCGCCTTGCCAAAGGAGAAAAGCCCCCATCTGTACCTGCAAAATTAAACAGAACGGGACGCCCCCCCACAGGTGCGTGCGTGCATGCACATGCACAGAAACACACACACACACACATGGAGGTCTGGCAACCTTCCTCTGAGAGCCTCCCCTCAAAAAAAGGTGCGCTCAGCAGCAACAGCTACCCCCACCACGACAGGGAAGCAAACTTTGCGAGGTGAGCCCAGGCAGCCTCCAGAGCCAAGGTGGCTGAAGCAGGACGAAGAGGAGGAGGAGGAGGAAGCACCGCCTGGGGCTGAGGCGACTGCTGGCCGGGCTGGTGCTGGGGTTGCCGAGAGAGAAAGAGAGACACAGAGCCACTTCCCTGGAAGAGGCGGCAGCGGCAGCAGATGCTGTTGGCGGCGCTGTTGGAGGCGCTCTTCAAGGATGGGCTGGGAGCGAGCTCCGCTCTCAGGCATCACTCGCCGGCTCTCTCCCAAGACAGTGCCTCTTGCACCTTCCATCCGGAACTGCAGCCTGCCAGCCAGCCAGCCTATCTGCCGGCAGGCAGGCTGCAGTTCCAGATGGAGGGTGCAAGAGGCGCTGTCTTGGGAGAGAGCCAGCAAGCAAGGTGAGGCTTTTTTTGACTCTTGACAGCAGAGGACGTGTGGGCGCTTTGGGGGGGCAGGCATGGCGGGGGCCACAAACTATCATCCGGCGGGCCGCAAATGGTCCCCGGGCTGCATGTTTGAGACCCCTGCTCTAGATGGAGCAATGGTCAGATTCCCAGTACAGAAACATTGTGTCTTCATACAGACATGTCTAAGCCCTGATACAAGCCATATTTAGATGATGCTACATCAGTATCATAAAGAGCACTGCAGAATCAGAAAGAATAATAAGGAAATCCAGTGTTTTAAGGATACTAACTTTTTTAATGCTATCATTGAAAAAAAAAAGCAATGTTAGTGAAAAATTGAAGAGGAAGCCAGTAGGAATCCGTAATGGTTCCATTTATTAATATGTATATCACAAATACTCACAATATCAATGCATTCTTGTTGGCATGCTAGACAGAGGCCTTATTAAAAAATTTTCTTCTTTTTTTAAAAAGGTCTTAAACTTTTGCTGCCCACCCCCAAAAATATTCCACACACTCTGTTATTTTTTTTTAAAGTTTGATTGATTTGACAATGTACTTGGTGATAACTTCAATGCAAAAGGAGAATAGAAGAAAGGGAAAAAAGTGGTGCGGGGGATGATGTTGCTTTACAGCACAAACTGATTAACTCATAATTATTTAATAAAAAGGAAGCAAAAATTACTGGCTTCACAATAAGCAAACAACACAGCTTAGTAACAGTATTACACAGGTTCAGATTCAGAGGCAAAATGCACTAGACAAAGGCCTGTTGGCATACGCACTACAACATTGATTAAAGATCAAAGATGCAGCAGAACATCAAAAGAACAATTTCCCTTGAGCAGATTTTGGACATTTTTTCAAGTATTTGCACATGTTCTATAATTGATTTCTTCTTATTTGGGGCAGTTGTTCTCAGGGGGGTAGGTAGACTGAAAAACCTTAGTAAAGCAGTAAACAAAACCAAGAAATTACAAATTTAATAAACCAAATTATATATATATATATATTTATATATATATTGTATACAGGTTTAATATGGATGTGTGCGACATTTATTAACCATAGTGAAAGGCTAATTACGCCCCCCTGTCACTACATGCACAGCCCAGTCATTGCTGTTAATGAATTACCTCTGTTAACTTTACGATGCAACTACAGTCTGACCAAGAACATACATATAGTGCCATCATATGCAGAGCCTTCAGGATGAAGTGTACAGTACTGGATGCTGAATGATTCAGGCTACTTTTGTGGCACGACAGTACTTCACGGAATGGTACACTACGCATGGTACAGAGTTTAGAAGTTGGTGGCTTTATGTGTGTGTATGCAGATGTGTAGTTGTGTATGTGTGCTCTAACATTCTTAAGAAGTCTTCCAAGAGTTATCCAGTTCCTGATTGAAAACAGGCGCTGTACATCACACCCCTGGAAAAGGACAGAAAAGGGATGGGAAAACAATACATTGTTTTAGTCACTACCAGTCATGAGCATGGCAAACAATATTGTCCTAGCAGTTGGATCCAATGAAGGAATACTCTTCCCATCAGAGAAAGGAAGCTTCTGGAACTACAACTTCCAGAAATCCCTAGCCAGCATGGCCACTAGCACTGTTGACTGGGAGATTCTGGGAACTATAGTCTAAGAAAGATTAGGGGAGGTGGTGTCCAAAAACACAACTTTCCCAAGCTCCACAGAATAGCAAAGAAGAATATGAAATGGGGATGTGGTCCACATTTCTATTTCATATGAATATTAAAGTTATACTAATATTATAATAAATACAGTTAACAAACACGAGCCATAAAGCAGACGTTTCAAAAGAAAACGAAAAGCAGCAGACTAATAAGAAATCAATCAAGAAGAAGCCACAGATAGGTAAATTCAGACACCAAACCATCCAAAATCACTCTGCCTCTGAAGTTTAGGCAGTTTGGATGCTTTGTTATCTTGCTTGTAAACCAATTAATCAGCCAATTCAAATAAATCATATACAGTACTGTAAATCAACATAAGTGGTATTTTAAGAGGCCACTTTTGCTTACTAAATAAAACTACACTGTATAGAAAATTATATTCAGTGCATTATCCAAATCAAGAAATATACCTAGGATTTTTAAAATTTTAACAATGCCACTTAGCATTGAACATCTTTTTACAGAAAGAACTCTCTTGACTAACATCCACATTTCTATGTGGAAATGAGCATTCCTGTTCTAAATGCAGGGTACTCAGTATCAACCATTGACTATTAAACCTATGACATCTGTCACACGAGTATGATGCAAGGCATTTCAGTCAGTTTGGGAAGAGCACCCTGCATGAAGCAACATAACAGGCCCACCTTGTTACACCATCTCGTACTGATTGGCAGTAATAAATCGAGACAGACAGCATGCCAACAGCATTCCAATCAACTGTAAGAGAGAAAGAGAAAATGTCATACATGTAGTCACTATGAAATCCAGTGACTCTACAGCGGAGCTTTTAGAGTTGATTCAAGTCTTAGAAATACATTAAAACACAAGTATTATATATTAAGTCTGTTGCAATAATAGGAGAATAGAATTAATGCATCGAAGAAACAGCAAGTCTAATTGTTTCTATGCAACATCCACTATGTTTTCTAATGCAATATCAGTTAGATTATATTTGCTCTTAGTATATGTTTCCTACTTGCTTGGTGTGAAAAAGGTATTTTCCCTTTCAGCTTAACATTTGCACTCAGCCCAAATGACTACTGCTGAAACACAATGATTTTTTTAAAATGGGGAAAGAAAGAAAAATGAACATTTTACATCCAAAAGGTATCTTTGAATATATCCATGCACTTACAGATTTCACTTGTTAAAAACTGGCAATGGGCCAACTTGCAAGTAAACTCATGAAAACAGAATGAAAACTGAATGGGGATATATAGTATGTTCTTTGTATTCCAGCTGCTTATCAATGCACAGCCAGGCTATTCTTTCTAGTGATCATTGTGCTGGCATGTGTGCAGTAAACACCATGTTTTCCTGCATCACACAGTACCTAGCTTTACAGGTAATCCTGTGCTTCACAGGAATCTTCTACTTCCAGCCTTGTTGGTGCAGCAACAGCAGATGGTCAGATACACAATATCTCCAAATGTTTACAAGCAAGCACTGCCAGCCACCTGTGCAATCATTTCTGCACTTAGTTGAAAATGCTGATTGCAATTTTTTTAATGAAAGGATCTTGGGTGGGTGTGAATATAACCTTAATACCTTTGAAAATATCCTTTGCCAAGGATGTCAGACAAATTCCATTGACAGAAGAGAGTAGTGAGTGATGTATAGATTATATTCATTATATTCATTTAGTCCTTGAGATAACTTACGTAACTGGATCATGAAAATCAGTTGACAGCTGTATTTCTGCATCTTGACTGGGAAGTACCATCAATTGTAAAAGCATCCAAGAAAATGGCAACAAAAATGTTGCTGCTTATGATACATTTTAATCCTATGCCCAGTTAGTCTCAATGAGATTAATCTTCTCAAGTGGCACAGCAACATGTTTCATCCAACATTTCACCTGTCCAATCTGGCCTTTAAGGTTTGGAAGCCTCTTTGCCACTCTGACAGATTGCCTTTTTCAGCTCCTATTGTAGGTTTCACGCATCCAAAAGCTCTTATGCTGCTCCTTTGGGAAATTCCTCAATCTGCACCATAAGTGGGCTGGCATGCCAGTGGCTGCCTTCCTTTCAAATAACTATTAAACAAAATTCTGATCATTTTTGCACTGCATTTTCCAGATTATTATTCATTCTGCATTATTTACAGATCATTCAAAGTATGCTCTGCTACACTGTTAGATCTTCCAACCCACCTCTCATGCATGTAGATTTTACACACCAGACACGATTGTGTGTACATTCACTTGTTTCCTTTTCCCCAGAAAGAAGGGCTAAGACCAAAGTATAAATCCTACATATTTTATCCCAATGTATTCCTATTTAAGCATTCCCACGAATTATAAATCAATTTTCTGCTTTGCAAAATCATACTTTTGGCTTACATATTTCTACAATTCTGATGGTTTCTCAGTCTTCCTTATACTTCTTTATCTGGTTTTTATTTTTCAGGAGCTGTACTTATTGTAAGAAGAAGCCTACAATGGCTCCCATTGGTGTATGCAAACAACCTCCTACATGAGTCAAAGCAGGGTGATTGCCACAGTTGCTTTCATATGGCCACCCCATTTTTTTCCATTTTGGAGAGCCTGTGTTCTATACAAATTGAACGTCATATGGAGACTAGCAGAAAACATTCTGCTGTGCAAGACAAACACCAAAGATGGTTTCTTTATGGGAGATTAACTGCCTCTAAAGTTAAAAGGCATACTGTTGTTTGATGTTTCCGTATGTTATTGATTACCGTGAAAATACACTTTTTTATTTGGATCAAGGAAACAGATTAAATAAGGAAAGAGTACTCTTTTCCTTTTCATTCACTCTATATAGCATTTCATTGTACTGTCTTGTTTTTGCAATGTTGCAATGTGCCATCAAGTAGCTCCTTGACTTACAACAACTCTAGTAGGTTTTTCCAGGTATGTGGAATATTCAACAACTGGTTTACCATTGACAGTGACTTTTCATGGCTAAGCAGATATTTGAACCCACGTATCTTGAGTCCTAAGCAGATAGTTATGAGAACTCCCCCTCCGAGGTAAGAACTTTGACAAGCATAGTTAAAGACCACAGGAGAAGAAATTTGCTGATTCATATGGTTCCTTTCCACATTCCCAGGATCACAGGACTACAATTTCAGATGTTTACATTTGGGGGCAGGAGGATGACATAAAATAACGCATTGAATCTGTACAGCTTAAGGAACCCCCTAGTCTGACATAACAGAAGACGGTATGGCTAGTACATGCAATGTTCTTCCTTTGGGACAGGACACTGGACTTTAGTCAGAACTTAGGAAAAAAATGTTTTAAAGTAATTAATTATAATTGCAGTTCCAAACCCCCAAAAGAGAAAGTATTCTTATTATATATTTTAAAAGGAATTCTTTAGTTCCTTGTTTCTCAAAAGTAAACAAAATTAAGTATTTTTCAAAGTTTAGGGGTGTTGATTTCACAAAATAAAAAGATTTGAGTGCTACAAGTAGAAGTTACGAAACATATGTTCCTCTTATCCACCTCCTCACAGCCTCAACACTGCCAATATTGTATGAAGACCTAGCCAAAGCAGCAGTCAAACCATTTGACTTTCCTTCACCATATAGTGAGTCGATGTTATAACTAGCCAAAAGTTACAGCTGCACTGCCAAAGGAGTGTATTTAGGTATACTTAGAATTACAATGAAATGTGTTATAGTTATCCTTACATAACTGGAAAAAGGAGTTAATTCCAACTAAGCTTTGATTTTAGTAGTTCTAGCTATAAGGACTGTGCTACAGTGATGACTATTAATTTAACTTAATTTGGACCTGCACACTTTTCTGACTTAATCATTGCAATGTACCATAGCTAATCCCTCTTTGTTTATACTTACAGAAATTCAATTAATAAGGGGAGGGGAGAAGCTGCATTCCACAAATAATGCTGTTCCCTTGAAAATAATATTCCTAATATTCCTTATAATAAATGTTGATTATGTTTTAACTTAATAACTGTAGTTGGGCCTACATATGAATCTCAACTGGGACAAACTGGGCATACAATTCATTGTAAAAACGATCACTCTCTGAATTTGATATTTCCTTTCAGCAAAACAGCTCTGGACTCTGAAAAAACTATCCAAACCATGGATCAACTACTTGGCATGTCAATTGTTTACACTCCATTGAAGCCAGTGCTTTATTAGGTTAACCTTTATTTGACCCAATGGAAGGTCATTTTTTTCCCCTTCAGGCTTGACTGTAACAGATATTCCCAAAGAGGGAAAAAGAAAAAAAAATATCAATGAACAGATGACCTAAGGAGCAGTTTGATTCCCGTCCATGCCCTAATATTTCCCTGAAGCTGAACATAGAAACAAACACACCTTTCCTTCAAAGTACTAATACGGTACCTGTGAGAATGCAATTCCAAAAGCCACTCCGGCTATGATTCCCATATTTGTCTCCATAAAATTAGTCACGAGATCATAACAGCCCTGAAGAACAAAAACAGCCAATTACTCTTTGAAGGGATATCTACTTGCCTCTGACGTAATATTCGTTCAAATTAGAATTAGGCTTTTTGGCACTGCAGCAATTTCAACACCAGAAATACACTAAGAAGCAAAAGATTGTAACTAGAATGAATGCATTCAATACTGTTTATAGCTGTATAAAACTTTACCTTTTACAAGAAGTTTAAAATCAGTAACTTTATTCAAATAAACAGTTTAAAATTAATGTTTATGTTTTAACAAAGGAGAAAAGATCCCAGGACTGAAAACACGTGTAAGTCACTCCAAATAAAAATATTTCCTAATAATAGAAGATACCCACAGACACACACCCATGGCCGATTATTTCAGATACAGATTGTGAAGTCACGCTGATACACTGAGGTTAGGAGTAATGTTTTTAATCAATGGCCAGGCAGTGCCTCAGAAAGGCTCATGTTACCAAATTAGTTTGGAACCAGTCTTTGTGTTCCCCTCAACTGCCAATTTACCAGATGCCGTCTAGACACTGCACTCAAGATTGAGGTCAGATGGAATCTTTAGTTTTGATTGCTGAGTCCTGAATAAAACCTTAGGACCCATAACAAAATAATCATTTCTTATGGTTGTCGTGGGTTTTTCGGGCTCTTTGGCCGTGTTCTGAAGGTTGTTCTTCCTAACGTTTTGCCAGTCTCTGTGGCCGGCATCTTCATTTCTTATATTTGAAACGTGGATTGAAAAGGACATCAATACCTATGTAAAACTTTAGATTTCATTCCTGAATGACTCTGTTTCTACTGGTTGACAATGAAATGCTACTGGGAGTATTCCTTTTCTGCATTCCCACTTCCAGCAGATTCTGCCCAATAAAGGCATGTCATGGCTGAGGAAGGCCTTTTATAAAAATGCCATTTTGTCCTGCCAGATTAATCGGATCTCATTTTTTGATCAGGTAACATTCCTGTTGAGAATGCTGGTAACATATATTAACTTCAGCAAAGCTTTTGACAAGGCACCCCATTATTTTCTGATAAGCAAGCAGAGTAGGGGTTGGGCTGGACAGGACAGAACAATTGTCAGGTGGATATGCAGTTCGTTTCAGAATCATACTTGGAGAGTGCTTATCAATGGCTCCTTCTCAAACTATAACAAGTGGGGAAAAGATAACAAGTGGGGTACTCCTAAGGCTCTGTCCTGAGACTGGAGCTCTTCAACATTTTTATTAATGATTTGGACAAGGGGGTGCAGGGAATACTTAACAATTTGTGGTGTTGGGGTAATAACTATTAACCTGGAAGAAAGAAACAAGATTCAAAAAGATCCTGATAGTCTTGAGCACTGGGCTGAAAACAACAGCATGCAATTTAAGAGGGATAAGTGCAGCTTTCTACATCAAGAGGGTGGTGGTGGAGGACAAATGCACAGTTACAAGATGGAGGATACTTGGCTTAGTAATACTAAGAGCAAGAAAAATCTTGGAATTGTTATAGATCACAAGCTGAATATGAATGAACAGTGCTGTGTGGCTGCAAAAACAGTGAATGCTCTTTTAGGATGCATTAACAGAAGTATAGTCTCCAAATCCATGAAGTACTAGTCCCCCTCTATTTGGCACTGGCTAGGCCTCATCTACTGTTCCCAATTCTGGACACCATACTTTAAGAAGGATGCTGACAAACTAGAATAAGTTCAGAGGAGGGCAACAACGATAATCAGAAGACTGGAAACCAAGCCCTATGAAGAAAGCTTAAAAGAACTGGTCATATTTAGTTTGAGAAAAAAGAATGAGAGGACATATTCCTGACATTTTCAAATTCCTGAAAGATAGAAGGGCAAGATCTTTTACAGAAGAAGGGCAAGATCTTTTTTGCAGGATGCATAATAATGGGCTAGACTTACTGGAAACCAGATTTCGGTTGAATATCAGGAAAAATTTCCTAACTGTTAGAGCAGTATGACAATGGAACAAATTACTTCTGGAGGTTGTGAGTGCTCCAACATTGGAGGCATTCAAGACAAAATTAGACAACCATCTGTCAGATATACTTTGATTTGTATTCCTGCACTGAGCAGGAGTTGGACTTCATGGCGTTATAGGCCTTTTCCACCTCCATTATTCTATTATTCTAGTTATGACCTACTATGCTAAGCAACATGATTCCAACCACTGTTTAACAGTTATTAGGGAAAGGATAAATACAGTTACAAAAATATTATTGGATACTTCAAGAGTCTATCTTTCTGAGATGAACTGGTGCCTTTCCTGCAAACACTAGCAATAACAACGGCAAAGGAATTCTGTCTCTCAATCTGTACAAAAGTCAGATATTGTTTTTGTGTGCCACATAAAGCATGAGTGGCATAAAACCATGAAATTCTATTCCCCATATATTTATTCATACAGTGTGCTCTCACTCAAAATCATGGAAACACCATCAATTTTATAAACATTTTCAGCCATCTTTTGGTTCTGGGTCACTTTTTGCTTTGTTACGCCTGCAGCCCTATAACTCTGGTAACATTATAACAGGTACAGTAAACCTACCTAATGAAGCATGGTGCTTATGTCAAACAACCCTATTTTCTCACTTCAGGCAGGCTGCTAGCATTCCAGTACATGACACATCTTTCAGAAGACAAGTTGAAAAATGGGGGTGCGGAGCACAGATGAGACCAGACATAATGACTGACGTAAGTACCAGGGTTATCTGAATCTACTTGCTGCATTTCTCAGCTTTGTCAGTTCTGTCTCTGTGGAGGAAGTCTTCTGTCATAACGAGAATTATGGGGATGACAAGTTAGCTCAGAAATCTCTGGTAGTGTCTGGATGGAGGTCCATGAGATACAACTCTTCTGTTTATGTCTGAGAAACATCCACTTTAAGACTCTGCCAAGCAGTAGTCCGAAAGGGAAAGACTGCTGCTAATTCTCCGCACTCTTTCCTTTTGGTACATTTTCCATTTTGTTACAGAGAACCACTAGGGAAAAAAAAAGGATGAAAAACCCAAACTGGCCCATATTTCAAATGGATGACTCCCCCAGCTTTGCTTTTCCCCCACTTTTGAATATTTTACATTCTTTCCATCCTGTTTATGAAGAAATCTGACAGTTCAGCATCTTCTTATCAAAAATGAATTGAATGGCATTTTCAACCATATGCGCTATACAAATTTAGTACGCATAGCTATTTCCAGTATGGAGAGGACCATGTTGCACCTGCCTGACATATAACTGTTAAAAATGAGATGTCTGTCTGAAAAGGAAGTAGCCACCCTATTTCATAACTGCAAATAAAAATGAATATACAGAGATTCAAATGGAGGTTTTTAGGAGATGAGCAGACATCTCCTAACATTATGTTGTAACGTTACCTTTTCAGACAGACAACACTCTTTGTTTGAATGGGCAATTCCTCTGTTTTACTTCCTCCTTCATTCATTTTTAAAAAGAACTCTCAGGTTCTTTGCATTTCTGATGAACTCTGCACATTTTGGAAAGTTCTTATAAAAAAACCCATATGGAACAAAATTTCCACCCGTCCCCAACCCATACCTTCTGGTTTATTTTAGTAGGAGCAATGGTCATGTTGCGGAGGTCCAAAGGGTTACAATCACTGGAATTCATGCAGCAGCTTGGGGGAATGCCGTGCTCATTAAAATATGGGCTGGTGTTCCAGTTGGTGTAGTTCTGGACTCCACAGCAGCTCAGCTAAAAGGAACAAGAAATCAACCACAGAAGACAAATAGTTAGAAAAAGCGTGAAACATTGCGTGAACTCCAAAACCCACTGACTAAATAACCAACACAAACTTCTAATTATGCCTCAAAATGTGAGAAGCACAATTTTTGAAAATAATATCATCATTGCATTATGATGACAGCACCAATTGATAGGCAAACCCTTTTATAAATCAGTAAACAAAAGAATTCCCTTCCCTGAGGAGCTTACAATCTAAGAAGAAGAGAAGTAGACTAAGAATGGAAAGGAACATGAGCATTCACCATATGTAAGGCTCTGATCTGCAGCCTTAGCTTTTAGGGAAAATGGCTTTCTTTTCTGCATTTATACATAACAATCATATAAAAATGGGCATTTTATTGTATCTTATTTTTAAAATCCCAGGCCTGTGAACTCTGGCTACCTGGAAACAGGGTTACATTCACAAAGGAACCATGGAGGCAGCATGGAAACAGTCACCTCTTAAAAGTATGGTATGTTGTGGTTGAAGGGGTGCATATTTTTGGAGCATTAACATAAGGAACAAGACATATATTAAACTCTAAAGAAACGAAGCATAAATATTTATTTATTTATTTATTTATTTATTTATTTATTTGATTGATTGATTGATTGATTGATTGATTGATTGATATCCCACCCATCTGGTATATCATACCACTCTGGGTAATTCCAGGATCCACTGAAAAACTAATAGAGGAAAATACCCTACAGTTAGAAAATAGAGATGGCCTAAGCAGGGACACAGGAAACTGCCCTCATACTGATGTGAGGCCATCTAGCTCAGTCCGATGTACAATGATGAGCAGCAGCTCTCCAGAGCATCAAATCAGAATCTTTTGCAGCTGTAATCAAAGGTGATAGCAACTGAACTTTGAGACTTTGCATACAAAGCACTGCTCTGCCTTTGAGTTGCAATCCTTCTCAAAGAGCAGGATTTGTTTTTAAAACACTACAACAAACTTCTGGAATATCTGAAGAGAATTAACAGAAGAATGTGCAATGATATGCAGGAAAGTGTTTATCAAATCAGCCATGGAATCACAGATAAGATGTGCCATGACACAGATTAGTAACTAGTGAAACTGTCAACTATTGGGAATATATTGTTACATTTGGAACATTAACATTGGGGATAAATGGTACCTAGAAATTACAAATGAATACACTATAAATGAATTTACAAATAGGTACAGTCGGCCCTCGACTTACAGATGGCTCGACTTACAGGCTTTTCGAGTTACAGACTTCTCTGGCTGCAAAATTTAGATTCGACTTGCAGCCAGAGAATCGACCTACAGACCAAAAAAATAAATAAATAAATAAAATAAAATAAAAATCCAAACGGCCGGTTACGGATTAATCGGTTTTCAATGCATTGTAGGTCAATGGAGCCTCGACCTACAGACTTTTCAACCTGCAGCTACCATTCCAATATGGATTAATTCCGTAAGTAGAGGGTCCACTGTATTTACATTCCTACTCAGTTTCTTATTTTCATCTGATAATCTCAGGAAACAATCAGCAGAAGCTTCTAGTAAAGATTCTGTAGTGAAGATCCTGTCCTACATATGGGAAACATTTCACTTTTGGGTAGAGACAGCAAAATGAACAAAACAGCCAGAACTAGAAGAACAATTAGGTAGCTAGTTTGAATTAGTTGGTTCTGCTAAATTCCGAAGGACATTTTAAACTGCTGACAATTCTCATGAAGCAGCCAAAGAAGAGGACTGGCTTTGGCCTCAGGCACAGAACAGCGACCCTGGACTTACACTCTGTTGTACGTCATCCACTGCACGGCTCTTCTCATCATTTCCGTTGTAATTCTGGATGGCTTCAGTGTATGTCCTAAGAAAAGTGTCCTTGATCTACAAGAAAAATTCAGACTGTGTGGTAAACTTTATTAGAGCCCTTTACAAAATTTCCCAATGATCAAATTGTCAGCGATAATGAGTTCTCCATCTACCTACCCACAACAACAGGGAAATGATTTAAAAGACATGTATGATTTTTACACAAAGAAAAGGACAGAACAATTGTGTTCTTCCTGCCATTTCTCAGCAATGACAAAAGTTAGCTTTTAACACTCAGTAGCCCTTTGTGTTAGCTTTTTTCTGCTGAGGGCTGTGAGTTAAACCCTCCATTCATTATGTGGAGGGAAGCATCAAGACATCAGATGCATCATGTGGAAAAGAGAAGCAAAATTTGGCAAGGGAAGGGAGTCAAAGGGATTGGGCTGGCTATTCAAACATCCTGATGGTAACTTCCTACTTCATTTCTCTGAACTGATGAAGCTTTCCTAGGCAACTAAAGAACTTGGCTGGAAAACACAGCCCCACAATGGATGCCTTCCGTTGTACCAGGCTACCATAATGCAAATGAGAATATGTGCAAAAGACAGAATCTAGTTTCCTGTGTGTATCAGCAGTTTGTTTTGGTTTCAAGAAATACTTTAAATAATCCCTTTCTACAACTACAACTCAAATCTGAAAACCCCTGGCCATGGGTAATTTCTGGTGAGATTTTATCAGAGCCTGGCTAGCTGGGGGCTTCTCGGGGTTGCCATCCCCCAAAAAGTAATGCTTGTCAGTTCTGGATTATATGAAGATATCAGGACGCTAATATTTTCTGTGTCCTGCCCTGCAAAGTTCCTTACTTTGTTGGCCCAATTAGTAGGAGCAGAAAAGTATTTACTGTAAAGAAGCCCCACATGAGAAGCTAGAGCCAGCCTGTTCATTCTTAACCAGGGCCTTGTTTGTGGCCCAGTGAGCCCACGGGTGCTCGGGAACTGCCTGCCATCTACTGTACAGAGTCCCTTTTTTCCAAGGGCTCCACGCTAGACAGGAAAGCTTTGCATACATATCTGCCAACTGGCCAACAGAAACATAGTTGCCAGGAGACTGTGGGAGCGTGGCAGTCTTCACTTAAGTCCACCAGTTAAGTGTACTAGCAGAAGTTCCTACTCCTCTCTGGCAGTCCGATCCTGGACTTTAGCCATTTATTCCTCCCTTTGAAAGCACTTGGAGGGAAATACATGTTTGTACTAGAACGGAGGGAGGAGTTGTGGGCTTTTTGTATCCACAGTTCTGCTATTAGTATTATTTTTGGGGAAAGGGGGACTTTCACTCTTGTATTTGTCATTGTGTAAATCTGCAGTTTTTGTCTTTGTATCTATGGTTCAGTTACTGGTGTTATCTTCAGGTGAAAGGGCTTTCTGAATCTTGTATTCATTGCTCTGTAAAATTACCACTTTCTTTTGTGCCAGCATCTGTTAGTTATAGGGGAAGATAGGTTTGCACACAGAAGCAGATCCTCGGTAAAGGTGATTCCCCTTTGGGGGACTGGCAGGGGTGTGCTCTTCTTGAGAGGGCTGCCACAGTCTCCCACAGCAAATGGAAGTGGGTCTTGGCTGAGAGACTGCTCGTCTGATACATGGATTGGCTCCTCATGTTGTGCCAAGGATATTCCTCTCTAATCAAAGAAACTGAAGCCTTTTATCATCCATCTCTAATTGCAAACTGCCAATAACCTATTGAATTGTAAACATTGGTTTGGTCTAGCCATCTGCACAGGCTACACAACAGGATAATTAAGAGCATACCACATCATGCAAACAAATAAACAAACAAACAAAACCCAGAAGCTGCTAGCCTTGTACTAGAAAGGAGGGGAACAGCTCTTAAATTCACAGGATGGGCCAATCTAAATAGAAATACAGTATGTGTGGGCAATGCAATTTGATTCAAACCAAACCATACCAACAGCAATCTATATATCAGTGTGGGCAGGCTTTTGAACAGCCATCTGTCAGACCTTCTTTGATTTGGATCCTTGTATTGAGGAAGGGTTTGGACTCGATGGTCTTGTAGGCCTCTTCCAACTCCGTTATTCTATGGTTCTATTTTTGGTGGTGCTGGCCTGTACAACAAGCTGTCTTGCTTGGGTCTGCAAAAGCTGCTTGATTTACATCCTTTTTACCAATTTTCTCTATTAAATTCACTACCTTTAAGCTACTATAGGGAAGACTTCAGGTGTTTTGCTCTGTTTCTTTAAATTCAATGCATGAACAATCCTAAATTTAAGCTGCCTTTCTCTTAACTGAAAAATACATTTTAAAGCAAATAGATCTTCATTCAAATGTACCCTATGCTTTCTGGAATCAGTCGCATTTGACATAGGAAGACAAAAAGGTATGGGAAATGCCAGTTCATAAAAGAACTACAACTTCACTAAATGGCACCATACTTCTAAACCACGAATCCCTACCTAGGTTCATGAATATTTTTACACAGTAAAGTGACATGGGAGCTTAAATAGGGATTTCAGGCAAATGCTTATCAACTTCTGCTGCATAGCAATTGTGCAGGAGTAACCACAAGTAGAACTACTGCCTTTTAGACATAACCAAACTTGCCTAGCAATAATCACAATCACATCACCTGCATCATAAGACAATGCATGAGACAGCTAAAAATCTGAAGATATGTTCCAGTTCAAATGCCTCAAGAAGCTGAACTGCCCTCCTTAAATTCCAGAAGACCATGTCTCCCTATGGAAAATTCTCATGTTGGTATTGCCATTCAAAATAAGTAGTCACCGCCAACAAAAGTATTCTGAAACTCTGAAAAGGATATGTTTTAAATTGGTGACTTTACAGGTAAATCAAACAAAAAACTTATTAACACTAGAATTTCAACATACAATTTTGGCCATGCTTCAAAGAGTCTGAGAACAACAACTCTCAAAAGGAGGCGTTTGGATTTCTTGGACTGCAGCCTCCCCACTTGACACATAATAAACATAAGGCACCTTTCAAAAGTAGCCTTTTTATAGCCCATATAGTGATCTGCTTTTTAAAGAAAGTCAAGTTTTAAAAAAAAATCCAGTGAAAATAGCCAAGTCCTTAAGTGCACCTAAAATAACTTTCATCCTTTTCCCTTCCTAATGTTATTTCCACCAAATATTGTTTCAGTTAGACAGCCTTCAAATATTCTTATGAAAAATATACTACAATATGTATGGAATGGTTGAAGATACATAAATTGATTTCTTATTTCATAGTGCTTCCCTAGCCCAATTTTTTCCCCTCTTTCTGATTCTAGCTTTGCTGCCACTTACTGGCACAGGGATAAATACGATTTACAAAGCAGGAAAGCGACTAGTTTAGTTTGGCTCTGCATTCTTGGAAATCCTCTCTGCATTATACAATCAAATGCCCATCCAGCTGAAGTAGTACCATTTATGTAAAGAATTTAAGCTATTTTGCTGTCTTCAGCATATGTAACAGGGTAAAGCAGATCTTACATGATGAACATATAAAGAATTCGGCTCCAAAGTAAATACTGAACAGCAAAAGCCTGCAGCTTTAGCTAAATCCTTTCATTTGGAATGATAACAGGTTTTGGAGACTGCACATCTTGCTGCCAAGTAAAACAGCTGCATCACCCAGAATGCATATGGAACTGCTGAACTTGGCAACTGCTGAACTAGATAATAATATCCAGTACCCTAAGAGACTTCAGCAAAAGCTGCTCAGAGCCATATTGTCACCACCTTTATCAACAAGTAATTTATACTTACCTCGTGGCGAAATACAAAGCCTGAAATGCCAGCCACTAGTTCAGCCAGGAAGACCAGAGACAGGAACATAGCATACTGGAAGACAAGAGAAAAGCAAAAGAGATAATTCAGTCTCACAGATATAGCCTCAGTGAAAACAGCATTCATCTCATCTGGATTTTTGTACTTAAAACGACCACAACACTGACCCTAGTCCTAATTCTCTGCTGCAAACCCACCCATGTTTTGAACAATTGGCACTGTATGGGATTGCAACCGACACCAAATCATCACAAAATGCAATGCTAGGAAGGTAACTGTTTTTGAAACTGCCAATAAAGAACATGCACAAAGTAATTAGAAGAAAGATAGTTGGGGGAGGGGGATCTAGCAAATTATTAAGAAGTTGCCTCTCTCCAAAATTATAGTGATACAAAGCAGGTACTGTGGAGAAAAGGTAGAATAGGTGCCCTCAATAAGTGCTGTGAAAATAATGTATTGCAGTGAACCCTGGATGTTTCTAGTATGAAATTATGTTCTTGAGGGCCACTATAAAACAAGCAAGCAATGATCCAGAAATATTTAAATCTTTTAATAAAGTAAGCTATGTGGATCCATCACTTACAATATTTATACATACTCTGTGCAAGATATTATCCATGCCACAGACTAAGGCTGCAACTCTACAGGCGCTCACTTAGGAGTACATCTTCACTGAAGACATGGGTAGTTTTTTTTACTGCACATCACTAATATATTTGGCTGGTTCAGATGTAATGCTAAGCCACATTTTAATGTTATAAGAATGACCTTAAGGTGCATGTGCTCTCCTCTCCTCCTCTGGTGTAGCTGTGAGGAAGGGTTTAGGAGTGTCTTGTTTCCTTCTGTGAAGCTTTTGTCCTTCAGACCCGGCCAGTTTATCAGAACTATGCTTCATGGAAACAAGTCCACCTCCAGCAGTGGTTACAGGACAACCTGTTTCCCCCAACTTTAGTTAACATTAATAACATTTTAGCTAAGCTGCAGCAAATCAAAGAGAAAAAGGGATGCTTCCAATCTCCTCCAGGGCAGCTGCATATAAAAATGGTAGGGGAGAGGAGGCATGCCTCTGCAAGGCTGACTCATTGTACAGTTTTTGTGTTAACTGCCTGAGTAGATACGTTTATTTTCAGTGCAGCCCTTAAAATATGTAGAACGTACTTTAAGGCATTTTTCCCTCTAGCATCTGTTAGGGCTTCTTCTATTCTAAGCCCCTCCGAAACCTCTCCCTTTCTCAGCAATACTGCAGATCAAGGCCACTTTGCATTTTTCTTTCAACACATAGCTTAATCAGTGTGCTGAAAAAGCATGCAGACAGTCATGTGTGTGTGGATGATGGCACAAGACACTCAGGTACAAATACTGAGAAGTCAATACGTATAGGGTCACTTTTATTTGTTTCAAACACGTTTGACATCCTTTTATTTATCAAACCTCTCAAGCTGGGACACAACAATGGAAAAGACACTCAGTCCCCAGTGCTGGAAAGTAATTGCAGAAAAATCAGTAGAAACTGAAGTTTCAGCTTAGCGAGGCCAAGCCCTGTGCAGTGGTCTCTCTGGCCCAGCTGAAATTGGAACCTCTTTGGGCAACTCTGGGTGTGGCCAATCTGGGGTGTCCAATCAGTTCTCTTCTTTCTTCTCTCTCTCCTCCTGCTCTTCCTCTTCAAGGGCCTGGAGTCAGGGGAACAGCTTGACTCCAAACCTCAGAGGGACTGTCTCACACCCACATACACCTTCATTTAGATGATCATTGGGATTTAAAAAAAATATATAAATCCAAACTTGTGCCTAATGGGTCAACAAAGTTGTCTCATAGTACATGTCTTTCTAGTTTTTATCAATTTTTCTCATTATTTTCAAATGTTACAAAGGAGACATGTGCTTCTGGGAACACAATTTCCTTTCCTTTCTTTTCTAAAAAGAAAAAAAAGAACAGCAACAACAATAAATGCCATGGTACTAAGCATTTCTTTGTGGCCCTGAGATCGATAACATCAGGCAGGGTACAACAGTGGTCTGTGGACAGTGTGTTCCCCACTCCTCTTACACAACCTTGAAGTCTACTCTGAAAAGCAAATCAAAAAGGATAACATGCAGGTTATTTTCCCATCAGTTTAAAAAGAAGAAGAAAAATAAATGTGGCGATGTTGGTTGGGACAGTAATTTCTGTCCTTCAGAGGTGTTGTGAACATGAAGAAGAGAAAGGAACTATTATCACTTGCTCTGAACTTGACACATACTGCTGCCCTGAAATTATAGTGCTATGCTATCTTATGGGCTTTGTTGTTTTATACTACGTTCTGCTGTTTTATTGATTTTGTATTTTTATTGGGTTTGACATTTTTATTGTTTTTTTGGAACTTGCCTTGTAAATTTTTCTGACTCTGCAAAGGCAGGATATGAACAGTGTAAATCCCATACATGAATTGATAAAGAGTGCTCTAAATCAAAACAAGTGGGATTTTTTTGTGGCCAGATGGATCTTTTCTGCTGAAATATCTATTCTGCAAGAACTCATTCAAACACGACTCATCAGTACCCTAGCATATGCATTGCTTAAGTACATGTCTTCATATGAACAAGACTTTAAGGTATGATTCAGTTTAGGTATCACTGTCATCTAGAGTGGTCGTTCTACTAGATAGGCGGGGTATAAATGCAATAAATAAATAAATATCACTTAAATTGGTTATTTTGTTTAATAAAAGTGTGCTGAAGATCTGTCATGATTTAATCTTCAATAAACAAGTTTTATAAACAAACATTAATTTTTATTCAAACACACTTAATAGAGAAGACATTTAGGAAGCATTCTAATCATAAATATGCTATTTTTCCAAACAGTGAAACCAATTACTCTTGTATAAAAGGGATTAGCTTTTTCAAAATTGTCACAATTTCCAGGGTCACATGGAAACCATATATGCATGTGCAAGGCTTTCTACGGAGTCTTCTCTGGAAGATGCTGACAGTTGGCTCACTACTGTCTTGTGAGATTCTCAACTCACTCAAGCAAACTAGTTGGGCGGTGGTGCAAAGAAAAACTTGGAAAAAAATCTGCCAAGATGCACATGTTGCTCTATTCTGCCTAGACCTCAGAACCACAGCCACAACTTTTGTGAACTAGCAGGGGTAACTCTGCTAGCCCAAGGAGAACTATTTGGGGAAGTCTGTGTTTGTTTACTTTTTAAAAAACTTATTAAAAACACTCTGGCTATTCTACATGATTTGTTTTTATATAATAATATAATATAGGGGGAGAAAAGAGTAGAAGAGTGGAGAAGAGAAGAAGGAGGGGGGCATAAAGTGAATAATAAGAAGGTAGCTACTCTGTCTTGTTTTGTATGTGAGTATGCACCTGTGTATTATGTTTGAAACCTAGTTAACTTGAACTGGGCCACTTGACCCATTTTCAGCCATCTCACATACTTCTGTGACATACTCACCAGTTTTAACATCCATGGGCTACCGCGGCATGTTGCGAAACACCCAAACAGTCCGAAGACAATAATTGTGGTACCTGTCCCGATGAGAACATATGGGGCATTGGTGGAATTTTCAGCAATAAGAGAGATATAGGTGCCTAAAGTCAGCTTCCCCCAGACACCAACAGCAAGAAGGATAACACCGGTTATCTGGAAAATAAGAAGCATTAAAAAGAGAGATGGTCAGAGATTATAAAGATCTGTTTATGATAATATTCAACATACCAACTTTTGAAATCTTAACATAATTGCTATTGTGACAACAATAAGAATAGGGTGTTTTTTTAAAGCTCAGCATAAGCTCATTGGGAGCCTGTAGCAATTAGCACCAAAGTCGCATAGCAAATATGAAACCTCTGGAAAGCCCATTTTGAAAATAAAGTGTCCGATATACTCATAGACCTCTATATCTCATTCTTTTGGTACCTTCTCCTCAATGTTTTTGTAATGTCATTTATACATCCAGCTGACATGAATATGGAAGAATAATTAAAGGTACTGTACACTTAGTTCAAATCATGTTATACATTTCTGATGGAAATTAGTATTAAACAATGAGAGTTTAAGATAAAATATGAAAATCCTTTAGCACTCCTGACTTTCAGGATAAGATAAGTTCAAACCTTTCCTTAAATTATGTGTGGGGAAGAAGCTATGTGGACTCCCACCATTTGGGAAGATTTGTCTCTGTGCTACATAGTGTAAGAAAATTACCTGAACATGTGGCATTGTTCAGTGTTAAACATTACATCCTAATGCTGGTACAGAGCTAGAAGAACATAATACACATTCTGTAGTGACATCTAGTGGATACAGGAAGTTAAACCATTTATACAGGTACACACATTTGCAGAGACTCTCTACTTCTACAATGTTGTTTATACACAGGTGTTTGTAGTAACAAGACAGACCTATCAACAGGTAAACCTGGTATGTCTCCACCCTTGGATAAAACCCTTCTCTGATTCTCTCACCTTAACAGACTCCTGTGCTGCTACAATCTACTTCACCTACAAATACATCATTCCATTTCCCTTTAAAAATTTTATTTAACATGACATGAAACTGAATGACTTTAACGAACTACAGTGTCAGGTCTAATTCTTTACAATAAGGTATGAAGCACCAGAAAACCCTGGAGGGCTGGCAAAGCTGCCTTTTCTCAGTAACAGCCCCCACCAAGCATCAGACATACTACTTTATATTTATTAGCAGAACAATTACTTTTTTTTTTTTTAGAAACTGAGAAATGGAGGGGAGCTTTGTTACTCAAGGGTCTGAGTTACAAACTCCTTAAGTCCTGCCTTTTGCAGCTGCATTTTGTTTTGGAACTGACACTTTACTGCCCAATCTCATCTAAACTAAAATACTGAGTTTCTAATTTAGGTATCAATCATTATAATGACTTCATTCATTGGCAAAATACAGTGAAAGATGGGTGAGCCTATTTTTTTCAAAACACCTGGGCAGAAGAGTACCTGCACATTTTGCTTAGTAGGTCTTAAAGAGCTAAATATTTGTGGGGTGGAATTTAAAATAAAATGAAAGCTGGGAACCAGGAAATCATGTATCAATGAGGGAACCAGGCCACTGGCCTCTGTTTTTACCTAGTAAGATTTAATTCCTGTTAACCATAGAAACATATTTTTGAGCTGTCTTACTGAACATGTTTTAAGCCCAAGTTGTGCAGGCACAGTAGATATGTACACAGTTTTGTACCCACTTTTTCCAGTACTCACGTCTAGCAGAGTACAGTCATTCTAAATCTTGGCTTCATCTCATAGGTATGAATTTCATAATAAAGTAAATGAATTAGTAAATTTTAATGTGCAAAATACACATATGCAAAATATGTACTTTTAAAACATAGAGGCAACACCTCTCCATATTTCCTCGGTTTCATAGCCATTTTGTTATAGCTTCTTTTACAAACCCTAGTTTGATTGCTTTGATGCAGAAGAGAAAATCTTAGAATAAAACATTTTAATTTAATAAATAATTGTCTCTAATAAAGATGACTGGTAGTAGTGCAGATCAACACCAGCAAGAAGCTTTTATAAGGGGAGTATCCATTAGATCTTCGCATGTTTTTCTATAAACACTGAACTGGGGAGAACCTGAACACTTCCATGACAAATTGTGTAATTCAACACAAATGTTGCAGCCTTTCCCAATTTTATTCATGTAACAATAACAAAAAAACAACATAACAAAAATAAGGCCTGGATCAAATGCTTGAACAATGTTTGTGCAACTCCTGTTTGCACAAAAGCTGGTTATTCAAGCCCAGTTCCAGCCCTCAACAGCTATCTGAGGCTGGAACTACACTGATGAATGCCTTCTCCTTCTCCACCAAGGCCCTGCATAACTACAACAGTGGGATTTTTTTTGCACTGGCTCTCCACCTTTGTGATCACATTTCATCTTCTTATCAGATCCACAAAGTTTACTTTATGAGGGGGGAAAGGATGGGAGTCCTGGAGGACACAGAGGACAGAATATTTCTGTTCTTCATGCCTAAAATAGAACATACTCCTATCAGCAGGCATTGATTCTGGCAAGACCTGAGTTTTCCAAACTAGAGCCTTTTTGATCTCTACTAGATGCCAGGAAACAGGCCTTCTTGACTTTGACCTGACAACTCAATCCAGCCTTTAGCCTGATCTGAGTCACACTGCTAATGCTGGCTTCCATGCATGATTGCAAAGTGATTGCTGTTATTAAAGAGATCTCATGTGCTACTTACTACTAACAAAGGAGAACAACTTCGCTGACTTTGAGGGTTAAGTGAAAACAGGGTGTTGTGGTGGCTTTAAGCGAACAAGTTTTATTTGGCACATACTTTTGTGGACTGCCGCCCATTTCATCAGATGCATCTAATATCTACTCCCTAAATAAAGCCCAAGAATCGAAATCTGCATGTCAAGAAGAGGTTACTTAGAAAACCAGAAAAGATCCCTGAGCCCACCTAACTGTATCTATTCCTCCCAGCTCCCAGAATGTTTTACAAGAGTTGGTGATTTAACCTTCATTGTGGGGAAAGCTTGGCTTAGCGTTTAAAATCACTCCTACTGCAAGTAGAACCAGCTAAACTAGTGGTTCCCAATCTTGGGTCCCTAGATGTTCTTTAGAGTACAACTCCATGAAGCTCTTGCCAGCGAAGCTAGTGGTAAAGGCTTCTGGGAGTTGCGATCCAAGAATGTCTGGGAACCCAAGCCTGGAAACCACTGATAAACAAACTATAGACTTTCCATGATTCACAGTATGTTTGCGGTGACGTCTGAATCCAACAATCTGATTATAAATTAACAACTCAAATAGGAGGAGCCTCTAACAATGAGTGATGGATCGTATGTGTTTATATTTCCACCCTAGAAATAGAAATTTTTTGGCTGCACTATCCAAAAAATCTTGGTACATAGTGTTACATAACAGCACTGATGTTACCTGTCTGTCATGGGTTTGGAGGGAAAGTTCCATCCTATGGGGAGTGGAAGGCGGGACATCAGGAGGAGGGGCTGTACTGTATAAATATGTGATGCCTGTGTGGTGAAGAGGAGATGCTGAGACAGACTGTGAGACACTGGGTTGGGACGAAGCAGCAGCTGGGGAAGAAGAAGCTGTTGTGGGAGTCTGGGTGTCTGACAGGGTACTACTGTGTGTCAGAGTACCAACCTGAAAGGTTCAGGGGTCTGTGGGTTAGCCAGAACTGATGGGTTCAGGGTCTGTGCTTTAAGTTAAAGGTTCTAGGTGAACCAAACTGTATGCTGGTGTGTGTGAAAATAAGCCACGTTACTTTATTTTATTCACCTGATTGCTTATTTTTCCCTGTGTGTATTTAAAATAAACTTTATTCTTTTTGTTGTTTAAAAATCCATCCCTGGTCTGTGTGACTTATTATAGGGAATGGTTGGTGGCAGCTTAGTAACTGTGTGATAGATCCCAGTAGGTCTGGGTTTGTCACATTGATTGGTGTCCAGCGTGTGGGATACGACTGGTCCAGTTGTCCAGCGGTCCAGCAAAGCCTTGGCAAGTGTGCCCAGAGCAAGGGGGGTCTAGTCAGGGACAGTCTGAGGCGCGTAGGTAATCTTCTAGGTGTACCTCACGGGGAGGTGCACTAGTAGAAGAACGTGCCAACTGGGGAGACTTAGATTAAGGTGCTCTGAGGCAGCCTGATTTTGGCGGGAAAACGCTGAGGCAAATCTGCGTAGCAACAGTGAGCTAGCTTGCCAGCTGAGAGGCCCAGCAGAGGGGGGTAGGCTCTGACTCGATACTGTTGCAACTTTAGTGCTGAAGAACAGCAGCAATCTCTAGGGAGAGCTGGTTCTGAGGTAAAAGGAAAAAAGTGGTCGTTTTATTTTGAGGCTTGACTTTTTAAAGCAGCCTGTTCTGAGGGGGGGTATGCCCTTGACTCGAAGCCAAGTAGCAGACATGAGTGAGGTGAAAGACCCCCAGATTGACCAAGGTTCTGAGGATGAATTTGGCTCAGTGCAAGGTGACAGCACAGGAGAGCAGGACCCAGAACTCAGAAAAATACTCCTAGCCCAACAGCATGAACTGAGGGTGAGGGAAATGGAGGAAAGATTAGAGAGAGAAAGAAGAGAGGAAAGGGAGAAACAGAGACAATTTGAATTGGCATTGGAGAGAGAGAAAATGGCGTTTGAATTAAGAAAACTGGAACTGATGAACCAGAACAATAATAATAATAGGGATTCTGAGGGAGGCCAATTGTCTAAGGCTGACCTGAAGAAATTCCCTGTGTACCACAAGGGAGATTGTCCTGAGGTGTTCTTTTCCTTAGTGGAAAGAGCGTTTGTGGACTTCTCAGTAAGGGAAACTGAGAAGATGACCATCATGCGGTCTTTAATCAGTGGTAGCCTGGCTGAGGTTTATGCCGAGATGCCTGAGGAATTGATGAAAGATTTTGCAGAGTTTAAAAAACTGGTGTTTGCCAGACATGGGATAAATGCAGAGCAGCTGAGACAAAGATTCAGGTCCCTCACCAAGAAACCAGAACAGACTTTTACCCAAGTGGGGGCCCAATTGGTGAGGCTGCTTGAGAAATGGCTATCGCAGGAGGGAATAGAGACCTATGAGCAGCTTAAAGACTTGATAGCCCTGGAACAGTTCTATTCAGTCCTGCAGGGGGAATTGAAATTCCAGGTGAGGGAAAGGAAACCGAAATCTGTGGCAGCAGCCGCAGAGATTGCAGATTTTATTTCCCAAATAAGAAAGCCCTTGGGTGAGGGGAAATCTGTAGGTAAACCCAAAGAAACCTACAGCAAGTACTCTCAGGGACCAGGGAAAAGCCAGCAAGGGGGAGGGGCCCATGGTGAAGGGAAGCCCTCAGACATGAAACCAAGACCTCAGATTTTGGAGGGAAAACCAAAACAAGATGAGAGAGAATCAAAATACACCAGAAAATGTTATTTCTGTCAGGGAAAGGGTCATCTAATCTCAGAGTGTCAGAAATTAAAGCAGCTAAAAGGAATGGTGCCTCAGGAGTCTAGTGGAACCAAGCCAAAAGCTGTGTTCTGTGTCCAGAAAGAGCAAGGCTCAGTCTCACTGAGGGAGCCTGTTGCCATGGCTACTCAGTCTGGAACAGCTACCGCTGCTGATCAGGCTGAGGAAAATGGTCCTCTTATAGAGGTAAAGCGCTGCTTGCTGGTGAAAACAGATTCTCAGTTGTTTGAGACAGCCGGGGTGGACGTAGGAATACTTGACCGTCAGTATAGGGGGCTGCGGGACACTTGTTCCCAGGTAACCCTGTGCCATCCAGATATCATCCCTAGGGAGTTTATAATCCCAAATGAGAGCATAAAGGTGGCAGGGATTGAGGGGCAGGTAATCTCTCTGCCAGTAGCAGAGGTACCTGTCAACTTTCAAGGCTGGAGGGGAGATTGGCGGCTAGCGATTTCATCGACTCTGCCAGCAGCCGTGCTCGTGGGAAATGACCTGGCTGAACATGTGAAACGGGTGCTAGTGATTACACGCTCACAAGCCACCACGGGGACAGTTCAGGGGGGTAATGATGAGCCAGAGACGGAAGCAGAGGGGAGTTCAGAAGCTGTGGTGGAAACCTTAACCACAGACAGCAGATTTGGACAGGAGCAAAAGGCAGACGCCACTCTCCAAAAGTGTTTTGAACAGGTGACGGACGCCCAGCTAACACCTGAAACCCCAGTGAGATTTCTGGAGGAAAAGGGGATTTTATATAGAGAGACCCTGAGGAATATCTCAAAAGGGGGAGATGGGATCAGAAGTCAGCTGGTGGTACCTGAAAAGTATCGCCCCATGATCTTACAAAGGGGTCACTCTGACATGTTTGCTGC
Source organism: Pogona vitticeps (assembly GCF_051106095.1). Lineage (NCBI taxonomy): Eukaryota > Metazoa > Chordata > Lepidosauria > Squamata > Agamidae > Pogona > Pogona vitticeps. The sequence continues at coordinate 194,918,640 of NC_135785.1, read as the reverse complement.
ACACTTAGGGGTGAAAGGGCCCCTTGATTTGATCAAACAAAATTGGGAGCAGATCACCCAGGATGACCCACAAGACGTTGTGACTTACATAGACACCTTGATGAATGACCTAAGGAGAAATCTAGAGCTGGCAGCAGAAAACCTGCAAGCTCAGAAGGTCAGACAGAAAACATGGTATGACCACAAAGCTAGAGAGAGGCACTTTGACCAAGGGGAGGAAGTGCTTTGGCTTAGGCCCTGCAGAGAGAACAAACTGCAGCTCAAATGGGCAGGACCATATAGGGTCATTTCCAAGATGTCAGACCTGAACTACCTAATAGAGCAGGAGGAGAACCAAGCAAGGAGGGTGGTTCATGTGAATGCCCTAAAACCCTACTACAGAGGGGAACAGAGGGTTTTATTCGCGATAAAAGCAGCTGAGAGGGAGGAAGCTGAATTACCCTTCTGGGAGGGTAGAGGGGAAGTAAAATACAACCCAGAGGAGGTAAAGATCAGTCCTGCACTCACCCAAGACCAGCAGCAAGAACTAAAAATGCTGCTTAGTAAATATCAACAGGTGTTTTCCAACAAGCCGGGGATAGTGAAGGGAGTGATGCATCGGATCCACACAGGGGATGCACCCCCGCAGGCAGTATCCCCATACCGAGTAACGGGACCCTATAGGGACAAGGTGCGGAAGGAGCTGGACGAGATGCTTAGGGAGAACATAATCGTCCCCTCTTCTAGCCCTTGGTCCTCTACGATAGTCCTTGTGGACAAGCCTGATGGGAGCATTAGGTTTTGTGTCGATTACAGGAAATTAAACCGTGTAACCACTCCTGATGCCTACCCAATGCCCAGGCTAGACAACCTGATTGAAACCATAGGGGGTTGTCGGTTCATCTCATCATTGGACCTGGTAAAGGGATATTGGCAATTAAGAATTGATCCCAGGGATCAAGAAAAAACTGCCTTTTGCAGCCCTTTTGGTCTCTATGAATTTCGAGTCCTGAGCTTTGGTCTCAGAAATGCACCAGCCACATTCCAAAGGCTGATGGACCAGACCTTGGCAGGGCTCAGTGACTTTACAGTGGCCTACATTGATGACATAGGGATCTTCAGTAATACCTGGGAAGATCACCTGATACACCTGGAGTTAGTGCTGCAGAGGTTAAGTGCAGCAGGGCTAACAGTAAAGGCCAGCAAGTGTCAGCTGGGTAGCCCAGAAATAAAATACTTAGGTCACATGGTAGGGGGAGGAATGATAAAACCCCTGGAGGCCAAAATAGAAGCTGTTCGAAATTGGCCTAGACCCACCACCAAGAGAAAAGTCAAATCATTTCTTGGGTTGGTGGGCTACTACAGAAAGTTCATCCCGAGGTTTAGCGAGATTGCGGCTCCGCTGACCGATCTGACGAGGAAGAAGGCTGATGACCGCATCCCGTGGACCAGCGACTGTGAGGCGGCGTTCCAGAGGTTGAAGGAGGCGTTAATCAACTATCCTGTCCTGCGTGCTCCAGACTTCGACCGGGAGTTTATCATCTACACCGACGCGTCTAACAGCGGGGTAGGAGCAGTTCTGTGCCAGGAGGATGAGAATGGTGACCAGCATCCAGTGTCCTACCTGAGTAGGAAACTTCAAAAAGGTGAGAGACATTTGGCAACCGTGGAGAAGGAGTGTTTGGCCATAGTCCACGCGATCCAGAAGGCCAAGCCTTACATCTGGGGAAGACATTTTGTTCTGTGTACTGACCATTCACCATTGCAATGGTTAAAGACAATGAAAACCCACAATAGCAAACTTATGAGGTGGGCTTTAAACCTACAGGACTATGACTTTGAAGTGAAGGTGGTCAGAGGGTCAGTGAACTGTGTTGCTGACGCCTTATCAAGAAGACCTGAAGATTGAAGACGGCGAAAGAACATGGACTATGTGTATATAATGATGACAAACAGTTAAATGTACCTGGTTTTGAATTTGGTTTGTATTAATAAAGGTAAATTGATGTACTGTATATGGTAAAATGTTTAAATGCATATTTACTATGGTTAACTTGGAGTGTAAGTATGAGTAAGTATAATATGGTATGTATAACTGTTGTTGTGTATTTTATACAGGTTGTTTTTTGGTGAAAAGCACCTTAGCTTTCCCCCTACAAAACAACTTTTAAAGAGGGGAGGTGTTACATAACAGCACTGATGTTACCTGTCTGTCATGGGTTTGGAGGGAAAGTTCCATCCTATGGGGAGTGGAAGGCGGGACATCAGGAGGAGGGGCTGTACTGTATAAATATGTGATGCCTGTGTGGTGAAGAGGAGATGCTGAGACAGACTGTGAGACACTGGGTTGGGACGAAGCAGCAGCTGGGGAAGAAGAAGCTGTTGTGGGAGTCTGGGTGTCTGACAGGGTACTACTGTGTGTCAGAGTACCAACCTGAAAGGTTCAGGGGTCTGTGGGTTAGCCAGAACTGATGGGTTCAGGGTCTGTGCTTTAAGTTAAAGGTTCTAGGTGAACCAAACTGTATGCTGGTGTGTGTGAAAATAAGCCACGTTACTTTATTTTATTCACCTGATTGCTTATTTTTCCCTGTGTGTATTTAAAATAAACTTTATTCTTTTTGTTGTTTAAAAATCCATCCCTGGTCTGTGTGACTTATTATAGGGAATGGTTGGTGGCAGCTTAGTAACTGTGTGATAGATCCCAGTAGGTCTGGGTTTGTCACACATAGCATGAAGAAAATGTTGAAAGCTAATAAAGATATCATCTGCTCTTATATTTGTATCACTGCTCAGGTTTGTTTTATTTCAGTAAATCCATTGAACTAGGAATTTGGGATAATTTCCTATGTAACTGAGATCTGAACAGTCCAAAGCCACCCAAATCATGGATAAGATCTACTGAGTGTTGTAGGTAAGCACAAAAATTAAACTATGGTATCATTTAAAAAGTTTATAAAACAACATTCATTTACTATTTTGTTACTGGGTTCTAAGATTCTCTGGCAAGGAATCAGGTATAGACGCAACAGCTGAATCAAAGACCCAATTTTATTTGAATAGCAGGAAATAAAAGGTCAGCTGGGACTTCTCTTAAAAGCAGAGAAGACTCTGAAAATACTTTTACTTTACTTTTACTTTATTTTATTTGGACTTATACCCCGCCCCTCTAGACAAAGTCTACTTGGGGCGGCTTACATGAATGATAAAATAAAATAAAATAACATACATAATAATAAAACTTACTAACTGATGCTTATGTGTACATGTGTACAGTGTGCATATGTTTTATAATGATACAAACAAAACATCATAAAATGCTACAATTCTATTGCTCATTTGTACCCCAAGTTTGGATCCAGTCCCTTATTGGGCAGTGATGCCAACTATGCAGATCTCATCCCATTTTCATAGGCATCCTTCAGTCTCGAGAGACTATGGTAACATGCTCTGTATGGAGGACTTTGACGCTGTATGCGAAGCTGGAGTTTCCTCTCCAGAGCACGAAGCCTGGGTAAAGTAGTATGGAGGATAGGCTGTTACCCAAGCAGCAAATCCCCCCTTTCCATGTTGCTGAAAAAGTCCAATGGAAAGGCAAGAGCCAATACAATTGGTTCCAGCGACGTTGCAGGAGTTGACAGAACGACACAAACTGCCTCCGGGACTCTGGCTCCGGATTATGCCTTGAGGTTAACTCCTGAAGCCTTTTCCATGAATGGATATAGCCACAAGGCAGTGGAGGTTTGGAATCGGAGTTTTCCTTCTCCTAGATGGGCTGCCTTCCCAGGCTGACGAGTCCCACCTACCCAGGCTGCTCCCTCGCCGCATGGGTGATGGCAGAGCCTTCTCCTTCTCCTCACGCCATGGGGGTTTGGGATTAGAGTTTTCCTTCTCCTAGATGGGCTGCCTTCCCAGGCTGATTAGTCCCACCTACACGGCTCCCTATCAACAGCTTAATTGAAAATAAGGAATGAAGAATTTCAGGAGCATCTTTAAAGAAAATGGGTAAGTTGACTATTAGTACTAGGTGGCCTTGAAGCTTTTTAGAATAACGTTATTTTTAAGCTCCTGCCCACTCCTCTAGGATCCTTGCTGAAGGCCTCCTGAGTTCTTGCCTGACACTCTAGCCACTATGACACCATAGCTGTAAACAGGTCATATACTGTAACCCACCTTCAACCCGCAACTTGACCTAACAGGAAGATCCATCCTGACCAGATGAAGGCTCAGCCTGACTATTAATTGCTTCTCAGTTTGCAGAGATACAGACCAGATTGTGACCTCATTCTGACATCGGAGGATTCTGACCAATGGCTAGGCTGGTTAGGAGAATTGTGGGAGCTGCAGTCAAAGAAAGCAACTTTATCAAGCTCTGCTTGGCATGTGATGAGCTTGCCCAAGGCGACACAGGCCAGCTCTTCCTCCCTGAAGGCACCGTTGGAAATCCAACTCCCAACCTCTTGCTCCACAACCAGCCTTCACAACAATAGCCAAAGAAACCTTTAGCGTGACCCGAAAACCTGCTTCCAGTAGAAAAGCAAAGACACAGATCCCAAACCTGGGGATCACTCATTACCTGAAGTGTGACATCCTCAGTCACAGGACATATTTTCCCTATCAATAACTGAATTGACACTCAGGAAATAGTAATTTCAGGAGCATCTTTAAAGAAAATGGGTAGTTAACTATTAGTACAAGGGGGCCTTGAAGCTTTTCAGAATAAAGATATTTTTAAGGTCCTCCTCACTTCTCTAGGTTCCTCGCCGAAGGCCTCCTGAATTCCTGCCTGACACTCTATCCACTATGACACCATACCTGTAAACAGGTCATGAAGCCCACATTCAACCCTAATCTTGACCTAACAGGAAGATCCATCCTGACCAGTTGAAGGCTCAGCCTGACTGTTAACTTGTGTGCCCATGTGTCCTTGACCTATGCCCAAGATGCGCCTGAGTGTCTGGGGAAAGAATCTCATCGTTTGGTATGTTTGGTGTGTTATATATAGGCTTCCTGGGCCCTGATATATAGGGCCTTCACTCTCCGGCTCCCTGGTGTGAATGTTTTGATCTTGTCAGGCTGGTTTCCTCCTGCCTGCATTCCAGGACCAGTCCATCTGCCAGATCAAAAGAAGGATGGGCAAAACAAAAATGTTACAATGACATTCCATAGGATGTGTGAATGTTCCTCTATTTGCCTGAGCTAAGTCTGAATGTTCCTGGGCTACTTTCTCTGAGGCCTGTGTTTTCTCTGCTAATGGTTATACTAAAATCTAGTTTGATTCTGCTCCGGTATCAATTCCTTTCACACTGTGCTCTGTCGTCAATATATTTGAAATTTTCAAGAGCAACACAGAAAATATTCATACAGGATTTCTCTTAGAACAATTCTGTCACTTTCTTTTGTGATTCAGACAACACTTTTGTTCATATACGAAAGCAGATATGTTAACAGTTGCCAGTTCTCAGTTTGCATGGCCCAGAGACATATTTAACATGCACCACCAGAGAAAGGAAAAGATGGGAATTGTCAATTAAAACATGTACACTGAAAGAAATGTTTATTCTTGAACTAGGGATTATCATGTAGTCAAAAGAGCACCATATGTGCAGAGGGAGGAGCCCTGTATCTTGTGATATGGAGCAGGATATAAACATGTTAATATGTTCAGTGTTGACCAGAACCCTCAACAGGAGCACTTCACATTGTAATATTTTTGTTCAGGACCAAAATGTAACTATTTTTGACAGGGAAAAATTCAGAGGTAGTATAGCAATATTCCACCCAAACTAAGGCATGAAAAGTATTTGTGCCCTGGTTTGTAATCCACTGTCTGTTTTAGAGGTCTGATCATCTGCAATCCACAGAGGAATTATGATAATTCAGTGCTACTGACAGAATCATATAAACCCAAACACATAGAACAGCACCAGTTGGGGGGGACTATACCCAACACACATTGAAATGAAGCATCTATTGCCTTCCTGTTAGGCAACAGCATTATAGGTAATGATTTCACAATACAAATGAAGGCTTTCTACTCAGGCAGAGCCCTGTATGAAACTTTATGGAGTGTGCATAGACTTTAATAGTATTCTGGTGGGCCTGAGATTTTGCACACATTCTCTTAACTTGATAGAAGGAAAACTGGGACTGAGAATGCAGGTAAAACCACTGAACTAATTCCAGAATAGACAGTGTGGCATAAGAGCAACAACAATTTGCTGAGTGCAGAGTCAAAACCTGGGACAGCCATGCCATGCCAGCTACTCTGTAGAAAGAGGCAGCCAAGAGCAAACTATCCCAGCATCTTAGTAAGTGCAAAGAGGCTATAAATTAAAAAAAAGGTCATTGTTACCCTCAAGGCCCATTCCTGCCACCACATAAATCTGGCCCAACCTCTTTTCAGTCTTCATTTATATATGAGAGGAAATGCCTGAAATTAATTTGTCATCTTCACTAGATTTTATCATCCTTTCTCCGTTTATTTTCTGGCACAGAATGGGAATATCTTAAGTATAAAGCATAGCACTGAAAATATTTCTGTTGACTACACCTGCAAGTTGATCTAAAAATTTTGGCATCCGAATGGTACACTCACTTCCCATTTGTCAATTAATTTCTGTTTCTGATGAGACGTTCTGCCACAATGTTGTGCATTTAAATTCTGAAAGTCCCTTGATGTGGTGAGTCAAGAGCACTTTGCAGTAATTAAAAATAAATGGTAACAAGCATGTAATTGGGCACTGAAGTAATTAGTTCATTCATAGACTCAAAAAGAGTTATAGGGTGTTTATTTAGGTCTCAGTAGAGAAAACTCAGGTACTCCATGGCACACAAAATAATTAGTTTCTAACAACGTAATTGGAACCATTTTAATTTTTGTTTTTTCTTTAACATGTCTTCCTCTCTTTTATTTACAGTGCCTCCCAAAAGAACGGCTGTACCTTATCAGTTTCTGCCATTGGAAGTTCATTTTTTTTATGAAACCAAACGGTAGGGAGAAGATCAAATGCAGAGAACATTGTTTATAGTACCCTACCACAGAGGTTCGAGAGAGGCATCCAATAACAGTATTTTAGTAAGGCTTCCAACAAGGCCTGCCATGACACTCTCGAGGACAAGTTGGTAAAATGGGGACTGGAAGATGACACTATTAGCTGGACTTGTAACTGGCTTATGGATGGTACCCAAAGAACACTTGCCAGTGGTTTCTCATCACCCTGGACAAGTGAGGTTCTACAGGAGTTTGCCCTGGTCTTGATTTTGTTGAATGTCTATACAAACCATTTGGATTAAGGAGTAAAAGATATGTTCATCAAATTTGCATATGACACCAAACTGGGAGGGATAGCTAATACTTCCAGGGTAGAATCAGGATCCAGGATGATTTTAACATATTGGAGAACTGGGCCAAACAAACAAATGAAAAACGGGAAGTTCTAAATTTATCTAGAATCAGGTACACAAGTATAGGATGAGTGGCACCTGGCTTGACAAAATTACTATGAAAAAGATCTTCCTTTTTAAAAACTACAAGCGAAACAAGTCAATAATATGCAGCTACAAACAGAACAAAACACAGAAGTACAATGCTCATCAACCAAAATACAACATCCAGATCAAAGGAAGTAATGGTTTGGCTCAGTTCTGCTTTGGTAAGATCTTGCCTGGCGTACTGTATCTATCTCTAGATCAAGGCCGGTGGCAGGCTTTTTTGCACCCTAGACAAAACTAACTACTTTTTTGCGTGGACTGTGTGATTCTACAAATGGCTCTGACGTGCACAATCCGCTCGTCATTCCTGGCAGGAGGACAAGCCTCACAGCAAGGTTAAAGAGTGGATTGCGGATTGCACACTGTGGAGCGATTCATAGAATCGCGCCGTCTGTGTCCGAGGCGCATCAGTGAGTGGACTATCTGACCCCACGGGGCAGGACCCTCGTTAATGCCACCTGTGCAGAGATATTCGTATATTAATACCCCCATCGCTAGTTGAAACACAAAAGGTTGAGCAAGATTGTTTTCTGCTTCTCAACCACAGAGCTGAAACCTAGATTTTTAACTCACAAGAAAGAAGATTCCAACTAAACATCTTGAATTTGAGCCATTAAACAGTGGAATGAGTACCCTTGGAGGCCATCTATCAGGGTTGCTATATCTCTGAATTTCCTGCATTGGCAGGAGGCTGGACCAGGTGATTCACAAGACCCACCTTTACAGTCCATGACCTTAACAGCAAGGACTTCAAAACCTTGTTCTGTTATTATAATTGTGTCCAAAAAGAAACATTCCACTGTAGACTTATTCCTTCCTTTTTCCCATCAGCTACTGCCTGACATATTAGCCCAGTTAAGAAACAGGTAAACTTCCTCCTGCTGTTCAGTGGTCTACTCAGTAGAAAGGGGAGATACTCAGTTATACTCCCAGACATTAGTCCCAAGTCCTGCTTTCCCTCTTCTCTGCAGAGCCCTTGCTAAAATGTGGCTCAAGCAGTCAAGCCAAAGAGGGATTATGTATATAAAGCCAGCTCAATAGTTAAATAAGCTTATTAAAGTAAAGGCAGCATAGGCTAAGGAAAGAGGAATACTGTGTATGCCCAGTACAATAAGAAAACTGAAACAGCAATGCCAGTCTACTAAAGTTCTACACTAAGTTAACAAGAATTGCATCATGTTTCCCTTGTTTGCATTCCATGAAGCATCCAGCAGTTGTCAAGATGAAAGAAAGGGCCAAGAAGGGAGACAACTCAGAGTAAAACAAGATTATATAATTAGCATATACAGTGGTGCCTCGCTTGACCACATTAATTTGTTCCAGTGAAATTGCTGTAGAGTGAAAACGTCGTCAAACGAAATTGAAAAAAAAAACCCATTGAAATGCATTAAAAAGCAGTTGATGCGTTCCAAAGGGCGAAATACCTAATCGTCCAGCGAAGATCCTCCATATGGTGGCCATTTTCGGGTGCCTGTCTTGCGAAAAATGCTTCCTGTTTTGATTGTCGTAATGCGAAGAATCGGTTCCCAAAGCAGGAAACCGATCGTCGCAAAGCGAAAAAAAACCCCATTAAAACAAAAATATCATCGTGAAGCGGATTTGTCATTATACGGGGTAATCGTTAAGCGGGGCATGACTGTATTTAGAAACTGTACTCTTCCAAGTGGTGAATGATGGACTCTCGTTCCGTCTTGCACATGCTTTTCCTTATTTCCGTAGTTTGCATTTAGCAGTGCTTTGTTTTGCAGTTGGTGAGTGGAAGGCAAACATCAGTTTGCTTTGCAAGCCTGATTGCTGATTGCTAGTCATCGGATCTGTAAGGAAAATTCCATTACTGGAGAGAAACCTTTTGATTACAGAGAATACACACTCCCCATAACTTGCAGTTTAACCCGTCAGAAGGGCATTTTTGGGAGGTGTAAGTTGGGTGACTCAAACTGAGAGCTCTCGTTTCTGCTGCCACTGGGTGAACATGCCACAGCTAGTGACATCACAGAGCTTGTGGAGATGAGGATTGGCCAGGCTCCTTTTGTATGTCTGGGAAACCACATGATGAAAAAAGTGACTGTGTGATATGCCAGATGGAAGCTGTTATGCCAGCCAAGGCAGGGAAGACTAAAAAAGAACTGCTTCATCAGATTCCAGGCTCCCACTGAAGTAAGCAATTCTGATGCCCCCAGTGTACAATTCTGGCATATGTAAAGTGGAAGTACAGTATGTAATTTTGCATGTGTGCATATATAAAATAAGGGGAGATTAAATTGCAGAAACATTAGATATGAGGGATTTGTTTCAAATAATTATTGGTATTCTAACCAAGTTAATATTTATGCAACGATTAACCATCACAACATCTTTAAACTGTTTAGCAATTTGCAAAAATAGTAGTGATCATGTTTCAAATGTTCATTCTCAGTTGTCTGCCGAGTACTTCGCAGAACTGATTTCCAGTATGCATAGCCATGTTTTCCTTCTTTGTTCCTGAGCATGAACTCGATGGCCTTATAGGCCCCTTCCAACTCTATTATTCTATGACTCTGTGAACAATCATGTGCAAGAAAATGACTGAAATAATTCCAGGAAGCTTCAGTTGGGAAGAAACTGTGGGATATAACAGGAAGCCAAAACAACTTTTACTTTTAATTCAGGCAGAAAACATTTTGAAAACAACCACAATAAAACCTTTCCTATTTGTTTAAGTTATAGCAAACGAAAACAATTATAAATCTAATACTAATAACTCACAGTAAACTAGAAAATTTGTAATTAAAATAGTTCTAATATCTGTCACTGAATTTTGTAATCATGTGCATTTTACAGGTTTAGAGTGTTAACAGAAAAAATTTTATCAAGGGAATTTGATTTATTTTCTCTGAATAATTTGTTACTGACTGCCATTAAAATAGAAATATCATCAGCTGAACTACTGTTTCCATTCAGCTTCTGCCCTCTAGTGGTGCCATCTGAAAAACTTGCACTTTTTCAAATGCTGAGAAATACTGAAAACTAGTTAGCAAGCTTACAGCGTTCTCGTATTTATCTTACACAACTAGCACGTGACCTACTAGCTTTTGTCAACCTATTTTAAAGTCTGAGTTACCCAGAAGCAACAAATGTTCCCAAAGGGATTATGTTAACTATGAACTGCACCTTTGTGACAACATATGATATCAGTCCCCAAGCAAATCTAACAGCTTTGGAGATTTGGAAGGGGAGAGAGAGACTTGAAGAAATTAAAAACAATTTTCATCATTACTTCACTCAGTTAGTCAGATAGTGTTACAATTAATCCCTCTGTGTGCTTTTAAAGCCATAAAAGACAACAACAGTTGTCAATAAGGAAGATTGTCCTCTCTTTCCCCCTATCATATCTCTATCCTACACCACTACAGTTTATTTCGACTCATTAATTTTGCAGATAATGGCTGTGCCAGCTACTGGGAACAACCTATTGACTCCTTTGACATAGCGGAGAAAATCTGGCATATATCCACTTTTGCAAACAAATAGCTGATGCTTATGTTTGTGCAAGGAGTAATACTAGGAGTGGGGACTAACCACAGGTTAAAGCATGGCAGTGCTCCAGCTCTGAGGGGAAGCAACAAGGAAAGGCAAGCCAATTAGTCATGTTAAGAGCGGGGCAAAGCTATCAACACATTACCTGTGACCCAAAGGGCATTGGGATTGGGAAGTCTCTTCCATGAAGGAATCAAGCATTTTATTTAAGAAATGTAAGCGAAACTCAGTGTTGCCACCAGTAAAACACACACACACCCAATTCTGCATTGACCAAGGTAATTGAAATATAGGAACACATGCTAGCTTACACTTAATGATTGGCAGGTGGAAAGAAGGCAAAAAGTGGCTTAATACCTTTTGTCTTACATTACAGGACTCAGCTGGGAGGACACTTATTGGCCGCAAAGCATAGCTCCTGTAAGGGGAAAGAGCTAAGCATGCCTTTTTCACATCCACTCATGCCAGTCATCCTCTGCCTCACATTAACATAACAATGGAAAGAGAGATTTGTGAACCCTGGTAATTAGTACGTTTTCAAGATGGGGTGCTTCTTAAATGGTGGAAAGTAACCCTGTGTAAAATATTAACAGTTCCCATATTTCAATCTATGTACTTGGAAAGCAACAGTATCCCAGCTGTTTACAAAACATCAAGAGAGATTAAATGGCACTGAGTACTTTTGCAACAGGTTCAGCCAGGATTATATTTCCAGTTCTGCTTCCTGGTAATGGGGCTCTTAAGGCCATCAGGGAAGCTTTATTAAAAGGCTTGCTTTAAAAGAGAACCAATAATTAACATACACTGTACGATTGCCAGCTTGTGTGCCAGCTTTTGTTCTCCTCAGGCTTTATCAGGAATATTTAATAATTTTGCTTGCAAAATATATATTTTCTATGAAATGAGATGGTACAGTTCCACATGTTTGTACTGGTTTAGCATAGCAGCAGGAGCCTCAAGCTCTGTGCCGCTAATATGATCCTAGCATCTGATTATGTTGGAACACAAAGTTGCTCAGCAGAATTAAAGGCAGCTTAACTCAAGTAAAACAAGGCCAGGCTTCCCAATTAATAAAGGTAAAGGTTCCCCTTGACATTTAGTCCAGTCATTTCCGACCCTAGGGTGCAGTGCTCATCCCCGTCTCCAAGCCACAGAGCCAGCATTTGTCTGAAGACAGTTTCTGTGGTCACATGGCCAGCGCAACTAGACACAGAACATCGTTACCTTCCCAGCATGGTGGTATCTGTTTATCTACTCGCATTTACATGCTTTTGAACTGCTAGGTTGGCAGGACCTGGGACAAGCGATGGCAGCTCACTCAGTCGTGTGGATTCAATCTTAAGACTGCTGGTCTTCTGACCTTGCAGCAGAGAGGCTTCTGCGGTTTAACCAACAGCGCCACCATGTCCCTTTCCCAATTGATACCAATGATCAATGCTCTTTTTAAAAACAGAGCATCTTTTTCTGATCTCTACTGTTGCTTGAGGGCAAAAAAACACGAGATTCAAACAGACCTGTCACAGGGGCTGGAAAAAATTAAACAGGAATCTATTACATTGCATACCAGTCAACTAAAGTAAAACAAACAAATCCCCAATTGAGCAGAAAAGGAGACCTTTGATTGCTCTGCCAAATCCCACTGCAATGACCAGCGTCCTAAAGCACTTTCAATCATTTTTATAAATTGGACTCAGTTCCTATTTTCCTTAGTTTGCAATAGGGAATGGTAAAATATCATGGACAAAACGTTCAGTCTGTGCTCTCCTCTCTCTGAAGGATGACAAAAGTCTCCTCTTGGGACTCTAGAGCAGCTGTGGGAAAATTTCCTGTCACCTTTGGCCATGGCTATCTATCTATCTATCTATCTATCTATCTATCTATCTATCTATCTATCTATCTATCTATCTATCTATCTATCTATCTATCTATCTATCTATCTATCTATCTATCTATCTATCTATCTACCTACCTACCTACCTACCTACCTACCTACCTACCTACCTACCTACCTACCTCTGTCTGTCTGTCTGTCTGTCTGTCTGTCTGCCTGCCTGCCTGCCTGCCTGCCTGTCTGTCTGTCTGTCTGTCTGTCTGTCTGTCTGTCTTTTTTATTTTTCATTTATACTCTATTCTTCTAAGATCATAGCCACTGGCAAATAGAAGGGGAAGATATGCAGGCAGTAACAGATTTTACTTTCTTGTGGTCCATGATCACTACAGATGGGGGCAGCAGCCATGAAATTAAAAGACGCCTGCTTCTTGGGAGGAAAGCAATGACAAACCTAGACAGCATCTTAAAAAGCAGAGACATCACCTTGCCGACAAATGTCTGCACAGTCAAAGCTATGGTTTTTCGAGTAGCGATGTATGGAAGTGAGAGCTGGACCATAAAGAAGGCTGACCGCTGAAGAATTGATGCTTTTGAATTGTGGTGCTGGAGGAGACTCTTGAGAGTCCCCTGGACTGCAAGAAGATCAAATGTATCCATTCTGAAGGAAATCAACCCCGAGTGCTCACTGGAAGGACAGATCCTGAACCTGAGGCTCCAATACTTTGGCCATCTCATGAGAAGAGAAGTATCTCTGGAAAAGTGTGGAAAATGTGGGAAAGTGTGAAGGCAAGAGGAGAAGGGCACAACAGAGGACGAGATGGTTGGACAATGTCATCGAAGCTACCAACATGAATTTGACCCAACTCTGGGAGGCAATGGAAGACAGGAGGGCCTGGCATGCTCTGGTCCATGGAGTCACGAAGAGTCATACATGACCTAATGGCTAAAGGCACACCAAAACAATTCTACCGTACACCCCCTCCTGAACACCTGCAGGGATGTAATATTTTACAGACACTGTGAAAGAGAATTCCAAAGTATAGAGGCACCAACATGGAAAAATATTTCTTGAATACAGTCAAGTTGGACAGCTTTGACAGTTGGCACCTTTAGAATGGCAATTCCCAACGACCCCAACCATCATGAGGGTAGAGGTGGTCCAGTAGGTATATGGGTCCCAAGCCATGTACAACATAAAAAGTAACAAGCAACATCTTGAATTAAACTAGACAACCACTGGCAACCAGTGCAGTTGGTGCAGCTTAGGTTTCATATGATCATGACAGGCAACACTTGTTAATAGTTTCGCTGCCACACACTCACAAGCTGTAGATTCCAAGTAATCTTCCAGAGTAGCTCCACATAGAACAAACTACTGTAGACTGATCTTGAAGTTACAGTTGCATGGATCAGAAAGGCTACAGAAGCCTTCTCCAAAAACAGGGAAAGTTTCTAGACCAGGGACAGATGACAGGCTAATCAGGCCACACTTTGCACCAGTTTTTCTAGTAGGAGTACCGGGTCTAATAAGACACCTAAACTCCTTAAATGGTTCATAAGGGGATTTCCCCCATCAATCATTAGGGAAATGACATCTGTAGCTGAGTGACCAGCATCATCAGTATCCTGTCTGGATTCAGCTTCAGACCAAGAAGTGGATGGAGTTATGTCTATTTCCTATCTCTTTTTGTAACCCCTCCCCTTTCTGTGATGCATTTCTCATCCTTCTTTTTTTTCTTCCCAGCAGCAACTAGAGGAGGAAGAGATTGCTTTTTCCAGGAGCTGTAACTCATTATTTGCAAAAGGTTTTTGAAATTAGGGGGTTGCTACACTACACAGCACTACCAAGTTGATTATCACCTTAATTGTCATGGCTCCCACCTAAGATTTTCATGGCTTATAGTTTGGTGAGCCACAAGAAATTCTTTGAAATAGTGGAAAGTTGCTCAGTGGCATTCCTTTGAAAAAATCTCTAGGTACCTCAACATGTTACAGGCCCAAGGTTCCACAGGATGGAGCCATGGCACTTAAAGTGGTGTCAGACTAATATACCTATGTAGTATAGATACAGCTGCACATGAAAGTAGGCTGAGCACTGCATATGTTTCTATGACCACAGGTTGTCCCTGCCCCAAAGAGCTCTGCCAATAAAGAAGAGTGAGAAGAGTGTCAGTACCGTACAAGACAGCTTCATGTGATCACACATGGAAGGTTAAAACAAGGCTTGCTATCTATCTGGCTGATTCCTCTGTAGTTTCTATAACTCTCTCTCCCTCTCAGTGTCTATGTGTGTTTACCATGTTTTCTAACCTTCCCAGGGTTAGTTTGTTTGTTCTTCATCTTCAAAAGATAGATTATATCCTTGATAAAGAATCTGGATCAAGAAAAATGCAGCACTTGCCTCTAAGAGCACCTTCATAGACCATATGACCGCTACACAGAAAAAGTTTGTAAACAAAGTCAACAGTGCATACTAAGTAACAATCCAGATAACCCCAAGCAAATAGTGGACTGGACTGAATTGCAAACTTGCCTGGGATTGGTAAGGAGAATGAAGGAATTTGGAACAAGGCTTGTACTGCAAATACTGTGGGAAATAAAATAATTTGATAAAGATGAAATGTTCCACATGAGTAAGGAGAATATGAGGTGATTAAACGGAAGAACATTGGGTGATAATGATAGCTGAATTTCTCATATTGATTTGAAATGACCTGAATAATCCTTGCTGCCGATCTCTACTACTTTGTATTGTTTTACAGTCAGTTCTCCTTGGAAAAACTATTTTGAACATATATTATTCATTTCAACAAGCTGCTAATGATGGTGCCACAAGGGAAGCGTGAAGCTTCTAAAACTGATTCTTATTATGCTTAAATGGAGCATATCAACTTATGAAAGAGGCATGAGGCACACTTTCACAGATGCTGGATCCACCCCAATGATCCTTGCTTCCTCAGTGGCAGATCTCCCTAGGCTGAGCAGAAGGGTCTGAAGAAGAATCTGCAGTACTTGTGTTCACTCAATCAAAAGACGTGGAGATTTGGTGGATCAAATGCTACTCGTGGGGTTATTGGAGGCATGGCGACACACACTGGCCCTCTGCCGCTTACAAGCATTCATTCATTCTGTTTGGTACTAAGGGCAGAATAGGGTTTGTGCCTCCCAAAGACCACTCCAGAACTTTCAGGCCAGCACCCACCATTCTTGGAACTACAGGAAGAAATGGACATTTGTTATTGTTAATTCCTGTTCTCTGTCTCTCCTAGAAGGCATGCCAGGTGCTCTCTGCCTGAAGTTCCATAGGAAATGCTACACCAAAGTTTCTAAAATGCCTTTTGGGATCCAAAAGAAAACTGGCGTTCATGCCACATCAGAATATGAACATAATATGGGACTTCACTGAAGTAATAGAATGATTTCAACAGCTGTCATTACTATCCCTCTCCTGTTAAAAACAAAACAAAACAAAACCCCTAGGGGTAGTCATGAACTTCTGAAGCATAGAAGCAGTGCGTCGAAAGAGCAATAATTGCTGTTTTTGAATTTTTTTGTTATGCTAGAAAAATAATTACATTCAAATCTCATAGGACATTCTCACAAAATCTTAAACACTCTGGCCCAAATCCAGTTGTGTAGCTATGCCTTCATAACTCAAAGTTGTACAAAGAGCTGCAAAATTGGCGCCAAGAAGGAAGTTGGTCCAAATATCCAGTAAACACTTCTACAGGTACAGTTGTGCAACCAACTGCACAGACAAAAACAAAACAAAACACTAGAGTGCCTTGGCATAATTCCCTGTGAATGTCTGCAGGCATAACATTACCCTATGCCAAGTGCAAGAGCATGTCAGTCTCTATAGTTAAGAATAGGGATTAGTAAATTAACGCTGTATCTCAACTGCTATCAGCTGGTGGGGGCACACATTGCCCTGTCCTTTCCTCAAAGCCAGAAAAGGAAAGAAAAAGCACATGTATAGATGTGAAAAATCCAGAACACAAAAAATTGCATACAAGGTCACAACCCATTAACAAGAGGGAGTGTCATTACACATACAGGGAACTAGGAGATGCACAAGGAATAATTCTGAGAATGCCCCTTTATCAAAACACAAAACCTGATCCATCTGAAACAATGGTAAAGACACCAATACTCATTTTTATATATTTAAATTCAAATATATATAAATGAGTATGGCACAGCCCAAGATATCTGCCCAAATCCCTCATTTATGCTGCTTGAAAGCACCATTTCAGAGCACAAGATCCAAAGGATTGTTTAAAAACTAAACCTTTTTCTGGATTAATGATGCTGAGAGTTCCAGTCAACAACAACAATAAAAATCCAGGCTCTGCCTGTGACATACAGCAAGTAAAATCACAAGGAGAATACAAAATCACAAACACAAGACAGCAAAAATCTAGTGTATCCTGGATAGCTCAGTGGTTTAGGCATCTGTCTGCAGAGATGATTCCTCACTCTGTCTCCTTGACAAGGGTTTGACTCAGACCGTAGGGTCCCTTCCAGTTTGCAGTTCTAAGATAAGGATGATAATCTGTAGGAGAAGCAAGATGGGGATTCGGGACATGGAAGCCCAATTCCCACATTGAGTAGTAACTCAGCCAGGAACAAAGTAGTGGCAGGTGCCTCCTTGCGTCACTATCCAAGACTATAGTGACTATGACTGCTTGGCAAGCCCAATCATTTCTTTCCTTTTCAGGATCTTCTTCACTATGGATGTTGATCAATAAATGCTACATTAGCCAAAACCTTTTGGGGATTTTACATCAGTGTAATGAAAACAGCCCAACTTTTAAGGACAACTGCCTCACATTAAGAAACAACATAGACTTGACATACTGTATATTGTGCCACATTATTCACCATACCATAGATAACGTGCACAGTGACTTTTTAATTTGAGTCAGCTGTGCCATTTGTGTTACCCTTGTAGGCCGAATAATGAGATTTTGGACAATGATATACTTATTTGCTTTAGTACATCTTCCCTGATCACCCCCTCGATCCCAGAAATTAAAGAGGAATTTCTAGTGCCTAGTACATAACTGGTGTAATGTTCTGCTGTCAATTGCAGCATAACTATAGAATAGTGGGATACAGAATATAGTGTCACGTGTGTTCCTCCCCATGTCTCTCCACAGTGCTCTGGACTCCTTCCTCTTTTATTATCTGGCATCAGATCTGGACTGTTCCATCACCATAGTTTTTGGGGCAGCAGTTTATCTTGTGCTCTGCAAGACACAATTATTTTGTTAGGAACTTGCAAATTTCTTGAGCAATCTGACAGAGGGAAATTGGTATTTTAAAAATGTGGATATGGATGGTGGGGAACGGACACATTTGCACATCCAGTCAGAGGATTTGAATGTTTAGCTTTTAGAAATCCGGGTTTGAATCCTTGCATGATATATACTATTCTGAATTAGGGCTACCAACTTCTTTTTTCCCCTAATGCTCTCCTCATCTTCAATAGCTAGCAAGAAAGTTAAAAATAAAAAAATATTTTAAAAATGAGCCTCTTCAACTGGAAAAAGCTATACTAACTGGAAAAAGCTATATTAATTGAATCTGGCAGTACAGATATCTGAGAATTTCATTCTGTTATTTGTAGTTTTTTAAAAAGATCTAATGTGGGGGGAAATGTCTTTCCCTTCTGCTACTTTATCCTAGAAGTTTTGGTCAGCAGAATTCAAGCACAGAATTGCATTACTGAGGTCTTAAACACAAGGATTGTACAACTATGTTTTCTTAAAGAAAAGAAAAGAAAAATAAAATAAAATAAGCTATGCCTCATTGTAACATAGCACAGCTGCTCTAGTTTTGACTTTTAATTTAGACTGAAAGTTGTGCTTCGAAGTGGGATAGAAAGATTTTGCCTGCAATCCTTATATTCCACCTTTTTGATTTCGGCTTATTGCCTGTTTGCTGCTTCCACACCAGTTTCCTTTAGATACTGTACTGTAATCATAAATCTTCCTAGAGGATAATCAAATGTGTAATCCCAGCCAAAGAGGAATCACAAATAGAATGATGTCATGAAGCTATGCAGCCAATCAGATGCAGCTAAGTTATGGGATCATGAAGGACAAATTAACCTTAGTGCTTCCTAAATTGGGGAACCAGTCACCAACCAACACCAAAGAGGAACAGCATATTCCTTGTCATCTTAACAAGCTATTAACATCTGTTCACCTCGTAAACATATTTAGAGATTTGCACAAATGTTGCCACAGCTTCTATAATGTTAAACTCTGTCTTCAGAACAATCCTGGCATGGTTCTGATAACACCTCTGAATCCTAGGTTGCTATATTCAAACAATGTCATGCCTATTCTCTGCCAAGGGTATCTCATTAACCGAGTTTGCTAGAGAGATTCTGGCACCTGTATTCCAAAAATCTAACTTTTCTAAGCTTTGTCTGATATAGTCAGAGAATGAAGTTCTCTTGTTAAAACAGACTGAAATGGTATGGCAGATATTTCTGAGATTAAATGGAGGAAGTTTTTAAATTATAGTGCACACAATGAACAATAGAGTCCAAGTTCTCAATAAATTATAAATTGAAAAATATACAGGAGAAAGGATAAAACTGGGTTGCAAAGCTTATTCTTTGGTAGAGAACGGAAAATTATCTGTGTTCCAAATGTAGCTGAACTACTCTATTGGGGATCATATATATATGATGATTTAGCACACAAAAGGCTAGTAGGAATTTCATCTCTATAATTTTAGAGGCGATGGGCATCTGTTGTGAATATTTGCTATTCAGTAATTAGACTGCTAAAGTGGCAGAAGCACAAGAAACAAAAATATACAGTTTAAGATTGAACATGGCTGCATTAATTGTGTGATTTTTTTCATTAAGAGATGATTTTAAAGAGACAGTGTTTCACAAAATGGGCACAGACTCCTTCCCTTGAATTTATAATCCAAACCCCATATGCAGGCATGAAACAACCATGAATTCAACCACTCACAACAGAGCAAATCCCACAATGTTGCGCACACACTGTGATTGCTGCAGTCATAAACAATTACCAGTAGGTGGCAGTTTAAACAAGAACTGCATCTAGATTAGTATACTATACCCTATTAACGTTCTTAAGAGAACCTTTACTGCGATTTTTAGTTCATATTGTTTTTTTAAAAAAGATGCAGGCAGGACAAATGTTAGCTCTGCAACAAATATTAGCTCTGTTGCAAATCTGCTGAAGAAAAACTGTTTCAGATATATTCTAGCAACTGCATAAAAAGGTGGTACATCTGAACAATTTTTCCTCAGTTACTAATTTGCTCAAAACTCTGGGCACTTCTTAGACATTTTGTTTTCTTTTAAAATACAGATTTATACTTCTCTGCACAGCTAAATCTACTGTTACATTACCAGTATCCATAACACTAACTGTTCTGTCTGAAAACCATACAACATTCCTCAATACTGTACCAAAAACCAATTTCATTTACCTTGTTATTGGATCCACCTAAAGTAAGAGGATATTTAAGTATCACTAACTATCCAATTCTTGTCATGCCTCTCAGCCTATGTAATTTTAATTGTAAACAATGCAGTTTTCTTATTTACAAGAAAATTTATGAAGCACACAATCAGACTCACAGACACATAAATTTAATCACAGGATTTGGTTAAAAACTCATATTGTTCTGTGTTCTGTTTATCTCATTCACCATGTCTGTCCTATTTTCTAAATCTCTCCATTGTTCACTATGTAGTTTTATCACCCACCCTTAATTTAATGTGATCAGTCAAATTCCAGTTGATTAACCCATTCTCCTTATGAATGTAAAATGCAAATCAGATTAACAACTGGCTAGTATTTGTAAGTAAAGCACTAAATCTTATATAAAAATTACAATTACTTCAATTTACACGTTGCATTAATTAGATCAGTCAGCTCTTTTCTTAAAGCTTGATGGCCTGCAGAAGGCTTTAATCTCTCTTGTCCAACAATTCCTTACAGCGTTAATCCCACTATATGGTTTGTACACTTTCCTCAGTTAGCTGTTTGCTTCTGGTTAATCATGACTGAACATGTCAGTGGCTTTATGTAGGTCTGAATTTTTACTACTACTACTACAACATGTGCTTTATAATGATTTATTTATTTTGTGTTTAAATATAGTTCTCAATTTATACCATTTTTCTTCCCTTGTTTAGTGCAGCAGCAAAAATGTCCAGACATAAAAACTCCACACATACACAAAGTTTCAAGTACATCTAGTGCTTAAGAACAGTGTTATTCTTAACACAAATAAGTCAAAGTCTCCATGTCTTGATAGTTACATACCTTCCAACACTATGTACCAGAGATTTTCTTACTGTACATACTAGAATAACTGCTCTACCTTGAATTGGTACCTATCTTGTAATAGGAGAGTGTATCACCCAAGTATACTTAGGAAGGCATTGCTCTCAGACATAAGAATCTTTCTAGAATAAACCAGCCTTAATATAAATATCAATCCTAAATGGAATTTAGTTAACCTTATCAATTGCTGAATGATAAGTGGACATTTACATAAATCCCTGTGATGCAGTGGAGTTACTCTAGCTAGGATTAGCAATGGAATTTAAGCCACGGAGTCCCGAAATGGTGAAAATGGTAGTATTTGGTAATACGTGTTTTATGACATGCTGATGATAATTCAGATTGATTTACGATAAATGCTTTTTATAGGAGTGTAGTATCCACCCAGGTCATGAATATTCATATGCTATCTGCATTGACCAATGGGAATACTGGAGAGGCAGAGTCACAAGATATGAGAGAGCAGGAGGAGGAGGAGTTTAGATAAGGAGTTAAGAGTTGAAGAGATTGAAAGTTTTGGAATTTGGGCAGGAAAGTATCGGTTGAGAGTGGATGAAGGAGGATGTCTGAAGAGTTAACAACATTGCTTGAAGTATCTATATCTGTAACAATAAACAATTTCAATTTGGTTCTTTTAAAATGACATATGGCCTGGACCTTGATTATTAATAATAGGTAATGTTGATGTAATCAACTGGTGGCAGCTGAGGGGCATGTAGCGTGAGCTCTTAGTTTGGTGAAACAAACAGGGGCCACGTGGGGATCGTGAAAATGAGGTATTTTGAAGCTTGCATTTTCAGATTCTTCAATAATAAAGCATCATTAGAGAACCTGAGTCAAAACATGTTTGGTCTCTGCGACTGGGCTCCAGTGATCCTCCCAAGGTAACCCCATGCTCCTAACTTGATGGTTCTATTTTTAAGTGTATTTATTTAATACAACTTGCAGTTTCGCAAGAACAACCTCTGAGAGTCCTAGTTTAGTTTCACTGGATGCCTCATTTATCTTAACATCAATTATGTCTGGAGTCCAACTCCCATTTAGTGGCAATGGGTTCCCCCATTGGATAGAATGCATATGTTGGGAAAGAGGGAATGCTGAACAAGGGTATAGCTGCAACAATGGTATAGAGCCAATTTTGAATCCCCTTTCCCAATGCTCCTGCCTCCTCTCTTTCCACTCTCTCTTTCTCTTCCCAAAATGGCTTTCCATCTCTTCTCCCTTTCCTTCCTCCAACACTTTCTCTCTGTATGTTTCTAACCATTTCCTTCACCTCTCTTCCCTTTCTCCCCAGTAAAACAGCTTTGGGGGTGGCTGATAATTCTTCAAGCTCTCAGGTTCCTCATGGGGGACCATTAACTTTTCCCATTCCCAGTCTAAGGGTCTTCTTTGCTTATCCACCCCCTTTGGTAACTCTAAGATGTTCCTTCCTCTCCTTTAGACTGCTGGCTCCTTATTTTTGTCTGTCTCTCCTTCTCCTTCTTCCCTTCTTTTATTTCCTCTTCCCCTCCTCCTCTTCTACCCACTGTTCTTTTCCCAGGCTTCCCCCCCCCCCCGCCGCCTCTTCTCAATCCAATCCATTCATTCTCCAGTTCCAGGTCATTCTTGTGCTTTGAGGCTAACGGCTGTAGTGAGACTTTCCAGCCCCTTTTCCCCCAACTCAATGTCTACAGGGGAACGAATAGTGACATATTCTTCAGTTTCCACTGAGAGAGGGGATGGCACACTGACATCTTGATGATCTTTCCTGTCCTCCTTCTCACAATGTATCACATTATTTTCTACTTACTGTAACATCAGTGTACCTGGTCTTATTAGGTGACTTTGTTCAGGACACAAATTCAAATAATAAATACACAGATCTAAATTATCTATAGATTTAACTTGTTAGAAGGAATAGTAATGGATTTGAGAGGAAATGGGTAACACACAGTAAATTTGCAACCAATTAAAAAGAGATACTTCATGTACCAATATGATCTTATTTAATGATTTGCATGTTTTATAGTTCCTCATATTTAGCATAGCTCTTTCTCTTTGGAAAATATTATATGTGAACCAAATGTGCAAGAGCTAAGTTACACTATAAAAATTATGAGTTCAAAAAGCATCTCAACAATGTTCATATAGCACTTTGGTTTCCATTGTGCCATTTCCTCCTATGGGTGAATGAGCTTGTTCAGAATTGACTCTATGGCATAATGCTGTCTGAGAAGATTTTACATACAAATTTGCCATGTTACCATCATATTTTTTTTCTCAAACATCCTTCTGAAACTTACTAACAAACCAATTTTCTCTTATTTTAGTCATCACTGGTGGGAGAGGGAAGCTGGGGCAGAAGCATCCTCCATGCTTCATGCATGGTAGCCCTGACCCAAATCAGTGCCTTGCACACTTACTTGTAAATCAAAACAGAAAGGAAAGCTCATGTGCACACTGTTGCTTCCTGTCCAACATATAGATTTCTCAGGAGATAGATAAGATGGTCCCCATTACCTATAGAACTTTATAAAATGTTCTTTTCATGGCATTTTTATTTGGTTTGACACTTCTGGGAACATAAGATTGCTGAGATTTGTTCATGGGGCATTGATCCAGAACTCATAATCTATATCATACAATCACATCCAAATAATCATAGATATGTCATATTATCCTGTCAAAACATCACTGCCAAATATAATCAAGCCTGTTTTCCTGTTTCATTAACAATACTAGGCTATGGGGTGAGTGGGAGGTAGTAGTCAACTTTAGCCTGCAATGATCTTGCCTTTTAGAAGCCTAGGAGCTATCTGTTTCTATTATCACTCAAGACAGAACACACTCATTTGTAGTAGACAGAGCAACTAAAATGTCTTGAATATTAACGGGACTGTATCTTGGCTTGCTGCCGAAACCACACAAAATGTCAGCTCATTCACGCTGCAACAGCAGCCTGTGTTTGTGCTGCTGCAGCCGCAACAGGAACAGGTGCTTCCAGTGACTGCTTTATATGTCCTGCTCCCATTCACATTTTATTCAGCCAGAGGCGAGACAGTCAGAAAGAGGAGTGGAGTGGATGAGAGACAGTTGTTTGTATCAAAAGCAAGTAAGTTCTTTTAAGAAAGGATGCTGGCAATTGAATCATATTTCCTGGCCTTACTACAAATGGCATTTTCTCTGAGTCAACTGGCAAACATCTACCGTTCATATCAAGGTGAGGAAAGGAAGATTCTGTGGGTGGACAAGAATCCACCCCACACATCACACCCGTATTCCTGAGGCAAACACCATCTGAACTAAATAAGTTGGTCTCATCAGACTGCAGGACATGGTTCCAGAAATCCATGTCCTTAGTCTGCTTGTCTGCAGCAAACTGTATGCGGGCTTTCTTGTGCATTATCTTTAGAAGAGGCTTCCTTCTGGGACGACAGCCATGGAGACCAATTTGATGCAGTGTGTGGCGTATGGTCTGAACACTGACAAGCTGACCCCCACCCCACCCCTTCAACCTCTGCAGCAATGCTGGCAGCACTCATACATCTACCTCCCAAATCCAACCTCTGGATATGACGCTGAGCACAGGCACTCACCTTCTTTGGTCGACCATGACGAGGCCTGTTCTGAGTGGAACCTGTCCTGTTAAACCGCTGTATGGTCTTGGCCACCATGCTGCAGCTCAGTTTCAGGGTTTGGGCAATCTTCTTATAATGGCTGTTCTGGGTTTTTTGGGCTCTTTGGCCGTGTTCTGAAAGAGCCCGAAAAACCCAGAACAACCATTAGATCCCAGCCGTGAAAGCCTTTGCAAATAAATCTTCTTATAGCCTAGGCCATTTTCATGCAGAGCAACAATTCGTTTTTTCAGATCCTCAGATAGTTCATTACCATGAGGTGCCATGTGGAACTTCCAGTGACACTAACAGGTCTCATGACACCAGGGAGGGAAAATGGCTACTTGGGCTCATTTTGGACATTGCCACTTAGGGGTGTAGTCACTTTAGTTGCCATTGGTTTAGACATCAATGGCTGTATGTTGTGTTATTTTGAGGGGACAGCACATTTACACTATTATACAAGCTGTATACTCATTGTTTTACATTGTAGCCAAGTGTCATTTCTTCAGTGTCATCACATGAAAAGATATACTAAAATATTTATGAAATGTGAGCAGGTGTACTCACTTCTTTGATATGCTGTATTTACTGTCAGGCCTGAGGAGAACTGCTAGTGTGATTTTCTGCCTCATGTGCCAAAACAACACACTTAACTTTGGGTCCTATGCACCCTGACTTGAGTGGATAATGAGTACCATTTGCTGCTCTGCCTCAGGCAGCAACATGTCTTGAGCCAGCCTAGATATAATTGGAGGGTAGGGAGTGGGAACAGTGAATGGAATTTCTTCTGACTGCCTTGCATTCTCTTTCACCATGAAGTTTTCTGAGTCCTCATTTAAAGCTATAAAGCTGTTATGAAAAATCGCAATAAATCATTGGTTGTTCAAGCTCCACTAGCATAACTTGATGCACAGCAATCCAGCCAGCAAGGGAATTTCTGGGAGTTGTAGTCCAAAAAAGTAACATTTCCATTGATTCCAAATGCTCTTATACAAGCAGGTCTTTCAAGCATTCTGTATCAGAGAGAATCAAAAACTTTTCTATCAAGCTCTGTCTTATCGTTTGTAGACAAGAGTTTCATTACTAAGAGCCTGCAAAGAGGTTCTTGAAGGCCCTGCGTGAGAGACAGATGGACCACACATTCACCAACAGGCTTCCAAAGCCAAATAGTTTGTATCTGTTTCAATTTCACAACTGCCACCTAATTACTAAAAGCTACACAAAACAAATAAATCAAAGAGACAACCTTGTCTACATTCACATAAACAACACACAATTCCAAAGTGACAGCAAATGCTTCTTACTCGTATTGAGCACTGCATTTCCACACTCTCCCAAGAACAGCAAAGTTGCTGAAGCACTCTGTAGTACTAATTATTTCACCTTGAAAAGTGCGTATTTCAAATGCTCTAGAACAGCCATTCTCAACCTTTTTTTTTGTCCACAGCCATAAACATAATACTGTATGAAAGAAAAATAGG
This sequence comes from Pogona vitticeps, assembly GCF_051106095.1. NCBI lineage: Eukaryota > Metazoa > Chordata > Lepidosauria > Squamata > Agamidae > Pogona > Pogona vitticeps. Next base: position 194,892,398 of record NC_135785.1, on the reverse strand, counting down.
CTGAATAGTCACAGAACAAACCTTATAAGGTGGTGTGTGAATTGTTTCCAGTCTGGGGGGTTTTCTGTCCCATCTTTATATGAGAAAACCAAAATTACGCAGGGTATAAATGTTTAAAATAGTAAACAACTCCCTCCATTCAGCATCAGTTAAAAAAATCAGCAATACTCAACCAAAAATATACGAATTGTATGTTGATGGAAAAATTCTTACCAAATTAAATAACATTTAGAGAATATTTAAAATCAGAGAAAAAGAGGCGCTTGACTAACATTTTGAAAGTCTGCTCCATTTTTTATGTGCTCAATTAAAAAGGCACTCTGTTATCCTCATTGGGCCTTATTTTGTGGCAAACAGAGTTTGAGAAGAGCCTCTGAAACTGGCTGCAGATTTGCCATATACACAAGGAGGCAATTCCTAACATATTCAAGTGGAGTGGGTGAATTGAATTGAATTCTTTAACTGAACCTAGACACCAATGAAATATGACCCACAACTGGCTTATATTGGTATTTCATGCCAATATTAGGCACAAGATCAGCAAAATATTCTGAATCAACTGATGTTTCCAGATTGTCTCCTAGGACAGCCTCATACAGACTGTATGACAGTAATCTAATCTGTAAATAACTAATTTATAGACAACTGACAAGCTTACTGATAAATGTTTACAGGATTGTGTGCATTTTAAAAATTTACATGTTGGCTATGCACACATGAAATCTCATGTCCATCACCATGAGAATCACAGCCCCATTAAGAGTTTTATAATCCTTATACACAAATTAATGTTCATTTATTCCAGTTTGGGGCATTGTACAGAATGGTTTGCAAGTGACTTATCTGCATACTTTTATCCAGTCTTAAACTTCAGGGTTTATACTGGAAAGCAAATTTACTGATACTGCCAAATGTCGAAACTAAACAAGTTACCATAAGTGATTGAAAAAAACAGTAACTGGGACACTGAACATAAATGTTTCATTAAAATGGTGAAATAACTTTAAAGCTATTTAAACTTTAAAGTGTATCTTATCTACCTGCAAAGGATCAATCTTGCAAAGCACCAATCATGAGTAAGAATAAGAATAATGCAGCATGCACTAGATTGTTTTGTAGCATATGCTTTGTTAGAAATGGAAGATAAAAGGAAAGAAGTATTTCATTTGTGTTAGGACAGGGTCAGTTATGTCCACAGAAAAGATATGGAATTGTTTAAAGTTCATCTGGAAAGAAATACTGTATAATCATTGCATTGAATATCAAACATATATTGGGGGATTATGTTCCAGTATTTCAACAAAGTGGGAATACTTTCTGCAACTTTGCGGACATCAGGCTCTCATAAACATAAAGAAACACAATCATGATGCAATTCACACTTCTGTCTGGGTATTAAGGCAAAAAACAAAACAAAATAAAGATAATCACTAACAAATTTGTTTATATTCAACAATTTAAGACTAGAACCATAAAATTTAAGAGATAAAAGTGCACTGAAAATTAACAATCCCAGTTTTCTGTGCACTGTCAGTTCAAACTCACACTGCATCAATTCAATTTGCACTGACAAACAACTCAGAGGATGTCACTATAAATATGATGTTTCAGTTGATATTTTGCTCTAGGTCAGCTAAAAAGATAAGTGGAAAATATAAATTTTTAAAGAAAATCTCAAAAGCTTACAAATCAGCTTCACATACCAAATTGCAATTATTATGCTAATATTTAATTAATATATCCTGCCCATCTAGACCGAAGTCTACTCTGGGCGACTAACAACACTCAAGAATAATAAAATAAAACAATAACATTAATACAATTGAAGATAGCAAATAAATTAGGTATTGACAGGAGGGAACGCCTGCCTAAAGACCCAGGTCTTGCATTTGCGTAATCTTGGGGACCACACAACCTTATTCTTATATTTTAATTTTACTGTACTTTATATTTCCCCACTCAGCTCATGAATGGCTGGCTGTGGGGAGAGGTGGGGAAGAACCAGTGGGACTATGTCCGCGATTGGAGGGACGTCGCTGTTGCCAGGCATGCGGACGCTGAGGAGCCTGGTAGGTGGATTGGGCTGATTCAGCGGGTGCAGGGAAGGACCCCCAGGAGACTAATATAAAGCTCCCATGTCTAATAATACCCTACAAAGATTTCTTAACTTAGTGCAAACCATGTCTAAAATTCACACCATATCTGTAACTCCACAACAGGATTTCAGCCTTTGGTTGTTTCCATCATATAAGGAAAAACTGAAAGCAGTTTGGGAGAGGGTCTTTCCTGCTTGTGGAAGTTACCTACCGTATTTGCCGGCGTATGACTTTTTTGCCCTGAAAAACATGCCTCCAAGTGGGGGGTCATCTTATACGCCGGGTGCACTTCAGTTGGGTAAGAAATAGCTGCCCATAGTGGTATCCAGGAGCTTCCCCCACCCGAACTGACAAAAACCCCAACAGCCCAGAGTGGGTATATCCCCATGACCCCGACAGGCAGCCCGCACAGGCACGGAACTCCCCCCCCCGCTCTCGGCCAGGGACTCCCCAGCGCGGATGGGAAAGGCAAGGCTGCCGGGGCCTCCAGCTACCATCTTCGGGAATCCCCCCTGCACCCGCCGAGAGAAGACGGCCGGAAGTGGGTAGGCCGGCCCGCGAACGCAGGCCCCGCCGTCCGGGAAGGGTGTCCTGATGCTCCTCCCCACCCCTGGGCCTGTCGCCAAAACCAACGCAAGCGTCCTGGGATTGCTCAGGCGCAGCCACCCCAGGCGTTCTGCCCCACTGCAGCGGCGTCCGCCCCTCCCAGCTTCCGAGCCCTCGTCGGGTGAATCTCCGGATGCTGTGACTTAGGGTGGAGGATTTTATGAAAAGCGAGCTCGCCCTGTCGGTCCACCCTGCCGCCACCTATCTGCGTCCTTTAAGATTTTCCCCTCCACCTCAGGTAAGCCCTACCATCGCCCCAATCCACAGCTCGCCTTGCTATGGGGGGATGAGGTAAAAGGCAGAGGGAGGGGATAGTTTTATATGACGAGTATGTAACAAACTCTATATTTTGAGTGGAAATGTTGGGGTCATCTTATATGCCCAGTCGTCTTATACGCCAGCAAATACGGTACTTGTGGAATGTATTCTCCAAGAATGCTAACTGCTATCCACTTAATCCTCATTTCAACACTACCAAAATATATATTTTCTTTTCCCAAGTTTCTTGAGTATTGGTAGTGAATTCAGGGTACCACTTAACATATGAGCGAGATCACTGGCCCATTATCTCAGAACTGGCGATACCACACAAGGGTCTCATATTAAGATGAATAACCACACAGAATACAGTTTTGGAAGAGGTAGCCATGTTAATCTGTGTAAGTATATCAGACAAAATCCAAAGAAACAAAACAAGAAGACAAAAATGAGTGGCACCTTAAAAACCATTATATTTTAACGTAAGCTTTTATGGACATGTCCGCTTCGTCAGACATTAAGAGACAGAATGAAATGAAATGAAATGCATATGAAATATCAGTTTCGCATTCTAAATGTTCATTGGTTACAGGATTGTAAAGACTGTAAAGCCTAATTATTGCATTTAACCAATTAACATTTAGAATGCGAAATGGATATTTCATATACATTTCATTCTGTCTCTTAATGTCTGATGAAGTGGGCGTGTCCACAAAAGCTTACATTAAAATATATTAGTCTTTAAGGTACCACATGTATTTATCTTTTTGTTTCATTTTGTTTCTTTTGATTTTGCCTGATATGCAAATAGAAGTGTTTACTCCCTCAACTGGGGAAATAGTCAAAAATTGTCCTACTAGGCCTTATATCCCATACAACAAATGGAACAGCACCAGGCTGCTGTGAACAGCTAAGCCATCATTTAATGTGGTGGTAAACCTCTTTACTTGTGGCAGTCACAGCCCACTCTCAACAGAAGCTTCTTCAAATACATTTGTTCCTTGATAGTTACCAATCGTCCCACCCCTCTTCAAGAGCAATTAATGCTCCTTCAAGTGTGTGCATGCATGCGCGCACACATGCATGCATGTGTGCATGCATGCGCGCGCATGCACACACACACACAATTCAATCCAGCCTTACTTCTATGTTGCTTTTATCCCCTATTATATTTATTGCTTTTATTATCCTTTGTATTTATTTCATTATTTTCATTTATGTACTGCTCTGGAAATATTTATATTGAAAGGTAGCCTGTAACTTCTTGAACTATATAGGTAAGCGGTTCCATGAACACAATAGTGACATGTCTGTATGCCCCTCATGGTCAACAATACTCTTTTCATGAACATAATCATTTATACAAAGTAATGCATACATGTGTGAGAAATGTCCCTGAACACATCAGAAATGAAATGCTTCTTGTAGAAGAATTAAAAAATGGTTACTAGCTATCTTTTGAGTAATCAGAGATTTAATGATGCAGTAGAGACTACTTCAGATTGAAGTAGCCTCTAGTGTACCGTTAAAGTTCTGCTCAGACCTCAGAACAGATGGCGAGGGGTTAGCATGTCTCTCTTTCTCTCTCTTTTAATTTAACCTTGAAAGTAGAAGCATATGTACATGTTGTACTGTGCCACACGCACACAAATAACTGTCACACTAAAACGTCGTAGTTTTCTCTGGAACTGTTGTTGAATTGCTTTGCAACAAACCTTTTTATAAAAGAAGAAACGCAGGACAAGGTCACAGTGCAAATTTTAGCATTTCTGTACATCTACACAATGGGATATTTTAACATGTAAAACAACATTTAAATCGTCTGCTCCTTTCTCCTCCACATGGCAACTAGAGGGCATACTAATAATAGTGCCAGAGTTCCTGACAGAAGTTATCTTATATAAGATTATCACAGGCACTTGGTTCCTGGTACAAGGGGGCAAAGAAAAGAGTTACAGTGCCCTCACATTTAGAACAGATACAACAAAAACTGACAGATCAAAATTTCTAAAATGACGGGCTCTTTAGAGTGGTTGCATTTTTTTCTTCGACATTCAATAAAGTGGCAGAGTTAGGAAAACAAATTTGAAATAAGCCATACATCTTCTGTCAGATTTTAAAGCATTGAACTCAGCATTCCTAAGTGGTCTCCCATTTAGACACTCAGTGGACATCCTGATGCCCTCCAATGACAAGACATATACATTTCTTGCAATGCAAACTATTTCAGCGAAGACAATTGTAAGTACTTCAGAGTTCAGTGAGACTTGGCATGAAAGCATATAATTTAACTCTTACACATGAGTACCATGATTAAGTGTTCTTCAGTGTTAAGTTTAAAGCATGCAGTGCCTTTAAAACCAACTTCATGTGCCACAGATATCCATTCCAAAGTACTGACCTTATGCTTAAGTATTTGTACTTGAAATTTTATACTTAGGTTTCTGTCCATCCCTCTCTCTTGAGGCAGAGTGCATATTCAGAAGAAGCAATGATATCAGAAGGAGATATAGTAGAGATAGAGAGATAAAATATAGATATAGGGGATATATGCATGTGTGTATACACACACACATAAAGGAATTTAAAGGTAGTGTAGAACCACTAGTACTAATGTTTTACATCATGCAATTTCACAACTTGTAACTTATACAACTGCTTTCAAAAAGAGAGTTATATTATTATTACTGTGTCTGTCCGAAAATAAGACAGGGTCTTATATTAATTTTTGCTCCAAAAGTGCATTAGGGCTTATTTCCAGGGGATGTTTTATTTTATAATTATGTCATCTTCTGGTTGCTGCACAATGCTGCACAATGGTGGAGGGTGGGGTTGCATTTAACTGGGGCTTATTTTTTGGGGGTAGGTCTTATATTACGAGCATCCAGAAAAATCACAGTAGACCTTATTTTCAGATTAGGCCTTATTTTCGGGGAAACAGGATATTTATTTAACTACCTTAATTTACTGTATTATTACTATTAATTATACAATCACATAAGAATAATATGTTGTAATCATCTGTCCACCGGGAAGAAGATCTGAGTACAATGGAGTGGTCTGACCACAAATGGGAAGGGGAGAATGGAATCAAAATTTACCTATTTTTCCCTTTCAAAATTCTCTGCATAGCACAATCGTATTCTTTCTAGACACCAGTTGAAGATTCTGCCTTTTTTAAACAAAAGAACAAATGCAAGGAGTGGAAGCACTTATTTAGGTACACTGATGCTTTCCAACACTCCGTTGTTTCTCTATGTACTGAAGAACTGACAGGCAGGATTATAGGCTCATACAGCTAAAACAAAGCTGGGGCAACTAACGTTGGGAGAACTAATGCGCTTTAACCACCAGATTTTACAGAAGTTGAAGGAACACTATTTTGTGAATACAGGATTAACACAGCATCTGGTTCTGGCCTCAGAGACCATAAAAAGTATCCTGTTTCCCCAAAAATAAGACCTACCCTGAAAGTAAGCCCTTTCTCAGGATGCTCGTAATATAAGCCCTACCCAAAAAATAAGCCTCAATTAAGTGAAACCTTAAGTGAATCCCCACCCTCTACCATTGTGAAGCATTGTGCAGCAACCAGAAGATAAATTGACTGTTAAATAAAGCATCCCCTGAAAATAAGCCCTAATGCATTTTTGGAGCAAGAATTAATATAAGACTCTGTCTTATTTTCAGGGAAACACGGTAGTAAATAAAATGAACACATTAGTAGCCCAAGATCTGTTCAGGACTGCATTCCACAGATTTCAGATGCTTCAAGAAAAGTAATCTATTCTTTCTCTGCACACTATTCCTATAAGTTGTGAAAAACTATACATTTTTCACAAGCTCTAATAAGCAGAAATTGCATCACTACTCTCCTTTGCCTTACTTCCTATTTTTCAAGTTCATGAAGCAAAACAGATGTCATTTTCTACGTTTCTGCCACATCCACTGACAATAAATATGGGGTCAATGTTTCAAGAAGCCATACTCCACATTCTTCCTCGTACAAACAATATGTGGAACTATTTCCTGAAATCTTATCCATCACCTAAGCAATCAATTCAAATACCCATTGACCTGTTTCGAAGAGATATGTCCATATCAGCAGTGCTCAGTGAGTGCTCCTTAATGCACACCCATCTGTCATTCAAAACACACTATGCATTAGCATGATTTGTGTTTAAAACACATGGCGAAGTGATTCCCACCGCCATCGTCACCATTAAACCCCCTGTAAAAACAAGAATTCAGCAAAAGCCTTTAACAAGACAGTCCTCAACAGTTTACAGGCAAAGTGATCAATATCACTAATATATTTCTTTCTGTCTCTCTTGACCTATGTAGAAATCTAAACTACACACCAAGGTAAAGTACTAGAAAACTGTGATTGTGTTAGTTAGTCCCATTTGCTCCACTAACATGTTATCTGAGTGTTGAACAGGACAAAAATAGTATATTCTATGCACATACATCCTTATGTGTGCAGATTCTGATCCTGTGGATTGGCCTCTCCATTTTTATAGTATGTATAGAAATCACTATACATGCCTTGAGGTCTATGCACATCAGCCATTGTGCACATTTATTATCCAGTGCAGTGGTTCTTAACGTGGGCGATAATGCCCCCCAGGGGGCGATTTCATTTTTCAGGGGGGCGATAGAACGAAAAGGGGCCGTGTGGGGGCGCTGGAGCAGAAGGGGGGTGGTAGGGGGGCCCTGGAGCAAGCCAAACCTGTTAAGATGGCTGCAGCCTTTTTACAGTGTGCATGAATATATATTTTCCTCCAATCTTAATTTAGTTTCAGAGTTTTCATCTTGAAATTTTTAGTTCCTGCATTGTTTTTATGCCCTTTTTATATTTCTTTTTGCATCTTAAAATTCGCTTGCAACTAAATCATTAAATGTTTTTTGGGGCATTTCATTTTCTTGGAATTGAATTTTGTTTTCAGGGGTCATTTGATTTAAGTGTAATAAATAAATAAATAAATGAATAAATGAATAAATGAATGAATGAATGAATGAATGAATGAATGAATGAATAAATAAATAAATAAATAAATAAATAAGATATCATCACTGCAGGGAGGGGGGCGGTGATAACTTCCTCAATGGCTCAAGGGGGCGTTTCTTTCAAAAAGGTTAAGAACCACTGATCCAGTGCATCAACACGGTTGGATCCAACCAGCATGACCACAATGCTTTCTTCTCCTTATTTCCATTTATCACAGTGTATCATAACCCTCTTTTTGTGAACTGATCATAGAAACAATGCAAAATGTAAGTTTTCTCGTTATTGATACTGATCATGGTGGTGTCACTGTTCCGCTACTGGACAGAGAAAATGATAAAATAAAATAAATTAATAAATCTATTAAATATTTATGCCACCCATTCAGCAAATTGCTACTCTGTGTGGTGTACACAAAGTATAAAGCAAAAACAATAAAACACATTTAAAAAAAAGATTTTTAAAAAAACAAGAGGAGATGGAAAGGAACGGTTAGACAGTAAAGAAGAACCCTTCCTGAAGTCTTAGCTGGATGTTTCAGGGAAGAAAATTGCTGTTGGGGGGAAAAATATACAAGAAGAGGTTAAAATGCCTGCATACCACAGACCTCTGCATTAGACCTTGAACGGAGAATTGCTTTTTCACTATAAGGCTAGAAGTAATTAAGGCATTCACACTCAATAGAATAAAAGCCCTTCTGTCTTTCCCTAAACATGTGAAACAGCTCTTCATTTAACGAAATGCTTGCACAGAATGTTTTATGAATCTACAGAACTTGGAATTTTATTAGGTACAAATAGACAGAAAGACAGATGGATAGATGCATACCTTGTTTCCCCGAAAATAAGACAGGGTCTTATATTATTTTTTGCTCCCCCCCCCAGAAAAAAACAAACAAACAACACATTAGGGCTTATTTTCAGGGGATGTTTTGTTTTTTTCATGTACAACCATCTACATTTATTCAAATACAGCTGTGTCATCTTCTGGTTCCTGTACAATGGTGGAGGGCGGGGTTTCACTTAATTGGGGCTTATATTGGGGGGTAGGGCTTATATTACGAGCATCCTGAAAAATCATAGTAGGGCTTATTTTCAGGTTAGGTCTTATTTTGGGGGAAACAGAGTATACATATTTGGATGTATAAATATAGATAGAAATTTTCATTTATCTTCTATTTCCATCATTAATAATGATTGTCTGCCCTTGTCAATTCTGACTTTTCACAACCTTTTCCAAGGTTTTCTAGGTAGAGAGTACACAGAAGTGGTTCATCATTCCCTTCTTCTGGAGGTACCTCAGAACTGCGCCGCTTACCCAGGCTGGCTCTTCTGGGACACACAGTGGGGAACTCTCTAGTTCTGCAGCCAAATATCTAACTCACTGAGTACTCCAGCCAGCTTCTATTTCCAGTGCAACAATGAAATTATCGGCCTGAATATAAATCCTCTTATTGGGCGGAAACTGAAATAAATACATCATATTGAACAGATATGTCACGAAACAGGATACATAATAGGTTTTCCTCCGCAGCAGATTGGTTGCACTGAGTATGAAGTACAGAAACATCTTCTTTCTAAAACTGTGGTCTGACACCAGTTTTCCACAGGAACTTTACTACATGACTTGCATATAAATGTGAGGTCCCATTTTCAGTCCTTCCCAGGGTCTCAGTCTATTCATTCCTTTTCATTATTGCCCAGTCAGTTGGCAGCATACAGACAGCACATCCATTGTTAGAATGAAAAGAATGCAGAGCCTATAAATTCAATGAGTAGAAGGCCCAATGAAATACAGACATGCTTTGACTTGATTATGAGGAAATTTAACACCCGCATTTGAGCCAAAGGAACCTCAACATCTGAATCCCATCTTGTTTTGTTTTCCCCTTACAACATAGTATAAAACTGGCCACCCAGCAGCAACCACATTTTGACGAAATTATGAGCCAAAGTAGAGACTGGCCAAAATCTTGTTCTGTGAGTTACATCATCTAAGGCTAATAATTGGCCTTCTTTTGGAAGAGACAACAAGCAGCAGGGATGTGAGAGGAGGGTGCATAGCACATTTTTATTTTGTTTACAAACTACAAATAGACACCTAGGGGTTCCCACCCCCACATAATAACAAATACTGGGAATTAATTTCCACCATTTGTTTATGTACTCTTTGACAAAGAGGGTCACTGCACAAACAGATGTATACCGTGTTCTCTCACACAAACAGGGGTCATTAATTTCAACAGTTTTGATGGCGATACTTGCGAGAAGGCAGTATGAATATGTTTGCTCCATTAGAATTAATGGGAAAGCTGCAAGGGCAAGAAGTGGCAGGACATCTGTGTAATGATCAGAACATTTAGACACAGTAAACAGTGGATTTAGTAATTGTCTTCATTAACCTTCTCCAATACATGAGACCTCTAAGAACAATGTGGTTTATTTCTAGTGGCCAGGGCTGAGCAGATATTCTTTTCTTTAACACTGATGTATTATTCTATAATTGTGGTTAAAAATAGCATCCCATAAATTGTACTCTCGCTCTAAAGCTAAATACTTACTACCTACCACTTCAAATGCAGCTAACACCACATAACCAGGAGAAATGAACTAAATGCATGTAAGAAGTGTCAATTGTGAGTTTTAAGTGAGGACAAAGTTGTAATTTTAGAAAATTACCCGGTGAAAGATGTCCAGCAGGCATCGCTCTCCTGATACAAGTCAACACACTTGAAGTGGCCAAAAGATTATATGTTGGGTAAGAAAGTTTCCTTTTGAGGTAGTTAGGAAGGTAGTTATATCATCCTGTATACCCAACTCCAGCTCCTATGTTCACGCTCATATAAAGCATCACCGAATAGTTTACTGGGTCAAATCTCCCCTGGACCTGCTCCAGCACGCCTGTCATTTGCCAGTGTCAGGTGTGCATAATATAAGCTTCTTGCTGCCCTTAATCATTTCTTCTGACAGATGCCAGCAGAGCTATGAAATTAAACCATGAGCTGCAAAATAATTCTCACAGGGCATGGGTATTTTCACCAGAAAATAAAATACGCTGCTTACCTTCCACTTATTTCTTTACTGGCTTTTGAGGGGGAAAAACACAAAAATACTCAATTAAAGTTACTTTGGCTGCAACCTAGTGCATAAGATCCTGCTTGGATTACAGTAACATACTCTACATAGGGCTGTCTGTGAAGCGTATTCAGAGTATTTACAGCTGATCCAAAAATCTGCAGCCAGACTGCTGACTGGGACTGGTTACGAGGACCATATACCTCTCTTGTTACAAGTGCTCTGCTGGCTCCCAGTTCATTTCTGGCCCCAATTCTAAGTGCTGTTTATGGTTTGCAAAGCCCGATACATCTCCGATCAAATCTATCTGAAGAACTGCGCACCATACGTCTCTCTTTGTTTTTAAGATCTTCCCCTTGGTCCTGCCACCAACAAAGACACCTCTGGTGTAGGTATGAGATGGTATTTTTGGTGGCTTCTCTCAAGCTATAGAACACCCATGGGAAGTTAGGTTCACCACATCCTTGCTGTCCTTCTGCTAGCAAGCAAAGACCTTTGTCCTCAAGCATGATTTTGGCAACTCAGTGGGCTGCAAAGAAAGGAACTTTTAGTAAGGAAAATGACACTTTTCTTACTCTTTCCTACTCTTTACTTTTCTGTATGTGTTTTAATTTTTTTAAACTAGCAGTCTTTTGACATATTTAAATATTATAATGTATTCTGTTTTTAGATACGTGTTTTTTTTTAAAGATGTTGTAAACAACTTTGGAGGTACCCAGTGTTGTGTAGTGGATATAGTAATGAACTAGGGCACAAGAGACCTGGGCTCAATTCACCACCTATGCCATGGAAACTCACTGAGGGAGCAGAACTGGTAAAACCACTCCTTAAATACCTCACTTACTTTGAAAACAGTATTAAGGTCACTATAGGTAAATTCTGACTTGATGGCACGTAACAACAAAACAACTTTAATCCTTACATTAGGAGAAAGGCTGATTAGAAGAAATGAAACAAAATGAAATAAATGAACAAGATAATATTTTTATGAAAATTTCCTAACCCAGGTTCCTAATATCTATCACAGAGGAAGTAGTCATGCTTTTCTAACTCTTGATCCAAATTAAACATTTAAATTTATTTGTTTGTTTGTTTAAAATATTTATATGCCATCTTTCTCTTGAAGGTTCCAAGGCAGTTTACAATATTTAAAAGAACAAAGTTAATGTTAATAAACACACAAACGCATATACAGCAGATGTAGTTAGTAAATTTAAAAAACGGATCTAGCCAATAGTTGGTAAGGTAAAGGTAAATGTTCCCCTTGACAATTTGTCCAGTTGTGTCTGACTCTAGGGGGCACATCTCCGTTTCCAACCCATAGAGCTAGCATTTGTCCAAAGACAATCTTCTGTGGTCACGTGGCCAGCGCGACTAGACACATAACGCCGTTACCTTCCCACTGTGGTGGTACCTATTTATCTACTTGCAGTTTGCATTTTCCATGCTTTTGAACCGCTAGGTTGACAGGAGCTGGGACAAGCGACGGGGACCCACTCCATTGCATGGATTCGATCTTACGACTGCAAGTCTTCTGACCTTGCAGCACAGAGGCTTCTGCGGTTTAACCTGCAGCGCCATCATGTCCCTTTAAGAGACAGGTCTCTCCTGATTATCTTAACACCCAAGCCAGCTCGTATTGGGAGATATAGTCTTTGAAATAACTTGTACTCAGGCCAAGTTGATACTAAATGCATTTTTACACACTCAGTACTTAGGGGTGGATATAGACAAGATATGGGAGTCTATCTGAGTTGTAAGACAAGCTTTGGGCTGACTAAAGATTGGCAGCTGTGATTCAGTAATATGCAGGCTGCCATTAAGGATCAGCTGACAGAACATTTAATTAAACACCAGCTTCAACAGCACTCAAGTCAGCTTTTAATTTTTGCAAACAACGGAAGGAATGTGTTTCAGAACGCCTGATCTGACTTGTGACTGTGGCAAGGAAGGTACTTCCCTCCTGAAATTTTAGGTGAGGCACCCCCTGTCCCATTCTTTAACTTGCCAGTCCCTTCGTGTGAGCTCCAGAGACCATCTGAAACAAATGTAATTTGCAATTCAGATATTGAAGCATTATTCGGATGAGCTGGTCCGTTTTTGCACAAGGACAAGTCTTTCTTGGTTGCAGAAATAACAGCTGAGATATGGCAGTAATAACTGTGTCTGGATAGTTCAATGAAAGGTCAGTCAGATGGGCACATAGCTCACAGTTTGGTTCACTCTGTTTTCTGGCAACCCCTCATGTATTTTTAATAAGAGCAATCCATCCTGCCCATTTCACAACCCGTCCTGCTCCTTTCTGACACGGCACTAGGGCCGCAGTTTATTTGGTGAGAACGGAAACATTCCTGATTAGCCCATTCTGTAGTCCATGAAGTTGGTTAATTCACACCCAAATGAAGTTATAGGTGGTACTATCTGAAATGACAATTGTTTATTATTTATTTAAAATATTTTTACCTCGCCTTTCTCTTTAAAAAGGACCCAAGCTGGCTTACAACACTGAATTATCTTAACACCCAAGCCAGCTCGTATTGGGAGATATGGTCTTTGAAATAACCTGTACTCAGGCCAATTATCGCTTTGGAGGTTAAAATCATCACTTTGAATTGTACCTGGATCAGCAGCCAGTGGAGCTGCTGTTAACAGGGAAGTATGTGATTCCTGTGACCTGCCCCCGTCCGAAATTTGGCTGCTGCATTTTGGACCTGCTGAAGTTTCCTGACACTTTCCATCGGCAGCTTCACAAAGAGTGTGTTACAGTAATCCAGCTGGGAAGTAACTAGGAACTGGGAAGTAACCAGCTGGGGAGTAACTAGGGTGTGTACGATAGTGGCCAGATCACATCTCTCAAGAGACTAACATAGCTGGTGCACTAGTTTTAATTGTGCAAATGCACTTTTGGCCACTGCCAAGACCTGGGCATCCAGACTCAAGGATGAATCCAGGAACACCCCCAAGCTGTGCACCTGTGCTTTCAATGGGAGTAAAAACCCATCCAGTAACAGCTGCATCCTTATTCCTTGTTCTGCCTTTCGATGGACCAGAAGCACCTCAGTCTTGTCTGGGTTAAGATTCAATTCATTCATCCTCATACAGTCCACTATTGATACCAAGCACTGATCTAGAGATGAAGCAGCTTCCTCAGATTTAGGTGGCAAAGAGAGGTAGAATTGAGTGTCATCCACATACTGGTGACACTGAACTCCAAAACTCTGAATAATCTCTCCCAGTGGTTTCATGTACAGTAGATGTTTAAAAAGACAACAGAGAACCCAGAGGGACCCCACAGGTGAGCGGCCAGGGTGTCGAACATCAATCCCCCAGCACTACCTTCTGAGTTCTCTCCTCCAGAAAGGATTGGAGCCACCATAAAACAGTGCCTTCAAGTTCCATTCCAGAGAGACAGGTTAGGACGATACTGTGGTCAATAGTATTGAAAGCTGCTGAGAAGCCCAGCAAAACTAACAGGGACACAGATCCCCTATCCAGCTGCCAACATCTGTCACCCACCAAGGTGATCAAAGCCATCTCTGTCCTATAACCTGGCCTGAAGCCAGACTGAAATCGATCTAGATAATCTGTCTCATCCAGAAACCTGTGGAGCTGAGAGGCCGCAATTGCCTGGCATCCTACCCCAAGAAATTGGATTTTAGATATTAGGTCAGTAATTGTTCAGTACTGTGGGGCCCAAAGAGGGCTTTTTTAAAACACTGGTCTTACTGCCTCCTTTAAGCATGCAGGAATCCTACCCTGTTGCAAGGAGGTGTTCGCCACTTCTCCTACCCAATCAACCAGACCCTTTCTGGCAGCTTTTATGAGCCAGGAATGGCAAGGATCTAGCAGACTCGTGGTAGCCCTCACCTCCCCAAGGATCCTTACCACATCATCAGGCTGCAGAAGCTGAAACTCATCCATTAACAGGGAACACAGTTACATTCACATGACCTGAATCAACTACAGCATCCAAGTCAGACTGAGTCAGAGCAATTTTGCCTGCAAAGTGTTCACTAAATTCTTCACAGCAAGCTACACTCTCGTCTGCCTTAGTTTCCTGGGAGCTAGCACGTAGCCGGCCCTTGACTATTCACAGAAGCTCTACTGGGCAATTCCACGCAGATGCAATGGTGGCAGAGAAGAATTACTTCTTTGCCACTTCCACTGCAATGGAATAGGCCTTCCAGAGGCCCTACCTCTCTTTTTTTATCAGATTCACTCAGAGTTTTCTGCCATAGTCGCACAAATCAACAGCCCACTTGTTTTATCTCCACCAGCTCACCAGTAAACCAGGTGGCCAGTTTGGCTCTACTTTAAGGGAAGAAACTTTAGGGGCAATCATGCTGATGCCTTTTGCCATTCTACCATTCCAGGAATCAACCAGGGATTCAACAGAATCACCTGTCAATGTGATAGGAAACTCCCCAAGAGTAGCCAGAAAACCATCTGGATCCATCAACCTTCTGGGGTACATTGCCTTAGTCTGAAATCCACTTCCACAAAAGCTCTGAGTTTCAGTGAGTCCAAATTGCACCACATAATGGTCTATGATAATGGAATTACAGAAAGTTCCTCTATATCCAGGTTACCAACATCTATGCCGGTACAGAAGACCAGGTCTAAAGTGTGGTCTGCAGCATCAGCAGAATGGACCCACGGTCACCATGGAGGTCATGAAGTCTTGAGACACCCCCAACACAGCTGCCTTGGCTGCGCCACAAGTGGTAAGTGAACTGGCCAGTTCTGGGGGGGTAGGTCCAACGGATTATGTAAGTCCAAAGGATCATATTAGTCTCCCCAGGGAGATGAAAATGAATATCCCATATCTAATGACAAGAATATATTTCCACTGTACCACTACAAATTTTCCTTCCACCCTCTTTCTTTCATTCTACAAAGTACCACTCTGCACAAAAATTACTTGTCTTTAACATTCAAATAAAAATGTGGTTCTATGTGCACTGTAAGTTTGCTAAACAAAATTTCCAAATATCTGTATTACAAAGACTTCAATGCATTCAACTTTTCTATTAGCGCTCCTTTATTTGTAGAAGGACACCATGCAACTTCCATTCCTAGCGTGGTTGCTCTGCATATGTACTCCATTGGTTTATTATTTTTCTGTTCTGACACTGTTTTCATTTGCTCAACAGAGACTACACTGCAGCAATCACAGGCTTCAAAAACCCATGGCACTGAGCTTTCTGCCCAACTTTAACACATCTCTTTCATTTTCCAGCAAGCAAAAACCAAGGGCTCCCTCAGGAATAAGCAGATGGTCTGAAATGGGAGAGTTGCATTAAGGCAGACTGGCATCTTGTGCCTCTATGGGTAGTGCTGAAATGGGAAATGGGAGGAAAGGAAAGTGGTACAGCAGGCAGGGATATATGATCACTTATATCCCTGCTCTACATCTCCTTTTCATTTACCTCAGCGGATGCCGTACTGTCCCTTCAGTGCTGCCTGGAGACTGTATTGGAATGGATGCAGTCGAATGGGTTGAGGCTGAACCCGGACAAGATGGAAGTCTTGAGGGTGGGTGGTCCTTCCACCAGCGGTATAGGCAACTCCCTTTCTTTTGGGGGGATGACCCTTGCCGCAAAGAGTGAGGTCCGCAGCTTGGGGGTACATCTGGACCCGGCACTTACCATGGAAACCCAAGTGGTGTCCGTGGCCCGCTGCGCCTATTTCCATCTATGGTGGATTGCCCAGCTGAGACCCTATCTTGATGGGGGGCACTCACTACTCTAGTCCACGCGCTCGTAATCTCAAGATTAGACCATTGTAACACACTCTACATGGGGCTACCTTTGAGGCTGACGCGAAAACTTCAGATTGTCCAGAATGCGGCAGCCAGGCTTCTTAGTGGGGTGAGAAAACACCAACATATCTCCCCCACTCTGGCTGCTTTGCACTGGTTGCCCGTCCATTTCCACGTTGACTTCAAAGTGTTAATGATTACATATAAAGCTCTAAACGGTTTGGGACCTCAATACCTGGCAGATCGTCTTCTCCCACCCAGATCTACCCGAATCACCCGACACAGCCAGCAGGGACGGCTGAGGGGTCTGACGCCGAGGGAGGCCCGGAAGGAAAAAACAAGAAATCGGGCCTTCTTGGCGGTGGCCCCTCAGCTGTGGAACACCCTCCCACCGAAACTCGGCTGGCACCCTCGCTGGGCATTTTCAAAAGCCAGCTGAAAACTTGGCTATTCAAGCAGGCCTTCCCTTCAGTCAATTAAGTCATTCTTATATCTTGTTTCTCTTCTTTTATTCTTGCCATCTTGGGACTGTTTGCTTTAAATTAATTGTTAAAATTGCACATTTATGATATTATATTTTATATCATTTTGTTTTTTAATGTAAAACTGTGTATATTTTAAATTGTTTTTATCTTCTATATTGTGAGCCGCCCAGAGTAGACTATGTCTAGATGGGCGGCATATACAGTAAATGAAATAAATAAATAAATAAATAAATAAATAAATAAATAAATAAATAAATAAATAAATAAATAAATAAATAAATAAATAAATAAATAAATAAATAAATAATGCCAACTAGCCAACCAGAGAACAGAGAACACATGGTAAGCTATGAACTAGACAGATGTGACAGCTTGGTCACCACCATTTTTATTGTGTGGATCTAAGGCCAGAGTCAGAGACTATGATTAAGAATAGGCCTGCTCAGGAAGAATAATCAAATCCAGAGGTGGGACCTGGATCTAGGGCAACATTAGGCTGCCTTTTAGTCAGCAATATAACCTGAACATGTATCCTAGAACTGACTGCAACAGGAGTAACTGAAATTTTCTATGGCTATTTACAGTGCAAGCATTAGGACTGCCTTCTCTCCCAGAAGAGTATTTACTATCCTGTATTGTAATTGTCCTTTGTTAACAAAAGCTGAAGATATTACATTAGGACCCCCTTATCCATGGGATCACTTTCTGCTGATTCATTTATCCACAGTCTGAAAATATTAAAAATATTAAAAGAAAAATCCAAAAATTATGTTTTCAACAACGAAGTTACCAGAACTGGCTACTAGAGGGTGACAAGGACCATGCTATGTGTAGCATTCACTATTCTATTAATGTTTGCTATAATCTGCATCTTTCAGCATCTGAGATGGGGTTTGGAACAGTTTCCCCACAGATATGGGGGGTGGTGTCCTACTGTATTTCACGGACCTTCCTTAATTGCAGAAGTTGGTTAATAAATATGACTTCCTTTGTTTAAACTCTATTAAACTATTCTTACCTTTTGTTCTGGCACCATATCTGTCATTGCAAGTGGTAGACTTAATCCCTACAAACCTGCACCATATTTTTCAGATCTGCAACTTGGACCAGCTCTTACTGCAATTGCAATGATAATCACATCTTTGGAAGGAAGTGGTTTATCATTTTAAGAAGACTGTATTGTAATGTTTCTCTGAAGAGCTTAATTTGAATCTAGAATGAGTATGCAGCTAGCATCTTTAAATAAGCAAGCAAATGATGCCACAGTCGTTTCCGCAATCAATTCAAGTACTGGCCTTGAGATAACAAAACCAAGGCCTTCCAAATGAAGGTCCAGTTGTACTGCTACTTCATGAAGTTCAAATCACAAAGCTAAACCCTTTTAAAATGCTATTTAATCATTACTGCAAGATGCCAGGCTTACTAGTTCTGTATTGGGAATCAATCTCAAGGTCAGGATATAGTTTAACAATCAGTTCATTTGCAAAGTGATGAGTCTGCTCTTTGAGAAATTAACAAGGCCCAAATATCTTTGCTTCACAGAAATATAGAGGTATCAAGTGATGAAAGGGAAGGAGTTCCTTTTGGTGAAAATCACAGTTCTACTGAAATATTGATGAAGCTCTTTATATGCCAGAGACTAAAAAGAACTCTGAATAATACATTGGAAAGCAATGGCTCTGGAGCAGTAGGTTTCTCTTTTCTTCACACAGACACAGCCTACACATTTTAAAAATAGAAATATTACTCAGTTTGGCATATAAGATGACAGTTCAGTTTGGTGGGAATCTGTCCAGAGTGCCATCTTTATTTAAAGAACCGAAGAGAGATCAAATCTGTGTTTATCTGAAACTACACTGATGAAACACAGAAGCAGACATGATGCAGGAATGCTATGTTCCTATACAGGAGAATGGATTTCAGAACATTTTGTAAATTAAATTAAAGATTTTCCTCCTGGAAAAAAAACTTCATGTATAATTCTGCAAATGATAGTTCAAGTCAATTGCAAAAAGAGCTCCTTTGTTATCTGCACCTTCAGCTATAAAAATGATATTCTTAAGAACATCATTTATCATGTCCCTCAATTTGTAATTCAAAATGCAAAACTACAAAAACATAACACTAATGCAGACACAAAGGATAGGCCACATATTTGGGAGTTGGGGGTTGGGTTCAACTGGCTTCATCAAACTGGAAGGTTTTTATCTGATATTTCTGGTATTATGAAAAAGTCTCCAGCTGTTCAGCGCTGGCTAAAAAGCCTTTAGCAGCAGAGCACTAAGCAGCAGGTCACACAGCATACTAGTAAATAGCCCGGTATATATTGGGCTTTAAAAGTTTATATAAACAGCAGTGTGACCTGCTTTTCCTATGACTGACAAGTAAAGATGTTGCTATAATTGGCTTTGGAACAAGTCATCCAGAAGGCAATGCAAGTACTCCAATCAGGAGTGCCTCCCTGACACACAATAATTTTCAAATGCAATAAATTGTTACATATTAAGACAGTGCCTACAAATACAAAATTGACTTTGATTCTTTATCATTTATCATTTTTGAAAGTTGCAAAAATTAGAATCTCACATGCCTTGCCCAGAAGTATTTACAACTCAAAGATACCAATAATAAAACGCAGTAACAGTAGCAGCAGCAACAACAATATTGCAAATTTGAAATGCAGATATGAAGGTAGTTAAAGATATATGTTCTTGTTTAACTTTCCTTTTATAATTTCTTTCTTTTCATACCATTAGAATTATGGGAAAAGAATGGACAAGTCATTAACGAGTGGATACAACAGTTCAATTGCCTCTATGAAGAAAGAAAACAAAAAGAAAAATGTGCAGTCAAGTCATCTTGCTCTGCAGCCAGATGCCAAACTCACTGAGCTATCAAGCCAGGTATGGAGAAAGAAGATAAGGAGGCAAAAGAGGATAATGAAAAGAAAGAAGCAGAGAACCACCAAACAATGTGCTGGTATTTTCTATTAACTTGTTTTTATAAATTCTGGGAAACAGCTATATAAATCAAGTTTTTATATAGCCACCTTGGGGCCTTTTAAGGAGAAAGGTGGGGCAAAATATTTTGAATGAATGAATGAATGAATGAATGAATGAATGAATGAATGAATGAATGAATATTACTTTGATATTTTTCCCAAATGCATTACATGCAGCTTCTCCTCTGTGCAGTAATTCAACTGCATCCACTACACCACCCTGGGAATCTCAATGGAAAAAAATAGCATATGCTTTATTCATTACAATTAGTGCAACTTTTTAAGTTTGCCTGGAACATACCATTTATTTCCTGGCCTGCCTGAGGTAAATCTCCGCTAACACTGCCTAGAAAATACATTGGGGGTGAGGCAAGCTGTAGCATCTAAAGGCCAACTTCATCTTTTGCATTTAACATAATGTTTTAAAAATGCAAATAATTTGGGAGGGGTCTGATTATGATCATAAATGGATCAGTGGGAGGAGGGATTTAACCCTTTTACTGCTCACTGTGATAACGAGACATCCTTCCTCTGAAGTAGTATTGGGAAGATGTCCAAGACCTGCTCGGGAAATGTGTGACAACACTGCATTAACTGCTGCTCTATATTTTTAGTAGTCTGCACATTGAATGAAAAAGTGCCTTTTCTCTCCCATCAAGTTTAGCACTAATCTGCCAACTACTACTTAATTTCTATGGAAAAATCTGATCTTTATTTTCCATGGTGGATTCACATTTCCTTTCTCAGTCTTTCCATTTGTTGTGCCTTCTTGAGATTATTTTGTGGTATTGGAAGAGAGAACTGGCACTATGTGATAAGTATCACAAACATTATTGTGAATACAAGAGGAAAGCAAGTGGGATGAAAAGTAGCAGATTCAGCAATTTTTAACTTTAAAGGCTATAATTTTAACATAATTCAACCCAATATAAACCATCCACACAATTGGTATCATTTTATTGAATAATGGCATGGTGAGACTCTGAATGTTAAGTATATATCTTAAGCATTTCTCAGTAGTATCCCAAGTTTTAATACAAGCCAAATTTTACCATAAAGAATGTAAAGGTAAATATATATATTTTACTCCTGATATTTTTAAGTTCTAAAATACCGCTGAGGCGAAACATGAAAATGTTTTCATTTTTAAACTGCCCTTCTGGACAACAGCTCGAAGTGTTCGATGTAAGTGAACATTATTTACTGAGTCAATCTACTTTAGACTTTTATTCTATTACTGGATCATCTGACTCATTTGTGGAACATAGGGCATACTTGCCAAAATGTGATATTCCTGCAGACTATGCCCTTCTGTCCTTCTATTTTGCAATATGATTTACATTCTGCACTAGCGAATTCAGTGTGAAAAAGCTGTGCACTATTAGTACTCATATCACTGGGATTGGTTTCAGCCTTTGTTTATTTGTTAAGTCGTGTCCAACTCTTTGTGACCCTTTGGATCAGAGCATGCCACAATTCAAAAGCATCAATTCTTCAGCGGCAGTCAGCCTTCTTTATGGTCCAGCTCTCACTTCCACATGTCGCTATTGGTAAAAACATAGCTTTGACTATTCAGACTTTTGTTGGCAAGGTGATGTCTCTGCTTTTTAAGATGCTGTCTAGGTTTGTCATCACTTTCTTTCCAAGAAGCAGGCATCTTTTAATTTCATGGCTGCTGTCCCCATCTGCAGTGATCATGGGGCTCAAGAAAGTAAAATCTGTCACTGCCTCCATGTCTTCCCCTTCTATTTGCCAGGAGGTGATGGGACCAGTAGCCATGATCTTAGTTTTTTTGATGTTTAGCTTCAGACCATTTTTTGTGCTCTCCTCTTTCACTCTCATTAAGAGGTTCTTTAATTCCTCCTCACTTTCTACTATCAGAATCATATCATCTGCATATTGGAGGTTGTTGATATTTCTTCCAACAATCTTAATTCCGGCTCTGGATTCATCCAGTCCAGCCTTTCGCATGATATCTTCTGCATATAAGTTAAATAAACAGGGGGACAATATACAGCCTTGTTGTACTCCTTTCCCAATTTTGAACCAATCAGTTGTTCCATATCCAGTTCTAACTGTTGCTTCCTGTCCCACATATAGATTTCTCAGGAGATGGATAAAGTGGTCAGGCACTCCCATTTCTTTAAGGATTTGCCATAGTTTGCTGTGGTCCACACAGTCGAAGGCTTTTGCGTATTCAATCAAGGAGAAGTAGATGTTTCTCTGGAACTCTCTGGCTTTCTCCATAATCCAGCACATGTTAGCAATTTGGTCTCTAATTCCTCTGCCCCTTCAAAATCCAGCTTGTATTTCTGGGAGTTCTCCGTCCACATACTGCTGAAGCCTACCCTGTAGGATTTTGAGCATAACCTTGCTGTCCATGGAGTTTTCTTGGCAAAGATACTGGAGTGGCTTGCCAGTTCCTGCTCCAGATGGATCGCATTTAGTCAGAACTTTCTACTATGACCTGTCCATCTTGGGTGTCCCTGCACGGCATAGCCCATAGCTTCTCTGAATTACTCAAGCCCCTTCGCCACAAAAAGGCAGCAATCTGTGAATGGGTTTCAGCCTACGTATATGGTTTCGCCACCTCTGTTCCTTGCCTTCACCTTCCAGTCTAAATAGGAAATGGCACTGTAGCGGAGGGTAAGAAATGGAAGGATGAGTGCATTGAAAAAAAGATGGGAGTATGAAAGGGGGTGCAAGAAATAAAGTACAGTACGGGATGGCTCTCATGCTGTCTATTTTTGACACTAGCCCTGCCCTTTTGACTCTAGAACAATCAGTCAGGAAAAACATCCTAACACTAAGAATGGTCTGAAAATGGAACATATTGCCTCAGAATGTGTTGGGGTTCTTTTTCATTGTAGATATTTAATCAAAGGATGGACCATAACCTGTCAGGGATCCTCTCTTTGCCTCCCGCAGATCAGGTCTGACCAGATGACCTCCAGGCCCTCTTCTAATTCTGCTATACTAAATTTTAGTTTTGTGTTACACCCAGCCTAGACACTTTTATTGCATTCACTGGGTCAGAAGTGGAAACTGTTGTATTTTTGGACGACAGCTCTCAGAATCCCAAAGCCACTACAGTAATGTCCATTCTGGCTATAGGATTCTGAGAGGCATAACCCCCCGCCCTCAAAACAATATTTCCAATCCCTGATCAGGGGAGCTCCAATACTGAGATATTTAGGATTTTACAGGTTATAATCACTAATACAACAAGAATATGTTTCAGTACCAGTCTCTGAAAGGAGCTTCCACTGCCCCTATCCCAGTGATGGTGAACCTTTTTGAGCTCAAACTGCAACACAAAATCAACTTATTGATTTCAAAGTGCCAATACTGCAATTAAAACCCAAATGCTAAGGTTTTAGTTTAGAAAAAACAACTGCTCCTGCACTGCACAGGTTCCCCCCCCCCCCATGGGCAGTATTAAGAAATAAATACTTACTGGTCCTCCAATCCCCCATTGAGCTAGACATGGTAATGTATGCACCAGCAGAGGGGAGTGCCAAAATCCAGGATCGGAGGAGGGGTAAGTATTTCTCTATGGCGACTTATGGCTTGTGTGCCCAGAGAGGGCTCTTTGTGCCAGCTGTGGCACATGTGCCACAGGTTCGCCATCACTGCCCTATCCATTCACAGCAATAAGACACCACTGAAAATGGCACAGCACTGCTTACTAATTTAAATGTAACCTGCAATATGTAATCAAAGCAAACTACACAGCCCGAATTCAATGACGGACTTGTGACTTGTAAAGAAGTGTGGAAGGGAACTGGTTTTCAATATTCAGTTAAGACTCCTTACAAATTACAGCCAGCTTAGGCCAAAGTTCGATAAAAGCATCAGTTGCTTGCTAAATTAAATTATCAGGATGTCCAGAAGAAATTTGGTACCAGGACTATGAGCCTCAGATAGTACAGGAGATAAAACAGGTTCACAACATTCAGGGCAAGCAACAAACACAAGGAAAATAAAAAGCAGCAAAAAGGGAGATGACCACAAAGATCCTAATTCTGAAAAGTTTTCAGATATTGGTGCATTTTTGTCTGAAAATTTCTTTGTAAAGCCAAGGCTCTCTGAAGTTAAAAATCTTTCACTCATCTGATTTATTGCATCACAGAATGTATGGAACACATGGCACTTCTTTTGGGATCAGCAGCACTGGAATGTCCGAAGTCGATATAGAAAAAATGATTTAAACTCCAGCACATACAACCTTGAGCACACAAAAGCAATTTTCAAGAAAATCTATACCACTGAAAAAGGCTGAATCAAGCATAACAGTCTGCTGCACTGTTTTAAAATAATGTGAACAGGTCACATTGAATATGTTAAAGATTTTTACTGTGTTTCCCCAAAAATAAGACAGGGTCTTATATTACTTTTTGCTCCAAAAAACGCATTAGGGGTTATTTTCAGGGGATGTTTTATTTTTGTCATGTGCAACAATCTACATTTATTCTAATACAGTCATGTCATCTTCTGGTTGCTGTACAATGGTGGAGGGCGGGGTTTCACTTAACTGGGGCTTATTTTGGGGTTAGGTTTTGTGGTGGACAGCCCACACGTCACTCCTGTCAGTCATTTTAGAGCTCTAATGCGGGAGCCTATGACAGGACAGGAGGGGCGGAGTCAAGGGAACTGGGATTACCAGAGAGGCAGTTAGAGTGAGACATCAGTCAGGGACAAGATGATGAAGTGTTTAGGCAAGAGATTTGACAGTTGTTTAGTTAAAGAATATTAAAAGAGTTAAAAGGAATTAGAAGTACATTGACAGTCAGAAAATATTGAGACCTTGATTAAAGTAAATGAGTACAAGCAAGCTTATAAGTAATCAAATCCATGTTTAATGAATGAATGATAATAGAACACCCATGATTTTCCTTCTGTGATTCACTTATTTATCCTTAAATAAACCTGGTTTTATTTGACAGCAGGAGCGTGAGACTCATAATTGATATAGTGAGGATAGTATCCTCCGGTGGCAGCGAAAAAGGGGAAAAGAACAAGTTGTGTCCAAAGGTGAACCTGGGTGAGGGGCAAAACACACAGGGGTCACTGGGGGTGCGCGACAGGCTTATATTACGAGCATACTGAAAAATCATACTAAAGCTTATTTTCAGGTTAGGAGACATACTAGAGCTTTAGGTCTTATTTTCGGAGAAACAGGGTAGTAAAAAAAAATGTTAGAGGAACAACCAAAGAACTATGACTGTGCAATCAACTTAGTTTCCTTGTTTAATGAACCTAAACATTGCTTCAATAATGTAAATTCAATAATGTAATCAAAGTTAAAACTCTGTTCAATTTAACTGGTAAAATTAGAAAACATGAAAATTCATGCTTACATGCACATTGATATGAATCTAAGGACTTTTCAACACAATGGTGTTGTCTCCAATCATTCCAGGGTTATTCTTGGTCCTTCTGGTCTGGTATTTTTTTTCCTACAGATTTGAACAGATCATCCTACAGTATATTGCATCCACACATAGATAAGGTATTTGTTGCTGGAGGCCCTGCGTTGCACTCAGCATAATCTCTCCCTAATTGGTCCCTGACATCTCACTTCCAACACAGAATGCCCTCCCGTTTTCTCTGTCTCCTCCATTTTCTGCCTATTCAATCTGCCCCTCTCTTCCCTTTTTGTTTTACTCAGTCAGGGTGTGGAGGGGAGGGGTGAAGATTGAACAGTGGAGAAATGCGTACTGTATAAGGAAACATCATCAAATATAAAACACCCACAAAGTGTATGGAGCAACATGGAGCAACACAGTACTACAGTCCACATGAACAGATCCTGCACTGCAGCAATGCAGAGCGAAGAAGAACAAAATACACCAAGGCTTGGAGGTGGTGTAAAAAAACCACTGAGAAAGCAAGGGTTTTTTAAAACTACTTTTACTCTACTGACACTAGTTTCAGCCCTGTGTTGTACTGTACAGAGTACCAGTATCATGGGCAGAAGGAAAATTGAATAAATTCTCTATGTGGAAAGGTTATACATAGATAATGAAACAAGCCCACAAATGTTAATTGTATTTTTGACATAATTCTTTCTTTTCTTTTTCACTTCTTTTCTTCTCTCTCTCTCTCTCTGTGCCCGCGCGCATGCGCACGCCCAAGATTACAGTTCAAGTGCAAAGACAGGAAAAAAGGCAAAAATATAGGCAACAAGACCCATATCAGAAACAAGAGAGACAATCCAATAACAGTAATCACTGCACAAAGTAGAACCCAAGTGAGGTCAATGCATCAGGATCACAACGGAGGGCTGGCTGGTTGGAAGGAGCTAAGCTGCCACCTCTTTTGCTTGGCTGGCTGAAGGAAAGCCTCACCTCACCAACTTCTGCAGTTACAGGAACAGGTTGTGTGGATAAGGAAATGAGAGCTGGCAGATGGGATTGGAGGCGCCTGCAAGGCACTGGATCTTCCTCCTCCTCCTCACCAGCCTGTGCATGCACACAAACCCCTGCCTGCCTTCTGAATTTCCCTTTTCCTTCTGCTTTGCCATTTTGCCTCCTGGAGTTGCTTTCTTTGTGGCCACCTGCGGAGTCTCCCCTTCCTCCACCCTTGTCAGTCTCTGGTTTTCATTCTCAGCTGAGGGAACAGGGGCAGAGGTAAAGGGGAGGTAGAAACAATTCCTTTTTCCTCTCTGTTGGCATTCATTTTGGCAGATGTCCCAAACACAATTAATACTCTGACACAGGCATTTGCACAAGCAAATGATTCAAAATGAATCGGATTCACTATTGAGTTAAAATAAGCAATTCCTTCCTGGCTAAAATAATTCTCATCTATCTATCTATCTATCTATCTATCTATCTATCTATCTATCTATCTATCTATCTATCTATCTATCTATCTATCTATCTATCTATCTATCTATCTATCTATCTATCTATCTATCTATCTATCTATCTAATCTATCTATCTATCTATCTATCTATCTATCTATCTACCTACCTACCTACCTACCTACCTACCTACCTACCTACCTACCTACCTACCTACCTACCTACCTACCTACCTACCTACCTACCTACCTACCTATGTGCACAGAGCTGTGTGTCATGTAAATGGATATTTTAAAATCGATTTAAAACCTGCTTAACCTAATTCAAAGCAGGGGTGTGTTGTTGTTGTTGTTTTGATAAGTTCAACCACACTGTGAGTAGTTTATTCAGAATTTAAGATTAGATACTGCTAGGTACATAGCACAGAACATTTTGGCCAAATCCTTAATGCCTTTGTTACATTAGTTACCTCTTTTTTGCCTCTACAAAGGAAATTTTGTCAGAAGGAAACGATTGTGGGTGTTACTTGTAAGATGACACATTTCATTACAGGACCACTGAGCCAATCCAGTTCCAGGACCAATCCACTGTATGAAGTCCCAATGCAGACATACATTGGGTATGAAAGAGTAAAAAGAAATACAAGAGAATTAACATAAGAGTTGAGTGGAAGAAATGTCAAAATCAGAACAACTATTATTGTCACAAAGATATATTTTGCTCAAATAGTCTATTAGTTACTACACAAAACAGAAGTGTTACACCTGGAATCAAGAGGGAACGGAAGCATCTACAGTATTAATCTGTTCAGATAGAAAAGGCTCTGTCTACATTTCTGAATTCATTCCTCAAGCCTGAGCATACTTAGCCTTTCAAAGGTTATCTTTCATACTGTCAATTTGCTCTACCATATTTTCTAGATGTACAGTACGTCATAGCGCAAAGCAATTGTATTTTCAGAGCACAAAACCAGTGCTTAAGGTTGAGAACATATTGATCTTCTGTTGAAAAGACAGATCAATAGTGTAATAAAAAAAATCAAGTCACCTGCATCTAATTTCCTCTTCTGCTAGCTTTTTAATACTGTTAATGGGTTTCAAGTATGCACAGTCCCACTTACCACACTAAAAAGTATTCCAGATTAGAGAAGGATCTCATAGATATTCATTACATTTCAATCTCTTTCAGTTTTTTCTGTTGTTACTGCTATGTAGACAAAAGAGTTTATTGTTTCATACAAGTTAGCTGAACTCAAATATCAAATTAAATTGGTTTTCTTTTTTGAAAGCCAATGTCTAAAATTTACTTTCCTTACAACACACTAGCCAAAGTCCTGTTACTTAAGTTTAATAAATCGTAGAATAGGCCCATTGAATCAACAGGGATATGGTGACTGAATGCCTCCAAAAGTTTCCTTGATTCAATTAGAAACTTCTACTTCAATCATACAACCATTTTGGATAAACACTGTTGTCACTGTTGTGTGCTTTCAGGTTGTTCTCACCTTATGGCGACCCCATGAATGAGTGATCTCCAGAATGTCTCGTCCCCAACAGCCCTGCTCAGGCCTTGCAAATGAAGTCTGTTGCTTCTTTTAGGAGTTGATCCATCTCCTGTTTGGTCTTCCTCTTTTCCTGTTGCCTTCCACCTTTCCCAGCATATTTGTCTTTTCCAGAGAATCCTGCCTTCTCGTGATGTGCCCAAAGTACCACAACCTCATTTTCAACATTTTGTCTCCAAAAATACTTCATACTTGATTTGATCTAGAACCCATTTGTTTGTCTTTCTGCAAGTCCAGGGTATCCACAAAGCTCTCCTCCAACATTACCATTTCACAAAAATATTTTTTTTCCCTGTCAGCTTTCTTAACTGTCCAACTTTCATACCCATAGATGGTGGTTGGAAATATAAGAGTGTGGGTGGTCTTGTTCTTTGTGTCCAGTGACACGCTGTGAAGGAGTGGGAGATGCAAAAGAGATGTGAATGAAAGAAGAGTGAGTGAGCTGTCCCCTCATACCGATAAGACAGAAGAAAAAGAGAAGGCAACAGGGGGTTTGACAGGAGGGATGGAAGATCTGAGTGCGAGCTGACCCACCTGGTGTAAAGACTGGAGAAGTGTTACCAGACCCCTTAGAACGGACAGTGGTGGTCTTCCTACACAAACACGGTCCATGGAAGAAGGTGGTTCACCCAGGACCTATACCTGCCAGTTCCAAGCCGGAAGGAGATTGGGCCCGACACCAGCCATGTTGTGGGACAATTTGTGCAGTCCGGAATATTCTCTTGAGGAAGCCTACCAATCAGGAGCGGTTTGGACCAGCCCCCCTGTAAATGAAGAGAAGTTGAATGAAGGATCAAGGTTGTCTTGGACTGAGTCCCCGTCGAATGTTGGCACAGTTGGCTCTATTGAAGTTGTTGTGGACTCTCCCGATGTCAACTTTAATAAAACATTAAGCAAAAAAGATGAGACTCCGTTATTTGCTCCAGCCGACAAAGAGGAACTACTCAAGCTCTTTACTGAACCCAATCACAAACATAATTGATAATCTTTTCTAAATCCTTCATTGCTGCCATTCTGAGTTTCAGTCTTCTGATTTCTTGGCTGCAGTCTCCATTTAAATTGAGTATTGAACCAAGGTATATAAAATCTCTATTTCTATTTATTTATTGTCAACATTAAAGTATAGTTCTTCTGTAGTCATGATTTTCGTCTTGTTAACATTCAACAGCAGTTCTGTTTTGGCACTTTCTCCTTTTACATTCACTAAAAGTCATTTCACATCATTGTTGTTTTCTGCCAATAAGATGATGTCATCTAAATTGTTGTTTCTTCCACCAGTTTTCACTCCTCCTATATTTGAATCTAGTCTGGCTTTCTGTATGATATGTTTTACATGCAGATTGAACGGATAAGGGAATAAAATGCACCCTTTTCTGATACTTTTGCCTAGAGGAAACCATACTGGTTCTCCATATTCTGTCCTAACGGTAGCTTTTTGCCCACAGTACAGATTATACATCAGGACAATCAAGTGCTGAGACACACCCCATTTCTTTCAGAACAACCTATATTTCTCATGACCAACATAAGTGGAAGCTCCGGTTGCAAGTAGAAGCAAAATTTTGCGACCGGAGCTGTTCGTAAGTCGAAAGGTTTGTCGGTAGGGGCGTTCATAAGTCGAGGCACTACTGTACAATATGATTAAATCTTACAGAATCTCCATAGTTTCACAGGATAGAGGAGATAGTGGCCAATACACACCATTGCTAAACATCTGGCACTGTGGCGAAGTTTTGTGTGGCAGCAATGAAGTGTCACTGTTCCCTCCTTGCACTGATTAAAGCAAAGCAAGCAATAGGGGAAGATGAGATTCGCTTTACTCAGTTTGGTGGGGCGGGCAAGGGAGATGGAATTAATTATGGATATTGCAGTGTAGAGAAAATACAAAATTTTGTACATTCAAAATAAAATTAAAGCAAGAGCTTTCTGACATGCCAGGGCAAATCTGAGGGACTTAATGTGAGCACTGCACAGTGCCATTGCTCACAATGCACTCACAGCCCTGAAAGGAACATAAGCTGGGATATGGAGAAATCAGAAATGAATAAAACCAAATTGGCATTTATTTGTTTAATATATCTGTACTTCATTTTCCTTCCATCACAGCATACAATACAAAACATATTGATATGGAAGTGTACCTTAAGACTGAAATGGAAAGAATATCATATTAAATCTTCAGTCTCTGATTGAGGGTATATTATACCTAAATTCTAATAATCTCTTGATTTCTTTCAAGAAGTTATGATTCCTCATGTATACGAGTATATATAAATTTCTTCATAAAATGAGGTCAAATGTAGATTCTTAATAGCATAGTGAAATAATAGCTCCATAGAAAAGTGCTCTTGCTAAACTGTTGTTGTTACATGCTTTTAGGACAGAACCAACTTACAGCAACCCATACAGGGCTTTCAAAGTAACTGAAACATTTAAGGAGTGGCTTTACCAGTTCTACTTCCCCATTGAGTTTCTGTGGCTGAGCAGGGATTCGAACCCAGGCCTCCTGAGTCCTAGTCCATCATTCTATCTACTACACTATATTGGGTGGGGCAGCTAAAACTAATGCTGTCCAAATGTATTTTCTTGGTCATACCAGATAGTCACCATTGATGGGCGTTCCTTCCAGTGGAAGTCTACATCTTCTAGGTACATTTCATATAGCCAAGAAGTAGTACTGAGCTGAACCAGGGGGAAAAAAGAGCATGAGTGAGCACACTCATATCTCTTGACAAGCTCTCCTCCCTTTCTGATTATATTTCCCAGGGTCACTAAAAAGTATGAAAAGGTTTGCGGAGACAGCTTCCGCAAATATGGAGATTGTGCACAGCATGTCGGCTTTACATATATTCAGGCTCTCTTGAGTGCCTTGTGCAATATGAGACGGCCCAGGATTAAAGATCTTCAGCAAAAATCCAGTTCTATATTTCATCATCCTATACCAATATGTATACAGACAGCAGCAGCATCTCAGTGCAGAAATTCTTTCCCAAGGGAAGTCAGGCTGCTTGATCTTCCAGTGGGCAGCCAAAACTGGATTGTTTCATATGGCGTTTTGTTTTTATAATTGTTTCAAAAATTGGATTTTGACATTCTTTTGAATGTTTTTCAATCATGCTTTCAATATAGTTTATTTTACTTTGGAAGCTCTGGTACGCTTAATGATGACTAATAAATACTTTCAAAAAGTAAGTAAGTAAGTAAACGTAATTAACTTCAAACACAAAGATCCAAAATCAAAAGTAGGGAGTAAGCTGAGAAATATTAAGTACCTTGGGATCTGGCTGAATGAACAGTGCAATGCACATAATTTGGCTGTCTGACCACTCTCCGGCAGGAGCACAGGGTTCCTTGCCCCCACCTCCTTGGGGCAGGGTGGGGTAGGGATTGCCCACTCAGAAAGTCGAGGAGAGGAGAATGCTCCGGCTAGTAAGTGGGTTGTTGCCTGGGGAGGAGCGGCAAGGGAATGTGAGGCATCACTGGTGCCACACGTACAAACTAGCGGTAATATCCAAACCGAGGTTCGTGTCCATCTCTAGTTCGAAAGCCTGAGAGACTGGTTTGAATGCAGCCAAGGTTCCCTCTAAACTGGGCACGCAGGCAGGCGTATGAGACTTAACCTCCCTCCACACAGCTCTCTTCCTCCTCTGAGCAGCGATCTCGTTCAACCTCTTTGGTTCCTGTTGTAACGGAACCCTACGCATGGGGGGGAGGGGGCGTGGAGTCATGCGCACACGCAGGGGAGAAGTCACCCGAGAGAGAGAGGAGGAGCCCAGCCCAGAGGGGCTGAAAATTAGAGGGCGCATTGAACGCATCACAACACCATTGTTTAGAGCTGCCGCTTTCTACAATGGAAAAGCTGTGATGATGTTCAATCTCAGATACGAAAGGAACTAGAAGAAAATGAAGAATAAGCAATTTTAAAATATAAAAAGAAAGTAATTTTAAAAATAGAGTTTTAATACACATCCGCAAGTATATCAATCTGCAACAATAAAAAAAGAAGTTTAGACAGTGCATGTACATATAAAAAGACGCAGTATGAGGCACCCTAAGCACTTTGTTTCCAGCAAGAAAACAAGGAAAAATCCATCTAAAGGTAATGTTCTATTTAAGATACATCATAGTTCAAAGGTTATTCAGCATGAAATAGAGCTTAGTTATATAGCATGAGGCTGTATGTTCATGCAATATTAACATTTTTGGTAAACTAATTCAGTTAATCCAAGTTATCCAAGCTGAGATAACATTCACTTTTTTACAGTAAAAATTGTATAAAATAAACAAAGTTTAGGAAAAGACCTTAATTCTATTGTTGTTCTGCAAATCTGTACAAACAACGAACATATTACAGTAGCATGGTGGTATCCCCAAGGGATCACTTCTAAGCCTTCCCCACCGATGTCAAAAATGCAGATATAGAGTATGCTATAGTACAATACAAGGTCTCTGGAACCCTCTAGTGGCCAGTTCTGGTAAATACACCCTGGAAATTCATATAAATACGTATTTCGGCGGGGGGGCGATATTTAGTATTTTCAGGCAGTGGATAAGTGAATCAGTGGATTCTGATCCTGAAGGGGGGGCTCTTACTGTACCTTAAATGCTAGGTTTGAAGATTGTTTGGAAGACACCTTATTTTTTTAAAAAAAGATATTTTCTTTAATCACTTCAGTTAATAAACATCGATGTTTAAGGAAATGTAATAATATGTATGCTGTATAATGTTATTGTTTTAGTTAAATAAAACAATTTAAATAATTCTCCAAATATGAGTGATTAGCCTATAAAACTAAAATCAGTTCTGATACAGCAGTTTTACTCATCTGACGGCATTATTCTAAATATGAAATCTTCATCTGGTTGCAAATATTAAAGATTATAACTACCAGCAAGAATGAGTTTTTACATTTAAAAATCATGATTTAAATCAAATCCAGCCTGATGGGTGGGTTTTCACTTACTACTCACCTCCTTGCAAAAACCTGTTTCTGACTCTAAAACAGAACACTCAAAATGTTCAGCAGTGCGTTACTAAGATACAAGTGACAGCTGTCTAGCCTGTTATTTGACTGCTTTGCTTTCTTCTACCTATCTTCCTTTCCATACTTTCAAAAATGGTTCTTGTTTACATTACAGAAAACATGGCTGCTGACACACTTTTACCACATTACCACTTTGCCAACTGTTGAAATAAACGAGATAATTCTACTGATTTTTTTTAACAAATCTGAATCAAAACTCTCCTATCTAGCATCAGTTGGTGAACAGGCATGGTAAGTTCAGCGCTGAGAAGCAATTAACCCAGACAGTAATCACTGCACATTTCTGTATAGACACACACACACACACACACACACACACACACACACACACACACACACACACACACACGCCTCAATAAAAATATTCCATGAATGTTGGAGTCATGCAAGAAATATCAACTAATGCCTTAAAATCAAAAAGGTTACAAAACAGAAGTTCCCAAATTTCAATTTAACAGTGATTCAGGTCCAACTCAGAAAACCAACTAAATAACTTTCTGCATCATGACTTCTCTTTACAATGATGGAAAACAATTGGATCAGCTCACTCAACAGTGTCAAAAGGTGGTAAAAGAACCTGAAGAGGGGAAACAAAGCAATCTAGTTAGCAGATCTTCCCAAACAATCTGCTGACAGGTATAAAACAAAAGCTGACACAGTGGAAAAAATAAACCAAAACAGTCCAAGAAAAATGGGGGATGTTTACTCTAAAAGTGAATCCAATTAGGTATTCACTGCAGAAATGATTCATGCTCCCAATGATTCAAAGACAGATGCTATTATAAGAACAGAGCAAATTCACTGTCCTAATATATATATATAGTGTCCCTTTGTGAATGGGTCTAGCTTGACAATCTCATTACAAGTAGTGGAATAAAATAATTGTAGCTATGTTTTTTCACTTAAATATTGTTTTGCCAGAAAATTACATGTCCGTTGTCCACAAAACATTTTATCAGTGTTCTGAGAATCATAATTGTAAACTCTATGCAAATGCAAATTTGCAACAAACAGAAAAAAGATATAATTTTGTGAAGACAAAGAACTTGTAGCCACTAATACTACATTCAAATTATTAACAAGGAGACAGCATACACAAAAATCACCAAAGAATGGCATGAATAAAAATACTGGAAAGAATTAAGGAGATTATATGCTAGTTAAACAGAGGTACCAAAACAGTGTGGGACAATAATCTGTAAAACCACATCTAGCAGCCTACATTTCAGATCACAACCTTGATTCTGCTGTATTTTGCTTCAAATTTTAAAATTATAGAAAGTAAAAACAAAGTATAGAAGATTACTATGTAATCCGAATGTTAAAGCCTTTGTTAAAGAATAGATTCACAAAGACATTAATAAGATAGCTGAGATGTATGCTTTAGTAACTCTACATTGATAGAGGTGTCAGTAGATGTGGCCAACAGTCACCTTGAAGATAGAAATGTAAATTAAGGGGAAAAAATTAATTATGCCAGAAGCATGGAGACCATCTATTCTCACCCCAGAAAAACTCGAAGGCATTTTCTTCCCTCTAACATCTTATCTGCAATGCCCCACTTTTCAATCACATTCTAATCTACTGAAAATTGTATTAAAATCTCAGTCATTGTTAGACCTAAAAGACTCAATCTCTGAAAGTACAGACACTAAGGAAAAACAGATGCTGATCATTATCACAATGCGTCCCACCATATGCTGATTTCTTTTTTCCACAGTTCTATTGCAAATTATTACATACCCCTTCCACACGAATCTCACTCTTTCCTCCTCTCCCTCCTCTTCTATGGTCTTAGGACTTGCTGTGTGTTGTTGCAATGTCTGCCACTGCCATATGGGTGTGGCTTCAGCAGATGAAGTCACACCTCCACCACCAGCATCTCTCCTGCCACATTAACTTCCTTTGTGCCAAGGGTGGCAGGAGAGTGAAGGGATTGTACACCTTTATGCTAATATCACACTGCCTTCCACCATGCTACCATGTGATCATAGCACCGAGAAAGTTGCCTAGTGAATCAAACATACCAAAGCTATCACAAGGCCACAATGTGTCAATAAGGTCCTGTATCCAGGTCCAGATATGGTTTTCAAACCATTTATCAACACATCATCATGTCTGCATACACAGTCAATGCCGGGAGGAAAGAAGAATCATCATCTTGTACTGGAAATGTACAAGTATCCTCAGATTCAGTTGGAAATAACAGGATTTAGCTGTGGTACAATGAAGGCAAGGGTTGATGGGAGAGTGGAAGGAAAAACCCAATAAAGCAAAAAATATAAATAAGGATCTGGTTGAGAAGAGCATACAGATGGCAGTAACCATGAGGGATACTTGTGAAGATCATTATCACAGCCTGAAACAGAATACACCACCATACTAAGACACAAGACAAAAGGAAACCAAGCACCGTAAGTTTTCTTGGTGAAAAAGAAGTGTGAAAAAACTGCAGTTCACAGTGGTTCACTGTAAAACTAGGCACATGTAGTTAGGAAAGGATATGCTTTCCTAGAAAACCCTGAAAGGCTTCACAAGTCTGAAGTGTAATAAATCTCCATCTAGTTTTCCCCATGTCACACTTAAGTGCAAATATTCGGATGCATTAATGGGGAGAGCTGCAGTAAAGAAGCTATTAAAGGGTGATTTTCACCAAACATTTATGTAAATGCTACATATTACAGCAGGAGTTTTGTTCAACGTTCAAGTAATTTTTAAAAAATTAAATGCATGTGTGGAATAGCTGTTAATTTAATGGGCAAGAGGCAGAGGACCATTCTGTACCTTACCCATCTAAACCAATCAAATTGGCCCTGCAAGTACTATTCCTTCTGGGCAAAACAGCAATGGATAAATGTAATTTAGGGATGGAGAAAAGGCACAGAAGAAAGGTTATGCATCTGTACTCACACCAGTTTCTCTGATCAGAACAGCAGCCCTTCTCAAGCACCTGCATTTGGTTGTTTTTTAAAGATTAAAAAATCAATAAATCTTCTGGAGCAGCAGCTCTCAACTTTTAGACCTCTAGTTCTTTTAGACCTGAACTCACAGAATGTCCAGGCAGAATGTCCACTGGTCAGGGATTCTGGAAACTGGTCCAAAATGTCTGAAAACGAAAAGATTGAAGACCACTATCCTAGAGGTTGAGAACCACTCTCCGACAAGAACATGTAAACTAGATCTGACACTAAGTGCACCTAACGCCTTATTCTTGAAAACCATTAATAAGAAGGAATCACTTGCCCATGGTAAGATCTCACACCTTTGTGATAAAGTGGTCACTAAGTTAGAAACATATACTGTAGCTGAGTTCAACTGTTTCAGATCAATATGAACTATATGGGAAAACCCACATGATCTGCTTGACCCACAAGATTCTGGTATTTATCTATAGAGTACAATAGTCTCTGATCTCACTATGAAGAAACACAATGTAACTAGATATGTAAAATTTCCAAAAATTTCCATTTTTTTCTGGGGGGGGGAGAGAAAAAAACTTTTTTCCAGAAAAAATGAAAAATTTAAGAAATTTTACATCTCTACTAAATACTAATTAGAGCTGGTGCAGCCAAGCCAGTACTGGGGAGGTAGGATCAAACTAGTTCCCACTGAAGTCAGTGGGACTCAAGTTATAAGTACATTGTCACAAGTAAGTCCCACTGACACCAGTGGGACTTACATTTAACTAAATCTGGACCCAATCCAAAGAAGCTACTTAGTTAAGACATTTGTGAACATTTAATTGCCTGTGGCTCCAGTTCCCTTATCTCCTTTTAAAACACCTTCTTTTAAGTTCTCCATACTTCACTGTCATTATCTAATGTGTCCTACAGTACAGTATGTGTACTACTTACTACTGGACAGACTAAATGCAAAAAGAACTATGAAAGAACAACATTCTCTCTCTAGCCTTTGTAAAATTACCTCTTTAATGAATAGGATAATTATACACATTTCCGAATTATGAGACTTTTTCTTGAACAATAATGAACAGAGAGGCAATAAGGGACTTTAGTTTTTTATCAGTTTCAACAGCAGCAACAGTTTAAAATGTTGGCGCCCCAGCCTTGCACAAATGGGACAACTTGTTGGACAAAAAAAAAAGGAGACCAAGTTCTTCCTTTCTTCTAAATGCAACACAAACATCAGTTAACTGATGAAGGAAGAAGCCTATGGGAAGAATGTGAGAAAGACACACTGCCCCATCCTACACCTGTTTACTTAAAAGCTAGACCCTTTGAATTCAGTGCATTTTAATTCCAAGAACGCATAAGAAAAGAGCCCTGGAAAATTCAAGAGCTCTAAACATGAAACGAGTGACTACTGTAAACATAATGTATGTGCACCAGGAACTGTCTTCCAAGATAAATGGTACTGCTATATCAGAAAAAATTATTCACTGAAAAGAGCTTAGGTGGAAAGATTTTTTACACCTTGTCACTGCATGTCACGTGACAGAGCTATTAAAATGATAATGCGCAATCAGCTTCTCTCACTGTGAAGCGGCTGGTTAGTTTCAGTATATTGCATAGCTGATGCAGATTAAGGCCTCTAATAAACACACAGGGTCGGTTATACTGTATTGTCATTCTGCATCACCAAAGGAGTCTTTAATTAACAGATCACTGTCGCGACAGGATACGCAGTCTATGTCTGTAACCCGATGAAGAACAGGTCAGGTCGCAAAGAAAATTTCAACCCTCAGAGGCTGCTTGAAAATCCACGATTCCTGTTACCTAATTATCCTTTAATGTATCTAGGTCACGAACCATCATAATATCATTTAAGTACAGTATTATTGTGTGAGCAATGATGCTTTCTACCCACTCCCTTCAAAGCAGCTGCATGCAAAGCCTGACGTCATCTTCAAGAAAAAAAAGAGCCAGCCCTCACAATAATAAAATAGATGCTACACATACAAAAAAATAGGTCCAGTAAGTGCAGTATTCAAGATGGGGAGTCAACTAACAGTATTCTAACCACCCATAGTAGGTAACATACGTTATGTGCAATCTAATATCCAAACCAATTGAATGAACTCATGCCTTACATGATACATTTATCTAAAACCTTTATTCTGAACTCATTTACTGCAAGCAAGCCCAGCTGGCTTCACTGAAGATTGCTTCCACATCTGTGCTTAGAAACACAGCCGACTCCATCCTTAGGCTCGCTTACTTGAAAATGGACTTATATCTCAGCTTAACTATGTTGTGAATCAAAGAGACTATTTTTATTACTGTTATGTGAGAACAATGAAAAGGTATATTTCAGTACTTTGTCTCCAGACACAGTACTGTAGTACTGTTTTAACGGGGCGGGGGGCTAAAACACAAGTCAGAGAGAAAGGTGCTGCTCTCAGGCACAGCATTTCACCAAGCCAATCTTACTTTCTAAAACGCAGGTCATTCATTCACTCTTTGGCATAATAAATTTAATGCCAACCATTACACTGACAACGGCTAACGGGAATACAGCAGAGAAACAAACGTGGATCTTGACTAAACACACATGGCATTTGTCCAACTATAATCTTGGGAGTGGGCAGAGCCGGATGGTTAGAGAGAAGAAGCCCGCAGCAAGTGCAAAGCAGAAAGAAGCCATGGAGACAGCAAGTGCTTCGGAGAGGTTAAACGAACACTGCTGTTCATTAACTCATGGTTTCAAATAAATATTTTAATTTTAAAAAAAAACATGCAGTGCCCTTCAGCAGCGAGCCATCCATAACCCTTCTCAAAGGTACTGAACTGCACAGAAGGCAGAGACGACAGCAATTAAGAAGGCTGCGGTTTAAAATACTGAATTATCCGTATGTTCGTGCCTGATGCACCAACTGCCTCATTCATAAACACCAGAGGCGTCTTTATTGGGCAGATCTTTACAGCTGCTCAGCCTATGTGGGGAGGAAGGCTGCAATTTAACAGCCTTTTTTCGGGTATCCGAAACAACCTGAAAGGCATCAAAGGCTTGGTCAAAAACCTACCTATATATATATTTCAGCAGAACGTGGGAAACGTTCATGGAAAAAACGACACGGGTCGACATTCACCCAACGCTACT
This sequence comes from Pogona vitticeps, assembly GCF_051106095.1. NCBI lineage: Eukaryota > Metazoa > Chordata > Lepidosauria > Squamata > Agamidae > Pogona > Pogona vitticeps. The sequence goes on along the minus strand of NC_135785.1, from coordinate 194,852,637 downwards.
ACTCTTCCCTGCAAAGCCAGGGCAGGACCAAGCAGCCCTCGGAGAAGAGCCCGATTTGATTACGACTGTTTTTACAGCGCTTCAAGTGACACAGATATTGCAGGAGAGGGAAAAAGAGGGGGGGGCGAATATAGCTTATCGCTGAAAGGATAAAAAAGGGAGCGGGGGGGGGGGAATGCAGGACTCTCGCCCGAGGCAGCAACTTTCTTCTCCGGGCTGCTCCCACGCAGGGTTATTTAAAGGGGGGGCGACAAGGTGTGGGGGGCCCCGCAAACGAGGCGCAACCCTCAGTCCTTCTCGTCCATTTCCCAGCCACGGTCAATGAGAAACTAGGAGCAGGAGCCGAAACGGGAGGAAACGGCGTTTTCTATACTGTATCAGTAAACCACCACCCCCGCCGCCGCCGCCGAACAGGCAGGCAAGGCATTGGCGCAGCAAATATTAACCGCGGCTGATGCCACTGCAAAGCCCCGTTACTACCCTCCTCGGAGCCCATGCTGGAAACACACACACACACACACACACACACCTTCCCGGGGTATAACCGCGGGATTTAATTGCCACCCACCCCACCCCTCCCAGGCGCGCCCCCCACACACACACTCTTTGCCCGAGGTGGCGGGGATGTTCCCATCTCGGGGCTGCGGGCGACTCACCCAGAAAACGAAGGAGTAGATGATCAGGAGGGTTTTCAGACACGTTATCACGGGTTTGGTCTCCATTCTCCTCGATGCCATAATACTGAAATCCCGGCTGCTGGCTCTGGGCAGGGGAGGGAGGGAGAGAGCGCGAGAAGAGGGGGGGGGAGGAGGAGGAGGAGGAGGAGGAGGAGAAAGGGAGGAGGGAGGGAGCGCGGAGCTCCGTTCGCGCCTCCACAGAGCGGCTCAGCCGCGCCGCCCGGCCCTCCGCGCTCCCGTTAATCCGCCTCCTGCCGCTGCCGCCGCCGTCAGGGCTTTCTTGGCGGCCGTGCCACGGAGAGGACCCGCGGGAAGGGGCCTCCGCTCGCTGCCCTGCCTTTCACCACCTTGCAGCCGCCGCCACCACCACTACCACATCCCACAACCACAACCCCCGCTGTGCAGTCGTAGCCGCGAGGAAGGCGGCCAGGGCTGCCCACCCCTCCATCGCGACGATGGGCCGAGGATTGGGAAGGGGTTGGGGGTGGGAAGGAGAGAGAGAGAGCGAGAGAGAGAAAATGGCCCTTGTCTCCCTCTTCCCCCCTCGCCTCAGGATAAGGAGGCTGCTGGACTGGGAGGCAATGGGCAGGGGCGCGCCAAAGACCCCGCTTGTGGCGACCGTGAGAAGGGAGGCATCTCCGGGCAGTGGGCGGCTCGGGACCGGAGCAGCGGCAGGGCAAGCTCCCTCCTTCGAAAGGTCGGGGTGAGGCGGCCCCCCAGTGAAGCCTCGTGGAAGAAGGGGTCGTGGAGAACGTGCCTGTGAACGAGGAACGGGAATAACGTCTGTGGGGAAAGCAGGGTAGTCATATAATAATTGCACAGGGGGAACCCATCGGTTGTGGGCTTGAGAGAGGGTGTTAAGAAGGCATAGGGCCTATTCACGCCACCCATGAGTGTAAGGCTGGAGGGCACGGGGGGGGGGGAGCTTGTGAAAAAGCTGGGCGAACCGCCCCGTTGTCCATCTGATAACTTCTTCTCCTTTGGGATGGGGCCCTGCAAACAGTTCGATTTTTGCGTGTACAACATAACATTGCCTTTAGCCTGGAAGCTCAGCTGGCACGGGTTTTTAGCTGTCACGAAAAGGGGTTTCGTAAGGTGAGGCCCAAACTATTAAAAATGAAACAACAACAACAACAACAACAACAACAACAATAATAATAATAATAATAAAAGTTCAACTTGATTGAAAGCCATGACTTGTGACTTAAAACTACTACTCTTCCCTCATGGGGAGATATTATTTAGGGTTGAAAAAGACTGTATGTTTATAGTTTAAAGGTACTTAGCCCCATAATAAAAACAGAACAACCAGGCACAGAGAAGTCCTGCATAGAGATCATCTTAATGATAAGAGACGTTATAGGTTAATGATAAGAGACATTATAGGTCCTTGCTGTTGTGTCACTGTAGCAAAAATAAAACATGAATCATAGAAACCTGTGCAGATATCACAAGATTAGGATGTAGTGTAAACATTTTAAAGCTTTTCAGTTGCAATTACAAAACTACTACTATGAAACTAGTACATCAGCCTAGTTTATTGGACCAGTGGTGGTATTTCAGAATAAAGTTAAAATTTGTAATGGTTCAGATAAATCCTGGCTAGCATCAATCTGTGATAATGAACTAGTTAATCACCACATGGATCCATTAATGATTTCAGTCCTAGCTGCTGTGTGATCCAGTCCAAATGTAAATCAAAACCAGATGGATTCTAGTAAAACCTTTTAATTAGGCAAGTAAAGGAAAATAAAACATTCAAAGTAAAGATTTGTTTTTGCATTAATGCAAATTTCAGGTGTGATAGCTTCCAAACATAAGTTCTGTAAATCTGAAATATGATATATTATCTGAATCTAGATGACAGATTTGTAAAGGAAAAAGTCATGTGCCAATTGATTTGGGCATAACTGACATATGAAGACTCTGTCCAGAATCCTACTGATGTACACGTGGTTTGTATCATTTGCCATGGCTAATGAATTGGTAAGGTGTATGGGTACATGTTGGTCACACAGCTGGTCACATGATCAGGCACATCACTGAAAAACTTTGGAACTTCATTAATTGGCTGCAAAGTCCTGCAGCAAGTTATGTAAACTACATATGAATGCCAATAAGATTCTAGCCATTGTAAAAAAAAACTACAGTTCCTTATGTAGCTTACATTGGAATTATTACCAACATGAGACTCTAGAAGCCAGTTTCCTGAATTATTAGACAATATTTGTTTTCTAGTATTAAGCAGAACTACTATATGCAACCCCTTCATGGACTGCTGCCTTGTTGTGGCGAAGGGGCTTGAGTATCAGATGATACCACTCTGATGGCAGAAAGTGAGGAGGATTTAAAGAACCTCTTAATGAGGGTGAAAGAGGAGAGTGCAAAAAATAGTCTGAAGCTCAACCTCAAAAACACTAAGATCATGGCCACTGGTCCCATCAGCTCCTGGGAAATAGAAAGGGAAGATATGGAGGCAGTAACAGATTTTACCTTCTTGGGCTCCATGATAACTGCAGATGGTGACAGCAGCCAGAAAATTAAAAGATACCTGCTTCTTGGGAGGAAAGCGATGACAAACCTAGACAGCTTCTTAAAAAGCAGAGACATCCCCTTGTCGACAAAGGTCTGCATAAGTCAAAGCTATGGTTTTTCCAGTAGCCATATATGAAAGTGAGAGCTGGACCCTAAAGAAGAATGACCACCGAAAAATTGAAGCTTTTGAATTGTGGTTCTGGAGGAGACTCTTGAGAGTCCCCTGGACTACTGCAAAGAGATCAAACCTATCCATTTTGAAGGAAATCAACCCCACATGCTCACTGGAAGGACAGATCCTGAAGCTGAGGCTCCAATACTTTGGTCATCTGATGAGAAAACTCCTTGAAAAAGACCCTGATGTTGGGAAAATGTGAGGGCAAAAGGAGAAGGGGACGACAGAGGATGAGATGGTTGGACAGTGTCACCAAAGCTACCAACATGAATTTGACCAAACTCTGGGAGGCAGTGGAAGACAGGAGGGCCTGGCGTGCTCTGGTCCATGGGGTCACAAAGAGTCGGACATGATTTAACGACTAAACAATAACACTATAGGCAAAACTGTCAGCCTTATCTATTCAATCTATATGCAAAATATCTCATATAGAAAGCCAGACTAGATTCAAATGGAGGAGAAGTAAAAATTGGAGAAAGAAACGTCAGAAATTTAAGATATGCAACCTTATGGAAGAAAGCAATGATTTGAAATAACTTTTAGGGAATGTGAAAGAAAGAAGTACCAAAGCAGAACTGCAGTTGATATTTAAGAAGACAAAAATCCTTACTATAGAAGAACTGTGCAACTGTAACATTGACAATGAAGATATTAAAACTGTTAAAGATTTTGTATGCCTTGGCTCAAACATCAATCCAAATGGAGACAATGAAGGAAATAGAAAACATCTTCAAGTGTAAGAATATGTCACTGGAGATCAAGATCATCCACACTCTTTGTTGTATTCCTTATCTCCATGTTTGGACAGACTCCCTAAAGAAGGAAGCAGGCTTGAGTGTGCAAGAGCTGAGCAGGGCAGTTCAGGGCAGGAAATTTTGAAGATTACTTATTCATAGAGTTGGCAACAATGCAGAAAGAAAAGAAAGTTGGGTTATTGAATGACATCAGAAAGGTGAACTTATAACATGTGATCCTTTTAATTTTAAAAATATAGAGAATAAATGTTCGCAGAAGTTTGCAGTACATCTCATACCTTTAACAGCAGTATTGATTTCAGAATTTTAGCCAGCCTAGGACTGGAATCTTATAGTGGTGTAAACAACCTACACATTTCATAAGGGAAGGGCTTCTTCCCTCCACCTCTGTCCACTGGAAGGAAGGGATTTTAAACCCTCACAGTATCTGTTCTCCAGTCCTAGTTGTCTTTCTACAATACTGTACACTGTTAAGTGTGCAAGAAGGTGAGTACACAACACCTATCCTTTTTGACTCAGTATACACCTTCAATATTCTGGTGGTTCTGAAAGCTACATGGCAAAAATACTTCCAGGACATTTGGGGAGGTATTAAATTTTCATCTATCAATTAATAAACTTTGGCATATTTGGAGAGTTCCCCTTGATGCAAAGCAAGGCATTATTTTTCATTGTCATACTGATGAAGACCATCTTGTCAGTACCAGAGGATGTTGATCAAGTTCAGTACTAGAAGATAGCAAAGACTAACAACAAAATGTTGATTGTACCTCCTGACCCCTAACGAGGGCTTCTTTGTAGGTCCCAACCACCCTAGAATAGCAACTGTCTAGTGCTGATCATGCCAGAGCTGGTAGACATAATGTTTTAACTATAGAATAAATTCCCAGCCAGCATGTTCAGAGATAGTCCTGACAGGAGAGATTTGGTAAAGTTCTAAAAATCAGTTTTTTACAAGCCTGGGCATGGCTCAATATGGTGATGATAAGGTTCTGAAGGATACCATGGTCAAACATCTCAAGAGGTTGTTGAACAGTATATTTATTTTTGTTTGGGTGTGTTTATATTCCATCTTCCCTCCTTCCTGTAATTTCAAGGTAGCATAAATGGTTCTACTTCGCAGACCTTATTCGGGGGTGGAAGGTGGGGAGGAGGTCAGGCTAAGAGACTGTGACTAGCCTAAAGTAACCCAATAAATTTCATGACCAAGTGAGGGTGGGGGGCAACTGCAGTGGCCATTTACCCTACAATTCACATCAGATGCAGCACATATGAAATGAAGTAAGAACTAGTGACTACATATTGAAAGCTCAATCTAGGGAAGCCCTAGGGAATCATCTTGAGAGGTTCCAATAGGCTCCAACTGGCTGGCATCCCTTTTCTCCATGTGTCTGATCTGAAGGCAAAGGAGTGCTCCTGTTGTCTCCAAACTTCCTATTTTGGGCTGTGTGTGTGCTGCAACAGGCTATCACTAGGTCACTTAGCAAAAGTAAATTATAAAAAATGTGGAAATTGCCAAAAGCACCTCATCAGATTAAAGGCAATTTTTGTTTCTGCCAATGGAGCTCTGTGCAAACACAACTTTGTGTGTTGGATGTCTACAACAATTTCACTTGCAGAAACTAGCAAGGATCCAAATTTCAAAAACTGGTCATAGTAGATCAATGTGTATTTTTCCCAGCTGTGTAATTGCAGTGTAGGAGTCTAGACCCAGGTCTCCTCCATTGTAATGCACTGCTTTAACTGCTTTAAAAATTAAGTTATCAAACTCCCATTGCTTAGCATAGCAGAAGGTAGGTCCATTGAATCATTGGGGACTTACTGAGTCAACTCTTCCATAAATTCAGTTGATTTAAAAACTGTAACTGAGACTTTCTATGCTAAAATAAGGCACAGTTAGAGTAGGCCCATCTGAAGCAGTGGAATTTATAGAGGAGTCAACTCTCCAAATTCCCACATATTCAATTGGCTTACTCTAGTGTGATTTACCGCACTAAACAAATGCGGTAGTGTTCTTCATGTGTTCTTTTTTAGCATACAACATATCAGAACTATTTCTTCTACTTTATCAAGGAGAAGAGCAAGTTATTTAAAAAAATATGAGCTAGCAGTATGCTTAACCCTGTTTCCTCTCTAAAAATGGCAGTTAGGAAGGGGCAGAGCCCACTATCTGTATAAATTGTTTAGTCCAGTGGGAGGTTGCTAGAATGGGGGGAAGAGCAGAAGAAAGCAAGTACATTCTGACTAAATAAAATGCACTGTGCCAGTACAATTGTTCAAATAAAGCAATAATTATGAAGCAATGTGTAGGAATTTATGATCTGCATATCTATTATGTTCCCCCTGAATGTACTTGATTTCTGTTTGAGGAAGAGGGCCAGACAGCATGTTGGCAAGACACCATACCACTTTAGACTAACAGGCTTATTTCAGTGTGAACTTTAGCTTTTGGTCGACAAACTTTTACACTGAATTAAAATTGTTAGTCATTAAAGTGCTACAATAGTTTGCATTTTTCCTTGTTTTACCCCCACGCTTGGTGTATAGTGACTCACTGAAGAAGCTGCAGCTGACTTATCTTTAAACAAAATTGACTAGAAAAGGGCACACAACTTCAGAGAAAAATTGGTGTCTGGGAAGGGTATGTGAACACTTGTGCAGCTTATAGAGCCGTAATGAACCTTACTCTTCAAATATAATTTGTTGATCCTTATGATATGAGGTGTGATTGTATGTTACCAAGCTCCTTTGTCAATGTATGGAGATAGGATAAAATGTTAAAAGAAAATTAAAATCTTAGAACAAACTTTGACATTATTATTGCATTTGATATGTAGATTCTCTCCTTTATTTCCAAAAGAGCAAAATGAGACTTCTGCAATGTATTTTTCAGAATATAGCAACAAATGAGTTGAACCTCACATACAGATTGCTTAGGCTGCCAGAAAACTAAGCCTGCAAAACGAATGTCTCACAGGCCTTGCTGTAAAACAGAAGACTCTGCTATTAAAATGTAGCAACGTCTTGCATTCTCTTTGAGGTTTTGGTACTGTGATATTGGCTACATGCACTGAAGGATTGTGATGGGTTGCATCAGTGACTAAGGTCCAGGTTGCTCATACTTGACAGATCATTTTTAATGAACCTCCCAAGCCAGCCAATTCAAGATCTTGTGGTAGATTCACATTTTATTGGCAGCAGATTACACTTGGTACTCTTTAAAGCACCCTAAAGCAATTCAAGGACGTGGTGGCACTGTGGGTTAAACAGCAGAAGCCTCTGTGCTGCAAGGTCAGAAGACTAGCAGTTGTAAGATTTAATACACGCAACAGAGTGAGCTCCCGTCGCATACATGAGATGGAGTGAGCTCCCATCGCTTGTCCCAGTTCCTGCAAACCTAGCAGTTTGAAAACATGTAAAAATGCAAGTAGATAAATAGATACCATCTTGGTGGAAAGGTAACGGCATTCCGTGTCTAGCTGCGCTGGTCACGTGACCATGGAAACTGTCTTTGGACAAACGCTGGCTCTATGGCTTGGAAACGGGGATGAGCACCGCGCCCTAGAGTCGGACACAACAAGACTAAATGTCAAGGGAAACCTAAAGCAATTCAAAGAGCTTTTATCTGGACTATAGCTTCTGAGGAAAGAGAAATGGAACAGCAAGAACAAAGTGACCATCTGAGACTGTGATTTTCCTTTTGTTGGTTGCAACTTCTATTTCTTAAATCCTCTATTTTGCAAGAGATACATTATCCACGTGTAACACCACTTGGCCTTGTAGCCGTTCAGCTACTTGTTACTGTAGTGCCATCTTTGACAGCAATTCTCTTGTTAGCTTCATTCTGTAAGACAGTTGGTAATTAACATGCTTTGTCCATCAGATTTAGAAGCTTGATTATTCAAGACAATTTTTTTTTCCTTAAAGAAGACTTTGTTGTGCTGGCAGTAATGAAAAACACTGACCTCTCTGGTGCCAAGGCAGAGATAATTTTATGTACTGTTCTAGCTCATCCTCTTTGCCTCAAATTGTCCCTTCACCTCCAGGATGGCATTTTGAAAGAATGAATGTATCCTTTAAAAGCCAGTTGACATTACAAACTGCACCTGCAAACAGCTGGTAGACATGCAGAAGAGTTGTGGCTATTTCTTGGGCTTGCCCACCATGTATTTATGTGTGTTTGCAAACAAGAGCCTGTGTTTGGAATAAATACATGTGCTAGTTAGTACTTGACACATGGGAACATGAATATTGGCCTGTTGTGAGAATTACAGAGATAATGAACATGAAGTACTTCAAGCATTTAGGAAAAGTGTTATTACTATTATAATTAAAACACTCTCAAAGATGATAATCACACTTCTATTGAGAGGAATATCAGAATAATGAAGTATACTGTTAACCTGTTCAAGATTCACATCCATCATAATTTTATTTTTGCCTCTCTGAGCACTCTAGGAGGTCTTTTACTATATTTCCACCCCCCCATTCTATTAGTTTCCCACTGATCATCTGTTCTGCCTCTTCTGTTTATTCCGAAAAAAAGAATTCATGAAACTCTTGCACGGCATAATCATACACATTTTTGCACCTTCTGCTCATTTCTAGCCAATTGTGTTCTAAATGATTAATTGGTCTCATAATTTTTTCTGATGAGGGAACAAAGAGTTTATCTCCATTTTTATAGACAGGAGAAGTAGCTTTGATGTGAGTCAGTGACTCACTGGCTTGATAGTAAGCAGATAATGTAAGTAAGCAGATAATGCATACATACATACATACATACATACATACATACATACATACATACATACATACATACATAAAGCGGTATTAATTTCAAAAGGACCTCAGAACACCAAGAATAGTTGTGAACCAAGTAACAAGCACTGCAGGAGTTGTGTTCCCCCTATATCGTTTTGGGAAGAAGTAACAGCTTTATTGGAAATAACAGACCACATCTTTTTTTGTTGTTGCTACAGCGGTTGGCAGTCTTGACCTGTACACAGAGAACAAATCCAAATCATTAACAGACCTGACTGTCATCCAATCCACCTCCCCAGTGTTTGTTGTGGAAAACTTGTGATCACCGGACTGTGGGGAAACATTGCTGCTAGCTATGCCCTCTCCTGTTCCCTGGAAATGAAGTGTATACCTACAGCCCCCAAGCTAGGTGCACACCTGCATCTTTTACTGCCATGATCTCTCAAGGAGACCACCACTAGGAAAGCTACCCAGCTTTGCCAGTCGTCCCTCCAACTTAGTCTCCATGATTATTCACTACTCAAGTTGTGATCCAAAGAAAATGTACTAGCCTTCCAGCCTTAATACAGTAAAATTAGACAGATAATTCCATATTATAAGGCACACACGTTTCACTCTTTGAAGAGGGTGGGAGGGTGGAGACTAACCTGGACTGGCTTCTTCTACACCCCCTAAGCAGTCCAAAGGGATAACTGGAATGTTCATTTCCACTTGGGTAGAACTGCCCCCTTTGCCCTCTGATTGCACTAAGAGCCATACAATGCAACCAAGATGGCAGCTGCCACTCTTAGCTCCCATTAGGCAAACTGGGTCAGAGGTTACATTTCTGAACCCACACTTTTAAATAAAGGCATTTAATTAATTTATACAGCTTTAATTGCTAAGTGGCTTTAAAAGCCCACCTTTACCTGATACTAGAATCAGCACCTTGACAGCAAGTTAAATATGCACAAATGAATATTTTCCAGAAATGTTATAGTGCATGGGATGCCTTTCTGGAGAGCTTCAGGGACAACAATAACATCAAAAGAACTGCTCCTAGTATCTGTTATTCTGACTTCTTGTTCAGTAGGCACACAAAAATTTACTTCCATCTACTTCCGTTCAGTTTTTTGCTTCCCTTTTATCTTCCTCTTGTTTCTTATTTTCCTAATTCTACAAGAAGAGCTCAAAGCCGTAGCAAGAAAAACATTATATAACAATTGTTTTAAAGACAATTTTCTCTCTGGTAATGTCATATCAGCAGTAGTTCCCAGACGTGGGGCTGCAGATGTTCATGGACTGCAACTCCCAGAAAACCTGACTCTCCGTTCTGTGTAGGGCTTTCAAGGGTTGTAGTCCAAGAACTATTTGGGCACCAAGTTTGAAAAGCACTGAATCAAAGCAATGGTCTGTTTTATTAAAATTTTGAGATCAGGACATATTTGCTCGTCTTTCTTTTCTATCATCTTTCACTACAATAGAAAGTCATCTTAATAAAAAAGTACTGGTAGTAAAAAAATGTGAGGAAAAACCTTGGAAGTTTTGTAAAAGATCATACCCAGTACGGATACATTTTAAAGAAGAACCTTGGTCTTTTTCCAGGGAGACCTTCTGCTCATTTCTCCATTCATTGAAACACAGTTGATATGTTTTATTTGTGTTGCTTGTCTGGAATAAATGGAATGGATTGCCTTACTGTCATAAAATGTTGTTGGCGAGAACAGCTAAAGGTCAGAGGTTGGGCACAGAAATATCAACATCAGTTGGTAACTATGTATTGGCCATAGGCCATTATTATATCCAACGTGCTCACGCAGTTGGTTGTGATTCTCAGAAATATGATGTGATTATACTGTTTTCTTTGAATGGTATATTGAGATCAGATAAACATTAGATAAAAGGGGCACAATAATTAGTACTCTGACAGCTGAAATCTTTCATAAAACTTTCATAAAACTCCATGTTTTGCTTTCTATCGTCATTGAAGAAACTGTAAGAAGAATATAAAAAAAACCTGGTGGTACAGCATATAATTTATTTATTTTATTTATTTATGTGATTTTTTTATACCACCTTAGTGAAACTCTTGCAAGGCAATGATTTACCAGTCCCTTCTTCTGAGAGCGCCCTGAGAGCATGCTGCTTGCCTGAGGCCACACATGCTGGATCTTCTCCCTAGAGGCACAGTGGGGAATTGAACCCCAAACCACCTAAACCACTGTGCTATCCAGCCAGCCTAGGCAAACCGTATGGCACCATGCAATATTGCACACAGATTACAGGTCATGAATTAACCACAGAGGAATATATTGTTAAATGCCTCTCTGTAGAGCTCTGCCTTCACCAGTTTCTTGAAAAATTGGAGAAAGGGGGCCTGGCATACTTCCAATAGAAGTCTATTCCACAAGGATTGGGCCACCACTGAGAAGGCATGCTTCTGAAGAGACATTCTTCTCACCTCTCCTGCTGAGGCCACCCTCAGCAGCAAGTTCTGAGATGACCGAGTGAAACAGGTGGCTTTTCTTTGAGGTAATACTCCAACAGAACAGAACAATAGAATATCTTTGACTTTATTCTAAATGCATCATTTTTATCTCGCTTTATGTTATATAGAGATATAGAGTCAAAGATAGTCTATTGTTCTGTCCTTTATATGCTGTCAATCAATCATGTGCTGTTCAGTCAATTCTGACTTATGGCAACATCTTTCCCAGGGTTTTCCAGAGAGAGAACACTCAGAAGTGATTTCCCAATTCCTACTTCTGGGGAGGGCACACTCTGGGACTGTGCAGCTTAGCTTCACAGGTTGCCTCTTGGGGATGTACATTGGGGACTAAAACTTTATGCTGGGTACATTTAATTGGTGTGTTTGATAATTAACGTTTCTTTTGTTTTAGCCATACTTGCTGTAAGCATAATTTTTAGTAGAAAAGGAAGATAAATACAATAAATAAATAAATAAAATAAAATAAATATGAACTTCATGAATAAAGTACTGTACAATAAAAAAGGCTATTGAGATAGAATCAATAATAGACAATTGGTGTGAAGTGCCATCTTCAAAGACTTGTTATATTGTTACAGGTGTAGTGGTATGTCCCAGTGTTTCCCCTCTACCCAAGCTTGTTTTTACTTACAGGTGTCCACTATTGCTTGGGCCTTTATTGGCTATCTTTAGCCTGAGTCTCTACTAGAAGCTTTCACAGACTTTGGAATCTAGGAGCATTCTCTTTCTTGTTAACCCTAATTATCTGTAGAAAACAGAGGCAGTCCACGATGGTGCAATATGTTAAACCAATATCTATTGGAAATGAATTTTGAGCCAATCAGTAAAATACAGTTCATTTCCAATCTATTTCAAGTAAACGTATCAATCTGGATTAGATATGGAAAAAATGTCTATTTCTGATCCATGTCAATTCTGCATGTGTTATTCATAAATCTAATCTGACCTGCATTCTGTATTAGTGTATCATTTTTTAATCTACATAAAAGTGCACAAATACATACATATGTAAACATGTATTTTTAATATACTGTTCTCACAAAATACATATTTGTAGGTGTATTTCTAGATGTATTTTATTGTAAAACATGGATTTTAAAACATTTGAAAAGATAAACTTTTAAATCTAAGAATTCAAACAAGTGCACATCTTGAAACATAATTAGGTTTTGACCCACATGTTAGTCTGGGATATCAAAATTAACAAAAACTGAATTCATCAAGCATCTTTCAGATAATCTGGGAATTCATTAGTCAAACCACAGAAACTCCTTTCTTCTGGGAAACCCAGTTTAATTGTAAGTATAGAGGACCAACTTGTCAAGGCAAAAATGTAAGATTTTTTTCAAAGTGGATACAAAATACATGCAGTCATTTTAGGTACATGTTCTTTATACTCACGCCCTGCAGTGATTAGCACAGTACACAACCTGAGGACATATGTGTGAACTCAGTTCTGCTATTGCAAAGTGAAACCACTGCCTGCATTTCTAACTGATCCATTTGTTGGGGTATAGATATTTAGGAGACTGATTTATATGCAGGAAGTAGATGGAAAGGCAACTAGAAAAAGAAATGCAGCTGCAATGCTTAAGCAGCAGAACAGATGCAGAATGAAAATAAGATAGAAAACTCCAACGTTTTGTGAAACCATTATCATTGCTTTGATGTTCTTTCTGAGAGTGTGAGAGAATGGGTCATGGCACAAAATATTCTACTGGCGATGAATCTTTTCTCTTGGCAGAAATCCAAAAATTAAAATGTAGGCTTTTGCGACTGTGGAGTGTAATCTGTCAGCAGGGAAACCATGACAGCCTACAAGAGAGAAGAAATAAGTGGAATAATCCATCAAACTTGGAAACGTTACTATGTGCGCATGAGCAACCTGAGTTTTCCTACTGCCAAAGAGGTAAGAGGCACAGAAATGTGCTGCTGCTGCTACCCAGTCCTCACTGTTTTCACCTCCTTCTATTCCCTCATCCTTCATCTCCCCTCCCAAATCCTCTTCAACTCTCTTCCATCTTCTCCAGCAACTCTTTGCTTGCCTGCTCTTTCCCTCCCACCTGCTTTGCTCCTCTGCTCCTTGCTTAGGGAAGCAGCCACTGCCACAGAAAACATCTAACGTCATAGACCATTTCTAACCTGAACATGGTATTTTTGCAATAAAGCACTGCCTGTGCTTGGTCCATAGGCGGCCTTTGGCCAGCAAGAAGACTTTCTAGATCAGTGGTAGCAGGAAGTCTCCAGGTAGGGGACCAATGGAATTTGCCATTCCTGTTGTGCTGCCACCAAAGGTGGATGCTTCGGTCTGTCTAACAGGTGGGTTGGGCCTTTCTGTACATAACTAGCTGAAACCAAACTAAGTGTGCAATTGGATGGCACTTTATCTCATAGTTTGGACCATTTCTGGCATAGTCAGGTTTAATCTCGTTTCTGGTAACTACTCAATGTGATAGCAATCGTGAACCAGCCTTACCCTTTCCTCTGGCTTTTTGGACCACTTGCACCATTTGGGGCTACTGTGGGGGTGGGGGTAGGACCACTTTATTTTAGTCCATACTTATGTGTAATCACTGGTAGTGAATCCAAGTGGCATGGGTAGGTGTTTTCCCCAACAATTCAGTGCTATGCCACTTGGGTAGCAAATAAATGAAGTGATTAGTCACTTATCTATGCATTTTTTAAATCCAGCTTTCCCCTGCACCCAAGAGAGGGTGTGATAGGAAAGGATGGGAGGGGAATTCTCTTTCTTTTTTCCCTTTTTCTTTATATTCTACCACTGTTTAACTACAGTGGCAAGCCAAAGATGTGATATGTCACTTAGCAATTAATGGGGGAAAGGTCTAGCTTTCCCTGCTCCCAATGGAAAGAGGAGACATAAGAGGAGCTAAAGGGGGATCTCTTCCCTTCCCTTCTCTCTCTCTTTCCCTTTACATTCCAGCACTGTTCCACTTCAGAGGCAAACCAATTAAGTGATGTGTCACTTAGCAATAATTATTTTAAAAAATCTAGATTTCTTCTGCTCCCCATATAGAGGAGACAGGAGAGGAGGCAGAGGCATGGAAGCTGAGAGGGAGGAACAGGCTAAACAGGGTCACTGTGAGGTGCAATGTAGTTTCTTATCCCAAAACCCTCTGATCCTTGTGTGTGGATGCATGGATCATTCTAAATCTCAAACTGTGTTTAGCCTGATCCAACCTGAAATAATTTCACTGTGTAGTCATACACTAGCCTTGCACCTTGTCATCTGCCTCTTTAAAAATTCAAAAAGTACAGCTAATTAGCAGCCCAAGTAAGCTTCAGTGACCTATGAATCACTGTATAGGACTACAGATGTTTGAAGGTTTGTGTACCACCAAAACCAGGATTGTTGTTACATTACAGCTTTCACTTTCTATACACTATTTTAGCACAATGACATGAGTGGATGATATTACAGCAGCAACATCCACAGTTGCCTGAAGACTACCAAGCTGTGTGTGGCACAAACAGCAGTGAATTAGTTGGCATGAAGGCAGAATAAGAGGTAACCCCAAAGGCCTTTTGGGTCATTTCTGAGCTGGCTAGATCAGTGTTGGTCTAGAATTGATCCATTTTAGTTAGCAAAGTTGCAATTGCCCAGGTAGGATAGAATAAGAGTCCTTTGGCAGAGCAGCAACATAATGCCTGTCCTGTGTTGTTCAGATCTATAGGATTAGAGCACTCCTACCATAATTGTCCATTTCCTGTTTTCAGCCTCCTGAAAAACAAGTGATTGTGGGGAGTAAAACACTTCATCATCAACTTCTTCAGGCTTTCTGGGCAAGCAGTGTAAAAATGTCCAGTCAGGAGCAGCCAGTTCTCCAGTCTAAGGACAGAAAATAAATATAGAAATCTAAGATAAGCTACATGAGTAACAGAAGACCACACACTTGAGTTGAAAGCTGAAATGCTGTGCACCCTAGTCTATTTGTTAAGACTGGATTCCAATTTCAGCAGCTCTGCTTGGGTCACGGCAAAGGTCTAATAAGCTGAAAGAACTGTGTAACTATTCTTCTGCTGGTTGTTTTTCCCCTCCATGGTTGTTACAGTAATTGCTCTCATACTCACTGCTGTGTGACCCATGAACAGCCTGTTTTAAGCTCTGTACTCTGTGGACTAATTCAGTGCTAGGCAGTATATTTATCCCCTCTGTGTACATTCAGTGTTCACGTTGTTTCTTTCAGTGCCAACACAATTAAAAAAAAACATTTAAGAAAAAACACAAATATTTATTTTATCAAATTCCTACACAACAGAATATATATGTTCCATGAATATCCCTACCTTGCACACAACCAGCTATCATGGATGGATGGTGGGAGCCCCACACTCTTGAACCATTCATGTATTACTTAGCTGATTTGAGGACCACAGAGTAAAGCAGGTTTTATGTCTTGTGCTATGCCTCTGTATGTAACGCAATGGTGAGCTTTGACAGTTTTATACAGTATTCTTAAGAAGTAGAGACAATCAGAATATCATGTGAGGGGGCAATTTAATTGCATAGAGCCTGCAAATGGGAGTTACAGTACTACTGAGAAAATCTCATACTGTTGTATCATTCTTAGGAGATACATATGCATATATGAGTGTGTGTATGCGCACGCACACACACACATGCACACACACACCAGGTGCACATTCCAACTGGAAGTACTGGATGATTATTTTTAAATACTTTATCTACATAAGCACATCAAGTACACTAATATATACTATTTGCTACTCTAAAATAATGTATTGATTAAGTTCTATACAGTATATGGCATATACACAAACATCCCACACCAGTGCACAGGCAAAGCACTTGGAGAAATACATCAGGGAAAGAGTGAAGTGACCCGAGGAATACTGTATATCAGGAGAATATTCCATTTATTACAGTCATATGAAACTCACTTCATTTATACATTGAAACATTTCTACATTTTCTTTCCTTTAATCCAGTGGTTCCCAAACTTGGTCCCCATGTATTCTTGGACAAGATCCCCCAGAAGCCTTCACCTCTAGCTATACTGGCCAGAATTTCTGGAAGTTGCAATCCAAAGAAATTCTGGGGACCTAAGGTTGGGAACCACTGCTTTAATCTATGTAGTTACCAAGGCTACAGTATGTATATATATAAAAAAACTTGATGACCTTTGATGATGAATAGCTTAATTTAAATACCCATCAGTTTACACACTATATTGTAGTTTTTTTTTTCCTGCAGAGTTGCTAGTGGTCCTGAGGTTAGAGTCCTGAGTGTGCATTTACCTTTGCACTTCCTTCCTTTACCTTTTCAAAGTCCTTTTCTTTTGCCCCACGACAGTCATATAGGTAGTTACGACTAACACTCCTATAAGGGCCAGCAAGTGGACCAATCATTCAGTTAACTCCTGGCAGGCTTGTAAGCTCAAAATGCAGGTCAGTGTAATCAAGAAATACTGATACCAGGTCCTGCCTCTACCTGGCCTCACCCCTAATCTCATACTCATAAACTTGCATAATTATGGAGCTAAAAGGTATACAAAATATCATCAAATTCAGCCCCCTGATTAAGCAGAAAATCCACAATTAAAGCATCCCTAACAGGTAACTATCTAATCTCTTTTTAAAAACTTTCAGTGAGGGGAAATCCACCACCTTTTGAGATAGTCAATTTCACCATCAAACAACTCTTATCGTCAATAAATTATTCCTAATATTTAGATGAAATGTGTTCTTCTAAGTCTCCCAGATCCCTTTCACACATCTTGTATTTATGCATATAATTTTTCCTGCTTAAATGTAGTTTGTTTTTTCTCTGTTGACCACTCATTTTGTTTTGTCTAGTCATGCAGTTTATGAAGATCATCTTGACTCCTCATTCTGTTTTCTTAAGTATTAGCTGCCTCTCCCAGTGTGATCTTCTATGCAGATGTCATGAATATTATATCCACTCCATCATGTGTTACTTATAAAGCTGCTGAACAAAACTGAGTCTGCGACAGAATCCTGTAGCACTTAGTTATCACTCCTCTCCAGGTCGACAGGAAACCTTGCTAAATAAGCCATCAACCAGCTACAAATTTATCCAACAATAGCACTGCCTAGCCTACATTCTACCAGTTAGCCACAAGAATATAACGAGGGATCTTGTCAAAAACCTTGTTGATATCAAGCTATGCTACATTCATGTTGTTCCCATCTCCAAGCTTGAATGGAAAAAGAGAGAGCTAGAATTAATCAAGCATGACTTGACTTTGAGAAACCCATACTGAGTCTTAGCAATCACTGTATTCTTTTCTAAGTGCTCACAGGGTGACTGTTCAATGATATGTTCTACAACCTTTTCTATTGCTCCACTTCCCCTTCCTTTTGTTTTGAAGATGGCGATGACATTTGTCTGCCTCTAGTCTTCAGGGACCTAACCTGTACTCCAGAAATTCTCAGAGTTTGTAGATACTGGCTCTGAGGTTACATATCCAAATATCACCCTCAGATACCTGGATGGAATATCGTTTCTCAGCTTTGGCATCAGAATAAAATATAGGTGGATCAATTGAGTACATTCTATACTGCTACTATGTATACCAATGTAATGTTTTTAATGGTAATAAGTACCTATTAAATCATGTCTTAAAAGGCCACATCTATTTTTCTATATCGATAACTCATTATATATTATATATGAACAAAGGTTCAAGCAGTTTGGAGCACATCTATTACTAGTATGCTGAGAAATGAAATCAAAATATGGTCAGTATATCTACTGATTTTAATACAGAGAAGGTTTTTTCATGTACTTCTTTAAAATATTATTGGCTTGAGTTTTCCATTTCAGGAAATCAGTTTCTAAGAGGAACATTTCAGCCAAATGATTGGCATGTACTACATTCTGTATATTTATACAGTCACATGAAAAAGAAAGTGCACCCTCCTTGAATTCTATGGTTTCACATATCAGGACATAATAAAAATCCTCCAGTCCTCAGCAGGTCTGAAAATTAGGTAAACATAACCAGAGATGAACAACAATATATGAGATATTACTCCATGTCATCACCATAATCTTAGAACTGCAGAGCTGGAAGGGACCCTATGGATCATTGAGTCCTGCTCCTGTCAGGGAGGCCCAGTGGGGAATCAAACTCCCAACCTCTGGCTCCACAGCCAAATACTTAAACCACTGAGCTATCCATCATGATTTATGTTACAAAAATAAAGCCGAAATGGAGAAGCCATGTGTGAAAAACTAAGTGCACACTTACTGCTTCCACAGGAATCAAGAGACTAAGTAGTAGCCAGATGCTGCTAACCAAATTGATCATCAGCTAGTGTGACAATCCCTATAAAAGCCAAAATTTTAGTAATGTGTTGGTCTGGAGCCTCAATTCAAGTCCAGGCCTCAATCCAACTGGAATGCTGCGGTGAGACCTTAAGAGAGCTGTGCATAAAAAATACTCATGAACCTCAATGAACTGAAGCAACATTGTAAAGAAGAGTGTGCCAAAATTCCTCCACAACAATGTAAGAGACTTACAAAGTCATACAGAGAAAAATTACTTCATGTTATTGATGCTAAAGATGGTTCTACAAGCTACTGAATCCTAAGGTGTACTTAGTTTTTCACATATGGTTTCTCCATTTTGACTTTATTTTTGTCAAATAAATCATGACATGGTATGATATATCTAGTGTTGTTCATTTACAGCGGTTCCCATCTCTGTTCTTTGGGTGGAATTTATCTGCAATGGTTGTTGTGGGTTTTTCGGGCTCTTTGGCCATGTTCTGAAGGTTGTTCCTCCTAACGTTTCACCAGTCTCTGTGGCCGGCATCTTCAGAGGACTGGAGTAGCACTTCTCCTGTCTACTCCTGTCCTCTGAAGATGCCAGCCACAGAGACTAGTGAAACATTAGGAAGAACAACCTTCAGAACACGGCCAGAGCCCCATGACAACCATTAGATCCCTGCCGTGAAAGACTTCGCGAATACATTTATCCACAATGTTCGTTTTATTCCTTTTCCTTGCTCTCCGGATGCATTCCATTGATCCATTGATCCATTTGTTAGTTACTGCTCTCTGCTGAAATGAACTGACCTACCATGCAAGTTCCTTCCGACTTAATGAGAAGGCATAATTGATGAACGGATTGAATCTTCCTTTTTCATCTCCTCTCGCTTGGAAAGTTTACTAAGTTCCTCAAACATGAAGTAAACTTGTGCATGGGCAGAAACAGGACGGATGAGTCAGGCCCATAAGCATTAAGATAAAAAAATTTGGCTACTTTTTCATCACCTATCTTGGGTGGTATGGGAAATATAAGTAACTCAGAGATGTTCTTCAGCCATACTAGGAAAGGAAATAGTCTCCAAATTGTACCTTCTGTTTGAAATAGGAGACACTTTTGTGGCTAATAGCACAAATAGTCCCATCCTTTTATGAAATAATCAGGAGGAGAAAAAGGTAGAGGTACCACGATGGATAGCGTTCCCATTCAGAAATTAATCCGTGCAAATTTCAAGAGATTTAGCATGGAAATCACTGCATGTGCAATAAAAAAATTATTATTTATGAACTGAATGTAAAGTGCCACATGTTCATAGAGTGCACGGGGCACAAACAGATGTGGATAATTACATGTCTTGCAAGAATGCAAAGGTGCTTTAAATTTAGCCAGCCAGCTCCATTGAATTCTCCCAATTTATCTATACTGCTGTATTCCCCTATGTTGCTTCACACTACTCCAGAATATCCTCTGACCTTGGGAGCAGTCTGGGACTTGAGCTGGGAGGCAGTAGGCAGGCAAGTTCCAGAATTCTGCTTGTTTACTTTTAGTTCCAAGCAATAATGAATTGACCAAAAAAGTACAATATCTCTATTCAGTTCATTGGCAGTTGCTCATTCAGGGCAGCTCCAGTAAGCTGTGCATATTTATTCTTTTTAATTTCTATATTTTTCAAGGGCAAATGGTGAATGGTGGAGGACATCCTGGCCTGGAGTTCCTTTTCAAATTTTAGGAGCCTCATGACAAAGTGGTTAAACTGCAGTATTACAGCCAAGATTCCATCTCAGGTAGCCAGTTCGAGGTTGACTCAGCTTTCCATCCTTCCAAGGGTGGTAAACTGAATTCCCAGCATGCTGGGGTGGGGGGCAATCTGTAGTTTAATTAATTGTAAACTGCCCAAGAGTGCTTTAAAGAGCTATGGGGCAGTATATACACAGCATGCTTTGCAAATATAATTTTTTTTCTACATTTCCACAGCAGTAGTGCAGGGAGACAGAAAGGCTCCTTCTGCATTCAACAAGGAATCAGTTACTGCTATAATATTCCACTGCTACCAACTGTTGCTTCAGAGTAGCTATAGTCAGTGTTACAGCACGCTATGATAATCGGAGATGTTGATACAAAAAAGAGAGGTTTTTCAAGGTTTTTCATATTACCTGCATTGTGATCTGGTAACCTTGGAAAGCCCTCAGTCTTCTCTGTTTTTCTTCTTCTTGTCCCATGCTTATCCATGTATCTGTGATCAAAACATTGGCTCCTTTGGCAGCTTCAGAAGGATCAGTGGTGAGGAACAATTTTGTGTCGTACTAATAGGAATAAAGACGAAGAAGTGAGCTGAATTCATATGGCACACAGAAGACACCATACTTCAGATCTCATACTCATACCTTTCTGGAATACTCTTCAGCTACTTTGGTTACCATGGGATTTGGTTCAAAACCCTGTAAGAAAAAGAGAAATGAATGCTACAGTGTACTCATTTTTGCTACAAATATTGATTGGCGTTAAGTACTCTTGCAGAAAGACTGGCCATAAAATGCCTGTTCTTTCTTCACGCAGCAAAATCAAGACAGAAAAATATTTCTCAAAGTGCCAGTGTTGATTGTTCATCAGAGCCTAATGTGTTTCCAGAAATACTGCTTCCTTGTTGTGGGTAAATGATACAGCTTTGGTACACTCTGTTTGTACCAGAAGAAATCCATAAGGCCCAAGAAACATGGGCATTTCTAGAAGAAAATTATTTCAGTTTTGCTGTCTGTCATCAGTACTTTCCCTCCTTCCTTCTGATTCTTCTGCACATAATAGTTAGAATTATAGAATTTCCTATGAAATACATAATAAGGCTATCATCTTAGATGAAAGGGGTAAGACAATGTTTCCTTTCCTTTTTTCAGACGTTATAACTTCGTGTTATTTGGGGCCATATGATATCCTGCATTACATTATTCTACCTTCAACAGAGTATGTAAAAATTACTCTCTTCCCAGCTGCAAATTTTTCTTACCTTTGGAGTAGCTATTTGCAGGTCCATCCCAAATTTAGCCGCGCTCAGCATAATAGAGTTCAGGACATTATTGCCATCACCTATCCAGCTGAGGGTCAGTCCTTTCAGAGACCCATAGTGTTCCTGTTTTTAAAAAAAGGGTAATACAGAATGGGAACTCTGATCTTTGCACTTGAGGAGCAAAAGATAAGAAGACAATGACTGATTTGGGCTGCCTCCTCGTCATAAGAGCACAGTTCTCAGAATTTGTACATTTTGGAGAGTATCTGTTAGGTTCAAGTATCGTCTAGGACTTTGGCCACAAGAATTATTCTTCATCCACTGGTTGCCAATCCAAATCTCTCTTCATCGCCTTGCAATGTGAGTAACATTTTAGGGTATTAACTTTACTACGTCAGTATAATTACAAAAGCCACTGTCCTGTTTGAATGACTATGCAAGCAACAACAATCATGGAAGCAGATTTGGCTAAGTGGTGAGGTGTCTGTTACATGCCTTGCAAGCAACAGACATCTTGCCATTATCTGAATCCACTTACAGTATATACTGCTATTGCATCTACAGCAATTCGCAACAGAATAACAGCTACAGTTATTATACTTGTACTATATTATCCTTGGTAACAGTGTTATTGTTGCAGCCAAGAGTAGATGTATGCACAACTGCTTATACGCTGACGGATAATACCCTCTTTTCTCATTTTTAAATGATAGCCATTCATTGTAATTGTATTGTGCCTGTTCCGTATCTCTACAAGCATATGATTCCACTATGTGTGTATGCATGTGGGAGAGAAAGAGAGGATGTGTAAAAGAAAGAGATAAAGAGTTATATGACTGGGGACCTTGGTGATTTCTGCTTGCCTGTGATCAGAAAACATTAGTGTTTTATTTATATCAAATAAAGAATCTGCCACATTCTAATCTGCAACTTGCTTTTCTTTCTGTCTTTTTTTTTTTAAAGCATAGTCCAAGATTTCTTCTTACAGTTTTGGAGGTGAACCTCAAAATTTATGACCAAGGAATCTGCCAATGGTGCCTGAGCAAGGTTTCCAGTGATCAAGACTGGGTTTTCCATGCTTTCAATTGTTCCTTGTAGTAACATCTATTACTACACATTATGCAAAATAACCCAATAGGTTTGTTTTTAAATAATATATTCAGATACCATTATGACATTATGACATTTCCTGAAGCACAGATTAGAATAGCCCTTAATAAAAGCAGTAACCTGCTACCATATGCTGTACAAACAATGATTTATTTGCTCTCTATTAAATATCTCTAATATGTCTGGAGGAAACGGACATAGTTCATCGTAGTTCACCATTCGTCATGTTTTAAATCCCATCTTTTTGTTCATCCTTCTTTGAACCACAGAAGCTAAGACAGAATGAAATATGGTTGGTAATGTAGCTTTCTATGCTGTTATTCCATGAGGTAACTAGTGAAAGGGTAAATGCCAGCACAGCTAGAAGGAAATGGACTGTTACATGAAAACAGTGACTTATTTGTGATTACTGAAAATCTGTCAGCTCTTGATACTAAAGGTGGGAAGCAAGGTATAAGTAGGGGTAGTAATCAGACCAAAAATAAAAAATTGTGGGAGTAATTCCTTTCACTTTGCATTGTAATTAAATAATTATTTCATTGTATTAAGACATTATGTATTTCTAAGCAGCTCATAAAAGCTGACTGCAAACCAGCTTCTTGGATTTTTTATCAACAAACTTTGCTCCCCCTTTATTGTGTTGGTCTTGAACAATGTTTATGCTAGAAAAAGCAAACAGTTGAAAAGCACACATTTAATGAAAGCACAATGTATGCACAGTTTAATGCTCCCATTATATGTTACATTTCCTGCATGAATACTTTTGTGCCTCCATGTACATTGGAAAATGGCCATCAGAACTTAAACTGGCTCATTCATTTTGTCAAAGAAGTGACTATATAGTCTGTGCAGCAAATTTATTTTTGCCCTGAGTATATGAATCTTTCCCAAAGCAGACGTATAAAGGATGAACAATAGGTGTGTGTTCACAAATACTGGGTTATGTACGTTGAGTCATATCTGAGTAAGGATACTGAAGTATGTGTGCAAGTGTTTGAGGATGTATACTTCTTTACTACACTTTATATGTTTCTGCACCAAGTACCCAAGTAATGCTACCTTCCTTGACAAGATAGAGACATTAGCCATGTAAACTGTGCAGCTGCTCAGAGACAAGGTGAAATAGTGATCGATTTTCAGGTGTGAGGGTCAAATCACCTTTAAACCCACTTATTATTTATGAGAATATCTGCTTGCTAATGTGAAAGAAGCATATGAAATGTTAACAAATATGAGTAGACATTTCAAAGAACAACAGAGTGATTTAGAAACTCAAAAGGTCCCATTGAAACCTTCAGTGCTGACCACATTTACCAATGATTAACTGGCAATCGTTTTTTCAAACATGCTAGTAGTGAAAGAATCATCAACCATTTCTTGCATACTGGGTTAGTCAAATATCCTGAAACAGTGCATGTGCAACTCTATAAAAAGACCAGAATGTTCAGGAGAAGAAGTGAGGCACGGCAGAACACTGTGGTCAGCCAGGCACAGAAAGACTTCGGCACATCTAAGAGGCCCCACTGCCATGGCCCCCAGTAGCAGACTCCCCACATTGAGGGCAGGAAGACAGCAATTCAAAGGAAATACCAGCATGAGAGAAGGACTTGTCTACAGAACCAGCCCCAGGCATTCCTGCTGCCCAGGAAGATCCAGCACAAGATCTTGGCAGCTTTCCTTGGAGTCCAACTGAGAAGCCCCAGGAGAAGACTATCATTTCGTCTCCGGGGGGGGGGTATTCATATTTGAATACAAATCTCTCCCCACAGGTGCAGATAATGAGGGTCCGCCCCCCCCCTTAGGCTAGACTGGCCACTCACAATTCCACCACTGCTGCAGGCTCCAGACTCCCTTCCTATCGCTCCAGAGCTTGCAGTGGATTAGCCACTCCTGGCAGAAGGCAGGATTATGAGCCTCTCTGCCAGGTCGAAGAGTAGTTAATCCATCATGGACAATGGAGAGATAGGAAGGGAGTCCGGAGTCCATAGCAGTGGCGGAACTGTGAGGGGTTGGTCTGGCCCCAGGGGCCTGGATCCTCATTATCTGCACCTGTGGGGGGATATTCGTATACAAATACCCCCATCTCTAGAGTCAATACATTTTGAGGCAGGCTGGCCACTTTAAATAAAGAGTCTTTGCTTCCTAGTGACAGAGGTAGTCATCCACATTCAGATGCAGCTACTGTATATTTAAAGATCAGTCTGGATATGATGGACTTGTAAAAATTCTGGTCTGGGGCCCTTGGCAGGCCCAACATTTTGGGTACCTGAGAGGAAGAAAAAAATACCACCAATGCACACAAGACTATCTTTTTATAACCTGCAGGCTAAGATATGAAAAGAGTAATAGCCCAAATCATTAGTCACAACAGAGTAAAAGAAAATGCTTACTTTTATAGGGAACCTATCCCATAGTAAGCAAAGATCACAAGATAGGGTCCAAACTTATTGAACAGTTGTGCACAAATAGTTCTTGTGCAACCTTGTAGTGATGATATGTTTACAGTCTCATGATGAGTTGTGACACATTTATACAAACATCAGACATATACTGGGTATATGGTTTCATGAATATGAAGTAGGATACAATAGATGTTTAGTATTTTTGGAACAAAGAATTAGGTTTTCTGTAAGCACTTCCAGTCTTTATCTCTCATGTTAAAATGTCAGTTCATTTGTTCAAACAACCTATGTTTCCTGTCATTGGAAACTCTGTTCTTATCTCTTCCTCCCTGTCTTAGCTCCCAGCTGGGAGACAGGGACTAACATTCTTGTGGTGTTTTCAGCAGGTTGCGGGGTGTTTCTCTTGTGTGAAAGAAATAGGTTTAGGGAGAAATGCTAGTGAATTACCTGCTTTATACTAGCCCGTTTGCAGTTAAAGTATCATAGTAATGGATACATATTGAAAGGAAAAAGAATTTTATATCAGATTGAAAATACACCTGACTTTTGGTACTCGTAACTCATCAGCCTGAGCATCAGATGGAGCTTTCAAGGATCCCACCTGCTTTACTTAGCTTTTTGAGTAAACCAGATCTTTGTGTTGCTTGACATGATCTTATATGTTTGACTTTGACTTACCAGAACTTGAACCTTGCCAGGCATGCTTCACTTCGCCTTACTTATGGAGAATGGAGACCAGAAACAGCAGTTTGTCTAACGCAGCGGTCCCCAACCTTTTTGGGACCGTGTGCTGTTTGGGGGTGTGGCCTCCGTGTGCGGACCTCTTGGGGGTGGGGGCACCCCTGTGCTCACGGGTGGGCGTGTAATGCTCATGGAAGGGCGTGTCATGCTCATGTCTAAGATACAATGGTGCTTCTGAGGAGAGATACCTGTTCAATAAAATGCTATGTGCAACAACTCTGAGTCAAGTTTCTTTATTAGACAAGGTAGCTCAGGGCCATGCTCAGGGAGGGACACAAATCCTATTTTCATTGATAATGATGGGAAGGGTGGGAAGGAACGCATGGTTTGCCAATCATGAGCTGTGTGAATGAGATGGCTCATGAGGCTGAGGGGGCTAGGAAAACACTGGCATGGATACAGGCTGGTGCCCTAATCATCAGTCAGGAGGTAGGGGTGGGCAAGATATCATTGGGATGGATACAAGCTGGCCTCATCAATTATGAGCCAAGAGGCGAGGGTGGGAGGGATTTAAATTGCCCCCCCCATCATGAACCAGGAAGTAAGGGACAGGTGGATTGACAGTGGTAGGGATTCAAGCTGGCCCTCCAATCATAAGCCACAAATTTAGTATTGTAGAAGGGACCCAAGCTGCCCAATCATGAGTAAAAACAGAAGGGAGAATCCAAGTGCAAACTCAACATTACCCAACCAGGAAGGAGAGCAGGAAGATGGACAGTGAAAGGGCCAGGCCTTGAACTGTGTAGAGTTGTGTAGAATTGTGTAGAGTTGTGACAGAAAGACAACAGACTATAGGATCCCTGGAAAGCACAGCCTAAGAATTCTTGCCTGAAGTATAACTTTACACAGCTCTAGTCACTAACCTTGCCACTAATCATGAGCTAGGGCAGGGGGAAGAGGGAGTAATGTGAGGCCATCCTATAGATCAATAAACAGAAGTTTTCTTTGGCTGCCTCCTGTGGTTCTCTCAGACAGTGGGGTGGGTGGACGTTTAAATCAGAGAAAGGCAGATTTCATGGGGGCACTCTGATTGTACCAGATGCACTAGGAGGGGCTTAGCCTTCTATGGCGCAAACTGATGTTGCAATGGGTTTCATGGCAGCTGCAGAAAGCATTTGGGGGAAATAGCACACTGTACCTTTAACAGGCATCTCCCTCTTAATTGTGAGAGTATGATTCAGCCAGCCTAAGGCCAACCTGGCTAGTTAGGTTTGTGCCCTAAGTCAAGACGAGAAAAAGAAAGAAAGGTTTATTTTAATGCTAACATTTTCTGAATTTGGACCAGGGTTCTGTGACATAAATAGTGCTTTGAATGGCAATTAGTTCTCCAACATCTTCTAATATTCCATTCTTGACTCTTGACCTAAAAAGGAGTAGGTAAATAGCTCCGCAACGTTAACTAAGATAGTTAATGGATGCTCATTTGGAGATACTACTTATCACTTATGAGTTTATAAGAAAACCAAAACCAAAACAGCCCAACAGCACCCCATGCGGAAGTATTTATGATCCACAGGACAAGACTTTTATTTCACTCTTGCAAGCAGCCTGGTTGGGCTTAAGAGTGTGAGAGACATTTAAATAATTATTGACATACCGCTGAGGACATAATGAGAGGTGTCACATGACCTCTGAGGTCATATGATTGCTGGAGCAACAGTGCTCTAAGCTCATGACAGTTGGTCTTTGCCCACTTGCTGCTTTCCTGCCTCAACAGCCATTGGGAGCACAGTGAGTTAGAGAGACCTTGGCTTTTCAAAATTACTTACATTTATCTTTCATCTGAGCTTAACCATGGACTTTCTCAGCCATTTAGGTTCAACGGACAGACTGCTTCCTGTTTTGGCTGTAGCTCTGGAAATGACATTAAGGCGTTGCCTGGGTAGTGTAGGTTTAAGATGGTGAGATCTGGCAGGGCAGTTGATGTGATACTTTTGAGAGGTTGCTGTTGTTTTTTAATGAAGATAAATGGGTTTGTTAGGGGGCATCCAGATGTAAGCTGGATTTCAATAACAGACTTCCCACATAGATGGGAAAGAATAGCATTTGTGGGGATCCTTTTCTGGGTGCCCCCTTTCTGATGGAGCCGTGAGTATAGTTGTTGGAAATGAAACAGAAATGTTTCATTTCTGAAACATTTGCCCACTCTGCATGATTAATCTTTTACATGCAGAAACCTTTATTGGCATTACAGGGTACAGGGAGTACACAGGATAGTTACATTCCAATACCGGGTGGGGGGAAGGGTGAGGTTGGGATTATAGTAGGCTAGGTTCAGAGAGATTTATAGAGGGTTTAGGGTAGGGGGAGGGGGGAGGGGAGGTCTTCATAACAGTTAGAAGAAAGTCAGCAACTTGACTGGTGATAAAAGGCGAGAAATCACTCAGGAGTATGGGGGTAAGGTCGGGGATAAAAGGGGAGAGGGAAGAGAGGAGTGGGCCTAGTAGCCACTTACGGGGGATGTTGTGGGATGGGCACCGGAGTAAGATGTGGTCCAAGGAGTCGGGTTCGGATGCACAAGAGTGACACAATCTGTTGGGGCGGGGGATTCGAGTGAATCTCCCAAGATGGGCTGCAGATGGAAAGATATTCAGCCTAGCGAGCATAAAAGCTCGTCTTTTTTGAGGGTTGGACAATTGGTTAAAATAATTGGAGGGGCGGCCAAGGGAGGGGGATAGGCCAAAAGCAAGAGGAGAGCAGGTGGGGTTCAATTGGGAGAATAGGGTTGCATGTTCAAGGTCATAAAGGTTGGATCTAATGATTTGATATGCTGAGTTGAGGTTCATGTCGGCGAGAGTTTCGACAGAGAGAGATAATGACAATAGTTTGGCTTCTATGAAGTGAAACCACGTAGAAGTGTAGGGGTCCTTTAATAAATCTTGTAGGATCGAGTCAGAGGGGGTTAGGAGGTGAGTTCTGAGCCAGAACTTGAAGGTGGTGGTCCAGGCTAGGGTAGAGGGTAAGTGGATACCCAGTTCTAGAGTAATGGTGGAAAGTCTGATAAGATTAGGGATCCCGAGGATTTTCCTAAGAAAGGAGGCAGCCACCTTATCGATTTCAGAGTTTGCTGCCTCGATCCAAATTGGGACTCCATAAAGTAACTGGGAAATTGTCTTGGAGTATAAAATTTTGGTGGCAGCAGGTACATACTGATTACCAGAATGAAAGTGAAAACGGGAAATTGCACTGAGGGAAAGAGAGGAAGAAGCGATTGCGGAGGTGCGGTGTGGGCTCCATGAGTGCCGAAAGTGGAAAAGAATCCCCAAGTATCTGAAGGTCTAGACCTGTTGGTATGTGGAGTTACCAATTCTCCAGGGAGACGGGGCCCAGGATTTGCCAAAAACCAGTATTTTGGTTTTCTCTGAATTTATGGTTAGGTCGTTGCTGGAACAGTATTGTTGAAAGGAGAGGAGAAGCTTGCGGAGGCCCAATTTAGTGATAGAGAGGAGAAGGGCGTCATCCGCATACATAAGAAGAGGGGTAGACGAGTTGTTTAGAGCAGGGGGGGAAAAGTCAGTGCCAGTTAGGGAGGAAGGGAGGTCAGCGAGGAAGAGGTTGAATAGGAGAGGGGCTAAGATACATCCCTGGCGTACGCCCTTTTGGCTAAGATCAAGTGCATGATTAATCTGTATATTTCATCCCTCGCATTCATTAGATTGTATTCAGTTAATCTCCTTCCTTAGTAACCATAATTAGAAAAAAGTTTTTGTTTATTTTGTTCAGAAATGAACAACAGACCTTTTTACATATTGTTTCCGAGTCTGAAGGGTTCCAAAGATTATTGTGTCTGACATATTTACCCATTTAATGTGTTAATATGCCAGGATCTATTGACTTGTTCAGCTTAATAGTTCTCTTTCTGGGCTGATTTCTCTTGTGTTTATTTCCATATTCATAGTGTTAATTACTTACTCAAAATTTAAAGAGATAGTGGTTTATAAATGTTAATACATATCACATAACTATCTCCTAGGTAAAACAACGTATCTTATGGTTCGGCACTGACCAGGTAAGGGATCAAATCTCAATTTAGATTTATTTATTTTTTACTACCTTCCCAAGACACCGACCAGGTAGATCAAACTTAATTTTGGTTTATTTTTTCCATTTTTACCACCGTGTGCTCTGGTCCATGGGGTCACGAAGAGTCAGACATGACTTAACGACTAAACAATAAAATAGGTTGTCGGCAGAAGAGGTAAGAAAATGTTTGGGAGGAACACAAGGTCCTAGCTAGACCTGCTCTCTCCCATATACACTTTACACATTTCGTCTCCATCTTAACCCAGTCTTCACAGTCCCTACATCTGAATTCATCCTCTATCACATTGACCTGCCCTCCCCACACCTCCCTCCCTCCAGCAACCGACAGAACATATTTCAGTGAGCTCCCAAAAAGCACATGGGGTCCTACTGCACCCAGTATCACAGCAACCAGGATCTAGCATTTCACTTGCTGGGATGAGGGGTGAATAAGGTATAGTCCCATCCATTGCATGTCTTAGTTCTAGACAATTGGATGGATGGCGGATAGGGAGGTTTTTCTTCTGAGTCTGTGGCCAGCTGGGTATGAGCTGTTCAGGGGACAGCTCTGACCAGGGGCTTGGGACTCACCCGCTTAGGATTGGAGAGGGGGTAAGAGATACAGCCTGCCTCAGGGATCCACATGACATCCAGGCTCCTCTGCAGGATGAGAGTGATTGGAAGTGAAAAGCAATAAAGTGTGGCCCTAGTTAACTCCAACACCTGTGTCTGTCTCTTTATTTCAGGAGTGGGTGGGCAGAGATTAAATAACAGTGGTGGAGGAAAACAGTGAATATTAATTTCATCAACTTTAAAATATCATGTGAATAAATCTACAGTGTTTTGGAAATTCATAGTATTACTGTATATTCCAAAGTGTCAATAGTCAGCAAGGGACCAGAGCGGAATATTTTAACTACAAAAATTCTCAAATGCTTTCCAGACAGTTTACATGTCTCCTCTGCATTTTCTCTTTTGCATTCTTTTTCAACAGCTCCACAGTTCATCCCAAAAGCAGTCTTGATTGCCACCAGCAAAGTTCCATATCCCAACCCTCCAAATGTAGGATATCCACAAGAATAATCACAGGCCTGACACTATACTGATTTCCTACTGATTCTGCCTCTTATCACACAAGAGGTGAATTATCGAGACAGGCCTCGCATGATCAGCATTGTTGATTTATCAAGAAAACATCAAACAAGGGGCATTTACAGTTGGACATAAGAAAAAAAGCTCTCCTCTTTCTCTTGATCCTGAAGGATAGAGATCCAAGGGTTGGACCCTTATAAATTTTAAACAGAAATTTCCAAGAGCTGCAGATGGAGATGGTATTTGTAGTGATCTGTAACAGATTGTTACCATTGACCATACAGGTAAAAGGTAAAATGAATGGAAGAAGCAGTGCAGGAGGAATAATCAATTATTGGTCTGGGTACAACACAATATCATTGTTTAGAGTTGTTGCATGCATGGTCAGAATGGCCACAATGACATCCAGCCTCTAAAAGGAAAGGGATGAGAAGACCACTGTCTCTTCAATTGGGCGTGTTGGAGTAAGATGTTCCTTGCTTAAAAATTGAATTTCCTTTTTTCCTCTTTCAGTCTGCATTTGGTTAAGCAGAAGGGGATGGGTGATTCTGAAGTCATATACTGGGGAATGGAAAGGAATGGTGGAGTATTGGATGGTAGAGCTCTTTGTGGTACATGGTGGGTCCTACATTCAACTAAACTACAATCAGGGGCTGAAGACAGAATTCTACTCAGACTGAAGCAAAACTGCTCCCTTTCAGTCTTTGGTGCTACACATGTTCAACTACTGGGTGACGATAACAATATATTCTGAAATATGTTGTGTTCTGCCTACATGGAAGAAACAAATATAAAATAGGCTTTGTTCTGTTCTACTAGATAGCAAGGTTCCTTTCCTTTTTGTTTGTTCCTTGTTCCTTGTTGGCCGTGGCTCTTCAGTCCCGGAAGTGGTGGCAAACAAGCAGCAGCAGGAAAGTAAAAGGAAAGGAAGAGAGAGGGAGGGAACGAGTGACAGACCATCAAGATGGACGGATGGATGGGCATGAGCTCTCCGCGGAAGGCTGCGAAAGGAGATGGGGGAGGGGAGCGTGTGCGAGAAGGCTTTTCTCTCGGCATTACCCCCTCCTGCAGCACATTTGGGCAGGGAACGGAAGATCACCAGGCAGAAGGAAGGAAAAGCGCGTGGCCAGGTGGCGAGCGGGATCCCTCCTTCACCTCAGCCATAGAGAGGACAAGGTGACAGCAGCAGCAGCCGCCTCGCCAGGTGACCAGAGAAGAGCGGGAGGGAGGGAAGAGAGAACTAAATGTAGAAGCTCCAGTGGCGTCAAATCCCTGAGGGAGAAGACTGCCGGGCAGGGAGAGGGCTCCCCTTCTGGATGAGTGGGCACTTCGGAGGGGCAGGCAGGACCCAGCCCCTACAAAGTGGGGAGGAAGCCCCACGCTCGCCAAGTAGGTGCTGTCACTGCTGCTTCCGCTCCAGGTTGGCCTGAAATTAGAAGCCAGGCAGATTTTGAGAGTGGGTGGGCGTGTCACACTTGCGGGTGGCTGTGCTGCGCTCGTGCACATGCACACAAGGGTGACACGCCCCTCTGCAAGCATAACATGCCCACCCGCAAGCGTGAAATGCCCCTCCACAAACACGACATGCCCCCCCGTGCGTGCAGGGGGGTGGAGATCCATGTCCGCAGCCCAGTTAAAGGAAGCCCATGGACTGGCGCAGGGCCGTGGACCGGGGGTTGGGGACCCCTGGCCTACGGTCATCAAGTGAATCGGATTCTGAAAGATTCAACCCAGCAGCTTCTCAGAATCTGACTCACATTCCAGTTTTCTGCACCAGACTACTGTCTAGGTGGCTTTCACATCTCAGCTACTTAGGATTTATATCTGACGTTTTAGAACTGTGGTTCATTTAGTGCTAAGTTGTAAGTCAGGGAAGAAGATTACATTACCTGAAGTGTAAGGTAATCAGCTAAAATCTGGATAGGGTGGTCAGAATCTGACAGTCCATTTATCACTGGTATGGTGGCCTCATTTGCCAACACCTCTAGATCAGCATGTTTGTACACTCGTGCCAGAATTGCATCTGTCATGGTTGATAATACCCTAGAGAAAGCAAGGAGAATACAAATCTTATTCAATCTATCACTAGAAAGAGTGTAGCAGAGGGGCTTTTTTTAGTCCTGCAGCCTCGATAATTTACAATGCTTGAATAAGTTTAAATACAGATTCAAGTGAAAGAAAAGTTAACCAATTAAAACATTTGAGAAACAACTAATGCCACACATTCATGAGGAAAAAATATACTAAAAGCATTTTATGAAGAAGTAGCCAGGGGCAGCAAAAATATCAGTTAAATGTGCACAAAGACTCTAAAGAGATTCATATGCAGAGCAGGTAATAATCATTCCATATTTCCTTGGAATTCAACCTACTTCATGTCATGAAGCACAAACAAAGTAAAACGAACCCTAAATCTCAATTAATTATAACAGAATTCTACACCAATCACATCTTCCATTCTTATTCCTCATTATAGGACACTATATACAAGAGGGCCCCTGTATCTGTGCGGGCTGTGTTCCACAATTTACCATGAATGCCTGAAACTGCAAATAGTAGTGAACCCTACATACGATGTAGAAGGAGGCAGGACAAAGGCCACCACTTTGTATGGTGTATACAGAGCTGCAGTAAACCACAGATAACTGAAACCACATATACCAGTCCCCTCCCCTCCCATTAAGTTCTTCTTTGCTTCATTTTGCTGCTGTGAGTTACGCCATTGTTTTTCTGCCAGCATAACTCTACAACAGGGGTTAGGATAATATCTACATACATGTAATATATATACTGTCTCTAATAATGCTGAAAGTTACTGCATACACCAAACATTAGTGGGTGGCCAAATGTTACACTGTGAAAGGCACTTCTGTTCTTCAGATCACTTTTTAATTTGTACAAAATATTAATGCAGGATGACTCAAGAGTGGCCATGTCACTTTCTGATGAGTGTAGATTTCTTATTGTTATGGTAAGTTTTTGTGTGATATGCACTACGGTATGTTTGTGATAATTTGGAGGTTTTCTCTCTGCCTGTCCCCTTCTTGTGTTTTCAGCCTAGCCTGTTCAGAAAGGATCTGGAAATAATTTAAAATTGGTGAAAGGTGGTATAGTTGGTGCTCAGTGGGGGAAGAGAAGCGGGCAAGGAAATGCAAAAGTACCACTGCGAAGACAGATTTTCCCAAATTCATTTTCCTGTAACCAGACCCTGAAAGAAAATAAGGGTGTATTTGCTGCCTGCCACATCCTTTTCTTCCTTTTAAGGTTTGAAGACAGACAAATGTGTGTGTGGCCAAATCTGTCTTCACAGTAGAACTTTTGCCTCTTTAATTTCTGACCATCGGCTCTAGCACTTTACAATAGGCTTTAAAACAAACAAACAAAAATAACAGGTCTTTTCTAAGCAGACTTTATTTTCCTGGCAAGTGACAGACTTTAATTTCATTCAGAAGTACGAACATACATGCTTATAAATATACATGCATGCAACCAACACCTTGCTGGGGTTTTGTTTGATTCCTCCTGTACCTGGAGCTGGGCTGGCTCTGCTTTTTGCAGGGGCGTTTGATGGATGTAGCGGTCACTAATTCCAACATTGATTCAACCATTTAAGTTGCCATTCACCTCCTGCTTTAGCTAACCTGTCATTTTCTTTTATTTTAAAATTATAGTATGTAGAATTAGTGATGTTCCAGTTGCCAGCCAATTAACACTACCCAGACACAGAT
The DNA here is from genome assembly GCF_051106095.1 of Pogona vitticeps. Lineage (NCBI taxonomy): Eukaryota > Metazoa > Chordata > Lepidosauria > Squamata > Agamidae > Pogona > Pogona vitticeps. The sequence continues at coordinate 194,817,872 of NC_135785.1, read as the reverse complement.
TCAACCATAAATAGCCAGAATCACTTTTTCTCTGAACCTTGATCTGAGAAAGTCTATCAATAAGCAAAATATGCAAATATACCTCAATAACAGGCTCAATAATCTACCATATTTTTCCGTGTATAAGACGCCCCCATGTATAAGATGCCCCCCACTTTTCTAACCCAAAATTAACAAATTTAAGTGGGGCTTAGCAAGTGTAGAGGGAAAGGGATCAAAGCACTGCAGGATCGCTTTGATCCCTGCTTTCTCCCTTCATGCTAAGCCCCTCAGGGCTTAGCAAAAGGAGGGGGAAAGGCGTCAAAGCAATCCCATGGCTGCATGATCGTTTTAATCCCTTTCCCCCTTATACAGCCATGGGATTGCTTTGATCCTTTCCCCCTCCTTTTGCTAAGCCCCACGGGACTTAGTAAGCAGAGGGGAAAGCAAGGATCAAAGCCATCCTGCAACACTTTGATCTCTGCTTTCCTTTTGCCAAGGTTTAGCAAGTGGAGGGGGAAACAGGGATCAAAGCCCTGCAGGATCACTTTGATCCCGGCTTTCCCCTCCACTTGTTTTTTTCTCTCCTCAGCTTACTTTCGTGTATAAGACCCTCAATTTTTAGTCTAAAGATTTTAGACAAAAGTATAGTCTTATACATGGAAAAATACAGTAATTGGATACACTTAGTCACACCCTCCACTTTGAATGCTAAGGATTTCAAGCACCTTTGGTCATTTCATCATATAAAATAACAAAGGAAATGGAATGGTCACAGAGTGTACTACGAACCGTGCGGTGTCGGTGATGCTTTCATTAATGCCCAGGTGAATATCTTGCAGAGTAAGAAAACATGGATGTCCTCCAAGGAGAGCAAATCCTAAAACAGATATAAACCTTAGTATGGTGAGCCATACGTGCAACCATGGTATTCCAAAGGGCTGTGACAAATAATCTGATGTCTCATCAGAAGTAGAAATTCTATGCACAAAGTCTTTGCGAGCACAGAGGAATCGCCACAGGGACAGTTTGAATTGAAACATTTTTCTGCTGTTGCATAAAAGTGTAGGAACTCTTACCAGAAAATCATGGCGAACTAATGGAGTAAATACTATTATCATACTATCTTCCCTATAGACCTTCTGGAAAACATTAACTGCATTTATCTGTTTTTTCTGATCCTTTAGAAAAAGCTGCTTTCCTCTTTTCACACTTTTCACTGTACAGTATGAGTATCTTCAGTGTCTAACATACTATAGCCTTTCGTCTTGGTTTCTTTTCTGGATTGTTAGCTATTGGAGGCCACTGCAATTGACTGTAGCAAAGACGAGAAAGGTGGCAACGTGGGATAGCACAACATTTTCAATTGACTTGGTTAACTACCAATAAGGGCTCCTCCTTCTCCCCATGCAAACCATAAGCAAAAAGGGTTCAATCTGTACTAGTGCTGCAGCAGATGCAAATTGTTCACGCTTCTCCCATTCTCATGATTCATTTTGATCCGGCTCATCCGCCCTTTCCATTCCAGCTACTGGTTAAAGGAAAAACAGTGACACAGTGCCAAGTTACAATCTGATAAGTAAGGCAAGGATTTCTATGATCTAAAAATGTCAGGAACATGCAAGCATTTATTATTTAAATCGATAAATTAAACTAAAACTACCACTTTACAATTTTTCTGAAATTAGAATCCAATTTTTTTTAAAAAAAATCTATGCTTATATGCCCATATAAAAATTAAAAGGCTTATTATTCACTTCCAGTGCAGAAGTGCTCATATTGAAGGCATCAAATGAACATTTTGCAAGTAAAATGGGCATGCCTGGATTAGTTTTCATCAACCACAGAGCTGCATTGGATAATAACATGCACCTTGAGGTTATCAAACTCAAAACTCTTTCTGTTGTCTATCAGTATGTGTTTGTATCTGGAGAAACTCCATTCAACATCACAGGAGGTTATAGGAACAAATCTGGAAAAAAGCCAAATCATCTAGAGAAAATTCTAGTTTGAAGTCATTAAATTTTGCTTCAGATCCATTTAAAATGTTACTTATTTTGCAAAGCATTGAATAACCAACATTAGATTGCAGCACTCTTTGCAGTTTATCACTATTTTTTCCAGCCACTTTCCCCTGTGCTTGCTTTAAATCATCCTCAGTTTGTTTCACATTTTTCAGTGCATCACTAAGTTCCATTCCTACAGTTTCAAGGCAGGTGTTTGTTCTTGATAATCCACTGAAGTTAGATTTTATATATGCTAAATTTCCAGCCAAGGCTTTAGAATAGGAATCTTGCACATTCTCAGTGGAAGAAGATGCACAACAGTTAAATTCTTTAACCATCTACTGCAAAGAATCAATTTGCGGAATAATATATAGCCGCATCCAGCCAACCTCCCCACTGTGTCACGACAGGTTGGGGAGGGAAAGCCAAAGTAGGAGCAATTTCTCTGAACGTTTAAATTCAAACTGGAACTTTAATGAATATTTTTTTCCTATTTAAAATTATTCTTATCTACATCATGATAATTGCTTTGAATCTCTTCCACCACTCTGTGTAAGCCATGGGCAAGGCATGTGATATGGATCATTTCTGGTTAAAGACATTTAAGTCTCTTGACTGCCTTAGTCATGTATGGAGTGGTGTCTGATACAAAGAGGAGGATTTTTCCACTTTTTACACCATCTGCCCAGAGTAGTTTTGTAGATTCATCAAACAGCATAGCAATAGTGGAATTGCTTTCTTTTGTACAGTATCATTCATTAGAAGAAATATTTCACTGGTCTTGTCGCATTTCAGAGTGTCAATAATAACATTAGCTTACATCATGAGTTTCGTCTGTTAAAACCCATATTTTATTGTTGTCACCAGCAGATTTTCCTAACACATCTTCATAGCAGACTAAGATGTAATTTGTTTCTTAGAATTGATTTGTTTGGAATTGGGTGGCTGATATACAGTACTTCTCTAAGAAATGTCCAAGGGTACCACTACCCAATTTCTTCAGGGAATATTTGAAGTAACAATCATGGTACAGAGATCCTTACAAATTGCCTGTTCTCAGAGAAGGTACATTTTGTTAAACAACCATGGTATCACAATGTTGTTGAATATTAAAATGCTTTTGGGCTGACACCTTAACTTCAAACAAAATAAAATACTACCATCACTACTGAAAATTCACTCCCCAAACTCTTGAACAAAACGTCATCATTTCATACTCCATGAACATCTAGTTTTAGACATGTTGAAACTGTTGGGAAAGTAGCCGATGGCCAAAATAAATGACCAAAATAGAATGTTTATTACAAAATTAAGCAGAAATATGTCGTAACACTTTAAAAAGGTCAAAATATTCCTTTTCAGGTAAAATAAAAACCATGCGATTCTCACCAGATTAGTCAGAAACATGTTTTAACTTACTTATAACTTCATATAAAGGTTGCAGAAAAAATATGATGTCATAGAAATCCTCAGCCTAGTAATAAAAGGCAATTTGTCTACTCTGGTTCTCCATGGGATTAGATAAGTAAGAGCAAAATGTTTCTCTGAGATTTTTCTGAGTGTTGCCCTGCTGAGTCTTTTCCCCCAAGGATTTTCTGTTGCATCAGTGAGATTTCCCAGGTTCCCACTAAAATAAGAAACCCAGATTTGTTTTCCCTTTCATTTCATTTGAGTTTTGTACAGAAAACTGACAAATTCTATATAGCTTAATGTATTTTCTTATGAATCCTGTACATATGCCATTCTGCACAAGAACTGTAATGATTCTTCACATCTTGGTATTTGTTCTGCCCTTTCCAAGTGAATCCTGCAGAGGAAAGATGACATTCTGTGCAGGAATTGCAGCAGTCCTGCTCAGCTTAGCATTTTTTTCATGGAAAAATGACCATGAAATGTCTGAAGAAAAACCAAGGTTCAGCCCACCTCTTGTTCAACTTGTACTTTGTTCTCTAGGGTGACCAGGCACAATGGAGGGCAAAAATCCTGAACCAATAAAAAAGGATTTTCCTCTTAGTGGCTATTCAAGCTCTAGACCAATGGCCATGCTGTCTGGTGATAATGGGAATAAAAGTCTAACACACATGCTAAGCTGTACTTCATTAGTTACTTATTTATCTAGTCTTGCTGACTTTGGATATAGACGGAGTAAAGCAGCACAGCACAATCTTTGGATTCAGAAAGACCATCTTCTGCAATCAAAAATCCCTGGGCAAAAGGACTGCAAAAGACCTCTATTTGAAAAACTGGAGGATTTCAATGGGCTAAAGTAGGCTTTCAAGCTTCAGTATTTTTGTATGCCCAATAAAGATCAATGTGACTTCACAAAGAGCTCAGAGATGAACCTTAAAATAAAAAAGGACACATATAGGAAGTGGAGGGAAGGCCAGGTCATAAAGGAAGAGTATAGACAAGCGGCAAAGTAGTACAGGGATGGCATTAGGAAGGAAAAAGCTGATAATGAGCTGAGGTTAGCAAGAGCAAGGAAATAGAGACTCAGCCACTTAATTGGGATGGAATAATAATAACAGATGACAAAGAAAAGACAGAAGTGCTCAGTTTCTACCTGAGTCCAATCTTTTCTCAAAAGACGATCTGTGACTAGAGATGGGCACAAAGAACCAAGAAATTCATCAAAAATCGCTAATTTGTTGATTCCGATTGGCTTGGGTTCATCTAAACTGGAGAACCCAAACTTTCCCAAACCAACAAATATTGGGCCAATTTCTGAACCTCCTGGTTTGTTGCCCCCCCACAGCCTGCCCCTGGCCCCTTCCCACTGCCTCTGTCACCTCCCTATCTTTTCCTGACACTGCCTCCTTTTCCTCCATTGCCACCACCATCTTGAGAACCCTGACACAGGACTGTGGCCTTTGTGCATGTCCCCACCTCTCAGCTGGGAGGCGAGGACATGTGCAGAGGGTTCCCAGCCAGTTGGCAGGCCAGCTAAGGGAAAAAATGAATAAATAATAATAATTATTTTTTAGCTCACTGGCCTGTCAGCTGGCTGAGGGGCCTTTGCACATGTCCCTGCCTCTCAGCTGGGAGGCATAGACATGCACAGAAGGCCCTGGCCAGCTGACAGGCCAGGGAACTAAAATAAATTAAAAAAATCAATACTTATCATTATTATATCCATTAGCCAGCCTGTCAGCTGGTAGGGGGTCCTTTGTGCATGTCCCCGCCTCCCAGCTGAGAGCTGGGGACATTCCCAGAGACTGGCTGGCCTTTGGGAGCTGGCGCCTCTCAAGATGGTAGCGACAGTGGCAGTGGAGGAGGAGGCAGCAGCAAGAAAAGGTAAGGGGGCAACAGGGCGGTGGGAGGCAGGGGGAAGCAGCCTTTTTTTAAAGACAGCCACTGGTTCGTTTGGGAAAAATTCATGAATTCATGGTTCATAGAGTTCCAGCTACCACAAACCAATAGAAACTGCCAAAATCTCTATCTATGACCGTTCAGGCAAATTAGTGCAGGAAACAGGACAACAGTTTAAAACTGATAAACAAATAGTCAAAGAATAATTACTTTGAATAAGTTCAGATCTCCAGGGCCTTATAAACTGCATCCAAGAGTACTGAAGGAACTGGATGAAGAGATATCAGAACCTCTGTCTATTATTTTCTTGAAATCATAGAGGATGGGTGAAGTGCCAGATGACTGGAGGAGGGTTAATGTTGTCACTGTCTTCAAAAAGGAGGAAACTGGGAACTACAGACTAGTTAGCTAGACATCTATCTCGGGGAAAATTCTGGAGTAGATTATAAAGTGGTTATGCTGTAAGCACCTTGGAAACAATACTGGAATAATTAGAAGCCAACACAGATATTCTCAAGAACAAATTTGCCAGACTATTCTTATCTCATTTTTTGATCAAGTAAACTATTTGGGAGAGACTGGGAATGCTGTAGATGTAGTGTATCTTGACATAAGCAAAACGTTTGACAAAGTGCCCCAAGATATTCTGAATAAGCAAGCTAATTAGGTGTGAGCTGGATATAACAATTGTCAGGTAGATACACAACTGGTTATAAAACCGTACTCAGAGAGTGCTTATCAATGGCTCCTTCTCAGGCTGAGAGAAGGTAACAAGTTGGGTACCACAAGGCTCAGTCCTGGGCCCGGTGCTCTTCAACATTTTTGTTATTGACTTAGATGATGGAGTGCGGGGAATGCTTATCAAATGTGCAGATAATACAAAATTGGATGGAATAGCTAATACCCTGGAAGACGGAAACAAAATTCAAAAAGATATTGATAGGCTTGAGTACTGGGCTGTAAATTTAACAGGAATAAGTGCAAAGCTCTATACCTAGGGAAAGAAAACCAAAGGCACAGCTACAAGACATGGGGTACTTGGCTGATTAATGCTATGAGCAAGAAGAATCTTGGAATTGTAGATCACAAGCTGAGTATGAGCCAACCGTGCAATGTGGCTGCAAAAAAGACAAATTATGTTTTAGGCTGTTTTGATAGTATCATATGAAATACTAGTTCCCCTCTATTAGGCACTGGTAAGGCCTCATCTTGAATCCTGTGCCCAGTTCTGGACATCACACTTTAAAAAGGATGCTGACAAACTGGAACAAGTTCAGAGGAGGGCAACAAGGATGATCAGGGGATTAGAAACCAATCCCTGTAGGGAAAGACTGAAAGAACTGAGCATGTTTAGCCTTGAGAAGAGAATACTGATGAAAGAATATGATAGCATTCTTTAAATATTTGAAAGGTTGTCATATAGAGGAGGAGCAGGATCTGTTCTTGATCATCCCACAGTACAAGGCATGTAATAATGGGCTCAAGTTACAGGAAGCCAGAATTTGGCTGAGTATTAGGAAAAACATCCCAACTATTATAGCAATATGACAATTACCTTGGGAGGTTGTGTGCACACCAGCGCTAGAGGCATTCAAGAGAAAATTGGACAACCTTCTGTCAGATATACAGTGGTGCCTCACTAGACGATTGCCTCATGAGATGAAAAATCCGCAAGATGATTGTTTTTTGCGATCACTATGGTGCCTCGCAAGACATTTTTTTCTATGACCATGCTTCGCAAGACTTTTTTTTGAGACCGATGCTTCACAACTTTTTTTTTTTTTACACTGATGCTTCGCAAGACTTTTTTTTTAGACCGATGCATAGGGAACCTCGCAAGACCATTTTTTCACAAGACGACGATTTTTGCGGAACAAATTAAAATCGTCTTGCAAGGCACCACTCTACTTAGATTTAGATTCCTGCATGGATCAGGACCCAATGGCCTTACAGGCCACTTCCAACTCTATTATTCTGTGATTCTATGAATAGACTCTGGTATTTGAAATGATCTGGTCCCAACTGCCAAAGTCTGATTCCAAGCAGTATTACTTAGAATAATTATTCTGCCTCATTAACCAAATTTTAAAGTACTTTAAATATAAGTTTTATTGCATGAATTAATAATAGATCAGATCAGCATTTGTTAATTTCACAGTCTGCAAGTTTCTGACAGCCACAAAACTTTACGTACAAGAAAGACAATTTGCTACCATTCTCTTCTATTCCATTCTATGTGGACATTTTCTATATGACAAAAGCTAACATATGCATAGGTCTACAGTATTCCAGTATGCATATCAACATGCATATCACATTATGTCTGTTTATTTTGCTCTCCAGCTGTTCATATAGCTGCAACCTTTTACACAGATTGAAATATCTATTATATCCTCGTAATAGGTAACATTTATATATAGCATGTGGAAACATTAGACATGATCAAGCCGAAGATAGGCACTTTTAAGTCTCATTTATTTAACTTCTGCTCAATTAAGCCCATTAGCTCTCATTGTAAATTTTGGGAGTACTTAATGATAAAAAATATAGGTTAGAATCCTGCTGAGTTATGCAATTGTGGGAAAGCAGTCTCTTACATACATCCCTTTCTCCAGCAGGGTTCCTTTGCAAATTCAGTCTTAAACTGGCTGTGCAACTGGTCACAATCACAGGCAGTGTCTTAGAGCAGCAAGAATACTTACATGATTGCCATTTTGCTCCAAACAAGTTATTGGCCATAAAAATAAACTAAGAATGGTTAAGACCTTGATGGTACCTCAAAAGTTAACAAGCTTTTTTAGTATTCAGTTTTGTAGATTACAGACCACATCACTATATATCAAAGGAAAAAATATTTATGGTAATGCATTTTCTGCTCACACTCACCAGTTTCTGTAGATAATCTGGTCCTTGTGCTCCTTTTCTCAAAAATCATGGCCAAAGATTTTCCTTGTAGCAAAGGCAAATACTGAAAAACAAAAGAAAATGTGCATTATAGAAATCTTTTTTTAAAAAAAAAGATGATAAATGATATAAATGACAACTGGAGAATAAAAGGATATAGCTTACCTGTTTGCAGTCTGTGATCATATTTTTAAAAGAGAAGAAAATATCATATTCAAACCAAAAATTAACAGCAAAATACTCAGATGCTGCATCCTAATGAATTTTGTGTTACTTATTTCTGAATAAGTACGGTTTGATCTTAGTACAGTGGTGCCTCGCTTGACGAGGATAATTCATTCAATTGAAATCATTGTTAAGCGAAATCCTCATCAAGTGAAACGAAAAAGCCCATTGAAATGCATTGAAAACCCTTCAGTGTGTTCCAATGGGCTAAATACCTCAGCATCCAGAGAAGACCCTCCATAGGGGCAGCCTGTAAAGCGAAGAATCTGTCCTAAATCACAGTGGGGAGCCATTTTGCACAGCGGGTGGCCATTTTAGAGCCGCCGATCAGCTGTTTTAAAATCATCGTCTAGCGAAAAATCGGTTTCCGAAGCAGGGAACCGATCATCGTTAAGCGATTTTTCCCTATTAGAACATTGTTTTCCGATCTCAAAAACTTCATCGTCAAGCGGTTTCGTCGTTTAATGAGGTAATCGTTAAGCGAGGCACCACTGTATGTGAGTCCTAAGAGACAGATGTTATAAGCTCCTCTAATTTATTTATTTTATTTATTTATTTTATTTCTATCCCGCCTATCTGGTCATATTAGACCACTCTAGGCGGCTTACAATCAAACGACAATGGAACAGCAAATGATTCTACTTATAAAGTCACTCAAAACTTTGTGATAAGCAGGAAGGCAGAAAAGACATTAAGGTAAGAGCATTCAGCCCAAAAATGTTATGTACCTCCCCTTTGTGTTTGATTCTTTCTTTCAAATCTGATGCCACCCAAAGCAAATATTTGATTTCTTCTGGTGCATAATTTTGTAAGGTTAGAAGGTCACATCCTTTCAAGTGAACGAGAGGTTTAGTGGGTTCCCCATGCCTGCAGCTCCAAGGAAAATGACAAAAACAAAGCAAAACAAAGTGTCAGAATGAAAAAGGCAGCTTTTAGGAGTAATAGGTATGGAATTGTGGTACCCCTGTAGAGAACTCAGATGTGATTGGATGGGAGTAAGGAATTGTTTGAAGGATAGTTAAGGACAGGACTGGGGGGAGGGCTGGCACAGGGTTGTTGGGAAAACAGAACAGTCTATGACCCAAGTCTGTCTCTGCTCCTTCACCTGGCCTGCTGCCCTCAAGTAAGGTGGAGGATGCTACCCCATTGCCAGGGCTGAAGTAAAAAAAAAAAAACCATGGCTGGATTCTGTATGTGGGACAGGTGCCATTTTGTCTTCAGATAGTAACTGTCAATGGGTAAGTCTTGGGAAGAAATGATGAGAGTTTCCAGCGAGAAGAATGCTGAGGAAGCAGCCATTGGGATTCACTAGTTAATGCATTTAGGGGATGACAGTCAAGGGTACCCTGCCCCATCTGAATTTCAATTTGCTAAGATTCCATGCAAGGTGCAAACTGCAAAGTTAGAGAAAAAGTCAGGGAAATAAAGGGAGACTTTGGCCTCCCAGTACAGACTGTGATATATACTGTGTCTATTATTTAAAAATATATCTGTCACTACCAACACTCCAAACCACTTATCATAATGGCAGACAGATGTTCACATAGAACAGAACCCTCCTACCCAAAGGGGATTGGTTCCACAATCTACTGTTGATGTCTGAAAGAACAAATGGGAGAAAACCCTATATACTACATACAAACGGGTGGGACAAAAGCCACATGGCTGCGACAAACCATGGAAAAGTGAAGCTGCGGATAACGATTACATGGGCATGGGGATCTTACGGTATTAATGTGCTGCTAGGAATTTTAAAATATTTTCCATATGTTTCTAATAAAATTACATATTTTTCACTTTCCTACAGTGCACTTCCCAATACTTAATAAGAAAAGGAACACCGTACCCAGAAAACTATTTTTACATGCATCCACCATTTCAATCCCACACAAATATTTCTATATCTATGATATCTATGGACTTTAGCAATACCTTTCATGAAACGTCATATTAACAAACCTTGAGGATTGTTCTAACTAATATCATCTTTGTTGCCAGGATATATTCTCTTTCTGTATTTACTGGAAAAAAATGGAAACAGACCTTTTAACAGAACACTTATTAGCTCCACTATTTGGCCTAACAGTTGTTTTCTACAAGTTCTTCCCCTTTGTCCCTATAAAAGAAGAACCAATCTTAAATAGAAAGGGAAAATCAAAACCATTTGCAAATAATAGGACTGTTAGATTGATCTTAAACATTCATGCAAAATCACTTCCAGTACATACAATTGTCAAATGACATATGCGAATCAAAAGCGAAGTTACAATAATGGCTTTGGCATATCAACAGCATATGTATTTGCCTCTTGTTTCCCAGTTTATGAATAAATGCTGCTAAGCAACAGAGAAAGGGACATTACTGACCTACCTCAGAAATCCTCTTGTTCTCTTGTTGTGATATATTTAGATTAAACACTTACCGAATATACTGCATTAGTTGCTTGCTGATTTTGTTTTTCCTCCCGGTATTGAGCAGGGACCTAAAATTAAACAGCATCTTTGCTTAATGCTAAAATGTATATGGCAAAGAAACGTTACACAGCTAATGCTAGTTAAAACTGAGAATGCTCTGAATTTTGGTGAAAGAGCAAAGGTAAAACCATCATGTGACAATGTTATCTCTAGCAATTGTGAGACCTATTTAATCTCACCGTGGTATGTAATCTTAGGCAAATACAAAAGATAAGTGCAATCAGTTAGGAAACGTCCAAAATCTATAGATTGTATCACTAGCCCAAGAGACCAAATCAAAATATTATAGCAATATATATGGCCTGCTCTAGCTAGATAGTTACCAGGTAACTAATGGTCTACTGATAGTAGAGAGACTACCGAGATGCCCTGGTTATGTGATGCAGATGTTCCACATTGACACATGGTGACATAAAAGATCAGTTCATGTAATCTTTCTTTCTTAATTCCTTTATTTTTCTGGGTTAGGATAACATAATTCAGTATTTACATGATTGTATGAAATGAATACTGTTGCGGGGTCAGACATGCAAAATTTTGATGGGCAGCATTTCGTTACTTAAACCTAACAGCATAAATCCAATCGCATAAATCTCAACAATGAATTGCTGCTAGTTAGGAAGTTGCAGCTTGTATTTCTTGCTGTAGCTCTTGACTTGGTATGCAACAACAACAACAACAAAACACCAAATTCCTTCATTGGTGGCAGTTCACCACTGAGATGTAGGGTATTGGATTTATGTCAGCAGGCATAACTCATAAAATTCATGGCAATATATTAAGAAAGCATCATCGGGCAGTATTGAATATTTGCACACATTTCTCATTTTTATTTTGTGAAAGTCTTTCAGCCAAATGCTGTTAGGATATGTAACAAACCGCTGAGAATGGATTAAAATAAGTAACAAAAATGGCAGATTAGCACTAATTCTTTGTCACTATCATCTTCATTCTATGGAACTGCTGCTTAGGTACAGTAACTTAATGTATCAGATATTTAATCTATAAGGTGAACATGAAATATGTCTTGTGGAAACCAGTCATATGATTTTTCTTGACACCACAACATCTTAGAGTGTGCAGTGGCACTTATCACAAGGCTGTGATAGATAAGAAGAATGTGTACTTGTCCCACACCCTTGGAATTCAAGGACTACTTTGATATGTGCAGTGCCAGCCATACTGTTAATCTGAGTGAAGGTACTGCCTTTGATAAAAGATTGGGGATAGCAACACTAGCAGCTTCCTAGCTGTTCCTCCTGAATTGTTCCCTCTGTTGGAGAATGGAGCTGTGTATGTCATGCAAGCTGGTCTAGACCACCAAACTAGCTTGTTCAAATCTCATGATCCCATGGAAGATGCCATCTTGCATGCATTAGGGTGCAATCAGATAGTAATTCAGCTCATTTTTGAACTATCTATGGCCTGGTCTGCTTTGATCTATTTTCCAGCTCCCAGATGATGTACAGGTGATTGTGAATCAACGTGACCCTGATCTGTGCCCAATCCAGTCCTTTTTGGTCCAGTGCAGAGCAACTCTCTCTCTCTCTTTTTTTTTTTTGGGGGGGGGAAGCTGGCTGGAGTCATCAGGCCTGAATCACATGTGCATACAGTATAAGAGTTGCTTTAAAGACTGACCCAACAAAGTACTTCTTTCCAGCTCAATCCAGTATCACTGTCTGAGCATATCCTAAGTTTCACTTGGAAGTCTAATCTAACTTCTCTGTGTGTCCCCTTGTCCTTTGCCTTAGGCAGCAAAGTGTCTTGGAGTGGCCCTGAATATTCATTTAAAAGCAGGAGGCAATTAATATACCAGAGACACATGAAGGTGCTTCTGGATGAACCTTTAAAAAAGATGGACAATTATTTTTATTTATCCATATAATCTTAAGAGTTTCCAGACAATGGCAATTTGAAGCCACCCTTCCATATTTTTTTAACACCTCTTTTTTTCTAATACTGGAAGAGGGGCATTAAAGAGGGGAAAACAGTGGCTGCAGGCCTTTTGACACTTATTGCTCATAGGAAACCCATCTGCCCCAATATGGAAAACTCAATATTGAAAACTCTGAAAACTCAGGTTTGCAGTTTGGATCTTCTCCTGGATTCATCCCTTACCCTGGATGCCCAGGTTTTGTCACTGGCCTGGAGTGCTTTCGCACAGTTAAAACTGGTGCCCCAGCTGAGCCCATTCGTTGAGATGCCTGATTTGGTTAGTGACACATGCCTTAGTTATATCCCACTTGGATTACTATAATGCACTCTGTGTGGCACTGCCTTTGAAGATGGTTTGGGAAATTCATGTGTTTTTAATTCTATGTCTTTTAATATTGTCAGCTGGCTTGGGTCCCCTAATGAGGAGAAAGGCAAGGGGAGTGCAAAACCTACAAATGAGAAAGACTAATTTGCCCAAAGCCACCTAGCACACTCTTATGGTTATTCAAATTGGGAGACTCTTGGTTCCCAATTTAGTCCCTGTGACACCGTGCTTCCTTCAAAACTATAGGTAAGTAGTTCCATCGGGAGGGGAATAAAGCACTTTGTACAAGCTCCGAAGCACCCTTCTGCTTTTCATCAATTTGCATAAATATGAGCCCTAATGTTAAAGCAGAACAGATGCAGACGTTGAGCTCTGGAAAACTTCGCATGCAGCCCCGAACATCTACTAAGCTCTTTACCGAACAATAGCGGCCATCGCAGTCCAGTCCGTTCTCTGGCTGTAATCTCTTCTCCTAAACTGATCTATTTCCCTCAACCAGCAAGAGGCGCTATAAAATCTGTAGAATAGAGAAGAGATTGTTGTCGTTGTATTTCTTACCATAGAGACGTTTATTTTAGTTCTCGCTAGTTACAAAGAGGATAAAATCAAAGAGTTCTAACAACTTATTCCGGTTTCAATTAGAATTGCCCGTATCAGTGAAATACAGTAGAGGAATCAGGACATATATATCAGTGAAGGACAAAGCAGGAGTTTTTGATTTTTGCTGCAACAGGCGAACACGTGGGGTCCTCAGGATAAAAATAAATACCTTCAAGATGTTACAGAGGGCTGAGTATGCTTTTCCTCCTAACCATCTGGAACTCTGTGACAGAAGGAGGGAAGGGTTGAAGGCAGTGGCCAGTATCCTAGGGTAGGGCCACTCACTCCTCTGGATTTACACAAGAGTTGAGTTGTTGTTTAGTCGTTTAGTAGTGTCCGACACTTCGTGACCCCATGGACCAGAGCACGCCAGGCCCTCCTGTCTTCCACTGCCTCCCGGAGATGAGTCAAATTCATGTTGGTAGCTTCGATGACACTGTCCAGCCATCTCGTCCTCTGTCCTCCCCTTCTCCAAGAATACCCCATGAACAGAAGCAAAAGGCTAAAAGAGCTGATTTACTATTCAGCAACTGATGCTACGGCCCCACTCTTGGGACTAGATATAGGATACCGTTCTCTGCCCGTTTCCTACATGCTTAATTCCTCGGTCATATAACGCATTATCCAATGTAACTCGATTTTGAGAAGCCTTTGCCCTGCACATATGGCGTCTCCCTGCGCTCCAGTTGTACGGCAGCCGCAGCCTTGGAGGATGCCCTGCCAGCAGCTGTTGCATCGCCCGGCATAGGTGGCACCGGATTTGGAAGTCCGCGCAGCAGCTGTACATTTGGGCTCCTGGGCCGCTTCGCCCTTTAGTTCCCACCAGGCTTTGCCTTTCCATCTTTGAGCTGCCCTCCCGCAAAGAAGAGGAGGTCGTGGTCAGGGGGTGCTAAAGAGATGCTGCGCTGCCCAGTCGGCCACTGCCGCCTAGAAAGCGAGAGAGAGAGAGAGAGAGAGAGAGAGAAAGAGAGAGGAACAAGCTCAGCGGTACCCACAGCGGACGCTCTACACCGACGTGGAAGATATCCTCTATGATCCTGGCAGTCGCCGTTGCTAATAGCAGGGGGTTTGTTTACTTCCGGGCCCCTCGCGGCTCGTAGGTACCTCCCCCTCCGGCCTGACATGGGGGAGGCCGAGGAGCAGGTGCCCGGTGAGTCTCATCCATCCACCCACCCACCCACACCCACACACCGCTTCTCGGGCCGTCGGTTGGTTGGTGCCGGAGACCCTCGCCTCTGTCTGTCGTGACCTGCGGTGCCTGGGAGGGCGAGCGCGTGGCGGATGCCCATCCCTTTCCATCATCCTCCTGCCCTCTGCCCTGGTCCTGTCTCTCTCTGAGATGCCTCGCGGGCGCAGGATCAGCCCGCGAATCGGTCTCTGGCTCCGGAGAGTTGCGCCTTCCTTGTAGCTCTGGGCAGGGTGACTTGCGGATTTCCAGGCTCAGTCAGAATCTCCTTCTTTGGTGTCTCTAGCTGGCCTTGGGAATCCATATTACCCGTCCCTGGAACCAAAAGGAAAGGCTGGTTAGAGTGTTTGCTTCCCCCCCCCGTTAAGAATTTGAGGAGTGATTGTCGAGTTCATCTAGTTTTTAACTTTCAAGTAGCTTTTTTTTTAAAAAAAATTGTTTTGGCTTTAGAAAATAGGAAAGAAAGCATGTTGGCCTTTAACATCAGCCTGTGCTTTCCTTCCCAGCACTGTTCCACAATCTGTACAATCTGTTTTTGTTTCCAGCCTGGCAAAAATTAGTATTAAAAGTTCTGCTGGCATGGGTGCTTTGTAGGCTGGAAGTGGCATTTGGTGCTACTTTTCCTGAGAAACTGTCAATGTAATATTATACAGCCTATTTTAACTGCATGGAAAACATGTTTCTATGTGGAAGAAAGATGATTGAGTGGTTGGATATGGACCTTCTGCCACTTTAATCTGAAGAGATAACTATTGGGAATGGGATGCTTCTGTTGACAGCTCCTGTCAGGATGAACATGCAAGTTATTTTTGAATCTGAACAGAGCATTCTGGATATATGTAGCAGTTCCCTTTGTCTAATGTATTACCAGGTAAATACATGACCATGTGAAGAAAACATCCATATATTAGCAGAACTCACAGTATCTAAGTGAAGGGGAAAGAAAGCATTTGGATATAAAAAAGAAAGTATTTGGACATAATGAAAAGCAAAATAGAGTACTATTTTATACTGTGTTATATATATAACTCAAACTAATATGTCAGCTCTCTTTTTCTTTTTAGAATCAGGTGCTGTATTCACGTTTGGGAAAAGCAAATTTGCAGACAATGTGCCTAGCAAGTTTTGGTTTAAAAATGACAAGCCTTTATATATATCATGCGGAGATGAACACACTTCTGTTGTAACAGGTTAGTGTTAAGATTGTAAGAACCGTGCTTTCCAACATTCCGCCTGCTAAAGTGGGTTTTTATCACTGTCTCTGTAGCAGCATAGTAGAGAAATATGTTAATGCATCTACCATGATTAAATCACTTCATTGATAAACTGACTTGGTAAAGACAGCTGTTTGAATGACAAATCACAATCCTGAGAAAGTTTCGATAATGCATATTATCAAATTAAGCAAAATGCATACTATTGACAAATTAAGCAAAATGCATTCTTTGTATGTGAACTTGAGTGTTTCCCCATCTTGAGATGAATGAACACCTGTCTAGTTTACAAAAGCAAATCCTTAAAAATATATAAACAAGTGTACATTATGTGTTTTTCTCTTGAATGATGGGAAGTATATGCTTTATATAATCTTTTGAGTTACTTATTTTTAAAAATTATCCAGATTTTATCTATCTGCTCAACAAGGAGGAATGAAAGCAGTTATTGTTAAAATCCTGAACTGAATCCCCCAAAATCTCTGACATTATATTCTCCATCGCAACTCCACAAATCAAAAGCAACTGAAGTTCATGCAGTTTGCTACTCATTGTTGTCCCCAAATTATTGGATCAAAGTTGATTTTAAGAGACTGAAAATGAGAACTGAAGTTATAAGAGGGCCACAATTGTACAGTCTGTTTGGCAAGCCAATCCAAAGTGCATTCAATTTAAACTTTTAACATTTTTTAAAAAATCAGATGATTTAAATTAAAAATGATTTTTCTGATTCAAATCATGATTCAGCATTACTTCCCCATGTAGTTATACAGAGTTGCTCTGTTACTCTGTTAGACACTCTTGTTGTGTTTGCTGGAACAGACTAAAATGGCTACCCTTCCAGAAATAGTTAAAAATAATAATTGTTTTATAGCAGTATTGGGATACCTGAGTAGACAGAGGTGCATAAAATATTAATACTGGCCAACTTCTCAACTGCCCTGCAACCCAGTAATTTAATACAAAATCTACAAGTACATATTCATTCAAATAATTTATATTTGTAAATAAATGCATGCTAGTGTGTGAATTTAAGGTTAAAGGTATAAAAGTAATTTATTAATCAGCTCATTCAAAGAAATACAGTGGTGCCTTGCTTAACGAGCGCCCCATTTAATGAAGAATCCGCATAGCGATTTGTTTTTTGTGATCGCACTCCGATCTTTTTAATGGCAAAAAATCACTTTGCGATGATCGGTAAACTGTTTCGCTTACCGATTTTCGCATAGCAATGTTTTAAAAACAGCTGATCAGCGGTTCCAAAAT
Source organism: Pogona vitticeps (assembly GCF_051106095.1). Lineage (NCBI taxonomy): Eukaryota > Metazoa > Chordata > Lepidosauria > Squamata > Agamidae > Pogona > Pogona vitticeps. The sequence goes on along the minus strand of NC_135785.1, from coordinate 194,800,449 downwards.
GGCCGCCGAAAAAAATTGGCCACCCGCAGTGTTTTCGCGCCCATTCCTTGCATACTGGGCAGCGAAAATGGCGGCTGTATGGAGGATTTTTGCATAACTCTGAGTTTTAAGCCCATAGGAACACATTAAACAGGGTTTAATGCATTTCTATGGGCTTTTTCTTTCTGCATAGCGACAAATCCGGATAGCGACGGTTTTTCCGGAACGGATTATCGTCGCTATGCGGGGCCCCACTGTACTTCCAAGCAATGCATTCTACATTTTATATAATTGTCTGAAATTAGTTTTATTTGAACTGATATAATATAAAAGCAGAAAAGGCCAAAAACTCAAAACGTGTGCAAATGTGTATAACAAACATAATTCTGTGAATGAGAAAAGCCGCCAGAAATCAAGCGCTAAGTATCGTTGTTAATCCCAATGAAAGTAGCCTCACTGAATGGAGATGATTCATAAAGTCAATACATGGATAAGTTACATTGGCCAAAATCCTCTGGTGTAGCTATCCAAAAGGTTCAACTTTTAGAGATGAATTGGATAAAATTAAAAAAAATTCCATGGAGATTATTTGTTGCATGTTTCCAAAAATTATGCCATTTGTATTACGCCAGCTAAACAAGAGGATTTTGGGTATTGATTCAATGGGTCTCCTCTTTTTGGATAAATGATTGGATGTAGCCTCTAATGTTGTAAACATATTACATAAAAATATAAATATATTATTAAAAAGACATGTGAACTGGAATCCCTTGACATAATTTTGTCAGGTGTTCAAAATATGAAAAGGTGTCACACTTTCAGAACAGTGTATAACTTACTCTGTAATTGTTTAATGCACAACTAGTTATAATAATTCTATTTTGTGAACACCTTTTGCTTTGGGTTAAAACTGACTGTTCATTCTAATATATGAAAGATGCACAATGCCTTACTCTGTAGTGTAGCAAGTGGTGAGTCAAAGTAATCTCATGACATTGGAGTGTTTACCTATTTCCTTTGATGTCTGTATTCTGTAGAAAATGGTAAACTTTATATGTTTGGAAGCAACAACTGGGGACAATTAGGATTTGGAACGAAGAATACCCTCAACAAGCCTACTTGTGTGAAAGGTTTGTGTTACTTAAACTTTATAAGGGATATCCTAAGAGGCTCTGTAATGTTGCTCAAGATTTTTAGAAAATAAATAAATAAAATTCAGTGTTATTTTTATGTCTTATTATTCTAATGTTTGAGGGTGTTGCACAGCTGAGATTCATTTCATGTAAAATAAAAATATATATAACTCTTTGAAACATTTATTTTATGCTCATGCCATTACCAGGATGTTTATTGTTTCCTTTCATTTAAATAAAGAGGGTTGGTGCTAAAAATGGGTGGGTTTTAGTAGTGAAAACACAGGTTAAAAATATCAGGGTTTTCCCCCCATACATAGTAAAATAATTATTTAGGGTGCAGTTCTCTGTGTTTCTAGGCCAAGGTAAGTCATAATTGCTTCATTAGGACAAACTCTTAATAGCCGTATGTGATTGGATACAGTCATATGTAATCTGGTTTATATTTGCTGTAGTTTCCCATCTTGTCGCTAGCTTAAGACTAGATGACTTCATAAGTGTCGTAAAGCTGGTGCACTGCTGGAACTTGGAAAAGTTGCTTTTTTAGACTGCAGCTTCCAAAATCACCCAGCCAACATGGATATTGACTATGCTAATTGGAAGGTTCTATGACAGAGAAACTCTTCCAAGGTTTGAACTGAATATATTCAGTGGCAATAATTTTAAAAATGGTAACCAATATGCCTTTATTTTACAGCTTTAAAACCTGAAAAAGTAAAACTAGCTGCTTGTGGGAGGAACCACACTTTGATTTATACAGGTAATGCAATTTGTAGTGTTGTTGCATTATTTTCCTGTGGTTGCTCTCCATCTGCATTCTAAGAAACAAAAACATTATTATGTGAACATGTGAAGCTGCTGTTTTATAGTGCACCACACAGTGGACCCATGTAGCCTTAGAATGTTGCTCTGACTGAGTGAGTGAGTGAATGATCTTTATTATTGTTACTGAGCAGCAGATATATCCAAATGTAACTATAACACAAGAATACAATGAAAAGTAGCATAGGGTAGCAATGATAATATCACACGTATGCAATCTGTTACAATATAACTAAATTAGATGGCACCTCCTTAGTTTCACTGGACTGAGGAGTTCAGTAAATAAATTCAGTAGACTCTGTACCACCTCCAGTCTCATTGTCTTAAGTAGTATAGCATATAGAACATAGGGTGGCAACACATATTATTACTAAGGCATTACTAAACATCTGGCTTTGCCTTGATCAGTGCAAGGAGGGAACAGCGACACTTCATTGCTGCTGCACAGAACTTTGCCACTGCTATGGTTATATCAGACTTGTCCAAGAGTTAGAGCATGGCATAAAATTCACTGGACCTCCCTTGAAATTGTTGTAATATTGACTGGAGGAGATCCCTCCAAGTATCTCGATAGAAAGAGCACTTTAAGACTTTAAGACTGGGAAACCAGCCTGCAGGATCAAAATGTTCTGAGAAGTTTGAACTTTCATGGACTGCAATCTGCAAAAGCTCACATCAAAATAAATTTCTTCGTCTCAGAGCTCTTCGTCTCAGAGCTGCCACAATACTTGTGTGTTTGTGTGTGTGTGTGTGGGGGGTTTATTGTTATTATTTTGGATTGAGAATGATTTTTACTATTTTCCATATAGTGTAATTGTTTCTGTTAATATGTGTGTTCTCTGCTGTCAAGTCAGAACCAATTTAGGGCTTTCAAGATAAGTGAGATATATAAATAGTGGTTTTACTTTTTCTGCTCCCCCAGTCAGTTTCCATGGCCAAACAGGAATTTAAACCCTGTTCTCCAGAGTCCTAGTTTGTCACTCTATCCACTACACCAGTGGTCCCCAACCTTGGGTCTCCAGATGTTCTTGGACTTCAACTCCCAGAAATCCTGGCCAGTAGAGGTGGTGAAGGCTTCTGGGAGTTGTAGTCAAAGAACATCTGGAGATCCAAGGTTGGAGACCACTGCACTACACCATACTGGGAATTACTCCTATTAATATAGTAATGTTTTATTATTTAATGTTTGCATTAAATAAGATGGAAGTATTTCCTAGTCTTACTACCTGAGATTTCTTAACTTAGCCTGTCTGGAATTGAACATGAACAAAATGCATATAGTGACTGAAATAGTGTTTTGAAAGTTATGCCATGCAATGATGTCATCTGGCACAGTGAGTTTTCATAAACAAGACATTTCTGATGTCTTCTCCAAAGGCTTCTATGGAATACCTTTCATTGTAGCAAAACCATTGGGAGCCATGGGCTGATGGGGGGGGTAGTATTTAATTGTGGAAAATAACCATAGCTGATAGTCATCCTGGTATTGGTGATTTTCAGTCATTAAATAGAACCCTCCTCCCCCATTCCGAAGTACCCAACAACCTCCTGATGACAAAAGGGATTCCACAGGGCCTTGGGACCTTCAGGCAACAATTCTTTTGTTTTTGAGAAATTGCCACCACTAATGAGATCATCAGCCTTACCATGGTATAATACAGAACATGACTTCATCTAATGTCTAACTGTTGGTGGATATAGAATGAAAATTCTCCCTAATATTCACTGAATAATTTTTCAAGTGTCCTTTCTAGAGCAGAATATCTAAAAATGCTTCAAAACCAAGATTTTACTAATATTAGCCAACCTATTGGGCCTGGTTAATTTAAATACACCTCTGGATCTGTAGAATATTTGAGGCAGATTATCTTGCTTCCTGCTGAGGAGGATCCATTAAAAAGAAAAGCTAGAGTGTGCTTTGTATATAAATATTGTACTTGCAATGCTCTTAATATTTGCAAGGCAATTTTCCCTTACATTTTCACAGAAGTTCAAACCTACCAGTAAAGTGACACGAATAACTGGGAACTTGAGAAGACAAGACTAATTAGAAAAGACAATAAAGCTGAGAACAGTTGAAGGCAGTAAGAAAAGCAGAAGACTAAATATGTGGTGGGTTGATTCAACCAAGGAAGTTTGCAAGGATTGTTAATGATAGGAACTTTTGGAGGTCAATAATTTATGGAGTCCCTATCTGTTGGAAGTGACTTGTCAGCATATAAAAACAATTGCTAATTACAGAATGCTTTTCCCAAGGAAGCTCACCTGTTTTAGGCAAGCTCCAGCAGTATACATGCTTACAAAATAGAACTCCACCATTTAGGCCAGGCTTGTCCAACCTGTGGCCCGAGGGCCGCATGTGGCCCAGGTCGGCTCATAATGCGGCCCAGTGCAATTTTTTATTTTTAAAGAAATTCCAAAGTTTCAAGTTACACTGCCTGTGCTTGCGGCCGGAATGCGGCTGGGACACGTCACAACGGTGGGGAGAGGGAAGGAAGGAAGGAGCGGGAGGGGAGGGGAGAGGGGGGCTGTGTGACTGCATTGTGCTGTCCCTGACAATAGGTGGACCCCCTCCCGGCCCCATAAAGCCACCAGAGTCGAAGCTGGCAGCCTCTGCTGTCTGAGATTGCAGCTGCCGGTAAGCGCGCTTGGAGCGGGGCTGCGGAGGATGGCCAGGGCTGCCCCCCTATGCGGCCCAAACCAAATTTTCATCTTCTAATGTGGCCCAGGGAAGGTGAAAGGTTGGACACCCCTGATTTAGGCAAATATGTTTTTCTTTACTTGTGCATTTGATTAGCTTAGTAGTCTGAATTTGGTATTCATCTTTGTTTATTGCTTCTTTGCTGGATTAGGAATACCTTTTACTCTTTGGATGGTTTTTAAAGTGAATATTTTACATTAGTATAATTTTTAATGAACCACTTACTTTATATTGCACTTGTCTTTGCGATCGCAAAATCTTCATCACTGTGCAGTTTCATCGCTAAATGGAGCGCCCGTTAAGTGAGGCACCACAGTAATCTGGTTTCATTCTAGGAGAGGATTTTTTTCATTGTTGTTTCAAATAGGTGTGCTTACTCCACATATGATTTTCTGTGTGCAGAACAAGGAAATGTATATGCTGCTGGAGGTAACAATGAAGGGCAGTTGGGATTAGGTGACACAGAAGAAAGAACCACATTTCATCTAATCAGTTTTTTTACCAACCAGCAGAAGATCAAACAGCTGGCAGCTGGATCATACACCTCAGCAGCTCTAACTGGTGAGCCCGACAGCTAGGACAAATGTTATAGCAAATGGGATTTTATGTGGGGGCAAATAAATACTTGTAGCCATAGATTGCGAAATATGTTTTTGTCATATACTTGTAGCCATAGATTGGGAATATGTTTTTGTCGTTTTTGTGATATAATGTAAGGTTTCATTAATATCCTTACTTGATTCTTGGTTCTTAGATGATACCTGTGCAGTTGAACAATTTGTTCTGCTAAACTCATTTTGTGAGAAGTGTTTTGCCCTATATGTATTGTATTTTACCCCATATTTCTTTGCGAGGTAATTCTAAAATAAAGATTCCAAGGATTGTGCACTTAAAATAAACTAAACTATCTCCTAGTAAGAGGCTTAAGAGCAATACTTAATTGCAAATGTGCTGTCATGGGTCTTTTAGCAATTGAGAGTCTGACCTCCACACCATTGCTTTCAATGAGGATTTCTTCTCTATATTGTCCTTTATGTATAATATTATCTATCATGAAGACATTCCTGTTTTCACTGCAACTCTGCAGTTCCTGAGCCATCATTTTTCCAACCTCTGTTCTGAATTAAAATAATTTAAGGCAGGAGGACATCACCATAAGCAATCTGCTTTCAGATGTAACTTGGTAGCTCTGGTAATGCTCATTGTGATACTTTTGCTATATCTTCTGAACTGTAGACTTGTCCATGGCTTTTATTTTCTTACAAGCTGTTTTAAAATGCCTCCACTCCATTCAAAAATCCATATGATATGGTGGCAGGGTTATAAGCCAGAAGTTAGAGTATGTAGCACAGAATCTAGGCTGCTTTATATTGTATTATTTACTGTGAATGGTTTGGCATTTGTTTTATATTTATAAAGGTTTTTGTTTCTTTTAAGAGGATGGGCAGCTTTTTATGTGGGGAGACAATTCCGAAGGACAAATCGGCTTGGCTGATGAAGCTAATGTTTGTGTTCCTCATCAAGTAGATGTTGGAAAACCTGTTACCTGGATCTCTTGTGGATATTACCACTCTGCCTTAGTAACACGTGAGTACAAAATATTACAGATATACATGTGTGGGTGTACAGTCAGCTCTCTTGTGTAGCTTTGGATTAGTGGGTGGGACTTCAGAATCCTTCCCCCCCTTTTGGTATATATTACAAATCCTGGTGATAATACAGTTACATAGAGAGCAATCTGGACAGTGGAAACCAAAGTAGTGGATTACTTGGCTAAGTTCTGTGAGCTTGTACTGCCTAGACAGAAGGTTGATATGTTGGTGGATTTTTCTTCTTGTCATGTGGATCTTCCTTTAAAAAAAAAAGAAGACGATGGCGACACCCTCTATGGTTCCACTTTGCAGAAGGAAGCCAGTAGACTCTTCTATATACTTCCATAGGTACAGCTTCCAATTCGTGAGTTTTCCTGGTGAACAAAGGATCCTTTGATCCAGCAAATCCAGGATAGTCTCTGACCTGCCCTCTGTTGTTAGTGCTTATGGCATAATCATGACTACAGAATGCTCCAGAGACATAGTGGAGACCTCAGTGAAAGACTTAGCCCCCTTATGCTGATGAAGTTCTTTTGCACTTGTGAGCCTGCATCTCTGAAGCATCACATCTACCTCTAACCTATGCCTCTAGGGGATAGGAATGCACTATTTTAAATTTTTTTTCCAGAAACTAAATTAAATATAATCCTAAAGTAGATTATGCAATTGTTACAAAGGAAACATTTTGAAAATCCTAAAACAAATATCTTTTTTTTCTGGCATTAGTCAACATCATAATGTTTTGTTTTGTACAGGAGATGGAATGCTTTATACTTTTGGGGAGCCTGAAGATGGGAAGCTGGGTCTGTCACCTGAGCAGCTCACAAACAATAGGGTTCCACAATTTGTTTCTGGAATTTCTGGCAGGGTCAGTAAAGTTGCCTGTGGAGGAGGACATACAGTAGCACTTGCAGGTATATGTTTGGAGTTTTTATTCTAATATTTCCCTCAGTGCTTCATGTTCCTGGATTTCCATGCTCTCGTGTTTCCCCATACCTTCCCAAAATAAGCTAAATTAAGATACATGTGTAGACACTTGCATGACTCTAGTTTGATGCAGTAAATCAGTAAGGACCTTTAGAAGAAGTTATAGAATAGCTAATTTATCTTGTGTTGAAATAATTAAATAGAAGAAATTAGGAAGTTATCCATGATAAATGGGTTATGCTAATGGAAATTTTACAATAAAAATAATTTTTTAAAAATGGTTGCCTTCATGTCCTGCTTAGGGGCTTCCCATAGGTTGTCTGTTGTGGGTATGTTGGTGGCTTTGACCTTTTAAACAAGCTCAGTCAAGACAAATAACCTCTTGCCCTCCAGATATTGCTGGATTTCAACTCCTATCAACCTTGTTATTTATTTTATTTATTTATTTATTGGACTTATATACAGCCCCATAGCGCTGCAAGCACTCTCCGGGCGGTTTACAATTTAATTATACAGGCTACACATTGCCCCCCCAGCAAGCTGGGTACTCATTTTACTGACCTCGGAAGAATGGAAGGCTGAGACAACCTTGAGCCGGCTACCTGGGATTTGAACCCCAGGTCGTGAGCACAGTTTTAGCTGCAGTACAGTGTTTTAACCACTGCGCCATGACATGTTAGCATGTCAGGCCAGCTGAGAGAAATGACAGAAGTTTAGAAATGTTTGAATGGCCATGAATTCACTCCCTCAGGACAGGCCTTTGTTCTATAAGCAGCACACTCTTAATCCAACACAATTCGGGTTTTTCTTTACCAATGAAGAATAAGGGGCAAGACTGGTTGGAGAAAGGGACTGTAGGAAATATTTTTATCGATGAATTGTAGGTTTGTCCTCTTAAAAGATTTAATCTTAGAGATTGCGGAGCGGGGGGGGAGTAGAAGGGTGCACAGGTACAGTATTGGATGTGCTGGCTTTATATTAATTCCTCACACAGTGATCAGTAATAAGTAGATGGTGTGAAAAGCATTCCAGTCCCAGTGGACTCAAAAGTGTTTAAGGGTTATTAAACCAAATGTAAATATGAGTAGAATAGTTCTCTAGCTAGTCTATATTTTCTTCCAGTTTAGTATCCTAAATAATATCCACTCCTCCCACCGATTCTTTGAAGAGGCAGATATTTTACTTTGCTCCTGTATTGTTCCAGCAGAGGGAGCTTTAATATTAAATGTAGTGCAAAGATAAATATTTATGACAGTATCATGTATTAAAATATACAACAGATTCTCACTGATTGCTTTTCATTGTATTAATACATAAAGTTTTTAACAAAGCATATTTTAAAATTATAATAATAGAAGGAGCAAGCCTACAAATACCAAAAGAAAAAGAAAGTATATGTTAATAAAGTACCGTATTTTTCCGTGTATAAGATGCTATTTTCCCCTAAAATCATTACAGTAAAAATTGAGGGGCAGCTTTTACACAGAAGTAAGCTGAGAACACAGAGAAAACTAAACAGCCCATATCTTGTCTCTGTAAACAGGCTTCCTTCAATCATGAGGCTTAGCTGCCTCCAATCAGGAAACTTAGCTTCCTCCAATCATAAGCCTTATGGAACTGCCAGCTGATGCTGAACAAACCAATTAGAACACACCTCGTTGGAGGTGGAGCCTGTAGGCTCAGGTGCAACAGGGACTTGTAATGTCCAAGCGTTCTGAGTCCAGAGGCTGAATAATGAAAGCTAAGTTTTCTTAATTTGAGGGTTAGAATAGTGGGGGTATCTTATAAATGGAAAATATAGTACTCAAATACTTGTATTAGGTTTAAATATATTATATATTGTGTACTAAACGCTCTAAGATATTTAATCATGTGGAGAACGTGTAGCCCTTGAAATATTGTTGGACTATAGTTCCCATCAGCTCCAGCCGGCACAGTCACTGTCAAGATATAGTAGGAATTGGAATCTAACAACATCTGGAGGGTCACATGTTTCTCAGTTTTGATTCAGTGTCAAACGAAGATATTTTGCTATGTAGGGCAAAGCCAAAATGGTGTATTTTCTTGCCCCAACCAGTTAGCTAGCACTGCCTCATTCAGATACCTTTTCCTGTATTCTGTTGCATCACTTTGAGACATGATACTGCTGACCCTGATATATATTTTTTTTGGGGGGGGGGAACTTATATGTCTTACACCTTTTGGCTGAGCATGAAAACTAGTTCAGTAAATACAACATATGTCTGATTGCTTTTTTTTTCAATTTGCAATCAGTTTTCATTCTGGTGGCACGGTAATTTGACTTGGTGTTTGGATAAAATAGAGGAAAATGTCATTGGTGGAAGAGTTTTTAACTAAAATTAGAAAGTCACAATGATTCCTGCACAAGTGCACAGCTGGCATCACATTGTTTGTATTGTCCTTCACCTATAACCTCCAGACTAAATAGTTATTTGCAGTATTATTTAAAAAAGATGGAAACAATGCTTTAATGCCATTTTGCCTTTCATGTTTTTCCAGCAAACTTACCTCTTTTATTCCAATTTTCTTAGTGCCTTTTATTAACATGACCGAATCCTTGGACAATACTACATTATAACAGAATATGTACTTTCTCCCCTTTTCAGAGGGAAAGGTCTACACCTTTGGTCTTGGCCAGTATGGGCAACTTGGGCTCGGTACATTCCTTTTTGAAACCTCTGAACCAAAGATTGTGGATAATCTGGAGAAGCATAAAATCTGTAATATTGCAAGTGGGGAAAATCATACAGCTTTAGTAACAGGTATAAATGCTTTTGGCTCTGAAATTTATTTGCAGTGCTATTCTTGTACTTTTGCGTGGAATATAACATTGTCAATAATCACCAGAATTTTATTATTTACGTAGACCAGCATAAGTAACCTGCTGCTAATTAAAGAACTCAGTTCCTCCTCATATGCCAGAACACATGACTGGTGCACAGCAAGGAATATATCAGGTTCTTAACTAGCAGTGATTCACCACTGAGGTTTATACCACTTGACTTATACTGGTACAGTATATGTAAATAATAGGATTCTGACCACCAGAAAATAAGTGTGCTCGTATATGTCTCTGTCTCCACCATTCCTCCAAGATCATGAAGTCTGTGTACCTGAAACTTGACATCAAGATAGTTTTTAAAAATAGTTTAGGTAATTTTTGGTTTGTTAAAATGTGTCTGTAGCATGCAGTACCATTTTGAGTCGCTAGTTTCCAGATTCCCTAAACTTTCCCTAGAGATAACGCTGCAGTCCGTTGTAGGATATTCATTTCTCCAGATGGGCTCTAGGTAGCTCCTCGTTGGTTCTGCAGAGTCCCTGAACTCTACAGATAATTAGAAGTAGGTTGTTGCATGGGAACCAGGTGAAAGAGAGTGGGCAGGAGGAAAAGTAGAATGAGCATGAGTGCAGAAGAAAGAACAGCAAGAAAGGAAAAGTGTTGAGAGGGGAACTAAGGAGTTTTTATCAGCTGCAAAGCTAGATACTCTCCTATTGTATTATACATTTGCTTTATAAGAGAAAAGCTATATCAGAGAAAAGCTGGCTGGATAATTCAGTGGTTTAGGTAGCTGGCTGCGGAGCCAGCCGTTGGGAGTTCCATTCCCCACTGTGTGTCCTGTGAGTAGAGCCACCCTATGTGGCCCTGGGCAAGCTGCATAGTTCCAGAGTGCCCCCCAGAAGAAGCGAATGGCAAATCACTTCTGAGTATTCTCTAGCTGGAAAACCTGGAAAAGGATCATCATGAGTCGGAATTGACTCGATGGCATATTATTATTATTATTATTATTATTATTATTATTATTATTATTATTATTATTATTATTATTATTATTATTATTATTATTATTATTATTATTATTATTATTATTATTATTATTATTATTATTATTATTATTATTATTATTATTATTATTTATTATAGCAGAGAGAGAGAAATAGAATTTGGGCTATGAAACAGTAAATGCAGTTTTTCCGAAACAGAGCTCTTAACTTATAGCAGCCTGGTAGGGTAAAGTCTGGAGTATAGGTCAGGTTAGATACCGTAAACTAGAACTCTGTGGAGGAGTGCTGGGAAGAGAAACACTTCTATAACTTAAGTTGTGCCCATTTGAACCAGTGGTTCCTAGTGAAGATGCATTCAGCTTGGCAGTTCTTAAGTTTGGCATAACCCTAAGCAGCAAATGGAAATACATGTGTCGTCTTTTAGTATCCTGACAAGGCTTTGCATTTGTGTCTTTGCATGAAGAAAGGGGTAGGGGTAGGTCTGTCTGAAAGTGTAATGTTTATTAAATAGGTGGCATTGGAGATGACAGTCAACATGATTCTTTTGGCTTCTAGCAGTATTATTCTGTAGGATGAAATACAAGAAAAAAGGATAACCTGGCTTAGTTCACAGGGAGTGACCGTACAGTGAATTTCTCACTGTGACCATGTCCTAGGCTGATGTGCTTTGTCTTCCTCACTGCTCTCTCAAATGCTCTGATTATTTCCCCCCAGTTCATGGTTCAGGCAAACATGGTTTTTCTGTAGATCCAAATTGGGCAAACTATAGTTTGCTTCTAAACCACATTCCGAACTGTCCTTTGAACTGTGTTCACATGGGTAAACCAAACCATCAAATCCTCACCATTTTGATGGAAATACTTTTTTAAACGTAAAATAAGTAAGAATTCAAGTCAGTCTCTGTTAAAAGTGGTCTTTCAGAAGAGTGCTGCACTTGCTTCATTGCATTTTTTTACCACTTTTTGCATACAGTACATCTAAATGTAATGTCAGTGGCCAAGTGAATCTTCATGCTGTGCAATACATTTTACTATGCTTGTCATGCTAATTTTATTTATGCATAATTAATATAATTCATGAGCAGTTGATGTTGCCAGTGGAGACCAGTTTTCTGAGCAAGGCACCTTCTCTCATTGAATCGTGAATTACCAATGACAGAATGGACTTGCTTTAGATTTGGTTAAGTAGCTATACATTTTTCATGACCTCACAGATTTTATTCTTTGTTAGATAGTCCTCACAGATGGTGGGAATTTAGCATGGAAGGCTGAACACCTACTTGGCAAATAGAGTAAACATGAAATTTTCATAGTGTGACTCCTGGTTTTTACTGTCATTATTTGGAGGCATCTCAGACAGACAGACAGACAGACAGACAGACAGACAGACAGACAGACAGATAGAGCTTTCTGATATTTGTCAATTTTATTTTTCTTTTTATCTTCTGTGTTATTCCTGTTAAAGTTCCCTCTTTTCTTTTCACCCAAGGCAAAGCTTGGCTTACAAGGTAAAATGCATGTTCTTTGACCATTGCATTTGATCACCTGCTGCATTCCACATTAGTGAACATGTTTTTCTCTCCACGTTTAGAGAGTGGTCTTATGTATACATTTGGGGATGGACGGCATGGCAAGTTAGGACTTGGGGAAGAAAATTATACCAATCATTTTGTACCCACGTTATGTTCCAATTTTATGCGATATACTGTACATTCGGTAAGGAAGCCACTTTTTCTTCTTCCCCTGGAATATCTTGTTATGCTATATGTTTAATTTAGAGGAACCCAAACTGTATAAGCTTATCTATATGCTGTGCAACATTATATTCTTTAATTATACATGAGCGCTGAAGAAAGTTGAAAATCCTATGATGACCAGTTTATCATTTGTTCTTCTGTTTAGATTTGTACCGACATGCTTCTTTGTGTATAAGCAAAGAGAATTGTGTACAGTAGAAAATACTTCAAAGAAATATGTACCTTTAAACATAACTCTAAGATGCAGAGCATTCTGTTCCTCATGTTAAAGCCTCCTTGCATCTTTTGGGTTTTTGACATACTCCTTGATGAACATTTGCAGACCAGTCCTAACTGAAAGATTTGACTTGATTAGGAATAAACAGAAGTCTTTTCTGCTGGCACAGCTGCCTTTGTGACTGCAAAAATGTCCTTCTGCCAGCTGATCTGAGAGATCTGCCAACGCAGGGATTTACTTGCTCTGCCAGTGAAGATATGCTGGCAGAAGAGCAAAAACATAGTGGAAAGGGGGCAGACCAAGGGGGATGCTGAGATATGCCAGTTCCAAACTTTTTCCAATTTCAGGAAAAAAAAACCACTGTGCTGGCACAAAACTAGGCCAAGGTGTGATGGTGAAAAATGCGTAATACAAACTAAAAACATTTCTGAAAACTCTTCTCTGGTCTTTTAATAGAATATTTTAATCTCATATTGTTGGTTTTGCTAAAAACGCTGTGCAAAAATAACCTTGGAAATAATTTTTCAGTTGCAGTGTGTTGAGATGTGAAAACTATGACATCTGTGCTTGTTCACCGATACAGTTAGAGTTAGACTCCCTCTCCCTAAGTATCTTCCAAACTGAGTGTCTCCATTAGCATTATCAATTGTTTTCATGTCTCTTTTGGTCACAGATTGCCTGTGGTGGTTGTCACATGCTAGTTTTTGCCACACCGAGGCTTAAAGAATCAGATAAAACAAATGTGCTGGATCAAAAAGAACACTGCACTTCTACTGCGATCTCCAGAATGGGTGGCGATACCTTAATAATAGACACCTTTCATCGAACACTATCAGCACGTGTCCGACGGCGAGAGAAGGTAATTTATTTATAGTTTCTAACTACCTTTAACATAGTGTAAAGGAGCATACAGATATGAAATGGAAATGCAAGGAATGTGGTCTTCCTTCCCTGAAACTTTTCTTTTTTTCAAAACATTTATTTGTTTAGTTATTTGTTTATTTATTTAGTGGAATTCTTTAACCTCAACTTAAGGGGATGTCTACTGGTCTTAAATTTGGCCTGGAAAACTCAATGCATGAGGTTCTGATCCTTATTGTATGTTTTAAAATGTGACTGTCCAGATGTTGTCAGGCAGCAATTCCCAGTGTTCCTTATACTGTCGGCTATGCTAGCAACAGCTGATGTGGGAAAGGCTGCACTTTGTCCACCCTGACTGAAACTAATACTTTCAAAGCAACTGGGCAGACTATGCACAGATTATTCAGCATCTATTCCAGGAAAATGCAGTTCAAATGCTGGCTGTCGTACTTCACTGTTTACTTCTTAAGCCGACTTAAAGGTTGCTCTGTTTTCTCCTAATTCTTCCCCAAGAAAAAATCACCAGAACAGTTCAATCGACTAGTACAAACGCTCCCTCCTTTGGGAGAACGTTCCCTAAAGCCTGCATCATGTGACATCAGCAAGACTGTCCCTTTTGTTATATCTAGAACAAACTACTCTGATTCAGAAGCAACAGAAAGAGAAAAAGACACTGTTTCTGCATTGGACTATGAATTGGGTGAGCTACATTTTACACACTGCCTTCACCATTCCTTACTTGCATGTATTCTAAAGGGATAACCATGTTAGTTTGTTGCAGAAGAAGCAACAATGAGTCATATAGTACCGCAACGACTAATGCATTCATTATAGCATGATTTTTTTCATGGGCTGGTATCCCCAGCTGTATGAGGTGTTACAACCAGAATCACAGATATTAAAAAAGTCCATGTGGTGGTGGGAATTGTAAGCAGTAAGGTCAAATGAAAATTCAATGTAGAAAGTGCTGGTGGTGACATTATTAACGGCTGCCATTAACAAAACAAACATTCTGTTTCTTGGTAAACTAATGACTACATCTTTTGTGAAAAGAAATGGTTTATAATTCTCGTGATAGACTGGAATTTCTCAGTAAATTATAACTCAGCAATCTCTTGCTTTCACCCTCCATGTCAATGAGGGAGTGCCTGGCATGGTGAAATGTTCTACTGTGCTTTAAATATTACATTTTTCTGATAGATTTGTATCCGTTTGCCTGTGAAAATTTGTTTGATTTAGGCAGAATGCAAAAAGGCTTTCCCGATAGAAAGTAACATCTAGACTAGAAATTATGTGGTAGGTTACAAGTAGAGCAAGCCCGTTGACTCAATGGGCATTTGATAGGTCAACTCCTCCTTGTTCTCTTGATTCAGTGAGTATACTCTAGTTGTGACTTGCTACTGCATTTCAGCTGTAATATTGGAGAAATATAGTGTGTACCACAGTTGGACATGTGCAAGTGAATGAATCCCTAATGTTCCCACACTGATTTTTCCATAAAATTAGCCACTCACCGTTACAAGCTAGTATTTGCTCAATGGAGAAAGCAAATATATGAGTAGGCATAAATAATCAGCTTCCATCCATCATTTGGGATGTTAACCTGATTTCACACATTGTACTTACTGAATCAAAATTACTACTACTCTCAGTTGGAACTGCCGAGGATCTTTTGTACTTCAATTCTGTCACAATCAAGGCTATCCAGGTTTCTTTTTTCACTGGGGAAAAAAAACCCTATTTCTTATCTATAGCTTGGATTTTGTTTTAAAGGAGATAAGAAAGAGAAGAATGGTAGTACTGGGGAGAGTTCAACAGAGGATGATTCAGATGAAAATGAGAGCAGAACTCTGGGGGACACCACAGATGTCTTGAATATGGTAATACATCTACTAGTCATGATTCTATGCTTTGAATAGACTTTGGAAGAAGTCATTTTGCTGTATCATAGCTTTCACATGGGTTTATTACCATATGAAACAGTCACAGAATTTTGCTGTCTCAAAATGTATCTTGATTTGTGGCACCTGTTAGATCAATGGAGAGAATTTCATTGTCCTTAGCTTTTTAGGGTCATGGATAACTCCACTTACTTCTGTCTCTTGAAATCTGAAATTGCTGCTGTTCTTCATGCAGCTGCAGTAAATTGCTTGTAATGTTCAAAGCAATATACAGTATTAGCTCTTTTAGCTTGTTACAAGTAAAGCACATTCTCCTCAAGAGCATCTTGGCTCCTGTTGTATTAATGCTCTTAAAATATACATTCATGGCTGTTCTGACTCTCCTGGATGGTATTTCCATTTCTCAGTCCTGTTGTGTTCATTAAAAGTGTGGGATGTTTTGCTGAAATCAGTGTTGTTTACTGGGTCTGCTCAGAAGGCACAATAAGCTAAAATTCTAGAATTGGAGTGCATACTGCCCCATTACAAACCACAGATTGCTTTCCCCACCTGTAGTTTGTGGCATCTATACGACTTTTGATGCAATGTTTTAATATTAAGTTATTTTTCTGTATTCTAGCTTTAAGTGTTTTATCTGTACTTTTCACATTAATCATGTTGTGAATCACCTTTAGTCACAGCATGGGGAAAAGTCAATGGGATACATAAATCAACCAAAGAAATAAAACAGGCATGTTTGCTTGCCTGACCCTAATCCAGCCAAAGTCTTGTCCTATAGTTTGCTCACAATTGCAGCTGGATTGGTTGGATAGCATTTACTGACATGCACCATCCTTCCCAAGAAACCAAACTTCTAAACATTTCTGACTTTACCTTCAATTTTCTGTTAATCTATATTTAGAATTATGTTTAAAACTTGAATTATGGTTAAACTTAATCATGGTTTATTGTCACACACTTTATTGTCGTGAAGCTCTCTGCATAAACCACAATTTGGAATTAGCTTATTAAACATAATGAAGACTAATTACTAGTCATCAAGGTTAGGAGATAACATTAAAATCAAAATGAAAGCTTTAGATAGCCTTTTGAATGTGCAAGAGGAGGAAAATGGAAACGGAAGAACATGAGATTTATTTGCATAGTGCAAAATAATAGTGTAATTTCTCTCTCCAGATAAAACCAATGAATCTACTGCAATTCTGCTAGGGTCTTGGCATAGTATTTGGATGGTGTGAACAATTTAAAATATATTTAATTCTGGATTAATGTAGAACAGTCTCCAGTTACCAGATGGAAGGTCCCAATAACGGGTGTAGGAAAGACCTCCACCAGTAATCCTGGAGAGCCACTGTCAGTCAAAATAGACAGCACTGGGCCAAATTTGAAAATGGATCTGCCATTGGACAATTTTGTACTTTCCTGTAATATTGGTGTTTTAGGGAAGATGCAAATTGTTCTAAAGGTTGTTGTGGGTTTTTCGGGCTCTTTGGCCGTGTTCTGAAGGTTGTTCTTCCTAACGTTTCGCCAGTCTCTGTGGCCGGCATCTTCAGAGAACAGCACTCTGCCGGCCACAGAGACTGGTGAAACATTAGGAACAATAACCTTCAGAACATGGTCAAAGAGCCCAAAAAACCCACAACAACCATTAGATCCCAGCTGTGAAAGCCTTCGCGAATACATGTTCTAAAGATCTTCTATAGGAAAGCAGCTTGTATGAATGTGAATGCTTATTTTCCTAGTTGTTGTTACTTACTGTTCGTATCAACACATTTTTCAGACCCATTTGATGAGAATGAATCCCAATGACCAGTCATTAGAATTAGCACCACTTCAAAAACAAAAGGTACTGTCAATTTGTGTCTGTATTTTCTTTAAATGGTTATAGATTTTTCATGGTAAAAAATAGCTCCCCTTCTTAGATGCACACCTTAATGTGGTGAAGGGGTTTGAGTGTGAAGCTGAGAGCAATACTGTCAGGATGCCATATGCCATTACAAGCCTGGACTCCTAGCAGGGTCACCTAAGACAGAATGGTTATAGCTGAGACACCAGACTAAGATGCTCCGCCCTCTTCAAGGCAGCTATTGGGAAGTGGCTGTCACTGAAGATGGCACTGGCAGAGGTGGCAACAGTGGTCACACTCAAGCTAATTGTTATTAGTACTGCACAGAAGGTGGCAATGGTTTCGCAGATTGAAAAACACTCAGTCAGCAAGTATGGATAGCTCTGTTGCTAGATTAAAACCAAAAGGATGTCTAGGGGCTGACGTGCACAGACATGAAAAGAAAGTTGAATGCTGCACAACACATACAGTTGGAATACAGAATGTGAGAAGTATGAATCAACTTAGACTGGAAACTGTAAAGCAAGAAATGGAACATATAAACTTTTCATTGCTTGGTATCAGTGAACTAAAGTGAACTGGAATGGGATATTTTCAGCCAGACAAGTATAAAGTATTATATTTTGGAAATAACGTATGTGAAAGAAATGAAATGGCTCTAATGTTGAGGTAAGATATAGCATAAACAGTTAGGGGCTATAGTACAAGGTGTAACCAAATACAGTAATATCAATTAGACTCAGTGGAAAACCAATGAACATAACCACCATATTACCTACAGCACGTTTAGAAAACTTTATGTGAATACCAATAAGATCCTGACCATTGTAAAATAAATTTACAGTTACCCATGTAGCTCACATTGGAATCATTACTGACATGAGGCTCTGGAAGCCACTTGAATAATTACACAATACCATGTATTTATTTTCTAGTACTGTGCAGAAGTACTATAGGCAAAGGAGTCAGACAATGGTGCATTTTATCCCCTTATCTATTCAATCTGTATGCAAATGTGTCCTAGAGTAAATAAAGCTTAAACTATATTTAGAGGCAAAATGTTGAAACTGATGCTGTCCTACTTTGGACAGATCATGAGGAGGCAAGATTCTCTGGAAAAGACAGTAAGGCTGGGAAAGGTGGAAGGAGCAAGAAAAGAGGAAGACCAAATACGAGATGGATTGAGTCCCTAAAGGAAGCCACAGGCATGAGTTTGTAAGAACTGAGCAAGGCTGTTGAGAGCAAGACATTCTGGAGATGGTTCATTCATAGGGTTGCCATAAGTTGGAGGTGACTTGAGGGCTCATAATAACAACAGAAGTTAACTACATTAATGAGAACAATTAATCTAGTTAATTATAGCATTTAAAACAGCTGAATTCTGTATATCTTTCCAATAATAGTTAGAACCAATCACAGGCATCTTTTGATTTAGGCACTGTCAGGTAGATTTTTCCACACTCACAGTTCATGTAAACTAATATTTTCAAAATATGTCCTGTGCTGAACTGTACATTTTTGCTCAGTTGAAATCAAGACAGGCAGCTAAAGCAGATCATCTTTTTTATTTCAGCATGAGTCAACACACTGTAGGACTTAACATCTTTTTCTGTTGTAGATATTAAGGCAATGGCTTGAGAATGTAGCACCATGCCTACATGTGGTGCAAATACAAAATAAAGCAGAAGAAACACAAGGTGGTCTTTTTGCACAGTGTGGTCTGCTGAAATCATCGCTCCTATTTTCCATCATAAAATGAAAATAGGACAAAGCAAGAAAATCTTTTAATATATTTGGCAAGCAGGTGTTCCTTTGCATTACACAACATTATGAACATCTTGAGGGAAAATATTGTTTGCCTCATTTTATTTAGAAATTTTGCAAAGAACAGTGGCCATGTTCTAGTCCCCAAAGAGCCTTCTTAAGGTCAGTGAAAAAGTTAAGCATGCAATTAATGTCTCTCTTATTGGTATCTGTGACACTTTAGAGTGTATTGCCTAAATCAGTGATTCTTAAGCTTGGGTAACCCAGGTATTCTTGAACTGCAGTTCCCAGAAACCCTGGCCAGCTCAACTAGCTGTGAAGGCTTCTGGGAATTGCAGTCCAAGAACACCGGGTGACCCAGCTTGGGAATCATGGGCTAAATTCTCTAGGTAGTCTCAGCAAGAATAGTTCCACTGAACAAAATACTGCCTGGTATGTCAGCACTTACTTAAATTCTTTTGATTAAATGGGTGTACTTTAGTTAAGAGTACCAGTTTGATACAGGACTATCAACTGGTTTTGTGTGCAGAAAATCATTTCACCTAGTTTTAATACAGATTGTAAACCTGTAGGAAAAAAGAGATGTATGTATAGCAACTCAAAAGGTAGCTCTTTATGAGCAATGGAGTTTGTGCTTAGAACTGTTTTTTTTTTCATTCAAATGAGTGGTCAAGCCAACTTTTGTGTAGAAGCCAAGTGTTTCATGTGAGATATCTACTTTACGTTAGTGTATCTGACAAATATGCTGTGTATATAAAAATAAATGAAAAAATGTAGGAGTTAGAATGTTAATTTCCATACCTTGAGATGTAGATGGGCAAGCCCCAGAGGTCCAGGGGGGACAAGCCACAGGATCAACTGAGGCTGCATGAGCTGCAAACCAACAGGAACAGAAATGAAACAGAAGTCAATTTCCAGTTTTGTGAAAGAGGTGGTGGTGGAAGCAAAGTACAGAGAGAGAGAGAGAGAGAGATCTTTTATGGCAAAATCTCAACTCAAGTGTAATGGTGACCATTTTCGGCAAAGGGCTCTGAGGGTCCAAGAGGAAACCAGGGTCGCTTGCAGCTTGAGCATTGCACATTGCTTACCCCTGTTCTAAAACACTGGCAGTAAAATAGAGATATGTACCATCACAATGAGAAATAATGCATTTCATTGTAACTATAAAAATTAGAAAGACCTGAATTTATTTACTCTGGTGTGTGAATTGGAGGGATAGAGCCAAAGGTGTCTTTTTGCCCATCATGTTAAGCAAAGCCCCCTCTCCCTTTTCCTCACTTCTCCCTCATTACAATCCCTTAAGTATGCTCCTGGATTTGGGAAGGGGCACTTGCGGGGGAGTTGGGAAAGAGCAGCCCGGTGAAGTTCTTTCTCAGTCTACCCCCCCTTCTCCTGCATTTACACCTATTTTCCATCATGTTAAACCATTTATCTGTTCTTTTCATGATTGAATTTGTTTGTCATCTTGTTTGTTCTCTGTTCTTAATTTTTTCTCTCTCTTTTTCCTTTCCTTTCTTGCTTCTCATGTGGAGAAGAAGAAAAATAAGAAACTGAACATACATGGTAAGGGTGGGTTGAAAAAAATTGATATTGCCCAAGTTCAAGACAGTTTGGAATCAGGTAAAGCTTCATCACAGGTAGAACCCCTGCATTCAGAGTGTTCTGAAGCAAGGGATACCTATGCAGAAAAAAACTATTATGACACTTTTGTGAAGAAAATTAAAGGTGGCAAAAAATATTCAAAAAGTAAATTTGAACAGGCCATTGCTGTTCTGGAATCTGACACACAGGAGACTATTGAAGAAAAATTTAAGCAAGTAACAAGGGAGAAACTGGATGGAAAATATTCTCAGTCAGCAAAAAAGAAGACACCATGTAGCCTTGGTAGACATGATAAGATAGAAGAACTATATGTTGATAATCTGGAAAATAAAACTGAAATTAACAGAATGAAGTTTGAGAAATATGGGAAAATAGATGTTCAAGGTAAAGAAAGCAATGAAGAACAGAGACAATTTAAACCCAAAGAAAAATGTGTGAAACAAATGGCAAAAAGTGTGTCATCTTCTTCAAGCGAAGAAACAAGTAATGGCTCGACAAGATGTCTTATCCAAATAAACCAGTATAATTATGAAACCAGAACAATGAGAGAAACGGAAGTAGAATACAGAAAAAGTAAGTGGGAAAAGGAGGAAGAAAGGGAGCATGCTGAAGATACCAGTGTGGAGGTCAAGAAAGAAGGGAGGACAGCAGTAGATAAAAAATCATATAAGGCTGTCCAGTTAGAAGATGATGACGCAGAAAGTAAGCAGGGCAGTGAAAAAAGTGAGATGGTTGTGGAAGAGGTGGAAAATGAAGATGAAAATCAAGCTGAAAAGGTTGACAGTGAAGAACAATCTGAAGGAGAAGGTGAAAATGAGGCTGGAAAGGACAGTAAAGAAGATGCCACCCCAGCTGTGCATGGAGATGATGAAGAAGGTGAAAACGATGAATTGCAGGCGGTAACAGCAGATGGTGCTAGGGTGGATGATGCAGTGGAAGAGACTCTTAAAGTAAGCACTGAGAGGAAAGAAGATACAGATGCAGAAGAGGAGGAAGAGGAAGATGAAGGGGTCATAGATGAACTTGAAAAGAAAGAAAAATCTGAAAATGTGGAGGAGGGTAAAGTAACAAAAGCTGACACATTAGAGGAGGAACAAAATAGGAATGGGCGGGTAATAGATGAGGAAAAGGAGGTGAAGAAGAGTGGAGAAGGGAGTGAAGCTGAGAAGGAAAATGGAGAAGGAAAGAAAGATGAGGAAGAATATGGTGAAAGAGAAGAGGAAGAAGAGAATAGGGAAAGAGAAGAGGAAGGGGAGGAGGAGGAGGGGTTTGGGGAAGAGGAGGAGGAAGAAACAGGAGAGGAGGAAGAGGAAGAGGAGAAGGAAACAGGAGAGGAGAAAGAGGAGGAGGAGGAAACAGGACAGGAGGAGGAGGGGGAAGAAGAAGAAACAGGAGAAGAAGAGGAGCAAGAAGAAGAAACAGGAGAGGAAGAGGAGCAAGAAGAAGAAACAGGAGAGGAAGAGGAGCAAGAAGAAGAAACAGGAGAGGAAGAGGAGCAAGAAGAAGAAACAGGAGAGGAAGAGGAGCAAGAAGAAGAAACAGGAGAAGAAGAGGAGCAAGAAGAAGATACAGGAGAGGAAGAGGAGCAAGAAGAAGAAGGGGTGGAGGAGGAGCAAGAAGAAGAAGGGGTAGAGAATGAACATGAAGGAGAGGAGGAGGAGGAGCAAGAAGAAGACAAAGGTGAAGGTATGGTAGAAGAAGAAGAGAAAAAGGAGGAAGAAGTTGAGGAGGAGGAAGAAGAAGAAGCCCAGGGAGAGGAAGAAAAGGAGGAAGGGGGAGAAAAAGTGAAAGAGGAAGATGCAAAAGAAGGAGAGGGGGGAGAAGAAGTGGAGGACAAATCAGAAGCTGAAGAAGGTGAGGAGGAAGAGGAGCAAGAAGCAGAGGAGGAGGAGGAGGGTGAAGAGGAGGAGGCAAAAGACAAAACAGAAATTGGAAAAGATGAGCATGAAGAGGAAGAAAAGGTAGACAAGAAAACCAGAGATCGTAAACATCAAGAAAATAATAGAAGTAGAAAACAGGAGACAAGTAAAAGGTCTAAACAAAGAGGAATTTCAAAGCAACATGCCATGAATGGACTGCAGCATTCACAACAATTCTGGAACAATGTGCTGCCACATTACTTGACACTAAGGTAGCTCCGGACCTGAATTTGATGCAGACTTTTTTTTTCAGAACACTACTATTATGCCAAAGTATAATTTTAAATATGTTTTTGCAAAAGCAAATGCAGCAGTAACATTTTATAAGAATGCCTCAATTTTCAGCTGTTAAAAGCACATTAAAAGTAGTTCTGCTCAGAACAATCTGCCCTCCAGTCCCAAAATTTGCCTTTGCAAATTAGTGCAGTGTTGCTGTTGTTCTTCTTCTAATCATGATCATCATTATTGTCCTACATGCCCAAAGGAGCAGGATTGGTATAGAGAATTTCCCATGGCACTTTTTCCCCACTTGAAGAAAAAATACTCTACACATTTCTATTTGAATAAATTATCTGCATGCAAGCTGGCTTTCTCAGATTTGTAATTAGCCACTGGCCTGGTCTGGGTTTAAATTTCCTGTAGCAGTTCTTGTTACTATAGTTCTTGTTACTATAGGTGTACACTTCCTTCTGCACTGCCAGTGCTTTATGTTGATTCAAAGCTATAGATGTTATAATAATACCAATATTTCCCATTGATATAGAATGCTGTATACTTAATTCACTACAGCCCTATAAAATAGCTTGGTATTATTCTCCACATTTTATTGGGAGGAGGGACTAAGACTGAAAGGAGAGGGGCTTTGCTTACAGCAACCCACCTATTTTGTTCATAGGAGAAGTTAGGACTTCCTGATCTGAAGTTCAAATTCTTAGCATGCTGTGTTACATAATGAAAGCATCTGTAGCTTTCTCTTCTTGCCTCTTCATTATATGGAGCTGATGCTACCAGCTCTATCTCACAGGGAGACAGAGTCTTCTTTCCACAGTTAAATGCTGTTGTAAATGCTGCTGATGCCATCAGCAGGTGAGGTTAATCTTCAATTCAGTTCAGTTCATTACACTTATATCCCACTTATATAGAGGCATTGCCACTATTCTGGGTGGCTTACATACATAAAAAATAAACATAAAAACACCAACCCTCACCAACTAGACCTCTCAACAAAGAGAAAATGCCCAGAAAGAAACATCGCCAAGTGGCAACAGAAGTCAGAAACCAAATTAAATGTAGCAACGTAATAAGGTATCATGTGGGCAGGATATCTTTGAAAGCTTCTCTGAAAAGCAGAGAAAACAGATTTTCTAAATGCTAGGAAGGAAGAGGCCTGGCACACTCCTGCTGGCAGGGGGTTCCATAATGTAGCAGCCACCACCAAGAAGGCCTGGTTCCTCATTGTCAACTTCCGGCCTTCCCTCAGGGAGATAGCCTGCGACATCATAACTTGAGGGATATTTAATACTTCCTGTCCTTCCCTTTAGGTTCCTGAAGCTGTGAAGATTGAGACTGGCAGTGGCAATTTTCAGATGTTAACAGTCTGTCCCATGTTCTGAGGTTCCCAAAAGCTTCCCAAGATCAAAGCAAGATCTTTAAGGAGCCTCAGAACCTGAGGGAAAGAATAGAAGAAATTAAATATTAATTTTGCTTGTTGATAGCATCATCAGCATTTACAGTATAATGCACAGCTTAGCCTATAGGATTTCAAACAATGTGCTTTCCATTATCATTTGTGAAAAACACATTTCTATAAACACAAAATGCAGTCAGTTTAATTTATTTCATGTGCCTTATAATAAAAATCAAAAGCAAGATCAGATATTTAAAAATATGCCGTTGCATTAATTCTGCTTGATCATTCTTAGATATGCACAGTATGTGTGTATGTTAGTGTGTGTCATGTGTCTTGGATGTTATGTTTGTCTTAAAAGAATTAAACATGCCAGTTTGGGGTCAATGTTACCTAACTCAAGCATAAAATGTTTGTGGAAAGCTCCCTTACCTGGGACAGCTCAGGATGTCACAGCCCCATGACAATCATGTCCGTGTCCCAGGTGCTATGTACGTTGGCTTTTGCGAGCCAACATTTGTTTTCAAACAGTGGTAAAGAAAGAAGAAACACAGGACTTGAGTAATATAATCATTTAGCTATTTAAATAATGACTTTTAAAACAGCTATTTAAAGTGTTGGTGAATTTGGGCTAACTGATTTTAACAAAGTATTTCCAAGCTCTTGAAGGACCACAGAAAAGGCTGGTGAAGCTTTTCCCAACCCTCACCTTCAGATGGCTACAGCCCACTACTTCAAGCAGTTTTCCATGGCTGTAACACCATTAACAGAGTGTAGTGATAGACAGCAGTGGAGTAGTTTGTTTTTGCTTCTTCTACGTGGTGGCACTGTGGGCTAAACTGCAGAAGCCTGTGCTGCAGGGTCAGAAGACCAAGCAGTCGTAAGATCGAATCCACGCGACGGAGTGAGCTCCCGTCGCCTGTCCCAGCTCCCGCCAACCTAGCGGTTCAAAAGCATGCAAATGCGAGTAGATAAATAGGTACCATCTCGGTGGGAAGGTAAACAGCGTTCCGTGTCTAAATCACACTGGCCATGTGACCACGGAAAGATTGTCTTCGGACAAACGCTGGCTCTATGACTTGAAGAGCAGGATGAGCGCCGCCCCCTAGAGTCGGACACAACTGGACAAAAATTGTCAAGGGGAACCTTTACCTTTATCTTTACCTACCACATATTCTCCTTGAATTAAATGCCCACCTTGGCTTTATATGTGAGTAGGACAGACAGCCTTGTTGCATTGTCCATAATGTAGTTATCCTGGTCTGTCTAGTTTGGCTCTCAGTCGGGATGGGCACTCTGGGGTTCAGGATACTCTGCTTCACATTTATGTGGTTTCTGAATACCAGACCGAGCCCATATGCTATGACTTAACTGTGCTTACCACTTACTAAGCTTACCAATACTGTTATGAAATACAGCTTTGGAAATTGGTTGGATGTCTGATGCAGTCAAGCCATCTCTATTATCATTTATCATTCAATAAAATGGAAAATTGCTAGCCTTTAAAATGTTTGGGAGGGATCTGAATGAAACTATACCACTTTAGTATCTCAGCCTTACAACTTCTGTCTATAAACAGTTATAAGTTATGTGAAATGAAGCATGTACTGTAATTTTGTTTCGTTTTTTACTGCTGCTGTTAGAATTAACTCTTTGTTCTGGTAATAATTGCAGTTAGTTTCACTATGCAGGCAGGCAGGCAGGCAGGCAGGCAGGCAAACACACACACACACACACACACACACACACAGGCAGGCAGGCAGGCAGGCAGGCAGGCAAACACACACACACACACACACACACACACACACACACACACACACACACACACACACACACACACACACACACACACACACACACACACACACCCCTACCTGGATACAGTGTATGTAAATATATGGTTGTAAATCCTCCATCTTATAAACAAAGAACTATAAACCCTGGATTTTGTGTGTGTGTGTGTGTGTGTGTGTGTGTGTGTGTGTGTGTGTGTGTGTGTGTGTGTGTGTGAGAGAGAGAGAGAGAGAGAGAGAGAGAGAGAGAGAGAGAGAGCACAATTTTGCAGCTGTTATACAGATCCTTACAGAATTACAGATTCAGAATTATGTGAAGCAGAATAAAGACTAGAATTCAATGGTTGCATCTAGGGTTCGTTAAAAATAATTTCTGTATCTGATTATTAGGAACAGGAATATCATTTTCTATTATCCATGGTCCATTCTCTCAATTTTTTTCTGCACTCTATTTTTATGGAAGATTTGACCAGTTTTATCCTAGAGATTTTTGATTTCCTTGACTTGGAATCTTGGGGGGAGGGGGAGGAGGGAAGATCTGCCTTGACAAGCTGCATAGCAAAGAAAATAGGCAACTTTAAACTTTATGTATCTGCATGCTTGCCCTGTATGAAAAACAAGCATGCAGGAAGTTGTCTGTTCAGACAGAACTTTACCCGCTGGATTCTTGTCACAGCATTTTTACTGCCAAAGAGGCAAGCCTCCATTCAGTAAAACTCTTGAGACATTGAGAACTGCCCTGAATAGCACCCCGAGCAAGGCTCTGGCATCACATCTGGTTCTGTCTGTCAAATGTCTTTTGTCTAATCATAATTCCAGGCTCTAAGGCAGCAAGTAGATCCTTACATCTTGAAGAACGAATAAAATCTTGTTCTTCTACTGATATATAAGGCTATCCACATTCTTACAGTTCTTGTTAGCAGGCCCCATCTTACTTCTGCTTGTTCTTATGTCCTGGAATAGATCCCATCCCATCAACCTTTAACCAATACTGCAGTATATCCTTCCTTTATCATGTAATTACTGCTCCCCTATTCAGCATAATGAGAGATAGCAAAGCTCCCAATTTTTTTTCCTAGCAAAATGAAAACCTGGACAATGACAATAACTGATGAGCTATTATAGAAGAAGTCCTTAGATAAAACAGAGAAGCCTTGTAAGGCAATGAAACAGGAGAGGGAGAGGGGAATTTATTTTGATACTTATGCTTTGATAAAGAGAAATGTTTGGGAAAAGAGTTGGCTTTCTCATAATGGATCAACACCAGATGCATGCTGCGGCCATAAAGAGAAAACATCAGATTTCCAGAAGCAGATACAAGGTAACAAAATACCTCTCGTCTAGGAATGTGCAGTATTTGCTAGAAATCTGTGTATATGCTTCATTTTTGTGTCTTTGTCTCCCTAACCTACATCAAATGTTCTGACTAAAGAACTTGTCAATTGAATAATAACTGGTGTACGTCTGAGTAGCCTGAGGAGTAGCCTCTAAGGAGGTAATTATCCTCTTCATTTTCCCTGTACAGTATACTGTGGAATCTGGACAAACACTCGAGATAAGGTTCAACTGGTAAAGACCTAAAAGAGCTTTCTATCACGTTGATCTTTTGCAATCTGGTTTACAAGAAAGAGGTGAAATTCGAAATTAAATTGAATTATAATTCCCGAGTGACAGTCAGAACATTTTTTCTTTGCCACATATTTAGGAATTGTTTAACTGCCATATAATTGTTCTAAAGACAAGTATGATTGTCACTGAAATATATGTCTTCATATCAGAAAACATGATTGTGCTAAATCAAATTTTAATCCTGATATATCAGAATTAGTGGGATTTATTTATCAGCACGAATATTAAGGCCCACTGAATTCAGTGGGACTACAGTTAGATTTAGGCCATAGGGTTTTATCATACATTAAAAAAATCTAATACAATTGGAAATCAGCGTAATCATGCGATCGTAACTAGGTAAGATCTAGCTGAGCTGACAGTGAGGTGGCAAAGGCTGTGTTGAATCCAAACGCCTCCTAGCTTAAGGATGTTGAAACATCCTATAATGACTTTGGCCTGACTTTATGGGGTATAGTGACTGTGAGTCTGGGATGAGATAAGTTTGGTTCCAGTGTACCTCAACTCCCTACATCTCCCCTTCTCTTTTGGCTCTTTTGCCAGGAGTTCTGAGATCAGCCAGCAGAAGGATAGTTGTGAAGAAGCAAGAAGCTTCTGACATTGCAATCCCACTACAGTCTTTGAGCTGATTGCACTGCAATACATGTACCAAACTTCCAGCATAATCTTATATATGTCTACTCAGAAATAAAGTATGTACAGTATAGGGTTATAAGCTTTAAAACCAATACCCAAGTTTCTTTCAAACATTTGTTGTGGTAGATAAAACAACTTGAATGAAAATTCCCTTTGATTCTTATTTTATTAATGCAAATTGAGCCACTTCATTAGATTATTGCCTTGTTCAGCAAAGTCATTTTTTTAAAAAAAGACAATTCTGAATTTAAATAGCAACACAAACTTAGATTTGATTTTTTAAACATACTTTTAACATTTTCATTATAGTTTTAGGTAAAATGTTTATGAATATTTTTGTCTCTTTTATTATAGGAAAATTTGCTTCCAAGAAAGCCCATGGGCATTCTACTCTTTAGATGCAATTTCAGCAAAATTGTTCTTATTATCAGATGTATTGTCATTAAAGCAGTTGTTGAGTGTTTTCTTCATAACATTTTTTCTTGCAAGATATTTCTTCTTCATACAATCACATTGTTTTTCAGCGGATATATATATTTAAAAAGTAGTTGAATCCCTTTATATTAAATTGAAAGGATACTTTCTTTCAAGATAAAACAACATGTTGTGTGCATTATATTTTAGCATTCATAAACAACATTTAACATTTAACTGGACATGACTGCAGTGCTTACAAAGTTTTGTGGAAGATGAAGCCAGTTGAATGGTTTTAGAACTAGAGATGCTGGTCAGCTTTTGCTCAGTATTTTTGTGAGCCCAGAGTGTCAACCACTGGAAGCTGCCCACAGCAGTCTAGTGAGGTTCTGGTTGTGTGCAGCAATGCACAAAACTGTCATCTCATCAGATCATAAGGGATGGAATTTAAAACACAGTTATACCCAGTATTCCGGGATTCGAGCTGTTGAAATCCTTGGTTAGGATGGTTTTGCAATATATGCTGCATAGAATCCTGGGATTTGCTGTAAATGAAATGAGTAGTAGCTGTCTTTATGTTTTAAAACCCTTTAGATTATGTAGTCTTGTATCCACTATCTGACCAGTGTGAAGTAGTGATTTGGGAAATGTCTCTCTTCAACAATATCATAGGATCAAAAATCATCCGATGAGGAGGAGAATACTGGTGACAATGAAGAAGGGGAAGAGTATGATGAAAAAGAAGAAACAGATAAGAATGAGGCAGGAGAAGCATTAGATGATAAAGACTACCAGGAATCTGAAAATGAGGGACGAAGTGGTAAATCAGTTGAGAACAAAGAAACCAATCAGTTGGCAACAGGGATCATAGAGGTAAACCATTTCCTTTAGAATATAATAGTATTGACTGCAGTGCTAGTCACATAACTTTTTGAGGGTCCTTTATAAGGAGAAAGGCGGGATATAAATATTTTCAATAAATAAATAATAATACTGGCAATCTATTCTGTGATAAATCTACTGCATTCATTTCTGGATTTCACTGTAAATGATATTATTATTTTAAAAATATCATTTAGTGATGTTTTAGATTGCATTGTCTCATTGATATTACCATTTCATATAGGGCTAGAAAGCTTTTATGCAGCCAGTTGATCCCAGACTGTAAAATGTCTACATTTAATGATATTTAATGACATCACAGGTTCAGAAATCATTTGATGAGGAAGAGGCCGATGATGTTGAAGAAGATGATGAAGAAGAGTACTATGATGAAAAGAAAGATGACATCAAGGAAGAACAGGATACAACGGAACAAAATGTTAATCAAATACCTGAATATGAGGGACAAAACATTAAATCATGTGGGAGTGAGGAAAAAAGTTATGTTCTTACTGAAACCATAAAGGTAAACCAATTGTTTATTTTTAGCATTGTATCTTGAGATCAGAAGTAATAAATCCACTGTACATTAATCATATGACACAATTAAGCCACACATTGGCTGAAATCCAGTAGTAAGTTGCAACTAGAGTAGGCCCATTCAATCAATGATTTGGCGAGTCGGCTTCTCTGTATGTTCTATTGATTTAGTGGGCCTACTGTAGTTGTGTCTTATTCCTGGATTTTAGCCATTGGATCTCAATATAATCATGGTAAAATGCTGAATCAAATCACACAGATCCAAAATTCAAGATGGGTAATGTAGGGATTGGCCAGTTATATTTGTTCGTTTAGCAGCATCAGTGTCATTGTAATTTACAGAGAACAATGTTACAGAGAATGTCCTTTCTCTAAGAAGTTTATAATCTAAAATTCAGCATAAGAGTGACAAAAGAAGAAAGAAGGGAGCAGTAAACTGAGAAGCAAGTTTCTATTGCTTTAGTTACATATTCTTTGATCAATTGTTGCTTACCTTATTAGGAGCTAGTGAGTTCTGAGGAGAGAGTTGAAGGAAGAAAAAAAAATGTAGGCATTTGGGCATTTTTCTGGACCCAGTTCTTATCCAGATCTGCTTGTCACCCAACTCTGTCCCTACCTAGATGAGGCTCCCTCAGGATGCTGGTGCAAGCACTGGTCATCTCACGGATCAACTACTGCAATGCTTTCTATGTGGTGTTGCTGTTGGGTCTGATCCGGAGGCTACAACGGGGTTCAGAACATAGCAGGCTGGTGATTGATGTGGGCAAATTTGACCACATCACTCCAGTTCTGGCTAGCCTTCATTGGTTACCCATTGTGGATCAGGTTGAAGGTTTTATCACAAATATATAAAGCCCTCTATAGTTTGGGACCACATTACCTGTCAGAGCGTTTTTTCCCTGTGTCATCTGCCCAACCCACCAAATCCTCCCAGGCCAGGCTTCCTCTGTGTAGCCACCCCAAGAGAGGCCTGGAAATCTTCTACTAGGGATAGGATCTTCTTGGTGGTGACACCAAGGTTATGGAACCAACTCCCAGAGGAGATGTGCCTGGCCCCCTCCGTGTATTCATTGAGGGGGCAACTAAAAACACTACGCTTCAGGGAGGCCTTTCACACCGACTTCAGTTGAACTTCCTGCCTCCTGTATCCTCTTCAGACTGAGAACTGACTGTGTCGTTGGACTTTGTTTTATTATGGGTATGTTTTTAGTGTTTAGTGCTTTGTTTTGTTGTTGTTTAGTTGTTAAGTCGTGTCCAACTCTTCGTGACCCCATGGACCAGAGCATGCCAGGCCCTCCTGTCTTCTACTGCCTCCCGGAGTTGGGTCAAAGTCATGTTGGCCGCTTCAATGACATGTCTACAATAACCAATGCCACTGTCCCTCCTCTGGTGGCCTTGCAGGCAGGCATGGAAGCAAAGCTTCCAGAGGTGCCAAAAGAACTGCCGCTCCTCTTCCTAGAGGAATCTGAAGAGTTACTGGTTTCCGAAGAACCCCAGTCTGATTTGGAACCAGTAACAGCAGGGCAGGCTTCACAGCCCCCACCCCTATCCCCAGAGTCATCTGTTCCCTCCTCCCAGACCAGCAGCACCCCTGGGACACAGAGTTCTTCCCAGGCCAGCAGTCAGGAGCAGGCACTTGGTCCTCGTTTGGGCAAACATGGCAGAGGGGTCATGTGGGATCATTTCACGGTGCTCAGCGATGACCCACGGCTGCCATATTGCAATACCTGCCTTGGGGTGGTCCAGAGGGGTCAGACCCCCAGGCATCTGTCCTCTACTGCCCTCCACCAGCATCTGGAGAGGCAACACCCAAGGCTTCTGTCCAGGGAATACACTTCATCTGTGCCGTCTGGGAGAGAGAAAAGAGCAGCTCCAGGGGAGGCAGAAGGAGGTGCCTGCTTTCAAAAAGCAGCTACAGGTTTCTGGGGCCGGGAGCATGAGGCAGGCCACACTCCACAAAGTGGCACCTGTTGGGTTCGCCATGACCCTCAGCCGGCGGTCGAAGGGCAAGGCCTAGCAGGCAGCCACTTGTCTTGTCGCCGAGATGATCGCCCTGCTCGGACTTCCACTGTCCATCGTGGAATCTCAAGCCTTCTGCCGGTTGCTGCATTTTTTTGCCCGCTGGTATGGCCTCCCCTCATGGAGAACTCTCAGTTATAGAGTGCTGCCCTTGCTCTATGACTCTGTGAGGGAGGTGGTCCATGACCATTTTTCACGGCTGCAGGAGCACAAGGTGCACTTCACAGTAGACCTGTGAAGCGGAGGTCAGCACAGCTACCTCTCACTCACAGCCCACTGGTGGCAGCCAGAGGACTTGAGTAGTGGCACGGCATCAGTGCCTCAGGGGGAGGCCCTTGGCCTGCCCCCAGGCTACAGGTCCGTTATGCTGCAGGCACGGCACATGGAAACTCAGGCGACGGGGAGGAACATCACCAATGAGTTCCTGTCAGCGCTGCAGGAGGGGGCACCATAGGGGGAGGTGACCCATGGCCACATGGTCACAGATGCTGGGTGGAACATGTTGACGGCATTGAACACGGTGGGCTTTGAGGGCATCATATGCATGGTGCACAAATTACATCTTGTGGTGCATGATGCCCTCAGCCTGCGCAGCCATGTCAAGCCCGAGTGGGACGCAGGCACCCGGGAGATGCGGGCACTTCTGGAGCAATGCCGCCAACTGGTGGGCCACTTCCCCCACAGCCTGAAAGCTGCCTGCCGGCTGTGTGAGAGGCAGGAGGAGTTGGGTCAGGAGACACACATTCTCCTGACAGACCTGCCCGCCAGGTGGAACTCCACCTATACCATGGTGTCCCGCCTGGTGGAGCAGAAAGCCGTTTTAGAGGACATCATGTCCTCTATGCCCATTCTGACTGGGGGGGGGGAGAGGTGGGCATCAGTGCCATGGATTGGCTGGCCCTCTCCCAGATGGTGGAGGTGCTCAAGCCCTTCCTGGAAACCACAGATATCTTGTCTAGTTATACAGCAAGCCCGGGGCAGGTCATCCCGCTGATTCATGCCCTTGATCGGTCCCTGGAGACTGCTGTGGCACCAGGATCCTCCCTCCTTCCACGGACCAGGGCTTTGGTGAAGAGGTTGCAGGCAGGCATGCAGAAGTGACTCCATCCTGTCTACAGCGACAAAGCTTACCGCATAGCCTGCCTGTGTGATCCTCAAATCAAGGGGGGCTTGGCAGCACACACCTCAGACCTCGAGGAGTGGAGAACGGAGCTTTCCACTGAGGTCTGCAGGGTGTTGGGGGCACAACACGTGTGGGGCGATGGGAACGTCAGGCCATGAGGGGCAGGGTGGATTGCCTGAACCACAGGGAAGGACTTCATCTGGTGAAGGCTCCATTCACCACCAACATTACTGGAGCTCTGTGGTGACCTTAGTACTTGCCTTAGAGGAAAGACAGCCAGCTGAGGAGGATTCGGCAGAGACAATGGTGCGGGAATATTTGGCTGAGCCCCCTCAGCCCCACCAGTCAAATACCCTCCATTACTGGGTGAGGAAACTAGTCATATAGTGTCACCCCATTGCACGGCTTCAGATTGCAGACCTGAGCTGGTTTTTCAACCCGTACCAAGAGTGCTGGCTGGTCCAAGCCCCCCAAAACCTCTGAGGGCTATCTTTGTTTGCAACACACAGTTGGTAACACTTTGCCAACATTTTGTTGTCAACACAGTCTGCGTTGCTACTGCCAAATTCCTCATGTGGCGAGCATGACTAGACATGGAACGCCAATACTGTTAGTAGTACCTTCCCAATGAGGTGGAGCAATTCATCTGATGGTGTTATTGTTGCTGCTAATAAGTGTTGCTTGCCTCCTTTTGTTTTCAAAAACAAACAACACACCTCCACTTCCACTTTTTGCTAACTCCCAACCAGGCCTCTCCCTGTCCCACCCAAAGCCTGTCCAGGTGTCCCCATGCCAAGAGGGCCGGGCTGAGCCCCATCCAAGCCTGTCCAGGCATCGCACGGCTTCAGTTTGCGGTCCTGACTGGGCTCCAACAGCCCCGTGGCCCCTTGCTACTGCTTTTTCCCTCAGTGCCCAATGAGGCCAAAAGAGCCTGTTTTCCCGCTGCTATGTGCCTCAGTGCCCGATGGGGCAGCATATGCCACTTTGCTGCTGCCAACTATCTCAGTGCCCGATGGGGCAAGACATGGTACTTTGCTGCTGCCTTTTCCCTCAGTGCCTGATGGGGCCAAAAGAGCTTGCTTTCCTGCTGCCAACTTTCTCAGTGCCCGATGGAGCCAAAAAGCCTACTGTGCTGCCAAATACCTCCTTGCCTCCAGTCCTCCTGAGGGCAAACTTTACTTCACTGGCAAATGTAATGTTGTGTTGAGCTGAAGACAAACTCAGTGCCTCATACATGCCTCTGCCAAAGGGACCTCTCATTCGGCTGGGGCTAAATATAACTCCCTCAATGCCATGGGCTTCTGTGCCGTGTGGTAAACTCTCCTGGGGAGACCCAATTTGTAGGTGAATAACTTGGGAGTTCCGATAGCCAATCTTCACCAAAGTTGGCAGGCGTTGGGGGAAAGACATAGGAAGCTCCATTGTGATTCTGGATTCTGTAAGTACCTGGGGGGAGCTTTCCTGGAGGGGTCCTCTTTGTGACTATATAACCCAGGTGTCCATGATCTGTGTTCACCAAACTTTCAGGAGTTGTAGGCAAGTGTCTGAGGAAGCATCCCTGCAAATTTGGTGTCTCTGGGTCATCGGGGGCCAGTGTTATAGCCATTTAAAATGCAGATGAATCGACGGATCGATCCATCAAAGAATATTCATATACATATTTGTATTTAACCTTGATGAATAATGGATCAAAACAAATCACCATTTTTTTTATTTGTCCCCTGTGGCGATCCCGCTTTGCGCCCCTTATTTCTTCGGGTTCCACAAAGGTAAACTCGCCTTTTTCTGCTGCCACCAGGTATTATCTTAATACCAATTCAAGTCCCCCACACAGGAGCTGCTCATATAACTTAGGAATCAGGGTGTTGATCAAATATTCTTTTATTATTGAACAAATTATAAGAAGAATCAAATATAACTGGTTCATGTGTTCATGTATAATAAATCAGGTGTTCAATCATTTGTATTCAGAATTCTTGTGTACTTTAAATCAATATCTCCCATGTTTTACTTATAAGTGGGTCCTGATGATGGCAATTTTAATTGTATTTTAATTGTATTTTAATTGTATTTTAATCATTTTATTGTATTGAATTTTAACTATTGTAAGCCGCCCAGAGACCTCTGGGTAGAGTGGGCGGCATATAAATTAAATAAATAAATAAATAATAAATAAAGTTCATTCCTGCCTGTTACAATATGATGTAAACGGTTCAATTTTCTTTCCTAACCCCTCTAATCTATTCCTAAACCCTAACACTCTCTCAATAGCTTCTGGTCCCTGACTCTATCTCTCCCTGATTCCAACTGTCTCTAACTGTCTCTTCCAACTGTCTTAACTGTCCTTTTTTGCTCTGCCCCTCCTGCCCTAACCTCTGATTGACAGGCAGGAAAGACGTCATCTTTTGGATTCCACTACATCCCCATCTCTAATCAGGATGTAAGCATGGCAACATAGTAATGGGTAGGGGACAACTCTATTAAGGGCTTCAGAGATTGTAGTAAATCCTTCTGTTTTTATTTATTTCATGCATCACATTGTACAATATCGTATCTTCCACCTTTCAAAAATCATTTTTGTCCTATAACAATAAACAAGTATACAATAATGTTTCTGGATGCAAAATTACCGTAAGTGACACTGCAGTTATTTGAATATATGATAGGGTATTTGATTTTGTTTTGAACAACTAGATGCTATTTCTTGTGGTTTCTTTTAAAACATAATATTTCAATATGTATATTTGTACAATAAATTAACATTATGGTTTCTTGTTTGTTTTTTACTTTTTAGAAAGAAAACGCTATTCCAGAAAAAGACACCTCTAAACAAGGTGGGAATGATTGTGCTAATTTACTTTAGTTATTTCACATTTCTCATTTTCTTTATAGAAATACTGAATAGTATGAATTTTTGCTCAAAGAAGAGCAGTGTCAGTTTCTAAAAGTTCTTAGTTCTTTTTGAATGTGCAACTATTATGTCATCTTCTTATGTAGCCTCAGTTATGAAGCAAAGTTCTAGAAACACAGGTTTTTTGTTAATGTCAAGTGCAAATAGAGGAAAAGATGGCAATGTTTTTCAACATCATTGACAGAAGACTGTTTCTATAAAACAGAAATGATAACAGAATATTTGCTGATTTCATATGTTCATGCAGAGCATACCCTGCCTTCTGTTGACAGTAAATGTTTTAGACAAAACATTTCACATGGTGATTAGTATTAAACCCATTCTTCTCTCATAAACATCTGGAATCAAGTTTATTTTAAAAATCTAAAAATAGATACACAGTAAATAAAACTGAAATTCTTGAGGTTTGGCTGTACAACTCCAGTTTAACTGAATATAATCTTAGCCCCAACATTTAAGATGAAGGACTCAGGACCTTAAGGTTGGGATTGAAATAGTCAAAAAGCAGTCCTCTAAAAATGTCGACTATGTAATTTATTGTGTTACTTTTAGAGGGAGAAAATGCTGAAGTTTGTGTAACAAACACTTCTGATCTAGCAGTTGCAGGCAGCCGTGACAGAACATCTGGAAGACTACTGGATAAGGTGGGAATTTTAAAAATGAATAATAATAACATGCAATCTTTTATTGCCTGGTAGCAAAAAAAGATGATAAACTGTTATTAGTATACCCGACACATACCTACAACAATGAAAATAACTCTCCCATTTCACTCATATGTTTTATATTTCTATAGAAGACTTTCCATTCTCTCTCTCTCTCTCTCTCTCTCTCTCTTTCTTTCTTTCTTTTTTTCTCTGTCTTTGGTGTATTTATTGCTTTAAAAATATAGTAGATCCAGAATCTGCCTTCTTTGAGTGAAGGACCTCTATTCAAGGAAGGTTCCCCGTCCACTTTTTGGGAATTCCTCTGCACAGCAGGTTAGCTTAACCTTTTAAGATGAACTCTATGAAATCAGAAATTATTAGAAATAAGAACAATAAATATAAAATTATGCTTCTCAACAGGTATTTTTATCCTGTCATTCACCTCCCACCTCGTTAGAACTAGAAAATTTGTGTCAAATAGCTAAGAGCCACTATCAACATAAAAAGGCTGAAAAGTTGCATCAAATTCCGCTTCCATTATCAGCTTACCAGGCAACCGTGTTTTCCCCAAAATAAGACAGGGTCTTATATTAATTTTGGCTCCAAAACACACATTAGGGCTTATTTTCAGGGGATGTTTATTTTACAGCTGTGTCATCTTCTGGTTGCTGCACAATGGTGGAGGGCGGTTTTCACTTAACTAGGGTTTATTTTGGGGGTAGGGTTTATATTACGAGCATCCTGAAAAACCATACTAGGGCTTATTTTCAGGTTAGGTCTTATTTTCGGGGAAACAGGGTAGGATCTTCTGGCTGAGAATCCTTTAGTGTATGCCTCTTCCAAGGCATCTCACTCAATTAGTACCACAAAGGAAGGAGAATGGGAGCAAGGTACCCAAAAAGCCCCCTCAGTAGGTGGCTTCAAGAGTGAGTATTTTTCGCCAACATTATTGGAAGGCCACTGCAAACCTTCCTACTTAAGATGAAGGGGTTGTGCATAAACACATGGGCCCAACATTCTTGCATGAGTTGCTATCAGATATAAGCCGTGAATAGGGTTTCTTTCACTGAAGAGTCCTGAGGAATTTAGCAAGATTGGCCATGTCTCCCTTAGAGAGTTCCTGTTTGAGATATTATACCTGACTTTCTAATACTAGGCAAGTGCGTCAAGAACAAATAATGTTTATGTGTGATATGCACAACTAAATGCAACCCACACGTGTCATGAACCAACTTATGGGGGATTTTAACCATCTCTTTTTCATGGGATCTTGCACACTCTGACTAAAATCTGTTCATTTTGCTTATACCAGAGAGTTAATATGCTGCCGTCAGGATAGAATAAATTAATTCTTCTCTTAAGACAGGGCCTTCAAGACCAATCTGAAGACATGGCTATACAGGCAGGCCTTCCATACAGCCATCACCTAACCTATTTTCTTTTTCCCTCTTTTTCTTTTTCCATCTTGAACACTGTGATTAATTCGGATTTTACCTTTAGTTTATTTTTTATGCTTTATGTAAACCACCCATAGTAGATACGTTCTAGATGGGCTGTCATAGTAGATACGTTCTAGATGGGCTGTATATTACAATAATAATAATAATAATAATAATAATAATAATAATAATAATAATAATAATAATAATAATAATAATAATAATAATAATAATAATAATAGTAGTAGTAGTAGTAGTAGTAGTAGTAGTAGTAGTAGTAGTAGTAGTAGTAGTAGTAGTTGTTGTTATTTGATCTTCAAAGATTGTTTAGGATAGTAGAAGGGAAGTTCGTTTGGAATGGAATCTTTCCACTCTCACACATGATGTAGTTCTCAAATCCAGTAATGTCATTTAAGTATACACCCCATAAGAATATTATTAAGTATTCTGAATTACATGAGCCTATATCTAGAGGATCTGATCAACATCAGGTTTGTTGGGGGATATATTCAAAGAAATACAACCATAATCTACTACATGAAAGTCATAAAATAAACTTAAAATGGGGAAGTGGAGAGGATAGAATACAATTCTTCACTCTGGTTCTGCTAGTAAATTACTAATCAGATACTGGTTTGTTGGTTTGTTTGTTGGTTGGTTGGTTGGTTGGTTTGTTGGTCTGTTTAATTTATATGCCGCCCACACTACCCAAAGGACTCTGGGCAGCTTACAATATTTTAATTGCTTGGATGAGATATTTCAAACAATATTTTCATGAGTCTCATTGGAGAAACATTCTGAAATCCATCCTGTAGTTTTCAAGAATATCTAAACTGGAAATGGGCCTTAATTTCTTATCAAATAGCTTCATCTACTTTTACTAAGTACAAAATAACTGATCTATCAGATCAAGTAAATTGTGATATTTATATACATTAGACTTTTAGCTTCTGTGCAACAACTTACCTCCTGAGATTCGCGGGGCTCCCTCGCTGGGTACCTTTAAGAAGCAATTAAAAACTTGGATGTTTCGGCAGGCCTTCCCATCACATAATTCATGACCTTTTTCTTTCTCCCTTACTGTTTTATGTTTTGTGTCCCCGCACTGTATTGTAGTGTTTTATGATTTAGAACTGTTATTGACATTTTCATTGTACTATTTTAAGTTTGTTAGCCGCCTAGAGTGGTCCTTCTGTGACCAGATAGGCGGGATATAAATAATAATAATAATAATAATAATAATAATAATAATAATAATAATAATAATAATAATAATAATAATAATAATAATAATAATAATAATAATAATAATAATAATAATAATTTTAATGTGTTCTAAATAAAATCTGCAAAAAATGTTATACTATAACAATAGAAGCAGAGTAAAACTTTAAGACTATGGAACACATACTTCATTAGTCAGGCAGAAAAACAGATGTACAGTGGTGCCTCGACTTACGAACATCCCCACTTACAACCATTTTGAGTTATGACCAGCTTCGGCTGCAAAATTTTGCTTCTACTTGCGACCAGAGCTTCAAGTTATGAAAAGAAAAAGGCAGGGGAAAAAGGCAGGAAATTCAAATTGCTAACTGTAGTTGGCGACGAGGCTGCTTCTTTGTAGCTCTTTTGCCCCAGCAGTTAGAGAGT
Source organism: Pogona vitticeps (assembly GCF_051106095.1). Lineage (NCBI taxonomy): Eukaryota > Metazoa > Chordata > Lepidosauria > Squamata > Agamidae > Pogona > Pogona vitticeps. Next base: position 194,760,312 of record NC_135785.1, on the reverse strand, counting down.
GTGCGATCGGAGGAAGCTGCCTGTTAAGGTGAGGTGCTGTTTTCTGCTTTTAAAAAACTGTTCTGGGTGTTTTTGCAGCGTGGTTTTGGGCAGGGGGTTATGTTTCTGTGCTGTGATGGGTCTTGGGGGGGTTGTTTGTTTGTTGGGGGTTTTCCTCCCTTTTCCGATGGGTCTTGGGGGCTTTGGTTGGTTTTGGGAGTTTTTTTCCCCATTTCCAATGGGTCTTGGGGGGTTTGGTTTGTTTGTTGGTGTTTTGCTTTTTCCCCCATTTCTGATCTGTCTTGCATGCTTCGCTTGCTTTTTGCTTTGCTCTTTCCCCATTTTCGATCTGTCTTGCATGCTTCGCTTGCTTTTTTGCATTGCTCTTTCTCCATTTCCATTCTGTCTTGCATGCCCTGCTTGCTTTTCTTTTCTCCCCCTCCTTCGGCCGGAAGGGATTAATCGTGTTTCCAATGGGTCTTGCAGTGATTTTTTTTGGTGATTTTTTTTCTTCGGCCAGAACGGATTAAGTGCATTTCAATGCATTTCAATGGGAAATGGTGCTTCGCCTTACGACCATTTTGACTTACGCCCATCTCCCGAAGCAAATTAAGTTCATAAGTCGAGACACCACTGTACAAGCCACAAGAAAGTCAGGTTGTCCACCATGAGTTATGAACACTGGGAAGGATTATTTCCACAGAATGTCTTCAAACTTATGATTAGAACATCTGTGCCCTTGAATGTGCTCTAGAACTGACAATGTAAAGGAGAATTAATAATTTCCTTTAGAAAAATATTTCCTAGTGAAAGAGCTGCATTGTTTTGGCTATAGAGAATAAATAAATATCCAAAATCCTTTGGGTACATAAAACTCTTTGTGTTCTTTTTCTAAAGGACTCTGACTGAGTTTATCATACAGCTGTGTACTTTTCTTTCTGATGCATGCAAATAATGGCTAATCCCAATGGAAATGTACACTTCCATTTCCAGTAAATTATTTATAACTCACTGTCAGTTTCATGCAGACCTTCGGAAGGTTGCTGTTTAGGACTACAATTCCAAAAATCTCCAAGCCAACACAGCCATTGTAACCCAAAAAAAGGAACATTTCCAAGTTCTAGTCCTATGCATATGTTCGCATTTTGAATAGGTTTACCAGTTTGGAATCATTTTTGGCTTCTAGATTTACCACAGTGTACAGCACTTTGTTGACAGTAAACATCAAAGAAAGCTATTAAAAGAAATAATAGGGGTTCTTCTGATTTCAGTTCAAAGTACTAATTGTTCCTTGTTGCTCCAGTACTTTTGACTTATCTGAAAATAATGCTTTTAGCTTCCTTCCCACATTCTCTGAGTACCGAGCCAATGCAAACATGTAGAAACATGGTACAAGGCAATATAATTCTTTCAGCTGTGTAACTTTAGAGTATAGAGTATAGGTGGAGTGGGTTTATGTATTTGAATTTGTTTGTTTTTTATGGGAAGATCATGTTAAGAAACATGCGCATAAAAATATTTTGTCATCTATTTGGACATTGTAAACAAGCATCTGTTATCAATTATGATACAGTTGAGTAATGCTTCTTCATATTACAAGAATTCATTAGGATTGCTAATCCTTTCGCCTGCTTGCCTTGGCTAGTTACTGTATTCTTAAATGGCTTCAGACTGCAATAATAGGCAAAGTTACTTGGAAGTTAGCCCCTTTGAACTCAGTGAGATTTAATTCTGAGAAATAAGTATGCAGGGATCTGAGTCAGATGTGCAATAATTCTTCTGTCATATTATCTTAAGATACATATCTAACCCATTTTCTTTTCAATTATATATAATGATTTTCAGTGTTACTTGGTTGTTTTAAGGTTATTTATGATTGTCTACCTGTTTTAGTTTTCTTTCTTCAAGCGGAAGTCTTCAAAACGGAAGAATGAACACAACAGTGATGAAAATAAACCTGAAACACTACCTCAAAGTGAAGGGAAAAAAGAAAATCAATCAGGTGTATCTGATGATAAGAGTAAAGATGAAAACCAGAACCATAGCAGTGCAAATCAGAGGGAACTACAACCAGCAAATCATAACAGAAAGACATCTTCTACCTGTATAATACTTTAATTATTACATGTTTGATGCCTTCACATATGTAATGTCATTGCTGGCAGCTTGCAAGCAATTATTGCAATTTGTACTTGAAAATAATTGCATATATGTAATGATTATAAATCATTGATATTTGTGTATAAAATTAACAGACGGATATAGATTGGAGATCAACTTCTATTTATTTGTATTAATAATATTAGTTACTGCAACAAATATGGGTATCACAGTCTTATTAAAGTGTTGTGGCCTTAAGCGTTTTAATAAAAATATATTTTTGTACTTCCAAAGTTGGATTAAGGCATTTTATGATTTTTTTTCTAAACAAATCTACAGATGTCATAGCACACTGTAAATACTTTTTCAGTTCCGGAAGAAATTAAGAAACTGGTATTTAAAGTGAATATTTTCTGGATTGATTGTCTTTCAAAAGAAGCAATAAAATTCTTAAAATTTTAAATGTTGCAATAAAATTCTTAAAATTTTAAGTGTTGCAAGATAATTTAGCATATTCCAACTGTGTTCAGGCAGTGGTTTCTACAATCAATGGATCTATGCAGTGCCATAGCTCATCCTGAAGTCACTTTGGTAGCTTTGAAAGTGCAAACAGAGTTGGGGGTGCAGGTGGAGAGGGGAAAGAAGACAGTGGAAAAAGAGCTTATTTCCAAATTTCACACCCAGGGTGTAACTATACAAAAGGTTATTCAATATTTATTTGAATTAATTTTTTTATTTTTAAATGAGTTTCTGAAACCAATGTGGTCATTCACATGGAAAGTATTAATTATCCCTGTTGTGAGAGTCCACAAAGCACCTTCTAACTGTTAACAATTTTCAACTGTATCCCTCCCACCATATTAACGTAGAATTCAGTCGACATTATATTTGACAGGACCATAAATTTATATATATATTTAGTGGAAAGAGGAGAGCCACTCAATGGAGGGAGATATTCTGTCTTAACTGCCACACTCAACCCTACTTAGAACATCACTGCCGACATCACTCTAAAACACCCGCTGTCCTCTACCCCTCCAGAGCAATGTAAGCAATCACACATACCAACAAGCAGAAGAAAACAATGCATGCTGGCTCATCCTTAAAAGCTCATAGTACTTCCTGGTGGAGCAAAATGCATCAAATTATTATGAAAAAGGACCAGAAATACTTGTGATTAGCTTTACGTTAGGTAGACAACATGAAAAAAATCAAATTAAACCATGCCAGCTCCAATGCAAATTACCAGGTATGATGCAGTGTACAGTAGTTACACCCTCAAAGGAAGTTATTGAAGTCATGAAATATAGCAGAATTGATCAAGCAGTACCCTTCAAAAAATCATTTAAAAAAATAATAATGTAAGGATGAAATCCTTCAGCGCATTGGAGAAGGCAATGGAATACCATAAAAGGAGGGGGGGGGTTGTTCTTAGAATGGCAAGACACTGTTATGGGATAATAGTTGCTATATCATTTTTTTTTTTTTTTGAGATGTGCTTTTTTTCATAAGCTAGGAAATAATGCAGTTCCTGTACCTCCCATGCTGCATTTCCTTGCGCTCTACTGCATAGCAGGTGATAGTGGATGATAAGCAAAAAGAGGTATTATGGCTTGGTCCTTCAATGCTTTTGTGCTTTTAAAAGGCCAGAAACAAAAGTGGGAACCTTGCAGACTTAATACTGGAGAGGTTACTGCTGCTTAGTCTTTTTGTGATAGATAAACGACCACGTTAAGTAGAAATAATTCAGAAATCAAAGTAAACTTAAAATAGTTTCATTCATCTCTTAGGAGGTGTGTTAACAGCTTTTGATATTATAAACACTGTGATAGTTATAATTCCATGGTGTCAAGCTGACCTTTTCCAGTATTTTCTAGATACAGAGCAGTCAAGTAGCTCACCACCCCATTTTTCTAGATGTGCTCTGGAACTGAATACAGTAAGTTGCCTGAGGTCGCATAAGCTTGCAGTAGCCAGACACTTTGGTACATATAGGCTTGTTCTCTTGTTGCTGGAATTTTGAATTGCTGAGCTTTATATTATTTTTTTCCCAGGTTTTGATTTATACAGTTATTGCTGTGCCTGGATAACTCAGTAGTTTAGGTATCTGGCTGTGGAGGCAGAGCTTGGAAGCTTGATTCTCCAATGTGCCTACTCTCCTGTGAGTAGAGCCAGCTGTACAGTCCCAGGATGCCCTCAGAAGAAGGGAATTCTAAACCACTTTCTGAGTATTCTCTACCTCAAAAACCCTGGAAAAAAGGGTCACTATAAGTCAGAATTGACTTGACAGCACATGATTATTATATATTGCTGTTTTTGCTTACAGATGTTTGTGAGATGTTCATAGTAAGGTAGAAAAATGGGATATAAATGTTCTAAACAAAAAAAAAGGATAGGCAATATTAAAAAATGCTCCTCTGTCACCTGCAACCTAAAAGGAGAAAGAAATATAAGCAAAGCTCTTATTTGCAGAGACTTAAAGTACTGTACTTAGCCCCTTCATGGATTGCTGCTTTGTCGAGGTGAAGGGACTTGAGTAATTCAGAGAAGATATGGGCTATGCCGTGCAGGGACACCCAAGACGGACAGGTCATAGTGGAGAGTTCTGACTAAACATGATCCGCCTTGAGCAGGAAATGGCAAGCCACTCCAGTATCTTTGCCAAGAAAACTCCATGGACGGAAACAAACGGCTAAAAGATACGATGCTGGAAGATAAGCCCCTCAGATCAGAAAATGTTCAACATGCTACTGAGGAAGAGTGGAGGACAAGTACAAGTAGCTCCAGAGCTAATGAAGTGGTTGTGCCAAAGCCAAAATGATGCTCAGCTGCGGACACACCTGCAAGTGAAAGGAAACTCTGATGCTGCAAAGAAAAATACTGCATAGGAACCTGGAATGTAAGATCTATGAACCTTGGTAAGCTGAATGTGGTCATACAGGAGATGACAAGAATAAACATTGACATCCTGGGTGTCAATGAACTAAAATGGACGGGAATAGGTGAATTCAATTCAGACTATTATCATATCTACTACTGTGGACAAGAATCCCGTAGAAGAAATGGAGTAGCCCTTATAGTCAACAAAAGAGTGGGAAAAGCTGTACTGGGATACAATCTCAAAAATGATAAAATGATTTCAATATGAATCCAAGGCAGATCTTTCAACATCACAGTCATCCAAGATTATGCACCAACCACCAATGCTAAAGACACTGAAATTGACCAATTCTATGAAGGCTTATAACACCTTCTAGAACTGACACCAAAGAGAGATGTTCTTCTCATTATAGGGGATTGGAATGCTAAAGTAGGGAGTCAAGAGATAAAAGGAACAACAGGTAAATTTGGCCTTGGAGTTCAAAACGAAGCAGGGCAAAGGCTAATAGAGTTTTGTCAAGAGAACAAGCTGGTCATCACAAACACTCTTTTCCAACAACACAAGAGGCCAGATGAGCAATAGCGAAATCAGATTGATTATGTTCTCTGCAGCCAAAGATGGAGAAGCTCTATACCAGTGGTTCTTAACCTTTGTTACTCGGATGCTTTTGAACTGCAACTCCCAGAAACCCCAGTCAGGACAGCTGGTGGTGAAGGCTTCTGGGAGTTGCAGTCCAAAACTCCTGAGTAACCCAAGGTTAAGAACCAGTGCTCTATACAGTCAGCAAAAGCAAGACCTGGAGCTGATTGTGGCTCTGATCATCAGCTTCTTATAGCAAAACTCAAACTTAAACTGAAGAAAGTAGGAAAAATCACTGGACTAGTCAGGTATAATCTGAATCAGATCCCTTATGAATACACAGTGGAAGTGAAGAACAGATTTAAGGAACTCGATTTGGTGGACAGAATGCCGGAAGAACTATGGACAGAGGCTCGTAACATTGTACAGGAAGCAGCAACAAAAACCATCCCAAAGAAAAGGAAATGCAAGAAAGCAAAGCAGCTGTCCAACAAGGTGTTACAAGTAGCAGAGAAGAGAAGGGAAACAAAATGCAAGGGAGATAGGGAAAGTTACAGAAAATTGAATGCAGACTTCCAAAGAATAGCAAGGAGAGACAAGAGGGCCTTCATAAATAAACAGTGCAAAGAAATAGATGAAAATAATAGAAAGGGAAAAACCAGAGATCTGTTCAAGAAAACTGGAGATATTAAAGGAACATTTTGTGCAAAGATGGACATAAAGAACAAAAATGGTAGAGACCTCACAGAAGCAGAAGACATTAAGAAGAGGTGGCAAGAATTCACAGAGGAATTATACCAGAAAGATCTGGATGTCCCAGACAACCTAAATAGTGTGGTTGCTGACCTTGAGCCAGATATCCTGGAGAGTGAAGTCAAATGGGCCTTAGAAGGCATGGCTAACAACAAGGCCAGTGGAGGTGATGGCATTCCAGTTGAACTATTTAAAATCTTAGATGACATTGTTAGAGTGCTACACTCAATATGTCAGCAAGTTTGGAAAATTCAGCAGTGACCAGAGGATTGAAAAAGATCAGTCTACATCCCAATCCCAAAGAAGGGCAGTGCCAAAGAATGCTCCAACTACCGTACAATTGCACTAGCCAGGTTATGCTCAAAATCCTACAAGACAGGCTTCAGCGGTATATGGACTGAGAACTCAAAGCTGGATTTCGAAGGGACAGAGGAACTAGAGACCAAATTCCTAACATGCACTGGATTATGGAGAAAACCAGAGAGTTCCAGAAAAACATCTACTTCTGCTTCGTTGACTACGCAAAAGCCTTTGACTGTGTGGCCCACAGCAAACTATGGCAAGTCCTTAAAGAAATGGGAGTGCCTGACCACCTTATCTACAGTACCTCCTGAGAAATCTATATGTGGGACAGGAAGCAATAGTTAGAACTGAATATGCAGATGATCCCTATCTGATGGCAGAAAGTGAGGAGGAATTAAAGAACCTCTTAATGAGGGTGAAAGAGGAGAGCACAAAAATGGTCTGAAGCTCAGCATAAAAAAAAACTGAGATCATGGCCACTGGTCCCATCACCTCCTAGCAAATAGAATGGGAAAATATGGAGGCAGTGACAGATTTTACTTTCTTGGGCTCCATGATCACTGCAGATGGGAACAGCAGCCACGAAATTAAAAGACTCCTGCTACTTGGGAGGAAAGCTATGACAAACCTTGACAGCATCTTAAAAAGGAGACACATCACCTTGCTGACAAAGGTCCACATAGTCAAAGCTATGTTTTTTTCAGTAGTGTTGTATGGAAGTGAGAGCTGGACCATAAAGAAGGCTGACTGCTGAAGAATTGTTGCTTTAGAATTGTGGTGCTGGAGGAGGCTTTTGAGAGTCCCCTGGACTGCAAGGAGATCAAATGTATCCATTCTGAAGGAAGTCAATCTTCACTGGAAGGACAGATCCTGAAGCTGAGGCTTCAATACTTTGGCCATCTCATGAGAAGAGAAGACTCCCTGGAAAAGAAGCTGATGTTGGGAAAGTGTGAAGGCAAGAGGAGAAGGGGATGACAGAGGACGAGATGGCTGGACAGTGTAATTGAAGCTACCAGCATGAATTTGACCCAACTCCGGGAGGCAGTGGCAGATAGGAGAGCCTGGTGTGCTCTGGTCCATGGGGTCACCAAGAGTCAGACAGAACAAATAGACAACAAAATTACGTATAAATGAGTGAGAAAATACTGTAAGGCATGGAATGAGGAACTTTGAGAAGGGATTTTATAGGACAGCGATGACAATATGTATGGGCCTGTGCTGCAGGGTCAGAAGACCAAGCAGTCATAAGATCGAATCCACGCGATGGAGTGAGCGCCTGTCGCTTGTCCCAGCTCCCACCAACCTAGCAGTTCGAAAGCATGCAAATGCAAGTAGATAAATAGGTACCACCTCGGTGCGAAGGTAACAGCGTTCCGTGTCTAAGTCGCACTGGCCATGTGACCACGGAAGATTGTCTTCGGACAAACGCTGGCTCTATGGCTTGGAAACGGGGATGAGCACCGCCCCCTAGAGTCGAACACGACTGGACAGAATTGTCAAGGGGAAACTTTACCTTTACCTTTACCTTTACACTTGGGTATCTCATTGTGTAACACTTAAAATCTGATTTCTTTCTACAGTATCTGGACAGTCGTCAGAACAGTACAGCTGGATCTAACCAAAAGCCTGTCAAGTTAAGCATCCTCTTTCTAACAGCAATCAATTCAGTGTTTCCCCGCATGGCCCACAAGCCAGGCATGAAGGCAACACCTTTTCTCAGTCACTGGGATACAGACATGCCTTCAGGGTACTAGAAATGGATAGCAGCTTCTCAACTGATTTTCAATCAGTGCTCTTCTCACTTCTGTCCCAATACTGCATGGAAGGAGAATCTGTCTGCATCTAGGATGTGTAGGGAGATTACTGCTCTTTTTGTCCTGGAGCAAACAGAAAATTTAAAGGAAAGTCCCCCATTTGGTCTGGAAAGGCCCCAAGACTCCTCAGCGGCAGACTACATTTGAGCTCACAGTCTCGGTTTTCCCCCCCTTTTGGTCTGGTTTTTGCTACCACCGTGGTCTGGCTTACACACAGGGTTGGCGGGGAATGTGAACCAAGGAGAGAGGCTGCTCTCTCTCTCTCTGTGTGTGTGTGTGTGTGTGAGAGAGAGAGAGAGGGGGGGGGTTGCTGGAGGCGAGGTGGCGGGAGACAGGATGGTGTGGTCTCTATTCTCCCTCCCACTGCCCTCATAAATTAGCGGGCTGAGCCTGTAAGCGGCCCGTAAAAAGAAGGGAAAGGAAAATCCTGGGAACGCATGAAAAAATACAGTATATTCGATAGCTCAGTGGACAAACTTTTAAGAAGAAAGCTTGGGACTTAGAAAAGGCTCCGAAATTCCTGAAGGAGGCTTCCATCAAGCGGGAGTGGGAGGGGAGCAAGGCTGCGTCTCCACCGGGAAGGCGCCCAGAGGGACCACCTCAGCTTCCCTGAAGCAGCAGCAGCAGCCCCCCCCCCTTCGGCGCCCTGTGCCAAAGTGTGTGTGTGTGGGGGGGAGTAGTGGAGGAAGGAGGCGGGTGCGGGGAGCGCCTCGGTAGGCTTTGTCGGCGGGAAGCGGGCGAAGGGGAGGAGCGGCCCAGGGGAGCCCCCACGGCTTGCTCCGGGTCCCTCCCTCGTCCGCCTGCTCCCGGCTCTCACTTCGGCAAGCCTTGAAGCGGGAGCAGGACGTCTCGGCCGCGGCCGAACATGAAGAGCCCTTCGGTCTGCTTGGCTGTTTTGCTGGCGGTGGGGGCGCGCTTCGGCCTCGCATACCAAGGTAAGGGGAGCCGAGAGCGAAGGAAGGAAGGAAGGAAGGAAGGAAGCGGGGTGAGGGTGGAGGGCAGGAGTAAGCGGGTGTGGGTTGGGTTGGGGTGCGGTGAGGGGGAAACACCTCAAGTCCCAACATGCGCTTCCAAAGAGCCCTGGAGGAAAAGGAGGAAGAGGAACGTGGTGAAAAGTTTCCGAAGAAGGAGCAGAGCTTGTCCTATGTGTGGGGTGTAGCGCTCCGGCAAAACGAGGATCACTTCAAATGAGGGGCATCTGGAAGCCCTGGAGCCAGGAGAGGTCCTAGTCCTGGAAGGCATATGAGAGCTACGTAGCTGCGGGAAAGCATTTAAAATTAGAAGCCTGTGGGTGCTGGCTGCCTTTTCTTGGTGGGCGAGTATGCCAGAACGGCATGTCAGCAACCACCGGTGAAAGGCTTCCTCGTGTCAGTGGCCTGTGTCTCCAGCCCAGTCATCTGTAAACACACCTACAAGGCATCCGTGTGCCTACCAGCTTTGCCATACACACTAGACGGGGGTACTTCGGGCTTTCTAAGACTGCCCTTTAATGGGTTAAGTACTTGCATGGGCTTCTGATCTGTCCCGATCCATGTGTCTACCCCCAGATACAAATTAATGTGTTGTCTGTCCCTCAGTTTATAGGTGATGCTTGGTGTGGAGTGGTGAATTTGGAAGTGCTGGTAGCTATTATGACAGTCCCCACAGTCAGCCCTGTCTCCCATAACAAGAGTCCAAAACCGCAGGCAGGCTATAGGTTGGTTGTATTTGCCAGCAAGGAGCAATTTAATTGTAAATTTAATTATTCTTAATTGTCCTTCAGGAATAAACCACATTCAAATGCTTGGCACCACAGTGAAAATAATTTCTAAAAACGTACTGTTTCTGGGAAAATCTGTTTCTTCCCCAATTACTATGATGATTGCAGCTAAGTTTAGATGGAATAGTGAAACATGTCTATCCTTTAGGCCTTTCAAAAATGTGCCTGGTGTCTCATTTTAAACTGAGTATCAGAAAATAGCAATTTCCATGGTGTGCTTAAAGCTGAATCCTGTGCACCATGATACATGTCATTAGCTTGACATGTGCTGGAAGTTAATATTTCATTTGCCTGAGTGTGTGAATAAACCCCAATTATTAATGTCTTTTTGGTTCAAAATAGCTGCGATCTGTTGATGATTAATATTAAAGGTAAAGTCCATTGGGTCAAAAATCTAGTCTGGGTCTTGTTGGTTTACTTGGTTATGGACAGAGTTCAAATCCTTGTCTGGGTGGCCATGAGAAAGCCAGTGTCTCTCCGGGTCAAATTGGGAATTCTGTTAGATGGGAACTCTATAATGGTTTACTCCAAAGCAGTTGTTTATTATCTGTGATATGTGATGTTACCTGAAGTCTAACTTTGGGTCTGGAATAATGCTGCTTTGAAACCCTTTCTTGGGTTTTTAAAGCATTAAAAATTAACATCATGGTAGAACAATGAAAAGTAATCTTGAGGGATATCAATAGAGGAAGATACAAGAATCAGTAAAATACATGCAAAATTATTTGTTTGTTTAAGAGTGTCACATGGATTGTAATGGTTGTATTACATTCTTTATGATGAGGTTGACGGTGCCCTGGTTTCAGTGCTGGCCAGTGGACACCCAGTGTGCTTTGACTCCCCCCCCCCGCTAATTAGTCCTCTGCTTTTGTTCAAATTTCTGTTTGTTGACATGGGAGTGCATAAATCTGGCACATACTTATCCACTTCTGCTTTTGCAACTCCTGCAGGACATAAAGTGAGGTTTGATCTGAGATACCAGTCAGCTTGCTGCCATCTCTCATTCCAGAGTCGCTTTTGAGAGCAGAAGCGTGCACATAGGCCATGTGTGAGAGAATGAATTCAGTATTCTCAGCTAGTAGGCTCCAGCTTTGTCTGTTTCCCTTGGAAGTCAAATTTTCAAAGTTAGCTGTTTTTAGCAGAAATGCAGTGTTGGGGGAGGTTGGTAAAATGATACAATATATTCCAGTTTGGAGGAATCTAATTTAACACAGTTTACACAGTAAGAATTCTAGTGTTTCATCCACTTTCTGATGGCGACTGTGTCTTGTCACTTGCTGCTAGTAAAAAAAAAACTCATCAAAAGGACTATCTTACAGTATATGAGAAAAAAGTCAGTATATGAGAAAAATTCATGAAAACTTATACTCTTAAATTAAACATGGAGTAACTAAACAACCTTAAGACACTTTCAAAAGGAAATTGAAATCTGGGTTTCCCCAAACATAGTTTATTTTCTTGTTGCTTACTGAAATAAAAATTTCTTTACAGGAGCATCACTATGGAGATAACCCTATCATCTTCAGCAGTCTAACTTCAGATGAAGATGGGGTCTGGATTAATGCTCCATTAAAAAAATACTAGGGTGCAGCAAAGCTTATGTAAGAGAAGATGCTTTATGAGACCAAACTGTTTTCTAAAGGCTTAAACCAGCACTTTTAATTGTTCCTAGAAACAAAGTTTTGTTGTTGTTTTTGACCATCATGTGCTCCCTTTCGGTTCCTCTTGTAAAGAAGCAAACTTTTGATGCCTAACTAAACTAACAGTGCTTCCAGTATTCATTGGAAGGAGAGAGCCTGAAGCTGAGGCTCCAATACTTTAGCCATCTCATGAGAAGACTCCGTGGAAAAGACGATGGGAAAATGTGAAGGCAAGAGGAGAAGGGGACGACAGAGGACGAGATGGTTGGACAGCGTCATCAAAGCTACCAGCATGAATTTGACCAAACTCTGGGAGGCAGTGGAAGACAGGAGGGCCTGGCATGCTCTGGTCCATGGGGTCACGAAGAGTTGGACACAACAACTAAACAACAACAAAACTAACAGAAAGTTCTAAACAATCCTGAAAAGTGGCTTCAAATGGAAATTTAAAGGGGCATGTATTACAGTAGCCATTTTACTTTGTACAACTAGACTCAGCTAGAATTACAAAAGATAGTAAAAATGGATCTATCCCTGAAACTCCAAATGATGTCTCTGCTTTTTAAGATACTGTCAAGGTTTGTCATCTCTTTCCTCCCCAGAAGCAGGCGTCTTTTAATTTCGTGTCTGCTGTCACCATCTGCAGTGATCATAGAGCCCAAGAAAGTCAAATCTGTCACTGCCTCCATATCTTCCCCTTCTATTTGCCAGGAGGTGATGGCACCAGTGGCCATGATCGTAGTTTTTTTGATGTTGAATTTCAGACTGGTTTTGCACTCTCTTCTTTCACCCTCATTAAGAGGTTTTTTAATTCCTCCTCACTTTCTGCCATCAGAGTGGTATTATCTGCATATCTGAGGTTGTTGATATTTCTTCTGGCAATCTTAATTCCGGTTTGGGATTCCTCCAGCCTTTCACATGATGTATTCTGCATATAAGTTAAATAAGCAGGGAGACAATATACAGCCTTGTTGTACTCCTTTCCCAATTTTGAACCAATCAGTTGTTCCATATCCAGTTCCAACTGTTGCTTCCTGTCCCACTTATAGGTTTCTCAGGAGATAGATAAGGTGGTGAGGCACTCCCATTTCTTTAAGGACTTGCCATAGTTTGCTCTGGTCCACACAGTCAAAGGCTTTTAAGACTATCTAAGTGAGGACAAGCCTACTGTGTAAGGACTGTGAGAGGGACGCATAACTGACATCATACTGGAGACGTTTTGCCTGGAAGCTGTATGTGCCGACAAAGTATATTCTGCTACCCTCTCTTCTAGATCAGTCCTGTCATTGAATATTTTCTTCAAAGCTCCTAGTCAGTTGTGTAGGATTTAATTTTCCCTTACTTTGCCTACTATTTATATCCCCTGTAAAGTCCATTGTTCTCTCCAGCCCACCAAGGGTTAAAATTGACTTGGCTTTTATAGATTGTTGTATATGATCTTAGCCACTCTAAATCTGACCAGCATTCTGAGATATTTTATAAAGTTGGTGCTTGCTTTGTCCACATGAATTCAAATGCAAAGGAACAGTCCAGTCCAGGAGAATCTTCTATATTCATAAATGTTGATTTCTCTCTTACATCCTGGCTAAAATAAAACTATAGTCACTGCTCCTTAATAAGGGGAGAAATTCTGCTGTACTAGAGAACTTTAGTAAGGAACATTGTTTGGCTGAAGATAACAGACTTTTAATGGTTATAGTTATGTAGTTCTTTGCAAAAGTCTTCCTCTCACACCCTCCTGCCAACTCCTTAAAATTTTGGCCATTTCTGTTTTTCCGCAACGTTTCCAAAAGTCTTGGCTGAATTGTTGAGGAGCTTTTCCTTGGGACATCTTGGCAGCCTGTCCTCACTCAGAACATGTCTACTGTATTGCATTTTTTAAAAAAGGTTCAACTTTTGTTATTTTCCAACTCTTATTTTCCGCATGTTACTTTCTGTTCTTGGTGTAGAACTAGGTAACATCCAAAATATAACATTTTCTAGTTAGTGCATTATCATGGAAGTATTGGCAGCATTGCTACAATTTTTTTAATGGAAAAGAAGTATTAATTTTAGAAACAGTATACAGGTTAATTATCTAAAAAGGATTTTTATCATCTTACTTGCCATTTGGGTTGAGCATATCTGTGTCCATCGGTTGCAAGGACATAAAAATATATTTGATCTTTAATATTTTGAAAGCTAAAGTTGAAAACTGTTTTATTTGTCACATTTATTTTTGCTGTTGCATTTGCAGTGTATTATCAAAACTGAAAACACATGTTGGAGTCCACACTCAACTGACTTTCAAAGACTTCCGGAGGAGTCTTTAGGTCTCTGCCTGTCTTCACAAATGCATGAAAGTTCTTATCTGTCACAGGCATTGTGCCATTCAGTGTCCCATGAAAACTGCTTTTATCTTCACTAGCCCAAATCTTTTGATCAGCTTTTTTATTGTTTCAATTACAGTAGTTTTGAAGTCACATTATGTGCTTTCTAATGTTAGAAGCCATAGGCAATGTTTGCTATGTGGCCTTTAGTCTTCTTGGTTGGGAATCTTTAAAAAGGACAAATTTATTGAGACATAGCTTGCATTGTAATGATCAATTATGACTCATAGTCTGAGCAGAGAGAAACTTCCTTACAAAATTAGAAAGAGATCCCCAGCTCATTCACAAGCTGCATGTGGTAATGGTTGACAGAATGTTTCAAAATACCTTTTAACTTTTTTCCTGCTGATCAACATTGCTGGACAAGTTTAGAAGTACAGATCAAATTACCTTAATGTAAACACTTCTTTTCGTACCTTTTCATCTAAAATGAAGCAACTGATAATAAACAGTTTCCTGGCATGGTGCATTAATGTTTGTCAATGGTTTGAAAGGAGGGTGATAAACAGTAATGAAAATGAGGATATCTGTGGAAGTGCTTGTAATGCCAGTGCCAGAGAGGACAGAAAATTGAATGGTTTTGTGCATCCCTAACAGTAATTAATTCTTCTGTTTGTAATGTTCTAAAGATGTATTTTGACAGCTTGATTGAAAATGTAGTGTACCGGATCACTATTGCGAAGGGCTTAATAAATAAATGGCTAATGTTGAGTAATGCACATTTTTCCATTTGGCAAATTTTGATGTAGCAAATGGATTTTTAAACTACTGATATGTGCCAGTTAGCTAAAAATAGATTTGGAGTGATCTCTCAAGGACAAATAATGGCACAGTTGAGATTTTGGTTTGGAAACTTTCCTTAATAACCATTATACATGCTATTTACTTAGTTTCATCCTTTTGCAGTTGATAAAGTATTCCTTCCAGCTCCATGCCTGAACTCAGTCCACAAACCTTTTAAAAACTGTGGCATATATGTAGCTTAAGGAAATACATATCCAAGGTGTTATCACAGATGTCAGTGTGCAGTGTTACACTTATTAAATAATGCACCAAATGCTAGAGTCTTGTGCTTCTTTAGTGGGATTTATATAGTTTTCAAAGGAGTTCCGAATTCTGAATCTTCTTGGAGAATTTCCTCCTGATTATTGATACGTCATGGCCAAAAATACTGGTCCCCTTGCAGTTCTGTCAGAAAATGCAACCCTTTCCTCAGAGTAGACTATGTCTAGATGGGCGGCATATAAATTCAATAAATAAATAAATAAATAAATAAATAAATAAATAAATAAATAAATAAATAAATAAATAAATTTGTTGCAATTGCAAATATTTTGGTACTCACATGTTCATTTCTTTGGTTTGCGTTGGAACAACAACAACGACAACAAAAAACCAGAAGAAAAGTCTCTGGGGTTTCATTTTCTGACAGAATTGTAAGGGTGCCAATATTTTTGGCCATGACTGTATGTGGCACAAGCCTAACTTCCGTATCTCATTTAATATTGATTGCTGACATAAATGCCACATTTTACCCTGGGGACATTATGTTCCAGTTTTGCTCATTGGTCAGTCAGATATAAAAAGTGCTTCAGACATGAAGCCAAACTGTGAATTGCATACATTTCTCTCTGACTTCAGTGTTCCTGTGATATCTGATAAGGATGATGCTTTCATTATCATCAATCTGAACACGTTTTCGTATTGGGAAGTTGACTGATCACAGATTCTCTTGCATTCCAAACAATTTTGAAGTAATTAATCACTTTATGTTGCATTTTCACTGTAGGTTAGTTATGCCATATATTAAAGACAAATTAAAACCTGCAGTGGTAGCAATATAGTAAGTGACCTTTGAGGGTTTTCCTCATATGAAATTCTTCTCTGTGCTTGTAACCAGTGCCCCTGCCCACTTAGAGAGACATTTGTAACAAATGGCTTGAAGGTTATTAGAGACCAGATTTATTATGCTCCTTTTTGTATATATACAAATTGTGTGATCTAAAAGGCATGTTTTCTAAAGGAAAACAATTTTTTTAAAAAAAATCAAAATTAAATGCATGTCTTTTGTTTCTGATTTGGAGACTGGAGAACTGAAATGTTCCCCTGTGAATGAAAAGGCATCTGTGGAAGGTTCGATAATTTGTGAAGCACTTATCAGAGCTCATTGGTACATTATGGAGAATGGTAGCATCTGAATGGATTAGTTCCTGTAAATTTCACTGGAGTAAGATCCATTCCTCCCCTTTCAGGGTGCCTCCGACTGTTGGAACAAATACAAGTAGTTGTTTATTTCACTGTGAGGAGCTCATCAAGAACAGCTTCACTGTGTCTTCCACATGACTTCAATGAACATGGTATTTCTGTAGAGGCAGAAGCCTTATGTAATCCTTTTCTTGAAACCTGTGCAATCAATCAGAAATAAAGCATACTTTCCCGAGCAACCTCTGGAGGAGTATGTAATGCCAGATGCTCATGAAAACATTTTAAAGAACTAGTTCTTGAAAGGATAGCAAGACCATATATTAACTTTTATATAATACATCTAACTGTTCTCTTTATAGTCATTTTGTGCATGGCTCATAGTAATAGCTTAGTTGTATAAATTCGTACTTTATATGTGAAAATGTATTTACAATTTTTCTTGTAAAAAAAATAGTATTCAGGTCCCTTGAGTTCTGCAGATATTTTCATTAGGCTTGTTGATTTTTTAGAAAGCTGAGAATGGAGAGGAGACAAGAGAAAAGTATGAATGCTAAGCCTCGGTAAGGCCAGTTATGCTTCTCTGTCCCAGAATCCAGAGTTGTAACTTGAGGTCTGCAACACAGCAATAGTAATTCATTCATTTTGTGAACTCCATCCTGGACGGGGTGCAAAAACTGGGTTTCATGGCTACAACATTTGGCCTAATGTTTGTGTTTCTTTGTGTTTCCCTCCATCCTTTTTATATCATCAATCCTGAAGAGTTCCAAAAGATGCAACATTTTGCACGCTACTCTGTGACATTTTGGTTGATTCTATTGTCCAATTGTGGATTTTGTTGAAGTGTTTTTCACCTTTATGACTGTGTTTTTATACTTCTAGTGGTTATTTATTTGGCTCAGAAATTGCTTTTTCAAATCAACCAGGTTATACATTTAGAATCATCAGTAAATTAATCCTTTTTTTTGCAAAGCATTAGGTATATGTAAATGTTCTTTCTCATATAAGCATATTTCTGCAAGTTTCTTCTGTGCTTAAAAAAGGTTGTGTAAAAGGAGATGATACATTGTGTTGCTTTTCCAGTGGTTGTAACAAACAAAAAGAGTGTACACCAATAGCCAGCAGTGCCTAGGTATCAAGAAATGACTGTAATGGGCATACTGATTGAACCCTAAACAGTAGGAATACCAACAGGATATGCCAGCAGCATTGGGAAAGGAGAGGACAGATCATACTGGACAGTTGAGCATATACCTTGGGCAGCACTGCCAGGCAAATTGGAACAGCAAATAGCCTGTGCTTGGATGGAATTATTCCAATAGCATGGGGCACAGCAAAATTGAATGAGTGAGCACAATCTTGGAGTGGTGTTGAAAGAATGAAAGAGGCAGAAGGAGGGAGCAGATGACTGAAGCATGGCATACCTAGTACTGTGAGCAGAGTTTCTCTTACTTAAAGATGACTTGAGGAAAGTCCAGCAGTGGTAAATTGACCTTCAGGAAAATAGGTTTTTCTACAGCTCCAGGTTCCAGGCATGCATTGAGTGGATTGACATGTCCTCTGCCTGAGAGAACTTTCTCTGACTGGGCACACCAGTTGATGGGCAGGACAGCAGTCCTATTGCCATCTTGGCCAGACCTTCTCAAACAGACTCCTTCTCAGTCCAATAAAACAAGGGAACTGGTGGGGCAAGTGTACTGGAGGGTCAGGGATAATTTCAGTGGTGCATGCTTCCGCTCAACCTCTTCCTCCCTCATGTCAGATGCATATGTAAGGGGGTGCTGATAAATGAGCTAGGAAGCTATAAATTGCAGGGTGTGTTGGCCAATTTGTCTGTATTCAATGATGCAAAAATCAACTACCTATGATTTTAACTTAACTTTTACTTTACGGTCCAAAGTGAACATGGCGGCACCTCCAGAAAAGTTCAATGTGGAAGAGCTTAGGACCATAATCAAGCTCCTGTTTCTCCAAGGGAAAGGTACAAAGCAGATCCATGATGAAATGTCACAAACTATGGGTGACAGTGGCCCTTCATATGCAACAGTTAAACGTTGGGTTGTCAATTTTAAAACTGGCTATTTCGGTGTTGAAAGTGAGAAACCCAGTGGAAGGCCTGTTTCTGTCTCTGTGCCTGTAAATGTGAAAGCCATCCATGACATGATCATGGAGGACCACTGAATATCATCCAAAAGTATTGCTCTATATATCTGAGAAGATCACGTGAGAGAGTTGGTGCCACAACGACTTGGAAATGAGAAAGCTGGCAGCAAAGTGGATCCCCAAATTTTTAACAACCGAACAAAAGAGGAAACGTGTGGAGTCATCGGTGGCTGTTTTGGAACATTTTGCAAGAAATTAGTCAGATTTCCTGGGCAAACTGGTAACTGGTGATGAGACATGGATCTACTGTTATGATCCTGACACAAAGGAACAGTCTAAGGAATGGAGGCACAGTGGTTCCTCCAGGCCAAAGAAGTTCCGAGTGCAAAGGTCGGTGCAGAAGCAAATGGCAACAGTTTTTTGGGATAAGAAGGGAGTTCTGCTGGTGGACTACCTCCAACAGGGTTCAACCATCAATGCAAAATATTACTGTGCTTTATTGACGAAGTTTAGGCAAAACATCAAGGAAAAACGTCAAAGAAAGCTCTCCAAAGGTGTCATCCTGTTGCATGACAACGCCTTGTCACACACTGCAGGTGAAACAATGGCAAAACTGATGTCCTTAGGCTTTCAAGTGATGCCCCATCCACCCTATTCTCCCAACCTAGCTCCTTCTAACTATTATCTGTTCCCCAAACTCAAAAAACACCTAAAGGGACAACGATTTGTGAGTGTTCTGGAGGAAACCAATGCTGAGTACCTTTTATATTGCCTCTTTACTGTACCAAAATTAATGTATACAGGTTGGGAGTTATTTAAATCTCGTATGCTGCATTCAGTAAGTATGGCTGGGAGGGACCTTTCTGGGTTGGAGTGACTATCAGTCAGTCCAGCAGTAAATAATTGTTCCTTCACTGCCTCTGATTTTCAGCAGAGCCACACCTCTCTGCTTAAGTGTCTTTTCCCTCTCTCTTTTCAGTCACCAGTTGTGCAGTTAGTGTGCAGTTGTGTGAATGTAGTCTGCAGGTGTCTGCTAGAAGCAGGCTGTGAGTCTGTTGAGACCTGTTGCTGTAAGCAGGTTCTTTTGTACAATATACTGTTTTTGATCTGTTCAACTGTGAATAAATAAAACCTTTTATTCTTTCTCTTACCAATGTCTCAGAGTGAGATATTGAGACTGTAAGTCCCAGCTAAGAAGAAAAGGGGGTGGTCTATTCTTGGGAGACTTGAAGCTAATTCTGCTGTGTAAGTCCCTGCACTTCTGCTGCACAACTAGAGGTTTTTAACAAAAAAATTAATACTCTGTAACATAGATGACAAGAGGTTTTCTGGTGTTTTGACTCTTCAATAGAGTTAAACACAGAATGTGCTAAATTTTGGCATATGCACAAAAGAATCACCAAAGGCATATTTCATTCACCACTTTTTGGTATTAACTCATTTTCCTCAGTCAAACTGGTGATGGATATAATTGACATTAATAGTGCCAGCCAGATGATGGGAAATTATTTGCCTTGAATCAATCAGTCACAGATCCTGTCCATTTTTTTTCATAATATATTATTTGGTTTCATGTCCTGCTGTTCCCGACTCATCCAGGTAAACTCAGTTATGTATATTATTTCCTTTTACTTTTATTCTGTTTTGTATCATTAAAGAGGATGCTATTTCCATGGGCCAGAATAGCATCATTCTGTGAAGTGGATGTAACCATCATTTCAGCTGCATAGGCTGTGCTGAATACAGTAGATGTGATTAAGTACAATCACACCTAAACATGCACTTAGAATGACTGTTACATCTGAATACTGCATCTATAGCTGATTGCTCTGATGGCTGATGCACCTTTGAACTGGCTTATAGTGAAATCTTGCTTAAGACTTGCATAAGACCTCAGTTTGTAAAGGAAGTTTCCTATGAGATTAATTGTAGCATTCCTTTGCGGTATATAGTGGATAATAATTAGACTTCGTTTGGATTAAACATCTCTAAATCCATAGTTCCACCAATTCCACTATAAACTGATTTTCCTGCAAGTCTAATAAACATAAATGCTTATGCAGTTCATTTTGCTCTAGGATGTTTCTTTACATCCTAGGTCCCTTTTTGCTCATCTTTGCAAGAGCTCCCTTTATGCTTTTTAGAAGTACTATATTTCTTTTCTTGCTGCAGTTGTTTCTCTTTTGTTTTCTATTGTAGGATCAGGATACTCGCCCCTAGAAGATGATGAAGATGTGTATGACCGCAATAGATACAAAGGTGAATGCTTTGCTTATATACTAATGAGGATCACCTGTTGGCAAGAGAGCTTTTTTCTTTTCCTGCTTGGAGCATGAAGCCTTAGGGTATGTCTGTACTGGCCCCTTTTTGCACAATTTATTTTATTATATGCTGCTAGAAGCTTATGCAGTTTGTACATATCATCACGGATGATCAGAATTTGCACTCTAATACTCTGCTGCCTGTTGAGGCAGATTTAGCACTTGGAGGGTCATTCTGACAGCGGAACCCTGCTCTAAAATTGCCACAAGATTGCCTGCTTATTGGCTGGTTTTAGTCCATGTCAAAAAAATACATTATCTTCAACAATTATCTCCTGCTTTTCTATAAACTATCCAAAGAAGCTTGAATATTTTGTATCTCGTAAAACAGGATTGTGTATGATTCACATGTTCATGTTTTTATTCACAGGCATGCTATTTTAATAATATACCTTGCTTCAATATTTGATCCTCCTTATCTTGCTCCTATATCTGCCTGTTTGGCAGGCTTACAAGTGTCTCTTTCTCCATCAGAGAAATATCATTTGTTCTGCACGTGTACAGCCATATGTAAAATGGCTCTGATGGGCAGATGTGAGAATCTGGCATGGTTTTAAAGAACAAGAAAGTACCCCCACCTCCACACAGTGTAAAAAGTGTCTTGATATTTAGGAGAACTGAAATGATCTGCTTTAGAATGGGCAGATGAAACCCTTATATACTTACTACAGCAAAAAAAAAAAAAAGATTGACCAACATAATGTATGGTATTTGTTTGGGAGCCTTATCTGTATATCTTGTTCATGAGAATGTATATTTGTATACCGAGTATATGGATAGGGTTTGGAATGATATTAAGCTAGGTGCAGTGGACGTATGCTAAGTAGATTCACAGTTTTAAAGTCGCAAGGCCTCATGTAAGCTGGATTTAGCCATTCTCCAAGCAGTTCTCATACTTACTGCCTATCATGAGGTTTCTAACACTCAGATTGCTATTTTAGAGATCAAGAAGCCAACCCATATTAAGGAAAAAATTAGTTGCATTCTTCCTATCTTCATGTCTCTAATTTCTACCTGTGAGGAGCACATGGGCTTGATTCCCACCTACCCGCACCCCATATGGTTGTCCTAAAATGAAAATTATGGTAATTACTATGCAATCCTAATAATTTAAATGGAATTTCATAGCCTATGTACTAATTTCCTAAGAAGCAGATGTGTTAGTCTATCTCAGCATGTTGGGGGTGAGATTTTTTTTAATGGGGGCACCAAAATATTAAGTATTATATATATATGGGGGGGGGGAGCTTCTTTTTTATTTTGCCAATATTCATAGCTTTCATTAAACCATTCTTAATAAAGTTAATCAGTAGCATCCAAGGGTCAATTGTTTGAGTATTGGTAAGTTTGAGACATACATATTTATTTTCTTTCAGTTCATTTTAGTGTCTTGTTTAACTTCTGTACCCCTCTGCCTTAGTCTGAAATATAGAAATTGATACATTAAAATGGAACTGTGTCACACCCAGATAATTGAAGTAGCTTACAGTGGGGTCTTGACTTGAGAACTTAATCCGTATTGGAAGGCGGTCTCAAGTCAAAAAGTCTGTAAGTCAAGTCTCCATTGACCTACAGTGCATTGAAAACTGATTAATCCCGTAACAGGCCGTTTTTGTTCCATTTTGGTTTTTTCTGGTCTGTAAGTCAAATCTCAGTCTGCAAGTCAAACCTAAATTTTGCGGCCAGAGAAGTCTGTAACTCAAAAAGTCTGTAAGTCAAGCCGTCTGTAAGTCAAGGGTCCACTGTATAATGAACTGTAAATGGGTGAATGGTGGTGGATGTCACTTCCAATGGAAAGGAAATGAGTAACAACCTTTTTGCCAGATGGAACTGGAAGAAATTAAACATTCCTTGGTATTGTTGTCAGCAGAAGTTCAGGCACAAAAGTTTTCCCAGAAGCATCCTAGCACTGTAAAACTCAGAACTTGGGGAAGGCATATCGCATTAATAATGACTATTCCCCACTCATCTGTCGTCTGCAAGGTGTGACTACTTCAGTCTTGCCTGGATACAACTTTGGTTAATTCACTTGCTTTTAAACCCTCTTTTTAGCCAGACTGAGTGTCAGAGGTTTTTTTTCCCAAACTGGGAGTTAGTTGTTGGACTTCAGCTGCCATCTGCCACAGACAGTATAGCTAATGGTGAGGGATGGAGGATGTTGCAGTCCAGCAGTAATCTGGAGTGGTGCATGTTGCACAGCCCTGATTAGAGTAACCATAAAATTACTGATACAAGCTTGCATTCTATCAGCTGGAGCCACACCGAGAGCCCTAATATGGATTATCTCATCCCTGCTCACTGTAAGGGTGGTGGTGGGGGGAGGATACAGTTTCTAGTTACATATTTAGGGTAATAGCTGCTTCATCCTTTGACATAAATGCATAGAGTTGCAAAATTAGGCTTGATGGATAGGAGTAATATGGTCCAGAATTTAATCTAAATCTTCATAATTGTCATAGCAAGGAAC
The DNA here is from genome assembly GCF_051106095.1 of Pogona vitticeps. Taxonomy (NCBI): domain Eukaryota; kingdom Metazoa; phylum Chordata; class Lepidosauria; order Squamata; family Agamidae; genus Pogona; species Pogona vitticeps. The sequence continues at coordinate 194,737,042 of NC_135785.1, read as the reverse complement.
CTGCTAGGATTTAGGGCTGAATTTGGATAGATTCAGAATTATTATTTAATTTAACTTACATGCTGCCCAAACTACCCAAAGGTCTCTGGGTGGCTTACAACAATTTGAATTCAGTAAAAAGATAAAAACAATTAAAATACAGTTAAAAATAAATGGTGAATTTATTAAAGTTATTTAATTTAATTTATTAGATTTAAATGAGCACATATGTCACACAAACATATACATAGTTTTATCTTAGGTAGTTGTCATGTCAGACTACTTGATTGTTAAATAGTTCTAAGTGTTTTGATCATGAAGACAGTGCCTTCTCCATTTTTGCATTGCAACTGCCAGAATCTGCCACCTTTACTTTACTTTAATTAGATTTATACCCCATCCCTGTAGACCAGGTCTACTCAGAGTGGCTTACATACATAAAACATAACAAACAACATCTTAAAGCATTAAAATATCAAAATTTTAACACCCAAGAGATTCTGGAAGTTGTGGGCTAAAAAATAATGTTTCCAAGCTCTACCCAACTTTAGCATTTTTATCTGGTCCTGCTAGTATAATAACCCACAGCAGTGCTTGGGACAAATTTTATATGGTTAATCTATAAGAGCTTGCAATATTCTAAAAAATATATGAGCTTGTATCTCAGTGGCAATTCTACCAGTCTTAAATGCATGCTGTTTTTGAAAAGCAGAATTATTTACTAAGGAGCTAATCTTATTAAAGCAAAAAACCACACCATTTCAATGAGATGAACATTTGAAAATTCATTATTTTCTGCAACAGAGTGGGTTGGGAGACATATCCATACTCAAGGTAGGAAGAAGGAATTTTATATGGAAGCTGGTTAGACTTTGTGATTCATACACAAAATGCTTTTTGGTTCACTGCAATCTAGATTGTTTGTGAACCAACCATTCTTATAGACATGTTTTCACAGAATGGCAAACCAGAGTCCTATAGAATTCTGGCATGCTAGTGTACACTGACTGACTGCTTGTTCCTACTGCAAGAAGCAGCTGCTAAACAGCCACCAGCTATGATATTGTGCTGTCTGAGCCTAGTTGTTGGGAAAGAAGAAAGCAAGGATGCCGGGGTTTGACATCACAATAAGGGAAGCATGGATGGAAGGGCTGCCATGTGTTCAGTTGTTCATGTTTACGTTGGGAGAAAGCGGCAAGCAATAACACGATGACATGTCCTCATTCATCAATGATAAGCCAGAATTGTACAGAATTCTGGCTTGTTGTTACATGAGAACATTTCCACTGCTTGATCCTGTGGTTCAGGTTCAGCAGCAATTGCACAAGCAGCAAAAAGCACTATAACGTTATATATGCTCATTGGAGAGTACAATTGTTGTCTTGCTGACATGTTACAAAGATATCCTTTAATTTATATGAGCTAATTCTGCTACCTAGATAACCAGTAAGCAAACCATGTGAGAATCTCTGCTTGCTTGGTATCTTCCATGCATAGATTCTTCCTTGCATGCCTGACTCTTTTTTTTAATACACCTGTTTTTGTGGCTCAGATTTAAATGTGTGACATTGGGCTTATAAGAAAAATGTGCTTCTGTGAAATTCCTGTGCCTGGGCTGCTTTCGCTGTGTATGCAAGGTAGGCGCATATATCCAGCATATATATACAGCATATATTCAAATATTTTACCACAGAACCAGTATCAAATTTTACATTATTTTCACTTGGCTATGTGGCTCAAAGTAAAACATTGTAAGACTAGCTTATTCTAAACATACAGGCTTAAAATAGTAGATTACTGCTTGCCAAACTGAGCTTTTCTTAGCATAGAATTCAGTTAACTGCTGTTTTGTTTTGTTTTTTAAAAGCAGGGAGTACATAGCTCATGTGGCAACCATTGTCTTACAGAAAAACATTTTGTGAAATAAGAGAACAACACCACAGGGTTATGCATGTCTATTCAGAAGTAAGTCCCATTGTTCACTGGGACTTACTTCTCAGTGAACTAATTCCCACTCACCTCCATGTAGGTATGTGGGTGAGTACAGAGTTTCATTGTAAGACATGTACATATTAGGCTAAATAAACAAATAGCATTTACTTATGTTTGGTCAAAATCCCATTGTTACTTTTCTTCTTGGGGGGGGGAGGATCTTTTTAACCGTCCACACGGTGGCAGACTGAATCCACAAGCCAATCTTTATTTGCTTCTCTCATTGCCATTTTTCCTTTGATTTCATTGGTTCAAGATTTAAATGCAGAATTTAATGCAAAATCACATGTCATACAGAAAGCAAGTGCCTTTAGTTTAGCAACGCTGAATCTTGCGTGCATGATTACATTTTCTTCTGTGCTGTTTTATATTCTCCATTTTATTTTAATAAATTCCAGTCTAGCTCCACAGTTAAAAAAAATGATACTTGAAGTACTTCTTTAGCAGCTTTCCCCCCCCCTTATTCATAAAATACTTCAGACACGCCTGTTTCTTTTCCTCTTTTAGATACACCATGGTGCTCTCCTCTCAAGGTGAAACATGGCTATGCAAGCTGTAGAAACCCTCACGGAGGGTATTACAAAAACGCCTTGGGGACAAAATGTGACATTCGTTGCCAGAAGGGATATGAACTGCATGGTCCTCAGGAGCTTATTTGTCAATCAGATAAACGCTGGTCTGGGAAAGTTGTGTGCAAACGTGAGTGCCTCACACATCATCTGAAGATCCATTTCACTTCAGTTTTGTATGGCTACGCAGTCTTTATTCGCCTTTAACATATAAGCAAAAGTAAAATGGTTTCTTCTTCAGTGAAATGGTTAGCTTAGTTTCATTTACATAATCTCAATTCTTCCCCCCCCCCTAAAGTTATATGTGCCGTATTATGTGTATACTGTTTGGATGTTCACCAGAGACAGCTCTCTTACTAGAAGTAAGATCCTCTACACGTAACCACTCCCATGCCCTGGATTAATCCAAACTATAGTGCACCCCAGACGGAGAACAGGAGCAAACAAAACACACCTTAATAATGGTGCCTGCAGGTAAAGATGACTCAAGCAAGTGACCTGTTATAGCTGAACGTAAATGGATCCACCCTGGGAAGTTGGGTGGACCTCTTCTGAAACTTTAGTTGTCAGTTTGTTGAAATTGCTGTATAATATAATGGCCAAGCAGCTTCCTCCCTCACTGCTGCTGCACTGCCTCATGCATCTTTGGAAGGAGGTCCAAACAGTGTGGGATGAAGCAGTATTGGCAGCTGCTTGGCCATTATATTATACAGGAATTTCAACAAACTGACAACTAAAGTTTCAGAAGAGGTCCACCCAACTTCCCAGGGTGGATCCATTTGGGAAAGTAAACATGTCATCTTCAAAACTGATGTACTTCAGATGAGGATAATACAAGTCTAAACAAGCTGAAGGCCTTAGGAATGGACCTCAACAGATGGGAAACCCTGACATCAGAGCGTTCAGCCTGGAGGCAGGCATTGCATCATGGCCTCTCTCAAAATGAAGAGACCCTTGTCCAGCAGGCCAAGGCAAAGAAGAAGTCACGAAAGCAGCAAATATATATAATGACATGAACATGCATGGTGCTTTACAGAGTATGAAAAGCAGGTCCTTGTCTTATTAAGATTGTAGCACATCTAAGTGAGCTGTTAGAAAATCTAGTGGAAATGGCCTTCTTGGAAAATGAAGCAGAAACTATATGTATATAGTCCAGGACATTCAGTGCATTGACATGTATTTGCAGTGCTGCTTTTTGTGAATGGGTATGTTTTTGGAAATTGAGCAGAGATCCTACTGGCTTACTAGAGCAGCTTTAACTGACAAAGCTCCTTTTCAAATTCTGAAGTCCATAATGGGATCACATCTTTATTAGGCCAATCAAAAAGGCACAAAATGTGGACCAGTATTCAGAACTGCCAGATTGCTTTATCAAGGTAGGTGTTACAAAACAAAACAGGAAGGCTGAATTTTAAAGCTGTATAGTCTGCCTGGTATTTTGAGGGGTGGAGGAGAAGAAAGGCTCTAAAAACTGTTCTCTCTTTCCTGCCTCCAGCAAGCCTGGGTTACTCTGGCATCACCTGACATGCTCTACTTGCATGTCCCCATGGAATTTCCTTTATGGTCAACATTGCTATTTCTACTCATTTGCAAACATTCTCAAAACTATTCTTCATCTATAGTAAACAGTATAAGCAAACTTTCCTGTAATGTCCTGCTAATATGTTTTTGATTTTATTCCCTAGAAAAACGTTGCCCAATCCTTTCAATGCCACCTAATGGAGGATTCAAGTGTATAGATGGTGCATATTTTAACTCCCGGTGCGAATATTATTGCTCGCCAGGATATCAGTTAAAAGGAGACCGAATAGTACAGTGTATGGATAACAAAGTCTGGAGTGGAAGACCAGCTTCTTGTGTTGGTAAGTGTAGAATCCAAACAGTTGAGGACAAAAAAGGAGAGGATGAGAAAGAGTCAGCTATAGTGAGTAAGACAACATGGTGAGCTGGAATGAGCTATTGACACAGCTGGCATTCATTCTGTCACTGTCAAGTTCAACCAACTTCCTGGTGTATTTAGGGATCTACAGGGTGTGACAATGGCATGATGATGACAGGAAGGGAACTGGCATGTATCAAAGTGAGAGCACGTTGAAGTGCCCATTTAGTGGCAATAATTGTTAACAAATTCTTCATATGGTTGTTGTACGTTTTTCAGGCTGTTTGGCCATGTTCTGGAGGTTTTTCTTCCTAATGTTTCACCAGTCTCTGTGGCCGCCATCATCAGAGGACAGGAGCTAGAACTCTGTGTTCAAGAATACAAATTCATCATACTTTCTTGCTTCTTGTAGACAACTTGTAGACATTACATGTACCACATATGTTATTGAAATCAGAGATAGATAGGTATGTGGAAGCATGCTATCACACGTTTTCAGGGCATCTTGATGGTAAAATCACTCATATTCACACAGACCATTATACCTTCATTGGTACCTTTCCAGTGGAAGTTTCCAGAGCCCTGTCTGCTTTGGCTGCAGGGGCTCATTTTTGCTTATTGTGTGATTCTGCGAATGATAAGGTTATGGACAAGAAGTTTGGATGGATACAGCTGGCCACCTGTATTCTTGATGTCCTGACAATACACAGTTGTCCCACAGACATTATCTGGCTGAGTCCAAGAAATACTTGATCCCTCCTTGAATGCCTTGAGAGAAATAATTATTTTCTATATCAGGCTGTCCTAACATTGTAAGAGAGGGTGTTTTTCCAGTACCTTGGGCACACCTGTGATATGAGAGAAATACCTGGTTGGCCTTGTAGAAACCTATATATGGGGCAGCTTCCCTACTGTGTGCTCTGTCTATCACAGTTAAAATCACATCCAAAGCCTGGCCATAAAAACAGATGTTAAGTTCCATACCCGAACACAAGAAACCTTCCCATTTGGCCACGTATTACGAGGAAATTCAGAGTTCTGTTTGATATGAAATAGGTTCATTCATTTAGTTTTGAACAAGACCTTGAAAACAGATTCTTCAGATGTAACGCAGTGAAGTTCTTCTCTGCTTAGGAAACAAAGCATTAGCAGAGTGTCACATTAAAACCATCAAGGCTCAGAGCTTGTGAAAGTTACTTTCTTGACTTACAACTCTCAGAATTCCCCCGCCATTCAGATCTAGGAGATCTGGGCTCAAATCTCTACTTAGCCCTGAAACTTACTGCATCATTTCTGAACAGTTATATCTCAAGCCCTGCTGATCACATAGAATTGTTATGAAGCTAAAATGGGGAGTAAGGGGCATATAAGTAATTTTGAGCACAGATTTTACAGCAATGTGTCATCAACAATTTATGTTCAGTGGCAATAAATACCTGTCCTTATGATTTTCATGAAAAATTGAAGTGTTGTCATTTGCTTTGCTGAACTGGCTCTCTTTGTCTTGTCTTTATTTATTTAATCATTGCTGCTGATCTGGCTCACATTTTATGTTTTTTATGATATTGCTACAAAAAAGAAATCTGAGATGAGGAAATTCCAGTTTGTCACAAATTTTCAGAAATCCGCCCCTCCTCTATTATTACAAATTAACAGAGAGAAAGATGGGCTGTGCTTATCTAGTGAAGGTCTCTAAGCAATTAAAAGCACTCTGGTCCAGCAAGAACAGTTCACTGATCCGTGAGTGCCTGGAGATGCAGTTTCTATAGTAACACAAGATTGTTGTCTTAATGTATCAGAAATCATAGTACTCCATGGAAACTATCGTCTTTTGCTCCTTGGTGACAGCACCTGATAATCATACATCTGTGACAACACCAGATGAAAGGAGTGTTTCAAAGACATAGTCCTTTCTGCATTAATTTCAGAATACATGTGTTTAGACAACACCTTAAACACTGGGAATTTGGTCAAAGGCAATTGTTTTTATGTACACATACTGCTTGTTCTCTTGTCTGTTCCATGTGCATTATAAACAAATTGTCACTTTGCCCCGGCAGAACCTATGATTTTCAGGGTCTATTTTACAATGTACGTATATTGAGAAAGTCTGCAGTAGGTTGCAGAATCACTAGCTCCTCCTTACGGCAGACACATCAGATTATTCATTTGTCCTAAATAGGACGACCCTGTCACGATGCAAATATTTTTAAAGAATAATAATTCTGGGAGTAGGGCAATCACATATCATAGCCCTCAAGGCAGTTTCATACACATGCTGAAAATGTAATGTGTAGTGATTACAGCTCATTTTTGCATGCACATCTTAATGTGGTAAGGTAACAAATCAGAAGAACTGCCTGTGGAAATCAAAGATATTAACAGGGAAGAATGGAAATATATTATTCCTGTAATCAAAACAAAAGAAAAACCTAGGTGAAGGATTGATAAACCTCTTAGAAGTGTTGAGGACAGGTGAGGAGCAAAAGTGAGAGGAGACAGAAGTAGGAGTCAGAATTCTAAATGCATCTTTTCAGTGACTGTCACATAAGTACAAGTATGGCAAAAAAAAACACTGGCCAACACACTGGAATATATGTTCTAGTCTCCTAAGAAAGATGATGCCAAAGAGTACAATAATTATAGGACTGTTGAATTAATTTCACGTACAACCAAATGATGCTCAAGGTTGTGCAACGAAGACTTTTACCACATATGGAATGTGAAATGGCAGATGTTCTAGCTGGAATTGGAAGAGGAATATTCCTAAATATTGCAAATATATCTTAGCTAGTAGAGCACAGCAAAGAATTTTAGGAGAAAATCAATTTGGTTTTATAGAGTAAAAGAAAAGATTTGTGCAGATCATTAAAATATTTCTAAAATAAATAGTTGTGCCACTGTGTTTGACAATAATGATGTGTAACCTGTACTAGTCTGGAGAAAAGGTTACTCTTAGAACAGAATGAGGAGAAACAGAATGGTTTTCCATAGACAAAGCTGTTAGACAATACTGAATTTTATCTCTCTGTCTTGGTCCAAGCCTGAACCCAGAATATTATATAGGAAGCAGGATTAGGCTCAGTTGAAGCAGGTGTGAAATTTGGTAGAAGAAATCTCAATAATTAATAATTAAAGATACGTGGATAAAACCATATTATTGACAGAAAATAGCAGTGTCTTGAAATGACTCCTGATGAACATGAAATAAGAAAGTGGAAAAGCAATGCTGCAGTGGAACATTAAGACAAACCATGACCGCAGATGATTTATACATCTTTAGTTCAATGGTTTAGACATCTGCATGCGGAGCCAGAGATTGGGAATTTGATTCCCCACTATGCCTCCTGTGAATAGAGCTAGCTGGTGTGGCCTTGGGCAGTCTGCACAGTCCCAAGGGACCCCAGAAGAAGGAAGTGTTAAGCCACTTCTGCGTATTCTCTACCAGAAGAGTTGCCATAACTCAGAGTTCGCTTGATGGCACATGATAATTATAGCTGGCTGGATAACTCAGTAATTTAGGTATCTGGCTGTGGAGCCAGAATTTGGGAGTTTGATTCCACAGTGTGCATCCTAGGAGAGAAGCCAGCCTGTGTAGCCTTGGGCAAGCTGCAAGTCACAGGGTGCCCCCAGAAGAAGGGAGTGGTGAACCACTTCTTAGTAGTCTCTACCTGGAAAACTCTGAAAAGGGTCACCACAAGTCAGAATTGACTTGATGGCACATCATAATGATGATTGTTGAGAGTTAAGAAATTGAAGGAGTTAAATGTTTTCTATATTTCTATTCTTCTATTTAATCATTAATCCATATACAGTGGTGCCTCGCTTAGAGAGTGCTCCATTTAGCGATGAAATCACTTTACGACACATTTTTTGCGATCGCTTTGCGATGTTCCCTATAGGGGAATTTCCCTTTGTGACGATTGGTTCCCGAAGCAGGGAACCGAGCATCGCAAAGCAACAATTTTAAAACAGCTGATCGGCAATTTCAAAATGGCCACCGGGTAAACAAAATGGCCACCTGCTGTTTTCTGGGATGGATTCCTCGTTTAAGAGGCACCAGAAATGGCTGCGCTATGGAGGATCTTCGCTGAACGGTGAGTTTTAAGCCCATAGGAACGCATTAATCGCCTTTTAATGCATTTCTATGGGCTTTTTTATTTCGCATTGCGACGTTTTCGTTCTGCAGCAATTTTTGTGGAACGAATTAACGTCGCAATGCGAGGCACCACTGTATATTGCAACTGCAGCCAAGAAATAAAAAGAAGACTGGGATTTGGAAAGGCAACTGTAAAGGAACAAGTAAAGATGCTCAAGTGTAATATTTTGTCACTGGAAGCTACTGTAAAAGTGAAGATAATTTGTACTGCGGTCTTCCCAATTACACATCTTGATGTATGGACGTGTACGCTGGATAGTGAAGAAAGCTGACAGAAAAAAATTGATTTATTTGAAATTTGGTGTTGAAGGCAAGCTTTATGGATAACCTAGACTTCCAGAAAGATAAATAAATGAGTACTGAATCAGATCAACCCTGAACTCTGCCTAGAAACAGCGATGCTGAAACTGAGGCTACCATATTTTGTGCACATGAAAAGATGAGAGTCATTGAAGAATGCTATAATACTAGGAAAGGTTGAAGGCAGCAGGAAAAGAAGAAGACCAAACAATAGGTAGCCATGTCTGTGCATTTGCAAGAACTGATGAGGGCTATTAATAATTGGGTCTTTTTGAGGTCATCATAAGTCAGAAGTGACTTGACTACATATAACAACCATAGTACTTAAAAACCATATTTGATAGAAGTATTTCAAAAATTTGCATTTAATAGTGGTATCAACGTAGGAAGAAATATATTGCAAGCACGACACGCCCCTACGCGAGTATAACACACCCACCGTGTGGGCAGGCAGGCAGAGATCCATCTCCGTGGCCCAGTTCCGGCAAGACCACGGAGTGGCACCAGGCCGCGGACCGAGGGTTGGGGACCCCTGCTCTAGACCATCAAATCCAGCTCTTGTGAAGGAGGCACAGTGGGGGAATCAAACTTACAACCTCTGACTTTATTGGGACAATCAATGTCCAAACAGTTCCACACTAAAGATTTCAAGGTTATCATAAAGTCAAATGTGAATATGCTTATAGAAACCCCATGGTCAAAATCCTGGTAGTGTTGATGTAAGGTTTGTGTAATTTACTGTGGCTAATCATCATGAATTAACAAATTGCTGGATGTATTTCAGTTGGGCAGGTGGGCATCAGTGAGTCATATTTATATGTGGCAAGTTAGGAAAACCTTACATGAACACCAGTAGGATTCTGGGCACTAATGAACTTGTTCAAACATGATACAGATTATCTAAAAATGTCCTATGTTTGCATGCCTTGAGTAATACCAGTCATGTTTCTGTGTGCTTGTCTTTGTTTGCAGACACAGAACCTCCTAGAATTCAGTGCCCAAGTATAAAAGAGAAAACAGCAGAACCCAATAAACTGACAGCCCGTGTGTTCTGGGAAACCCCAGAGGGACGAGACACTGCTGATGGCATTTTGACAGAGTGAGTGAAGATATTTGATATTACGATGTACTAGTGGGAGTGTTAGCGTTGCAGTCATATCCTACCTGTGAGCTTCCTCTTAGACGTCTAGTTGGCCATAGTATGTACAGGCTGCTGGATTAGGTAGCCTGGCATGGTTCTTCTTTATGTCCGGTAGGCAAACCACATGATTTGCATACCCAGTTTGGAGTAGAGGCTATAGTGATGGACCTGGATTCAGATACCCCTTTGGCCATAGAAACTCACAGTAAGGACAACAATGATAAAACCCCTTATTAAAATAGCTCACTTATCTTGAACACTACTGGGGTTGCTATGAGTCACATGTGATTTGAGAGCATATAACACAAACACAGTAAGTGTGCATCAAAATGTCTGCATTCAATTAGTTCTTGCTGTGTCCTTGATTGGAAGCAAAATAAACCTGGGTGCACAGACATTTTGTATTCTACGAATTTGGTTATATAATAGACACAGCTTAGACCAAGTGCTTCTAAAAGACTTATAAATCCAGTCTTCATATTGCTGTCAGTGGATGATTTTCAAAAACACTGGGATCTAAGCTGCAGTATGGGAATTAACTCTCTAGCCTTTTGTTGCCCCCAACACCCTACCTCTGCACATACCACCAAATATTTAAACTATCTTTATTCTTATTATTTGTAGTGTTATTTTGAAAGGACTACCACCAGGGTCACATTTTTCAGAAGGAGACCACAAAATCCAGTACACTGTGTTTGACAGAGCTGGGAATAAGGGAACTTGCAAATTTTTGATTAAAGTCAAAGGTAAGAATATTTGCTGTCTTAAAAGATGCACAACTATTTGCATATTATCTGAAGGTGAAGACAGTGGGAGTTGTGACACTCAGGCTATTTTAGATAACGTTGCATACACAGCCTTAGATTATTCAGTTCTTCAAGAAACCTCTGATTTATGGATGTGGGATATTCAGTACATCAGAAAATGGCTTTATATTGCTGCACCATATCATACCCATGTTGCCAGCAGGAAAAAGGATGTCAAACTTTTCACAGCAAAAGACAGTGTGAATGTTGATGACTCCAATTTCATCAGCAGCAGTCAATATGGTCTACAGCAGTGGTTCCCAACCTCGGGTAATCCAGATGTTCTTGGACTGGAGTTTCCAGAAGACTTCACCACCAGCTGCCGTTAGAACCACTGGTCTACTGGATACCTTCTTGTGTTCGCTACCATTTATAAAGATGCACCAAGCAAGGGAGAATACCAGAAGCTGAGTCCTTTGTTCATCAGTTAACCACGTCGCAGCTAAACACAAAGCAATTGCCAGGGCTGTTTTTCAACAAGTTCTCCGTATAGCAATTGCTTGATGGCACAACATAATCTAAATGCCTAGAAGAAATGTGTCTTTCAGATTAGCTTGTGCACACTCGAGTACATGTCTGTGCAGATGGAAAGTATTGGATTGTTAATCCCAATGAATGTATATGAATTTGGAGTGCTTCTGCCACATGCAACATGGTACGCTTCCAGCCATCTGTATTGAGAAAGAAGACTTAACCATTTTTCTGCAAGGCTGATGTTCTTCTATGCTCAGAAGTGAATCCAGATTTTGAGAGAAGCCTAAAGGTACAGATACTTGTTACAAAGCACTCAATTTTAAATCATTCTCAATGGTGTGCAGTGTGGGTCTTTTCTTTCCAGAATGATGCTTACTGGGAATTTACTTGAACCCTAAGGAATGAAGTGAAATGGTATCTGATTGGCTGTATTGTTTGGATTGAAAAAATATGTTAAATCAAGTTTAACACCCCTACCTTTCTGTATTTGCTCAGTTACTGCTCTACATCAAGACGAATGGAACACCAAATATTGTCAATTATTCCCTCAGGCTCCTCCTTTATACTATAAGTTCTCCCCTTATGTTTGAAACATTTGCAACATCCAGATTCAAAAGCATGTGCAGTGGCAACAATTAAGTTTGTGTTTCACCAAAGAAAAGGAAGGTTCCTGATTTAGATGAGAAGAGGAAAGACCTCCATCCTCTGAATCAGCAAAATCCAAGATCCGAAATGTGAAGACAAAGGCACTTCTCACTGTACACATCTGCAGTCATTTCAAGGGCCAGTTCACTCATGTGGATGGATAAACCCGTCAATTGCCTCCATGCCCAAGGCAGAGGTTTCATAACAACACTTGACAATCATCCATATTTTCCAAGCAATAGATACCTAGAGAATATGTTGAAAAACAGCTCTGTATCTGAAGGCAGAAGGGAAAGAAGTGCCTGTGAGGAGGAGTAATATATCTAACCACATCAGTCTTGCTTTTACCAATATGTCTCCAGCAAAGAAGCTATGTTTTTGTTTCTGGGAAAACTGTGGGGTTTTTTTTGTTTTTGTTTTTTGCAGTGACTTTGATTTACAAAATAGAATGTGTTGGTAAAATTTCTCAGTCAGGAAGTGCTGCACAAATGGATATGAGTACTGGCTTTTGCTGAACTCTTCTTATTTCCTTTAATTATAACAATACACACAGTGTCTTATGCCATGAAGTGATACCCTTTACTTGGATAATGGAACAAAGCAGTCTACCTTCTCCCACTTGCTACGCAAACTCCATACTTTGAAAAAACATGGAAGTGGAAGGCAGCGCCAGCAAGCCGAGTGCTTGTGCCACTGTGTGGTTCTCAGGGGACCACTGTTGTTGCAAGAGGCAAACACAGAGGTCACCTGTGGAGTTTCTGTGCCAAGGTTGATTGTGACTGGTTTAAATTGCACCATACTAACAAAGCATAAAACCAGGCTTGATGTTCATTTATTGGGCCTTAAATCAATTAATATTTGAGAACTGCACACTGCCTTCCTTTTCAGGGTGCTTGGGCATTGCGATGATAAGTTTGTCCTCTCCCAGTTCCTCTGGATTCTACCATTGGGTCCTGCCCTGTATATAATTAACCAATTAGGAATGAAAGGATGCAGAGATCTTTGATGACAACTAATATACAATTCAATGTTGCCTGCATTTTCTGTTCACTTTTCTGTGTTAGAAGCAACAATGGGATTACTGAATGCTCTTCTCATTCTGTGTCTGAAGTCAGGCGCTGTGGTAAACTAAATGCTCCAGATAATGGCTACATAAAATGTTCTGGTGATGGTGATAATTATGGCGCAACCTGTGAATTTTCCTGCATTGGTGGGTATGACATGCAAGGAAGTCCGGCAAGAGTTTGCCAGTTCAACTCGGGCTGGTCAGGAACAGAGCCAACCTGTACACGTACGTGAGTAATTAATAATTACATGAGTTAATGAATTAATGTTGTGGCTGATGACATTTATGGGCAGGATTAAGCAGGTGACATTTTGTTAATGAACAATAAGTTGAGTATATGTTGCAAAGGTTTGGTGTCTATTGATTATGAACAAAAATACAAGTCAACCAGATCTGCAGTGTTTGTGTATTTATTTAAAATATTTTTACCTTGCTTTCCTCCTGAAAAGGACCAAAGACATCGCATCTAGATATTTTTCATTCCTTGTATAGGGATTTAGTAGTGCCGATGCACTTTCATGGGAGATTCCACAACTGCCATGAGATTCTTGTGTTCTCTTTCAAATACCAGTTTGCTGTTTCCCATTGAAATAGATTTTTGTACTCTTTCGCAAGCCTGAAAGTATGCTTGCTGAGTAACCCTACAGGGCAAATGACAGTGTGGCAGCTCTGTTCAGAAATACAATAAATGGCATTCTTTGAACAGATGTGATAAATGGTTGTCTGGACTACACTAGTCATGTATGGATTTTTTTTACTGTAACTTTTGGGATTTCTTTACATCTTGCCTATTCTTTCTATTGATTGTTTGTTCATTCTTCATAGAAACTGATTATCAAGCAACCACCTACATTCTTCTGCTAACACATGAGTATGTGCAGATCATTAGCATAAGGAAGAAAAAGGAATTTGTTACAAAATGTGAATGCAGCACATTTTTTTCCAACTGTGTTAGCTTGTTCCAGCAAAAACAACCAAGAGAACCTTAAATTAAATAAAAGCCCCATCTGATATTAACTTTAGGGGACTGCAGCCCAATCTTGCCCATATCCTGCCTGCAAGACATTTATCTATATATATGAGGCTTCCAGATCTTTCTCAACTGTATTTTTCAAAGAGGAGAAAAGAATCTGGGGATCTGGAGCAAACAGGAGGTGGGATCAGCTCAAGAATACTGATTCTCATGGTTTCTCACTTCTGCTGGCTGTCCCTTGGATTACTATGTCTAAATTGATCAACATAATTTCTGGTAGCTGTAAATTTAAAAGATATTAAATATGTTTATTGTAGTCTTGTTTGCTTGTAATTTCAGCCATGAATATTAATGTTGGTGTAAGGACGGCAGCAGCCCTCCTGGACCAGTTTTATGAGAAACGGAGACTGCTCATCATATCCACGCCTACTGCAGCTAATTATTTTTACAGATTGCAGTTGGGAATGCTGCAGGTGAGGCATAGCCCCTTTAAATCAGTCGTTCTGTTTAATATTTGTGCATATGAGCAGTGTTATTGATGGAATCTTTATCGCTTCATTTTAATCAAAGTTATGGTGGTCGGATTTTTTGTAGCATTTATGGGTTGCTGAAGCAATAAAAATTCTGCAGAGGCTCCTGGCATTTCCCGTCCACTCCCACCTCATGTCATTTCCCTGGGGTCATGTCTCTTTCATTGTTCCATTCTTCCAGAGTGGAGGGAGACCTGTAGGCATAATAAGCAACAGTCACCTGCTGCCACCTCCAGCAGGAGTGTCTTGTAAACATAATTTGGCTCTCAGAGTCTGTGGATCCAAGCCTGTGGATAATCAACATTGTCCTAACTCAGCCAGAGGTACTAGTGGTCTGGGTTGAATGCTGTACATATCTGCTTTCTCTGAAGTGAGATTTAATAGTCCTGACAACTATAGAAGTAACAAATGAGCCTTCACTTTTGACTCAGAGGTGGCTTGAAGTTATTTTGCCCTTGCTGTTCAGGTTTCCTTCCAATTTGGTACTTGTAATAATTGAGAAAAGAAAGTTACTGTGTCACCTATTGATGTGCTTCAAAGCTTTTAAAAACCTCAAAATCAAACACTGACGAAAACAAAAACACATTAACTTAATCCAGTACTAAATTTTGCACTTGTATGATACAGATTTAGAGTACATGAAGCCCTCACTGTGGCCTACTTGGGGTGTGTGTTAAGAAATAGATATTTACTCTGTACATATTTTGTATTAACCTTCTCACCACAAAATGCAGCTGGTTCATAGAGAAGGTGTCATTTAATGATATTGTTTCAAAAGTGAGTAGCATTTTCTTTGGTCTTTAAATATTTTAAAAAACTGAGGGAGTGAGCAGTTGGATCAGCTCTGTTAGTTCTGTCTGCATCCCATGCACTTATTTCTCACAGGCCCTCCCAGTCAGGCTAGATAAGGGTCTGTGAAGATGATGAGCACATGTTACATAAGACAAATGTTTGTTTTATCTTGCTTTGCGATGATTGTTCCACTTATTGTTTTCCTTCCATTTCTCTTCTTGCCTGTTTTAGCCAGCACAGTGCGGGTTAGATCTACGACATATTACAGTGATTGAGCTGGTTGGAGTTTACCCATCTCTGCTGGGAAGAATAGGACTGAGATTGATGCCTCCTGCTTTGGCTTTGCAAGTCAGGTAAATTGTCTCCAATAATAATCCCAGAAAGAAATTCTGCCCCCACACGTGAGTCTCCTTTTTACAATCTTGACAGGATGTACCAGGTAAAATGATCGCCCTCCTCCTTCCAGTGCTGGTGCAAGTCTGTTATTGGCATACTCACCTCAATGTATAATACATTCCCTATTCTTATCCAGTACAAAGGAAACTAATTACTCCCAGCAGTGGACAATAGGTGTTGTAACTACTTTTCAGTGACACAGTTTTTCCCCTCACAGCTCTGCTAGATAGGTATTAGAGGAGCAGTGTCATCGTAGCTCATAGATAAGCCAGTTGTGGAGGTGGGGTTTGGATGAGTTACAAGCCAACAGAGAAATCTCACACTAGAACTGCTTCACTGGCTGATATTTCCCAGCAACAGAGACAAAAAAGAAAAAAGGTGAAGAGATGAGGAGCCAAGCCACGGTTGGCGGCTTGGGTGACTCACGTTTGGGGGGTGACCCTGGCCGCGAAGAGTGGGGTCCGCAGCCTGGGGGTACATCTGGACCCAACGTTCACCATGGAAACACAGGTGGTGGTGGTAGTCCACACCACCTTTTTCCACCTATGGCGGATCGCCCGGCTGCGGCCCTATCTCGACATGGGGGTGCTCACTACCTTGGTGCATGCGCTCGTAATCTCAAGATTAGACCACTGTAACATGCTCTACGTGGGGCTGCCTTTAAGGCTGATGTGGAGACTTCAAGTGGTGCAAAATGCAGCGGCCAGACTCCTCACTGGAATGAGAAAATACCAGCATATTTCTCCTATGCTGGCCATGCTGCACTGCCTACCCATTCGTTTCCGCATCGACTTTAAAGTTTTAATGCTCACTTGTAAGGCCCTAAACGGTTTAGGACCTCGATATTTGGCGGAATGCCTGCTCCCACCAGATCTACCCAGATCACCCGTGTGAGCCAGGAGGTGAGGCTGAGGAGCCTGACGCCGAGAGAGGCCCGGAAGGAAAAGACACGAAACCAGGCCTTCTCGGCGGTGGCTCCTCGCCTCTGGAACAATCTCCCTCTTGAGATTCGCGCGGCCCCCACTCTGGGCACTTTTAAAGCTCAATTAAAGACATGGCTGTACATTCAGGCCTTCCCTCCAGCTAATACCTGATTTTCTGTTTATTCTCCTTTTATTTATTTTCTACTCTATCTTTGTATTGTATTTGTCATAGTATGATTTATGTAATTCTGTATTATTTTATTGTTTACATTATATTGGAAGCCGCGTAGAGTGGTCTTATAGGCCAGATGGGCGGGCTATAAGTAAGTAAGTAAGTAAGTAAGTAAGTAAGTAAGTAAGTAAGTAAGTAAGTAAGTAAGTAAGTAAGTAAGTAAGTAAGTAAGTAAGTAAGTAAGTAAGTAAGTAAGTAAGTAAGTAAGTAAGTAAGTAAGTAAGTTAAATCATTTCGAAGCTCCTCTGCCCAAGAGACAAATCCCCATTGTTAGTACAAAGACCATGGTTAGGGTAGTCCAAAGTCATTTCCATCAGACTGGGAGTAGTTTGGAATCAACCCTACTTCAGAGGACCTACTGTCAGCTCAGGTGACTCTTAGCAAATTCAGATTGTTTCTAGAGAAAGTGTGAAGCTGTCACCTTTTCTCTGGTGGTTGGGCATAGATTCCAACAGTAACACTGTATCCATGCTATCCTGCTATCCTGACTGTAAAGGGTAGTTGGAGAAGGAACAGGGCAGTGTGCTGAAACAGAAGGGGTATTTGGGTATCGCAAAAAGCTAAGGAGGTATGAGAAACCGGTCTTATAGTGGAAAAGCTAATGTGCTGATTCCCACTTCTTATTGCTTCCAGTTTATAGCAGGAGTTGCTAAATAAAACCTGGAGTTTGATTCACTGTTGGTTTAGTATGACATCCAAACCAAACAGCAACCCTCTCTCCAGGTTCTCTCTCCACTGGTGAGCCAAAGAAATAATCCACAAGCTATTCTCAGTTTCTGGAGAGATAAAATAACAGAGTTGGCTGCTATTGGGCTTGGATATTACACCAGGAAACAAAGCCCTATGTTTTGTTTAGTGGTTTCTGTAAAAGTGGAGCAATGTGACAGCAAGAAGACAGCTGAATGGGTAATTCTCTTGACATGGGAACCTATCAGATACAATTTGTACATCACAGGAGAAACCCCATCAGGCTTTCTGTATACAAGCAAACAGTGGACAACATTATTTTCCGTGTGATTTCTAATCATTTGTTAACATGTGATGGATGCAGCCCAGCAGTTGACAATTCAGATTTGGGACTGGTAAAGCAACAAAGGGAAATGGGTGATCAATACTGCACTCCAAATGACCTTTGTAATGGCACAGCTTTTCTTTGTCTTTATTTAAGATCTAAAAAGGATAACATTCCTATCATCCTATTGATGATATACATTGTTGAAAGAGAATTAAATTACAGTGGTTGGTAGGCATGCACACGCATGCGATAGCTGCTTCTTAAAAAACAAACAATTTTTTTTTCCTTCTCCACCTCAGGTTGTTGCTTCGCATCCCTCACTATAACTTCAATATTGTGGTGGTTGATAAACATGGTGTGGACAAAGAACGCTATCCTTTCCCAGCTACCCCTGCTGAGCTCTTTACTCTCATTGACACTTTCCCTTTGAGAAAAGAAGATATTAAATTACAAGCAGAATCTGGTCAATCCTGCCCCTAATTTTGGAGTATGGCCATTTATATGCCAGTACTTTTGCTGCCTAAATTGTTCCTGGTGCTACACGGAGCATAGAAGTATGGAAATCACTGCTGTACAGATATTTTTGAGGGGAAATATGTATGTGTTTAGCCCTATTTGTTGTGAAACTACTTTTAATTTGGCTTATGGTCCTTTATTTTCAGAGATTTATTCTCTTCTGTGGAAAGTTTTGTGGAAGTATTGAATTGCTTGGAGTGACTCTTCAGAATAACTTTTGGCATTACTTCCTGTGTAAATGTTTTCTTTACTTTTTTCAGATCTTTTATTAATAAAATATTGTTTTGCAATTTTTTTGTTTTAGTCTGAATAATTTGGATATGAAGTAGTGTCATACACTATTGCAGCGGTCCCCAACCTTTTTGGGACCATGGACCAGCTAAGCCTCCAAGGAAGGCAGAGGCCCCCTGCAGTGCACATGGATGTGCGCACACTCTCAGGCACATGTGCGAAGCGGTAGGAGAGCACCTGCCAACGCTGGTGTGAGCGCTCCCCCACCCCTTCGTGCAGGGGTGCCTACACGTACACC
Source organism: Pogona vitticeps (assembly GCF_051106095.1). Taxonomy (NCBI): domain Eukaryota; kingdom Metazoa; phylum Chordata; class Lepidosauria; order Squamata; family Agamidae; genus Pogona; species Pogona vitticeps. The sequence continues at coordinate 194,718,126 of NC_135785.1, read as the reverse complement.
CACCCCTTCGCGCGGGCACGTGCATGAAGGTGTGGGGAATGCTCACGCCGGCACTGGCATGTGTGCAAAGCAGCGGTGGGAAGTTCTGTCTTCACGGCCCGGTCCAGCTCAAGCCATGGACCGGCACCGGGCCGCAGACCAGGGGTTGATGACCTCTGCACTATTGGGACCAATGTGGTAGGACACTATCCTAGTTTCAAATGATTTTTTGTTGTTTCTTTATCACACAAAACTTTTAATTACTACTACCCACTTGGAAAACTAGCTTCTTTTGTCTAGCTGTACCAATGGTGGGATGCAAAGGCTCATACAGGTCAGAGAACAAAGCAAAAGTCATACACCCAATGACCCCTCAGATAGTTTTACCTGTTCTTAGGCATTTTACCTTACAGTACATGTGAAATGTTGCCAAACAATGTTGGATTGCAACTCTGAGTAGTTCTGACAATAGTGAAGGATGATGGGAGTTGTAGTTCTATACATTTAGAGGGCCACATCTACACCTCTTTTGCCTGCATGTGTAAAGTATGAGTCTTTTATTGTATTTAGAACTCAGTATCCTAGATGTTTACCTGCTGAAAAATTCTTGCACAACAATTAAAATGACAAAAGATTTTAATTATACACAAATGAAGATAAATAAGCTGAGACTTTTTCCCACCAAGCCACACATCTGAATGTACATATACCAGCAAAAGTACAATAACAGAGCAGTCCTGTGTAGAAAGAAAAAATATCCTGATTTTTGGCAGAATGTAATTAGATGCAGTTTCTTCAAAAAAGTGTTTATATCCAGCATTAGTGTTCCAAATGATGCACTCAGAAGAAGAATTATACATTGGAATGATCTCTGATCATCCTTGGCACACACACACATTATTTGTTGATAGCATAAATCAAACATGGATGTCTTTAGTGTATTGCCCAAGTCATCTTAAGACTGTTAGGTGCTGTCAACTCAGAACATATAGTGATTAAAGATAGGGGTATTTGCATCCCTGCACAGCTGGACTTACTTAATGAGGGTCTGGCTCCTGGGGCCAGACCATCCACTCATGCTTCTGACAGCGGCTTCACTCATCCTTCCAATCACTCCCTGAGCCCTGCTCTCTTCCTGCTTGGCTAGCCAGTTCAGGAAAGGGAAGGGAGGATGAGTCACGCCTGCATGGCTGCTGAGTTGCTAGCTGAGTAGGAAGAGAGCAGTATTCTGGGAGTGATTGGAAGGATGAGTGAGGCTGTTGCCTCCACCGCCAGACACATGAATGGATGGTCCGTGCCCAGGGGCTGGACCCTTGTTAACCTCAGCTGTGCGGGGATATTTGTACAGTATTTATACAGTATACAAATCCCCATCTCTAATAGTTATCTTAATAGGGGTTTTAAGGTGAGATATTTAAGGACTGGTTTTACCATTTCCACATCCCCAGTGAGGTGCTATGGCTGAGCAGAGATTCAAACCCAAGCCTCCTGAATCTCTGCCAACACACTCTATCCATGACACCACACTGGGCATCCCATCTTAAGACTGAGCTGAATCATATTCTGCAGGGCAACAGATAGTGCATGTATTTCATATAATTATTGCAGCGACTGAATTGTGCTAGTCCACCCCTTCACATAAGAATGAGGGAAACAACACCAGTGTCTTTTTACAAACTGAGAATTTCTTTCCTTGCATTATCTGTGGGATCAGGCTGTTGCTCTGTATTGCCCACAACTGTAAACACAACATGAAAGAAAGATAGGCTGAATCAGGATTGTATAAATTGCAAAATGAACCTTATAATGTGATGTGTGAAGCATCGTTTCCAGTCTGTGCCAGGGTCCCCCAGGGGGCCATATGACCCTACTGAGAATGGCTGTGTTAAGAGTATACAATACATGTGCTACCGTGTTTCCCCGAAAATAAGAGAGGGTCTTATATTAATTTTTGCTCCAAACAAACAAACAAAAAAAAACACATTAGGGCTTATTTTCAGGGGATAGTTTTTTTTTCATGTACAATGAAAATGTTTATTCAAATACAGTCATGTCACCTTCTTCTGGATGCTGCACAATGGTGGCGGGCAGGGTTTCACTTAACTAGGGCTTATTTTTTGGGTAGGGCTTATATTATGAGCATCCTGAAAAATCATACTAGGGCTTATTTTCAGGTTAGGTCTTATTTTCAGGGAAACAGGGTAATCAAAAGACAACAAATCCAAGAGCAGTTGGTACAGGCTTCAGAGTGTCATATGATACATTTATAAAAATTACCGCCACGTAGCACAGGAGTAAGAAAATGCAGCCCTGCATGTTTTGGACTGCTACTTCCATGATTCCTCACTGCTGGGTATGCTGGCAAAAGCCAAAAGGAGTTCCAGTCCAAAATCTAGCAGGCCACACTTTGTCCATTCCAAACTTAGAATGTACTTTATTCTATGGAATTTGGAGGCTCTATATTCCTAGGCTTCTAATGGCCTTGGCACCCCCATCTCTGTTAAAAATCTTAAAAGTGCAAATAACAGGAGCAGAGATATGCTTCAGCAGTTTTCAGTGCAATCTAATAATGTATCTACGGAGCACTAAATGCCACTGAATTCAGTAGGGCTTCAACAGATGCAGGACTGCAGCCATCACCTTTTGAAAATTCCATCACTACTAAAACAAAACCTCAGTGTACCTCAGAGGCATTACTAATTTAAAAATTCACAACCAATTGTATTGGACTAAGTAGGCACACAGTGCACTGAAAATCAGTCTCATCTGATGTTAGGCTTTTAAATATAACATACATTTATGTAACATAAAAGGGGCAGAAAAACACTGTAATAAAACGGTTAGAAATATATTTGCATAAGTAAGTAAAATTGTCAATATTGTGACATTTCTGTGATTACTTTATCCAGCAAACTGTAGAAAGAAATGTAGAAGAACATTATATAAGCTCTCATAGTACCTCCTTGTTACTTTCTGGTCTGTAGGCATCATCGTTTAATACTTAAGTAAAATTATAAAAACAATCTTCCGCGTAATTGTTCAGACTGTATATAAATGTATACACTGCTTTTTAACCTAAAGATTATTGAACAGTACATGAAACAACTAGAAATCAATCAAAACATTATGATTCAGTCACCTGAAGTAGCTGAAATAACTTGAGAAGAAAAAGTTAAGATATGCAGCCAATTTCCTTCATTTGTCTGGCATACTTGATTAAAAGATACAACAAAATGTCTCAATTAAAAAACAAGTTCCACAATACAGGTTGGTGCTGTGCACATTTACATCCACAGATCACCCACAGCCTGACAGCGGCCTCACTCATCCACTCAGCCTCTTGGGAGCCGCTGGTTATTTCACAGTATCAATTCTCACAAAATATCAAGACCATGAAGTGCAGGATATAAATGGAATAAATTAATTCTGAACACTGAAGTAGTCCCAAGTTACTGATGTTCTGTTTTTCAGCCAGTGTTCTGACTAATCCACTTACTGAATCAGTTCCTCCACTAAGAAACCTCTTCTCAAATGGAGTCTACAAATGAAATTTGGAACACCTGGTGTATTTTAGTTTTAAATAATTTAAAATTAGGTGTCCCCTATATATGCAGTGCTATGAAATGTAATGCTTTTAAATCTTCAGTATACTGATATGAAAAACTCAACTTACACAGGGCAGAATTCGGAGTTAATCATACCTCAAGCTTAGGTCAAAGACCATGTAGAAGAGACTTCCTACAACAAAGGACTGAAGGAACTCAACAGGTACAACTTTAAGGAAGGGGATGAGGCTGGGGAGACACAGTGGCACTATTAGCGTACTTAAAAGGGATCTGGGGAAGAGGGGAGTCTGTTCATACCACCCACAATTTCTTAAACAGGAAGGTAGATTTGGGTTACACATTCAAACAGTATAGTTCAGTTATCCAATGAGCTGGTAGAATTTCCTCCTTTCAAGGTGCTCACAAAAAGTTGGACAGGCACAAAGTGAGCCAATCTGAGGGCAGAGATTAGATTATGCTTGATATCTTGCAGGCAAACATGAATTTTCCTTTCCTCTTCAACCATGTCATGTAATTTGAGAAAGAATTAAACTTATGTATTCGCAAAGGCTTTCACGGCCGGGATCTAATGGTTGTTGTGGGTTTTTTGGGCTCCTTGGCCATGTTCTGAAGGTTGTTCTTCCTAACATTTTGCCAGTCTCTGTGGCCGGCATCTTCAGAGTGCTGCCCTCTGAAGATGCCGGCCACAGAGACTGGCGAAACGTTAGGAAGAACAACCTTCAGAACATGGCCAAGGAGCCCGAAAAACCCACAACAACCAATTAAACCTATGTTCACAATAAGACAATATAACATAATGATGACTGTTCCTTTGTTAATTTGTTTGGTATCTTCTGTTCCAAGTTTTTACAGGAAGTCCTGAAATGGAGACAATGTACTGCTGATGAGTTATGGATTCTTGCAATGTATATGTCAGCACTCTCTGTCAGTCTCTATACCCACTCACAAAAGGTTTGGGTAACTGGAGGTTGTTGGACTGGTTGTTAGCAAGTTACCACAACTGGGAACCATTCCTGGAAATGAGCATCCAGAGGTGGGAGAAGAAAATAGTTATCCTTGAAGCTTGCCTGTAACTTGACTCTCAAATGTCAGGTTTATAAGAAATGGACTTATATGGAACAGCTCAGACATTTTAACCCATTTACAAATAATGTTTTTCCTCTGCAAAAGCATACTAAAATAATCACAACTGAAAGTTGCTGCTTGAACTAGAGGATTTCAACAGGTCTTATTCCAGCTGTTCACTCAGTCTTATGAATGGCTTTGCTGACTTCTGCTGGGCAAAGGAGGACAATGATGAGAATGCAGATGTAGGAAAGTGCTAAATGCATTTATAATCTATTTAAGAAATTTAAAGTCCACACTGAAGAAAAGTCTTTCTCTTCCCTATTTTACATGTGCAAATAATAACACAAGGTGCTGCACTGTAGGCCAGCTTACATCACACTATATTGTGATGACAGAAGTAGAATGCTGTGTGCAAACCATCTTTCTCTTAGAGTCTATGTTTTCCCATGCTGGATCTCAGCATTAAAACACCTTCCACAGAATCTCCAGGACAGTCAATCATTCTTTGCCAAAGGCGTTGCTCTTCACCTTGAGAATCCATCCAGTCTACTTCTTTGCCATTGCTTAAACCTGGGAATGGGGAGGGGGGAATATCAAAAATCAGTTGTGTTTTCTGCAACCAGTAAAAGCTGCAATTGTTTAAAATTCTGCTTTATTCCTTCCTTAACTTTTGTTCTTCCTTTCAGATAAGGCAAAATACGGTCAGTACATTTTGTAATGGAGATTCCCTAATAGTCCTGGGGGAGGGGGGAAGTACATTTTCTTTTAGTTTATTTCATTATCATCATCTTAGAATTACAGAGCTGGAAGGGATCCTATGGATCATCAATTTCAGTCCTTGTCAGCGAGGTCCAGTGGAGAATCAAACTTCCAACCTCTGGCTCCACAGCCAGAGACCTAATTCATTGAACTATCTAGCTGTTTTAATGTTTTAGATGAATTTTTTAAAATTAATTGTTCTCATTAGTAAAAATAAAAACACAGTTCATTCATTTCCCAGTAGCTCATTCAAACAATTAATTCTAATTACTTTCATAAAAAGATTCAAGTGAGAACAAACATACAATTGTTAATTATTTTCAATTACAGATCACAGTGAGAACATAAACTGCATTAAGATATATACAGTGTATCTCTTGCACATAACATTTAACCACTATCAATATCATAGCTTACCTCTTGAACATAACTATTTAACTATACAACTATGAATATTTTATTTAAAAAACCCAGATTCATATTTTGCATTTCAGAAATGTTAAAACCCATAAACTCCAGGTAAAGACTCTTTAACATGAAGATGTTAATTATGTCACTTGTATAACCATCCCACAATGGGCATGCAGTAGTCCCCAATAGATTATACTGTTATAATCTAAATCATCCCTTGCCATCTATAATGACAAGACTGATGCACGATGTGAGCATAGCTCAAAGAATGCAGCCAATTTGTTGGAAGGGGAAGATACAAGGACATCAAAGAGAGAACTGTAGTAGGGAGGGTCTGGCCGTTTTTCAACCATATAACCAAATTGAGAGGACACCTAATTGGTAAGACTGGGGAATGGTACAATTTCTTGTTATTTTCCCTGGAATAATTAAAAATCAGACTATATAATATTAAGCAATGAATCAAATTCATACAACCCATTGGATGCTAAAGCTAAGGCTCCTGAAGGAAACGTAATCTGAAACAGGAGATTGATCAGATGCCTGCCATAGGATGGTTATACTGTACAGCTTCAACATTTAAATTATATAAGTGGGGCAATTTATGTCTTCATGTTAAAGAGTTGCAATCTGGAGTTTGTGGGTTTCACAATTTCTCTGAAGTAGAATCTTTGGAATTATTGGAATTTTTGGAATGAAATATTGGTAGTAATGTGGTTAATAGCCAGTGTCATGCAGTAGCCAGAGTGACAGAGTAGGACACAGAAGAACTGGGTTTGAATCTCTGCTTAGCCCTGGAGACTGACTGGGAGTATGGAACTGGTAAAACACACCTTAACATGAAAGCAACATTAGGGCCACTAGCAGTTAGTTCATAAATAAAACTAATAAAGAATAATAAGTTAGTTCTGACTTGATGGCACATAACAACAAGTAGTGAGGTTAAATAGTTACATTTAAGAGGTAAGCTATGATATTGATAATAAAGCAGTTAAATGTTATATCCAAGAGATAAGCTGTGTTAAGAGCATTAGCATAAAAGATGCAGTATTATGTTATCACTGTTACCTGTAATTGAAAATAATTAAGAAGTGACTGTATAATAATTATGCATCATATCTGTTTTCACTTGAATCTATAAATGGAAGTAATTTGAATGAACTGTGTAAATAATTTATTGAGAAATGAATCAATTGTTAACACATCATGGTCATATGTGAATAACAGTAAGGAACTGCAATATTCTGAAAATGTTATTTGTCTTTTCGGATATTATTCTGAACTGATGTACCTGTACATTTAATAAGCTGCAGTTTGCTTTCTATAACTACATGTACCTCGAGTACTTTTTGAGGATAATTTCCAGATAAGGGCCAGTGCAGTTTAGTGGATTGTGTTCCCTAAATCCCCACTCGGCCATGGAAACTCACTTGGCTGGGGCACTGGTAAAACCTCATCTTAAAATTGATCAACACACTTCAGAAACCTTACTAGAACCGCCATAAGTCAGAATCAATTTTGTTAGCAGATCACACTCGCACTACTTCCAGATAGGAAATAATGCCAAAGTGCATACAACCATAACATAATTGTTGTTGTTTAGTTGTTAAGTCATGTCCGACTCTTCGTGACCCTATGGACCAGAGCATGCTAGGCTTTCCTGTCTTCCACTGCCTCCTGGAGTTTGGTCAAATTCATCTTGGTTGCTTCAATGACACTGTCAAGCCATCTCATCCTCTGTCGTCCCCTTCTCCTCTTGCCTTCACACTTTCCCAACATCAGGGTCTTTTCCAGGGAGTCTTCTCTTCTCGTCAGATGGCCAAAGTACTGGAGGCTCAGCTTCCGGATCTGTCCTTCCAGTGAGCACTCAGAGCTGATTTCCTTCAGAATGGATAGGTTTGTTCTCTTTGTAGTCCAGGGGACTCTCGAGAGTCTCCTCCAGCACCACAATTCAAAAGCATCAATTATTCGGTGGTCAGATTCCTTTATGGTCCAGTTCTCACTTCCATACATTGCTACTAGAAAAACCATAGGTTTGACTATGTGGACCTTTGTCAGCAAAGTGATGTCTCTGCTTTTTAAGATGCTGTCTAGGTTTGTCATCGCTTTCCTCCAAAGAAGCAGGCATCTTTTAATTTTGTGGCTGCTCTCAGCATTTGCAGTGATCATGGACCTAAGAAAGTAAAATCTATCAAATGGTAGTTGTGGGTTTTTTGGCTCTTTGGCCGTGTTCTGAAGGTTGTTCTTCCTGATGTTTTGCCAGTCTCTGTGGCTGGCATCTTCAGAGGACTGGAGTAGGAACTCAGTCCATGCTCTGTTGCTGTTTGTTGGATAGTTGAGTATTTATAACTGTGGGAACAGCTCTTGTCCTTTTCAGGAGATAGGGTGATGATGGTGCTGAGGGTGTTTTTGTTGTGGATGTATTGTTGTGATAAGAGGGAAAGCATGTTTAGCAACAACCGGAAAAATCAGCAGTAGCTGAACATACCCTAAAATAAGCTGGACATGAAATTCTATTTCAAAATACTGAAGTACTGGACAACACCAGCAAGCATTATGTTAGACTGCACAGGGAAGCCATTGAAATCCATAAACACCAGCAGAGCTTCAATAAAAAAGAGGAAAGTCTAAAACTTAATAAGGCCTGGCTCCCAGCACTGGAAAATACAGTCTGCAAAAGGTCAACGATCTCTACCAGCCACAAGGGCCAGGGATCATTGCACAAAAAAGACAAGCTAAAGACACCCATCAATCACAGTGACAGATAATCTCTCCCTCTTATCACAACAATACATCCACAACAAAAACACCCTCATCACCCATTTCTTTGAGAACTTACCATAGTTTGCTGTGGTCCACACAGTAAAAGGCTTTTGTGTAGTCACATAAATTAATACTAGACTTTAAATTATAATATGTACATTCTAAAGGATATACCTGTTGACTCAATTCATATCATGTTAGGTCATCCTCTTCTCTAGCATTATTATCTTTTTCCAGTGAGCTTTGCCTTAGCATTTTTAAGCATTTTCGGGGAGACTTCTAGGGAGAGTTCAAGCTTGATGTGATCCAGAACCTATTTAGTATTCTTTCCAGCTGTCCTCCAACACCACATTTTCAATGAACTGATATTTTCCTGTCAGCTTTCTTAATTGTCTGGCTTTCACGTCCATATACAGTAATTGAAAGTAGTGAGGCATGTAGAACCAATAAGAAAGAACCCAGAAAAACTGAAGGCACAAGTGTATCTGCAGTAAATGCTGCTTCCCATGTAAATGGGAGGTCCTTCAAGTGCTTCAAGACCACCTGAGGGTCTGACTGCATTTCCCACCATTCATTAAAAAGCTTCAAACAGAGTTCTTGGTCGAGAGACTTAAGTGTTCTCATTCAACAGTATGTTGATTGGTTCTTAAAATAGTACACAAACCACAGTATTTTTTCTATTTCTCCATGCCCTGATGCTTCAACAGCTTCCCAACCTCCATTGAGAAACAGCTGTCAGGTCAAATTACACGACTTACCACTTCCAGTATTCAAACGAGCCCCTCCCAGAAAGATATTGCTGCTAAGGGATTCTTTGTCCCAGACAGTGAGTTCTACACAGACATTATGTATATCTCTAGTATTCAAGCCACTAAACGTGAAGGTATGGTTCCATTTGGGATTCACACTCTTCTTTATTACTGGGGTTTTATGTTTGGATGCTTTGTTGTTGTCAGGAAGCAAGTACCTAAAGGAAAAGAGGAACAGGACAAAAACAAGAGGACATTGTGTGTTTGTTATGAATATCTCATTAATTATATGTAAGAAGAAAGAACCACTAATATCTAATGAGAAAATATTACTATGCTACAAGCAAAAAAAAAAAAAAGCTATGGAAGAAGTGAAAGTATTATATAAAGATGAAAGGTAGAGAGGCTGAATAACCTCTTTCAATTTGTTATCACTTTATATCCAAACCATGGGTCTCCAGATGTTCTTGGACTACAGCTCCCAGAAATCTTGGCCAGCACAGCTAGTGGTGAGGGCTTCTGGAAGTTTTAGTCTAAGAACACTTGGGGACCCAAGACTGGGAACCACTGCTTTAGATGATGTTGCACACATAATTGTGTTTTATTACTTTGTTAGCCAGCCCCTGTGAAGCAATAAATGATGAGACATGGTATGAGATTAGGTACATTATCTTACTTGACATACACAGTCCAGATATATTAATCCAAGAGTTCTGCAAAAACTAAATTAAAATGCTAAACAGAAGATAAAAGAAATCACCCTTTGACAAATGTGTCAGAAGTGCCTCCAGACTTCACAGCTGTTAAATTCTTGGCTTCCTTGACAATAACTTCTAATATCCCTCCTGATGGTGGTTGTAAATTTGCTTTCTTCATTTTCTTGGAGCTTTTCTTTCCTTGAATAAAAATAATACCAGCTTTTGAGAAAGCTCTGGCTGCTGCAAAAATCAATACAGAAACTTTCATGCCAGTGTCCCGTTCACAGTAGAAGACAACTGCATAAGCACTCTTCCTGCTCTGGCAAGCTCCATTCAGTTCGTCCAATCTCACACTGATTGCAAAATTGGTCATATAACCATCCATGTTAAAGTCAAATGATGGAGAATATACCATCACTTACATCAGTGCTCCCCAACGTTTTCTGAGTTGCAGACCAGTTGGGTGGGTGGGGTCTGTGTGGGGGGCGCCCCCTGCACTCACGGGTGGGTGGGATGCACTAATGGAGGGGCAGAGCACGCTCATGTACATGTGCAAAGGGGTGGAGTGCATTTGCAGAGGGACACAATTGTGTGCATGCACAGAGGGGAAGGGTGCACTCACAGTGGGAAGGGCGTCTGTGTGTCTGGGTGGTGGGCCATGCATGTCGGGGGGGGGGAGAGATCTGTCTCTGCGGCCCGGTCCTGCCATGGCCACGGACCAGCACCGGGCCACAACTGGGGGTTGTGGACCCCTGACTTACATGTCTGCCTTTCTCATCCAGATGGGTATTCATGCCTCTGCAGTTAGCATGGCATCTGCCTAGCACACTATGTGCTCCCTCTGTCTTATTTAATATGATTTCCTCCACCCAAACAATTTGTCCTTTGGCTCTTAGAACAAAACAAATCTTTGCTCCTTTCTCCAGCTTCCTCAAATCTATTAACACAGCACATCTCTTTATAAAAAGGCTATACACCCAAACACACCCAGTTAAATACAATGCAGTTTCCCAAATGAAGGGGGATTGTTTAGGATACAGTAGTCAAGTGGCTAAATTTTGCTTCTACTCAAAGAGGGCTGCATAAGTGCAATGGTTCTAATTCATATTCCTTTCTAAAGGATTGCCATTAAAAAGCTGGACAAAGACCAACTCAAAGTCTCTACACACACCAAGTTGTACAGAAGTACCTCAATGAACTGAGTTGCATCCATTACATAATGGTTGCAGATAAGAGAAGGAAGAAGGATATCGGAAAACAACTAGCAAGAAATCACAGAAAGTAGTATAGACTGGAGACCTTTTTTGCATCAATATTAGCAGTACTGGATTCCAAACTGGATGCACATACACAAAGGTGCTTCTCTGATTTCTATAGAGACCATTGACATGTTTCTGTAATATTTTGTGTATACTGAAAATTTCAAGCCTTTTTAGATAACGTCAGATTATAACAATACACCAAGGAACTGACAGCAGATAAACTTCGTTACATTAGTTTAGAAACACAGATAATATGGGTTCCTGAAAGGTGTACCTCTGGGTCCTCAGTACTCAGAAAAATAAATCTATTTGTGGTTTCAAATTCCTTTAGAGGCTAGTAACTAACTGAGTACTAGACAATTTCAATTTCCCATAATCTTGTATTGTGATACTGTATATATGTAGCACACGATGTTGAATTTCTATCATGAAGAAGATGAAATTACAGGATGTTCCCAATGTTCATTTTACCTTGAATCTCTCCTAGCGGCAGTGTTAGATTCCTCTCAGGAGGGATGTACCGTAAGACAACAACCAGCTCGCCTTTGTATTGAAGGCCAGTGTCAGCTACAACTTCCACCTGAAACAGTAATGCAGAAAAAGAGTGTCTTGCTGTAGTTCACATATTCTTCCCTTCCAGCATGCATGGAGTAAAGGTAGGCAGGTCTAAATTATACATGACAAGCTTGAAAATTGCAGAATGTTAAAAAGTTAAAGAAGATTAAAGTGTGTGTTGTCAACCATGGCTTGCAAGCTTGCTAGAACCAAAAGTCGGCATAAAATTAAGTTCTGAAAATCAGAACAAAAACAAACTGATATGGAGCCTCTGCAGAACCCATTTCATGCAGTGTGACACACATTTGGCGATCATTCTTGAATATAAGAAGACAGAGCCATGCTAGATAAGACTGGAGGCCTTCTGTTCACATGGTGGCCAACTACTAAGCCTATGGAAGCCAGCCAGCCAGCAGATCATGAGAGCAAGTGCACCTTCTGTTTCACATTCCCCAGCAACTGATAGAGTCATACTGCCTTTGATACTGGAAGTGGTATACAGACATCCTATCAGCAGCCACGGATGACCCTAACCTAACCTCTAGCTTGTTACACATAACTCATAGTCTTACACTAACAACAATGGCTTCTTATTTAAAAACTCTAGGAGCACCTTTACTGGACATGGCTCACCCACCGTTCACCTGCATTGTCTTATCTCAGAGGCCAGGTCTATGCACAGTGGTGCACATATACGTAGCATGAGCCAATATTGCAGAAGGTTTTTTCCCCCATTATTCCAACAGGCTGCAGTTTGTGAACAGTTACTTGCCAGTGAAACCTCACCTTTGGCTGAAGGATAAGCCACTCATCCGCATGATTTTCAAAGTTCCAGGAATCAAAGGGTATCTCCACTTCTCCAAGAAAACTGTTGTGCCCAAATCTGTCATAGTGCCAAAGAGAAAGCTGCAGGGTCCGTGTCTCAAGTTGGGTATGGCTGATGACGTACTATCAAGAGACACAAGACCAAAACGAACATGTTTATATGTCTTTGCTTCCCCATAACTGGCTTATTTTGAAGCTTTTAGAGTAGTGGGTCCCAAATGCTTCAGCATTACAGGCCCTTTCTGCTTTTGTTTTTTCCCAAAAACTCTGATGCCTTCCCACTCTTCCCTTACCATCAGTCAAAACCGTTTCAACAGAATAAAGAAAAATAACAATAACTACTTAAAATCAAAAATAACATCACTTTTTTTTGAGAAATCCTAAATTCTAATAACATCTATCACAGAAATTTGTTTACGCTAATAAATGTTTTGAGGGTTTTCTAAATGAACATTTCACAGTCCCGTGCTCTTCCTTGAATACTTTCAAGCTCCCCTGAAGAACATGGCCCTAAATCTATGAATAAATGTCTGATTGCCTTCTATTCAGGAGGGTGTCAGAAAAGTAGAGAAGAAACATTTTCCTCCTCAGCCACAGCAGACATCATCAATCAGTGAAGGTTCTTATTAGTGCAAGATCTATGAAACCGAATTGTTTTCTTGAAAGTCTATTTTTCTTGCTGCTGCCTCATTCTTCTATTTTCTCACTAAACAATTATGATCACAAATGGGTCTTCTTAAAAATACCCTCTTCCCAGTTCTTAAACATCACCATAACTCCTTACCTTTGCTCATAATTAAAAACTGAAGGAAAAGTAACATATAAAAATAAAATAAAATAAAGTAATATGAGCGCTGCCTCTTAACTTCTGCTGGAGCTTCAAATTTTCAACCTTTCTTTAGATCACAAAGCTTTTATTTGTGGGAAGAGCACAGATATCACAGTATACAAGAAGACTGTAGAACAGAGTGGGATCTGGAGATCCATAGTCTAAGTCATCCACTGGGACCAACTGTGGCCGCACCATTGCTACCCAAAATAAAATTAGAAATGTCTGGAATTCTTCTGCCAGTTTCATTAAAAAAACACATTTTGGGGCAGATTTTGATAGTGTTAAGGTTTACAATCACATTACCGGATTTACAATCAAAAGAGAAAATGAATAAAAGGGGGGAGCCGTGTGGCCATTAGAAAATACAAAGGAAGACAGATAGATTAGTGAAAGCTCCACACAAAATGGTTAAGAAACAGAAACAATTATTGTTCCTTTATATGTGCTTTGTTTGAGGTCAATGTTCTAACTCAAAACATTTGGTTTCAAACAAAAGAAAACCCTTTCATTCTAGCAAATGCATCTAATTTTCAGATGACCACAATCGGAATGTGGAGGTCTGATGTATGGCTCTGTTTCTCACCTTCAGCACTTCATTGAACTCTGGATTCGTGGTATTGCTTTTGATTTTCGTCTTACGCTTGCTTTGGCGAGACTTGTCCGGCAGGAGATACGTTTTGACATAGCTGTAAATTAGGTAGCAAATCATTAACAGAATACGGCTTATACTACAATACTGCAAGCACAGAGGACATTCTTATGACACGGTTGTAATTTCCCACACAAAACAAACAGCTTGTGAGTCATGATACTAAGTGGGAGATTTAGCACAAAGTCATGATGATGTGCATAGGCCATACCACTTCAGATTACACATGATTATTCTTTTGTTTGTTTGTTTGTTTTAAGAAAAACAGAAAACTAGCATGTGAAAATGAAGGGTAACATAGTTGCCCCTTTGGCATGCTGATTTTCTATGTGAAATTACATCTATACAGTGGAATATTCAGTCACATTAATTCTGCACCTGTCTGGGTGACTCATGTTTATCTCAATGGAACATCTTGAACAGCCTTTAGAAGACTAGGCTGCAAACTCCCAAGTAATCATAGATATTGTGAAAATCAATGATTGTGCATGCCTTCGTGCTTCCTTCACAGAGCAAGCTCTTTTCCGATAACAATATATTCACATAACAATCAATCCTATGTGGTAAATCTCAGAGCCAATGTGGTGTAGTACTCAGAATGTTGGGCTATGACATGGAAGACTCACAGCTTAAATCCTCACTCAGCCATTAAAGTCAAAGGGGACCCTTCAGCCAGTCACAGGCTCTCATCCAAACCTACCCATCATAACTGTTTGGCGGCAAAGTCAAATAGAGGTGAGCCATGTATTAAGGTTATTGGACAAAAAGCAGGATAGAGATGTGACAAATAAAATAAAGTAAAGCTGACACTTCCAATATAATTGCAGTAATCGGGCTTTAATTACTTGACGTTCCTCGTTTATAGCTACAACTTATGTTCATTTTTAAAGATATAGTCCACTTCTAGAAGTTAAAAGAAGAGGTATCAACACAATCCACATATGCCTGATGTCAGGAAGCAATAAGGAGAGAAAAACAAATATTAAAAACTACAATTATGCAGCCATGTGCATAGCTTCAGTGCCCACGTAGCTGCTGAATTCAATGTAAAGAAAAACAGAATCCAATGTGGTTCACCATAATATAGTGCTGGGGTAATATGCATCAACAAGAATGTTTATTTCCTTGAAATAGATCTGTTTATAGGTAATGTATGAGAACCAAGGTTTGATCCTGGCCTGGTCTCATTAACCATCACTGAAACCACAATTCTTAGAAAATATAAAATAGGAAGTGGAAACTTCTGGTTTTCTCCTTGTGGATTCTGAAGATGAGCAGAAGAAGTGTAGAAATATATGACTCAAATGGGTCATGCACACACTGGAAAACTGAAGTTTCCTGTTTCCTTGCAGCTGGATTGTCGTCTTCCTTTACCTTCACTGCAACTTTTCGTATACTGCATTGAGAGAGATTTCTCCTGTTAAGATTTGCCAATTCACTGCACAAGTGAAAAAAGACTCCTCCTCTCTCCCAAGACATCTTGTAACCAAGAAGAGACTAAGAGACATCCGTCTTATTCCATGTGAGGTGTGTAAAAGAGAAGGGAGTTTCCTGTTGTTTTCCACACTATGCAAGCAAGAGCAAAATTGAGAGCTTGTGGGAAGCTACTTGATATTCTTTTTGCCAGCTAGCCATATTTATTTTACACAAATGTCTGTGCCTCATGTATCCCTAATTGCTCTTTCACAAGCAAACAGTAACTGAAGTCACAAGATTATACAATAGAACTGCCAGATAATAGAGATAACAACTCTTATTTGTCATTTACTTTTGGGAATCACCTGCAACCACCTTTATCCGATGCAAAAGGTGTATCAAATAAAACTTGATAACCTTTAAATTGGTACTAGACTCTTTGCTGTTTTGTTTGCAACTTACTAACATGACTACCCAGCCCCCAGAAAAGTTTAAATAAGAAGTTTAAAAGAATCCTCTTTGCTTACGGATCTGTCCTCTGCTTCTTTTCATCAGCTATTGCCAAGTTCTTGCATTTTTTTACTAGTATATTGAGGGTGTCGGTTTTATAGCTGTAGCTAATTTGAAGGCAAATTTCACCACTGATCTTCACGTTGCCATAGTCCCCAGTTTCACTATAAACACTCATCATACTATTGATGCTAGTCTGAAAAAAGAGATAAAGAAAGGCATCCATCAAGCTGACTCATATCTTTTAAGAGCCATATTCTTAACATCATTAATTTTACAGTAACAGTTCACATCCTCTGTCAGTGAAATATCTGACTAAGAATAATAAAAATGAGCAAAGGTGCATTATATTCTATAGAGGACTCAGTACTGTACTTTCTATCCATAATATAGTTGAGTATATATGCACCCCTGTACCAGAAAAAAACACTAGATTATTAAGGGCTGTCAAGAACAATGAGCTATATGACAATGGGTGCTACTACAGGAGGGAAGAATCACCTAAAATGGGGTGAGCACCACTCATTTTTGGGCATTCTCCTCTCTACAGCAGTGCAGTACATTTCAAAGGCTGAAGAGGACCCTAGGCTCTCCTGAGGACCTTTTTGAGTAGCACAGCCGGGGGAGATGGGAGATAAGAAATGCAGGGAACGAAATGAAGGAGAGGAAATGTTCCTTATATGAAGTTCTTTAAAACAATTTAGGTGCTAAGCCAGTTTTAAAACAAAAACAAAACAAAACTTGTGTCTAACTTCAGTTATTTGCAATAGACTACCTATTGTATGTTTTGAAATAATATTTATCCTATTATAATAGGCAACAGTTCTTTATGGGCACTTTCAAAACAGAGAAAAAAAGTCACAGAATTATGAAAATAGGGGGAAAGCCCACTACTTCCCAAGGCCATTCAACCCACTGTTGAACAGCTCTTGCCTGAAGGGTAAAAGCATGTTCAGCCATAAGCCGATTCTGCATAATTTTCACACACTGGCTCTCAGCCTGCTGTCAAAAGAGAATAAATCTGCTCCATTTTCTGCTTTGCGGTCTCTCAGATATCTGAGAACGACTAACATGTCTCCCCCAAATCTTCTTTTGTCTCATTTAATCATCCTGTCTACATAACCATCCAATTTCTTTATAAAAGATTGTGAGTACCAGCAGCCGCAAGAAAGAATTTTGTGGCACTCCACTCAAAACCTCCCCAGACTAACATGGAGCCATTCAGTCAGCACCTACAGAGGAAGGCCGTTCAATCTCCAACCGCACAGAGAGTCCACCTTCTAGTCAGTCCAAATTCTGTTACTTTGTCAACTAGGATATTATGGCAGTCTTTGTCAACTACTTAGCTCCAATCATTACAAACAGAATCCATGACTCTCCTATGATTTGCTCTACTAATTAACTTCTTGCTGACAAACCCATACTGGGTCCTGGTAGACAATGCATGCACTGTTCTTCATATACTCATAGACTGGCCCACTGTAAAAGCTTGCCATCAGTGTAAGGCCAAACATGTGTGCATGTTTTGGACTATGACTCCCAAAATTTCCCGCTGACTCTGCTGCCTAGGGAACTCTGGGACTTGTAGTCCACCAGCACAAATGTATACCTCTACTCTATGCTTTCCCAGTTTCATCCCTTCCTAAGCCAGTCAATTTTTTATATGAAGCTTTGCACGTCTTCAGTCTTCTGACAGTTCTTCAATAAGTTTTACATATTACAGACTGGGTCCTGAAGTAATGTCTGGTTCTTTAATAGTCTGAAATTATGTTGCAAAGTTATGCTAATGCTGTAATATTTAGATGCAAACTGCTGTAAGTTAAGAAATTTCTGTAGGCAGTATTTGTTCAATACTGAACCTCACAACTCAATATGCAACAGTTAATGTCTATCAAGATTTCTTAACCTGAATAAATTTGCTTCCAAAAGTTACACAGTTTGAATAACTGTACAACAAGATTTCAGGCGATGTTTTATTTCTGGACACTGATCAGTTACCACAGAATAAAGATTGGAATTTGTTTCAATCTTGATACCCTATTTAATATCATACATGTGCCTAATATTTCTTCCTCTTGTGTTTCCTGGGGTCCTTCCCAATGAGGTATGGGCAATCCCATAATTTTGCTGAGATTATTCATTTCCAAAGGTAAAATGATAGCATTTCAGAGAAAACTGTTGGCTACTCTTACTGTTTTTAAAGAGGCAGTGAATAAACTACAAAAATAGTTTAGCTAACCATTAGAGAGAAATGAGAACAGAAGTACAAAAAAATGAAAACATGAATGTGTCAGAAGAATAAAGAGAACTTACAGTATCACCATCTGCTTCTGGAACATTTAGATAGGTCCATTTTTTATCAGAGCCTAAAGGAGAATTCTTTAAGAGAATGAAAAGGAAAGAAGTAGAAGGTATGGCATTATGGAGTTGCCATAAGAATTCAGAAAAGCACAGAAAAGATTTAGAAAAGGTATGGTATCAAAGTGCTTTGAACAGAAAAGATTACAGATACTGTACATACATGAGAGTATTTTTCTTCTGTAACAATGAAACCAATCAGGAAAAGTACGTATTTCCCTCTTTTGATACTACAGATGATTTGGAATAAAAATTACTCCTTATTGTGAGAAAGATTACTGTAGCATCTAGTTACTAACAAGCATGAATCAAGATATTTTAAGGAACATTCTGCTTAAATAACTGCTTAAAAGTACAAGTGATGTTAATGCTGCTAGTTTTATGTTATTTACTAGTTTCAATCAACCAAAATATGCACACCAAATATTGAGTAAGGTAGTCCACCGTCTATGCAATGCTCAATGCTTTATACATTTTGGTTGTGTGTATATCATATATGAATACCTTTACCTGTATTGTAACTGTAATATGATCAGCGCCCGTGAGCCCTAACAGTGGCAGTGCAAAGGACAATTCCAAATTACAGCTTGGCAGGACTGGAGGCAATCTATTGCACTCTCCTTCAACTGTGTTCAAACCAGAAGATTCTATAATGCCTGAACAGGGTTTCTGTTAAGAGTTCATTCTGCAATTATTTTTATTGCTCTGAGCCTTTGCACACAGACTGGGTTGTAATTAAATCTAAGACTCAAGTAAGCATGACAAGTATTAAGGGGGGAAAACACAGAGTAAAAGATCTTCTGTGAATTCTAGTGCACGAAAGTGCCTCTGTGAAATGAGAGAAAGGATCCTTCCATCAAGGGTCCTGTTCCATTGCCACCCCCCTTCTCCCATGAGGTTTTTTGCGGGGGTCTGTTCCCTTCCATGTCCTTCATCCTTATCTGACATGCCGGTCTAGGTGACCCAGCTGCACTGCAGCAGAAAACTAGTTGAACATTTTTCTCTAAGGTCACAAACATTATATTTTAAAAGAATTATCCCAGATGAAATTCTAAGATAATTGAATCTCTTATCAAATACTTAAGCTTCCATGAAATCATGACACATATTACATAGCATGGCTCTTCACACAGCGGTCAAAATCCTGTTGCTTAGTAAATTGCACCAGAGTAGGCCCAATGAATCAATGGAGATTTGGTGACTCAACTCCTCCATAAATTCAATTGATTCAAATAGGCCTACTCCAACTGTGACTTACTTTAGAATAACAAATCACAACTAGAGTAGGCCCATTTGAATTAATGGACACTATGGAGGAGTTACGTCATAAAATTCCCAATGCTTCAACGGGCCTACTCTAGTGCCATTTACTATGCTAAGCAACAAGAATCTGACCAGTCAATCTGTGCAAAGGAGTCCATATTTCTTTATTCATTAGAATATGCTCAATCGTGCACAAGTAACTTATATGGCTTTTTAACTTTCTTTTGCTTTTGATTGTGAGACCAACACTGAACATGAATCCACCACTTTTCCTCCAGTATAAATGCATTATACACACAGCTGCACTTCTTTCTAGTTCCTACCCCTTATGGTCATATGTGTGCAAGATAATTGTAAATTCAACTACATGCCTGCTATCTTTAGGAAAACAGAAAAACAGATTTATCTTCAAAATCTAGATTTTCCAACAGCTCCTTCTGTCATGTTCAGGAAATTGTTGAAAACTTAAACATTCAAAACTTTCTTTAAAAACCAAGTCTCCCAGATGTTTTTAATATTAATATTTTTTTCTGTTCTTGCTTTCTCTTTTCTTTTTGTATTATTATTTTTAATATTTATTGTTATATGTAGTACTATGTGAAGTATCCAGATTTTAAAGATTTAACTTGTAAACCACCCAGAGTATGTTGTGCACTAATGAAGTGGTATATAAATCAGATAAATAAATAAACTAGTGTCCTAATGCATCAATGTGACAACAATAACAAATATTTTAATAGATGGATTATCGATCTTGACCCAAGAAAGCTGCCTCTATCTTGTACACTGACAGAACTCTCACATTCATTTTATATTTTGGGAATGTCAAACATTCATAAATAGTATCCACAGCTTAAAGTAACTGTTTAAAGTCCTCTCCCATGTATAATTGCTCTTTTCTTCCAAATTCTAACACAACCCATTGTTGGGGGTCATTTGGATGTGATATATCTGATAGAAGCTTTAACATGTTCTGGAATTAGAGTGCAAGTTATTCATGACCAGGGAGTAATATGGATTGGGAAATGTGGTTGCAGAAAATGGCAATTTAGTATAAGAAATGGGAATATGAACTGTGTGATGCAACATTCTACAACTTTTACTAAAAAGCAGAATAAAGTAAGAGCATATGAAATACAACGTAATCCACTGCAGGATGAACTCTAAAAAACAAAAACATAAAGGTTATGGGGACTTACTGTTGATAAACCACTTTTCAAATTGGTCCTTCTCTTTGAGTAGCCGGAGGCCACAATGTCATCAATATCTTCCTCTTCCTCAAGATAATCCTAATGGACAGAGAACAAGGGAGATTGAGAGTAAAAGCTTGTCCGCAGAACTAGGAAATGAGATAATCTGCACACAAGATCTGGCCATCCTCTATACAAAGGACTATGGCGACACAAAATAAACATTTGAAACAATAATATTCAAGAACCACTGACAGAAAAACCCAGTCTTTCTTGAACACTGTTCAGAATCTCATGCTTCAGTATGACTGAACAGAAAAACTTCAAAGACAAAATTCTAAAGGGAAGCTTGATACACTTTGAACCAAAATATATAATGAGAATCAGGCATACCTCTTAGTATTTTGGTGCTTGAACAAAAATAGAGGCTTCTTATCTCATTACATATATGAGTACATCCATGGAGATGTATCTGTTTTATTACCCTACTTGGATTAAATGATTTTTTTCAAAAGGAATATGAGACAAATAGGTCACTTCTGGTCTCAGATCATGTTTTACTCTCTTGAAAGCTGAACCAATTGCTTCAACTTAGAGGATAACTGACGTGTAATTCACCTTCCTATTGCCAAGATGTTTATGTTAACCAGTCTATTGGAAGTATACATTTTATTACATTCTGCCCCACTCCCAACACCAGAACCATTGTGCATGCAAATGTGTGAATATAGCCCATTTATATAAAGAAGTGGGCTACGACCACAAAAAACTCTTGCCAAATCTAACCTGTTCGTCTTAAAAACACCACCAGACTGTTACTTTAGTAAATTTTTGAATACAAAACTACACGTCACACAGAAGCCTTGAGAGCATACAGAGCTAGCCATTCCATCAATCGTTTTGGTTGCACTGTAGTCCACTGAAAACAGAAGGGAAAGACAGTATGCTTCTATTTATGGGACATATAAGCAAACTTGCAAACTGCAGTAGGACTGTCTGTGAGGGTTCGGTTTTAGGCTCCTCTTTCTGTTCAAAAAAATCAGTAGATTTTTGTTGCTTCAAAACATGTGAAAGATTTATTGGTCCATTTAACAGTAAACAAGTGTCCGTGACATGATTATGAGTCATCTCCTTCTGCCAACAAGTCTGGGAGGGTTCTCCAATCTTCAAACAGGAACGGGTTGCCATAACTATTGTTCCATGGTCCCAGTAAATCAGCAGGGACCCAGTCTCTCACGCTTTGCCCCGTTGAACCTTCCAACAAGAGCATGGTCTCGTCCTCCCGACTGACATTCCACGGGGTTCATCCCTCGGGGTCTCAATCCTCCCAGGGTCCTCCCTGTAGTTCTTCTTCCTCATCTCTCTTATTCTCCATTCTAGCTTCTCTCTCCTTTCTGTCTTTACTGTTTCCTTCTCTTCTCTCAACCTCCTCCCATAATCCTGTCCAGGGATCCTTCATCCACACCCATTCCCAGCCTGGTGGCAACTGACTCTTCTTCCTTTTTACCTCCCCTGTTCCTGCCTCAAACACCAGTCTCTTCTTCCTTTCTTTTCCCGCCTTTTCCTCCTGGACCTCTCTCGTTGTCACACCCTGCAAGTTCTCAGTCAACTCCGCTATTTCTGTCCCTTGCTGAGCTTCTGCCGCAGGTTCTGGTGCTGCCTGGGGACTCTCCTCCTTATTCTTGCTGTGGGGGAGGGACAGCTCTCCAGCGAGTGGGGCATCCTTCTTGCCTTCTGTCTCACACTGTCATATCCATGGGATCAGTATCTACTGATTCATTTATCCATGGTCTAAACCAGTGATGGGATGTGGTGGCGCTGTGGGCTAAACCGCAGAAGCCTCTGTGCCACAAGGTCAGAAGACCAGCAGTCATAAGATTGAATCCACGCAACGGAATGAGCTCCCGTCACTTTGTCCCAGCTCCTGGCCAACCTAGCAGTTCGAAAGCATGCAAATGCAAGTAGATAAATAGGTACCACCACGGTGGGAAGGTAAAACAGAGTTCCCTAGTCACACTGGCCACGTGGCAATGGAAACTGTCTTTGGACAAGCGCTGGCTCTACGGCTTGAAAACGGGATGAGCACCTCTCCCTAGAGTTGGACACCACTGGACTAAATGTCAAGGGGAACCTTTACTTTTAAAACCAGTGATGGCTAACCTTTTTGAGCCCGAGTGCCCAAACTGAAAGAAAGAAAGAAAGAAAGAAAGAAAGAAAGAAAGAAAGAAAGAAAGAAAGAAAGAAAGAAAGAAAGAAAGAAAGAAAGAAAGAAAGAAAGAAAAAAGAAAAAACCAGTGGGCGATGAGCCACAGTGGCGGTGGAAGCAGAAGTGGCAGCAAAAGGGGGAATCCCAGGCATGGAGGTGCCTCCAGACCCCACTCTGGATCCATCTCCAGTCCGGCCCAACCCTTGCCAGCACCAGCTGCTTCAGATCCTGGCCCACCGCCTGTAGGGGCACTAGCACTGCGGCTGCAGCCGCCTCCTCAGGTATGTCTGCCAGGGGTAGCAATCCAGCAATGTATGGCTCACGTGCCCACAGAGATGCATGTCAGCTGTGGCATGCATGCCATAGGTTCACCACTGCTGAACTATTAAAAATAAGTTACCAGAACTGTCCACTATAGGTAGAGACCATGTTATCAAAATAGCATTTGGTATAATCCGTATTTTTCAGCATCCGCAGGGTGTATGTCCTGCAAACCAGTCCCCTCCACAGATACGGGGGTTCTACTGTACATGTGTTCTGGTTAACCCATATGCAGTTAACCCGTTTGCTTGCTCAATAAGGTTTCTCTTATTCTTCTCTCAGTATGAACTGTTACACAAATGAAGTACTGAATTTGATACAGCCAAACTTCTGTTAGCCATTGTAAAATGATGCAAATATAAAGACAGCACTATCTGGTTTATAGACTTGATGTGAATTTTAACTCACCAATTCCTGGTCCAATGCTCCAGGTACAGATCTACTTCTTATGCTTAAAGCATCTTCATTTCCTTCTGAAATAGACCCACTGAGATCTATTTCTGATCTGCTCCGATCTGCAGAATAGAACAGAAAAGGAAAATAATGTGTTAAGTCCCTTGAAATCTATAAAGAATATATATATAGATATATATATATAGTTAGGCATCCTTCAGTCTCGAAAGACTATGGTAGCGTGCTCTGTATGGAGGACTTGGAACAGCGTCTAGTGTGGCTGAGGAGGCCAATTCGAGAGTGACAATCCCTTCCACACTGAAGACAAATCCAATCTGTCCCCTGTCCAGCTCCCTGGTTTTGCTGCTTTTGTGACTTCCTCTTTGCCTCGGCCTGCTGGGCAAGGGTCGCTTCAAATTGGGAGAGGCTGCAATGCAGTGCCTGCCTCCAGGCTGAACGCTCAGATGTCAGGGTTTCCCATCTGTTGAGGTCTATTCCTAAGGCCTTCAGATCTCGCTTGCACACGTCCTTGTATCGCAGATGTGGTCTCCCTCTGGGGCGATTTCCCTGCACTAATTCTCCATACAGGAGGTCCTTTGGAATCCGACCATCAGCCATTCTCACAACGTGCCCAAGCCAACGTAGACGTCGCTGTTTCAGTAATGTATTCATGCTGAAAATTCCAGCTCGTTCTAGGACTACTCTGTTTGGGACTTTGTCCTGCCAGGTGATACCAAAAATCCGTCGGAGGCAACGCATATGGAACGTGTTCAGCTTCCTCTCCTGCCATGCACAAAGGGTCCAGGACTCGCTGCAGTACAGGAGTGTGCTTAGGACACAGGCTCTATAGACTTGGATCTTTGTATGTGTCATCAGCTTCTTATTGAGCCATACTCTCTTTGTGAGTCTAGAGAACATGGTGGCTGCTTTGCCAATGCATTTATCCAGCTCGACATCCAGAGAGAGGGTGTCTGAGATGGTTGAGCCAAGGTACACAAAGTCATGAACAACCTCCAATTCTTGTGTAGAGATGGTAATGGAAGGAGGTGAGTCCACGCCCTGGCCCGTGCCTTGTGTTTTCTTCAGGCTGATTGTTAGTCCAAAGTCTTGGTAGGCCTTGCTGAAATGATTCATGAGTTGTTGGAGGTCTTCAGCAGAGTGGGCAACGATGGCTGCATCATCTGCGAAGAGGAAGTCCCGCATGCATTTCAGTTGGACTTTGGTCTTCGCTCTCAATCTAGAGAGATTAAAGAGCTTTCCGTCTGATCTAGTCCGGAGATAGACACCCTCGGTTGCAGTTCCAAAGGCATGCTTCAGCATGACAGCAAAAAAGATCCCAAAAAGTGTTGGTGCGAGGACACAGCCCTGTTTCACTCCACTTCGGATGTCAAAGGGGTCTGATGTTGAGCCGTCAAAAACTACAGTGCCTTTCATTCCCTCATGGAAAGATCTGATGATGTTAAGGAGACGAGGTGGACATCCAATCTTGGGAAGTATTTTAAAAAGGCCATCCCTGCTAACCAGATCAAATGCTTTTGTAAGGTCTATGAAGGCCACTAAGAGTGGCTGTTGTTGTTCCCTGCATTTCTCCTGCAGCTATCGGAGGGAGAATACCATGTCAGTGGTGGATCTATTAGCTCGAAATCCGCACTGTGATTCTGGATAGACTCTGTCTGCAAGCACCTGGAGCCTCTTCAGAACAACACGGGCAAGCAGCTTCCCTACAACACTAAGAAGAGAGATGCCACGGTAGTTATTGCAGTCACCCCTGTCTCCTTTGTTCTTGTACAATGTGACAATGTTTGCATCCTTCATGTCCTGTGGTACTCCACCTTCCCTCCAGCAGAGACAAAAGACTTCATACAGTTCGGTGGTGATGATCTCCTTACAGCATTTCAGCACTTCAGCAGGGATGTTATCCTTTCCAGGTGCCTTGCCGGAGGCGAGGGAGTCCAAGGCCGCTTTTATTTCTGCTAGGGTTGGTTCGCTGTCCAGCTCTTCCAAGACAGGTAGGCACTCAATGTTATTTAATGCTTCTTCAGTTACTACATTCTCTCTGGAATATAGCTCAGAGTAGTGCTGTACCCAGCGTTCCATCTGCTGTGCTCAGTCCTGGATGAGCACACCTGTAGCAGACTTCAAGGGAGCAGATATTTATATATATATATATATATATATATATATATATATATATATATATATATATATATATATATATATATATATATATATATATATATATATATATATATATATATATATATATATATATATATGTGTGTGTGTGTGTGTGTGTGTGTGTGTGTGTGTGTGTGTGTGTGTGTGTGTGTGTGTATATATATGTATATGTATATGCATATTATGTATATGTATATATATGTGTGTATATATATATATATATAAATCATATATATATATTATCAAATTATTATAGAAATAAATACATGAAGAAATAAAATGGGAAAAACTGACTTACCATAAAAAGAAATGGTATATTCCGGCATGGTAGAGTCTGCAAGCAATAACTTTACGTTTATTATTAAGGATGCTTAGCAATAAGCACCCATGCTTTCACTTTTAATATGCTTTAGCTATAGATAAGATATCCCTCTGCTGGTGGGAAGGGATCATAATTCCGTGGCAGAGGCATATGCTTGGCTTGAAGAAGTCACCCGATCCAGCCCTTGTCATCTTTCCTTAAATGCATCTGATAACATCCTGCAAAATCAACACCAAATAAAATGCTTACCAGATGACAAAGATGTTCGAGAAACAGCTATTGAAGGTGTTCGAGATACGTTTCCCCGGTGTCTTCTTGCTAAATCTTCAGGTATCCTTTCACTTGCGGGCATAAATATGCCATTTCCTAATCCAGGATCCTGTGCAAAGAGAATAAATATGCAAATTCCATATTAACATTTGGTACATAAAATTAAAGTATTTTAAGTGACTTGATAAAACATAATAAAACAGCCCAGTAAAACTCTTGCACAGCAGTTCTGTCTGTTGGCAAAGCCACACTCAACTTTATGCAAATAACACCAACTTCTCCCACCTTCCATCTGTTTGTTTATATTTATATTTATATTTATACCTGCAAAGAACATTATTACTATCCATATTAATAATTCTGAAAGAATAATTTGGTATTTGGATGAGACAATAAACATAAGCAAATTCCTGTACCCAAAAAATGGAAGAATGTTGCAGTACTATGGTAAAATAAATAAATAAATAAATAAATAAATAAATAAATAAAAGACACATTAAAGCAAAAATAAGACATTGTATCTATAACTGTTGTATTTTCAAGATTGCTACAATTATTTATTTATTTTATTAGATTTATACCCCGCTCATCTAGGCAAATGGTCTACTCTGGACGGCATACATATAATACAAGCAGAGTTAAACAGCAGTATCTCTGGGGATGCCATGACAACACAGAGAAAATGGCTGCTTTTGCCTAATCTCCATAGACTCAACACCAAAATACTTAATAATTAAACTAAGAAAAGAGAATAACTGAAAGTAACAGTAACTGTTTAAGATATGAGTAAAGAATCCACAAGAATTGAAGAAGCTTCAGCAGACTCATTATTTGGAGCAAATAATGCTTGCGTAAAAAAAGCCTAGGAGGGGAAGCTGACTATCCTATTGTGGAGAATAAGTCAGTGAAAGGGCCTCAAGATAATTTTGATCCAATGTATAAGGTAGTTTTTCATGGATTGCTGCCTTGTCGTGGCGAAGGGGCTTGAGTAACTCAGAGAAGCTATGGGCTATGCCGTGCAGGGACACCCAAGACGGACAGGACATAGTGGAGAGTTCCGACTAAACGCAATCCACCTGGAGTAGGAAATGGCAAGCCACTCCAGTATCTTTGCCAAGAACACCCCATGATAAGAAACAAAAGGCTAAAAGATATGACGCTGGAAGATGGGCCCCTCAGGTCGGAAGGCGTCCAACATGCTACTGAGGAAGAGTGGAGGACAAGTACAAGTAGCTCCAGAGCTAATGAAGTGGCTGGGCCAAAGCCGAAAGGACGCTCAGCTGTGGACGTGCCTGAAAGTGAAAGGAAAATCCAATGCTGCAAAGAAAAATACTGCATAGGAACCTGGAATGTAAGATCTATGAATGTTGGGAAGCTGGAGGTGGTCAAACAGGAGATGGCAAGAATAAACATCGACATCCTGGGCATCAGTGAACTAAAATGGGCAGGAATGGGCGAATTCAGCTCAGATGATTATCATATCTACTATTGTGGGCAAGAATCCCGTAGAAGGAATGGAGTAGCCCTCATAGTCAACAAAAGAGTGGGAAAAGCTGTAATGGGATACAATCTCAAAAATGATAGAATGATGTCAATACGAATCCAAGGCAGACCATTCAACATCACAATAATCCAAGTTTATGCACCAACCAGCATTGCTGAGGAGACTGAAATTGAACAATTCTATGAAGATTTACAACACCTTCTAGAACTGACACCAAAGAAAGATGTTCTTCTCATTCTAGGGGACTGGAATGCTAAAGTAGGGAGCCAAGAGATAAAAGGAACAACAGGGAAGTTTGGCCTTGGAGTTCAGAACGAAGCAGGACAAAGGCTAATAGAGTTTTGTCAAGAGAATAAGCTGGTCATCACAAACACTCTTTTCCAACAACACAAGAGGCGACTCTATACATGGAAATCACCAGATGGGCAATATCGAAATCAGATTGATTATATTCTCTGCAGCCAAAGATGGAGAAGTTCTATACAGTCAGCAAAAACAAGACCTGGAGCTGACTGCGGTTCTGATCATCAGCTTCTCATAGCAAAATTCAAGCTTAGACTGAAGAGATTAGGAAAAACCACTGGGCCACTCAGGTATAATCTAAACCAAATCCCTTATGAATACACAGTGGAAGTAAAGAACAGATTTAAGGAACTAGATTTGGTGGACAGAGTGCCTGAAGAACTTTGGATAGAGGCTCGTAACATTGTCCAGGAGGCAGCAACGAAAACCATCCCAAAGAAAAGGAAATGCAAGAAAGCAAAGTGGCTGTCCAACGAGGCCTTAGAAATAGCAGAGAGGAGAAGGGAAGCAAAATGCAAGGGAGATAGGGAAAGTTACAGAAACTTGAATTCAGACTTCCAAAGAATAGCAAGGAGAGACAAGAGGGCCTTCTTAAATGAACAATGCAAAGAAATAGAGGAAGATAACAGAAAAGGAAAGACCAGAGATCTGTTCAGGAAAATTGGACATATTAGAGGAACATTTTGCGCAAAGGTGAACATGATAAAAGACAAAAATGGGAGGGACCTAACAGAAGTAGAAGACGTCAAGAAGAGGTGGCAAGAATACACAGAGGAATTATATCAGAAAGATTTGGATATCCCGGACAACCCAGACAATGTAGTTGCTGACCTTGAGCCAGACATCCTGGAGAGCGAAGTCAAGTGGGCCTTAGAAAGCCTGGCTAACAACAAGGCCAGTGGAGGTGATGGCATTCCAGTTGAACTATTTAAAATCTTGAAAGATGATGCTGTTAAGGTGCTACATTCAATATGCCAGCAAGTTTGGAAAACTCAACAGTGGCCAGAGGATTGGAAAAGATCAGTCTACATCCCAATCCCAAAGAAAGGCAGTGCCAAAGAATGCTCCAACTACCGTACAATTGCACTCATTTCGCACGCTAGCAAGGTTATGCTCAAAATCCTACAAGGTAGGCTTCAGCAGTATGTGGACCGAGAACTCCCAGAAGTACAAGCTGGATTCCGAAGAGGCAGAGGAACTCGAGACCAAATTGCCAACATGCGCTGGATTATGGAGAAAGCCAGAGAGTTCCAGAAAAATATCTACTTCTGCTTCATTGACTATGCGAAAGCCTTTGACTGTGTGGACCACAGCAAACTATGGCAAGTTCTTAAAGAAATGGGAGTGCCTGACCACCTTATCCATCTCCTGAGAAACCTATATGTGGGACAGGAAGCAACAGTTAGAACTGGTCATGGAACAACTGAGTGGTTCAAAATTGGGAAAGGAGTACGGCAAGGCTGTATATTGTCCCCCAGCTTATTTAACTTATATGCAGAATACATCATGCGGAAGGCTGGACTGGAAGAAACCCAAGCCGGAATTAAGATTGCCGGAAGAAATATCAACAACCTCCGATATGCAGATGACACCACTCTGATGGCAGAAAGTGAGGAGGAATTAAAGAACCTTGTAATGAGAGTGAAAGAGGAAAGTGCAAAAAACGGTCTGAAACTCAACATCAAAAAAACTAAGATCATGGCCACTGGTCCCATCACCTCCTGGGAAATAGAAGGGGAAGATATGGAGGCAGTGTCAAATTTTATCTTCCTGGGCTCCATGATCACTGCAGATGGAGACAGCAGCCCTGAAATTAAAAGGCGCCTTCTTCTTGGGAGGAAAGCGATGACAAATCTTGACAGCATCTTGAAAAGCAGAGACATCACCTTGCCAACAAAAGTCCGAATAGTCAAAGCTATGGTTTTTCCTGTCGTGATGTATGGAAGTGAGAGCTGGACCATAAAGAAAGCAGACCGCCGAAGAATTGATGCTTTTGAATTGTGGTGCTGGAGGAGGCTCTTGAGAATCCGCTGGACTGCAAGGAGAACAAACCTATCAGTTCTAAAGGAAATCAACCCTGAATGCTCACTTGAAGGACAGATCCTGAAGCTGAGGCTCCAGTACTTTGGCCATCTCATGAGAAGAAAAGAGTCCTTGGAAAAAACCTTGATGTTAGGAAGGTGTGATGGCAAGAGGAGAAGGGGACGACCGAGGATGAGATGGCTGGACAGTGTCTGCGAAGCAACCAACATGAACCTGACACAACTCCGGGAGGCAGTAGAAGACAGGAGGGCCTGGCGTGCTCTGGTCCATGGGGTCACGAAGAGTCGGACACGACTAAACGACTAAACACACACACATAAGGTAGTTGAAAAATAACAGAACTCAAGCAACAATGGGCTGCTGCTATTAATCCTCTTCAAAGAGAGGTTAGAGATCTATTGGACAAACTACCAGGGCTAGCAAATACTGCCAATTAAACCTTGGAATTTGGGACTGAAAACACTGACAGCCTGTATGGGTTCCTGGGAAACAATTAATTGATTGATTGATTAAATTGATTAATTGACTCAATTTAAATTGTGGAAAGACTGTTATTGTTATTGATTAAAAGATTCATGTAACAGTTCTAGCCCCAAATCAATTGAGCAACTGTTAAATCAAGCAAGTAGTATCTCACCCTCCTGGTTTCAAATATTTCAGGTTGTTCATTTTTCTTCCCTTCAGGTAGTGAAAATACAAGCCACTAGACAATTAACTGTATTTGATACATTGCCATTAGCCTCAGAAAATATTCAGTGAGCTTCCAAGTTATATGAAATATCAATTGAATCCCACTACAGCTATAAATTAGGTCCCAAAATGGTCTGGGAAAGCGATTTAGGGATTACCATATCTGATGTAAAATGGTAGGCTCTATGGAAAAAGGCTCCTCTCAGATCAATCTCCTCCAAATTTAAGGAGCATTCTATTAAGTTTATGCAAAAGGTGTATTTTACACCTCCACATTTAAACTATATCAATAAAGAAGTCAGTTCATCTTGCTGTATTTGGAGGAAATGTGGGAATATTGGTATGTATTTTCATGCCCAGGTCAAAATGCTTGTTTTGACATATAAAGCCCTAAACGGCTTGGGCCCTGGACACCTGAAGGACCCCCTCCTTCCACATGAACCTACCCAGCAGTTAAGATCTAGCCAGGGGGCCCTTTTGAAAGAGTTGTCCCTCAAGGAGGTAAGAGGGATGGCTTGTAGACAAAGGGCCTTTTCAGCAGCTGCCCCCAGATTATGGAATGCCATCCCGGCTGAGATTCGTCTGGCGCCGACGCTGATGACATTTTGGTGCCAGGTCAAAACCTTCCTGTTCCAGAAGGCTTTTAATTGAAATAACATCAACTGTGGCTCCTGATGGCAATTTTTAGAGTATCTATTTTAATTGTATTTTAATCATTTTATCTTTTATTGTATTTTAATTGAATTTTAATTGTTGTAAGCTGCCCAGAGACCTTTGGGTAGAGTGGGTGGCATATAAGTTAAATAAATAAATAAATAAATAAATAAATAAATAAATAAATAAATAAATAAATAAATAAATAAATAAATAAATAAATAAATAAATAAATAAATAAATAAATAAATAAATAAATGGTGGACATGGCCTCCAATTCAGTGGTTCTAGCTCAGAGTTTTTACAGAAACCAACTAAATCTCAGGCAAAAAATTATAGGGTCACCAGATCTAGCTTTTTTGTCCTTAATTTCAGGCAACAACGAACAGCAAAATCATAATCAGTTAATTATCTTTTTCTGTACTACAACATGTTTGGAAATTGGCACAAAGCAGAAGGGAACTTGTAGTTTATCTTTACATGCACAGAAAAACAGAATGTGACATATAACCCTAACAGAAAAACTAACACACCAGTTCAAATTACTTAATCACATTCCCAAAATGATTTTTTCAAAACTTAGTTGCCTTTTATTTTTTAATGTTAATAAGAATAACAAGACTTTTTCCCACCAGTCTCCCATGTCAATCTTTGGTGCAATATTCTAATCTGATGCAGATTACAACAGGGTGAAGTTACTGTATCAGATTATATGTTTCTAGTGAAAATTCTGGACTATTTTGTTGTTGTTTCTATGTTCTTTTAATAAAGATTTTTTTAAAAAAACCCAGGGGCATCTGTGAGGAATCTGCAGAGCTTGGGCAAACAGAAGGAAAAAAATACCATCAGAAAATTATTTCTGCAAAAGTGCCCAATTTTCTCTAAGCTTTTATTATGTTTGCCAATATGTAAACTGACATCTTCAGAAAATCAGTGCTCCCATCCTGAAAATCTGAATTAGATTAGATTTTGTTATCTAGTGACTATTAACTCTCTTTGCAAAAGTAGATTCATTAATAGAACGAAAATGATTTTTCCAAAAGATTTTAAAAAGGTACAGAGATGTCCAGTCATGCAGCGAGGCATACGTGACCCACAATCTGTCAACACCTGAGATATCCCATATCCTTATTGGAAGTCTGAGACACCACCTTGCTCCCAGAGTTTTGCTGCTAAGTTTCTACAGAAATCAACTGAACCAGTGAAATTTAGTACACACCTTGGCCAAAAACCTGTTGTGCTGCTCTGCTTGTGTTATGTGAATGAGGTTTTCATCAGCACAGACTGCCACTGATTCAAGACTTCTTTTTTCAGTTTCATTGTATGCACAGCTCACGCACAATGATACAAAGTATTGTAGGGAAACCAAAACTTAAAAAGAAAGAAAGCCTTGAACCTTGCCGGTCATGACAACATCATTTTCATTGAAGAGGCAGAACCTGCCCAATCGGATTTCAGCCATTACAAAGATTTAGACCAAGGGAATCTGGATACAAAGTCTTGCTTATCCATAAAGCTCACTAGGTGGCCTCAGTCAAATCACATTGTCTCCGCCAAAGGCCTTATCAAGGTAGTTACCGGAATAAAAAGGGACAACACCCCTCCCCCTGTGCTCCCTCCTTGCCTAGCCAGACATCTTCTTGGGTATTTGGATTCCAAGAATGAACAGTATTTCAAATGAAAGACTTGATATTCTCTTTTGGCCTAACAGATTGTGTGACTAAGGCCTAATTCTCCTCAAGGGAGTAAACCTGTATCTAGTCTGTACTAGTTTGGACAGCAGCTGGGTGTTTGTGTGACTGGACCGTCCTTCAGCAAAAATATAAATCTCTGAACACAGAAAGCTGGCATGAGGGAAAGCATAGAGCAAGAACATTTTGTCATGCAAATTTAAATTTTCATTCTATCATGTAACAGATATGATGAGCTTGTATTGGTGAAACTGGGTCCATTCTGTAACTTTATGGTTGGATTTTTTTTTTTTTACCTTCTTGGAGGTAGGAAAACCTTGAAAGAACCTTTCTCTCACTGGTAATGTTGCTTGGCTTTATTAGGTTATCTTGCTTAACGGAACGACATTTATGCAACCAGCATTTGAATAACTGTTATCAATCTCAATAATACTATTATTTATCTCACAACATTAGCTTGGGCATGTTGTGAGAATGGCTGATGGTGAGATTCCAAAAACTCTCCTGTATGGAGAATTAGTGCAGGAAAAGCACCCCAGAGGGAGACCACAGCTGCGATGCAAGGATATCTGCAAGCGGGATCTGAACGCCTTAGGAATGGACCTCAACAGATGGGAAACTTTGACATCTGAGCATTCCACGTGGAGGCAGGCAGTGCAGCATGGCCTCTCCTAATTTGAAGCGACACTTGTTCAGCAGGCTGAGGCAAAGAGGCAGTCCGAAACCAGCAAAATCAGAGAGCTGGACCGGGGACAGATTATATTTGCCTTCAGTGTGGAAAGGATGGTCACTCTCGAATTGGCCTTCTCAGCCACACTAGACGCTGTTCCAAGACCTCTGTTCAGAGCACGTTACCAGAGTCTCTTGAGACTGAAGGATGCCTACAATGCTATTATGGTTTTATGTACTTCATTTAACCCAGTTCCATTCCCACAACCATGTACACATATACCTGAGGCTCAATTTCAAGCTCAGGTGAAAGCAAATTTCTTGAAGGTGCAAAAGACTATGTTGCTGTTATTGGTGTACTACTGGCATCAGTCAACTTACTGTGCTGTTGTCAATAGTCATGCTCCGGGTGCTCAGTGCAGGTGACCTTGAACGAACTGGAGTAGAGGCATTGCTTTGGTTTACAGTACCCAGGGCCCCTTTCAGGCTACCTGGCATGTCTTCCTGATCACTGCTGTCTAGTGAGAGGTTGCTCCCCCTACAGAAAAAGTACCCCAAAATGTACATTTTAGAAAGTACAGTATCTCAAAAGAAATGTACACTACCTGGTCAGAAATGAAGAAAAAGTAGATATCCTAATTAACACTTTAAAGAAGATGATCAACCACTAGTGTACAATCTTACACAAGTTACTCAATAAATATTCTGCTACTTGAGTACAAGTAGTTATTGTGATTGTACAAGGCAATTTCAGCCCATCATCAACTAGGCTTCAGCTCATTATAACTTGACCCATCCAGTTTAGTCTTTCTGTAATAAAAAAGAACAAATCCACTGAATCGGCAACCTAATCAAAAATATATCACAGAATATGCAAGTCCTCTATCTCCTTAACTTACTGTTAGGAAAAGTTTAAAGTCTCCCCACCCCCTGCCAGTATTTTGATCCAGGCTTTGTTTGCTTGCTTGCTTGGGTAGTATGGCAAGTAAGACTAGTAGATTTAATTTATGGCAAGATCTCTGTGTTCTCCATTTCCCATCATATAAGGAGGTAAGAAAGCAATACAAGTGATACATTTGTATTTCCCCTTCTAATTAATATCTGAACTGGCATCTGAAAACACACTTTGCCAGCTAACTTCTGAAAAAAAAATTACAACTGTTTGATTATTCTTAAGTTCTGAACCTCTCATCTTCTAGACAAGCCATACAGAGAAAAGCCCATGTGGCCCTCAGATGAACGTAGAGAGAATATCTAATAACCTGGTGGTTCCCAACCTTGGGTGATTCAGGTGTTCTCGGACTACAACTCCCAGAAACCCCAACCAGCTCACCTAGGTATGGGAAAAGGTTATTTGGAGTAGAAGAAACCTGCAGAACAGTGTGTTTAGCCTTTTTTGAGCAGTTGCTTCTCCATCCCAAACTGTTCCATGGCCACATCCCTTCCCCATCTCTTGGTTTATTGTGAAGAAAAAAACATGTCTAGGAACCCAGCAAGGTGAAGACCAATGGGGGAGGCAGGTAGAAAAATTTACAGTGAAAAAATCAGGGAGCAAAGGATGTGGATATTAAACACACATATGGATTCTACACTCCAAATGGATCCCTCTGAAGTTGCTTTTCCCTAGGGAAACAAAGCTATTAATATAACACCCACATAATTTGCAGATCCATGTATGTGGACCCTTAGTATTAATCGTAGTTGATATGCAGGCTTCATGAGATGTGCCACATTCTGAAATGGTCTGATGTATATGTTCCTAGGCTGACTGCAAAACTCTCCAAGGACAGTTTCAACTTGACAACATCTGAGTTCTCACACTGCAATTCAGCTGCTCCAAATACATCCATCTGCCTGCTCTTTCCCCAAGAGGACCTATATTCCAATGTACCAACTCAACCTCAGGTTAATGATTCTCAAGCTGAACTGTTTTCCATTACACAACCAATGCAAGCATCTTGTGACCTTGCAAACATATACGGTTAGTTTTATTTTATTTATTTATTTACAATATTTTTTAGCTGTGCCATTATTAATGGTCTCTGCATGGCATACAACAATATTAAAACTTTTAAAACATTTAAGTTTTTAACATTATTTCTAAAGTTTTATTGTTATTAAATTTCAGGTAAATACACAGAAAATAGTTTTATCTTTTCATTTGATTATTAATCAGTGTTCCAGGTTTGAAAAAGTGAAACTTCATAATATTCTGCAGTGGAATTTCTAAAATTGGCACTGCCAGGTAGTATAATACAGGAATAAAGAAAGGCTATTTTTAAGCTCAGCTGACATCTTTACTTAAAAACATATTGCTTCAATGTCTAAGCAATCTTCCTGGTGTTCTGGCAATTCTGTTCATGTTAGACATGATATCTGAATTACACCTTTGCTTGGTTGATCCTGTCAAATATGTTCTGATAAAATTGCTATGAACAATCTTTTTTTTACCATGACAAAAGCTTATTAAAAAAATAGCAGCATGGTGAAATGGTATCATTGACAATGACAGTTCATTGTCCACTAGCAAACTAAATGGAGCACATCTAGATAAAATATAGATGCTGTATGCATTGTGTGGTTCATCAGAATGTTTAACCCTTTCCTCACAGCTATAATGCCAATGCCCCTCTCTTAGTATATTGCAGTTACAAATACAAAAAATAAGAAAGCATTTCTTCAACAGTGAAGAAATAAAGAGTGATTTGTGCTTCAGAGATTCCTTTTCTCTTACCGATCAGCACTGTGTATACTATGGATATCAGCTTCTGAGCTGATGCTTCTTCCATCTTCTGCTTTCACATTTGCATTGTCTCCTTTAGCTACTGTTTTGAAGATGTTCCTACTGAAATATTTAAAAATTAACATTAATACATTCCCTTCCTAAAGTCAAAATGCATGACTCTCCATTCACTCTTTGCAGAGAAAATTAACTTCCATGCTTGTTTAACGTTTACTATGGCCTTCTCATTTTCTTGCAGTGACACTTATAGTGTACGAGACTTGGTATGTGGCACATAATTGTGTCACCTTTAATTCCATTACTCTGCTACTAAGCAATATTAAGGAGGCACACAGTTGATATCCGTAGTTGTGATCAGGACGCTACTGTTAGATCTGCAATATTTTCAGAAGGCAAAATCACTACTGAATCAGACCAGAAGCATGCTGTTTCTGACAGTGACCAGATAGATGAGTTTAGGAAACCTAAAAACATAAAATGAGAAGTATGCCTCTGATCATGGAAGGAATATTCATATACAGTGGACCCTTGACTTACGGAATTAATCCGTATTGGAATGGTGGCTGCAGGTCAAAAAGTCTGTAGGTCAAGTCTCCATTGACCTACAGTGCACTGAAAACCGATTAATCCCGTAACAGGCTGTTTTTGTTCCATTTTGGTTTTTTTCTGGTCTGTAAGTCAATTCTCAGTCTGCAAGTCAAACCTAAATTTTGCGGCCAGAGAAGTCTGTAACTCAAAAAGTCTGTAAGTCAAGGGTCCACTGTATAGCTATCATTACTATTAGGCACTGATACTCTTATTCCCATAGAATAATTGTCTAATTCCCTTTTAAAGAATGCTAAAGATTGTCACAACACCCTGTAGCAGTGAAGTCACATTTGAATTTTGCATCTACTGCATGGTGTTCAGAATTTCCTAGATCAAGAGGATGACCAACAAGGTGTTAAAGCAAATAAAGACCAAAAATCATAAAACATAAAATAAATGAAAACTACAGTTTCTTTCAGCTAGCCATTCAAAGTTGAACAAATGGGGACAGAAGTGCAGAAAGGAAAATAATGTATTGTCTAAAGAACCTGGGAAACACAAGAACACTGTTGCTTAGACAAATATATCCTAAATCTGACTAGCTACCATGATGTCCAGCCTCCAGTTGGAGAGAAACAAGAATAAGAGGAATGATAGGTACCAAAAAGTCTTAGTTTCCTCTTTTGTGTGGTCAAAGTCTTCAAAACAGAATTACAGTAATTTGTTTGTAAATTGCACAGCACAGTGGAGAGAAAACAAAAGCAAACCCTAAAATGCTGTTGAGTTTCTTTTGAAGTATAACCTGATTATTAATCATATTTTAAAATGTTTCAAATATAAATGAATAGCAGTCTCTGACTATAAATACTTACTTGAAGAAAAAAGTTCAATAGTCAGTATCTTCTACTATTCATAATAACCACTATTTATCTGTGACTGCTAAAAGACATTGAAGTCCCAACACCCCAACATATCCACAATAAAAGCAGTTTGGTTCTTATTTTAAAGATTTGGCTCTAAGTGATGAACCACTTCTGCATCGTTACCATAAACATATTGCAAATAATAAAATAATGCCTTACCCTATCTTCCTGGGCCCACTGAAGACTGATTTTGTTCCACTTGAAAGGGAAGTTAACATATCTTGCTTTGATGACTCCTCCAAGCTTCCTGGAGACTGATCTCTGGGTTTTCCACCTTCTATCAGTTCAGACGAAGAATCTTAAAAAGAAAAGGAACACTAAAATTTCACTCAGAGGGATTAAAACATGTTTCCCAGTTAGGTTATAGTTGGATGAAAATTCTAAGAATCTAATGAACAAGTACAGCAGCCACTGGACCTTACTGGGCCACTAAGTTTAAAAACATCTAAAAACAATACAAAGCCCCTTTTGTTTTGCAATTTATTGGCCTCCACTCCACCTACTGATTAAACACTGATATCTCACATTGTTTCAAGTAAAAACACCCCAGGCAGTTATCATAGGAAAAACCATTAGGAGAAAAATAAATTCAAGGAATAAGGGAAGGAAGACAGACAGACAGACAGACAGGAAAGGAGTAACAGCAAATGAAAAATCAAAATCAAAGATGGGCCAGACTGGAGGCCTGCAACAAGAAAACAAAAATCTCTAGCTGGTGGCAAATCTTCATTAAGATGGAAGCCAGATGAGTCCATCAGATAAGACAGTTCCACAGCTTGGGCACCTGAGTAGAGAAGTTCCTCCCTCAGGTGGAGGCAGAGATGGTGTTCTCAGCAAACATTTTATTGAGCATGACCATGTGACAACATTTAATTGTTCTAACCAGTGTCCAGCCACCCTGCACTTTTAAAAGACAGTGGGCAGCACTTTGCACAAAGCCCAGAAATGCAACAAAATCCATTCAGTTTTGTCTGCTTCTGTATCAAGCAGGAAACACAATACTGTCAAAAATGTAATTTCTAATGACAGGGGCTCAATGCAGTTCCTGTGACTCATGTAACCAGCATACTGCGTGGATGAACACTGACAAATAGCTTACAAACAGCATACAAAGCTGCCTTACAGAAGTCTGATCCATGGTCCATCTGTTGTTCTTGATATGTCCTGTGAGGTCGCCTCCAAGTTAAGGTTACCCCTAAGAATTAATGACTTCCGAAAGGTCCTATCATTAACAGCACTGCTCAGGCCTTCTAAATGAAAGCCATGGAGTTCTTTACTGAATCAATCCATCTGTTAGGTCTTCCTCTTACAGTTTTCCACTTTTCTCAGCATTATTGCCTTTTCTAGGAAGTCTTTAGTGAGTTTAGTCATCTTAGCTTTTAATGAGAATTTAGGCTTGATTTGATGTACCATAACCCTCTTATTTGTCTTTCTGGTTGTCCATGGGATCTGTTTGTGTCACATGTCAATATTTCCTCAGCAACAACCATTTCGTTTTTATAAAAAGTGAAGCACATATTACAGAGGAATGCCAGAAACAAACTTTTCTGACTGAAATCATCCCTTCTCTCACACAAAAGTACAGTCCATATTTTATAACTAAATAAGGAGATTTCTGCATTTTTATTATTATACCAGGAAAATTTAGTATCTATCAGTACCCATATTTCTAAGTTTTTATACATTCCCAGAACACACTGTTTTCACTATAAAGCTGTATTTCAAGCCATGGAACAAAGTGACTCGAAAATCTTTAGTGTATATCAGTGTCAACGTTTGTAAAAGGCTAGCTCCTTGCAATGATAAAACTATCTTGCTTTCCTGCAACGAACACAGTATTAGCTGCTAAAGTGGGCTGTACATCACAATTTTCCTTCTGACAGTATTATACATTATGCACACATTATATAGACAGCAGCAGTTGAGGCATTAATATTTATGAATCTGTAAAGAACTTTCTTAATCTAAATACTGCATGAACTGGGGCAATATTCTCAGCTATAAAGGGAAATCATTTACATGCACATGGAGCTCCCACAAGTATCAATAACAGAAAATCTGTTATTTTGATGTGCACTTTTAAATGTCTCCACTGTGACCTACGATCCACATGTCACTAATTTCAAAGGGAACTTTAAGTAAATAGAATAAGTTCAACATAAATGATCTGGGAACACTGGCTGCAATACTGCTAAACCTCAACAGTCATGGAGCTGACCCAGTTCCTTTGATATGAGGATGCTATGTGCCCAATGTAAGAGAACAGAAATATAACTAGAAAGGAGGATGCACCCCTTGCCAGCTCATTGCCCAGCAGTAAGAAGGCGAGCAATAAATGAGGGAAGAGGAAGGTGACAGACATACAGGTCTTGCTAGTTTTACCTTGGGCTTTGAAAGACCGTCTAACAACATCACTTCCAAGGAGCTTGGAGTGCTTGAAGCGCCTTGCTCTCTCTTCAAAGAACCACTCACCTGTGACTATTCTAAGGTGCCTGTAGAAAAGAAATAAAACTGAATTGCTGCAAACTGATGAAACCAATGTGAACCAGTTACATGACTTTCTTACCCTCCCAAGCTTCTTTTTCCAAAATATAATAAATAAATAAATACTGTACAAGAAACCATGGACTATAAGAAAGATTAACTCCTCTCAAACATTATTTGTTTGAAACGTTTAATAAAATATCTTTTACAGGTCTAATAGAATGAGTCTCAGTGGGCTTCTCCCCCCCCCCAATGGGTGGAAAAGTTTGGTGAGGTATATTTTTGAGGAAGGAATAGAAAGAAGGGGTATTAAAACCGTTCCCTCCCTGCTGTTTCTCATTCCAAGTGAGCATATAAGCATTCCCAAACACAGCAGCTCAGCCCACGCTCCCAAAGCATTCACCCTAGCGTTTGTAATAAACTCTTGAAAATAACGATGGGTACTGAAAACTAATGTCAAACTGTATACCACCAGAACAGGGAAGGAGACAGAAAAATGAAAGCAGAATGAAAGTTGAGATTTAATCTCTCTGTTTTGAAAATATGCATACTTTCACAAAATAATTTATTACAAATAAATCATGAGCTTAAAAAAAAAGGCAGAAAGGTTTTTGTTGTTGTTGTTTTAATGTGGAAGACTTCCTAACCAACAGACAGCTGAGTTAACAATGTTCGCGAGTGAAGGACTGCCCAATTTATTCTAAAATATACTCGTGGAATTTCTAAATCTTAGAAGGCAAACTGTTCCTAAATGCAAAATCTTGTTACATTTTATTTTTTCTTAAAATAAACATTCCATGAACATTCCAATCTCTAATGCACTCCAGCAGGACTATTCTGGATGACCTTATCTGGTGTAATATTATCTGGAAACAATTAGTATCAATGCAGTATTGATTTACTTTTTAAATTTTAACTTGTGGCACTCTTGTGACAACTACATTGTTTACAACTGTTAAAGAAGCAGTGCTTGGTGCCATCAGAGCTGGCAGAATCCTTAAAATTCAGACATCTGACACTTGTAATAACCAGATAAATTGGAAGCAGTGTGAGCTTCAGTTTCCTTGGTACCCCAGCAAAAGATGTCCTCAGTGTTCTTCTCTCTTCCTCGAGTGAGGTCACCACCTCTTTGTCATTTAGTTGTTTTCTATTTGGGAGCTGAATGCACACATGGCGGTTGCTGGTTTACTAAATAGGGCCAAGACTTGGGAGGGGGGTGTCAATGGAGGACCTCTGCAGGTGTCCAACGATACCAACCACCGATGTCAACTTCACCTTTCTTATTCAGTTCTAGGTTAGAACCAAATATTAACTGAAAGGGATGAACACTGAGAGGTTCAAGGAAGTCAGAAGTTCAGAAATCCAGGGTGTTGTCAAACATGGAGAAGTGCATACAAATAAGTCCTTTGATATCAAAGCACAACACATGTTGAATTCAAGTATGTCGTGGTATTTTGCAAGCTATTCTTACTGCCCTTTGAACACTAACCACTCCCTTCTCCTCTCCATGTATTTGTTCTGTGCTTTAAGTTGGATAAAGGGAGCAGAAATAATCTTTAAGTCAATGTTTGTAAATATTTTTCTTTTCAGTTTCATCAGGAGTGATGTTCGAAAATACTTGTTACCCTACATAAGAAATGTTTATATTAGACACCTAAACTGGGACATCCGGATTTATCCAAACTATTCATCTCCAAACCCCTTTGTTGTTTTTAGAGGCAGAAAGCATCATAATTTCATTTGCGGTATCGGAGATTTTCTTTGGAACTCAACAGGACTTGTAATCCAGCCACTGCACACATGCAGCAGAGAGACCATCTGCATTGGTGTTTTATTCTGATCAGGAGACCTTTTCAAGGAGAATGACTAAACAAACAAACTGGTT
Source organism: Pogona vitticeps (assembly GCF_051106095.1). NCBI lineage: Eukaryota > Metazoa > Chordata > Lepidosauria > Squamata > Agamidae > Pogona > Pogona vitticeps. The sequence continues at coordinate 194,675,466 of NC_135785.1, read as the reverse complement.
TTATTATGCAGAGTCTTTCTGTTTCTATAACTCCTTGTCAAGATATCTGCATGATATGACTTTGCTTCATAGTTCAGTTGGTTTAGTACCATCTTCTAAATGAAACAAGGCTGAGAATTTCAAACCCTGAGAAGTGATCCTCCTTTCTTAACTTCCACACAGCTTTTTCCAAGGCTCACTTAGAACTGGAATCCTAGATTTCTGGACATCTTTTTGCAGCACAAATCTTAGATTTATTTAGAAAATATTTGGCCTTCAAGCTATCTATACAGGTAGAAACCTTCACAAACTAAGAGTTTATTTATTTATTTAATTTATATGCTGCCCACTCTACCCAAAGGTCTCTGGGCAGCTTACAACAATTAAAATTCAATTAAAATACAACAAAAGATTAAATGATTAAAATACAGTATGTCTTCTCAGGTATCATAGAGAGTGGGAGGCAAAGCAATAATGTTAGTTCCATATCCAAAACTACTCTTGAAGGCCGTTCAGGAGCTTCAAGGATTACAGAATTTGATCTGACTGCTGGAATTCTACCAAAAGAACTGCACCCAGGACGTCAGTAAGAGAACTCTTCATTAAAAAGCCACCTACTTCTAGAAAACCTATTAACACTTCCAGAAGCACCCTTTGCCCTAGTACTTCAAGCATCTTGCCTCAGATTGAGGAAAATACAGAGACTATAGCCCTGCCTGATGAAACATCTCTCAACCAAAATGTGGCTGATTGCTTTTCTGTCTAAGCCCTATCTGGCAATGAAACTCTTCTACCCTCTTTTCTCTGTCTCCCGCTTCCACCTAACTTGCTGTATCGTTTCCCTGTTGTAAGTGCCCAAGACATCTTCAAAAGGATGCCCATCGCAGTGGTGCAAGAGCTTTTGTTGTTTTTAAAGGTAGAAAGCAACAGTCTCAACTGCAGCACCACAATTACAGAATACCATTCCCAGACAGATTTACAGGACACCAAGACTTCTATCATACACAGGCACTAATAAATTTAATATGAATAGATTCAGATTGTGACAACTCAATTTACCGAAATCACACGTGGTATTTCTTTGACTTCTGAATCATCCTTAATCTCTTCCAAACAGATGCCTAATTCAAATGCACATCTTCCATTCTTACTGACTACAGCAACTGTCTGGTATAATTACTGCTGTTGTTGTACTAAAGGATTAGAAGCCAAAGTTTTCATTTGTTTGCCAGGAAGAAGAAAAGATTCAGCATTGCTTGTAACAATGTTCTACAGGTCAGAATATACTCCTTTAGATTATGACTATCCACTTACGTACTATTGCTTAGAGCCCAACCAAGATGGCAGCAGATCTGCATGTATAAAGCTGAACATTCCCTTCTTAAGTTAAAAACAAGGAACCAAATTTAATGTGCAGTGGGACTGCAGATTATTATTTTACAGTCTTTCCCCTCACAAGATGATTTGGAAGAAGATCCTCTCTGGGATTGATATTTTGCATAAGACAGCTCACTTGCTGTCTGCCACAACTGGCCTTCTCATCAACTTAAATTCAACACTTTTGGTTTCTACATGACAGCTGAGTTAACAATGTTTGTAAGTCTAGGTTAATTACACAGATCTACCACTATCCCTTCACACTAGGAAGAGCATTCATCACAGCTTTGAGACATTGGGGGGGGGGGGATGCCCCAGATCATAAACTTAGTTCAGGAGGAATAGTGGGAGGATCTATTCCACAAAGAAAGGCAAAGATCATCCTCAAACATGTGATGTGATATCCTAGAATGTGCTTGAAGTCTGGTGCTTATGAGCTCCTCAGATATACAGAAAGTGCTCCATAAAGGTGGAAGCTATAGTATTTGAAAATGTCTGTCAAAGAATGCCAGATATCTGAAAGGGAAGTTTTAGCTTCAATAATTAATAACCTAATATAACCTGATTAATTGCAGACATATTCAAACTGCTGCAACACATTCCAAAATGGCAAAGAAGTTACATTTTTTTTAAAAAAAGATGTGGTACTTTGCCCTTTCCCAAGTAAAATGAAATGCCATACCAGAAATAAGAAAGCTTTATGAAAAAGTGAAATGTATTTTAAAACTTCTCTTGAATGTAAACTACAGTGAAGACCTGTTCCTTGGTAAAACATTTACCATTTTCTTTCACACTTTCCTCCCTCTGTCTTTGTGCTCTGTTCAACGATGTTAGAAATGTTTGATTGTTTCATATTTATTCCACCACCAACACCGTGTAAGTATTCTTGAAGGCTGTGTAAGTACTTGTGCAGAATCTTTCCTCCACATACTTTGAAATTCAAGCAGTTTTTATTCTTGAAATTTGCCTAAACAAGCAACTCAAATGACACAGTAATCTGAATATACTCAGATACTTAAATGAAATGTTCTGTTTTTTATCCTACCTTTTTTTATGGCATTGGGAGTCATTCTGCTGTTGTATAGTGGCTACTTTTATACAGCATCACATGTGTTAAACATTAGTATCATTGCCCATAGCTTGTTCTGCTCCTACCAAAATCCCCAGCAATTATCACCAACCATCAATTCTTCTTTCACTTCATACCATGGTAACATTATGTACCTAAAGGCTTTTTCATCTGCAAACGCCTAAGACATCCATATACTTACCAATTACTAAAGCACTGTTAAACAATAATAAGAAGCACACACATACAAACACTCAAATCCAGTACAGATAGCAGAGTAGACAACAAAGACCCTTCTGATAGACTATGCTTGTAATCCTTTTCTGCACCTTAAAATTTCCCTAGATGGGCACTTATAGATGGGGGCCTTGGTATGTTTCAGCAAAGACAGTAGAATTTTCCTGTACACTTACTCAGCCTTCTATCCTTCCGAGGTCGGTAAAATGAGTACCCAGCTTGCTGGGGAGGGGGCAATGTGTAGCCTGCATAATTAACTTGTAAACCGCCCAGATAGCGCTTGAAGCACTATGGGGCGGTATATAAGCAGCACACTTTACACTTTTACTTAACATCATTTTCTGAATTCCATCCTCATGCAATCAAGGCTTCAAAGCTTAGACAACCAGAAATAGGACTAAAAAAACAACAACACCACTCTGATGCTTTAGTCTTTGGAATATCTTCTTCATGGTAGCTGCTCTGGTAGCTGCTCTTACTGCTACTAAGTGAAGACCCATTAATTCTATAGGTTGACCTACATAAAAGGATGGTTCTGTGGCCATTTTACAGGTAAGCAAAACCTTTATGATGATGACCATAGGTAGAGATGCTGGTATAGGGCAGAACCATGTTCTCACTCAGTATTCGAAAGAAATGCAGATGCTTAATATCCCCTTTCCTGAATTTGAAAATTTTCAAGTTCATACAAAACCCAAAATTCCATTATTACCCCAGCTCCTCACTTCATTCCCACCATCATTTTATCGTCAATGGCATAACAAGGTTAGGAACTGAGTTTTCTGTCTCAATGTGTTCAGTAGCAGTAACACTTACGCAATCTTATCACACACGGTGCACTTCCAGTTGCCATTGTTCCCAACAACACGACATTTGTTGCAAACTCTGAGTTTGCAAGCTTGGCAGAAATCCCCTCTATCAAAGATTAAACCCAAATTTTTCTGACAGCGGATGCAGACTCTGCTATTGTCCTGTTGGTAGTGTCGGCCACCTTTCCGTTTGATTTCCAGTAGCTCGTTCTTCAACTTTCTGGAAGACGAAGAACAAAAAAGTAAAAGAAAATCTTCACCAAAAAGCACTGAAGTAGGTTTAATTGCTATTAGGTAAAAACTTTGTAAATGGGGGTCATGCTTGCAATATCATCACATTGTGAGAACACTATGAACTTTTGATATACAGTATGTCAAAATATAAAGCACTATGGAGACTTGTATATATTGTCTATTTTTCTGCGTCCTAGTGAACAACTGTTACATAAACATCCAACATCTTTATTAATAGCAGCACTATGCTTATAAATAACAAGGCAATGGAGGGCTGACAATAGAAAACTGGGTAAAAACGGGCACCACAGATGGCCCTGGCAGAAAAGAGAACACCTGATCTTCAGGTATGAAAAGCAGCAGATGAGCCAGATGACCTGGGGGGGGAGGCAATATGGAATCCTTTTAATTGTTTTATAACCGTATCTACACATGAATTCAGGTCAACAGCACACTCTACAAAATTCTGGCAAGATACGTGATAGAATAGACATAGAACATTGCACTAAATAATAAATGCCTGCAGCCACTCTTGACAGCAATGCCAACATCCACACATACTTTCCGTAAACAACGTGGTGCCATGACTTGGCTGTACCCCCATGTTTATTTATACATTTTGTATTTAAATAATGTTTTGTTTCATTAATGTTGAAATACATTTTTTTATTTTAAAAATGATACATTTGTGAAGCAAGCCCACTGACAAATCAAAATTCCTTTCATAACTTCTACAGGGCCTCAAGCACAATGTTTTTCAATTAGTCAAGTCACATTTTTGGCTGCAAAGCACCAAATATTGAGTATGACATTATACAGAAGAATTCACAGGTTTAAACATTACGTTGTACTAAAATACAAGTGGGGTCATAAACGGATATATGTGATAGCAGTCTTGCTCCATTTACTTCCTTAAAATTCTGAATCTACCAAAAAGAATACAACAAAAACAAAAGAGCCTAGTGTAAGAAATAACCAGCTACAGAATTAAGTGAAGCAAAAGAAGCGTTATTATGGCTGAAGCTGAAGCAAGCTGTTCAGAACACCAGCTGAACCATGGATAAAAAGGACCCTGAAATAACTTATACAACTGTTTTTACACAGAATTAAACTTGGACTTTGCCATAAATTGCCTACTAGTACAGTATTTGAAAATCAAGCAACACTGATAGAACCAGGTGACAAATACTGCTAACCTAGAAAGTTGGAACACAGAGCTTCCTACTGGCTAGCACAGCCCCTTTCTTGCCACAGATGGTTGACATCAGGACAGGCATACTGAAGAAGTCTATATTTCATGTGATGCAATTACACATTCAAGATCATAATCACCAAATCAGTGCCTGTTTCTAGATAATGATCCAACCTAGATTTTATCCTGCAGACTGAAAGCCAAACTACAAAATATGTGGGAAATCAAGCTCAGGGTTGTGATGAACAGGAACAGTGTGAATTTAACTTTCCTCCCATTCTGCCATTGTGATTTTTGATGGTACCACAATGCAGAAAAGTGGAAGACAATGGTCTCAAACCTCCTTTCTTCACAGAACTGCACATTTCAATACAAACATACATTGTGTACGATCAAATTTTAAGTGAGGAAAAATTCAGAACTTAAAGTGTCATTTATAGTTATGTGCTGTCAAGTTACTTCTGACTTGCAGTGACCCTATGAACTAGTGACCCCCAGAAGATCCTGTCATTAACTGCCCTTACAAAGTCAAAATCATGGCTTCCCTTACTGAATCAATCCATATATTCAGCCATTTTCTTTTACTATTGCCTTCAACATTTCCTAGCATTATCGTCTTTACTGGTGAGGCTTATCTTCTCATGATATGCCCAAAGTTCAATAACCTGCATCGTTATTTATCATTCGAGTTGGATGGATAGGTGAAAACTATGTATTTATTATTTGGAATACCAGGAAATTACCTGCTTACAACTTTTAACTGCATCACTTCTTTTCTAAATTTGTCAATATTTCCACAGAATCAAAAATTTACTAAATACTATTCAATATCTGTCAGAGTATGATTTGCAGATAATGTTTTCTCACACAGACCACTCTTGCAAAAAGCATAGACAACATTCAAAGATAAAAAGAGAAGACATGGCTGCTGACAAGTTTAGTCAAGGTAATTTGTTCTATGATGGTCATCGTTCAGTCGTGTCCGACTCTCCGTGACCCCATGGACCAGAGCTCGCCAGGTCCTATCTTCCACTGCCTCCCGTAGTTGTGTCAAATTCATGTTGGTTGCTTCGATGACACTGTCCAACCATCTCATCCTCTGCTGTCCCCTTCTCCTCTTGCCATGACACTTTCCTAACATCAAGGTCTTTTCCAAGGAGTCTTCTCTTTTCATGAGATGGCCAAAGCACTGGAACCTCAGCTTCAAGATCTGTCCTTCCAGTGAGCACTCAGGGTTGATTTCCTTTAGAATGGATAGGTTTGTTCTCCTTGCAGTCCAGGGGACTCTCAAGAGCCTCCTCCAGCACCACAATTCAAAAGCATCAATTCTTCGGTGGTCAGCTTTCTTTATGGTCCAGCTCTTGCTTCCATACATCACTACTGGAAAAACCATAGCTTTGACTATTCTGACTTTTGTTGGCAAGGTGATGTCTCTGCTTTCTAAGATGCTGTCAAGGTTTGTCATCGCTTTCCTCCCAAGAAGCAGGCGTCTTTTAATTTCGTGGCTGCTGTCTCCATCTGCAGTGATCATGGAGCCCAAGAAAGTAAAATCTGTCACTTGATGGTACCATCTATGATGGTAACATTGTGCAAATTGCGCAAAGTGAAGCATTCTGTTTCTGTGGTCAAAGAAGAAGACTGTACATAAGGGAAAAAAACTACCCTCCCTTTTGGGTAGGATGCCATATCATATAACACAGCTGCAATATGAGGTATACATTATGTGTACTACAGCAAGAGGCATAGGGTATGTTCAAATTGGTTCAGTGCTCCACAAAGATCACATTAACATCACATTGCTGTTTGGGTGAGGCTACAGCCTGGATATCATAATACAGCTTCCACCAAGCAGCCTGCTATCTTGCCTCCAATGACTATTCTCAGCACAAGTACAGTATGTAAATTATGTAGAGCTGCACCCATTCAAAGTAATTTCTGCCTCACAAAATACTTGAAATCAAAAAGAAATCCTGTATTGCATGTACATTTCCTCTAGAGATTGCAGACTAGAGAAGATGAAAACTCTCAACAACTATAAAAGTTCATGACACTGGCTGGATAAGTATATCTTTAGAAAGATATCGATAAAATAACTCTTACTAAGCTGCTGTCAAATAGCACTCCTAGTACAGATTTAATACTTTCAGGCCGGAACTATGCTTTAGAATTAGCTCAATTTTTCCAGATCTGGCTAAAGAACACCTGGACATGTCTGTGAAGATTCTCAGTCATCCAGGTGAGGTTATCTGGAAGCTGAGTCATGGCAACTGAACTTATTTCTTGTTAGGTTGAAACATTTTGTTACTCATCCAAGTAGCTTCTTCAGTCTGAGGAGAGTTGGTAGGAGATCCCTGATATAGCCTCCACTTGATTTCACCTCCCTCTGGTCTGAATAGGCTCCTTAGAATTACAAAGGACTGGGAGTTAGGGATAATCTCACTTCTGTAGCCCTTCTCCACCCATTGTCATGAGTCATTAACAGTTGTTAACAGTGATATTTCTGGTATAAGTGGTCCTAATCTTTCTGGGGATGGATAAAAGGGCAGCATGACAAGAGCCTTGTGGCACATTGGTTACACTGCTGGACTGCAGCCAAAACTGTGCTCATGACCTCAGATGTCCATCTTCCTTCTTCTTAGCTTCTGTGGAGGTGGGAATGTTTCCATGTTGCCATGACTCAACTTGAACACCTGGACACACTATCAGACCTGTATTTTAGCAAGCCCTAGGCAGCCACAGGCTGCAACAATGGTCTCTCAGGACTGAACAAGTTATACTGGTAACCAATCGTAAGTTGCAGATCTGATTTTAAATTTTGAATTAAACTAAATCAATAAATTAAATGGAATTTCAATCTCAAGATGGATATCTTCAATCATGAGGCATCAGGGAAAAGATGAGTGCTCTGGACTGACCTGAGTGACTAGCATCCCCATGTCCCTCAGCCATGGTGGGTACCAGGTGGTGGTTAGTTAACCCAGTCCTAGAAAAGGCCAAAGCTTTGGGCAGAGGGGACTGACTGCGGAGACTTCAAGAACTAAATCACCTCAAAACTCCACCTGACTCTTAGGTGGCAGCAGCAACAACCAGAAACTAAAAACAAGGAATGCTAGCCAAGCTTCTGTAAAGAAAATTGTGCAGACCCATTTTAATTGACTATAATATAAGATGCAGAAAGTAGTTGAAAACTACCATATTGTAGCTTTCAATTATACTGGCTATGGCTAGATAGACATGTAAAAAGGTATATATCCCTGGGCAGAAGTCACTAAGAATACTAAAGCTGAACCTAATAGAATCTGGAAGCAACAAAAGAGAATGTTGCAGAAAAAAATCCACAATAAAACAATTTAAAAGGATGAGTACTTAAGATTCCTAGAGAAAGTGAAGATTCCTGGCCAGGACTGGGCCAAGTAGAAAGAGATTGTGGGCATATATTTTATATGGGTAGTAATGATGCACAGCATTATTAAAAAACTGGAATCATGACAACAAAAGATGTACTGGTAAATGCAGCTGTCATAAACTCTATTCCATAAACAGAGCAGATAATGTTTATCCAAATAATGGTAAATCCCATAAACAAGAGCACTTTGCAAGTGTATGACCCAATTGCTTAAAAAGATAAGGAAAACATGGGGTGGGCAAATGAAGAACTTGAAGCTGTTATAAAACATAAAAAGTAACTCCTAAATTTCACAATGGAAATTTTAATGCTAAGATATGGAAAAAGGTCTGTAGAGATATTGAAGAATGAACATGAAGAACAAATGACATAGTTTTTTTAAAAAAAGAAGATGATCCTGTGGTCACCAACACATTAAAATTATCAGCCAGGAGATTATATGCCTGGAAATTCCCATAAGGTAGAGCTAATACCAATATTCTAAAAAATCAATAGATTAAAAGTGAAAGTTTATCCTGGAACTAATGTAAATTCAGGCTATAAACCTGCTGTTACTGCACTTTGTCTCAAATTCTAAGAAATACAGAAAAGCAGGGTTAAAACAGAAAGCAAAAACATTAACATCAAAGAGATCCAACTATAAATACTGTTGTTAAGGACATGATTCATGAAAGCATTACTAGGAACACGTCAACAGCTGTTTGATCTCTCTAAACTATGAGTACATGTAACCATGACACTTGGCTTTGATCAACTTTTATTATATTAGACAAAAAGGGAAATGCCAATGCATTTTCATTAAAATTACAAGAGACAGAATTTGCAAGAAGAGGCAGGAGACACACAATTTGGATTTCAGGGAATTTAGAAACAGAAAGCATTTTTCTGGTCACATATGTTTGACAATGGGTGCTGTGACACGAGTATGGCTATCGATGCTTACTTTATTGACTATGAGAAAGCCTTTAACAAAGTCCAACGTGGTAAACTGACAGAGTTGTTGGCAAAGGAAAGGCCTTGATGAGGCATCAATATAATTGCAACCTATGCTAACAAGGAAAACCTGCACTGAAAGTTGAATATCATGTAACAGAGTACATAGAAGTATGGAGAAGAGAGCCATTTTTTTCCAAGAATAGCTTTAGAGAAGAATTTGAGGATTTAGATGATAGTAACATAGTCAACAGAGAGGTCATCACCAATATCCAACACAAAGATGATATAGTATCACTGCCTAGTAGTTTAGGGAGTCTGTAGGGCTTTGCAGTCTAAAAATAAATGTTAAGTGTTATGATAAGCAGTAAAATGCAACAAAACCTACAAATGTGCTTAAAGGTTTAAATTGAAAATGTGGAGCATAAATACCCTGTTTCTCTGAAAATAAGACCTACCCCAAAAATAATCTCCAGTTAAGTGAAAGCCCGCCCTCCACCATTGTGCAGCAACCAGAAGATTACATGACTGTATTTGAATAAATGTAGATGCTTGTACATGAAAAAAAATTAAAACATCCCCTGAAAATAAGCCCTAATATGTTTTTGGAGCAAAAATTAATATAAGACCCTCTCTTATTTTCACGGTATACTGGAATTTCATTAAACAGTGGAAATATAGCCATACAACAAGAGTAGACATGGACCAGAGCAGTTTCCCTAAGACGAAGTATGCAACAAAATCTAATAAATGGACTTGAAAGTGTATACTGTACATTGCTAGAGTTTCACAATGCATATGGAATTGTGGCCCTTAATACAAATAACTATATAAAGACAAGAGAATTTGAAATGTATAACTATAAAAACAAAGGTAGCTATAAAAAGGAGTGTTTGATGGTAAAAATTTCTTAAGACTGAGAGGATCACTAAGAAAGGAGAACTAAAGTGAATGAATAAAGAGTAAGAGTCACAAAATAGATACCAAACAAATGGTAATTGGTACAGTCTAGTCTTACAGATTATCAGATGTGGCCCAAAGAAGGGTCTGAAGACAAATAACTCTGGTTCCTCTGTGCAAATCAGATGCAACTGGCTCTAATATTTGTACAAAAGGAACTCTCCAGAAACTCTAGAAAGGTCAGCAGAAGAAGTGGTGTAACATGACCAAACAAATACATTCAACTTTACCATGTATAACAGCAATACTGGAAAATAAAAACAAATATAATTGAGCATACTTAGAGATCAGAATTTACTTTGGATTTGTAAGATTTTTTTTATTTCATTGTGAATGTTCTGCAAGTAGCCCTTCAGCAGATAGTTCAGTGACTTGAACTACCTGGCTGTGGAGCCAGGGATTAGGAGTTCAATGGCTCCCCGGAAAACAGCCAGCCTCTGCAGCCTTCGGTAAACTGCAGTGACCTAGAATGGCACCAAAAAAAGGAAATGGTACTCCACTTCTGACTACTTTATAGAGATGGGATTTTCTGATTTCTTCGATTACAAATCTCATACTGAGGATGCTACCTGACAGATACCTAAATATGGCTCGTTGTTTAGTCGTGTCCAACTCTTCGTGACCCCATGGACCAGAGCACGCCATCTGGGAGTAAAACCTCAGTGATAAGTTTTGTGACTGAACTAGGCCTAGCTTCTCCAAAGCTTCCTGTTCTTGCCCCAGTGTCAGCTGGGAGCTTTCACTTCAAACACAAAGCTACGCCTAACTCATTCTCAAAGCCTTCCAGTTGAGACCTTTTTCTCCGGGGAGACACATTTAGGTATTCGTAAGGCAGCACTCTTAGAATAGAGAATTGTGGCATTAGTAGTCCTAGGAACAGTCCTTTGATACCTTTGATAGGAAATCCTAGCAAGGGTCGATGTAACTTAGAATTAATTGATTAATCCCAAATATATATTATGGGGTTGGGAACGCAGTGAGGAGAGATAAAGGCACTGAAAATGAAAATTCAAAGTGATAACTGTACTATTAAAACAAGTAATAAAAGTTGGCTGGATGGAGATTGAGCACCTGCTTTGAGTTCAACTCTCCACTGTGTCTCCCTAGAAAAAGAGTCAGCCTATATGGCCTTGGGCAAGCTACACAGTCCCAAGCACATCCCCAGAAGAAGGGACAGATAACCCACTTCTGAGTACTGTACTTGCATACCTAGAGAAGCTGAGATAGGTCACCACAAGCTTGAATGAATTTGATGGGATACAATTACTACTACTACTACTACTACTACTACTACTACTACTACTACTACTGTTGTGAATATTGATTATATATATTCACCACAGCTATAGTGGTTAACCAGAATTTAATGCATGGATGGATGGATATGGGTTACATGCATAAATTTCAGTGTGTATTTAAAGGCTTAAATAAAGAGAAAGGCTTTTTAGCTCATGATGGATGAAATCGTTTTGCAGGCAGAAGGCATAACCTTCACTCACTTCTAGCTAGCAAGTAAAGATTTGCTGCTGTGGTTCTTGAGGGCATGCACCTGTTGGCTTGGCACATGGTTATGAATCCCAGCAGGATCTCTTTTAATTGTCAGCTGGAAGCAAGTGAATGTTACACCACTTGCCTTCTGCCTGCATAAAATAGCAACAGGAGTTCAGCCAATCTGTGTCAATGTACGTATGCAGTTTGTCCATGCACAGACAGAAATTATTTACTATGGCTTCAGAATCAGGATTATGAAAAAAAATAAGGCACTTCAGAATCAACCTCTTTGCATTTCAAATATATATTGAAGTACTGACCTAGATATTTTAATCGCTCTAGATAAGACCAGGATGATTATATTATCACCTTTCTCAAATTCCATTACTTGTGTTAACCATTTTAATATTTGTCATTTTAAATTTCATTTTCTGTGGCTGTATCCCTGTTCCCTGGATTCCCACACAAGCAATGTATCCTTGCATTTCAACATGTGACTAAATTTCACTTTGTGTATCTAAAGAATTGAGTTTGAACCCATAAAAGTTTACAATGAAATAAAACTGCTAGTTTTCAAAGTACCACTGTATTTTTGTTTTTATTTATGTTATATACCCTCAAATCATCTGTGACTTGTGACAGTTCCAACTTGAGATATATGGGATATTCATGAAATAGATAACCACTGTCATCCGTGTGCTCCAGGTATTTACATGGCCAACCTGAGATTTGAGGCCAGGTCTGCAAAATCCACATGACGGAGTGAGCTACTGTCACTAGTCCCAGCTCCCGCCAACCTAGCAGTTCGAAAGCGTGCAAATGCAAGTAGATAAATAGGGACCACCTCAGTGGGAAGGTAACACCGTTCCGTTTCTAGTCGCGCTGGCCATGTGACGACGGAAGATTGTCTTCGGACAAAGCTCTAGCTCTATGGGTTGGAAATGGAGATGAGCACCTCCCCCTAGAGTCAGACACGAATGGACAAATTGTCAAGGGGAACCTTTAACTTTACCTTTTACTGCTAAGTCCTAGCTCAACCTTGTGCACTACATCATATTGGTTCTCATTTTATTTTATTTTTAAACATACTGAAATGAACTATCATGATGATCTCTTTGAAATCAATTTTACCAGTGTCTTGGGTCATCAGAAATTCAGACAGCTGTGTCTGGTATGAATTCCTTTCCAAATTTCCTTGCACTGCCTTTAAGAGCAAATATCACTGAAAGACTGTGACAGCGTTTTCTGATTTCAAAATTGCAAGAATTAAGTGTTCCAGAAATACAGAAGGAGGAAGCAAATGAGTCATTGGATTTTAATCCACCATCTACACAGTTTCTAAGTGGCTCATATATTAAAGAACTCTAAAGGAAAAGACTATTTTATATTAGTAGAATGAATTCAACGGTAGCTAAGTTATGGGTGGTGTGAGAACATTTTTTAACCAGACCCAGAACTATCTGATTCTTAGGACTCAAATAAATAAAAAGGGTTCATGAGGCAATTTTGGTAGGAACACAGAAGAGAGCCTTCTCTGTTGTTGCTCCCAAACTTTGGAATTCTCTCCCATGAAGGCCAGACTGACCCCATCTTTGCTGTCCTTCCACAAGTAGGTGAAGACCTTTCTCTTTAGGCAAACTTTCCCTTTATGACTCAATGCCTTAGCAGGGTTTTTTAATGGATTGTTGTACCTTAGTGCTTTGAATGTGTTGTGGTGTTGCTTATGTTTTTTGGTATTGTATTCATTGATCCTTTTAATATTTTTACTAGCTTTTTTTACTAACTTTTTTTAAACTGTAAGCCACCTTGGGTGCTTTTTAAGACGAAAACAGGTTAGAATATTTCATTTAAATAAAATAAATCAATAAACAAACAAGCTTCTATACTGCTAATTCATAATGTTTCAAAATCTCTTGATTGTTGTGGGTTTTTCGGGTTCTTTGGCCGTGTTCTGAAGGTTGTTCTTCCTGACATTTTGCCAGTCTCTGTGGCCGGCATCTTCAGAGGACTGGAGTAGGAACTCAGTCCATGTTCTGTTGCTGTTTGTTGGATAGTTGAGTATTTATAGCTGTGGGAACAGCTTTTGTCCTTTTCAGGAGATAGGGTGATGATGGTGATCAGCGTGTTTTTGTTGTGGATTTATTGTCATGATAAGAGGGAGAGATTATCTGTCACTGTGACTGATGGGTGTCTTTAGTTGGTCTTTTTTGTGTAATGATCCCTGGTCCTTGTGGCTGGGTAGAGTTCGTTGACCTTCTGCAGGCTGTATTTTCCAGTGCTGGAAGCCAGGCCTTGTTCAGTTTCAGACCTTCCTCTTTTTTGTTGAAGCTCTGCTGGTGTTTATGGATTTCAATGGCTTCCCTGTGCAGTCTAACATAATGCTTGCTGATGTTGTCCAATACTTCAGTATTTTGAATGGAATTTCATGTCCACAACAAGCTGGACAACAAATTAAAAATGATTTTTAAATTTACATTGTGATTTACATCAATTTGATTTTTTCAGAAGTACTGATTTTTAGCCACCCTGATTCATAAAAAGTCACTATGTTTATTTTGCTGTTTGTTAAAATTCTCATTTTGTTACTTACCACATCCTAAGCACATCTAGACAAAGTGAAGGTAGTGAATGAAGGCATGAGCTACAATTCAGGCATTTCTAGGTCCCTTAATTGGGAGAAAGGTGGCATAGAAATGTACATACATACATACATACATACATACATACATACATACATACATACATACATACATACATACATACATACATACATACATACATACATGTTGATTTGTTGCTATTTGATATATGCTTTTTTTTCTCTCTACAAGAGATCTATCTACTCTTCAGAAGACATTCTACTTGATTTCAAACCATACTAACATACTCATTAATTTCATTACGCATACGTTTTTGTGCACTACAGTCCACAAAACTAAAAAAAAAAAAAAAAAGAAGTGGACTCTTGTCTGTAAAAACTTGGCCAAAAGAAATTAACTGTTAAAATGCCAGAATACTCTCAGTAGTTTTTGCTGGAACCAGGTAAGTTACCTACTCACCTGGAAGATTGTAAAAAAGGAAAAAAAAGAAGAAGAAACAAAAAAACCCACCTACAGTAGTTCACTGCTTTGCAATGTTCAGTCCATCCTATCAAAAATGCTGTGTTATTTTCTCAATCTGAATAGTAAAATTCTAATACTGGCATAGCAAGCACCATGTAGGCTTCATTCCTGTACAGTGGTGCCTCTCTTGATGATGTTAATTCCTTCCAGTGAAATTGCTGTAGAGCGAAAACGTCGTCAAACGAAATTTTAAAAAACCCATTGAAACACACATTGAAAACCGTTCAATGGATTCCAATGGGCTGAATACCTGCTCGTCCAGCGAAGATCCTCCAGTGGGGCGGCCATTTTCGGTGCCTCTAGTGCGAAAAATCAGTCCTAAAAACAGCAGGGGCCATTTTCTTCAGCCGGTGGCCATTTTGAAACCCGACTATCAGCTGTTTGCTGATCGTCGTAAAGCGAAAATCGGTTCCCGAAGCAGGGAACCGATCATCGCACAGCGAAAAAAACCCACTTAAACCATCGTTTTGCGATCGCAAAAATGTCAACGTTAAGCTGATTCATCGTTAAACGGGGTAATCGTCCAGCAGGGCATGACTGTATTATTATTTTTACACATCAACATTTGAACACTAGCTACCTAGGTTCTTAATTATTCCAGAAACCATAAACAGAATTTGCACAGAAAGGAAAACAAGCAGTTATGAACACAGCTGGATAATCCTGAACAAGTATAAAAGTTGTAATGCTCAGAAATTTGTAAGCAATGTGTCCATATTAGCTGCACACAATACAGGTCAGGTTCATTTAAATCACTTTGTAATATGGGTCAAGATTTTTTTAAAAAATAAAACTATGCATTAATACAAGGGATGTGGTGGTGCTGCAGGTTAAACTGCAGAAGCCTCTGTGCTGCAAGGTCAGAAGACCTGCAGTCATAAGATCGAATCCACGCAATGGAGTGAACCCCTGTCGCTTGTCCCAACTCCCGCCAACCTAGCAGTTTGAAAGCATGCAAAATCCAAACGTGCAAGTAGATAAATAGGTACCACCACAGTGGGAAAGCAACAGTGTTCCGTGTCTAGTCGTGCTGGTCGCGTGACCACGGAAGATTGTCTTCGGACAAACGCTAGCTCTATTGGTTGGAAATGGAGATGAGCACCGCCCCCTAGAGTCGGACACGACTGGACAAATTGTCAAGGGGAACCTTTACCTTTACATGCATTAATACAGACAACAAAACTACAGCACCCTCCACAGTTAACATTAACAATATTTCAAAACATTTGTGCATGTTCATATGTGTATTATGTCAAACATTTCTAGACTAGAAATAACTGATGATGCAATCTGTTTATATTGACAAATATTCTTTCCCTACTTGTGGGCCATGGAAAGAAGAAGATAAGTGTCTTCTAACCAACTACAGGCCCCAAGAGGTTAGAATTCTGAACTGAACACATTGGAAAGAAAATAAGCCATAAATTTTACTACTACCAACACAACTACTAAATAACGACAGTCGCAAATATCCAACTCAAAAAATAACTTTAAATGAGCGGAGAACAAAGATAATTTAAAAGATTACCTTATTCGTTTATCTTCAGTTTTTTTCAGGTATTCATCCCTCTTCAGTACTCCCAATATTGTTTCTTTTTCATGTTCCAGTAAAAATGACAAATTGATGATCTCTAGGTTTGTAGACATGTTTCTTCAACTGTATCTTTTTATAATGCACGTTATTTTCCAAGAGTGAAGGAATGTTCAAAGGCACACAGCTACAAATCACCATGCGTTGCAAGTTCATAGATCTCCCAGCAAGAGCTAATTTGTATATTTCCTCCTTTAGTGACCTGAGTGTCCATTTAAACTTTGCTCTATTTCTTGAACATGCCACACTTCTTTCTTCATAGATTAGTAATTTCTCATCATCATTTTATTTTGATTCTTGGTACCTGAGTAATAATAACAATAACAAAGAATTACTTTGATATGAGTAACATTTTACATAATCAATATAAACTAAATATTACCTTCAAGACAGTATTCTGCACCTAACTACATAAAAATTCATGCTTTCATTGTAAACCATGACTAAACTATCATTTGGCAGGCAACTAGGATGTGTTACCAAGATTCAGGAAAATGTTCACATAAAATAAGAAATATCATTTAACTTATTCATATTTTTGCAAATTTCCAGTTCAACCGTAAATCAAATTCCATACCAACTTTTGGTGGGGGGGAATAACAATACAAAAGATGAAATGTTGATGGTTTAGAGCAGGAAATATTTCTTTTAGAGATGTACCTAAATACCTCAAACAGTACTCAACAGACACTCTAGATGTCATATTATGTAACTGTTAAGTGGATGAATCTTGGGGAAATAAAATCATTACTATTTTTCACACTTTTCTGCATGGACATGGCTAGTAGGAGAAGCTTGCTATTGTCCAAAGGTAATGGGGTAGAGATTATGTGCCTTCCAGATGTGTCTGACCCTAGAAGGGTTTTCAAGGTACATGATATGTTTAAAATATTGGACTACCATTGCTGCCACCGCACTGGGTTTTCATATCTGACTGGGGGTTTCAACCCAGTTTTCCAGAGTCCCCACACTGGCTCTCTCCAAGGGTTATATACTGGAGTATGTTTATCCATTTATTTGATTTATATTCCATCTCTCCTGCAAAAATAGGACTTAATGTGGCTCGGGATAAGATGAACTGAAAACAGTACAGATTAAGAGACCTAGGTTCAAATCCAATACAGTGGTGCCTCACTTGATGAGGATAATCTGTGCCGTTGAAATCGCCGTTAAGCAAAATCCTCTTCAAGTGAAATTAAAAGGCCCATTAGAATGCATTAGAATCTGGCTAATTCGTTCTAATGGGTGAAATACCTCATCGTAAAGCGAAGATCCTCCATAGGGTGGCCATTTTCCAGTGCCAGTCTTGCGAAAAATGCCTCCTAAACACAACAGGGGCCATTTTGAGAGCCGACAGCCATTTTGAAAACCGCTGATCAGCTGTTGAAAAACACTGTTTAGCGAAAAATCGGTTCCCGAAGCAGGGAACCAATCATCGCTAAGCGAAAAAAACCCATTCAAACATCATTTTGCGATCGCAAAAACATCATCGTGAAGCAGATTCATCGTTAAACGGGGTAATTGTCAAGCGGGGCATGACTGTACTATATCTTTAATCTAGACTATCTATTGAGTACCACTCAGAAGTGCATTTTAAAAAGTTATAATACTAAAATAGAATTAAACAGATTATCATAATTACACTTAACTGAATTAAAAGCACTGTAAAAATAGATAAGAGTACAGCACCCACACATTAAAAGACCCTTCCTCAGCATCCAATTAATTGCCAAACACTTTCCAAACGAGATGACATCTTATAAAGGAATACTGCCACACGGGAGCATTTGAATCACTGAATAGACTAAACACTACTACCTCCTGAAGCAGGGATTCTTTATGAAGAAGAGATTCTTTATGAAGAGAATGGGAAAGGAAGGAGCAGGCAGGTTTTTGCAAAATAATCAACAAATAAGATCCCTCAGTATGATTTAAACATGTATTTAAACGTTGGAGTCTCGCTTTTTAAAAAGAAATCGTTATCTTTATTATGATTCAATTTATTGTTTGAACAAGAGCTGCATGGCAACTTAACCAGAGCTGAAAAGAGTCACTTCCAGAAATTTCCAGTCAATATATTGAGTGCCTGGAGAATACAGGAAAGTAACTTTTCCATAAGCATATTGGGTAAAACATATTATTTTATTCCGTTCAGGTCAGTGTAATAACTCTTCTGTAAAATGCTCTTCTTTAATGCCTATTCTCTGCTATCTCAAAAAACTATTGCTCTGGGAACACTCCATATCAGTTCCTGAGATATCAGGAAGTAAAGCAGAAGGGCAGTCAGTAAATTTCTCAAAAGAACAATATACTTTAACCTCAGCATCCTTGTAAAATCCAGTTCTTATTCTTACTCATCAAGACAACACACTAGAAGAAGGTAATCCTCTCAATGTACTCTAAATACATAAGGCTTACCATGTGCAGAGTGGAAGAGTCGAACCACTTCTTGTAGTCAGCATGACAGAACACTGCTCCAGTGGCCTCTACACAGAAAGCAACTAGAAAAACCAGCTGTTCTTCCATCTACAGTCTGTTTGCACAATACACACACCCAGCAGTGTGATGCAATATTTGCCACCAGCAGCCAGTTATCAAAGTACAAGGAAATACCTTTAGAATCAACCTGTTTCAGTTTCCAAAGGAAGGAAGGAAAGCATTTACTCCTTTGGAATTCATTTTTTGGCAAACCATGACGTGAAAAAAGTGGAGTCAAAGTGAAAAAAGTGAAAGAGCACTTTAAAGAAAAATTACCAACAGCCATTTCTGATCACTCTGACTGCTGAAAATACCTGAAAAATTAAGAAATCTGCCTTATGCCAATCAATATAAAGCCTAGCAGAATGTGTAATGAGGGACAGCAGCTCTCCATAGCAGTGGGTTTCAATGTACATGTATCGTTAGCGAGAAACAAAAGTAGTCAAGGTGAGATGCAAAGTTATCATAACAAGCTCTAAGACTTCACTCTCCCTCAATCCCCATGTTATTCTGCAAGCATAACGTGCTGCCTCCTACCAACACCTTCCGCCATGGATTATCACTCTGTGCCTTTTTGGCAAGCTAGTGGTACTTTTTGGCACTGTGTTTCTCCTAATCTTCTGTTCCCCCAACTGCCAACTTACTGCACAGGAAAAACAGAAAAACAAAATATCTGTAAATACATAAATAACTTTCTCAGAAAAAGGTTTTTGTTCCTATCATGGTGGGACTCAAATTCTTCAAAGGAATAATTAGCAGGCTGTAAGAAGCAAAACACTGAATGACTATCCTGGTGTTCCAGACATTTCCTAGCGTTACATGCAGATGGCAAGGACATTTGACCCCTGCATGCAAACTTTAT
Source organism: Pogona vitticeps (assembly GCF_051106095.1). Classification (NCBI taxonomy): domain Eukaryota; kingdom Metazoa; phylum Chordata; class Lepidosauria; order Squamata; family Agamidae; genus Pogona; species Pogona vitticeps. The sequence goes on along the minus strand of NC_135785.1, from coordinate 194,655,726 downwards.
GCTGTACCACAAAGGAATATCGCTATGGTCTGATTTGTAAAGTCAACCCATGGAATGTCACTATCTTATTATTACATAATTAAAACTTCATACATCATATATTTATTTACTCATTTATAAGGCCAAATGGATTGACTAAACATGAAAAAGAAAACACCCAGCACGACATAGGTACATGGCACAAAAAAGTAAAAAGTAAAGTAAATTTTAAATAATAAATTTAACATTGGGCAGAATCTTTTTGCACTGGCCCAACACCAACAATGGATCTTTTGGAGGCAAATCTCTTAAGTTAGAAAATCAGCATAGACGTTATCTTTTGTATATTACTCAGTATGCAATATGCAAAAGGTAATATCTATGGTTATTTCTTAATTTGATTAAAATCACCTCCAAAAGTTCTGATGTCAATGTTAGACCAGTATACAAGAGCATTTTGGCTGCTGTAGTTTCCTCCATTAGAACAATGAAAGAAAATTGGGTTACTCTTGTTTTTATTTAACTCACATACATTTTTTAAAAGTGATGTATAATCTTATGCAAAATTATTGTAAATAGATTTAAATCCAAAATAAACTCATATTCAGTGGTAGACCACCTCTGTACATAGACGGTTCCTTTAATCATAATGGCTAAAAGTTAGCAGCTCTACTTCAAAATATGACAACAGATTATTTTATTGAGACTGTAATCCTATGTACTTTCTTCAATACGAGGCACTTTAAATTTAATAGGGCTTGCATCCAAGTAAATATGCCCGTGATTAGCTTAAAACTATATAACTGGCTGGTTGATTGTCTTGGCAAATCTTCAAAATACTCTTACATTATTTCATTTCATTCACTGTTATGGAGCGCTCACACATTTATAATATAAAATGACAATTACATAAGCCCATATCAGCATTCAGTTGGCAGAAGACGGTTATTAATTCTCAAGAGTATCAAATACTGCTGAAGAGCATTTTTTTAAAAAAACACCTGATATATGCTCTTATCTGTAAATAATTTAAGAAAGGCTTAGACTGCGAACAAAACCACAGAACAAATGCCAACACCTTCCAAGAATTTTCTTGAAGTTACAATCAGCAATAAATAGGACAGCAAAGGGCATACTTGGCACAATTATTGCTCAAGTTAAGTCACAAGCTGGAAGCCATCCTTTCATTGTGAAGGAATAACGCTGGCACCCTCATATGCTGCCTTGGCACAACTCTTCTCATTGACTTTAAGGTTTACTGGAACATTCATTAAAGTATCTCCAAACTATGCTGAGTCTGTTATGCAGGAAAGGGAAGTAGCAATATTAAATATTAAATACTAATACTAATAGAATCTTAGAACTGCAGAGCTGGAAAAGGCCACTGAATCCCAGCCCCTGTCAAGGAGGCCCAGTGGAGAATCAAACTTCCAACCTTTGGCTCTGCAGCCAGATGCCTAAGCCACTGATACGTAATTACTGAGGCTTTAAAGATATGTTTTAAAGGTATTAACAGATGCTGTAATTACTAGTTTGCAGAGATGTACATGGTGAAGCTTTTCTAGTACACACAAAAGGGACTGGCTCTTTCAGGTTCTTTCATTTCATTTCCCTCCATTCACATTCTCCCTAGCAGTTATCCAAAAAAAAGTCCTTAAGAACCTATTAAAAACTATTGTATACAAAATGTTTATGCTTTTAAGAATGTTGGAACTAAAAGGTACTGCAGACGCTCACACAGGCAGCCAGCATGGTGAAAGGAAGAAACTGTTGGAAATATAAAAAACAGACTCCGCTCCTACTCCTTCTCTTTTACTCCCCACCACACCTCCTGTAGATACAGCCACAAAAATATTTTTAAAGGTTAAAACAATAAGGGGCATGGCCCCTCCAGTCCTATTTCTTCATCTCTAGGCTCCCGAAAAATTTTGCCGAGCATATTCCAAGCGGCACAAATTGCACAATCACGCTGAAGAAGCCAAGAAAGAGCAGCACTCCTCAATGGGTACTAGCCAATCTAGGCCCTTTACCATTAAAAAAAAGAAAAACAAAGCCCAGCAACGCTGCTTACCCAAGAGAAGCTTTCCCTTACCAGAAGCTCTCCCAGGCTGGTGCTACACATATTTTTTAGTCCATGGCTCCTGTAATCCCTAACCACCAGTAATTATTGTTCAGGCTGATGAGAATTCATTTCCTAAGGGACCAGGTTGGAGAATACAGGTGTAAAGAGGTGGCAAGGGTAAATGTATCAATTCTCCAGTTTCATGCCATGGCCACCTGAATACCCCCCATAAACTGTACCAACCTACCAACTCTTGTTAGAGGTTTAGAAAAGAACTAGCAAAGCCATTCTTTATCAACAATGAAACAAGCCATTTTTCCTTATTGGAGGCAGAAATGACAAGGCAATCTGAAAAATCAAACAAAAAGCTCAACTAAATGAAAGCAAGAAATGCATAACAAGTGTTAATTTTAAAGCAAAAGTAAAACCCCCCAACTGTATTACTAAAGAAAAGGCCTAGGATATGAGTTACAGCTCAAAGCTATTGCCTTGCCTGCACACGTGTTCTAAACCTTGTCTTTTTATGCATAGCCATACCTCTGTTTCATCACTACTGTAACATTCCCAGTGAACTAACACATGCTGCAAAGAGAAATGAATTTCTGACACCTAACCCCATGGAGAACCTTAGAAATAGCATTTGCTCAGTTCTATAGACATAGGTGATATTTATCAGCATTGTAAACAGTTCACAGTGTACGTACTGGTTTCTGCCTGCGGGAGAACTGCAAATCAATTACTGAATGGTAAGTTAACAATTGTGTAAATCCCACTGTTTCAAAATGTCGCTCTCTAGGTGAGACTCGCAACTGAATTTATACCGCACATTCCACGTGTAAGCTGTCAAACCTTTCAAGGCATTACAGTAAGACTTAACGTGGCATCAGCTTACTTGAATGAGTGAACAAGACATTAAAGTAATTCTGAATTTTACTAATACAATTGCCAATGTTTTAATGTCCATGCATGCAAGAGACAACAAAAATAAAACAAACTTCATTAGACTTGCCATTACTGATGACAAGTTTGGCTTTCTGGTACAAGCTAAAAAATTGATCTGACAGCAGCAAGCTGAAGAGAATTTGCCACAAAGTCCCAGGGCTCAGCTAACCCTAACAGACACAATAGACATGGGCACAAGTTACAGCTCATTAGTCAAACAAAAGCTTACTAATTATTTGGCTTCCAGTGGCTTTGCAGCCCAGGAAGAGGGTGTTCAGCATATCTCTTAAAATTTGATCTCCAGATTTGCTGATGTGTAAAGGCATAAAGATACAGTGGTGCCTCGCATTACGACGTTAATTCATTCCAGCAAAATCGCTGTAGAACGAAAACGTCGTAATGCAGAATTAAAAAGCCCATAGAAACGCATTAAAACCTGATTAATGCATTCCTAGGGGCTTGAAACTCACCATCCAGGGAAGATCTTCCATAGCGTGGCCATTTTCGCTGCCTGTGCAGCAAGGAGTCTGTCCCAGAAAACAGCGGGGATTCTTTTTTTTTTTAACCCGGCAGCCATTTTGAAACCGCCGATCAGCTGGCCGAAAATCATCGCTTTGCGAGAATCAGTTCCCAAAGCAGGGAACCGATCATCGCAAAACAAAATTCCCACATAGGAAACATAATTTTGCGATTGCAAAACCTTCAATGTAAAGCGATTTCGTCATAAAATGGAGCGCTCGTAATGTAAGGCACCACTGTAGTATGCTTCTCTGGATGTCAGGCAAAACAAAAAAAAATAAAGAAGACAAAAACATTGTGGCACCTTAAAGACTAACTGCAATATTTTAATGTGATTTAATTTTAATATGATGGTTGTTGTGGGTTTTTCGGGCTCTTTGGCCGTGTTCTGAAGGTTGTTCTTCCTAATGTTTCACCAGTCTCTGTGGCCGGCATCTTCAGAGGACTGGAGTAGGAACTCCAGCTTTTGTCCTTTTCAGGAGATGGGTGAGTGTGGTGATCAGTGTTTTTTTTTTGATGTGGGTGTATTGTTGTGATAAGGGGGAGAGATTATCTGTCACTGTGATTGATGGGTGTCGTAGCTGGTCTTTTGTGTGCAGTCCGTGTGGCTGGGTAGACTTCGTTGACCTTTTGCACGCTGTATTTTTCAGTGCTGGGAGCCAGGCTTCGTTGAGTTTTAAACTTTCTTCTTTTTTGTTGAACCTCTGCTGGTGTTTGTGGATTTCAATGGCTTCCCTGTGCAGTCTAATATAATGATTGCTGGTGTTGTCTAGTACTTCAGTATTTTGAAATAGAATTTCATGTCCAGCTTGTTTTAGGGCATGTTCAGCTACTGCCGATTTTTCCGGTTGTTTTAGTCTGTAGTGTCTCATATTCTTTAATTCTAGTGAGAATGCTGCATTTTGTGGTTCCAATATATACCTGTCCAAACTGTAAGGTATCCGATATACTCCTGTAGTGGTGAGGGGGTCCCTTTTGTCCTTTGCCGATGGTAACATTTGTTGTATTTTTGTGGTGGGCTTGAATACTGTTTGTAGGTTGTATTTTTTCAAAAGTTTTCCCATGCGGTCCGTGACCCCATTGATGTATGGCAGAAGTACTTTATTTGTGGGTGGCTGTTTTTCCTCTTCAGTTTGGTGTTGTTTTCTTGGTTTGAGGGCTCTTGTGATTTCATTTTTGGAGTAGCCATTTGCCCGAAAAACACACAACAACCATCAGATCCCGGCCATGAAAGCCTCCAAGAATACATTAATTTTAATATGTTGTTCTCTTCTAAAACAACTCGGAAGCCTGCATCTTACCCAAGACAGGAGAGAAAAGTTGGAGTTGCAACTAGCCTTGCTGTTTCCAGAAATGGAGATCTGTAGCAGCTTTTTTTTGCTGTATGCATTGCGAGTTATAAAGTGGTACAAACAGCCATCTCTAGCTCCTTTCTTCCTGATCACATGTGGGGAGGTCTTGTTGTGCACTGCCACAAGAAATTAACAGTGAAGGTTGAGACAAGTTTTATTAAAGTCCCCAACATTTCAGAGTTACTTATGACAATATAGTCTAATAATACATTCCTTCCCATTTTCCCAGATTTGACTAGTAGCTTAAACTCAAGTTTGCATTACCTTTGCCTTGTATCTGCTATTCTGTCAGACAGCAAAGGGTTTCTCCCCCCCAATTAATTCAGTATTCTTTAGCAGCCTGCTTGATGATACCATTCTGCAGAGGACTGCAGCAATTCATAGGTCAAACACAGTATGAATCAAAACATTTGCAGTAAGACTCCAGGACACAAACCTATCTTTGCATATCACAGTGCCTCTACGTTCTTAAGTTCTTTCCTGGCAGAAAAGAAGCATGTGTTGTTCACACTGGGAATAATGCTACCTTAAAGACCTCAGCACAAATAGCTTGTTTCTCCGGAAGAATGACACACCATATTTGAGTTTCTATCAAACATTACTATGCATCATCATAATAGGCAAGATAAAGCAGAGAAAGCACACTGCAAGCAGCCTCTGAGAGAACTTGGCACCTCTGTGTGAAAGGGTTCTCCACACTTTCATCACAACGTACTTGTCAGTGAGAAAAGACTACTCACTATTAGGAGCAGAAAAAAAGTTTTGTCCTCACCACCACAGTCTCCCTGTAGGAAATACAGTACTCCACTGTTGTCCTTAAGCAGAGCTTGGAAAGCTATTTTTGAACAACAGCTGCCAGAATCCCCAGCCAACCTGGCAAGTAACTGTGTTGTTTGGCAGATTCTGGGAGTTGTGACTCCAAAAAATAACTTTTCGTAGGTTCTGCACCAGGAATAAATAGTAATCCTTCACTTACTTGGAAAAAAGGGTGGGAACACAAACTTTCTCCTATCCTTGGTAAGTAAACCCAGCTACTGAGAAATAGGTATGTTCGGTATCCACACACCCCCACTCTGGATTTTCTTTCATAGCTACCTTCATGAGTGTGAAGGAACATTCTAAACTAAGTTGTGTATCAGACTGAATTATTTTGTCCATCCAGAAGTCCCTATTCTCAAGCTTTTCAAGAACTCAAGCAGAGTTTGTCTTCTCTGTGATCCTGGAGATGTCACTGAATGAACAACAGATTTTTTGTGGACAAAGCATGACATATACTCTGCCAATAAGCTACCCCCCTTTCTTATACAAAGGTAGTGAGCAACTGTAGGCCTCCAGATATTTTTGGATGAGAGCTCCCACAGCCCCTCACCAATGGATATGCTTTTGGGGGCTGATGGTTGTTTGTAGACCAAGAACATCTGGTAAGTAATTGTTGCCCATCCCAACATAAAAGAAGATGACAAATCTGGACTGGCTTACAGTGGACCCTCGACTTACGGAATTAATCCGTATTGGAATGGTGGCTGCAGGTCGAAAAGTCTGTAGGTCGAGGCTCCATTGACCTACAATGCATTGAAAACCGATTAATCCCATAACCGGCCATTTTTGTTCCATTTTGGTTTTTCTTTTCCAGTCTGTAGGTTGATTCTCCGGCTGCAAGTCGAAACTAAATTTTACAGAGAAGTCTGTAACTTGAAAAGTCTGTAAGTGGAGCCGTCTGTAAGTCGAGGGTCCACGGTATATAAAAATAGTCTGTCCTGTCTAATGGCAGAAGATGAGAAAGATGGCCATTCCTCCCCTACAATTCTTCATCTTCCCCGTCTCTTTTACATGATTCCCGTCTTTGACCAAGTTAGCTCCAATCTGGTACTGTATCTCCTTCCTGTGTTACATTTTGCTAAAATGTGAAACAATGTTGGGAAAGTTTAAAAAACGCTGACAGGCTCTCATCGTTATTTCCTGTACGTGCTTTTTTCCCTGCAGATTAACGCATGGCAGGGTGCAGCGCCTGTGTTGTATAGAGGGGATGAGAGCATTCATTCACGATCAACAACAGAGTGAAGATTAAGTTACCTCAGCCCCATTAACATACAGCAGTTCTGTCTTCAGGTATGAAATACAGAATTTACCCCTTCTAAAACTAGCTTTCATGTCCAATGAAAGACAGCCACGGTGGGAAGAAAATAAACTGCTGATGAGGACTCTGGCAATTATTCTAGTAAGGATTCTTATAAGCTACTCTTTGACTCATTTCAGAAGCAATGTAGATTTCCTAACTCTTATCTGCGGGTGTTATATCTTATAAATCATTCCTGCATGTCAGAAACTGACAGCCTGTCACTTCAGATCATTATCACAATATCATTCTCTACTACCTGAATGTGGGTCCCAACATCAACAGCCCTTTAAGGGAAGAAACATGACTGCTGCTGTTTTTAGTAAAACACAGTACAGATGCCTACCACGCATTACACTAGAATATGCAGTGATTGAAGTACTAATGTTACATAAAGGTACTTTGCAAAAGTATTTGGAAAGTTAACTCATTTTCAAAAAAAATCATACATATTTAGATAAGTTTAACAAACCACAACCTGTAGGCAAATCCTACATATCAAATAATTACATTTAAAAATAACTAATTTCGGGTAACAAACCCTTAATGATCAAAGACACAGAGACTCATGAAATTAATCCTCTATACACACTCATGCAGAAATAATTTTTTATTAAAAGTGGGGCTTACTCTCATGCAGACATGCACAAAACTGCTCTGTAAACCAGTAACCTGCAACAGGAAGAACATTACACTCAGTAAAAGGGAGACTGGTTTAAAGTGTGCAAATACTTAAGTTCCCACATATGGTCTATGTATCCAGTTCTGTGACTCATTCAGTTGTACATCTGCATTCCAGGAAAAAAAATCATCTTTGTATGTGTACAAAATCTTGTAGCAACTGAAATTCCTCTAAGTCACTAGAAAAAAGATTTGCAACTCAGACTCTATGTGAAAACACTTTCTAATAGTTTGCAAAACAAGCCATCTAATATGGTAACATTTAAACGGGATGTACTCTTTATTGTTTCTACACAGCAAGTTGCTGCAAAGGAAATATTCATAAAAAGTCTGACACTTTAAAAATCTTATTTAGAGCTCTCACTAATTCAGAGAATCCCTCAAAATACTGTGGAGTAACTAAAAAACATTCAGTACATGTGGCATGCAAAGCAAATTTTTCAGAAGATCAAAAGATAATCAGAGGAAAAAAGGGAAACAGAGAAAATGCACTTACTAGCGTTGAACAACAATATATTATGTGAATAGACCAGGAATATAACCAAGACCCTTCTTTATTCCATTATATGTTATTGTTCCCTACTCCTTTCCCCTGCTTATACAACATGATGAACCTTACAAATTCCTCTAGGACTCTCTGTACATTTCATATTTTTATCATCACTTCTGCCATAATGACTGCCTCAATGAATGATATAAACAATCTGGAACATATCATGAACTCTGTTTGATATTCTTGGCATTTCTCAGGGTTTTCTCAGAAGAAGATATGACTATTAAGCCACTATCGGTCAGGAATGTACATACGCACTAAACATATGGCCAGAACCCTCACACTTACAGTCACTGTATTTTCCCAGAGATCACATTGCAGAGGCTTTTTCAGTGCTTATGTCATCTGTCCCACTATTTTGCCTTTGAAATTAGTTTTAGTTATTTTGATGTTGTCTTTTTGTGTATATGGATTGGTATTTTAATTTTGGTCTTTGTATAACATTTAATGCTTTTCAAAGTGTTTGTTTTATTGTGTTGTGAACCACCCAAAGTGGTCTTGGCAGTCAGATGGATGGTACAGAAGTTGAATGAATGAATGAATGAATGAATGAATGAATGAATGAATGAATGAATGAATGAATGAATGAATGTCCTTTGAATGCTACCGTTTTACATATCAAGACATAATAAAAATCATCTGGTCCTTAGCAAGTCTGAAAATTAGGTAAATACAACCTCAGATGAACAACACATGACATATTACATCGTGTCATGCTTTATTTTTTTTTTAAAAAAAGCCAAAATGGAGAAGCCATGTATGAAAAACTAAGTACACCCTTATTGCTTCCATAGGAATTAAGAGGCTAAGTAGCAGCTAGACGCTGCTAACCAAATGCCCTTGAGTAATTGATAATCTGCTAGTGTGACCACCTCTATAAAAGCTGATGTTTTAGCAATTTGCAGGTCTGGAGCATTCAAGTATGTTTTAACAGAATGCCAACAAGGAAACACATCACCAATGATTGTAAAGAAGCAAGAAGCAAAGTGTTGCAATGGCCCAGTCAAAGTCCAGACCTCAACCTGATTGAAATGCTGTGGTGGAACCTTAAGAGAGCTGTGTATAAACAAATGTCCACAAACCTCAATGAATTAAAGCAACATTGTAAAGAAGAGTAGACCAACATTCCTCCATAACAATATGAGGACTGATAAAGTCATACAGAGAATGATTACTTCAAGTTATTGCTGCTATTCCTTTGGATCTCCTGCAGTTAGTTTCCAAGATTGTCTGGTAGAACTCTGTGTACTAGACCAGTGGTTCTTAACCTTGGGTTACTCAGGTGTTTTTGAACTGCAACTCCCAGAAACCCCAGCCAGCACAGCTGGTGGTGAAGGCTTCTGGGAATTGCAGTCAAAAAACACCTGAGTAACCCTAGGTTAAGAACCACTGTACTAGACCTCTAAATTCTCTTGACCATGACCCTATGGCTAGGCCTCTTTGTGCCTCAGTCTGTCAATATCTTGTTTGGAGTCCATGCAGGAGTAAAACATAAATGTATCTGACATATATTACTACAATATTACTACAAATATGGCAAGTGGCACAGGAATGTCCTAGTATCCTACCAATGGCATGGAAAAGTCCTGGAGTCCTGTTATGTTTTCGATACTACCTGAAGCCTGTCTACTCAGAAATAGACAAGTTAGGGTGTAGCTGAAGTTTTAGGAAAATCCCTTTTCCTGACTTGCACAGCCCATTCTTGATTTCAGAAGCTGGTTTCATTCAGCTACTCTTCAATGACCTTCAGAGCCTTCAAATACAACAACCTACAGCATCTGACTGTGTGAAATTCCTCAGTGATTAGAAGATGCTTTCTAAATTGCAGACTACTGCAAGTTGTTAGCTCTTGCTGACCTCTTTTCATTTGTCAAATGGGATGTGGTGTTATACAAAATCTGCTGCTGCATTTACTGTTTTGAGAACGCTTACCATGCAATAGCCCTATGCTGTGCAATATAACACAGAGACAGTAACAAGGAGAATAAGCGCAGAAGGGGAACTAATTGCTCCCATTATTATCTCAATGGAAGGAAAGCAGTTTTTCAACAACATCAACAATAAGTGCAACCTCCAAAACCAAACATAGTGCATACAGAAAACAACAGCCAAAGTGGCACATCTCTGTATTTCATACATCTTGTTTTCTAGTAATGAAGAAAAATCTTTGTTAATGGCAAAGGAATGGATTTTCTTTAACTTATATCAGTGCATGCAATCTTAGCAATGATACCATCCTTCCCAATGAGCTAAAGATGGACTGTTCTGCTTGTTCCTACTTTATTTATATGCTGTTTTACCAGCTAGACCATGTCCAAAGCTGCCTACCATATCCGTCTCTCCAAAACCCTGCACTAAATTTTAGATTATCAAGACATCATGGCTGAAATCCAGTAGTACATCACAATTAGAGAAGGCCCACTAAATCGTGGAACTTACATAGATGTTGATTCACCAGATCCCCAATTAGCTATATAACAAAGTATTTTAAAAAGTTAAAGAAAAGGAATCTCAATCACACAAAATGCTAGAGCAATTATTTTTTAAAAAATTGTCTACAAAGGAGGTTTTCTTCTCTCTTGTAGAACATTTCAATTGTTTCATTTTTCTTATTAAGTTTAACCACTGCGCCACAAGGAAGAGCCTTGTGGCACAGTGGTTAAACAGCTGTACTGCAGCCAAAACTGTGCTCACAACCCGGGGTTCAGTCCCAGGTAGCTGGCTCAAGGTTGATTCAGCCTTCTATCCTTCCGAGGTCGGTAAAATGAGTACCCAGCTAGGGCGGGGGGGGGGGGCAATGTGTAGCCTACATAATTAACTTGTAAACCGCCCAGAGAGTGCTTGAAGCACTATGGGGGCGGTATATAAGCAGTACACTTTTTGCTTTTTATTACACTTGCTATCTGAAAACAACCCTTTCAATCATCCACATTTGTCATTAAAAGATTGGCAATGCACCTTTATAAGGAGCAATCTTTAAATGTGCAGCCCTCTTAAAATGTCAGAAACAAATCATGGATGAAAACAAGTGCACATTTCCTGCCCAATTCAATGCCTGGATGATTAATGTCAGGCAAGAAACAACACCACAGTTGTCTTTCTAGAATTGTTGGCTTTTAAGCATGCCAGGCTAACACTAATGAATCATGTCTCTGCAAGGTATTTGTTAGATTTAAACGATATAGTAGCATGGTCAAGATGTTCAATATGACATTTTTAAAAGTCTTTATATAAATTTCAAATTTAGAACTAGGTTATTAATAGTTATTTTTAAAAGATATTGTGTTCTGTATCTGCAGTCTTCTTTTCAGTATGAAAGAACCGAGAATAGGTTTGGAGAACTTGTTAAAAATCAGGTCTATTGGTCAGAAAACAGAACCTGCAGAGAGAACAGGAAAGCCAAGAGTGTCTGAGCTACCCGGTGTAAATCCAGGGAAAACAGCTAACAGCCTATTCAAAAGATGCAAGGACTACTGTACCCCCCTGCTGCCATGAACCACATTATGTTACAAATAATATTATTCAAACACTGTGAGCATTTTGCAGCATAGGACAGTATTAAAAAGAAGACACCTTTATAATCTGCAAAAAATCATAAAAGCAGTCTATATAACATTATGGTTTTCTGGAAAATGCTGCTCTTAAAACAGTATTTATCTAAAAGCTTTACTATTACTTAAAACATTCCATCTGATAAGCAAACTTTATTTCATATAGTTCCATGTCTGAAAACAAGGATTCCATATGCTTAATTTCTCACTTTCTTTAGAGTTTTGCTTTATATGTCCAATATTTACATCTTTCACACTGAAGCATACAATACTGAATTCTAGTAGTAAATTGGAATTAGCACTGTGATGAGTAACTACAGTATTAAACTGAGCAACACCACTTCTGATACAAATGTGGAACAAAGATGCCTATACACCCAAAAACTCTCATGCTACAGACAGAAGTAAAATAAATGGATGCCTTGTCCTCAAGATTCTAGTTATCTGTGTGAACAGACTCGGGTGAAGGAGCATTCAGAATGGTGGCCATGAGTTACGACACAATAGGGCAACCCTCTGTCTGAAGGACAGCTTAATTCTAGTCCTGTTTAAGCACCTTAAGTCAGATACATAGCTCAGTGAGTTAGGTATGTGGCTGCAGAACCAGAGGTTGGGAGTTCAATTCCCCCTCTGCACTGCAGAAGAGCCAGCAAGTGTGTCCTTGGGGAAGCTATGCAGTCTCAGGGAAGCCCAAGGAGTAGGGAAGGGTAAACTACTTCTGAGTATACGCTATCTTGAAAGCTCTGCAGCAAAAGTGTTGCTGTAAGTCAGAACTGACTTGATGACACATAATAATTATTAAGCACCTTAAGAAGAAGACAACAGGGCCTTGATAGTTATTACCTAGAGCAGCAGATTAAGCATGCACACTGGGGGCCAGGCCTATTACAGGGAGAAGTACTGTACTGTATTGCCACTTAAAATACACTAATTATTTGTGAATTGATATAATGGCATATTCTAGTTTATAGAAATCTGCATCCTCTTTTTTCTGATGAATTTCTTTCTTTCTTTCTTTCTTTCTTTCTTTCTTTCTTTCTTTCTTTCTTTCTTTCTTTCTTTCTTTCTTCTTTCTTTCTTTCTTTTGCTTTTGGTGGTGCATATGTAATGTTCCAAAGGAATGGTTGTTGTGGGTTTTTTGGGCTCTTTGGCCATGTTCTGATGTTTCGCCAGTCTCTGTGGCCGGCATCTTCCTGGTGAAACGTTAGGAAGAACAACCTTCAGAACACGGCCAAAGAGCCCAAAAAACCCACAACAACCATCAGATCCCGGCCATGAAAGCCTTTGAGAATACATCCCAGAAGGAATGTTCAGGAACATGACCCATCCTGCCAACGTAAACTGATGTTGAATACACATCAAGCTACATAAGTTCTACATGCAGCAGCAATAAAGCAGAGGGCTAGGCCAAAAGCTTCTTACTGAACAAAAGCAGAGGAATCTCATCCTAATGTACCATCAAGTCAATTCTGACATGGTGATGCTTTCTAAGGGCTTCTAGGTATAGAGCACTAAGAAGTGGTTTAGCATTTCATTCTTCTGGGGATGCCCTTCTTCTGTAACTTGCCCAAGGCTATGTAGGCTGGCTCTATGCCCAGGGCATGCAGTGGATAATCAAATTACCACTTTCTGTCTAACTCACTGTGCCATAAGCCCTAACAGTCCAAGTTGAGACTTGTTATTTTATCACATTAAAACTAGGGTGAACGTGCCCCAACAGGTGCAATAGGGATTTTGAGGTGAATTTACAGTCCAAACAAGGCAAATGTGAATAGTTCTATCCTGCTTGCCTCACAAAGGAAACCACCGTAGATGTTACTCCAAGGTTTAACTTAAAAGATCACTTATAACAAAGTAAATATTTAAGGACTGAGCCTTAAAGGTTTCACACAGAGTGCAGAGAATTGTTTACTTTGCCCATGGTGAGAAGAGCTAAACAATAATCTCAGTTTTGCAAAGGTAAAATAAGAAGTCATTAAAAATGTTCAGTTTAATCACTCAACCATTAGGCTCATATGCCTCAAATTTAACCCATAGCTCAGTACCGAGTTTGCAAAAGGAAATTGTCTTCCTAAGTTTATTCTAAAGTGGATGACTAGGAAGAGAGTGAACTTTCCAGCTGCTACTTCAACCCCGTTTAAATTAAAGGAAACTAACAAAAACTGCCTCAAGATGGAAGTTTGATTCCCCACTGGGCCTCCTTGACAGGGGCTGATGATCCATAGAGTCCCTTCCAGCTCTATTTTAGTTTGGAGACTAAAATAGATTTTAACAAAAATAAATATTTCATAGTTTAAAAAAAACTATCACTAGTGTAAGCCATATAACAGTGCCATCTGGTGAAATTCACAAATGCTGAGTTTTGTATTAGAAAAGGACAACTAAAATTCCTATTTTTACTATTTGCGAGGTTCAAAGCGTGTTGCACAATGGAAAAAAACTGTAGTGAATCCTCCTGCTGAGTAACCTAATTAGTTATGTCCATTATGGTGATGCAGTAACTCGTTACTCTACTACAGCATTTGTTATTCCTTTAATTGTTATTTTATTATGGTATTCAATATAAATTCTAAGCCTCCTGCATAACTGAAAGGGCAACATAGCTCCACTGGCCAGATCTGTCTCTGCCCCTCATGGACATGTTGCCTCCACTAGTCATGGTTTTGTCTTCAACTTATTTTACTGTAGCAATAACATAAGCTGTGCCACACAGCTAGTATTAGTAGTACTGTTACACAATGTGACGGACAGGTCAGGAACCACTCCTGTCCATCACAATGGAACCCTGACTTGGGAGCCAATAGCTGTACAGAAGAGGCGGAACTAAGGATATTTAAGAGAATGGATGACAGAGTCTCAGTTAGTTTTGGAGTTAGAGTTAGTAGAGTTGCCTCCACTAGTCGTGGTTTTGTCTTCAACCTATTTTATTGTAGCAATAACATAAGCTGTGCCACACAGCTTGTATTAGTAGTACTGTTACACAAAGATCGAGATAACAGATGGAGTGCTTTCAAATAGAACAATCTTCCAGATGCAGCCTTATGAAGACACTATTCCCACATATGGGCATCTGAAATCCATTTTAAAAGTCTTTCAATATCTGACAAAAACTGGCTACTCAAATTGGAAGATTTGATAATTTGTCCATATTTGTAACCTATCATGCACTAATAACAGACATATACACCACATTTAATTATTTAGAATTGTATTTTCTAGTGAACTTTGTTGGCATGTTCTCTCTTTCCTACTAATCTATTCTTTTTGCTTCCATGTTAATACCAGCAGCATACATTCTTAAGAATCTGTCTTGATGAGAAGCATACTAAAATAGGCCCATTAAAAAAAACATGACTTTGGCTCTATCCAATAAGAATGACACAAAAATATACCCTCTTCAGAGAGGGTTGTCTCCTCCAAGAATGGCAGGATGGGGCACACTCATGAGATACCCTCTGTGTCTTGAACATGGGCTTGCTCACATACCAATTTCTCACATTCACACCACTTCAAGGCAGAACTTAATGCCAAATCGCTCCTACCTTTGAAAAACAACAACTGTCATTCAGTTTACAGATCCACATTTCCTGCGCATGTGTTTGTACACACACACACACACACACACACACACACACAAAAACTATGGTAAGTGTTGTCTTCAATTTCATTCACAAGTTACAACACACAACATAAATAAAGTGTAGTTGAGCCAAATTGTGAGAAGATACTAACTAGTTTAATATGGATGACACTAGAGTTTGACACAGGGAAGAACAACCTGTAACAACCTGCATAGTCATACCTGTATGAATGGCATACTAAAGAAAGGATGGATCTTATAAGTACAGTGACAGAGGACATGCTTTGCATTGAACTTGTGGCATCTCTAATTAAGAAGATCAAGAACCAGATGATATGAGCCTCTAGAGCTGTTGGCATATAAGCACAGAATTAAAGAGTTGGACAAGACCCCAAGGGTCTGCCAAAGATAAAAACTTCTCAAACTGGTGGGTCCCAGATTCTATGGAAACGTAACTCCCATCATCCTCATCCAGAATGTCAGTGCACCAGAATAGGTAATAGGGGCTCAGTGAAAAAGACAGTGGAATGCCAACAGACAACTCCTACATTTAGCATGAAGCAGTAGTTATCAGTTACATATAATGGATTTTCAAAAGCCCAAAATGCTAACTGGATTTGATTTTGAAGATGTTTTCCATGTTGTTCAAAATAAAGACCAAATTTTGAACCAACTCTTTAAATAAAACAAGAATTGCATGAATAGATCAATTCATGATACTGGAATGATTTCACAAGAGGGAGGCGAGACTCAATTTTATAACAACATGAAACATGCAGTAAAGATCAAAGCAAATAAGCTAAAATGCTGACAATTGACTATAAAGTTATGCAGGCAAAAGTGCAGTAGCCTCATAATTAGCTCTAAGAGAGTAATTGAAGACTGATCGAGAAAGGTCTTTTCCACAGCAACTTTTTTTTGCTAACATTAATATGCCATATTAAACATGTTTGCTTAGAGGGATGGTCAGTGGGCCTTCTCCTTAGTAAGTTTATTTACTTTACCTTTCTAATCTTTTTCCTGTTACAAACATTGTAAAACAAGGCTATGCTTCTATGAGGGGGTGCTGATAAGTATTGAGCCTTTCCCAGAAAAAATTGAGCTAGGAAGCTGTAACTGCCACACTATTCTACATATTCCCCCAGGAAGTCAATGCACTTGCAACATCTGTCTTGCAGCTTCTTAAGTCCTTGCAAGTAAAATTCTTCCAAATGCTGGTGTAACCACTCATTTGCAACATTAGTTGCCTCGAGAACACTCCCAAATCGTCCCTTTAGGTGTTTTTTGAATTTGAGGAACAGACATTAGTCAGAAGGAGCCAGGTCGGGAGAATAGGATGGATGGGGCATCACTTGAAAGCCTAAGGACGTCAGTTTTGCAATTGTTTCATCTGCAGTATGCGAAGAGGTGTTGTCATGCAACAGGATGAAACCTTCGAAGAGCTTTCCTCGACCTTTTTTCCTTGATGTTTTGCCTAAACTTTGTCAATAAAGCACAGTAATATTTTGCATTGATGGTTGAACCCTGTTGGAGGTAGTCCACCAGCAGAACTCCCTTCTTATCCCCAAAAAAATGTTGCCATTTGCTTCTGCACCGACCTTTGCACTCGGAACTTCTTTGGCCTGAGGGAACCACTGTGTCTCTGTTCCTTAGACTCTTCCTTTGTCTCAGGATCATAACAGTAGATCCATGTCTCATCACCAGTTACCAGTTTGCCCAGGAAATCTGACTCATTTCTTGCAAAATGTTCCAAAACAGCCTCCGATGACTACACACGTTTCCTCTTTTGTTCAGTTGTCAAAAGTTTGGGGATCCACTTTGCTGTCAGCGTTATCATTTCCAAGTCATTGTGGATAACGGCACCAACTCTCTCACGTGATCTTCTCAGATATATAGCAATACTTTTGGCTGATATTCAGCCATCCTCAATGATCATGTCATGAATGGCTTTCACATTTGCAGGCACAGAGACAGAAACAGGCCTTCCACTGGGTTTCTCACTTTCAACACCGAAATGGCCAGTTTTAAAATTGACAACCCAACATTTAACTGTTGCATATGAAGGGCCACTGTCACCCATAGTTTGTGACATTTCATCATGGATCTGCTTTGCACCTTGAAGAAAAAGGAGCTTGATTATGGTCCTATGCTCTTCCACACTGAATTTTTCTGGAGGTGCTGCCATGTTCACTTTGGACCTGAACATGAAATATAAGTTAAAATCATAGGTAGTTGATTTTTGCACCATTGAATACAGACAAATTGGCTAATACACCCTGCAATTTAGAAGACAGGAGGGCCTGACGTGCTCTGTTCCATGGGGTCACGAAGAGTCGGACACGACTAAACGACTAAACAACAACAAGCTCGATTTTTTTCTGGGAAAGGCTCAATACTTATCAGCACCCCTCATACTCCGAATCCCTTCAGTCTTATGTTTTCTGTGATCCTCCGGGATGCTTATAGGGAAGAAAACTCTGGTGTTAACTTTCAATATCACACTGACAGGAAACTGTTCAAATGTTTCGCCTGAAGATCGGTACCCATTAAGACAGTGGTAATGTGCCAACCTGCTCCAGGTGTACCTTATGAGGAACCAGTTCTGAAGGTATTGTTGATATATCACATATCTTGGCAGCACTTTCTCAATGACAATGAAGTGACCTCATGAATCCCTTAAGCCAGCAGTGCCACCAGAAGACTTCAATCCTTTCTGTGAAACTGATGCACAATCAATCTTTTTGTTAAGCTAAAGATGCACAAAGCTATTCTTCTATCCTTTCTACTTGATGGAGCAGAGAACTGGAGTATTTATCAATGTCATGCAAGAAAGCGCAGTCATTTTCCTTTTACCTGTCTTCAGAAAATTCCAAACATCAAACAACAAGATTAAATCCTTGATATTGAAGTCTTGGAGCAAATACAGATGGCAAGCATTGTGATGCACAAGCCTCCCTAAGGAGCGCTTAGCACTCCGTCAGAGAGGTCCACAGGCTACTTACCTATCACCTTTGCGCAGAGGCAAGTCCTAAGACCTCTGCAGTAGCGTAGGCCCTTTGAACAAGTCTGACCTTAAAAGAACACTTTACTTTTACCCAGTACTTTGCAAGTACAGACACATGGGCTTTGTGATTCTTTAGAATTCACAACAGCTCAGTTAGGGAGGCCTCTTAATAATAGCTAGTTTGCGGCCCTTTCCACTCTCCTGGATTTAGCCAGACCCTGCTGTTCAAGAGACCAGTCCTCTGTAAGAATTTTATAATTAATTTTTATTAGAAAAATAGAGTTTCATAGAATCAGTTTATATTGCTCAAGCTTTAGCACAAAGAACATATTCAAATATTATTACAGTTAAATAAAATAACTAATCCCCATTAATATAAGAAACACTACTAAGCTGGGCTAAAGTGGGCTAACCCCACCTCCTTCTAGCAATTACATACTTTATCATTCAACTACACAACACATTCCAGAAAGAATCATCATCTCTCCTTCATAAATCAGTTAGCTTGTAGCTAGCTCTCTTTCACACACTTCTTCTATCTTTTCTACATTCTCTAACCCCTCCCTTCTTCTTGACACTTCATGGCTGTTAACCAATTAGGCTAAAAGGGATGTAACACCTTCCTCTGCCCTCAATTCCCATGAAGATCCAGGTGTTTTATCTCTTCTTCAATTAGCTCAGAAGGTTGAGTCTTTCACAGGCCCCTTGGTCCAACCTTCAGCTTTATCATGAATTACAGCAGTATCAGTTCAGAAAAACACTCTTGTGCTACTTAGAAAAACACATTCCAATGTCTCTGAAATCATCCTCACATAGAACCTGTCTGACTCCATTTTATATTTCTCGGACTACATATCCCACACTGCGTCAACTCCATCACAAGCATTTTTACTATCTTGAAATAGCAACTTAAGTGGGCTGTCTGCGTCATCAGGATGTTTAGCAAAACCCATTTTCTATGGAAAGCCTGTTGCAGGTGCTTGATTGTGTGGTGGGCAAAAGAAACAATTAAATGATACACTGAGAACATTGAAATAATTAAATATTGGCCATGTCAATTGGGAAGGTCACTCAAAACTGAAATGTGTGGCAAAATGCTGTCAAACAAGCCGCTGAAAAATTTGAAATCAAAAGAATTAGGAATGCACTAGGGAAGAGAGTAGTGAAGTAGCAAGATTTTGACAGCCCGACAAATTCAGGATTACCTAACCTGCCCCCACAGTTTCTGTATCTTCTGGGTTCATATTGGGCTAGTTAGTCACCTGCATGCCCATTAACATGTTACTGCTCAAGCTTAACCATTTACTCCTTTCTCTCTCTTTTTCTGCTTAAATGGTGAATGAATGTAATGGACATGATATTCCTATTGCAGTACTATGCATATGCTTTCAGAAGTAACCACGACTGATTTAAAGAGGACTTACTCCCAGATAATGGTTTACACAATGGCAGCCTAAACCATCTTTTTTTAAAAAAAAACTTATAAAGCAGGAAGCCACAAGGGGCAAGCTGATATATCTCCATCTCTCATCATAGAACTTCTTGTGCCTCGTGGCACAGTGGTTTTCCAGGATGCAGTAACTGCAATTTTCTTTTGAGTCAAACTTCATGACTCATGCTCTCTGTATACAACACTCCCTCCATGGCAGAACTCACCCTGACAGAAAAGGTGATCAAACAGAAATATACACTGATAACAGAATATCTGTGAGCAAACATCATTTGTAAGAATCTGCTTTCCAACTCTCAATTCTTGACCTTAAATCCTGTATTAAATTCTGTAGCAAAGAAGCAACTTCACGAACAGTCTGAAATGGCAACCTGATGGATGACAAAAAGGTTGACGCCCCGCAATACATTCAACAGAAAGCTTTTCCACATCCAGGAGAACTACCATTAAAGCTATGAATTGCTCACATTTGCACTTAATGTGCCATTTGTCAAAAGTTTTTGTAATCCCCATTTGAAGACAACAGTGCAATCATCACTCTACACATTATAAAAAGATGCTTGCTGCAGCATTGGATGAAAAGAGCACCATATTTAAAAGTAGAATGCAAGCCAGTCATTCCTGAAGTGTTGAGGTAATGCCCCTGAAGGCTTGGGTGACCTTGATGATGTTTTTGTCTTAAAACCCTGGTATGTTCCATGCTAGAGTGGCAAAGCAGGTGAATGTTCACACTCTGAAAAAAAAAATTTAGTTCACAAAATATACACAGAGAAGAGGCTGTGAAAGGGGATATCAACATCTCACAGAAAAAAACATTAAAAGTTGGTTAAGTACTCTCACTAAGGAGATGTATTTATTATGTATTTGTTTGTTTTAGTTATAGACCACTTGTCTCTCATTAAGGCGACCCTTATCTCCCAATAAGGGGAACTTCCACCCTTTTTTTTCTAAATAATCACACCAGCACTATAGATTGAAATCCTGTCCATAGTAGTTCTGTGGCATAAGGCTGGGCACGTTTTTGGAAATTAAAGTGTCCCCAAAGATCCCAAAATGGTCTGAAGATCCCAAGATCCCAAAATGATCTGAAGCTCAACATCAAAAAAACTAAGATCATGGCCACTGGTCCCATCACCTCCTGGCAAACAGAAGGGGAAGATATGGAGGCAGTGACAGATTTTACTTTCTTGGGTTCCATGATCATTGCAGATGTTTACAGCAGCCATGAAATTAAAAGACGCCTGCTTCTTGGGAGGAAAGTGATGACAAATAGCTGTCTTGCAAAGCTTAGGTCCCAAAAACACCCGTTTTGCGAGCGCGGAGGGAGTTGTCAAAATCGTTGTCTAGCAAAAATTGGTTTGCGAAGCAGGGACCAAACATTGTCCAGCAAAATTCCCCCATAGGAATCACTGTTTTGCGAATCGCTATAGCGATCGCAAAAAGTCAATGTCTAGCGAAAAAACTGTCATGTGGGGTAACTGTCTAGCGAGGCACCATTGTAGATGGTTTGGGCTGCTGTTCTTTTCCTTTTTCTTATATTCTAGTCATTTTAACTCTTCAGTAAACTTTGTAAACTTCATTCTAGAGGTATTATATACCTAAGATCGCAGTCAGATCTACTGCCATCAAATGAAACTTATCAGGTCTACACCTTGCTCATACACTGTGATTGGGTTGGTTAGAATCTTGGGTCAGCTCCTCATTTTTGGCGGGAAATAAAGTCAGAGACGTATTAAGTGAACTCATGATTTGGTCTTTATTTATTTCACCCTTTTCAACATTCGTTCCAATCGGGTTGAAACAAGACAACTCTGGCAACAAGCCATAACTAGGTGAAGTAAACTCTCGCCCAAAGTCTAAAGCATTTACAGGGGTGCTAGGCCAAATAGTTCTTGATCG
The DNA here is from genome assembly GCF_051106095.1 of Pogona vitticeps. Lineage (NCBI taxonomy): Eukaryota > Metazoa > Chordata > Lepidosauria > Squamata > Agamidae > Pogona > Pogona vitticeps. The sequence goes on along the minus strand of NC_135785.1, from coordinate 194,634,038 downwards.
TTGGGCTTCCGAAGGGGCACGCTCCTCACTGCACAGATTGTCCTGCAACATGGGTGTCTCGTCCAATCTCCTTCCTTTGGTGTGTGTTGTACCTGATTACTTTTCTTCCTCTCCCTTGCCCATGCGGAAATACAATGATAGTCCACTCCTGGGTTTCTATCATTGACTCTGGTTTGGGTTCCAGGTCCGGCAATAGTCCACCAACCCTCAGATTTGGGAAATCCTTCAGCAAGTCACACACCTTTTTATATTCATCCCCTCTGGCTCTCTCCTCATCCTTCCTTTTCATCTCACCTCCTAGCTCTGCCCCAAACTACTGTTCTCCCTGGACATTTATACTTTCCTCCCAGACTGATAGCTCCTGCTCCTTCCCTTTTCCTTTCTCTCCCTCCTCTACTAGACATATTTCAACCTTCCCTTTCCTCTCTTCTGGCACAGCATCTCCATCCTCAGACACATTCGTATCACCACTTTCTCTCTCCTCTATCATGGCTTCTATTACCAAGGACGGCTCACTTTCATTCACTCCTCCTTCACATACACGTTCTGTGTTTTGCCCCAGGACTGCCAATGAAGAGGCTTATCTTTTTTTCTCCCCTGAAACCATGACTCATGCTCTCTGCCGACATCACACTCTGGACTGCAGTCCTGTAACACCATGTAGCCTCCTTCTCTGATCAAGAGAATTCAATCCAGAAGGAATGGAAATTGCTGCAAGGACTTTTCTAAAGAAATGCTTCCTAACTAAAATATTTAGCTCTCCTCTTGCTTTCTCATATATTCTTCCAACACTGGAACCAGAACCACAAACTGCTCTAGGCAATTTCATCTAAACCCCGTCGATTCCAGTATTGTTTACTGAATCACTGAGTCTTTATTGTATATATCACAATGCTCCCCCCACACACACACACACCAGCAATACTGCTTTCCACCACATAGGACAAAGAATGCTAGCGAGTACGCTAAATGGACAAAGTGTGGCCAGGAAACTACACATGACTCTCCAGGACTGATTACAGAAACCCATGATTTTTAAAAAGAAAAAAAAAACAGAATTCCCCATGCTTAGAAACCTTTAAGAGCAACCATTTAGCAATAAAATTAGATGTGGGCTCCCTTCAACTCTGTTTCCAACTCCTCACCCAGTAAGAGACTTCCAGAATATCGGATTTTATTTCATGTATTTATTTATTTATTCAATTTATATGCCGCCCACACTACCCAGAGGTCTCTGGGCGGCTTTTGCATTATTTTTGCTTTTTTCCAACCCCCAGGGCTCCCCCACCCCCTGCCGCAGTCAATTCAGGGAATGCAAAACTGATGCTCTGATCCTAAGTTTCCCTGTTCGGGCTGCACATAAGAGGCAGTAAGTTTTACATTCAGTTGTGATAGTCACAAGCAATAGACATCAGACCTAGCTTCATAAGTATAAGTGTTTTCTGAACAGCAGCACCCCTTCCCATGCTGCAGTCTGGGGAGCTTCACAGTCCATTCATATTAAAATAGTCTGCCATGCCAGTGCAAAAAAAGGGGGGGGCCTTCTGGGCATGCCAGTTACTTTGAGCATGCCTGAAATAACCCTTTTCACTCTGGCCTATATCACCCAAGGGTTATAAAAGGTTAAAAGAAAGAGAAGGATTCCCACCAAAAAGAAATAGGCCTATGCCATTGTTTTAATGCCTAACTTTCAGAGTTGAACTTTCCATATCATCAGAAAGATAGAGATATAGATATAAATATTTTGCCAAAAGACCCTCCTAGTGAATTACAAGTTCGCTTGCACAAGCTCAGTGTTTTCAGTTTGTTTAAGAAATGTACATCAGAGAAGACTTGGGTCTTGAGACCTTATCTCTTCCACTTCCAGATTACTTTGGAATCAGTGATTATCCTTTAGTGTATTCAAACCATGACTAGACACACTCTATTCTGCACTGCACACCTCTTCTCCCCACTTGCTTGTATCAGAGAATCTTTCCCACATTTTTGTTGTTGTTGTTGTTCATTTCTGCTGCTAGGCACTCATATTTCAGGCCCTCATTCTTGAGCCTTGGTCTGATGTTTCTTCACTAAGAAGCAATAAGGAACTAAATTCACACTGTAAACGTTTAAGCCAGTTAACATTTAAACAAGCACTTGCCTGGCAGTTAGTGCTTTCAGTACAGGAGGAAATCAAGATTTTAAAAACACAACTCAACCATAGATGGTGCTTAATCTCTAAGGTTCCTTAGAGGAAACCTGTTATTCTTTTCTTCATGCTTGTAACACTTTTTAGACAGAAAATGCAGATTTCTATTTAGATGTGCCACTTTCAAAATCAAGGCAGCTATAACCATGGCCAGCCTCTGCTTATGCAGAACAGAAACAAGAAGTCTGAAAATCTAAATCTTATTAGCAAATCCCATAATTGAACAAGTCTATTGAAATGAAGGGCTTACTTCACCAATATGTATAGAATTGTCTCATGAGTTACATACATTCATCAGACAATATCTATGCTGATTTCATCATACCGTATTACTGTACTATTCTGGTGGGACTAACTTCACAGTCAGCCAAAAGGAAATAATGCCTGGGTACCAAGCTCAGTCAAAATTTGTACCCCTGAGTAGCAGACCCTGTTATTAGTACATGGCCACTTAATATTCAGTACACCCATCTCATGAATCTGAGAAATAAGAACGGTTTCTCCAAATTCTTACTATGCTTGCCAGTAACCGATTTAAGAAACAAAGCCTGCATCAGCTTGTAAAAGACTTAGAGCTGTAACGCTTTTCCAGGAGCCAGCATCCAAAATGCGGGGTGTAAACAACCGAGAGCACGTGCTCTGCTGTAGAGTGACAGCAGACTGAGAGGCGAAGAGGACTCTAAACAAGGAAGCCCCAGGAGAGACCCTGGGAGGAGGAGACCGTGCCACTTTCTTCAAGTTGCACCAACCTTTATTATTATTAGCCTTTTCGCTCAAGACCGGTCCTGGCTGGCTCGTAAAGGGGTCGGTCAATGCCGGAGTGCTTCCCAGGAGCGAGTTTTTTTTTTTTTTTACTTAAAACAGTTTTTGTTCCCTTCACTCTCATAAACTCGAACCCATTGGAGCAAACTCGCGCAAACTACTTGTGCCCAGTCTTCGCCTAGCCCGGCGGCTCACTCAACCCTTAACCCACCGACTGCATAAGGCACCTGATCGTCAGCACCTGCTTCCCGCGGCACAGGATCGCCACCACGAGCCTTCTTCTCCCCGCTCCACTCTGTCTCTACCCCCTCCACCAATCCGCTGCACCTTCGACTGGAGAAGGAAAAAGGAAAACAGCCTTGGAAAATGGAAGCACTCCCGACACCTCCTCTCCTGCTCGCGGTGTGAGGAGAGGCCACCTCGGGGCGGGCAGGCAGCCGAGAAAGCGGGAAGAAGCGCGGGCACCGCTGCCTGCCTTCGCCGGCTTCCTCCCACTGCCGGGGCTCGAGGAAAGGACAGCCTTCGCGGCGGCGGGAATTTGCCCCTAGCCGGGCAAAGCCCTCGCCTTATTATTACCTTTCCCCCTCCGGTGGCTGCGCGGGTCCTCGGCTCGGCTGCTGCGGCTTGGCCGGCATACCTCCCCACGAGGAGCCTCGCCTCGCCTCCGCCCGCTTGCCCCACTCAACTCAGCAAAGCCTTCGTCCTCCAGCGCGGGAAAAGAGCGCTGGGGGAGCTCGTTTGTGCTGCAGCGAGCCAGGCTGGGGGCATCATCCTACGTGAGGCAAAAAAAAACCCTATCCTGGCGCGGACCTGCTCGCCTCCCTTGTTGCCGACACCGGGACTCGTCGCCGTCCTTTAGCGCCTCCTGCTGGCTCGGCTGGGGAAGGGCCCTGGGAAGCCATGCGGGAGACCGGCGAGAAAGAGAAAGGCCACCTGCGGGGGGAGAGAGAGAGGAAGGGGGAAACTGCTGAGGGCTCCCAAAAAGGCGCGGCAAGATCCCGCTCGGAAGGACCCAAACATCGGGGAGGAATGTAAAGCAGGGAGCTAGAGAAAGAAAGGGCCTGTCCTGAAGAATAAGGAGAAAAAAAAGTCCAAGTCATAAATAATTACTTTCCACTGCCCCCCTTTCTAAGTTTGAGAATGTGTGTTTTATGGTACTAATTAGTATTGCCTAATATTGTTGAGACCATGTGCCTTGCCTGGTAAATACCCTGGTCCATATAGTCTCTAGGTCATGATCAACTGAGCCTGTTTCCAAGAATTGGAGTGTAAATGCTAGATCATCAAAGACCTGTCCCACCATTCATATTTCTTTGTATTTATTAATGGAATAAATCAGTATAGCTTGCTTGTATTAAAAAGGAACACTCCGCATGAAGCAAGATTTCTAGTTCAAAAAGTAGAGAGTGAATAAAATGTAACTGTGATAAAGGTAGGTTTACTGTCTAGCCAAGAATCATGGGTTGAAAAATAAAAGTTATATAAATATAAGAGTGTATAAGATGGATTATATCAAAGCCCACCTAGTTCAGCATTCTGTTTATATAATAGCTAACAGCTCCTTATAAGGCAGTGGTTCTTAACGTGGGCGATAATGCCCCCCAGGGGGCGATTTCATTTTTCAGGGGGGCGGTAGAACAAAAAGGGGCGGTGTGGTGGCGAAAGAACAGAAGGGGGCGGTAGGGGGGCGCTGGAGCAAGCCAAACCTGTGAAGATGGCTGCAGCCTTTTTACAGTGTGCATGAATATATATTTTCCTACAATTTTAATTTAGTTTCAGACTTTTTGTCTTGAAATTTTTAGTTCCTGCATTTGTTTTTATGCCCTTTTTATATTTCATCTTGCGTCTTAAAATTCACTTGCAAGTAAATCATTAAATGTTACTTTTGGGGGGGCATTTCATTTTCTTGGAATTGAATTTTGTTTTCAGGGGTCATTGGATTTAAGTGTCTTAAATAAATAGATAGATAGATAGATAGATAGATAGATAGATAGATAGATAGATAGATAGATAGATAGATAGATAGATAGATAGATAGATAGATAAAAGATATCATCACCGCGGGGAGGGGGGCGATGATAACTTCCTCAATGGTTCAAGGGGGCGTTTCTTTCAAAAAGGTTAAGAACCACTGTTACAAGGCATCCACGTGGAAGGTGGGCTGTCATATGACCACATGTTGTGTTTTTTTATTATTATTATTACCAAGCATTTGGGGGCACACATTATGACAACCAGTGTCATGGAGTAGATAGTGTGGGACTAGCACTGGGGGGAATCTGTGTTTAGATGTCTGCTGAATCATGGAACCTCACTGGGGATGGCCAAGGTAAAATACTCCTAGAAACCCTGACAAGGTTGCTATAAGCTGAAAGCAACCTGAGAGCACATAACAACACCTCTGAGGCAATACTGTATACAGTATAGGCATTGTGACTAGTTGCCACTAATAGCCAGAGCTCAGGGTGTTACTTTCAAAAAGAACTTTACAGTATCACTACCTTCCCGGAGCAAGACAATCTTTCCTCCACACAGCAGGAACACTCTTTGGTTCCCTCTAGTGGCCAATTCAGATACCACACCATGTAAATATTAAAAGGAAAGCAAAGCAAAACTGCCCTCATAACTTGACATGAAAAGAAAATGGCACAAACTCTGAGAAAATGTAGCAAAATGCTTTTAAAAGCCTTTTAAAAATAAATTTTGAGAGTAATTAAAAACATTATTAATTATGCTTAAAATACCTTTGTAAGAAAGGTTACAACTGTTGGACCTCTTGAGCATAGGGTAAAAAAATGAGTCTAAATCAGTGGTTCTTAACCTTTGTTACTCAGGTGTTTTTGAACTGCAACTCCCAGAAACCCCAGCCAGCAGAGCTGATGGTGAAGGCTTCTGGGAGTTGCAGTCCAAAAACATCTGAGTAACAAAGGTTAAGAACCAGTGGTCTAAATGGAAAGATGGTAGATAAAAGTGTGTATTACATTATCAGTGATGTGGGGGATGTGGAGAGTGGATGTTTTCTTCCCCTCTCAAAATGTGAGAACCTCTACTGAAGCTACTATAAGGTACGGTAATAGCTGACAGCTTTAAAACAGGATTATACACAGAGTTTGGAAGTAACTAATTTCAAGTAGCATGGTTGCCTGTATCTCACTGCATTTTGGAGTAATAAGTAGTTTTCCGGAGATGCAATCAAAGTTATGTAACATAGTTCTTAGGGGAATTCTTCTAGCTCTTGTTATCATTTTAGTTGTCATTCTGTGCTCTTTAACTAACTGTATGCGGCCTGAGATTGTTTAGGTCTCAGATTCCTCAACCCTCCTCATCACTCATAATGCGGGCACCTAACTTCCAGCCAAGGTGAGCATCATCCCACTATCGATCCAGGGGTGGGCAATTGATTTCTATAAGGGGGCCACATGAAAAATCTGAACTGCGTTCGGGGGCCAGACCAGCTTTACTTAAAAAAACACACGAAACAGTGATATTATGATTGTTTTTATTTTAAACTTGTTACTCTTCACAAATACTAAAGAGGTTTTTTTGTGGTATGTTAAATATAAGCAACTGAGCAACTTTAGACAAAAAACTCAATGGTTTTGATGTTCAAAACTGTCCGTGGGCCGGACAGGAGCGGCTCGCGGGCCGTATGTGGCCCTCGGGCCGCACTTTCCCCAGGTCTGCCCTATATGATGTACCACTAGAGGCATAGCAAAGTTGAAATGGTGTCATCATCCACAAATATCAGCTTTCCAATGCAAATAATCCACTATTACTGTACATGATTTTTCACTAGTACAGTCCGACCCTATTTGAGGGGAGGATTATGTACAGTACTGTGTTTAAGGGGCTAAAAACTCCTGTTTTTTTCTCTGTCGTTCTCTATAGTTAGGCAATCAGGGAGTGGCATTCCTTTCTTATGTTTACTTGGGATGGAAGTTAAGGTTCAGAAAGTGGCCATGTTTTGAAAGAGGAGAGGGGTTTCTGTGAGGTCTACAAATGTCCTTATACATATTGGGAATTCAGCCCTTCTCTCCCACACTTGCTGGGAATTTTATTCTGGGGCCGAGTTGACAGACCCCAGAGGGAGCCGGCGCGCCTCCTTTCCCCCGGCAGAGGGCGCTGTGGCCTTAATCTACGACTCACCCGCCCCGCCCGGCCTTCCGGGGCGGCGAGAAGGCGGAGCTCCCGGCCCGAGTCCGCGAATGCAAAGGCCGAGGGCCACCCTGCGGGAATTGGGGACGCTGCTGGAGCCATGGAGGAGTTTCACCCCCATAACGACGAGGTAGCGGTACAAACGTCCCTCTTCCTCCCCGGAGAGTGAGGAAGCACACAGGACTGCTCGGGAGTCCCGCTCAGGTTCCCTCCCCCCACTCTTTCCTTCTGCGGGAGGGAAGGACCAGCCTTAGCCTTTTCTTCCAGCGGGTCGGGCGGGGTGGCGAGATGGGGTCGAAAAATCTTCCCCGCGAACGACTAGGAAGGGCAGGGACCCTCTCCAGACCCTCTTCCCTGCCGGCTTTTTTTGCCTGCCTGGCGGCCGCTCCTGCCTCTACTCCAGAGTTTCCGGAGACACGGGAGCGCTGACTTGCATTCACACGACCACCTGCCTGGAACTCGGGGGAAGGCAAAAGAACCCCCCCCCTCCGATGAACAAGATGGAACCTGCTTCCCAACCCGGGTCCTCTGCGCAGCCTTTCTTCAAGTCTATCAAATGGCAGATTTCTTTATTGAGCCAATCACGGCAGGCGCGGCTCACGTTGCAGCCGGGATCCGCCCGGCACGTTGTCCTTGCATTCATTGCATCCACCCAGAAACACATCATTTTGATTGTAACAGCCCGGACCAGCTCAATAGGCACCGGGGGGGGCGCGCGAAGGGGGAGAAAGGCTTATAATACAGTAGTTTTTAAAAAAGAGAGATTTCTCACTCTTTGAGGCCCAATTCATACGTGCAGTGGAAACGTGATCCGCCTTTCGAGGAAGGGAGGGTGTGGAAACACACACCTTCGTCGTGAGACTTTAATAGGATGTATTCACAGGCTGCGTGCGTGAGGAATTAATGCCAGGTTTTGTGTGTGCACCGGGAAATCTCTATCATGTGACAGCATTTGTATCTGCGTTTAGAGAGTCCACCCTTCTGTGTGCCCCCCCCCCGACCAGAAACACTGCAACTACTTGATTGTTATGTGTGTTACCGGGGCCTAATGGCTATTTCACAGTGTCAGATTGTACAGTACACACCGAGACCTAGAATCTATGTGGGGCATCTTGTCTTAACAGAGGAAGCCCTGTCTTATACATACTGTAGTCTTATCTGGTCTCTTGGTGTTTATGAATATACGTAGTGACTTTTTCCCTGTGTTCCCCATACAGATACCCACATAACAGTAACCAGTTCTTGTCATTATGCTGCAAAGCCTGCGGGAGGGTGGTCAGTCTGATAGTGAAGTGTGGTTGGATGAAGGCTATGAATTCTGATTTAGTTTAAATCATTAGTATTTAGGTGCCCTATAAAAATATGACTTTTGTGCTACTGTAGTATGCTTCTAATTCATGAGGTGTTCTATATCAGCTTTTGAATATTTTGTAGACAGCTCTAATACCTTATGAAAGATGATACAAAATATTTAAATATATTATTATTAATATTGTTACAGATGACTTTTAATACTGAAGAAGCCCACAATATTATTAAAGATGTAAGTTATTTTTTACCTTTTTGTTTATATGTGGATGTTGTGATGACAAAATGCATTTCTAAGGAACTTTTTCTTTGTTTTACCCAAAAGTGGTAATGATGGATATACCTGAATGACTCAAACTGTCCTGTATATTCTTAGGGTTTATCAGATGGACAGACCAGCTCCACTTTAACAGATTGCAGAAATCAAAACTCTCAGCATAACTTTTGCCCAGTGCAGATGAGCTCTTATAGGATAGATTTCAAACTAGCAATGCCTAGATTGTGCCAAGATCCAATCTGTTTGCACCCAATTTTGAATACTGGATAGTTAAGATTATCTTACAGTTATACAAGGCTTACATCACTGGTTCCCTCTGCTGGTGGGAGGCTAATTTTTGGCAGTCTCTTCCAACTAGATAGTCTATTTAACTAGAGTTCTGTCATTGAAAACCAACTTGAATCCAAGTCTGTAAATTAGTGTTTCTTCAGAAAAACCTGTTATATCATCACACTTCTGCAATCACAGAATAATATAGGGGGGTAACATCGTTCTCCATTTGCAGTCCTCATATGTTACCTGTTTTTCTTAGTAGGAAATGATCAATTGAGAAAGCAAAGATAAAATGGCTGTACGCTGTCTTTTCACTGCTAGTGAAACAAGTACCTCTGAACACCCCTTAGCACTGCTGTAATGCTTAGGAGCAATAAGGTTTATGTTAGCCCGTGGTTAGCCATGTTCGTCTGTAGTCTTTTGCAGCAAAACAATTAAAATGTATTGTGACACCTTAAAGCTTTTTTGGCCAAACCACTTCCTTAGATTCATGATCTGTTAAATTATGGTCCATGAAAGACTGTGTTGAATAAAATGTGTTTGTCTTTAATGTGCCACAGGATTGTTGGCTTGTTGCAAAAGTTTGCAGTGGCTGAGGCTACAGTCTTGCACAGCTCAGCTGTCTAAGCGTCTTTGAAGTTAACAGGATTTGTTTCTGTGGCTGTTTTAAGTATAGGACTATAGCAATGTTATGCTGACAGTAGCCTTAACACAGCAGATGCTTAGCATGCTGAAACAATGCGGTCACCCTCTCTGGATGTCAGAATAGCAAGAACTGAGAATTGAAGCATCAACTGTGGTATAGCCATTACAGTGGGACAGTAGGGTCATTTCTGGGGAGAAGAAATCAGAGTATTGCTCCGTTTTTTTCAATGAGAGTATCTAATACAATTTGTCACTTGCTTTCTCTGTCCAGGTGGGGGGTGGTAGTATAGCACACAATTACTGAATTACTGTATACTTTTCTATATAGGAGCTCCAAACTAGGAAAAGATACAATTAATAATTATATAAATTGCTTTACAAAACACTGCAGGACTGAATTAGAAAAGTTTGCTTTTATACCTCTTTCAATTTCAATTCATTCTCATTTTTAAACTTTTCTTTCTTTTTTTTTTCAGTGCATAGAAGGCATTCTGGGCAAGGTAGATTACAGTCATGACAGTGTCAATCAGTGGACTGCAGCCATTGTAGAACAAGCTTTAACACAGTTGGTGAAACTGGGGAAAACTTACAAATACATTGGTAAGAGCCAGTGCCCAAATCAGATATAAGTCGCATCCAAATTAGGTCGATTGAATCAGTGGGCTTTAGGGAAGTGTTGATTTGCCATTCAGTAGATTCCATGGATCTACCCTGGTTGTACCCTGTAATTGCACTCCTGCTAAAATATGTGCTACTTTGTTATTATTATTTTGTTAATTCTAAATAAGTGTGATTGGTGATTGAAAGAGGCCTGCTTTTATATGCTAAAACTGGCTACCCTACAGATAATAAACTAATTATTTCTCTGTAGAATTAGAGCACAGAAAGCACATGTGTCCTGATCTGTTACAGATTTTTGTTGTACTAAAAGAGGATATAAGGAATAGAATTCGGGACTTAAATCTAGGCGACTCATGCTTCAGTTTTCTCTAATCTCAGCAGCGTATCCTTCAGCATTTGACAAAATGATTAGAGAAGTAAATTCAGCTTAAATAAATGAGACGCAATTGGTGGATTTGAAATAGGAGCAAGTTATTTTGTTGGTAGACTGCAGTTTTCAGCAAGCCTAATGAGACAAGCCAGTGGCGAGAGACCATGGGAGTTGTAGTGCAACATCTGAAGTAAGTTCATGTTCAAATCTAAACTTTATATGTCAGGAAGCACTGTGTTTACGTTAACTATAGCGACTCTTGAAATGGGCTTTCCTCTTATTTTGTTTGCTGTTGCACTAAAGCACATTAAAATTATGATTACTTTGGAAATAAATTACTGTCATGGAGATCTTTTGTCAGAAAACACTGCTAATAATCGAGATCAGAACATTTGCCGGATGCTTGCAATGTCTCACAATAGGCTTAGAATCTTAGGATTGCCAGCCCCCCCCCCCCAAAAAAAAGCCACTTTCAGGGGGAGGAGGAAAACCTTATTGATTCCATAATTTGGAAGAAAGAAGAAGTGAAAGGAAAAAATTTTAGTCCTTGAATTTTACAGCATAATCTAACAAAATAAGTTGTTGTAGAAAGATGGGAATGTTTCCCAAATTCTCTACCACTCAGTTTTCTCAGCTACATAAAACGATAATTGGTGAAGGCTGTAGGTCTGAATGATTTATCTGTTTTTTGCTTTATTAATGAACACGGAATATTATTCCATCCTTCAGTAACCTGTGCGGTGATGCAGAAATGTGGAGCTGGTCTACACACAGCCAGCTCATGTTTCTGGGATACCACAACTGATGGTAAGTGCCACCCCGTAGAATCTCAATAGACAGCAACATTGTCTTATCCATTGTGAAACGCTGTCCAGCCCTTGAAAGACAACCATAGCTGTTTGTTTGAAAAAAAAGTTTGAGGAAAACTACATGCTACTACTTGTAGCGTGTCATTTGGTTCTTTGCGGTATTGCTAGAAATATGTGTGAATAGTAGTCGGTGTCTTTTAAAAGACTCATGCCCCCTTTCCCTTGACATCTGTACAGTTTGTAGGAAATCATCGGTAACAATAGGTTGTCTGTCATACTCTTCTGTTTCCACCAGTCAAGCACCCAGCCATGTGATGGACAGCAAATAAAAAAGAACTCCTTGCATAATTATGTCATACAGTGGTGCCTCGCTTGACAATTACCTCATTAGACGAGGAAATTGCTTGACAATGAAGTTTTTGCGATTGCAAAATGATATTTTAATAGGCAAAAATTGCTTAACGACAATCTGTTCCCTGCTTCGGGAACCATTTTTTCACTTAACAACGATCTTTACATGATCGTCGGATCTTCAGAATGGCCACCCGCTGTTTAAAATGGCTCCCTGCTGTGTTTTAGGACGGATTCCTCGCTTTACAGGCACCGAAAATGGTCGCCCTGTGGAGGATCTTCGCTGGATGCTGAGGTATTTCGCCCATTGGAACACTTTGAACCGGTTTTCAATGCATTTCAATGGGCTTTTTCATTTCGCTTGATGAGGATTTCGCTTAACAGCAATTTGAACAGAACGAATTATCCTTGTCAAGCGAGGCACCACTGTATTGGGATACCCATTGTATTGTAGTGGATAGAGTGACAGACTGGGTTTGAATCTCCGCTCAGCCATGGAAACTCACTGGGGTTGTGGAATTGATAAAAGCACTCCTTAAATATCTCACTTACCTTGAAAGGCCTATTAGGATTGCTATAAGGGATTTGGTTCCTGATAATGATGCTTATACTTATAAACAGGTGTTCAACTCAACAAACACTACAGTGGGGTCTTGACTTGAGAACTTAATCCGTGGAAGGCGGTTCTCAAGTCAAAAAGTTCTCAGGTCAAATCTGCATTTCCCATAGGAATGCATTGAAAACCATTTGATCCGTATCTGCTCTTTTCTGTCCATAGAAACTAATGGGAAGCTGCTATTCTGCCTTCGACCACTAGAGGGGGATATTTTGTTTCTTTTTTTCTTAGGTCAAGAAAGGTTCAGGGAAGGCAGGGAAAATACAGTCCAGGCAGTACTAGGCAGTCTGAAGACTCCCAGTCCACTCTCTAAACGCTGGGAGGAGTGAGGAAGCAGACAGGCACCCTTTTCACTGGCCAACAGTTAACTGAAAGTTCAAATTTTGCACTTTCCCTGCCTCCCACGTGGTTTTTTTCCAGTTCTTAACTCAAATCTAAGTATGTAAGTCAAGTCAATATTTTCCTATGAGAGTGGTTCTTAAGTCAAAATGTTCTTAACTCGAGCCGTTCTTAAGTCAAGACCCCACTGTAATCTCTAGCAGGATTTCTACACTGTCTTGATAGTTTTGCAATGAAACTCTGGTTAGTAGGTTGCCATCTGAGAAGAAACACAGTCTCACCTGTCTTTTGTTTCAACTCTGTTATAGGCACCTGCACAGTTAGATGGGAAAACCGAACCATGAACTGCGTTGTCAACATTTTCGCTGTAGCCATTATCCTGTAGCAAATGGGACAAGCTGCACTTACACCAAAGCCTTTAAGAGTATATCTATATTCTATTAAATGCTCAAAGTACATTATAAGAATTATTAGATAGTACTGTATTTATGAATTAGAGAAAGAAACCAGAAGTAAGGTTTCTGCACAAAGTTTACATATATAGTAAAGCATAATCTTTCAGTTTAGCCAACTTGCAGCTTGTTAAAGAACAAATGTAATAAGAAAAAAAACTAACAACAAAACTGCAACATTTTATGTTGCATAAAATCCTGTTCCAGGATTGAGGGCTTCTCATTTTACCCCTTCTCTACCTGGAGGACCAATGTAACCATTAAATCAAAGCGCAAAACTGCATGCTTGCATCACATTAACAGTGGTTCTTCATGCATAGAAGATCTAAGAATATGTAATAGTAAGGAAGAAAAAAATTAATTATAATATATAAGATATGGCAGTATGTTTCTGCTGAATAATAATGAATGGCAGTGCTTTAGAATAGTGGTTTTCCAGCTGTATTGTAGGGAACCCTGGGGTTTCATGAAAGCTTATCAGTGGTTCCTCAGCATAATGACAGAAAAAAAGTCTTATCTTTTTCTCTGACATGGAGGGCTTCAGGGGGCTATGGTGTGTTTTAAGGCATGACCTTGGTGGAGGCATGTTTTGTGGTGAGATCCAGTTGAGGGAGGCTTGAATCCAAGCATGCATATGGGTCCTGTGGCTCCTTTGTGGACCAGATGAAGTGAGAAAAGTTACCCAGAGAGTTTGATTTTTTAAAAAAATGCTTAGAAGAATATTTAATAGTGCTTATGACTATAGTACACTGAGCGGGGAGGGGAGATCAAGACAATTGAACAAGTTTTTAAACTATTTTCTAGCATTTGCAGGCATAATATACTTAAAAGCTAAAGTGTCTGTTTTTATTGCAAGGGGCATTGATGTTCTGCAAGTGAATGTAGTTGTTACATTGGAATGGATTGCTAGCCATCTTTAACTGAATACCTAGCCTAGGAGGGCATGTCCTCTAAACTTGGAGAACAGTGTTCACCCAACATGCAACCTTGGATTTTATGACTGGCTGCTCCTCAAATTTGATGCACCAACAAATGTGTAGGAAAGGACAAGTGGTCCTTCCTGTTGTGTCAGAAACAATAGGAAACATGAAACTGCACAGGACTTAGAACACAGTCAGGTACATATGCAAATATATTTATGATGGTGATCTAAAAGTTTAACAAAGCTGTTATGACATTGATTTGCTACATATCTTCAAGGCAGGTATTTGTAATTAAAGGCAAACATTTCAAATGAATGTTTTCAAATTCTGCTGTAGATTGTGCCTTCATTATTCAAGACCATTATAAAATGCTCTGTATGTTAGATTTAGGAATACACATTGAGGAGAGAGTATATTTTAAGCTGCACTTACTTAAGAGTGTACCCATTTTATTTAAATGTAATTAACTGTTGCAATCCAATCTGCACTTAAATGCATTCATTTTACCTATTTTATTGATTGATTGAGCGTGTGTAAAGGTCAATAAGTAAATGAAATTCTGCTAAATAGGGATTTGCTTCCAAGTAATATGAATAAGATTATGTATCTATCTTTATCATTTATACCAGGAGGTTTTGACAGATGTTGTCAGTTGAAATAAGATTTAAAGCTTGTGCTTAATCAAGAGTAAATTCTAAACGCAGTAGGAACTACATCTAAGCAAAAATCCAAAAAATCAGAAATTTTCATGCATATAATTACCATATTTTTAAGATCTATTAATAATAGAAAATTTCTGTCAAATGGGCAATCATATTAACTTGTAAAACTATTGGGGGAAGACTCAGTACTTTTGCAAATGTATTTATATATCAGCACCTTACAGCCGTTCATACAAATCACATCAGTATGCAATGACTTATACCATTACTAGGACTTGAAACACACTGTTACATCTTAGCATTCTGTAAGTGGTAAACTGAAGAAGAAACTTTAATTTGCATGTTTGAGTTGCAGGTATGTTTAGAAATGGGCTTTAACTGTTGCAGATTGGCTTTGCTTTGAATTATTGTACCATTTTATTTAATTCACCAAAGGTTTATTTCTTCTTGTAAAGATATTGATATTTATTTAACAAAAAATGTAAGTATATTTCAAATTATTAT
The DNA here is from genome assembly GCF_051106095.1 of Pogona vitticeps. Taxonomy (NCBI): domain Eukaryota; kingdom Metazoa; phylum Chordata; class Lepidosauria; order Squamata; family Agamidae; genus Pogona; species Pogona vitticeps. The sequence goes on along the minus strand of NC_135785.1, from coordinate 194,618,783 downwards.
AATATAAATGAGAACATTTCTGCAGCTCCAGAATGAGTTTATAATTGCAGCAAGAGTGGTAGAATTGTTCCATGCAGTTTTATCACAGTTCTGAACCCAGAACTTGCCCTTTTTTTCTGGGCATAAACTGATTCTTCTTTTCTCTGGGACAAAAAAGAGACAATCTTAAGGAGAGCACAGTCTATGGGAGGAAGGAGTGCATTAGAATAATATTTGCATGTGTTAGGGAGGATCAAGCAGATGAGTTTTCAAAAGCACTTACTAACAAAATCTCTGGCAGAAAAGAGAGGCGAAGATACGATCCTTCTGCTAAACATTTCTTGCCATAACGAGACTAGATGTTTTTATTGTATTTGACGTATCTTAAAAAAATATACTTGAAGAAAAACTATGTTGAGAAAACACTATATAGATGCTGAAAGAGATGCCACTATGCCAAGATTGCACTAAAGATTGTGCTGGTTTTTGTCTTTGTTTTTACTTTTAAAATTCTGCCTTAGTTGTACTCAATGCCTTTTGTATGAATTAAAATAAATGCTTGCTGACATTCTCACATGTGGTTGCTTTTTTTTAAATTAGTTCATCTTCTAGTCTTTTTTGGTACTTTAGATCAGGATTTATTGTCATTCCATTATGTTGAAGCAACTCCTCTCTTAAAATATTGCCTGTCTCCTTTTTTGGTACAATCAGCTAGAAGTTCTTATGCACAGGCTTCACTGAATAGTACTGTGTACTGAGCTTCTTCTGTTGAGTCCACTGGAGCTTTCAAAGAAGAATCTCCCAGTGGATTGTCCCGGATATTTAGCACATCTTTTTTGATGTGCTGGTTCAAACTCCATTCTACTTAGTGAAAAAAAGGCAACAAAAGTAAAAGTGGTGACTTCCTCTACTAGTCTTAGAATGATGCATCTTTCATGCATCCATGAGATGCTTATTTTGTTTCTGCTCCATCAAGAGGAGTTAAATGTTGGGCCACATCAGGAGACAACATAAACCTGTTTTGCAGGGGTTCAACTTTGTAAAGACAGAGCCTCCTTGAGGCTTGAAATTAGTTCAGTCTCATGTTTAAAATTCAAAAGAACTTTACTGAGAAGTAATCTTACCCTGGGCATCTATAGAAGCTCAGGCAAAATACAGAAGGTTGGAAGAGTATGATCTGCATCAGCACAATGTATAACGTACAGAACCTCTCGTTTGCATTGTTCCAACAGTCTGCCTCCTAGTTTCATGGAGAAGCAAACGTAAGAGTGAATAGTAAAGGTAAAGGTTCCCCTTGACAATTTTTGTCCAGTCGTGTTCTACTCTAGGGGGCGGTGCTCATCCCTGTTTCCAAGCCATAGAGCCAGCATTTTGTCTGAAGACAATCTTCTGTGGTCACATGGCCAGTGGACTTAGACACGGAACACCGTCACCTTCCCACCATACTGGTACCTATTTATCTACTAGTAGCATTTACATGCTTTCAAACTGCTAGGTTGGCGGGAGCTCGGACAAGTGACAGGCGCTCACTCCATCGCGTGGATTCGATCTTACGACTGCTGGTCTTCTGACCCTGCAGCACAGGCTTCTGCGGTTTAGCCCGCAGCGCCACTATGCCCCCAAGAGTGAATAGGAAACCACTAATGCCTCTTTGGAGCTCACTCAAAGAGGTGTCACAATTTGGATAATAGACTATTGGGGATTCCCTGTGCAGGGATCATCTCACCTGGCTCCCAAAGCCACAATTGTTTTGTTTGTTTTTTTTTAATTTGTGCAAGGGACAAATGCCAACTTACCGCTACTGCTGATTCATTTGTTGATCACATTCAGCCTGTTTCCTTTTGCCTCCTTTTGTACTAAGTGCAGCTGGATATGCAGGGAAGGGGGGGGGGGGAGAAGAAGTGTGAGGCTGGGAGTACCCCAAGAGGCACTCCTCAGAGTGTAACGCCTGCCTCCTCGATCGAAGACACCAAGAGACAAATGTCTGTCTTGGGGGAAGACCTAAGGGGGCCATGTTTGAGAGAGCGGGTTCAGGAGGAAAAAGAGGAGAAGGAGCCACTAGAGGTTGATATTTCAGTGGGAAAGGGTAAAGAGAGAAAAGGAGAGGGAAAAGGGGGGAAAGGGCAGTTGGGAACTGAAGAAGAAGCTTGTTGGGTGCAGCAGGAGGAGAATAAAAGAAAGAAGGACTTGGTGGAAATAGTACAAGAAGACCCCTGGACAAGGGAGTGGACTGAGTTTGAGGTCCCTGGGGAATATGCTGGAAAGGAGTAGAATAGAAAGATCCACAGAAAGCCACTTTATTGGGGCGAGACAGAAGAGACAGAAAGAAGAAAATAGGTTTAGAGAGTGGCAGCAGCAGGGGGCGAGACAATAGACCATGAACAGACCGGTCCTGGGAAACCCCGTGGAGCAAGTCCATTCTGACTGAGGCTGAGACAAAACCCAGGCACAAAAGTAAGGGAACCACAGGTGGGCTGGGTTTTCCACCCTCCTCAATATTGTTAACCACAGATGTACCCAATGGATTGGGTGTTCCAAATGAGTGGCATTATAGAGACTTCAGTTCCTCCTCTCTACAGTTAAAGCAAAAAGCAAAGCAAAGCGTGCTGCTTATATACTGCCCCATAGCGCTTCAAGCACTCTCTGGGCGGTTTACAATTTAATTATGCAGGCTACACATTGCCCCCCCCCCCCAGCGAGCTGGGTACTCATTTTACCGACCTGGGAAGGATAGAAGGCTGAGTCAACCTTGAGCCGGCTACCTGGGATTTGAACCCCAGGTCGTGAGCACAGTTTTGGCTGCAGTACAGCGGTTTAACCACTGCGCCAAGAGGCCCTTCAGAAGGGATTTGTTATGGTTTGATGAGAAAGGAGATAATGGCATGTCCCTGAAACCAGAGACGGAATCTGTTATTAATGTTGAAATTGACAAGCTTTTGACAAAGATGTTTTGTTAGAAACTCATGGTGCCCCAGAGTCGAGATCCAGTGGAGGGAGAGAAGGGATCTACACCGAATCACAATGAGAGATTATTTCAAAGTCCATTCCTGTTCAACAGAATCATTGAGAGAGCAGGGCTGTGCATCTGGAATATGTAGTGTAAACCATAAGTTACTAGTAGGCTGCTACGTATGTAATAGGGAATTTAGGCTATTCTGGTAGATAACAGAATTTTTAAAGAGACAGGCATTTTATTCTCAGGCCTTTCTCCATATACCTGGTAGATGTGCAGATATAATAAATGATTTGCAAACAAGGTGGAGATAAATAAAAACTAATTAAAACTGTACGACCCATTTTAGATTTCAGACAGTGCCTTTTCAAGCACCTGGGATGAAGTGGATTTGTTCCACAATCTACAACATTGTAACTTTTGTGTTTACATTTTTTTAACCAAGTAAGAACCTAGATAATTATCAGCATGTCAAGGACCTTGTTTTTCAAGAGTCCTTGTTCATTCCTACAGCTTGTCCTGCCTGCTGAGGTTGGGGTTGGGGGTCATTTAAGGTACAAGTTAAAAAATGATGAGGAATATTCAAGTGACAGCATGTTATAACTACAAGTGTAAAGATAAACTCAGATATATTGTATCTTATGAACAACCAGGGAGCTGGTTGATAAGAAATCAGGAAGTCAAACAGAGTGGATGAAATTGCTTCTGCCCAAATTTGCAAATACTGTATTGTAACTACTCAGCGGGTCAAGAGGTTTCTTCTTCCCCGTCTCTTCCCTTCCTTCCCTCTGATAAGATACATTGCATTAAAGGCAGGGTATCACTTTCCATTTAACACAGGACAGTGTCAGAATCCTATTATACTCCAAATTGTGCCTGAGTGAACTTCATACCATGCCCACTCAAATAAATAGAGAAGTTTGCATTGGAAAATGTCATGCTGGTGGTGGTGGTGGGGAGGATGTTACATTGTGATCTAGATAGATCTACTGAATATCGCAAATCTGTAGTTATCACATAAATGTGAATTGGTTGATGCTTAGAGGAATACCCTTTCTTCAGAGAGAGACTCCAAATCCCATTTAAAGCAGTTCAAAAACTACTCAAAGATTTATTCTGTTCAGGATTTATTTCCTTTATTTATTTAAAATATTTCTATGCTACCTTTCTCCCCAAAAGGACCCAAGGTGACTTAGATCACTAAAACAGTATTCAAAAGCTAAAACAGTAAATAGATAAATATTTAAAAAGAATTAAACAAGTCCTATGTTAAAATGGTAACTAAGATCAATATTAAAACACCTTTAAAACAACAGAGCACAATAATCCATTGAAAACCCCTCTCGGACCACCAGTCATTAAAGACAATCCTGTTTGAAGAGAAGATCGTTCGTTTAGTCATTTAGTCGTGTCCGACTCTTCGTGACCCCATGGACCAGAGCACGCCAGGCCCTCCTATCTTCTACTGCCTCCCGGAGTTGTGTCAAATTCATGTTGGTAGCTTCGCAGACACTGTCCAGCCATCTCATCCTCAGTCGTCCCCTTCTCCTCTTGCCATCACACTTTCCCAACAGGGTCTTTTCCAGGGAGTCTTTTCTTCTCATTAGATGGCCAAAGTACTGCAGCCTCAGCTTCAGGATTTGTCCTTCCAGTGAGCACTCAGGGTTGATTTCCTTTAGAATTGATAGGTTTGTTCTCCTTGCAGTCAAAGGGACTCTCGAGGGTCTCCTCCAGCACCACAATTCAAAGGCATCAATTCTTCGGCGGTCTGCTTTCTTTATGGTCCAGCTCTCACTTCCATACATCACGACAGGAAAAACCATAGCTTTGACTATTCGGACTTTTGTTGGCAAGGTGATGTCTCTGCTTTTTAAGATGCTGTCAAGATACTGTCTCTCAAATCTGAAGAGCCTGTATTGACACCATAACTAAATCTGGTAATGGCCCAAGAACAAAGCTCAAGTGGAGAATTAATTTGCCTCACAATATAGCACATTATAAATAAAATCACAGAAGCTATACAGCATTTTTAATGCAGAAAATGCCCTCCTGGGTAACTTAGATGCTCTCCTATGGGATATATTAAAAGTGATTTCAGTGGGACATTTTATACAAGAAGGGGATGATATTAAGAAAATTAGAGAACATATCAGAATGGAGGTACTTGAGAAAACGGACATGTCCAAGCAAAAATCACACTCAACAGTAAGGTGCTCTGAGTATTAACAAACGTAAGAGCTGAGCTGAATGCCCTGGACTTAGATAAATTTCAGGCTTCCTTTTTGTTTCTTAAATGACAACATTCTAGATTATTTCATTGGAAATGAAAATTCTAGATTATTGGCCAGAAGAGATCAAGTCAGAGGCTGAAAGGTTTTGTTGAGTGAACTTATCCATAAGGTCCATTGGTTGTGGTTCAATTACAACTTAATTTTGTTCTATAGGTTTAATTTATGAATTTATTGTTGTATTGTTTCATTTTTGGATTACCATGTTTTGTTGGTTTTTATTATACTGTTAATTGTTCAGGATACTGCTGTGCACTAATGGGGCCATATATAAAATTATATATATAACTGAATTGGCTTACTACTAGGTTTCAGCCAATGTGTAGTATTACCTGAGTCATCTGAAACAGATCACTTACTCTCCTTTCCTGAAGACATTAACAATATGTTCTGAGAGTTCTATTCCCATTTGCTGTAAATAGATTAATGAACTACTTAGCAGTGAGAACATCATCAAAAGGTGTTTGAAAGCTTACATTGAGCCAATACCCATGTCCACAGACCCCATACCCACAAAAAGGTAAGAATGGAAATAGATAGCTCATGTTTGCCAGAACAATTTACACCTAAAAAATTAGAGAAGTGACTTTCGTCCAATCGCCTTCACACTTATGCCTAATACTGTATTAAACCACCTCAATTTAATTTCCCAGTGTAACACGGTCTGGCAAGAAAAGACCTTATATAGGGTCAGAGACTTTTCCTCTAAGGAAGTAAGTTATGAGATTTGCAGTCATATTGCTTTAAAATACACTGAGTGAACATATGTATTTCTGAAAACTGTAACAAAAGGATGGTAGGTGCCTTACTAATTTTGAATCCCTGTACTGTATATACAGTATCTCTAGTGTGTACAACTGAGGCCAAGTCCTCATGTTGTATAATTGAGAAACAGTATACAGCTACTGGAGGATCAATGCTAACACTGGGAAACAAATCTTATTTTGTTTATATTTCACTTTCAAGGGGAATGTTTGTGAGTATTGCTCATATAAATCCATGTCAGCCAAGTTAAATGAGAATGCACTAAACTACTAAAAGTAGTTTCTGTGTGGTATTTTTCACCAATCAAACCTGCTAGAATTAATAGACCACTGGATCCGAAGTGCTGGTGTAACTTTGGAGATGAGATCCCCTTATTCATGTATGGTTTCTATGCCTCTGTGGAGGGGTTTCCCTTTCTTAGTGCAGGGAAAAACAAAGAAAGCTGTCTAGTCCTAGTCTTACATCTGGAAAAAATGATCAATCTGGATGCTCTTGACTAAAAAAAAAACATGTTTATTTACAGTTCATGGCTTCGTTCATTAATACATATAGAAGCATCTTCACATGTTCACATATCTGTGGAGAGCAGAACGATGGAGGAATGAGACAAGGTGGCTAACAAAGGAAGGAAGGGCTGCTTCCAAAGACTCTAAGGCATGGAGGAAAGCCTTCTAAGTTTAGTGACAGATAACAGGGCGTGCTCTCCACAGACACCCAATATTAAAGAAGCAGCATGTGAGATTGTAATTTTCCCAGCGAGGTAAGGACAGATCAACAAATACATATTGAGTGGAGGGTGGCTGTTTCTATTTGTGTACACATGGAGAAAGAAAAGTCTGTTCCAGAGTCACTGACCAGTATCATGGGTGCAAGAAAAGTTGAAGAAAATTTCGGAGTGGATGGGCTTCCTATCTTAAGCTTCACCTTTTGAAAAATAGAATTTGAAAGATTTTCAAACTGGGGCCACAGGGCACCTAAAGCACTATGGAGCCACTCTCCTGCTCTCTCTCTCTCTCTCTCTCTCTCCCTGTGTGTGTGTAAGAGTCAGAAATGCACTCTTAAACATGATTGTGTCCAAATGCATCTGCTTGTGTGTATGTGTGTGTGTTATGCTGAATGATGGTCATTCAGCAGCATAGATGTACAGTTGCAATATGTGTGGGCAGGTGCATTTTGTCCAAGGCTTATTTTTAGTCCTTCACCCACTGTGCTTTCTTCAGAGGTATACACATTTCTAATTTGCTTGAATTGTGCCCCCCACCCAATATGTTTGTCTTTCATTGCTATCAATCTGTATTTCATCATCCCTTTCCTTGGTTCTTCCTTGTTTCCCCTCAAGGCTACTGGCATCTGGCACACATTATCTCTTATTTCTGGTCTCCTGTGGAAATGACAAAATGGGGGAAAGCCTTTCCAGTTTCACTGACACCACCAGTCAGTTTTCCTTTTTTTAAAAAAAAAATAAGTAATTTACTATACGTCTATGCAGATGTATATCTATAAAAGCCCATTTAAAGGAAAAATGTGTATACTGATGAGAAAGGCAAGCACTGCACTTGTTCAAGAATTAAGGAAAGTGGGCCTGGGGTTGTGAAGAAAATAGCAGTAGAGCAAATAATGCAGAAAGGCAGGTTACATATTGTGAGGCTTTCTGATCCTGTTTTGCTAAGATTACATATCAATCTCTCTTGAAAAGAGGGAACGCCGCTCCCCGCAGCATTTCTTCTGCTCTAGCTAGAAAAATACAACAACACTGTAAGCAGAGAAAATTCTTAAGTGATCTTTAAAGCAGTTGAAAATATACCTATAGAAATGAACAGAGGTGTCTGCAGTCCACTAGAGATGGCTTTCTGCATGCAAAGAAGTCATGAGGAAGGGCTTGAGATCAGAAATGTCAAAATAATGCAAGCTCTACTCAGAAATAAGGCTTACTAAACTCACTGAAATTTAATTCCAGTTACAGCCTAGAACTGTCTGCTGTGGAAAATGTTTTCTTTCTGCAGAACTTTGTACAACGCAGATGCAACACAAGAAGATCTGGAGCCTTTAGCAAAACTCCAGAAAGAATAATATTTACTGTTATAAAATACAAGCTCCACAATGCCCAAATGTCTAAGAAAAATGGGCAGAGGAAAGTAGCTTTTCTTTCGTGGTGCTGGCATGCTCAAAAATTTTCTTTGTTGAATATGAAATGCACTCCACGTGGGTCAGCTTCTGAATGGTTAATGCACATCTTATTCAAGGTGTCGGCCAAGGCTTCGGGTCCACACAGGAAAACGCCAATCCTGGAACTGATAGCAAAAGAAATTACTGTAATGCAGATGCCCAACACAATTTGTAATTTAAGGAATTCTCCTGAACTTGAAATAAAAGGTTAGTACCAGTTTGAAAAAGTTTGTTTTGGTGTACTGAAGGTCCAAGAACTTTCGAGTTCGCATGGGCAGTGGCCAATCGGAGATGTTGTTTAAAAGAAAAAGCCATTTGCCAGGATCTGCACATTACACATTGTTTAATGTTGCCACCATTGAAATGTAAATATCATGTGAGATTGTTGGTAGTACCATCAAGGTAAGAATAATGGAGATTAAGAATCTCCATATATGTTCTCATGATCATTCTGCTTTTTAGGCTTTAAGAGGATGGTGTGGATTAAGATGGTTTCATATGCTCTGTTGCAAAGTAATGGGAAGGAAACATGGCATGGGAGCATCTTGTGTGTGTGTGTGTGTGTGTGTGTGTGTGTGTGTGTGTGTGTGCGCGCGCGCGTGTGCGCGCGCGCGTGTGCGCGCGCGCATGCACCATGCTTGATTGCAAGCAAGGTACTTCCTAAACAACTGAATATTGACTGGATTTATCAACTACTGGATGTATGGTGAGATGGAAATAGTTATCCACCCAAGAGAGTCAAAGAGAGTCAAATAGAAAAAGGGCCTCCCCAGCAAACATTACAAACCAATTTACCTTGGATGCTGGCTTGCAATTGTTGTGAACTCAGTCTCCCAGTTTGGTCTTCCATAAAGAGTCTTCTGTTTCAAGCCCGTGATTACATCTTTCTCTTCATCATGATGCACTGTAAAGTGAGTAGCCTGGGAGAAAGAAAATGAAGAATGGCCTTGTTAGAAAATCGTAAGTGCAGCTGACATGGAGGGCAAGCAGAAGATGGGAAGGGAAGAGGGAACTGATACAGTACTTTGAAGATAACACCTAAGTGTACAGCAGATGAAGTCTGCAACAAAACAATGCAAAGCACCACCTAGTGAATTCATATGATATGAGACTGGAAGAAGTCAGAAAGATGCTATACAGCATTATCTTTCGGAGAAAGTAATGAGTTACAAGTAATTTAACTATTTGTAACTAATTACTGAGCTGGTGATAACAAAAGTGTAGTGAAATGATACCATGAAAGTAATGTAACCAATGGGGCCATTACAATTTTAATGCAACAATTAATGTTTTTAAGCTAAAATAAATTGTTACCATTTTAAGAGTTGTTTTAGTGGAATTTTGCAAATTTTATACTGTTCTCTTAACATGAGTTTTTTTTAAAGCAACAAAATGCTACAAAAAGAAATATGCAACTTAATCAGTAACAAATATTTCAGTATTGCAATGAGTAATGTTAACTGATTCATTTTTAAACACTGCTCAGATAATACAAGCAACAGGCTTTTTAAAAAAATCTCCTGTCCAGGTTCTGCATATGGCAGCCAGTGAAACAATCCCAGTAACTGGTTGCAATTTTAATCTAATACAGTCACTTTCTATTGAAAGTAGTTGTGAGTACCAGGCTCTGCTCACACAAATGGGAGGAAGTGTGTAATGGTTGCTTTCTCTTCCCAGAGACCCAAGACCTTTGAGACAGCCACAGCAGGTGGGTGATTACCTGAGATTCATCCCAGCCTGTAAGATAAATGTTGTAGCTGAGGAATTCTGCCTTATCCTTCTCCTGCATCTGATTCTCCAGTGATTGCAAGAGGTCAGCAAACCATTCAAAGGCATGAGTGTCTCTGCAGAGCCAGTAAAAGTAGATCTAGAAGAGAGAAGATTGAACACGATCACAGTATTGATTGTGCTCAGTTAGGTGGTGTCATTTTGCACATTTCCCTCCTATAATTTGAAGCCATCCATATCAAAGGATCCCTGGAATATAATCGCCCCATTCAGGTGTTACAGAACCCAGAGCTGCCAACACGCTTATAGGGAAGGATCTATCTATTCTGCCCCCATCATTGCTTTCTTCATGAGAGTAGCAATACATCTGAAGAGGAGAAATTCCTGCTTACGTGTAGACTCTACACACACCCAACAACCTAGATGTTTTTCAGAACTTTCACTGTCATGTAGAGCCTGCATGCAGGTGGGAACCTCTCCTATTCAGACGTTGTTGCTTGCATGAGGAAAGCAATAACAGAGGGAGCAAGCGTTAAGTGCTCCCCTCAAAGCATGCCAATGGTACTGGATGCTATAATACTCAAATACAGCTGCTGTTAATTGGAAAAATAAAAACTGCAACACAGTCCAGTGGTGAGTGTTCAAAATCCGAAACTGTGAGGGTGGGAAGTAATACAGTATTGTTATTGTACCACTGCAATGCTAGGGCGGGGGAGGGGCAGAAAATCCACCAAACCATCTTAGCTGACTGTGAGGCCTTCATATCTTTGTGAAACTAACATTCTAAAATGGGAGACTTCAGATTTCATGAATCAGTCTGAGAGGCACGGACACTATTAGGTATCACATCAAAGCACCTTGAGTCAATCATCTCTCTCCACTTCTAAAGACAAAGGCAAGCCAGTGACTCAGTGAGTCCTTCGTTTCCCTATCACAGGTCTGAAGTTCTTGCTCTTGGCCGAAGCTCTCCAAAACAGGGCCGTCACCACATCAGGAAAGCTGCAGAGTGTGTTCGGCACACTAGGCAAAAACAGCCAGTTGAATGTAGATTCATAGTATTACCTAGTGAGCAGAGGTAGATGGAGTCCTCAGCATAGTGCTCTCTTTCTTTGTTTGGATAAACTAGATTGCCTGAGATTGTCACTAGGCTATTGTGGTGTCCCAGCCAACACACTTGCCTTAGACTCTGCATATCAATGGGAAACCTTTAAATGGAAAACCTGTTTTTCTTAATACTTTGGAATGGCAGCAAACAGATATATCCTCTTTTGCAGCATGAAGTATAATTTCCAGCAAGATGAAAACAAAGTTGGTTCTAAGAGATTAACAGACACTCCCTTAAAATATTTCCCATTGCTTGATTTGTTCCATCATCTCTAGCCACTGTGTATCAGTGTCCCATATAGCATGGGTTGACTACCTTTCTTCACCAGTGATAGTCTTTGCAGCTCTTTGCTTCGCTGAACTAATATTTTTGGTCATTATTAGCAAAATGCAAAAGATATAGTTTTGACCAAACTCCAGGAGGCAGTGGAAAACAGGAGGGCCTGGCGCGCTCTGGTCCATGGGGTCACGAAGAGTCGGACATGACTTAATGACTATTGCTGTTATTGTTGTCGTTTAGTCATTTAGTGAACAGAAATAAAAGGCTTAATGATTAAACAACAAAACTATATAGTGTTCTTTATGGAGACAATAACTGGGACTTGCCATGACAATTTTAAATGCAAGGATGTGGAAAAAGGTATATTTAATGTTACGTATTTTCTAAATCTTGGGCATAGAAATGCTGGCTTTCATCTCACAACAGTACTCTGATGCTTAATAAGTAGATCTTGCTGTTACACAAGATGATTCAGGAGGCCTTAATATGTGAATTGGGAATCAGATGGACAAAATTATTTTTCCTGACGATATTCTAAGACTCTCCGTGTTGAAACTTCTCCCTGAGACTTCCCCATGCACTAGCAAGATTTCTTGGCATCCCACGAAAATAGGAGCTGTTTTCCCCATTTACTTTCCACTTGTATTGCACAAGAACCTATACTTTTCTGCACAGTTTAATGCCCTTTCTGGGAAATCTTCTGCAAGAAAAGTGCCATTTCCACAGGAATTATAACAGCTCTGTGTCAGAATGCAATCCTTGGAATATGTATTGGGCATAATGTCTAGGACAGGTGATGTGCCAGTGATTGGTTGTTCACACTATATGAGTGCTGTGCACTATAGTGGAATATGGAGCTTTGAATGGAGAGTTACTACACCAAGTGCTGTCCATTTGTTTTACTGATAAGTGTATTGTTTAGTCTGCTGACTAATGTACATAGTTCTACTGTACATATTTTGTAAATACACTGCTGGTGAAGGAATCAACCATCTCTGCAAGTCTCTTTGCTATTGACCTGGAAGACTGACTTGTCTTGGACCCATCTCCACACCACAAATTCTGACACTCTGCTCAGATTGATGTTTCATCTGCAGGAGGGAGGGGGAGAGAAATGACCATAACTCAGACATAGCAGATTAGAGTACAGTGTGTTTTCCATTCTCCACTCTTAGAAACAGATATGAAGGTAAATCCACATCAAATGACAGCATGTTGTTTAAAGCATTGTATCGACACATGTGGATCAAGCCCAGAGTTTGTCTTTATATGTTCCCCAACCTCTCCGCTTGAATGCATTATTCAGTGCAAGAAGAAACAAGAATTGTATGCACAGGGATGTACCTTTTTGAGTTTTAGTGTAACAGAATCATTGCAATATTTGTACCACACCGACTTGAGGACTGAGGCAAAAGGGGTAACCCCAATGCCTGCTCCAACCAACATCACAGTTTCGTAGCTGAATACATCTTCGCTAGCAGTACCAAAGGGGCCGTCTACAGCTATCCTGCAACAGTAAAGATACAATTGGCATTAGTAATTGTGATCGATCTACACATGACCTGATGCTCCAGCAGTCACACCAACTAAAATTAGCCTTACAGCTTCTCTTCAGGGTTCATTGCACCCATAAATATTTGGGTCAGATACTGCTGCTGAAACTGATCCACTTGAGAACAGGACCAGGGTCTGCTTTGAGGAGCAACTGGACAAGGTGCTAAAGCAGCTATAAATTTAGCTTTAAGTATGTGGGGCAGAGTGAATCCACCTTGCAACAGTGTCCTTTTATGAACAGAAAAAGGACAAAAGTGACTGTAATTGACAGATCCTAAGTCTACTAACTTTAAGGCCCTCTTGAACAGGCTTCTGTACTGCTACTGTGGTTTACAGAATCTGGATCCTAGCACTGTTGTACTTATCTTCTTTTGTGAGTGATAGAGTCGACTTTCTTAGTAGGACAGACTGACCATATAAAGTACAATCCGATCATATAAGGCTGATTGTGCTATTCTCCAGTCGTGGGCAATTGGGATCATAGAATTCTTAGAAAAGTGAAGTTGGAAGGGGCCTACAAGGCCATCAAGTCCAACCCCCTGCTCAAAGCAGGAATACAATCAAAGCATATATTAGGTATATGCCCTTCTGTTCCACTGATGGCCCTTTTTGCTCTCAGCCACTTTGCAGGGCAGTACAGACCCTTACTATCCTACTCAAGGCCATGTTTTGTAACCAGCTCATGCCACTACGGGCACTAAGCCATCCACCAGATTGGCAGTACAGCATCAGACATTCACTCCCCCACCCCCACCCCCAATTGCCATTGACCATCTGTTCTGTACGCACTTGGGCAGTTTCCAGGCATCCTGGAATTCTTGCTTATCACATCCACAAACTTGATATAAGCCTTCTGTCCAGTCCCCAACGACACGAATGTGAATGCTGAAGTAATCCTCTTCAGGAGCAGAAGTCAGTGTGAAAGGATGCCACTCCAGCATGGACACTGCAGGGCATTTGACAAAAATGTATTGCCCAACTTCCATCTTGAAGCCCTTTTTCTTCATTTGGAGCTCATAGGTTTGGAAAGGATGAGTGACAACCTATGACACAAGACATAAGCTTCTTAGAGCACCTCACAGAATATGGTGGGATCAGGAAAGTTTATAATGAGTTGATACATATTTGGTGACCAGCAGTCGAATCCACATAACAGAGTGAGCTCCTGTCGCTTGTCCCAGCTCCTGCCAACCTAGTAGTTCGAAAGCATGTAAATGCGAGTAGATAAATAGGTACCACCTCGGTGGGAAGGTAACAACCTTCCATGTCTAGTTGCACTCGCCACGTGACCACAGAAGCTGTCTACGGACAAACGCTGGCTCTACGGCTTGGAGACAGGGATGAGCATCACGCCCTAGAGTCGGACACGACTGGACTAAATGTCAAGGGGAACCTTTACCTTTAACTCTCCACAGCATGGGGACTCAGTTCCTCTGTAGACTACTGACTACTAGGAAATTGTGAACTACTGTCTAGAAATTTATTTGAGTGGGGTGAAATTAGTAAGCTGTTTTGGGGACTCTTACCTTTGTGATAACAACCTTTTGCATTGATCGCCAGAACCGTACCAGCCTCTCAAAGACATACAGAATCATTGGGCCTATGATCCATTTCCATGTCTGCCGACAGAACAAGAAAAAAACATGCAAAGAGAGGAAGAAAGAGCCACGTTAATGACATTCTGCTAGATCAATACTGTATATGATTGCCGTGCGTATGGCAGGAAACAGCTTAAACAGTTCACTCAAAGGGCTTGATACAACACACCCAGTTTTCAGAAGAGAACTTCTTATTTGGCAATTGTTTTATATGCTTAGGAAGTCACTGAAATCAGGAACAGGTCTGTTTCTCAAGACTATGCTGGATAGTAAGAGAGCTTGCTATTTCAAGCTGATCTTGAACATTCACGCCTAGATTTTTATGTTTTCTGGGTTTTGTTTTTTTAATCATGCACTTATTTACAATGTGTCTAAATATCTGACATAGTTCTTGATTTGACTCTGGGCTCTTAATTTTAAAGGCAGTAAAAAAGCTTTAATCTGACTTTTTATCATTAAAATTAAGACGATATACAATATGAGCAGCGATATGGTTCATTTAATAAACAAATAAATTTTACCATAGGAGGATTTCCAGAAAACTGTGGTATAGGACAAGAAGGCAATTTTCCCCATTCGGTGTAATTTTCAGCACATATATGTGGCCTATGCACATCCAAACTGGCACGTGTTTGTCCTCGTACAATTTGTCTGAAAATAACATGTATCAATGTCAATAAAATCCTAAGGTACAATAAATGTAATAATAATTAAGCTGATGACATACAACACAGGTGTCAAAAGCAAGGCCCGCGGGCCAAATCCGGCCCCCCAGACCTCGACTGATGGCCCACGGAGCCGCCGCCAGCCTTGCAGCCTCCCCCCCTTTTTTTTCAATGAATTTACTCCGTGCCTGCACGGAGTAAATTCATTGAAAAAATGGCTCAAGTTAACAAGGCTACGTCCTCCTTCCGATTGGCTGTGGCACTGTCACTCCTTTCCTCTCCCTCCGCCCCCCGCTCCCCCTCCCTCCCTCCCTCCCGTGCCTGTTCCTCGCTCGCTCTCGGCCTGAGGCGAGAGCCGTTTCCAAGGCCGCGCGAGGAGGGGGCTCCGCGCCGCCTCTGTCGCCCCGAGGGGAAGGGAAGGGATGGGGAGTGGTGGGAGTTCCTGGCCGGGCTCCGAGGCGGAGGGAGGAGATGCTGGGGGGACGCGGGAGGCAGCGGCCAGCGCGGCCCTGAGGAGAGGGAGAGAAGAGGGAACGCGGAGCGATGCGGCGGCCCGGTTGGGTAACGTCAGAGGCGGCCGTTCGACCCAGCCACGGAGAGAAGGGAGGGAGGGCTGGCTGGTTGCTCGCTTCCCTTCCCTTCCCGTCCCTTCCCTGACGTTCCGTTCTCTCTCTTGCTCGATTGGAATGCCTGAGGATTTGAAAGGACCGAAGAATGCGGTTGTTTTGCGAGATCCAAGCAGAGTTGCATATACTAAATAACTCTCTCTCTCTCTCTCTCTCACACACACACACACACACACACACACACACACACACACACACACACACACACAGACCCCGGCACTTTCCCTTCCTTCACACACACATACGCATTCTCTTCCTTCCTGTAACTCTCTCTGTCTCTCTCTCTCTCTTTCTCTCTCTCTCACACACAGAACCCGGCACTTTCTCTTCCTTCACACACACACACACACAAACACACACACATGTTCTCTTCCTTCCTGTATCTCTCTCACACACAGAAACACACACACACACAGAGACCCCGGCACTTTCTCTTCCTTCACACACACACACACACACACACACACACACACACACACGTTCTCTTCCTGTATCTCTCTTTCTCACACACACACACAGGCACTTTCTCTTCCTTCACACACACACACACACACACACACACACACACACACACACACACACACACGTTCTCTTCCTGTATCTCTCTTTCTCACACACACACACAGGCACTTTCTCTTCATTCACACACACACACACACACACACACACACACACACACACACACTTTCTCTTCCTTCCTTTTCCCACCAAGTCGGATGGGGTCCTTGCAAGGCCATCAGTACAGATACAACCGGCCCTTTGATGGGAACCAAATTGCTGATGTGGCCCCCGATGAATTTGAGTTTGACACCCCTGACATACAAGAACATCTTCATTAATGCAGAACTTAGAGAGGTTAGTTCTTGTTTGATTCTTACTTACAACTCCCAGAATCCTTCACCCAACACACTAATTCAAAAAGTGATATTGTTATTCTCTGTACTCATGTTGTGACTGACCCTAAATGCCTGGAACGTTTTTCAACTTGTATAATTAATAACTTCGTGAAAGCTAACACCAGGACTGCCTTTCCCACTCCAGTCTCCCTTCTTTGCAGATATATTTATTGCTATCAGAGCTATAGCAACTTCCTCCACCTATGAAATCTTAGATTATATTTCACTGTGTCAGTCTTACTGTCTCAACTGCTGTAAGTGGGCAACCACGACATCTGTATTGCTGCCATACATTATCAAGATATGTATTACAAAAATGGAAGTGCTAATGTGATGTGTGGAATCATGCAGAGTCGGGTGACAAGTAGTGATTATGTAATCCCCTTCTCCTGTGTAAGTATTTGGGAGGCATTGCAAGCGCTTAATGTGGTGTGATTTAAAGGCACCAGTTGCATTGAAACCAACCCATCTGATTTCCCCACTCCCCACCCTTATTCCTATCCTCTGTGATAAATGCTCTCATTACCATAGGTTTTAGCCAAATAATATAAATTGAAATGTAGCATTTTGAAAAAAAGGATTTCCTATCTTAAAACATGACTTTAATCCATCAAGTCTTCTACTCCACTAGTCTGTTCCGGTCTGTTAATCCGCCTTTTGCATACTGGCAGAAGCACCTACAGGATGGATGTCCGAATCACCTACAAGACCTGATGTCGTAACATTAGCATTTGATTATGAATATTCTTTATCTTCCTCTTTTTCCTCTTTTCTTAATAGATTTTGGTGACAAAGTAGCTTTGCACAAAAAAGGTTATTGACTACTCTGCCTTTTAGACACATTGTATACATGAGGGATGGGCAAAGTTCAGTCTACTGGCCACCCCCAGGAATGCGATTGGCGCCACATAAATTAGAGGCAATTGGATTGTAAGACAACAGCTATTTTATGCAATAGGACCATAGTATCTGTGGGATTAGTACCCATGGTTTCACTTATCCACTGCCTGAAAATATTAATTCAAAAAATCCAGAAATACAAGTTTCCAGTTACCAGAACTGGCCACTAGAGGAACTACAGACTATGTTATATATAGTGTTCACATATCTGCACTTTCCAGCATCTGCAGGGAGAGGCATGAAACTGATCCCCCACAGGTCTCACAGTCCCACTGTACTTGCCCATGTCAATCGCCAATAGGGTTCTGGTTAGTATGTTAAAATTTAGAATAATGGGCGAAGATGCTTTGTAAGTGAACTAAAAGCATGGTTACATTACTAAAAAGATCTTGGACTCTGCAGTGACGAAATCAATTTCAAGTCATGTGGCAGTCACATGGGATTTGTGTCTCTGTCTGCGTCCCTTCAGCTAATTTTTAATGGAATATTTTTAAAAGTTTTGTATCACCTTCGTAGTTCACCCTGATGTTTAAATCATGTCTATTAAAACTAAATTATATTTTTTAATTTTAATTTCAAGTCTAAGCAATGCAGCACTAAATCAGACTGTATATGTATATGTATGTAGAGGGGGACACTGCAATCTAATAACGGCTCCAGTGTTGGAGCACTCACCAACTCCCAAGGAAACTGATTCCACCCTCATACTGCTCTAACACTTAGGAAGTTTTTCCATATATTCAACCAAAATCTGGCTTCCTTTAATGTGAGCGCATCATTGCATGTCCTGAGCTCTGCAATGATTGAGAACAATCTTGCCCTCCTCTGTATGACAGCCTTTCAAATATTTGAAAAGTGCTATCATATCACCCCTCAGTCTTCTTTTTCTCAAGGCTAAACATGCCCAGTTCTTTCAGCCTTTCATCATAGGGCTTGGTTTTCAGCCCCCTGATCATCCTTATTGCGTTCCTCTGAATTTGTTCCAATTTGTTCGCATCCTTCTTGTAGTGTGGTGTCCGGAACTGGACACAATACTCAAGCTGAGGCATAACCAGTGATGAATAGAGCGAGACTAGCACTTTGTAGGATTTGGAAACTATACTTCTATTAATACAGCCTAAAATAGCATTTGCTTTTTTTTATAGCCACATCACACCATTGGCTCATATTTAACTTGTGATCTATGACAATTCCAAGATCCTTCTCGCTCCAAGTTTTGCTGAACCAGGTATCCCCCATCTTGTAACTGGCATTTGGTTTCTTTTTCTGAGGTGCAGGACTTCACACCCTGTTGAATTTCATTCTGCTCCTTTTGGCCCACTGCTCCATCCTATCAAGCTGCTCCATCCTATCATTTTGAATTTGTTTCTGACTTCTGGGGTATTAGCTATTCACCCAATTTGGTATCATCTGCAAATTTGACAAGCATTTCCTGCACTCCCTCATCCAAGTCATTAATAAAAATATTGAGGAGCACCAGGGCCAGGACTAAGCCTTGGGGTACCCCACTAATTATCTCCTCCCATATTGATTCAAAGCATGCTAAACACAATTCAACTATAGTTCTTTTTCCAAGTATAACTGTGCTCTAAATTAGTTTGTGCCCAGCACAGGTTATAGATGCAAAAAAGCATAAGAAGACAAGAAAACAGTGGAAATTCATTTGTCCCAATAAGCTCTGACAGAACCAGTGAACAGTTTCCTCATTTATTTCTTCTTATTAACTCTTTAGCTGAAGACAAGCTCTCCAACATTCAAAAGCTAGTTCATCATTCTAAATCTTTCATTGGTCCTAATAAATACATTATGATATTGTATCCATCTAGTTATTTACTAGTAGCTCTGAATAAAAGCCAATACTTACCCAGCTCCATGGATGGCAAGGCCAATAAAAAAGATAACAAACAGGTGGTGAGTAAACCAAAATACTTCAAAGTATGACCTTCGAATGGTTTTAGTAGATGATGTGATTATCAGTATTAGACACAATGTGATGATAACACCAGTGAGGCCTGCCAGGGTTGTGAATGCTACATAGAAACCACCATCGGGATTCTGTGAAAGGAAAAGGAAGATAAGGAAATCAATCACAACTGAACTGCATAGCTTCTCATTCTCCAACCCCCCCCACAAAAAACCCAAAAGCCCCCCAAAAAAAAACAATAAAAAAATCCAACAACAAAAATACCCCCAAAACAAAAAGCCCCACGAACAACAAACAAACATCACCTGAGACAAAAAAAAAACAATCTATGTGCCTCTTGTTGGCAGACTACAAATCTCATCAATGCTAACAGAACAGCTTGAACAGTGCCATGGGGTGAATATGACTCAGTAAGTCAACACATTAATAAATCCCATTGATCCAAAGTGTCTACTATAGTAAGAATAACAGTTAGACTTCGCCATGTGGTGGAATAGTAGTGATTGGAGAGGGAAATAGACTTCTCCCTCCTAAATGATTGCTAACTGATTGCGTATACAAGACCATATTTGCTTACCTCAAGCTTCTTTCGAGCAAAATTCAGGTATGATTCTCCCTCATGATCACCCAAATCAGACAGTGCAGCCTGAATGTCTCCTTCATGTTTAGTACGTGCATCCACCAGTTTTTCTACATTAAACAAATGTGCAATTGTGTGGATTGCTAAAGAAAATAATTTTT
This sequence comes from Pogona vitticeps, assembly GCF_051106095.1. NCBI lineage: Eukaryota > Metazoa > Chordata > Lepidosauria > Squamata > Agamidae > Pogona > Pogona vitticeps. The sequence goes on along the minus strand of NC_135785.1, from coordinate 194,598,616 downwards.
TTAAAAAGCATAGAAAATATGTTAATATAGATCGGGAGATCACACATAAAATACCTTTTTTCAAATTTAGAACACAATCCCCTTACTCTCTGAAAAGTGAGGCCTTCCCAGTAAATATAACATAGAGCCCATTCATCTATCCACAGTTTGTAACTACAGTATTTGTATCTGTAATTAATTCACTTGCCGCTGTTGTGGACCACAGACATCAGCAATGCCTTTAGTGATACTTAATTCTTCAATAATTGTACTTGGAGATAAGTTTCATTGCTGTCTTATATTCATGTAACTGTTTTGTAAATGATTCAATAGTGTTAAAAATTTCATTAAATATTAATCACATGCCATTCAGTCAATTCTGACTCATGGTGACCCTTTTCACGATTTTCTAGGTAGAAAGTACTCAGAATTGGTTTGCTATTCCCTTTTTCTGGGGGCACCTGTGCAGCTTGCCCAAGTCCACATAGCCTGGCTCTTGTCCAAGAGGGACAGTGTGGAATTAAACTCCCAGTTCAGATTTCTTTACTTGAATTAATTTGCTTGGGCTTGTATCCTGATACATTGGTCTCCCCTTCACTTTGTTTATTTGAAATTTTAAGTCTACAATCAGGACTGCTTCTTCAAACTCTTTAATGTTTTCTACAGGACCTGCTGACTTGAAACACTTAAGAAATAAAGCTCATTATTGTTGTGAGCATACATTTCACCTTCTCCCACCATCTATATTTTTAGAAATTTCTCCATATACAGATTACTTGCCCCCCCTTGACTTTTCAGAATTCCTCCAGCAACTCTGTGTACTAAGATGGGTCATGTGTTCATTGAAGCAAATAAGACATCACCCAGATATAGAGTTTCCTATTATAGAGTTTCAAAAAACCTACTAGTATGGAGAGCAATCATCCAAGCCACAAGTTTGTGAAATGTGAGGTTCCTGTCCAACTGTCTTCTTACACGCACAGAGCAGCACTATGAATTCAAAAGAGGAAGTGTGAACAAAGGAGTTGCCTCAGAGTTGCAACACACCACACCTAATTGCATCCTTCTGAGATCCAGAACTCACTTCTTTGAGCTGCTGTTTCATGTTTTAAAAACCAGTTCAAATATATGCCATTATATAATAAAATGTGTGTAAATGGTAATTATACCATGCATAATATGAATACTGTATCATTTTCTACACAGCTAAGCCTATAAAATAATGGAGAAATCAAATCACACTGTGCTAAGAACATTATTCAAAATTACTATAAAGAAACTTCTTCTGTGAAAAAAGTTGAGGGGAAAACATGAGAACACTTAAAATATGGACAGGGCCCATTTGGTGCTCAGATGCAGAAAAAGAGAGGACTCTAGTGGATAGACAAGTACAGAAGCCCGAGGTTCATTCAACTTAACAACAACTAAACTTTGCCTGGGTGTTGCCTTTTCAATGTTCCTCATTTCTTTATGACCTTTCATATTGCTTCCTCATGACTATTAATAGTTTACTTCTGAACCAACAAAATATAGTTTGACTTGTGTATCTTTCAGTATCTCCTCTTGTTTATTCATTACCTTGTGTCCTGTCTACCATTTTCTTTCTATGGGATTAATTATATTTTCTTCTATGGTGGGATTGGCCTTTCCATTACCTAGCAATGCTGCATAGCGGTGTTCCAGAGGATGTGGGGTGAGAAGCAGTGAGACTGTTGCTTTGTCACCAATTAGAATTAATTGTATAATTGCATTTTATATGCTATTTTAACATGTTTTAACTTATGTAAGCTGCCCCGAGTAGACGTTGTCTAGAGGGGCGGGGTAAAAATCAAAATATTATTATTATTATTATTATTATTATTATTATTATTATTATTATTATTATTATTATTATTATTATTATTATTATTATTATTATTATTATTGATGTTGTTGTTGTTGATGACGATGATGGTGGTGGTGGTGGTGGTGGTGGTGGTGGAGGATCAGTATCCTGCAGACTACCCACCACCCAGCCAAAGAAACTGCCACAGTTCAAAGAGCCTTTTTAGTTCTATTGCTGCTAAAGGGTGGGTGTTAAGGGTGTTACCTAGCATACCATGAGGAATAATAGGCGGTTGAGCCAAGCAAGAAATGCTGGTTTGCCACTGTGTCATTGTGTAAAAATGTGGCATGAAGCCCTCTCACCACCAGTAATGGAACCCTTTCTGTTTGCTCTGGGTTGAACATGTATTGGCAACAATGACTCCTTATAGTCCAGCAAAGTATGGGGAAATGGCCTCTGTGAATAGGATCGCCAAGGGGGAGCATAACGGAGGCTTACATCTTTAGGCACAAAAGCAGTTAGGACCAACACACTGTGAAGTCCCAAAGATGATCCTTTAATGATCCATTGATCCATTTGCTGCTTGTTATTCAATTCTTCAAAAAAACTTAAGTTTATGAATGTGGGATATTGTGCTTCTGTAACCATGATTCAAAAAGATAGGAAATTGCCCAGTATTGCTGCACATTATTGTGGCTGCATTGCTAGCAAGAAAATGGATGCCAAGCACTACACAGCCAAGGGCAGCCTGAATGTTGACAACACCACCACCAGCAGTCAAGATGGTATATAGTAATGGTCCCCAACCTTTTCTAAGCCATGGACTGGTTTAGCGGGTGGGCTTGTGGGGCGGTGTCTGTGCGTGAGTGGGTAGGGTACCTGTGCGTGCGTGCTTGCATGGGTGGGCGGGGGTACCCATGCATGCATGTGGGGGCCCTATGCATACTTCTGTGTGTGTGTGAACAGGGCGCGTATACGTCCATGCATGTATGTGGGGGGCATACATGCATGTGTGCATGGGGGATGTGCGTGGGGGCAGAGGGAGATCTGACTCTGTGCCCTGGTCCTGACAATGCTATGGCCTGGTACCGAGCTGTGGACATGGGGGGTTGGGGACCCCATGTATATATGATACCCTCTTCTACTCATTACCATCTACAAAGTGGCAGCATGCAAGGGAAAAGTCCAGAAGCTGAGACATTTGGGTGAGAAGTTAAGAACATCTCACTCAAACACAAAGCAAGTGCAGCAATAATAAAGCCAACCCACCCTAGTTGTGTCTTCTACATTGCCATCCAGGTGAGAAGTGGGTAGTTCATGAGATGGACTGGTGATGTTGCAGCACAAATGTCGAGAAATGGTGGAGAAAATGTGAGGAATATTAGTGTGGTGTGTGGAGGAAAGTAATATGCTCTCCTTAGTGTAGAAAAGAAGAAAGAAAGAAAAAGAGAAAAGAAGCAGGGAGTCTGCAGTTGGGAAGATGTAGATGATAGTAATCACCATGGGATGCAACAAGGAGGTACTGAGTTATACTGAAAGAAGAAGGGCCAGGATCTGGATCCTCTCAGCATTAAACAGCTTTAATCTATTATAACTGAACAGGCATTCCCTGGAAGTTGTAATTTGCAAGGATCCTGAAATCCTTATAAACCCCTAGTTGCCTTCTTGTAGAAATACAATCCCAATTAATGCAATACATTTAATAAATACATTTAAATAGGCATAGAAGTACAATAGAGAAATGCTTGTAAAATTTTTGCTACCCATCAGATGGTGGTTTCATGGTTGTGGTTCAAACATCCCATCTTATCACATCTGGCATGGAGGAGATGAAACCTATGCTATATGCATGGTCAGCACCAAAAAAATTCTGCATACTTAAGACTTGCTGCAATTTTCTTTCACGATTTCAAGAAAATTGTAAAAGTTACATTTCGCTAAATTAGGGCAGGTATTAAGCCAAGTTTTTTTTTTTTTTTTTTTTTTTTTTTTTTTTTTTTTTGCTTTTTGTGGTTAACAAAAAAACCCCTCACCCAAACAACCCCGAAAGAGTTCCCCTTTCCATCCTTGGTACAAAAGCTGACTTTGCTACTGTTGCTCCTGATGTAGTGGGATAGCTTGGGGTCATAAAACACACAGCCACTTTTCCTCCCACATCTTGCTGCTCCCACTACTCTAAAATTTCAGAGAGGGGAAAACAGAGATATGTCTTCTGTTTAGCATTGCTCTTCTTCAATTCATCTTCAAGTATATTCATGATGAATCAACCATGGTAGCTCTAAATAGCAGCCAATAATTATCTTGCTGAGCTTTTGTCTTGCTTATATGTTGCCTAGAAATGTGAGAAAACAATAATAAAGATAATAAAAATAATAACTGTTTGCCATGAAGTCAGTTCTGACTTTTGGCAACCCTTTCCAGGATTTCCTAAGTAGCGAGTACTCTGAAGTGGTTTACTTGTACTCTTTCTTCTGGTGGCAACCTGGGACTGTGCAGCTTGCCCAAACCTAAATCACTGAGCTATCCAGCCAGTAATAATAAAGATACAGAGACAGTTTATTTTTTTTATTATATTTTTAGAGATTTAATGGTTGGTTTGCTCTGTACACCAGACTCTTTTCATATGCATGTGTGACGGACAGGTCAGGAACCACTCCTGTCCATCACAATGGAACCCTGATTCAGGAGCCAATGGCTGTACAGAAAAGGCGGGTCTAGAGACATATAAGGGAATGGATGACAGTTAAAGAGCAGTTAGAGTCTGAGTTTGGAGTTAGAGAGGATTTCAGTTAGAGAGTTAGGGATGAGTTAGGGACTGGTGTTAGAGAAAAGCAGTTTAGGCAGTTAGGACCAGCCTTGTGTTAGAGAAGAGTAATAGAGAGATAGGGAATAAGAAAAGAAATGAATAAATACTTGAAATAACATGATTCTATCTAAGCAAATATAAATGTTATAAAAGCACAGTTGATTGCATGAATAAAATAAGACCATCCATGATTTACTTTACATGATTTACTTGTGAACACTTTAATAAACATTGTTTAATTGAATAACACTGATTGAACAGTCCTATTTGATATACTGTAGTGAGGAATATCTCCTCTGGTGGCAGCGGAAAAGGAAAAAATAAATAAATGTCATACCTGAAAGTGAACCTGGATTGTGTAGAGAAACAAACAGGGGAATGGGTGCATGACAGCATGGAATGCCTGAACATGAGCAATGTAGAATGGAGGTTGTGCAAGTAACATCGTGTTCTTTGACTTCTCTAGGAAATGCATCCAGTGGGAGTTGCCTTGCCTTTGAGACAACATAGTCCCTCTCTTTTAGCTTAGTTTGCATTTGCTAGTAGATACGGTAATATTTTCAATGTGATGTAGTGGACAGAGTAATGGATTAGGATTCTGAAGACTAGTGTTCAAATTCTTCTAATGATGCATCTGCTATGAATTCTTTTGGAAGAGTTGTTTTTATTGCTCGAAAATCGCCTTCCCCAACCAGGTACCTCTAGAGGTTATAAATCCAATAACACCATCATTAATTGTGGGTGGTGGGATTTAACATGTCAGAAAACTGTGAGTTTAGGGTAGCCCGTCTGCTCTGAAACATGGGATATAATCAGTAAAGAAATATCCATGCATCACTGCCAAGACTGGTGCTACACAAAACCAAATGGTCTGATTATTTCTTGTACACTCCTTACAAGCAAAACACTACAGAAACAATTGTAGAACCTACAGTGACCCAGTGTTAAAAAAAATTTCAGCTCTGCCTTTTTCACAGGTTTTGTCCTACCATGCTTACCATGAGGTAGTCATACAATTGAACATTAATAACTCCCAGTCTGCAAGGGATAATGCTGTTTAAGAAAGATTTTAGACATTTGACATCTGGACTTAAAACAAACGTATTTTCTTCAGAAAGCTGTTTTGGAAAAGTGGAAGATTATGCACTCTTTGCATGTTGCATTTGCTAAAGCTTTATTTGAAGTACTGATTGGAATGAGAATACTTGACAGTGTTTTCCTATACAGTATCCATGTTGCTTGCTTATGTATTTCATGCATTGCAAATTAAACAATTTGGCTTCTTATTTTAAAAGGGGCATAGCTTTAGTTAGTACTTTTAAGGAGCACCTTCTTATGTTGCTGCAGGCAAGAATTTTGTGGCACACCAAGCAGTCAGTGATATTCTGCGAAGATAGCTTTCTAAGTGATAATGGACACTGGACTGTGCAAGGTAGAATGGGGTGAGAAAGGACAGAAACCAGAAGTCCAGGTTGCTGAGTGTTTGAGAATGGATGTTGAACCAGAAGGCAGGAATTAAGAGTAAATCAGGACAGAGAGCAATGAAAGCCAAAGGGTAAACCAGAAGGTGGAACTGAAGAACAATACAGGAATGGGAAGCAAATAAAATGTATAAGCTTTTGAAAAAATATATCAGAGGTCAGGTACACCTAATGACATAATGCTTTTTCTTTTCAGAATCTCCTTTTTTCCCCACCCAAAGACAGCTCCCATCTCTAATATCTGTGCCAGTGTTTTCTATAATTCCGCAGAATGTGTCTGGTAGGGGAAGAAGATGTCTCACCCAACATAAAATCTGAGACAGACAGAAACCTGTCAAACTGGATCCTTGTCTCTCTGCACTGCACCTGAGACAAAACAGCCTGCCCCATTCTTGTCTTTGCTAAGCAAGGGAAACAACAACTACATGCCTGGCTGAGGATGCTTCAGTACATACAATGGGAAACCAGTTTGTAGATTGTACCAGTCAGCATTTAATTTTAAAAAATCCAGTTGCTAGGATATTGCAGTGGTTAAAGACTGCAGACAATATGAAGGTTGGGTGGTGTCTTATGCTATGAGTAGCTCCAGCTTCAGTATTCCTTTGGAGCTGAATATCTGGCAATAGGCAGGGTGGCCGACCAAAGTGGCTTCATTAGAATAGGCACATGATGACCTCTGTGCAAATGAAGCTATCACGGAGCTGAAGCTACCTTTCCATGTTGCAAGGACACTGCCAGGAATCTCTTAAACTACACATAGGTCTAAATACAAGATTTTGGTGTTTGGGGCTCAGAAATGTAAATTACAAATACAGAACAAGGAACAGAAAATATTTCTACAACTTACCGCACTTGAGCCTCTGAGGAAAGAAAGTAGATTTCGACACACAGGAAGCAGAACCAACATGCAGTTGAAATTCAGACATGCTGCGGGTGCCCGAGCAAGTGCCAAGTAAGGCTAAACGTAAGACAACGGGAGTCAAAATTAATCAAACACCATTGCCTGAAAAATGCATTAGAACAGAAGTAGAATCCTAATGGACTGGGAACAAGAACTCAAATTCAGGGGATATAAATGTAAAACACAAAGCAGCCATTCCCAATCTGGGATACTCCAAATGTTTTGGATTACAACTTTCATCATATGGGTACTACCTCCCCCCTTTCTTTCCCATCCTTCATCTCTGCTGATCCCATTACTGCTGTAAAGTTCTTCAGTCTCTTCCACAAGTGTGTGGGGGAGAATCTCACTGAGACCCTGAAAGAACAAGGCCTAATCTTTGATGCAGAAAGCTATTTAAAAAATCACCCCAGCCCCCAATTTCTTGTATGTGGCTCTGTCTAGGTCTCACCCCCCTTTTGTTTTTGTTTTTGTTTGTAATGTCTTCACTGCTCTGAAAAGTGGGAAACAGCAGGAAAAGAGGAAGACCAAATGTAAGATGGATTGACTCAGCTAAGGAACCCATCGACTTAGATTGTAAGACCTGGACAGGACTGCTGAGATAACTAATTCATAGAGCTGCCATAAGTTGGAAGCGACTTGACAGTACATAAGAGCAACAAGAATTTTGGCTCCTCTCCAGGCCTCAGCAGAAAGAGGGAAGAGTTCCTCCAGCATGGTTTAGCAGGCTTTGCCATACTTCCACATAATATTTAATCCACAGATAGTTTTTGAGGTAACTTACTTGACAGTTAATTCTGCCAAGAAGTAGGAAAAGATAAAGGGAAATGTAACACATGAAGTCACCCAAGGGGGATTTCTAGATTGCTTAAATGCCTGTGAAAGAACTTGTAACTGAAACACTGTATTTTGTAATAGTCAAGTTGTAACTGAGTTACAACATTGCAAGAAGTACAAAATTTGTTAACTATCATCTTCTCTTATGACATGTGAAGTTCATCATGACTCTGTAACATATGTAGAATATACTCACCCCGAGGAGTTCTCTTGTATAATAGAATTTTTCCCCATCAGCGTATACCAAGTAGTACCACCAGAAAAGGAAGACATTTATGCCCAGCCACACAAACTGAAGGAAGAAATATATGATATGAAATTAATTTCAATTCTTTATTAGTGGAGGTGGAAAGACCTCGGGCTTGTGGGGTCTGTTGTGTTCTTTACAAGGTCTGCTCATCAGAACCAGGTACAAAATTGTGTATGTTGGACAGATAAATGTTCTATTTTGAGAAACCAAAGGGCTGTGTTTATATTCTGTGGCAAAGTCTAAATAAGAGAGGCTTAGATCACACAAGTTATTTATTTTTGTCGTACACTTTCTCTATTGTTGGTGTTGGAATAGTTTCAGATCTTTTTCAAAATTGCTTTATTTCTGCAATACAACTAATCAGAGAAGGTTCTTGAATATGGACCAATCATTTTTTTAAGATGCCCTAGGAAGTATCGTAAACATCAAGGCACTCAGAGGAAAAATATGGAAGGAATATTGGATGTAATTGTCATATGGCGATGTTCTGTTTAGAGAATCTAAAATCTTTTAATTTCAACAAAACTCAGCAACCTTAAATAAACCGTGAATGTGAGTGGCAAATAACATCTGACGGCAACATTACAGATTAGCGTCCTCTGACCACTGGCACATCCCAGTAGAATATTTTGCACCCCGGAAGTCATGCATGCAACCTTTCAAAGCAGTGCCAGTGTAGTGGGATGCAGATCTTGGAAATATTTGCCTTCTCCATTTCTACTCCGAGAATCCAATCAACCTGGAAAATGGTATCCTTTAGAAGCTGTTGGAGCCTCCATGACTAGGCAGGGCTCACAGCTGTTTTTCACAACATCCATGTCCACTTTCTCCAGGCATCTGAATTTCAGGGCATTTATCCGAATTTCAAGCAGTGCATCCAACAAAGCATGACTGCCTTGGCACTGAAAATAGAACTCCATGAAGGGTGTCACAGTTGTCAAAGCAGGCTTCGTTGTATAGTAAGGTACCCTAGGATCTGGGGCAAGACTTCTATATACCATATTCTTTGTGCCATGCCTAGTTTATTGTCCATCCCAGTGGACTCTTTTCATCCTGGATTGAACTTGTTGGAAGTAAACTAGCTGAGTAAACAACAACAACAACAAACAAACAACACACACACAAACAAAAAACACCACTACCACCATACCTTTTCTTAAATAGACAAATTAAATATTCCTTATACGCAACTTTAAGGTAGAACAGGCATATGCTCTCTTTCTATAATGCATATCCACCCCCCAAAATACGTTCTTTTATATAGAACATTATAACATTCAGTAGGAAAATGTATTTTTAAAATTATGTACAGTATTTATTATAACATTTAGAAAAATATAGTAGAATATATTAGGAAACTAGTTAAACGGCAGTGGCTTAAAAGAATAACCTTAGATCGAGATTGTTTTACTTACAATAACAAATATGGAAAGTCCCTCATTCACCACCCAGTTGCCCATGGTGCTGACTGTCTGAGTGAAACTGAACTGGCTTCATTTGTTCTCAGGAATGGCTTTTTTAAAACTATGACAGTAGGAACTGAAAGCTATAGGCTTGCAACAGCCTGTTTCCTCATTTTGTTTTGCATGTCATTAGCTACCCACTCATACATTTACAATTTTTGCTCTTTTCTCCAGACATACATAAAAACCTTACCAGTAGTGAACAAATAAATAAAAGGGACTGGTAAATATGTTTATCTTTCTGCAGCTGATGATTTGGGTCATGTTGTTTCCAATTTCCACAAATTCTTCATCATCTACAATATATCCAACACTAATATGCGGAGGAGGGGAAGCGTTGGGAGAAGGGAGAGATGGAAAGCCTTATTCATACTCAGTATAGATGCAATCCTCTATTCACTAACCTGGTTGGTACTAAGCCCTCTTGAACTCAAAGGGCCTTATTCCTCATTGGAATCATAATCTATCATGCTACTAATGTTTCTAAGCTGTTCCTTTGAAGTGAAGCTTTTAAAAGTGTGCTGCTTATATACACCCTGTAGAGCTTAAAGCACTCTCTGGGCAGTTTACAATTTAATTACATAGGCTACACATTGGCCCTCCCCTGCGGCAAACTGGGTACTGAATTTACTGATCTCAGAAGGATGGAGGGCTGAGTGAACCTCAAGCTAGCCACCTGGGATTGAATCAAGGATGTGAGCGGAGATTTGGCTGCAGTACTGCAGTTGAACCATTGAGCCATGAGGCGCCTATACATTTATATTGTATTTAATCATTGCACTTGTTTTGGAAAATGCCCAAGCATCTCTGTAATGGAGTGTGGTGTTCTCCTTTATTATGTTAAATAGTCATGCATTATTCATGTTGTAGGCTAATGTTGCTGAGAGGCGGAGCCGAGAGAGAGGTAAAAAAGGCAGAGCCTGAGAGTGGGAGAGAGTGGAGTGGAGTTAGAAATAGAGTGATAGTTGGGAGATCTGAGGTGTGATTAGTCAGAAGAGTGTATAGTAACTGTAAGATCAAATAGAAGATTGTTATTGTTGATTTAGAAACCTGAAGATACGTATGAGTTATTATCAAAACATCTGTAAGCTATAAACTTGTTTTATTTAAAAGACAATGATGAATGGACCTTCTTCTTTTTTTAGAAAAGTATGCTGATTTAGTGATCAACTGGTGGCAGCATGTGAAGAGGAGTTTGGTTTGCCTTCATGTGCTCAGTGGTTGGAAGATAACCAGGGGTAACCAGGGGCAAATGCTACATGGAGCAGGTCAATAAATAAATAAATAAATAAATGAATGAATGAATGAATGAATGAATGAATGAATGAATGAATGACAGTCATACTTGCCTTGACACAAAACTTGTTAGTGAGATATTATGGTGGTTAACAGCATGAACTATAATCTTAAACCCACTATGTATTGCAAACTAATATTTTCATCCTCTTCCCTAATCTATAATACAGGAATAATTTAGTACTCTAATTGTAACAGTTTCTTTGAATTCAGAAATAACAAGTTAGTTTTGTTAATAAAGGGTAAAAAATTATGTTTTGAAAATGACTTTTTAAACATTTTAATGTTACTTCCATTAGATGGATTCATCCTGTTTATATGACTATTGTAGTATTAAGACATTAAATCATACATTATTTCCAAGCTCTGTAGTTACCAAGATAATGCATAGGAGGCACTTGGCACATTTACAGAACAAAATACAAAAATAGTGAATATTAACATAGGATTGTGTGGAGCGAGCTCATCAGATTCTGTTCATGATTCATGGTTTGTTAATTGCCACCACTCTGTACTGCCCTGTATTGGTTCATAAAGTTGTCAGGAATAAGCAACATAACAAGAGCAGACATGGTCCATAGAGGAAAAGTGTTCTGTCTTTCCCCAGGACAGAACTTCTTGCTTCTATGTTTATATTATAGGATGCAGCTGGGAGTCACTATAACAATAGATGCTGGGTTTCTCTCTCTCACTAGTGTGTCTCTTAGGGGAACAAATTCAGTCATCAGAGATATGGGAAATGAAACCCATGTGGCAGAAAGTCAGTCACCATCTAAAAATATCATTGGGTTTTAGGCAATGTTAGAAGATTTTTCTTGAACTGAATGAATATATTGTAAACTTTGATTTCTTCTTAGGGCAGCATATACCGTATTTTTCCGTTTATAAGATGACCCAATGTATAAGACAACCTTCCTTTTCTAACTGCAAGTTAGAAAAAGCAGGGATCAAAGGGCTCCCTTTTTGCTAAGCCCCGTGCCTTGGCAAAAGGCAGGGAAAGTGGCTGTCAAAGTGACTGCCGCTTTTCCTTGCTGTTTGAGAAGGCACGGAGCTTAGCAAAAAGGAAGAGAAAAATGCCTTCCCTTCCTTTTTGCTAAGCCCCATGCCTTCGCAAAAGGCAGTGGTAGAGAGCCGCCTTCCGTGTATAAAACAACCCTCAATTTTTTCTCAAATTATTTAAGGAAAAAGTTTCAATTTATACACAGAAAAATACAGTACCATTTGCTGGCATTGTTCAACATTTTAAAACAACAAATGACCTGCCCACAGGCTTATGGTTACAAAGCCAAGAATTGGTCAGCCAGACTGACTACCTCTCACATGACAGATGCTGTGAATGTACAAAACTGGAAGTGCTAAGTTACCTTAGAGTAGTTGTTAAAGAAGTGTTCTAGAGCACTGGTTCTTAACCTTTGTTACTCAGATGTTTTTGGACTGCAACTCCCAGAAGCCTTCACCATCAGCTCTGCTGGCTGAGGTTTCTGGGAGTTGCAGTTCAAAAACACCTGAGTAACAAAGGTTAAGAACCACTGTTCTAAACAGGCCTGTGAGCCCAGAATCTCATACCATTGAAATGAATGGAGTGAAACTTAATTTGTATGTTTTAAATAATATGTGCTCCTGTTTGGTATGTAAGGGATAGGTTTGATGTGTGGTAAAAAAGCAAGCACAGAGAGGTGGGGTTTCGTCATGGCAAGAACAGGTTGGGTTTCAAGCAAGTTGACATCGAGAATGAACTCAATTATATACAAGTGGTTGGTTTCTGAAGGCATCCTCTTTGAATTCCAGGAACAGAGTTACTATATCAACTAAAAAATGAAGGCAGAAGGTTTTATGAAAACAAAGGAGAAATGGCTGGGCAGAAAAGAAGGGGAAAAAGCAGATGAGAAATGAGGAGAAGTCAAGTGGATCATCAGGATCAGAGGGAGAAAGAAGCTCGACTAAAGCAGAAGAGTAAGCGAGAAGCTCTAAAGAAAAGTGCACTATAGAAACAGGAGGATCCAGGAGGAAACCTCAACAATAAAACCTCAACAATAAAGATGAACTAAATCACTGGTTCTTAACCTTGGGTTACTCAGGAGTTTTGGACTGCAACTCCCAGAAGCCTTCACCACCAGCTGTGCTGACTGGGGTTTCTGGGAGTTGCAGTTCAAAAGCATCTGAGTAACAAAGGTTAAGAACCACTGAACTAAATGAATAAAACATGAAAGTGAAAGATGAAGTGGTTAAAGACTGTAGGATAAAATGGGTATAAAATGGTAGAAGAATATTAATGTTCAAAAATCAGTCAGTATTAAAGAAAATGTAGATAAATGTTTTATAGATTATATACGATTTACTGATGGTACACAATGCCAACAAAGTTTTTTTAAAGGTATAAAAAATTTTAAATTAGTATGGGAAACCTAAAACACAGGAGGACACTTTTATTATGTTTACCGTTGTTGTTGTTTAGTCGTTTAGTCATCTCCGACTCTTCGTGACCCCATGGACCAGAGCACGCCATGCCCTCCTTCCTCCATTGCCTCCTGGAGTCAGGACAAATTCATGTTGGTAGCTTTGACGACACTATCCAACCATCTCATCCTTTGTCGTCCCCTTCTCCTCTTGTGTTCACTCTTTCCCAACATCAGGGTCTTTTCCAGGGAGTCTTCTCTTCTCATGAGATAGTCAAAATATTGGAGCCTCAGGTTCAGGATCTGTCCTTCCAGTGAGCACTCAGGGTTGATTTTCTTCAAAATTGATAGGTTTCTTCTCCTTGCAGTCCAGGGGACTCTCAAAAGCCTCCTCCAGCACCACAATTTAAAAGCATTAATTCTTCGGCAGTTAGCTTTCTTCATGGTCCAGCTCTCACTTCCATACATCACTACAGGAAAAACCAAAGCTTTGACTATGCGGACTTTTGTTGGCAAGGTGATGTCTCTGCTTTTTAAGATGCTGTTGAGGTTTGTCATCGCTTTCCTCCCAAGAAGCAGGCGTCTTTTAATTTCATGGTTGCTGTCACCATCTGCAATGATCATGGAGCCCAAGAAAGTAAAATCTGTCACTGCCTCCATATTTTCTCCTTCTATTTGCCATGAGGTGATGGGACCAGTGGCCATGATCTTAGTTTTTGATGAAAGTTTGACAAATATTCTATTCCACTCGACATTTAAACTTGATTTATTCTTTTTGTTGAATATTAGACCTGAGATGTTAGTTAGAGAAATGAAATATTTGATAATGTATGTAATTTCTACAGTTATTAGATGGAAAATACTAGAAAACAGATATCCCAGATTTAGAGGAGCTGACAGGAAAGACATGGGAAGTTGCGGATTTGGAGGAAACAGAAGTGATAAATGAAGATTACCTTACTGGGGAAACCTGCTGGTTTTCTTTTTATCTTTCTTTGTAGTATAATTGTAGAAGTTGAGCCGCTCAGAGTGGTCGATTTGACCAGATGAGCGGGGTATAAATCAAATCAAATCAAATCAAATCAAATCAAATCAAATAAATAAATAAATAAATAAATAAATCAAATAAATAAATAAATAAATAAATAAATGTACTATCTCACTCTCTGGAATTTTACCCTTTCTCTATCCATACCTACCCCACTAGCCCTAGGTTCCCTTCCATATAATCCTAAACCCATTGAAAAGAATAAAAAACTAATAATCGGGTGAGGGGACCAAGCACACTAACTTCTTTCTTCTTTCCGTGTCCAGCTTTGTTGCATGGTTCCTCCCCACTCATAGTCCTGGTAGCAGTGTGTTATGTATGATAATTACCAATCACTTCATTGGGTTGTCTGCTTGGCCCAAGTTGCCCCTTCTGTTTAGTGAGATTTATCATGACCCGCTTTGCTCTAGCCACCATATGGTTATAATTGACAAGAGGTTTCAATTTTCTGTCCCTCTTAGAAACTAATGACTCAAGGGCACTACTTGTGCTTTTTACCCACATGAACAAGCTGTAAGTGGCAGTTGTGGGATGAAAACTGTGGTTTTCTGTCTCCTCCCTTAGAAATGACTACCTTCAAGTGGAGCAGGTCTGATCCCGGAATGTGTTTCCTGAGGAAAAGTGTTGAGCAGTGCACCAACTACATCCTTCAGTTTGCTTCTGTTAGTCTAGCAGCAAGACATTTGGAACTTGATTCTGTCTTTCACGTTTTCATGTGATGGCATGTGGTGGGTTGTGGGAAAACGGGTGGTAAGTAATTACTCTGAAGGTCGAGCTGTGTTTTAGAACATTTTTAAGAAGAGGTGCTCCCTCAAGTGGTGAAAGTTGTCTGCCTGTCATTGCTCTCTCCAACTATTCTTTTTCTCTCAAGAACATTTTAAAATGTGGATGCATGTTGTTGTCAAGTAACAGGATGCTCCTGACTTCTCAAGTGTGGATTCTGCCAAGACTCACAGTTCTGGCCACACTGTATGGTCAGGTAGCTGTCTGTGTATTCACTAATAGCTGGATAGCTCAGTGGTTTCAGTATCTGACTGCAGAGCCAAAGGTTGGGAGTTTGATTCCCCACTGTGAGAATAGCCAGTGTGAGGAATTAGGAAGCATATGGGACCTGTAGTCATATAAAGATGGAGTCTGTTACGTTTTCTGTAGAGTTTGGTTTTAAGCCACTGAATGTTCTCATGGGATTGTTGTTCTGAATTTACTTTGGACTTGCGCCAAAATAGGGAACAAAGTTTGAAAAGATTAAGAGAAAGAAGAGAAGGGGGGGGGGAGATTCACCCTGCTTCCCTAGTGAGCTGTTATGTTGAATGCTTGTCATGATGATTACTTAGCCTAGTTTTAGCTGTTGCTATTTTAACCCAAGAATGGCAAGGTTATTTGAATCATAGTAACTGTTTGGATTTGTTTATGCTTTTAAAGTTACAACTGTATTCTAATGGGACTATCTTATTTTCTTAATAAAACAATCATAATTCTAACACAGGACTTCTCTCTTGAACAGTAGGACTGCACCTACATCCAGTCTGGATTGGAGAGGTCACTAATTGCTACTACGTGTAACAGAGAGGTCCTACCTAGTCCTTCTGTAGTGCTGTCTAAAGAAGCACACCGTCAATGGTTTAAGTAGAGGGTCCACTGTATTGCCTTGTAAGCAGGTCAAGCTAGTCCATAGGGCAAGGACTACGTGCTTCTGAGGCTAAAGGACCCATCTCAGGTTAAAAAGCGGTGATCGCTTGTGCCTACAGTGACTCCTCACACAAGACACTATTTCTTTAGGGAGAAGTGGTTCTGACAGCCAGCCTGTGCAGTCCTGGGCAAGCTGCACAGTCCCAGGGCTCCCCCCAAAGAAAGGAAGGGCAAACCACTTCTGTGTACTCTCTACCTAGAAAACCCTGGAAAGGGTTGCCATCAGAATTGATGTGACAGCATGAGACAAAAATGAACTAAACTGATCTGAATCTTCCTTTTCCTCCTGGCCCCGCCATCATTCTATGTCTTCCTCTTCAGCTCTTCTCCCTCTTACCTTAGCATGCCATCATCCATGGAGTCTTCTCTGAGGAAGGCCGAGTCAAGACATTTTGCCTCTGGAGGCAAAGGATAAGAAGGTGCTACAC
Source organism: Pogona vitticeps (assembly GCF_051106095.1). Taxonomy (NCBI): domain Eukaryota; kingdom Metazoa; phylum Chordata; class Lepidosauria; order Squamata; family Agamidae; genus Pogona; species Pogona vitticeps. Next base: position 194,582,217 of record NC_135785.1, on the reverse strand, counting down.
CTCATTCCACACATAAAAGCAAACTGGTCTGAAAGCTGAATTATATTCACCAGCACATTTAAGAGCAGCAGGTTCTCTTAAGGAAGACAGGGTGGACTGCATGGCATAAACTGGTCTGCTTCAGCATCATTCTAGATCCCACTTGAGTTGTAAGTCCTTGCTTATCTTATTCCTGCAGGTGCCAATCAGGAATTCTAACATTTTTCTCCTTGTCATGTTATTTTTCTGCCACTGTTAATGGGAGTGGATCAAAATTAGTTTGATAGGAACCGTTTTTGTGCAAATTGCCTAAAATGCACAATTGGGCAAAAGAGAAGGGGTTGCTACTTTGCTGTTGGGCTATTTTCAGAATAAAAGCATTAGATGCATTGTTTGCATTTTCTTTGACAAACAGCCAGTCCTTTTATGCTTGCCGCGTATGGGCAGTGTGCTTCTCAAAGAGCCAGGGGTGGGGGTTGTTCGTGGCAGAGATATTCTGCGTAAATTGCTACTGAGGCTATGACATAGAGCTCTTTGTCTTATTCTTGTGCTTTAGGTAACAAACTTTGCAGGACTTTATAAATCCTTGTTGTGGTGTCCTGCAGTGTTGAGACAAGTCTTTATGATGGGAATGATGAGTTTAATGACGGTGCTTGAGTTTTTGATGCCAAAATCACACAATGTATAGAAGATTGTGAACCAGCCCAACCCTGATCCATGCCCAGGCTGGACTTTTCATGATCCACCAACAAGCCCACTCTTTTCGGGGGCCAAGCTGGAGTGATTCCTGCATGGGCTAAAGGGCCACTTTTAAGGGAGAATGCTCCCAGCAAAGAGACCCTTTCCAGTGTGATGAGATACAATCCTTTCTTGACATCTGATTGTGCCCTCTATGTTCTTCACATTCTCAGCCCCAGCATCTGTTGCCTCCTTGTGATTCACAATAGAGCAGCCTTTGCCTTCAGAGAGAATCCCCACCATTGTACAAATTACAAATGTACACAACAGTTTCTTTCCAGTCATTAGTGATTTTATTCTGGGAACAAGTCATTTTACCAGATATAAAACTGTAATTCCAGTTCTTGAAAATAAGAATGTTAGGGAGGAAATGTTGGCTACATGTATACAGATTTGAGAACAGTGTTATACAGTATTTGATAGAAAAGTTTAAAATGTTAGATATATATTTGTCATGCTAAGGTGCAATGACAATTGGCTTCTGGTGGTGCCTACCACAGGGCTGTACTGTCCAAGTACACACACATGACACACCAGTCTGAGAATAGGACTGAAGTTTATACACGTTTCCGTAAAAACGGGAGGCACAACAGGATGACTCTATCCTGCACCAACAAAACATGGCATTACTTTGCCTGCCATGATGCACATGATTGTCAACACTATGGAAGTGAAAAAGACATCCTCAATATTATTAATTATTTCTATACAATTGCTTCAGTGTATTAAGTTCCTTTACAGTTTGTATTTCCTTCAGATTCACAGTATGGGCAGCCCATGGTTTGGGGGGGTAGGGGTCCTTCCCTTGACATTTCAGAGCAAGACATGCAAACATAACCGCTTCAACTACAGATCTCATAAATACTTCATAGTGGACCTACAACTTTGGGACCAGGAGCGGGAAAATTACTTGGTTGAATTAAAATTCACAAAGTGAAACTACAACTAGCTGTGCTGACTAGAAGATCCTGAGAGCTGGAGGTCCAAAAAAGAAACTTTCTCAAGCTCCATTCTGTATAAACCAAATTCCTAGCCAGCTTTGCACGGGGTATAGCATCCGGGTATTGTTGTAGTCTCCCTCCATATTATGCTCCATATAGGGAGCATCTCAGGAAATTATAATATGCTAATACAGTACTTTGCAGTGCCCAGAGTTTATACAGCCTAGCAGCTCAGAAGTGGATGGTTCTTTTCTTATTTATTCACTAGCCGTTGTAAGTTATTTCAGACACTACAAGGGTTACTTTGGGGGGTAGGACTAAAGCACCCAGAATTTCAGCTGGGGAAATTCCAGTAGAGCTCTAGGTGCCTTAGTTAAAAAAAAACCATCCCTAATTCTATGCACACTTTCCTAGGAGTAAATAGATACTATATTTTTACATGTATGTATAAGATGATACTTTTGTCTAAAATCTTTAGACTAAAAATTGAGGGTCATTTTATACACAGAAGTAAGCCAATGAGAGAACCACGCGATTGCAAAACTGCTCATACCTTGCCGCTGCAAACAGGCTTCCTTCAATCATGAGGCTTAGCTACCTCCAATCACGAGCCTTATGTAACTTCTGTCAGCTGATGCTGAACAAACCAACTGGAACACACCTCGTTGGAGGTGGACCATGTAGGCAGTGTTCAGATGCAACAGGGACTGGTAATGTCCGAGCATGCGGAGCCCAGAGGCTGAATAAAGTTAAAGTATGATGGTGTGTAAATGTTACCTAATTACTAAATAAAAATGTGTTCTGTTTTACATTTAAAATATTGATTTCTTAATTTCGGGTTAGAAAAGTGGGGGGCATCTTATACACAGAAAAAAACAGTAATAATAAAACTGACCTCTGAACTGACATGCATAGGATTGCATTGTAAACAATCACTCTGAATAACATGTATCTTTGGAAAGCTACAAAGTGCAATAAACAGCCAAAGAGGATGAGTCAGAGGCCTCTGGAATTTGAACTCATTTCTCCCTCCTGTCAAACTTCAATATCCAAATCAGTTGTGCCATCTTGGTTTCTGATTTTAGGACCTAATGCCACTCAAATACTTCTAATAATACTACTTTTCAATAACATCAGTAGTTTTGACATAATGGAAAATTTATATAAAATACCAGATATTGATCTTAAGACATTGATGATGCTTCCTTTCAATGACTTTACACTTAACTACTTCCCATAATGGAATCTCCATTGTATGCAGCTGCCAAAACTTTCTTAACACTGTACAAAGCAGAAACACAATTAAGCAAGACCATCAAATACAATAACAAAAACCAACTGGAAAAATCTCGAGCCTTGAAGTTGCCTTTAGGAGACAGTCTACATCTGTGGCACTTAGAGGGAAAATGTGGCCAGCAAGACAGTGTCCAACTTTTGAATTAAACAGATAAGTTAATTTTGTACAATCCTTTCTGGACTCACACAGTAAGATCACGCCATAGCCAACACAAAGCCAACTTGGCACTGGGAGAAAAAAGTCCAGCTTCAATACAGCTTTAAAGCAGACAATTAACCTGGGTTTGACCAAGTGCAGCTCTCCAGATTCTGTTGGACTGAAGTTCCCAGCATTCATTCCCATTGGTTATGTTGCCTATAGCTCTTGGGTGTTGCACTCCAACAGTATATGGGAGCCCACACTTTGCTGATCCCTGTGATGAGCCCAAGACACTTTGCTCTCTCCCCTTTCTATTGATCTGTTTAACTCATTTGCCCAGCTACTTGCATTAGCTATTATTACATGATTAGGGGATGCTCTCTAGGACAACGTTTATGAAATCCCCATCATGCATTTTGCCTAAAAGAGATCTCTTCCATCTCTAGTGATCAGTGCTTCATTCATCTTCCCATCTGCTGAATAACCAAACCAATACTGCAAGAGCTTGCTAGGACAGCATGCTGCCTACCATGCTAAGCAGAGGGATAATCAAAGGACATACTTTTGTGCAAAACCGTGGGTATCAGACATCTACAACCATCTGCTCAGATACATTCCTAGGTTTTCTCCCTCCCTTAAAATAAGCCACAGGAGTCTTGGAGGGAGTAGACTGTGGCTCTATGCAGTGTCTCCTTGACATTAGCTGCTTGTTCTAGGCATTAGAAGAAACACTTTGGTGGGCATTTCCATTTTGTGATTCATTGGCCTTGTAGCTGGCCTGGGTGTCATTTTCAGTATCATCTGGAGATTTCAAGTCTGCCTTTTCCGCAGAGGGGCTGGATGCAAGAGGTCTGCAGATGAAACAAAGGAATTTGAAGCACAGCACCAGCCCTTCTGAAATGTTGGAGGAGAAAAGCTTTTTGCATGGGTGACAAAACTGGTAGAACACAAGCATAAAAAGGACAGCTATGCAATAGCCGATCAGCAGCTGCAAGAACAGCATGGGGGCACAGACATAAGTATAGACATCTGTCTTGTACATGTACCACATCAACAAGAGAAAAGCATTCTCGAGGAACCTCAAGGTGTAATATAAAGCAAGTCTGCACCAGTTTTGGGATTTGTCAATTAAGTCAGAATCATTAAGTTTCAGCTGCACAGCTGACCAACAAAACATATTAATTCCAGCATACAAGAAAGTGAGAAGGCATAAAACAATGGTGGTGCCCACTTTGGTCAAAGCCTTCTCTATATTTTCTGGCAAAGTACACTTACTTTGCCAGAAGAGAATCCACGGGTGGAAGAAAAAGGCAAAGAAATTCGCAAGGACCACTGGAAGGGTCCAAATTTGAAGGACTGAGCTGAAGAGGACAAGGACGATAACCCTAGTAGCAATCTCAAAGCTTCTCCAGAGGAAGATGCAGAGGTAGGCAGCCGGCTTAACGCTGATGTCATAATCGTCATACTTAATCTTAATGGCCAGGATGTTGCATCGCAGTGCCCCGTACACAATCGACAAGAGAGAGAGGGTCATGAAGATACCTAGATTAAGAAAAGAAAAGGCAAGTAGGACTTTCTGAAAGCAGCACTGTCGCTTCCAGATAGCAACAAATCCCAGCAAGGGGCTTTAACAGGAAAACAGAGACATTAAATCAAATAGGTTTATATTATGTTCCTAAACATGGTCCCAGAACAGGTTTTCACAGCCTGTTATCTTTTACCTGGACATGCTGAGAAACCAATTTGAATATTAAAAATGCAAACGTTTATTTTGCCTTGAATTTAGATACATGAAGGGCAAGCAATAAGCAAGCACAGCATATATTGCACATAACCCACCAACCACAGGACAGAATGTGGGACAAACAAGCATGAACTGTGGCTTTGCAGAAAAAGATTGCTGATCATTGGGGTCATCATATTAAGTGGCTTTAGCTTCCACTTTCCTAACTTCACAGAGCTTGAGCCAAAACACCTTGAACTCTAGTTCAAAGGGGGCACGCTCTATGTCAGTACGTGTGTGAGAATGGGAAGGGTGTGCCTGCACTGCTCAGGCTCTCCTGCTGTCTGGTGTGGGATGGAGAAATGCCAACACCCGGTTGTATATTTCTTTGTTGCTGCTATCTTCTACCTTGCTCTTGAGAGTCAAATGGAAGGTAAGCAGGCTCTATGGTGAGCAGCACCAACTGTACAAAGTGGTTCATATGCTTCCTTACAGAGACAGCTAAGCTGAAATATCTGGCACTGGAGACCCCACAGAGGTATGCATTTGGGACCTGGCTAGATCTGAGAAGTGAGGCTTTCTGGAGCAGCAGTGGCACCATCCCAATAGTGATGGATGGTGAAATTCATCAGTCTGGGTTCTTAGCTATCTGTGCTTTATTCTGCTTAATGGGAGACAGCTATGAACGGAGATGTAATGGATTTCAGTTCTGCCCATAGCTGTCTGTGGCCTCATCCATCACTAGAAAATATACAGCCAAAATATAGTCCCTGGAGAAAAAGAATAATCTGCCACTCATTTTAATTATTAGCAGTTAGATAACTAAGTGGTTTAAGTATCTATCTGCAGAACTAGAGGTTTGACAAGGGCTGGACTTGATAATACATATGGTCCCTTCCTGCAATGCTAAGATGATGGTGATGACGATGATGATTTCAGTCAATAGTACAGACTAACTGGCACTGCAGAAAACCAGCACTAACAGTTTAAGGCACCTACTTGATATTTGTGCAGGTGAGGTAAGCATTAAAACAGGACTTTGAAGATGCTATTATGTTTTTATGTGGGATATGGTGGCACTGCGGGTTAAACCGCAGAAGCCTCTGTGCTGCAAGGTCAGAAAACCAGCAGTCGTAAGATTGAATCCACATGATGAAGTGAGCTCCCATCGCTTGTCCCAGCTCCTGCCAACCTAGCAGTTTGAAAGCATGTAAATGCAAGTAGATAAATAGGTACCACCATGGTGGGAAGGTAACAGCATTCCATGTCTAGTTGCGCTGGCCACATGACCATGAAAACGGTCTATGGACAAACGCTGGGTCTACAGCTTGGAGATGGGGATGAGCATCGCGCCCTAAAGTTGGACACGACTGGACTAAATGTCAAGAGGAACCTTTACCTTATTATGTTTTTAAAATGGAGGATGTTGTAAGTCACTTCACTAGTCAGGCTTTCTAAGACTTAAAACTACAAGTGATGGCTGTATAATATTTTCTCCGTGTTTTTTAAAGCACATAACAGGTCCTGATCCTGGAACTGAGTTTAAATTTATACATTAGACATACAGGACATAAAACTTTAAATATTGTGTGCCATGTTGTGGCTTTTCTCACTTCCTGTAATGTGCTTGTATTGTGGCTGGTCCTCAGGTTATAAGCATAGGTTGATGTTCTTCCTTTGTTAAGCCAGTATTCTTTAAGGCATGAAATATCACTTGAATCACATATTCTCAACAATAATGTAATTTCAAATGTACTGATGGGTTCTCTGCATTCTATTGTTTGACACTGAGACAAGGGGTGGGGGAGGACAGCTTAACTCTTCCCCTCTTGGCCATGTGAAAAAGATTTACCGTATTTTCCATGTATAAGGTGCCCCCATGTATAAGACACCCCCACTTTTTAACCCCAAATTAAGAAATCTAAATGGGGCTTAACAAGTGTAGGGGGGAAGGGATCAAAGCACTGCAGGATCACTTTGATCCCTACTTTTCCCCTTCATGTTAAGCCCCACGGGGCTTAGCAAAAGGAGGGGGAAAGGGATCAAAACAATCCTGCTACTGCACAATCATTTTGATCCCTTTTCCCTTTATACAGCCACGGGATTGCATTGACCCTTCCCCCCTCCTTTTGCTAAGCCCTATGGGACTTAGTAAGCAGAGGGGAAATCAGAGATCAAAGCAATCCTGCAGTGCTTTGATCCCTGCTTTCCTTTTGTTAAGGCTTAGCAAGTAGAGAGGAAAGCAGGGATCAAAGCCCTGCAGGATCACTTTGATCCCTGCTTTACCCTCCACTTGTGTTTGTTCTCTCCTCAGCTTACTTCCATGTATAAGACGACCCTCAATTTTTATTCTAAAGATTTTGGACAAAATTATAGTCTTATACACGGAAATATATATTTAGTCTTTCTTCATCTAGCTGACTTGCTCCTCCATACAATCTTATATGCTCTGCCCTGAGCTAAAGGCTTTCAAGAACCATTAGGAACAACAGATTGCAGACAATGACATTACATTGCATTTAAAAGGCAAATCACTGGGAAAGAGACAAATGGCCATCACAGTGTAGTCTGAGCCTTCCAGGCATCTAAAACTTACACATTCTGGAAGAGGCACTGCAAGTTCTTATGCTTTGCCTCATGGCACAGTGGTTAAACCGCTGTACTGCAGCCTAAACTATGCTCATGACCTGGGGTTCAATCCTACGTAGCCAGCTCAAGGTTGACTCAGCCTTCTATCCTTCCGAGGTCAGTAAAATGAGTACCCAGCTTGCTGGGGGGGGGGGGCAATGTGTAGCCTGCATAATTAATTTGTAAACTGCCCAGAGAGTGCTTGAAGCACTATGGGGTGGTATATAAGCAGCATGCTTTGCTTTTGAATTTCCACTTCTCGATTGAACCACTTGGCACCCTCATTTGCCTAGAAAGATCCATCTGCCTTAGCCACCCATAGAGTTTTATCCTCTGGTAGATCACCCCTTGAATTCAAATGCAAATTTCATATATGACAGGAGCACAACATGAACTTTGAGACAACTGATAACATCTGTGGGAGTTGTTGTCTTTGAAATCCAAGGCTGCAGTCTGGCAATTAAGATAAGAGCACCAGAACTCATTCAGCTGAATGTCTGAAGCTGTAGGTAATTACTTATTGGGAATTCCAAAGGCACAATACATTCTCAATGACCTTTCCCCCTTTTCATACACCCAACCTTTTTGGCTACAGGATCCTTAGTATGGACCAAGTCTGTATTCAATCTCCCCATTATCTCCATTCAAAGACCTCCCTTTTGACAACTGCGAAAAGTGTGGTGCAGTTCATGCAAACAAGGCTCTATTTTTAATTTGGAGAAATCTGAAAATAAAAAAGCTCACAACATTTTAAAAAATGATTCACAATAGGGTTGGGAGACCTCTTTTCAGTGGGTGCTGCGACTCCCAGAATCACCCATCTAACATGACCAGTACTGGTTGGCCATGCTGGCTAGGTGATTCTGGGAGCTGCAGTCCAAAAAGGGAATTTTTCCAAGCTCAGGAATAACTAGGATCTGGGGTCATTTGAGTTGTGTACTTCTGAAGCCAGGTGACCATGACTAGCTAAATTCCCCTTCTGTCTCTGTCAGACTTCACAACCACCACTGCTATGATTCATCCAGTCCCCTGACTTGCCATTTCCCTTCTGTCTCCTTCCACTCCTTATCTGACAATGCTAACTTTCCCAGTCTCTCTCCCGCTCCTCTTCAGATCTGGTGTGCTAGAACCCATGTACAAGTCCGTGTGCTTGGGATATGGTATATCAACCAAACCACTTTTTTTTTTTCTAATGCACATGTTGCAAAATAAAGTCTACACTTCGACAATGTATTTGAGCTGATTTCCTCACGTTAGAGGGCGCTATTCCATTCTTCCATGAGAAACAGTGTATTATCCTGCTGTGTCTAGACAACACCTTTGGTAAAGTGCTCAGTCATTTCATAAGTACACATGGGAGGGACCACAAGGATGCCTGACCACCTTTGTAATACAGATGAGAATCATGAGAGTGAGGATGTATGGCAACAACAATTACCATTGTTTCTCTATTGTCTTTACTGTGAAATGTAAAATGGAATATTATTTCTACTAACTCTTATTGCTTGAATTGCTGAAGAGATGTGATGTTGTTTCTTTACACTAGGTGCATTTTTAAAATACATACTATTTCTTTTAATTAAAGGAGCTGGATGTTCTACCACTCTGTTTTTAGTGGCTTTTAAATCAATATGGGACAGCTTCTCGCCCATATCTCTGAAATGCATTGCCAGAGTCTTCGTTGGATAGAGATCCAAAACAATGTACTTTGGGTGACCAATGGAATGTGATGCAACAGAATACAAGTAGACAAACATTTTCGCTTCAGGATCGCATCTAGGTATGTAAATGGGAAGGTGAGTTGTAAAGGCTCAAAAAGTAAAAATAAAATGAAGAGTTGAAATAAGCATGAAACTTTAATTATGACTATAGTTATATCATCATAATGATACATTACAATAATGGAACCAAACACATTCCTTTATATACCACTCTCTGTCCTATTAGGATTACAGCTAGGTTTACAACCTTAAAGTAAATAGTACTGAAACACACACAATTTATTAAAAACACAAGATAATTTGGTAATTAAAAGGGCTTTTGGTTTCAGTGGCAAAATGAGCCCTATACAGGTATCATAGAATATATTTATATCAGTATACTTAGAGGAAACCATCTAGTCTCACCTACTCTGCCACCAGTTTCTTCATGCAATCACTGACATGCCCTTAAGAAGAGAGGTACCTGTTTGCATTGGACATCTTTTAGACCAACATGTACTTCTCTTTAGACTCATCAGTGGTATTGTGCAATGAAACAGATAATGGAGGGGGTGAGAGGGCATTCAATAACCAACTGTCAGAAAAAAAGCTTACTTCTGATAAGAAAGCAACCAGAGAAAGCACTCAGCAGAAGCTTTTAACACACAGGCAAAGTGAAATGGAAAAGGGGGCTCTTCCAGGTATTTGGATCCCCAAACTGTTTAGGACTTTAAAAAGTAAGAACCAATACAGTGGTGCCTCGCTTAACGATTGCTTCATTAAACGATGAAACCGGTATATGATGACTGCTTTAAAACGATGTTTTAATAGGCAAAATCCGCTCTGCGACAATCGGTTTCCTGCTTCAGGAACCGATTCTTCACATTATGACACTTTTTAAACAGCTGAACGGCAGCCCACTGTGCAAAATAGCTCCCCACTGTGTTTTTGGATGGATTCCTCGCTATACAGGCACCAAAAATGGCCGCCCCATGGAGGATCTTCGCTGGACGATGAGTTTTCAGCCCATTGGAATGCGTTGAATGGGTTTTCAATGCATTTCAATGGGATTTTTTATTTCACTTAACGAGGATTTCGCTCTACAGCGATTTGGCTGGAATGGATTATCCTTATTAAGCAAGGCACCACTGTACCTTCAACTGGGTTTGGAAGAAAAAAGACAACTAATGAAGTTATTTTGGGACTGATGTGAGATACATCAGCCTTCTCTAACCTGGTGCCCTCCGTATGTTTTTCATGATCTTTCTCAGTCATAGATAGTGAAATTGTTTAACTTAAGACATGATCCCGCCATTACGTTCCTTCAGACCATGTCTTGTGATTAACACCCACAATCCACAACTGTTCAGAGTCTATACTACTTTGCAATAATGAAAATCAAAAGGATGGCTTTAAGGAGCTGTAGCAGAAATGGATAACTTCCCAAACATCGTAATTTCTGGGAAGTGAATGCTTGAAAATATGACCCGGTCAAGAAAAATGAAACCAGAAAGCAATGTAGTGTTTGCTTGATGCCATGTTTGTCATTCAGCAAAGAATCGGAATCCAGTTGTATTTCTTCTACTAGGGATGAGAAAAATATTTTGGGATGTTTTCATTTATGTCAAATTTTGAGGTTTCATACTGGCGTAGATTCCCTCTGGGATGAACAGACAATGCTGTGATTCCCTGAGCAGTCTCCAGTGGAAAAATCCTGAATATAATTTCCTCAAATTACAGACAAGATTTGTCTGGGAAGAATTGCTGGCTGAGAAATCCTGGCAAAGAAGAGAATGGAAGAAAACTTCACAGAGAACTGTGAGAAGAAAACCAGGAAGATTCAGAACCTTTTGTTGCACGGTTGAGGATCATATCACACATTTCCTAGACTTGCCAAAAAGTGGATGCATGAGTGACTCGTGGTGCTGCTTTCTGAGATGGAGAACATGCACATCTCTCTAGACCCCTCCAAGAAGATGCAGGGATGCCAACAGAATGTGGACCTCACACCACTTGCCACAAAAGAGATGCGCACACAAATTCCCAATGAGTATGTTGTAAATGAAGAAGAGAAGAGCAGTGCATGAGCCACTTGCATATCCGCATTATGTCATTCACTCTCACATTGAAACCCATTTGGGGGAAGAAACAGAAACATAAAATTAATCAAGCAGCTAGCTCACCACTGTTGTTCCATTTATTTTAATTTAGTGTATAGCAATCATCCACTTGCCTACCGTCTTCGTTATGTTGGGTTCATTAGCTCCTTGAAAGGTTGTGTTCATCACACACTATTGCAGGGCACTTGTGATTCCCCAAAGTCTTTAAAACAAATGATCTCTGGGTGTGAATGTGAAAGCTCTACAAATCATTCACAACCTCAACATAACTGACAATAGGATACCGTACACATATTACTTGTAGCCCTAGGTACATCAAAGCAGCTGCCTCCGAACTGATGAGAAAAACATGATTTAAATGAATATGTATCAGTCAGAACTCACTTCTAGCTCTGCCCTATTATACCTGGCTTAGGAAACTGAGTTAATCAAATTGAACTGCACCTTCCTTACTTCACCCCAAGCTTCTCAGTTACTTTAAACCGAAAGTATATGACATGTTTGTTGTTTCAATCTGTTTGCCATATCTTCTTTGCTAACTATGGACTTTGGAGCCTTTCCTGAATTTTGGACTACTGTCTCTTTCTTTTGATCAATTACTGTTGATCAGGGCTCTTAATGAAGTGTTTCCAACCTACTGACCTCTCATCCTCAATCAACATGGGGTTCTATAACAGAGACCTCCCAACCAAACAGAAACAGTGAATCATATAATGATTGTATACATACTTCTAGCTGCCGTAATTTCTTGCTGTAGGACACATATGTACAGCTGAAGTGTCAGCTGCGGCGCAGAGCCCAGGAAGGCTTGGATGACTGATGCCCGACTAAATGCAGATCTGTGTGTAAAGAGCTTGCCCTCTGCCTGGCCCACTTCCTTTTCCACTTCTTCTGAGTGCCCATCTTTTGGCATCTGCCTCTTCTTGGTAATGCTGACATATGGCTCTTCCACTCTACCTGCATGAAAGTAAATACAGAAGACTTCCACGCATCTGGAGGAAAGCAAATAAGAAGTCATCGTCAAACAAACTGAACTGTTTATCAAAGCTCTGGAAAAACTCTTATCAGTCCTGACTATTGGTTCCTGTCCACAGAAAGTGGAATCTACCAAAGTTTGGACTTTGGTATATCAGGGGCTACAAGTTCCCACCCCAGTTGTATGAAAGAGAAAGAACAAGGCCAAAGCAGATGCAACATGACAGACACACTTAACAGCCTCCTAACATCTTTGTGTGAACATGCACACGTGTGCATATGCATTTTAAACAAAAATAATTTGAAGGAAGACCTGATCAGAAATGGAGAAAAATACATATGCTCTGCCTGTCCATAAAAATGTATGCCACAATAAACGTCTTAGTCTTAATACGTGCCTATAGGACTCTTTGTTGGTTTTGCTGCAACACACTGATACAGTTACTTTTCCAGAAGTCTCTCTAACTGCAAGAAAGCAGCAGTCATTAGAAAAGTTACTTTTTGACTGCCAGAACTCCTTTGTTAGGTTGGCTATCAATCCCCCACCTTTGAAGGGCATAAGGAATCTGAGAATACCTCAGATTCTATCCTATCCAGTCAATGTGTTTAACTAAATAGAATAAAAATACATAGATTAAATGGAATTGAAACATGTTAGCAGAACAGAACTGAAATTAGTTTGTAAAATAGTATATGGGATATGTCAACTAAAAACAATTAAGATTATTCACTTTGGAATTCCCCAATATGCATTTGGCTACTTGACCTTGATGGAGGCAGGGACTGAGATGAGAAGGCATACCTTGTGTTAGACCGACGGATTGGTTTAGATCCGAACTCACTGACTACCTAGTTTTGGGTTTAAGTCTTTTAAGGTCCTGCAAACCTATACAGACTCATTCAGAGGTACGTGTTACTGGATTCACTTGAATTTAGAAGCACAGCATTATACTCTCTCCTGTTGTCTGAGAAGAAGAGAGAAGAAAAAAGGGCGATAGTGGAAACATCCAAATCTGTGTGCGTGTATCTTTAACCACAGATGGTAGTACTAAGAAAAGCAGCAATCAAATGTTGAGTTTGAGAGAATGAAATGTTTCTCCACTGTTAATGATTTTAAGAAAACTGTCCTCTCAGATATTAGACTGCTATGGGTTTCTTTAGCCTGTTGAGGTTTTTTGCTGACAGCAGTCATTCTTTTAGCTTGTTATCTGTTCATTATAAGTAAAATGAAACATTCTTAGTTTTACGCTTGCTATTTAAAATCTTAAAAGATGACACTGTTAAGGTGCTACATTCAACATGCCAGCAAGTTTGGAAAACTCAACAGTGGCCAGAGGACTGGAAAAGATCAGTCTACATCCCAATCCCAAAGAAGGGCAGTGCCAAAGAATGTTCCAACTACTGTACGATTGCACTCATTTCACACACTAGCAAGATTATGCTCAAAATCCTCCAAGGCAGGCTTCAACAGTATGTGGACCGAGAACTCCCAGAAGTACAAGCTGGATTTCAAAGGGGCAAGGGAACTATAGACCAAATTGCTAACATGGACTATGGAGAAAGCCAGAGAGTTCCAGAAAAACATCTATCTCCTAAGAAACCTATACGTGGGAGAGGAAGCAACAGTTAGAATATGGAATAACTGATTGGTTCAAAATTGGGAAAGGAGTACGACAAGACTGTATATTGTCCAAGCCGGAATTAAGATTGCTAGAAGAAATATCAACAACCTCTGATATGCAGATGATGGCAGAAAATGAGGAGGAATTAAAGACGCCTGCTTCTTGGAAGGAAAGCGATGACAAACCTAGACAGCACTTTAAAAAGCAGAGACATCACCTTGCCAACAAAACTCCGCATAGTCAAAGCTATGGTTTTTCCTGTAGCGATGTATGGAAGTGAGAGCTGGACCATGAAGAAAGTTGTCCACTGAAGAATTGATGCCTTTGAATTGTGGTGCTGGAGGAGACTCTTGAGAGTCCCCTGGACTTCAAGGAGAACAATTCTAAAACATTTTAAAGGAAATCAACCCTGAGTGCTCACTGGGAGGACAGATCCTGAAGGTGAGGCTCCAATACTTTGGCCATCTCATGAGAAGACTCCCTGGAAAAGACCTTGATATTGGGAAAGTGTGACGGCAAGAGGAGAAGGGGACGACAGAGGACGAGATGGTTGGACAGTGTCATCGAAGCGACCAAGAAGGGGACAACAGAGGACGAGATGGTTGGACAGTGTCATCGAAGCGACCAAGAAGGGGACGACAGAGGACGAGATGGTTGGACAGTGTCATCGAAGCAACCAACATGAATTTGACCCAACTCTGGGAGGCAGTGGTAGACAGGAGGGCCTGGCGTACTCTAGTCCATGGGGTTAAGAAGAGTGGGACAGGACTAAATGACGAAACAACAACAACAATGTCTCAGAGTCAGTTAACGAGACAGTGAGTTTTCATCTTAGTGAGAAAACTGTTGCACTACGCGGGGCAACTTGAAGCTCTTCTGCTCAGTGAATCTCTGCAGACATTCTGCTACCTAACTAGAGGAATTTAACTAAAATCTAAAAGTCTGCAACACAGTGAAGTTAAAACAAAATCAGCATAACATTATGCATTCTACTATCCTCCACTACCAATCTGTCAAAGGCCAGCCCTGCTATTAGTTTTGGTGAGGCAGGTGCCTCAGATGGAAGTATGCAAGGGATGGCAACATGATGCTCCCCTCCAGTGCTCTGCTGGTGCTGCCCCACGTCCGAGCCCACCCTCTGTGCACTCAGGTTGCTGCCGGTGCTGCTGCTGTGTCCTGCCTCCCCACACTCTCAGGGTTGCCAGCCTGTTTGGTTGCCAGCGCTCTGCCCTCCTATCAGCTGTGCAAAGTGGCTGATGCCTCCCCATTAACTTCTTTGCATGTGTGGGCGGTTGGGTGGGGGAGAGGTTGGGCAACCAGACAGGGATGTCTGTGGCCAAAGGGATTGGGCGGGGGAGTGCACAGAGATAGGGAGGCTGCACTAGGAGGTAGAGCAGATGGGATGAAATGTTGTCTTCTTCAAATGTCTGCTCCAGGCTGGGACCAATTTGACAGCAATATCTGAAACCAAGAAAAGACTCCAGAAAACAACTGTTGGGGGGGGCATTTTGTATGCTGTGGTGTTGTGGGTAGAGTGATGGACGAGGACTTTGGAGACCAGGGTTTGAATCCCGACTTGGCTATTGAAACTCTCTGGAGGAATAGAACAGGTAAAACCACTCCATCAATGTCTCAGTTATCTCGGAAACCCCATTAGGGTAACTGCAAGTTGGTTCTGACACGAGGGCATATAACAAACAAACATTTTGTTTTACAATTTTAGTTAGTGATCAAGCTTAATATTGGAGAGACTCAGCAACACAGAGCACCTGGGCAGAACAGAAAGGTGGAATTTAACCCACCATTTGCAGGGGAGAATACACTGCTCAGAATCCTTTTTTTTTTTTTAAACCATCAGGATTCCTCCAACTAAGCAATATTTGTGAACTTTTGTCCACTTAATCCTGCCTGACAATCTCCTGGGCTTTATTTTAACACCTGTCTTCACCTGATATAGAAAAGACGACCTGCAAAAACTGCCCTTTGGACCACTGCTTGGCATCTAATTTGATACTTTGAAGGAGATAATTTTTAAACTCTTCAAAATGAGCATCACAACCGGTTACAAAAACAAAAAAGATGACCCAGTCAGTTTCCTAGCACCATAAGGGTCTGAACTCAAGAAAAGAGAATAGAAAATGTTCTGCTTGAATTTAAAATGCCCATGCGTTGCCCACTAGAAGCTCAAAGTACTATACTATACTCAGAAATCTCATTGAGTCCAGCTAGGCTTAATCCCCATTAATTGGGTTATAGAATTGCACCCTCAAATGTCTCCCCCCCTTAAAGTCTTGTTTATTGGATTAGATGTATCCCTAAAGGAGAAGAATAGTAATGAAGGTGGGGGGGGGTATCATTTTCTCCATAGCAGCTCTCCCTTTCTAGTTCACTCCCTACCGATAATCTCTACACAGAGATCCCGTCTGCCAGCAATCGAGTGATGAACAGATGGGCATGCCTTTTGTGTAACTGGAGGCAGGCTTCTTCCCCATGTCATCACAGCTCCCATGCAAAGCTGCAGCCGGCAGCTGTGCAAATATGTTCACATCAGGCATTCTCCCGTGCATGACATAACAGATTCACTAGTATTAGCATACGAAATTACAGGTTGGAAAGAAACCAGAGAGAAAGGAGAGGGGGGGGGGAAGCGAGAGATTTCCAGACGTCTCACGGGAGAACACGCCCCGATGGATGCAGCAAAGGAGCAGCTGGCCAAGCAGCCCAACCACGCCTCTGTCTCCTCCCTGGATTTCCCTGCTGAGTGCAATGCAAAATGAAAAAAAACAGGGCGCCGCTCGGAAGGCGCAGCCCCCCCACCGCTGGTCTCCAGTGGGAACGGACACGATCTCCTGGCGGGTCGCGGCTCTAGGGGGTGGGGGTGTGGGGTCAAGGCGCTCCTTGGACAGAGCATCCCGACGCGCGCCCACGACCTCGGGGGAGTGGGGGGGGGTCGCCGTGGCCGTCCTGGGGGGGACCCCACCCACCTGACAATGGGCCCCAGCTGCAGGATGTGGAGCAGCAGCACCAGCGGCCTGTCCCGGCTGAGGTCGCGGTGGACGAAGACGAGGCTGAACTGGACCAGGACGCAGGGCAGGAGGGCGAAGAGCAGCGTCAGCGACTGCCAGATGCGGTCCCCCGCCGAGCGGTAGGTGCTGCTCAGGTACAGCGCCGTCACCGTCTCGGCCACGAAGAGGAACAGCGAGATGAGGACGGAGCCCGGGAATTTCATCGCCGCCCCGGGGCTCGGCAAGCCGGCCGGCCGGCCGCGAGCGGGCCAGCCAGCGGCTCAGCGGGCGGCAGGGCAGGAGGAGGAAGAGGAGGAGGAGGAAGGCTGGCAGCGGCGGCGGCGACACCCGCGGGTCCCCGAGGCCCCTCTCCTTTCGCGGGCGAAGGAGAGGGAGAAGAGAGCGGGCGGCGGCGCTCGCCAAGAATTGCCCGCTAGGGGGCAGGCTTGGGTAGAGCTGCTGCTGCGGCGCCGGCCGCCCAATTATCCTCCGAGGCGTTGATCCTCCCGAGGGAGGTTTTCGGTTTCTCCTCCTCCGGGCTGGTCGTCTTCCTCGCTCGCATCGTCGGGACGCGGGAGTCGCGTCCTGACGTTGCGGGGTGAGCCGCACCCGCGCGTCAATGAGCCCTAGAGACCTGAGAGCTGCTGACTCGCGCCTTGGGCGGCGGCGGCGGCGCCCGGTCCACGAAGGCGAACCCCGGGGTGCTCTTGTTCCGCCTTCACAGCCACTCTCCTGTGTGTCCCCACTCCTGCTGTGCGGATGTTTAAATGCTTGCTTCTCTCTCTCTCTCTCTCCCTCCTCTCTCTCTCTCTCTCTCTCTCTCTCTCTCTCTGTGTGTGTGTGTGTGTGTGTGTGTGTGTGTGTTTGAGAGAGAGAGAGAGAGAGAGAGAGAGACAGCGTGCATTTTTGGGTCCACTAACTTGTGCTGTGCTTTCAGCCATATCAAACCTAAGCTGTCACTAGGATTGAACTCCTCAGTTCTTAAGAGTTCTCTGTCTTTGCACATGGACAGAAGTGCCCTTTTCGTTCGCAATCCCAAATGGAAAGCTGCCTTCATCAGTTCCTGGGCAGAGGCAGCAGCAAATTCGTTAGTCTTAAAGGTGGCGCAAAACTCCTCCCTTCCCCCCCCCCCTTTCTTACTTGGCACTAGGAGTCTCTTGCTCTGTCCTGCTGAAAAAAGTCGGGTAAGCTCTTGCTGGTAATATTTCCATCTTCATCACCACCGTGGCTTTTAAAGTATGTTTTGTGAAGGAAGACAGGAGGGCCGGGCGTGCTCTGGTCCATGGGGTCACGAAGAGTCCGACACGACCTCGGGACTAAACAGCAAAAAGGAGCTCCTGCATCTCTGCCAGTGAAAGTCTGCAGTTGTTGAGCCTTCACGTGTTACCCAGCAGCTGCCTTACAAGCTTTGCCAGAAAGAAGCTTGGTGTCATCTGATCTTAGCTGATTTGGGATGCTAGGTAGGCAGGGTGGGAGACCGCCCAGGAACAGCATGGATCTCCAGGGAAGACCAGGAGAGAATCCTGCCTAAAACTCTGGAGAGCCGCTACCAAGTTGACAATACTGGGCTGGGCTGGAATGTAGTCCCTGGATGGACATTTGCTGCATCTCAGTACATATATGTGGAGCTGGTGACTCCACTTAATGCAACAACCCAGTGTGTGTATGCATGCATGTAGTTGATACATCACCTTTTGTCCCAGAGGGGATCTAAGGTGGCTCACAGCAATTAAAACTACATAATAATCACAGATTTTAAATCACCAGATTCTTTCTCCTGTACTACTTTTCATCACACAATAATTCTGGCACTAAAGCCTGACTGTTGCTTGCACATAACAGCCTACCCATGAGCAGGATGCTTCTCTTCAGACCCAACACTGAAACCATGAAGCCATGATGACAAAGGGAGCCCTATAATTGCTGGGCTGAATAGATGTCTTGCATGTGCAAAATCACTATCTTAAATCTAACAATGAAAAGCATTACATGTCACCTTAACACTTCCAGAGGCCTTATACATATTCACATTGAGGAGGAAATTACTGAGTGATATGTGTGTGCACATGTGAAAAGGAGTCAAAATAGTCTCTACTTCAATATTGGGGTAGCATGGTATGTTCATTGAGATTTTATTGTATCTATCATGTATAAAACTGGAAGAGATAACATTAAACCTTACCTTATATCTTTATGAATAGTTAACCATCCTAACCTGTTTCCCCTAAAATAAGACCTAACCTGAAAATAAGCCCTAGTATGGTTTTTCAAGATGCTCGTAATATGTCCTACTCCAAAAATAAGCCATAGTTAAGTGAAACCCCACCCTCCACCATTGTGCAACAACCAGAAGATGACATGACTGTATTTGAATAAATGTAGATGGTTGTACATGACAAAAATAAAGCACCCCCTGAAAATAAGCCCTAATGCGTCTTTGGAGCAAAAATTAATATAACCCTGTATTATTTTTGGGGAAACAGGGTAAATAGTCCAAAGGCACTGCACAGCTGAGGACCACGTGGCTTTTCCCCCTTCCCTCCCCCCATCCTAAAGAGGGTATTTCATCTTTATAAGGAGAAACAAGTTCTTCTTACAACCTCTTGATAATCAGCATCTAGTAACCATTGTTTACCTATTGATTGAGCAGCATTTATATCTATAGATAGCAGATAAGAAAATTATAGATGCCCTGATGTGACTTTTCTGCCATGGCCTTTAGCTTATTTATATGAACCATCTTTAATGTTACATTAATGCTCCTGTAAATGAAAGTCTCGGGTTGTTTTTTTCTGATTAATTATTTAATTACCACCATGCTCATTAATTCTGTTTCAGTTTGTCCCTTTGAGTTTAGGATTTATAATAACATTATATGCTACTATTATATATATTAGGATATTTATGATGACTGATTACTAGAATATAATAATTCTATTAATATGATAGAAATGAAGAGCAAGTGCCTAACAGTAAATCTGTGTTCTCCTTGGTGGAGGGATTCCTGTACCAGTTGATGCCCATTGCAACACAGCTGCTAATAGTGGTTAGAGCTAGGTTGCTAGCCAGAGCAAAAATATGCATTCATATAGACACATGCACGCACACACATGCAGACAGGCAAGAAGCATTTATATATGTGTAGTCAGGGAGAAGCACACACATTGTGAGTCAGATACCCTCACCCCACCCTATTCATTTATTTTTCGACTTGACTAAGGAGCAGAATTTTTTCCCCCACAGCTAAAAATGTGTATACTTGCTACAGCTTTCTTCTTCTGGTCTCTCATAGCTTTTTTTTTCCTGACAAAACAAGTATAAGGCAGTGTGATCCTGAAGGTTACACAAATGCAAGAGCAGGTGGCACCTTTTAGTGGACCACTATAAAATACTACAATCATACAAATTAATGCAAATCATACAGATCCATGAAATCATACAAATCCACGAAAGCTTGCAATTTGTATGATTTTATAGTGGTCTACCAAAAGGTAGCACTCACCCTTGCAAAGGAAACAAAGAACAATTAAAAATAAAAATAAGACAAAAACCTTGTGGCACCTTGCATTTCTGTAAACTTTATTTCTCTCTCTTTCATAGAGCGGGAGCTAAAAAACAAACAAACATCATGGGTGGGGCTTGTCCTCCAGGCCTCTGGGAATAAAACATGCCGGAATGGGTGGGCTGGCTGGGAGCCTGAGTTGAATAGGGTGAGCCTCACTGGCCTTAATGGATTAAGCTTCATCTGGCAATTCTGAGCTTGGTTCTCCAAAACATTTGAGGGGCACCAGAATGAGGAAGGTTACACCATAGTTTAGTGCTATGCCCTGACTAGGTTTTTAATTAATGTATTGGATTGTCACTAAGGCACATTTGAATATGCTGGTACTTTCTCTCTCAGAAGACTGGTTCAAAGGAATTCTATGCAAGGATCTGCTCCTCTGAGCATCAATCTGTAGAGGACTTGGTCCATGTCACATGTCATTGCCCTTTGTTTGTGGAAGAGTCTAATCAAGACTTAAGGTGCCACTCTCAGATAAGGATAAATTTTTAAATTTTTGAATAGCAAGTTCTGTTACCATACTCATTTAAAAAGAATCTACATGTCCAACAACTGACAAAGCTGACAGTTAGAGTAACTGTTTCATTCCAAGTCTTTCATTACTGAATAGCTATTTTATGGTTAAACTCATTGCATATTGTAATTATTGTTTTAAGCTCATATATAGCAAATTCAAATATTTTTTTCTTTAAATTTGGATGCAAACTCAACTCCATTATATTATATTGGCCGCAATCCTCTTCGGTAACTCCATAGGCATAAGAAGCAATAATGCTACCTACCAGTGATATTACTTTTAAATGTAATTTAATTTAATGCTCCTTGTCTCCCCCAGGTCCCACAGCTCCCTAAGGATCTGTTCCAAAGCCTTTGGAATCCTTAGGATGGGCTGGGGAGAGGAAGGCTTTAATATCTGGAAAATGTTGCCCTTGGTCCTGGGATTAGGACTGGTGGTCCTGACTTTCAGATATGAAAAACCTCCTCCCCATCCCAAGGCCCTGAAAGCTTTCCCAGGTTGAAAAGGATCCCTAGAGAGCCTCAGAACCTGAAGGTGAGGTGGAATGGATAGGACATTTTAAATTAAACTAAATTAAATAGTACTGTCACTGGCTGATGAGATCAATACCATGCAGTTTCAGCAACAGGCTTCCAGTCATTGTATTGCATTACAGTATACTGTATTGTACTGCATTGTTTTCACTATGTAATTTGCCATGGCCTGCGTGCTAAAGCATTAAAACTGATGTATTCACGAAGGCTTTCATGGCCGGGATCTAATGGTTGTTGTGTGTTTTTTTTGGGCTCTTTGGCTGTGTTCTGAAGGTTGTTCTTTCTAACATTTCGCCAGTCTCTGTGGCCGGCATCTTCAGAGGACAGTGCTGTCCTCTCAAGATGCCAGCCACAGAGACTGGCAAAACATTAGGAAGAACAACCTTCAGAACATGGCCAAAGAGCCCGAAAAACCCACAACAAACATTAAAAATGAATTGATTTATTGGATTGGAAATTTGCTGTTACAAAACACATTGATCCACTATTGAATGGATGTCATGTTATTAGCCTAGCGGGAGCCAAAGAGAGAAGCAACATCCCTATATCATTCTCCTACCTGCAAAGTTATTATTCTAAGAGTAGCTTATCTGGTGAAATCCATAATATGCTGGCCTCCTCAGAGAAGTTGTTCATGCCTCTCTGCATGGAACAGCATTTTCCCTTGTAGGAAGTGTATCTGCCACTTATCTCTGTTGGTCTCAACATAGAGAGTCTTGGGAATAATAACAGCACTTTGAGGTGCCCTGGTCTTTGTAGCTCCTCTGCCATAGAAGGACATCTGTATAGTTCATGGCTCAAAGAACTGTACCCAGTTGGATTCAGGGGTTTCGCCAGTGTGTAAGGGTATCTGTGTGTTTTAATGTATAGTACAGATATAGACAGATACAGCATGATACAGTCTAACAAGAGAAACCATTAAAGGCATCAAGTGTTTTTCTGTCTTCATCACAACTCAAAGAACAGAGGTTCTGGGTAGTCCAAAACCACCAAATAATACAGTTAATAAGTACAAAGCAGCCACAGAATGTATAGTTAAGCTTTATTTCAATTAAGGCAAAAGATCACACAGGTTTTATAGAAAGAGCATGGGTAGATGAAGAATTCTTCTGTCATTGCTAAGCCAATATATTGATCACTGTTTTAAAAGCTAAAAAAACTCACAACAATTTAATTTACCAAACAAAACCAGTAAAATAAACACATTTTGGAATATCACAGTGTTTAAAACATTACAGCAGCAAGATTTTATTTTTTTGTTTAAACTTAAAGTGCAATTCTGCAAGAATAAATTCATTTTGATTCTGAAGAGACTACATATACTATTTAATGGCAGAGAGCAGGTATCAAAGCTGAGGACATAGATATTTCTTATTACTAATGATATGACTACTATATGCAGAAATAAATCCACTGAGGTTGTTAGCAATCGGTTAATAACAGCGATACAAATGTTTCTTCCTCATTTTGTTGCCTCTCATATTGTGTAAATTACTTTAGGATGTTATGTTTATTCACATCAAATTGACTTGTTAACACTACATCCCATGGTCTTCAGTGAGACCTTGAGCTTGATCCTATCTTTGTTTCCATTAACATCCAAATTTCTAGTGACACTGGTGAGGGTGTGATAATGATGCAATATATGATTCTTGTATTTATGTTATTTTTAAAATTTATTTAACTTACATGTCTCCCACACTACCCAAAGGTCTCTGGGTGGCTTACAACAATTAAAATACAATAAAAAAGATAAACAATTAAAATACAATTAAAATATATATTCTAGAAATTGCCTTCAGGACCCACAGTTGATATTATTTCAATTAAAAGCCTTCTGGAACAGGAAGGTTTTGACCTGGCACCAAAATTTCATCAGCGTTGGCGCCAGACGAATCTCAATTGGGATGGCGTTCCATAGTCTGGGGGCAGCTGCCAAAAGGGCTCTTTGTCTACAAGCTGTCCCTCTTACAGTACCTCCTTGAGGGATGGCTCTTTCAAAAGGGCCCCCTGGCTAGGTCTTAACTGCTGGGTAGGATCATATGGAAGGAGGCAGTCCTTCAAGTATCCAGGGCCCAAGACCTTGCTATTTTGATTTTTCATAGTACTGAAATATTGGCTATACTGTATAAGGATGTGCCTAATTGCAAGCAAGCAGTTCTGGCACCATTTACCATTAAATCTTAAATTGAATGTTAGTCAAAAACAGCAGAGACCAACTGCGTCAGTGAAACCTACACAGATGTTGAATTACCAGTTTCCCTTTGATTCAATGGATCTACTCTAATTGGGATTAACAACTGGATTTAGGCCTTAGTGCTTTGTTGGTAATGAGAGTGGATTCTGCCAAGACTTCCCCTAAATGTAGAATCTTGCTCAAGATCATTGCACCTCTTTCTCCATCATGCATGGCAACAAAGATTAAACATTAAGAATGTTTGATATTCATTTCCTTCTATATGAAACAGAAGGATTTAAGAATATTGCCTTCACTGCATGTATTATATAACCAATGTATAGAAAAAAATTGCTTCATTATTATATAACATTATTTAAGATTACTGCTGTATTACAAAATATATTTTACCAGCAAGCAGCACTTTGCTTTGCAAAATAATTTTTAATTTAGTTTAACATCTGCTATATTTATATTGCTGTAGTTGAATCTAAGACAATGACATTCTGTTTGAATTAGCATGTGAAAATAGAGTTTCTATATTTTTAGAATCAAAAAGGACTACCTTTCATTCTAAAGAGCTGTTGCTATCTATGTATATCTATGTTTTTAAAATGTGACAAAATGAAAAGATCTAGAAGTTACAAAAGTATACATCAGTTAGAAAGGTAATAATAAGCTCTTTAGCTACAACATGTCTATGGTCTGTAAATATTCCCAGTAATTCAATTATTATTTTCTCAATTAAACTATATGGTTAAGTAGAATGAACAAATTGATATCAGTAGGTATATCTTCTGGCAAATTCTGTAGGAACACAAATTCTTTATTAGTGCACATAAATTATATTGAAAGTCTGCTATGACTGGCATTGACATATTCAAGGCAATTTTACTCTTAAATGCAATGTGTATGATATAAAGAGTCATGTACTGGAAATCTATATTACTGTATTGGAATACTTCTAGCCACATCCCTAAAATGTTGTATTATTTCCTGGACCCTGAGTGTTGTTGGCTTATGGCTTTGCACTGTGGGTATTTTCTTCCTATAGAATTAGAGCTTCTTTCCTTTTTTTTCTTTTTGGTCATTTTAAAAGGCAGCAGTCCTAAAAGTACTGTAGCTAGCATGATTTATGTCTCAATAAACATGCTAAGGACTGGGTTGTAAGGCTGCAATCCGTTGCACAGTTACCTTGAAATAAATTTCACTTGAACTCAGTGAAATTTGCTTCTGAGTAAACGTGCACAGGATTGTACTATACAGTTTGTGTCTTAAATTGTACATGGTAGATATCCAGTGTGGTGTAGTGGATAGAATGATGGGCTAAGAACTAGGAGACCTAGGTTTGAATGCCCACTCAGCCGTAGAAACTCACTGATGGTGTGGAACTGGTAAACCCACTCCTTAAATATCTCATGCTCCTTGAAAGTCCTATCTGGGTCACTTTAAGATGGTTCTTACTTAATGGAACATAATAATAATGCAACACTAATTACATAACCAACTGTATCCCAGATGAGTGTCTTCCTGACACTGGATTGAGTCAGAAGTGGATACATAAACACTTCCTAGTTGGCTTAGTTATCGTTAAGATCAGAATGTAAAATGTTGAAATCATAGCTATGATTTCTTCAATTATCTTTTGAATGGATAGTAATCATTCTGCTTTTTTAAAAATACAAAAATGTTTATTCCTAGAAAGCTAACAACTTCTAACGATCTGTTCGTCCCTTGCCTTTTGCCAGACAGCTGACAACTACACACTGTGTTCTATATATTGGGGTAAACCTGCTATTTGCATTCAAAAACATAATAAACAAACTTTGTAAGCACCTGTTTTTTTTAAAAAAATGGATAGTGTGTGAACATCGTGCCATCCACAACAGAATGATTTCACACTTGCTTTCAGCTTTATCTTTTAAACATACACTCTTGACTTCATTTATAAGACTACTTACAGTAGTCTTAGTTGATACTAGATGCTGCTTAACTGGACATATTCCTTTGTCATTTATCTTTTTAGTTCAGGATACACCTTGAACTAGCTATATAAGATTTTTTTTCTCTGTTCTAATCAGTAAGCTGAATATAATGGTGGCGATTATTGTTCTTGGCCAAGTACTGAGAGTTCACATACGGACCAGGAGTACTGAAATAAATAGGGGGTCAGTTCCCCTTCCTTCGTCAAGCATGTGACATGGCATAACATCAAACATTAAAGACATCAAAGTGGGTAAGTTGCTTCCCAGGTTTTCATAGCATAAGACTTAAAAATATGTGGGAGAAAGGGAACATAAGCAAAGCTAAAACCACATATTCCTAACATGTATTGAATTTAAGTTAAAAGCAGTTAGTTTGCAAAAAAGTTTAAATCCATTACTAAAACCATAACTCAGCTATAATATTAAAACAAATAATACTGAATGTTCCTATCTTTCCTATACAACACTATATTTAGTTGAAATTACTATGATCTGGAGACTGTACTGTTGTCACTCAGCAGCCACAAGTAGTAATATGCTCTTAAGATGAAATCTAATGTCTCACATTCTAGTATACAAGACATATACTGTTCATCACAAATAGGCACACTATGCATAGAATATGATCAACAATTCCTTTTATGTAACAAAGCACAATGAAGAGAAAATCACACACCTTTAAATTCTATTGAACTGTCTATATAAGCAGCATAACACATTTAAGGATTTAATCTGGGCTGCAATCCTAAACACACTTCTTTGAGAGTAGACCTATTGTACATGGCAGGGCTTCTGAAAAACATACATAGAGTTAAAAACCAAAATCATCCTCCTTCACATCAATCTGCGCTGACATTTTAGGTAGGTGTTCTGTGAAAAAGTATTGTGATGTAACATATTTCTACAATGGGTGGTTTCTAACTGTGAAATTCTAGACTTTAGCATATTGGGTGGAATATAAACAAACAAACAAACAAACAAACAAACAAGTAAGCAAGCAAGTAAAATAGACTCCATTAAGTAAAGAGAACTTCCCCATTAAAGAGACTGATAGCAAAGGTGCTAATATCCTACCTATGCAACAGAAGAATTTGAGGTGATTCTGAAATGAGAGCAGTGGAAGAAAAGGGAACGAATTTCTCTGTGTGATATGGGGAGTTTTCTGAAGCATCACAGAATCACAAATCCATTGCAAAACAATTGTCAGCAGATGCCAAATTACAATACACCTCATTCCTTTTAAGGAGGTATGCTTTATAATTGTAGTAACTGCTGCATGGAAAATATTCACTAATCATATACTACCAACACATTTAATGAGAAAATTATTAGTGTATAACTGTGCAGCTACCTTACAGTCAGATTGGTTTATAAAAATGAAGTTTGAAGACACAATACTGGGATTTATTTTATGAGTCACGAGTTCTGCTCATAAGGAAGACTTTTAGCCATCCCCCTCATAATCAATGCAAAAGCATTCACAAGATACATAGTATATTGCAACAGTTGAAAAAAAATTGTAGCTGTACATGGATATCTATTTTAACTAAGAGACGACTTACTTATTCTTGCTCACACTAGAAATACTGGCAGAATTCCACTTGTTTCTAAAGTGGGAATATCAGATTATACCACCATTCTATGAAAAATAGTTTTCATGCAAAGTGAATACTGTAGTAAAAGAAATTATTGAAATAGAGATTGATTGAAACACCCAGTCTTTCTCAGAGTTTCAAAGCGGTGCATTTTATAGGGAAAAAAGTAATACTGTCAACAAAGAATGAAATCCTAAATTCTTCAGGTGTGCTATTGTTACTATGATTTAGGTTGCAATGCTAAACAACTTGGAGGTAAGCAGCACTGAATGTTTGAATAGACAGGCTTGTACAGGCTTGAATGTATACATTGCATAGGCATATGCAGACAGGCTTACAAAACACTGTTCCCAAGGTACATGGACAAGGGATTCAGGCTATATTTCTGCCTGGTAAATGAGCAACAACTTGCTAGCAGAGGTAGGCCCATACATCCCAACAAGCCAGATACTGACAAATCACACCACCCCTTGTTAACAATAAGTGAATGCAATCAGTATGTCCAGATTGGTCGGTCTGACCAACAGAAAACAACCAAGCTGTTGTTATTTGTAGCATTTCCTACTGCAGAGGCACCACCCTGCTCTTCAATTTAGAAAACAGCTTCTCTTCTCAGCAGTGGGAAATATTGCAATGAAAGCGATATGCAGAGTTTGGCTTTAGTTCTCCCGTGTATATGGATATCACTTTGTTTATTGTACTATATTTTTTGTTTTGAAGAAGAAACTAAAAATTTCAAGAATTACATGTCCTATAACTAAACACAGGATTATGAACTTCTGATCTTGAACAAATAAGACAGTGACAGATGAAAGTATTTCCATGGAAATTCTACTGAAATAAATGTTTCAGCACAATTACATAGTAAAGTTTAAAATATATAAATAATAACTTTTAATACATTTTATTTGCCCACTTATAATGGATCCAAAACATCTATTTTGAGCATTAATTTCATGAGAATAGATGTATTACCACTATTCCATCCAGGAACAGCATGATCTGGCTTGGGTCTACAGACTGCAGAAAGCTTCCCTCATTTTAGAAGTCAATGTGATTTAAGGACTATAGAGAAAGCTACTGTGGCAATAAATTGAGCCATTTCCAAAGATGGAGTACCTATCAATATAAAACTATATCAATAACTGATAGGAGATAATGTCTTACCTCTTTCTGCCCCTATTTAAAGACCCACCTCCATCTGCCCCTATTTTAGATGGGCTCGATTGTTTTCAGCTCATCAAGGGGTCCTGAGTAGAAATGGGGGGTATACCCCCATCTCTAGTCCTGAGTGTAGAAAGTTGGAATCTGAATCTATGGGATGTGTCTGTGGAAGTTAATTTCAGGATCAAAATGAAACGAGAGGAAAAAGCAACTCAGCTAGTGAGTGGAAATCAGGGAGGGAGTTAAAAAAAGATCCAGGTCTATTTTAATCATACTAAAACAGTCTTCACACTAAGCCACAAATTTCACTTAAAATAATAATACATTTCCTTACTTGCTACTGTTGAAAGCATTATTTTGTTCAATAGAAGAGTTTGCATCTAATTACTACATTTTTTTTACTAGTTTGTTTACTATATTTATACGTATAAAGCAATGCTTACTTGTAATGCCTTCCAGTTTTGGCTTAACTACTCCTCAATGGCAAATAGCATACATTTCTGGTATGATTTTAGACAAGCCAGTATAAATATTACTGTACATGTTAATATTATTAGCATTGTATTGTTGCTGCATATATGCTTCTGTATTATTTTATGTAATGTGAAAAATATAATTATCCATGTTTTCATTGGACCATTTAGTAACCTTGGTCTCTCATGTTATTTTTGTGTTCTCTTCTTTGATGAACCAATTGTGGAAATAATTCAACATGGTGATTTTATCTTTATAGTTTGGAGCTATAACTGTACCTAATTCTTTTTCTAAAGTAACTCACAAATGGTGTAGCATCTGCCGCCACAACATTAGGCATATAAAAAAAAATGGGGGCAGGGGATTTGAGTTCACAGAAATTATTTGCAACTTTACAAAGGCCCATTTCACATACTGACAACCACAAT
This sequence comes from Pogona vitticeps, assembly GCF_051106095.1. Classification (NCBI taxonomy): domain Eukaryota; kingdom Metazoa; phylum Chordata; class Lepidosauria; order Squamata; family Agamidae; genus Pogona; species Pogona vitticeps. The sequence continues at coordinate 194,552,917 of NC_135785.1, read as the reverse complement.
GCTTTTTTGCACATTTTAATGGTGTGCATATATGCCAATGAAAACTGTAAGGTTCAGGTGCTTCTAATAAGGAGTTGTTCCCCAAATGCATTAATAGCAATAGTACAGAGCTGAGGAACCTTTGGCTTGCCAGATGCTTTGGCCTACATTTCCCATGAGTTCCAGCCAACAAGGCCAGTGGTAAGGAGCAATGTGAATTGCAGGCCAGAGCATCCAAAGACCTGAGAAGTTACCCGCTCTTGGCCTTTTATTAGGCCCATTGAAATTTGTTTCTACATTGTGTCTCAAAGTTGTTTCATACTCCACACCTAGATTGCTTGCCCTCTCAAAATAATTTAGCAAAGCGCTTATCTGTCTGTTTACCTTTTTAAAATGAATAAACTTAATATTTTGTTCCCCACCTGCAAATGTTCATTTTTGTCCCTTCAGTGAATTCACTCTCTCAAAGACAAAGATGCTATTGATACAAGACAATGATTTTGTATTTTATATAATGATTTTATATTTTCTTGGTTCAGCTAAATTACTTTTTCCTTTTGGTTTTGGGAAAAAGAGAGTCTTTTCTTTCCTGTTTAAAATTGCAACCAATTATTAGAAATCACATTCCCCTTTTCCAAAATCCTGGCAATATACAGTATATATGTGTGTACAGAGAAAATGTGCACCTACTTTTCTCCACCCCCACCCTGCCTCCCCACAACATTAAGGCTCCCTGATTAATGCCAGTTTTGAAATGGGTGCGTTATTTTAGCATAGCCTTCCTTGATATTGAACTGAAATTATGCCTCTGGAATGGTTGTCCTGACACAGCAGTGGAGCATGTTCCATTTTACACAAAGACACTGTAGAGAGGGAACTCGGCCTGGTTGGGTTGCAGCAAATCAACAAGGAAACACACTGTTCCTGAGAAGCCTTCGAACAGACTGTAAATGCTTTCCAGTGCTCTGGAACCAGCCTTAAATTCTTCTGTAAACAAGAACTCTGCAAACCTAGGAAATAAGCAAAGAAACTAAGAAATCTATTATTGTCGGTTGCTCTATCAAACTGGTTTTGAAACTTCCTTGTTTAGAACAAAACTTAGCAAAACAGTCTTTTTTCCTTTTGGGAGACTTGTTTCTGAACCCCATTCTAATGCATTTATACTATCCTCTGCTAAGCTATATCTCGGTCTCTCATCATCAAAAGTGATATTATCTGTGCCCATCTATAACTGGCTCTGGAATGCCTACAACCCTATCAGAAACTTAGCACGAAAAGAGAGGAGAGGAGAGGAGAGAAATATTGGAGCACTTTAAAGATGAACAGTTATTTTCATTGTGAGCTTTCAATTAGAGATGAGCACGAATTAATTCAGCCTGAATCAGCGAAATTCATTGGTGAGACAACCACAGGTGCTGCATGTTTCCTCTCCTTACCCCCAGCTGGCTGCCTCACTCATAATGCCTCCACGTGCTGGGCTGGGTCCGCCTGCTGGGGTGGCTGCCCACTCCGGAGAGGGGCAGTGACTTTCCTTCCCTGCCTCCTGCAGCAGCTAACCACTCAGACAAGGGGGTGGGGTGGGGATTCTCACTGGGGAGGTGGGGAGAGGAAACACATGTACCAGTGGTGATGTGCCAATGAATTTTGTTGATTTGGGCCAAATCAATTAGTGCCCATTTCTACTTTCAATCAATCATCTTAAAACTGCAGAGTTGGAAGGAACCCTATGAATAATCAAGTCCAGCCCCTATCAGTGAACCACTGAGTTATCCAGAGGTTCTTGTGGATCAAAATCCACTTCTTCAGATATAGCAAATTCATATCCCTTATATTTGTTCAGTGGTGGTAAAAGTCATGTCCAAGTAACACTGCAGGTATTAGACAAAATGATGACGGTTAATTCACATAGAAAATGTACCATCAAGCTGTTCCTTTAAAGACCCCAGCTGCAGTGATTGAGCTAGGTAGACATGGTTCTCAAAAGAATACTAAGAGTTGTTTATAGAACTGTCTATCAAGGCAGACAACTATTTTATATGCATATATTACAGAAATCAGGATTATTAATATATGTAGTGTACTAAGAAACCTAGATCTCTACTGACACCCTTAGAGATGCATTGGAACTAGGTTATGTAACTCATTTCTGCTGTCTCCCTCTTGAGTTTTCCTTTGTAATTCCTCTTTCCTACAGTAACCACTTTGAGATCCATAGCAGGGACAGCGGAGAATTGGCAGTTCTAAAGACATAGCAGGAGAAGCATGGAGAGAGCTACGAGTTGACTAGAGGTGAAGTATTTCCCCATTTAAAGCAAACTGAACTTCTCTTAAGCTATGGAGGAAAGACATACTGTATTAAAGGGAGAAAGAGAGTGAAGGTGCTGACTTAAAATTCAGAAGACAATTCCTGTCTATGGCTTACCATACTGTATGTGTTTATGCCAGGATGTTTGTTCTGTGATTGATCAGCATTTACAATTTTTATTTTTTGCATTTCATTTCCATCTGACTATCCAGTCCTACTTCCAACCATGTGTACCTGAAACACTGGACAACCCATTATGCATCTGACATAATGGGCTGTACTGCATGAAAACTCACACTATGCTATGTTTGCTAGACTGCAAGTTGCCATAGGACGTTGCTGCTTCTGAGGCACAAAAGTCTCTTTCTGGAGGTCTGCTGTGTGATAGAGGATCTATTATTTTATAGGAGTGTATGTTTGCCTCCACTTATGCTCTGATTCTGTACAGTGGGGTCTCTACTTAAGAACGTCCCTACTTAAGAACAATCCAACTTAAGAACAGCTCCATTTGCTAAATTTTGCTTCTACTTGAGAACAGAAATCCAAGATAAGAACAGGAAAAAAACCTTTCCTGCTCTTTTTTTAACCTTAGGTCATCTTAGGTTAAAAAAAAAATTCTCCCCCTAGTGGTAGAGTACGTATTAACCAGCTTTGCATTAGTTCCTATGGGAACTAATGCTTCAATGTACGAACGCACCTCTACATAACAAAAAAACAGCCAAAACGGATTAATTGGTTTTCAGTCCATTCCTATGAGAAATTTTGCTTCAACTTAAGAACGTTTCAACTTAAGAACACCATTCCAAAACGGATTAAGTTCTTAAGTAGAGGTTCCACTGCAGTTTCTATGGACGGAAAAGAGCAGATACGGATTAAATGGTTTTCAATGCATTCCTATGGGAAATGCAGATTCAACATAAGAACTTTTCAACTTGAGAACCACCTTCCAATACGGATTAAGTTCTTAAGAGAGACCCCACTGTAATTGTAAAGAAGACAAAGAAAGTGGACTTTGATCCATGAAAGTTCACACTGAAATAAAACTGTTAGTCTTTCAATTGCTAAAACTGTTAGTCCTACAGTATCTTCTTCTTCTTCTTCTTCTTCTTCTTCTTCTTCTTCTTCTTCTTCTTCTTCTTCTTCTTCTTCTTCTTCTTCTTCTTCTTCTTCTTCTTCTTCTTCTTCTTCATTTTGTCCTTGTTATCCAAAAAACCTAAAAAACGCAGCACTACTGGAAAATCTCACATCTGGTGAGAGTTGGGATCAAACCTCATGCGATATTTAATGTGTTGTTGCAATTAATGTGCATTTTTTAAAAAAAATGTTTTTAAAAGAAGAAAAACTTGGTTGGGGAAAGCAGGATTAGGAAACAGCTTGCTCTTCTCCCCTTCTGCTCCTAAACTGACAAAAATTGTTCTCCCCTAAAGTTATTTTGTATCAGGAAGGAAAAAAATCAGTACTAATACAATTTACATTGAGGAAATGCACCAAACAATGAATATAATAATGGTTTATGCTTTACCAGGTGCCTCTGTAGAACTGAATGTTTCTGTTCAAGTTCACCAGTCTGAAGCATTATGTGTACAGTGGTGCCTCACTTGACGACGATAATCTGTTCCAGAAAAATCGCCGTAGAACGAAGTCATCATCAAGTGAAAGTAAAAAGCCCACTGAAACGCATCGAAAACCGCTCAATGCATTCCAATGGGCGAAATACCTCAGCATCCAGCGAAGATCCTCCATAGGGTGGCCATTTTCTGGTGCCTGTAATGCGAAAAATCCATCCTAAGCACAGTGGGGAGCCATTTTGAACAGTGGGTGGCCATTTTGAAAACCCAACAATCAGCTGTTTTTGATTGTCGGGAAGTGAAAAATCGGTTCCCGAAGCAGGGAACTGATCATCATAAAGCGAATTTTCCCTATCTAAACATTGCTTTGCAATCTCTATTACAATCGCAAAAAACTCATAGTACAGCGGATTCGTCATACAGTGAGGTAATCGTTAAGCGGGGCACCACTGTACATGTGTGGCAAGTGTGAACTTTCCTGCAATATGTTCTATGCAGGTATTACTACCACTCTGTTATCCAAACCTCCACCAGTACTAACCTTTGTGCTCTGTACATGTATTTAGAATTTCCTGTTAGCCTGTAGAGGAGCAGGAACACATACGCACTGCCAGCCACACCATGACATATTCCAGGCCCTTTCTTCAGTAGTCCCTTCTCCCAAGTCAGCTCTCCACAACGGATACAACTATCCAGATACTGAGGCTTCTTGGAAACTAGGTATGCCTTTGCAAACATGTATGCAATGCCTGGGGAAAGAACAACAAAATGTTATTTTAAACACCTTCAAATAAATAAAAGTATGGAACAGTTCCTATGTAAGATCACATAATTCTCCCTATATATTATGGGCATAAAATTTAACTCAGCTGGTTGCTAAATTTGAACAAGTTTGTTCAAATCTTGTTCAAGTCAAATCATTTTACAAGCCCATCACTGTGCACCACAGCAATTTTGCACACAACTGTACGTTCTGTCACAAGATAAGCACACAAATATCCCACCTCTTCTAACCAAACTTTGCCGAGTCCATCTCCCTGCGGTTGATTGAATTAAAGAGTAATGTAATCACTGATTCCAATGAGATTCTATGAACCGGGGTGTGTGTGTGTGGATAAAGAAGACAAAAACATTGTGACACTTTGAAAACTAATTGCTATATTTTAACATGAGCTTTTGTAGACAAGCCCACTTCTTCAGGTATAGAAGTTTGAAAAAGTGGACTTGTCCATAAAAGCTCACACCAAGTACAGCAGTTAGTCTGTAATGTGCATCAGCGTCTTTGTCTTCTTCTTTTTTCTTTTTTTTCTTTTTGTTTTTGTCTATGATGCTAGCACAGACTAATACAGTTACCTCTTCTAAAACTACAACTGTGGAAGATATCTTAATTAAAGATATCACAGAATTGGGGGGCAGTGGAGACTTTGTCGAAGGAGAGATCTAAAGAATTATTTTAGTTTTTTGTTTTGTTTCCTGCATTTGTTGTAAAACCAGTAATTGCTTTTAAACTGAATATGTATCAGTGTGCATTAATTGCTATGAAAGCTAGCTCAGCCACTGGATGGGATCAGGTGGTTGCCCCAGGCAGCTTATTTTGGGAGTCCTGAAAGAGAAACAAACTATTTATCATTGATTATGTAGGTGTATATGTACAGTATGTGCTCATGACAGTATTTTTACTATTAGCCATGGGAATTGATGCCTTTGAGATTTCCTAGCACAGGTGCCAAGACAACTTGTGCTATAGAGACTCATCCTGAGAGGTCATTTGCTTCTTTCAAGAAGCAAAATGCTTTGGGCTGCCCCTGAATACACTATGCCATGGACCCGTTTTGCTTTCTGACCTACACAACTACAAGCAGAGGTAGGTGTGCAGGAATCAACAAAACTCTTTCAAGGAGCTTTGTTTTCTAACATCCCCATGGAATCATCATGTTCTCCGCATCACTTTCTGCAGGAGAGAAGTCCTTCTGACATTAACTTTGGATTCCTGGCCTAAATCCAATTGTCAGTTCCAAATAGAGTAAACCTCATGGAGGGATGACACATACATTAACTGTTGGCTCAACATGCCCTTCCTCTAGTGATTACCACTGTGTCCCCCCCCCATTACTTAGCATTTACTTTTTTTAAAAAGACTGAAGAAGCCCTTTTATGTTTTCTAATGGCCAAACATACTTTTCAAAAATTTAAAAAGTGTTGTGGGGGGAATAAGGTCCTGGGGACCCCTCAAAACATTGCAAAATAGCCCCCTAAGTGGTATGGAGTTGAGCTCACAATTATTATTTTAAAAATATTTAGGAGTGCTAGCTGCAACTTGCCCACCTCTCATTTAATGGGTCTATCTAGCTTGGACTAACAAGTAGCTTTAAGCCTTATAACACTAGTTTATAATCACACAAACAGGCCCTAAACATTTGGATGTTTAACTGTTGTTGTACCAAGGTATACACTGCATGGATTTCAGTAGCAATAGAAATACAGTAGAAATGTGGCAGCCTGACATCCAAAGCAAGAGCAGATAAAAATTGGCCTGCTTTCTCAGCAAAATAGTATGCTGTGGTGTTACAGTGTGTGATATTATAATGACGAATTTCTGACTCTGCTTCACAGCATCTACATGAGAACCTGGAGCTCCATGACACCAGTGAACAAGTTCATTCTCCCGTTCAATCATCTCTCCTAGTTCTGGAGGCCAGTTGCAATTCTGCTCTTGATCCATGAGAAAGTCAACGCTCTGCCATACTAGATCCTGATCAGCAGGCGAGAGATATTCATAATAGGATAGCAGCATCTGTAGAATGGATGAAAGTCCATGGGCAGCCCCTGGGGAGAACAGAAATAATTATATTTAAGTCATACTGCACCAAATTTGCATAAGGTTTTAATTTAGAAGGAACGAAGTGATTAGCTAAGTAATAATTCCAAAACTCAGAGTTATGAGAGATTCAAAACAAACAAAACACAAACACACTCTTTTTTTAAAAATTGTATCACAGACAAACATACAGGACATACCAAACATACACGCAGGGAGGTGTTTTCTATACAATCATATCTAATATATAGTCTTGACTACATAACCATATTACTAAAATCTTTAAACCATATTATATTCTCCACTCTATATATATATGTATATATACACATATATATTCAGATCAAAATTTCTGGTATTAAATTCAGCAAAAGCTTTTCTAATTTGAAGTGATTACCATAATACACTATCTAATTTGTAATCTTAACTACATAACTATGTTATAATACACATATGTTTACTTTTCACTCAGCAATTTCTGTTATTGTATTTAACATGGACCTTTCTAGTTTAAAAGTTATCTGTACTTATCTACCGCCTATACAAAAGAGAGTCCAAAGTTGCTAACAGTATTTTAACTTGAATTAATCTTAATATATAATCTTAACTACAGTGGGGTCTCGACTTAAGAACTTAATCCGTATTGGAAGGCAGTTCTCAGGTCGAAAAGTTCTTAAGTCGAATCTGCATTTCCCATAGGAATGCATTGAAAACCATTTAATCCATATCTGCTCTTTTCGTCCATAGAAACTAATGGGAAGCTGCTATTCCGCCTTCTGCCACTAGAGGGGGATATTTTTTTTCTTTTTTCCTTTTAACCTAAGATGACTTAGCTTTAAAAAAAGGAAAAAAAGAGTTCGTAACTCGAATCTAAGTTCGTAAGTCGAGTCCATATATTCCTATGAGAGCAGTTCGTAAGTTGAAACGTTCGTATGTCGAGCCGTTCGTAAGTCGAGACCCCACTGTACATAACAATATTATAGTACACATGTTTACTCTCTCTATATATATACATCTTTCAGTCAACAATTTCTAATATTGTATTCAACATGGACATTTCTAATTTATATATACTTATCAACCACCTATACAGAAGAATTGCTGACAATATTTTAACCTACATTAATCTATATGTATATGTGTATCTTTCAATCAACAACTTCTGTTATCATATTCAACAAGAACATTCCTAGTTTAGAAGTTATATATATTTATCTATCACCTGTACAAAGAGAAAGTTCCAAGTTGCTGACAGTATTTTAAACTGAATTAATCTCCAATACCCTTTTTGCAAGTTTTAAAATGCCATCTATAGAACCTCTTTAAACCATTTTCTCTCAAATTTATTGATTTAATCCAACTGTAATTATCGTTCCACTTTTGAATCCAGTCATATATGTCTAAATTATAGCCAGAATTTTGTACCCTTTCCAACCTCATGCCTTCACATTTTCCTTCTTTAAGTTCTCTTCTATCAAGCAAGTATACATTTTTGAGTAATCTTCTCACTAATATAAATCCCCAGCTCATCCACCTGACTCTCCCTCTCATGCAGGCCCATTATTTTAACCTCCTTTTATCTTAATTCTAAAGTCTCTCTCTCTCTGCTGCTTCTGCTGCTTCCGCTGCTCTGGTGGGCTGGGCTTCCATCTGCATATTCTCCCCCTCCACTTTATATCCTGTAATCATCTTCTTAATTTCAAGGGTCTGGGTATTCAGGTGATCCTTGACTGACAATGTTCATTTGAAACTCCTGTATGTAATTCTTGAAGGGATATTCCATTGTACGTTTTGATGGGCTTGTACATTAAATAAGGGCTGTCCCTTCTGCTTCTTGAATATGAATTTAATGTGGAATAACACTTTCTGCTACAGAGTAAAAGAGTTCTGTTTTCTCCCAAGTCCACCAACTCTGGCTTTTTATTCCCCCCCCTTTTCCTGTACTTCCAATTCACTCAGAAGTCATAAAACAGTAAAACCATTAATCAGTTCACCCTCATGTTAAATGAGTCAGCCCAGACTCCGACTCCCACTAATGCATCCAGTTGTAAATTCAACTTCGGTCAGGAGCAGTTTTAATTTATAATGCACCGTTCATAGCTCATAGCAAGATCACTTAAGATGGGAGTTCCCAGTCTTCTTAAATTTCTAATTTTATGATATGATAGTTTATGCCATCCAGGGAGGACAGGGGGATGAGAAAAAGATTTCCATCTATTTTTTTAGTTTATCTTTCTGTTTCTCTCAGATGTGACACAGTAAATATTTGCTGATACTTCAGAGATACAAATGCTCCTTTGTGGCTTTTATTTTTCTCTCCTTTAAAGTCAGCCTCTTAAGTTTGATTTGTACTTGCTGAAGCTGAATAGAAAGTCAGTTACTCATTGTTCATGTAGTGAGGCATAAATCTTCTTCACACACCTCCCCTCCTGGCAAAGTTAGGCAGCTGATTCACCAGACATGGTATCTCCTGAGCCAGTTGCTTTGAGGAAGGAAACTCTCATGAAGACAGATTTGCTGTCTGAATTCAGAGGTTTCCCGGCCCTACTTGCTACAAGTCCACTCTCCTGTGAAAAATTGTCCCCCTTCACTTATGGGGGGGAGTTTACACAGGAGTTCCCAGAGACCTAGGATTCCCCTGTTCTTACTGCCGTTGCTCCTCCCCTTTCACCTCCCTCTTCACATAGTGCCTCATTAAATGATGAAATTTCTGGTCACCATAAGAGGTGGTGATGGCTACTGACCTATACAAGTTTAGAAGAGGATTGGATAAACGTATGTGCTACAATGTTCACTGGACAAGTGGTTGTATTTTCTTTTTCTTTTTTGTAGCTTGCACAAGCTAGCTTGCTGTTAAGTACACTCATTTGCATGTGGAAGATGTGTTCCTTTAAACACTGCAATCTCCAGTGCATTTGCCACTTTAAAGGCTGTGATCTGCAGCATCATATGCACCCCTTCCACTCCTTGCCAAAGGAAATACTTTAGAGGGAGGATGCAACAGACTGGGGTCCACACAAAAAAAGGCTATAGGGTTTTGTGGCCCACTCCAGCCTGGTGAGACGTCCTCTTAGCTCTCAGCATATCCATGGAGTGCTTTTCTGCATGCCTCCCATGACCAAATTACTCAATGAAACATTTCTAGATTTGATTAGTTGAGTGCCCACTTTTGGAATGGACCTCAAAACAGCTGTTTCTGAGGAGAAGGAGATTTTTTTCTTCCTAAACAAATTTCACCTCTTTCCCAAAATACAGGTTTTTAATTTTCAAGCAGGTGAAATGACTGAAAAAGTGTTGCTTCATGCATCTACTTAAAGGTGTGTTTTTGTGGCTTATTTGATTTTTATAGGGCTAGACTTCAATTGGTGTTTGTATGTTTACATATCTTATTGTAGATAATTATGGATAATTGATGAGGTGCTGGGGTGCATCTTGGTTTCCAATCAGATGCATAACTTGGCATGCAACCAAGATGTGCCCCGGCACCATGTCAATTAGCCACAGTTAGCTGCATCAAATTACACAAACCTTATGTGAACACCAATATGATTCTGACCACTCTTTTAAAAGACAGTGGTGTCTCGATTAGGATATTCAAAAGCAAGTATGAGAAGCGATCCAAATATTTTAGCAGCTGTGCGGAAGTCACTAAAGTAGTTCCACACAGCTGTACTCCATATGAAAACTATAATTACAAAAATTAGGCTTTTGAATCTAGGCATTTTTACTCTGTCCCTTTCATGTATTCCTCTGACATAGGCTGCTGTTACCCATGTAACTCTTGCATAAAATTTAATAATTCAAAACCTGGACCCATAGTAATGGCAAATTAGGTATTTTATATAAGGAGAAAGATGAATTTTTTCCAATGCCATCTCTAAATGTGCTGACCTGATCAGTATGTTACTCAAGCAGACCGGTAGATGCATAAGTATCAAATTAACTAGTTTTCAGTAGAGTACATTCCAGAGATGGGGACTCAAGTTGTGTGACTTGCTGTCAAGTCAGACTTAAGTTGCACTGGTGATTTGAGTCAGGTTTTTTTAACCAATGACTTGGACTCGACTTGTGGCTCAGAACCCACCAACCCCTTTTTTTTTCTGGAGAGACTCTGACTTGAGATATGGGATTTGGTACCAAAGACTAAGATTCAGACTTGGAACTCAGACCCAAAGAGTTGCCAACATCCCTGGTATATTAATTTACAAATCAAGCTGAAAGGAGTTCAGGGATCATTGCTTTTTACAATAAAATATAATGCAGCCTCATAACTCCTCCAGATGCAGCAGTTGTTCTGCCAACGATCTTGCTGGAATTTTCCTAATGTGCAAATAATGTTCCTGTTATCTCACTTTGCATTGACTTCCAATTCCAGGTTTTTGCTCCTTTTTCTCCATCTGCAAATGCTTGGTTATTTTTTTTTTTGTGCCATTTTGTTGCAGGGGTTGTAGCCTTAAGTATTAGGGCACTTTCCAGGCACCTTAACAGGCAAGGTTTGTTTAGATGCCCAAAGACCCTGCTCTTCTCTGATGGCAGGTAGCTGCTATGCTGAAAAAGCAAAAAAAGCAAAGCAAAGTGTGCTGCTTATCTACAGCCCCATAGTGCTTCAAACACTCTCTGGGTGGTTTACAAGTTAATTATGCAGGCTACACATTGCCCCCCCCCCAGCGAGCTGGGTACTCATTTTACTGACCTCGGAAGGATAGAAGGCTGAGTCAACCTTGAGCTGGCTACCTGGGATTGAACCCCAGGTCGTGAGCACAGTTTTGGCTGCAGTACAGTGGTTTAACCACTGGTTTTGCATGACCATTCTCCACACTCTGATCCTGCATTACACAAAAGGCACATCCATGTGTGTACACATACACAGACACAGTCTTTTCTCACAGCTGATTCCTCACTGGCATTTTCCTTGCTCCAGCTTGCTAGCAGGTCTTTCAAGTGTTGTAATGAAAAGATATCTTCACCTTCATTAACCCAATAAATCAAACTTTTTTGGGGGGTAATCTTCAGCAGAAAGACAGGATAAGATGCTGATGAAATGTTGAAAAGCACTGAACCCACCTTATGGACTACTTAATAGTTAGGATGTGAATTCTGGAAAATAGAATGAGTTCCTCTCACCAAGTGACAGAAAAGGAAGTGAAAGAAAGTCAGAACAAAAGCTGTGTCTGGAATAGCTCTTAATTTCTACAACTTCCCTAAAGCGGTCCACTGGCTCTTTTCCATCCACAAAGGAAATTTTCATAATGCCGAGGTCTTTTTGGGGGGTTCTCAGTCTCACAAAGCAAAATTCAAGCAATTACCCAAAGCTAGGGATGACCTCATTATGCATCCTCCAGGTTATTCCTGCAGTTATCTGCTTAATATAAAGTTACAGTACGTCATGGATTGATGGGGAAGAGGAAGACTCAGTTTGATACATTAATTCAGATTTCAGTGCCTGAAGATGCCTGGTCATGTCTGGACATATATGGGCATTTTCTCTGTTCAGAAACATTTCTAGAAGGAAGATAGGGATGTAGAAGATTGTGTTATCATAGACAGTGCTTGCCATCTGAATTCTTTACCAGTAATTGTATTAAAAATAGTAATTCTTCTAAAACATTTATCAAACATTTCACCTCAAATATAAAATAGGACTCAGATTAATCACCTGATCACTTTTAAATGGGGAAAATCCTCTGAAGTAAGTCTCAGTAAGTTCAATAGGGCCTTCTCCTAGGTAAGTGTGTGGGAAATTACAGTCTAACTCCTTGTCCCTGAACTGTTAAAATAAAATAGAAATATGATAATAAATCAGAGGGAACAGTCCTAGAAACTTTACACTGAACTCACCAAGATACTCTGTTCCATAATAAGAGTACATGAGGGGAACTGGCTTCCTCTTTCTCAACGCATACTGCTTCCCAGATTCTAATATTGCCTGACAAATGGATTTGATCTGTGCCGGAGTCAGCACCTAAAGGTAAAGAAAAGAGCCATCAGAGTTGCAGGCATTTATGACAAATTTCTAACATTTCCTCACAATCTAACAATGCATTTATTTCTGATAGGGTCCCTGAAAACTCTTTCATGAAAACTACTGGACAGAAAGATGTTTCAAAATCTTGCAACCTTGCTACAGTGGGGCCATGGCTTACAAGATCAAATAACTTTCAGTTAGTAAGTGTGATTATGTCACCTGCCATCTGCCAGAATATAGCTACAATCCTCACAGTAACTGTTGTGTTGTTTCCTGTACAGCTTCTGACTTAAGTGGGAAATTGTAACCTATGCAGTGCCATGCAATGGTAAATGGGTGGCTGACACACACATAATGCCATCATTTTGAATGACTACTCACATCTGGAATTATGCTAGAAGTCAGCAGAAAGCTTCTCCTAAATGGGATTGCAGCACAGTAACTGGGAATCCTGATAAGGCAAGGTTCCCAATCACAGAAGCGAAATAATGATGTCCAAATCTGTATGACACTGCTGAGTTTGCATACACATGCTCTCAGTGTCTATTAACTCTACATGTGTACTCAGTTACACTTGTACAGACACTATGTTTGTGTGCTCACACACATATACAGACTATGAATCAACACTGCTTCCTGATTGTTTGAGCTTCCCTTGGAGACATGGCTATGACGTCTATAATGCCTGCTTTATAGCAGCACCACACTGTGTATGTTTTTTTCATTCAGTATATGAAATGCTGACCCACTTGCATATATTGAGCTCTGTCCTTAGGTCCCATGTGAAGCTTTATTCATGGCAACAATTACAAATGTCTTTGTTATCCTTGAGAAAAGCTGAACAAAATGAGCAAAATTCCAATTATGATCCTTTCCCCTCAATGTTTATGTGTTCATGAGCCTTATTTTGACACTACAGCTTGAACGAGGAAAATACATCAGTAGCTATGACTGACAACTTTTATACCTCCCTTTTCTTTACAAACTCTTTTGCAGTGTCAGTATTACGGTGGTTCCAGACAGCAAATTCCTAAAGCTGCCATGGATTGCTCTTCTGCTATAGAACCAAAATTACAATTGGTACAGTGGTTAAACTGTAGTACTGCAGTCAAAACTCTGCTTATGACCCAGGTTCAATTCTAGGTAGCCAGCTCAAGGCCCACTCAACCTTACATCCTTCCAAAATGGGTAAACTGATTATGCACCTCATTGGAAGGCCAATCTGTAGCCTGCATAATTAAATTGTAAACCACACATAGTGCTTTAATTGCTATGGTGCTGTATTACTCAGCACACTATGCTTTGCTTCCTTTTTTTTAGAAGTGTGCACCCCACTACAGTGGTGCCTCACACAACCATGTTAATTGGTTCCAAAAAATTCATCGCTGTGTGAAACCATCATTCTGTGAAACACCATTTCCCATAGGAATGCATTGAAAACCGATTAATCCGTTCCAATTGGAACGGATTGCCGTCCTTAAGCGAAAATCGCCATAGGAAACATCGTTGAGTGAAACGCGGTTCCCCAATTGAAATGCACTGAAGCCTATTCAATGCATTTCAATGGTTTAGCGAAGTCAATTTTTGCAAATTGAAGTGTGTCATAAAAGGGTCAAAAATGGTTTTAAATGCTTGGAATAGCTTCTGGACCTTCTAAAATGGGTGCAAACTTAATTTGGCTTTGATCTGACTTTTCATTAATTTTTGCTGAATTTATTTCTCCCCCACCAACTTTTGACAGGTGTCAAAATTTGACAGCTCCATTATTTCCTATGGGGGAGGAAAAAAATCACAAAAAATTAACAAAGGCTCAGAACAAAGCCAAACCTAGCTTGCACACGATTTAGAAGGTCCTCTAACGAACCCAAGCATTTAAAACAGTTGCTGACTTTTCGTTTATTCTTTGTGAATTTTTTTCTCCCCCATAGGAAACAATGGAGCTGTCAAATTTTGACAGCTCCATTGTTTCCTATGGGGGAGAAAAAAATTCAGCAAAAATGAACGAAAAGTCAGATCAAAGCCAAATTAAGTTTGCACCCATTTTAGAAGGTGCTCTAACGAATCCAAGCATTTAGAACCGTTTTTGACCATTTTAAGACACTTTTTAAAATGAAAAAACAAACATCGGTTTGTGAAGCAGGGGACCTAAAAATGCATTTGCTATGTGAAGCATGGTCCCAAACTTCGCTAAGCGAAAATTGCCCATAGGAAACATCGTTAAATGGTGCATATTATTTTCTAAAAAAACCCATTGTTATGCGAATTCATTGCTAAACGAGGCAATTGTTAAGCGAGGCACCACTGTATATTTAATCCTTATGAAGGGCAGTGCTCTGCTCCCTTCTCCCCTTTGTCTGCTATTTTGAAGCAAGCACTTTTCATCTTGTGTGCGTTTGTTTACTGTTTTTCAAGCAACGTATTTACTATATATATAATGTTTTTGTTTCTAGCACATGGCAGGAAGATTGCATCTAAACTTACTTCTGAGTAAAGATCGTTCTAGACCAAGCTATAAGTCCCACACATTTTACCAGAATATATCCAATCCCTTCTCTACTCTACTTAGTTTTACAATCCTTCTATTAAGACAACTTTATCTCTTTTGACAATAGAAATTTGGCTGCTTGACTTTGTTTGATCCTTGTCCTATCCTATCATGGCTTCATTACAGAAATGAAAATAAAAGATAAATGCCTGAAGCATAGGGATAGAAGACTGCACCCAGAACCTTCACTTGTATTTGAAAGTGAAAACTGCTGTTTTTAACATAATCTACTAATTAAATAACTAATTAAACTATGTGGTTGATGAAATCTCATTCCAGAAAGTAATTTATTAAGGCAGAGTGTTGGCAAATTGAAGAGAAACAGTAGAGCTGGAGTTTGCAAGATGTCTTTAAAACCAGAAATGGTAACCAAGCAATGGAGAAAGGATGGGCATCTCCAACATATCATTGACCTCCCCCAGGAAAAAATGCTTTCCCACTAGGCCTCAGCAGCATTCTCCTATCCAAGAAATTGCCCTGCTCTTTTGATCTTTCCCTCCTCAGTGGTTTAAGGGAAATGATGGTAGAAGTAATGAGGAACCCCAGAGGATTCGATTAGTTTATAAGTTTATAGTTTATTAGTTTATAAAAAAGGATGGGCAGTTTTGCAGGATCCATGGCCCTCACAGATTACTGAAAATGTGGAGGGGGGGGGGACACATGAAAAAGCAATGAGTGCTATATATGGGAACTGGTGATGACGAGGATGCCCCAATCCCAGCTTTAAAATATAGGTCATTTTTGGTGTTTAAGTCTTGTAGTGTTTAGGAGGGCCCTGTGACCTATTTAAATGGTGAACCACTGCTCCAGAAGTGCCAGTATGCCTTCCTTCACACACATACACCCTGGCAAAAAAAAAACAACAACACACACAAACTTTTGCTGCTCACAGAACAAGCTCTAATGGAGCTGAGGCCTACAAAAACATCCTTCAAGGTTTTACTTTGTCCAAAATTGGCTCATGAAATTTTCTGGACTTCCGCATGACAGAGGCGTAGCAACTCCATGTTAAGATGGTCACTATGAAGCACTCCTATTGTTCCATTTCTTCCTGTGTACATTCACCCCTGCCTCCAGTATTCAGCACATTGCAAGTATAACACCTACTGATCACATGATACTTTCCTACACACTCATAGGAAGAGATGGGCACGCACTGATGGGTTGGTGGTTCCTGATAGTTCATTTACTGTCAGAACTGGTGTTAAGCCATTCCCTGACCAGTTATGCTGGCTGGTGCCCACTCAGAGGCAGCACCCTGCCTTTCCTGCCCCACCACCTCTTACTCATCCTTCTCATAGGCATTCTGTAATTCACAGCGCAAGGTTTTAAAAGGTCTG
Organism: Pogona vitticeps; assembly: GCF_051106095.1. NCBI lineage: Eukaryota > Metazoa > Chordata > Lepidosauria > Squamata > Agamidae > Pogona > Pogona vitticeps. Next base: position 194,536,397 of record NC_135785.1, on the reverse strand, counting down.
ACAACAACTAAAACCTGACAACTGTATGTTGCTTTTGGTATTATTTTAACACCTAAATGCTGTGTGAGAGATGGAAAAGACACCAGCTCATAAAATGTTTCATATGGGAATTGGCGATGACAAGAAAAGTATGCTAACAACAGCAGCAACAACAACAACAACAACAAAATTAGGATAGATTAAAGATGCACTTACTAGGCTAAAGCTACATATTTTTCTGAAAGCCTATAATGTGTGTACATCAGCAGTTTTCATCATGTGGTGTCAGGCATGGAGCACAGAGGAGAATGCTTTTTGACACCATGAAATACTGCTTGAAGGGATGTATCACACTTTATGGAGTGATATGTCTTCAGAAAAACACGTTGCTTCAGCATGACCTCTAAACGAGTGTGATAAACAGTCATAAATTATTCAGAACAGATTGAAATCCTGTCCTTTTATATCTGCAAAACCCTGGACTGAAGGTGAGTATTCTAGAAGTCAGAAAACATTTTTAAACCTTTAAGCATTAGGTATTTTGTTACTTGGGTGAGGGGAACAAAGGAAAACAGAAGTGCAGTTAAAAACTAGCACCTAGTTCTTAACGTCAGGTTATTTACAAAAGAAGAACAGGGTCTCGGAAACTGGGTTCTGGTTAGGCAACACCTTTACTGGACCATTAAAAAATACAAATAAGTGTTAGGGAAAGATATCCTAAAATGTGGATTCGAACAGAAAGTCCAAAATGTGGGCCAGATATATGCCCACTTTACTGAAGACAAAGTCTCAGCTTAGCCATCCATGTATATCCAATGTAAAAACAAAGAATTTAGAAATATCTAGAAAAGAGAGTGGTTCTGATACCTGGTATATCACCAGAAGACTTCTGTTGTTCTCAGTATTTTGCAGTTTCCTCAAGCTGGCACCCCTCATATGTGTTGGGCTGCAGCTCCCATTCTCCCCAACTAGTATGGGAGTTTACTCCAACATACATAAGAGGCACCAAGTGAGTACGTATGTGCGCATGTGGGGGAAGACTGCTTTATAACAACATGAACCACATATTTTATATGTCCTGACTAGAGATGGGGATGAATCACCATTCTGGCAAGTCGTCATGCTTTGTGATCTGTCAAAGTTGACGAATAATGAAGCACAAATCTGCTCCTCATGAACCAACAAAGCACTAATTTATTCGTTGGTTCGTGGGGGGGGGGGTTAGAGAGCCAAAGTCTGTCTAAAAGGAAAAAGCTGATCCATCCACCCCCACAGCCTGCCCCCCCCGCCCCCTTTCCCACTACCCCTGTTGCCACCCTATCTTGGCTGCCACAGTCTGCACCGCAGACACCATCCACAGAGGTATGTGCCATGGCGACCTCCGCAGTCACCATCCAGCACCACTTGCTACAATTGCCTCCATGGCTATGGCTTGCCTTAAGGGAATCTAGGCTGCCCTTTGCAAAGATGGTGGCTGCAGCTTCCTTGCCTAAGAGAAGCTGCAGCCACCATCTTTGAAAAGGGCAGCCTAGATTCCCTTACGACAGGCAGTGGTTGCGGAGGCCACTGTAGTGGGCGGTGATGGATGGCAGCAGCAGTGAGTGGCAGTAGATGATGGCAGTGCTGAGCGGTGGTGGATGGCAGCAGAGGTAGGGAGGGGAAGAGGTGGGCTATAGGCTGTGGGGCTGGCTGGGTGCATATTGGCCCACTGATCAGCTGATCGGTGGGCCCATAGGCAGAATGGGAAGGCCATAGGAAGAGACAGAAAGCTAGCCTTCCCTCTCTTTGTATGGGGGAATGAATAAAAATGGGGAAATATTAATCCCTTTGCATTTGTTGGGATCTCTGGAACTGACGAATATGAAGGGATGAATATTTAACAAATCAGCAATTTTTCACAAATATCGTGATCCATTTTTTTTTATTTGTTCCCATGTCCAGTCATGACTTCTTCAAACAAACAGCAGAGGGAGCTTAGCAGCAACTGCAACACAGAATTAATGGCATATCCCATTCATGTCCTAAAAGGTTTTGATTTCTGTGTTTGAGTTATTCCATGGCTCTGCTTCACTTCCAATACAAGTCAATCTACTAAAATTAATATGTTCTCAAATGTGAGTTCACTGTCTCAGCACATAAAACAATGGGATTCACCAACAGATACTCTAGGTTAATAAAAAGAGCTACACTAAGCATTGCCACACCGCACCTTACTCCTCTTCCCTTGTAGATTTAAAACAAAGATGTATTTTCAAGTTATACTTTTCATTAGAGTGTTCATGCATTATAGCACTATTCTACCCCATGCAAGCTGTGATGGGGATTCTGCATCACTGACAGCTGCAGTAAATCAGTGCCTATGTTTCTTCTCGTAGACCAGGATACTCTCTACAACAACTTCCTTATGATTTGATTAGGTCCTATTAATGAAACCCTCATGACCTGATATATATTCATGTCATTTTAAATTACCTAGAAACAAACCATACATGCCTACTTGCTTTTTTTTCAGGTTACACTACATGGCATTATTAAAAACAATGCAAACTAATAATTCATTATGAACTAGACTTCTTGTACTGTATCCTGAAGAAAGTTAGATTGTTGCTGAACTTGCTTTAGCTGTTTGTGTGCCACCAAAGCCTTACAAATCCCACTTAGTGTAAAAGTGAATGAAAGCAGGACTTACACGACATAAAGTCAATTGTTCAGCAAAGATGGCTAGCTTTGAAAATTAACAAGTTATGTAAAAATATTAAATGAGGATAGATTTTGATTGTTTTTTCTTAGAAATAAGTGTTAAAGTTTACGTTTTTGGATGACTTTTATGTTTTTATATTGTGTTTTTATTATGTATGTAAACCGCCCCAGTAGACTTTATCTAGAGGGGCGGGGTAAAAGTCTAATAATAAATAAAATAAATTGTAAATTGCTGTTGACCCACAAGACCTCTAGGAGGAGCTGTCCCACCAAGTACTACAAAAACTTAAAACTGACAGAAGAGTCTTTTCATTCACTCAGGCATTTTTAGGGCACTTTCACACAAGACACCTTTGATTCTTACATGTATTGGCTATTTTTATATGTGAATAATTTTAATGCTGGACGCAGAGACAAAGGAAGTAAGTTTAAGATAAAAAGAGTGAGTTGAAGTAACAAAAAATAATAATCTTCAAATAGACCCTGGGGGGGAAAAGCAGAACTAAAACTTAATAACAAATCTGATTCTATTCACTTTGGACCATCACAATTGTCTAAATTTTTCCACCACAGGTTAACATATCATAAACTAGAGCAGTAGAATATAACAGTAGCTTATTGCTTTGGGGGCTTTTATGGGCTGAGAAGAAATAAACAAGTGTTTTAATTTAAAAAATGGCTGAAATCCTGTTCACAGAGCTACACCATACAAGGCTAATAATGTCATCAGCTGTAGCAGTTTTTCCCCCCAGATTTCCGTCCAAAGTCCTGATGCTCCTGTGAGATCCCTTTCATGATGAAGAAGCCATTGGGGGCTGTGGGATGGAAAGAAGTCTTAATTTTGAAAAACTGCTGGAGTTCCAGCTGAAATCAACAAGGCCTAAGTGCCTCACTGAGTTTAGCAGGTTGCCAGTCCTATCAACCAGCTAGATTCAACTCAATGAATTGTGCATATATATTTTAAAATGCTAAATACAGTATCATATGCCATAGCACTGAAGGGTTTTCTGAAGTGGGTGTATCAACTAGTGCAGCACATAAAAAGCAAGTAGGAGAAAATGCATTTATTGGGTTCTCCTAAACTTCGTTGTTAGAAGAAATCTCAGAAGACAGAATAACCAGAGAAAATCTAAACGTAAGTATGGTTGTTGGGGATCGAAACACAAGGACAGAAAAGCTGTGATGAAATAAAGCATGTTACATAAGAAGCTCACTTTTAAAAAATCATAAAACTAAAAAAAGTGTTGAGAATTTCCCCATAATATCAGCATTCTGCAACTTCCATTGCTGCTAATGAGCAAACAGAAGGATTCCACACTGACAAGCAGCCACTTTTATTTTGCCTGCTGATCTGCAATTTGTGCTGCATAAGCTGCCTAGTGAAGCATTGGCTCAGGCTACAGGAAAATGCTGATAGGTAAGAGGAAGGAAGATCAAATGAAGGTTATACAGGTGCACTTAGACACATTAATTTTATTTCATGTCCTCTCTCCTTAAAAAGTGGTAGTCATTTTGACATGGTGGCTTTCATGTAATATCTGTGCTCACCTCATGCATAAGTGACTCTCAATCTCTCTCTCTTGCACACATGCATGTGTGTATGGATGCATGCATGCATGCACATACATGACCAACACTGCAAAGGGCAAAAACAGAATTCCTATGGCATAAAGACACATTTATTATTGCATGGAACTAAGCCCATGAACAGAATCACAGTACACTTAAGTCACATTTCAAATCCAGATAACCATGTATGGTTTGATATTGCCATGTTCCAAAGGCAAAAAAGGAAAGTGTGAAACTAGGGATGTCAGGAATATATTCCTCTCAGTTAAAATCCTACAAGGAAAGGGAATAGAAAAGCAAAATTTCTGCATTAAACATTTAGCATTTCAGCTTTAGATACTGGCAAGGTTAAAGCTATATTAGTCTTGCCTTTCTGTGCCTCCTTCTCAGCTGTCACTGCATATAAAATAAGCATTCCTTGGGGGGAAACAGAGGATGCTTTGGCAGAAAATGTGATTCAGTTCACTATATTTAAAAACACCAGCTGGGGAAAAAAAGTTTTTTTTCTATATAAAAGACAATCCAGAGTCTCACTAGAAGCCATGATACGTAGTCAATAGGAAGATGTATTTGAGAAAGGATATTTGTTGTTTATTACTCTGTGGGTTAAACCGCAAAAAGCCTCTGGGCTGGAAGGTCGAAAGATCAGCAGTTCGAATTCACGCGACAGAGTGTGCTCTTGTCGCTTGTCCCAGCTCCTGCCAACCTAGCAGTTCGAAAGCATGTAAAAATGTGAATAGATAAATAGGGACCACCACGGTGGGAAGGTAATGGTGTTCCGTGTCTAGTCGTGCTGGCCACGTGACCACAGAAACTGTCTACAGACAAATACTGGTTCTACGGCTTGGAGACGGGGATGAGCACCACCCCCTAGAGTTGGACATGACTGGACTAAATGTCAAGGGGAACCTTTACCTTTATTTACTCTCATAAAGATCTTTTAATAATCAGAATACTTACTGCCATATGCTCTTCTCATTTACATGTGAGATTAAAATTACAAGCATTATGACTGTTCTGAGAAGATCAATCAACTCCTCTAGGATTACAGCATGAATTAAGGCAAGGAAGGGATAAACATTTGTTGCAGTTTTTACAATCTCACTGCTGCCTGGAGAAGGTGTGGCTCAGAGGGGTCTTTCTGGGCTGTCAGCCTATCCACCACTAACCATTTGTTCCTTCCTTGCCTCTGAATTCATAGAGAGCCCTGCTTCCTTGCTCTGCTTCTCTTGACTCTCCTGACTCTGTTGAAATCTGTTGTTGAAACCAGTCATGTTTTTCAGTTTGCTGTTTGATCCATTCAATTGTAAGTAATTAAACCTTTTTTGTTCTTTTTCCTGCTAATGAAATGCCAGCTTAATAAGAAAAGGGGTGGACTACTCTGAGGAACTCAACTCTAAGAAGCAAGACTGGGACAACTGTCTGGCATGAATTTTTGGAACTCTCATTTAATAATTTTTCTGTACTATCTGCAAGATTATCAGTGCATGGCATGAGGAAATGGAACATGACCCACAAATGCAAAGCAAAGCAAAGCGTGCTGCTTATATACTACCCCATAGTGCTTCAAGCACTCTCTGGGCAGTTTACAAGTTAATTATGCAGGCTACACACTGCCCCCCCAGTGAGCTGGGTACTCATTTTAACAACCTCGGAAGGATAGAAGGCTGAGTCAACCTTGAGCCGGCTACCTGGGATCGAACCTCAGGTCGTGAGCACAGTTTTGGCTTCAGTGCAGCAGGTTAACCACTGCACCATGAGGCTCTTTCTTAAAAAAGGTATCACCTGCTCCTGCACTTATAAAAGTATGCTGATGATCCCCAACTTGATTCCAAAGAAGATGTTCTGTGCCTAGACCAGTTCTTGTAATTAGTAATGGACTGGGTGAAGGCTAACAAACTGAAACTTAATCCAGACAAGATAAAGGTGATCCTGGTAAGTCAAAAGGCAAATCAGTATAGAGATTTCGACACTACTGGATGGGGTTAAACTCCCCCTGAAAAGTCAGGTCTGCAGCTTGGGTGTGCTCCTGGATTTAGCCCTGAGCTTGGATTCACAAGTCTCAGTGGTGGCCAGGAGTGCATTTGCATGTGGGTGGCGATACGTTGGACCTGGTCTTTTCCACCAATTGGAGCAAGTGTGGTCTGATGGTGACCGACCTTGTGTCGGTCCCCTTGTCATGGTCAGATCACCATCTGGTAAAATGTAACCTCACAGTGGCTCTCCCCCCCTGCAGGGAGCAGGGACCTATTTCTATGATCCACCCTCGAACACTGCTGGATCCTGTTGGATTCCAGGATGTCATGAGAGGGGTTACGGCGGACTTGGCTGGCGCTCCTGTCGAGGCTCTGGTTGACAGCTGGTCCACCGCTGCTGCTAGGGCTGTAGACATGATCGTGCCTAAACGCCCTTTCCTGTGCAGAGCTCGGCCAGCGCCCTGGTTTAACCAGAACCTCCGAGCGATGAAGCGACTTAGGAGAAAGCTAGAGCATAGGTGGAGAAAAAACCCAACAGATTATAATTGGATAGCTGTTAAGGTCGCTACTAACCTTTATCTGTCTAAGGTAAAGGCTGCTTGTCGAACATACTTCGCTAACCAGATAAGCGAAGCTTCAAATCAGTAGGCGGAATTATTCCGTATAGTGCGCGACCTAAAAGGAATTGGCCCGGGTAGGCCTCCCCTTAGTTTCTCACCGTACCAATTTGCAGCCTTTTAAAAATCTAAAGTGGAGGCCATCTGCCGGGAGCTTTCTCCTTTTTTGAATACAGTGAGTCGAGCTGAGATGTCCAGCGCTCCATCTTGTCCGGTAACTTTTGATTCCTTTCAGTCGGTGACACCTGACGCTGTGGACAATGTGCTTGATCGCTGTCGGGCCACCACCTCCTCCCTTGACCCTTGCCCCGCCTGGCTAATCAAAGCAGCCAGGCCAATAACAACAGAATGGGCCACAGCAATAATTAATGGGTCTTTCCTTGAGGGCAGGTTTCCATCTGCCCTCAAGGAGACACTCATTAGGCCCATAAGAAAGAAACCTAATTTGGCGGCGGACAAAATTGGCAATTATAGGCCTGTCACCAATGTTTCTTTCATGAGCAAAGTGGTCGAGAGGGTGGTGGCTGATCATTTTCAGGCCCACTTGAATGAAACAGACGCCCTGGATCCGTTTCAGTTGGGTTTCAGGCCGCGCCACGGTACAGAGACGGCATTGGTCGCCCTCTACGATGACATGTTGAGGGAGGCTGACAGGGGGAAAATGTTTCTGTTGGTCCTCCTCGACATCTCAGCGGCCTTCGATACCGTCGACCACGGTATCCTCCTGGGGAGGCTCTCTGAGTTGGGAATTGGTGGCTTGGCGCTTGCCTGGCTCCGTTCCTTCTTGGAGGACTGCCCCCAGAGAGTGCAGCTTGGGGAGAATATCTTGGCCCCGTGGAGTCTCAATTATGGGGTCCCACAGGGGTTGATTATCTCCCCAATGCTGTTTAACATCTATATGAGGCCACTGGGTGGGGTCATCAGGGGGTGTGGAGCATCATGTCATCAATATGCTGATGACACCCAGCTCTACATCTCCTTTTCACCAACTGCAGGTGATGCCGTCCTGTCCCTTCAGCGCTGCCTGGAGGCTGTACTGCAATAGATGCAGGAAAATGGGCTGAGCTTGAACCCGGACAAGATGGAGGTTCTGAGGGTGGGTGGCCCCGTGGTCGGTGGCTTGGGTGACTCTCTCACATTGGGGGGGTGACCCTGGCCGCGAAGAGTGGGGTCCGCAGCCTGGGGATCCATCTGGACCCGACGTTTACCATGGAAACACAGGTGGCGTCGGTAGTCTGCACCGCCTTCTTTCACCTATTGCGGATTGCCCGGCTGCGGCTCTATCTTGACATGGGGGCACTCACTACCTTGGTGCATGCGCTCGTAATCTCAAGATTAGACCACTGTAACGCGCTCTACATGGGGCTGCCTTTGAGGCTGATGCGGAAACTTCAAGTGGTGCAGAATGCAGCGGCCAGACTCCTTACTGGAGTGAGAAAATACCAGCATATTTCTCCCATGCTGGCCATGCTGCATTGGCTGCCCATTTGTTTCCGCATCAACTTTAAAGTTTTAATGCTCACTTGTAAGGCCCTAAACGGTTTAGGACCTCGATATTTGGTGGAACGCCTGCTCCCACCCAGATCTACCCGGATCAGCCATGTGAGTCAGGAGGTGAGGCTGAGGAGCCTGACACCGAGAGAGGCCCGGAAAGAAAAGACACGAAACCGGGCCTTCTCGGCAGTGGCTCCTCGCCTCTGGAATAATCTCCCTCCTGAGATTTGCGCGGCCCACACTTTGGGCACTTTTAAAAGTAAACTAAAAACATGTCTATACATTCAGGCCTTCTCTCCAACTAACACCTGATTTTTCTCTTTGCTTATTTTTATTCTAATTTTCTCCCTTTATTTATTTTTATTCTATTTTGCATTGTGTATGTTATAATATGATTTATGTAATTCTTTGTATTATTTTATTGTTTATATTCAATGGAAGCCGCCTAGAGTGGTCTTTTAGGCCAGATGGGCGGGGTATAAATCAAATAAATAAAATAAAATAAAAAATAAAGCTGGTACTGTAGGTCAGCTCTGCCCACTCCTTGACATGTCCAGTCTGGCCACAGTGATACATACTGGATAGCTCAGTGCTTTAGGTATCTGGTTGCAGAGCTAGAGGCTGGGAGTTTGATTCCCCACTGTGCCTCCTTGACAGGAGGGTGGACTTGATGTTCCATAGGGTCCCTTCCAGCTCTGCAGTTCTAAGATTATAATATTATTATTATTATTCTTTAGTGACATCTCTGCAACACACTCAAGTCTTTAATAACCTTTGAACTGCAGAGCTGGAAGGGACCCTATGGATCACTAAGTCCAGCACCTCTCAAGGAGGCACAGTGGAGAATTGAACTCCCAAGCTCTAGCTTTGCATAAGCCATCCAGCAGTTCAATTTGAAAGTATTCAGAAGTTTCAGCTGCTTCAAAGTGCTTCAACCAGACTATTGGCTGGTGATAGTTATAGGGATATCAATCCCTTATTACAGCTCTTTACTGGCTTCCGGTCTGTTTCCAGGCCCAATTCAAAGTGCTGTGTATTATCTGTAATAACCTATAAGGCTATTTGAAGGATTGTACTACCGCATAGGAGCCTTTTCAGCTTTTAACATCTTCTGGGTAGGTCCTTCTCCTAGTTCCACCACCTTCTCAAGCTTGTTTAGTAAGGACATGAGAGAGGGCCTTCTCAGTGGCTGCTCCCAAGCTTTGGAATGCACTGCTCAGAGAAGCCAGATTGTCTTTCTCCTTCTTATCCTTCTGCCGTCAGGTAAGGATTTTCCTTTTCAGGCAGGCTTTTAAACATGCTTTTAAATTTTGTTTTCAATATTTGGTTTTAATATTGATAAATGTTTGTTTTTAAATGTAGTTAATTTGGTACTTCCAAACTGTTGATTATTGTGTCATTTTAATTGTTGTGAGCTGCCTTGAGTCAGAAAGACAGCAAAAATTGAGTCACTAGTGATACTGCAATTCTGGCAGAGAGACCATGGAAGAACAGAGTAGCTCTCAGATACATGGTCAGGACTGTGCAACATCAATCCTAGGAAACACCTATCTTGTGTCTCAGCATAACTTGAAGATCTGAAGTAGCCTGACTGGCTGTACCCACCAATTCCATACCATCTGCAACCCATGGAGACAGGGCTGAGTCTGAGCTGAAACCCATACTACATGGTGAGCAGAATGAGGTCTTTCATCTCTAATCCTAACGGAGATAAGATTTACAAACACACGTATCTTTCAGTTCAGGACCCCATCAATGTTCCAGGAAGACTTGGAACCTTTTACTTTCCACCTGAATGTCACTGGTGTAACACTTGCTCTAATCTTATCTGGATTTCTCTAGTCTCACTCCTTGGCTGTGTTATTCCCCTGATGTGTTAGCAAAATTGCCTTGAAACCACATCCTTGCACTGCTGGACAGTTCCTTCTTTGCTGCAGTAAGCGGGGAATATAAACCTCACTGCTTCCACATTGGAAAAACAGCATGCCTACTTATGTGCCTGTGGAGTTATGTTTCTCAGTTATCAGCTTTCCTTGTGCATGCATTATTTCAACCCACTTTTGTAACAAAGAATAATTTCAGAATGACATGAAGAGTCTGCAGGTGAAAGAGAAACAAGTTTTTTCCTCATTCAAAATGGTTCTTGAGATCTCAGCCTTCACTGTTCTTTGCCAGAATACAGGCTGTATAATCCTTCCATTCTTTAACTTTTAGGCACCACAATCTCTAACAGAGCAAAACTGTTGTCCTGATATAAAGTATATCTGCAGCCTATCAAACAATTTAGCATGCTGTTAAGCTTAAAGGGAAATCATGAAACTAAACATTAAATTTGGCATCCTGATCCTAAAGATGGCCTTAGAATGCAAGTCCAGAACAGGGCTTCCTTTCATGTCTGGACTGAAGATTTAATTTGCCAGTCAATACAGGTAGTCTATATACCGCTGGAAGTACTCCTGAAATGATACCTTCAACTTATGCCTTGTGGCACAGAGGTTAAATTGCAGTACCACAGTCAAGACTCTGCTCATGACCTGAATTCAGTCCTGATGAGCTCAGGTAGCTGGCTCAAGGTAGGCTCAGCGTTCCATTCTTCTGAGGTTGTCAGCTTGCTGGGGTGGGGTGTGCAATATGTAGCCTGCATAGTTAAATTGTAAACCACCCAAAGAGTGCTCTCAGCACTATGGGGCAGTATATGAGCAACATTCTTTGCTCTGTGTTAACTAATCCATTGGTGGGGGAAACCTATTGGGAATTACAGGATCTAACAAAAGCCAGGAGATCTGAGACAACCTTTCATGAGATAAAAACACTATTTAAAGGAAACCTGTATAGCTCTCATCTTCTTATATAGCAACAAACAAACAAACAAACAAACAAAACCTAGACTGTGGCTGTAAACTAACTGGTAGGTTTGCAAGAGGTTAATGATAAGCAAAAATATACCAAGCGGATGCCTTGTATAATACTGTAAGTGGAACATAATTACATTGGAATGCAATAAATGGATTCTACATAAGCACTAGAAGTCCCAATTTCACCTTACAATAGATGAGTAGTCCCTGAGGGGAAGAAGGAAGCAAAACCCAATGACAAACTGTCTGATAGCCTGGCTTCCTTCTTCAGTGCAAATATTATGTTCTACATCCACAGAGAGACCCTGACAAGGGAGCCTGTTCAATTTCAATTTGCAGGTCCATTCCCTGTCAGCACAGCACACTGGAGCAGTGGAGAAAAACAGAATGTGAAAATGCATTGCAAATGGAAAGAAGACATGCTGAGGTGACACCAGATGGGAGATGCCCTGGGGGACTGGACAAGGCCAGAAGAAGGAAAGGGACAGAAGGAAATTCACAGGCAGCATGTGGCAAAAAAAGAAGTCAGCAAGCAAATATAGAAAAGATAAAGATGAACCAAAAAGAACGGGAAATACTGCTTCAGATTGTGTAGAGAACCAGAAGAATCTAATCTTGAGCTTTTCAGTCTATTACAGTGGGGTCTCTACTTAAGAACGTCTCTACTTAAGAACAATCCAACTTAAGAACAGCTCCATTTGCTAAATTTTGTTTCGACTTGAGAACAGAAATCCAAGATAAGAACAGGAAAAAAACCTTTCCTGCTCTTTTTTTAAGGTCATCTTAGGTTAAAAAAAATTCTCCCCCTAGTGGTAGAGTATGTATTAACCAGCTTTGCATTAGTTCCTATGGGAACTAATGCTTCAATGTACGAACACACCTCTACATAAAAAAAAAAACCCAACCAGAACGGATTAATCGGTTTTCAGTCCATTCCTATGGGAAATTTTGCTTCAACTTAAGAACGTTTCAACTTAGGAACACCATTCCAAAACGGATTAAGTTCTTAAGTAGAGGTTCCACTGTAGTTTCTATGGACGGAAAAGAGCAGATACGGATTAAATGATTTTCAGTGCATTCCTATGGGAAATGCAGATTCAACATAAGAACTTTTCAACTTGAGAACCACCTTCCAATACGGATTAAGTTCTTAAGTACAGACCCCACTGTATGCTCTGTTAAGTACTGTTAAGTTGTATCATGCATGTGGCAACCCTAGTAGGACTTTGAAAGCATGTGAAACATTTAAGAATGTTTTACATTTAATAATGTTTTACCAGTGTCATACGCCAATGGTTTCCATGGTCAGGTAGGGAGAAGAATACAGGCCTCCTGAGTCCCTAGTCCAACATCCTATTCACTACACCACACTGCCTCTCTCTTTTCAGTACAAATTAATTAAAAATTAATCAAAAGGGTGCTTGGAGAAGAGAGGCAGAACAGACACCCACTCACCCCATTTAGTTGGCAACAACTGCTTTGTTGCTCATAAAGAAATATTCCTAATATTATTCTTGCCTTCTCAGCTCCTTCTCTTTTTGTCAAAAGTGTACTTATTTTAAAAACCCACCACCACCCAACAATTTCTATCAGCAAGTTAATCAACAGGACCTGAAAGAATTAAGTCTTGGCCAAATTATGCCTGATGATAATACAACACAAATGTTTAAGAGGCAGTTACCTCTATGTTATTTAAATCACTACTATAGATGTGCATATCTTTAAACTGACACACATTTTGGATAAATCTAACATTCACATGCAGATCTGAAACCAGCCAAGCCTGCTTTGTAGAGGACTGATTTACCCTGATTTCATCATTCACTATGGTTGGTTAAATGTTAACAATATATCTTACAACACAAAACATTTGGACATGTGCTGACATATCTCAGCCTCAGCTGAGAATTAACCACAACCTGCCATTTTCGGGTGAAGGATTTACTGCAACCACATACTAGTGTAAATACTGAAATGACGCCATGTTTCTCAGTGTGTTAACTTAAGAATCACTAACAGTCATTTTTACTTAAGACCTACTAATTCTTATTTCCCATGGCAATGATTACCAGGATCCAATGGGAAATGTCCAGAATTCTGAAGGACAAATGAATTTTAATATTACAACAATTCTCATTTGTCTTGAATAACAACACAAAATAGCTTGGTTTCCTTACTACTAAACTTGAAATTGTTTATTTATTTAAAATATCTTTACCCTGCCTTTCTCCTTAAAAACAACCCAAGGTGTCTTACATCACTGGAAGAAAATATTTAAAGCTGAAAAAAATGAGTATACAACAATGGTTTACATTATCAAAAGATAATAGTTAAAGCTAAGAACAGTGAATATAATGAGACAGCTTACATCATTAATTATCTGTTTTGGAGTATGAATTTGGATCACTCACAGAGCAACCCACTATTCCAAGTCAGGCCACTGTGCTCTGTTCTCCTACCTGCAACCATCCTTTTAGTCAAATTGTAATTTCAGCTAGAAAAGAAACAGCCCTTCTCAACCCAAACTGGCAGGGACAGAAGTACTACCCTCCTTTCATTTCTGTTCCTTTATATCTTTGTTCCTTTTCCTCCCCCTTTTTACATTTTCCCCAGGAACCTGCTTAATAGGAAGAAAGCTTGGATCTCTTGGGCTATTATTTATTTATTATTTATTTATTATTTATATATTCATATTTTTTTTACTTCATGTTTTGGCTTAAGGCCAAATGGTTCCAGAAGGCAGTGTACAAATGTAACATTAAAAAAACAAGTTAAAGCAGTTATGAAATGTAAGGAAATACAGCATGTAGTAAAAGAACACTAAGGAGTCTCAGAGACACATGGATGAGTGCATCTCCAATCTTGGTTCCATTGCCACCATCCACTGCACGTCTTTCTCAGGCTGTGAGATCCTCTCGCAACAACCAGCTTTTTATTTATTTTTTCATTTGGCCAAACCATTACGAACACATCTACAGCACAGTTGTTCTCCCTGGAGCAGTACACCTGAAGATATACAGTATTAGGGGTGCCTGAACTCACATTCTGATGGGCAGGGGAAAAAAGCTGATTCTTCTACCACTTAAAAAGACCCACCCGTCACCTAAATATAGCTGTTGGAGTTTCAGAACCAAAATCGTTTGAAAGCCTTAATGTATACACTCTCCCAAAGGAACATCCACAAAGGGCAGGTTATTTGTGGTTTCTACACATTTAGGATATTTCAGATGAGGTGAAAACTCTGTTTGTTTGTTCCTTTTTCTTGCTTGAAGTGTGGGTAGAATAGCAATCATGAGCTACAGCCTGGTTCTGTGACATATGTTGCTGGTAACAATGTTAACAGAATAATCAGTAATTCAGTGAAACATGAACTTCCCATCTATACCAGGAAACAGGATCAAGGCTGAACAGGCATGATTATTTCTTGCAGTAAATTTTCAAAATCAAATTAAGCATGCTTGAATGAAAAATCAATGTCTAGGAAACTAAAAGAGGAAGCAGATTTGAAATGCTGCTTTTTGAGTTTATGGCAAATTGCTAATCCTGTAATTTTCTTTAAGCTATTTCTTTTGGTTATTACAAGCCTTAAAGGACACAATGGAAACATTTTGTTTTGTTACTTGTATGTATAGTTCTGTAGATCATTATTGGTATTAGCATGATGATAGATGTTACCACCTGTAGAAGATGAAACCAACGAACATGCTATGTACAGATCATTACAGTGGAACGAACTACCTTGAGAGGTGGTGAGTACTCCAACACTGAAAGCATTCAACAGAAACTTAGACAACCACCTGGCAGATATCCTTTGATTTATATTCCTGCATCAAGCAGGGAGTTGGACTTGATGGCCTTATAGTCCTCTTCCAACTTCACTATTTTATGATTCTATGGCTAATTTAAAATACTGAAATACTTGGAAACAATTCAGTTGCCACATGCTTTTTCCGCGCCTCCAGTCAAAATGATGCGGAACAGCCTTCATCCTGTATACATATGTATTGATGCGCACCGAAGACTGACAGAAGTGCTCCAAGAGATTGGATAATATTCCTAAAGAACACAAGCTATAATTCCTTGTTTAATAATACTAATCTACTGTGCTTGCGAAAACATCTTCAGCCAAACATCTTCAGTAGCTAGGAGGTGTCTTTAAAATTCAACCAGGATAAAATTAATGTCACTGTTGTTGGTCATCCAAATGCTTGTGACATTTAGTTAATCTTATTCACAATGTATTAAGCCTCGGGGGTAGGGAAACACATTAGTATATTCTCATTATGAATTCAAGGATGCTGATTTTTTGGAGGAATGAAACATTTATAGCTCTGGCCTCATATACAGAAACACTGTGAGGTAAGAAGGAAAAAGATTGGGAAGGGGGTATCATGCACATAACATGACTGCAAGCGGAAGACTGCTTTACGGTCCTCATATCTTTTCTGGCAACGCTATGCTTAGTTTAAACAATGTCAGCTGTGCTATCAAGGATTCATTCAACTGTACATCCTCAATGTGATATGTGCCATCATTTGCCAAGAGTACCCTTCTGCTGTTTACATAAGACAAATAGGTCAGCTTCTACACAGAACAGCAGGCTGACGTAAAGTACCGTAGACATTAAAAATGGCAACAGAAACTACTCAAAAAGTATTTCACTATGCTGACAACTTCAACATTAAAAACATTAAGCATTTTTTAACATTATAAAAAAAATCAAAGAAGGATTTCAGGGTGAAGCTGTTGGGTTAGATAGAATTCACTAGTGAATTAAACATTATAGATGTATTGGGACTAGAAGTTATATTCCCCCTATATTTCTTTCTCATTTTATCTTTGTCTTTAGACTGTGCCAACTAACCACCTGTTAGTTGTACGATGCCTTCACTCAGTTCAATCTTCTATGTCTTTGTTCTTCAGCTTTGGGGTAGAAAGCTCGAGGTTTTTTGCTAGAGAAAGTAATTTTGGACAGAAACAAGGCGCTGCAGCTTCACTAGAATCCAATTTCCCATTGCAGAAAACAGATCAACTGAAAACTGAAGAGAAATAAATGGTTGGGCATTTGCATTCACTCAGGATCCTAAACACCCACCTACCCACTTTTTGCCACGCACAGGACAATCTATTCACAAGTCAGCTCGATGTGTTGGTATACAATTTCCATCAGCTTGTTCAATGAAATAATTTGTTGTAGTTGTAGTGCAAGATAACTGGAAAGCCAAAGTTAACATCTCTGCTATGGATCAGTCAAATGGCATAGGTTTTTGTATTTGATAGGTTTTCCGAGACAGATCCAAAGGGGAAACAGGATATACATTTTTTAAAAGCACCATACCACTTTGCTCTAAAAGCTAATGACCTGGTTCCAGTATGGTTCTGAGATTGGCAGAGCTATACACGAGGGAAATTTGTCACTAGTGATTTCTGGAGGTTTCATTCCAGGACTTGAGCTCATCAAATGAGCTGCGCAGGAAAAAGTGTTGCTTGTATTTTGTTAAAAAACTTAAAATAAGAAAAAAGAAAGGTTCAAAGAACAAAAATATAGGTGTGGAAGTACAGTCCACCTCAGACTTTGAAGGAGGACACCTTTGTAAGTGGAAGGAGTTGGCAGTGAATAATGGAATGCACATGTTATAGTCCAAAGGAAGGCATATGTATCCAGGTTTAAGGTGGAGGCTCAGGTGGTTTGGTTTAGTAGAACAGGGTAGATTTAGTCAACAAACAAAGCTGTATGTTATGCACAATATCATAGAATGCAATAACGTGTAATAAAAAGGACCACAGTTTGATATTGTAAAGATAAAAATCAAGTCTATAGAGGAATTATATAACTTTAATGTTGAGAACGAAGAAACTGACATTGTTAAAGCACTTCACTTCAATTATCGACTGAAATTGAGACTGCTGCCCTGAAATTAGAAGGTGATGCTTTGTAGGTCCTTGAGCGCTGCTTGGCATCAATAATGGACTGGACGAGTGCCAACAAATTGTAAGTGAATCCAGATAAGATAGAGGTTCTGCTGTTGGGAGGATCATCAGACTGGTTAGAGATATATTTACCTGGCCCCAATGGGGTATACCCCCCCTGAAGAATCAGGTTTGCAGCTTGGTAGTACTCTTGGATGTAACTCTCTCTACAGAAGCCCAAATACCTACTGTGGCTGGGCACCATCCCTCTCTGTTTTTAGGAAGTGGATTAAGACCAAATTATATAAAGCTTGCCTTCTACTAGTGTAAATATTGTCCTGAGATATTCAAATAGGTTTTCATTTGTGTGTTTTTATTTTAGGGAAGTTTTAGCTAGTGAAATGGTTTTTGTATTTTATTGTTTTTATTATAAAGTGTTTTAGCGGTTGGTATTATTTTGAACCACCCAGAGAATGGAGTGGTACAGAAATAGAAAGAAAGAAAGAAAGAAAGAAAGAAAGAAAGAAAGAAAGAAAGAAAGACACTTGGAAAGGCAACTATGAAGGAACTAGGAAAGATTCTCAAGTTTAAGGTTATGTTACTGGACACCAAATTGGAGATCATTTATGCTATAGTATTTCCCATTACTGTATATGGATACGGTCTACTAAAAGTATCACCCACCCTTGCCTTTGGATAATGTATTGATGCAGAAGCTGCACAGCAAGAATGCTGAAAGGGAAAAACTGTTGGAGGAGTGCTTTACAATACTATGGACCACTAGAGAAACAAATAAATGGATACTAGATCAAATAAAATCTGAATGATCCCTATGAATAAAAAAGACAAAACTGAGCCTATTGTACTTTGGGCATATCATGAAAACACAAGACTTACTGCAAAAGATAGCAATGCTGGCAAAAGGTGAATGACAGGAAAAGAGATCAAATATGAAATTAATTGACTCAATAAAGGAAGTCATGGCTTTGAGTTTGCAAGAGCTGAGCCTGGCTGTTAAGAACAGAACCTTTTGGAGATCAATAATCCATGTGGTAATTCTAAGTAGGAAGTTACTTAATGGCACATAGCAACAAAATATTCATAGCAGTAGAATTAGAACACAATACTGTTATGATTGTTGTTGTTGTGTGCTGTTGAGCTGCTTCACACTTATGGTGACCCCATGAATTATTGTCTTTTAATCACAGCAGTTTAGAAGATCCCATAGCCCCATGTGGGGCAAATAAAATGTACAGCTAACACATGCTGTTCTCACATGGCTAGCAGCACTGCTAATGGCTGGTTTATAGGGCAGAAGGACAAGGAACATGATGTGCTTCCCCCCCTCAAGAATATTATGAAAACAACCAGAGAATGGTGAATTCTGAGAATTCTTTTCAGAACTGAGACACAGCTGAAGCAGCCAAAGGTATTATTAAACAGCAATGATGGTGCACTTAGTTCTAAAGCAACAGAACTAAAGCAGCCAACTGTTTGTTCTAGGAGTGTACTTATGCCTGAGAAAGTTGCATGGCTGACAAAGGAGAAATGGATACACCTGTCTCTATACAGAGTAGTCGTACAGACAAGATGGATGTAAATAAATAAATAAATAAATAAATAAATAAATAAATAAATAAATAAATAAATAAATAAATAAATAAATCTCTGTCATTAGATCTCAATTCAACAAACTGGGGCACTACTGTGATCATTTACCATACCTTCTGGAAAGAAACAGAAGCTCCATTAGAACTGCAAAGTCATTACCACATATTACCATCTGGATTCCTGATGTTGGCAGTCCTTGCCATTGTTGGAATCCCTGGTTTTAAATTGCATGACATTGAGAGAAAGGACAGCGCTTGCTGAATGTCTGTCAGGAGACAAAACAAACCCCAAGGCACTAATGAGGCATTTAAGAATTTCCCACAGAGGCAATTCTCACATCTAAAGGCTTATTAGGAAAGGGGAATGAACACTTAATAAAGAGTAGTGCCGTATCACACTCTTCCATTCTCATAATAGTGTGCTCCCTTTAATATCAATTCTGGAAGACTTCACTGCTTGGGAGAGACAAGATCATCACTAAGATAATGCTAACCCATCAAATGGAAGGAATTGCCCTGGAATTCTGTTCCCTCTTTCTGTTTGTTGTTTCTTCTTCCCTTGCTTCATCCTGCAAGAAAGGACAGATCGTAAGTGACAGAACAGGTAGCACAGGGTGCCTGAACACACCAGTGACAGAGATCGTGTGTAGTGGGGGCTCAATTGTATTTGAGAGTTTGGCAAGGCTCCTACATATTGTGTTCAGCCAGTATACTGTATCTTGTAACTGCAATGGGGAAAATAGGGAAAATGTGTTTCCATGAGCACGTGGATGTTCCATCCATCCATCTATCCATCCATCTCCCTCCCTCCCTTTTGAAGGCTCAGAGAAATGGATACACCTGAGAGAGGACATGCAGGAGTCTTTTTTGAGGAAGGTCTTGCCCTCGAGCTCTTGCTTACTTAAGCATGCTTTATCCTTGCATTATCAACTGCAGCACTTGAAGGGCATGGTTCTCTTCCTGGAACCCTGCTTGCTACCTCATCCCCAAGCTGGAAAACTCATGGAATGTGTGGCCAGAGTAGGGAATGGGAGCAATTCCTTAGAAGGCACATGACTGCTTTTAAGTTGTGGGAATTGCCCACAACTTAAATGAAAATGAAGCACAACCCCATGATCCCTAGCAGAAAAAGCCAACATCACTATGCTACTGGCATCACTTTGAAAACAGCAGTGTGTGTGTGTGTGTGTGTGTGTGTGTGTGTGTGTGTGTGTGTGTGTGTGTGCGTGCCTGCCTGCCTGCCTGCCTGTCATGGAGGAAGTAAAATTGAGTCAGTCAAAGCTTTCTTACAGAGAATGGAAGCAGAGGTATCTGCATTTTCCACCACCACTGTAAGTGACGGCTATAGAATTCTGGGGATTTCATCTAAAAACCCCAAAATTTCCCATCACTGACCACTGTCCATATTGTCATGTAATCCTGTCCTTTGTATGAGAGAAGAGTAGAATTGACACTTTCCACGGAAGTTCCCTATGTAGGAAAATAATAAAGATTAAGTTTCTTTAAAAGGAGAATGAATTTTCAAAGTTAATCTAAGGAAATGGTTTGGGGCTACAGGGCTATTCCAGAAGCTGGTTAACAGAGAAATGCTTTAATTTTGGTTAGTAACTGTATGAGAACTTCTACTGTCAGTAGAGTTCAAAATACTGCAATTTCAAAATTTCATAACAATACAAGGTCTCCTAAGTCAACCAGTTTCTGTAGTGCTAAAGCACCTCTCATTTTCTGCTTCTTCTCAGCACCAGAATGAAGACTGACTATGCAGCAGCCCTCAAAGCTAACCTTGGCAATCCTGATTTGCATCATAAGAGAACAGAAAGAAGAGTAAAACTTCTCATGCTATTTCTATTCTGCAGACAGAGAGAATTTTAAATACAGCACTCTTTCGAGTTCCATATCTGCTTTAGAGAGGCACCATTACAAATGTCACTGCAGAGATGTGCTGATGTAGCAGTGATGTCAGGACATTTTTAAGAACATAACAGAAAAGATTAAGTATCAGAGTTCATAAAATATAGAGAGTGCAGGTTTTTGTTAAGAATGGTTTTTGCAAGTATGATGTATGGATTATAAAATCTCATTGTGCCCAAATCAGCTCTTTTAATAATGTTCAAATACCTCTATAAGCAGGGATGCGTGGTAATACGAGTATTAGTTGTGTTGTCTAAATCTTATGCCCCTTGGATGAGCATGATAAATATTTGCGTCTATCATACATCACTTCTAAAGACTAAACTGTCAAGAGACTTGAATGCCTACTAGAAATCTAATTCACTTCTACTATGGCAGCAAAGATAGCCAGATTCAGCCCACTGTGTCCCAAAAGACTGCGGATACAGGTTTGCCCATCTGTATTGCTGTGATGGGAAAAGTTTCTGTTAGTGGGATGAACAGCAGGGTCTTTGAGCTGATCCAGCAGGGCTCTCAAAGTTTTCCTCTGAGCAAAGAGAAAGGAGCTATTTATGGATCTAGATAAAAAACCTTTGTAGTGTCTTTCACTGTTCTTGCTCTGCAAAGGCATTTGTTCAGCTCACATAAAGATGTAAGAAAAGTTCTGTTGAGACCATAGGTTCTACCTAGAACAGTATTCTGTTTGCCGCAGTTGCTAACCAGATGCCTTCAGAATGCCTGGAATCAGGACACTCAAAGGGAACAGCCTAATTCTGCTGCTGCTCCATAGGTAAATGGCATTTCCTTTTGTACATTAAATTCCCATGAAATCTTCAGTGCTAAAATGTAGAGATTTCACTATCTACTTTTTTGGACTACAACTCCCAGAATCTTTCAGCCATCATTGGTCACTGTAGTTCAACTGTAATCAAAACAGTAATATTTCAAAACTCTGCTAATAACAGAGAGATCATGTTTCTATAAATTTGTCTGTTTTAAAGTTATCTGTGCTAGTGGTCTTCAACACATTTTGTGCCTGAGGATGTGATTTGGGAATAGCACTTCTGCCTTGCTACAACTGTAGCTACCACATGCATAATATCAAGTTACACACATGTAACTATGCAATAGGACTTTGCCCATTACCTTGTATTCTGATAGGCATTTGAGTTTTAAAATAATTCTTTCTGCTCATCATTGTCCATTTTATGGAACTGATTGTCACTTTTTAGTTAATTATTTGTAAGTTGCCTTTGCAAATTAAAAAAAATGAGGATGAGGATGAGGATGGTAAAGATGTAAGTAGAAACCTTTTCAGGGTTCAAAAGAACAGGTTCCTGTGACCAAGAAGCTGAAGGTCTAAAAGTCAGCATAAGAAAAACAAAACAGGAAGGGTAAGGATGAATAAACAGAGAGTGAATATGTGGTTATTTAAATGGATTATTGTTAAGATTTGCTGCGGGCTCAATTGCAGCAGGCCTGCATAGAACACCGTGTGTGTCAAAGGCTTCACAGGAACAGTGGGCTGAACAGCACTGTAATTGAAGTGGACCAACATTCATATGGCACCAAGATATAAAGGTGAAGCTATTGATTGATGAGTGTTAAGAAAAAACAGTCCTATTAATGTTTATCTCTCTCTCTCTCTCTCTCTCTCTCTCTCTCTCTCTCTCTCTCTCTCTCTCTCTCTCTCTCTCTGTAAGGAAGGGCAAGGTGTTTGTGTTGCTTCTGGGAATAGACAGAAGACAAGTGTTGGGATTTAGCATAAAATCAATAAAACAAAATAATGGAATGGAATAGTTTTGGCAGCAGAGCACTAGACAGGTATCATTGGATCAAGTTGTGACAACACAAGGCATGAAGAAGGCTGCAGGAGTTTAGGCAAAAAGTATTAAGGTCTTTGACCTTTTTTTATTTCAAGCTAGGTGGACAGGGAAGGAAGAGTATATTATAGCTATGTTAGTCAAGAAGAAACATCATGACTTGACAATATACTGAACATGGCAAATAAAGGAAAGAAGAAAGGGAGAGAAACATAGATATAATATTCCTCATCCAGCATAGTTTTGATATGCTTCTTTGGGAAGTTTTGACATTTGGCCAGAATGGTTTTAAAAAATAACATACAGTATGTATGGACAATCGCCTTTCTCTTCTGCCCTGTAACCAGCCAGTCAAAAATTCATCACCAAGTTACGATTTTGTCCCAAGATTCTTTGAACAAATGACACTTCTGAACAACACAAAAGAAGTAGCCAGATCGATGCCTCTGCATTTTCCTGTCAGCCTTCTGAAGGTAAGACTAGAGAGATAAGATTGAGCACAAAAATGCAAAGAATGGAACAATATTCTTTGGAATATATGGGGAGCTTCCCAAAACCACACGTAAGCATATGCTAATTAGAGCTGACACAATGACATTTTGAAGCCTAAAGTAGAATACCAAATCCCTCTTACTACCCATCTATTCCATGTATAGAAACGGGCTACCAATCTGAGATCTGAATTTTACTTCAGCATTAGTTATGGGACAGAATCCTCTACAACACCTGAGGCCCTAATTAGCTGCATTAAGTAACAAAGAAAAGGGGATGGGGACATGGGACATGTTGTGTTTCTATCTCCATCTGTCTCCCTCTTTATGTATTACTTCCACTATATGACAGTGCTTTCATTATTGTAAAACAAATGTACTTTTTAAAGGATTTCTCACAAATGTAGAGCACCCATAGAGAGACAAATTTAGTCTAGATGGGGAGCTGGAACAGACTGGTTTGCACATAAATGTTCTTTTCTTTAGTGTAATCTATAATATCTCTCGAGCAATCCTTCTGTCCAAACTGATTAGCTTTTTTTCTCATGTGAGAAGAGTCCAGACAGGTCTTTGGATCTCTCCAATTTGTCTCCCTTTCAATTCATGGCACATCCCTACCTTTTCTCACAGCTATCATTCAGTGGTTTGTGGTGATACCCCTATTCTTTGTTAAATAAAGTGACACAGTGTAACAGTAGGAAAATATAGAAAACAAATGAAAAATGGTAGAGTAGATTAAAATAGAGGGCAGTCACCTCAGATAACACTGCCCACAGCTGTATTTGGGCGCAAACTAATCATTTGCATGGACTACAGAACAGGATAGTTAGGAATGCTCTGAATCATGACAAAAAAAATCTGTAGACTTAGTGCTATACCCAAAAGGAGTGGGACAGGTCTAAAAAAAGGGTGGGATAGATTGCTCTAATTCAAAATGTGTGGATGCCACAATTTGATTCAAACCAAACACCACCAAAACCAATCCAGATAATGAGGTATATGTCAGTCTGAATTTTCTCTTACCTTCTCATTCTATTTACATGGTAACAAGTCCTTGCTTCCTGTGCTATACATATAATAAAAAAGAAAAAGAAAAAAAGGAATGCTCCCCCTCACACATTACGGGTCAAATACCATGTACCTATTAATTATGTAATGTAACAGTCCCGAGAGCAAGGGTGGGCAACTTCAGCAGCCCCAGAGGCCAGCTTTGATCCGTTGCTGCAGGCATTTTTGGAGGCTTCCAGGAGCAGCCATTCTCTTCATTTTTAATAACAACAATGACAGATTTCTAAGGGTGGCAGGAAGAGTGAGGATCTGAAAAAAATGGTAGAACCATTGGTAGCCCTCATGATGCCCATTCCTGCCAAAGAGAAACAGTTGATCTAGGTCTGAAGATAATAAATTATTTGTATTTATTATAATTATTATTATAATATAATTTATTATTTATTTAGCATGCTTTCTAAACCCCCCCCCCTCATAAAATAGCATCTTGTTGGTATTGATGAGTTGGTATTGAGTATAAAAGTTGTTTC
The DNA here is from genome assembly GCF_051106095.1 of Pogona vitticeps. Lineage (NCBI taxonomy): Eukaryota > Metazoa > Chordata > Lepidosauria > Squamata > Agamidae > Pogona > Pogona vitticeps. Next base: position 194,511,945 of record NC_135785.1, on the reverse strand, counting down.
ATGCACATTATTTCGGCAATCTTTACAGTAACCCAGAAAACTCCGTTCTGATCATCTGAATACTGCAAAATGCCACAAAGGCAGGGGGAACTGAGAGGCAGGCATTTGTGTGAGGTTAACTAGCAAGTTCATGGCTGAGGTGAGAGTTGAGCTATGTACTGCCTTGGTCACAGCTCATTCCTGCAGTCTTTCTACATTACACCTGTCCCTTTATCAGCTCAAAGGCAAAATGGCTCCATGCATGTGGCTCAATGATGGATGCTGCCAATAAATAATACACCATAAATACCCAACTGTTTAATAAGATAACTTGCAATTCTCAAATGGAAGATGCTGCAATCATAAAAAATATCATGTTATTACTACTTGAAGCTATAGGAGAATATCAAGTAATCATTGACATTAAAATGTTATTTAATGCTATTATAGAACAATGATTTTCTGCAGACTAAACAGAAATAATTCTGGAGGAAACTCCCTGGTATGAATGGAGTGGTAACGGTATTGTCATAAAATGCCACACAGAATATTTAATTTAGATTAAAAATACAGATCTCCACATATTCATCTTTGTCACATTGAACAGTCAAATCCACTACAGACCACATTTGCCATACAATGATGATCCCACACAAACTACGTATATAGAAGCCACTGCTAGTGACATGCATCCAGCTGATTTTCATATAAGTGCATATACATGGAGGAGGAACTGAAATCAGAAACTAATTGATATTCAGTCAAGGGTCCTGGAACAGAATACCATCTCCCTGATGCAAAACCCAAATTCTAACAATTATTCTGGACTTCCCCCTGCCCAACTCAAACGATCATGGTACTGTCATTTCTGTCATTTAATATGCCACAAAGATGTTAGATGCAGAAGAATATGCTAATCTGTTCAGTGGTAATGTTAATTAAATTTTTCAAAAGAATGGGCAATGAGTTTATAAATACTTATTTATAAATAATGTATATACAGTATTACCAATCTATAATATATTTACTATTTGCAGCAGTCTTTCTTAAGGGCTTCCTTTGTTTTAAGAGATTTTTTAAAATTCCATGTTTAATTTAAACATAAATTAAACATAACCTAAATGTATTTAAATATAATTTAAATATAGCCTAAATGAATTTAAATACAGTATAACCTAAATGTCAATCTAAACTTAAACCTGATTTTAAAATCCCCAGAAAGAAGTAATTTCAAATACATCTCAAGCTTAATTACATTTATTTAGATCCCAACAAGACATATTTACAAGTGCTAATCAGTTTCTTTCTCTGCCTTACAGGCTTAGGTCATTTTCATCCAGACATTTTCACTGCCATGATTTAATATTTAGAGGTACTTAGTATCTTCAACACTGAACTAAGAACTTACAAGCAAAATCCAATAAGAAGGAAGAAGTTACAACAAATTATGCTATGAGTGACTTCTGCAGTACTTGCAAATAATCCATTTAAGTCATTCATTGCCACACGTCTCCCAACCAAAATTAAGTCATCTCTCTGCTTTGAACTAAACCTTTCCCTCCCTGTAAAGTGCAAGTATATACTGAATATAAACCCAGCATTTACTAATTCTTCCTCAATTAATCTGAGGGTAGGAAGGGAACTGTCCAGAAAAGCAGTAGGTTTCAGTGAAATGAATGCCATGTATCTCCAATCAAATATGTTTAGAGTTGAGATTGCAATAAATTAAAGAGCTCTTGTTCTGTAATTTTGAAGTGTGATAACAAGAGGGTAATTTTCTTGTCCTTTTTATCACAGGCTGCACAGCATTGTTAAATATTCTATATTTTAAGGTAGTAGCGGGCAAAGTGTGGCCTTGGGACATATGAATCCCTCAAGGACATTTTCACTGCTCAAAATCCTCCAAGGCAGGCTTCAGCAGTATATGGACTGAAAACTCCCAGAAGTACAAGCTGGATTTTGAAGGAGCAGAGGAACTAGAGACCAAATTGCTAACATGCGCTGGATTATGGAGAAAGCCATAGAGTTCCAGAAAAACATATACTCCTGCTTCATTGACTACGCAAAAGCCTTTGACTGTGTGGACCACAGCAAACTTATGGCCACTCTAAAACTGGTGTTGTTGAATGCCAGATCTGTATCTAACAAATGCCCTAGATCCATTCCAGTCAGGTTTCAGGCAGCGCCATGGCACAGAAACGGCATTGGTCGCCCTGTATGATGACCTATTGAGAGAGGATGACAGGGGTAAAACATCTCTGTTGGTCCTCCTCGATATCTTGGCGGCCTTCGATACCATCGACCACGGTATCCTCCTGAGGAGGCTCTCCGAGTTAGGAATTGGTGGCCTGGCATTTGCCTTGCTCCAATCCTTCCTCGGGGATGGTCCTCAGAGAATACAGCCTGGGGAGAGGGTATCGGCCCCGTGGAGCCTCAATTGTGGGGTTCCACAGGGCTCAATCATCTCTCCAATGCAGTTGAACATCTATATGAGGCCACTGGGTGGGGTCATCAGGCAGTGTGGGGCATCGTGCCATTAGTACGCTGATGACACCCAGCTCTACTTCTCCTTTTCATCACTACAATGGATGTCATTCTGTCCCTTCAGTGCTGCTTGGAGTCTGTACTGCAGTGGATGCAGGAAAATGGGCTGAGGCTGAACCCGGACAACATGGAGGTCCTGAGGGTAGGTGGCCTCACCATCAGCGGTCTGGGAAATTCTCTCACATTTGGGGAGGTACTCTTACCACAAAGAGTGAGGTTTGCAGCTTGTGGATCCACCTGGACCCGGTGCTCACCATGGAAACTCAGGTGGTGTCAGTGGTCTGTACCGCCTTTTTTCATCTTTGGTGGATAGCCCAGCTGCGTCCCTATCTTGATGTTGGGGCACTCACCACTTTGGTATATGCACTTGCAATCTCGAGATTAGACCACCGTAATGTGCTCTATGTGGGGCTACCTTTGAGGCTGATGCGGAAACTCCAAATGGTGCAAAATGCGGCAGCCATACTCCTTAGTGGAGTGAGAAAATATCATCATATCTCTCCTACTCTGGCCACATTGCATTGGCTGCCCATTCGGTTCCGCATTGACTTCAAAGTTTTAATGCTTACATTCAAAGCCCTAAACAGTTTAGGGCCTCAATACTTGGCGGAACGCCTTCTCCCACCAAAATCTATCCATATCACCTGATCTAGTCAGGAGGTGAGTCTGAGGAGCCTGACGCCAAGGGAGGCCTGGAAGGAAAAAACAAGAAACCAGGCGTTCTCGGCGGTTGCTCTTCACCTCTGAAACAATCTTCCTCCTGAGATCCGTGCGGCCCCCTCACTGGGCATTTTAAGAAGCCAACTGAAAACCTGGCTGTTTGTTTGTTTGTTTGTTTGTTTATTTATTTATTTATTTATTTTTGGACTTATATACCGCCCCATAGCGCTACAAGCACTCTCCGGGCGGTTTACAATTTAATTATACAGGCTACACATTGCCCCCCCCCCAGCAAGCTGGGTACTCATTTTACCAACCTCAGAAGGATAGAAGGCTGAGTCAACCTTGAGCCGGCTACCTGGGATTTGAACCCCAGGTCGTGAGCACAGTTTTAGCTGCAGTACAGCGTTTTAACCACTGTGCCACGAGGCTCCTTTAGGCAGGCCTTCCCTCCAGTTACTATTTGATTTCTTTCTTTTTGCTTTTTTCATCTTGAATAATTTGATTATTGATGTTTATAATATTCTTATTTTTATAATGGTTTATTATACATGTTGGAAGCCGCCCTGAGTAGTCAATTGACTAGATGGGTGGGGCATAAGTGGGGTGAGAAAATACCAGCATATCTTCCCCACTCTGGCTGCTTTGCACTGGTTGCCCATCTGTTTCCGCATTGACTTTAGAGTGTTAATGATTACATATAAAGCCCTAAACGGTTTGGGACCTCAATATCTGGCAGATCGTCTTCTCCCACCCAGATCTACCCGAATCACCCGACATAGCCAGCAGGGACGGCTGAGGGGTCTGACACCGAGGGAGGCCCAGAAGGAAAAAACCAAGAAACCTTGGCCTTCTCGGCGGTGGCCCCTCGGCTGTGGAACACCCTCCCTACCGAAATTTGGCTGGCACCCTCGCTGGGCGTTTTTAAAAGCCAACTGAAAACTTGGCTATTCAAGCAGGCCTTCCCTTCAGTCTATTAAGTGATGCTTATTTCTTATTTCTTTCCTTTTAACTTGCGCTATCTTGGGACTCTTTACTTTTAAATTAATTGTTAAAATTGTAAGTTCTTTGATTTTATATTTCTCTGTTTTATCTATGTAAATTGTGTATATTTTAAATTGTTTCTATTTGTATGTTGTGAGCCGCCCAGAGTAGACCATGTCTAGATGGGCGGCATATAAATGCAATAAATAAATAAATAAATAAATAAATAAATAAATAAATAAATAAATAAATAAATAAATAAATAAATAAATAAATAAATAAATAAAAGTTCTTAAAGAATTGGGAGTGCTGACCACCTTATCCATCTCCTGAGAAATCTATATGTGGGACAGGAAGCAACAGTTAGAACTGGATATGGAACAACTGATTGGTTCAAAATTGGGAAAGGAGTACGAGAAGGCTGTATACTGTCTCCCAGCTTATTTAACTTATATGCAGAATACATCATGTGAAAGGCTGTACTGGAGGAATTCCAAGCCGGAATTAAGACTGCTGGCAGAAATATCAACAACCTCAGATATGCAGATGATCCCACTCTGATAGCAGAAAGTGAGGAGGAATTAAAAGAACCTCTTAATGAGGGTGAAAGGGGAGAGTGCAAAAAAAATGGTCTGAAGCTCAACATAAAAAAACGAAGATCATGGCCACTGGTCCCATCCCTCCTGGGAAACAGAAGGGGAAGCTATGGAGGCAGTGACAGATTTTACTTTCTTGGGCTCCATGATCACTGCAGATGGTGACAGCAGCCACAAAATTAAAAGACGCCTGCTTCTTGAGAGGAAAGCGACGACAAACCTAGACAGCATCTTAAAAAGCAGAGACACCACCTTGCCAACAAAGATCCGCATAGTCAAAGCTATGGTTTTTCCAGTAGTGATGTATGGAAGTGAGAGCTGGACCATAAAGAAGGCTGACCACTGAAGAATTGATGCTTTTGAATTGTGGTGCTGGAGGAGACTCTTGAGAGTCCCCTGGACTGCAAGGAGAACAAACCTATCTATTTTGAAAGAAATCAACCCTGAGTGCTCACTGGAAGGACAGAACCTGAAGCTGAGGCTTCAATACCTTGGCCATTTCATGAGAAGAGAAGACTCCGTGGAAAAGACCCTGATGTTGGGAAAGTGTGATGGCAAGAGGAGAAGGGGATGATAGAGGACGAGATGGTTGGACAGTGTCATCGAAGCTACCCACATGAATTTGACCCAACTCCGTGAAGCAGTGGAAGACAGGAGGACCTGGTGTGCTCTGGTCCATGGGGTCATGAAGAGACGGACACGACTAAACAACTAAACAACAACAACAACCAATTCCAAATAATGCCCCATACAGCTGAAAATCAATCAATAATTTTTTTAAAAAAGGTTCATCACACACACCTGTGGATAAGTGAACTTCAGTTATTCACAAAATTTTCATAAAGTAACATTGGATCTGTGAGTCAAAGAAAAGAATGACTCTGTATTTCCACATGTACAAAGCATTAAGTGTTCCCCCGTTAAAATTTCCCCTCAGGTTTTGAATAGTAGAATAGACTTATAACAACTAGAATATGACCAAAGCTGTCCCAATTCCAGCAATAACAGAATTCCAGGAGTCTCTCCTCACACACATGTGGGATAAGGGGGCTTCATATGGGGTGCCAATTGAGTCTCCTCAGCTATAGTCCCTTGTACCTCATTCTATGGGAAGAAGTAAAAATATTAATTCATCTTTGTGGAAGAAGGGTTGCAACCTTAAACACTGAAATGAAAATTCCTTCCCTGTTCCTGAAGTTTGTTTGTTTTATTTATATGCCACCTTTCTCCTGATAAGGGGACCAAAAGTGGCTCACAATATTAAAAGGAATAGACTTAAAAACATGAGTAAAACATTAAAAAAATTAAACTATATGCTAATTAAAATACGGTTAAATAATTAAAAGCAAGTGAACGTTGAAAACTATCAACAAGTTGTTCTCCTTGAGAGAAAGCAAATGCCCCCTTTACATCCAAGATATTGGATGCACCCTTACCTAGATAAGAAATGTTTATTAACAGTGGATAAAAATTCAGGTGTGAAAGGCAGCTTTGAATTGTTCTGTTTTTCCTTAACATAAAGAAGGAGCCTGCCATATCTTTACTGTTTTCAAGGGCAGTCCTATGTAGACAGCATTACAGTAATCTGTTTTTGAAATTACCCATTGTACTGGATAGGAAATGCTAACGACAGTGGTTCATATGTTGGTAATCTTAAAAACAGACTAATGTAATGCTTTTTACCTAGGGCTAATCTTGAAAACAGTACAAAAATTTCAGCAGGTCCAAAATGAAGCACCAGACTGATTTCTGGGATTAGTAAATTCAGTCAAATACCCCTCAGTCTTGGTGCACCTTCACTGACTCCCTGTCAGCGTCTGTGCTCAATTCAAGGTGACCTATAAAGCTCTTAAGGATTTAAATCTCAATACTTGTTGGAATGTCTCTCTCGAATAATCTGCTACTTGTTTCACTCATTCTTCTCAATCTATGATGTTAAATGTGACCACACCAAGAGTGGTCAGAAAGGTAAAGACAAGGAATTGGGCTTTCTTAGTGTTGGCCCTTATTCTCTGTAACAGGTTACCAGCGGAGATACAGCACATTCCTTCCTTATGCTCAGAAAATGGTAAAAACAGACCTATTCCATGCTGCTTTTAACTACTGAGTCTTCTGAGTGCTGTTAATATTAATGGTTTATTTTTCTTTTCCTGTTTTCTCTGTTCTCTAATAATTTTTTTTAAAAAAAACTGTCATATTATTGTGGGGTCTTCAAAATGTGTAAGTTTTAACTTGCAAACTGTCCAGAGTAGTGCAAGCACTAATGGTGAGGTATATTAAATCAAATCAAATCAATCAATATTGAGACTGCTAAATTAATGTCCACCTAAGAAAGCAAAAAAAGGTTTCATTTCTGAGCACCTAAACTAATTTTTTTCTAGAGCACCTCCTCACAAAAGATAACGCACTTATTGGACATTTTCCCACTAGGCATGAAACGTTGAGAAAATAGATTGCACTCAGTGGCACTGTTCTCAATGGATTCGTCTTGCATTATGAACGCTTCCATATGTGCAATTTATTAGAACTTATGTAGGCTCTGCTCACAAGCTTTTTTCAGGTACTGAGTGGAGGAGATTGTAGGAGGCTGCTCAGCTTCCAACTGACGTAGATCGGTTTGAATGTCAGAACTGATACATACATAGGACTTGCGTCTGATGTTGAAACAAGTCAGAAGGCATCAGCTGACATGATGCATACATTTGGTCTAGAATGGTGGAATAGCTCCAACAGGCTACAGATTTGGGTAAATTTCAGGGACTAGGGAGATGAAGACATGAAGTTCTCCCCACCCTCTGTCTTTGTATGTTCTTTTCTGCATAGATAAAGACATGAAGAAGGATCAGTGATTTATAAGCAGAATCTTAAATGTCATATCGAGAACCTTGCACACAGGATAGAAGACAACCTCTAGAGAGCCAAGTAAAGGTGTGAACACAAGTGAATCACAAGTAAATCACCCATGTTTCCAGCCAAGCTATGCTATGCCTCACCAAAAATCAACCAAAAAAAAAAATCTGTGACATCTTTGAAAACACATGGCAAAAGAATTCATGGACCAGAATTCATCCCACCGAAAAGTAAGCCCCCCCCCCCCCGTGCTGCATCAAAACTAACAGTCTGGCAGCTGACAATTACTGGAGAAAAGATTTCATGGACTTTAGCCCATGTTTTCTCCAGTTGCCTGATGCATCTGAATATCGTGGGCAACCGTCCAGGAAAGCTTGAGCCAAAGAAGACTTATTAGTCTTCAAGGTGCTGCAAGAGGCGGTTGGTTTTCCTGCAACATCCGAGGGCGTAACGGGACTGTCCCTCTCGAAAGGAAGCGCACCAAGGTTGCTGAGACCTCATGTTAGTTAGGGTAACTTCCTTCCAGGTGCCTCCGGTGGCCCCGGACTAATGCTGCCACCGCTCTGGAAGGAATGATGGAAGAAGGGAGGGAGGGAGGGAGGGAGGGAAGGAGGCAGGGTGGGTCGGAGGGTCACAGGTAGGGGAGGGCGGGTGTGGTAGGGAATGGCGGGGCGGCTACCTCCAAGCCCAGCTTCTGCTTCAGCACCAGGGCGGCGCACAGGTAGCCGGCGCGGCCCACGAAGAGCTCGTCCGAGCCGCACTCGAGGAAGGTGAGGGGGACGCACAGGTCGCACAGCGCGCGGAACTTGCCCAGCGACCGGGCCCAGTCCGGCAGCCCCAGCGCCTGGTAGACCAGCGTGGCCACGGCGTAGACGCCGGCGCCGCCGAGCAGGAAGGCGGCGCGGGTGTCGGCGTCGGCTTCGCCCCAGTCCTCCTCGTAGCGCACGCAGGCGTCCACCAGCCGCTTGGCCGCCCGCAGGTAAGACTCCCGCTCCGGGGCGAAGAGCGGGCACTGGGCGACGTGGTAAAGCATGTAGGCCACGCCGGCCACGCCGCCGTACAGGCTGCCCTGGCAGCCGCCCAGGCCGCTCGCCGCCTCGTGGCCGCCCAGCTCGGGCACCTCCTTGAGGATGCGGTCGATGGTGGCCGCCACCAAGGGCATCACCGCCTCCTTGCACTGCCCGGCCAGCAGGCTGCCCTTGTAGTCGTCGAAGCGGTTGGGGAAGCAGCGCTTGCTGTCCATGCCGGCGGGTGGGCGAGGCGCTTGGCAGAGACCAGAGCCGAGCCGGGCTCCCGCGCAAGCACGCGCGTCTTAGGCCTGCCGAGAGATGCGCTCTTGAGAAGCCGCCCGGTTCCTCTGTCGCTGGGAGGCTCGCTGCCCCGGCTGCCCGAGAAGCCGAGACCTTTGGAGGAGGTGTGCCCGGCGCCGGTTCCTCTCTCGCGGCTTACTCGAGCAGTGAAATGCGAAGCTAGAGGGCAAGGCAAGGCACTCTCAGAGGTCCTGCCGCTCTTCCCTCAGTCCGGGGCCGGGCTGCTTCTTCACCCCAGAACGTTTTGCGTCGCCTCTCCTTCTCCCGCGCCCTCCCATTTCGGCTGACCTGCCTACCGAGTGCGACAGCCCCCGCCTCCTTTTGCTGCCGGTTCTTCGGTGGTGTGAAGAAGAAGAGGCAGGCGCGTCTCCCGGAGCCCCGGGGAATTGCCGCGGCTGTCAGGCTGTCGAGCGATGCCGCCGCCTGCTGTGACCAATGGACCTCCCACCCTCCCGCCTTCCCGCCCCCCCCTTCTCCACGTCTGCTCCCTGAAACCCCGGGCTCTGCGCTTCTCCGGTTCTTTAAAGTCTCAAAACCAGCTCGGTTTCAAACCAAGGTACAATACCTTGTTGCCCTCCTCCTCCTGACCCACAATGAGTCTGCAGGTTTTATTATAGCTGAGAATCTGAATATAGAATGCTAATGAATCTGTAGGCAAACAACCAGAATGATAAAGTAGGAACAGAGACATATTCTGATACAGCATCAAAAGGGATTAGTTGTTATTTTAATATACTTCTCTGCCTATACAAATGTACAAATGATTGTTAAGGCTGTGGGAGTTTTACAGAGTATATTTTAATAATTGTTTCTTAAAATTACTTTTGACATTTGCTAAAAACCATAAATAGCAAACTCCTCCGTCGAGGCAATAGCAGGAAAGAGAAGCTCCTTCCTACCTTAGCATCACTTCTTCTGCATAGGGTTGCACAGAGCAGCATCTTCTTGGTGCTCAATGACCTTGCTGTTGTTCTAGAGAACAGTAAAGCCAGAGTAGATTTTCGCTAACTGCAGTCAACTGTGCCAGCCAGTGTGGAATAGGAAATATTCACTTTAGATAACCTTTCCTTGTAAAACTGCCATAGATCCCTACTACTCTATGTTACAATTTTTTAAACTATATTTTCCACAACTATATGTTAACAATTTTATATTCAATTGTGTATTTTATGTGTATTTTATTTACATTGTAAGCCGCCTAGAGTGGTCATAACTGACCAGATAGGCGGGATATAAATAAATAAATAAATAAATAAATAAATAAATAAATAAATAAATAAATAAATAAATAAATAAATAAATAAATACAATACATGATGGCTAGAATCCTGTTGGGATTTGTGTAAACTGTAGCAGTGAATTTGCACTAATTAATGAGTAGCTTCTTGTATTCCAGGTTGCGTGCAAGTTGTATGACTTGGCACATGACCAGAAATACAAATGGCAACTCATTAATTCACCTCAGTTCACCACTGCTTAGGACAGAATGTAGAGAAACAATATAGTTTCCCAAAGGCAATGATGTCAGATAACGGAGTATTTTATCTCCCTGTCCAGTCTGTATGCAGAACACATCATATTGTGTTGATTTAGCTGAAGGAAGAGTGAAAATTGGTAGAAGAAAGATCAATAATTTGAGATATGCAGGTGACATCATCTTACTGACAGGATGCAGCAGCGATCTGAACCAACTTCTGCTAAAAATGAAAGAAGAAAGTGCAAAACCAGCTTTGCGGCTGAACACTGACAAGACAAAAATGACTACAGAAAACTACATAAATTCAGGGTTGGCTATGAAGAAACTGAAATGGTTAAAGATGTTGTATAGTTGGTTCATTCATCAGTTTGAACTGATGCTGCGTCCAAGAAATCAGAAAAAGACTGAAACATGGAAGAAGCTATGAAAATGCTGTCAAATATAAGAACATTTTATGGGAGACTAAGGCCAAGATCATGCGTACTGTTGTAGCCCCAGTTATGCATGTATGTGAAAACTGGACAGTGAAGAAAGCTGACAGGAAAGAAATGGATTTGTTTGAAATACAGTGCTGGAGGAGAGCTTTGATTATTAGAAAAATGCACAAGTGGTCCAAGATCAAATTAAGCCAGAACTCATTTTTGGTAGCAAAAATGATGAATCTAAGGCTGTTGTACTTTGTGCATATCATAAGAAGATAAGATTTGCTGGAAAAAGAAATAATGCAGCAGGAAATGAAGAATGAATATGAGAAGGATTGACTGCATAAAGGAAACTACAGCCTTCAGTTCACAAGAGCTGGGTATGGCTGTGAGGACAGGGCTTTTTGGAGATCATGTTATTCTTAGGGTTGCCATAAGCCAGAGGCAACTGGATGGTGCATAACAGCAACAATATCACAGTTATTTATGCAAACACCCTTCACGAATGCTGGCATAAATCTCCCATAAGATCCAGGCTTCTCACTTTTATCATTAGCCTAATTTGGAGTGGGCAACTATGACCCTTCAAATGTTACTCTCCACAGCCATAACCACTACAGTGGGGTCTCGACCTACGAACGGCTCGACATACGAACGTTTCGACTTACGAACCGCTCTCATAGGAATATATGGACTCGACTTACAAACTTAGATTCGAGTTACGAACTCTTTCCCCCCCCTTTTTTTAAAGCTAAGTCATCTTAGGTTAAAAGGAAAAAAGAAAAAAATCCCCCTCTAGTGGCAGAAGGCAGAATAGCAGCTTCCCATTAGTTTCTATGGACGAAAAGAGCAGATATGGATTAAATGGTTTTCAATGCATTCCTATGGGAAATGCAGATTCGACTTAAGAACTTTTCGACCTGAGAACTGCCTTCCAATACGGATTAAGTTCTTAAGTCGAGACCCCACTGTATAGGCAATTATGAGAAGGGCCGCAATCTGCCCCCCGACCCACTCAGTCTAGACTGACAAACAATGATATCAGCATTTTGTTCTAATCCCAGTTTGGAGGCAAGTTGCTTATAAATATTTAGCAAAGTATCTGGCTCCTCTTTGCTGAACTAGGCAACCTATTCATTTGCAAAGGTTTCCAGTGAAGTTCAGATACAACACTGAAGTTTCTGCTTCATAACCCAAGTTATGTTCCAAATTTTTCTGAGATCCATTTGCAGAAAGTTTTAAGTTGCACTGTAGCAAAAGAAAGAAACAATGTCATAGCGCTATTGACTGGCTTACTTTAAATGTTGCTGTTGTTATTGTTGTTGCGTTGGGGAGATTAGAGTGCTGGACTAGGACTAAGGAGGTTAAATTCCCACTTGGTGATCCTGGGTCAGCCACTTTCTTTCATCCTGATACATATCACAGAGTTGTCATAAGGGTGAACTAGGAAGAGGAGAGTCACATGTGCCACTCCGAGTTCATGGGAACAGTAGCAGCTGGCACTTCCTGCTGTGAAACCACTCCAAGTTTTTGTCTACTTTTGACAGGAGTTATCCAAGATGCTAAACCTATTTTGGAGATAGGGTTTAGCACCTTGGATAGCTCTCGTAAAGAGCAGACTAAAACCTGGAGTGGATTCACAGCATCTCCAAAACTGGATTCACCAGTTACCAATGCATCGAATCCAAGGCAGGATATAACAAACAAACCAAAAATCCTTTTCACTTCCATATTAAAAAGCCTCTACCTGAGAGACTGGGAGGCTGCTGTTGGAGGGCTGGACTATGGAAACAATCAAGCAACAGTGTCATGACAAAGAGGACGTGACCAACAGGAGAGGCCCAGAGGACCAGGTTGGGATCCTAGGAGAGCTGAATTTAACCTAATGGTGAGGTGAGTCTTGGAATTGAGATTTATGAATTTTTCAGACAGTCTCATTCTGGAAGCTCTCTTTTGAACTTAAGCTCTATTTATTGCTCCATTGGTGCTCTAATTTGATTTTTTTTTTTTTGCTCCTTCCCAGGATTATATCATACACTTCAAAGGTCCTAAAAGCCAGACCAAAGTCATTCCTCACAGAGCCCAGCTGTGTTGAGTGGGGTTTACTCAGTTATAACAGTCTGCAGAATACTGATCTTTTTTCCTTCCGTGCACCTTTGAGGTTATGGAGGTAAGAAGGCAGCACATCAGTTTCCTTGGAAAAAACTTGTTCGTTGCAGAGTACTTTCCTTTCTCACCTCCATGACTAGAATTGGAACGAGGTTGTTAATATCTAGCTAAAGAACAGCAACCATTGATCTGGCTGCTGCAAAAGTAGAGTAACCAAAACAAGTAATTAAGGGACATTTATTTGGTTTACTGAGCAATTTGTGATCTGCTAATTAATCTTAGAGTAATCTTTAATAGAGTAGTTCTAGAGATGTTACTTGGTATAAATGGCCACCTGTATCTTTGGGGTCTTTCTGTGCATTAATGGCAATTACGGACACAACAAATTTCAAAGCAATAGCTGTGTTAGGCTGTAACAACCCTTCCCAAAAACAACCAGAATCCTAGAGCAAATTTAAGGAAATTTTATTATGGTACAAACTACAATGCAAAAAAATTTAAACAAAATCGACTTATAAACAAAATCAGTATCATTCTTTATTATGGTCACAGACCAGCAAAATTATAAGAAAACAGAATATACAGAAAGAAGTCCTATATATCACAAATGAATCCTTCTTTCAAATGACTGGAATATTTTCTTTCTAGTTCTCATAGTAATCAATAAAGATTTAGATACCCAGTAATATAAGTGGACGCACCCTCTAAGCAGGACAGTAAAAAATCTGTGAGACTACTGTGCACTACCTATTAGTGGAGAGATTACCTTCTTTCTACAATCATCATGCATTCTGCAGTGCAAAGTAACATGTTCAACTGATTCGATTTATCCGTTTCCACAACTTAAAAACAAAATGTGACAACAACAATTAAAATAATTAAAGTAATAGGAAGGCATGTTGGAGAGGTTGATGGTGTCATTTTTAGAAAGCATTGGTGTATTAAGATGTTCTAAAATCTGGGAAGGAATTTACTTAAACATGTAATGTTTATTTAGCTAAAATTATTTTATGATTTAATTTAGTTGTGGCTCATGCAATGGCTTTAAATACATTCTTAATTTTAAGAACAGAATAATTCATTATGAATGTTAATTGTGTATTCAAATGGTTTATGGGTACAACTGTCCACCTAAGGCTAAGCCACTCATGACAATGCATGATAAACTGTAATTATCATAGTTTTATGTAGTATGTTTTTAGAATTTATTATTTGGAATAGGGTAAGTTAATAAATTTAGATACATGGAAAAGAAGACTAAAGAAGACTATGGAATGAATATATTCGTTGTGATTACTGTGAATGCACTTTGTGCACATTCACAGGGAATGTGGATTGTTAATTTAAAATTCAGCATAAATTTAATTTTATGCTGTATTTCTGCCTGCCTTATTTCAGCTGTGGTTCATTCAGTCCTGAGCATTTCCACTTAAACCTTTAACATTTTAAAAGATGAGGCTGTATTTATAATTATTTTTAAAATTAATTTTATTTTCAAATTTATTTTCCCAATATCTTGGGTAGTTACTCCATGCAAGGTGAAAAAAAAATTAATTATGCATTTTCTATATAAGTTATCCATCAAAGAATAATAGTTCTTTATTAGAGTTCCCAGTACAAGGTAAAATATTCGAATATCTTTCGCCAGAACCTTTCTGTGTGTTGCTACCTGAATTAATTTTTTTCTACTGTTTATTTCTTCTCTTGACACCTGCTTAGCTGTGTTGCTGTTTTTAATTAAAATAAAATTTAGATATCTATATTAGTGTAAAATGTGAATATACATGTTACTGCATTCTGTCTTTGATATCCGTTTCCTTTTCAAATAAAATTATGAAAATACAGTTGACATATTTATGCATTGATTCTATGCCTATTGATTTTGTTGCCACTTTCCTTTTTTCTACAGCAGTAAAATGATAAATCTTTTACTAGTATATATGAGAGCTTGTTTCATTGCAAAATGTCTATGGTACCTGCTCTAAGTAAGCCTAGTTTTAAAACAAATCCTTTTTTCATCCCTTTTGGAAGCATTTCAAATTAATCAGAATTGAGAAGGAAATTCTATTTTTATCTTAAATGTTTACTTAGATTTTTCTTACTCTCTACTTTCTGCATTTGCCTGTTGGCATCACAGCCAGCAATGCCAAGCACAAGAAATGTCAGCATTTAAAAATAACATATATTTTTGCATGGTGTCCTTGGGCATTGTCTCAGGAAACAGTGATCTTAAAAGTGCAGTTTTACAAAATGGGTCCCAGAATACTAAACTGACATGATTATCTTAAGCAAGCTAATCTAGGACTGTGCCTTTTCTAATCTCTGACACTAAAAATGAATTTGGTTAGATCTGCAGCTCCTGATCTGATATTTACCCCACTTTCAGTATATGTGTACTTACTAGAGATGATTAACTATCTTCTGGCAGTGAAACAAGTTCTGTTTAGAACACTGATATTTCAGAAAACACGTACATGAATTCTGCACTACTAAACCTAATTTGCAGTTAGATAGCTTAATCTGACATCAGTGATTAACTTCAAATGGGCTTCCCATTGGGCATTCTCTTTAGTCTCAAGACAGTCATCACTGAGTCTCCCTGCAGGTGTTAAGACAGGTTTGGCAGCCAGAGTCTCTGTAAACCTTTCTAAATGTCCAATCAAAGTGTTTTCATTCCAGAGAATGCTGACAAGTGAATACTCCTGTGCTCAGAAGCCGCAAATCTAACAAGATTAAGGCTAGTTTTAAATATTGGCCATGGGGATGAAAACCGGGGAATTTAAGATATCTTGAAGACTTGAGAAAAAACTATATATAGCCTGTTTAAGCAAGGAACCTCAAGTGAATTATTTGAAGTCACAGGGCATGTCTAAATGAGGCTTTTATGGTGCAGTTGATTTGGCTTATTTTAGAGGGTCTGGATGTAATACTCTACATTCCATAACTTTCTTTTATCTCCCTTCCCCTTTTAAAGATTCATGTAAATGTAAGCTGAAAATGTCTCCATGCTTGAAGGTACCAGTGCAGGGGGACTTCCATTGGATCATGTTTATGTCTGGACTGCTTTCCCAGGGTTGATTTCGGACTATGTTTGGATTTACCCAGCCATTCAGAGCAGCCTGAAATGCATAGACTACAGGTGGCCACTGAAGACAGGAGGGCCTGGTGTGCTCTGGTTCATGGGATCATGAAGAGTTGGACATGACTTAACAACTAAACAATAAACTGATGGCCACTTCAGCTGTGATTCAGAACCAGGCATGGTAGGTGGCCCTAAATCCAAGGGATCTGTGGGATCAGGTGAATTAAGCCAAGAACCTACTAATACCAGATGCTAACACTGCATTAGGATAGACATAGGTCAAGGTTACTTCATGTACAGGCAAGAATAGCTCCAGTACTGGTCATAAGTTATCTATATGTTCAGGAATAATTCAAGAGACTTAGCTGCTGGCATCAGATAGTATTTTCCAAATCTCAAACTTCAGTGAAAATAGATGTAGTAATACCCATAGTCTATTGTATTATTTTAGTATGTGAGGTCGACTATGTTTTTATTTTTTTTCTTTCTCCTTAACAGGAAACATATTAGAAACATAAATTATATAACAAACAATTTGGTGCCCTTCCATTACACCCAAATTCAGCTTATTTTGACTAATGGTAGAACTAACCCTGTTTTTATGTTACATTGCTGGAAATTTTACTTTGATAGATTATGTTTAGCCCATGTCAGTGGAAAATTCGCCTCTGAATGCTGCATAAAATCTTTATGCATGCCATGTTTTGCTATATAAGAAGTCAATAGTCATATGTCCTGCAAATGGCTTGAGGTGATAGCACATTTTCTTAGAGATGTGACATTAATTCCCTTAGGAATTAATTAGGAGGTTTGAAGTCCTATGTGTTTAGATACCTCCACATCACCAATTTTTCTTCCTATTGGTTCAAGGTATTTTTGTATTTCCATCCCCCTTTTAATCCAAACATGTGAAGTGGCTGGAGGTTTCCATCAAATAAAAGACTTTTCTCAGATCATGACTCACCAAGCCTCCAAAGGCAATAGTAGCCAGATAAAGACCTCTAAGGTGTTGATATTAGCTAGCTTTCTCTAGTATAGTATTTTTTCAAAACATTGCATTAAAATTGTAAGGAATTGTAAATGAAAGGAATAACCTGTAATGGTGACAAATTTTATTGGCTGAAATCCTGTTGCCCTAGAGCAGGCCATTGAATCAGTGAACCTTTGGTGAGTCAACTCTTTCATAAGTTCCACTGATTCCACAGTTCTGTTCTAGTTGCAATTTACTACACTAAGCAAGAGGATTTCAGCAATGGCTTCATTTGTTCAATGTTTAAATAAAATGTATAACTGTTTTTACTTTGCAGTACATTTCACAATGGCAAGGTAGACGTACTAGCTCAGTGTTTTATTTTTTCCATAGCAAGTTCGCATGATGAACTTTTTAGAAGACATTGTCTGTTTTTGCTTTATTCTGGTTTCACAACCAGCTGTGGTCTTGAACTCTTTAGATTCAATTACTGCACATTGTGTTATATATAGCAGAGGTAAGCAACCATGCCTCAAAGGCACTCTCAAATGGTTGTTGTGGTTTCTTCGGGCTCTTTGGCCGTGTTCTGAAGGTTGTTCTTCCTGACGTTTCGCCAGTCTCTGTGGCCAGCATCTTCAGAGGAACAGGAGTAGGAACTCTGTCCATGCTCTGTTGCTGTTTGTTGGGTGGTTGAGTATTTGTAGCTGTGGGAACAGCTTTTGTCCTTTTCAGGAGATAGGGTGATGATGGTGATCAGCGTGTTTTTAAATACAGCCTGCAAAAGGTCAACGAACTCTACCCAGTCACAAGAACCAGGGATCATTGCACACAAAAGACCAGCTAAAGACACCCATCAACACAGTGACAGATAATCTCTCCCCCCTTATCACAACAATACATCTACAACAAAAACATGCTGATCAGGAAGAACAACCTTCAGAACATTTATTTATTTATTTAATTTATTTATTTAATTTATATGCCGCCCACACTACCCAAAGGTCTCTACCCAAAGAACATGGCCAAAGAGCCTGAAAAACCCACAAAACCCATCAGATTCTGGCCATGAAATGCACTCTCAAATATTCTTATTTTTTTAAATTTCCCTTTAAAATTTTGCTTGTGCATTTTAGGGATCGTGGAGAAATTTTGTCTTGTTCTTCCAGCACTCATACACACCCCAAGTTAAAAAAAATTGGCCAACAGAGGGCATGAGGGGGCCTTTTCAGTTACCTCAGCATTTTTGTAAGAATAACATCTTTTGGGGTAGAGAAAGCCGAAGCAAGTGTTGCCCACCAAGGTTGAAGGATGGGTACATGTGGCCTCTGGACGTCTGGAGATTGCCCACTCCTGATATATAGTAAAAGGTTCCAGTTCATAAGCCCATACAAGTATTGGTAGAATCTGGGCATCAGATCACATAAAACTAAACATTGCACACTTTCATTTTCTAAGTGCTCTGCTCTGTATCTGACTTTCAAAGTCAGAGGGTGAATAAAAATAACTCTCAAGCCATCATGAATTATGTAAGAAAACATCCTGTTCTTCATCACAATGGCAAAGTGTTCACACATTGAGACTTGGAAGTTTGGATATGATGCTAAAAGGAATATTCAAAGCACTTAAGTCAACCCATCTGACATGTCCACATTTGGACAGCTACATCAGCAGTCCAACAGCTACCTACAGTAGCTGAAAGCAGCTCTCACTGTTCTTCATACAGCATATTTCTGTGAAGACATATGTAGAACTGATCTGCCAATTACTTTTTTTGGTACAAGCAAGAAGAGAAGAGAAATTCCAAATGCTTTCTCCTCCTTTAAATAGCAGAACAGTCTTATTCAGAAAGAAGGAAAGACAAAAGAGTGAACATGTATTAAAACATGTTTCCCTAAGACCTTCGGTGATTGATAGCAGGACTCAGCAGGTATTTTGCTTTAGTGGCTCCAAGATCTACCCAGGCTTTGCTGGGCTAGCAGCTTCTCAATCCTTCTCTCTAGTACTACCGCTCTCTACTGAGGTTGAACCCATGTTTCTAAACTCTGTGTTCATCTTCTTGCTTGCCCCCTTTGTTACTTCATTTGCTGGATAGATCCTTTGCATTCTTACCACAGATAGTGTTTCACATCTTATGAAGTGCTGGAGTTCTACCGTGTTTCCCCGAAACACAGGGAAAATAAGACCAGGTCTTATATTAATTTTTGCTCAAAAATGCGTTAGGGCTTATTTTTCAGGGGGTGTTTTATTTTTTCATGTACACCTATCTACATTTATTCAAATACAGTGATGTCATCTTTTTCTGGAACATCATCATAACTCTTGAAACCCTGATTCCGGCGTGAATTTCTTGTGACTCACTCCAGGGATGGGGGAGTGGTGGCGGCGATGTTGACATTAAGGGCCTCAACATGAACTGGCCTCACACCCCTTCGGCTGCAGGACCAGACGGTTTCTGACTTGTTTTGGGAATGCACTTGCTTGTTGAAGTGGTAGGGGGAAGTATGGATTCCTCTGGCCTGCGCAGATGAGACGGAGTCAATCCTGGTTGCTGCACAATGAGTTCTATGTGGAGGGTGGCATTTCATTTAATTAGGGCTTGTTTTGGGGCTTATATTATGAAAATCCTGAAAAATCATACTAGGGCTTATTTTCAGGTTAGGTCTTGTTTTTGGGAAAACAGGGTATTTGCAACTTTGGATGCTGCCTGTAGTTTGATCGACCAGGAGGGGTTTTTCTCAGCTAGGATGATTTCCTATCCAGCACTAACCAAATTTGTTTCTTCTAGCCTTTGAATTCAAACACAGATTTGCCTCTCTGCTGAATGTTTTTTCCCCTCTCTTTTGTCGGTTGGACTCAGTTGTTTGTTTGCTGTTACATGTTCAGTTTGTTGCTAAGTATGCATGGAGTAAAGAAAACAGCATACACATCTGTAATTTCAAGCAATTCTAAATAAAGAAATGTTTTTAATTTCCCCCCTGAGAAACGTCTCAGAGTGAGTTACTGAGACTAAGTGCCAGTTAATGAGAAAGGAATGGTCTCTGGAGAACTTATAGCTGTTTTCCCCTGTGGATCTCTGTACGTCTGCTGTGTAGCAATAAGGAATTTTACCAGACATTCAAAACTCTGTAACATGAAGCACTCACAAATCCATTCTGATTGCATCTGTTGCATGTACTGGTAGCTCAGTTGTATGCCATAAGGGGGCTTATGTGGGAGGGGACTTAACGTGCATAGCTACATTCATGGCTCTGTGTATCTTGGTGGTTTATCTTCTTGGCCCTACAGGTCAATGATGTCTCAACATAAGATGACAGAAACTCTGGACTTCAAGCTCATTTGTTTTTCTGATGAAGGAAAATGAAGGGGCTCAGGGACTAGTGACAGCTGCAATACACATGTGGTTTCATGTTCTGCTGTTATCATGTAACAAAGCATAAACAGGGCTTTATCATTAGTAGAAGTCTTACACAGAGATTTCAATTTACCTTCTCTTCTAATTATGATGTATTTTAATTGCTGCTGGTGTGCTGTGACTTGAAGGCACACAACAATCTGCAGTGAATCCCTCATCAATAGTAAACAAGCTTTAAGGCTAAAAGTAGGACCCCCAAATCCGTAGGGGATTGGTTCCAATTGCCATGGATGCCGAAATCCATAGATAATAGTGAGTGCTATACATGCTATAGTAAAAAAAGAAAATCTAGAAAAAAACATTTTCTCTTGAACATCAATACATAACATAGCTTCTGGTTCCCTCTAGTACTAGTTTCTAGGTTTTTTTCTTTTAATATTTTTAATATTTTAAGATAAATGAAAACACAGATACCAGTCCCACAGATATGAGAGTCCTAGTCTACAATAAAGTAAAATCACAGAATAATTAAGTTGGAAGGGGCTTATAAGACCATCAAATCCAACTCCCTGCTGAGTACATGAATCCAGATCAAAGTAAATCTGACAGATGGTTGTCCTATTTTCTCTTGAATATATCCAGCATAGGAGCACTCACCATCACCCAAGGTATTTGGTTCCATTGTTGTACTGCTCTAACAGTTAGAAATTTTTTCCTGATATCCAGCCAAATCTGGCTTCCTGCAACTTGAGCTCATGATTATGTGACCTGCATTTTGGGATGATCAAGAAGAGAACATTCCCCTCTGTATGAATAGCTTTCAAGTGTTTGAAGGGTGATAGCATATCTCCCCTCAGTCTTTTTTTCTCAAGGTTAAACATACCCAGTTCTTTCAGTCTTTCCTGAAGTATATTTGCCTTCCTGGTGGCAGCAGAGGGACAAAAGAGAGGGAGCCAGGCTTACTTCTCTTAGAAGGCAGTCCCAGAATTTGAGAACTACTCATATCTACATGGCAGTCAGTGTTGTGCTGATAGACAACAGGCAAGGTAACTGCTTCTGGAAAATATTGATATGATCACACTGTAAAACAAAAAAAAGTGTTATATTTTTCTTTTGTAGTCTGCATTTCTGTTCCTGATTACATGGCATAATAATAAGCTTTATATATCTACTTTTAAATAAGCCTCAATAAATTTTAAACGATTGTTCCCAGCAGCAGGGTGTCAAGTTCTGGCTATAAAATAATTCAAAGATTAGCTTGTTGGGCACATTGCAGAAGTTACACTATTCAGTGAAATAAAATTCACCCATTTAACTAAAATTCTCAGCTGTAGAGCAAGCTCTGTTTCCTTGCCAGTTTCTTCCATAAGCAGATTACCTTATTCTTTCATGCATACATTCTGCTAAAGAATTGATAGATCCATCTTTAAATAGGATGGGGTAGAAAATGAGTGAAAAGCTATACATTAGCTACTTGGCTATCACATTCTTCACCATTACATCACTAGTTCAGAGGAGGAGTAGGTCTTGCCTGCATGTAGTTTCTACACATCATCAAGAACCCAGAAAACTACATAGAGAAGTTAACACAAAACACTTTCTGTTGACCTCAATCCTAAGGTTTGCTCCCTATAGGTGTCCAACCCTGAAGCTTAAAGGGCCATCACCAGTCTCGTGGCCCCAACCTTCTTGAATTTAAGGGGAGTTGCTATTAGACTTCAAAATATAGAAGTGAATTAGCAAATTTTTCCAATTTGTGTTACAATGAAACTTGGTTAAACTTTCATGAATAATTTTTTTTGAGCAAACAGAATAATGTTGGTGAAAATACAAGAAATGTGATTAGGATGAATGTAATCAACATTTTTAGATGTAGGTCTGGTATTACACAAATAGTAACAGTAACTCAGTAACAGAAAACAAGTTTCTTATAGTGAATACATTAGAATTTAAAATGGAAAACCTGCTTTAAAAACAGCACCTGCAATCAAAGAACGACTGTGCTGTAGCATTTGAACAGGCACAATTAGATGTATTCAACTGGGAACAAGGAAGAAGAGTGATTTAATCATTTATTTCAATTAGTGCAAACCAGAGTTCATGAAACACCTAAAAAATACAAGGAAGACATCTGGTGGTAGGATAAAGTAATGCTGCCTAGAAGGAAATGACTATTCACTGTGTAGTTCTTATGGATATTTATTCAGAACTTTTCAGGCAAAACCCCAAGGAGGAATAATAATAATAATAATAATAATAATAATAATAATAATAATAATAATAATAATAATAATAATAATAATAATAATAATAATAATAATAAATAAATAAATAAATAAATAAATAAATAAATAAATAAATAAATAAATAAATAATGTGAGTTTTCATGGACACATCCAACTAAATGTAAATTTATGCAACAAAACGTTTTCATAGGCTCAGATTACAACATTGAAGCAAATGGATATTTTCTTCTCTTACATTGTCAGGAAGACAAGGGAAAGCATGCTGTTTTCCTTAGAAATGAACCTTCCTTTCCTTTCCTGCTGTAAAGAAATTGATTGAAATAATCTATTGGCCACAGCACAGATCCAGGGACCCCCCCCCCCAAATCATGTAGAGAAGAGGAGGCACTCTTGTAATAGGAATCAAGGAGGAACATACCCTCTGACTTTTAAAGTCCCTCCCTCCCTTCCCAAACATTCCCTTGGGAAGCCATTTGAGGCTTTCTCCCTAGAGGCTAGTGGAAAAAGGAGAAAATAAATATAAAACAGAGCACCCAGCTCTACAACTGCCTGCCCAGAAACCATTCTGCTTGCCAGGTTCAATCTGCGACCTGGCCTCGCACCTTATGGTTCCTGATCTGCCAGAACAGGGCCCTCATGGAGATTTGGAAGCATACAAATACCGTCATGGCCTCTAAAAGGGCATAGGGTGGGTTGGCTTTCATTTGTGAGCCCTTTAATTAGCTATACAGTGGCTAGGGAAACAGCTGCACATCCTTACTTACAAGCTGCCCTGGTGGCTACAAAGTCTTGGCCCCCTTCATCTACCCCCCCCCCCCGTCCCTTACACTTCTGTTTAACCAAAGCAAGTGTTTCTTCTTTGATCACTTGAATACTTCTGGGAAAAAATGAAAGGTGCAGAGAAGGCAAACTAAATCTTTAAATGGACTTCTGCTTACTCTGTGGTTTTAAAGAATGAATGGGAAGTGGGGGAGGAAGCAGGACATGGAAGGATCTTGGGAGCATTTGGACGCTGGTGTAGGAAATGGAACACAGGCAATTCAGGCATTGCATAGGTAACTAGTCTATAGATGACTTTGCATACCCTAGATAACTTCATGTTGTTACATGTGGTTTAAAAGCTTCATAGAGTTGTTGTTACAGTGAAGTAATTTTCCTGTGAGTGTATGACAAGAAAATACAAGCAGGTGAGAAAGAAATTCACTGCAACTGCTGCTTGCAGTTGTTTCTCTGAAATGCTGCATAATTTCAAAGCATTTATCAAAAACCTGACTACTAGAAACAGCTGCTTTCATTTGTCATGTCAGGAGTACAAAGCAGGTTTGAGAACTTGTATCTAAAATTTATTTTTGCCTGGTTTATTTCCATTCAGGTCTTGAACATGCAGTCAATAGAACAAGAACAGTAACTTTTACGCAGAAAGATTAAAGATATGAGACTCAAAATAGTTGATTCAGTGGTTCTAGTGAGCTGAACTGGTTCAGTGTGTTTGTTGTGAACCTCATGATTCATTCAAAGGCATGGAATAATTCATATTAAGTTATTCATTATCTCATAATAAATATATGGCACAATTCATATTTGTCATAAAGCAAGCTTTCTTGTTTTATGAAATTGAATAATGGGTTGATTCTATTTCAGCATGCTGCCCTGTTTTGTTCAATATGAATTTTCCATGATACTCAAGAAGTCTTTTGTGCATGGCTTTATATAGCACAAAGATGGAGAGGCTTTATATGCAACTCTCCCCCACATCACTCTCACAATGAGATGCATGATTTCTCCTTGAGACTACTTTTCACCACAGGGAAGTCTGACAAGCTCCACTGCATATTACAGGTAGTGGCAAAAGATGGACATCTCAAGACATTGATTTCTGTGCACTTTCTAGTGCTAAATCTGCTGGGTTTGTTCTCATCTGCCTTTTTCTTTGCATATTGAAATGGTGACTCCAAAGTTGTTACAATTACAGAAGAAATTAAAGTGTATAACACAAGCTAGATGCACCTACATAATTAGTGTTGTTTCCTATTATTATGGCTGAAGAAGGATCTCTATAAAGTTCAAATATGGAATGGAACGAGAAATATCCAGTAACTGCTACTTCCCAGTGTCGAAATAACATGGGAAGTAGCAGTTACCAGTTATAAGTCTTTGCTCCATTGATGTAGAGCATGATGCCAGGGGCCACTTCTGACAGTGAGAGAGGGCATTGCACCTCACTAGGTAGCTACCACCCACCTTAAGCTGGGCAGCCCCCAGCCAGTAAAGTGCTGCTTTGCCATGGTCTGTTAACCTCACGGGGTATGTGGGGTTTAGGGTAAAAGCCGACAAGCAGATCGATAACTCTGCACCATGCAACAATCATAAGAAAACTTCTGCCCTAAAGTTGTGCACCTGGAATGTTCAGACAATGACCCCTGGCTTTTCTGACAACCTGCACGAAACAGACGGTGTGCGCCAGACAGCTGTCATTGACATTGAACTGAGTAGGCTGTAGATGGACATTGTTGCCCTGCAAGAGACAAGACTGCCAGACTTGGGATCTGTCAAAGAAAAAAAATCTCATTCTTCTGGCAGGGAAAACCATTGAATGAGACCAGGGAATATGGTGTTGCCTTTGTGGTCAGAAATACTCTGCTGAGATCCATTGTTCCACTTACTGTGAGGAGTGAAAGAATCCTGTCTCTGCAGCTCCATTCATCAGCGGGACCAGTCACCCTTCTTAGTGCATATGCACCAACACTGTCAACTACAACAGAAGTCAAAGACAAATTCTATGATGATTTGGCAGCTGCTATCAAAAAAATCACAGAGAGAGAGCCGCTGTTCATTCTCAGAGACTTTAACGCTAGAGTTGGTGCTGATCACAATTCTTGGCCCACTTATCTAGGCCGTTTTTGGCGTTTGGAAAATGAACAAAAATGGCCAATGCTTGCTGGGGCTTTACTGTTACTATGGTCTTTGTGTCAGCAACACATTCTTTAATACGAAGCTTCAACAAAGAGTTTCCTGGAGACATCCAAGATCGAAGCCTTGGCATCAGCTCAATTTGATCCTCACTAGACATTCTAACCTTCCTAATATTATGATCACACACAGTTACCAGAGTGCTGATTGCAATACTTATCACTCCCTGGTGTGTAGTAGAGTAAAACTGCGAACAAAGAGATTGTATCACACGAAAAAGGAAGGAAGACCACGTATTGACATCAACAAGACTCGCGATCAAAGAAAAGTGGAGGAATTTGCCCAAGTGCTTGATGAAACCTTTCCAGGCCCGGTTGATACAAATGTACCTGAATGATGGGAACATTTCAAGAATGCTGTTTATAACACCGCCTTGTCCATATTTGGCAAGAAGACCAAAATGGCAGACTAGTTTGAAGCCCATTCTGAGGAGTTGATGCTAGCCATTGAGGAAAAGAGAGCTCTAGCAGCATACAAAGCCTGTCCTAGTGAGTACAACTTGCAGGCTTTTTGAGTTGCTCAGAGCAAAGTCCAGCAGGCTGCCAGGAGATGTTCTAACGATTATTGGCTTCAGCTCTGCTCTCAGATACAGATAGCAGCAGACACATGTAACATCAAGGGAATGTATGACAGTATCAAGCAGGCTTTAGGTCCAATACAAAAGAAATCTGCTCCATTGAAGTCTGTTCCAGGTGTGATCATCCAGGACCGAGCACAGCAGATGGAACGCTGGGTACAGCACTACTCTGAGCTATATTCCAGAGATAATGTAGTAATCAAAGAGGCATTAAATAACACCAAGTGCCTGTCTGTCTTGGAAGAGTTGGACATCAATAGAATGACACAGAATCACAGTGTGGATTTCGAGCCAATAGATCCACCACTGACATGGTATTTTCCCTCAGACAGTTGCAGGAGAATGACAGCCACTCTTTGTGGTGTTCATGGATCTTACAAAGGCCTTTGATTTGGTTAGCAGGGATGGTCTTTTTAAAATACTTCACAAGATTGGATGTCCACCTCGACTCCTTAACATCATCAGGTCCTTTCATGAGGAAATGAAGGACACTGTAGTTTTTGATGGCTCAACATCAGATGCCTTTGACATCTGAGGTGGAGTGAAATAGGGCTATGTCCTCGCACCAACCCTATTTGGGATCTGTTTTGCTGTCATGCTGAAGCACGCCTTTGGAACCGCAACAGAAGGTGTCGATCTCCAGACTAGATCAGATGGAAAGCTCTTTAATCTCTCAAGATTGAGAGCGAAGACCAAAGTCTAGCAGAAATGCATGCGGGACTTCTTCGCTGATGATGCAGCTGTTGTTGCCCATTCTGCTGAAGACCTCCAACAACTCATGAATCACTTTAGTAAGGCCTGCCAAGACTTTGGATTAACAATCAGCCTGAAGAAAACACAAGTCGTGGGCCAGGGCGTGGACTCACTTCTCTCTATTACCATCTCTACACAAGAATTGTTAATGACGTTGTGTACCTTGGCTCAACGATATCGGACACTCTCTCCTTAGATGAGCTGGATAAACACATTGGCAAAGCAGCTACCATGTTCTCTAGACTCACAAAGAGAGTATGGCTTAATAAGAAGCTGACTGCATATAGCAAGATCCAGGTCTATAGAACCTATGCCCTGAGTATACTCCTGTACTACAGTGAGTCCTGGACCCTTTGAGCACGGCAGGAGAGGAAGCTGAACACGTTCCATATGTGTTTTCTCCGAGGCATTTTTGGTATCACCTGGCAGGACAAAGTTCCAAATAGAGTAGTCCTAGAATGAGCTGAAATTTTTAGCATATATACACTAACTACTGAAAAAGCGATGTCTACGTTGGCTTGGGCATGTCGTGAGAATGGCTGATGGTCAGATTCCAAAAGATCTCCTGTATGGAGAATTAGTTCAGGGAAATCACCACAGAGGGAGACCACAGCTGTGATACAAGGATATCAGAAAGTGAGATCTGAAGGCCTTAGGAATGGACCTCAACAGATGGGAAACCTTGATATCTGAGTGTTCAGCCTTGAGGCAGGTGGTGACATCATGGCCTCTCTCATCTTGAAGAGACACTTGTCCAGCAGGCCAAGGCAAAGAGGCAGTCCTGAAACCAGCAAAATCTGGGAGCTGGACAGGGGACAGATTGTATTTGTCTCCAGTGTGGAACGGATTGTCAGTCTCAAATTGGCCTTCTCAGCCACACTAGATGCTGTGGTAACTTGCTATTCAGAGCAAGTTACCACAGTCTCTCGAGACTGAAGGATGCCTAATCTAAATCAATGGCTTTCTTTGAAGGTTATTGGGTTTCCCCATTCAAAGGCAAAGGAGGTTGAAACCTTCGTTATATCACTCAAAAATCACAAACATAAGATAATTTTTGACCCTACATAGATCTTCATCAAGCTAGGCCCCACAGAGCTGGGCACAATACAGAAGAAGTGTTCAGATTCCAAAAATCATGGCCATATATGCAGGCCCAGCTTCTTTGTATAAGGCAGACTCAGGTCAGATGTGGATATTTCAGATTTCACCTCTGCTGATGTGTATTGGAATGTCTCTCCCAATCTTGTTTTTCCTATTGGTTTGGTGCATTTTTGTGTGCCTGTATTCCAAGTCAGGAAGGAAATGTGATTCAACAGAGCATCATGAGGGGGAGGGGGTGCTGAATCAAGCCTATAGTGCTGTATACACAGGAAAATAAACCCCACACAATTTAATAAGACACCCTTCTAAGTAGGCTCAGACAAAATATTTGGTACTTAAGTATGGTCAGCTTAAGAAAATGCTTCTGGATGTTGTGTCTGCAAGTAATCCTGTGTGCCCGCACATGCCAATGAAGTTGAATGACACTTTTTCCTGTGATAACATTGCTGTCCTAATGTATGCCCTTGGCCAAATGTAACCTCTTTTTACCTCAAAGAGACTTACTGCTCAGTTCATACCTGCAGACCTGCAGGCCACATTACCTCAAGAATAAGCCTGGTTAAGCTGAATGGGCTCCATTTAAACTACACTAAATACCTAAAGAAGCAAAAAAAGAATTGAAGGCAAGGGGAAGAGTTGCATCAGATTCCCATGGCTACAATATATTCTGGAGAAGATTTCTGTCTCTTACCCTGGCTCCTCTGGCTCCCTTTCTCTCCCTCTTCAGCTGCAACTGTGTTTTCTCTCAACCCATCCCTTCTCTCTCTGGCTCCTCTCTCCCTCTCCCCACTCTCTCTGTGGTTCCTTTGTGTGTGTTTATTTGTTCAAGAACACTTATTCTTGTGGTAACACTGAAGCCCCAATGTATTTTCTGGCCTGGATGTCAGCTCTGTTCACCTCAATGAGACTCACTTGGTTTCATAAAGTACTAAAAAGACATTTGGGCAGTTGCTACAGAATACTTTAATAAGTATGTGCAGCCAGATTTTATGAACATTTTTCTATGCAAAACAAGCAACTTTAAGGTCCTGTATCTTCTCTAAATGACAGGGCAGATCAACTTCTGTCTTTTCTTTTTAAACAGCTAGTAGCAGGAATATTTTTCTTTCAAGGAGGCAGGAGCAGGCATTTGAGAAATAACTACCAAATGTCTGAATGACCCATGAAAAATGATAGCAAACCAAGACCACAGACAGTGGGAATTTATTTTTTGAAAAATGGAAACCAGAACATTAGAAGTACTTGTTCCAGCTCTGGCACAGAGCAAACCTATCACCCTGCCAAATATGGTCCTGATTCAAGCACCTGTTCAAAAGATACAAGTTTTTGTTGGGAATGTCCCTCCTATTAATTATGGTGCACAGAATCCTGTTTTGTCTGCCAATGCATTATCAGATTGGTAGCTTTAGTTGGAACATTCATGGTAACTCAGTTTAGTGTTAACCACTATAATTCTTTCAGATATTAAGAACAATCAAATACTTTTCATTTGTGATGCGTCTTCTGGTTAACATTAAATACAATGGCACCCTCAACTATATAGAGATATTGACTAGAAATGGGCAAGAACCTCGTTTTGGAGACTTGTGCCGGTTTCTACAAACAGTACCACAGGTGCCATGTCCCTAGTTGGATCATGCTCCTCTTCCGCTTCATCTGTTTGAGCAATCTCCAGCAGTAGCATGGGCTTCCCTGCCCTGCCTCCTTGGCTGATCGCTCGCTCAGACAAGGCAGGGCAGGCAAACCCATGCTCCTGTTGGGGACTGATCCAAGAGCTGAAAAGGAGGAGAAGAGCACACTCCAACTGCTGAGTGGGTAATTACCTGGGGAGGTGGGTGAAGGGAACGTATGGCGCCTATGGTGCGATGCGTATGAACTGGCACAAACCTCTGAACCGAGATTTGTGCCCATATCTAATATTGACCTATTTTACAGAAACATGATATGCATACTCCTTCAGCTTACAGGATAAAAGGAAATTGTGTTTCACACTTTGTTTATCCAAACTATTTTGAAAAGTGCCACATGTTATCCTGATGCATTCAGTTTATCTCACATTAGCAAAAGTTTCATAAAAGCTTTTAACCAAACAAGAATCATTTCCCATCTTCCTCTGTCTGGGGTAGCAGCTGTTTGAAATTACAAGCAAACTCTTCCAAAGCTTTTACTAGCCTTCATTTTATTCCCTAGAAACACACAGCATTGGCTGTGAAACATATCCATGATCAATGCATAAATAAACCTGTGAAAAGAGCTGTAATGTGGGGAGCTATCCATTCTTTATATAAGAAAACAATAGCCATTGGCTACAACAACAATGAAGGTCACAACTCCTCTGTGTGTATTGATGCAGCAGCAGTCCTGATGAATTAAAAGCCATGACTCATATCTCATGTGCTTCCTTTATTCAGAATGCTATTTTTAGTAGTGACACATTGCTCACCCATTTAGAAGAGATGTCCAGCACACACAGCTATTCACTTTCAAACCTATTCTGATAATGGCAGCAAATAATTTGGTTGTTCATGACCATTCATGGTTTTGACGCTGATGCTGTTCAACGAAGCTGGTCACATCATTTGCTATACCAAAGTAACACTCCTTAGGAATGTAGCATAGCATGCTTACATTGCCATGGACTTTACTGGTACTGCATATTAATTATAGAACAAGGCGGGGCACTTTATGAGGTGCCTTCTTGCAGTTCTGAAGCTAGGTGACATGAGTGGGCGTCACCATGCCCACTAACATCCAGTCTTCACCTGAAGCATTAGGAAAAGCTTTTCCGTGTGGTGCTTGGGCTGGGAATGAATTTCCCTTCCTCCAGTGCTCTCAGGTTCAGAGCACAAACTGCAATTTGCTGCCTACTTTCCCCAGGTGGAGAGTCAATCCCCCCTGCCATTATGATATGTATTGTATTTTGCTGATGCTGTCTCAGACATAATACATTAAAAACAACACTATCCTAACACATCTATTTTTATTGTTGGAATATGTTATTTGCTGTAGCCAGTATCAGATACTCAGGCAAAAACTAACATACACACTGGAGGCAACCATGATGCAGAAAAGTTGAAATGAAGTGATGTGATTTGCTGAAGATTGGCACAACCAATGACTTTTCACTGTCGGGACAGTGAAAATACTAGAATAGAGGTGTTTCACAGTTCAAGAAGTGAAAAGCGCACATACAAAATGAGAGAGTTGCAAGTTTGTCTTCTGGAACTAGCTGTTTGAGTACTGTTAAACACATGTCATTCCAAAACACAAACAGTATATGTGATATTTTTCTACTGAGCAATATGCTGAAAATCAGTGTTGGATAGTGTAAATGCTCCCAGTGGCCCCTTCAAGAGGCAGGCACGATATTGCAGGTGAACAAAGTTAAGGGATTATTAATTTGGATAACAAGGGCCAAAAACTATCATAAAGTAAAAAGCAACAACAAACAAACAAACAACACTATGGGGTACTTAAGCTACCCTGGGTCACAGCCTCACCATTTGTTCTGCAGATCAAGGGAGTGGGCGAAAACCTTCCTTTTCCAACAGGTTCAGAAGTGGTGGTCCTTCTGAGCATGCCCCAAAGCTGCAGGCCTTGCTCCTGGAAGGGAAGCTGAGCTTACTGCTTGCTTCTGAGGAAAGTGGTGTGCAGTGGCAGCTAGGCACTGGGGGGTGGCAGTGAGGGGCCAGGGGACGTGGCAGTGGCAGGTAGAAAAGGGGGGGCAGAGGCCAGGCCCACTGCTTCAGCGCATGCTCAGAAGCAAGGGCTTGCTCCAGGAATGGAAGCCAGAACTGCTGCTTCTGTGCATGCACATGTCCCCTCCTGGCCTCCATCCAAGACTTGGGACTCGGACTCAAGGACTGGGACCTGGGACCAACGACTTACCAACATCCCTGCCAATAGGATGTCTTCCATGTCTTCTTGGCTGACTGGACCCACTCCACCTTCTCAGGTGGTATGTAGAGATGACCCACTCATCAGTTCAAGGGTCTCTGCATTCAACCCACTGCCAGCTAGCGTGAGGGTTGTTGTCTGTTCCTAAGGCCTCTGCCTCAACTGTCGACTCTGCCTTGCAAACCTCCCACTCCACACTCTCATGAACCTCCTTCCAGTGGTCTAGGTCTTCTTCTGGCCCCCTCCTCTTCCTAGCCTTGTCCACTAGGGGCTCCCTTACTTCTTCCCCATAGCCCTCGCCATGTGTTTCTCCACCACTTTCCCCCAGTCTATGGGAGAGCCGCACATGGGAAAGTCTCCTCTGCCACATGGGGCAGGGCTATCTGGCCCGCTGGATACACTCTGGTCATCCTCCACAGGGCTTGTGTCACTCCCACAAATAGACAAATGTACCACACTACCAGCAGAGGAGTTTTTATGCCCTAGGATTAGGGTTACACTGGGATCTCAGCAATTAAACTAATCTAATCTGCTTCATTTAATGTAGACCCCTGCACTTACAAGCCAAATGGTTCCCTGACAGGGGTTGCAAAACAAGCTGTTGTAAATTGACCCCTATTTTCTGGTTAGGCTCACAGTTAAAATAGGGAATTGATTCCTGGAAAATTTTCATGCCTTATAAATGAAATCTCTTTTCATATTTACAGCTCCTCTCTCTTGCTTGCTTACTGGACACTTGCTTTTATTGCTGCTATTTCCTCTCTTCTTCATTCAAAGTCCCCTCTCTAGCATGATTGCTGGGTGTTCGCCTCTAATCTCTGCTCTTCCATTTCCCCACATCCCTCTCTTTATAGCACAGGTCACTTTGTTCTTAAGAATTAAGTTTTGCTGGAATTATTTTAAAAGCAGGGAATGGTGCTTATAAAGGAAGCTACTAAGTTGGGGATCCCCTGTAAATTCAACTTCACTCTATCATACAATTGGCACTAAATAAAAGTCTAATACTCATAGGGTGCAGAAGTTAATTCAGAAAATATGGATGAACATTCTGCAAAGTAGTGTTTAGGAATTCCCAGCAAGCACTGGGAAGCAGCTTTCTTTTCTAACATGCGACTAGGCTGGAGCTTGGCCTATCCAGGGCCATGCAGCGTTCCAGTCTAGCCTTTTTCCATGTGAGGGTTCGGCGTGTGTCGGGTGCAATCCTGGTTGGGACGCAAGAAATACAGAAGGTGCGGGTTGCCCATGCCACAAGGGAATATTTATTGTACAGTGGTGCCTTGCATTATGATGTTAATTCAAAAGGATTATTATAACTGGCATTCCAAGGTCCCGGCAGGTCCGTAGGGGACCATTTCTTAAGGCAGTGGTTGCTGGGTCCGGTAATGAGAGAATGGTCCCTCCTCGTAGAACATCATCCTACTGGGCACTTCCCGGCTATCCAATACCGACCATCCCTTCTCTTCTCCTCTATCTTTGTCTCCAGAACTCTCCATGCGTTCTTCCTCTACTTTCTCCCTCTCCTAACTTTCTCCTCACCAGAGCACAGAGTGCTGTCCTCTGAAGATGCCGGCCACAGAGACTGGCGAAACGTTAGGGAGAACACCTTCAGAACACGGCCAAAGAGCCCGAAAAACCCACAACAACCATTTCTCCTCCACTCCTCCCCAGTAGGAAGGGCGAATAGGAAGGGCAGATCTTCTTCTGTAATCTTCTCTGCCCTGGGAACCTTGATTCTTTCCCATCTATTGGTCCAAGGTTCCTTCATCCAGACCTATTCCCATCCGGGGGTAAGGGCTCATCCCTTCTTATAATCTCCCCTGGCCCTGCCTCTCTGATTCTTTTGCCACCTTTTCTTCCTCTCTCCCCTTTATTGTTGTAAGCCGCCCAGAGACCTTTGGGTAGAGTGGGCGGCATATAGTTAAATAAATAAATAAATTCCCATCCCCGTCATACATGACAGTAAAGGTTCTTCTTCTTTCTCTTACCCTGCTCCCCTGCTTGGTCTATCTGGGAAGTGTCCCTTTCTTCTGTTCTATCTCTTGGGTCGAGGATGGACTGCGCTCCAGCATGAGGGGTTCCTGCCTCGCCACCTTTCTCACACTCCAGCACAAATTAGGTGTAGGTCTGGAGAATGGAGAATTCTGGGCTCTAGAGCCCAAACAAACAAAGAATGGCACAGGCCTAGTAATGTTATCTGATTACTCTGCAGTGTAAATAAGAATTTTGTGGTATTTCCAACTTTGAGAAAGATCCCCGTGTAGTTTAGTGAAGCGTTTAGTGTTATTCTGAAAATCAGTTTCAGCAACATAATTTAACACTCTAGTCTGTAGAACTGTTTATAACATTATTGGGTTTTCTTAGTCACATACCAAACTTTCACATCTTATTCCAGACAAATTAAGCTTATTAAGGCTGTGAAAGAAACCCCCAAGCCTGTACCAAGCAAAATCTCGTAGCACCAGATTTTTAAAAACAGCTTTATTTATGCATATCAGGAGCCTCAAAATTGTTTTAAAATTGCATAATTTAAATGTAAACCATACAGTAAACTGTTTAATACTGCAGTCAAACTGAAGTTATTTTCATAGTCTGCATATTTAAATCATCACAGGAGTTAAGCCTTTATAAACAAAACCAAGGCTTCTACATTCTTATTGGTCTTTAGTAACTTAAAAATATTTAGCGCTTTGCAAGATAATGACGTTATACACTCTATATAGAGAATATAATATTTTGCTTTTATAACAGTCAGTATGTTCAAAGCTTCTGAAACACTGAAAAGTGAGGTTGTATATTTCACTTGTATCTATTGCAAGGCAACATTTTATTTTAAAAATAGTTAAGGATATTATGAAAAAATAAGAGCTCTGTATAAATCATTAAATTAGATGAGTAAGCTTGATCAACCTGGAACTTCTAAGCGCATACACACAGATGCTAACAGGAAGTCTTTCTTTTAATAGTTCATAGAACTGAAATTACCGCAACACAGCTAACATGTATGTAAGATGGGAACAAACAAGAACTATTCTATGAAAACAGAGCAGCTTTTCTTCAATGGGCAACAATATAAAGTCCAACAGTAGAATCAGCCAGAATTTTAGATCTTCCATCTGCCCTGCCCTAAGTCATCTTTGTGTTTTGTAATAATGTAAAAATATCAGCACCTGGAGAGTTAATACTTTATTAGAATTTCCCATCTATGCAGCTGCTTAGGAGAAGTGTGGCCTAACCACTAACAATGTGTAGTGAACACTTGCAGGCAAGAAATTAAAACAAGGCCTTTGGCACTAGATGCTTTAGCAGATTTTTCATCAGAGTGTACTATTTTACAGTCAACATAAGCAACGTTAAGTGGTTTGTTTTGATAATAAAAGCAATTATTCTCTCTCCCAAAATGAATTAAGGATAACAAATGTGAGTTTTTTTCTACATATATTTAAATGCTTACAATTATTTTATAGCCAATTTTTGAATGCAGTGTGTGTATTGATTTATAACTGTGATTATGTTAGTAAGCATGTTCTTCACAAAGGGAGAGGTCAGGCTGACCAGTTATGTGAAAACCGAGTCAATTTATTCACTACTTGTGGCAACTATTGTTGCTAAAAATTTGCCTTCTGTCCCAAGAAATGATTTTCCTGGGACCTTCTTCACCCTGGACCAGAACCGCATAAAACCAGAACCAACTTAAATAGCTGCTTCTTGGTGATGTATTTATAATTACTAGTACTGAAAAGAATCTTAAGGTTTAACAACTGGGAAAATGTGTAGGGGAGAGAGAAAGACAAGAGAAATAAAGAAAATAGAAGGAAAAAAAGGGGTAGGAGGGAGTGTGTAAATATCGACAAACTAACATAGTATTTGTATTCCACTTAATACATTTGGAATAGCTACCAGTATCTAGTTCTACACTCAGCACAATCAACATTCTTCTGAACTCAAAAGAACCCTGAACACATCATAAATTGAAAGGATCCCATAGAAAAATAAAATCCCATTATTAAAATATCCCTGAAAGTGATATTCAAGAGAAAAAACCATGCAGGTGTCCCCAGAGCTTAATGAATTTTAGCGGTGATCCTCAAGCTCCACAAAAAACAGACTTATTCCCCTACTACCACAACTTCCTTCACCGTCTGAGAAGTAAAATGTATAAAAATGTAGGAAGGAGGTCCACTGAAAGAATACACATTTTTATACTGCCACAAAAAAATCAGAGGACTAGATACAAATATTGTGATTTAAGTACTTCCTATTAAAACACAGTTACCAACATTTTGTGACTTTCCAAACAACCAGAGAATATTTAAGCTTTGTCCCATTCACATGATATATTAAATACAAACCTACACAGTTTTATTTAATTCAACTAAAGCACAAACCAGTCACTCCTCAAATATATACCAGGACAAGCTAGTCTCCCTTTGAGAATTGCCAGAGTGCTGTGAGAAATAAATTTTAAAACTTGTCACCCTCTCAAGACATGACTCACATTGTGATACCATTCCACAATCTTGAGCTAGGTGTTAAGCAGGCACAGATTTTATGTCAGCGTAAGCCGTTTACCTGCTTTTAAAAGCCAACATGCAAAAACACAGAAGACAGTCAGCCTGAACACAAGCTCTTTGTTGAAATGAAAAAGCACACCTGAGTCAGCATTAGATATGATAGCCCAGAACATTAGGCCGTTTCATAACCTGTAAAGAAAAAAAACAAAACAAACCAAGAACAAATGAACTGAGGGCAAGTCAGTGAGGTGCAGCCAAATACTAATTAGGTACACTTCAGCTGATCAGCAGATCAGAAGTAAACATGAACTGTAAAGTAGACCAGTCTCTTGTTAATGCAAGGGAAACACTTACTCAGGAAAACAACTTAATTATTGCATATTCACAAATTTTGCAAAAACAACCCAGAGGAACTCAGTGCTATGCCACTCGTTGTTTCTTAATCATATGTGCCCACCTTCTCTTCTCCATAACTGCTTTGCAAGTTTTTTTTAGTAGATGGTAGAATTCTAGCTGCATGAAAGAACCAAATTAATTGCAACTCTGTCTCAGTATTAGAAAATCTATTCAGAGATTATTACTGTTTGCTTGAATATAGTTAGTCACCCAATAATACAATTTTTTACCTAGTAGTTGAGCACACTGTACATCAAAAAGTTTGCAAAAGGCAAACAGATTAGTGCCACCACTTCTGCCAGTTGATTTGCTTGTTTCTGTTACTTATGAAACAAGGAACAAAAGAAAGATCTAGGTGTCTGGCAAAAAAATATATTAGTCTTTTTGGTATGATTCCCTTTTGTAACTTTGCCATTAGCAAGCCCTTCATGCTTCTTACAAGACCAGTTTTCAGCAATACGGAAAGGAAACACTAGCCAACAGAAGCAGCTTCTCTGGCAGTTTGGTCAACCATACCAAAAAATAAGTTTCTTTCCCCAGGGTGGGAGAAAAGTTTCACAGAGCAAACCAAAAGTTAAGAAAGAGAAAGTGGTTAATATTGTTTAAATTTTATAAACATGAAGCTGCAATAAAGTGCTAAAAATCAAGAATCCCTTTTGGCTTCATTTAATGGAAACGCTATTCACAATGTCTTCATATTGAGGAGGTGGATCCAAGTGATTGGCAGCGTCATGTCTTCTCATGCCGTTTTCAGCGGCAACTTCCTCATACGATGGTGGTGGGTCACAGCTTGACAACCTGACTGATACTGAGTCACCACACCCATCCGTGTAACTCAGGTATCCTGGAGATTGTCCACTGCCTTCAAACATTTCTTCCTGGGGGGAATGAAGAATGCTGAGTGGCAGAGGAAGAGGGCTTCTACCCTCAGCAACAGTTCTGTTGCCTGTGGCTTCTCTGGCTCTGCTGTGTGCATACATGGACTGTCTACGCATTTTCTTTTTGGACAGGCATCTCCAGGTGACAAACACAATAAGGAGAATAATGAAAAGGCCAATAATTAATGGGAAGACAAGGTAAAATGGATACCAGTTGTGTCCCGTGTTACTTTCTCCATGCAGTCCATGTATATACTCTTTCCAGAATTCCATCTAAAAAAAAAGACAGATTTTTTTTTAAAAAAGGCTTTTCTGAAGCACCTCCTCCTTTTCTAATTAAATTTAGTACGGATTAAAAAAATTATGTTGCTAGTTGTACCAAAAGACTGCATTTGCCATAGGGCTGAGTGAGACATCTTCTGACAGAGTTCTGACTTGGCTTCTAACAAGGAGACTTTTGTTCCAGCTACATCAGAAGTGCTTAGCACTTGTGTATGCACTAAACTGTGATCACATTCCTTTCTCATATTTGCAGGGGAGAGAGGTGGATTGAGACTATAGTAAAGCTGTAGAAAAGCAGCATTCCAAATCATCAAGAAGCTGGCACAATGTACATGTACTGCTTTTTAGCTTGAGAAAACACTTAACAAAGTAAATGCTTCCACTTGAAAAATGAAGTTACAATAAAACCCAAATGGTTCTGTGTCCTATTCCCTAAATAGACATCTAACAATACGTGAAATCATGTGAAAATCAAGAGCAGAACTACAACTCTGTGCTTACTTTTTCCAGAAGTCAGTTTTGCATTCAGGGGGATTCACTCAAAAGGGTACATCATGTTAGCCTACAATAATTATTCCATTATATAAAAACCACACGAGGTACAGCACGAGGAGAGCACAATCAATAAGTTATTTCAACAAAGCAATCTCAAGGTGAAGATGGAGAAGACCTATACTTTCTGCCTCATCCTTATTGCTTCTGCCCCTTTCCTCCAACATCCACATACTGAAAACTCTTGAGAAATCTGTACACAAGAGCAGATGTTTGCGTGCAAGGGCTCTGTGCAACTAGCATGTCAGTCTGCACAGGCACCCCAACTGTCTGCAGCCTTTATGGGCAACAAAAAAGAATCATAAAGAGGTTCCTTCAAAGGCAGTCTGATCAACATGCACATTTTGGAGTCAGCATCCAATGGTGGGAGAATAAGGAACTCTGGTCTGTTCTAGCTTCTTTATGGGACTCTTCACATGATTAGGATTATGAAGGCAAGGATTTTTAGTTGACTCTATCTTTCCCATTATTTCAATATACCTTGTTTCCCTGGAAATAACACTGTATATGCTCCTCCCACCCACCATTTTCCCCAGTTCCTGAATTTTATCCGCCGGGTATGAAGGAAAGAATTAACTAATTACATAATTAACCCGTGACAGATAGAGGGGAAGGATGGGCGGGTTGTGTGAATTCACAAAGGACCACTCAAAGAACTATGGTTACAGGTAAGTAACCTCTTTTTCTTTTTCATGGCCTCTGTGAATGCACACATATGGGTGACTAGCAAGCTGCACTTACCGGTTGGTGGGTCGTCACGGTAAGAAGGATGACAGGGCAGCTCTGCTAAATGCAGCATCTTGGTGTGCTCTGACGTCCAACTGGTAGTGTTTGACAAACGTGAACCATGTAGCAGCACGACAGATGTCAGGAACCTCGGTGGCACGTTGAAAGGCAGTAGAGGTGGACAGTACCCTGGTTGAATGAGCTGTCAAATGTTCTGGAGGGGATTTCCCTGACAAGTTGTAAGTCAGGGAAATAATTTGTACTATCTAGCGTGCTATGGATTGAGAGGAGGCCGGGGCCCCTTTGTTTGGGCCGTGAAAGCAAAGAAAAAGTTTATTGGACTTTCTGAAAATTTTTGTCCTTTTGACATAGAAGGCCAGGGCACGTCTGACATCGAGGTTATGGAGCATATGTTCCAGGGACGAGGAAGGAGATCTGAAAAAGCATGGCAGTATGATGGGTTGGTTGAGGTGGAAGTCGGAGACCACCTTCGGGAGAAAGGAAACATCAAAGTAAAGAGTCACTTTATCGGGGTGAAACTGGATAAAGGGAGGATCGGCTTGGAGAGCTGCGAGCTCGCTAGCTCGTTTGGCTGACGTGATTGCAACGAGGAAGGCCAATTTAAGGGTCAGGAATTTGAGGTCGATAGACGCCATGGGCTCGAATGGAGTCCGCATCAAGGTGTTAAGAACCAGTTGCAGTGACCACTGGGGGGTGATATGTTGTTGAGGAGGGCGAATGTTGTTGAGCCCTTTGAGGAATTTCTTGACAGTTGGGTGAGAGAACAACTTGGAGGAAGGGGAGTCGTTCGGTTGATGAGCCATGATGGCTGACAGGTAGACCTTCAGTGTGGACTGGGAGAGACCGAAACTGAAGAGATGAAGGAGGTAAGTGAGTAGGGTCTTCAAAGATACAAGTACAGCAGGTAAGTCATTGTCCTGAGTATATTTTAGAAAGGACTTCCATTTGTTCTCATATAGGAGAGTAGTGGAAGGTTTGCGAGCCCGAAGAAGAACGTTCATGACGTCGGGAGTATCCTCCAAGCTGCAAGACTGAGAGAGACGACGGGGTGAAGGACGAGGCCGTGGTCAAGCGAGAGGAGATCTGGGCGGAGAGGAAGACGGAGCATGTCCAACAACATCGATACCAGGTGAGTGAACCATGGCTGGTGAGGCCAGTGGATCTCGTTGGCATCGTCGTGCCAGAGACAGACGATTACCCTCTGGATGAGAGGTAGAGGGGGAAATATGTGGAGAAGATTGTGAGACCAGCCCATCAAGAATGCATCTCCCAGAGAGGTGCTGTCCCTTCCTGCTCTGGACCAGAATCGGGCACATTTCTTGTTGGCATTGGATGCAAAGAGGTCTATTGAAGGCGTGGCCCATTGTCAGCATAGCCTCTGGAATATGACATTGTTCAGGGTCCATTCATGAGTTCTTGTCGGAAGCCGACTGAGCCGATCAGCCAAGGTGTTGTCGTCGGTGGAAATGTGGACAGCAATAGGGAAAACATGGTTGGAATAGCACCACTCCCAGAGGTCGACAGCTAGGTAGAGCAGAGAAGGGGAGTGGATACCTCCTTGCTTGTTGACATAGAAGAGTGCAGTGGTGTTGTCTGTTGCCAACTGCACTACCTGTCCTTGGATCAGGGGGAGAAAGGCATGGAACACCTTGATGATTGCCAACAGTTCCAGATGGTTTATGTGAAGTGGCAGTTCTTGTGTTGACCAGAGCCCGTGGACTGTGTGCTGAAGGCAGTGGGCACCCCATCCCGTGGGGCGGGCGTCAGTTGTGACCTGTATGGAAGGTTGCTGGGGGGGAGAGAAAGGTCTGCCGATGAGGAGGTTGGGCAAGTCCACCAGTCGAGTTGGGAGGCTAGCTCCGATGTTACCGACAGTAGTGAGGACGGGAGGTCTGCCACTGGGTTGAACAGGGAGAGAAACCATGCCTGCAGAGACCTTATTTTGAGCCTGGCGTGTTGGATGACGGCCGTCGTCGATGCCATGAGTCTTAAGAGATGTTGGGTGTGATGCGCCGAAACAGAGTGATGGGTTTGGAAAAGGCAGACAGCCTTTTGAAGTTTTGCGATTCTTTCTGGAGGCAGAAAAGCTCTTGCGTGGAGGGAGTTTATGTTCATGCCGATGAACTTTACTGTTTGTTTTGGGATCAGGTATGATTTTTCGAGGTTGATTTTGAGACCTAGACTTTGAAGAGTATGGAGAGTTGTGTCTCGTGCCTTTATGGCGTCGTGGTACGATGTCGCCACTATCAACCAATTGTCAATGTAGGGATAAATGTTTATTCCCTGCAGGCGGAGGAAGGCGGCTACCGGTGCCATGCACTTGGTGAAAGTCCGGGGGGCGGTAGAGAGCCTGAATGGGAGGGCACAGAATTGGAAGCGATGCCGTTGAAATGGAATCTGAGGAATTTTTGTTGGTCTGAATGTAGACAAGAAAATAGGCGTCCTGCAGGTCGATAATTATGAACCAGTCTCCCTGCGAAAGCAAAGGGATAATAGAGTCCAGTGTGAGCATACGGAATATACGGGGAGATATGAAACGGTTGAGATGAGTGAGATCGAGGATGGGGCGAAGACCTCCATCTTTCTTAGGAACAGTAAAGTATTTTGAGTAGAAACCGTTGTGAGAGTCCAAAGTAGAGACCGGCAAAATGGCATGTTTTTGGAGAAGTTTAGTAACCTCGTCCTGCAGGGCAGAGTAGTAGGGGGTGTACCGAATGAACCCCAAAGGAGGCAAGTTTGGAAAATTCTATGAGGTAGCCAGACGCTATGATAGATAAAACCCATTTGTCTGATGTAATGGCTTGCCAACGATGGAAAAATGGGGCCAGTCTGGTACAGTTCAGTGGGCAAAGAGAAATGTCAGAAAAGGGAGGCAAAGGTAGTTGTCAATATTGCTTACCCTTTCACTGTCCTTTACAAAAGGATTGACATTGACGAGGAGTGTTTTGAGGCCGGTACAATGCCATCAAAGGTTGAGGGGCAGGTAGGGACCTGTCAGTTTGATGGAACCTTTGATTTTGATATTGCTTGGGGTAAAACTGGCCCGAGTGGTAAAAGGGTCGTTGTTAGGGGGTAGAAGGCTGATTAGAATAAGAGCGTGCAGTCTTGCGCTTCTTATGGAAGTCCTCCATGGTGTCATCGGTTGTTGAATTGAACAGGCCGGCACCGTCAAAGGGCAAGTCCTCGATTCTTGACTTGGTGTCATTTGAGATCGTGGAGGACT
The DNA here is from genome assembly GCF_051106095.1 of Pogona vitticeps. NCBI lineage: Eukaryota > Metazoa > Chordata > Lepidosauria > Squamata > Agamidae > Pogona > Pogona vitticeps. Next base: position 194,469,477 of record NC_135785.1, on the reverse strand, counting down.
TGAGCCAGGCATGGCGTCAAATGCAAATGGAGGTGACCAACGTCTTAGAAGCGGCCTCAGCGGAGTGTCGCGCCTCAATCCTCTGGTACTTGGCCAAAGAAATGGCTTGAGAATGGATATTGATGAGATCAGATCTCATGGGTTCAGGGGCCACATCAATTAGAGGAAGGACTTGGTTCCAGAGATGACGCTGAAAGGCGCCCATGGTTGCCTGGTAGCTAATACTTCTGAGCAAAAAGGATTGGAAAGAGTAAACTTGTTTCGCCAATGTGTCAACTTTTCTGCCATCCTTATTGGCCAGGGTAGGTTTAGACCTGGCATGGGTTCGAGCTTGACTGGACTCAACGATGATGGGGTTAGGCACTGGATGTTTATTGAGGAATTCGGCATCGACACCATGGGTCCTATAGAGGCCATTGGTACAGTGAGAGATTTGTATAGTAGAAGGGGGTTTCCCCCAAGTGTCTTTAATAAGTTGAAGGATAGACTTATTGAAAGGGAGACTCAAAGGAGTGGGATGCTCCTGATTGATGTCGTCGAACACTGGGTCGGCATCAGCAGACGGGGCTGTTCGGTATCGAGATGCAGAGCTTGTACCATTTGGAAGATAAGGATAGAGTAGGAGAAGAAGTCGTCCAAAGTAGACGAAGCATGGCTATCCCTTGTATCTGGAAGCAGGGGAGGTAGCTCGGGTTCATGAGAGGACTGAGAGTGTTGTGCCTCCGAAGATGCAGGAGAGCCTGGAGATGAAGGGTAGTCTGACTGACCAAAACCCTCTGTCATGGGGGCTTGGTGTCGTTGAGTCAGCATGACCCCGAAAGGGTCTTGAGGTGGCATCGGAGGTGCAGGACGTGAAGGTACAGCCTTGCGAGCTTCGTCTCACTTTTGAGATAGTGAGGTCAACTTAGATGGGGCAGAAAGGCATGCAGATGGAGCCGAGACTGCCGGGACAGAAGTGGACGCGTGGAGGTGGTTTGAGTCCATAAAAGGGGCGGCCAGGGAGAGGTCCGGCGTCGTTCGGGGCCGTTTAGCCTGTTCAGACTGGTACCTTTCATACAGGGTTTGCCAGATGTAGGGGTCAAAACTCTGATACGGTACCATGGGGAAGGAGCAGAAATCGCCTTGCGATGCCACAGACCTTGGTGGAGAGAGGTGCTTTTGTTTTTCCGTTCTCTTCCATGGGGGAGAAGGGGGAACCTCCTTATCGGATGCCGAACTTTCAGCTGCCCACCCTGAGTCAGGGTTGGAATGGGCTGAGGCCGGGCTGGACTATGGCGCAGCCCCAATGAGGCCAATGCTCGGAGTTTGAAGCGGCATCGTGGGGGGGGGGCGCGCGACATCATGGACATCCTCTCCGTCTGAGGCTAAATCAGGGGCCTCTCTACATGATTCCTCGAGGACGGGGGAGGGTAGGGAAGGCTGAGGGGGCTCCATGTGGGGAAGTCTGTCCTTCCTGAGCTTCTTAGGAGCAGGCTTAGGATTTTTCTTGGGGCCTGGGTCGTGTGCTCAAGATCTTTGCGAAGAGGGCAATTTGTGCTTACCAGACGACTTTGCTTTCTCAACAGTGTCCTTAGCTGGTAGCACAGACGTAGAGTCGGAGGTAGACTGGCCTGCTGGAAGCCTATTGGCTGAGAGAGCAGGAGATCTAGCAGCCTCCGAAGAAGCAGTAGGAGGATTCATGGCCGTTTGCCAAAGGTAAGACCGAAGTCTTTGGAGCCTCTGCTTAAGTGCTGGCTTGGTTAGGTTTTTACACTCAAGGCTCGAATGGGTCGGATGTTCCTCACCCAGGCAAAAAAAGGTACTGGCTATGACCGTCGGAAAGTGCGATTTTATTCGCACAAGTAGTACAACGTTTGAAAGGAGACGGTGAGGCCATAAGCAAAAGACTAGTGGGGAGGGAAAGGGGAAAAAAAAGAAGGGAATAAATACCGCGGGAAGACGATTAAGCAAACAAAAGATGCGGAGGATCACTAAATAGGCAATTAAAGTAAAGATAAGCAAACAAAAAGCTCAAAAGAGGCTAGAAAAATAGCCAGAAGGCAAAAAGCGAAGCGCTCAATGTTTCCTGAGAACCGTTCAGCTCGGCGGAAAAAAGGAACTGGGGAAGATGGTGGGTGGGAGAAGCATATACCTCGTGGTGGATCACACCATAAAATTGTTACTTTTAGCTCTAGAATCTTCCGAGAGAGTCAGCGCAGGCGCAGACAATACCCATATGTGTGCATTCAGAGGCCATGAAAAAGAAACTACAGCTTTGAGTTAACACAGTCAGAAAAAAATCTAAATTTTCTGATCCTCTGAAATATAATTGGATAGATGAAAATGCAGGAGAAAGAATCTATAAAAATTACTATGAATTTAAGATGTTAGATATTGAACTAAATATTTGAAATAGGAATATGAAATATAGTATGAATAGATACAGTATGGATATAGTATGGTTCAGTATGGGAGTAGGGCATAAGGTCTGTTGTAGTCAGAATCATATAATGGATAAGTTTGAATGTGAAATACCTCCCTGCCTATATGTTTTGTTTGTTTTATATGTCTTTTGATTGTTTCATATGTTTTTGTTTGTTTTGTATGTATGAGTGTTATAGAAATAAAATTTAAAAGAAAAAAATCTAAATTGATCAAAATACCACATTAATGTAAAATGTTATATAGTCAATTCTATAGCTATTTACATGAGAGTAAGCCTCTCTGAAAGCAATTACACCATAGTGTGTAAGTCTCAATGAAATCAGTGAAATTTACCACATTCTGTCACACTATTTGCCAACACTTTTCAGCCTGGCACCTTTGAGTCACAACCTTGTGTCTGAATCCCCAAGTTTTGATAATTCTGTTTATGCAGGTTAATCAAACATACATATACATGTGAATTATGGAATGAGTCGAGTACCAAGAAGCTAGAGTAAGTCATCTGCTGCTGGAGGCCAGTTTTGGATTAACATTTCAGGAGAAAGCAGCTGACTTAGAGCAAAGTATCACTTTTAACTGGCTTAATTCTTCATGGTAAGAATCTGCCCCAAGGCTCATTTTATATGCAATCCATGTAAAATGTCACATAAACTGTTAACCTATGAAGCAAACTCTATAATGTACAATAACTTACTGTCTTCTCATCATTTTCAAAAGCTTCTCTTGCCTCTTCCTTGTTACAGCGTTCTTCAAAGCATTCACGTTCAATATTTCCTTGCTTAAATTCTTCAAAAAGACCATTAGCTCGTGGATACCTCTTTAAAACTGAATTGGCTTTAGCCTCTGTTAGGAACACTGCAGAAAACAGGGAATTAATTGAATTTTGAAAATTGAATATTTAGAATGTCAGACGTTTGGCATAAAACAATGTTTTTATTTAGAAATAAGTTCATGTTTATTATTGATTTCATGGTCACAGTTAAAATAAGCTGAGTTATCATCATTTTAACTGTCTCTATCACAAAATATCGGAGTAGATAGTAACATTTAAAACTATTTTAAGGTAGGCTAAAAAATAAAAATCTTCTGTTGAAAAGCCAATTGAGTTTCCATTTCAGCCACAAGCACACATACAAATTTCAACCATGATCACACATAGCTGTAATTAAAACAAACCAATAAATTTGGAAATAAAAGCACAACCACTACTGCAAAAGATCACGCAAAGTTTCAAGTTACTGTAGTAGATACACATCACAAAGCACCAGAAGTTTTTTCTTAAAGGAGACTGCATTTCCTCTGTAGATTCCTAATTCCTAGGAACTTTCCAAAGCTGGAGTCCAAGTTTATTGTCAAACTTGGCTTTTATTCACTGACAAATTTGAGGGTATATGTTTTCCCTCTTTTATGAAAAAGAACCTCAGCAATACAACTGAAGTACCCAATTTACCTAATGGAACATTTTAAAATTAAATTGTGCAGAGCAACAAGGACTGCAAGGTACAGTGGGGTCTTGACTTAAGAAAGGCTTGAGTTAAGAACATTTTGACTTAAGAACCACTCTCATAGGAAAATATTGACTTGACTTAATGTAAGAAAGTCCTTCTCCGGCGGGGGGGGGCGCTAGTGGTGAAGGCGGGAAAAAGACGAGGAGGCTCCTCGGGATTTTCATTAACAATATTTTTATTACAAACAGTTCGCAACTCGCGTGAATCAAAAGGATCTTGCAACAGGTGATCCGGCAACAGATTATATTTCTTAGGGCGAACACTAAGTGGAACATCAGGATCCCCTAATAGGGAGCCGGCCCAAACTTCTCTCGGTCCGTCATCTGCCTTATGGGCGCGCTCCTCACCGCGCACACCGTGCCGCAGCACGGGTGGCGGGCCCAATCGCCCTCCAAAGGCTTCTTCTGGAACTCCGGGCCAGGGCGAATTACCCGCCGCCCCCCACCAGGGTAATTCAGGGGGAAAACCGATACCTTCCATTCGAGAGGTTCAATGCCTCTGCCCTTGGCCCCTGTGGCTACTGGGTCTGGGAGCAGTCCACCTCCTGTAATCAAGTTGGGGAATCCCGGGGTTACATCAGTCCCTTGGCTTATTCCGAGAATGGGTTCCGTTTGCACCCCTCGGTGCCTAGGTCTGTCAGGGTTTAGATCTGTCCAGGTTCTAAAATCGTGCGCGCTTTTTTCCTCTTTTATCTCCTCCCATATAATTAAATCTAACTCCTCCCCTCCTTCTTCTACAAGACACACCTCCGCAGCTCTTTCAGTCAGTATCTCCGTTTGATCTAACTCTATTAACACCCCTTCCACACATCCTCCTTCCTCTACGTCTTCTTTCCCACCAGAGGACGGCACACTGCCTTCAGCTCCTTCACACGCCCCCCCTTCCGAGTGGGCCGTCCTCTTCTCCGCATCAGGTTCCCCACTGTCCTGTCGAGAGAAATAGTCCGCGTTAGAATGGGCCGCACCCTTCTTGTATTGCACCTGGAAAGAATAAGGTTGTAAGCTTAGATACCACCTAGTGAGCCTTGGATTAGTATCTTTCATGCGGTTGAGCCACTGTAAGGGAGCATGATCCGTTACTAGAAGAAAGGGGGCTCCCAATAGATAATACCGTAAGGCATGTATGGCCCACTTAACCGCCAAAGCCTCCTTTTCGATGGTGGCATATTTCCTTTCCCGATCGCTCAATTTCTTACTTAAATACATTATAGGGTATTCTATCTCTCCCTTCTTTTGGGACAAGACCGCCCCTAAACCTCTGTCTGACGCATCTGTCTGTAAAATGAATGGAATAGAAAAATCAGGGGCAAAGCGACTCGGTAAGGAGGACAACACCCCCTTTAACTCTTCGAACGCTCTCTGTTCCAACGGGCCCCATTCTAGATGCCCCTTTTTCCTTTTTCGCGTTAGATCAGTGAGTGGTGATGCTACTTCTGCAAAATGAGGCACAAACTGTCTATAATACCCTGCTAGCCCTAGAAATTGTTGTACCTCCTTTTTATCACGCGGGACAGTCCAAGACACCACCTTGTCTACCTTATCCGAGACTGGTTGAATCTTCCCTCCTTCTATGCAGAACCCTAGAAATTTAACTCCTTTCCTAGCTACTTTGCATTTGGAGGGATTGATCTTCAACCCCGCCTTCCCTATCTCTCTTAACACCTTTCTAAGGTGATCCATATGTTCCTCCCAAGTTTTACTGTATATCAATATATCGTCGATATACACTCCCGAGAAATCTTTCACCGGTTCTAATATCTGATCCATTAGTCTCTGAAAGGTGGCTGCTGCTCCATGTAACCCGAAGGGCATCTTTTTGAAATGGAACAGCCCCTTTGGGGTGACAAATGCAGTTTTCTCCCTGTCTTCTTCACGTAACGGAATTTGCCAGTAACCTTTAGTGAGGTCCAGTGAGGTCAGGTAGACGGACCCTCCCAGCCTTTCCAATAGATCATCCACCCTGGGCATCGGATAAGCGTCGAATTTAGACATCTCGTTAAGCCGTCTAAAATCGATGCACACTCTTACCTGCCCATCTGGCTTGGGCACTAAGACAGGGTAGCTCCGCCACGGGCTACGGGAGGGCTCTATTACACCTAGTCTCTCCATCTCCTCTACCTCTGCGTTGATGGTGTCCCTAAGATGATATGGCCAGGTGCGGTCTCCCATTCTGGCCACCATTCCCGGGGGCGTATGTATCTCATGTTGAATTAAATTGGTCTCGCCTGGTATGCCTGAGAATACCCCTTCAAACTCCTTTTCCAAGTTTCTCAAATCTTGTTGTTGATACTCCTCTAACATTTCATCCACCTCCAAGCGCAAATCCTTATTTAGGCACATGCGGGCCTCCGGTCCAAATTCCTCTCCTACTTCTCCCCAAAGGGCCTCTCTTTCTTTCCACTCTTTCAATAAGTTAACATGGAATATCCCATTCTTCTTTGTCTTGTCTGGCATATATATTTCATAATCTACAGGGCCCACTTTCCTTACTACCTCATAAGGGCCTTGCCACGTAGCAAACAGCTTAGCTTGTTCAGCATGCATTAGGAGCAAGACCTTTTGGCCTGGTTGAAATTCTCTCACTTTCACTTTCTGGTCATATCTCCTTTTCTGCCCTTCTTGGGCAGTTCTCAAATGCTCCTTTGCAATGCCCAAGACAGTTTTCAAATGATCTCTCATCTCCATCACATGTTGCACTGTAATATGGGCATCATCCTCCCCCTCTTCCCATTTGTCTTTCACCAAATCCAGAATGCCCCGAGGATTCCAACCATACATTAACTCGAAAGGAGAGAAACCCGTAGACGCTTGTGGCACCTCCCTAATGGCAAACATAAGTGGTGCTATTAACACATGCCACCTCTTAGGTTTTTCCATAACCAACTTTCTCAACATACCCTTGAGTGTTTTATTAAAACGCTCCACTAAGCCATTGGTTTGCGGGTGATAGACGGCGGTATGGATTGGTTTGACCTCTAGGAGGCGCCACATCTCTCTTAACGTGTTGCTCATAAAATTGGTCCCTTGATCAGTTATGACTTCTTTAGGAAAACCGAGCCGTGAAAAAATCAGCATCAGTTCTCGCGCAATTACCTTGGCTGTTGTGGACCTCAGAGGTATAGCCTCTGGGTACCGGGTCGCATAATCTACCAGGACTAATATGTGGGTATGTCCCCCAGCTGACTTTACCAGCGGCCCTACTATATCAAGGCCAATCCGTTGAAAAGGTTGATCCATAAGGGGCATCGGTATCAATTCTGCACCCTTAGAGGGCCGTTTTTGTGTCTTTTGACATTGGGGACAGGTGGCACAATACTCCCTGACCTCTTTATCTATCTCTGGCCACCAAAACCTTTGTTTTATTCGCGCCCCCATTTTCTCCTCTGCCAAGTGCCCAGCCAAGGGTATGTCATGGGCTAACTCCAATACTTTTCTGCGCCATTTCAGGGGTACCACCAGCCTCTTTTCTCCCTCTTTCTCTACCCAATACAACAGACCCCTGTCCAACTCCCATCCCGTTTGACCCTTTAACGTGGTTCCCACCGGTTGCGCTGCCAGCAACGGCTCCCGAAGCGATGCGTCATCCTGCTGCATCAGCCTCATTTGTTCCCGCGACGTACGCTGCAAAAAATCGGACTGATCTTCAGCCTTTTCAAGTTCGCCTTGCAAGCCCTCTTTGATCTTCCCCACATCTCTGGACCCAACCCAATCTCTCCCCAATAGCATTTCCCTTGATAACCCAGGTACCACTCCAATATTCATCCTCCTTTCGTCCTTTCCTACTTTCACCGTGGCCCATAAAGTCAGATATTTCTTCACATCCCCATGGATGCAGCGAACAGTCAATCCTTCCTGTTTTTTCTCTCCGGGTAAGTCCCGTACCAGCGTTTTAGCACATCCCGTGTCTATTAAGGCTCTTTTCCGCTCCCCATTTACCCACGCTTCCACCTCCCACCTTTCTGAGGATTCCGTTTTAGGGGGAGGGGGTCTGTCCAGTAGCCCCACCCATGAACAATCAGCCCCCGGACAATTTTTTTTTTACGTGGCCAGGAACCCCACAGGCGAAACAGATGGGGCGTCCTTCTTTGCTCTCGCGTACCCCAGCTCCCGGAGTGTAAATAGGGCGCCCATCCTTGCCCTCTCTCCATCCCGTCCCGGGAGCATAGATCCGTTGGTCTACTGTTACCGGGCGCACTGATTTAGGTCCAAACGGCTCGAACATTTTTCCCCTGGATTTCTGCGTTCCACTCTGCTCTGCAGCCGACCGCGCAATAAAGTTTGGAACCGAAAGCGAAGCCTCTCCGCCGCGTGGTTTAGCTTTCTCCGCCCACTGGGTGTTTCCTTCCTTTGCCGCCTCGTCTGTCAAGCAGTAATCCTCCAATAAGGAAATCGCTTTCTCCAATGTCTTAGGGTTGTTGCGTTGGAGCCAGTTTTTCGCGCCGGTTCCTAGTGTTTGAACCAGCTGTTCTAGGACGACCAGATCTACTATTCACTCGCTGTCTTCTCCACTGGGTTTCAGCCACCTTAGTGCATTCGCCCTCATTCGTTGGGCTACGGTGCGCGGGTGGGAGCCCGGCTTCCATTTGAGTTCCCTCAACCTTTTACGATAAGTCTCTTCTGTCAGGTTCAAAGTACACAATATTGCCTTTTTTACCATTTCATATTGCGCAGCTTCCTGGGCACTCAAAGTGTCCACTACTTCTTGTAATAACCCAGTGAGGCATGGGATCAGAATAAGTGTCCATTGTTCTTTTGGCCATCCTGCTGCTACAGCCACCCTTTCAAAGGTATGCAAATACGCCTCTGGGTCGTCAGAATTCGTCATCTTTTGCATACGGATGGGGGCTGGTCCTGCTATCAAACCCCCTCTCACTGCCGCCGCCGGTCTCTCCATTTTCTCCTCCTCTGACCCTTGCCTCCTTATTTGTCTAGCCATCAACGTTTGCTGCTCCACTAAATTCTCTATCAACCTTGCTTGCCGGTCCATAGACTCGCGTAGATTCAGCCATTCCTCATTTCCCGCCTTCTGCGCAGCCCCCGCCCCACGTTGGGCGCCAGTGTAAGAAAGTCCTTCTCCGGCGGGGGGGGGGCGCTAGTGGTGAAGGCGGGAAAAAGACGAGGAGGCTCCTCGGGATTTTCATTAACAATATTTTTATTACAAACAGTTCGCAACTCGCGTGAATCAAAAGGATCTTGCAACAGGTGATCCGGCAACAGATTATATTTCTTAGGGCGAACACTAAGTGGAACATCAGGATCCCCTAATAGGGAGCCGGCCCAAACTTCTCTCGGTCCGTCATCTGCCTTATGGGCGCGCTCCTCACCGCGCACACCGTGCCGCAGCACGGGTGGCGGGCCCAATCGCCCTCCAAAGGCTTCTTCTGGAACTCCGGGCCAGGGCGAATTACCCGCCGCCCCCCACCAGGGTAATTCAGGGGGAAAACCGATACCTTCCATTCGAGAGGTTCAATGCCTCTGCCCTTGGCCCCTGTGGCTACTGGGTCTGGGAGCAGTCCACCTCCTGTAATCAAGTTGGGGAATCCCGGGGTTACATCAGTCCCTTGGCTTATTCCGAGAATGGGTTCCGTTTGCACCCCTCGGTGCCTAGGTCTGTCAGGGTTTAGATCTGTCCAGGTTCTAAAATCGCGCACGCTTTTTTCCTCTTTTATCTCCTCCCATATAATTAAATCTAACTCCTCCCCTCCTTCTTCTACAAGACACACCTCCGCAGCTCTTTCAGTCAGTATCTCCGTTTGATCTAACTCTATTAACACCCCTTCCACACATCCTCCTTCCTCTACGTCTTCTTTCCCACCAGAGGACGGCACACTGCCTTCAGCTCCTTCACACTTAAGTACTTAGATTTGAGTTAAGAACTGAAAAAAAAAACCCACGTGGGAGGCAGGGAAAGTGCAAAATTTGAACTTTCAGTTAACTGTTGGCCAGTGAAAAGGGTGCCTGTCTGCTTCCTCACTCCTCCCAGCGTTTAGAGAGTGGATTGGGAGTCTTCAGACTGCCTGGTACTGCCTGGACTGTCTTTTCCCGGCCTTCCCTGAACCTTTCTTGACCTAAGAAAAAAAGAAATAAAATATCCCCCTCTAGTGGTCGAAGGCAGAATAGCAGCTTCCCATTAGTTTCTATGGACGGAAAAGAGCAGATACGGATCAAATGGTTTTCAATGCATTCCTATGGGAAATGCAGATTTGACTTGAGAACTTTTTGACTTGAGAACTGCCTTCCAATATGGATTAAGTTCTCAAGTCAAGACCCCACTGTATCTCCTGAATATTTAAAATTATTTATTTTTTTCAATTATGTCTCCAGCTAATAATTACCTGATATATAGCAACTCTAATAGGGCTTTCAAGGTAAGCTACATATATAAGGAGTGGTTTGACCAGTGACACCCTCTCCAATGAGTTCCCATGATGAAAGGCAGGTTTGAACCCAGGTTTCTTGAATCACAGTCCATCACTCTGTCCATCACATCACACTGAGTATCACATGCTACTTATTCACTGGTAAAAGGCATCACTTTGCTTTTCTCAAGCAACCCTAAACACACTCAATCTGATTTTGAAATCTAGGGAGATTTGACTCTGGATAGTACTGTACCTGGATAAGAAACCTGTTTTAGGTGGCAAAACATCGCATTGCGATGATCAGTAAGCGTTTCGCTTACCGATCTTCGCATTGCGATGTTTGCAGAACAGCTGATCAGCAGTTCCAAAATGGCCACCGGAAGAATAAAATGGCCGCCCGCAGCGTTTTCGCGCCCTGCCCTCGCTTACCGAGGCGGCGAAAATGGCAGCCGGATGGGGAATCTTCTCTTACTGGTGAGTTTTGTCCCCATAGGAACGCATTAAACAGAGTTTAATGCGTTCCTATGGGGTTCCCCCCCCCGCATAGCGATGTTTCCGGATAGCGACATTTTTCCTGGAACTGATTAATGTCGCTATGCAGGGCACCACTGTATACCACCAAATACCTTGCCTGTGGAGAATACATATCTACTATTCCCTTAGGTGTCCCAGAGTTGCAAATTTCAGCACAAATCAACTCAGACTCCTCACAGTTTTCTTAAATTCTGTACATATACTATGTATCTTAAGAGGATATTTCATATGCTGAGCTTCTGAAATGGCAAAATAATTTCCTGGCTTCAAAGCTCAGCCTGAAGTGGAATTCTACCCTACATCGGGGTGGACTTGGAAGAGGTCTTATATGCAGCTAGGCATAATTAAATCCTAAAAATTTGACTGTGGAAGTCCACTTATTGCCAGATCTGAGGAGCCCTGCTTGCATTTTGCCCACCACAACCGTCAGTGGGGTGACAAGACAAGAATCTTATGGGTGATGTTACTGTGGATAGGTGCCAAACATATCTGGGAGAAAAATACTGCTACAGCATGATATGCTTTTTGGCATGAATGGTATCGCTAATGTACAGATGCACATGAACAAGCACACACAGACTTACCACTATCCATATTTAGCACCCTTGGCTGGAAATTCCTGTAACACAAGAAGGAATGCAGTCTTTGTTAACACAGGGAGTCAAGTCAGCAAAGAGGCAGATTCAGCATGATTAAAATGCAGTCAAATTACATGCTACCTTATTACTAAACACACAAAGCTGCATTTTATTCAAAATATGAAACAGGCCTAGAGAAACACTGATATGAGAGAAAGCATGTGTGAAAGCACTACCGTGACTCCACCATTGCTGAGGCAGCATTTCACACATAAAGATACGGATAAATGAATTCCATTGTCTTTGTATACATTTTACCTATAAAATTCACCATTTTTATATTCCATGGATACTAAGTACACTAGAGTAGCAGACTGAGCATGATCAATTCTGTAATTGGTGCCTCTTCTAAGGAAAAAAAAAAGACTTGTGCATTTTTCTTGAGCTGACTGTGCTCAATGCATAAAACAGCGACTATCATAAATAAAGTCTAAACCAGTGGTGTTGAACTGTGGCCCTCCAGATGTTCTTGGCCTTCAACTCCCAGAAATCCTGGCCAGCACAGCAAGTGATTAAGGCTTCTGGGAACTGCAGTTCAAGAACATCTGCAGACACCAGTTTGAGAACCACTGGTCTAAACTGGTATAGAAATTCTACTGAGAGGCATAGCATGTTCAGTGTTTTACTGACATTTACTGTGACGGCTAGTTCTCTTCTATTGCTTTGTGCTTATAGACACTTTGGATTAGGTGTTGACTTCTTCAAAAGGAAATGCAACCTACAAAGTTTAGACTAAAAATGGCCTTGGATAAATGCCTTCTAGTCCTGCCCACTTCATACTGGAAGGACAATAAAAAAAAGACTCGTTTCTGTCAAGTACAGTGGTGCCTCGCTTAACGAGTGCACCGTATAGCGATGTTTCCGTATAGCGATCCCTTTTTCGGGATCGCTATACGGAAACATACCCGATCGTCGCAATGGGGAAAACCCGCATTGCGAAGATCGGGTATTGCGGCGGCCATTTTGGAGCCGCCGAACAGCTGTTCGGCGGCTCCAAAATGGCTGCCGGCAGCCCGGAAATGGCTGCCGGCAGCTGTTTTCATGCCGTGCCCTCGCTTAGCGAAGGCGCGAAAATGGCTGCCGGCAATTGGAATCCTCGCTGAACGGGTAAGTAAGAAAGGTATTGGAACGCATTAAACTAAGTTTAATGTGTTTCAATACATTTTCCCTACCCGTTTAGCGACGATTTCGCATAGCGAGGGTTAATCCGGAACGGATTAACCTCACTATGCGGGGCACCACTGTACTGTTTTTGTTCAAAGGCAAGTACCTCTGACTTTCTCAGGGCTAGCTGTATCAGTCACTCCCACATGACATTTGCAGACACAGACACGATGTCTCAGAGCACTGAGAAGTAAGTCAGAGATGAAGAGATGTTAAGAAAAGCAGCTGAATTCTTTCTAGTAGAATATCTATGGAGCCCCACAGAGATGGCATAGACATGACCTGCACCTGCTGGGCTTGCTGATCTTTTGCAAGTAAGAAGGCTAATAATAAATTATCCATGAACAACCCTCTTTGTTGCCGAAAGTCCTCATCAGAAAGAAGGTCCTCTACCGTCTTAGAAGCACCCTGAACTGGATATTCACCACTGATCTGAGTATTTTAAAAAACTTTAAATCGGCAAATTTCAAAATGCCTTATATAGGGTACCATCAGATTTTAACAATAACTTTTCTCCCAAATAACTTTTCGCCCAGAGTAGACTATGTCTAGATGGGCGGCAAATAAATAAATAAATAAATAAATAAATAAATAAATAAATAAATAAATAAATAAATAAATAAATAAATAAATAAAGGAAATGTCTGTAATATATATAGAAAAGAAACTGCAAAAAATTTTTTGCAACAAACATACCTAAATGAACAAAACAAACAGCCGTCACAACTAGCACAAAATAAAGAATACATTCAATGCACATAAATATACTATACACAATAGACAACATCCAGGAGGAGGAGGCGCCACCATCACTCGTGTGGCGAGGGAGCAGGCCGGGTAGGTGGGACGCGTCAGCCTGGGAAGGTAGCCCATCTAGGAGAAGGAAAACTCCGATTCCAAACTCCACTGCCTTGTGGGTATATTAACTGATGGAAAAGGCTTCAGGGGTTAACCTCGAGGCAAAATCCAGAGCCAGAGTTAGTTTGTGTCGTTCTGGCAACTCCTGCAACATCGCTAGAACCAGCTGTATTGGCTCTTGCCTTTCCATTGGGCTATTTCAGTGATGTGGAGAGGGGGGATTTGCTGCTTGGGTAACAGCCTATCCTCCATATTATTTTACTCAGGCTTTGTGCTCTCGAGAGGACCCTCCAGCTTTACATACAGCATCAAAGTCCTCCATACAGAGCACGTTACCATAGTCTCTCAAGACTGAAGGATGCCTATGAAGAAGAACCAATTCTCAAAACTCCTTAAAAAACACACACATAATTTCTCTGTCCAATATATTACCCTATCAGTGTGAGCACTACTCTGGTCAGTTTTCAGCTTAAAACGTAAGCCTCACAAAACCCCACATACCAACGTACATTCAGCAATATGGTGAACAACAGTGTATGTCTGATTTTCATCCCCCCCTTGAAAATTCAAATTAACATTAAAATTAATATCATCCACAAGAATTATTTGTTGAAGGCAGCTTTGAATAAATCTGTTTTCACCAATTTTCTGAACATAAGGAGGAAAGGAGCCTGACATATTTCTGACCTGGCAACTTATTCCAAAGACTAGAGACTACCATCAAAAGGCCTGATTACTTGTTGTCACCTTTTTGGCCTCCCTTGGTGTGGCCACTTTTAGTGGACTGAAACAAGTGGGTGAAAGGGGCAGCATATATCTGAGAGAGATGTTCCAACAAATATCAAGGTCCTAAATTGTTAAGGACTTTAAAGTTCATAACTACCCTATTTCCCTGAAAATAAGACCTAACCTGAAAATAAGTCCTAGTATGATTTTTCAAGATGCTTGTAATTTAAGCCTTGCCCCCCCAATAAGCTCCAGTTAAGTGAAACCCCGCCCTCCACCATTGTGCAGCAACAATAAGAAGATGACATGACTGTATTTGACTGAATGTAGATCGTTGTACATGGAAAAAAAAATAAAACATCCCCTGAAAATAAGTCCTAATGTGTTTTTTGGAGCAAAAATTAATACTAGAACCTGTCTTATTTTCGGGGAAACACAGTAGCACCTTGAACTGAGCACAGAAACTGCTAGCGTTTTAAAGTCTTTGCTTTCAATAACAAACATCCTTCCTACACTCCCTGAATTGTACAATTTTGGAGGTGGGAGTGGCTCTAGGAGGCCCAAAAATGGTTGTATGTGGTCCCGACCTCTGGAGATCACCCATCCCTGCCATAATGCATTACCTCTGCCAGGTGACAGTTAATTCTCCTAGAGCTTTCAGTGACTTTTGATGCCATACAGTGACTTGAACACATGGTGAAATCGTGGTCTCATTCTTTTCTGCTGAAAGTGGCACTGGAGAACTTTTCAGTATCATGGCAACTAGTAGGTGACAGGTTTCCCTTCTGTTCCCAATGACCTTCAACATTTTGTATAGGAAAGATAATCAAGGAATTTGGGATGAGATATCTGTAGAATACTGGTGACATATCTCATTCTGTGAGCCCATGAGTCAGTACTGGATCAGTTACTGAATGGTTTACTTTTGTTAACTGAATTTCATATCCCAAGAACTAGATGGTTAGGAAAATCAAGCACACATTGTATTTTTTAGACCAGTAACATGTAGTGAATTTCTCTTCTGCAACAAGCAGTGAGAACAACAAACTGTCTGGTAGATTTTCTAGGCATGTTTCTATTTTGGGAACTTTTCTGTCACATATCAACAGCTATTCATCATTACATACAGGCAACTGAACAGATACAGCATTTGCTGATACACTGTCAACCTGCAACATGACTACGTACCTGATATGTTATCAGTTGTTGTACAGGTTAATAATAGCCACTGTACTGCTATCATCAGATCAGCGGAGGGAGTTATGAGCTATGATGTGTAAACACGCTGCAAACAGGAACAGCCCACAATGCAAATTGGAGGAGCAATGACAGCATATCTCATATGTCTTTCCAATGCATATTTTAGCATGCTTAGTTCGTAAGTATAAACTGCTTTGTGAAATTTATGTATCACTTATTAAGCGGTTCTACCCTAAGTACAAATTACCATTTTTTCCCCATGCTTAACACCCCAATGTATAAGGCGACCCCCAATTTTGGGCCTTTTTCAGAGGTGGAGGCAAAGGAGTAGCCATGCTTGGCCGCACCCTCATGGCTACCCATTGACTGCTGCCACCACCACCGCACGATCATCTCCTCCAGTGCCACTCACGAGCTCCCTTTGGGCAGGGGACAAGTCGGTAGCGTGAGCTGGAGGTGAGCCCTGCGAGTGGCGCTGGAGGAGACTGGGCGGCAGCAGCAGTCAATGGGTAGCCACAAGAGGCAGCCAAGCATGGCCGCTCCTTCACCTCCACCCCTGCTGTAGCCACCAACACCAGATTGCCTCCTCCAGTGCCACTCGCAGGCTCCCCTCGGGCAGGGGACAAAGTGGCAGTATGAGCTGGAAGTGTACCCCCAAGTGGTGCTGGAGGAGGCAATTGGGCAGGGGGCGGCAGCAGCAGGAGGAGGCGAAGGAGTAGCCGTGCTCAGCTGCCTCTCGCAGCTGTCCACTGACTGCTGACACTGCCATCTCTGCCTGATCACCTCCTCCAGCTCCACTTGCGGGGCTCACCTCCAGCTCATGCTGCCGCCTTGTCTCCTGCCCGAAGGGAGCCTGCGAGTGGCACTGGAGGAGGCGATCTGCTGGCAGCGGCAGCAGTCAATGGGCAGTCACAAGAGGCGGCCAAGCACAGCTGCGCCTCCGCCTCCTTCCATGTATAAGATGACTCTCATTTTTTCCTCTAATGATTTTAGGAAAAAGTGCCATTTTATACACAGAAAAATATGGTATATGTTTGAAAAGGTCCTAAAGACCCTTTCACTAATTGCATTATCATCACAGTGTCTGCTAGGAGAGGGAGACTCAACAAGATCCCAAAATCAAGAGCATGATTTATAAGTATAATAGTTTTTGCTATCTAAAACTGTACATGTTTTCTAAAATTATAAACAGATGGTTTTTGTGCATATACACAAGAAATGCAATTGTTATGAAGCCAACTGGGGGCGTTTAAAGATATGCACAGAATTGTTGTGGGATATGAAGTTTACTTCCTATTGCTTTGAGGAAGAGTAAATGAAACTATAACTTAACATTGAAAAATTGTGGAGTACTGCTGAAGGTGGACGGAATAGCAATGTAAAGATTAGCAAACTCTTATAGACAAGCAAATATGTTGTGTATTATAGGATATTAGGATAGCTCAGTGGTTTAGGTATCTGGCTCCAGATCCAGAGGTTGGAAGTTCTGTACACTGTATCTCCTTAACAGGAGCTAGATTCAATGATCCATAGGGCCCCTTCGGTTGTTTGTTTGGAGGCTGGTTGGTGTTTGTTTATTTGTTGTTTGTTTGTGGTTGGTTCTTGTTGTGGTTGGTTGTTGTGGTGTTTGTGTGTGGTGTTGTTATTTGTAAAAAACTGATTTTTAAAATGTAAATAATCAAAGAATCTGATTTTTTAAATTTAAATCATTATTTAAATTATGATTTAAATCATTCTGATTTAAATCAAATTCATATTGGATTTGAGTGAATGAATTATAAGGCTTCCAAAACGCCATTACTTCTTAGCTGAACAATTATCTTAAACTTCACAATTCAAAGCTAATAGATCTTGCAATTATTTTATTCTATATGTTACTGAAGAGCAATTAACAAAAGCAAACCATTAATTGATACAGTACTTTTCTTTACTTAAAAAAAGTTTCCACACCAAGTACCACTTTCTCAAGCAAGCAAATGTTTAGCAATGTACTTTCCCAGGTGAGCAAGGGTTTGTTCTGAGATAAGAAAGGGTGCTCAATCTCAATATTTAAGTAAACTAAATTAAGCCCCAATCCCAGTGTATGACTTTGATATCAGCAAAGGTTTCAATACAATTTCAAAGTCATTTGAACCAGTATTCTAGAATGTATACATACTTACAGGAAACATTTTTATACAAAATGCTACTGAAAATCTCTCTAGAATGAGGTGATGCCCTGCCCACACTGCCCTGAAACGTATCATAAATTCTTGCGTTTCCTACAATTTAAACAGCTTGCTGCTTCATAAAACTTGATTAACCTGCACACATACTTTATGTAAATTCATTTGTATAAAGTGAATACTGTATACAGTATAGGGTTATATGTATACAAGTCTAACACTTTTCCACCCTCTTGATGCCTATATATGTAGTTATTTAACAAACCACCATGATTATGTCCAATTTCTACTTATGCCAACGAATGTTTTATCTATTTATCTGTATACAAGTCTGTCATAGACAGTCTTGGATTACTAAAACTGCAACTTTATGTGCATATACCCGTTTGTAAGCCACAGACTTCAGAACAACTCAATTCTGAATAGATCTATTGATAGTCTGACTGATATAACATTGTGTGCGTAAACTGCTTGGAAAACAGCTGTTGATGGCTCTCAGGAAAATTACAGTGTCCAAAGGAATGGAGGACTAGGAAACTTCTGAGTTGCTTCACACTTAGTATTTCCTAAACAATATTGTTTCAGTTTAGGAAACTGCATTTGCATCATATCAGTTTTGCTGTAGTGAAAAAGTCATAATGTAGCCAGCCAGTGACTTTCAATCACATTTATCCAGGTGATGCCCTGCTCACACTGCCCTGTAACATATCATAATACTGTGAAACTGGCAGAGCTGTGTTGTTGTCTTTTTAATAGTCAGAAAGCCTTTCTCATTTTCAGAAAGTGAAACAAACAAAAAACCCTCATCATGAAATCTAAGTGGAATAAACACTGGGGATCTTTTTGTGTACTACTATCTGGGATGTGGTGGCACTGCGGGCTAAACCGCAGAAGCCTGTGCTGCAGGGTCAGAAGACCAGCAGTCGTAAGATCGAATCCACGCAACGGAGTGAGCTCCCGTCGCTTGTCCCAGCTCCGGCCAACCTAGCAGTTCGAAAGCATACAAATGCAAGTAGATCAATAGGGACCACCTCGGTGGGAAGGTAACAGCGTTCTGTGTCTAAGTCGCACTGGCCATGTGACCACGGAAGATTGTCTTCGGACAAAACGCTGGCTCTATGGCTTGGAAACGGGGATGAGCACTGCCCCCTAGAGTGGAACACGACTGGACAAAAATTGTCACGGGGAACCTTTACCTTTTTTATCCCATGCCCCTTTGGCATTTCCCTCTCAACTTCAGTCCAAGAAAGCTAGGATTGGAAACTTTAAAGCTACCTTCTAATCCTGGCTCACCTGGAAGCAATCAATCATATCTCTCAACACAAGAGAGATCATAGACCTGTAGAAGTGGAAGAGACCCCAAGAATTATCAAGTGCAGCCCACTGGCAGTGGAGAAAATCCCAACAAAAGCGTCCCCAACTGGTATCCTGCCTCAGTGAATACGTCTACTACTTTCCCAGGTAGTCTGTTCCATTGTTGAACAGCTCTGACCATCAGGGAGTTTCTCCTAAGGTTTAGCTAAAATCTTCTCTCCTCTAGTTTTAATCCATTGATTTAGATCCTACCCCCTGGAAAAGGAGAAAAGAAGTTTGCTCCAACTTCCATAGCTCCGTATGGGAAATTATTGTCAAACTGTGGGTTCCTGGTTTCTTTAGATCATCATGTTAGCCGCCTAGAGTGGTCTTAATTGACTAGATAGGCGGGATATAAATAAAATAAATAATAATAATAATAATGTTTCCATGACTAGGCTTTGTAATCATCATAATTTATTAGACTAGACTGATAACTTCCCATGTTTTGCCAGAACAGTCTGTGGATCTTGTTTAAATAGGCTTAGTAGTTTTAGAAAGTTCCGCTCTTTCTCCCTCTGGCAACAGAATTCGTTCAGGTCAGGAGTGCAAACTGCAAAAACAGCTAACAAGGCAGAATGTTAAGGCCACGGTCAGGAAACAGAAATTTCCTGCCCTAAAGGGCTTTTGTTCAACGACTACTGTCTGTCAGAGACAATCACAATTTATTGATCAAGGTCGAATCTGACAAGTAGAAACTGGTAAACACAACAGCAAGCTCAAAATCCAAAAAGTAAAATAGGCTTTATTTACATATATATAGATTGTTTTCCCACGAGATGTTTAAGTTCTTAACACAGCAATATAGGGCTGGGCAGCAACCATTTAGAACATTCTATCACATCTTGATTCTAATCAGCATTTTTCTGCATGCCTTCAATGTTTCTGCAAGCATTGGGGTGGGGGAAGAATGATATAACAAGACTCCTTCCAAACATTCTTGCTGCTCAGTTGGGGCCAGGGAAGAGAACTACAAACAGTAGCTGTCTTCCCTGGATGTAAATTTCCAAGCACCATAGCCAAGTAACACAAGACATTAGTGTTCAAAACAGGTTGGGTGAGTGGGATAAGATGAAAAATCTTTAATTATATACAGCTTGGTGCTCATAAAGGATTGTGGAGAGCAGACACAATATTGCAATCTTTCCACATGCATTTCCACTGTATCACTGTCTCCTACTCCCTGGTTTTGATAAGGAGAAACAAATATTATTTATGTCTAAGAAACTCTGTGAATAAGATCTCATTCTTTAATTTCAGGTGTTAAACACAAACCTGAACTTTTCCCTGCAATGCAGCATGAACGTCTGAAGTTTCCTAAAAACAAAGAAGCATGACCAAGCAGGTGGTCATACACAATCTAAGGAACAATAAATTACCTGACATTAAAAGGAAACGCTGGTGTATGTGGCTGCATGGTAGCTGTGGCAACGCTGAAAGTGGTCGACAGCATTATAATGACTGCTGTAAGAGCACAAAGCCTACGGCTCAAACTAGATCTTTAGGGCTGCATATATTCTCTGTGTATTCCATGTTTCTTTCCATGGGTTTCCTCACAGATAGGTGCCTCATGAAATTTGCAAAGTAAGTTGGTGCTTCCCTCTAATGATTAATCTCAAACCAAAAGATGATAGATGTAAGACACATAGGTTAGGAAAGTCACATACTGTGACTAACAGACATCTTTCATCATTTGAGAGTGAATCCTTTTGAAAACCCAATATACAGTTTAGTTTGACCCTAAGATTTGTTCTGGCCCCTCTCTATGTTCAAGTTCATGGCCTTTACTTTCCACCCCCATTTAATTTTTTAGGATCCTGAACGGGAAAAATATATGGCCAAGTTTACCCATTGCTAGGAATTCCTGTAGTAACAGGTATCTGCTTGAATGCCAGATTTTATAAACGAGAATGTGGGGAGATTTTAAGAATCTCATCCAAATTAAATGTATACTGTTTTCAAATATACACTAGATTTGTAAATTGCCATTCACTTACGTCTTCTGTGTGGTGAGCAAGAATAGCCAATATGTTTTAAAAAATCTTGACAAAGGTTCTTTTTAGCTTAAAATATTACATGGGACTAATATAGTATTTATGTATTTATTTAAAATATTTTGCCCTGCCTTTATCCTTAAAAGGGACCCAAGACAGCTTACATTGTTAAAATATAATATTTAAACTAAAAATGGTAAATATATAAATACTAAAAAGGATCAAACAAATACTACACTAAAAATGGTAAACAAAAGCAACACCAAAACCATATTCAAAGCAGTAAGCACAACATTCCATTAAAAAAACCCCACTCAGGCAGCCAGTTACTGAGGAAAAGTTTGCCCCAAAGAGAAAGGCCTTTGTTTGCTTGTGGAAATACAGCAAAGATGGAGCGAGCCTAGAGTCCTGTGGGAGGGAGATCTAAAGTCTGGGAGCAGCAACAGAGAGGGCCCTTTCCCATGTCCCCATCAAATGCATCTGTGAAGGTGGTGGGACTGAGAGAAAGACCTCTTCTGATTATCATAAAAGGGGAGACAGTCCTTGAGATAGCTCTGAGCCAAGCCATTTACAGATTTATAGGTCAGAACCAGCACTTTGAATTGTGCCTGGAAACAGATCAGCAGTCAGCAAGGTATATAAAAATCAGATTTAAAATAAAATAAATTATTTTTAATTGGATTTTTTTAAAAATTAAAATTATTTATAAGGAGAAATGACGGGTAGTAAAGATATTGTGGGCTAACAGCTATTGGTCACTACAAACCTTGGAATAAAGCAGACTGAAATTTTAAAATGCAGCCTCAAAATCTCAACATTAGATATTTCACATTTGCTTTCCTTATTTCTGGAATACTGATCATTTGAAGTTCCTTTGTTACAATGAAGCAGCTGGAATACACTCAGTGAAATAATGTTTGCTGTCTATCTAATTTTACATAACCTAATCCAGTCTGAATTACAAATTTAGCAAATCTATCGGAACTGGAATATTTGTGGGTGAACTCAGATGACGGTTTACCCAGTGTTAGATTACCCACAATCATGGGAGAAATCCAGTCCTTTGCAACATTCAAGATTTCTAAATAAGAGAAGTTGGATGGTCAAGTCACTCTTGTTTGAAAGATCAAGACGCTTTGGCTATCTGCTGTAAGGATTTATTATTATAAAACATCTTAATAGCTGCACGGCATCAGAAACAGGCTGAAGTCATTAAATTGTCCAATAAAAAACTCAAACATTTGAAAATCGAAAATTTGGCTTTCCTTGCTAAGTTACTGGTGCAAAAGTTTCCCAAGCCTCTATTTTGCTATTCATTTCACTTCCCTTTTCAATCTGTTGTTGCCAGGGAAAGTTTCAAATGAGACCCACATTTCTATAGCTGCAGCTCATGCTGAGTTAAAAGAACCAGCCAAATTTCACTGCTCATATTCAGTATAAAGTTTATGTTAACAGTGCATATTTTACACCTTTTTTAAAAGGACAAGAGAACCCAGATCTGTATGTGGATGACTTTAGAGAAAACCACAATGCAAGAAACCCTCCTGAAAGAATGCAGAATACTCTTTGCTTGTAAACAGGAAGAAATGAAGCTGTGAAGGAGAGCAGGATACAAGTGTGCCGTCCTCATCAATAAGACCTGAAAAGGAGGAAAAAGAGATGAAAGAGGGTAACATAGGAGAAGTGACACGAGTGCTGGGAGATAGTAAGAAAGAGATAGAGGTTTGTCTGATAGAGGAAGAGGAAGGAAGCAAAGGGGAGGAGCTAAAACTCTCTATGTGGGAGGAGGATATAAAAGAAAGGGGAGAAAGGAGGTTGGGAGCAGAGTGATAGAGGAAGAGAAGAAAGAGAAGAAAGCTAAAATAGATGCAGGGAAAGTGAACCAGACTCAGGAGAAGACCCGCGACTTGTTAAAGGACTTCCCCAATTTAAGAGTGGGAGATCTACTTCTGAACACTGAAGTTTCTAGTGGAGAAGCAGTCTATGAGACACAGGAATGGACTGTGATAGTGTTTCCAAGCCGTCAAGGACGAGGGAAAAAGCTGATTCGCCCCAATCCGGTATACAACAGCTCACTGAAGGAGGGAGATTGGGCACAACACCCATGTTGTGGGATGATGTGTGCGATGAGGAGTACTCCCCTGCGCAAGATTACCGATCGTGAGCGGTTTGGACCAGCTCCACAATGGCTAAGTTGAAGTTGGACGAAGAGTCCCTGTTAGCTGGTTATGGACAATTGCCCGATTTATCAGGTTTTGACCTGGTTGGTCTTGATGTTGAAACTCCAAATGCGAATAAATCAAGAATTGTTAATCCGTTAATGTAGTCTCAGTCTTTTCTTCCCGCCAAATGTGAGGAACTGTCACTGACTTTAAAAGAACCCAATCACAGAAGCCTGCACCAGTCAAGTGTCACAGCAATGGGCAATTGTCAAAATGTGGATGGGTGACTACATGGAGGTGCAGGCTGCTAAAGTACCAATAAAAAAAAGTGTTGGCCTTTTTTTGGGTACATCTCCTTGCTGTCACAGGGAACAGAGTGAGATGCAAAATTTTCCACAGCTCCTGTTATGTGCTGTAAAGCTGAAACAGTGAGTTATAGTTACCCTAATAGAGTTTCAAGATAAGATATTAAAGGAGTTGATTTACCAGTTACACATGCACGTCCACACACGTGAGCTTCCAGAGCCTAATGATGATTTGAACCCAGGTCTCCTTAGTCCTAGTCTGTCATACAAGTACATTCTATCCACTACACCACACTGGGTATCTTAACTCCTGGACAGACACTGTTAGAAGGATGCGGAACATATAGATGGTTTCAAGATGCTGCATTGATTTGTGTATTCACATGTGGTACTGAACTGCTTTTATTGATGGAAGATGGTTACGTGCTTTAATAGCTGCCTTTTTATCTGGTGCAGATTTACAGTGCACTTAGCATGTTTTCCTACTGTTGCTAGCCACCCTGAGGTTCTCTATTTATTTAAACTCTAAGGGTGGTTTGGCACAGTTTCTTCCCCATTTTGCTGGCATGCCAGAGGCACAGGAAGACTTGGGATCTAGCAGAGCTTTGGGACAGTCTGAAGAGGAAAGAGTCTGTTACACTTGGAACTTTTCTATGTAATCTGGAATCCTGATTTTCCAGGCTACTTAATCACTGGCAGACACTCCACATATAGGAATTTTTCTTCTTCTGGCTGACCCCTTCCCTATGGGCAAGCCAGAAAACGTAGGCTACAAAATCACTCTTTTCTCACACCTCCAAATTGACCTCTTTTAAAATGCTTTCCAGTACCAGAGGAACATTTCTCACAAACTTTTCTAGAGCCACATTTACAAGGCTTGTGAAATTATGGGCTTTCCTCTGAGGCCTTCTCGGCGGTGGCCCCTCGGCTATGGAATACTCTCCCTACCGAAATCCATCTGGCTCCCTCGCTGGGCGTTTTTAAAAGCCATTTAAAAACCTGGCTCTTTAGGCAGGCCTTCCCTCCAGTCAATTAACTCATTTTCTGTTTCTTAACTATCCCGTCTTGCGAATATATATAGATATTAGTTAGTAGGTTTTTATGTATATCATTTTATTGTATTTTATTACTCATGTAAGCCGCCCCGAGTAGACTTTGTCTAGAGGGATGGGGTATAAATAAGTTCAATAAAAGTAAAGTAAAAGTAAAAAGGCCACCAGGCCACTCTAAGAGGGAAGACCTGAAAACATGGGACACCATTCCAGGGGTTTTAGGACTACAGCTGAAGAGAAAGTTGAGGACTGAACAGATGAAGAATTAAGTTGATGGAGTTGTAAAATGTATAAAGACTGACCTACTGATATGTAGCTGGCTTAGAAAATACCCATGTGTTTTTTTTAACATATAGAAAGAATTATACATAGGTTTGACACGCATATTTCACATGTTGTAAGTTAAGAAATTTTATAATATGAAAGGTAAAATACAGATGTTGACAGTGAGAGAAAGTAAAAACTCAGGGTGTTTTTTTTTAATTTACAATACTAGGGATATAGTAGGTACATAAATTACAAGATTTCCATTTTTTAAAATTGAGGAATATAATTGTTACCTGAAATCATAATACCACCTACAGAGGGATTTTAGTACTGTATACATATACATATTTCAAATGCAGTGAGAAGATGAGTTTGCCAAAATACATATTTCTGGACATAACTGATGCTAAAAGAAACCCTAAGAATATCAAAAGCTTGGATCAGGCCATCACTGCAAACAATCACAGGATGTAATTTTAAATCAAAGCTATAATATTCTGAAAGACAGTCTTCAAATTCACTGACACGTGTTTCCTCAAAGTTGTGTTTGATGCACATAAAACCCGGCACTTACAAATATTTCTGTATCTGTCTTTATTTTGTAGAGAAATGAGGCTAAATGCATGCACCTATCCTTTCTATTTGATAAGCAGTGTCTGGCTTTGTACTTGGGCACTCACATAAATTAATCAATCATAACTTGCAATCATTGGTGTTATCATCTCACACACACTTCCAGCAATGCCAACTAATAAACCTCAAGGGGACTGTTGAAATCTTTTTAAAAGCATATTTGATTTTGCAGAGACGTATTAGACACTAAGTAATTGAATGCTGCCACTTGGCAACGGATATGTTTTCTGCAGCAAACTTTGAAGCACAATGCCTTTTTCCCCCCATGGGAGGGCTCGGGGGCAAAGACAACAAGGACACAGAAAAATGGACTTGAGGACGTCAAGGCTTAAGGCGTTTGAAAAACTCAAACCGTAATAGAGGGCAGTTTCTCCGTAAAGTCAGCGCGGGACTGATTCACATTATAAAAGATCAGGAAAGAGGAGAAAGTAAAGAAATGCAACTGGGTAAGGTCACCTCGTGCAGAGAAGGCGCTGCCCTGGAAGGAAAGGACGCGCCTGTCTGCTTGGAAAATGAATCACGACAAGTACTTCCCCTAATTAAGTACTTAAGTAATAGACGAATTAAAACAGGTACAGTACTTTCTTTCAATTCCTGGTTCATCTCAACTCCCCGTTAAGAGTCTTCTGGAGGACTTGGCGCCAACTCCCTCCTCGGGAACCAAACGCAGAAAAGTTGCGGGGCAAACCCCCAGGTCCGTGCTTTCCCCCTCCATCCACGCCCAGCTATGTGGCAACCATGGAAAACGGCACGATGCTGACCGAAGGGGAACCCTGCCTGATCTATCC
The DNA here is from genome assembly GCF_051106095.1 of Pogona vitticeps. Classification (NCBI taxonomy): domain Eukaryota; kingdom Metazoa; phylum Chordata; class Lepidosauria; order Squamata; family Agamidae; genus Pogona; species Pogona vitticeps. Next base: position 194,443,345 of record NC_135785.1, on the reverse strand, counting down.
AAGCGTCACGGGTCTCTTCCTCCAACTCCAAGAGCACCTTTCCCGCCACCGTGTCCCAACTGCGGGCTCCCTCCGAGTAAAACTCAGACCCAGGGTGACACGCGCGCGCTCTTCCGAAAACGCTTCCCCCCCCCCTCGCCGCCGCCGCCCCGCTAGAGAGAGACTCGCGGAAAGCAACTAAACGACTCGCGAGTTACAAACACCGTGAGAAGAATACCAAAGAAAACCTCCTGCGACGCTTCAGCGGCGGCTCCCTCCTTCTCGTCCACCCAGAAAACTAACCACCGCACACGAAGTGGAAGGGAGCCTTCAAAAGAAACTCCCCCTTTGCAGGCACCACCAGAGCCCTCCCGAACCGCCCGCGCTTTCCCCTGCTGGGACTCACTCCGGAGCCCGCTCCACCTCCACCAGACAAAGTCCTGCAGGCTGCGCCGCCAGCCTGTGCCTTCTCCCGCAGTCTCGCCTCCACCCCACCCCGCTCCCAAGGCGCCTCGGTCCCGGCGCCACCACCCCCCTTCCTGCTAGCTCACCGTCGGTCGGACGCCCAAAGGAATTGCAGCGCGAAGACGACCCTCGCGGAGCCAAGGGGATGCCCTCCTCCCCCAACACGTCTCCCTCTTTTCGGCGCACCCGCCGCGCCTCTTCCGGGCTAGCAGCTCCCTCTGCCGCGGCGACTCGCCCGGACGACTCCAGGAGGGAGGGGTTTGCGCAAGCGCCGCTGCCAAACTCCAGCGCCCGCCCCTGAAATTCCTGAAGGCTGGAAGGGAAGGAAGGCAGAGGGAGGGCGGGAAAGGGGAGGGAATGCCATGCAATCGCTTGGCGGGGATGCCGCCCGCAGCCCCGCCCGCTTCCACCGACACCTTGGGTCTAATCCCGGGATGATTGCAATCCGATTTGCGGAAGGGGAGAGTCTGATGTCCCGCTAGGTCGGGCTTTTTAACTGAAACTGACGTTAGGCAAGAATTGTGCTTTTTCCCCCCCGCTAGTGCCTATTGAATGTAGTATTTCCTTCGCCCAGCTATGTGGCAACCATGGAAAACGGCACGATGCTGACCGAAGGGGAACCCTGCCTGATCTATCCAAGCGTCACGGGTCTCTTCCTCCAACTCCAAGAGCACCTTTCCCGCCACCGTGTCCCAACTGCGGGCTCCCTCCGAGTAAAACTCAGACCCAGGGTGACACGCGCGCGCTCTTCCGAAAACGCTTCCCCCCCCCCTCGCCGCCGCCGCCCCGCTAGAGAGAGACTCGCGGAAAGCAACTAAACGACTCGCGAGTTACAAACACCGTGAGAAGAATACCAAAGAAAACCTCCTGCGACGCTTCAGCGGCGGCTCCCTCCTTCTCGTCCACCCAGAAAACTAACCACCGCACACGAAGTGGAAGGGAGCCTTCAAAAGAAACTCCCCCTTTGCAGGCACCACCAGAGCCCTCCCGAACCGCCCGCGCTTTCCCCTGCTGGGACTCACTCCGGAGCCCGCTCCACCTCCACCAGACAAAGTCCTGCAGGCTGCGCCGCCAGCCTGTGCCTTCTCCCGCAGTCTCGCCTCCACCCCACCCCGCTCCCAAGGCGCCTCGGTCCCGGCGCCACCACCCCCCTTCCTGCTAGCTCACCGTCGGTCGGACGCCCAAAGGAATTGCAGCGCGAAGACGACCCTCGCGGAGCCAAGGGGATGCCCTCCTCCCCCAACACGTCTCCCTCTTTTCGGCGCACCCGCCGCGCCTCTTCCGGGCTAGCAGCTCCCTCTGCCGCGGCGACTCGCCCGGACGACTCCAGGAGGGAGGGGTTTGCGCAAGCGCCGCTGCCAAACTCCAGCGCCCGCCCCTGAAATTCCTGAAGGCTGGAAGGGAAGGAAGGCAGAGGGAGGGCGGGAAAGGGGAGGGAATGCCATGCAATCGCTTGGCGGGGATGCCGCCCGCAGCCCCGCCCGCTTCCACCGACACCTTGGGTCTAATCCCGGGATCATTGCAATCCGATTTGCGGAAGGGGAGAGTCTGATGTCCCGCTAGGTCGGGCTTTTTAACTGAAACTGACGTTAGGCAAGAATTGTGCTTTTTCCCCCCCGCTAGTGCCTATTGAATGTAGTATTTCCTTCGGGAACTGAGATTAAGCAAGAGGAAAAGGTCTGTTTGTTTATCAGAGGAAATCCATATAGGATATTGCAGGAAGAAGCATTGTAAAACGTAATTAGTGCACCTTCCTTGTAGGAAATTCCTGAGCAGGCAACGTTGTTGTTGTTCGAAAATACAAGACACAGTCTTTGACTGGTTTTCTATAACAGATGCAAATTTTAACCAGAAACCTAAATATCAGTTAAATATTGGTGCAATATCTGTGCTGTTCTAATGTTGCTGGTTTTTGCAGCTCTGGTGTTGTTGTTTCAGAGATCTGCAGCAGGTTATATTTTATAAAATTCCGTGGCATTCTTCCCAATGCCCCCATGACTTTGGAGACTATTGAAGTGTGTTTCAGCCACAAGCAAGTTATTTCTATTGCCAGGTTTCCATAGTATTTTTTCCAATTCTTTTAACTTCAATTCTGGTGTCCCTTGGAATTCCAATATCAATTATCCAGACAGCTGTTGTGGGTTTTTCGGGCTCTTTGGCCGTGTTCTGAAGGTTGTTCTTCCTAACGTTTCGCCAGTCTCTGCGGCTGGCATCTTCAGAGGACAGCACATTTATTATCCACACATTTGTTTGTTCTCTTACTGCTGTGTGGTGTATTATGCTCAAGGTGCTTATCTGTTTGAATACAAAAGTTCCACAAGACCATAACCTGGTTATTTTCAAACATCTTCTCAACCTTAATTTTGTTTTTAAATTTTTCCTCAGTCTTTTCATGTAATGTGTCAAATCCTTAACTTTTGTATACAGGAGATTATCTACGTATAGTATTCCAAAGTATTTATAATTGTCATCACTTGGTAATGATTTTATGGTATCACCATTTTTGGGACAACATGCTTCACTTCCTGGAAGAGGGAGTGCTGGCAAGTGATGGGTGGCACCTCACAAGGACTGGGAAGAATGTGCTTGGCCACAGCATGAAGAACTTCCTCAGGAGGGCTTTAAAATGAAATGGAAAGAGGAGGGAGACACATGCTCAGAAATAAAGATAGAGGAGCTCTCATGGACAATAAGAGGAACAGACCAAGCAGCTCTAATGGAACCCAATAGTAATTTTCATAAAAAATAGATGCAGGAAAGCAGGTCAGAAATCACACAATTTCTCTTGTCTATATATGAATGCAAGAAATATGGGGAACAAACAAGAAGAACTGGAAATCTTAGTTCAGGAGTGTAAACATAACTTGATAGGGATAAGTGAAACTTGGTGGGGTGACTCCCATGAATGGAATATAGCAACTGAAGGATATACAGTGGTGCCTCGCTAGACAATGATAATCCATTCCACTGAAATCGCTGTTTAGCGAAATCATTGTCTAGCGAAAAGCATTTCCCCATTGGAATGCATTGAAACCTGTTTAATGCGTTCCAATGGGGAAGAATCGTCGTTGTCTAGCGAAGATCGGCCATAGGAAAGCCGCTTTGCGAACCGCCGATCAGCTGTTTAAATCGCTGTCTTGCGAAGCTTAGGTCTTGAAAACACCTGTTTTGCGAGCACGGAGGGAGCTGTCAAAATCGTCATCTAGCGAAAATCGGTTTCCGAAGCAGGCACCAAACATTGTCCAGCGAAATCCCCCCATAGGAATCACTGTTTTGTGAATCACTATAACGATCGCAAAAAGTCAATGTCTAGCGAAAAAACTGTCATGCGGGGTAACTGTCTAGCGAGGCACCACTGTAAATGGTTGATCTTATGATGGATTAGTCTGCTGTCTCCATGGTGCTAGGCAGGGGAAAGTACGCTGTGGGCCATTCGGCTTACCATTAGAGGAGAGCTTGGTCTAGGCAATGGATACCTATTCTGAGCTCCTGCCATCCCTCTCCTCAATGAAAGCAAAGTAACCAGCCTGGTTGCCTTTCCAACTTGACTCTTCTGTTGCTGAATGCCAGATTGGTTCAGAACAAGTCTAATTTGATTCAATATCTTATTGTGGACGAGAGAGTTGATCTGGTATGGTTGGGGCCCATGACAGGAGATCCTAACAGGAAAAAGATGGGTTGGGAATTGCTTTAAAAAGAAATTCTAAAGGCATGACTATGAACAATTCCAACTAGAAAAAAGGTTAGAGATAGCAAAAAAAGATGAATGTGTCTTCACAAAAAGCTCAGAGAGGACAAAAAAAGGACACCTGTAGGAAGTGGAAAGAAGAACGGGCTACAAAGGAAGAATACAGACAAGTAGCAAAGAATTGCAGAGGTGACATTAGAAAAGCAAACGCTAAGAATGAGCTTAGGTGAGCAAGAGATGCTAAAGGCAATGAAAAAGCATTCTTCAGATGTCCAGGTCCCGATGAACTGCATCCAAGAATATTCAAGGAACTGGCTGAAAAACTTCCAGGACCATTTTCTATTATTTTCTTGAAATCATTAAGGACAGATGAAGTGATGGATGATTGGAGGAGGGCTAATGTTCTTATCTTCGAAAAGAAGATAGGAACGTTCACAAGAAAGTGGAGGGAGAAAGCAGGAATCATCAAAGCAATTCCTGCTTTCCCCCTCCACTTTCTTCTGAAGTGTTTTCTTGCAAGGAAAGTGGAGGGGGAAAGTACTTTCTTGTGAGGAAAGTGGAGGGGGGAAGCAGGAATCATCAAAGCACTTTGATTCCTGCTTTCTCCCTCCACTTTCCTTGCAAGAAAGTGTTTTCCCCTTCTACTTTTCTTGCAAGTGATTTCTTGTGAGGAAAGTGGAGGGGGAAAGCACTTTCTTCCAAGGAAAATGGAGGGGGAAAGTGCTTTGATTCCAGCTTTCCCCCTCCACTTTCTGGTGAGGAAAGTGCTTTCTCCTTCCACTTTCTTCTGTTAGGGGTTGGTGGTTTGTTTTCTTTTTTGTCTGGAAGACCTGTTGAGATTATGAGGACCTCAGAGTTGAGTTGGCTGATGTTTATCATTTTTGCGTAGGAGGATGGTTTTGGATTCAGCCCCACAGGTAAAATAAAGCTAAAATCTATGTTAGAAGGAATAACGACTAATGTATTTTGCCAGTAGTTAGTGTATATCCTACATATGAATGACTTTTATCTGTTACTTATTAAATCAACCCATTAAACAATGTGGTTGAAGCATGTTTTTTCTTGTGCAGATTGTTTTATCATCTTGTTTTTGATTTTTCTATAATAAACACCAATCCTGTAACATTTTTGCTTTTCTGAATGGCCAGTCAGAAGGTTTTTTTAAAATTGTTATTTATTTATTTGTTGTGAAATGAAGCACTGTCAAAGTTCCCCTCTGAAAGCTAAACTTTTCCTAAATGTTGCTAATTTGTCCTTTTGCAAATGTGCATCAGCTTTGGTTTATCAAGCGTGCAGAACAGTCGTAGTAATTAGTATGGTGTTATTCCTTTTTAAAGCTTGTCACAACTTGCAGAGTTACAAAGGTCTTCACTTTCAGATACTTGACCAGTCTATCAAGACCAGAGTTTTTTATGCTGTTTAAAACCAAAGGCAAAGCTGCAGTTAATTTCAGGGGAGTGGATCACACATATTTCAGTAGATCAGGACGGAGTGATATAGACTATCTTATCCACGGCTGGCCCTGCCATTAGGCAGAAGGAGGGGCTTACCTTATGCAGACTTTGGCTGTCATGAAAGGGCAGCAAATGCTTAATAATACAAAGCACTCCTTAAATATATTATTTATTTACTGCCAGGATGCATAGAAGCATTTGTGCTTTCTTTCTTTCTTTCTTTCTTTCTTTCTTTCTTTCTTTCTTTCTTTCTTTCTTTCTTTCTTTCTTTCTTTCTTTCTTTCTTTCTTTCTTTCTTTCTTTCTTTCTTTCTTTCTTTGATTTTGCTTCATGTGTCACAATAACTTGGCTTGCTTTAGGTACTGAACCATTCTGCCTCAGGTGATAAAGTGGCTTGGACTGTCCTGACCTTGTATTGGCTAAGGATAATCCCTCTTAAATGAGGTTCAAGCGCCTTGGCTGGATGCTGTATATTAGATTCCTTGCTGCTGTTGCTGCTGCAGTTGTCATGACAATTTCACTTTTCCAGGGCTAGTTTCTATTAACCTGACCTGATTATTTTAGGATAGCCATTGTTGCTATTTTAAGAATTATTGGAATGACATTGGGAGGTTAAGGCGGTATATTATTTTAATCTTTTTCATGTTTTCATGTGTTAATCTTTTAATTGTATTTTAAATCTTATACTGTTTAGTTTGTCTTTTAATATTTAAATTATTGTGTTTTAAAACTGTGTCAATTTTAATGCTGTGAGCCACTTTGGGTTTCTTGTTGGGATAAATGCGGCATATAATAAAACTAATTAAAAATATTTTTTTTAAAAAATTTGCATTTACATTCCCAAAGAAAGAAATATGTGCAACCTGAGTCTATGCATTCTTACTGAGAGATCATTCATTCTATGTGAGCTCACTGGGGTTTATACCTGAGTCAGTATGCAGAAGATTGCAGTGCCTCATGCTGCGCATTTTGGAACAAGCATGGCTCATCTATCCATCAACATTCAGAGTTTCCCTATAAGAAGAGAAGAGACAAAAGGAGGAGAAATGGGGTACCAGGACATTTTTTAAAACATTGCAGCTACTTAGTAGCTAATGATAATAATTACATGCCATCAAGTAGATTCTAACCTGTGGTATCCCTTTCAAGGGTCTTCCAAAGTGGCTTATCATGCCCTTCTTCTAGGGCTACTCTGGGACCATATGGCTTGTACAGGGCCACAAAAACTGTCTTCTCCTACAAGGCACAGTGGCGAATTGAACCCCTGACTTGGTGTGCCATTTCACTGAACTGTCCAGCTAGCTAAATTGTCATCCGTTCCTTTTCCCAGGAAGTGTATAACTACATTAAATTATAATTGTGACTTAATAAGGGACAACTTGACTCCTTTTGCAGTATAATTGAAACTCTTTACAGTGGTGTCTCGCAAGATGAAAGTAATTTGGTCCACAAGTAGTGCCGTCTTGCAAAATTTTCATCTTGCGAAAAGCGGTTTCCCATAGGAATGCATTTCAATGCATTCCTATGGGAACCTCGCAAGATGAATGAATTATTTTCATCTTGCGAGGCATCGGTCTTGCGAAAAAATCATCTTGCGAAGCATGGCCAACACAATCACAAAAACCATTAGTTTTCGTCCGGCGAGGTGTTCGTCTTGCGAGGCAGCTTTTTAGTTATTGGGTTGTTATTGGGTTCACTAAATGATGGAAAAGTATATTGTACTCTGTTCTGGTTGTTGAAGCAATGGGAGAAGAGTATGTTTGGGAGAAGAATATGTTTCATTTCATAGATCAGTGGCTTTTAGCAGCCATTCTCAACCTTTTTTTAGGCCACAGCCCTTTTAGGAGCTCCTCTCAGGTTCTAGGGCCTCCTGTCAAATGAGGACACAACATTAACAGATGACTAGAAAATCCCCTTCTCACATTTTTCAATCTGTGGCCTCCTTCAAATTCACCAGGGCCCCTCAGAGGGCCATATGCCCCCCTCCATTGAGAATGGCTGGCTTATAGCATTCAGTTGTGTTTTTAAAAATAACTAAAAGTAACCAGTTTAATTACTTTTCAGAATTAAGAAAATAAAGACTTCCTTTTTAAAAACTGCAGCCGTAACAGTAACTACTTTTGGTGCTTCAGAGCTGTAACTCTGAGTAATTAATTGTAGAAAGTAACTTTCCAAGGTCTGTGCTATAGAGATGACTGGCAAGGAAGCAAAAGGTATGTCTTTTCTCTATCTCAATTTTTTTATCTGCTAGTCAGGGATAGGTTGACAAGTATTTTACATCACACCAGACCAATGTCAGCAATTCAGAATTAGCTTATATTTAAGTGCTTCATTTCATCTACAGTATATGGTATCTTGTTGAACAAATAAAACAGCTATGTTTGAATGGTATTAATCTCAAGATTGGCTCAATATAATCCTAATTATATAATCCTAATTATATATAATCCTAAAAATTAGGATTATAACTGCCTTTTTATTTATTTGTTTAAGACCTTGCTTATTTGCATTAGATCACAGCTGCAGCTTACATGATACTCTGTGATAAAAAGTGAGCTGCCAAAAGACAGTTGTTGCAGCTCAATTGTGGGGATCTGTTCTGCATGTAAAATGTTCCAGGGGCCAGTGCAGGCCATCTGGAAGTAGAAATAGGAAAGACCCCTGCCTGAAACACTTCAGGGCCACTGCCAGTCACTAGATGGACCAGTGTTTGGGTTGGTATAAAGCAGCATTATAGATACATATTCTGTGACCACTGAAGCAAGCTATGGTACAACCTGAATGACTAAAATGTGCAATATTTGTGGGTATATATACCTTTTCTATAAGGAGAGCCTCTGATGTTGCCAGTGTATCTGCAACTGAGATTGTAAAATTTACGTTTTGGAATGTACTGTATACGAATGATTCTTTTCTTACAATGATGGACAGGGCGACCCTAACCTGGAGTGGGAACCTACTGACTTTGGAGCATTCAAACGTCTCCTAAGTATAAGCATGAAGGAAAACTGAATTACATTCACTTTACTTCGTTTTGTTTTTTAATTTTGTTTTTACCCTTTCTCTCCTATTGCAAGCAGGGATTGTTAAAATCCTTTCCCATATTTGGGATATGGTAGAAAGCTTTGATGGTGCATACCTTCAGTTTCTGTGATCTATTCTCCTGTGATGGTAGAGCTCAGGGAGGGAAGCTAAGTGGCCATTGCCCCATCACTAAAAATGTGGCACAGATGTCATTAAAAAGGAGGACACAGAGGAGCACTGTAAGGGAGACCATTCTTCACAAAAAGGGATATTATGGATTAATTTTTCATATGCTAATTTAAACTAATATATGCAAACATAATCACAATAAGACATCATTACTATACTTTAAGTGGAAAACCAGATGCTACTGTAACACAGAATGATTGCTGCAATGCTGAAGAACTGAGAACTTTGTGACTTCTGCTGGTGTTAGAACAGAAATAACCAGTGATTTTAAAATATCCTAATTTCTCTTTTTCATCTAAAAAAAACCCCACATACCTTAACAGTGTGGCATCCTGGTCTGTAAAATACTTTATTGCTAATCATAGAAAAAGAGGTTCTTTTAAACACTATTAAAACTGATTTGCTTTTTTATTACACTTTTCCCACAGTTGCTCCAAAGTACAAGATGTACCCATCATTTTGAGAACATATACCGTACCTCATCCTACCAGGTCACCTCTGTAATGTGTTTCTCCCTAGTCTAAGATTCCAAGCTACTGCAAAATCAATACAGCGGTGAAATAAATGCATTTAGCAGCCTGAGCCAACTATTGCTCGGTTGTTGTTTTTCAGTAAGAGCCAGTCTAACAGATCCAGTTGCAAGTGTTACAGTTGCAGTCAATAGGCAACTTGGCTTTTGTAGAAACAGAAAGACTGGAATAAAAGACAAATTATGTCCCACTGAGCACACATAAGATATTCATTATTGTCCTTTATTAAACTAATGAGCAAACCTGTGCTATTTCTATTGTAAATGCCAAGAATGCATTTTATTCATATACAACCCTAGTGGACTATTTGGTTCAGCTCAGTGAGCGGGGAAATCTTAGGAACGGGATGATTCAATATTTCAGTTAAGAAAAAGAGGGAGAGCTGGAGAGGCAGGACCTGCTGATTCCTGGAAGATGATAGTTTGCTCTGACCAGAAAGATTTTTTTTATTGATTATGTGGGTTGATCTTTGGGGTTCCCTATTAATATATACAAACAATGGAAAGCATATACTGCATCTAGGAACTATTTCTGAAGTTCAAAATATCTGTGTGTTTAGTTGTTTAGTCGTGTCCGACTCTTCGTGACCCCATGGACCAGAGCCCGCCAGGCCCTCCTGTCTTCTACTGCCTCCCGGAGTTGTGTCAGGTTCATGTTGGTTGCTTCGCAGACACTGTCCAGCCATCTCATCCTCGGTCGTCCCCTTCTCCTCTTGCCATCACACTTTCCCAACATCAGGGTCTTTTCCAGGGAGTCTTTTCTTCTCATTAGATGGCCAAAGTACTGGAGCCTCAGCTTCAGGATCTGTCCTTCCAGTGAGCACTCAGGGTTGATTTCCTTTAGAACTGATAGGTTTGTTCTCCTTGCAGTCCAGGGGATTCTCAAGAGCCTCCTCCAGCACCACAATTCAAAGGCATCAATTCTTCGGCGGTCTGCTTTCTTTATGGTCCAGCTCTCACTTCCATACATCACGACAGGAAAAACCATAGCTTTGACTATTCGGACTTTTGTTGGCAAGGTGATGTCTCTGCTTTTCAAGATGCTGTCCAGATTTGTCATCGCTTTCCTCCCAAGAAGAAGGCGCCTTTTAATTTCAGGGCTGCTGTCTCCATCTGCAGTGATCATGGAGCCCAGGAAGATAAAATTTGACACTGCCTCCATATCTTCCCCTTCTATTTCCCAGGAGGTGATGGGACCAGTGGTCATGATCTTAGTTTTTTTGATGTTGAGTTTCAGACCGTTTTTTGCACTCTCCTCTTTCACTCTCATTACAAGGTTCTTTAATTCCTCCTCACTTTCTGCCATCAGAGTGGTATCATCTGCATATCGGAGGTTGCTGATATTTCTTCCGGCAATCTTAATTCCGGCTTGGGTTTCTTCCAGTCCAGCCTTCCGCATGATGTATTCTGCATATAAGTTAAATAAGCTGGGGGACAATATACAGCCTTGCCGTACTCCTTTCCCAATTTTGAACCACTCAGTTGTTCCATGACCAGTTCTAACTGTTGCTTCCTGTCCCACATATAGGTTTCTCAGGAGACAGATAAAGTGGTCAGGCACTCCCATTTCTTTAAGAACTTGCCATAGTTTGCTGTGGTCCACACAGTCAAAGGCTTTCGCATAGTCAATGAAGCAGAAGTAGATATTTTTCTGGAACTCTCTGGCTTTCTCCATAATCCAGCGCAAGTTAGCAATTTGGTCTCGAGTTCCTCTGCCTCTTCGGAATCCAGCTTGTACTTCTGGGAGTTCTCGGTCCACATACTGCTGAAGCCTACCTTGTAGGATTTTGAGCATAACCTTGCTAGCGTGTGAAATGAGTGCAATTGTACGGTAGTTGGAGCATTCTTTGGCACTGCCTTTCTTTGGGATTGGGATGTAGACTGATCTTTTCCAATCCTCTGGCCACTGTTGAGTTTTCCAAACTTGCTGGCATATTGAATGTAGCACCTTAACAGCATCATCTTTCAAGATTTTAAATAGTTCAACTGGAATGCCATCACCTCCACTGGCCTTGTTGTTAGCCAGGCTTTCTAAGGCCCACTTGACTTCGCTCTCCAGGATGTCTGGCTCAAGGTCAGCAACTACATTGTCTGGGTTGTCCGGGATATCCACATCTTTCTGATATAATTCCTCTGTGTATTCTTGCCACCTCTTCTTGACGTCTTCTGCTTCTGTTAGGTCCCTCCCATTTTTGTCTTTTATCATGTTCATCTTTGCGCAAAATGTTCCTCTAATATCTCCAATTTTCCTGAACAGATCTCTGGTCTTTCCTTTTCTGTTATCTTCCTCTATTTCTTTGCATTGTTCATTTAAGAAGGCCCTCTTGTCTCTCCTTGCTATTCTTTGGAAGTCTGAATTCAAGTTTCTGTAACTTTCCCTATCTCCCTTGCATTTTGCTTCCCTTCTCCTCTCTGCTATTTCTAAGGCCTCGTTGGACAGCCACTTTGCGTTCTTGCATTTCCTTTTCTTCGGGATGGTTTTCGTTGCTGCCTCCTGGACAATGTTACGAGCCTCTATCCAAAGTTCTTCAGGCACTCTGTCCACCAAATCTAGTTCCTTAAATCTGTTCTTTACTTCCACTGTGTATTCATAAGGGATTTGGTTTAGATTATACCTGAGTGGCCCAGTGGTTTTTCCTAATCTCTTCAGTCTAAGCTTGAATTTTGCTATGAGAAGCTGATGATCAGAACCGCAGTCAGCTCCAGGTCTTGTTTTTGCTGACTGTATAGAGCTTCTCCATCTTTGGCTGCAGAGAATATAATCAATCTGATTTCGATATTGCCCATCTGGTGATTTCCATGTATAGAGTCGCCTCTTGTGTTGTTGGAAAAGAGTGTTTGTGATGACCAGCTTATTCTCTTGACAAAACTCTATTAGCCTTTGTCCTGCTTCGTTCTGAACTCCAAGGCCAAACTTCCCTGTTGTTCCTTTTATCTCTTGGCTCCCTACTTTAGCATTCCAGTCGCCTAGAATGAGAAGAACATCTTTCTTTGGTGTCAGTTCTAGAAGGTGTTGTAAATCTTCATAGAATTGTTCAATTTCAGTCTCCTCAGCAATGCTGGTTGGTGCATAAACTTGGATTATTGTGATGTTGAATGGTCTGCCTTGGATTCGTATTGACATCATTCTATCATTTTTGAGATTGTATCCCATTACAGCTTTTCCCACTCTTTTGTTGACTATGACGGCTACTCCATTCCTTCTACGGGATTCTTGTCCACAATAGTAGATATGATAATCATCTGAGCTGAATTCGCCCATTCCTGTCCATTTTAGTTCACTGATGCCCAGGATGTCGATGTTTATTCTTGCCATCTCCTGTTTGACCACCTCCAGCTTCCCAATGTTCATAGATCTTACATTCCAGGTTCCTATGCAGTATTTTTCTTTGCAGCATTGGATTTTCCTTTCACTTCCAGGCACGTCCACAGCTGAGCGTCCTTTCGGCTTTGGCCCAACCACTTCATTAGCTCTGGAGCTACTTGTACTTGTCCTCCGCTCTTCCTCAGTAGCATGTTGGACGCCTTCCGACCTGAGGGGCCCATCTTCCAGCGTCATATCTTTTAGCCTTTTGTTTCTGATCATGGGGCGTTCTTGGCAAAGATACTGGAGTGGCTTGCCATTTCCTACTCCAGGTGGATTGCGTTTAGTCGGAACTCTCCACTATGTCCTGTCCGTCTTGGGTGTCCCTGCACGGCATAGCCCATAGTTTCTCTGAGTTACTCAAGCCCCTTCGCCACGACAAGGCAGCAATCCATGAAGAAGCTGAGTTGAGGTCAATTCTTTGCATTCCTAAATGCAATACATGCTGTAGCTCCTTTCACACATTAATCGTTTAATGAAGTCTCTTCAGACATAAAAGTCCACCAGGTTATATTGCCAGCCTTGCTTCCAGTATCACATAGCTTCCCTGACATCACTCTGATATCTACATACAGACATCTGCATAGGGAAGCCTACAGGTTTCCATGTAAACAGACAACACTTTTTTAGTTATTCAAGACAATCTTTATACACAACAAACTGATTTATTTAAATGCATGAAGAATGCTAGTACCAAGCCTATACTTTATGCTTCAAGCGTATAGTATGAATTCTATTTGTGCAAATGAACACTATGGAGAAAGAGCAACACATTCTAAGCTATGGCATGGCAGAAACAAAATATTGTGCATTAGGGGAACTGATGTATACACATTTTTGAGGTTGGCCTTGAATATTGGTGTCCCAACCCTGAGATGACAGGCTATGGTGTGTAGTCGCAGCCTGGACAGTGGGGTGAGTAACTTTTGAACTTTATCTGCTGCAACTGTGCACAGTATGGCCAATGATGAAGGACAGTGAGAATGGTAGCCCAAAATATCTTTGGGGTCCAACCCCCCCCCCCAAGTAAGTTCATATGTTAAGATGGCTTGCTTAAGTATATGCCTAATTTGTATGGCTTTCTGGATTTTATTATTTAAACATCAATGTTTCTGAAGCTAAAGACTCTACAGTCCTAGCACACTTAGTATAGAGTGGCTTATTCAGAGGTTTGTGTGAATTTTGTGGCTGCTTGCAGCAAGTACCTACAGAATATTGATGGTACTCAATTTTTTTGTTGCACTGAGTAGACTGAACCACATAATATTTATGTTTTTACACATAATTCCTATATTAGACCAAGATATTGCTGGTCAAATTCATTAAGACACCCAGAATATATTTCAGTTAAAGCATTATCATTATCTCTTCTTTTCATTTTCTTTGTTGTTGTTACTGAAGTAATATCTTTTCCAACAATAATTAGATTGCCTTTAGTTCTTTTTACTATACTTCCCACCCTTGCACATTAATTTCACCCAATTCTGTGTCTTGCAAAATGTGCTGCAGTTCTGCTTTTTGAATTGTCCAGATGGTTTCCACTATTGTCTTAATCTCCCAATCACACATAGTAATTAGCACATTAACACCCTTTCCCTACCAAATGTGAATCATTATTATAACGGAAAAAATATGTATCAATGCACTATTATTCACTTGCAGGATTAAGTTATCTCCCTCAGAAGTCATGTTTAATTAAGGAATACAACATATAGGCCACACGTGTTGGAGACCGATAAGGGAAGGTGAAGTTAAAATTACATGTTTTATATTCAAAGAGACCTGGGCTGTGCCCTGAAATGAGAGATCCTGAACAGAAGTGAGGAAGTTTAATATCTTATGAAATGGAGCATTTAATAGCTCCTGCCATGGGAAATGTTATGTGCGGTTTCTATAGCAGCTCTCCCATGCTTCTTGTAGCTAGGCAGCTGCTTGTAGCATTTGGATAAGAAAATGCATTGTGTTGTGAAAGCTGGCAAGCTAGTAGTTCAGCTTTAGGTACAGGAATAGAGATGGGATATTCATATTTGTCTCCTGGGGGAAATGAATATGAATATTGCTACCACAGGTGGCGGCCAGGTCCTTTGGACCCACACCAAAAAACATCTGGTCCACTTACTGCTCATGGCGTGGCATGCACATCCATAATAGTTTGTACTGCGCCAATCTTAGAAGTAGCCCAACCAACACTTCCCCGTCTCCCTGCGCTGCTGACCACTCCGGCAAGGAGGCAGGATGATGAGTTTCCCCACTCTGTGGCTGAGTGGTCAGCACAGGGAGGTGGGGTGGCACTGGCTGGGCTACTTCTGTGATTGGTGTGGTGTGAACAATGATGGCTGTGTGTGCTGTGCCACGAGCAGTAAGTGGACTGTCCGGTTCTTGGGGGGGGGGGTCCAAAGGGCCCAGCCACCTGTGGTGGTGATCTTCATATTCATCTCCCATCTCTATACAAAAGTATTTTTCCTCTTGGGTGCATAATTTAAGGTGGTCAGTGCCTTTAAGTGTGTCAGAAAATCTCAGAGCAATACTATTGGGAAATTTCAGCAGGTCCAAAACATGGTGGCGAGACTGTGTGGAGTAAACAAACAAACAAACAAACAAACAAACCATATTTCCACTATCCTGGCTGCCCTTGCATTGGATACCTGTGCATTTCTGTACGAGCATCAATATGATGACATTAACATATAAGGACCTAAATCATTTGGGACCCTGATACCTGGCAGAACACTTTCTTCCAGTGAGATCTGCTCACTCTACTTCTGTGTCCCAGGCTGAATGGTTAAGGACCCTGACCCTGAGAGAGGCCCTGAAAAAGAAGACCAGGAATCAGGCCTTCTTGGTGGTTGCACCACATCTATGGAACCAACTCCCTTCTGACATTTGCCACCTCCTTCACTGATGTCTTTTGAGAGAGACTATTGAAAATATGTCTATTCTACCTTCAGAACCAAAGTTTCTTTCAGCTTTTAAGCCATCTTGAATGCCTTTATTGATTGTGTTGTATTTTAGTCTTAATTTTAATGAGTAATACATGTCTGTTTATTTTCATATTGTGATTTTTCTATTACTATTATATATGTTGTTATAATTGTTTTATTTTGTTGTGAACCTCCCAGAATGGTCTCTGTAGCCAGATGGGCAGTATACACATTAAATAAATAATAAACAAATAAATAGATTGACTAAATAAAAGAAGCCACAGTTTTAAATTTGCAAAACCTGAGCACAACTAATTCAGTTCTGATGTTTCCATAATATACTTATATGGTAGTAAATAATTTAATAGTCAAGATCACAGCATCTTCCGCATAATTTCTCTCCACATCACTGAATCATGGTTTGTTGTTATGCTACATTGAGATCATCTGTGATTTGATCTTTAAAGCTCAATTTTACATTATAATACTGTCATTCAATGGTTGAATCTCAGTTTCAGCTCATTAAGTTATTGGTGCAAGTCCTGGATTCCCTGATACAGACTGAGCACTTCACTGGTACAATTATCTTAAATTACTGCAGATTTTCTACACGGGGCAAGGCCTTCCTCCACACATGCTCCACACAAGAATGAATCAAGAGGGGCAGGGGGAGAAAAAGGTGGAATGAGTTTGTAATGGTTTGCTGCTACTCTGGGTTTGCTGCTTGTGAGCAAGTGGGCTTTGGTCCACACAAGGGTTTTCTTTCAATGTCCCTCTGGGCTCTGCTGGGTCCCTGCTGTGAAAAAAATGATGGGGCCTTGGAGTATGCTCCATCCAGAACATCATCCTCACTCCACATCCAATTCAGAGGGGAGAGAGAGAAATGCATTGGAGAAGTGGGAAAAGGTGGAGAGCGGGAAAAGGCCTGTGGAGGAGGTCTTCCCACAGGGGACATAAAAGAGGCACAAGCAGGAAGCCAGATGAAAGAAGATGAAGCAGGGACAGAGAGGTGAGGAAGAGAGTGACAAAGAGAATAGCTGGACAGACATGGTAGAATAGCAGGGGCCTGAATCCATGGTCTCTGTTTTTACCGGTTCATCTGTTTCTGAGAACAGTCCCCCCTCAGGAGGATCCTGCCATATTTTCTCCTTGGCAGAGAGAGCTACCTTGGGACTCAGGAGGCATAAGGGTGGACTGAGGGACCTGTATACAGGAACGACAAGAGACTCAAAGACCTGAGCTATGATGCTGGCGGAGACAGAGACAGTTTAAGAGGCTGTGCCAGATGGATAAGGACACTAGAGAGGGCAAGTTGGCTCCGCACAACCCTTCCTTTTGATTGGTGTTGGACATTAAGGCTAGTCATTTTGGCCTCCCCTGTTGCCCCTTTAAGAACCTGGATTTGAACAACTCCCTTTCTTTTTCTTGTTGCAACCAGTAAGATCACGAACAGAGAACGGCTGCAATTGATGTGGCAAATCCTTGCAACAATGTGGATATAATTGTCTATCAAAGATTTTTTTTTGAGCTGTAAGATGTCTCAAACTTTCCTTGAACAGAGTGAATGACACAGGCGTGTCTTTTGTGCTTCCCAAATTTGCTTTACAAATTATGGTGTAGTTAAAAAAACAAACTCAATTGCTGCTGTCTGATTAGCCATTGCTAGACAGAACTCTGCACATGATTCTCCACATGATTCTGTGCTTATACATTCATGATAATCTGTTGCTAGTTGCATGTGCCTTACTGTACTTTGAAAGATTAGGCATAAACTATTAATTGAGTATATTTTAAAACCATCCACTAGCTGAAGATCTCTGGATCATGTACAGTTTCTCAAATACATAAAATACTTTAAAGTACAGCAATAATACAATAAAACCCTGGGTGAGGAAGCAGAATATAATATCAGGATAAAACCAGCAGTAGAGAATAAAACATTGCTGAATATAGAATCAGATTAAAACTAACAGCATGATGAAAATGAAAAGGCTTAAAGGCACTAAAATAGTTTTTCCTGGGAAAATAAACATTCAGGAAAAAGATGCAAGAATATCAGGCTGTCTGATCCTCACACATTTTCACAGTTAATGTTCTCACAACTAACATTTGTCTTTTATCACTTTGGAAACAGGTACAATTATTTCAGTCTGGAAATAAAATACTGCACAACTCACTTGTACATTATAATACTGTCATTCAAGGTCAGTAATATAAGACCTTAATAACCTGAACAGCAAGACTAAACTGTAAACAAATGATTGGAGTCCTACTGGTGTTTGCATATCTTGCTGCAGCCAATTGTGGCTAATTGACAAGGTGCCAGTGTATAACTTGATTGTGCAGTCAATTAGCCACAATTAACTGCAGTAAATTATGTAAGTGTTATGCAAACACTAGTAGGATTCACACCAATGTATCAGAGCTATGTTTAAAGACATAAATAGGAAGAAACTAATACTGTGGTAAAATCTTTAACTTCTTGATTTGGTAGTTTAGGTATACTGTGCATAAGTAGACTAGAATGTCAAATATTTTATTCAGAATGTAACCCTTGTGTGCCTATCCTAACATCTCTTTTAATACATAGAGTGGTTTCTTGTTTCTTGTACAGAATAACATTGGTTCTGGTTAGTGAAACTGATTTTGATGCTGTCGGACAAACTCAGTGTGTGGCTGAAACATCTGTATCATTAACACTTGTCTAGTTAACTCTGTCTCACTTGAGTGCTTTGTTATAGCTGTATCTTGCCTTTTAAAGATGTAATTTTTCAGGCTTTTGATATCTCTAAGCCAAACCCTATTGATTCCTTTCTGTTAAATTCAAAAGAGCTACTGTGAAATTAACAGGTATCTTCTACCTTTCCAACTTAATGCCCTGACTGCTCCTAAGAAGTTGCCATTTGTTCCCCTTTTAGTATGAAATAGCATCACCCAAGAAATATGAGTGAATTAGGTAACAGAATTTTATTTTACAAAAAGGAATAGAGAAAACGTATAATCCAGGCTAAGTGACATGAAACACTTTTATGTTTCATCTAATACACATAAGAATTCTTCTGGTTTGGTTACATTGGGATTCAGAAGTGCTTTGGCCTCCTCAGATCATGCTAATGAACCAGATGATATCATTCTTTGTGAATTCTCCATTAGAAGAGCAAATTGGACAGAGGCAGGGGAAGAATCCTACAGTCGTCTCAGGCACAACCCTGGAGAAAGCACTAGCATTTCCCTCACCTCACTTGCATTCCCCACCAGGAAGAAAAGCAGGGCAGGAAGGAATTTCTGCTGTCTTTGATATCAGTAGAGTTTCCTTGCTTCACTTGTTTCCATTGTTCAATATGAGCAATTGGAGAATCCTCAACACTAGGGGAGGCTTTGGGGAGGGGCATTCTTTGGGTCCCTCATGGGCCAAGTTTGGATGATCTGTGGGACAGATAAGGGATATGTGGTGGAAATTTCCCCTTGTGTACTCCATGCTGCTGGCAGTGCATGGAGTACAGGTTTGTACTGGCTGGTTTGTCTGAATGATCTTTAACTCTTTACATGGCAAATAACAACAAGGTAGAAGGGAGAACAATTTACAGCAACTGATCCACAAGCCATTGCTCAATAATTGTTGTTGTTCTGTGCCATCGATCAAATTAGAAACAATTTATAGCAACCCTAATAAAGATTTCAAGGTAATTGAAGTATTTGTGGAGTGGTTTTACTAGTTCCACCCCCTCAGTGAGCTTCCATGGCAGAGCTGGCGAATTGAACCCATGTCTCTTGAGTCCTAGTCCACTATCATATCCACTACATCTGTAATTATTAGGCTTATCTTTTTTAAAAATTATTTTATTATTTATTATTATTATTATTTATTTTTTATTTTCTTTCTGCCTAACTGTAACCAAAGCCAAACATTAGTAGCACTTGTTTCATTTGTAAAAAAAAGAGTGCTACTCCTGTCCTCTGAAGATGTCGGCCACAGAGACTGGCGAAACATTAGGAAGAACCTTCAGAACACGGCCAAAGAGCCCGAAAAACCCACAACAACCAATATGTAAAAAATTCAACCTCATGGCTTGGAAGAATTGCAACTTTAAAAATGTTAATTATTCCAAAACTTTTTTTCTTTTTTCAGCAAATGTTTGAGAAAATGCCATTAAGCTCCTACATAGGTGGTATTCAACACCTACAAAATTATCTTACATTTAAAAAAGATTAAAATAGAATGTTGGAAGGGAAGCTGGTAAAGAAGTTGGTATATACATGATGTTGGTTTTGTCTTTAGTAACAAATGTTTGGGAAGAAGTTGGATAAGGAATATGTAAGATAATAAAACTTAATTTAGTTTTGACACCAGAATTAGCACTTTTAAATATTTTTACAAATGAAAACAAGGCTGCCCCACATAAGGATCTGATTTTCCCTCCTATTTAATAGCTGCTTGAGTTAAGATAGACAAAAGATGGAAGGCTAGTGCAATATTACCTAGTAATATTTGGTACGAAAGAGTATGGACATTAGCCCTTGCCGAAAAGATAACACATGAAATAGATAGACAAATTTATAAATTTATGGATTGCTTTCTGTAGTGGTTTATAGACAGGAGTACCAACCAAAGGGTGAAACCACCTGCAGTGTACTTTGATACTTGGAAGGGTTAAAGTTGATGAAATGAAATTTGATATTAGAATTTAAGTACAGTAATAACACTGATGAGGTGAGATTTTGGAGTTTTCAAGTTAAACTTGTGTATATGTGTTTTTCAAACAGATGTATGGCAATATTGTGATTTCAGGCTTTTGGTGTATGTGTAGAATACTATGTGTTACATAACAGCACTGATGTTACCTGTCTGTCATGGGTTTGGAGGGAAAGTTCCATCCTATGGGGAGTGGAAGGCGGGACATCAGGAGGAGGGGCTGTACTGTATAAATATGTGATGCCTGTGTGGTGAAGAGGAGATGCTGAGACAAACTGTGAGACACTGGGTGGGACGAAGCAGCAGCTGGGAAGAAGAAGCTGTTGTGGGAGTCTGGGTGTCTGACAGGGTACTACTGTGTGTCAGAGTACCAACCTGAAAGGTTCAGGGGTCTGTTGGTTAGCCAGAACTGATGGGTTCAGGGTCTGGGCTTTAAGTTAAAGGTTCTAGGTGAACCAAACTGTATGCTTGTGTGTGTGAGAATAAGCCACGTTACTTTATTTTATTCACCTGATTGTTTTATTTACCCTGTTTGTATTTAAAATAAACCTTATTCTTTTACTGTTTAAAAAATCCATCCCTGGTCTGTGTGACTTTTTATAGGGAATGGTTGGTGGCAGCTTAGTGTAACTGTGTGGCAGATCCCAGTAGGTCTGGGTTTGTCACATTGATTGGTGTCTAGCGTGTGGGATACGACTGGTCCAGTTGTCCAGCGGTCCAGCAAAGCCTTGGCAAGTGTGCCCAGAGCAAGGGGGGTCTAGTCAGGGACAGTCTGAGGCGCGTAGGTAATCTTCTAGGTGTACCTCACGGGGAGGTGCACTAGTAGAAGAACGTGCCAACTGGGGAGACTTAGATTAAGGTGCTCTGAGGCAGCCTGATTTTGGCGGGAAAACGCTGAGGCAAAACTGCGTAGCAACAGTGAGCTAGCTTGCCAGCTGAGAGGCCCAGCAGAGGGGGGTAGGCTCTGACTCGATACTGTTGCAAGTAGTGCTGAAGAACAGCAGCAATCTCTAGGGAGAGCTGGTTCTGAGGCAAAAAGGAAAAAAAAGTGGTCGTTTTATTCTGAGGCTTGACTTTTTAAAGCAGCCTGTTCTGAGGGGGGGGTATGCCCTTGACTCGAAGCCAAGTAGCAGACATGAGTGAAGTGAAAGACCCCCAGATTGACCAAGGTTCTGAGGATGAATTTGGCTCAGTGCAGGGTGACAGCACAGGAGAGCAGGACCCAGAACTCAGGAAAATGCTCCTAGCCCAACAGCATGAACTGAGGGTGAGGGAAATGGAGGAAAGATTAGAGAGAGAAAGAAGGGAGGAAAGGGAGAAACAAAGGCAATTTGAATTAGAGCGAGAGAGAGAGAGAATGGAGAGAGAAGAAAGAATGGAGAGAGAGAAGATGGCGTTTGAATTAAGAAAACTGGAACTGATGAACCAGAACAATAATAATAATAGGGATTCTGAGGGAGGCCAACTGTCTAAGGCTGACCTGAAGAAATTCCCTGTGTACCACAAGGGAGATTGTCCTGAGGTGTTCTTTTCCTTAGTGGAAAGAGCGTTTGTGGACTTCTCAGTGAGGGAAACTGAGAAGATGACCATCATGCGATCTTTAATCAGTGGTAGCCTGGCTGAGGTTTATGCCGAGATGCCTGAGGAATTGATGAAAGATTTTGCAGAGTTTAAAAAACTGGTGTTTGCAAGACATGGGATAAATGCAGAGCAGCTGAGACAAAGATTCAGGTCCCTTACCAAGAAGCCAGAACAGACTTTTACCCAAGTGGGAGCCCAATTGGTGAGGCTGCTTGAGAAATGGCTATCGCAGGAGGGAATAGAGACCTATGAGCAGCTTAAAGATTTGATAGCCCTGGAACAGTTCTATTCAGTCCTGCAGGGGGAATTGAAATTCCAGGTGAGGGAAAGGAAACCGAAATCTGTGGCAGCAGCCGCAGAGATCGCAGATTTTATCTCCCAAATAAGAAAGCCCTTGGGTGAGGGGAAATCTGTAGGTAAACCCAAAGAAACCTACAGCAAGTACTCTCAGGGACCAGGGAAAAGCCAGCAAGGGGGAGGGGCCCATGGTGAAGGGAAGCCCTCAGGCATGAAACCAAGCCCTCAGAATTTGGAGGGAAAACCGAAACAAGAGGAGAGAGAATCAAAATATACCAGAAAATGCTATTTCTGTCAGGGAAAGGGTCATCTGATCTCAGAGTGTGAGAAATTGAAGCAGCTAAAAGGAATGGTGCCTCAGAATTCTAGTGGGACCAAGCCAAAAGCTGTGTTCTGTGTCCAGAAAGAGCAAAGCTCATTGTCACAGAGGGAGCCTGTTGCCATGACTACTCAGTCTGGGACAGCTGCCTCTGCTGATCAGGCTGAGGAAAATGGTCCTCTTCTGGAGGTAAAGCGCTGCTTGCTGATAAAAACAGATTCTCAGTTGTTTGAGACAGCAGGGGTGGACGTAGGAATACTTGACCGTCAGTATAGGGGACTGCGGGACACTTGTTCCCAGGTAACCCTGTGCCATCCAGATATCATCCCTAGGGAGTTTATAATCCCAAATGAGAGCATGAAGGTGGCAGGGATTGAGGGGCAGATAATCTCTCTGCCAGTAGCAGAGGTACCTGTCAACTTTCAAGGCTGGAGGGGAGATTGGCGGATAGCGATTTCATCGACTCTGCCAGCAGCCGTGCTCGTGGGAAATGACCTGGCTGAACATGTGAAACGGGTGCTAGTGATTACACGCTCACAAGCCACCACAGGGACAGTTCAGGGGGGTAATGATGAGCCAGAGACGGAAGCAGGTGGGGGAAGTTCAGAAGCTGTGGTGGAAACCTTAACCACAGACAGCAGATTTGGACAGGAGCAAAAGGCAGACGCCACTCTCCAAAAGTGTTTTGAACAGGTGACTGACGCTCAGCTAACACCTGAAACCCCGGTGAGATTTCTGGAGGAAAAGGGGATTTTATATAGAGAAACCCTGAGGAATATCTCAAAAGGGGGAGATGGGATCAGAAGTCAGCGGGTGGTACCTGAAAAGTATCGCCCCATGATCTTACAAAGGGGTCACTCTGACATGTTTGCTGCACACTTAGGGGTGAAAGGGCCCCTTGATTTGATCAAGCAAGATCGGGAGCAGATCACCCAGGATGACCCACAAGACGTTGTGACTTACATAGACACCTTGATGAATGACCTAAGGAGAAACCTAGAGCTAGCAGCAGAGACCCTGCCAGCTCAAAAGGTCAGAAAGAAAGCTTGGGATGACCAGGAAGGCAGGGAGAGGCGCTTTAACCCAGGGGAGGAAGTGCTTTGGCCTAGGCTCTGCAGAGAGAGCAAGTGTCAGCTGGGTAGCCCAGAAATAAAATACTTAGGTCACATGGTAGGGGGAGGAATGATAAAACCCCTGGAGGCCAAAATAGAAGCTGTTCGAGATTGGCCTAGACCCACCACCAAGAGAAAAGTCAAATCATTTCTTGGGTTGGTGGGCTACTACAGAAAGTTCATCCCGAGGTTTAGCGAGATTGCGGCTCCGCTGACCGATCTGACGAAGAAGACGGCTGATGACCGCATCCCGTGGACCAGCGACTGTGAGGCGGCGTTCCAGAGGTTGAAGGAGGCGTTAATCAACTATCCTGTCCTGCGTGCTCCAGACTTCGACCGGGAGTTCATCATCTACACCGATGCGTCTAACAGCGGGGTAGGAGCAGTTCTGTGCCAGGAGGATGAGAATGGTGACCAGCATCCAGTGTCCTACCTGAGTAGGAAACTTCAAAAAGGTGAGAGACATTTGGCAACCGTGGAGAAGGAGTGTTTGGCCATAGTCTACGCGATCCAGAAGGCCAAGCCTTACATCTGGGGAAGACATTTTATTCTGTGTACTGACCATTCACCATTGCAATGGTTAAAGACGATGAAAACCCACAATAGCAAACTTATGAGGTGGGCTTTGAACTTACAGGACTATGACTTTGAAGTGAAGGTGGTCAGAGGGTCAGTGAACTGTGTTGCTGACGCCTTATCAAGAAGACCTGAAGACTGAAGACGGCGAAAGAACATGGACTATATGTATATAATGAAAACAAAAAGTTAAAATGTACCTGGTTTTGAATTTGGTTGGTATTAATAAAGGTAAATTGATGTACTGTATATGGTAAAATGTTTAAATGCATATTTGCTATGGTTAACTTGGAGTGTAAGTATATGTAAGTATTATATGGTATGTATAAATGTTGTTGTGTATTTTATGCAGGTTGTTTTTTTGGTGAAAAGCACTTTTAGCTTTCCCCCTACAAAACAACTTATAAAGAGGGGAGGTGTTACATAACAGCACTGATGTTACCTGTCTGTCATGGGTTTGGAGGGAAAGTTCCATCCTATGGGGAGTGGAAGGCGGGACATCAGGAGGAGGGGCTGTACTGTATAAATATGTGATGCCTGTGTGGTGAAGAGGAGATGCTGAGACAAACTGTGAGACACTGGGTGGGACGAAGCAGCAGCTGGGAAGAAGAAGCTGTTGTGGGAGTCTGGGTGTCTGACAGGGTACTACTGTGTGTCAGAGTACCAACCTGAAAGGTTCAGGGGTCTGTTGGTTAGCCAGAACTGATGGGTTCAGGGTCTGGGCTTTAAGTTAAAGGTTCTAGGTGAACCAAACTGTATGCTTGTGTGTGTGAGAATAAGCCACGTTACTTTATTTTATTCACCTGATTGTTTTATTTACCCTGTTTGTATTTAAAATAAACCTTATTCTTTTACTGTTTAAAAAATCCATCCCTGGTCTGTGTGACTTTTTATAGGGAATGGTTGGTGGCAGCTTAGTGTAACTGTGTGGCAGATCCCAGTAGGTCTGGGTTTGTCACACTATGTATATTTGTAAATTTGTTTTTTATTTTTTAAAAAGTATGCATCTAAGTCCTTTCTCTTTCTGGAGGCAGATTTTCAGAATCATAGTATCAAATGTGAAGTTGTAAGCATAGAGCCGAGTTTACTTAGCCTTGCTGACGCTTGGGTTGACTCTTACTGATTTATTGGTTTTGTTTTTAGTTTCATTTTATGTGGCTTACAATATAAAACCCTAAATGAATAATTAACAAAACTAACCAAATGCAACTAAAAACAAAGCCAATAAAATCAGTAATGAGCAACAAAGGCAAGAAAAAAAAGGAAAGACAGTCAAATAATGATGAAAAATGAGTACACTTGAGTCAGGCAGATGCAATGATTTAAAAAAAAACATAGAGAAAGCAGATCAAAACAGATGCTACATAACAATTTAGAAAACAAAAAAAAATTGATCTCAACAAAATTGTGCTGCTGGAGTGATTTGTGGAAGGGAAGGTCTAAAGACAGAATTCATAGGCCAAGTGGAGTGGAATTCTAGATGAAAGAAAGACTGAGTGTCCAAGAAATCCATATGAATATTACTATAGCTAGGAAGATAGGCTAGCCCCAGCATAGGTAAAAAGCTGCAGTAATTTTTTAAATATTTCATTTGGCTGTCTGCATACAAAGATTTGTAATCTGTCATAAATGATTTTAGAGAAAAACTTAAACCAGTAGAGAACACTTTGATGTTCTGACAAGGGGAAACAGTTTGAAACAAAGGAACTGTATGGATACAGTAGACTTCAGAA
Source organism: Pogona vitticeps (assembly GCF_051106095.1). Classification (NCBI taxonomy): domain Eukaryota; kingdom Metazoa; phylum Chordata; class Lepidosauria; order Squamata; family Agamidae; genus Pogona; species Pogona vitticeps. Next base: position 194,417,421 of record NC_135785.1, on the reverse strand, counting down.
TGAACCAGCTGAACAGCAGTTCATTAAAAGACTCGGCTCTGTCTCTTGGGAGATGACTTGCTAGAGTTTCTGAGAGCTTTGTAGGGTTCCTTGTTGCTAGGTGCCATCAACTCTGAACCGACTTACAGCAACTCTAATACGGCTTTCAAGTTAAGTGAGATATTTAAAAAGTGGTTTCACCAGTTCCCACATGCCTACTGAGCTTCCATGGCTGACTGTGGATTCAAACCTTGACCTCCTGAGTCCTAGCTTATCCTTCATTCACTGTGCCACAGTGAGTTTCTCAGGGTGCCTTGGCAGAACACAATTTGAGAATCCCTGATAAACAGCCCTCAAGCGCCAGAACACATAGTGATGGCATACTAGATAGAAGCCGGCAGGTGGCACTGTTACCCGCATATTCCAATAATCCAGTGCTGGTTGCCATGAGGGTTTTTTTTTCTTTTCTTTCCTGTTTAATAATTGAATAGTTTTCTCTTCAGAAACCTAGTTCTATATACAGGTACATGCCTTTTGTTTCAGCTTTTAATCAAAGAAACAAAGGTATTTAACATTAAATGTTAGGATACTTGGGCTTTCAAACTTGGTCTACACTTAGCATCTGATGAAGTAATATGAACATGGAAATGCACAAATCAGTTTTCAGGCCAAGACTAACCACATTTGGCACAAAGCAATTTTCACTGTTAGTGGTTACTTCTTGGTACGGATGCATGGGACTGCAACTTTATCTGGGCTTACTTTCCTATAGCATGGAAAAGAGGAAGACTGAATATTAGGTGGATTGACTCAATAAAGGAAGCCATGGTTGTATCTATTAATGATACAGCGTTTTGAGGTCACTAATTTATAGGGCTGCCATGAGTTTGAAGTGACTTAATGGTCCATAACAAATAGGAAACTGCTTTATACTGAGACCACGGGTCCATCTAGCTTAGTATTTTCTGCAGGGGCGGGGAACTTATTTATTTACTTAAAATATTTATATTCTGCCTTTCTCCAAAATTGATTCAAGGCAGCTTTGAGTCTGGGGGCCAATTTCAGCCCATATGGATCCCCTCATTAGAAGTACCTTTCAGCTGCCATAAATGTCCCCCCCCCACTTTAATCAGCAGAAAACAACTTCATGCAAAACCAGTGAATGCAGGGATCAAGTGTCTTGCTCTAGAAAAGATTTGATCTTTGTCCAGGTCTTTAAAGTAATACGTGCCCTCTCCCTGTGTCTTGTCTTAGTGAGAAATGAGAGCTTTAGAAACTGTCTGTAACAACCCCAGACCTACTGGAGTATCCCACCCTGTAGTTATGCTGCCACCAACCATTCACTCCACCAAGTCACCCAGACCAGGAATGGATTTTAATAAACAAACGAACAAGGGTTTATTGAAACAACCAACAGGGTAAATAAAAGGATCAGGTAAATAGGATACTGGAATGTGGTATAGTCCCAATCGTACACATACAACAGATTGGTTCCCACGGAACACTTTAAGGTAACGCACAGACCCTGAACCTATCAGTTCTGGCTACCTAGAGAGAAACCTGAACCTATCAGGTATGTACTATCTGACGAACAGTTGTACCCAGTCTGCCCCACAGTCTGACCCACAGACTCCAACTCCACTTCTCCACACCAGCTCCCCTACGATGGACTTCCCCCAAATATATATACAGTACAGCTCCTCCCCCCTGATGTCCCGCCTTCCACTCCCCATAGGATGGAACTTTCCCTCCAAACCCCTGACAGACAGGTACCATCAGTGCTGTATGTGACACTGTCCAACTGGCAAAATCAGTACAGTAGTGCTCTGGGGAATGCAGAACTCCTAGGAAAGCACAGGTCACCCTACTTGGGCCATATGGACTGACAAGAGCTTCAGGAGGAAGTGTTTCTCAGTTCTACATGAAGCTCTTCCTCTGAACTATCATCATACTCAAATGTACGGAACAATAATTAATTATATGTTTATTCAATCTGTCTCTTAAGAAGCTGGAGAAAGAGGAGGGCAAGGCTCCTCTCTTCCTATTTTATTACTGCAATAGCCCCATGCTGTGGGTTAAGTTGAGGACTTCTGACTGGTCCCTGCCACTGTCGAGTTGTGTCCAAGTGAGGATTTCAGTTTGTGTTTCCTTGATCCCAGTCCGATATTCTTCCCACTAAGCGGGTATCCCCTAATGAAGTGCCCACTACAGTGGTCCTCAACCTTGAGCCTCCAGATGTTCTTGGACTTCAACTCACAAGAATCCTGGCCAGCAGAGGTGCTGGTGAAGGCTTCTGGGAGTTGTAGTCCAAGAACATCTGGAGGCCCAAGGTTGGGGGCCAGTGCACTACACTGCTGGCAGGAAGACAACAGGAGTTGTAGCTCAACACAGCTGGAAAACAACAGGTTGTGGGAGGCTGTGCTAAGTAATGTCTGACTGGTTCTGCTGAAGGGGATTTATTCTTAACGCACCTAATCAACATCAGTTCTGACGTGCACAGGACAAAGACAAACTCTGAAATAAGCAAGCAGAACTGCTTTCCTTGTTTGTTGCGGTCTCTCTTTTTTTAGTAATCTGATCTTCATCTTTGTTTCTGGAAAGGAAAATTAAGCAGGAAAACAGGACCAGCCGTGTGAAAGTTTTCTGAACAGCAGCAAATCCTATACAATAGTGTTTCCTTATGTTGGGTAACCCAGGTACCCTTGGACCGCAACTCCCAGAAACCCCGGGCAGCACAGCTCATGGTAAAGGCTTCTGGGAATTGCAGTCCAGGAACACCTGGGTTACCCATTGTTCCAAAGACTGGTATACAAGCTCTTTGCAACTGTCAGTCATCTGCAACCTCGTCAATTTTCCCGGCCAGGCGCCGCACCGGGTAGTGCCCGGGCTCATTCTAGGCAAGGACCAAAAAAAGAGCAGGCTTTCATTAGTAGGCTCGCTTTCCTCTTCTTTCCTCTTCGGAAGGCCCGCCTGGACACCTCCTCCAATCAGGGCGCCCGGATTCTCCGTTGCTGGGCGACCCTGCCGTTCCGCACGGAAGTTTGCGTCGCCTAGGAGACAGGGACGCTCCGCGCGGGGATGTCCGCCCGGGCAGAAGCCGGCATGGCTACCAAGGGGAGCGACGATCAGGGCCGGTGGGCGACGGGGGAGGCTGCGGCCTCCCGGGACGTGGCCGGTGTGCGCCTTACCCCGCCCGAGCTGCGCTTCGTCGACGCTGTTCCCGGGGGTCGCTACCGGGCCGTGCTCAGTGTCCAGAACCTGCAGACCAACAGCTGCTTCCTTCACTTGGTGCCTCCGGAACGGCCTCAGGTGGGATGAGAGGGACGGGGAAGCGGGGAGCCCCCTTCAGGGGCAGGATTGGGCCCCGCCGGCCGCTCCTTCCTCTCGTCCTCGGTTCCACGGACCCCCTTTTAGTTCTCCTTAGAAACAATCTTTGATGCAAACATCCCTCCTTTCGCAGCATGTCTGGTTTCATTCAGGAGGAGTGGTTTCCTAGTGCGGTGTGTGTGTGTTGTTGTCGTTGTTGTCCCGATCCATATTGATAAGCCAAACAAATACTGTAAGTTAAGCCCCAAGTGGAGTCACATTTAGCAATAAAGATCAGTTTTGCATGTACGTCTAAATATTTTTAGGGAAAAAAAGGAGGGGGGGAAAGACATCAAAATGGCTGTTGAAATGGATTGGTTCCTTCCGAAAAGCCAGGGCTCTTCCCCGCTTCATAGCATAGTTCCTCCTGTATATTCTGGACGGGTTTTGATCCGTTCAGATTTGTTTACAGTGAGAGACATACCTGGCTGTAATTGAAAGTGAAATTGACAGCTATAGGTAAAAAGACAGGACCAAAATAAAATTTTGAAAGAGTTGAGCTAGAGCGTAAAGGTGTTCAGTGTATTGTTAACTGGACCATAGTCTAGTGATTCTCTGCTTCCTGGGGGCATCTGAATTGCGTGCATGTAGGTATACAGTTCTGTCTTGTGACACAGTTTCTTTAAAATATGTTGAGTAAGGATGCAATAGGTGAAGTCCCCATTAATAGGTTGTCTAGTTCTCTGCTTCTGATGCTGTCACTTATATGTGCTTGCTCTAATGTAGTTGCTCTCACCTCCATTTTCCATTGAAACTCATAGAAAACCCCAGGTTCATAAACATGTAAACTTTGAAACTTTTTTTTTCTGAAGAGAGCCATTCTATCTGCCAGTGGTGAATTGCAGAGTAATAGTTCCAGTCAAAGTTTGTTGTTAATTAACATTTATTTGATATGCAATAAATATTGTCATGGTAAAATAAAGTGGAATTTGTTGGATTGAGTATAGAATGATTTGGTTAATTCATTATTTGTTTTGCAGTTCAAACTGATTGTTGAAAATCCAAAGAAACCACTTGCTTCTGGTCTTCACCTAACAGCCACTGTGGAATACTATCCAGACACTGAAGGAAACCTCCAGGACAGGATACTTCTTCATGCAGGAAAAAAGATAGTTGAGATTCCTGTATTAGGGTATGAGATGGCAACATATAATTATATTGATTAAGATTTGGTCAAATCTTTTGATGATGATGTATTTAAAAAAAAAAGAATTACCGGCTTAGAAGATTAGCAAATTTCTGAGCAATGTTGAGAAAAAGTAATGTTTCCTGTATGCCATTCTTGTGTCTAAAAATGATTATGTGGAAGTGTCTTCATAGATCAAACTGCTGACAATATTAATATGTTATTTTGTCAATATGGGTGAGAACATGAGCTTCTATGTAGAGGTGTTTTTGTTTTAGAATGGTTGTAAATAAGACAGGATAACTGGGACTAAGCCTTATGGCAGCAAATTTAGAGGGTGAGGCCACAGTGATTGCCCTCTCCTCTCCTGATTTTTCTCAAAAGTGAAGAGCTAAAGGCAGGCAGCCCTGCAGTCCAGGCTTGCTCATTTGCAGCTGGAAGTAAAGAGCTTCTGGCACCCTATCCCCAGACTACACTCAGCCACCCTCTTTGCAAGCCCCTGGATGCCACTGGATGCAGTGCATGCCACTGGAGAGAAAAGAAAAGGCAGCTCTTGCAATTCTGCTTCTACATTGACTGTTGGTTTCTAGAGGAAGTCCTGAAGAGCAAGATGTGATGGGAACACAGGTAGCCTCGGAAACAACACTTCCCACTATAACTGGCTTCTTGTGACCTCCTTGAAACCAGCCATCAAAGGAGAACAAGGTGCTCAGAAAGTAGAACAGATGCCTCTTCTTGTCTCAAAATGACTTGAAGACAACTTTGTCACATGATTGCTTTCTTAGTGGCTTGGAAAATAATTTCCCTAAATTAATTACAGTATATTCTTTGGCATAAGCACTCCACATTGTGATCTTGCCAGCATTGTGGGAGTCCTGGACAAGAGGCTCTGTAGTCCCCATCGCCTCTGTCTGCTTGGCTGTCTTGATTTCTTCCTTATCAGTCCTCCTGAAAAAAGGGTTTGGTTCCCCGCCTCAAGGAAGTCAGTGTATTTCCACCTCCTTCACTCCCATTAACAACAGTTGTGGCAATAACTTATTTCCTCCTTTGTTTCATTTACTCTTTACAGAAAAGGTAGGCCAATGTGTAGAGTGTAGATTCAAATGAATCTACCAAAATCATTTTTCAAGAGTGCTTCTGGCCCTTCAAAAGCGTAATATGCTCACAATGCCTGATCCTAGTTACCATTATAGCAGTCATATTCTGAACTATTTACAGCTTTTGAATTATCTTCAGAGGCAGCCCTTTATATAAAGACGTCTTCCTGGAGTTAGTGGAGCGTGGGTCACTGCGGTTCAGGCTATGTACACAGGAAGAGAAGTATCGTGGAACTGGCCTAATGTGTTCTCTGCTGTTGAGGAAACGTGATTTTTTTTTGATGTATTGCTGTTAGATTGCGTACCATTCTGTGATAACCTATTTCAGCAGTTAGATCTGGTATATACATTGTAATAGGCACAGCTATGTGAAAGTCATGATCCTGCAATGTGATCCTGGTCTTTTTCACTAAAATATGCAGTGAGTTAAACATTTAATGTAATCCTGTACTGTATTTGTTTCATCAAAAGGAAGGTGTGCTGATTTTAGAAGGATTTAGTTCGAGGTACATGTGTACAAGAACATAGCCTAAATATTGATCTTGATGAGGTACAGCTTTGCCTAATTCTCACTGTATTGTACCCAACATAACTTATAGCAGACATCATAAATTCATCTTATATTGATAACGACATAAACATTGTTTGGACTTTCAGCTTGCTTATTATTTGCTGAATCGTGTTGAATACTTTTACTTCAGGCATAGATATGCCAGATCTATTCATTTTCTGATGCAATAAAGAGTTTAAAACTAATTAAAATATAATTGCAGTTCAACGTGATTTAATCCAATAAAATTGAACTGTCCTTAAGTTACCATAATTAAGAACACACTGACATTTTAATAACCCTCTTCCATCTGCAGATGTTGTTGCTAAATTAGGTTGCACAATTAAATTGTGCAACTGTTGAAATGGTAGGAAAGCAGTTTTTCTACTTCAAATACTTATAAAAAAATAAAACTAATAAATAAATTACATAAAACTAATTAAAAGCTCATTTCTTGCAGATTAATTCCATGCTGCTGCTTAGAAATTGAACCTGAGATAAATTTTGGCACAGTGATTGCAAACAGTAAAGTAATTAATGGAGAGATTAGAATTACTAACTATGGATCTTCTCCAGGTAAATATTTCTGTGGCATTAACCATAACAAGTTGATTTTCTGTTCATGTGATGGACTGATTTGGATAATCAAAACCTAGTTTATTAAGTTAGCAAATGTATGAACTGTGGGCGTACATGGAGCCTCTTTACTGATACTCCACTAGTCTCCTTAAGTGAACATGCCAGGCAGACAGCCATTAACTTCCAATTAGGGGTGAACCAGTGCTTGATTTTGAGATGGCTGGACAGTGTCATAAAAGCAACCAACATGAATTTGACACAACTCCGGGAGGCAGTGGAAGACAGGACGGCCTGGCATGCTCTGGTCCACGGGGTCACGAAGAGTCGGACATGACTAAATGACTAAACAACGACGAGTGCTTGATTTTAAAACAAGCCTGGGAGTTAGAAGCTAGTTCTATATGATTTTAAGTTAGTTCTTGGTTCATAACAGGAACAAATGCTCAGCTGCAGCTTCTTAGTTGGTTTTTGCCACATGTGAAGGATAGATTGGTGTATCTCCAAAGGCTGTATGCAGGTACACAAGGCTCTTGTGTATGCTGTTTTATGAAGCTAGTCTCTGAGGCAGTATCTTATTTCCAAACAGCTGTATATCCTGAACATTTTATTCTTCCCACAATTGTGAGCCTGGTGGAAAATTATTATCCACTTAGTTTCACACATTGGACAGAAGTGGTAAACAGGTACATTGCATAAATAAAAAGAACTTGGTGAAAGGGAAGAGGCTGTTTTACTCTCCTTTGTTTTTTATCCATTAACTTAGTAAATGCTGGGATTATGTCATTATATATTCATGTGTATGTGGCAGAGCAGATCCAGAAGTGGATGTGAGTAGATACACCATTGAGCAAAATTCAAACCTCAGCTTCTTGATATGGATAGACATTGTCTTTTGACTTCTATCTGTGACTTAATTTGCACTTTATAGCCATGATCGTTGACTTCCTTCAGTTACCTGCTTTTGGGGATTTTTGAATTACATTCCTTGAATTCACCATGTAGCTCAGTCCTTCTGTTTCCCAGCTATTATGGGAGATTCATATCATAACCCAGACAAGAATGTTTTCAAATGCTCAGTTAGCTAATACTATGCTTTATATGGATGCACATGATTTGATGTGCACTTTTTAGCTTGCTCACCTGGTTGCTGGACATGTGTTTATTTACAGATGTTTAGGTTTTCTTTCAGGTCATAGCCTTGACAAGGTAGCTTAATGCTGAAACACATGAAATAAAATAAAATAAAATGCAACTCATTAAAAAACAATAATTTATTTTTATTTCCTGCTGCATGCTTTATCACATAGCTGGGGTCAAATACATGTTTGGGGAAGGGCATATCTGGACCTGTTACCTGTGCCAGAGGACTTGTAAGCACAAGGCCTGGTGTTTAGGCACCAGAATTTTGTATTTCAAGTTTTCAAAGTTTGGCAGCTGTTCTCTAAATTCATGTTTGTCACCAAACAGTGAGAATCTGCTTGTAAATTGTAATCACTTATCACTAAGACTTAATCTGTGTTCACCCGAAATTTAAAAGGACATATTTTCTTGAAAAATGTCTGTTTCACTTTTGTTTTTGTTTTTTTGTATATGGAGTAATAAAATGTCCATAGTTCTGAGAAGATAGGAGTCAAAGAGCAACTGTGGATGTCAGGGAACCTTGGAAAAAATGCTGTGCATGTTTCTCAACTGGTTGCTTTGTCTCTTTGATGCTTCCTTTTAGAGACTAGGCCTCCTTTTTTTAAAGTGGGAGAAAGGAATGCACCTTGTGTGTTAATTTTATAGGCCATGCATAACATACTTATATATATACATATTTTAGGTACATTCAAGATAAAATATAGAGGAAGTGTTCCTATTGTTATAACACCAAGCACTGGAGTGGTGGAACCTCAGACAAAACAGCTGGTTAAAATGGAGATCTGCACCGATGTACCCAGAATAATTAATCAACCAGCCATGTAAGTGTAGTGTTTGTGCTGTAATACCTTTTCTTCTTTCAGTTGTTTTTAATTTTGCTTCCATGGTAAGTCTGCTTGGTTATAAGCAAGCCTTACAGCTCTTACTGCTTTTCACTCTCTCTGGCAAAATCCAAAGAATCAAAACAAAACAAAAGACAAAATGAAATAAAGACAAAAACATGTGGCACCCTAAAAACTAACTATTATATTTTAATGTGATCTTTTGTGGACTCACATTAAAATATAATATGCCACATGCTTTTGTCTTTTTAATTTTTTTGTCTTTCTGTTTGGTTTGGTTTCTTTAGGTTTTGCCTGATATGCTTGCACAGAATAAGACGGCTACCTCTTCCAAAACTTTTACTCTCTCTGTACTCTTACATAATGCTTCAATCCAATATCTGAAAATATTGCAACTCACAGTTGTAATCTGTGCAAAAAGAGCATCCTTAATATTCATATAATTCAATGGTGGGAAATGTTTTGATGTAAAATTCCATTGTCTTTGAGTTTATTATGCTTCTTAAAACGTACAAATTGGTTATAAGAGTAAGCTCAATTATAATTTTCCCTTCTTTCCAGGACATTCTTGTGACACTGAACAAGTAATCTATTGTATTTTTCCATGTATAAGATGCCCCAATGTATAAGATGACCCCACTTTTCTAACCCCAAATTAGAAAATTTGATCGCTGCTTTCTCTGCCACTTCCTAAGCCTGGGGCTCAGCAAAAGGAGGGGGAAAGCAGGGATCAAAGGGCTGAAGGATTGCTTTGATCGCTGTTTTCCCTGCCACTTCCAAAGCCCCATGGGGCTTAGCAAAACGAGGGGGAAAGCAGCAATCAAAGGGTTGCAGGATTGCTTAGGAAGTGGAGGGGTTAGGAAATGGAGGGGAAAGCAGCAATCAAAGTGATCCTGCAGCCCTTTGATCCCTGCTTTCCCCCTCCTTTTGCTAAGCCCCGTGGGGCTTAGGAAGTGGCAGGGAAAACAGCAATCCAAGCGATCCTGCAGCCCTTTGATTGCTGCTTCCCCCCTCCTTTTGCTAAGCCCCATGGGGCTTAAGAAGTGGTGGGGAAAGCAGCAATCAAAGTGAACCTGCATGCCTTTGATCCCTGGTTTCCCCCTCCACTTGCTAAGCTCCGTGAGGCTTAGGAAGTGGAGGGGGAAAGCAGGGTTTAAAGCGCAGCAGAATTGCTGCAATCCCTTCCCCCCTCCACTTGTTTTTGTTCTCTTGTCAGCTTCCTTCCCTTTATAAGACAAACCCCAATTTTTAGTGTAAATATTTTAAACAAAAGTATTGTCCTATGCATGGAAAGATACAGTACTTCAGTAGGAAGTTATCCATATTATCAGTGTGCCTAATACATTTGTGACATTACCAGGTTGTACCAGTGGTGTTCCAGGAAAACAATTTCTGTATTTAATGCCTGTTATGGAATGCTAGGACTAGGCAACGTTTATATGCTTTAGCCATAAATATGTGTATCATTCATATGCTTAGATGAGATACTGAGTTCTGTATGATTAATACTGGCCAGTATCTTCTGCAGAGCTCCATCATATTACTGCGAATTCAAGTTTAAGCTTTTCTTCTTTTTTCAGTTTCAGGGTACTTAAGACTTATATGCAGTGAAATGAAGTCACACACACAGCCCAAAATAAAAAAAGACAAATCTTTTAATTAGCATCAATCTGCTGCTGACTTCATTTGCACTGTGCTAGGGGAGCTCCACAAGGAGATACTGGCATTCATACTGTAACAGAGATCTCATTAGTGCATGTTTCCTTCCTATATTTTTTTCTTACCTATTGCTTTTATGCAAAGTGTGGAATTGCAGGGGCGGCCCAGTGTGGAGATAATGATCAAAGCGAACATAGTGGAGCAAATTCTTGAGGTTTTGGGTGTGCCTCACTCAAGTACAATACAGTGTGTTGATTTTGGAAGTGTCTATTTTGGAACCTCCAAGACTGAAGAAGTTATTCTTCACAATAAAAGTCCAGAGCCCATGGATTGGGTTGCAGTCCTGCAAGATAACACTGTTGGCATAGAGATGGTAAGGAAAGTTCTTCAGTTTTACCTTTGGCTTCTTATGTCCTCATGTGTGGCATGGTTGGAGGCTAGTCTGAGAAAGAAGTAATGTTGGAGACTTTTCTTTGAGCTTATATTTCCTTTTGTTATTTATGGTTAGTTAGACTCTAACTCACGGGTCTCCAAACTGTGTGTGTGTATGTATGTGTGCGTGCATCCTGAATACGTGCGGAGAGGCATGTGTGTGTGTGTGTGGGCGTGTGGGCGTGTGTATGTGTGTACACATTCTTGTTCCTTCAGCCCTCAAAAATGTTGAAAATATATGGTGTGGCCCTCACTGTCAAAAGTTTGGAGACCCCTGTTCTTACTGGTGTACCTGTAAGCTTTGCATAACTCGTCATTTAGTCGTTCAGTTGTGTCCGACGCTTCGTGACCCCATGGACCAGAGCATGCCAGGCCCTCCTATCTTCCACTGCCTCCCGGAGTTGTGTCAAATTCATGTTGGTTGCTTCAATGACACTGTCCAACCATATCATCCTCTGTCATCCCCTTCTCCTCTTGCCTTCACACTTTCCCAAAATCAAGGTCTTTTCCAAGGATTCTTCTCTTCTCATGAGATGGCCAAAGTACTGGAGCCTCAGCTTCAGGATCTGTCCTCCCAGTGAGCATTCAGGGTTGATTTCCTTTAGAATTGATAGGTTTGTTCTCCTTGCAGTCCAGGGGACTCTCAAGATCCTCCTTCAACACCACAGTTCAAAAGCATCAATTCTTCGGCGGTCAGCTTTCTTTATGGTCCAGCTCTCACTTCCATACATCACTACAGGGAAAACCATAGCTTTGACTATGTGGACATTTGTTGGCAAGGTGATGTTTCTGCTTTTTAAGATGCTGTCGAGGTTTGTCAGTGCTTTCCTCCCAAGAAGCAGGCATCTTTTAATTTCGTGGCTGCTGTCTCCATCTGCAGTGATCATGGAGCCCAAGAAAGTAAAATCTGTCACTGCCTTCATATCTTCCTCTTCTATTTTCCAGGAGGTGATGGGATGAGTGGCCATGATCTCAGTTCTTTTGATGTTGAGCTTCAGATCGTTTTTTGCACTCTCCTCTTTCACCCTCATTACAAGGTTCCTTAATTCCTCTTCACTCTCTGCCATCAGAGTGGTATCATCTGCATATTGGAGGTTGTTGATATTTCTTCCGGCAATCTTAATTCTGGCTTGGGATTCCTCCTGTCCAGCCTTTTGCATAATGTATTCTGCATATAAGTTAAATAAGCAGGGAGACAATATACAGCCTTGTTGTACTCCTTTCCCAATTTTGAACCAATCAGTTGTTCCATATCCAGTTCTAACTGTTGCTTCCTGTCCCACGTATAGGTTTCTCAGAAGATAAGGTGGTGAGGCATTCCCATTTCTTTAAGGACTTGCCATAGTTTGCTGTGGTCCACACAGTCAAAGGCTTTTGCATAGTCAATGAAGCAGAAGTGGATGTTTTTGTGGAACTCTCTTGCTTTCTCTATAATCCAGCACATGTTAGCAATTTGGTCTCTGGTTCCTCTGCCCCTTTGGAATCCAGCTTGTACTTCTGGGAGTTCTCGGTCCACATACTGCTGAAGCCTACCTTGTAGGATTTTGAGCTTAACCTTGCTAGCATGTGAAATGAGTGCAATTGTACGGTAGTTGGAGCATTCTTTGGCACTGCCCTTCTTAGGGATTGGGATGTAAACTGATCTTTTCCCGTCTGTGGCCACTGTTGTGTTTTCCAAACTTTCTGGCATATTGAATGTAGCACCTTAACAGCATCATCTTTAAGATTTTAAATAGTTCAACTGGAATGCCATCACCTCCACTGGCCTTGTTGTTAGCCAAGCTTTCTAAGGCCCACTTGACTTCACTCTCCAGGATGTCTGTGTATTCTTGCCACCTCTTCTTGATGTCTTTTGCTTCTGTTTGGTCCCTCCCATTTTTGTTCTTTATCATGTCCATATTTGCAGAAAATGTTCCCCTAATATCTCAAATCTTCCTGAACAAATCTCTGGTTTTTCCTTTTCTATTATTTTCCTCTATTTCTTTGCATTGTTCATTTAAGAAGGCCCTCTTCTCTCTCCTTGCTATTCTCTGCAAGTCTGCATTCAGTTTTCTGTAACTTTCCCTATCTCCCTTGCATTTTGTTTCCCTTCTCCTCTCTGCTATTTCTAAGGCCTCGTTGGACAGCCACTTTGCTTTCTTGCATTTCCTTTTCTGTGGGATGGCTTTTGTTGCTGCCTCCTTTACAATGTTACGAGCCTCTATCCAAAGTTTTTCAGGCACCTTAAATCTGTTCTTCACTTCCACTGTGTATTCATAAGGGATGTGGTTTAGATTATACCTGACGAGCCCAGTGGTTTTTCCTACTCTCTTCAGTTTAAGCTTGAATTTTGCTATGAGAAGCTGACAATCAGCTCCAGGTCTTGTTTTTGCTGACTCTATAGAGTTTCTCCATCTTTGGCTGCAGAGAATATAATCAATCTGATTTCGGTATTGCCCATCTGGTAATTTCCATGTATAGAGTCGCCTCTTGTGTTGTTGGAAAAGAGTGTTTATGACCAGCTTGTTCTCTTGACAAAACTCTATTAGCCGTCGCCCTGCTTCATTTTGAACTCCCAGGCCAAACTTTCCTGTTGTTCCTTTTATCTCTTGACTCCCGACTTTAGCATTCCAATCCCCTATAATGAGAAGAACATATTTCTTTGGTGTCACTTCTAGAAGGTGTTGTAAATCATCATAAAACTGGTCAATTTCAGTCTCCTCAGCATTGGTGGTTGGAGCATAAACTTGGATTACTATGATGTTGAAAGGTCTGCCTTGGATTTGTATTAACATAATTCTATCATTTTTGAGATTATATCCCATTACAGCTTTTCCCACTCTTTTGTTGACTATGAGGGCTACTCCATTCCTTCTATGGGATTCTTGCGCACAATAGTAGATATGATAATCATCTGAATTGAATTTGCCCATTTCTGTCTATTTTAGTTCACTGACGCCCAGGATGTCAATGTTTATTCTTGCCATCTCCTGTTTGACCACCTCCAGCTTCCCAAGTTTCATAGATCTTACATTCCAGGTTCCTATGCAGTATTTTTCTTTGCAGCATCGGACTTTCCTTTCACTTCCAGGCACGTCCACAGCTGAGCGTCCTTTCGGCTTTGGCCCAGCCACTTCATTAGCTGTGGAGCTACTTGTACTTGTATTTGTCCTCCGCTCTTCCTCAGTAGCATGTTGGATGCCTTCCGACCTGAGAGGCCCATCTTCTAGTGTCATATCTTTTAGCCTTTTGTTTCTGTTCATGGGGTTTTCTTGGCAAAGATACTGGAGTGGCTTGCCAGTTCCTGCTCCAGGTGGATTGCATTTAGTCGGAACTCTCCACTATGTCCTGTCCGTCTTGGGTGTCCCTGCACGGCATAGCCCATAGCTTCCCTGAGTTACTCAAGCTCCTTCGCCACGACAAGGCAGCAATCTGTCCCTATGACTGGGCAACATATATATGAATGAGCTGGAAGTTGCTAAGTTTCTTCCAACATTCTGTCATATTCTAGTGTGAGCAGGAACCAGAAGCTTCAATGTAGATTGGGAGTACCTACATACTACAACACAGATTAAGGTGTTGTTTCAAAATTTGTTGCTTGATCTCATATCCTAGTAGTGTCTGAAAATACATTTCCTATTCACTCCTGAAATAAGTGGATGGCTGTTGCCCAGTCCTAGGGAGTGCACAGGAGTTCCGTATGTGGGCAAAATGCTGTGATGGAAAAAAACTTACCCCGAAGCTCTGTGATTTGGCATCTACTAGCAAGGGCTCCACTGGGATGTTGCAAGATACCTCTATATCCAGGACACATATTGCAACCCTTGTAAAATGTATGGGCCTCAACATAACAGTGGAGATTTGTAAGTGTATAATAAGGATGTGGAATGTTATTTCTGAAAATCTACATGTGTCAATCAAATGAAAAAATAATAAAAAGAAGAATGACTTCAATCTTACTGTGAGGACAAGTTTCCTTCATTTTTTAAAAAAGCTTTTATTTAATGACACTTCCAGTACCAGGATCTATCTTTTTCTGTGTTGATTATTGCCATATGCACAATACCTCCAGCCTTAGTTGCTGTTCTTTTTTTGTATTTCTGCTTTAGTGTGTGAAAGATCAACATGAACAACAGAGAAACTCAGCAACTCTTATTGTTATTGTGTGATACAATGTTGCTGCCAATTTATGGCAATGCTGATAGGGTTTTTAAGCTATGTAAGATGCCCGATTATTCTCCGGTTCCAGTGAGATTTCATGGCCCAGTTGGGATTTGAACCTGGGTCTCCCAAGTCCTAGTCTGATACCCTGACCTCTAAACCACATTGTCTTACAGCAGTAACTCTTAGCATCTTCTGGATATTGTATGTATGTATGTATGTATGTATGTATGTATGTATGTATGTATGTATGTATGTATGTATGTATGTATGTATGTATGTATGTATGTATGTACGTACGTATGTATGTACGTACGTACGTGTGTACGTGTGTACGTATGTATGTACGTACGTAAGTACTGTACCTATTTGTTTGTTTGTTTGTTTGTTTGTTTGTTTATTTATTTATTTATTTATTGCTTAATTACTTTCAGGGTACAGATATTCAAAAGAGTACAGATGCTGTTTTAAACAACTTGCATCACACTGATGGACAACCCGAAACAGATGCTTCTACTTTAATTGCCTGCATTCCAGATGAAGGGACTCTACAGCCATATCAGAAAATTGTCATTTCTCTTTGTTTTAGTCCAAAGTAAGCATGCAATGTAAATGAAGGAGTATAAAATTGATGAAAAATAATCGTAAAAATATGCTTCTTGTGACTGTATCTGTTATTCTCATAACAGATTTAAAACATAATTGTAAAACAGCTGTTTAAATAGTAACATCTATTACTAACCTATTTTTGGCAACTCTTCTGATGGTTATAAATAATTTCAAAATTCAAAAGGTAGTCTGGATTATGTATGCTTCCTCCATTTTCTCCTCTAGCCACAGGGAGATGGAGGGCGGGGAAGCCTCATTTTGAACATTAAGCATTGCTAGTTTCAGCTGAGTGATGTCATAACCCTACTTAAGGAAAAAAAAAAGGATACAGCTCAAAATGATAATTGCTGTGGCTGAAAGAGTTGGGGGCTTTGCAGACTCAAGGGTTGTGATTGCTGGCGGTGGTGCTGCTACCCTGGATGCAATGTTCTTCCAAGGCCCTGGCTTTAGTTAGCCATGGATATTACTTTAGTTATGATGTGCATAAACATTTTTCTCCCATCTCCTCAATGCTCTTTTATGCTATACAACATCTTCTGCTTTTCAAATATTAGGGCACAAATTCAAACCACCCATTCCAACCCTGATATAAAAAACTAAAACAAAAAACAAACTGGAGCTTGCATAATTTCTTATTTCAGACTCAGCGAAATCCTAGCATCATTGTGGCTATAGGAATACAATGGAGCTTATTTCACAGTCCTGCTGTTGAACACTTTTACTTGGATAGAAGTACCATTTTTAAAAGAAAATAATCTCAATATATTTTAAAAATTACAGTAAAATGAGCATTTAGAACCATAAGGCATCCTGGTTTTCACCCCAAGTTCCACTTCTAGTGACAGAAGTGGCAAGAACTTATGAAGGGAGAGATAGCAGCTGAAATTCTGTTGCTTAATCTAGTACAGTAAATTGCATTGGACCACTGGAAATTTGATGAGTTACTTCCTCCATAAATGTCATTGATTCCTTGGACTTACTCTTCTGACTGTTTCTGCTAAGCAGAGATTTCAGTCATCAGCTGATCTTATGAGAATGATTGGGGTGAAAAAAAAACCACATGTTAAGTTATTTGGAAAGTATTAGACACTCTGAGGGTGTGACTAGTGAGATATGCCAGGTTAAATTGGGTTGCTTCAAAGTTTTTAATACCAGTTTCCACTATTGAAATTGCTATTGCCATTGATATGGACCAGGTCTATTAAACGGTTATTAAGGAACAGAAGAGGCTCTTGAATTGTCAGAAGAAGCGCCCCCTCCCCATCCTTTTTTTAGACACAGGCTCTTCTATTCAAATACTCTAACTCTTTAAATGTAATTCCTCTTTAAATGCAGTTGTCTTCCTCCTCCTGGCCTTGCTCAGCCTCTCCTATCCAGATATCCTGACCAAGAAACGGACAAATGCTTAATTATCTCTTACAGAGGGCATCTATAACATCGGTAACTCCTGTCCTGTTGACACTACCCTCTTCCACTCCCTCTCCTTTCATTCATCCACCTTTACTTTCATATGTTCCCTTTTTTTGTTTCACAAGTAATACACCACTGAATTGGAATAGCAAATAATCATCCTAGCACAGTCGTTCCCCAATGCTGGATCAAAATGCACTGAATGCCCATGGGGAAAAGAACCCAGGCTTCTGTGCAATTAGCTTTATATCATATAGTTGCCAAATGCATTGAATTGAACCATGCCAACTTTGATCCAAACTATGGGATATATTGCTGTGCAATAATGACTGTAGAGGCAAAATCCGGAGCTGGAGTCCTGAAGGCAGCTCATGTCGTTCTGCCAACTCCTGCGACATTGCTGGAACCAGTTGTATTGGCTCTTGCCTTTCCATTGGACCATTTCAGCAATGTGGAGAGGGGGGATCTGCTGCTTGGGTAACAGCCTATCCTCCATATTACCTTACCCGGGCTTCGTACTCTGGAGAGGACACTCCTCAATTCAGAGCATGTCACCATAGTCTCTCGAGACTGAAGGATGCCTATGCCTAATGACTGTAGAGAGCCATAGCATAGTGACAATGATGAAACTGGGTATGTTTATTAAACACTGTGTTGAGTACAGTAAGTAGAGATACCAATATGTGGTCTTATAATTAACTAACATAGATGCATGAGAAAAGTGTCAATGGTTGAAATCCCATTGTTTAGTGTAGTAAATTGCATTAGAGTAGGCCCATTTAATCAGTGGAACTTATGGAGGAATTGATTCACAAATTAAATGGACCTAGTCTAGCGTGACTACTACACTAAATAAAAGATTCCTGCTACTATGTTGAAACGTTATTTCTAACCCTTTACAACATTTGATCAGTTCAACTCACAGTTTTGGCTTCCTTAAAATTATATAATTCTGCCCATATATATAGGTAATTATATATTCTATATATTATATATTATTATATATTGTGCTATACTGGTAAGACATCAGCAATTATACATCAACAGCAAAAATGACCATAGGAAAATAAATTTAATTGGGAATTTTACAGGCAGCTGAAAAGAGATCAACACCTTGAAGGAATGCCACCAAGACAAGATTATGCTCTTTTTCTGAAATTCGAAGTGGTTGGAAGTAAAGATGACTTCTTCAAAGCAGTAACTCGAGACTATCCATCTGTTAGTGGTATGGTGTTAGTTATTATGAAATAAATGTACAGAAATAAGGATATAGGTATCTAGTCTTGTGTGCTCCCAGAGGCATCTGGTGGGGCCATTGTGTGATACAGGAAGCTGGACTAGATGGGCCCTTGGCCTGATCCAGCAGGGCTTTTCATATGTTCTTATGTTAAGAACTGCATACTTTTTTGCAGGAAGAATAAGAAAATTCTCTATTGTGAACATGTAGATAATAGGAACATATTCACCTCTGATTAAATATGAAGGTGCGAATCATAGGTTTGGTTTTAGCTCATGAATACTGGCTTGTTCAGAGAGATCACTAAACTGTTCAAGCTTCTTTTTTCTGTGCACAAGCAGGAGAAACAATGTGGGAGTCAATGGATTGTGTTTTTATATAATGAATGGCTTAAAGTGATAAATGAATGCAGCACCTCTCTCTGTTGTTTGATTCTTTAGAGATGATGAAAAGAGCCCAGTTCATGCTGTATGCCATAGATTGAATAGCTACTTGGCATCTTCTTGACTCCAGAATGTACTGCTGGCATATTGCTGCTAGCATCTAAGTACTTAGTGTGATTTTTGGCAAGCCTTCAGAGCCTGATGAGTTCCCCCCCCCCACCTGGCTTCAGAACCTCCAGTTTCCAGCTAATTGGGCTGGAGGTTCTGTAATTCTGCAGATTTCTGGCCCTCAAATTTGAAATCTTACTCTAGAGAAATAGAATGTCTGTAGGGGCTTTCTTCCCTCTATAGCATTTGTTGTTTGACCCATAGAAATACAACTGTTTTCCTCCTCCTGATTTAAGTTTTAATCACCTTTTGCAAGTGGCGTTTTTACCTATTTATTCTGTGCATACATGATCATTAATAAAAGTGTGCAAAATTATATGAAGCTGTATGTCTACATTTACTGTATATACATAGAGTATAGTATATTACTCTTCTTGCTGTGTATAAACATGTACTTTTCTCTCAATTTTTTTCCAGCAAATAATCCTCATCAGGTTGAATTGGGCTTGACAGGATCAGGGCTCCCAGTTATGCTGACATTCATTCCAGGACCACTTGTTAATTTTATGGAGTGTTACATGGGTGAACATACGGATATTCTTTGTACTCTGAAAAATGAATGTGATATTCTTCCAGTGTCATATGCTTTTCGAAAGATTGCACATTACAGTATTTGTCCTCAAAAAGGAAAAATTAAAGCAAGTTCTTCACAGGTATATTTTAAAACTTCATTTTCCACATCATATACAGTGGTGCCTCACTTAGCGATGTTAATCCATTCCAGAAAAAACATCGCGAAGCGATTTAATCGCTTAGCGATATTAAAAAGCCCATAGGAACATATTAAAACGCGTTTAATATGTTCCTATGGGCTAAAAACTTACCTTAAAGTGAAATTCCTCCATAGTGATGGCCATTTTGGGTGCCTCTAAAGCGAGGCAAAACAGCGGTGGCCATTTTGTTTTTGCCATTTTGGAACCGCCGATCAGCTGTTTAAAAAAGTTCGCTTTGCCATGATGGCTTCCCCGCAATCATCGCAAAGCGAATTTTAGCCATAGGGGCCATCACTAAGCGATCACTCCAGCGATGGCCAGAAGTCCATTGCAAATCGATTTCATCGTTCAATGGAGTGATCGCTAAGCGAGGCACCACTGTATTTTAAAGTATTTTGTTATGAAATCTTGGTTAGAATCCTACTGGTATTCACATAAAGTTTGTGTAACTTGTGTCTAATTGTGACCAATTGATGGGGTGGCAGGATGCAGCTCCATTGTACAATCTGGCAGGGGACTGAGGTGCACACTACAACTGCAAATTCCCATTTCTAAGATTAATGCTTCCCCCTGTATTTTCTTCCTCTATTCTGTCATTTTCTTCTGACAGCTTTCATTCCTATCCTGATGCTTTCTTTCTTTTTTGCTTCTTACCTGAAACATCCTCTCTTTTTCGGAATCTCTTGCCAAGGTTCATCTATACAAAATAACTTTCTTGATCCATCTAAACAACACATACTAGCTTATGAATCCTGGCTTGTTCAGAGATTTCACTAAACTGTTCATTCCTGCAATTACTCAAATCACTGTTTTCCCATTCTGTTTACTCTTTGGTGGCTCATGGCCTGAGCAAGGTGTATGTAGACATAACTCATCTCATCATAAAGCTCCCCACTCTGGAGTTTTTGCTCATTAGTAATAATTGGCCTTTGCCTGAGTCTTCCACTACTATTGCCAGTTTATATTATAACAGACAATGCCTGTTCTGTGTTGTTTAGAGCATTAAGTGAACTTTAAAGCTGAACAGTAGCATTAGAATGTACAACTTTCACACATCTCTCAGTTTGAAATTTTAAATTTAGAAAATTTCCACTTAAATTACAAGAAGAAGAATTCACTTATTTGAAAGCTGGGGATTTAGATGTTGTGGATTTGCAGAAGCAAAAGGAAATGCACAATACCTGGAAGGAAATAAAGTATTGTAGTCCTTTATAAGTCTTCTATTTCCTTTCCTCAATTAACTTGATATTATGTTTTTGTCCACAGGATGTGGTGTTTTCATTTGTTCCACGTCACATAGGAGTCTTCACAATGAGGCAGGTGGTAGATATTATTGGTCCAGTACCAGAGGAGAACAGCTTACCAACTCTGAATATGAAGCCTTTCCATCAAATATACTTAGATTTCTCTGGCCTTTGCAAGTCTGTAACCAGTAAAGTTGTACTGAAAGTCAACTCTGGTAAGATG
Source organism: Pogona vitticeps (assembly GCF_051106095.1). Lineage (NCBI taxonomy): Eukaryota > Metazoa > Chordata > Lepidosauria > Squamata > Agamidae > Pogona > Pogona vitticeps. The sequence goes on along the minus strand of NC_135785.1, from coordinate 194,396,524 downwards.
TTAAGAAAAAAATGAAACTTTTAATTCATTTGTAACAATATTTCTAACAGGTCTTCTGCGGGAAAATTCTGACACAAAAGCTGCTTTGAAGTGATAGGGCAGAAATACTTACAAGGGTTTTTCTGGCATGTGAACACTCAGATGCTTAATTCATTGACATGGTTATTCTTGCCATTGTATCACATTGTCCTAAAACAATTTGGTTGTCTCAACTGGATTAGACCCAGCGAACTGTTGAATGATGAGTCAACATGTACATAAACCATACTGATTCAATGTTTGGTCATTATTAGATTCAGGTTCTTATAGCTTGGCAACTCCTGCTCAATATGAATATGTGTTGAGGATTCATAAGGAATTCACGAGAAATGGCTAAGCAACTCCTGATTAATCTGAATGTGTTGGGGGCGCATGAGGAATTCAAATGAACATGAGTATCTTTGGGTTTTGATATTCAGTTGGGTTGAGTAGAACTTTTAAATTTGATGGGGTAAGATGATCCAATTCCTTCTTGTAGATGCTATTGCCCACTTCCCCACTAGTGCAAAGGGCAAAACAGCTTGCGGGTCAGAATAAAATACCAAATAATGATTCCAGTAGTGGTACTGGGTCCTTTGAAAGTGGGAGAGACCTGAAAGGCAACTCCTCTATTCTTAGCACTTTTTTTTTTCTAAATAGGGTTCCTAAAAATGTTAATGCAGGAAAAAAAATTATAATCTGGTGATATACAGAAGGTGTGCAGTCTTCTTGGATCCCAGCTAATGTAAAACAGATGGAATGCAAAACTGGGATTTGTTAAAATACATACATTAAAACTCATTTTCCTGTGCTTTAATATCATGTGGTTAAACTCTACTGTGATTTAACTCTTATTTCCATCGTCCATTTTTGTTGTTGACAGGCTTTCAATTTCTTTCTTTTCTATTCACTGTACTTGATTGGAAATAAACATAAACATGTTTATACATTCTCTTATTCTGAGAAATATTTTTCCTACACTATGCATTTTTTAAATGAACTAGTATTTATATAATTACTTCTTAATTGTTGAAAGAATATTGTTACTAAGGGTCAAGTATTTTCTAATATGAAAGCATATATGATAGCAATTTATACTTGGTTTTCTATTCCTATATAATTCATTTTTTTTTAAATCCTAAGGTTTGACACCATTGATTTCCAATGCAATGGGGGTATTTACAACTAAAAAGGCGGAACAGCATAGTGATATTCCACCAGCAGCATTGCTAAAATCAAATCAGACACAACTTCATGCTCACCGGATTAACAGAAACTTGAGCAATGCAATAATAGCTCTTCCTAATGATCGTCCAGCCAGCCTGAGACCTGCTGAATTGCATAAGAATTACAGGTAGTAATAAAAATTTAGTTCATAACTGTAAGATATCATGTTAAATATTTTATTTTATAATTTTCAGTGCTGTGGCATTTATATAAAGAATCTGCATTCAGCTGCAAACTATTTTTACTTGCATACTTGCAAGGTGCTTCACTAGTATTTTTTCTTTTTTTCCAAATCTAATTGACATTAATCTCTGTTATGTTCATCTTTGCAAAGTTAAGTGCGGTAATTATCAGGGCATAATGGAAGTACGAATAAAATATTTAAGTAGCATAAGCAAAGACATCTTATACACACTTAAATCGTCCAGGCACTAATGAAGCTGTGTCTCCTTTTACAAATTTAGGACAATTTTCACAAAAGTTGCCAGATATAGTTATCTTGATCCAGAGTTTTCTTATACGGTATATGAAGAATTGGAAAGACAAGAGAATAAGGACCACTATGCAGACTATATTCGGGATCTAAGAGAGCACCGTTTGCATAAAAAAGCTGCTCGGTAAATATTTCTTCCAAATAAACTACCCAAGTTGTGTGATGCCTGGTCATTTTGGAAATTTTTTACCTTATAGCTTCACTTTAAAAAATATATATTTAGAAAGAGCTGCACAACATGATATGGCACATATCTAAACCATAATTTAAGGATTAAGAGTTATTATCCTTTTCTGAATGGCCTGGAAAAAAATTAAGTCTATCATAGCAACATTCGGAGACTCAAATATTACTACAGAATGTCTGTGTATGTTGCCATGGGTTTGCAAGCATGTACATTATGTTTGGTTCCTAATTATCAGCTGTGACCTTGAGTACCAAGGTCATATGCTAATCCATATGTGGTGTTGTCTCTTGCAGTTAATAAATGAGCAGGAGGAAGCCCATCCAAATGTCCCCTTTGTCAAATAGACACCTTAAAAACCTCTGTGATATGTCAGAACTTACTATTGCACACAGAGACCTTAGTCTATTCTAAAATTCTTGGGATCAACCAGTCCTGGGTGACTCATACAATTCCTGCAAACACTTGGATTCTGCAACAGATTCCTCTGAATCCTATATTCAAATAGGTTGATTCAGATAAGGTCTGAAGAAGATTAGGTTTATCCAAATCGGATTCCATATCAGTGTAAATTGTGTTGGACTGATTTGGGTTTCCGATTTTATTTATTTAAAATATTTCCTCCCACCTTTTTCCTTAAAAAGGACCAAAAGGGGTTTACATAATTAAAAGACAATATTAAAAGCTAAAACCAGTAATAAAAAGAGATTCTAGAAGGAAACAAGAAAATAGAGGCGTGCTATTTGGGTTTAGTTTTTTTTTTTTTTTTTGGACTCTAGCACCCCCCCCAAAAAAAATTTCCAAGAATTTCCCAGCCAGAATTATGGGAGTTTCTGCCCAAGACACACACCTACATAACACTCAACTGGAACTGGGCCTACTTTCTGTGCAAAAAGGAAAAAAAAACACAGTGCTTTCTGGAAGGCATAGGCCTCTATGGAAGCTATCGTCTTGCCATCCATTAGGCTCTGTTAGAGGACTCATCCAAAAAACTACACCTACCACAAAGCTCTGGGGGATTGGTGATAATGTTATATTTATTGTATCTCATATTTGTGGCTTGTCTATTGTACAAGTAGCTGAACTTCAGTCCATTGCTTCTTTACACTTTATATTTGTTCTTTATTTGAGTGAGTCTGTGTGATGTTCTCAGTGTTATTTTGGAAACAGTTTTAGCTACAGCAGTTCCCTAATCCCTTTCTTTAACCCCCCCCCCCCCCCAATATTTAGGCCCTAGCTTTTTAGGTTGTGTTTTGTTTTGACTTCATTCTGTGTTGCTTGGTATGTTTCTCTGTTTTCTCAGACTGTGTCTTAGCATGTAAGCAACCCATGAGTTACAGACACTGCTATGATGCAGAAAAACAGGAAACATATTAGCATTTGTTTCATATTAATTTAAATATTAATGTTGGATAGCAAAACTACCCTAGATAAGTACAAAACTTGTCAGAGATCACAAACTCATAAGCTGCTACAAAAGTTTGTTTCATTACACTTGCTGGAAAAACAAAACTGTTCTGGTCATTTGTAAGGAAAACTTTAAAAATTATTAGCACAAAAGCAGTGGATCTATTAGTCTGAGATTTGACAAGAATGATCCTCTCTGAAGAATCTATCACATGTCTAAATTTCATGCATATCCATGAATAAAACAAAAATAGTTTGTTTTTTTGCTATTCCATCTTGGTAATCCTCTCTTTAAATTAATTGTTTTAAATTGAAATTTGTAGTTTTATGATTTTATATATTTTTATATTGTTTTGTCTTATTTTGTAAGCTGCCCCGAGTAGACATGGTCTAGAGGGGCGGGGTAAAAATCAAATAAATAAATAAATAAAACAACTTTTAAAAATTTCCCACACACATCTGTGGGAAGTATGAGGATTCATGTTTTGAATCTGATTGGAGTGTGAACTGGAACTCTCAGGGAGCTCTTGCTTAGCCCAAGACAGATATATAAGACAAGCTGTTTTTAGGATACACACAGCACACTCGTTTGATGTCAAGACTTCAGGTAAAGTTCTATGATAGCCTGTATAAGGAGAAATGAATAGTGGGCGTTGGTGAGTATTTTCCATAAGGGTTTGACGAGATATTGGCTTTCAGGAATGTCATTTCTTCATTAAAATGCCTATTCAAAATGCCAGTCAAAGTATTTAATCATTTGCTAGATCTGCTATGCAGCTGAATGCCGCTTCTTTCTCTATTCCCATTGGATAGGGTCTTTGAACTACTTAATAATCCTGTGGACATAGGTTTAAAACCAGCATCAGGATTGAAATCGCCAAGGATCAAAATTTTACAGAGAGAGAAATTAGAGAAAGAAGATGCTTTTGTACATAAAAGTAGTCTTCTAACTAGTCGCCAGCTAGCAGAAACTGAATCTAAAGCTGTAGATAAAGAGGTAAGTTAAATATGCTTGAATATGGCTAAGCTTGCTAATAATAATTGTCTGGTGTCAAGTCATTTCTGCCCTATGACAACTCTTTTCAGGATTTTCAAGGTAGAGAGTACTCAGAAGTCGTTTACCATTTCCTTCTTCTACGGCAGTGGTTCCCAACCTTACATCCCAAGATGTTCTTGAACTAAAACTCCAAGAAGTCTTCACCACTAGCTGTGTTGGCCAAGATCTTGTAGAGTACTGGTAGTTCAAGAACCTCTGGGGGCCCAAGGTTGTGAACCACTATTCTAGGGGTATCCTGGGACTGTGCAGCCTGCCAGTGGCTACACAGGCTGGCTCTTCCAGGATGCACAGTAGGGAATTGAACCTCCAACCTCTGGCTCTGCAACATGATACTAAACTGGCTGAGCAATCCAGCCAGTTGTAACCTTGCTTGACTAATAAACTTTAATGGGCCTGTAATGTATAGCTCACTGTCCTCTGATGTTGTTATCCCATCAGATAGACTTGCAGTCCGATTCCATGCATGCTTCCACAGTGGCCCTTCTTAAAGGGATTTACTCACAGAGAGGTATTCAGAGCAGTATAGCCTTAGAGTGCTAGTGTATTATTCTGCAGCTTCCTTTTTGCTATGAGTCTTTGTACATTTATGTGAGCATTAAGTATTCTGATGTGATTTGTTTTTTTAACTCCAGGTTGCTTGCAATATTAGTCTTGTGGGAAAATCTTATTTTTTCAGCTTTTAAAATTTTCCCTGGGAAAAAATGCAGTCTTTTTGTCCCAGCAGAATTAATGCTGACTGCTAAGCCTTTGGCTTTTAGCAGTTCCATAGTACAATTTTATGAACTTTTTGAAAGAAAAAGATTATTTGCTGGATAAACACTTCCAATTTTGCAAGGCATTCATATAAGTGCTGCTTGCCTCTGGCATCCTATTTACTTCTTCTCCTGCACAAAAGGTAAAAAGGGACTGGGGCACATACTGATGAATTTAGGGGCATGATCAAAGCTAGCAAGGTTGCATTCTTTCAGTCCCCCCCCAAAGATAAATTCCTGATTTCTACCACTACTCTGCTTACTTACTGCTTACTGCGGATTGAATGGGTGGTGGCTAACCAGCTACAGACATTCTTATTGGTCCTGTTGGATCTCTCTGCAGCCTTTGATACCATTGACCACAGTATCCTTCTGGACCAGCTAGTGAGGTTGGGGATCAGGGGGCTAGTGATTAGCTGCCCCCAGCTCCTCCTTGAAGGCCAGCTCCATATGGTACAGTTTGGTGAGGCTATTACAATCCTGTGGGTCCCAATGCTGTTTGATAAATATACAAGGCCACTGGGGAGGTCATCTGGAGAGTTGAAGTGTGCTGTCATCAATATCCTGATGACTCACAGCTTTATCTCTCTTTTTCTTCAGCAAGGCAAGCTGGGCAGACGCTAGATCACTGCTTGTCCTCTGTTATGGACTGGGTGAGGATGAACAGGCTAAGGTTGAATCCTGACAAGATGGAGATCTTGTTAGAAGGGGATCCTGATTGTTGGAGGGGTAGTGGTGGCTTACTCTAGATGGGGTTACACTTTCCCTGGAAAATCAGGTTCATAATTTGGGTATGTTTATGGACCTGTCCATCACGATAGAGGAACAAATCTTGGCCATGTCCCGGTCTGCCTTTTTGTGTTTTAAGGAGACTCAGCACCTGTGGCCCTATCTAGACAAGAACTCCCTGATAATACAAGTTCATGCATTGGTAATCTCTAAGATTGACTATTGCAATGCTCTCTGTGTTGGGCTATTGTTGAAGCTGCAGCAGTTACAAAATGCAGTGACCAGGGTGATCTCAGGGTTTTCAAGATACTACCGTATTTTTCCGTGTATAAGATGCCAGCATGTATAAGATACCCTCCACTTTTCTAATCCAAAATTAAGAAATCTCAGTGGGCCTTAGCACGGGTGGGGGGAAAGGGATCAAAGCGATGCAGGATAGCTTTGATCCCTGCTTTCTCCTCCACTTGTTTTTGTTCTCTCCTCAGCTAACTTCCGTGTGTAAGATGACCTTCAATTCCTAGTCTAAAGATTTTAGACAAATGTATAGTCTTATACACAGAAATTTTTTTGACTAGCCTACATTGGTTGTCGATTTGCTTCCATGCCAAATTCAAGGTACTAATGTTGACCTATAAAGACCTGAAGGGTTTGGGACTTTGCTACCTATTGGAACATCTCTCTTTAAGATTAACTTCTTGTGCCACTTGCACTTCTCAGGCTTTGATGCTCCCCTAAGGGAGGCTAGGAAGTCTGTGTCTAGGAACTAGACCTTCTCAATGGTGACCACCTCTTTGTAGAATGCTCTGTCTGTGTATGTGTGCCAGGCCCCATTCCTCCTAATATTCAGAAAGTGCATTAAAACATTGCTTTTCAGGGAGTCATTTCAGGATACCCTCCCTCTGTAACTGTTCATTATTTAGTCTTACTTTTGGCCAATATATTTTGTAATTTGTATCTTGTCTGTTGCTGCCATCTTGGATTTTGTGTTCTTTAAAATATATTTTTATATATTTAAAATCTGTGGGGTGGTTCTTTATGTTTATTTCATTGTTGGAAACAACCCAGAATAGTGGCAATTTTACTAGATGGTGTGGTATCGAAATATAAAAAAATAAATAAAGCAAACAATGTATTAGCAACAAATAGTCATAAAGAATGTTAGTAAAATAGTATTTCACTTTCCCATAACTTTGTATAAGTGCATGGCTGCCTTTCTCTCAGAAATGCTACACTTCATTGTATGTATTATAATTTGTTTGGAGCTATTTATTTATCTGTTAAATACAGCAGTGATGTGGAATTGCCGCTTGAGTTACAGTCTCGGTCACAGTGTTGGACAGAAGTGAAAAGAGAGGCAATATTTGTGCAAAAATATTGCCTGTCCTTGGTTATGGACTGTGTAAAAAGTGTGATAGGGAAGTACTTAGAGAAGCTAGTTAATTGGAATAGATAACAAAGAATGGTGAGCCAATAATAAAATTCATTTAATGTTCCTTTGAGCAGCAGAAGTTGCTTGTTAATGAATTCTGAACAACAATGAAGTGAAACGAAATTCTCATCCATCCAGAGGGAAGAAAATTTTAGAAACCAAGAGAAAAGAGTAGCCTGAAGTGGTCTATAAAGATAAACTGAGATTGGGTCATAAGAAACTGAATATGAATACAGTGGTGCCTTGATTTACAACCATAATCTGTTCCAGAAGAGGGGCGCAACTCAAAATGGTCATAAGTCAAAGCACCATTTCCCATAGGAATATATTACAGTAATCCATTCCAGCGGGGAAAATAAAATAAAATAAAACACTGCAAGCCCCATAGAAATGCGCTGGGGATGAAAAACAAACACACCAAAACAACAACAAACAAAAAACCCAGCCCCAGCGGAACCCTATGTGGCTGGGAAAAAACATTCAACCCCCCCCCCCAGCCAGCCCCAGCGGAATGCTATAGGGCTGGGGGGGAAAACCACCAAAACACACACACACAAAAATCACAGCACAGAAACATAACTCCCCCCTCCCCAAACACAAACCCAACCTGCAAAACAAAGTAAATGTACTTACTCAGGAGCAGAAAACAGCTCCAGGACGCTGAAGCCTCCTCCCACACACTCACTCTAACTGCTGGGATGAAAGAGCTACAAAGAAAGCAGCCTCTTTGCCTACCAACGGTTAGCAAATTTGAATTCCCCGCTTTTTTTCCCCTTCCTTTTTCCTGTCTCAACTCGAAGCTCCAGCCGCAAGTCGAAGCAAAATTTTGCAGCCGGAGCTGGTCGCAACTCGAAATGGTTGTAAGTTGGGACATTCATAAGTCGAGGCACCACTGTATTTGCAAAACAAGCAAGCCTGTTTGTCTCCTCACATTTAAGCAGGTTGGCTATGAGTAGTAGCTGCTTAACCAGAAACAATGAGCCATGCCTCTGTAGCCCCTTTCCTTGTTTCCCCAGAGGCCTGGTGTCATATTTAAGGAAGTTATGCAATTTGCATAACTGCACAACAGGATTTCAGCCTGTGAATATTAAACATGGATGTTTTGGTCTTTGGCAGAGTGTGCTGTGAACAAGGACAATGGTGCTATTATTACTTTATTTTGGTGTGCTTTCTCCTACCTCCATTCTTATTAATTTCCTTGCCCGTTTTCTTAAGATGCTATATAGTTTGTGTACAATGTTTGAACAAAAGGGTACTACACTGTGTGTATTGGTAGGTAATTGTTGTGTGGGACTTTTTTATAGGCTAGAGATGGACTTAACCCCGTACCATCTTCTCCACAAGAGATAGAAGACTGTAATTCAATGTTGACATCGAAGCAGCTTCATCAGATATTCATTGGTAAATTTCTGACCTGCTAGAAAGGATAACCCTTCTTTGATTTTACCAGCACTAAAAACCTGCATTTGTTTAAAATAACATTTGTAAATTGTTACTTTTCTTAATATACACCAGTTCTAATTGGTTAAAGAATTCTGTAGGGCAGCTTGTTCTTTTGCCTTCTTTTTGTATGCATTTTTGCTTCTTAAAATTTAACTCTTGTTGAAATCAGTGGGAGGGAATAATATATTCACTAGCCTAGAGCTACGTACTTAGGTTGGGACCCTGATCAAAGGGTATGTCAGGAGAATGGTATTACAGCCGTGTCCCCCTCCCTCTTCATTTTGTTTCTACTCCATTGACACATTCTGTATCTTGTGAGCATGTTGCCCTCATCCAGTAGTTTCTGCAGGCAAGTCTTTCCCCTTAGGCTTCTCGCCCCCCAAAGATTTTGTCCTTTCAAGTTTGTCAATATCTCCTTGTTTTGTGTAGATGCTACCACACTGAAGCTAGTAGTAAATTGTGTTGAACATGGATTCAGTTCTGGATGAATATACTTGAATAATAACAATTGTGTTCCATCAATTAAATTCTGATGTATGGCAAGCCTTTTCAGGGTTTTCTAGGTATAGAGTACTCTGACATTTTCTTCTTCTGGGGGCAACCTGGGACTGTGCAGCTTGCCCAAGGCCAGACAAGCTGACTCTCCTGGGATACACAGTGGGGATTTGAACTCCCAGTTTCTGCCTTCTCAGCTGGATCTCTATCTCACTGAGTTATCCAACCAGCTGCAAAATATACAATGCATGCATAAAATTGCTTTATAAAAGTATGATGCACGTAGCATTAAAACTCATCAAAACGTGTTATTTATCCTTCAGTTCTTCATTGCTGTGTCCTAGCCTCACAAACATGCATGTTTCTTTTTCATTGCTGAATTAACTGGGTAACCTGGCTCAACCCTCCTGGGGTCACTGTCTCTGCTCTTGGCTGTTCCTAACCAATCTGTCCAAATACTTACTGGGAAGGCCTGATTGAGGTACCTCACCCCACACAAAGCCAATAAGTTCTGAGTGAGTGAGATCCTAAGGTTTTTTTTTTTTTTTGAATTTTTGTTCCTTTTTTGCTCAAACCTGATTGCCCGGAGGGCTTGTATTGAACTTCCTGTTCAGTATAGAGTGCTCTCCAAAAAAAGAGCTAAACCATTTTTTTTTCTGTGAGACATGACCTATTTGTGTTTACCGTATTTTTCAGTGTATAAGATGACCCAATGTATAAGATGACCCCCACTTTTCCAACCCCAAATTAAAAAATGGGGGTTGTCTATTTTGTTCCTACTTTGGGTAAAGCAGCCATGAAAGGGCTGCATGATCAAAGGGCTGCAATCGTGCATCCCTTTCATCACTGCTTTATCCGAAGTAAAGCAGCCATGGAAGGGCTTCATGATCAAAGGGCTGCGATCATGCAGCCCTTTGATCCCTTCCCCCTTACTTCTGTGTATAAGACTACCCGCCTTTTTTACTTTATTTTAGAAAAAAATTATCATCTTATACATGGAAAAATACAGTATTTACTGCCACGACATACATACCAGTGAGAAGGGAAACAGAACCTGCCAGCGATGCTATAATAGACAAAATCCATATTTCTCTGAGCAGTCTGGGTCAAGAGATGAAGAAATTTCTATTTACTCTTCAAAATGGGTGACTGAGCAATTCTACATTGTGGTGAGAAGATAATGGGTGGGAGTGCAGCTTAGAGGAAAAACTAGATTGCAAACTGGGATTCTGAGACGGAGAGATCAAATTCTATTGACTTTGTGTTAGCCAACCACCTACATAGCCAGTCTCAATGCTTTGTGGGAAAGACAAGGAACAGTAGACATGGGCAGTTTAGTAGTCTGAGTGTTCCTTATTCACAACTCGGTGATCTCCTTTTTGTTCCTTCCAGGCCCTTCCACCATTGACTTTGGAGAAGTCTGTGTGCATTCTACATCTACCAGGAAAATGCATATTGTAAATAATTTGCCTATACATGTCTGGATTCAAGTAGAAATTGAAAGTGAAGAGCTGCAACAGACCAGCCCGTTGTCTCATGTCATGCCACCTTTTACGAAGACTTCTATTCCAGTAGTATTTGAGAACAACAAATTAGGAAACTTTCGAAAGTAAAACTTCTTATATGACACTGTATCTACATATTCATTTAGCTGCTTGACAGGAGAGAATTCTTTGAGTAATGTGTTATGAGTGTCTAGGAAGAACTCCTCTTATGCCCCTTGTCACAAAACAATTTAAAAAAGAATAATTGAAAATCAAGTGTACCTTTGCAGAGTGACAGGCTTTGGCATCTAAACTGATATGATATAAAACAGGTTTATTATGAAGGATGCTTCTTTTTCCTTCTTATGACTGTGTTTTATGTTTTCATTTGGTGTATTCTAATATTTGAATTATATCACAGCTTTAAGAAATATTATGACATAACCATATACTGTTTTGACCAAATTTGGGTTCAAGAGATCCCTTTAGGGATATTTGAGGGAAGAAAGCAAATCTTTGCCTTCAGTGAAACTAAAGTTCTCTGTCAAGCATACTTGATGATGCAGTTGCCACAATGCTGTTTCGTGGCAAGATTGTGCTTTTTTGTATGTGGCTTTTGTTGCAAGTGTCTGTCTACATCTAAAACTATTAGTACTGTTGAAAGTAGCCTAGTTTAGCTATAAACTTAAAAACGGTAATTAGAACTCCAAAACAGAAATAGGTACACAAGTAAAAACATTTGCAAAGCACACAATGTTCTTTGTTTTTATGGTGATCTACTTGTGTGTCTTGTCAGGCATTATAGCAGAAGATGCAAGTCCTTTTGTGTGTTAGAAAAAGGGGGAAAGAATATGCATTTCTTAATTATTGGTACTGAATAACCCCTTCATTGGTGGTTTTTGAACAAAGAATAGATGGGAGGGGTTTTTTTAGGCTATGCATTGCTAGTGTTGCCAGAGCTTGTAATTGATGACCTTTGAGCTTTTTTCCAGGTTTACATCTCCTGCCCCATTAACTGGGGCATCCTTTCACTCAATCCTATTTTAAAATAGAATAATCTACTAGCTTTCAGTAAGAAAAAGAGTGCAAGATTTTATTAGGCTCAAGCCTTTCTTGGTGCTTATAATAATAATAATAATAATAATAATAATAATAATAATAATAATAATAATAATAATAATAATAATAATAATAATAATAATAATAAGAGCCTCGTGGCGCAGTGGTTAAAACGCTGTACTGCAGCTAAAACTGTGCTCACGACCTGGGGTTCAAATCCCAGGTAGCCGGCTCAAGGTTGACTCAGCCTTCCATCCTTCCGAGGTCGGTAAAATGAGTACCCAGCTTGCTGGGGGGGCAATGTGTAGCCTTTATAATTAAAAATTGTAAACCGCCCGGAGAGTGCTTGTAGCGCTATGGGGCGGTATATAAGTCCAATAAATAAATAAATAAATAAATAAATAAATAAATAAATAAATAAATAAATAATAATAATAATAATAATAATAATAATAATAATAATAATAATAAAAATAAGAAGAAGAAGAAGAAGAAGAAGAAGAAGAAGAAGAAGAAGAAGAAGAATTAGTCACATCTAACATATAGAGATCCATACCTAGTGTGGTGTACTGGATAGAGTGATGGATTGGGACTCACAAGACCTGGGTTCAAATTCCCACTTGGCAATAGAAACTGAGTGGGATGGGTGGAACTGGTAAAAACACTTCTTAAATATCTCATTTACCTTGAAAGCACATTAGGGTTGCTTATACTGTATATATGTTCCAACCTGATCATACATATATAGGCCAATATGTTTTAGTTTACTCTTAGATAATTAAATTGATGATATTGAACTCTGATGAAGAAATTTCTTTTTGTGTTACAGGTCTTTCACATATACAATAAACCAACATCACACTGGATATGTGCTAGTGTTAGCAAAAATAGTACCCATTGCCTTGGAGCTATCTACAAGAGAATTGACTTTAAACCCCACCTATAGCTTCTTAGCAGAAAGTGGATTTAGAACAACAGTCACACTATACAATCGCAAAAACTATCCTGCAGAATTCACCTGGAAGCCTATAATCACAGATCAAGGAATGGCATTTTCCATATGCCCAGAGAAAGGTATTTCTGTTAACCTTGAGAGAAGTAAAGACAGAGCCACACTGGTCCTTAAGAAAGAAATATCCAAAATCAAACAGTACCTTTATTAGAGCCAATCAAATGGCCTGAAAAAGTGCAATCTCTTGAACTCTTCAGGCTCTCCTCAGGCTGTTGCTGTGGCCCTGAGGTTTCCATATTAGTACCAATCTCCTGTTAGAGATTGGAGACTATGAGCTATCCTTCCTCCCAGGATAGTATCCCAGGGCCATAAAGAAACCCTTTCCCAAGATGTTAGATTAAGCTCCTCCTGGTTTTCGCAGTGGCTGCAACCTTGAAGTCATAACTCTCATCTTGGTGAGGAGAAAAAAGGTGTGGTGCGTGGAAGGTGGTGGGTGGGGCAGGAAAGAACAAGGATCCACTACATCTGCAGTCCTTTTAGCCTCTATCTGTGCCTCCACACTGAGAGAGGTTAAGCCATGCCTGCTCCAAATTAATTATGTCACATTACATTATATGTTAGTACATTAGGTCTTATTTCCATTCTTAACTGTTGAGAAAATTTTAGGCTTCACAAATACTGTTTTATAAAATTTAAATGCTGTGTGCACTGGTAGAAATGTGATCAGCATTGCAGCATGCAGGGAGATCTAAGCTTTACATTTACACACCTTACACAACTTTGGAATGCCCTCCCCATAGAGATCCGCCTGGCTCCAACACTCTTGGCTTTTCGGCGCCAGGCAAAGACCTTTCTGTTTAGCCAGCATTTTAATTAAACAGTACTCCCTAGCTGGCCATATGAGCAGCAGGACTTATTAATTTAATGTTTTAAGAATTATTTTAATATATGATATTTTATATTGTCTTTTAATTTTTTTTTAAGTGTTAATGTTGTACGCCGCCCAGAAGCCACTGGTAATGGTGTGGCTATAAATAAATAAATAAATAAATAAATAAATAAATAAATAAATAAATAAATAAATAAATAAGTAAGTAAGTAAGTAAGTAAGTAAGTAAGTAAGTACCATTGGCAAAGCTGAGTCATTGCCAAAGGAGGTAGTGGTGGTGGGAATGCTTTAAAATTCATGTTTAGCTTTGTGGCACTGCTTCATTTATTAGAACCTTGGCTTTGTAAGAGTGGCACAATTTCACTGGTTTGGGTTACAGACAGATGGAAGATTGCTGCCCTATTAATATTTTACTCTCATTCTGTAGCCCATACTGTAATTTGACAAAGTACATTTGCAAACTGGAAAATGGAGAGCAGGATTTAAATGGAGTTTTAAAATTACTTTTCACCCTCCATAATCTTTATATTCATAAAAGTAATAATATTTTTTTCCTTTTGTCTATTAATTTAGGAATTGTAGAAGCATATCAAGATCTAGAGTGTGAGGTAGTTTGGCGCCCAAGCTTCTCTGCTCCAACAACAGGAGAATTTGATCTGTGCGTACATCAAGGAAAAACACTTAAACTAAAATGCTTTGCCAAGGCAAGAAAGCAGTCTTTTACTACTTTTACTATATGGCTTTTTTTAAAAAATAAAGTTGACCTTATTATAATGATCGTGTTTTAAAATGGTAAAGGTAAAGATTCCCTTCGACAAATTGTCCAGTCGTGTCCGATTCTGGGGTGGTGGTGGTGCTCATCCCCATTTCCAAACCGTAGAGCCAGCATTTGCCCATAGACAGTTTCCGTGGTCATGTGGCCAGCGCAACTAGACATGGACGCTGTTGCTTTCCCACCAAGGTGGTGCCTATTTATCTGCTTGCATTTTTAGATGCTTTTGAACTGCTAGGTTGGCAGGAGCTGAGACAAGTGACAGGAGCTCATTCCATTGCATGGATTCGAACTGCTGATCTTACGACCTTGCAGCCCAGAGGCTTTGTGGTTTAACCTGTAGCACCACCATGTCCCTGCCCTTTACAATGATACCTTCAAACAAACACTGTTGACCTCTGCTTCAAGAGAATGAACACTTTATATGGTGCAGTGTATGGTTCAGGGTGAGCGTTGTACTGGTTCCTATAAGGTGAAGTTGATGGGGACTGGCAGGGGATTTAGAAGGCTGACAACTCTGCTGAAGTCATGTCCTCTGGATTAGAGAGATTCAGATTATATATCTCTTGCCCATCTATATCGTCATCTGTTCTTTATATGCATGGGTTAAGACCCATGATGTGCAAGGGTTGAGACAAAATTTATAAAGGCACAATTCCTACTGATATAAAGCAGAGAAGATCCATTAGCCTCTAGTAGTCTCAGAGAGGTTACTAAACAGCAAAGGTTGACATTCTCAGATAATTTCTGAGGCCTTGGTGCATACTTGCGGTGCAGTGGTTAAACTACTGTACTGTAGTCAAAACTGTGCTCACGACCTAGAGTTCAATCCCATGTAGCTGGCTCAGCCTTCTATCCTTCCGAGGTCAGTAAAATGAGTACCTACCTCACCGGAAGGTGGGGAATGTATAGCTTGCATAATAAACCACCCAGAGAGTGCTTTAAATGTTCTATTATTCTTGGCCAGTCACTTGAACATTAACATTTATGTATTCAATATAATGGTTCCCAATCTTGTATCCCCAGATGTTCTTCGAATAAAACTCCTAGAAGTCTTCACCACCAGTTGTGCTGCCAGGATTTCTGGGAGTTGTAGTCCAAGTACATCTGGAGACCCAGGGTTGGGAAGCATTGCTCGAGAATGACTTATTGGAACATCCCTATGAGTTACAATGGAGGCAGACCTCAGTTTGCCGTTGCCATAAATTAAAAAATGGCTTGGCATTTCTTATCCTGGTTTGCAGGGTAGCTTTTTGATTTTTTCCTACTAACTAAATATTAATCTGGGCCTACTGTCATGCAGTTTACTATGCTAACAGACAAATATATTTTCATTTCACATCTGTAATTTATTTTTATCCTTACATCGTTGCTTGGTTTCTGCAAAATTAAAAGAAAATTTGAATGTATTCTGAAACATGTTTATTGATTGCAATGCATTATTTTACTTCTTTGTCAATTTTAGCTTGGCTCTACTACTGTTCAGTTCAAGGAACAAAGAATCACCTTTAACCATGCTCCTCTGCATTTAACTACTTTCAGGACAGCCGTTCTTCAAAACCTGGGCTATAACCATGCATATTTCCAGGTGAGGTATACCAGAAGTGTTTATTGATGTATATAATATGCTTCAACATGCTCCACCTCTGACCTTAAATGATGAGTTGATAAGATTTAAGGAAAAAAGTATTTCTAGTACTATTCAGGATTGTATGTTCCTACAGTGAGCTGTGCTGGAATCTTCAGTTAACACAGATGGATAAGTTCAGAGCCTAGCTTTCTCAGTAACATCTTAGAATCTCCAACAGCTGTTCCTTGTTCCAAAAAATAAGGGATGGGGCTGATAAAACTGGACCTGCTGTTAAGCACTGTGGGCAAATCTGGCAAAAGTCAGGTCACAGGAAGGAGCAAGCCTGGCAGCTGACAAAATAAATATTAGTTGCCCAGTTTTATTACAGGAACTTCATTTTTTATCATAGTGATCTTATTTTTCAAATGGGTGTTCATTTATATGACAAATAGGGCATTTGTATATTCCCAAGTAATATCAGTGGCCATGTTTTACCACACCTAGCTCCCTTGCCAGCTGTAGTCCTATCTGGGAAATTCAAGCCTGGCCTCATGGATTAGTTACTGCTATATTTGACTATTGAATGTTATTTCTGCAAGATTAACTTTAATAATAATTTAGAAACTACTACTGCTACAAAATGGCCAGACATTTCTCATCCTGGTTTGCAGGGTAGCTTTGTTTTATTTTTTCCTACAAACTAAATATTAATCTTGGCCTGCTCTCATGCAGTTTACTATGCTAATTGCCATAGACTGGAGGCAGAAAGAAGGTGGTCAACACATAAGAGTGGTCTTAACGGACCAGATAGGTGGGATATAAATAAATAAATAAATAAATAAATATTATATTGATTCCATTATTTCTCAGTTTGTTTCTTGGCTTTACTTTAATATGATAGTCTTGACTGTTGAAAGACTGATTGTAGGTCATTTAGGGCATCTTAAAGGTCACTTCTGAGCAGATTAAACTTTCTGGCACTTGTGGGTGGCCACTAGAGGTCTTGCTTCCTGGCTCTTGTTTAATCAATATTCAGTAGATAACAGCAACAGGCCTTTTCAATGGTGGCCTCATACCTGTCCAATTCTTTCCATTGAATTTCCCAAGACGACTTTCTTTCCATCTTTAAATAGGTGTTAAAATCTATGTATTTTTCCTCTTGTCTGTGTTATGCTAATTTTATTGCTATTGTATTTTAGTTTGATTTTATTGTAAGCTGCTTTCTTAATCTGTATTGAACAGTTGATATAAAGAATTTAAGCAGTAAATGAGAAAGATGTCACATCAAAATCAAAGGCAGTTACTTTGGTGCTGTATGAATGAAGGCAAAGACATTTTTGTATTATATGTATGAATTTATAAAAGTTAAGGGAAATGACAAAAAAGAGTTTGAGTAATAAATGAGAAAGATGGCATATCAAAATCATAGGCATAGTTGAAGATGCATATAAATGAGAAAAGTAGTTAGTTGCTTATGACTATGTCCTGTCGTCAAGATAATGGGTATATAAGTTTGTAACACAACTCTAGAACTAAGGATTTATTATGTTTCTGTTGGCAGGTCCTTGATGCCAACCCTCTGCCTGGAATGATAATCACTCCTCTTCAGGGTGTAGTACCTGTAGGAAGCTGCACTGAAATAAAAATTTACTTCAGACCCAGTGGAATAATGAAATTTGATAGCAGAGTGGAGGTACTAGAGTTTGGACAGCTGTTTATATGATTTTAGCTTTGAGAAGAACAGACAGACAGATATACTAATATGCTCATTTTATTTTGTGGTAATCTATTTTAGTATTATTTGTGATGGATCTATAGAAACATGGCAGTGACTGACTGAAATTCTGTGATGTCATAACGTTTGCTGTTGTTTCATCTGCTGAATGAGTAAAGCACTTAGGTATAGAAGTTTTGGAAGATCTCTGCATCTGTGAGGATAATGAGTGTCTGTTTAGAAAACAATCTCAGAATATGCAGGGTCTGGGGAAACATATAAACAGAGGGGGAAAACAGGTCTGGAAAAGTGAGTAGGAGGAGGTTTCAAAATAAATCATCTTAGAGGAAGTGGGTAGCTGAAGGAAGGGAGCATAGTAGAAACTAGACTGGAAAAAAATGAATATAAGGATATGGGTGACCACAAGTAATGAAATCCTTCTCAAGTCCCCAGAGGCTGCAAGAAACAGATTGTATTTTATGAACTGACTTCAACCAACTAATCTACTAGCTAGAGAGGGAGAAGGGGTACCTCATAAATCCTGTTACTCTATTCAGGCTTTCTTAATGGGATGTTTTATATCAGAGGAAATTAGGTAGGGAGGGCAAGCAAATAATGCTAGTGTCCATTCCTCACGTTTTAATCAGTTTTGGAAATGACCTGCTAATATATTTAAAAACATTTATACCATGTGTTTCTGTTGCAACAACTTATAAGAAAGCTAAATAACCAAATATGAACAGAACAAAAAATAGCAAATAAACAACAGAATAAGCAAGGAGCATTTCACTTGCAAGCAAGTTCCCCTACTTCTTTCAGAAAGGCCTTGGACACACAAAACCTTTTAAACAGAGCAATATAGAATTCTAGGGAATTCTAGACCCTGGATAAAATGGCCAGAAAGCCCTGTTTGACTTGCTATGATACTTAAGTGTAGAAAGTAGCGAAACACAAGGCATTCCATCTAGAGGTTTGTGAGCAGAATTATGTTGAAAGTGCTCTGTACTGATAAATTGGAGGCAGAGCTGAGGTGGAGGACTGAATTTTGCTAATTGTACTATCTCTTTCTGTGGATCTGCTTCAGAAAGGTGGGACCTTCCAGAACAACATGAAAGATGGTATGGAGGAAGGAGTTTGGTTAATCAGTGGAAACTGCTCCTCTTTTGATTCCTTTTTAAGGCATTGTTGTGCTGATACAATTCTGCCTTTTAGGGATTTTTTTGCTGTTGTCAGAAGTTAGATTGATGACTCAAAATAATTTTAATTTTGATCACCTCATGTATGTGCTATGTGGAATTTTTAAAATATGAGGATTTGTATAGGAGCACAAGTATACAATTAGCCCCAATGTTTTGTATGATCTTTTCCTCTAATTGTCACAGATTTTAATATCGCGTCTACATGTCATTATCTCCGCCATTATAGAAAATAAATATTTTAATTATGAAACTTTATGAAACAGTAGAGCCAGACCTTCCACATGAGAAAGCTGTTTAAAGGGCAAGACGTGGCAAATTACAAACAATAGTCCAATTTCTTTTGTTTTATTAGGTAGCAGTACGGAATGCAAAATCTTTGGAATTTAGGATTGGTGGATCTGTAGAGACTCCTAACATAGACATCAGTGAGGTAGATATCATAAATTTTAATTTTTCTTATTATAAGATCAAAAGATCGACAGTTCCTCATGTCTGAAGATGCTTAACTGAGAGCACTGTCTCCCCAAAAGGATTTTTTTTAATCACTTCAATTTTTAGTGGGGAGTATATAAGCATGGATGTAAATGTATATAACTCTTGCTAGATCAAACCTTTAAAGCAGTACTTCACTTTATGAAAGCCTCGGTTTACATAATTTTCAGTTTACGAACCAAAATCCATAGAAAATAATGCCCCAGTTTATGTTCTTTTTCTGTCCCCCACCCCCACTGTACGAAAGGGTTTCCCCAAGATGCATTGTGCCTGGAAGTTTCTAGTGCCACCCCAATTCCTAGTGCAATCTGTGTATCGGTTTATGAAAATTCCGCATGACGTAATGTCCCGGAGGATGCATTAATTTCGTAAACCAAGTTATGCCTGTATGTAAGATTTAGGGTCTCGAAACAATTATTTAGTTGTGGTGTTTGTACTAAAACCTTTACTATATTACTTTGAGAAGTTGAGCAAAATCTTGTTGCTTGACACTGTGAATCACACTAGAATAAGCCCACTGAATTAATTAGATTTGATGAGTCAACTCCTCTGTAAATTCCATTCAAATGGGCCTATTTTAGCATAGCAAGTTACAGTTAGGAACTTCTCATTGATTTGATGGTCTACTTTAGTGAAATTTACTACACTAAGCAACAAGATTTTAACCAATATATTTAGGGATTCTGATAAATTTCTCCAATATTGGCCTTGGAGGAGAACTTTTAGAGCTCATAAAAGCCAACCTCCATGGAGAGACAAAGTTTTTAAGATCTTCAGTTGTTCTCCAGCTCAGAGGTAATGAGTCAGTTTTACCCTGTTTTCCTGAAATTAAGACCTAACCTGAAAATAAGTCCTGGTATGATTTTTCAGGATGCTCTTATTATAAGCCCTATTCCAAAGTTAAGTGAAACCTCGCCCCCCACCATTGTGCAGCATTGTGCAGCAACCGGAAGAAGATGACGTGACTGTATTTGAATAAATGTAGATTGTTGTAAATGAAAAAAAATGAAATACCCCCTGAAAATAAGCCCTAATGCTTTTTTTTGGGAGCAAAAATTAATATAAGACCCGGTCTTATTTTCAGGAAAACACGATAGCATGTGCTATTTTTTTAAAAAAATTAACAGTACTGTAACCATGACAGGTCAAGCTCCCCCATGAAATCTTTGAGCAAGTTTTCATCTCTGCTCAGTCTACAGGCAACTGCTGATTCTGATGTTATTAAGAGTTGCAGAGAAGGCACAGGTCAAAACCAGCGCTTTGAATTATGCCTGGAAATGAAGAGACAGTTAGTGGAGCTCTTGTAAAAGGGGAATTATATGATCCCTGTAACTGCTCCAGTTAACAATCCGGCTTTTAGTATTATCCATCTCCAGTTTATCTTCTACCATAATACTCAAGGAATATGTACAGTTCTCTTCTATTATAATAGTCAAGGAGTATGTACAATTCTCAGATAGTCTTCCATCCAGACCACATCTGTTTAATTTTGATTAGGATGACACATCATGTATCTACTGGAAAAAATATTGTGACACTTACCTTGTAGCTGATTTATAGTATCTTATGAACTGGAGAAAGAAGGCTGTTTAGCAAGCTTCTCTTTCAAGGGTGAAAATTAATCAAATTCAAAGCATAATATGATCTTCCAGCAGTAATATTGTTTCAAATGACCAAGGATGCTTCTTGATGCAGCGGAAAGACTAATTCTTTCTCATGGTCTTCATGTATATGTACTGAAGATTTGCCCTTCTCCCTTCACTACTCCATGCTGTTCCCCCACCCACCCACCCACCCGGTTTGACTCTTAGCAGAGGTGCCTGCTTACCTTTGTCCCAAGTCATATAAATGTTTCTTTCTTTATTCTTTAAAGAAATCCTTTAACTTTCCTGGTGTTTATGTTGGCTCTACTCAAGAAATTCCATTTTTTATTGAGAACAAAGGAAGGGCACGTGCCATGGTGGCAATGGATTTATCCAAACATGAAGCTTTTACGCTACATTTTAGTTTTCAACCAGGTATGTTTCTTCTGCTTCAGAACAAGAATTAGAAAAAAGTTCCTTATGTTCGAAAAGCAAAACATTCTAGAAGTGTTTCTATAGTAACTCTCTCTCTCTCCCTCACTCCCTCTCCCTCTTCCTCCCTCTTGGACCCAAACAGTTTAGGGTTTTATAAGTTAAAACCAGCACTTTGAATTGTGCCTGGAAACGAATGAGCAGCCAGTGGAGTTCCTGTAATACAGAAGTTAAATATTTCCTGTAACCAGGGAACATTTCTCTGTAACCAGCCCCAGGTAGCAATCTGACTGCTGCATTTTGGACCCTCTGGAGTTTCCAAACATTTTCCAAAGGCAGTCTCACATAGAGTTTGTTACAATAATCCAGGATAGATGTAGCTAGGGCATGTTTCACCATGGTGAAATCAGCCCTCTCAAGAAATAGGCACAGCTGGCACACCAGTTATAATTGTGCAAAGGCAGTCCAGGCCACCACCAAAACCTGGGCATCCAAGCTCAGATAAATCCAGGAACACCCCCAGGCTTCACACCTGTGTTTTCAGAGGGAGTGTAACTTCATCCAGCACAGGCTGCAACCTTATTCCTTGATCTGCTTTTTACTAACCAGGAGCACCTGTGTCTGATCTGGATTAAGTTTCATTTTATTCACCCTCATCCAGTCTATTACTGATACCAGATACTAATTTAGAACCAAAACATCTTCCTTGGATTTAGATGAAAAGAGAGATAGAGTTGGGTGTCATCAGTGTACTGGTGACACCAAACTTCAAAACTCTGCACAAACTTTCCCTGTGTTTTCATGTAGATGTTCTAAGGGTATAGGGAACAAAACAGAACCCTGAGGGACACCACAGGCCAATGGCCAGGGTGTTGAACAAGAGTCCCCCAGCATCACCCTCTGGATTTTCTCCTCCATGTAGGACTAGAACCATTGTAAAAGAGTGCCCCAAGTCCCAGCCCAGACAGACGGCCGAGAAGGATATCATGATTGATGGTATTGAAAGCTGCTGAGAGGTCCAGCAGGACCAACAGGGACATACTGCCCCTGCCCAGTTCCCAGCATAGGTTGTCCACTAAGGTGACCAGATCAGTTTCTGTCCCATAACCAGGCCTGAAGCCAGATTGGAATGGATCTAGATAATCTGTCTCACCCAGGAACCCTTGGAGCCGAGAAACCACAAACTGCTCCAGCACCTTGCCCAAGAAAGGGATATTCAAGATTGGCCAATAATTATCCAGTACTGTGAGGTCCAAGGAGGTTCAGATCTCTCTGTGTTCACCACTACTACCAGAATAGGTAAAGGTAAAGGTTCCCCTTGACATTCCCTGTTCCCTGTGTCTGACTCTAGGGCATGTGCTCATCCCCGTCTCCATGCTGTAGAGCCAGCGTTTGTCCATAGACAGTTTCCATGGTCATGTGGCCAGCACGACTAGACATGGAATGCTGTTACCTTCCCACCATGTTGGTACCTATTTATCTACTCGCATTTACTGTACATGCTTTCGAACTGCTAGATTGGCAGGAGTTGGGACAAGCGACAGGAGCTCACTCCGGATTTGATCTTACGACTGCTGATCTTCTGATCTTGTAGCACAGAGGCTTCTTTGGTTTAACCCGCAGTGCCACCACATCCCTACTGGAATACAGCATACAAATTCAACAATTCTGGAACTGACTGTATGTCATTTTGCTGAGTTAGCTTTGTTATCTCCACCTTATTCCTGAGTCACAGCTCCACAAAACAGCTAATATAATTTGCTCATAATATCCACATTTCTTTGTTTTCTGATAGACACGTACAGCGTACCAGAGACCCCGCATTTGTATTCTGCAATCATAGATGCAAACTCATCTTTGGAATGTTCACTGAATTTTACACCCACTGAAGTAAGTACTGTATACAAATTAATAATGGGCATATTGATTTTTATTGAAGTGGGAAGGATTTGCTTTTTGTTCTGCTTGCAGAAATCTGAAGATCACTGTGACAGAGTTTGTTGGAAGTACTTGACAGTTCCTCAGTTTTGGCAGGAAAAGACAGAGGAGATGTTCCTTTAACTACAAACTCTTTATTAACAAGGTTTAGGTTCTTAGGTTTCTCAACAACTTTTGTAGGGTCAACGTGACCAAGTTCTACAAGAAAATATGTGCATAACTACGGTAAACTTCCTCTGTAGTTTCTTTCCTCAATGGGGAGAATCTCTCCTGATCAGTCAGGTTTTGCAAACATCCACTCCTCACCGCACATATAGTCCTGCAGCAGTCTCCCTCGGGTGGCTTCTGATTCGGCTGGAGAGGTCCCGGCTGGACCACCTTCCTCCATGGACTTTGGCCTCAAGGATATACCAGTATGGTTCATTCTTCCAGTCCTAAACTTTCTAAGGGTATCTTTATGTCACCCTCTTTCCTTTCTCTTTCTATGTTCTTGTGCACACCATCCCTTATCTCTCTCTTCTGTGGTATTTTGAATACTCGCGGTCCTCCTCCTTCTTGCTGCCACTCGTCTTCTAAAACAACCACCTTCCTTGTCTCTCCCGACTTGTCCCCCTCCTCCATCATCAAGAACACATCTATCCCTTCCCTTGCTTCTCTAACACCTCCCCCTTTTCTCCCACCTTCAGCCCTTTCACTTCTTCTGTTACTTTCTCTATCTCTCTGTCTCAACCCTCCTCTATAGACGTGTGAGGGGATAGCTCACTCTCTTCTCCACCTTTTTATCCTACAGCTCTCACACCCCCTAACAAGTGGGCTTTCCTCTCTTTATCTAGGTCTTCCCATGTGCCCTGTCAGGAAAAATAATCAGCATTAGCATGTGTGTTCCCTTTCTTATATTGTACCTTGAATGCAAAGGGCTGTAAACTTAAGTACCATCTTGTTAACCTTGAATTAGAATCCTTCATTCTATTCAACCATTGTAAAGGGGCATGATCAGTCATCAATACAAAAGGCGCCCCCAACAAATAATATTTCAGCGTTTGTACTGTCCACTTCAGTGCCAAAGCTTCTTTTTCTATAGTCTCATACTTCTGTTCTCTATTGGTCAACTTTTTACTAATGTACATTACTGGACATTCTACTCAGTCCCTCCTTTGTGCTAACACTGCCCCTATGCCCCTGTCAGAAACATTTGTTTGTACCAAAAAGGGTAAATTGAAATTAGGGGTATATCAACTAGGTAATTCACTTAACACTTCCTTCAACTGGTTGAAGGCTTTTTGTTCTTGCTCACCCCAGCTAATCTTTCTAGCCATCTTCATGAGATCAGTGAGAGGGTCTGCGATCTCTGCAACATTAGGCACAAATTACCTATAGTACCCTGCCAGGCTCAGAAATTGTTGTATTTGCTTTTTTGTCCGGGGAATTGCCCATCCTGAAACATTTTCAGCTTTATCTTTCACCGGTTAAATCTTTCCCTATTCTACTTGAAAACCCAAGAACTTCACTCCTTTTCTTGCTATTTTACATTTTGATGGATTGACCCTTAAATGAGCTTTCCGGAGTTCCTTCAATACATTCTTTAAGTGATTCATGTGTTCTTCCCAAGTGTCACTATATATCAATATGTCATCAATATAGGCAGCTGCATAAATAGCCACAGGTTCTAACACCTTATCCATTAGCCTCTGGAACGTTGCTGCTGCCCCATGTAACCCAAATGGCATGAGGGTAAATTGATACAAGCCGTTAGGGGTGACAGAAGCAGTTTTCTCTTTGTCAATTGCTCTCAAGGGATTTGCCAATATCCTTTGACCAAATATAACATTGATACTAATTTATCTCTTTGTAATCGTTCTAGTAGGTCTTCCACCTTAGGCATAAGATAGGCATCGAATTTAGATATAGCATTCAGTTTTCTAAAATCAATACACAACTGGACACTTCCATCTGGTTTAGGGACAGCCACTGGATAACTCTTCCATGGACTAAAAGATGGTTCTATATGCAAGCATCTTTGCCACCTCCGTGTTAATTGTTTCTTTGAGGTGATGTGGCTAATTCCTTCCACCTACTCTAACTACCATCTGAGGAGAAGTGTTAATTTGATGTTCAATCATTGAAGTTAACCCTGCTCTAGTAGAGAAGATGTCACTGAATTCGTTCTCTAAATTCCTTATCTGTAGAATTTATCTCATCCCTAACTCTACCTCTAACTGTTGGTTTTCTGTAGGCTGCACACAAACCATGGCTTCGGGGCCAAAATCCTCATCCTCTACTCCCCCCCCCCCCCCAATCCTTCCCTCTCCTTCCATTCTTTCAACAAATTCATGTGAAATATCCCAGATTTCTTCTTATCAGGTGTGGCTATTTCGTAATCGACTGGTCCTATTTTCCTTATAACTTAATACAGGCCTTGCCATCATGTGAATAGTTTGGCATTTTCAGTTGGCAACAACAACAATACCTTCTGTCTCAGCTCAAACTGCCTTGTTTGTACTTTGGAATCGTATCTCTTCTTTTGACTCTGTTGTACTTTCTGTAATAGGTATCTGGCCATTTCCGCTATCTTATTCAAATGTGCCCTCATTTCTATCACTTGTTTTAACTAATACTTGTGACTCATCCTTGCCAGCCTCCCATTTCTCCTTCACTAAATCTAATATTCCCCCTAGGATTCCATCCATATATCATTTCAAATGGTGAGAACCCTGTGGAGGCTTGAAGTACCTCCCTAATGGCAAACATCAATGGTGCTATCAATAGATGCCATTGATTAGGTTTTTCCATCACTAACTTCCTAAGCATGCCCTTCAAAGTTTTAGTAAATCTCTCTACCAACCGTTTGGGGATGGTATACAGTCGTGTGTACTGGTTTGTTTCCTAATAGATACCACATTTCACGAAAGGTTTGACTCATGAAATTTGATCCCTGATCTGTTAGAACTTCCTTGGAAAAAACTAATTTGGAGACTACTTGCATTAATTATCTAGCTAAAACTTTGGCAGCAGTGGATCTCAATGGTATAGCTTCTGGGTACCTAGTGGCATAATCCACCAAAACTAGGATATGTGTATGTCCCCTAGCTGATCTATTAAAAGGTCCCACTATATCTAACCTGATTCTGTCGAATGGACGGTCTACTAAAGGTATAGGTATCAGTTGAGCTCCAGGTCTGGGTTTGGATTGGGTAAACTGACATTCTTTACAAGTCTTACAATGCTCCTCTATTTCCTGATTTATCTGTAATACCTGTAGCACCATCTTCTGGGTGGCCAAGTGTCCTGCCATGGGAATATCATGAGCCAATTTTAACAGTGCCATCCTCCATTTTTTGGGAACGGCTAATTGTTTGGTTCCCTCCTTATTAACTCTGTATAATAGTCCTTCACATAGTTCAAATCCCATTTCCCCTGATTTAATTGTGCCCTCTTCACACACCTGTTGAAATCTGCCAAAGTGGGGTTGTCTTGTTGCCATAGATGGGTTTGTTCACGTGATGCACCTTCTAAGAATTCTTCAGCTCTGTTAACCTCTGTGCATTCTCCTTGCATCCCTTTTTTGAATGGTATTAACATATGGGCCCCCACCCTATTTCTCCCCAATAGCATTTCTTTAGCTAAACCTGGTACTACCCCTACTTTTAATCTTTTCCTTTCCCCACCTACCTCCACCTCCACCCAGGCCATATGATAAGGTTTCAGGTCCCCATGAATACATCGGATCATCATGTTTTCGACCAGCCACACCCCTTTCAGGCTTCTAACTAATGTCTTTCTACAACCGGTATCTACTAAAGCCATTTTCGTTTCCCCATTAACACGTGCCTTCACCTCCCATCCACTCTGCTCTGAGCCCTGGACCTGTAAGATGTTTGGGTTCTGTCTGACCCATGAGGAGTCTATGCCAGGGCAGTCGCATCGATGATGGCCTTCAAGTCCACATCGGTAACACGCATCTTTGGAGTCTCTTCTCCTTCGCCAATTGGCTTGCAACTCAAAGAATCTTGTGTCTACAGTCACTGGTCTCACTGGTTTAGGACCCATGGGTTCAAACCCTTCTCCTGTTCCTCTCTTGGGCAGACTTCCCATTACAGGTCTGTGTGGTCCGACTCCTGAAAAACCGCTGGTCTCCATTTTCTCTTGCCCTCTGTTTTTTTCTTGCACAAAGGTGGAGTTTTCCATTATTTTCTTCTGCAATATAAAAGTCCTCCACTAGATGGACCACTTCTTCTAAGTCTTTTGGATGGTTACACTGAACCCAGCTATGCATATTACCCCCCAGCATAGTTACTAACTGTTCCATTATGATCAAATCTAGTAACTGATCTTTTGTTTTCTCTTCTGGTCTTAGCCATCTAATTAAGTTGGCTTTCTTCTTCTGTGTTAATGCTCTGGGGTGTATACCTGGTTTCATTCTTAACTCTTGAAACCTCTTCTGATAAGCTTCCTCCATTAAATTGAGTGTCTTTTGGGGACAGTGTGTCCACCAGCTCCTCTAAGACTCCAGACAAACAAGGAGTTAGTATTAGTGTCCATTGTTCCTAGGGCCATCCAGCCGCTGTTGCCACCCATTCAAATGATGCAAATAAGCCTTAGGGTCATCTTCAGGTCCAGTTTTCTGTATGTGTATAGGAGCTGGTCCATGTCTAGTTGTGCTGGCCACATGACCACAGAAGATTTTCTTAGGACAAATGCTAGCTCTATGGGTTGGAAACGGAAATCAGCACCATCCCCTAGAGTTGAACATGACTGGACAAATTGTCAAGGGGAACCTTTACCTTTACCTTTTTTCAGTTGCCATAAAAATCACCTTGGCTGATGACAGCATTACCCTTACACCACACAACGTACACAGCCACCGATAATGACCTTTTTGTCTAAGTACCGTGTTTTCCCAAAAATAAGACCTAACCTGAAAATAAGCCCTAGTATGATTTTCAGGATGCTCCTAATATAAGCCCTACCCCCAAAATAAGCCACAGTTAAGTGAAACCCCACCTTCCCCCACTGTGCAGCAACCAGAAGAAGATGACATGACTGTATTTGAATAAATATAGATTGTTGTACATGAAAAAATAAAACATCCCCTGAAGATAAGCCCTAATGTGTTTTTGGAACAAATATTAATATAAAACCCTATCTTATTTTTGAGGAAATGTGGTAATTGTATTTTAGAAATGAAGTTCTTTGCCATCTTACAGATTATTTTCTTGTGCGTGTCATGATTGTAAAGCGGGAGTAAGTTTTGTTGGTTTTAGTGGTGCTTGCTTCTGAATGCATAGGTTTGGCTTGTCAAATGCATGCCTCTGCATACCATTTCTTGAGGAATACAGGTAGAAGGATGCTGTTGCAATCATTTCTGAGAGGCTTTAAGTGACTTATATTCATCTAAAATATTTGTAAAAATACAAATATTTTAGATGAATATTTCTCCCAACTGACTACTCCATCTCTTTTAGAATTACAGGCATTTACATTACCCTCTCCTTTGCTGTAGAAAAATGGTAAATAAGGAACATCCCCCTTTGTCTGTTTTGCTTCTATGAAATGGATTCTCATTTACAAAACCCGGCTTGCATGTCTTCAGGCAATCATTGTATTTCCCAGCATATTTTATATTCTTTTGTTGCCACTAGTAAGGAACTAACAACTTTGCATTTACCCTCTAGGTGGCAGCATATGACTTCAATCTCCCAATAGACATTAATGTTGGTGAGACTCAATCTTCACTGAACACCAAGAAAAGGGCAAGCCCTGCTGGCTCAGCAAAGCATATCATTGTCCCACGGCCTCAGTCATTGAATATGCCTACTCAAGTATGTAAAGTTCAAGCAACTGGTATGTAAATCATGGAAACGAACCTAGATTTGAGTGTACAAAATATGACGTATAACATATTCTCAGTGCTTTTTCCCAAAGAAGGTAAGAAACCTAACTAACAGAAGTAAAAAAGTTGACTCTCTGACTTGACTGCAGTTTTTGAAACAAATGATAACTGTGTATGTTTCTTTCCAGTTGAAGAGCCAGCACCATAGAGATATACTGATAAATGTTTGAAGTAATGGTACATAGAAGATTGTAACAGATACTTTCTTGATTAGAAAATAAGTATGTTGAAATGTTCTAGTCAAGGACATAGCTAATATTCTGTATGCCCGGACCTCAAACTATATTGAAGTAAGAACTGTTTGGTTGTTGCTATTTTGCTGTTGGCTGCGTGCTGCTTTTATATCATCCCATAGTGCTTAAAGTACTCTCTGGGAGTTTTACAATTCAATTATGCGGGCTACACATTGTCCCTCCCCCCAGCAAACTGAGTACTCAGTTTACCAACCTTAGAAGAATGGAAAGCTGAGTGAACCTCGAGCTGGCTCTGTGAGAACGAACCTGGATTGTGAGCAGAGTTTTGGCTGCAGCACTGCAATTTAACCACTGTGCCACAAAGTTTTTGTTAGTTCCATTGAAAATGATCAATGCAAAAACCTTTATTCTTTGCTTCTTGTTGATGATGATCCTACAATTTCCCATTGGTTGTTTCAGTAGAACAGTGCTGGCTTCAGCTGAAGTGGCTACTTGCTCTGAGAATCTAACACTGGAGAAGCAGTGAGTAGGAAAGGACTTTAGTCCAGCATTCTATCATCCACCACTCAAGCTTTTCCTAATCAGTTCTTGCAATTCCAGACTACTGTGCTATGTCCAGATGTAATAACATATTGTGGCTCTGTTATGGGAACAAGCCAGCACAAATTTGAGGTCTATGGGCTCCTCCATCCTCCTCTTCCTGTCCACGGAAGATGGAAATCTTCTGACTTTGGACTAACACAATTTGCCATTATATTTGAAATTATGGAACTAGAATATATTCAAACATCAGGGAAAACACATCTGGATCAAGTTGTGGTTCTACCATAATTAACTAATGGATTATGTATTATCATTACATTTAACCTGGGGCACAGTGTTAGATTAAGGGAATAATCAACCATACTATTGAAACGTATATGGAAATTAAGTGGAAAAATATTTTGGATCACTTAGCAAAGGACTTCTCAAGGTTTCGTGTTACTTTCCAGGTCCAGGTCCTGAAATGACAGGATAGAAAGATAATACTACTGGAGAGAAAATCTTACTGGTTGCACAGTTGCTCATGGCCCAACATGCTGCCTCTGGCAGCAAGTATCACTGTAGCATCCTAAAATCATGTGGGATGAAAATTACAAAATCTTGTGTGTGAGAGAACGAGATCCTTCAGTGGATCATAGCCAAACCATCTGATGCCCATTTTTGCACTGAGCACTAAGTATTATGGTTTTCTTTTCTGTCAGCTGTTCTGAGTAAATTCTTATCATTCCATTACAATTTGCCCCTTATTCTCAGCCTAAATTTGGCAGCATTAAATTTCTGTAGGTGTTTTCCTATGCTGAGAGCCGTCTTTAAGATAAATTGCTCTGCTTACTTTCCTTGTTTATATTCTCTGTCTCCTGCTCATAAGTATTCTATTCCAGTGAGTCACGGAGCAAATCTAGACCTTTAAAAATAGTTTTAATATAGCAGTATAGCTTCAGAGCATAGGGATTGAACATCTAAATATCCATATATCTTCATGTCTAAAGTTGATAACATGTTCAGAATGAAGTAAAGAGCAGCCATGTGGTCCCAAATGAAATTAAATCCAAATGCAAAAATAGGCAGTACCTTTACGGACCACTAAAAAATCATCACACAATAAACTGAGCTTTTGTGGATTAACACCACTTCATCAGGATTGTAGCCATGTGAAGAACTTAAAGTCCAAAACATAAAGTCTAAAAGTACATGGCAAGACAGTTTTTTGCCAGGAAGGTTGCTCTTAGATGTTAAGTCCTGCAGTTCTTGGCCATTCGCCAGGCTTTTCCCTCTTACATGGAGGTAAGGAGTCTGGTTGTTGTTTTATGGTTGCAATTTAGGCAGCCAGTTCTACAAACAAAGAAGCATCTGCCTCCATCTATTTTTGCGTGTTCAGAATGAGAATCCAGTGAGAACCAGTGTGTTCTCTATTGTGTGCTGTGGGAAGTTGAGAGCAACAACAACAATGGTATCTTGTACTTCCATTTTGAAATAGCGTGGTCCCTTTCAACTTTATTTGTTTCATGTTGTCTGGGAATTTTTACATTGCCATTTTAAAAATATCTGCTCCTCTCATTTTGTTATCTAATGAACTTTGTGGGATGAATTAAAAATAATAACATTATTATTGTTATAATCATGAAGAGCTGAATATGTAAATATACGTTTGTTCCTCCTTGCAGTTCTAGTGTTTTCTCTCTCTATCATGAGAGGCTCTTTTGGAAATGTAGTGGGACTACATTTCCTGTTCAGGACCAAGTCACCCAATAGGTCAGAAATATGTTTTTTCCTCAGGCTTTTCGTGATCAATTAGCACCTGCAATTTCTTTTTCCACCTTTGACGTTTTTTCTCTCATTGATATGTAAATTTATCACTACTGCATTCTCTGGTATTTTTGAAATTTGCAGTGTCATCCCATTATGATAAGAACCCAAACCTTCTTTACACTGAGAGTGTCCTCTGCTACACAGATTTTATTATCCAACTAGTTTTTTCCTCCAGCAGCAATAATATATATTTTTCTTTTAAAAATTGTATGAAATGTACTGGCACAGTCTAGTGACTAACAAACAGAATCCAGAATGTGAGCTGTACAGAGACATGAAAATCTGGGGCCCTTCAGGTACTAGCAGGCTTTGAATAGTGTGTTTCCCCAAAAATAAGACAGGGTCTTACATTATTATTATTATTATTATTATTATTATTATTATTATTATTATTATTATTATTATTATTATTATTATTATTATTATTATTATTATTATTATTATTAAATTGTATTTATACCCCACCTATCTAGTCATTTCGACCACTCTAGGCGGCTTACAACATAAAACATAACAAGTTCAGGAAAAATTTATAACAATTAATTAATTAAATGATTTTGCAATGGGAAAAATACAAAATAAATCAAATAAAGAGAGAAAAAAAGGAAAGAGGACAGGAATTAACTGGAAGGGAAGGCCTTCCTATACATCCACGTTTTTAGTTGGTTCTTAAAAGTACCCAGTGAGGGTGCATTTTTTGCTCCCAAAAATGTACTGGGGATTATTTTCAGGGGATGTTTTATATTTTTTCATGTACAATTATTACATTTATTCCAATACAGTCATGTCACCTTCTTCTAGTGGCTGCACAATAGTGGAGGGTGGGGTTTCACTTAACTGGGGCTTATTTTTGGGGTAGGGCTTATGAGCATACCGAAAAATCATATTAGGGCTTATTTTCAGGTTAGGTCTTAGGGAAACAGGGTTATTAATAGCTGGGTTTACCAAAAGAGGGACAAACCTCTGCCTACACTAATGACTATTTTCTTCCACGTAAATAAATGATTATCCCTGAATGTTGTTAGAAACAACTTATGTAATGTGTTTGCAAACAATGGCCTTCTGTGTACTGCTTCTGACTTGGTTAAATCCAGAATAAATGCTTCATCTTGTGCAAGCCCTAGTGTAAAACACGGCATGAGCTCACTGTCAAAAGTTTTGTATAACCCTCTAAAATGTATATTTTATGTCTTGCACATTTCTTATTAAGTATTTTTATACCATAATGCAACCCCTCATATGCTACGAAACACAGGGAGATATATTTTACTACCTTCTGTGTGAGAATTAACTCCAGAGACGCTTTTGCAACATCAGCAGGGTCTTCTGCTTGCTCAAGGGGGATATGCCCTTGCTTCCTCCCTCCTTCTTCACCTCCTGCAATACATCTCAGCCTGTTTTGACTCCCTCTCCAACTTCAGGAATGATGGTTCAAGGAGTACAGGGTGCTGAAATGGAAATGAAAGAGCTACATTTTGTGAATGGAACTCCTGTTATAAAAGATAGGATCCAAGCCAAGCTATTGATGAGATAATCTCTGCCATGCTGTGCTCATAGCATGCAGAGATCCACTGCACCCCAAGAGGTCTTTATGATGTAAATCTTCCCTTCCCCTCTCTACAGGTTTCACATACTTTTGAATAGTATGCACTAGCTAGTATGAGGGTCAAAACTGACCTCTAGACATCTTTCTTTAAACGTCCATCTTTTTTTTAAAATCATTTCCATCTTCACTCAATTTCTTACGCACTGTACAAAGCCTGCATTAATTCCAGTATTTTCTGAGTTGATTGCTAATAGTGCAGTATGGCTTTAAAAGCCTTAACAAAATCCAAGTAGAGCAGGTTTACTGCATCCTTTATCCTAGGGGTTGGCAAAAAGTGGTACTTCAGATGTTGTTAGGTTGCAGCTTCCATCATCCCCATGTGTGTACTGTTGGGAACTGTAATCCAGCAACATCCGGGATACTGCATTTTTCTTTGTTTATTTTATCTTAAGTACTTTTGCCCCGCCTTTCTCCTTAAAAAGGACCCAGGGCAGCTTAGAGCATTAAAAGACAATATTTAAAGTTAAGAACTGTAAGTATACAGATACTAAAAAGGATCAAGTAAATATTACACTCAAAAATGTTTAACAAAAGCAACATCAAAACCACATCAAAGCAGGAAGGCACAACAATCTATTTAAAAACCTCACTCTGGCAGCTGAGTCACTCATGGAAAGCTTTCCTGAGGAGAAAGGTCTTTGCCTTTCAAGGACAACGATTTTTGTCTGTCCTTGCTTTGTCCAGAAATCCAGTCACTTTCTTGGAAAGGAGATCAGATCTGTATAACTTTCATTAAGTGAGCAGAGGCTGTCTTGCAGTTATTTTACTGTCCTTTCCTTTTCTGTTAATATTGGCCCATTCTGTCTTTTTTATTTCACACAGTTGCCAGAACTGAGTCCCCTGCATACCTCATGCTGCCAGTCTGTTCCGGAGGTTTGGAGTTGACTCTGGTGCAGATCTGGAAGATTGTGAGGGTGCATGGAAAGAAAAGGAGCATTCCCTTACCACTGTGGTAGTCTGCCCGTATAGCATTGGTTGTGGTCTGTTGTCTCAGCAATGTGTGCTGTGTTAGGGTTTTTTATTAATAGTTTTATGTTCAGCAAAACCTGTTCTCAGAACACTTTCTAATCTTGATGATTGCCAAGATTAGGTAGGCAGTTTGATTCTATGCATTTTTTTTTTTTTTTTTGCAGAAAGACCTCCTGGTGAGTTCAACATGGGATTAATTCCTTTCTGTGTGTGCATAGAATTATGGCCTTAATCAATTTTATCTAAATTTTTGCATGCATTTAATACTTTAATTCCTTCATTTTAATGCAGCAATTATTCTGCTAATGAAACGTAATACTATAATTTCTTTATCTGAATTTTGAGGAATGAGAACAGCCAGTATACTTTTTTGTAAAAATCTTTACAATAATAAAGTGCTTCATAATAGGTCTGTGCAATTCAGTGGTTTTGTAGGAAATAATCTCAAAGTATCCAACATTAGCAAAAATCACTGCTCATAAAATTCATATAGATTGATTTAAATCTACTTCAGTTCAGTTTGATTTACTTAGTTGTAACATGAAAGCTTATCCTTGATGAACCCAGTATTTTTTCATCAAGTTACTTGAAAGAAATGGAGAATTCTGATTCATCTTGAGTTACTTTAGAAGGATACAAAAGTTATCTGGCATATTTATTATTGAATATTATTGAATATTATTTCTTCTTGCAACTCTGGATATAAAATTTGAGTTAAACATACAACATAGATAGATTTTCTTTTGACAATCTTCACCCCAGTCTTCCAAATGATGATTTCAAGCCAAGGAACATGGCTGTGAGCAGGTTGCAGGCCAAGATCATGCAAGCTTTATTTCTGCTTTTCTTTAACTACAGTCTCCTTTTATACTTCAATTAGTAAGCTGTTGTTAAGAATGTTTCCAGCCCATGGTTTGCATGTTTGCTTCAAGTTATGGTTTCAAATTCTGACTTGGAAGCAAGGTTCTAATCACAGTTTCTTGAATGAGATTCTGTGGACAGTTATGGTTGGGGAAAAAAGGAAGTGAAGATGGCAGCCATTTATGATGGGGAGCAGGAGACATAATCCACCCAAACCTTCAAAACTTTGTTTCTAAGGAATAGTTTTGTGATATTGAAACTGAGCCAAAATCTTATTAAGCAGTCATTTTAAATTGAATGAAACTGTATTAACAGGCTGTTAATGTTATGCTGAAACATTATTCATTCATTTATTAAAGTGAATGCATTTCAGTTTTAGGAATGTATCGACTCAGAATAGATTTTAACAACAACAAATACTTGTAGAAACTTGTTGTGAGGCTCAATATACATATATCTGTCTGTCTGTTTCAATCAACAGTATTACAGCCGCCACTGCAGGTTTCTCCTTTAGAGCTGGTATTTCAGTATAGTATGAGAACCATCAACTTGGGTGTTATAAGTGACAGCAATAACATAAAGGTAGGTCTATTACAGAAATGAGTACATTTCTTCAGTTCTTCTTCACTATTATTCTGTGGTCCAATTATGTTTTGTGCTCCACTCTGGTACACTTCAGGCAAGAAAGGAGACTTTCACAATAGTGAGAACAGATTTTCTGCATGTGCCTTCACACAGCTTGCTGAACATAATCCTTTTAATTCTATAATTTATTTTACATTTCCTTTCTGCATGAGCAGTGTAAGAATACAATTTCTGAACATACAGTATGTAATAGAATAATAGTAAACCCTTACTTATAGTTTTACCATCCAAATAGACAGAGGAAAGGGTAGAAAATAGAGGATGAAGAAAAGTATTGGAAGAAAAGCGATTGGATGTATCTTTCAGACATAATGATGAATTATGAATAAGCCAGTGCAGACCTCTGCCACATACAGTTTTTTTGCCTCTCTTTCAGAACAGCTACAAGTACCTTCTCTTTCTTAGTGATTGTGTTTTGTCATCTTAACTATTGTTTATGAAGTTAAGTTTTCAATTAGCCATAATTAGACATTAGATATTTGTATTTGTCTCCCAGGGGAGACAAATACGAAAATCAGCACTGCAGGTGCCTTGGCCATTTGGATCCTCCCCTATAGAAACAGCTGGTCCACTTACTGCTTGCCATGTGGTGCTCATAGCTGTCATAATTTTCAACACACTAATCATGGAAATAAGCCAGCTGGCGCTTCCCTGCCTCCTTGCACAGCTGACCATTCTGGTGAGGGGGTGGGATGACAAGGCTCACCACTCAGCTGCTGAGTGGCTTACTGTGCAGGGAGGTGCGGAAGTGTTTTCTAGGTTACTTCTGAGATTGGCTCATCACCAGTGAGGATGGCCACTCATGCTGCATAGTGAGTGGTATGTGGACTGGCTGGTTCTGGGGAGAGGGTCCAAATGACCCAGGCACCACAGTCGCCTGGGCCATTTGTCTTCATTTCCCTGGGAGACAAACATGAGTATCCCATGTCTAGCCATAATTAAAATTATGTACATTTTGGGGGTGGTGGTAACATTAAATGGTGATAGGTGTAACATTAAATTGTGGCTATTCTAAAGTGGAATCAAAAGCTTTCAATCTCATAACAGAAGCTATGGATAGAGAGGGAACATGTTCTGTTATAGACTTCAAAGTGGCTCTTATAAGAAAAAGGAATTACAGGGAGATATAAGAAATTAGCTATATAAAGAAATGTTGATATATCTATAAGGGCTTAAATAACAATCAAGGTTTCTTAGCATGCAACATATAGTTATAATCCAGTTTTTTGTAACATTGTCATGCTTGATATACTCTTAATTTCTCTTTCAGAAAGAACTTTTAACATATGTGTTACAATCTGCTTGGCATACAGTATAAACGACAGATAAACCCTGTGGCTTTAAACAATTGCAATCTTGCTAGTGTAATTCATATGTCAACAATACTTTGTGACTTTATCTATTGTCTGTATCCTCCCCTAGTCATGACCCTTCAAGGGGATAGTGTAAATATACAGGATGCAGTATTATTATTATTATTTATTTTATTTATATCCTGCCTATCTAGCCAACTCAGGACCACTCTAGGCGGCTAGTATGAACACCCCCTGTCCCTGAAGAAGCACATTTTTATCTACAAAAGCTCACACCAAAATAATTTTGTTAGTCTTTAAAGTCCCACAATGTTTTACCCTTTTCTCCCTCTTCCTCCTTTCCCCCTTTTAGTTTTGTTAAGGTGAATTCTGCTAATGCCAGTGTTGCCTCAGTTAAAAAAAAATAAGGTAATGCAGAACTCTAAAATCTGGGGTAAAATTCAGCTGGAGAAACTTTTGTAATTAACCCTAGCAGATTATACTTTAAAATGGTGTATTTATTTTGTGTTGAAGAGATGATAATGCAATGTAACATTTTTTAAAAAAAACAATACTTTTGCCTCCTCCAGAACAGTTTTGTAGCAGGCTTCTATCTCCATCGTTAGCTAGCCATAGACAGCTTGATGAAAATAAGTAAATTCACATAGGAATATTTGTGTAAGATGCAGGATAGATGGTATGTTTTTCATTTGGGTTTCTAAAACCTTGGTCCTGACTCTCACATCCTATATCAATATTAGATACCCAGGTTTGCAAAGTGATGTCCACCAAGCAGTAGTTCTTAGTACTTAATTAAAAGGTTTTCTGGGTGTTACTATTTAGACTTTGCACATCAACCATGGTGGTATATAAGTGAATTGATTACTGATCACAGTAAATCTATTTGGAGTCTGCTCAAGACAACTGCAAAAGCATCTAGCATGTATTTGCTAGTAATATTAAATAGTCTTAAAACCTTACTGTAACAATATTGCCTGTTATTATTTTCAACAAGTGTGGGGAATCTGTGACTTTCTTCATCATGTTGAATGGCTGCTTTTATTATTAATCAGAGTGGCTGGAACAAATGGCCTTCCTCTAGAATATGTTATATACACATACAGTATATAAAGAATGTATAGAATATGCTTGACTTTGTGGATGAAACTTTGAATACATGTATCTCTAATGTTGGTTATTAAGTCCATCTTCTTACAGTTATGTTTATTTGTACTACAGTGTTGCACAATTTATGGATGTATATGAAAAGCAAATTAAAATGGTAAGATTATTTTTGACCGGAGATGGACTACAGTAATGATACTGACAGTATACCTGGCTTTCTCTACTTTTTTCAAATTATTTAACAGAAGTTGCATCTGAACAATATTTCAAAGAAACAGGTAAATTGGAGGCTTGATCTTGATGCTGCAGGCAAAGCAGTAGAGGATGGTATCTTCAAATTTAGTCTGCATACTGGAATTCTCTATCCTGGCCAATATACAGTTATTACTATATGCTTCTGTCCATGTAAGTATTTTAGTTTGCTGTAGACCATGTGTTTAGAACTAATTTTGTGTGCTTGAGCTTTAAAATATTTTGCAGAGTCTTCCATGTGAGGCAAAACTAATTTGTTTCTTATTAGATGAAAATTGAGAATGTTTGCTAGTCTGACTGAAATAAACACAGAATAGTTTCTTATCCATTTCTAATGTCACACAGTTTGGTACAGAAATATAAATATTTTAGGTCCATTATGTATGAACAAACATATGTCAGTGAATTTGACTTCAGAAAAGTACACTGTGTACATCTTACTAATGAACTAGAGTCATGATCCGTTTGTCTTAGCTGGGGAGCCATGCCATAAAGCCACCTGAGACCAAATTCACCCTGATTCTGAAACAGAATGGGTAACTGTTAATGGTAAAAATGCATATTTTTAATTTGTATTCAAACAATGTGGTCTCTCTTTTTTTGAAGAACTCCAAGGCAACAATGACCATCTTAAAACAACTATTTATTCTTTCTCTACACATTGCGTTCTGCATCAGCCATTCCAAATCTAATATTTTTGTTTGCATAGTCTTCTTGACTTGCACCAGAAGTTATGGAAACTCTCTAATTCCTAATAATTTAGGAATTATTATTAATAAAAATCCAAACCATCTGCTGGAAAGAAATAATATATCTTTACTGAAATGGACTAAGCAAAGCTTTAAAAATGGGCTGTATTGAAATTGTTCCTTTTGGAAAAGTTGGCTTTATTGAGGAAGGGTGCTGGATGAGGTTCGATAAAGAAGACACAATTGGTAATGTGCATTAGTTGCAGAATATATGGATACAATAGCAAATTTCATTGCAATTCATATCAATTTTAAAAAAAACTTATTAATAAAAAAATCCAATAAAGTTTTCACTAACAGTTTTCAAAAAGGGACAATTGTGCTTGTTCAAATTTCAAAAAATAGTAATATGGGTGGGAAGATGAGGACAGTTAAGGAAAGCTAATGAAATCAGTCACAAATATGTTAAAAGAAATATTCCTAACTTTCAAGTTAAACAGAATCCCCTTCCAGAGTTTAAGTTGGGGAGAAATGAGGCCATTGGAGTTCTTGCTGTAACTATAAATTCTATAAAAGAGAACCATGATGCTAAAATGTATCTCTTGGTTTTACTCAGCTGTAATTGGGTTCGTCTTCTGCTGGAGGTGACCCCGAAAATTGCACGGGAAGGAGAGTTGGAGGCTGTTTGGTATTCTTAACATAGTCTCTTTTATTCAACATATTCAGTTCAACAGTCTCAAAAGGATCTAATAAACTCAACTCTGGAAGAACTCTGTAACTTTGGACCTTTATATCCGGTGTCAACAAATCACTTCTCACAGTGGGGCCGGTCCAAACCGCTCCTGTTCAGTGCAAACTGTCCCACAGCAAGGGTGTCTCACCCAGTCCCCTTCGCATGGTTGTTGGAGTAAAGAGGGACTGGGATGGATCACCCTCCTCCCCCCACGCTGATTGCGTGGATGCACCACCACAGTCCATTCTACTGACTCTAGGTCCTCTCCTCTTGCGTATGGGTCCTTCGGGTCTGGCAGCAAGCCTCCCCCAGTCCGAAGGTTGGGAAAGTCCTTCATTAACTTTACAAAGTTCTCTTGCCCATAGCCCAGCTCAGTCTGTACAGCCTGATCTTTCCTTTCTGGTTGTTCACCGCCCGTTAGGATTCTACAACTTCACGCGCTTTCCTCTCCTTTTATATCCTTCCCCCAGATGATTAGGTCCAACTCCTCCCCCTTCTCATCAGCTAAACAAACCTCCAGCGACCCTTTCCACTCCTCCCTCTCCTGCTCTGTCTCCACCAACACTCCCTCCACACTGCCACGGTTCTCCTCAGGGTTCTACGGAGGACGGCACACTGATGTTCTCTCTTTCACATCAGCACACTGAGCTTTGAGATAAGATTCTCAGAAAGTAAGAAACACCAAACATGGGCCAACCAAGACCTAACTGAGACACTATTCAGGTACTTCCAGCATTTAGAGATTTCCATGTGAAAAAATAATGACATTCACCTGTTCTATAGCAAGTTGTCATTTTCCTTCAAGAAGAGAGACCTTTCTCTTTTCTCGGCCTCTTCCTTATAATCTTCCCTCTTTTCTATTACTTTCAAAATTTCTTTACTTCAAGAAAAGCTGGGCAATGCAGATCCTGGAACAGGAAGAGAAACTTTATTACGTATTATGAAATTCATTGATGTTGCTTGACAATGACTTACTTTTTATTCGCGAAGGCTTTCATGGCCGGGATCTAATGGTTGTTGTGGGTTTTTCGGGCTCTTTGGCTATGTTCTGAAGGTTGTTCTTCCTAAAGTTTCACCAGTCTCTGTGGCCGGCATCTTCAGAGGACAGCACTCTGTGCTCCGGTGTAGTTTGCTTTGGAGTAGAGTATTTATGGCTGTGAGATAGGCTTTTGTCCTTTTCAAGAGCTGGGTGATTAGTGTGTCTTATTGTGGGTATATTGTTGTGATAAGGAGGAGAGATTATCTGTCACTGTGATTGATGGGTGTTTTTAGCTGCCCTTTTGTGTGTAGTGATCCACGGTCCTTGTGGGTGGATAGAGTTCATTGACCTTTTGCACACTGTATTTTTCAGAGCTGGGAGCCAAGTTTTGTTGAGTTTCAAACTTTCCTCTTTTTTGTTGAAGTTCTGCTGGTGCTTGTGGATTTCAATGGCTTCCTTGTGCAGTCTGACGTAATGATTGCTGGTGTTGTCCAGTATTTTGAAATAAAATTTCATGTCCAGCTTGTTTTAGGGCATGTTCAGCTACTGCAGATTTTTCTGGTTGTTTTAGTCTGCAGTGTCTCTCATCCAGTATACTCCTGCAGTGGTTAGGGCATCCCTTCTGTCCTTTGCTGACTATAACATTCGTTGTGTTTTTGTGGTGGCTTGCATACTGTTTGTTGGTTGTGTTTTTTCAAAACTTACTTTACCTACACTCTCACACCTATTCTGGTACCTTTTAAGTGTTGGGCAAGACCATTTTATTCCCATAGACCTTCTAGAGGGTCTACATCTAGCGTATGCAGGAGGATACACTAGAGGAAAATGATTCCTGAGAAGAAAGGGTCTTCTTGACTTAGAACTGTTCCTCTTAAGGAGACTAGTGGGCCAAATGCCTGCAAGCTAAGCTTTGGGTGGGATCCAGTATCTCAGGTGTATAAACTTCAGCTTGAGACTGGAAGATTGCTGAAGGCAATGTATTTTCTGCTTTCTAATAGTGCATTCTGTTTGCCCTAATCCTTATTGCTGACTGCTTGTTGAGTGTGACATTTGGATTAGCTTGTCTATGCTTCTTGGACTTTCCCTGTTTAGTGTGCTGACTATTTTGCTTGAGATCTTGTGGCGCAGTGGTTAAAACGCTGTACTGCAGCTAAAAAAAAAAAAAACTGTGCTCACGACCTGGGGTTCAAATCCCAGGTAGCCGGCTCAAGGTTGACTCAGCCTTCCATCCTTCCGAGGTCGGTAAAATGAGTACCCAGCTTGCTGGGGGGGCAATGTGTAGCCTGTATAATTAGAAAATTGTAAACCGCCTGGAGAGTGCTTGTAGCGCTATGGGGCGGTATATAAGTCCAATAAATAAATAAATAAATAAATAAATATGGTTTACCTTTACTGATTACTAATACTGTGCTTGTTAGACCTCTGCCTATTGCTATATGTGTCCCACCTTGCAAAGACTTGGCCTGTCGACCAGCTGCCTGGGAGCAGGACAGTCTCACAGACTGCATTTAATATAG
Source organism: Pogona vitticeps (assembly GCF_051106095.1). Taxonomy (NCBI): domain Eukaryota; kingdom Metazoa; phylum Chordata; class Lepidosauria; order Squamata; family Agamidae; genus Pogona; species Pogona vitticeps. The sequence goes on along the minus strand of NC_135785.1, from coordinate 194,354,102 downwards.
CATAATGCAATGAAAGATTTTATGGGTCTACTCATACTAAGTTTGTGATATGGATGCAGGTAAATGCAATTTTGTAGAGGTATGGTTGTTGCTACAGTTTCTTTCCAAACTTCTGAAACCTTGCTTATCATGTGTCTGTAGAATGTTTGATAAAGTTATTTCAAAGTGAAAGAGGGTCTTAATATGTTCCCTGCTTCCTTTTAACATTTTCTATTACTTTAACTTGGAAAGGTCAATAATGAAAAGTGCTAGGAATAGAATGGAAGATAAAACTGCAAGGTAGCATATCAGGAAGAATTGGAGGAGGCACAGTGACTAGGAGCCGACGGTATTCTGTCAAAGCAGTGTAAAGAAGTGAACTATAAAATCGTACATTAGATTGCTGTAAAATAATACCAATTCTTTTACTAGCCTACCTGCTGATAAATATTATACCCTGTTTTCTCATTGTTTCCTATTTTGCAATTTATGTGTAAATATCAATACACCATCTAAAGTTCTAAAAATGAAATGAATTAATGAATGCTGATAATATGTTGTGTTAAATTGGAAAGGGGATCACCTTTTATAAAACCTTCTTGCTTAACTTCATTGAAGCAATTTTCACAAAACACAGGGACTATGTACAAGTCTGTGACAAAATCCTGTTGGTGGTTTACATGTGCATGCTTTGTTTCATAACTCAATGTATGCATTGCTGCTAACCTATGAGGTTCTGGTCATATTACTAGGTGTGCTTCTCTTGTACAGTTGGGGATGTATTTGTGTGCATTGCACAATCTAATCTACTGATGCATAAGTCACCAAAATCGTTCTGGTTTATGTCAAATATAAGTGATCATTAATGATAATAATTTTGTTGTAATATATGACCTACATATGAAGACAAATTTTGTAAACTGTATTAATGATTTGTTGAAAATAAGATAATTGTTGGTAAATCAAGTAAGTTAACATTTTAAAACTTGTGGCTTAAACTATATGCACAAAAATGGCTTCACAAAATAAAGAGTGCCTTAAATCACATACCTTTTCTAAATAAGCGAAGTATAACCCTCCTGGAGGTCGCCACTTATGGCGCAACTTTTAAATTTATAAACCGGGCTGTAAAGTTCCAATTTTTGCATTTGTATTTTAGTCTAATTTATGCAGCATCATGGGTTCATATTGTTGCCACCCTTATGGTGCACTAGCTAGCTAAAATGGCTGGGGGCTGCCTGAGTATACACTAAACTAGTGGAGGTTGTGCTGAATCTAAACTCTACGCCCTAGAGATGCTGGAAATTACTTAGGACTACGCTGACCCAGACTTTCTGCCATCATAGGCTTTGTGTCAGTCTGGGTTGAATAGGGTTTGGATATTGTGAAATTCAGCTTGTTCCCCACGCTATTTCTCCTTCACACATACACCCTTTTAAACTCTCTGCTAGCTGATCTCAGCCAGGACGGTAATTGTGACAGCAGATCTAGTTATGTTGGCAAAGCTTTGGTTTGCTATTGACTGATGATGACTCTGTCACAAGGCCTACTGATAGCTGTTGAGTTAAAGCATAGTCATATATGTAGCCCACAGCGCCAAGGTCTCTAACAGAAGACTAAGAGAAAATATTTGGGACGTAATTCGTGCTGTGGATTTGTAATGTTACACATGACTTGGTTACTGAATTTTGCTCCGGAGGACTGTATGAGTTAGCGAATTTTTAACCATCTGTAATTTGCTGTCAAATAATTTTGTAGAAAAGTCTCTAGTCAGAAATACTAACAGTTCTGAAAGCCAGTTCTCATTCTTTAGCGTAGTTTTCAAAAGAAATTTGTAGGTTTCATTTTGAAGTATCCAATCTAGTCACTGACCTAAAAACAAATACTTCACTGGTGGCAATACATATAATATAACATTTTAATAACATTTTTCTCCAGGTTGGCCTGGGGAATACACAGCTCAAGTGCCTGTGTTTCTGAACAATGAGAAGTCTGTTTACAGAACAGTGAGTTTATCTGGGGCTCTGAAGTCACCCAAGATCACCTTTGAACCACAGCTATTGATACTGACTCCTGTTCCTCTCAATGTGAAAACAGGAGCGAATGTCTGTATAATCCCCCATGATTACTTAAGGTAAATCCTTCTCCCGAATTAGCATTTATATTTCAGCAAATAATGTTTTTGGCAGAAGATATTATTTCCTCTATACTCTTTCAAAAATATTAATTTTTGCTGCTGATAATTTTAAAAAAAGAGCAATTGCCAAAATTACAGAAGTTGTACCATAATGGGTTACTGAGAGATCATGTACCATAAGGGGCATGAGAGATCAAAGGGCATGACATAGCCATCCCTGATCCTTGAAAAGCCACTCCTGCAACCCCCACACTAAAAATGTTTTTCTTACAAAAATTGGGGGGAAGGGGCAGCTGTTAACCAAAAAGGAAAAAAAAACATTGTATTCTTTGTGTGCACATATGTATATACGTCTATAGTGCGCTCTCTCTATGTAAATGCATGAATGCTTTGGAGAAACATAGGAGCACCAAGGTTTCAGGGGAGGCTCAAAACAGGAGGAGGTGACCCCCCAGATTTTTTTGTACCAACATTTTTTTCAAAAACTAAAAAATCAGAAGGGGAGTGGGGAATGCAATGGGGCCTCAGGAATGCTAGGAGTACATTTAGTCCCTGGGAACCCACATATTGTCCACAGGCCACCTGTTATCTATGCTGGGTTGTCTATATTAAAAAAAATACAATTTCTTCAGTTTTCTGATAATCACTGTCTGGAAACCTGAGTTTATTTTTAAACATTGAAATACCTAGTATGTATTTATAGTTAATACTAAGGTCATGGTTGCAGAGGATCTACTCAGGCATAAATAAATCATTTGAGGTGCTGTAGCACATAGACCGGACACTAATCCTTGCATTAATACCTGTCCTGTACTATTTAACGCCAACCCCAGGTGCACTTTTGCATGGCTTATCTCTGACGCTCTGGCGAAAATCCTGTTGCTTAGCATAGTAAAAAATCACACTAAAGTAGGCCGATTGGAGGATTTGGGATTTAGTATGTCAACTCCTCCAAGAATGCCATGGGTGTGCTTTAACTATGACTTACTATGGTAAAGTAAGTCGCAGTTAGGGTAAGCCCATTTGAATCAATGGAACCCGCAGAGGAGCTGACTCACAAAATTGTCATTGAGTCAATAGACCAACTGTAATGTGATTTACTTTGCTAAGCAACAGGATTTTGCTCAATATGTCAATGGTGATTAACTGTGGTTCTCCAGAGGTTTTTGCTTACAACTATTACGAGTCTTAGTTATTACAGTATGTGGGTTAATGGGAGTTAACAATGCATAAAAGATCTAGAGGGCAGTACTGCTCTAGAAGCAAGATTGGAAATGGGTGAGCAGAAAAGAGTTGATCTTCTAGGTCCCTTAGCACACGTCTTGATCTATTGTCTTTTATCTGGACACAGCATTGAACCTACAGTTCGCTTTCATAAGGAGGATTTTAAGCCTTTTCAGTGCCAGTAGCACTCAACTGAATGACAGAACCTCGTTGCATTGCCTATGATGCTGTTTTGGCTGCAAAAGCCTGAACTTAGATTGAGGTTATAGAAGTTCGTATAGAGGCAGTGCCCATAATAACCGAAGTGTATCCATCAATGATTTTATAGCTTTTTGCCAGTTACACTATTCCTTATATTTTTTGTAATAAAGACGTCAAGAAACCATTGAACTAGTTCTGCAGATTTTTAAAAGGAAATTTTAACTTGCGTTTTTTGAATAACCATTCTGTTTGCCGCATGGCAAACATGTTTTGAAGCTGAAAGGAAGTTTTATGTTATGGTATGTGGTTGTGCCATTCATTGAGCATGTTTGGACCAATAACATGGCTAAAAGCTAAATGCTGTTTTTGGTGTTGTGCTAAAGATACAACTATTAAATGGGACAAGGGCTAATGCTTGCTGCTGTATAAATAGTCCCAATAAAGAAATATCCAATATCAGCATGAAGTTACTACTGTGTAAAGTAGATTTATTGCAAATTTTTAATATTCACAAAGTAGAATAGTGTAAAAGTAGAAAACTTTGAAAATAATGAGGTTATATGTAACATGTACACCTTGTTTAAATTATGTATAAATTCCTAATAAAAAGTATTTGGTAAAGCTAAAGTATTAGCTGTGAAAATATCTTTTCAGGTGACAACTAGTTAAAAAAAATACTGCCCACAAACAGTTATCTGAAAACATATATTATTAAGTTGATCATTTTGGAATATGTATTTTACTGATTTGATTTTGCAGATCATCGTCGTTACAAGTTGATATCCCTGAGATAGACAATGATGGTGAGGATGAGGAAGAGAGTAATCCCTTAACAGTGGACTTTCCCAATGGCAATGAAATTAAAATATCAAGAGAAGGAAACAGTATTGGATTCACCTGCTGTGTTAATTTCAGTTCCTCAAAGCCATTATCCTTTTTGAAAAACCTGTTCTTCATTGATGATGAAAAAAACAGGTAATCTGCTAAATTTGTTTTTGGTGTTGTGCTAAAGACAAAAATTAGCAGGGGAAAAATGTCCAGAAAATACTTCATTTGAAAATTATTTAACTTAATTATGATAATACCAAATCTTAATATTTGACAATAGCAAATAGTAGTATTTAAATCATGCTGCTGCTCTGTGCAAATTCTGTAGAAATCAGTGATGGCCTTAAGATTTTGGTGGCTTACAGGCAAATATACTCGCAGGATATAATTCAGCTGGAAGAATGGAGAATGGATATTAGCATTTTTCCATGAGTTTTCCCTCACTTTACCACTCCTTTGAGGCAATGGGACCAAAGACAAACAAGCTGTGCTTTCCTGAAGATGTTGGGAACCTAGGTCAGGCACAGTCCAACACAGATGTAAGCAAAGGGTGGTCCACCATCTTATCTGTGGCCTAGTTTTCTGGGATCCTTTGAGGACCGTAATGATAGCAGACAAATGCAAGAGGGGAAAAATGAAAATAAAACTAGAAATGGGTAGAAGTCCATTTCTTGGTTTGAAAAGTTGGTACGTTTTTCAGTATAGCCTGTTTAGGAGGTGCCTCAGTTCTACTACCCCCCATTTATTGGCTGGGGAGTAGTTCTTGGATGGGGGAATGGGCGAAGAAGGGGAACTTGATTGGACCAGGGGCTGCAAAAACAGACATGGCAGCTACATGTATCAAGGTAAAATATTAGACACTTGAGGGAAGTTTTCAGAGGACTGTTAGATGTGACAGTGTGCATTGGGCTAATATTTCCCTCTGGTTGCATTAATTTCAGTGTGAGATGAGATAACTATGTCAGTCATACCAAAGTTCATGTGGGTATCAATGTATAAACAGTTTCATTGTTTAAATACCTCATCTCTCCTCAGAGTATAAGAATAAGCCATTGTTTTCACTCATTAAGAATTAGGTTTTTCTGTAGACACTCACATCTATGACATCAGTTTGACAAATGTTGTTTAGCATAATACATTGCATTAGAGTCTGCTAATTATATCAGTGGGGAATTTACTGAGGCACCTCATCCATAAGTTTCATTGATTCAAATGGGCCTACTCTAGCTGTGACAATACAGTATAGTAAGTAGAAGTTAGTAGTGTGGCCTTCCACATGTTTTTTCTATCACTTCCACAGTTGCAAAATCTTGTTTGTTTGTTCATAACTAAAGAAAACCTTAATAACACAAAACCACATAACAATACAGTAATGCATCATGTGCTCCTTTCTACTGGGACCATCTGGAGATATAATTATTTTCCCTGCATTTATGGAGCCCCATTTATTGTTGTTTAGTTGTTAAGCTGTGTCCAACTCTTTGTGACCCCATGGACCGGAGCACGCCAGGCTCTCCTGTCTTCCACTGCCTCCCGGAGTTTGGTCAAATTCATGTTGGTAGCTTCAGTGACACTGTACAACGATCTTGATGGAGCCCCATACCCCTACCAAAACTGCCTTAATTCTTGCAAAGGCACACAACACAAAGTTGAGAACATTTCCCCAAATATCGATAAAAACATTTTTATTTACCTTATCCTTATTTTGTTTAATATTATATAGCAATTCATCATTAATAACTATATTCCATATTTATTCATACCATTTATTTAATTGAAAACCAATTCAATAATTCCAGTTTCTTGCTATTTTGACTTTTACTGCTGTTAAGAAATTTGAAATTAATTATTTCATTGCCCAACTCCATTGCTTTCTATCAAATATTCATAAGAGAGTTATCTTAAGGCAAACTTCTACATTTAACTTAATAATTTCATTTATTTCATTGAAGACCACTTCCAGAATTTTAATATATTTTCACATTCCCACTATATTTAGAAATGTTTATTAGTCATAGTTTAAAGACTGTGAAGGCACGTGTGTGCATGCATGTGTGCATGAATGTGTTCATGTGCATGGGGATACACACACAAAGAGAAAGAGAGAGAGAGAGAGAGAGAGACTGTGAAGGTACATATTCTTAGAAAACATAAAGTGCAGGGGATGCAATTGTTTTGGACATGTCTATTTTTAATGAGTTCAAAGGTGTAATACATTGATTTGACTCTATACCTGCAGTACCCTGTTGTTTTACAGCTTCATTATTGATTTAGTTACGTTTCTATATGCAAAGCACATAAAGGGGACTTCCTTTACATGTTCACCGTTTCTCTTTCTGCCATACTGAAGGGGGAAGTATTTATGTGCAAGATGTTAGGCTGTATGCATTACAATGTACAGAGTTAGATTTGACATCATAACACAAAAGAAACTGAGACTGTTAATTGAAAAATGCCTCTGTTGTCTAAGAAATAGTGAACTATAATTTCAGTTAAAATGATTGCGTTTTTAGATTCTCACTTCAGGTGTGTGCAACAGCAGACAATTGTCTCCTTACTGTGTACCCCTACTTGGCTTGCCACCTAACTGACCAACAAATTTTCCTGAGAAATGGTGAGCATGGAATTTTTTGCCTGTTTGTAGTTTGCTGTAATTTCATTGTAAATGGTAGCTCACCACTCATTGTTATGTATAACTTGTACTGGGATTTGGTTTTAGATTGTCTCAGTCCACCAAACTCAGATTACTACAAATTTATGCTTTGAGTTGTTGGGAAGGAGCAGAAGTTAAAATTTCATGTATCTAAAAAGACAGTCATGTGAAAAAAGAAAGCACACACTCTTTGAATTCTATGATTTTATGTATCAGGACATAATAAAAACCATCTGGTCCTTACCAGGTTGAAAATTAGGTAAACACAAACTCGGATGAACAACAACACATGACATATTACAGTGTGTCATGATTTATTTTACAAAAATAAAGCCAAAGTAGGGAAGCCATGTGCGAAAAACTAAGTACACCCTTACTGCTTCCCTATGAATTAAGAGGCTAAGTAGCAGCTAGGTGCTGATAACCAAATACCCTTGAGTAATTGATCATCAGCAAATGCAACCACCTCTATAAAAACTGAATCTTTAACAGTTTGCAGGTCTGAAGCATTCAGGTATGTGTTAGCACAATGTTAAGGAGGAAACACATCAGCATAGTAAAGAAGCAATTGTTGCTGCCCATCAATCTGGTAAAGGTTAGAAGGCCATTTCCAAATAATTTAAAGTCCATCATTCTACAGTGAAGAAGATTATTCACAAGTGGAAAACATTCAAGACAGTTGCTAATCTTCCCAGAAGTGGACATACAAACAAATTCACCCCAAGGTCACACTGTGCAATGCTCAATTACATCTCAGACTCTGCAGGCCTCAGCCTGTTAAATGTTAAAGTTCATGACAGTACAATTAGAAAAAGACTGAACGAGTATGGTTTGTTTGGAAGGATTTCCAGGCTAAAGCCTCTTTTCTCTAAAAAGAACATGGCAGCATGGCTTAAATTTGCCAAGTTGCATCTGGACAAACCACAAAACTTCTGGAACAATGTCCTTTGGACAGACAAGATCAAAGTTGGAGATGTTTGGCCATAATGCACATAATTTCACTTGTGTTTGTAGGTGAAAACCAAACACAACATCTCAGCTCATACACCTCATACCAACTGCCAAGCACGGTGGTGGAGGAGTGATGATTCTGGCTTGTTTTGGAGCCCCAGGACCTGGGTACCTTGCAGTGATGGAGTCAACCATAAACTCCTCTGTATACCAAAGTATTTTAGAGTCAAATGTGAGGCCATTTGTCTGACATCTAAAGCTTGGCTGAAACTGCACCATTCAACAGGACAAAGATCCCAAGCACATGAGCAAATCTACAACAGAATGGCTGAAAAAGAAAAGAATCATGGTGTTGCAATGGCCCAGCCAAAGTCTGGGCCTCAACCTGATTGAAATGCTGTGGTGGGGCCATAAGAGAGCTGTGCATAAACAAATGCCTGCAAACCTCTATGAAGTGAAGCAACATTTTGAAGAAGAGTGGCCCAAAATTCCTCCACAATGATGTGAGAGACTGATAAAAGTCATACAGAAAACAATTACTTCAAATTATTGCTGGTAAAGGTGATTCTACAAGCTACTGAATCATAAGGTATACTTAGTTTTTCTCACATGGCTTCCCCATTTTGGCTTTATTTTTGTTTAATAAATCATGACATGGTGTGATATGTCATGTGTTGTTGTTTATCTGTGGTTGTATTTACCTATTTTTCAGACCTGCTAAGGACCAGATGATTTTTATGGTGTCCTGAGATGTAAAACCTTAGAATTCAAAGAGAGTGTACTTTCTTTTTCACACGACAGTATAATTGGAAACCAAAAAGTAATGACCAGGGGCATTAAGACATAGGTAGGTGAAGGAGGCAAGTAAGAAGGTGAAGAGAAGATGAAATAAAGTTTTTAAAAAGAGAGAATAACTTTGCAATAAATGATGTCTGGAAGGGATATTAGATCATATACTTCTGATGGCAAGAATAATTAGTCGATTAAAGTACTTATTGGGAATGTTAGCAATAATAGTTTGCATGTTGCATTGGCCTGTATAAAACATGACAACATCACACAGCTTTTATAGGTCCCCCCTTTTATAGTCTACCATATCAGCTGTATTTACTATATTTTTAGACTTTTGGTTTAAGATCCCTACCCTCTAGAGATAACATCTAATGTGATCCAATGTCCAAAACTTGTAACTTGTTTTACTGATATCTATTAACACCAGTTATGTGAAGAATATCTATGTGGATTTTTAACTAGAGATATGAAAGGTTGGAGTTTTTGTATTACTGTTTCCAGAATCTTCTAGCCAGCTCTACTACTAGCAGTGCTTGCTTATATTTTCTAAGAATCATAGTCCAAAAATTCTCATTTTCTGTGTTTGATGTATTTGTTTATCGGTATTTAGTTATCTGGAAATACAGACAGTAGTTAGCCGGGAAAATAAAAATGAGGTGTTCGTTCACTGTAGATAGTAATGTGAAACATGTACAGTACATCTTCTGTTTCTATTTTAATCAAATGTACAGAATCTGCTGAGATAATTTATAACACTGCAGACTCTTTGCAACGTCCATGCTATGTTCCTGGATCATGTTCACAAATATCATCCAGTACCTTTGACACAATTACCAACTCTGCATATGAAACTTCTGTTGCAGGTATGATGACTAGGAATATTTGTTTAAGGAAGCTGAAATTTTCAGGGGTTATCTGAAGGTATTCAATTTTCTTGTGTTCAGAGGTTTGTTGTATAGTTTTTCTATCTAGATTTCTAGAAGTCCTAAGAATTAAAGGTAGGTAGATATGTTACAGAATCCATTTTATACAACAAACAAAACTGAATGAGCTAGATTGACAAGTTTGTATGTTTCTTCCAAGACATTGCACAATAAGTATTAATTTCTTGGGGGAGTATGAGCAAAGACCAATTTGAATTTTACTGCTCTCGTAAGATTCACTAAAAATTGTTTCCTGCCACTCTTTGACGTAAGGAAGGTGTTTCCCAAAGACTGAATGGGGAATAAGCAGCCATTTTTCCTAGTAAATGTAATGTATTAACCTGGAGTATGAAGATATGGCTTTTGTTTGATTTGATATGATTGCTAGTGATTTGTTCGGCATAGAGACCAAAGAAATTTCTCTTCAGGTTGTATAGACATGTCCAAAGGGCTTGTTTTCCTTTTCAGCAAATGTCTGTGAAAGGAAGGTAATACTTTGCTGCTTAATTGTTTGCTAGAAGGAGCCATAATTACAACTAAATCCAGTTATTTTTGTACAGAATTGGAAAAGACACTTGATAATGAAAGGATAAAGAAAAGTGAATCTTTTGGTGACAGTGGACGAATTAGGAGCAAATGTGAACAGTCATTTTTTCCAGCAGAAGGCACAGGGGAATATACCTTTTTCCAGAAAGTAATTACAGCAGTTCAGAAGTGGTTTTCTCTCTTCGGTTGGTCTAAAGGACCAAATCCTATTTCCATCCCTCATTCTCTAAGACGGTACGAGTTGATTGTTTTCTCAGACCATTTAAAAAACTTGAATGTCTTATTAATTTGAGTAACTGTTTTACTTAAACATTTGCAGTGAGATTTTACTGTTGATATGGGGTAGGCCATGGCAATGCAAAATAAGATTATATTTACTGTAATTTGGTAGCGGATAGGTTCTTAAACATTATGTCTCTGTAAAATCTGAAGAGTCTTGTAAATAGGGCATGATTAGATTTGACCTCCACTTCTTATGTTAACTGAAGATACTAGAATCAGTTAACTTATCAGTCAACAACAAATTGGTGTTTTCACAATCTGAGTAGCTCCATACTCACTTTTCATTTGATCTGAAAATGCATCCCAAATGCACTGCATTCTTTTTGTTTGTTTAAGTTTTCCTCTAGAGTAGTGGTTCTCAACCTTGGGGTAACCCAGGTGTTCTTGGATTGCAACACCTAGAAACCTTCAGCGCTAGCTCTCCTAGCTGGGGTTTCTGAGAGTTGCTGTTGCGATCTCTTCTGAAGCCCCTACCCCCCTGGCCTTCACAAGGTTCTCGCTCTTCCTTCTTCTTCGCTGCCACCAGATATTAATGCTTTAATATCATTTAAGCATTGAGACTCGTGTGTAATCAAAACGTAAGTCTTTTATTTAATCAGGGAAGTTGATAATCAATAAACACTCATGGAGTAAATTACAGGGTGCAAATCACTTATATTTGAATCAGTTAGGATATTACTACAAAACTTTTTTAACCCTCTGCTACAATCCATCCTATTACAGATCTCTAACTCACTCTTCAATCACTTTTAAACTCCACACAGTCTCTCTCCCTCTCAGACTCCATCCACCAGTCTTTATATCCAGCTCCCTCCCCCCTGGCTCTGCCTTCCATTCACTCATTGGCTCCTGCGTCAATGTTCTGTCGTGATGGGCAGGTGAGGTCAGGGCTGTTCGCTACACCTGAATTACCCAAAGCTGCGAACCACAACTCTAGGGTGCAATTTCAAGAAGGTTAGATCCTTTTATAGAAGTTATGTAAAATAGCTTAATAGAAGCTCTAGTAAAAACTCAGATATAAATCTTATGTATATACATTGGAATTTACTGTGATGAGAACTCTGGTAGGGAAAATACATTGTATTATTAGCATACAATAAAGAACCGTAGTTTCTGTGATTGTCTTGCTAGCCCAAATGTAGACATGCATTTCTGATAGCTTAAAATTGTCAAGGGGAACCTTCACCTTTACCTTTTTTAGGCACCTTAGGAGGTGCCAAAGAAAGGAATTCAAGCTGATTAGTCAATAGACTTGGAGGGTTTTGACCTACATCCTCCAGGTTACTACTGGGAAGTAGGGCTTAACCAAGACATTTTGTTCTCTGGGGCAAAACATGCAGAGATAAACTGGACTGGCAGCTGAATTTTACTTTAGTAGAGGCAACTGACAGTGTCTTCCACTACACACCACACCATATTACCACAAGGCAGCAAGCTAGTTCAGAGGGGTGTAGGACAGGCTATATTCTGCACACAACCTTGTAGATGTAAATGGTTCTTGTGCTGCTGGTGCTTCCCAACATCTCCTGTCCAAGGTAGTTTCCTTATTCTTTCCAATGGTTACGCAGGCCATAATAGGAAGTAAGATATGCAAACTGGGGGCATGCAATTGCCTGGACACATTCTGCTGAGATCTACAATATTTCCAGAAAAGGGACAGGAGAGAGGTTGGCCTTATTATGTAGGCAATCTCTGAAATGGAATAATATATTTTCAGGTGCCGCCCAGAGACCTCTGGGTAGTGTGGGCGGCATATAAATTGAATAAAATAAATAAATAAATAACAAGTAACATAATAAAAAAGGTACATATTATAAACTTTGTATATGTACATTAATTATATCTATTTTCTCTAGTTATTCTACTGTTATACTTTGACTAGTAAATGCTCTAAAAGGCAGTTACTTTTTTTAGTACACAACTAGCAAATTTTATTTATATAACAGAAAATACAACTGAGAATGTTCATGTGATAATTACCTATCAAAGAGTTTGAGGAAGCAATCCTGTATCTATCCCACTGAACAGAGTTGGACATTCTTGTGAATAGATTTAAAATTGTGATATGTAACCATGTGTTTTAATCTGACCACAGTGGTCATTTAATATATTTTAATTTTTTAATTCTCTGGGCTGTAGATTGTACAAGATTAAAATAAAGAAGCTAGCACTGATATTTAAAGCAGTAGTTTGTTGGCTTAAAGTCTGGTAAAACATATACAGTGGTGCCTCGCTTAACGAGCACCTCGGTTAATGACGGATCCACATGGCAACGGATTTTTTGCGATCGCAAAAGCAATGTTTTTAATGGTAAAACATCGCTTTGCGATGATCGGCAAGCGTTTCGCTTACCGATTTTTGCATAGCAATGTTTTAAAAACAACCGATCGGTGGTTCCAAAATGGCAGCCAGAAAAAATGGCTGCCTGCTGTGTTTTCGCGCTGATTCCTAGCATACCGGGCAGCGAAAATGGCGGCCGTATGGAGGATTTTCGCATAATGGTGAGTTTTAAGCCCATAGGAACGCATTAAACTGGGCTTTTTCTTTTCGCATAGCGACAAATCCGGATAGCGATGATTTTTCCGGAACGGATTATCGTCGCTATGCGGGGCACCACTGTATGTGTAAATATTATATCCATGGCCCCAGAGTTCCATTTCTAAATAAGTGTGGGGCTCATGTGTTTAATGTGAGCCAATGTGATGTAGTGGGTAAAATACAGTGGTGCCTCATATAGCGATCACTCCGTATAGCAATGAAATCACTTTGTGATGGACTTTTTGCCATCGCAAGAGCGAACGCTTTGTGATGGCCCCTATGGGGAAAATTCGCTTTGCGATGATCGCAGTGAAGCGATCATCGCAAAGCCCCCATTTTTGGCCAGCTGATCAGCAGTTCCAAAATGGCCACCCACTGTTTTGCCTCGCTTTAGAGGCACTGAAAATGGCCACCGCAATGGAGGATTTTCGCATAAGGTTAGTTTTTAAGCCCATAGGAACGCATTAAACACGTTTTAATGCGTTTCTATGGACTTTTAAAAATCGCTTAGCGATGAAATCACTTAGCAGCGATTTTTGCTGCACCAATTAACATCGCTAAGCGAGGCACCACTGTATCAGAGTAGGACTCAGCAGAAATGGATTCACACCTCCTTTTGGCTACAATAACACATTGGAGGATGGCAATGGGAAACTACTCCTTGAACATTTCACGTACTTTAGAAAACATACTACAGTCACCTCAGGTTGGAAGTGTCTCGATGGCACATAATAAAATGCATCTCATAGTTGGATCTCCACATTCATTAATTAGTTCTGCACAGCAATTTGCATAATAATGTTCGTAATATTAGCTTGCTTTTGACAGTGATATGACAGTGACATTTTTATTCTCTGATCCCTGCCTAGAGATGTATGTAAAATTCAGATGACATCATCTGATGAAAAGCTTAAATTAAACTTTAGTAAAGATATCAAGACCATTTATGACATGCTGCTCCATCTGAGTGGCCAGTTACTACCTGGAATTAGTTCAAGCCAGTCCTTGCCATTTGATCCCATTCAGCGAGTGGTACAGCTTCATTGGCAACATGCTACAATGATCACCTTTCTCAAGTAAGTGTTTTCAAAGTATTTTAACTGTTATGACTTGTCCAGAGTTTTTTCTGAAGTAGTTTAAAAGCTTTTTCAGATTAATATTTGCCCTATTGCAGCAGTTTCTTGTACTGACATAACCTATTACATTTTACCATTTTCGCTAATCAAAGAACATCAGATTGACAAGGATTTGCAACATACTTCATACACAGTTAAACAATTTTGGATTCTTATTGTTTTATTTAAGTCTTGCATGATTTTTTCAGTTAATATTAATAACAAAGAATCCTACTGCGTTTTTGTGTGATGCAAGTTTTCAGAACTGCATCTGAAGAAGTGGGCTGTAGTCTATGAATGCTTATGCCACGTAAAACTTTTTAATCTTAAAGAAGCTAAAGGTCTCTGCTTTTTTTTTTTTTTTTGGCTACAACAGGCTAATGTGGCTACCTCCTTGAAATGTTAATATTAATGGCTGTCCAGTGTTGTAGTAATGTATTTTATTAATCAAATACTGGAAAACAGTAATGTTGCTTAGTGAACTCCATAATTTTCTTTTATTTCCCCCTTGATGGCATTTTGTAACACTAATTATGATGCTGGATCAATAGGAGGAGTATCATTTAATAACACTGGTTGAAATCCGTGGCAGGTCATAACTAGACTAGGTCCACTGAATCAGTGGGGATTTGGTGAATCAACCTCTCCATATGTTGCATTTATTCAATGAACTTACGCTAGTTGTGACTTACTACTGGATTTCAGTCACAATATCGTTTTCAGAATGAACTATTTTTAAGAGTATTGCAATGAATTCTTTTAACTCTCAGTCCTGATTACATTATTATCATTGCATTACATTTTTGATTACATTACTATTATGATTAAATTTTGATAATTTTTCTGGAAAAATAAAAAATTTAATAATGTATTGGTTGATATTTAGTTATTTACATATCTAATTTATATATCACCCCATTAGTAGACATGCTACATTATATGGTTTACACAGGGTTAAAAACACATAAACTCGCAGTACACCAGAATAACAAAAAATATGAAAATAATATAGCAATAGAACATACAATAGTTATAACCATAAATTATAAATAACTCAATGAAAAATTTAAAATTGATTAAAACATAAAGAAAATCCCAGAATTATTGACAGCACCCAGGAGATTCAATAGATAAAGGCAGCTTTAAATAATTCAGTTTTTACTGTCTTTCTAAATGCAAGGAGGAAAAGAGCCTGACATATCTCTGTTGGAATTTTATTCCAGAGGTTAGGGGCTACATTTGAAAAGGTATAAT
Source organism: Pogona vitticeps (assembly GCF_051106095.1). Lineage (NCBI taxonomy): Eukaryota > Metazoa > Chordata > Lepidosauria > Squamata > Agamidae > Pogona > Pogona vitticeps. The sequence goes on along the minus strand of NC_135785.1, from coordinate 194,338,679 downwards.
TCCTTGTATTCAAGGATTTTGGCCTCCCTCAGTGTAGCAACTTTTGACAGCATGGCTTGAGAGCACTGGGTGGGCTGGATGGCTGATTTTTGTGAGAGACTTTCTAGCAAGTATTAAAGACCTAAATTATTAAGGGCCTTATAGAACTCAACCAGCACCTTGAATTGAGCATGGAAACTAACAGGAAGCCAGGGAAGATGCCCGACTGTCCATGGCCCCCAACGGTTTTTGTGTGACATAAGGGATCCCCATGGGACCCTTGGAGCAAAATTGAAAATGTTAATGCATTAAAAACCACTGCAGCTGATGATGCCATCAGCCTTTTGTGGTGTAAAGTTATACAACAGAATTTTGGCTGCTGTATTTGCATAAAATGTGCACAGCCTTTCCTACTCAAGTACAGCTTGCCCATATGGTGGTGCAGTAGTTATAGAAGATTTATAGAAAATAGGATGATTTGGTCAAGATCCTGGGATCCTGGTTTGATTTGAGTGTGGTTCCCCTTCCAGCCATTGCTACTTGGAATCTGGAAACATTGCCTAGAACAGAGAGCTAATATGCTTCCTGAAACTAGCAGAGCCCACATGGAGTTTTCATCATGAAATAATTTTCCCCTATATACCTTTTCCCTCTGTTTCTCTAGAGAAGTAAAAGCTCCATGTGAGTGGATATGCAGACTGTGTACAGTGCAGTTAATAAAAACACACATTAATTTGCACTTTATTTTGGCCTGGCTTTTGAACTGGCTGTTCATTATTGTCTATACTCATATTTATTTTGATCATGAAAAAATGTCACATTGAAAGTGCTATGTTCTCTCTCTCTCTCTCTGTTTCACACTCACACACACATACACACGCACAGAGAGAGAGAGAGAGAGAGAGAGAGACCTTGTCAGACACTGGTAACAAGCAATTCTTGAAAAGATTAGAAAGCAGTCAGAGATGCACTGTTGTCTGAGATGTATAGTACAACACTGTTATAGGCATAGCATGGCATCACTGCATTTTGTGACTGCAAATAATAGTGATCGATACAGCATTATTTCTGGCTTGAATCCACTAACTTCTACAGGTATGAATGAATTTTATTTGATGTTTGGATCCTAAAAACTAAATGTGGGAGACCAGGTTTTGGAATGATGGTAGTATACTGAGATTTATACAGACTCTTTGCATTAAACAGAGGCCACTGCAGCTCACACTAGCTTTTTTTAAAATATAGAAATTCCCCAATATAGTTAATAGAATTGGCTCATTAGTCTAAGTTTCACTCAAATATAAGACCCACTGACTGTGAACTGGGTTGCAAAATCAAACTTGATGGAAGTGCTGATAAAGATGTTTAATTCTGACTGTGACTTCTAACTGGATAGGACAGAGGAAGAGGTCATTTCAGCAATTCTGTTAAAAGGAATTAAACAAAGAAGTTTTGATGAACAGAATGAGAAACATTTTTCATTACTGACATGTAATGAAGTGTACTTAAATTAATATTGCCACTTCTTAAATTTGTTATGAGCTTGTTTTAATGGATAGTATGAGTCTTGGAAGAGATAGGAACAAATAAATAAATAAATAAATAAATAAATAAATAAATAAATAAATAAATAAATAAGTTATGTTCGTTTAAAAAAAACAAATTTTGCATGTGTTTTTCTGCATGGTAACTGTATCAGTTCTCACACTAATTGTGCAAATGTACCATCAAAGAAAGGAAAACAAAAAATTAAAAAGCCTCTCCCAAGCCCTCCATTGAAAAGGTACTGGTTTTCTATTTATGGCTCTAAGCAACTTACTTGGATATATGCTCTACACATTGATACTTGCTTTTGAGTACATTTGCGCAAGACTTGGTCTTGGTAACTTTAAAATAGAGAATCTGGGGAGAAACAGAATACAGAAGATGAACAATTAGAAAAACTAGGGACATTGGTGTGGGTACAGAGAAAAGATTAGAAGACCAGCATCCCGTTTGCACAAAGTGGAAGTTGCTGAAGCAGCTGCAGGTCCTGGAGGTGTGCCTGGTCACATGATTGGCAAGCCTCCAGCATCTCTTTAAATACTAATAGCAGCTTCTTCAACTTCTGCATGCAATAATCTGAACAGTTCTTTTGGATAATGGGAAATTAAATTTAAATGGGAAACTAGACTCCTGTAAGAGATATTGTTTTAAGCTCTGTGAAAATCACTGGAATTGTGAAAGGGATTTTCTTTGCATGGGAAAAGAGACTGGTAGAGGAGATTAGAAGATTTTTGTGTTAATCCCTCAGCTAAGCATTGTTTGCAAACATATAATTAGGTTTAAATGCAAAATTATTAAACTGGAATATTGTGTCTTGTGGGCCAGTATAAGCAGAGAATAGTCTGAATCACTTCCAGTGTAACCTTGGTCTCTGAGGAGAGCAATTTTAGCACCTGGGCAATCAGCACTATCTCTCACCTATTCTGTCCCAAGGCATGAAGAAAATGGAGGAGAATTTGGTCTCTCCCTCCCCCAAGAAGAAATTTTGTGCTTTCAAATAAAAAGAAAGAGAGTAGGGCCAGAAGGTGCTGCTGTTTTTGTCCCTAATTTATTAATAGATTCACTGCTATGTTTTGGTTTCCTCTGAATTTTGGTGCCCTGAGGTAAGGCCCCAGTTGCTGCACCCTAGTTGAGCTTGTCCTACCTCGAGGGGTTGCTTTAAGGATACAGTGAGGAGGAAGAGAGCCATGCATACTGCCTTGAGCTCATTGGAGAAAAGTGGGGTAGAAATGTAGCTCACAGGTAAACAGAGATATGGTAATGTTGGTGAAGGTAAACCTGTCAGGTTCTGATCACCGCCTACATGGAAGACTCTCCTTGGAACCCTTTGTTTGCAAGCATCTTTGGTTCAACGAAGAAAAGATGACAGATTTCTTTAAATATGTCATTATATAGCTAACACTGTCAAGGAAGCTCAGGTTTGTACCATTAAAAACAACAGGAATATATCTCAGAGAGGAAGGGAAGAGGGAGAGAGAGAGAGAGGGAGGGAGGAAGGGAGGGAAGAAGCCAGACAGATAAAACAAATTGATTTTAAAAAAAGAAGCAGCAGCTAATAAAAAAAGTTAGATGTATTATTTCTTCTTCAATAGCCAACTACAGACCTGTTTTAATAAGGATATAGAACCATTTATCTATGAGTAATTTATTGAAATAAGGTAGTAAGTTCTCCTGAGGATTTATTTCTTGACTAAAAAAAGCATGGCATTGTGAAAGGGTTTTTTGTGTTTTTTGGCACTGCTACTAACATTGTTCTTCTACAGGGTGCTGTATCTATGTGTTTCAGATTTTCAGGGAAAAGCAGGTAAGAATCGCACAACTTTGTGGGGAATGAGTGAAAAGAAATCTTTTCCCATGATTTTATTCATTATTTTTTCTGTCAATCTTGTTGTTTCCCTATTGATATTAGAGGTCAAGGAGCATCCCTTTCTCATGTTTTGCCTGAGTTTCTTCTTGATTTTGAGGATTATAAGAAATGGACCCATTTACAGCTTATGGTGAAGGTAAAATTTATTTGTATCTATGCACATCAGTCTTGGTCTTAGTCTTAATGTTATATATAATGAACAAGTATTATTCCAGTGGCACAAATATATGCAGTGCTCTAGTTATTTCCAAATGCGTTATACCTACCATTGTTTCTTAGTTTGCTCATGAGTTCTTCTGAAAAATAGAGGACCACTATTTCCAGACTCGTAGTAAACCAATGAGGAAATGCACAATTTTGTACAAGGTTGTCCATTAGGAATACAGCTTATGTAGCTATATACTCTGATGTAGAATATAGTACATAGTACTTCATGAATGTATAAGGTTCTTCATGTAGAATCATAGAATCATAGAGCAACTTTATTTGTTTGTCTTAGACATTGGTAGCTAATGATTTCTTGTTGGACAAGTTTAGTACGAAATGAAAATGAAAATCAAAACTGCTTCATCTTGATTGGAAGATTCAGAAGTCTTATCCTATCTATTGTCTAATGAACTGTTCTACGTTCCATGGAAAACTAGTAGGTGTCAGATGCAACCTGTTGATTTTTAAAGTGCCACAAACCTGTTTGTTATTTTTGCTACAACAGGCTAACACACTTAGCCCTCTCGAAAATTACATTTATTTTTTGGATGACTGTCTATTTGAGGCTATAAGCAAAAGAGCATGGACAGATGTGCTGCTTCAAATATACAAGGTGAGATGAATATGCTTTTACTTCATTTATGCTAGAGAGAGAGAGAGAGAGAGAGAGAGAGAGGTAAAACAAAGCTATGATTTCATCTCACTTTAGAAAAGGAAACCATACTACAGTGCAGGCTTCCCGACATCTAGTAGACAAGTATGATTTAGAACTGTCTGCCTGCTTTTCTTCCTACGGACTCAGCGTTTGGTTTCATAAAATCATGCCTCTCTCTGTGGTATAGAAACATCAGGACCGAACAACTGCTGTTTCCATCACACAACGATTTCCAATGTTAGAACAATGACCGTGTGGTAGAAGGTCCATGTGAGGTTCTTGAGGAGCAGCTGAGATTTCAGGACCTAAATGAGAAAAGAGTTTTAGTAAAAGTCATCAACACTTAAAATCATGGACAAGTTCTTGAGGTTTGTTGTAGAAAGGAAAGTTCGGAGAGTGGAGCCTGATGAAAGCAGCAAAGAGACATGGGAAGCTGCAACTGAGGCAAGGAAAGAGGGCCTTCAAATGTTAATGAGAAGGGATTTCTTGAAGACATTATGAAAGCACACACTCAGATAGCTCAGATATATGTGCTACTTGCACTCAACTAATATTACTAGATGTGACAAACAGCAACTGCAAAAGTAAAACTATAAACTGAAGAAATGTTAAAGCTTATAGAAGAGAGATGGAAATAGAAAAATAAAATGACATCAAATACAAAAAAAATTATATATGTACATCTGAAATAAAATCAGGGAAGCTGAAGGATACTGGTGGTCCAAATAATGTAATGAAACAGAAAACTTAGAGAGCATCCATGATTCCCTTAATAAGCATTAAAAAACCAAGAAAATAACAGGCATATTAAAAATTGAAAGCAACTCATTGATTTAAATAGTATTTACTCTTGAGTAGAATGTAGAGTTTTGCACTCTTCATTTCACTTGTTGATGCCAAATGCAAAAAGGAAAAAAAAGGCAGTTTGTACCAAACTCTGGTAAGATAAAGAAATGATAGACGTTATCCCTTTGGAAATAGTTTGTGAATTCAGTCTCTAGCACTACTGCAAACACATATCATATTTTTCCGTGTGTAAAATGACACCTTTTCCTTAAATAAGGAAATAATTTTATACACAGAAGCCAGCCGCTTTTCCCTGCCTTCTGTGTATAAAACGGCCCTCAATTTTTTGGTCTAATTATTTAGGGAAAAAGTGTCACCATGGGGCTTAGCAAAAAGGAAGGGAAGGCTCCATTTAGATAAAGCAACTGTAAATCGCAGCCCTTTGATCCCGAAGCTCTTTCATGGCTGCTTTAGCTGTGAAAGGGCTTTAGCAGCCATGAAAGGGCTTCAGGACCAAAGGGCTGCGATCGTGCACCCTTTACTTGAAGGGAGCCTTCCCTTCCTTTTTGCTAATCCCGATAGCTTCGCAAAAGGCAAGGAAAAGCGGCAGTCAAAGGGAGCCCTTTGAGCCTTGCTTTTCCTTTCCTTCTGCTAAGTTCCGTGGCTTAGCAAAAGGAAGGGAAAGCAGGAGTCAAATTTTCTAATTTGGGGTTAGAAATGGAAAAATATGGTAGGTCTCTTGTGAGGCATCTAACTGAAATATGAAAAATTGCCATGATTCTAAGCAAATTCTTGGCCTGTTAATTTTTGAAATGTTGCTTATCTACAAGAAACTATGTCTGTTTCAGATTTTGGTACTTCAGCGTGTCTCTGTTATTGAGGACAATTATCAGAACAATTCAGATGATGTGGAACACATTCCAAGAATAAGCGTTAATCCTCTGTCTAGCAATATATATTCTTCACATGAAAGAATTCTTCTTATTTGGTTGAACAGACATTTTGAGAAGATGAGAAAAATTGTGTGGAAAGATAGCAGGAAAGGTGAGAGAAACATTTATCAGATTTTTAAAAGTAGGTTTTGTTTTGAAATCTTGCTTCACCATGTCCAGGAAATTTACTGTAGAGATCTTTCTGTTGTAATAGTACTGTTGGTGTTGTAGGAAAGCTTTGTAATAGTGGTAGGGTCCCCAGATGTTTTGGGATGATAACTCCCAGAAATCTTGGCCAGCACAGCTAGAAGTGAAGGCTTCTGGGAGTTTTAGTCCAAGAACATTTGGGGACCCAAGGTTGGGAACCACTGCTCTAGAGCAGTGGTCCTCAACCTTTTCCGGTTTGCGGACCATTGGGGGGGCAAGCACTGTGCGCGGACGGGTCAACAGGTGGGGCACCCCCACGCTCAAGGGTGGTCATGTCCCACTTCTGCTACCGTTCCCCCAGTGCACCTCACAAGAGAGCAGTGCTCCTTTCCTGCAGGGAAGCTGTTGCGGGCAGCCGGCCTGGGAAGTGCCAACGGCCAGTCACCGTGCTTGGTGCCACCGCACCCAGGGCAAGCGGCCGATCCTGCTGCTTCCTGCCCGGCCGTGGCTGACTCTTCCCAGGCGGGAAAGGTGGGCTGGGCTGGGCTGCATGGGGCACTGCTCCTCCTCCATGGAAGAGGTTCCAGGATGGTGTGCAGCCGCCCAGGCTGCGTCTTGGAGCTAAGGTGGGAGCGTCCCCCTCCCTCCCTGCTGAACGCTTTCTATTGGCGAGGGAAGCGGGGCTCCGGTGACAGGGGATGCTTCCCCTGCTGGAGAAGAAGGAGGCAAGGGCTCCTGGGCAGGGCCGCCAGGAGCGACAGCCGGCACTGCAAGGGCAGGAGCGAGGCTCCGATGGGAGGCCTCAGAATGTGAGCCCCACTCGGGGGCGGCAGTGGAGGGGAAGCCACCCTCCTGGAACCTCTTCCATGGAGGAGGAGCAGCATCCCATGCAGCCCGGCCCAGCCCATCTTTCCCACCCGGGAAGAGGCAGCCACGGCCGGGCAGGAAGCAGCAGGATCAGCTGCTCGCCCTGGGTGGGGTGGCGCCAAGCACGGTGATGGGCCGTTGGCAGTTCCCGGATGGGCTGCCCGCAACAGCTTCCCTGCAGGAAAGGAGCACTGGGGGACCCATTAGGATGGAAACACACCCCTCAGCAAATGCAACACACCCCTCCGGGGGGAGGCGGGGGCAGAGACTTGTCTCCGTGGCCTAGTTCTGTTAAGCCCATGGACCGGCACTGGGCCGCGGACTGGGGGTTGATGACTCCTGCTCTAGAGGATATTATGGGACTGCAACTCCTATTAGTTCTACCCAGCTTTGCCTATATTGAAGAGCCTCACTTTACCCACCTCTACTTTATAGCACGTTTAGAGATGGTTATAACACATTTTAATTTGCTCAGATATTGAAATATGAAGCTGTGATGGATGACTCCCACTTTCTCAATATCATAGTTCCCCAGGGGGAGAAAAGTACTTTTAGGGACATTTATATCTTGAATGATTTAGAGATTTCTTCAGGAAGGAAATGGCTTTTGCCAAAATAGAGCTTTTCAACTTCTCAGAGAACTGAGGCATCCTTTGAAAAGAGCACATTTAAAGTCAATTGTGTGACTTATTCACCTCAGCAGAAGTACTATGTACTGCTCAAATTTTAGGTATTTCATTACACCAGTGAAAATGTAAAAGCTATGAATGCCAGTACCATTCTTCCTGTGGCATTGATTGTGACTGCAGTGCTAAATTTGATCTCTTGGGAATTGGATTAAAGCAGCATGAGTTAGAAGAGCATTAACATTTAAAATAATGTGTAAAATATTCTTCTGATATGGAATTAATACTTGAGAGTATATAATACAGCATTGGCATATTTGATGCAGAATTGTGAAACAGCTCATGACATGCATATAGTAGTTTTCAGCTTTCTTATATCAAGTATGTGAAGACTGGAAATATTGCTTCTTCATCGTGGTCTTCTGTGAATGCACACAAAGGGTTAATACCAGCGCCAGCGTTGGGCCTCTCGGAACGTTTTCTAGCTGCAAGAGAAAAGTAACAATGTTTAGGACTACCCCTACTGCGCACGCCCAGCCTAACCGTCCCTCAGTTCCATTTTTCCGCCTAGCGGTTTGGAGCCTCTCGTCTTAGCTGCGTTATTGCGATCTATATATCTGATTTTTGGCTTTGACCTCAGCTTCGCTCACGGACTACCCTAGCGCTTTTTCCCTTCAACTTGACGACCCGGTGTATTTCTCTGGCTTTACTCGGACTGATTTCGGACTGCTCTGCCTTATCCTTGGACTTGTCGTTTCGGTTTCCTTACTGCCCTATGTCCCCTTCCGGGCCGTTCAGCAGGTGTGTGGTGTGCGACCGCAAAATTCCCCATCAGGACGGCCACGATACTTGCCTGTATTGTTTGGGGGAGTCGCACAATCCCAAAGCTTGCCCACACTGCAAAGCCTTCACTAAGGCCGCTCTCAGGGCTCGCCAACAGCGCCTTAAACTTCATCTGTGGGAGTCAACGTTGTCTTCCACGGCGCCCTCGGAGGGGGAAATGGCTTCCACTTCTCGAGCAGCTCCTGTTCAGTCAGTCGTCTCTAAAGTTTCCAAAATGTCGAAAAAATCCGCGTCGTCGAAATCGGCCGCTCCTGCTTCGAACCCCGAGCCTCCGGCTCCGAAAGCTAAGCCGTCGAAATCGTCCAAAGCTAAGGCGGCCGCCCAGCTTAAAATGACATCCATTCCACTTTCTCCGAGCTCGGGTTCCATCCCATCGCCGATTCTTGAAGAGTTGTCGAGGCGCTTCGGGGCCTCGTCCGAGGCACCCGCGCCTCCTCCTGCTCGACGTACTGAGGTGTTACCGCCTTCGGGAAGGTCTTCCCCGACACCGAGCCAGTTAGTCGCTGTCACTACTGGCCTCGCTTCTGCCCCGCATAGCCCTTTTCCTGCGGGCCAGGGGTCGCCTCCCGTGTCGATCTCGTCCGTACACTCGGACTCGAGATCCCCTCGAGAGAAGATACCTCGATCACCTGTGCGTTCGAGGTCGAAATCTCCTCGAGGCAAACGTTCTCGCACGGAGAAGCATGGCTCCCCGAGTCGGTCCCCTTCCTCCGGCCGCTCGAGGTCGAAGTCTCCTCGACGGAAACGATCGAAGAAGAGGCATCGAGCTTCCGCTCAGTCCGACTCTGGCGATCGCTCGGACTCGAAATCCTCTAAGCGTAAACGCTCTAAGAAGAAGCACCGTTCTCATCGACGTCGTAGCAAGCATCGACGTCGGTCCTCTTCTTCCCGTTCAGCGGATTCCGACCGCCCTAAGCGTCGTAAGCACCATCGACGTCGGCGCGACCGTTCGCGGTCTCCTTCTTCGTCGTCGACTTCCGCATCTCGAGACCGGTACCGCAAAAAGATCCGGTACATATATGTGTCTTCTTCTTCGGAGTCGACCCGGCCTCGACGCCGACGCCGGGCTATTCAAGCCAAAGACCACCCTCCAACGGTACCGGTTGCCCCTCCACCTCAACCGGCCCCTTCCACCTCGGCGCCAACTGTGGTCCCAGTTCGACCCCCGACAACGCAGGTCGGCATCGAGAAACCCCCTCCAAAGAAGAAGAGGGATGTCTTCTCCTCTGATCCAGATGAGGTGTCCACGGAGCGGTCTTCTGACTCCGATCAGGAGCAACCCCCACCCTTGCCACCGCATGATTTACCTCCGGGTGATCTGGTGCTTTCCGATACTGGCGATACTCACGCTCCTTCTCCATCTGAAGATTTTTCTTCTTATTCTCAGATGATGTCCAGGCTTGCCAAGACACTCAAATTGGACTTAAATCTCCCTTCCCCTCCGGGAGAGGACTTGTTCTTTGGGGACATCAAACGGGACAGTACTGCTCCCCCCAGTATAGCCTTTGTGCCTGTGGTTATGGAGGCCATCAAGGAGTTCTGGGCTCAGCCTGCGACTACACCTAATGTCCCTCGTCGCACAGAGCACTTCTACAAGATTCATGGGGCTGACACTCATTTTCTGCTCAAGCACCCCATTCCAAACTCACTCATTGTTGAGACAAGCTGTTCAAGGCCTTCGGCCAAAGCCCATGTTACCCCAGTCGACAAGGAGGGTAAAAAGCTGGAACTCATCGGCAGGAAAATCTACTCCCTTGTCACCTTGCTACTTCGGGTCATAAATTATCAAACTGTGTTGGGAGCTTATCACAAACAATTGTGGCTCAAGCTTTTACCGGGGTTGAAAATGATACCTGAAGACACCCGGCAAGCTTTTCTTAACTCCTATGAGGAAGCTCAGACGGTATCCAAGTATGAACGTCTTTCCATCAGACATGCAGCAGAAATCTCTGCCAGAGTCCTCATGTCTGCCATCTCTATCCGGCGCCATGCTTGGCTCCGTTCTGCTGACATAATGGAGGACGTCAAGTCAAAAGTTGAGAGCCTCGCCTTCGACGCTACCGGGCTGTTCAACGAAAAGACCGACTCCCATTTGGAGGACCTTCACAAGGCTAAGAGAACTGCTAAGTCCTATTCTGTTCAGACTCAATCTAGACAGCGACGCCCTCAATGGCGTAAATCTTATGGACAGTATCAATCTTCCCAACAATACCGTCCTTACAAGCACCTACCTCAGCAGCGCTCTGGCCAGTCCTCTTCTTCTGTCCAGGGTTATCAGGGATACCGCCCTCGTCCCCCCCATCGCCGCCAACCCTTTAAGCCACCTGGCAGGAAACAAAAACAGTATCTTTGACTTTCGGCCCCCCGTTTTCACCCATTCACCACCTACCACCCGTCTTCAACCGTTTCTTCACAACTGGTCTGTCATCACAAACGACACTTGGGCTCTAAAAATTATTCAGTACGGTTACCAGCTGGAGTTTATAAGATCTCCTCCGCTCGGTTTCATAACTCATTCTCCCTTCGACTCCTCACTAGAGGAAGAAATATCATCTCTCTTGGAAAAAGATGCCATCTCTACAGTACCACCTCGCGACATACAATGCGGGTTTTACTCCCGCTACTTCGCCGTCTCAAAAAGCGGAGGAGGCATAAGACCCATCCTCAATCTCAGACTCCTAAACACTTACCTGCGACCCAGACGGTTTCGGATGCTCACCTTAGAGTCCATCATGCACTTGCTGAAAAAGAACAACTGGTTCGTCCTTATAGATCTAAAGGACGCATACTTTCACGTCACTATTCACCCCGACCACCGCAAGTTCCTTCGGTTCATCTTTCAGGACACGGTCTACGAATTCCAGGCCCTGCCATTCGGTCTGTCCACGGCTCCCCGGACCTTCACCAAGGTCATGGCCCCAGTGGCAGCTTACCTTCGTCTCAGGGGCATTCACGTTTACCCTTACCTGGACGATTGGCTCGTAGTCTCCACCTCGCGAAGACAATCCCTGAAAGACACAAAATTCATCCTGTATCTTCTCTCCAATCTCGGTCTCACTGTCAACAAACAGAAGTCTCAGCTCATTCCCTCCAAAACAGTTCAATACATAGGGGTCTGTTTGGACGCTGTAAAGGGTCGAGTCTTTCTTCCCCCAGAAAGAATACACAAGATTCGACGAGCCATCAGGAAATTTCTTCCCGGTGCTCGGGTGACAGCCCATCACGCCCAACACCTCCTCGGCTTGATGTCTTCTACAACGCCGGCGCTAGCGCACGCTCGCCTCAAACTCCGGTCGCTCCAATCTTGGTTTCTCACCCTTTTCGACCCCATGATGGACAGTCAAAGGAAACGGCTTCGTGTCACCCCGGAGCTCACCAGCCAGCTCCAGTGGTGGATGTACACACCCCATCTCACGGTTGGCCGGCCCTTTCGTCCACTCCGTCTCACCGTTCAAGTTACAACGGACGCCAGTCCGTCCGGCTGGGGGGCGCACTGCGGGCGTCGCACCATTCACGCCCTCTGGACACCACAGGAAGCCATGTTCCACATCAATCACCTGGAACTGCTGGCGGTTATCAAGGCCTTCAGGTCCTTCCTTCCTCTCCTGCGCGGCCGTGGAGTTCAGCTGGTGACGGACAACACTACCACAATGCATTATGTCAACAAGCAGGGCGGAACCCGCTCTCATTCACTCCTGTACCTCTCCATCCTCCTTTGGGAATGGTGTTACCGTCATCATATCTATCCAGTGGCCATCCATGTAGCCACGGAGGACAACACACTTGCGGACACTCTGAGCAGGCTTCAACATCAGACACACGAATGGGAGTTGAACCCTCTGGTCTTCCAGGACCTTTGCCGCCAATGGGGGACCCCAGTGCTGGACGTGTTCGCATCCCCTCACAACGCGAAATGCTCCCGGTATGCGTCCCGGGCAGGTCTCGGTCGCCACTCGCTCGGCGACGCATTCATGATCCCATGGAACCAGGGTCTCTTGTACATATTTCCACCGATCCCGTTGATACAGAGATCCTTGATCAAACTCCGACGTTCAACGACTCCGGCCATTTTCATTGCACCCTTTTGGCCTCGCCAAGTGTGGTTCCCCACTCTAGTCAGCATGGCCGTGGACTCAGTAACCCTTCCGATGTGGCCGGACCTGCTGACCCAGGAAGCAGGCAAAGTCCTTCACCCCGACCTCGACACGCTCCATCTGACGGCGTGGAGGATCGTCCAGAAATTCAGGAGGTCTTGACTAACGCCATCAAGCCCTCCACGTCTCGCTTGTATGCCTACAAGTGGAAAAGCTTTCTGAAATTTACCCAGCAGAGGAATCTCGCCTCCTCCCCTGTGTCTCTCTCTACGCTTCTGCAGTATCTCCGTTACCTGTTCGATTTCCACCTGTCTATTTCTACTATCAAGGTGTACCTTGCTGCGGTTGTCTTCTTCCAGCCCAGAGCTTCTCCCTCTTCTCGCTTTTTCTCCCATCCTACCGTCAGGATGTTTTTGAGGGGTCTCTCTAACCTCCGACCTCCCGTTCGTCCTCCACTCCCTCAGTGGTCCCTCCACTTGGTTCTGCATGCCCTAGCCAGACCCCCATTTGAACCCATGGCTACCTGTGACCTCAAGATGCTTTCTTTGAAAACGCTATTCCTAGTGGCTATCACCTCTGCTCGTCGAGCTAGCGAGTTGGCAGCTCTCCGTCATGACCAGCCTTTTCTTCAATTCTTTAAGGACAAGGTTATGCTTTACCTGGACGTATCTTTTCTTCCCAAGGTGGTCTCCGACTTCCACGTCAATCAGCCACTTATTCTCCCAACTTTGTTTCCGTCCCCGACGACTGATGTTGAACGCATGCTCCACATGCTTGATGTTCGACGGTCCTTAGCTTTTTACGTGTCCAGGACCAAGGACTTTCGCCTGGCTAACAGACTCTTTCTTTGCTACTTTGGCCCAAAGAAGGGCTGCCCGGCCTCGCCGTCCACGCTCTCTCGGTGGCTCGTCTCTACCATCGCCCTTGCCTACGAGCTCAACCACAGAGATCCTCCACAGGGACTTAAAGCCCATTCCACCCGGTCTGTTGCCTCATCCACTGCCTTACTTCGTGGCGTCGACCTGCCCGACATCTGCCGGTCCGCTACCTGGTCCAATGCCTCTACCTTCATAACCCACTACAGATTGGACGTGAGGGCAAAAGAGGAGACCAAATTCGGGAGGGCAGTGCTAGCATCGGCTCTTCAGTGACAGCCCACCATCCGGTTAGTAAGCGTGCTAATCACCCTTTGTGTGCATTCACAGAAGACCACGATGAAGAAAGAAAGGTTACTTACCTGTAACGATGGTTCTTCAAGTGGTCATTCTGTGAATTCACACAATCCCGCCCGGCCTCCCCTCTGTCTGTCTGTCACTGGCATCTCTATGACTCGAGGGCCTATGGCGGACAAATGGAACTGAGGGACGGTTAGGCTGGGCGTGCGCAGTAGGGGTAGTCCTAAACATTGTTACTTTTCTCTTGCAGCTAGAAAACGTTCCGAGAGGCCCAACGCTGGCGCTGGTATTAACCCTTTGTGTGAATTCACAGAATGACCACTTGAAGAACCATCGTTACAGGTAAGTAACCTTTCTTTCTCATTAACCCCCTCAGTATTTTTATTGCAGCATATGGGGTAATAAAGCAACACCTGCGCGGTTATATGCCTACCTGGTTTTTCATATCCTTCCAATCCTTTCAGTTCAAATCTGTCCATTCCTCACTATTCACTGGATTCAAGAAACAGTGTGAAATCCTCTAAATAGTTTCCCAAGGCTATTTTAGTTAGTTATATTGTAAGCAGATCACATTATATTTTGGCCAGATTCCTACTCGTATTTTTGTAATTTGCTGCTGCTAACTGCTCCTAAGTCATGGAGTGCCAGGGCACATTTTGCTTGTGCAATTGGCAACCAAGCTGTACCTCAGCATCCACTTTATGCAAACTTTACACAGATACCAACAGGATTCTGGCTAGTATCTCCTCTAAAGTATTCTATACACAACATTCTGAAAGTCTTAATTACGCCCGCCATATGCTAGTTCTTCTGATCTGGGTGGTCTGATTTACATATTATTCAAATTAGATGACATTTGTTATACAAATTAAGCACAGTAATTGTTGCATTGTCCCTCCCCCCAGTGTTTTTCAGCCGTGACATTAATTCATATAGTACCATAACCACTGATCTGACAGAATGAATATATTATAATAGTTATGGTTTTGGACTTGGAACAAGGAGACCCAAGGCTAAATCCCTGCTTTGTGAACAGTTTTCTTGGTTTCTTTGGGCCAACAAGAACCTCTCAGCTAAATTTGTCTTCTATGGATGTTTGGTGAACAAAATAAAGCTGCCATGTACATTACTGATGCTCATAAATGAAGAAATAATATTTTGCTGCACAGAGGGGCCTCTGGTGATATTTTGATGAGATGGCTGTGAGGTTTTTACCATCAGACGTGACTGATGCCACACACACCCTATCCATGAGAATACCACAGCAATCGCCCATGAGTGACACACTCTCATCTGATTTTCAGGAGAAAATACCAGCAAAGGGTGGGGATAAACCAGAGAAGTTGAGAGGGAGAAGAAGGTTCATTTCCTTCACCAAAACAGATTGAACATTATAAGTAGAAAATGTCTCTCCTTGCCATATTCAACTTTTCTCCTGTGCCTGCCTTCCTTTCTTTTTGTATTCTGAACATGTATTGATATTGGAAGATATCAATACATCTTCCAATGAAATATGACACTTCCCATATTTTGCTTCCACTTCTCATCATTATGAACCCTTCGATTCCACCCCCTCACTCCAAGCTACTGTTTAATTTCACTGTTAATGACAGATCTTGGACAATTACTTTTTAGACCACACCATCCACAATGCCTCAGCCAGAAAACTCAATGGCCATCTTGGCTGGAGAATTCTGGTAACTGTATTTTAAGAATGTAACTTTGCTGTATCTGTGTTTGTTAGAAGGCAGTGATTGGTAGTCTCCTATACACATTTACTGAAGTGTAAGGCCCATTTAATATCTGAATAAGCAGATCAAAGAGCCATACTAAGGTAACTGCATGTGCAATTAATTCTTCCAAAAGGATATTAATATTTCCGACTTGAAACTTCTTTCCAGAAATTAAGTATCACAGCAGTCACAAAGTCAATAAAAATAAAACTGATAGTCTTTTAAGAATTTATACTCCAATTCCTGCTCCTCTCTTGCTTTTCCAAGCTCTTCAGTGCAGCACCTAGCTAAGCTTCTAAGTTAGCTCCCATAACTCCGTGGAGCTTGTTTTTTTCCCTCCAGAAGGTTAAGATGTATAGTTGCAGAGCTTGGCAGAGTTTCTTTTTTGGGGGGTGTTGCTTTCATAACTTCCAACTAGAATTCATTTCTATGGCTTCATTACTTTCTATGCACTTAGAAATGCATAGCTATGCAGGCTTTCTTAGAATTACAAAATTCAGCTGTAAGAGAATGAGTCTTTCCTTTATACATCTATGAGATGCTGTCAAATTGCAGATTCCTTCATTCACTGCGTAAGCATGCAGAAGGTCTTGTTTCATGTTAAACGGCCAACACAGTAACTGCAGGTTTTGTCATGTGTCTCCACTTCTAAAAGATCTGAAAACTTTTTTTAAAATGACGACTTGGAATCCAGACCAGCTGATGATCTAAGTAAGCATGCATTACTTTCTTAAAATCTGTATAAAACCCAGCCAGATACATAATATTCTCACTAAAAAGTCTCACCAGAAAAGAAAATAATGCTAGGAAAAGTTGAAGGCAGTAGGAAAGAAGGGCCTAACATGAGATGAGTTGACTCAGTAAAGGAACACAAAGTTTAGTTTGCAAGAACTTTTTGATTTCATTTGCAACCATTTGCCAAATCATGTTTTTCTCCACCATATTTCCTTTGCCAATTAAAAACGTGTGAGCACTCTCATGATATCTGATTTAATTGTGTGTAAATTAAAGATGGGTGATTCATGTTATTAGAAATGAAACTTGGTGCTGTAGGTAATACCAATTCCCATCCCCCACACCCAGAACCAGCTGGCCCACTTACCAAGATCTGCACTGCGCAGTGGTCCACCTTTGGTGCTGGCACACCAATCCAGGAAGAAGCCTGGCCAACTGTCACTGCCTTCCCAGACAGCCAACAACTTATTGGCTGAGTGGAAAGAGAATCAACAAGTTCAGATAGCTTAGAGCATTATAAAGACAAACAAGTAGGTCCCAAATCAAATTGAGCCTGAACTCTCTAGAGGTAAATACGAGAAAACTGAGACTGTTGTACTTTTGGCATAGACAGTCAACCCTCGACTTACGAACGTAATCCGTTTTGGAAGGAC
The DNA here is from genome assembly GCF_051106095.1 of Pogona vitticeps. Lineage (NCBI taxonomy): Eukaryota > Metazoa > Chordata > Lepidosauria > Squamata > Agamidae > Pogona > Pogona vitticeps. Next base: position 194,321,835 of record NC_135785.1, on the reverse strand, counting down.
GTTCATAAGTCAAAAAGTTCGTAAGTCGAAGCTAAATTTCCCATAGGAATGCATTGAAAACCCATTAATCCATTCCGGCTGTTTTTGGTTCTTAGGTTGAGGGGCAGTTTGTAAGTTGAAGCCGGTTAATCCATTCCTACCACTAGGGCAGAATTTCTTTCTTTTTTTAATCCTAAAATGGCATAGGTTTTTTTAAAAAAGGAAGGAAACCATGGAGGGAACGAACAAACACTGTTTAAAAAGAACACTTTTTAAATCAAGCACCTTTTACACCAAAACAGGCACCTTTTCAACCAAACACCTTTTAAATCAAAACAAGCAGCTTTTAAAGCAACCAAGCAGGTTTTTACCCAAGCAGGTTTTAACTCAAACCGAGCTCCCTTTTACCCAAGCACTGTTAACCCAAACAAAGCATCTTTTAAACTAAAATTTACATTTAAAAATGTCCCAGGTCTCTCTTCCCACTCTCTAATTGCTTGGACGAGTGAGGAAGACAAGCAGCCTCTTCGGTAACTAAAAGTTCAAATTTCCCGCTTTCCCTGCCTTTCCCGCACTTTTTTCCATTCGTAAATTGAATTGAAGTTTGCAGATCGAGTCCATATTTTCCTATCAGCGCGGTTCATAAGTCGAAATGTTCGTAATAGGGACGTTCGTAAGTCGGGGGTTGACTGTAATGAGAATACAAGACTCAGAAAAAGAAACAATAATGCTGCAAAAATTGAGGGCAACAGGAAAAGAAGTAGATACAGGATGGACTGATTCCATAAAGGAAACCACTGCCTTGAGTTTTCAAGAGATAAGCAGGAGTATTAAGAACAGGACATTCTGGAAGTCATTCATTCATAGAGTTGCCATAAATTAGAGGTGAAAACTGCATATAACAAGAACAACATAAACTCACTCTGAATGCCATTTGATAGGTTACAACAACCTAATGGAAGTTTCAATGATAAGTTAACATTGTAAGGACTAGGGGGCTTGTCACGGTGAAGCCAGCAGCTCCAAGGGAAAGCTCCCTGGAAAAGCTGGAACCACCCGGTTTGGGGTCCCCTTAGAAATAAGGGGATCGAACGAGAGACCAGGAGAGGTTTCTCCAAAGCATTTGGTGGAGAGAGAGGGCAGCAACCCAGTATTTCTTCGATCTGTAAGCTTCACTGGAGCACAGATCGGATGTGGGAGCCATTTTGGCATGGAACTGTGAGTACCCCAGAGGAGAAGAGAACAAGTGTTACAGTGTAGAAAATACAATGGTGCCCCGCATGACGATGATAATCCATTCCATAGAAATCGCTGTCTTGTGAAAACATCGTCTTGCGAAAACCGTTTCCCCATTGGAATGCATTGAAACCCATTGAATGTGGTCCAACGGGGAAAAATCGTCGTTTTGCGAAGATCGCCCATAGGGAAGCCATTTTGCAAAGTGCCGATCAGCTTTTAAAATGGCTGCCCTGCAAAGCATCGGTCCAGAAAACACCCGTTTTGCGAAGCGCCGATCAGTGCCAAAATCGTCATCTTGTGAGAAACGGTTTGCGAGGCACTGATCCAAACATTGTCCAGCAAAAATCGCCCATTGGAAACACTTTTGTGAATCGCTATAGCAATTGCAAAACCTCATCGTCATGCGGATTCATCATTTTGCGAGGTCGTCTTCTAGCAGGGCACCACTGTATTTAGAAACAAAGCAAGTTGAAGCTTTTGATGTATGAACAGCCCCATTAAGCTGGAAAGAAGCAGCGAGCTTTTGCTTACCAGTCTGCTTCTGACTTTCTGACTCTTAAACTGACTCTGAAACAGCAGGCTGGCTCAGGGCCGAAAGAGGGACATTGACGAAAAACCTTCTTGTTCTTGAAAAAATCCCGGAGGGAAATACTGATGGACAGGATTTATGAGACTGAAACTTTGTGAATGCGGCTCAGCGTGGCTGAACTAGTCTTTGTGGGACTCTGAAATGGATGTTTATCTGGTTTTTGGAGAAGACGGAATGAATTTCTTTTTTTAGAAACATGAGAACAGGCTGAAAAAGAAACAAAACATGGAGACCTGACTGACTGGATTGAGCAGCCAGGAAATCCAGGACTGGAATTTTTTTCTTTATGGATTTTTTGGAAAGAATATCAATCGGATTATAAGGAGATCTATTGGAGAGACTGAAATCTTGTGGTTTGGCCCTTTTTTGGCTTTACTGTGTGAGACTCTGATAATAGAATATTGTTGGCTTTATGCAGGAAAAAAAAGGATAATTCTGCCATGGTTGTATTTTAAATTTCTGGACTAAAAGTTGATTTACATATGATATCAGCTGTGTATGGATGGGAGGAAGCATGGGTTTGGTTTGTGAAGGATATAGTAATATTTTCATAAACCCTACGCATTGGAAAGATTGAAATGGCTCAAAATTTGGGAATGGCACAAAAAATAGATAAGGAATGGCAGATTAACATGCAGAAGATAATAGTAGGATTTCAGCAAATAAATGAATGTTTTAATCAGCTAGAAAATCAGATGAAAGAGAGGTCATCAGATGCTAAACAACAGTTAAGTGAAACTGTATCAAATCCAGAACAGCCCTTATTGAGTAAGATATCAAGCAATATAGATGGGCAAAGAGCTATCCAGTGATTTATTCAATTACTACAGTCAGAAAATGTGATACTGAAAATTGGATTGTTGTTTTGGATTCCTTCTCCCCCTCAAAAAATTGGAAGAAAGCAGGGTCACTGAAACAAGAGGAGTCTATAGAGAAAGTATGGGATGAGACAGAAATGGATATTTTTTCAGATGTGATTAATAACTGCCCAATTCAAAAGGAAATTGGAAGGATTTATTATAAAAATGGCTATGGTTCTCAGATAGTGTTGGAGTAACATAGATTTAAACTAAAATAAAGCTGTAAGTGGATAGCTGGAGGGCAACTAAATTACCAAAAAGAGCTGAAAGTGGATTTGTTATTGTAATATGACTTGATTGGATGATTGTATATTTTGTATTCTCCTGTCCCCCTAACCTTTTCCATTTCCTTCCACTCCCTTTTACCTTTTATATTCCCTATCCTTAGATAAATAAAATAAAAATATATTTAAAAAAACATTGTAGGGACTCTACATAAGGCTATTTAAGTAGTAAATATTAAGGATTATCTTATTCTTTAGCAAGACTCCATACTAGCTTTATATATTGGGGCAATCTGATGGTGCCATAAACATGCTACCATTGAATATACTGAATATACTTAGATCTTGATTCAAGTATTGATTTTGTGCAAATTTAAATTTGTTGCCAGTATTAGACACTATCACAATGATATTGCTATTTTGAGTTTGTTAATTATAGACATTTCATCATTGTGTAAGACTTGAGAGCAAGTTGAGGAAAAACTAAAGTTACAGAAATTTGGAAATCCTTTCAGAAGGTCTTTCAGTGCAGAATAATATGATGGCTTTGATTTTTAGTAAGTAAAATGCAATAATACTTTTGCTTCATACATGTGAACATCAGCGTAAAAATGCAATTCAGTTTTTGATCTAGCTGAGATTGAGAAGTCAGATTCAATGACAGGTCATAAGTTTGATCTTATGTGCACTGAATCTCCCCACCACACTGATGACATTTCTTCTGATAGACTTTGTTGCAACAAATGCCCTATATATATTACTTCTTCCATATAGATTTGTCCCCATACAGTGGCAGTCTTTGGAGCTCTGACACACTTATCCAGGCAATTAGAATGTCTGGACAAATTTGTTTAAATAATTCTCTTTCACTTATGCTTCAAATGCAGTTTTGGATCACTAACGGGAGGCTTGAGAATGCCTTCACAATCTTGCATTTCAGAAGTCAAAAGGAGATAAATTTTAAATGCCAAGTAACATTTCTGCCACAAATTATGAACCTCTTTGTGGTGTAAATGTGGCAGTTAAATATTTTTTGTTAAATCTTTCTGGAAGAGAGAGTATATATATGCACAGTCTGCCTAGCATATAGTTATAGGTTTAGAATATGTATATATATATCAATATAATGCATGTTACAATGTATGTCTGAAAATTGTTTGTAGTAGAGTATCAATGATAGTTTGCCCTAGAATATCAATAATTGTTTACAGAACAATGCTATGTGGGAGGGGAACTGAATATCAACAGGGGTCTTAAAGGTCATTGCCAGGTGTGAAATGCTCCACTGTCAGCAAGTTGTTCCCAGGAAACATTCTCTTTGTTTTGGGGTCATGTATACATGTATAAAAATCTGTGATATAATCTCAGTCTTATGTTTGAGGAAGTGGATTTGATCTGTGAAACCTCATATTAAAACATAGCAGTTAGTCTCTAACATGCCACAATATTTCTGCCTTCTCTATTTATTATTTTTTATTTTGCCTGAAAAGTATGTAAAATCCAAAATAATTTTAGTAAATGTCTGAGAACTCAGACATTTACAGACATTTGCAACCATATTTTAGAGTTGCCTAACGTTTTCAGCACCCCATCTTCACATCACAGTATTCCATGTTTTGTTGATATACGGTAAAATAAGTTACAGCGCTAATTTTGTGACATTCAGAAATTCAGATATGTATTAATGAATGTTGAAAACCATGTAATTCAGATAGTTAATGTTAGCCTTTTTTGGGGGGGGGTAATTGGGAGTGTTGATAGCTACACAAGGATCCTGGACGCTGCAGAACAGAAGGGCCCATCAGTAATTGAAGCCCATTGCTGTTGCTCCTCTTTGCTGCAATCACTACTTATTCATCTCTGTGTTTAAGTGATCAGCAAAAGAAATGATGAAGAGTAGCTGACTTGAGCCTCTTTCTGTGGACAGCAGTGAGGATTGTAAAGAAGAAGTGATTGGGATCAGATCTTTTGAATATTGATAAACATCTATAAGCAAAATATGAATATTATGTTTTATCAGATGTATGAGTGAAACCAACTATAAAAGTTTAAAAAAGAATGATTGAGCAAGTTGTTTATTACAGAGCATACACACACACTGCATCTTTTTTGGGACAGCATTTTAAAGAACAATCTCCAAAGGAAACTTTTTTATTTTCATTTTTAAAGCCTTATGCAACTTTGAAGAAGTGCAAAGAGCATTGAAGAGAAAATATTGTGTGTAGTTTTGTCAGAATTTTCTAATACTCATTGTTAATAATTCCTAACAGATCAGATACCAGGGAGATTATTAACAATAAAGCTGTGAAGCTTTCAAGAAATAATCCATTGTTGCTATTTTCCAGATATCCCTGATTTGCTTTGCTAGAATTCAGATAAGAATCGTGTTTTTACCTGCCAAGGCTCAGTCCAAGAATTGTGAAGCACAAAATGTTATTTTCAGTGTTAGTAAAATACCTTAAAAAAACCACACAACCTCACAAGAAATCTTGTTAGCTCACAACCTGCGCACAATAATTACATCCATGCTTCTTGTTAACTGAAGCTTTTGGAAACAGCTAATTAGAATTATTTTACGCCTTTCTTTCTGATGAACCCTGGAAAAAGATCTAATGAAAGAGCAAGAGGTTTGTTCAAGAAACAAAGGGACAAAGGGCACACCTACTCTGAGTGCTTGTGTTATTAAAATAATTCAAACATTAAAAAACATTAAAACTGGCAGATTTTAAGCCAAACTACACCAGTTTTGATAACTGATGAGTTTAATCAACACTGAAGCAAGTCCAAATAGACTTTTAATTTTCATTGACTTGGTTTTTAAAATATACAAATTTTACCCCTGTGTATGTATACATATGCATGAACAGATAAGAGGTACAGATACACACACACATAGAGTGTAAATCAACAGCAAAGCTAAAGAGTAAATGAATCCAATATATATAAGACAATCATAATTTGTGGAAGTCATTAAGAGATTTATATCTGAATGCCTTGTCTGCTGCAGTGTTTCTTCCCTATGGCAGTTTCAAGTCACAAGTATGACTGCTACTTGGATGTTAATGACAACCCCAATTTGCAGAGATTTCAAGCATCCACAAATAATCCTCATGCTAAATTGTTGATATTGCCCTGGTGTTGTCTCAAGCTTTTAGTGCAACTGAAATGCTTTAATTACTTAAAGATTTCCAAGATTATGTTTAGAAACTGAGTTACATTTTAGTTCATAACCGTGTTTACTTGTCTGTTGTTGATGCAAAGCTATTTGGTAAATATTCAAACTGCTGATGCATTAATTATTAAAGATGAGTAACATAATTGTCAATTAAGACATATGGAGAATTCTAATTAAAGGGTTTGCTCTTCACAAATGAATATGGAATGCAAATAATTTGTTGTTGAGATAGTACATATACTGAAGTGAAAGCAGAACCCGTCAGCTTGGCTCTGTATTGATAAATACAATTTGTTGCTTTATTTTCATAATGCAAATCCATTTCATTTGTTAGAAACGTTTCTCCAAATAATTCAACACATGAAACAAAACTGCAAATGTATTCGGAACCTTAAAGTGTCAATGTATATTCTATATCTCACAATGTAAGGTAAACATATAATTTATTTATTTAAATATTTTCAACCTATGTTTCTCCTTAAAAAGGATGCTAGGCAGCTTGCAACAATTAAAATGCAGCATTTAAGCTAATAACAGTGAGTATATAATACTAAAAGGGTAAAACCGAAACACATTCAATGAAGTATGGCACATATAAGGATATGAACATGTATTCTCCATTGTTCTTTTTTCTGTACTGTCATTCAGATTAGTATCAGAGGATATGTTTAGGAATATTTTAGTGTAGTATCTTACATTTTGGCACCTGATGCCTAAAGGCTCACCTAAACATTTCTGATCTTAAGTGCAGATTGTGTCATATCAGTCTGCATATCTATCAGCAGGATCTGACGTGATTGTACATTACAGAATGTTCATCCTTCATATTAGTATAATTTGGTAAGAGAATCTTGATCACAAACAAGGCTCTCTTCCTTCAAAATGTAGTTTAATAACAAAACTTAAAGATAAGCCAGGCTGAGAGAATGTGTATGGCCCAAGGGCATCCAATAAATTTTCATTACTTACAATCACAAACTCCTAACATACTTGAAACAAAGCAATGTACTCATGATATCATTCTCTGGAAAAGATATATAAATGTAGAAATGTTATAAGAGCAGGCTCCTAGATTCTGCAGGGTGAAACATTTAAATCTCTTTTCAAACAGGTGATGTACCCCCAACAAGATGGATTGTAAACTTCGACAGAGATCTACTTGATGGGCTTGTTCTTGCTGCACAGTTAGCAAGCTATTGCCCTTATTTGGTAAGAGTGTTTTTCAACTTTTGTTGGAAGTGGCTTTTATTGTATGGCACATATTTTTTTAGGATATTAATAAGCAATTGATAGTAAAAAAAACTAGGCAAAAATATCAGGAGTGATTAATAAGAAGGTGATAGTAAAAAAAAACTAGGCAGAATGAAACAACACAGAAATGATTGGAAGTGATTTGTTTGCAGGTGTGGAGCTTGGGGGAGGGGAAGAAAATGTGAGGTAACTGTAGGACAGGAGGAGGTTATATTGGAATGGCCAGACGAACGTGTGAAGGAATTTTAGTTCAGTGATGAAAAACATTTTTGTGTAGATGGTCTCCAATACCTGCAGTTAAAATACCCAATGGAATCACTGGGAATGACCTTGCTGTGCCATCTTGGATAATAGCTGCCAGGCCAAGTAGGGCAATATTAGACTAGATGAACCACTGATGGGACTCAGTAGAAAGCAACTGCATGAGATCAGAACTAACAGAGAAAAGAAAGAGATTTTTTTCACACTGGAGAACCAGAAGGTTAAGAACAGGGCCAAGGAAGTAGAGTATTGTGGAACTTTTAGAAGAGGTAGCCATGCTAGTCTGTGCTAGCATATCAGGCCAAAACAAAGGAAAAAAAATTAAAGAGGACAAAAATATTGTGGCACCTTAAAACTAACTGCTATATTTCAATGTGAGCTTCTGTGAACAAGTCCTCAGTCTGAGGAAGTAGATTTGTCCAAGAAAGCTAACATTATAATATAGCAGCCAATCATGGAACTATATCATGGTAAGATGTCATCTGGATGAGCTTCAGTAGTCACAGGAGCAAAGAGTAGCTGTTTTTGAGTGGAACAATGTGAACTCTTTTATCATTTATTGTATTTTAATTGTTTTTCAATTGTGAGCCGCCCGGAGACCTTTGGGTAGAGTGGGCGGCATATAAGTTGAATGAATGAATGAATGAATGAATGAATGAATGAATGAATGAATGAATAAATAAATAAATAAATAAATAAATAAATAAATAAAACTCTAGAAAGAATAGCAAAGAGATAGACATGTTAGGGAATTCTTCATATATGTCTGCTTGTCAGTTGATTCAAAGTCCTGGTTAAAGAACTATTTACTTCCGTATTAAGAGCTTGATTTTCTAAATCTCCATTGCAGATTTCAACTCACTTTGTGAGTATGTATACTTCTCCAAAAACGTCTGAGCAATATTTTCACAATTCCTTGATCCTTGTAAATGCTTTCCATTCAATAAACCTTGACATAGAGGTCCTGGTGAGTAGTCTTATTAACGTATGAGATTAATTTCATTCTTCAATTTACTATGTGTTGGTTTGCTATTTTGAATGTATATATAGGGAGATCAATTGATTAATTTTTCTTGATATCTCATTAAATTTCAGGAGGGGGGGAACTGCTTGGCTACCTTAAAGTATGAAATGTTACTTTCAGCTGGCAAGTATTCTTAGCAGAGATAGGGAAGCTGGTAGCCCTGTAGTGGTCATGAAATGAGAAGGCTGATAGTTTAGGTGATCATCGAATACAGAAAGCAATTAGTTTTAGAGAGAGAGCAAAGAAGTCAGTCACACACAGAGATGTCTGCCAGCGGAGTCCTCCACAAATACCTCTCAGGGGCTACACCCCCAGGAGGGCTCCTTTTTATTAACCTTACAAATTGTTGATAGTATACAGATAGGATAATGGTTACATAATGCCAATTAGGGTTGGCCAAAGAAAGGCTTTGAAGTTAGCTCTCTATCTCTATAAGAAAGAGAAAGAATGGGTAGCCTCTCCTCCCTCAGAAGCAGCTGCGTCCCGCTAAGAGAGTGTGCTCGTCACTAGAACAGGAATGCAGCTTAGTGACCTTGGGGAGAGGGTTCCCACAGAGCCCAACATTTTAATTTTAAGGGGTGTGTGCACATTTTTAATAGTTAAGTTGATGTTAAATTACCATTTAAATTTAAGTTAGGTGAATATAATAAAGCCTTTCCCATCCATTACTTTGGTCTTCTCCTCACTTGTATGTTGAGCTTCAGCGGTCCAACAGAGTTTTTCCAGTTATTTTTCCAAGGAGCTAGGAACAGATATACTGTACAACAAACTTTAGAGACCTGTTGTAATATACTTGCAAGGGGAAAAGTAAGTCTCAGACCTTGATAGGGTCTTGTGTAGGTGTCCACAAGAATTCTCTGGTTTAAGGAGTTTCTTTTAGTTTATGAAGCATGATGATTTAAAAAGAAGTCATCAAGTCGCTTCCATATTATGGTGACCCTATGAATGAGCAATCTCCTGAAGAAATGAATTGACTCCCTAAAGCAAGCTGCTAGCTTGAGTTTTAGAGTTCAGTTGGGTTAAAATTCTCATTCATAGGGTTGCTGTAAGTCAGAGACAACTTGATGGCATGGTAACAACAACAGCTGAAGACTCTTTTGCCTTTTGTGACATCCTAGCAGTAAAGTATGTTTTAAAAAAAATAGCTCAGCCTTCCTATGTTGACTAGTGTCCTAGAAAAATAGCCAGTTGGAATCCTAAGGATCAGGAATAGTTGAGAAGATTCTATGGGATATTGAAAGAAGTCCACAAAAGCCCATTTACTGGTCTTAGTTTGCTTTGAGTTTCACATCTTCTATATGTGGTTTTCTAGACATTTAAATAAACAGTTTTTTGTTCTGTGATTGCCTGGAAATTCAGCCACACATATCCTGAGACAAGAATGTTCTGTTTTTATTTCCGAGTATTTTTGGTATTTCTTCTTAAGGCACAGAACAATAATTCTTGGTGAGCTCATAACTAAAAATAATTTGATAGCAGAAGCTCTGTAAAAATGTTGTGCTTTGGTACAGCTTAGTCTGTCACCAAGCATTACTGCTAAACTGAACTATAGGATAAAGCTTTTTTTTTTGGTCCAAAGCTCTGATTTATCAAGGTCACAGCTCAAAGTAAATGCCTATTGCAGCAATGTCAGTAAAGATGCTTGTATTGCTCCAACAATTTAAAGCTTTAGAGAGGGCTGAATGCAATTCCAGTGACTTGGAGCAGGAGCAGAACTTGAATCCTCTAGTAAACACAGTTCATAGTAAACACAGACTAAATTCTACTCCTTAATTCAGTTTGTCTGTATGCCTTAACAATCCTAACTTATTTGGATGTTTTCTTTTCAAAAGAAGAAATTAATGACATTGTGTGTTTTTGTCTGTGAAAAATTTGAGTAGAAAAAGAAAAAAATTAAATCCACAATAAGTTATGAGTGATTTTATGGGCAAAATGTAGTGCAGATTGATCATAGTGGGCTCCCTACTGTTCACTACCTGAAGCACTTCTTTGTGGACATAACGCTGGAAAAATAAAATGTTTTTCTCCATTGCCACATAATTCTTTGAATTTTTCTTTTATCTGATCATGTTCATTACATGCTTTCTGCCATATGTCATGATATTAACCCACTTGTTTCACCATCTCCTGCTCCTCAGAATATCAAGGACACAAAATGTTTAGCTGGACCCAATCAGTGTTATGAATCACCCCCTTGTTCTTACTAGTGAACAAGACATTGTCCTCTCACCCCAGAATAATGAGCCGAGATACAAAGTGATGGGGTAAACCTATCATGCTTTATTAATCAATGTAATACTTTTAATATCCTCAACAGAGGGGGGCCTGCCATAGTGCGCAATGGGTATAACTGGGTCTCACCTGACCTCTTTTCAAGAAAATGGATGAGTCCCACACCCCTAGTTTGTCCGGTCCTATAGACAGTGCAACCCCAACCAGCCATGCTCTGACCACCCCTGGGCCTCAAGCCTCTGATTCCATTGGTGGCCCTTGGTCTGGGCGTTGCCCCAGCACATCCTCCCCCTTCATGCTATAATCTCACAATCCTCAGCCCTGGGAGTTTGGATGAGCTACAACCTTACTTGTGCTCTCACTGGGACTCACCAAACCAACTTCCTTCCAAACTACTCACCAGCGTGACCAACCTAGCAACCATCCTTTAACAGCCTCACTTTTCAATCAGTTTTCAGTCCCTGCCACTTCCAGCCAATCAAGCAGTGGGTCAAAAATTCCTCAAAAGAGGCCAAACAGGGGGTGGAGGTCTTCTTTAAATAGGTGCTCGCTCCCGCTCCCTGCCAGGATCGTAAGCGCAAGAGTGCTTGTCTCGTGTTATCATGGTGGGGGGAGGCAAAGAGGCTCCATCCACTGAAGTGCGCTCGCCGATGAAACAGCCATTGCCCTCCCACCCCAGAATGAAGTGAGACACAAAGTGATGGGGTAAACCAGGGCCACTGGGACCCACCAACCCAACTTCCTTCCACACTACTCGCCACGGCACAGGGACTAGCAGGCTATGTCCCTTGCCCACCCATCTCATCCACCACTACACGCAGGCCACTCTTAACATCCTGAAGGAATAGCTCCATTTCCAGATCAGACAAGTGTACCCCATCCCTCCTGAAAAGCTCATGTCAATTCACACGAATGTCAGGATGCTTGCAAGAAAGTTCCCAGAGGTGTTATCAAACTGTCTAGATTCATTAGTTTCTAAGACCCGGAATAAGAACCAGTCTTGTTGCACAAGTTACAGGCAACCACAGTCAGAAGCTCAAACGTGATCATGGTCATGATCAATCAGTGACAAATGAAATCATACACTTGCTCCTCTATACTCATAGACTTCATCCCTCCCACATCCATTATGGAAAATCAAATCTAACGCATGTTCTACCATATGTCAAACCTTGTAGAATTTGAGACAGGCCCATAAAGTTCTGAGTTGGCACAAATAATGAATTTTACAATACCCCAGGACCATCAGTCTTGAGGTTTTCAGTGCCATTCTGTACAATGCCATCTCTGCTAGTTTGGTTAAGTAGTCTTGTCAGCCAATCATGTTGACACCCTATCCTGTCTCATGTTTCCAGTACCAGGTACAAACACTCAGATTCAGCAGAGTCAATAACCCAATGTATCTGGGGAGAAAGATAGAATTCCTGTATAAAAAGTCCCTCCCTCCCTCCTACTTGCCAATATCAATATTGTAGAGAACTACAGGCATTAAATTTGAGAATTTTTTAGCAGTCTCTTCCAGTTTTTCTACTATATAAAAGTGTGATAAATCTTTGTAAAAGAGAAATGTATTGATATGATAGTTTGTATTTAAGTCATGCTACCCAACTCTTTTGTCTTCAGATCTTGTACAATAGACTGAAAGTAAAAAGAAACACCACTCTTCCTTGCTCAACTGTATAATTTTATATGCTAGTTGTCTTTTGATCTTGGAAACCTATAGTTCTGATATCTAGGATCTGTCCTGTCTTCTTGCAGTGGTTTTATATATGGAAAAACCAATAGTCAAATGGCAAAATGACAAGGTCAAATCTTCCAGTTAGCAACCACTTAAGTACATAGATAGGTAAATATTTATACTTATATTTAGATAGATTTAATTTCTAAATTTTTTGAATTTAATTCATACTTCGCCCATCTAGACTGAAGTCTACTTTGGGCAGCTAACAACAATCCAATTAATAATAAAATAAAATAAAACAACAACATTAATACAATTGAAGATGGCAATAAATAAATTAGGCATTGACAAGAGGGAAGGCCTGCCTAAAGAGCCAGGTCTTGAGTTTGCTCTTAAAAGCACCCAGTGACGGAGCCAGATAAATTTCTGGGGGGAGATTGTTCCAGAGGTGAGGGGCCACTGCCGAGAAGACCCGATTTCTTGTTCATTCTCTCCGGGCCTCCCTCGGTGTTAGGCCCCTCAGCTACTCATCCTGGCTAAAGCAAGTGATTTGGGTAGATCTAGGTGGGAGAAGGCATTCTGCTAGATATTTAGATGAATCTAAAGCATGAACTTACAGGACCCTATTTGTCTTCCCGAAATAGGCTACTGACATCTTTGATCCAAATCCAGTTATGATGCTTATGCTTTGTGTCTATTTGTATGAGCGGCTTCCTCAATATTTACCACAAAAGTCTATTGAGTTTGTTGGTCCACTTCATGCTACTGTTGTTAGAAAGGTAAAGAGAGCTCTACTTTTATGTTTAAATTGCTCTTGATAGAAATAAAGTACAAAGAGGTTCTTTTACTGAATTGTCATCATTTAAGGAGAGCCACTCCAACAGAAGTCTGAGAAATGTGTGAGTCAGTAGATTGCTTTATTTTAAAACTGAGTAGAAGTTGGAAGATGAAAATAAGACATGTGAAACACAGTCAAATTTAGTAAACACTAATGGATAGCTCAGAGAACTAGTTCTTGAACTTCAAGGTTAATATGAAGGCCTCTCCCATAAAGTATCATGTTATTATCCATGTCTTTAAGGGCGACAAGAAATGAGGTTTCACTGTCCCTGTAATTCATGATGCTACAATGGCCTTCTGTGCCCATTACATTAATGAAATTACATTACTTGTGCTGTGTTCCTTGTCACCTTATCTTTCAGATGCTTAGTCAGTTGTATTAAAATGCTGGTTTGTATAAGGCCAGCACAGCCCTGATGTTAAAATTCCCTAACATCAAAACAAACACTTAGTTTTATTTTTTATGACAGCTGTGCTTTCTCCATTTTGTAATATAAACAGAAACAACATGAAAAGGACAATTCCTCAAGGTTTCATAGTAATACGAAGGAAATTTCTCCCATCCTCTGGGTAGTCACATCCTCTCTTGGAATATTAACCAGAAAAGAGTCATCTTTCTGCTGTACGCTTGTATGATCCCTGTAGAGTGTAGCATTAAGTAATGCCTCTCAGGATATTTGAACGTATATGTTTACTTGCTTTTAATTAGCTAGAGATTTTATTTTAGAAACGATTTAATCGATTACTTATGGTTTTTATTTAGCTTGGTAGAAGTAATGAGAGCATTAAGGGTAGAACTAAGGACTTCAAAGCCCCTGGATTTATAGGTCGAGTTGCAGCCAGTAGAAAATAGTATTCTGATTCTTAGCCTTAGCCTCCAACTGCAACATAGTGATAAAAATGCGGAGTGCTTTCTGCTCAGATATTTCAGTGATCCATTGGAGATTGCTTATGACATAACTGATGGCAAGAAGAATAAAACTCCCCAAATGTTTCTATCAAGTTGTGAAGCAAATTTATTATGGTACAAAATAAGCAATTCTTTCTTAAGTCTGCAGTGGTGTCATACCAAAAAGGCCAGTCAGTCTCAGAGAGGGTGTCCTTATCTTAAATGACTCCTACAGTCACCAGGAAACCTTCCAAGGCGTTTGCCTTTCCAGATGTGAAGCATTGGTAGAAGCAAATAGTCTGTGGGCAGGTAGGGCAAGACAGAGGACACTTTGGATATGCATAATCCACACCTCTCCTGGTCATCAGACATGCTACTGACATGGGGGGAAATGTATGGTAACTGCAGAACTGTAGAATCCGTATGGATTTTTTTCTTCCACTGCTTCCAGAGGGAACAAAAACATAAAAATAAAACCAACATGCATTCTGAAAGAGGATGAAAAATGCTGTATCTCCCTTCTGCCTGCTGGTGAAAGTTCTGCAGGGCTTTATAAATAATGCAGTTCCTCTACCTTCAGATTTCTCACCCCTTCTGATGACTTACTTTGTCTGTGTTGCGAATGAATCTGTCTTGGCTTTAAAGGTAGTGCTTTGTTGCCAGCCATGAAGATCAGTCAGGTTGGTATCAGCCAGGAAGGGGGCCTTTACAGCATGGAGGAATTTGCTCCTGGAAAAGTCTCCTTCATCATGTGTCTTGCAGCTCTTGAGCAAAACTTAAAGACATTTTAATGTTCTTAGTTTTTAAATTAATAATATTGCTATATTTCTTGCTGTTTTTATAAACACATTTGTTGTAGTGCTGCTTTTAAGTTTTTAAAAGTTAATTTGGTTTGTGATGGCTTTTTAAAAACTGTGTGTGAGAGAGAATAAGAGAGAGTGAGTAAATAAGTACACAAGTAAGTACAAGAAATAATTTTTTTTTTTTTGCAACAGATACAGTTGAAAAACCCAAGTGTGAAACCTTTGGTGTATAATGTTACAATTTTGGGGCGAGATTCTGCAGATTTTACATTACCTAAAGGAAATACTGTTACCATTCCATCAAAGTAAGTAGTCCTCAGTTTGGTTTTTCCTCAGTGAGACTGGCTCAGCAACTTCTTCCACTGTTGCGGGAAGATTTGCAGAAGAAAACATGTCTGAACATGATGTTTCCAGTTAACATACTACAGTTTAGGAACAAGAGATGGGCTTTGGTACTCCCTCTTCCTCTCTGTTCTTTCCTCCTTTGTGGGAAAGCTGTAGTGAAGACGAGTGTGAGCCTATACCATGGTATCTCTGAATTATGTCTGAATCGTACCAGTTTCTATTAGGAGATTGTTGCTGTTCAGCCTTGGACATTGCAGCCAATGTCCAAGGCTGAATCTTCCTCAATGCAGCTGATGTTCAGATAGATTCAAATTATAGCTCATTCCCAATTGTCCCATGTTAGGTACCATGGTAACTATTGTATATGCCCAGTTGTATAGCTTTTATATGGATTGAAAGCTTACGTTGTGGCTCAGCTGTTTGTCTTTCATGAATGCCCCTTGGCATTATGTACATATGAACGACAATCACTGCAGGTGTTACTTTCTGAAAGAAAAATGTTTTGTTGGCTTTTTATGCAGCATAAAAGCTGAATTTTAGTCCTGATATCAACTGAAGTGGTAGAAAATGGCTCACCAATGTCTAAGAGCATATAGATTGAACTGTAGCAAAGAACCATTGTCTTGTTTTGATGACATGTTCCTCTTGCCCATGCTGATATAAAGTCAACTCTACTGAAACACTTCTGTTTTCCAAAAAGAAACAGCAGAAATCCTTACTTCAGCTTCTTATCTTTTAAAGATAGTAGGTCACATTGAGTCAATACAAACCTTTTCAAATAAGCCACTTTCTACAACATTCTCCCCCCGTTCCCTTGTCTTCTTTCTTCTTTCTTCTTTCTTTACATTCAGGAGGTTATCTAAGCAAAACAGGACTTCAGCGATATTGTTTTGCTATATTTTGCAATGTTAACATGCCTTTGAAGAACAATGTACCCCAGAATGTGTTATCTGAAAAAATATTCAGGTGAAGTGTGTAGAAAACTTATGTTTTAAAAAAGAAGTTGAAAGTGACAAAAATGCCTGTTTGGGTGATAGTACAATTTAGAGCACAGTTGATAGAATTGAGTAGAATTCAGTGTTCTTAGTTTTTCAAAAATTTTTTGTATTAACAGGAATGTTATTATTTATCTTTATATTTTGAATATTTATTTCCAGGGTGGTTCACAAATGAATAAATAATATCTTATATAATGTATTACGCGATAGCAGTAGTTTTCAAAATGATATGTTTTGACCTCACTAGATTCTGCAGAGAGACAGTGATTTCCAAAGGCATAGAAACATTTCTATGGGAAGCTTCTACTTTCTATTGGGCTCCAGGCTCATTCTGGGAATAAAGGGGAGGTTGCAGGTGGAGAGTGAGGAGTTGTCTCTGCTCCCCACACTGGAAGATCCAGGACTTGCAAATCAGATTTCTTTCCCTTTTAACTCATTTATTTATTTTATTTATTTATTCTATTTATATCCCGCCTATCTGGTCAATATGACCACTCTAGGCGGCTTACAAAATCATAATACAAATCATTGCTTTGTCTGTTTAAAGACAAGAGTCAGAAAAGATTTTAAAAACACACAAAAGCATACAATTGGAGAAAATAAAACCCCTAAAAAAAGAACTAGAAATAAATTATTCATTCTTTTTAAAAAGTGGGGTGGTGGGCCAGGGGAAAAAAAGTTTCATTTTAAAAAGATCCTAGAGTCTAGAAAGGAGTCTAGCAGAAAATTTCAATGGAAAGATGATCAGAGGTCTAGATAGTTACCGTTGAAAGAGCTATAAGATCCTTAGTCTGTTGATCAATGGAGGGCGAGCATTTGTCTTTCTAGAATATCAGTATCAATTATTTAGTCACTATAAGGACACAGAGAATCAATTTTCTTTGACAGTGGGTAATTTCCATATGACAGATAGATGATTTAACAAAGTAAATACATTTGCAAAATGCAGATTGCTCCAGTACAGAACCGATGTACATAATAACACCCCTACAAAAAGAGGCTAATGTGACCGGAGTATATGTTTAAGAGACATATTGAATATATTGCATCACTAAAAATGAGCTTATTTCTCAGACCTTTTTAAAGAAAGTATTGTGATGTCCAATGGACACGGAACATAATTTTCTGGATTAGCTACCAATTAAGATCCACAGATACAGTGGGGGTAGAAGTCAAAAATCATTCTCCACTTGTTAGACTAATTAGGACAATCCAATTCGTCATTTCAAGTTTGTCTCCAACCTTGTATATGAAACTGACTGGCCAGCATTAAATTATTATAAACATGGTTTTAATATAATTTACATAAATTACATTATGAATAGATTTTACTTACTGATTCAATAAGTATAACCAAAATTGGGGGAGATGCTGAAGGGTTAAACTGAGACAGCAATAAATACTGTAGATGCTCAGTGGAATTTGCCATCAGCTTAGAAAATTAGAGGAATAATTCTTTATCTAGAGTAATAAGTCCCTTATCCATCCATACCTTCTGCAAAAATGGCTTTGTCACAATTTTCAATTAATTTAGTATGAAAAAATGAATCAAAGGGGTAATGTTGATGATATTACATACCAGAAATCTCTGGATGCTTAAAAGTTAAGGGGTGTAAACCAAGCTCTAATATGTTTGGATCCTAATACAGTCTACTAAGATGGAAGAGACAAATCAGAAGATTCCAAAGTTGCCCAGTTCAGTAATGTGGAAACACACTGTCAGTTAATGGATGCTAATTGGTTTGTTAAATATTAACTTTCTAATATCCGAGAGATTTCTAGGGATTAGTATTTTGAGATTTGTAATTAGATAGATAGATAGATAGATAGATAGATAGATAGATAGATAGATAGATAGATAGATAGATAGACAGATAGATAGATAGATAGATAGATAGACAGACAGACAGACAGATAGATAGACAGATAGACAGATAGACAGACAGATAGACAGATAGACAGATAGATAGATAGATAGATAGATAGATAGATAGATAGATAGATAGATAGATAGATAGATAGATAGATAGATGAAACTTTTATTGGCATAAGTAAAAATTGGACATAGTTATGGTGGTTTATTAGGTAACTACCTATATAGGCATCAAGAGGGCAGAAAAGTGTTAGACATCCTTAAAGGGACAACAGTGCATCTTCTAACAATAGTATCAAGGAAGTCTGCAACTCTTTCTACAATGTCAGTCATCTCAGCCACCAGCATATAGTGAATTTTATCCAGATCTGACAATTTGTAATAATATTTCAACATCAGAAAAACTCTAGTGCACAAATACAATTCATGATACATTGCCTCTTGTTTATACTACCTTAGATTTTGACCAATGGAAAGAATGATGAGGCGTATCTTCAAAAATGTTCACTACCTTTGTTAGTTCTGGAACTGTGGTTTCAAAATAAACAGCGAAATATCAATTGCATAATGTAGTGCTTTAACTTCTGCAGAATCATAATTTTAAGGGGGGAAAGGAGGAGCCACGAGCAGCGAGAACAGGGGAATTCTAGTGCTCTGGATTCTCCTGGGTCTACTCCGAGACAGACGACCCCCCCGGAGAAGGAGGGGGCAAGTTCCACAGGAGTGTGGACTTGTCAGCAAGTGGGAGCTTCGGAACCGCCGAATTTCAGATGGCAGTCTGATTTTTGGAAGAGGTTCCCTTCCTGCATGCAGTTCGTCTCGTGAAGTCGCCATGATTGGTGAGTTTAGCTGCTCGGCAAAGGGGAGGAAATTACTATCTGACTACAGAATAGAAATTAATCTAATCTTCTGATAAGCTGCAGCAAGTAAAGATCAAATCTGCTATGTGAAAGCCGTTTGAAAAGGAGACCTCAGAGCGGCATAACATCGTTAATGCCTTAATACTGGAGTTCTTTTTTACTACGCCACAGCACGAAAATGAAACCAACTTATCCCCTTTCCTCTCAACCCTCCCTCCTAGAGAACTGGCCTTCCATAAATCTGTAAAGTCAGGACTTAAGAACTTTAAATAACTTTGCAATGACTCTGTTTCTGGCTACAATGTTTATGAAGTCCCCCCTTACAAGACCTTAAGAGCGGACCTGCCAATAAATCATGTGGAGATTCTGAGTAATTAATCTGTTGACTGGTACGACCATGGAAGGTGGGGGTGAGCTATCGTCGCAACTGGCAATGCATGATGTCAAGGAACTTTTACAAGAATTTCAAAACTATATAATTGGACATTTGGGGAAACAAATTGAGGAGTGCAGACTGGACCTGAAAGGAATATTCTCGGCTATGCACGAAAAAATCGAAAGCAAGGGGGAATTCCAGATAATTAATGAACAGTCTTTAATTGTGGAGAAACAGCAACTGGCACGATGCGAAGAGAACTCAGAGTCAGAGAGAAAGAAGAAAAAGACTCATTTTTCTCAAGGGATGACCAAAAAAGACAAACGGGGAGGGGGCAGGAAGGGGAGAATTTATCTTAAGACTGTGTTGAAAAGAAAAAATATAAGGGAGAGATGGGCAAAGCTCAGGGCAAATATTTACAATCAGAGGTCACATGTTATCTCGCTCCAAAATCTAAACACTGACTATATTGGGATCAAATCAACCAACCACATAGAAATTGCTTTAAAAAAATTCTACAGATGGCATTTTAAAACTGGGAAATATTTTGTTTGGTGGTGGCATGTATAGGGAAATAATAAATATATGTGATTATGAGGCCAATTCCGGCTGGATGACACTGGAGCTGACAAATAGAAACTAGAAAGGGGGAAGGTACTTGCTGAATAAATAATAGAAGTCCAATGTTTTAAGATAGATATAATTAATAGATAAAGCAAGATGATCAATATATTATAAGCAAATCTGGCCAAATATGAAATTTAAGATTAGATAAGTGTATGTGGTTTATAGATCTTAGAAATGATGATGAATAATAATGTTGGATGTTGGTTTTAAGGCATGTATATGCATAAAAGCATACAAGAACTATAAGAATGACTATGCTGAAAATATTAGATACATATTTTATTGTATATAAAAATGGAGATTATCAAGGAATGAATAGGCCTGTGTGGATTTTATGCTGGATAAGAAAATTTAAAGAGAACATGAGAATGTGATGCATGAGAAATGTAAATGATAAGAGATAGATGGATGGAAATGCAGATGAGAGAATTCAAAAAATTATTATAAATTTAAGATGTTAGATAATTATATATATGTAATAGCAAACATGTGCAGATGCACATGGATATATTATAAATAATAGAAGTCAAATGTTTTAAGATAGATATAATTAATAGATAAAGCAAGATGATCAATATACTATAAGCAAATTTGGCCAAATATGAAATTTAAGATTAGATAAGTGTATGTGGTTTATAGATTTTAGAAATGATGATGAATAATAATGTTGGATGTTGGTCTTAAGGCATGTATATGCATACAAGCATACAAGAACTATAAGAATGACTATGCTGAAAATATTAGATACATAGTTTACTGTATATAAGAATGGAGATTATCAAGGAATGAATAGGCCTGGGTGGATTTTATGCTGGATAAGAAAATTTAAAGAGAACATGAGAATGTGATACATGAGAAATGTAAATGATAAGAGACAGATGGATGGAAATGCAGATGAGAGAATTCAAAAAATTATTATAAATTTAGGATGTTAGATAATTATATATATGTAATAGCAATGTGGAATATAACATGTGCAGATGCACATGAATATATTATCTCTGTAGTCAGAATTTACATAATAGATAAGGTGGTATGAGAAACACCTCCCTGCTTATATGTTAGTTTTGTCACTTGTGTATGTCTTTTTAGTTTTACATGTTATTGCTTTGTAGGTATTCCTGTTGTTGTTTGTTGTAGGTATGTATGTTATAAAAATAATAAAATGTAAATTAAAAAAAAAAGAATCATAATTTTAAGCCATGTATACTAGGATTCAGTCTAATAAGCCAAGTCAGAGGTTCCAAATACAAATCAGATACTTGTGGGGGGCGACAATGGTTTTAATCTTTTCTTTCAATAGCAAATGGTGTGGAAAAAATGCTATTTGACAATACCTGAGAGTTTAGGGACAGATTAGGAATCTTAATCCATTTCAAAAATTATGGAAGAAAATCAGTGTTAAACAATGTGCAGTGGTGCGTTGACTTACGAACATTGCGACATATGACCATTTCGAGTTATGACCAGCTCAGGCCGCAAAAATTTGCTTCTTCTTACGACTGAAGCTTCGAGTTATAACCAGAAAAAGGCACAAAATCACTATGACATTTTTGAGCCTATTTACAAGAGTAGCTGTTAAAATCTTTCTATGAACAGTAATTGGTCTGAAGTTTGTACATAGCATATGGTGTTTGCTAGGTTTAAGAATCACAGTGAGCTGGCTCATATTTCTAACCATTCACCTGTTTTGGTAAATTTTCAGCTTTCCAACTATGCCAGTCAATTGTCTTTGACAAATTGTTAGTTCTTTAACTAACAATGGCAATTTGAAAACACAACTGGTTACTGAAAGAAATGATCACTTTTATACTAACAAGGGATCAGCAAGCACTGCCCCTGCTTAGCACTAATGCAATCCATCACATCTGCAGTCCAGCAGAGGGGAAGAATTCCCTCAATGTAGTTATCCAGCAGGAAGTTATATTTATGAAAGTTGTGCCACTGCTTAGATCTGTTATTTGCCACAAGCCAATACTTTAGATTGCACATTGAGTTTTGGTTGAAATCTATATCTGTGGATATCTGCTACATAATAAAAACTGTGCAGTGCCCTAGCAGCCATCTTAAAAGCCCATGAGGAAAACATCTTGGGGAGACAGGATGTGAATGTGGTGGGAGAAATGCTGGCCAATGGCTTTGATGGTAAAGTGGAAGTCCATGTGGAGAAAATGCCATGGCTTTGGGAAGCCATATCGAGGCTCTGCCATTTCTTACCTAATTTTATTAGATTGTAGAAGTGAATTTACTTTTACCACTGTGTTATTTCTCTTGATGAAAGCAACTCAGTGTTAGCCACATTGAACCATTGTACTTTGCTTTGCCTTCGCCATAATTTCATTAAAAAGTTTCCTCTGTTTCCCAATTTAGGAGCCAAGTAAGCATAGCAGTGAAGTTTACGAGTCGCTTCTTGTATCCTGCTGAAGCTGTGCTGCTGCTTGTTTCCAAGGCTTTAACTGGAGTCGCTGGGGTTACCATGACATTCTCCCTGGTGACCAAGATTAGCCATGTGAAACCTGCTGTAAGTACCATGTAAAAATATATGAATATGAATATTTCAGTTTTTAAAAATGAATATTTCAGTTGAAATTGGTCTTTAATGTTTAATACAGGATAATAAGCCATTTTGCTTGTTATTTTTCAAGTAGCAGATATCTTAAGATAAGTCCAGATTTAAAATTAAACTTTTTATTTAAGATTTTCAATTGTCTTTGGTTTAAAAATCCATTTATTAAGTAAGAAAGCAAAGTATGTAGAACTTTTAAAGTGTAAGGATGACCCGCAAACCTCCTTTCCTTTTGACTAAACAAGGTAATTGGTCCTGCTAGAATCATGTGACTGCAAGAAAGTCTTTCCTTACTTACAAATATGCTCAACCAGGGAGCTATTATTAAGATATGCAAAGATAAAGCTCATTACATGTTGGCACAATTCCCCCCCCCCCCTTTGGATGGTATGGGCCATTCATCATGCACAGCAAATAAGAGACTCTTCCTGGGCTTTGTCTTTTCCTTTCTTTTCTTTTTTTAATCTTTCTGTTCCTCCTGGTTTGTGCCTTCTTCCATTTTGTCTTTTGATATTTTCATAAACATTTTACTAGAAGCATTTTTAAATCTGTGAATTGCAAAGCAGCACACAATTTTTTAAATAACTGCTGTAACTGTGCAGTGGGACTATAGATCACATGTAACATATAAAACACAGGTTCAGTACAGTATTTATTAGAACTGTATCCAGCATCTTTCTTTCGCTTATTCTGAGGGTAAAAACACACATAGAATTTTAGGAGGGTCTCGTAGCATTCTTCTTGTTCATCTTTGTAAAAAGCCCCCCCTCCAAAAAAAGTAAAAAGAAATGAAATGTAAAAACGGCAAAAAGTGAGTGCATGTCTATCTAAGAACTCACAAGGCCTATAAAACTGTAAGCTAACTCCTACACAGTCCAATTTTTAAAAAACAAATGTGTGCCTTCTCCACAAGCAGAAGAAAAACCTTTGTCCTTTGCATTCACATTCACATATATTTGTGTTTATGTGTCTGTGTAATTTTATATCATCATCCTTTTTTCAAAATAAGCATTGGTTCTTCTGTACTGAAATGGAACATCTTAATTCTACAGAGGCCTGATCCATATAGAAGTGTGTTTTAGATTGACACAAAGTTCTTTTTACTGCAACCTGGAATTTAAATCATTGTCGTTCTTACTGATAATTTTACTTATCCTGGGAAAGTGTATTTCAAGTGTCTACTAATCACACACCTTCCCTTCTTGGTCACCTTTCTCTGCCATTATTCCTATCTTATTACCCACTCTTTTTGCCATTATTCAAATAACTTCTTTTTTAAAAAATGTTTAGCAAGTGAAATAGTGCTAAATTGACAAGACATGGTACACATATGAATTGGTAGTCTATCAGTTTAGTGTTATAGAATTAAAATAGAAGATTTTTTAAAAAAAGATACAAATTGAACTGCAATTGTAGTCTTTCCAAGTGCAAGCAGAAGTCAGGCAAAGGCAATAGGGTTCGCTCCCACATCATGCTTCATTTAGTGCATCAGTGATATCATCTGGACATACCTAGCAATTGCCCAAAGGACTGATATCACAGAAGCTAAAAGACAGACAAAGTAATGCAACTGGAAACTATATTCCCATCAAAAAACAAAATATATTGCATACATAAGCAAAAAAAGATTGGATTTACTTGTGATCTACTAATGATGGAATAAATACAGAAAGAAACAATGAGGAACCTAGTATCAATACAAGTTGGTGGTATCTTCTGGTACATGAGGGTTAACTTTCTGTCTTCCTTGTGATTTTTGTATTTTGTAAAACCTGGCATCAAAAAGGAGTGGAGTCTTTTTAAAAAAATTATTTAACTATAAATGGTGAACTTGCTCACTAATCTCTCTTTCTGTTTACTTACAGGGTACATTCAAATGCAAATCTTCATGTTATGAGTTGAAGAAATGTAGTCTACAAGTTACTAGTCCTTTCAAAATTCATGGACCATTCAGGTACGAAGTTAAATAAAAAATACAGTGGTGCCCCACATAGCGATGTTAATCCGTTCCGGATTAATCGTCACTATCCAGAAACATCGCTAAACGGAACTAAATACCCCATAGGAACGCATTAAACTTTGTTTAATGCATTCCTATGGGGCGAAAACTCATCGTTCAGCGAAGATCCTCCATAGCGTCACAATTTTCGCCGCCTTGGTAAGCGAGGAAACCGTGCGAAAATGCTTGTGGCGGACATTTTGGGCACCCGGCGGCCATTTTGGAACCGCCGATCAGCTGTTCTAAAAACATCGCAATGCGAAGATCGGTAAGCTTATCGCAACGCGATGTTTTCCCATTCAAAACATTGCAATGCGATCGCATTAGCGATCGCAAAAAATAGATCGCTATGCAGAGTCATTAAACGGTGCGCTCGTTATGCGAGGCACCGCTGTACAGTAGATTAGTCTGTACCTAATTCTGTAGTTTATAATTATTTCAATAATACTCTGATTATTTTATAAAAAAACCCTAAGCATTTAGTAAGGCATGTAGATAAATGCCCTGAAGTAGGAAGATATACAATATTTTCCTGGTATATATTAATATTTTATTTTAAAGTATTAAAGATACTTATAATAAAATGGCTACCAGACTATTAACTGAGGTGAAAAAATATCATCACATTTCCCCCACTCTGGTTGCCTTACACTGGTTGCCCATTTGTTTCCACATTGACTTCAAGGTATTAGTGTTTAAATATAAAGCCCCAAACGGTTTAAGACCTCGATACCAGGCAGAGTGCCTACTCCCACCTAGCTCTACTTGTTTCATTCAATCTAGCCAGGCTGCACGGCTGAGGGGCTTGAACCCGAGAGAGGTTTGGAAGGAGAGAACTAGAAACTGGGCCTTCTTGGCGGTGGCCCCTCACTGATGGAACATCTTGTCTGGTTCATCAGGCAGGCCTTCCCCCCTTCCATCACTTAGTTCCCTGTGTTTTCCCATCTTGGATTTTGCTTACTTCTCTTTTTTGTTTGGATATTGTCTGTTTTAATTCTTGTTTTATATTCTTGTAAAGGAACATGCACACCAAGTTTGTAGAGCAGTGTCCTGTTCAAGTTCTGCAATATATAGTAATGCAGGTTTGCACCTTCATTGTCATTGCACCAGCAGTGTGTGGGCTTTCTTCTGGAGATTACCAGTTCAGCTTGCACACAAATGATGTAAAGCTGTGTTATAGTGGTCGGATTTTCTATTTAGCCTAAAGCTGAATAGAATACTGGCTGTAATTATTTTAATGAAATAATTTGTTTGAATTATTTTTATGGTAGAATTTTGCTCTGTTTGACCGTCATATTTGATTGAAAGTGACATTTAAATTTAATAGCGGAAATTGTGTTCCATAAGTTATCCAGTGTAAGACTTCTGATGTCATCAACCATAGTGATTTTTCTGAAATAAAAATTTCTGATTTAGAAGTTGGCAATTTTGTGAAATCAAAGACTTTCCTTTTCCCGCAGTCTCTAATGGCTTCATCAGAATGAAAGGGATTCCATGGGACCTCTGTGAATTTCAGGGTGTGTGTGTCGGAAATTGTTTATTTCTAGAAAATTGGAACATAGTACAGTGGTGTAGCTGCAGCTAATGGGTTTCAGCAAATAAATAAATAAAATAAACCAAGTTTATTTTTGGCTTTTCTCAGATAAATGAATGAAATTTCCCAGGATTTTCAACTTTTTCTGTTTGAAGATGCTTTTATTCCTGTATTTGTTTTTGTGGTATTAGAGACTGTCTTGATACTGGAAAATGATTTCTCAGTTAAAATATTTCTCATTGGTTCATGGTACTATAGCATGTAGTAGAAATTTACTTAAATTTCCATCCCCCCCCCCCCGGGATACTTTCCTTTCCACTCTTTGTTCCACACTCCATCTTAATTTGGAGTGTTACCCAGTCATTATTGTGTTTTTGAAAGGATGCTTAGGGAAGGAACTGTGGGGAGGTAAGTTTTTCAATAGAACAATATTGGAAGTCACCCTAAAAATTGTTATGCTCTGTTCTTTGCAGCTTGGGTTTAGTTTATTACATTATTAAAGTACTGTATTTTTGCTAAATTGGAAATATTTTTAGTGTCATTTTAGTTGAATCAACAAGTTGCATCATGGATCCTGAGATGCTGAATCAAATAAATCAAATAAAACAAGGAAAAGTAAAAAGGTATGTTTTCGAGCTAATGAACCTGTGGCAGAATGGCAGAATCCAATGGTAGCTTTCTGCTGGCAGAATTCAGCAGAGGTGGGATGGGTGATCTTCCCCATACATGTCCTGTTTATTCCCCAAACCAAATCTGGAGTTCTGGAGGATACTTTGGGATGCAGTCTTCGAATAACATGGTGTGCTGCAAGAGGCAATGAAGAAAGATCTGCTAGTATACCATTATGGTTAGCCTTAGTGGTTCAGTTAACCGTAATACTGTATAGATGCCTCCCACATACCTTTTGTATCTACTTCACAATCTTTTAAAGCTTTGTTTTTTGCAGCTAGTGTAAATCAAGTATATTGAAAGAGCATTACCTATATGAATATTACATTGTGGTAGTTTTAGCAACAGAAGAATAAAGTAGAAGCTAATATTAAGAAATGCTTTAAAATGGATTTAAACATAGGAATGCTCTGTGTCTGACTTCACATTTATAGGTTCATATGCCTGATATAATTATTTCAGAAATTAAATAACACTGTATTTTATGTAGAATAGAAACATTTTTGTCCATGCTTTTTATGGAAAAGCCTATTATAAAATAATGGGAGAGTATGTTGTTAAATATAGCTGTTAAAATGCATTTTGGGGGTAATGTAGTGCATACTGTATTTTTCTGTTGCTGACTTTCATTTAGTTAGCGTGGTTCTTCAGTCTAGGGTTACTAATAATTGAAGCCAATATAAACTATGGCTAATGATTTATAAGTACTGTATAGAATAATTGTGTCACCATCAGAGTTCATCGTTGGGTGAGAGTAACATATATGATGCTAAAATTAAATGAGTTCTGAGCTGAAATGACTTGGTGTAATTCCTTCAGATGCATTTCAGTGTTAATAACTCTTGCTGTGTGTGATATTCCTCCTT
Organism: Pogona vitticeps; assembly: GCF_051106095.1. NCBI lineage: Eukaryota > Metazoa > Chordata > Lepidosauria > Squamata > Agamidae > Pogona > Pogona vitticeps. The sequence goes on along the minus strand of NC_135785.1, from coordinate 194,294,075 downwards.
TTTCATAAATATAATTGTACATACTTGCCTTTCATTAACAATGCTTGAACTGTTTTGTAAGTGCAAAAAGAAATTACAAAATTCCACTGAGTACATTTTATTTTATTATATAGTGGTAGAGGTCTTTTAAAGCTTTTGTTTCCTGAAGCTAGTGTAAATCAAGTAGATTGAAAGCATTGCATATATGAATATGCTTATGCAGTCCTCGAATGAGGAGAGAGGCAGAAGAGGGAAAAGGAGTTGTGCGCATTGTGATACCAAGTCATTTCCAACTTTTGATAAGACTATAAATTAATAACAGCACTGCTCAGGTCTTGCAAACTAAAGGCTGTGGCTTTTATCATTGAGTCAATGCATATCATGTTGGGTCTTCCTCTTCTCTTGCTGCCTTCCACTTTTCCTAGCATTATAGTTTCTTCACATTTTCTCATGTCCAAAGTACAGTAGCCTCAATTTAATCTTTTTTTTTTTGCTTCTATAGAGAGTTCTGGCCTGATTTGATCTAGAATCCATTTACCGTATTTTTCGCACCATAAGACGCACTTTTTCCCCACAAAACAGTGCGAAGAAAACAGATTATATTTTCCTTTTTTCTTCTCCAAAAAAATTGGTGCGTCTTATGGAAAGGTGCGTCTTATGGAGCGAAAAATACGGGTATTTGTCTTTCTGGCATTGCACAGTATCCATACAACTCTCCTCCAATGCTACATTTTGAACAAAATTTTCACTGCCTTGCTTTCACATTCATATTAATCAATTGGGAATAACATAGTACGGATTACTTTAGCTTTGGTTTCCAGCAAGGCACTAAAATATGTCACAAGTAAGTATCCTTCCCAGTTCCTTCATGGCTACCCTTGCAAGTCTCAAGTTTTCTGCTGATTGCTTGGCTTCAATCTCCATTTGACCTGATGGGCTGTGGTATAGAACCTGTCTAGGAATACTGATACCTTCATTGTCAGTATTACATTATGTAATTCTTATGTAGTCATTATCTTTGTCTCTTAATAGCCAACCTTAATTTTGCTTTTGACTTTCACTTTCTTCAACTGTCAAATTATTGCTATTTTCTGCCAGTAATATGGTGTCATCTCTATGTTTTTATCTTCCTGTTAATATTTTTTATCTTCCTGTTATCATTCCTCCTTTATCTGAAGCTGATCCGGCTTTCAGTTTGGTATATTCTGCATATAGATTGACCAGATAGCAAAATTTGATCTAACAACTTTGCCAATTATAAACCTTCTGTCTCTCTATATTCTGTCCTAATTTCTTGTCCAGAGTAACATTACGCATCCAGACAGTTAAATGCAGTGACACATCTTTTTCATTTAGAATGATACATGGGCTTCTCATGATCCACACAGACAGGTTTTATTGTAATCTTGAAGCACAGAGTAGATTTCTCCTGCAACCTTTTGGTATATTTACAATATATATTTGCAATATGATCTCTAGTGCTTCTTTCTTTCTGTCCTGAGCACATCTTGAACACCTGACATTTCTCAGTTCTTTCATGGTAGAAGTCTTTGCTATAAATTGTTGAGCTTGTGTGGGTGATTTATGTGATGCATTTATAATGTTTTCAGTCTTTGGTGTTTCCTCTTTTGGGTACTGGAAGGCATAAGGAATGTTCCCTGTCTGTGGACCATTGTTTTGTTTTCCATATTTTTTGGCTTATTTTGGATTGTGATAGGTTAAGTCTCTATATGTTCAGGTAATTCTATTGGTATGCCAATCAGTACTCCTGTGTTTTATTTCTCCAAGATTATTTGACTGCAACTTTTATTTCATTTTCCAAAATTGCAGGTTCATCATCAAAGGATTCTTCATTCAAGGAATCTGTCATCCTTGCATCTCTTTTGTATAGTTTGTCAATATGCTGTTTATGTCTACTCTTTATGTTATATCGAATATATTCCACATTGATCTTTCAACATCCCAAATATTGGTTTAAATTTCCTTTTCATTCAGGAAAGAATCTCTTATTTTTCCTTTTTTCACCTCCTTGGTTGTTTCTCTATTATTTCTTTGTAATGATTATTACATTAGTTCTTTTTCTGCCTATGTATTAATTGTATTTAGTATTCTGACCTTATTTATGTTACCTTTTATTTTTAAATCTTACTTGCTAATAACTATTTTTAGAGTTTCAAGAGGTTTTTTTTTCTTTTCTTTCCTTTCTCTCTCTCATTTTGGTTACAGGAGCAGTCTTTTGGAATTTTCTCTTGTAATATATAACGTTTCTATCCATTATTCTGATTCATAGTCAGTTGAGCTTAGTAATGGAAGCCTATTGAAATTCTATTGATTTATCATTGTTGTTCTGCTTTATTTTTTATTTTAACAGTTCATGGTCTGTACCATAGGCATAGTTGGTCTTGTTTTTGCAGAGGGAATAAAGCTTCTCCGTCTTCAGCTTCAAATTGTAAAGTGTATTTGCTTTCTGTATTGGGTATCTGGTGATATCAATGCATGCTGCTACCTGTTCAGTTGTCTGAAGCATGTGTTTGCAATAAGCAGACCATTGGCTTCACAGAATTCAATTAAATCGCTCTCCACATTCTCCAAGAAAATTTGGTTCTGCTTTATATCTTATTCTTGTATTCCAGTCAACTATGATTATCAGCATGACCACACACATTGGCATGTGATCAGTTTCCCCCTGGAGACCTCCATAAAAGCTTTCAATTTTATGTTTTTCAACATCTGTGGTTGGAGTATGGACATGGATGACAGTTATGTTAACAGTTTTTCCAAGAAACTTTTTGGTCAGACTTTATAGTTTTGCCTTGTGCTATGTTTTGCCTCACATTAGAGCCACACTATTTCTATTCTGTTGTTTCCAGAATAAAACACATAATACATAAGTATGCTGGAGTGTACTCTTAGGAAGATGTGTATTGGATAGTGGTTTCAATTGCCAATTACACCCAAGTATTTATGAAAACAGTAATGATGCTGGCAAGAATCAAAGAGGAAACATGAGCAAAATGTTTTGTGTAAGGTATACTTTGCGCACAGTCAAACTTTAAATCTGGAAAACTAAGTGTTGAACTCATGTCTCAATGTTTGATGGCCATGGCCTAAGTAGGGATGGGTAACAACCCTGCAAGGCCAAGAAGCCACAGTGGATCCCTCTCAGAGTCCATTAAGGCTGTATCTCCACCAATAGAATTTGGGAGGCACAGTAGAATTTTCTGCCATTGCAATAAATGCTACAGGCAAAATGTAGTAGTTGTTGGAGGGGGAAGGAGCATACTACAGAGTCCTTCTGCTTCAAAGAGCATCACATGATTGCTGGGCAAACCATTTTTATTCCTTTGCTAAGCAATGGGAAAAAATTGCCAAGGTTTTGACTTCACAGCTTTGTTCTTTACAAGATGTAATGGAAAAGAGAAATTAGATTATGTCCATCTGAGGCTTGTGGTGCATTCTGGAGTGAGCAGAGAATGTAAAAGTTTTTCTTAAAGATTTGAACTTTGGGATGACAACAGCACAGTTGCAGTACAAGACATAAAAGCATCCTTTTTAAATGGCTACTGTCCATTGGCCTGAATAAACTCAGTGACATGTTTGTTGTGGGACTTCAAAGTGCTTAACATTAGTGGCCACTGTCGGTAAATGCAGCTTGATTCTGCTACTGTATAAATATGTTTACTACTGCAAATCCCCATCTCCTCTCACAGTTTAAGTTGTGTAATGTTTGCAAAGGTGTGCTTGTGTATATCATATGTTGCTGGGCTTTCCAGCTACATTTATTTATTCCTATTAAAATATTTTTATCCCTTTCTATAACCACTAATTTCTAGGTGGGGTTCAATCAATAAAATATGACATGGCAATTTAGAACAATATGAAATTTCTACTGTAAGGAAAAATAAAATGTCTGTGGCTTTCTTCCAATTACGTCATAATCAATGCAATATTTTCAATAGTGTTCTGCATGAATTGAAATGGGATAGTTCAGTGACATGTGACAAACCATGAGGTGGCAAGTCATAGTCTCAAGGGAACAATTTGAATGTATAATCACAAACTAAAATAAGCAAGCTAATTATATGGAATTGTAATTGAAAGTATTTAAAGTGGCTGAATTGCATTTTGGCTTAAGGGATTTGTTCAAGGCTCCAAATAGTTTTAGAAATGGCAGAAGAGACAATTTCCATTTTTTTAAATTTTTTTAATTGAAATCAGAAAAGAAAAGAAGTACAATTAACAAAAAAAATAGCTAACAATACTGTGAGCACTCTTCTTAAATAGCACCTGAGGCTTGAACAGAGAGGTTCCAGGTATAAGCATACTCCTAAATCAGCTGAGCTGAGTCTGGGTACCCAGCCAGGCAGTACCACTTACCCTTTTCCCACGTTCGTTCTAATGAGCAATTAACTGAGGAAAAGCAAAGATAAAAATCATGAGTTTTGGAGTCAGGCTATTAATGGACTCAAGTAGCATATCTGTGGCCTAACAAATAATCTTGCAGGTTTGCTGTTCAAGAGACCAAACGTTGGATTTTAAGAATTATTGTTTTATTAGAAAAATAAAGGATTTAGAGATATTCAGTTTGTTTGCAAAAGCATAGCAATCAAGTATATTTCCATAAATCAAAGCAATTAGAAGTTTAGCAAATTCCAGCTACAAAAATAAAATAAAAACCTCTAAAAATAGCTTAAAAGGTAGGCTAGGCTTAGCCCCCCTTTCTCTATCCTTACTCTGAACTACATCCTAGTATAACAGTAAAAACTAGCAATTTGAACTCAAAAATCCATCCTAAAAATCAAGTCAAGAATCAAGTCCAAAAATCAAGTCTTCTCTCTGTCTCCATTTTCTTCCATGCTGGGACCACCCTTCTTCTCCACTGTTCTGCGATGTTAACCAATCAGGGTGAAGGGCTGTCTCTTCACACTCCACCTCCATTTCCCATGGGATGTGCAGGTGTTGTTGACCATCGTCCTGATGTTGTGCCTTGGCTCCTTATCGTCTCTGGCCAAGTCAGCTTCATGGAAAATTCCAGCTCGCTCGAGGAAAAAACAGCTTCTCGAAGCATCTAGTTATGCTAACACAGACCAATATGGATTCCTTCTACACAATTCCATGACTACAAATCCCATTCAGAAATTATATTTTAGCCTTAATAACCTAAACCATGACCTAACAAAAAATTTAATATACACAAACCCAAAATAAACTGTACAATTACACAAAGAGAAGGCACCATTTCAAATGCAGGTTTTAAAAGACCTAGCCATGTAAAGCTCTACAAGCATATCAAGCAAAAACAAAATAAAAATAAGAAAAGATGAAAATATTGTGGCACCTGTCATGACCCCCACGTGGCCCCTGCTTGTTACACCAGACTAAGAGTTTACGCTACGTGTCTTTCAGCTGCCATTGTTTAATATTATTAATAGAGGTCCAGGCAATGTGTCATTTTTAAAAGAACCAAATAGAAATTGTTTATCGTTACAGATGATGATTGTTCAAATAATGTTGTTAACTCTTAAACAAACATCCTCCTTCATCCACTCTTAACTACTACTCTCGCTAAACTCTCAATCTCCCTGACTTTCTCTAACTAAAACTCCTCCTCTTCCTGCTGAGTTTCTTTTATCTCGTGATTCCGCCCCTCCAGCACTCCCATTGGTCTATGCAGATATCACATTAATATTAATGACCTGGGCAGATGCCACAGCACCTTAAAGACATCTAATGTAGGCTTTCATGGAACTTCACCCACTTCAGAAATATGAGATGAAATACAGTGATTACATAGTTAAACATTCAATAGAGAACCTAGTGTACATATTGTTTCTTTGCTACCAATGTACACATGATCCTTTCAATAGTACCTCCTGACATTTTTCTCAAAGCAATTTGTTTAATAAAAATGTTTTTTCAAGTATTGTTGTATTACACTATTGGAATATGAATTCCATTCCAGGATATTTAATGCATTATTTTGTTTTCCTTTTTCGTTAGTCCTGAAGTGGACATCCTTAAAAATACAGATGGTGTTGTAGGTGTTCCTGGATTTTACAAAGAAGGGGACAGCCCAAGCACTGGTATGCATTCCTGACAGGCACATGTCTTTGATTGCATATATACTACATTATTTTTCTAGAATATGTGAAACCTTTGTAAATGATTTATTTAAACCATTATATGGCCAGAATCTAGTTGGCATTCACATAAAGCTTGTCTAATTTGCTGTGACTGATTGCAGTTAATTGATGGAGTGCTGGGATGTGCCACAGTCATGTGCTTCTCCATGTGCCCCTTTGCCCAGCAGTGATATCCCTCAATACCTTATCAGTTGGTCACAATGAGGTACAGCAGATTATGTGCACCTTCCGCTAGGAGTGTACGCTTCTGGCCTGTGAGTTGATGGATATTGATTGATATTGTGGACTACATTGCACTTCTGTTACAAAGTCTCATTAATTTCAATAGAACCTGTTACCAGATAAGCAACTGTAGCATTGCTGCCTAGTATAGTTCTAGTATTAGAGGTGCAGTGCAATGATATGGAGAGCGAAGGAAGAGGAGGAAAGGAGCCAAAGAAAGATGGACTAGAAATGCTTGCATCCCCAGATGCAGCTTTCTGTCCTGCTCTATCTGCTTCTTGCCAGATTTCAGTCCAATGTAAAACATATTCTTGATCAGTCTTTTCTTTGCATATCCTGCTGAACAGTTACATTTTTAAACATTTGTTTCTGAGGAAAACTCCTGAACTGGCTAATAGTCCATGGTCCATTATTCTGTATTGGCAGCTAAGATAAGTGATTTAAGTACTGTACCTAGTGGAAAATAACTTGCATTTTTAAAAAGAAGTCCATTGTTTAGAATATTAGACTTAAAACTGTGTTTTTAAAATGGAGAACAATATTTTGTTATAGAGGCAGTCAGTGTTCTGCACTACAGCTATCATAATTCCACACTATTGCCCATCTGAGCTGGGGCTTATGGGAATCGTAGGGTAAAAGATCTAGAAATATACAACTTTGGTTTGCAGGCTCTGAGACCTGGATCTCCCTTACTTGCTTTAAAAAATGATATTGGGAGCAGTCCTGCATTTTCAAAACATGAAGGCACTTGGCCATGGCCTTTATGGAGGAAGAACTGTATCACAATTAAAATAAATTGCTTCACAATCTTAAACAAAAATACAGTTACTTATTCTGCCTTCAGTTCCTAGATACACATTTTTGTTGCGTATGGCTAATATAACCTTAGGAAAAGGTAAAGGTTCCCCTTGACATTTAGTGCAGTCGGGTCCAACTCTAGGGCACAGTGCTCATCCCCGTCTCCAAGCCATAGAGCCAGTGTTTGTCCGAAGACAGTTTCCGTGGTCACGTGGCCAGCGTGACTAGACACAGAACGCCATTACCTTCCCACTGTGGTGGTACCTATTTATCTATTCCCATTTACATGCTTTAGAACTGCTAGGTTGGCAGGAGAATAAAACCTTATGACTTTATATAATGCAATGGCTGGAATCCTATGGGTTAGTTATACTGGCATTAGTGCAGGGGCATAAATTACAATGATATATTGCTGATGAATTGGTGTGCATCAAGGGATGCAACCTGTTTATTAGCAGCAATTCAACACTGTGCTTTATGCTTACACCAGTGTGTAAAATCAGTATAGCTAGAGTATAGCTAAAATCAGAGTATAGCTAAAATCAGTAGGGTTTTAGCTATACTCTTAACATGGCTATAGGGATGTGGTGGCGCTGTGGGCTAAACCACAGAAGCCTGTGCTGCAGGGTCAGAAGACCAGCAGTCGTAAGATCGAATCCACACGACGGAGTGAGCTCCCGTCGCTTGTCCCAGCTCCCGGCAACCTAGCGGTTCGAAAGCATGCAAATGCAAGTAGATCAATAGGGACCACCTCGGTGGGAAGGTAACAGCGTTCCGTGTCTAAGTCGCACTGGCCATGTGACCACGGAAGATTGTCTTTGGACAAAACGCTGGCTCTATGGCTTGGAAACGGGGATGAGCACCGCCCCCTAGATTCGAACACGACTGGACAAAAATTGTTAAGGGGAACCTTTACTTTAACATGGCTCATCAAGGAGAGAATTAGTTTAGATCCATACTGTAGAGGATGATTCTCTACAGTTTTTATTTTCAGCTATAAGAATGCGCAAAATTCTATAGCAAGATTTTATACTATACTATGTATTTATTCTATGTATTTATCTTTGTATAATTGGGTCTATGACCACATAATGAAACTTTACATTTTTTTACTGTAGAGGATTCACATGCACCTGGATTTTTAACTTTTTTTATACCTCTCAACCCCTACCCTCCTGCCCTCCTATAAACTGTTCTTTCAACTTAACCATCATGCAGAGGTCTGATTTCATTACTACCATCATCATAGAATTGCACAGCTGGAATAGACCCTATAGATCATTAAGTCCAGCCCCTTTCAGGGCGTTATAGTGGGGAATCAAACTCCCAACCTCTGGCTCCACTGATGGGTGCCTAAACCACTGAACTTTCTAGCAGTTATTTTGTTATAAGTGACAAAAATGGAAAGCATAAATTTACTGTGTCAGTTATGTTAATTTGTCATTGCAATTATCCAGTTCTATTGATTAGGGATTACAAACAGCACATGTCACTTTTACCATGTATTTATAGTCTTTGGGTTATAGCCTGCATTGTGTATTTATCAGAGAAGATCCATTGACCAGGCTTGATCGTGTATATAAACCTCTAAATTGTATTTTGACAGCTAATGAATCAAACTGCTTACAAGAGTTCTTCAGCCCAGCAGATATAATGTTCCTGGAGAGAGAAAGTTCTAAAACTCTTGAAATACACTATCTTCCTTTTAATGTGGGAAAACGTTATTGTGCAATTATTTTGGTCAATGAACAGGTAAATAGTTTTTTTAAAAAAATACATTGATATAGATCAATTCTGTTATGATGGCTATTAGAATGAAAGAATTGCTACAATCCCTATTTTATTTAAATGAAATGGAATAGTAATGTCAAGACTTTAACTGCATGGAGTAAGTATCTTATAGTTTTCTAGAATTGTTAGTATAAGGCTGTAATTCTTTACCTATTTATTTGAAAGTTGGTCTCACTGAACTCAGTGGGACTTGCTTCTGAGTAGACATATATATAGTACATGGACACTGTATTTCTGTATCATTTTTATGATATGAGAACATTTTGTATTTTTCAAGGAAGGAAGCAACAGATCTCTCTTTATTGCTTGATTTTTTTTTATACAGAGAATGGATTTCCATAATAAGCAATTAGTTTTATGGCATGTGCTTGTTAAAATATACTGTTTCATAGGAATATAAATGGAAGAGTTCAGGCATTTTGACATTATTTTAATGGCAAGAATAAACATTTGGTAAAAAAGAAAAGGGAGTACTGTCTTGCATAATTTGATCTTCATGTACAGGTGTCAAAACTGCCTACAGGTGGAACCATACGTTTTTGGTGCCTTTTAAATGGAGTATACATTTTAATGAAAAGGACCAGACTGTCTTAATAAAGACAGAAATACTGCTTTCAGTTTGTAATGATCAGAGATCCAGCATAATCTGGCACTATAGTTGATGTTCTTAATCTTTGCATATATTTGTAAAATATCTGAATAATGGGTTCTACTCTTTCAACTCGGTGAACCAAAGGATGTACCATGGGTGGAAACATCACATCTGATTGACAGACTGACATGGTTGTATGTGAGGTACAATATTCTATTAAATGCTGTTGCCTAGAAAATACAGAGCAAAGTAAAGGGAGTAAAAAGTCTACTCTCTGCTACTGTGTACATTGAGTCTTTGCTTCAACCCATGGAGCCAAGCTAATACCTGAATAACCAAATACTACTGTTTCTAGAGGTTCATCCTATGGCACCATGTAGCATTTAAGGCCTGTGCCACATGAGTGAAGTCATATCACTCCTTACATGCAATTGATGGAAACAGAGCATTGGTGGGGGACTTAAGGACAAAAAGAATAATAGATGCTTCAATTCATACTATTTTTTTTCCAGAGTGGAAATGCTGAAGTTTTTCTGTAACATATTATGTAATACACCCATTTTAGTTTATTTAAGAGATATTAAAATGAAGTCTTCAGGCAATTAAATATATTCTTGTATATTGAAGTAATACGGATTTTTGTTTATTATCTGAAAGTCTTCTAATCTGTTCTGCATAAATTGCTTTCAGTATTGAAATGCATGTTTCTGTGTTTTAGATTGGAGAATTTGTCTACCTGGTGGAAGGAACATGTGGCTTACCTTTACCTTCAGGCTTGCTTCCAATGGACAGCCCAAATGTTCTGTGCAGTAGGAATATGCCAGAAGGTAGTGGCAGAATGAATGGCAGGAAAAGGGAATTATTTTTGCGTCTGTTAAACTTACAAATGCAATGAATATAGAAAGAAGTCTAATATTTTGCAATAGATCAGGAAGTCCATGTAATATGTTGGTTGAAATCCTTTTGCTTAGCATGTAAACCTCACTAGAATAGCCCCACTGAAACTATTGGATTTAGGTGAGTCAACTCTTTCATAAATTCAATGGGAATACTCTAGCACAATAAATTGCAGTTAGAGTAGGCCTATTTGACTCAATAAACCTTACGGAGGAATTGACTCACTAAATCCCCATTGATTTGATGGGTCTTCTCTAGTACAATTTACTATATGAAGCATAAGAATTTTGGGCATAATATCATTGTTTCCTTTTCTGGTTCCTAAATGATTGTCAAATTATTATGCAGATTATCACGTAATGCACAAAATTCTTTAGAAAAAACATCCTAGCTTTGTTTTCAAAGTTTTCCATTAGAGTTAGGCTATTTTTATTCATATCCTTGGTTTATGAATAGAAATATTGGCACCACAGGTGCTATGGAGATTCAGCCCCTCCCCACCGAACTGGCTGGTTCAGTCACTGGTCACCACGTGGTGTGTGCAGCCATCATCCATGTTGTAGTGCCAATTGCAGAAGCAGCCTAGCCGGCACTTCCTCACCTCTCTCCACAGCAATCCACTTTGGCGAGGAGGTGGGATGAAGATTCTTCAGCCCAGCTGCTGAGTGGTTGGCTGGCAGGGAGGTGGGGAAAGACCCACCAGGCTGCTGACACGGATGATAGCCATGTTGTGACTGGTAAGTGGAGCAGCCGGTTTTGGGGGGAAGGGCTGGATCTCCCCAGGGATAAGAATATGAACAGCCCTCTTTTATTTTCCATATGTCAGTAACAACTATAGCTTATTTCAAAATTTGTCTCCGAGTTCTTTCTTGGCAGCATCTGGTTATGATTCTGTTTGCACCAGTGCTGTGCCAAGTGACAGTTCATAGATGTGACAGTGCTGAGATTTGATATATGTTTATGGCCATTTATCAAAGTATAAGATGAAGTATCTTTGAAAGCTACAAGCTGTAATTTAAAAAAAAATATTTTAGTCCTGGGATGCTTAGTTCTTTTAAAAGGCCCTTAAAAACATACTGCAATATTTATTTAATTTGGCCACAAAGATCAAATTTGTTGTCTTTGTGCAATTAGTATCTTATGACCATGATACCATCAGAATTCATTGCTGGTTGGTGATGTTCACAAGCTAGTAATCCACACAGATAGTCAAAGGAGAAGGAAAGGTTACTTATCAGTAATTGCAGTTCTTGAAGATAATGGCTTGGATAGCCTTCATTCACTGTGCATGGATCTATGCAGCAAATTACCTTGAGAGCTACAGATACTGCACAAGTGACCTTTCTTTCATGGGTTGTGATTCAGACATATTCCTATATGTCCATTTAATGAGGGCCAAACAGCCCTGTCAGCAAGGAATTGATGCTTATGGAGACTATGTGCCTCTAGGCTTCTCCAGAACAGGTCACATACTGACATAGCAATATGAAAGAGAAATATAGCTATAGTACTTAACACCATTGAGTCAGAGATATACAGCACTGACAAAAGGACATATTCACTTGACCCATCTGTATTTAACTGCATTGTTTTCAGCACATTCAGAAATCATTTTTGTGTAATGCTTCTGAACAAAACCAGTGATTTGAACTGTGTTCCTGGAAATGATTTTCGATTGCACATTTACTTATACATTAGCAATTAAGTCTTTTTACATCATGCACCAATTAGCAGCTGTGATATATTTGCCTCCCTTTAATATGTCTAAACTCTAGAAAAAGTTTGATTAGGTATTTTGATAGTTTGCAGAAGTTATGTATAAGAAGTCTTTGTTTCTTTCACAAATAAAGAAGTTGTCTTGTTTCCATATTATAAAGAAACGGAAATTAAGATCTGTTTCTATCACAGAAGGTTAAAAGAGAGGAGATGAGGCAACCACCTATCAAATATCAAATATTTACGATGTTAATAACTGGAAAGTAGGGATTGTTTTATCATGTTTTAATGGAAATTCTACAATTCTGATTGATTTTACGAAACTACAATTATATGTATTTATTTTATATTGATTTGGTTTTACTGGTCTTTGACTGTAATAAATTATTCATTCATTCTATCAAATATTATAAAACACCTTTTGTTTAATACTTTCTTCTCAATTTATACATGCTAGGATTTGTTGGAAAAACAGAAGAGTAAGCTAAAATTGCCTCACACATGTATACATTTTTAATGAATCTTTAGCTTGTATTTTTCTGTTTTGAATAGTGTTGCATGTAGAGGTACAGACAGCTGTGAATTGGCTTTGTTTATTGCAGGCCAGAATGAAATGCAGCCAGTTCTTTTTCTGAAGTGTTGCCTTACTAATATTCTTCGGGAAAAGCTGAAAATTCCCCTAATCAATGAAGCTAGAGAGAAAGCTCTGGCTATTGCAGCACAACAACAGATGTCTGCTTTGGAGTATGAGCGAAGAAAGGTCACAGGGACACTTGAGAGTAGCAGTGTTCGAGTTGCAGTTGCAGTTCTTGGACTATCAAAAGTTGAGGTAAACATACTGCAGCTTAGAATATTAGCGTGAAAAATTGATGCAGTTCATTAATTATTGGTGAGCTCCAAAATTTAATTTGTTGGTGTTAATAACCTGTTAGATTACTTGTCGCTTTTAAAAGAACTTTCAGGGAGCCTGTAGACCAAAGGTTCTGTTTCAGGCAGAACTTTTCAGAGCTGGATGTGAGAGTTCATTTCATTGTAAAATCTGCTCAGGCTTTGTGGGTGAAATATATTCTGCTGGTTTCCTGTGGTCCTCTAAAAGTCTGTGAGAACCTTCTATTAGAAAAAAGAAATTTGAAGAAAGAACTATCCCAATTTGCAATTTTCTACTCCTGGAGTTTCCAGGAGAAACAATTTTTTACTTCTTGGCCTTTTGGGGTTCACAAACCCCCTCCTCCAAAAATAAAAACGGAAAACAGAGGTACTTGTTTTGGCCAAAAATGTACACCTTTGGAATGTCTGTGATTGGGGAGAGGGCAAGGGGCACAAACTGGGCCTTCAAGTCCTCTAAACGTACTCATTCCTGCTTTAAATTGTTTTAAAATTCTGATTTCCCATCACTGGTCCGAGATAATAGCAGAAGAAGAGCAAAAATGGTTTGAAACTCATTATTTGACATTATATGAAAATTATCAAGTATGTGTATTTTTAAGGTGAAATAAATGAATACAGTAATGCCCCCTCATTATTCCAAAAACCTCAACAGTGGTTCTGGAAAGGTAGAAAGTGAACCTCTATGTTGTTCAAACTCAACTTCTGTTCCCTTTCCCCAAAACAAAGCACAGGTGCTAAGCCCATTTCTGCCTCCTTTCTCTGAAACATGAAGCCCAGATGAACCCTGAATCAGGATCTAGCTTCAGTTCAGTTCTCTTCAGAGGAAAGTCTGTTTCATTCCAGGAAAAACCAAAAGCAGCCTGAAAGGCTTTGGACTGTCTGTGTACAACACACATCACTGGTGGCTAGTTCAGCTACCAGTGATATATTAGTATATTTTGAGGTGGATTAATCATGATCATCTTTATAACCATCCTCCCAAGGAGACACCAACACTGAAGGCAGTTGTGAAAACCCAAATCAGTAATTTGTGTCAGAAGCAACTGTTTTGTAAACATTATGGCCAGTATCCTATTATTTATGGCCACTGGCACAAGTCCCTTGGTTATATCTCAATTTTGTATTGTAACTAATTAAGAAGTCAGTTGCTGCACTTCATGTCATATACCATGCTGTTGTGCATAACAAAAAAAAAAAAAGAAAGAAAACTTTGACTTCTTGACTAGTGACCATTCTCTGCTGAAATACACCAATAGACTTATACTGGAGTAATTATTCAATTGGCTTCTTTCAAAAAGTAATTGTCCCTTCAAAGAGAAGCCACTCCCAAATATTTTGCATTTCAGTTCGTAGGTTACTATTCGATTAACTGGATTTTCACTTAATTGTAGTCAAGCAAATAAAAGGAAATAGTAAAATATGAATTTTTGTTTTCTTATATGGAGTAGAATTTTCTGTCAAAAATATTTCCATCCTGTTTTATCTCAAATTAAATCGTGTTCTGCTTAGGTGAAATGAATTGAAGCATGCAAAACTGTAGAGTGCCATCTACCTAGCAGTCCTGGGTTGGTGAAATTGATTTATTTATTTCAACCTCTGTATGAACCTGTCCATGTGCTCAGATTAAACTCTCATGCCATGTTTTGGATTAATCAGCTGTCAGAACTGTGGTATTTTCCATCAGTCTAATATAGCTACAGTGGTGCCTCGCTTAACGATGTTAATTGGTTCCAAAAAAACATCGCTATGGGAAAACATCGCTAAGTGAAACACCATTTTCCATAGGAATGCATTGAAAACCGTTAATCCATTCCAATGGGAACGGATTACCGTCCTTACGCGAAAACAATGTATCCCCCATTGCAATGCATTGAAGCCTATTCAATGCATTCCAATGGTTTTGCGATGTCCATTTTTGCAATTTTAAGTGTGTCATAAAAGGTTCAAAAACGGTTTTAAATGCTTGGGATTGTTAGTGCACCTTCTAAAACATATGCAAACTTAATTTGGCTTTGTTCTGACTCTTTGTTAAATTTTGGTGAATTTCCCCCCCCCCCATTGAAATGCATTGAACCTGATTTTGACAGCTGTCAAAATCGGGTTCAATGCATTTCAATGGGGGGGGGGAATTCACCAAAAATTAACGAAGACTCAGAACAAAGCCAAATTAAGTTTGCACATGTTTTAGAAGGTGCTCTAATGAATCTAAGCATTTAAAACAGTTTTTGAACCTTTTAGGACACTTTAAAAATAGGGAAAACGGAACATCGCTAAGCGAAACAGGGGACCTAAAACTGTCATTGCTAAGCGAGGCAAGGTCCCGAACATAGCTATGCAAAATTTCCCCATAGGGAACATCGCTAAACGGAGCACAAAATCACTCCAAAAACCTCATCGCTAAGCGAATACATCGTTAAACGAGGCAATCGCTAAGCGAGGCACCACTGTATTTATAAGAGGCCCTAGATGGTACAAATAATACATTTTAGAAGTGATGTGCTCCTTGGTAAAATAAGACTTTTGTCATTGAACAGCACATAGCACAGTACATTTTCCTCTTCTGCACATTTCATGTGCTTTGTTTTGTAAGTGATAATTGGGAGATAATACAGGCGTAATTTTCAAATGTGATTGCTAATGGACATATCTTTGCGGAAATATATTCATGAGAGAAAACCAGTTAATCATAGGAAGAACACGTTTACCTCAAGTTCTGCACTCAGTTCCCTTTGATTTTTTTTGTTTTTTTTTTGCTATTTCCTTTTGAATTGCTATTCTTATGGTTTGTGTTTTTAAAAACCTGATCTTGTGAGTTCACTGGAAGGGAAGAAAAGTATTTATGAAATAAATGTCTCTTTTTTTGGTTGCTAACATTCTCTGAAACGTTACTTGTACATGCTACCATGGAGTTAGGATAGTGCTGAAAAATAGGATATATCCAAAAAATATCCACCCACAAGTTTTAGTTCTTCCAAAGTGAACCCACAATAAGTGTCATAACTTTACCTTTAATTTTTATTACTAAAAGCAGAGGATTTTTCTTATACATGCATACATTGTTGAAATGAAAACTTCTGATATTTACAGAAAGATGCTCTGCGTAACTGTCCTCAATATTCTGAAAAAAATATTGAATTCCATGTAGAAGTAAGCATGCCTGAGTGTTTTGAAGTCCCTGAAAAAGTATATATACCTGTGTTGTCATCATGCAGAGTTAATTCCATACATCCAAGACAAAAAGACTACTTGTCTGCAGAAGGAACAGGTAAGACGCCTGATTACTACATGCATACACAGTTTTTAAAAATACTGTCTGAAACCATTTATACATGATCTATTTGGGTTTTGTACATCCAGTCCTGATCAAAGACACCATCTGATCCACTGAAAACTTTTACTACAAAGCTTGTACAGGGACATCAAGTACATTGCTATTTTGGGGAGCAGAGGAAACAATCTGAAGCAATTTACTAGTGTATTCGCGAAGGCTTTCACAGCCGGGATCTAATGATTGTTGTGGTTTTTTCAGGCTCTTTGGCCATGTTCTGCAGGTTGTTCTTCCTAACACTTCACCAGTCTCTGTGGCCGGCATCTTCAGAGGACTGGAGTAGCAATCTGTGCTCTGGTGCAGTTTGTTCGGGAGTTCAGTTTATACTAGTGCTGCAGATTGTAAGAGCATTTTCCCATTCTCTTTCCCCCAATTCCTCATTTGGCCATTTACTCCTCCACATCCCCATCCCCAGAATGTTCTGCAATTATAACAGAAAAGTTGTTCATGTTCTTTCAGGAGATACCAACATCAGTGGGTTAAACCCATAGACAAAAATGGTATAAATCATTTTAATCTTCAAATCTTTACTCCAATAGTTTTAGAGTCTCAGCTAACACAAGGCTACTCAGTATTTTATAGTTAACAATAAGCACAACATAGATATGTTTATTGGGTCACAGAGACAGCTATGCTGTTGAGTGGCTCACAGGACATTTCTTTCTTCTAGATTGTTTTATTAAATAAGTAAATATTTGAGTCTCATAAGCTGAGCAATTTAAATTTCTGCTTTTGCTAAGTACTAAGTAATTTTAGTTGACTTAATCAATGCCTAGTACAAGATAGGACAGTGGTGCCTTCTCATGGAAAGCATCAAAGCTGAAGTCAGAGTGGCAGTGCAAAAATCTCATTTTCCTATCATTATTGTAAAGCTGAGGTGGTCCATTTTTCAGATAGTTGGTTAGTACTCAACATACAACCATTTCTATGACTCACCATCAGTTTAGTTTTTGAAGATTTGAACTACACCACCCATAAATTGTGTGCAAAGTGGTTTGTTTAAGATATATTTGGTGGTTTCTCAGTTTATGATGATCTGCCTATACAGTTGCCTTATGAACAGCTAGCAATATGAGCAGCTGCACATACCAAGTGGATCCAATTTTACATTATAAAGATTTTAGCATGTATTTGTGAACATTGGTAGGTTACACAATATGATACATAGTGTTCACTGTTAATGTTGACAGTAAATAGAACAGGCAGACCCACAAGTCAAATATCCTCCAATAAACTTTTCAGTATAAAGTACTCAAAAGGATTCAGTATCCCAAATCTATTACATTGGGTGGCAAATCACTCACAATATGGTGACTTTTATGCTTGCTCAGACCTAACTTTGACACATTTTTTCACTACTCAGTTTAGGAGAAATGAATATTTACACGTTTAATAACACTATGTAGGAGAAACAATTTCCTGAATATCTCTATATTTATTTATTTATTTATTTATTGGACTTATATACCGCCCCATAGCGCTACAAGCACTCTCCGGGCTTGCCCCCCCAGCAAGCTGGGTACTCATTTTACCGACCTTGGAAGGATGGAAGGCTGAGTCAACCTTGAGCCGGCTACCTGGGATTTGAACCCCAGGTCGTGAGCACAGTTTTTTTTAGCTGCAGTACAGCGTTTTAACCACTGCGCCACGAGGCTCAGTGTGTATTCTAAAATACGACTTATTTTCAACAACTGATTGTCATCACTTCTTTTCTCTTTATAAATTTTGCCTCAGACAATTGTTCAGTGTTTAATCAGAAACATCTTTTTTCCCCAAGTAATTTCCTGGAGCTTCAAACGTGTTCTCCAACATGCTGTTATCATGCTCCTGTTTTGTTTCCTTTCTTTTTAAAAAAGCATGTCATGTTCAAGAATATTTTCTTTTGCATATATAGTGTGATAGAAGGCAAGGGTCTTCTCTGAAACCATCTGTTCTTCTGTTAATAATATACCACTATATTTTTTCTAACTTCTGTACGTTCTAAATTCTAAACTTTTTGACGAATGTCAGTGTTCAGATCTCAGCTCAGTGACAGTATACAGTTGTTATGAATTACATGGCACATACAAATTTGATTACATTAGAAAGAGGTGCCCAGCAGTGTTGCAGCAAAACACAGAATCACGCAGGTAAGTATTATGATATGGGTGTGGTTGAGATTGTGCAACAATGCAACAATGACACCAGTACCTTTGGAGGACTGGTTAGTATGTAAATCACTCTTGCTGGAAGGAGTGACAATCTATACAATAGAAGTGCTGCTGTGTAGTATTTATAGAACTGCCGACACTGGTAACAAACCCTTCTCTGTGATGGAAGAGAATGGTTTACAATGAGGAACAGTCACTGTTGTGCTCATCTCTCCTTTTGCTGCTGAACTGGGTACTTGTACATATCTAGATATTACTAAAAGAATGCATGTGTTGATGAATAGCAGCCTTTATGGTGTGTCATAAATCCTGTAAAATATAGTGTATTTGATTCATATGTACCTGCAAGAAGTCAGAATGGTGAAAGTAAATGTCTCTTGTTCTTTTCACAGTCTTCCCTCCACAGCTCTAGAAATCTTACAAAGATTTGGATGTTCTGTTAAATTAGTTCCCTCCACAGCCCTAGAAATGTTACAAAGATTTGGATGTTCTGTTAAATTAGTTGAGCTGTAGTGTTGGGCAAAGGTTGGTCATGTTGGGTGTGGGTGCCTTCCTCACGTGGAATGCTTTCACCTTCAGAAAACAGATCCTGGATCCAATATTATGTCTGCAAAATCATATGAACACATAGGAAGAACAGAGCATATGCAGCAAAATTAGACTAATAATGCTAATGAAAGTTTATTAGATAAAACAGATGGGCCATCGAGAGATCTGAGGTCCACACAACTTATCCCTGGACTTTGAGGTTTCTGTACTTCTTCCCTTGCCCTGCCCATTCCAAATGTATTTTTCTTGTTAAAAACCTTTAAAAAACTGAAAAAGCCCCCTCAATCCCTATAGTAGCCAGATTTTTTTAAAATGCACATAATGGAGGAGGACCAGAGGTGTGAAAAAGGCCCAAAGCATGATGAATTGCCTCCCACAAGGGGAGATAGAGGCTGTTTGAACCACTTAGAAAAATAATGCAAGGAGTAGGGTGTACGAAGGTGCAGTGAATGTTAGAATTGTTAATATTTCCATCCAAAGAAATGTAGTGGGTTATCTGTTGAAGTAATGACTATTTCAACTATGTATCGGTGTCTTTTAATTTAAATGTTTTTAAACTCCTGTGTTTTGCATGAATGATAAGAGATATTTACAGTCTTATTCATAGAAGATATGTTTATGAGCCAGGAATACGTAAGCTTTATTACCGGTATAATTGACAAATGTGGGGCGTTCCTGTGGAAAATAGCCAGTGGGGATAATAACTTGGTGACAAAACAGAAAAGAGGCAATAATTCATAAATTAGCAGGTCATTAATCTTGCCTCTATGAAAGAACAAGCTAATTTATTTCAGAGAAGTTTGAACCTGAGGTGCAATCTATAATCTCTTTGATAGCCTGGTAATGTTGGAGGCATATAATATAATGCTTTGTTATTCCTTTCCTGAACTTGAGCCTTCTGAAAGAAACAGGTGTCCATATCATGAAAATATAAAGTCTAGAAACTATGGTATCCATTTATTTGTAAATGTTTGTTGTGAAGGATTTCATTGACCACTAAAAACAATTTTATAACACAATAATAACTAACCAGTGTAGATGTTACTGGCAGCCATTATACAGTAATTTAATGCCTGTATGTTTTTCTGTGTAGGACAAATAATAGCTTCTGAGGTGTGCCAGAACCCTGATATGATTTGGCCATTGCACCGACAGCTGCTTTTAGAGGTTTTGGGTTTTTTAAAGCCAACTGCAGAGTATTGCAATGTCTGATCTCGCTCATCACATCTCATTTTATCTTGAATTCACAAATATGTCTGAATTTGTACTCCAAAGTCCTTGTACCTTTTTCAACATTGCTTAAAATATACTCTGTAAGATTTATGGGAAGAGAATAAAAGAATCAAAAGCTGTGATCCACCTCTTGCATCATTTCGTTTGCAGCAAACTTAGAGGTGATGCTGTAGATGGTGCAGTTAAGCAAGTAGGCTTTGTCCATGAGGCCACTCTGACAAAATTCCCTTTAAGAAGTTACTTATATTTTTGGTACCTATACTATGATAGTATGTCATGCATTGATCTCTATTTTGCATGCTGAGAACTTAACATTTTCAAGCTCTGAGCTGTGTGCAGATTTCTAGAATTTTTTTAATCCCTTCTAAATAGGAACAACTTTCACCTAAGTGAAACTAAAATGCTAGTCCCAGACCAAATCTGATAACTTAATAACTGTATAAAATCCAAGTAATGAGAACAGAAGCACATGAGTTGGGTACATGGCTGTAGTGCCAGATGGTTAGAGTATAGTTTCTTATTATGCCTCCCAGGAGAAGAGCCAGCCTATGTAGCCTTGAGCTAGTTACGCATCCCCATAGTGCTTCTGGAAGAAGAGAGGCGTAAACTACTGAGTCCTGTGTACGGAGAAAACCTGAGAATGGGGCACTGTAAACTAAAATTGACTGGAACACATACAGTTATGATTGTTAATGAGAACAGGGAGGGAGCTAATCATATTGTCTTAATTCATACTTTAATCCATTTAAATCTTGCAAAACAAACAATTTATTTTATGTGCACAGTACTAAAACTTGTATTTCCCCCCCACCCCACAGAACAAGATGCAGTTGAGCTTCCTATAAAGTTTATACCCAAATGTCCTGGGCGGTATCCTTGCCAGATTCTCCTGCAATCCAAATATGATGTCCGGCTCTTTAGGATTGAATGTGTGGTGAATACAGATACTGCTGAGGCTGAACTAGAATTCATAACTCCAGCATATCAGGCTGTGATACAAGACATCCCAATAGTACGTCCATTTTTCTTATTGAAAATTAAATACTGTAAAGCTGATCATTAATGGTTTAAAATACTGACTTAGGTAAAGCAAGTCATATGTATATAAATGGAAAATGGGCTAACTCTTCCTGCATTTACTTTGTTTTACTGGGAAAACCATGCATACCTCTTGGTTTCAAGTGTATAATTACTCTAAAATAGTAAAAATTATGGTTGTTGAGGGTTTTTCAGGCTCTTTGGCCGTGTTCTGAAGGTTGTTCTTCTTGACGTTTCGCCAGTAAAAATTTTGTTTGTTTATGCTACAATAAATTTATGGAAAGATTCTTTGCCGTCTCCTCTTCTGCAGTACCCTGCATTCCCTAAAAACCCTCTTTGGAAAGTCAGGAGAGCCCCTGTGATTACTGGGTGAATGGTGTGGATGGGGAAAACTGGACAAAATGGTCAAACTTACAAAATATACAGCTTTTCCCCAATCGGAGCTAGCTTTTTTCCATGACCTATCCCATATTATTCAGAACCACTGCTCAGTATTAAGATATACTGTTTGGGATGGGCTTGATTCTGTGTAGGAAGGAGGAGACAGTAAACTGCTGTGAACTTAGGTTTCTTCGACCAAAGGTAAGTTAGCTTAGTCGGCTTACTTTTGGATCCAAGAAACTCCCTTTATGACTTGACTCATAGGTTAATACACTTAACCCATATTTTATTACGTATTACTACTTGGCAAATCCTATATTTTTCAAAAGTTCTTTGGCTTAATGCTCACTCCCAGGTATAGTCAAGTTCAAGTACATGTAATTGCATTTACTATTCCTTGCCGTACTTGTCTCTCTCTCTCCTATTTGTTTTACTTTCCCTGCTATTGATATTTAGACTGTACACTCTTTCAGAACAAGGTCTTTTTGTTTGTTATTTTGCAATAGAAATAACACTAATAAATATACTAGTTAGACATATTGGAAAACATGAGTACCTTTATTTTACATCTTATTTCTTCTTATCCATTACACTGTGCCGTCTTCCAGTACTATGCTGTGCCTCTTTAAATGTCATTGGGATGCCTTTCTGTTTCAGACTAACATGAGTCAACAAGATTGGAAACTTAATGCCATTATAAAGGGGTGCTGGTTTTTTGGCCCTCCTCTTATATATGTTGCCCCAGGTGAAACAACTTCTTACACCCTCACGTTCAAGCCAACTGCTGAATGTGTTACTAAGGTAAGAGAATTAAGTCTCACTTTCTGTATGTGAGAATAGCTTTTATATACAACTATCATTCTGGCTGAACATATCCATAAAAAAAATACAGTACAAGTGTATGCTTGAAGGGTATTGCGTGACTTCCAAATAAATGAATGTGTGAATCTTCTGCTAACTTTAAGTAAGCAAAAATAAAAAATCTTGCTGTTTCAATTTCTCATGAACAGTGCAGTAATCTCTAGCTGGTAATTACCAAATTGTCCATACACTGTATATAGTGATATGCCTGAGACCTTGAAGAGTTTGTGGTAGTGCCTGTTCCCTTTATATCTTCTGCTTCACAGAGGTCGTTAAATCAGTGGTTCTTAACCTTTTTGAAAGAAACGCCCCCTTGAGCCATTGAGGAAGCTATCATCGCCCCCCCTCCCCACGGTGATGATATCTTATTTATTTATTTATTTATTTATTTATTTATTTATTTATTTATTTATTTATTTATTTATTTATTTATTTAATTTTTACACTTAAATCCAATGATCCCTGAAAACAAAATTCAATTCCAAGAGAATGAAATGCCCCAAAAAGTCACATTTAATGATTTAGTTGCAAGTGAATTTTAAGACGCAAAAAGAAATATAAAAAGGGCATAAAACCAAACCGCAATGCAGGAACTAAAAATTTCAAGACAAAAACTCTGAAACTAAATTTAGATTGGAGGAAAATATATATTCATGCACACTGTAAAAACGCTGCAGCCATCTTCACAGGTTTGGCTTGCTCCAGTGCCCCCCTACCGCCCCCCTTCTGCTCCAGCACCCCCACACCGCCCCTTTTCGTTCTACCGCCCCCCTGAAAAATGAAATCGCCCCCTGGGGGGCATTATCGCCCACGTTAAGAACCACTGCGTTAAATGAACAAGCAGCTTGGCCTTCATTGTGTCATCCAGGTTGAGTTTCCAGGAATCATTACACTTTTTTCAAGTCAGGATCATAAATAAGGGTTTGCTCTTGATCTGTGACTGTTAACTTATTGGAGAATACTACATGGTAATCTATTATTTGCCCTGTTTGGTGGTAGTATTTGTTAAATGTCCATGAAGAGTATATGTTCTGCTGAGATGCCCTAACTAGTATTTGTTTGTTTTAAATTTGCTTATTACACTTTAAAGTGCTTTCTTGCAAGAGACTCAGAACAGTTGTGCATAATGTATTAGATATGAAACAGTTGTTACCATTCACTGTAATGAACAGTGCAGGAAGCTGATACTAACCTGAGGCTATGTCTGTTTATTAGTCCCAGCTAAATTAGACCTATTAAATTAATGGGAATTGCATTAAGTGTTAACAAGTCCCATCCTTTCAGTGGTTCTACTAGGTGGGACTAATAAGTGGATTTAGCTCTTGCATTTTGATTTCTTAAAATAGAACTGTTGCACTCTTTAATTGAAGATATGATTACTTGAGATTTTGTACTATGCTATATTAAGCTCTAGAACAGCTATTCTCAATGTGGCGCATATGAAAGGAACCACAGATTATTTATTCTTGTTGTCTCCTTATTTGCACAAAGCCAAAGGCTTTTCTTGTTTAATGGGGGGGGGGCTGGAACCTGAAAAAAACCTCCTAAAAGGGCTGTAGGAAAAAAAGGTTGAGAATGCCTGCTCTAGAACATGGATGAGTGGACTCATGGAGCCTTCAGGGTCCAAAATGGATGGAGCCTTTGGAATCCAAAATGCACCCCCTAAGCACTCCAACCCCCCAGCATTCTCGCACCTCTGATTTTTAAAAAAATGTTTTTGGGAAAAGAAGAAGCTCAGTAAGTCACATTTTATCCTCCAGGTGGAGAAAAGACAACAGCGTTGCTGTTTTTAAGGACCTCCAGCATCCCTGGGTCTCCCTACATCATCCCACTTCATTTAATTAAAAATATTTTTTGGCTACTAAAAGTACAAGGGAAACTTTTCAATTAAGGAAAAAAAATTATAAGACATTTTTTGGGGAAGTGGGGATTGTGGGAGTGGAGTTAGCCTTCCAAAGCACAAGAATGGGTCTGCACAGTTTCTGGACCTCCTGAAGTTGTTGCCCCTGCCTTATCAGATATTAAGTACAGTAATAATAACTGAATTCGTGAGCACATTGAGAAGAAGTATAGATGAGAACACATTATTAAAAATATACTTTCTCAATTCACATTCAGGCCTTAGTCTTTCTTCTTAAGCCGGCTGTTAGACTTGTGCAAAAGTATTTGTAATGAATGTTGACCTCTTTCATTATAACAGGGGAAGCTTATATTACAGAATGAAGCAGATGGCACAAGTCATATCTTTCTCCTGAAAGGGACTGCAACAAAACCATTGGCGCTGGACCATATTAAGATAGATTGCCAAGTCGGACGAATTACAGAGAAGGTCATAATGGTGCCCAATTTCACCAAGAGTGAATTGAAATACAAGGTAACACTATGTAGGCTTGAATGAAGGCTTGGCTCAAAAAGCGTAATATTGTCACAATATAAAAATAGTTGCTCTGCCTCACAAATATTTTCCTCCTCTATTAAAGCATTTCATAGCCCAGTCTTCAGAGTAAATATTGTCCATATGACAAATGATACCTGGAATATTTTTTCCTCACTTTGTTGGACATTCTCATGTTTATAATGGAAGGATTTGCTACTGCAGAATTTACAAAAAATGAGACAGGCTTAAATGGTGCATCTGTTACATAATTGATTGTTACCTGTTTCAGCATTGCTTTAACTCAGTGTGGTTTTTAAAGCATAGGGTGTACTTGTCATCTTCATTAGTAACTGTACATAGCTATTTTTCCCCTTGCTGTGTGTCATAGAATTGGCAGTTTGGCTGTGGACTAACTACTTTTTCCTGTCAGATTTCACATGCATATTTCAGAAAATTCCAATGAGAGGTATAACAGTCAATTCTTTTTGCAGAGGATCATTTGTCAACCTAGGAGTCAAAGTCTGATGGAACATTTACTTTTCTGTACATGATCTGAGTGTGCAAATTTATTTAAGCATTGAACAAATCTGTACAACTTTGGTATGATAAAGCTTTAACGATGCATCACAATGGCTTTCCCAAAGTTGTCACCTCAGTTTTCAGGAGGTTACTGGTTGGCCACTTGATTGATGCTGGGGCTATGGGGCAAAATGATTTCAAATGTTTGAGAGTGGGAGACACTACAATATCAATGAAAATTGTGGTAGCATCCTTTTTTTCTTTTTGTTCTTTTTGCCAGGATGTCATAGTCTGATTATATCAGCAATATGCCAATTAGTTACAATAATTATGAGCTACCAAGTCATTTCTGACATATGCCAACACTTTCGAGGTTTGTTAGGTTTAGAGTACTCAGAATTGGTCTACCAGTGCCTTCTTTGGGGACACTCTGTGACTGTAAAGCTTGCCCCAAGCTAAACAGGCTGGCTCTTCTCACAGGAGGGAAAGTGGGGAGTCAGTCTCCTGACTTCAGACTCCACAGCCAGATAACAGATCTGAACTGTAAGTAACTAGTGAGAGGTGCCTTATTCTGGCCAGTGACTAGCTGGAAACTGCTATTCTCCTCATGATACTACAATGATCTATAGTGCTTTGCAGTGTCATTCCAGCTCATTTAGCAGAAGGGAAATGCTAAAAGGGAAACGGCAAAATTATATTTATCTCTCCCATAGTTAAAAAGAAGACAAGTTAAAAGGAAGCCATTTCTCTCTCCCCCACCCCCAACATTTAGAATAATTTTTCCTGTTTGTTTCTCAATTACCTGAATCCCAATCTTTATTGATAGAAATTAAAACCAACATGTCCCTGTTTCTTAGATAAGGTAATATCTAGAAATCGGGCCTTCTCGGCGGTGGCTCCTCGCCTCTGGAACAACTTACCTCCTGAGATTCGCGCGGCTCCCTCGCTGGGCATTTTTAAGAAACAATTGAAAGCACTGATGTATAGGCAGGCTTTCCCAACAGATAATCCCTGACGATTTTTCTTTTATATTCTTTGATTTCCATTTTTGTCTATTTGTAAGGTTTTTAATAATTTTATTGTTGCTCCAATTGTAAGCCGCCTAGAGTGGTCTAGTATGACCAGATAGGCGGGATAGAAATAATAATAATAATAATAATAATAATAATAATAATAATAATAATAATAATAATAATAATAATAATAATAATAATAATAATAATAATAATAATAATAATAATAATCTTTTAAATATAAACTGTGACCCTAATCCTGAATGCCCAAATTTTGCATGCTGAAAATGCAAACAGAACATCCCCGTAGACAGTTTTAAATTTTACAGTAAAATGTTGTAGATGGGAACTATGTGTGGATGACAAGCTGTAACAATTTACAGCCATCTTAATATTTTGCTCTATAATTAAGACATGGTAATTAGGTAATATATTTTTCCTTTGGATTTTGCACCAGCATTAGTATTCGGGTTTTTATTATGAAATGTATGAAGCCATTAATTTTGTACCAAAGTCATTTAATTAAAAACTTAATTAGATTATGCATATGTTCCTCAAGTTACTAACAATCCATGATGCATCTGAATTGTATAGAAGAAGCTGACATGTTTTTCTTGTTTGGTACAACAGACCTAACTACTTGCAGGTTGCCATTTATATAGGCTGTTTCTAGAAGCCATTTAGAGGGTATGCAGAGCAAGAGAAATGAACTCAGAAACTCGCAGAAAGAAACACAGTGCCACATGTTTTTGTGACATATGTTTTGCAGAAGTACAGGTTGATGGTGAGAAGTCCTTCAAAGATATAGCAGAGATGGGGCTTGAGTCATGGGACTCACTGTCAATTCAGACTTAAGTTGCATCGGTGACTCAACTTGGTTCTTTTTTTCAATGACTCGGACTTGATTTGTGACTCAGAACCCACCCACTCCTCCCTTTTCTTCTGGTGAAAAAAGCTTGTTGTTAATGGGGCTTGAACTTGGGACTTGGTACCAAAGACTTGGACTTGGAGTCAGACTCAAAGACTTGCCAACATCCCTGAGATATAGTTTTCAAAAATATGTGTTGTTGGAAAATGGAACCTCTAGTTCACAGGTCTGCTGCTTAAGTCTTTTTGTGTTTGTATTTTGTTTATGCAAAATAATATGCACAGCATTGCTTTTTTTTAAAAAAATCTATAATTCCTTCCTAATTATTTTCTCCACATAGTTGTGTGCAGAAATAATTCAAAAAGGCTATATTAAATAGTAGTGAACATCTGTTTTTAATTTACATTAAGAATACATAGTTGTTGGGCTGCTCCTAGTAAAATGGTGGGGTTGGGGAGAGAATCCATCAAAATCCAATGAAGCATTTTCCTTAAAACCCTACTGAATATATTGTACATTTGATAACTAATCACAAACATATTACTGTTAAACACTCTTCAATGCTTGTAGTAAAGTTACTTAATATTTTAATGACTTCTGCAGTACTGCATCTGTTTCACTAAATACTTACTTTGGAAAACATAGCCTTGTTAGTTACATTATTCAAGGAAGAAAAGATAAAGTCTTGATCAGGTGGAAAAGTTTTGCCCCAGCACTGTGTTGCACTGCATCTCTAAGAAAGAGAGCTCTAAATTAATTCTTCTGCTATAGCTTTGCCTTTGGAACAATTTTTAACATTCTTAAACCTAATTTTGAGACCTAATTACAAGGATTCTGACTGGGAGCTTCTAACATGCAAATTAACTCTCCATGGGAACTGCCATACTATTAATCCCTCTCTCCAGAACAAGTCTTGGGGTGGGTGGGAAGGCATCACTTTTAGAGGAAGAACAAAAAAATGTGAAGAGTCAGGGAATCATGTAGGATCAGGCATTGCATCATCTGGAGAATGGGAGAAATATTAAAGCAAAGCTGCAGTGACATGTGCAAAATGTTTCCTAGGTACTTCTCTTGAAATTCAAGTTACTTTTTTGTGTTCAGAAGATGCACGGCCATTACCAACCAAATCTTTTGCTCCCACTCCATGCTATCTCTGCATTAAATCCCGCCTGCCGGGAGGCTTCTGCTTTTTTTCTGTGGGATGTATTATGCAACAATTACAGGTATCCTGTGTGCATGGCTCTACCAATACTTTTTCTGGCAAACTACCTTGTGTTGCTTCCAGCAGTAATGTTGTTTGCCTGTATGTCCTGTTATATATTTTTTAATTTAGCAAGCAGAGTGTTGGTGCATTGGAAAACTTATGTCATCGACTTCTGTGCTTATTTATGGATCCTTCCAGCTGGTGGCACTCTTTCCCCTGAGGCCTTTCATGTTTTCCTCTTGGACTTTGCAGTAGAGCTGCAATGAAAACAAAGCCTGACTATGAGTTTCTCTGCTGCAAGAGGCACAAACATAGCAGAGAAACTTGTACCCATCAAGGAAATGCTGCCAAAACATTGATGTATGAATTTTTTAACAGAAAAAAGGGCTCTCAGAGACATAAACAACCCAGAGGAAAATATTCCAGTACAAAAGTATAGCCAGTTATATCACATCAAATTTAGGGAAATATTTCTTTAGCAATGTTTTTATACTTCTTACATACTTAACTATCCTCCCCTATAGTGGCAATATATCTGGCTGTGGAGCCAGAAGTTGAGAGTTCAGTTCTCCAGCTCCACAGTTCTACAGTGATGATATAATGTTTTCCTTTTTTGTGTTGCATGTCTGTATGGATTTCATCAAAAAAACTACATAATGTGTATTAAACTAGATAGTGCTTATCTACCAGTTCAACTTTTCAAACTGAATAAGTGCTTTTGACTATCATCTGCTTTGAAAATGCTAAATATGAATACCAGGTCTTTTCAGAAAACAAAGAAGCAGATGCAAAACCAATTCTATTTAACTACTCTGATTACATTATTGAAAACTGAAATAGTTAACTATCCTTTCTAGCATGTGATAAATCAGATACATTCAGAGTCACATTGAATATTTGCTGTATTGCAAGGGTCCATGTACGGTATTTTCATATGGTAATAATTCTTGTGTAAATACCTCCTCATATGTAATTTTAGTTACCATGTATGAGTTAACCATGTTATCTGCTTGTTTGTCTTGACATCTGCTCTGTGTAGTTAAGCACAAGTACAGTATAAGATTCTGTGTGATATACCTAGCTAAACCTGCAGATGGCATAACTTTCTTAGCTTAATAAAACTTAATATATAATTTACCTACATTCAATTTACAATGGTAGTTTACTAGTAATGACATTCTCAGGAGGAGGAAACTTCAGCAGAGAAATACTGCAAGGGTAAATACTCCCTTACCTATGTGAGGCTATACCACAATTATAATGCACTAATAATGCATTCCCCCTTTCATATAATCCATTTATATAATAAAATGTGCAAATCTGTCTGAAAAGCTGTAATGGAAAAATCATTATCTAATTCTGGATTAATATCAGTTTAATATCTAAAGCAGAAGTACATTGTAGTGATTGTAAAATTAGTCTCATAGCACCTGGAAGCAGGAGAATTACAAGGAAGTTTTTTATAATCTGGTATTTTGATCTTCAGGCAGAAATGTGTTTACATCTTTTGTACATCTGTGGAAGAAACAGAAATTATTGGTGGACCTACAGAAAGTAATGCTTTGTGGATATCTCTGACAAAGGCTTCATATTGCATCTGTATACATCTTCAGCTTCCAGAATCTGACATACCCATTTTCTCATTTTCCTCTTGCCTTTTTATCTCATTGCTTAATTAATGAAAAAAATACATCCTTTGGACTTCTCTGGTATGAAAAGCATGCCTTTTGACCCTAATGAGCAGGCTTAGCTTTGAAACAGGATCCCCAGGCTAAATCCAATTTTAGTGCCAACTACAGTAGGCCTACTGAAATCTATAGGTTTTGCATTACTGTTGAGAGGCCAATTCATTTCAGTGAATCTACTCTAATTAGGACTAAAACTGAATTTAAGGGCTATTCAGAAAAACAGTCTGTGGTGTTTGCCCTTGTGGCCCCTTCTTGTCTTTCCCTCACAAAGGCTCACATCATGTTTTGTTCTCGCTGCCACCAGTGGATTACCTCAATCCACAATATAAATGACGTTCGTCAGAACACTTGTCTTGTGAACAGAACATAACTTATTTATTGGAGTGAATCAGGTTGAATAATAACAGAAGTTCTTCAGATACACATTATACATAAGCAATTCATCAACAGTTCTCTCAGTACATACTTCTTTTCTCTTGCTATATCATTACTAACTTCTCTACCTATTTTCCTAACCAGTTCTATGTCTCTCCGTATCTGTTCCCTCTCTCTCTGACTAACCAGCCCTATCTGACTCCTCCTGCTCCTGCGAAGCCTCATGTAGGTGCTGACTCTGCCTCTCCAGTCCTCTCATAGGTTCATGCTCATGAATATGAATGGCATGAGTGATGTGGGCAATCGTCACATTGTCCTAGAGACCAAACACATTTTGGAATAATGAAATTTTATGTGCCCAACAGAAGCTGAACAGAGATTGAATCAGCCTAACATCCCATGGAATTTAAAACGATGAACAATGAGTAAGGAAGCATCTTACATTATTAATAGGCAATGTTAAGGCAAAGATCAATAAATATCCATATTTTTTAAAATATCACTTTGAGAAATACAAGTAGTACTAAAAATTCAGTCAAAGCAGTAATGCATAACAATCCATCTAAAATTCACACACAGGTAGCTGGTGACTGAGAGAACACTTGCCTAAAGAGAAAGGACTTTGCCTGCTTGTGGAATGATAACAAAGATGGAGTCAGCCTGTGGGAGGGAGTTCCAAAGTCTTGGACCAGCGACACAGAAGGCCCTCTCCTGTGTTCCCATCAAATACACCTGTGAAGGTGGTGGGTCCAAGAGAAAGGTCACATATAGGCCGAACTCTGATTGCTGGGAATTCTGAAATGAGCTCTAGATACAAAGAAAACTGGAAGAGGATTACAAGCAGAGATCAACTGGAGAGAATAGAGGAAATTTAGTCAGTAACTTTCACCAGGGCAGTGGAGAAAGGAAAAGCCAAGCTAATACTGAGCTTAAACTTCTCATGTAAGCTCGTGGGCTACCAAAAAAGGATAGCAGTGTAGAACAGGGCACAATAAAGGGAAACACTGGAAAGTACTTTTTGCATTTCCTGGAGGAAATTTATCTCTGTCCCTGTGGACAGCTGTTGCCAGTGAGGAGGAGGAGATTCTCTGTTATTAGCAGCTGCTCTTGGCTGAGCCTGAGAAAGTTTGGCTGCTTTCCTTACTGTTCCCTGCTGGAGGAAACATACTTTAGTTTCTACTTCTCTTGCCAATGGCAGTGAGAAAATTAGAGGTGATATGTACCGTCATGGTGTTTAATATCAGCATGTTTAGATGATATTAAACACCATCAAGCCTTAATACTGCATGAGGGTAATATATGAGGTTTACCTCCCTTTGTCTTTATAGTTACCTTATATGCACCTATCCACTTTGATTATCCCTTCGTACATCTGAGGAATAGGCTTTGGCTCATCCAAGTTTACTTCCAAATACTGTACATTTCTCACTCTTTGTGACCCAAAATCTTTTACTGGTTTTGTTGTGTGACTGTCCCTCTGAAAATGTCATGTATAGGTAAACATTTAGTATGTTTGAATGCTCAAGTTTCAAATGACTTATAATTGTATCACACTTCTGATGTGCAATTTTATTTATTATTGTAAATTGCAATTCTTTACAGCACAATGATACAATTATCTACAATAATAATTACAATATAGCAGTTACAAAATAATAAAATACAGTACTTAAATTATTGTAAATTATTGTATTCTTTACAATAATGTTATAGAAGGTTACAGCATTGTGAAAATTGAGATAAATGTAAACAGCTTTATTTCAAAAATAATATCAATAATCTAATGCTTGCATGGATCTTCCATTTAGATACTTTGAGTTCAACCAAAAAGTAATGGGTCACAAAGTAGTGTTCAATGGATATTTCACATTTATTCATTTGTGTTGTGTATGTTGTAGAATTCTTCTATGGGAATAAATATTCAGTACCTGAAATTATAGTAAGATGGATTTGATAAAAAATGATAAAATACCAGGAGGAGTGCTAAGAAAATTAGCATTATTAATACAGTTGCTAAGAAAATATGTCTTGAAAGACAGATCCATTTTACTAGCATGGCTATGTATATGTGTTAGTGCAAATGAATGCAGGATTCTTGGTTTATAAAAATCCACTGAAAAAAGAACCTTTTTTGACTGAAGTTTCTTAGTACCTCTTGAATGGTTTATTACTTGAAAAAAGATGAAAATGGGGAGGCTGGCCAGCACCTATCTTCATTATTACATTATAAAGTAAGTTGAAATTTAAACCAATAGGTCTTTTTGATGGATAGTCAAGGGTGTAATTTAAAATAAGAAAATCTGAAGGAAGAGCATTTGTACAATTTTGAACCAGTACAGTTTGAGTGTTGTATTGAGAACTGGACAATTCACCTTTCCATCCACACTGAGCCATGAAATGCACTGGGTGAACACAAACAAAATATTTCTGCCATACATAAAAGGGCTCATGGACCGCATGGGGAAACTGTTGAAAAAACACAACCTATAAACAATGTTCAGGCCCACTACAATAATACAACAAATGTTGCCATCAGCAAAGGACAAAACGGATCCCTTCACCATTGCAGGAGTATACAGTGGTGCCTCGCTTAGCAATGTTAATCGGTGCAGCAAAAATTGCTGCTAAGCAATTTCATCGCTAAGCGATTTTAAAAAGCCCATAGAAACACATTAAAACGTGTTTAATGCGTTCCTATGGGCTTAAAAACTAACCTTATGCAAAAATCCTCCATTGCGGCAGCCATTTTCGGTGCCTCTAAAGCGAGGCAAAACAGTGGGTGGCCATTTTGTTTACCTGGAGTCGCCAATCAGCTGGCCGAAAATGGGGGCTTTGCGATGATCGCTTCCCTGCGGTCATCGCAAAGCGAAATTTCCCCATAGGGACCATCGCAAAGCGATTGCTCTTGCAATGGCAAAAAGTCCATCGCAAAGCGATTTCATCGCTATACAGAGTGATCGCTATGCGAGGCACCACTGTACTGGATGTCTTGCAGTTCTGGTTAGGTATATATTGGGACCACAAAATGTAGCATCCAAACCAGAATCAAAGAGCATGAAAGACACTGCAGACTAAAACAACCGAAAAAATCTGCAGTAGCTGAACATGCCCTGAAACAAGCCGGACATGAAATCCTATTTCAAAATACAAAAGTAATGGACAACACCAGCAATCATTATGTTAGACTACACAGAGAAGCAATTGAAATCCACAAACATCAGCACAGCTTCAACAAAAAAGAAGAAAGTCTAAAGGAAGTGAAAACAATTTACTGTTTACTTCCTTCTCCCCATCCCTGCTGTTATGTTACTAAGAGATAATGATCAGCCCAAAGAAACACACTGAAGTGATTTAGGATCTCCACACTTCTCATCTAAGACTAATTATTACACTGTGCCACCTTTCTTCCATTCAGTAGATGATATACAAATGTTATAAGTTCTTTCATGTATCCTTTTCATTTAAACTCTTTCACTTTCTGTCTGTCGAATTACCCTGGATTTTTTTCACCCAACAGCATCATAAAGGCTGTAGGGAACCAGTGAGAATGTCCAGGAGAGGGGCCAGAATAGGTAGTTTGATTGGGACCCAGTGTGTCTCAAGGTTTGCTTCACTGTTCATTATAGGTGGGTGTGAGCTTCTGGCACCCTCTGTTTTGGGTTTTGTTGCGTGTCCACCCAACTGCATGGCTGCCTGTCTCTGTGCCTCCTGTCTTGGATCCTTTCCTTTTTTGTCCTTTTTCCTTGACTTTGAAGTGCATTTGTTCCATTTCTTTGGAATTTTCCCCTCTTTGGTTCTTTCTGTTCTTGGAGTATTATTACTGTTGGCCTGCTGTTACCCCCCCCCCCAAAGAACCTGAAAGGAAATAAACAAGAAAAATGTGGTTCACATCTCTGTTATAGTGATATGTATGACCCCACTGCTCCTTTGAGTGTGATTTGCCCTTTGACATGCAGGCTTTTTTCTACAATCATTGTATTTCCTTCCTACTGTTTCTTAAATTCTTCCTGCAAATGTAAAAAGTGCCACAAAGTGATGGGCTTTGAACTTGTATTTTGTTAAATAAATTAGTATTCTTAATATCAGTTGCAGGGCAGTTTGGATTTGGGTGATTTCAGATTGTTTTACCTGTGTAGATTATGCAGTATGTCTATTTGAAAGGAAACTTCAACATAGTTTCAACATTGACAGAAGGGATATTCCTATGAGGAATAATAAGGTGAAGTATATAATGATGAAATGTTAATTAAAATAATTTTTAACATGTTAATGTAAATAAGAAATCTATTTAAAGATGCAGTAAATTTGCTATATCTTTTTCTTTTTTTCTGCATAGTGCTTGCCTTAAAGAAGTTTACATGGAACAGAGGTCTTGAATTTGAAATCTTTAGTAGAAGATTAGAATGGAGAATGGAGTAGTTCAAGGAATTAATGTACCTTAACTTGATTAATTGTACCAAAATTCATCTCTGATACGTTTGGAGGGCACAGCATAAAGTGTTCCTTCCATTCTATAGCTAATTAAGCACTGTAGGAAAGATTAAAAGAAATGTAATACTCCGCATTATCTACGCAGTGTGATACATTTAAGACGCTCTGACTCTTTTCATATTTTGTCATATTAGGTATCTTCAGATCTTCTAATAGTCGGTGGTGACCCAACTCTCACTGTGGAACCTGGTGACACAGCTGCTTATACTCTGAATATATCCCCATGGAAACGTGGAGAATTTAAAGGTATTTTCCAAAAATAGTTTAATGTGTAGATAATGCGGAACATTAAATTGTAAGTGTCGAGATAATTGCTGCATGATCCCACAAGGCACACTAACTACTGATTAAATTACCTGACCTCTGACATCTGACTGTTTTTCCAAAGCCTCAATTAGAAATGCTTAGCTCTTGTATAGCAGTCCTCCAGGACAATCCAAATTTTATAGCAGTTCAGTTCAAACTGCAGTTTCAGACTGCTTTGCTTCTAAAGTGAAAACAGAAGCAAGAACATTTCAATGTCTTGATTTTAGTTCTATAACTGCATCTCCTGCAGGTCTACAGAAGCGCTATGTTAACAAGCAGCAAATAAGGCTATTTATCTGATTTCCTCCCCCCTGTATGGCCAGTTAACATGAGCAGATCTGGGCAAACCTGAATTTCCCAGTAAGACTTCACAGTAAGCGAATTTGCATTTCTCTCCCTTGTGTAGTCACACCCTTATTTGAATGTACCTCATTGTAGCTTCTAAATTATGTGGCGATTCTTCCAGGGTGTTTCCAAGGCAGAGAAATATTCTCAAATTCCTTTGCATCTCTAGCAGACTTTTATTTCAACCTTCTCATCTTGTAAGCAATTCCCTATTTAGTGACATGACATGGAACATAACCGACCTCTGGTCAGCTAGTGGCAACTATACAATTCTTCTGGGCTTGCCACCTCACATTTTAAGTTCTAGAGGCTTTCAATTTATTCCACACATTCCCAGTAGGATATGCTTTCCTTTTCCTATTGTAAAAATGAGGATACATGAATAATAATAATACATGAATAAATTAGAATATGAAATGTAGGCATCAAAAACCTCAGATATGCTTAGAACACTTTTGTTTTTGCTCCTCAAAATGTTCCAGTATCTGTGGATCCACCATTAGTATGGCTGGTTTTATGTTGCTAATTCTGACTACTAATATTTATTGGAGATTTTGGTTAATTCCTTTTATAGTTAACAGAGTATCAGGTAAAAACAACTGCACAGAGAACGTGTGAGAAGTAGCCCAGCCTATTTCACAGGGACTAGCACTTTATATGCTAAAAATCAATCTGGAAGCATTTTAAATGGAAAAAAGTTGCTGACTATAGTCAAAGTCAGTTTAAAAAAAGTGGAAAAAACGAGTCTTACCACTTGGAAGAGACCCCTCCATGGTTTCTAATGCTTAGATGTCAGGAAGAGAGAGAGAAAGGGAGACTAACAAAAGAAGTGAATTGAACAAATGGTAAGGGCAAGTCAGAGACAGGAAAAATAATTTTATCAATAGCTTAGTGGGAAAGGAGAGTCCCTTTAGGTTCTAAAAGCTCCCCTTCCTATTGATATCTAATGTTAAAAAGCATGTAGGATTGTTACTTTAACTTCCCCATAGTCAAAATATGGAGAGTTGGTTCTCTTTTGGCATGATAAGCAATCATATTCTAATTATGGGCTTTTGAAACACTGGTAACCTGGTTATGACAAATAAATGCATTATGGTGTCCTGAATTTACCAGGCTCCATCTGTGTGACTCTGGATTGAGATGGGATGGAGGAGAATTCTTTGAATCTGTAAAGGTGCTGTGACATGCCATTGGTCCATCTAACCTGGAACTGACTCCACCAACTGGGAAAATCTTTTCATGGTCTTAGTCTCTACAACCTTTTGGTCTGAGATTTTTTTAAAATTCAGGTTGTTAACCTGGAAGTTTAAGTCTTTTTTTAAAAAAGTGCAGTTAGAGGAAGGAATAATATTGTCAGGATGTAAGAAATCTGAATCCAGATGAAATATTTTGATGAAATGTGCCTTGATTGAGCAACAGGAGCACTTAGACTTGCCGGACAAACTCAGTGCAGTACGAAATGGAAACCTCCTGTCTATTTGTCCAATTTAACACTCCCTCAGTTTAGAAGAGCATTCTAGCGAGATTCAAACTCCTGCCCTCTAAACTTTTAGAAGGAACACTTCAAGGTATCCCCTACATTGAACATTTATGTCCCTGTAATGTGGAGGACGTGTTTTGTTACACTGCTCATTTTATCAGGACCTGTGAAAGTCTTTTCTACTGTACATTCTACAGAAATTTCCTGGGAGAAATACAAATTTCTGTATAACTTTACTGCTTTCAGACAAAGTCCCAGACATTACTCTACAAGTGGCTAAATATTGTGCTGTAGTAATATCATACTGTAGCCGCCTATCCTTGTGAGGCTACTGGTTGCCCCGGCCTAATGTTATGACAATGAACCTTCAATGATGCAATAATCGCTTTTGGCCTATGTTTAATCTGCGCTTGTTTACTACGTTATTAGATGTCTTAAAGGAAGATGTTAACATGGAATTTGATGTTTAAAATGGATCCCCTGTTTTTTTAGAGGTGATGGAAATTATATTTTAATTGTAATATATTGCTGGTCTTTGACCGTAAATAAACGATTGATCGATTGATTGAGCAACAGGATTGTGATTACTTTTACACATTTGTTTTGCTTTTACTGCCTTCGGCATTATATTGCAGATGTACATTACATGCCCCATGTTTTCTAGCTTCGTAGGGTACTATTTTTGCATGGGGAAAACTGATAATATTCAGTTTCATTATAGTTGCTTAAAAACTGCTTGGAAGCATTTCCAAATTTCTTTGCTGCAGTTAATTTTTATCTGTAGGCCTGTTTTAATGGGAAAGTGAGGCTTCATATCCCACCTGCACAGTCCTCTGGTTCTAGATAAGGACATAAAATCCTTTCAACTTCTTTCAATTTCAAGATGAGGCTTTCTCAACCTAGCCTATTTACTGCTTACTATTTTATTGCAAATGATTAACAGAATAGTCTTTTTAAAAGAATTCCTGAGAAGCATTACAGGAAAACAATAAACTAAATAGAAATGAGATGGGAACTTCTAATTGCATACCCTGTTTGATATTTATTATCAGATGAAATTCAATTCTTCAAAAACCCTTGGGTTATTGCACTTTTGTATCCACACTTCAAAAAGCCAGGGAATGGCCCAGCATTGCTGGACAATATCATGCTCACATTGCCAGCAGAAAAAAAGATGCCAGTCTTTACATAACAAAGGGCAGCCTGAATATTGACAACAGCTATGGCATCAGTCACAGTGGTCTACAGGATATCCTCTTCTGCTCAGTACCATTCACAAAGTCATTCCAGGCAAGGGAAAATACCAGAAGGTGATTTTTTTTTTTCATCAGTTATCCACTTCTCACCCGAACACAAAGCAGTTGTGGCTGTGTTCTAACAAGTGTAAATGGTAGCGAGCTGAAGAAGGTATCCTGTAGACCATCTTGAATGATGCCATTGTTGTAGTAGGAAGAGAGAACAACCTAGTATGAGATGTTGTTGGTTTGCAAGATCTGAACAGAGCTGTTAATGACAGGATATTTTTGAAGTCCGTAACTTACATAGTCACCACACATCAGAAGTGATTTGATGGACCATAGCATCTTTGGCATTTTTTAAAATGTACCAATCAATAGTAAAAATTGATCTTAGAAAACGGTCTAAGGAGGTATCATTTGTCAGTAATGCTAATTAGGAAGCACCAATTCTAAGAATATTTTTTCCTATGTTGTTGTAGGCTTTCTGGGCTGTTTGGCTGTGTTCTTAAGGTTTTTCTTCCTAATGTTTCAACAGTCTCTGGCCAGCATCTTCAGACGACTCTGTTTGTGCTCTGGTGCAGTTTGTGGGATAGTTGAGTATTTATAGCTGTGGGATCAGTTTTAGTCCTTTTCAGGAGATAGGGTGGTTATGGTGTTTTTCCTTCTGGGTGTATTGTTGTGATAAGGGGGAGACATGATCTGTCAATATGATTGATGAGTGCCATTAGTTGGTCTTTTGTGTGCATTAATCACTGGTCCTTGTGTCTGGGTGGAGTTTGTTGACCTTTTGCAGGCTGTATTTTTCAGTGCTGGGAGCCAGGCTTTGTTGCGTTTTAGATTTTCTTCTTTTTTGTTGAAGCTCTGCTGGTGTTTGTGGATTTCAATGGCTTCCCTGTGCAGTCTAACATAATGATTGCTGGTGTTGTCCAGTGCTTCTGTCTTTTGGAATAGGATTTCATGTCCAGCTTGTTTTAGGGCTTGTTCAGCTATTGCTGATTTTTCTGGTTGTTTTAGTCTGCAGTGTCTCTCATGTTCTTTGATTCTGGTGTAGATGCTACGTTTTGTGGTTCCAATGTATACCTGGCCACAACTGCATGGTATCCAGTATATGAGGGGCTCCCTTTTGTCCCTTGCTGATGGTAACATTTGTTGTATTATTGTAGTGGGCCTGAATATGTCTAATATGTAAAGTTGTGTGGATATTGGCACAATGATAGAAGTTCATCTTTTGAAATGAATGCCTTGGCTGAAAGAACATCTGGTAACTATTTATTTCAGGTGTAATTGTATTTGTTGCTGAAGATGCAGAACAACAGCAAAACAACTTACTGCAGAAGACAGATGGTATACAGACCTCTCAGAAAGTGCCAACAGTGCCATTGCAAACAGTCAATGCAGCAGACACTGGTAGGTTTATTATTATGGGTAATTTGATTATGAGTCTTTACAAATATCTTATCATCATTCATTTTTCAATGAAATGCATATTTTATATGCCAAGCCATGCATCTTTTTAAGTAAAGCATTTTGCTGGATATAAGCAGGCTCTTTTTACTTTAGGAATTCCTGTCCTTTGTATATAGAATTCTACTGTGTAATAATAAAATTGAGCTATTTGACCAGATGTAATATGAAGTTGAATTAAATGCTTCCTTCTTGATAATATATTGGCAGGCATTTGAATTTTTATTTGACCCATCTCCAAGAATAAATAATGAATGTTGCACAAGTAGAATTTTGTTAGTGTTTGCAATTAATCCATTGAAAATTGTTGGTTTGTACATCTGAAGTGCATGCATGTCAAAATCAAAATAGTGTTCATGTACTATTGATGAAACTTGGTTTGTTCTAAACCTGATTTATTAATAGTTTGTTAAAATAGCTATCTGTCAATGCAACACTTTAATTAGTTTTTCACATTGCATAATGGCAGGTAACAGTTCATTTATTGTGTTTAAACTTCACAAAGAATGTGTTCAGTCTTACACATAACTTATTGCCAGTAGCTTTTACAAAACTATGTTGTGAGCTGTCATTATCTCCTATACAACAGCAGTAAAATATTAAAATGTTAACACAACACTGTTCACTATTACTGTTTCCGTACTTCTTATTCACACATTTTGTATTACATCATACATTTGAATCCATTACTGTTGTAAGCAGTCATTATTTTTACAAACATTTTTTTTACACTCAGTACAATTATTTTCCTACAAGTGGTATGGCTTTCCACAAAATTTCAGGGTGGGTCCCACCATTGTTGTCATAAGCTACTGATGACTTAGTTTAATGATGTTGTAAGGAACCATGCATTAGCTTGTTCAAAAGTTTGTGGAATGGCTTGTTCCATGTTTAAGCAGAATCAAACTTTTGGGTGTTACACTTGCTCAGTGTGAAAATGAGTTTTCTGATAATTATAGAAACCTTCTCCTGGTGGAACAATACCACTAGATTCAATTATCTATTTCTAGTGAACTTGACAACTGAAGAATAGAAAGTTTGTACATACAGGTATTGCAGAATGAGAAATTGGGAAAAGAAGAAATATGTAACTGGGGATAAGTTATTCAAAAGTGTTGAGTAGAAAAGCAAAAGCAAAGTGTGCAGCTTTTATACTGCCTCATAGTGCTTAAAGCTCTTTCTGGGCAGTGTACAATTTAATTATGCAGGCACTATATTGTCCTTCTCTCCCCCAGCAAGCTGGGTACTCAGCTTACTGCCCTGGGAAGGATAGGAGGTTGAATTAGCCTCGAGCCAGCTACTTGAAGCTGGGATTGCACTCAAGTTGTTAGCAAAGTCATGCTCTATGAGTAGAAGGCAGATTGAGTCTGTTGATGAAACGAAGAAACGTTGGCTGGTATTTTGCTGAATGTCTTCTAAGCTGAAAGTTCCACCAGCATAGTAATATGGGCTTGCAGTGCTTGTACAAGTGTTACTATAGTACAAGTGGTGTTATCCATGAAGAAACCTTAACTCTCAGCTGAAGTGATGGTAATAGTTTTACAAGGACTTTCTGCTCAGTGGAAGCCCAGTAGGGTGTTGCCAAATGGTGGGCAAGCTCAAGTGGCTTGCAGTCAAAACTTTTGCTCTCAGCAAAAGTTTGTACTGTACTTGTTACTGGATGATTTATGTAATATTCCTGTGTTATTTTATTGTCTTATGTTATATTGGAAGCCGCCTAGAGTGGTCGTATAGACCAGGTGGGCGGGATAAGTCAAATAAATAAATAAATAAATAAATAAATAAATAAATAAATAAATAAATAAATAAATAAATAAATAAATAAAAAATCAGGTCCACTTCAAGCTACATGAGCCACAGAAACAACCATTCACAGTTTTATTTTTCATTTATTTTTGTCTGGTTAGGACCCCTAGAAGATTCCCTTAGTCCTTTGATGTAACAACACTGCTTCTGGACCAGAAATTGACCTTTTTTGTATTTTTTTTTAAATTTGAGAGGAGGGCTTAGGGGGCTTCAAAAATGCCTCAGGAAGAGCATCTCTCCATCCCTGATTTGAACTATAGAAATATCTTGGAGATTTAAATGAAAGAGCAATAAATAGATGAGACCGTTAAGAAGGGAAATACGAAATATGCCTTAACATTATGAAAGGCATCTTGATGAAATAAATAAAAATTTTATAATGTGTAAACATAGTTATAATATCTTGCAGAAAAGAAAGGGACCCTATGGATCATCAAGTTCAGGAGGCACAGTGGGGAATTGATTTCCCAACCTCTGGCCCTGTAGCCAGATGCCT
Source organism: Pogona vitticeps (assembly GCF_051106095.1). Classification (NCBI taxonomy): domain Eukaryota; kingdom Metazoa; phylum Chordata; class Lepidosauria; order Squamata; family Agamidae; genus Pogona; species Pogona vitticeps. The sequence continues at coordinate 194,251,839 of NC_135785.1, read as the reverse complement.
AAAGCACTAAGCTATCTTGGTGGTGATGCAATGTTTATTGGAAAGCCTTTGAATTCACCTCAAAGGTGACAGTGAGTAGTCATGTTAGTTTGTTGTAGCAAAAACACCAACAAGTCATATGACATCTTACAGTCTAACATTTTATTTGATATAAGCATTTGTGAACTGTAGCCTGAAACATTTTGGTTAAATGCATTTTTTTTGTAACTCAGAACCTAAAACAAAGGGGATTAGACATTTTTAATTAATGTAAATTATATGTTTCTGTTGGCCAATCTCAGTTATGATGATGCAAAATTATGCAATAGAATTTTGTTTCATGTACTGCATCAAGTGGTAGGTATTCTCAAAGCACTAGGTGATTATTAGCAATTTCCAAAAATGTTTAAGATTGCTTAGTATGTGCCATCAAATCAGAAACAATCTATAGAGGCCCTAATAGGGCTTTCAAGGTAGTGAGATATTTAAGGGGTGGATTCACCAGTTCTATACCAGTTCCATACCTCCACTGAGCTTCCATGGCTGAATGGGGATTCAAACCCAGGATTCCTGAATTTTTTAAGTCCATCATTCTATCCACTACACCACATTGTGTATCTCTTGAAACTTTGTAGCCCAAGAGAATAGTTTAGTGAAAATCAATTATTATTACCTTTAAATGTAGAAGTAGTTATAGTAGGATGATTTTTCTAATTGCAGCTTTTTGTTCTCTCTCTAATTGCAGAGATGCCTATATAATTAGGATTGTCTTTCTGATGATATTCAATGTACTTCAATTAATACTTTTTAAAAAGGTTATTCTATGAAGAAGATTCAAATTTAAAACTGTTTCCCTTCCCCTGTTCTATTAATGAATTGTTCTTATGTTGAAATAATTGTAAAAAGAGCAACATTTTATGTCAGGTGGGCAAAATTAGCATTTGAAATTAAATATCTGCTTAGCATAAGTAGCACATGGTGATGGGGAGTAATGGAAACATTTGAACTGAGTTCTGTGTTTGTGATTGTTTTATATGAGAGTGTAGTCAGTCCAGTAAACTAGCTGTTGTCAATCTTTTTTGGCCACAGCCATAAACACAATATGAAAGAAATATAGGCCGAATCAGGATTGCATAAGTTGCAGAGTGGTCTTATAAGGTGATGTGTGAAGAATTGTTTCCAGTCTGTGGCCCTCTTCAAATGTGCCAGGGCCCCCTTAGGAGCCATATGCCCCTGTTGAGAATGGCTGCAGTAAGCAAACACATTTTAATGGTAAATCACAGCTATTTCCCTTCTACTCTGCAACTCCATATTTCTTCCACACCCTGTTTTGGAGGTAGAGGTGTAAAGGGTTACAGGTAGAAGAGGCCATTGAAGATCTTACCTTCCCATTGAAAGAAGCCTTCATCACTAGAGGAAAATTGCATTCTGTTTCAAGGTGGCAATAAATATATTTATTTTATATATCCCAAAACTCAATAAAAGCCTCATTCTTTAATTGTTATTTTGGAATAAACTTTCCAGCCAATTATTACATATTTAATTTTTAGTGGAATTTTATTTTGCCTTTCCTTCAGTGAGTTCAAGGGAATATACATGACTGTCCTATTCCCTACTGTATTTTTATATGAGCACTGTGAGACCAGTCAAGTTGAAAGACTGGCCCAAGGTTACTTCATGAATTTGGGACCTCAAAACCTAAATGGTTTGGGACATTGATACCTGGCAAAATGCCTCCTCCTGACTAGATCTGCCTGTCCTATACAATCCTTCCAGGTTAGGTGGTTGAGATTGTTCATCCCAAGAGAGGCCCAGAAAGTGAAGACTAGAAACCAGGCCTTTTTGGTGGTTGCTCCCCAAATCTGGAAGAGCTTCTCACCTGAAATCTGCCTGGCTCCTTCACTGGGAACTTTTCAGCAATTGTTAAAAGCATGATTTCTTTCAGACACACCTTCCCGGACCTTATAACATCCTGATACAATTATGCTCTTAACACTTATCTATCATGCCACCTTTTTTAAAAATATAATTTTAGTTATTATTAGTTGAATTTTGTTAGTGTATCTGTGTTTAATTTTGATTTTATGCCATTATGGTCTTTGTTTTAACTGTTGTTCAATGATATGTTGTTTAATTGTGTAAACTGCCCAGAGTGGCCTTGGCAGCCAGATGGGTGGTATAAAAGTCAACTGAATGAATGAATGAATGAATGAATGAATGAATGAATGAATGAATGAATGAATGAATGAGTTTCATAACTGACAGGTGACTAAAACCTAGATTTCCCAAATCTCAGTTGAACATTTGAATTACTACATTACACTGACTGTTATCTTATACTGTACTAAGATAAGGTCAGCACTTAATAGTTAACATTTTCTCCCATTAGTTCTGAATTGTCCTACAACATTTAAAAAAGATTGTTCCCTGAAATAAAGTCTTGGGACACTCTATGTGTTTCATCATCCACTGGTGAAGTCTTTATCAAAGAAGGCTTGGCTTTTTTTTAAGTAGATATGTTTTTGCTGGTAGCAATCAACATTCTTTCTTTTAGAGAAATTCAACTTGTTTTTAATGAAATGTTGTTATAACATTCCAGGAATAGAAGTTGTATTGCAGCCAGAGGAAATAATGATCGTTCCTGGAACCACAAGCAGTAAAAGGTTTTGTGGTGGATGGCATATGTGGCACAAAAATCTCTGCGCATTTGATGTAATTGCCTGTTTTAAATTATTAATAAAACATACTGTAATTGTTAGCAATGTAGTCCCTCCATATGTTGCTAGTGAGCTTTGGGTTCCATCTCCTTTGCAACAGCAGGTGTTTTGATATTGGCATCTGGTATAACAGTAGATCAGTTCTCCAGTTTGAATCTGGTACATCTGTGCCTTTCTTGCACTCTCAATATACAGGATTTTGTTTGCATAGAAACAAGTTTGGGAAGTTGTTACAAAATTAAAGGTCTGCCAGTTTGTATGTCATGATAAACGATGGTTTCTCATGTTGGGAATGAGCTGTAGCGTGCCTCTGGCTTACATATAATATCCACCCTCTCCTTTTTCCTCTGCCCCAACATTGTCACCAGAAGGAAATTTGAAGCAATTGCTTCCATGCTTGATTCACTGTAGCTTGCTGTTTTCTCTGAACCTGTCAAATGTTTAGCATTACAAAAACAAAACACAACACAACAACACATGAAAAACCAAAACCAGAACTGCATTGGAAAGGAAGTAGGAAGTAGGGAACAGGCATAACCATGGATGTCTATAACTCACTCCTGTTGTTATTCATCATGATATTGCAAACAGATACAGTTCCCTTTTAGCTCTGTTTGAAAGCCCCACCCAAAAATATTTGATATAACTGATAGATTAGAGGCAGTGCTTGGATATAATGGAGCAGTGAAGATCCCTCATTGTCTCTCCTCTGTAACACTATACAATATACATAATGAAGGAGCCAAAGGTATATTAATACTATCATGATGCATGCCATGGCTTGACATCCCTTCTTGGCATATTTAAAAACTGCAGTTTATATTGTTAGGATAATATTTCATCAAATGGCATTTATTTAAGATATATTATTATACTGTACATAATTGACCTTATAAATATGTAGAGCTTGCTGTTACTGATACAAACGTTTTTTAAAGCAATATTAAATGCCATAGAATTATAACAACATTCCACACCCCCGGTCTGTGCCCCAATAAAGGGCACACAGATTTGGTTGATCTATCCTGCACTCTTTTGGTGACACTCCAACCTAATTCTTGTTGACAGGAGTTGTGCATTTTTGGTTCTCCATGAAAATGGGAAAATACAAACGGCAAGGCATCTAGTGCTTCCTGAAATGATCTGCTTACTAAATGGAGGCAAACATTTCAGATTTATTGGTATGGCAATCTGTAGGAGTATGGCCTGCAAGGATCTTGTCAATGTCCTTAGGGGAAAGCGCTCTGTCAGGTCATGGAAAATGGGCAAACTGATGACAGCTGTCTCTTTGTTCCATGGGCTTTTTAAAGATCAGGGTTATTAGCATCTTTGTTCACAATCAGCCAGTTCTTCTGATTTTGCTCTTTCACTATGTATATGTGTTTGTATACTTTGCATCTCAAAGTAAAGGTCTCTAGTTTTGTGCAGAGACCTTTTGTATGAATGTTGGAAACTGAGAAGAAAAAATATTATCTTGTTCTTTCAGGCTTGAAAAATTCTCTTCAAGGTGTGTCCTTGAGTTGGGACAGCTCAAATCAATGAAAATGAAGAACTTACCAAGTATTTGTGAAATTTGTAACTTCTGGACATTTACAATTTGGGACTAGCGCACAATATCAGGATTTGGTTCGCTTAGGCTTAGTAACACAGACAGAACAATACCATATGAAGAAAAGCCAGACGTGGGTACAATCCAGTCCAGAAAGGAAATAACATATCAATTCTTTAAAGCAAATTCAGGGGCACTTAATATGGCTGAAGAAGAGAGAGCTGTTGTATAAACAATTATACTGTTAGTGTATTAACTAACAGTGTGACTATTAACTACTGTTAATCATAATATTGGACTGTGAATCAGTACCCAGAGCAGCTTAAACAAAATAATAATAATGCATTACAGAATAAACAGCAAAAAAGATGATAAAATAAATAGTATACTACTTCAATAGGGAGACCTATTTTCAAGTGATGATAGACTTTATTTATGAATTAAGGCATATCTTCAAAGAAAAGGCATTCCAAAACTTTGATACTACCATTAAGAAAACTTATCTTGTGTGTTCATTCCTGGATGGTTGTCATAGTGTAGAAAGCAAGTCTTTGAGGTAGATCTTAAAGCCTGTCATGGCAGATTTCCTGATGTTTGTGGTTCAGTGCAATGCAAAGTAATCCATCCATCTTTATGGGGCTGAAGGATCCTGTGTTACTGAAAGAATGAAGCATCAAACTTAAGATGAATGAGGACTGGAGATGGCAGGAGCTATTAAAAAGAGTTTTGACAACAAATAGAAAAGAGAAACCATGGTGAAAAGTCAGATCACAGGGCTTCAGTCTGTCTGGAGCTGTGTGCATGCATTTGTAGGAGTTATTTCCCATTCACTTAGGAATGCATATGTAGAATCTTCAGCATTAGGGGGCAGGTGGCCCTCAGTGGGAAGGCAAATAATTTTGATATGTGATTATGAAAGTCTTTTGCGTTCTAGTCTATCACTGTATTCGCTATGCCATAGTGGCTCTCAGTGTTACAGCATCATATATTTGTGAGAAGATGTAAATATTTATGATTTCTAAGCTATAAACAATGCACAGTACACAGTTTTTAAGCTTGTTATAAGGAGTTTTTGTGAAGGGCTATAAAAGCAATGGTTTTCAATATTTCTGCTCAACTTATGAAGATAATTGTAATGAAATATTGGCTGTCATAATGACTTTAATTTTAAAATTTTAAGGTTGCTTTCTTAATAAGTCGCTACGAGCATTTCATGTAAGAAATAGATTTTACAACTATAATCTATTGTTCTTTTTTGATAGCATTGCCTTGCGCTGCACCATGCCTTCAGCAGTTAATTAATGTATTCATAGTTTACATTTTAAAACATCTAAACTTTGAAAGTAAATATGAAGCATTTAGTAACATTTAATGGTTAATCTAGAAACACTTTTCAGTTACATCCTAGGCAGGTGAAAAATTTGATATTCCTATGCAAATGCTGCAGGATTGCTTGCAAGATGAGCTATGGGAAATCCTGCCAGTACCTGGAGAAAATAAACAAACAGGTTTTTTATTGCCTTTTGGCTCTGTGTTTCTGTTGCATTCCCAGTCCTCCCCATGTCAGTCATGTACTATCCTCTATCCACGAACAACACTGTGCAAGAAGTTGTAGAGCTGACATCAGGGAAGCAATGTAGGTTGCATGCAAATCCTTATTTCCTCTGTTTGCTTGTATTCTAATTTTGCACAAAAATATTATTTCCTTGAATACTTTAGAATGCTACATAGGAGCTCAATTCCTCTTGGTAATTTTCTCATCTATGTGCATTTAGCAGTCTCTCCTGGTACTGGGAAGTAGGAAGTTATCCTTAGGTCTGATGGACCTTTGCATTCCTTTTCCCAGTCTCTGTCAGACAACTAGATTTTAACTTGCAGTCATAAATGTTAAGTTGCCTCAGCAATGGCACTTTTCGTTCTAGCTCCATCTCAACTGATTTAGTCATGTTTGGCCAAAATGTAATTTGTATTGCCAAAGAAGCACAGGTTCCTCATTTTTTGTCATCTCACAACTTTTCCAAACACCTGACTGCTTGCCTTCCAAGGGCACAGGAGTCAGGCCTCCAAAACACGTGTGTCTATTCTCTTAGTACATTATTCTAATTCTTTTTAAAGTCCTGCCTTTCTTATTAAGAGGGAGGAGTGCAACAGATTATATATGTGAGAGGCATCTTGGTATATCTTTTTAACAGCGGATCCACTTTAAGGCAGTGCTAATGTTTTCTCTATATAATATTGTTTTAACTGAACAGGACCCTCCTCATTCTACTGGCTGGTAAGCTGCTTTCAAACCATGGGAAATCTTCAAAAGATGGTTCTCCTGTGGCATAAAATTGCCTGTATAAAAATCAAGAACCAGGACATTTCACTTAGTAGCAACATGGCTGTGTAATTTGAATATTAACCTTCCTGTTCAATGGTAGAACAATGTAGTCCCTCAGAGTAATATTGTACTGCAAAATCCACACAAAACTGGGCTCACAAGTTAGGCATTTTATAACATTGTCTCCTGAAGAGTTGTAAACTATACTGCTGTTCAGACTACATGGGCTGACACTATGGAGGGTTTAAATGGGAGTGGGGAGGGCAGGCTACAGATGCAAGTAAATCCCATGCCCAGCGCCTTGCCCACTTGGAAGTCACACAGACCTTCACATGAAAACCCGAAGAGGCACCTGTAAATGTGTTCACTTGAACATCATTACAACACTTGGGTGATTGGCAGCTCATATTAACCATTTTCAGAGGGTAAGAGTGCATGACCTATGTCCTCATCTTCATTCTCATCATGCTCAAAGCTCTAATGTAACCATGTTTTGACCACTGGCCTTGTATCCTAATTCTGCTGTTAACCCTCAGTACACTGGATTTGTCATGGGATCAGAAAGTCGTTTATTTACCCTAGTGAATGAGGTTTAAAGGGTATAACTGCTGTCAGCACAGGAAACACTTCAGTGTTTGAAGAAGCTTCAGCTGAGACTGAAAATTCATTCCTTGTGTCCTTCTTCTTCTGTTTTTTTTTTTTACTTTTTTTTAGGTCAAACATGCTGCAAAGTGTGGTTTTCCCTGGAGATACATAGTATACCAGCCCCACCAGAAAAAACTCTGGCTATCAAATGTACAGTTTTGGTAAGATCACCTTTCATTAATAGTAGAAGTAAATATATCTTAGTGATATGCTTGTGTTACTAGAATGAAGTATACTAAAGGGAGCTCTTCCGTTGAAGAAGTAGCCTGAGTGCTCATATGTTGTGTTGGTTGAGATGGTAAGATCTACCTTTGTTCACGTCAGTTCTACCATGGTATAATTAATAAATGTCAGCTACTTTCACCCAATAACAAGGAACATCAACAGAATTTGGAGCAGCTAACTTCAAATCTTCCTGCCATTTTTTGCTGTTCCTTCAAGATTCACAGATGTTCTGATTTTTCCCCCTTGATTTGAATCTGGGAGGGTGGGTTGGTAGCCAAAGAGTGGGTATACATTTGATGTAGATTCTTTGAATCTTTCACTGTTACCTGCTACCACTCTCCATATGTCACTAGCTACAAGGCCTATTAGGAATTTGACTTTATCAGTAGGAGTTGGCTACAGTCATTTAGTAATGGTTCTATAGCTTTAATTGAGCACTACATCTGTCTGTTGTGAATGGTTTGAACTATACCACACTAGGCTAATATATTTGCCTACAAAGTAGCATAGGGCCAAGGCTGTATTTCTTTGTGTTTGTCCTCATGTGCCCCAAGTGGTTCTTGATAGCTTTCAAAGAATTGTTCCTTGTGGAGAACTTTTACATTGTATTTTGGCAGTGTTGCTTTTAAGTTAGCAATCAGTAGATGATCCAAAGCAACACTTGGGTACTGTGAGGTAAAACAATGATTTAATTAGGTGCCCTTCCAAGTAACCTGAATTTTCTGAAATGCTTGTTTGTTTCTCAGGTGAAAGGCACATATCTGAGTTTTAGTAGAGTTGGGTATACATTGACTTTTATCATAAAGGTCCAAGTTCTTCTAAAGCATCTGTTAGAAGGTTTAGTCAAGCATAAAATCCTTGAATAGCTGTTGTATGGTATTGCTGTTTGAAAGCATTTTATCAGATACTTTGCGATCCTTATTCACCATGCCAAGATGCGCCTCTTCAGCTGGTCTGCGGCTTGAAGCTGATATTGCCCTCAGTAGAATGGCAGGCATGGCTACATGCATTTTGTTATTGGTTAAAGGTAGTCTATGCCAGTGGTTCTTAACCTTTGTTACTCGGATGTTTTTGAACTGCAACTCCCAGAAACCCCAGCCAGGACAGCTGGTGGTGAAGGCTTCTGGGAGTTGCAGTCCAAAACTCCTGAGTAACACAAGGTTAAGAACCAGTGGTTTGTGCCACCAAAATCTGAAAATCTGTAGCTACCTATACTATTTGCAGAAAACTACATCTCTTAGGGTTCTCTATGGACTTCCCACTGAGACAGCTTCAAGGTAGCTTTAAGCCACTGGTTCTTAACCTTGGGTTACTCAGGAGTTTTGGACTGCAACTCCCAGAAGCCTTCACCACCAGCTGTCCTGACTGGGGTTTCTGGGAGTTGCAGTTCAAAAGCATCCGAGTAATAAAGGTTAAGAACCACTGCTTTAAGCCAATACTTATTCAACATATTAAAGATATAGACCTTCAATACTCTCTAGCTTGTGCAGACAGGGCTTGTTCACTACTTGTTCACCTAAATTTTAACTTCCCTAAGCCAGCTAACTACCTATACCAATTACTGCACTGAGAAATTGCTTTGCCTTTTCAAGGGCTTTCCCTCAGCCCTTTTAAAAGGGCGTTTTAATAACACCCCATATGTTGAAAGGATTTGTCCCTGTGGGAAAGAAACTATTGAGACCTTGGTGCACATCATTTTAGAATGTCGCTTATATAGGATCAAACGTATTTGATATCTTGGTTCAGTCATGAGTAAATATACTGGCCCACCTCCCACAGGCTATCTGAAGTTTCTGTTGTCTGGAGAGAATCAAATAACACAGTTAGTGACTCAGTTTTTATTTTCATCTATGAGAATTCGCAAAATGCTATAGGAAGATTTTATGCTATACTATGTATTTATTTTATGTATTTTATCTTTGTATCATTTATTATGACCGTATAATAAAACTTTAATTAAAAAAATTAGAAGGTATTCTACTATTTGAAATCTATCTGGCTAAGCAGCAGGTGCAAGCATGCCAGCATAAATAAAACTTTCCATTCATTGAGGAAGTGGTTAATCATTGGTATATATGTTGAACAAAATAGGAGCCAGTATGCTGCCCTGGGTATACCATTCTTTTGTGTACCCCATTGACTCTGTGCTGCTGAATTGTGTTTGAAAATTAATGGTAAGGTGACTTTTCACTAATAGTAGAAATAAATACATATTAATGATATTTATGATGTGTATTTTACTAGAATGAAGTTACTAGACTGAAGTATTCTACTGCCTATATCAAAGGCAGCTCCTACATTGAACGAGCAGTTACTGGAGACTCATTGGTGTTTTGCAATACATAGGCATAAATAAATCATGTATCACAAAACTTTAAATTAATTAATCATCCTTTAAATTTAATTATTTATGTTTGTGCCAAGGTTTGTAAAAAAGCACAAAGGAAGCAGCACACGGAAAACAATAGTTAAGATCAGTTTAATGTAGATTAGGACGGGTACTATGCTGGCTAAGTCTGATGGAAGTTGCAATCTGACAACATCTGGGCAGCCCAACAGCCCTCGCTCATCATGTAGACTGAAGACTTTCTATATCTGTACTTTAGGTGTTTCTAAACAAAGTTGTGTTTGCTGCTTCTGCATATAACGATTATGGTTAAGATAACAGAACTCATTGCATTTTAAAAACAGATATAAATACCGTATTTTTCGCTCCATAAGACGCACCTCTCCATAAGACGCAACACATTTTTAGGAGAAGAAAACAGGAAAAAAATAATCTGGGAATTTTGGCCTGCTGGGCCAGCGGGGATGAGGGTGGGGGAAGCCTCCAAAGGGTCCGAGAGTGCCTTCCAGGACCCTTCATTTAAGATGACAGCATCAGAGCTGAACAAGAATATACTATCAAAGGGCATTAAATTAAATACAGTATATCCTCCTACAACTTCAACCAGAATTTCAGACCAACTGTTATTTAGTACAGCTCTCAAGTGGAGCAGAATAACAAATCACACAATTTGCTTTACCTTCTTTGAATGCCAAATGGAGACAGGTGATAAAGAAAGCACTCATGCACAAGCTATGAAGTTTCCCCCAGAAATTAATTCTATCCCCCAGATTCCTATCAGAAAAATTCCCCAAAATGGCACACAAATATGCCTCTGCTGGAGAGACTACTGGAGCTGTCCCAGCAAATACACTTATTACCAATATAGTACCAGACTCCTAAAGAAACAGAATTCTCTGGTGTGGTGGGAGAGGGCGGCTGGGGGCAGAGGGAGAAAGCACAACTGGTATTTATGTGTTGGCTTTTTTTCCCCTCTACAATTCTGTGTGCAGGAAACCAGGATGTTGCTGAAGACATTATTAGTAATATACAAGTGCTTTTGCGGTCACTGGAGAGAAAAAAAAAGAATGTTGATAGATAAAAGGGAAGTAAAGGAATGCTAAACTCAGACTACAGTACTAGAAATTTTATGAAGATGATGTATTCCCATCATGAATATATCCAAATATAGCTGGAGGTGGAAAATGCACGTTTATACTATGAACAAAGCACCAAGTATAGCATGAACAAAAGCAGCCTATTTGGATTTAAACCTATTTAGAAAATGAGACTGTATCAACAGACCATATTCTCCAATACCTATTGTCATGACAAACATACAGATTTACACTTCACTTTTACTTTGACACTGACATTTTCCTTTAAAAGCAAGATGTTACCATTTATCAGTAAAAAGCACTAACTACAATATTTCACACTCTCTAATAATCCATTCTACCATGTTTAGATGTATATTTTCTACATATTTCAAAAACCTCATTGGAAGATAGATTTTTCAGTCAGCTATACAGAAAAATCTATCTCACCCCTGGGGTACCCTGAGATACCAGAGAAGCCATACAAGCTTCTCTGCATAATGGCAATCCCCATGCCATACCCAACTGGTCTCTTTAACTTCTTCCTTTCCATTTTCACTCCCAATTTACCCTTCCACTTTCTTTTCTGCTGGACTCGCTAGGAATGAAGGGAAATGCTGAGCTTCAATTTTGCCTAGACTCACACACCTTGTGGTAACAAAGCTCTGCCTCTTAATTCTGTTTCTACAAAAACTAGTTGCAATCACCCAGAAAGTTCTTTGCACAGGCTCAGAGGGAACAGATTGACCAAGCTTTGGAGGTCCCTAACTTAAACTGACATCTCAGCTTTCCCTTTTTAAAAAGGCTACAGCTGACTTCCCTTAAAAACTCACATCTCTTTAAAAAGCTTTCACACCTTAACTCTGCCACTCAGTCCCATTGTTTCCCATGGCTCTTCCAGATGTGGTCACTTTCAATGGGCCAGGCATTAGTCTTTGTACCAACAGACTCATCACTAAAGATGCACTTTATTTTGACTCAGAGGAGAGCAGCAGACATGCCATCAGCCACAAAGTCCCCCAAGAGCCACACTAAAAGTGAAGGGATTGGAGCTGGGGGGTGGGGGAGAGAAGAGGGAAAGAGTGGAAGGATTTGGAAACTGAGAATGAACCCACTTCTCGTTTGTACTGTCAATGCAAACTCTTCTCCGGAGTACGAAGGAAGTCTTAAGGACGCCAACAACTAAGTTTAGAGGCTAATTCCCAATTCCCAATCGTGAGTGGTTGCAACCGGCAGCCCCGAGGGGGGTGGAGGAGGGTTTAAAGGCACAGCGCTCTGCAATTGTTGCAGGGCTTCCACTCAACTTGCCCCAGCAGGCGCGACAAAGAGGCAAACGAGCTCCCTTCTCCTCTAGTTTTTGTCCTAGCAGCACGAGCCTCGCCAGCCCTTCCGGTAAGGCAGTGCTGGGCTCTCCCTGCTTGCCCATCTCCCTCTCCACACACTCGAGACCATCCAGCCAAAAAGCTGCCTCCCGGGAATTCCGCCTCACACCCCCTTCCCTCCAGCCCACCCCTTTTCTCCCGCCAACGTGCCCAGGCAAAACACGGACTCCTGCAACGTGGGGAGGTGCAGACCGGCCACCGCTGCTGCTGTTGAGGGAGCAGCCGAACAAGTGCGGTGTGTCTGCGCAGCAGGCGAAACTCCCGAGACCCAGCAGTGCAAACGGGTCTCTGAGTCTCTGCTAGCAAAGAGAATAGCTGCCGCCGTCTGCCGAGACCCAGCAGTGCGAGCGAGTCTCTGCTAGCAGAGAGGATAGTCGCCGCCGGCTCTGCCAAGACCCAGCAATTCGAGTGGGTCTCTGAGTCTCTGCTAGCAGAGAGGATAGTCCCCGCCATCGTCAGAGACCCAGCAGTGCGAGCGAGTCTCTGCTAGCAGAGAGGATAGTCGCCGCCGGCTCTGCCAAGACCCAGCAATTCGAGTGAGTCTCTGAGTCTCTGCTAGCAGAGAGGATAGTCCCCGCCATCTTCAGAGACCCAGCAGTGCGAGCAAGTCTCTGCTAGCAGAGAGGATAGCCGCCGCCACCAACAACCCCTCCCTCCATTTTACCTTTTCCCGGTCATGGAATCCAACCAAACCAAAAGCCTAAAAAGCTGGCGATTTCACCCCCGCTGGCCCCGTTGGGGGTTGGGGGAGCCTCCCAAGAGTTCTGGAAGGCAGATTCGGACCCTTGGGAGGCTCCCCCCCACGGGGCCAGTGGGGGTGAAATCGCTGCCTTTGCTCCATAAGACGCAGAGACTTTCCCAGGCACGTTTTGGGAGATTAAAAGTGCGTCTTATGGTGCAAAAAATACGGTAATTAAGTACTGAGTAAACATATTTTGTAGAATACCTGTGTTTTGTGACTGCTTCTTCTTTCAAAGGTCCATTGACAGAATATACAACTCAGCAGTATTTCTCAGTAATTACTGATATGTCAAAATCTTGAAAAAGGAAACTTTACACCATAAAGATATAATAGAAGTTTAGACACAGAAGACCTACTTAGAGGAAATATCTTTTTTTATCAGAGTTGTGAAGCCTAGGAAAATACTCAGAAATAAATGCAAACGTTTATGAAAAGAGGAAGAAAATGGATAAGAAAGAAAAAAAACTATTAATGACAACAGAATCAAATAATATCAAGTGTTTGATATTGGAACCAGTTGTATTCAGAGTCGAGAAACCTCTAGAAATAAAACCAATAATCCTCCAAAATTAGGTCATGAGTAACTTTCAAACTATGACAAGCTTTGAAAGAGTATGAAGAGTTATCCTTGCACTCCATGGTAACATCTTGATGTTGTTAAAAATGTGTTGGGTAACAGAAAATAAGCAGATTAATTATGTGATACTGTGCCTTTTATAAGTATTTTTGAATCATAGCTTGATTTCCACAGGCTTGAGTAAATAATTCATTATGAAAATATAATTGCTGTTTTCCTAGGCCGCCCAGGAACTATATCTGCAGTTGAAACAGAAAAGTGGTTGTTTTAAGATGCAGACTGTTGCACTCTCATTGATAGTCAGGAAAAATAATATACCAATTCAAGAAGAAATGGTGAAAGACAAGCATTTTCCACATGCAATTTTTAAATTGTTCTCTCAGAATGTTGCCATTTTTGAAATAGGCTGTTAAAATATTAATAGTCTGTGAGCTTTCACTTTATGAAACAGCAAACAAAGCCTCTGTGTTTGTTTAGAGGCTGCTTCAATATGTTTAACTTTTGAAATGACACATGCAGAATTTATTCTGGACCAATTTCTATTTAATGGTTACACATAAAAGTACACATACATACAGGTGACGGAGTATGCCTTGCAAAATGTAGCCACATCCAAACATTTTCTTCGCATAATCATGATTTGTATTAATCAATTACATGTATCAAATACAGGTATATTACTCAAATATTTTTTTAAATCACTTTCCTACTCATCCTCAGGATGATGTTCAGTTTAAAAAAGCAGTCCAATAAGGTCAATGTATCACAACAGCAAAATTATTGCAAATGTGGAACCTTCTTTAAAATGAGCCAAAGAGCAACAAAAGGGTTTCAAAAACCCATCAGAATTGGGCATCTTTTTCTGGTAATCTAAAATGCGCTACAAATACTCAGCTCAGTAAGGATCTCTGTGTAAGCACAAGATACAATTCTGCATCTTCCGGGCAGGGTCATCGATCATCAGCCTTTCCACAGTTCATTCCATGCACAGTGCATTCCACTCAAGGAGAAAACAGCACCGGATAATTCAACCAGGTCCAAAACTTTCGAATGGACACATCAGTTTATGCCTAATCTATAGCAGTTTTGCATATTTAAAATCGTATATCTATTCTCCAAAATATGTGTGTGTTTTTTTTGAAAAACACAGAATTTTGCATTTATTTTCCCACTATTTGCATTTTTGGTACAACCTCTCTTAATATATGTAGCCTTATATACAACTATCTCTAATATGTACTTTTTGTGATACGAATTTTTATATCAGAATTGCATTGTAAAATTCAGAGAAATGTGAATTCAGAGAACAAATGAATTCTGATCCACGTATTATTGGAAGTGCCAATTAGAGCAATTTATTTAAATGTGAAGATCACAAAATTATGTGACAAAACAAAAAAAGAAAATAATTGGTAAGGCCATGCCTCCTCAATCACTGACTGATTTGACCTAGAAAAGAGTTCATGTTCAATCACGTTCAATTCAGTATATCAGCAACATGGCCTCTAAACTTACCGTAACTAAAACACACTTTTAGAGATTTCACAGTAGTAATTTCACTGGATATAACTTCACAATACTCTGATTGCGGATCCTACCATTTGGATGATACAAATAAACTGAATTCCCCCTAATTATATTGCTTCATTAAAATATTTGAAGATCAGGAACACAAGAGTTAAACATTTTGAAGCTCACTGGAAGTTTGTGTATCCTCAGCCTAGGAACAATGCAAACTTTAGTATGACTATAGCAAATAAAGTAATTATTTTAATTTCCTAAAGACATCTTTAAAATCTATTGCTCTTCGTTATGAAACTGTCATTATGAAAGGAAACACATTACACAAAAATTAGTTCAATGCTGACTGACTGCATATAATAGTGAAAATAGTGCAGTGATCTGTCATAGCTGACATTGCCTTTAACTGTACTAATCATAATGTTAGGTAGTGAGAGCCTACATTCTGTCCAATGCATCAGTATTGGATGAGTGGTCAATAATCCAGCAAAAGGAAATGTGGATGGTCTAAATCAGGGGTGTCCAACCTTTCACCTTCCCTGGGCTGCATTAGAAGATGAAAATTTGGTTTGGGCTGCACATACATTTGGTTTGGGCCACATGGGGGGGCAGCCCTAGCCGTCCTCCGCAGCCCCGCTCCAAGCGCGCTTACCAGCAGCTGTGATCTCAGACAGCAGAGGCTGCCAGCTTCAACTCTGGCAGCTTTATGGGGCCGGGAGGCGGTTCACCTATTGACGGGGACGGCATAATGTAGTCACACAGCCCCCCTGTCCCCTACCCTCCCACTCCTTCCTTCCTTCCCTCTCTCCCCCTCTACTGTTGTGACATGCCCCAGCCACATTCCGGCCACAAGCGCCGGCAGTGTAACTTGAAACTTTGGAATTTCTTTAAAAATAAAAAATTGCACTGGGCCACATTGCGAGCTGACCTGGGCCGCATGCGGCCCTCGGGCCGCAGGTTGGACAAGCCTGGTCTAAATTGCAGTAAAAGGATCTGTAAACACAATGTGAAGTCTCACAAAAGATCCACACATACTACTAACATCTCCTTCTGCTCAGGTGTCTTTGTCTTGCTGGAAGGAGATGATACTGACTTCAGATGAATAATCTTATACAGATTTACTACATAAGATTCTTTTGTGAATACTGCAGGGGGGCCTAGTCTGACATTTCTGAGTTGGTGGGTTTAGATTAATTCTCCTGTCCCTTGACCAGGCCTATAGGCCATAGTTGGATAGAAAAAGCATGGGAGATGTGTAAATTTATTATTTCTCCCGATCTTAAATCCACTGTGGAAATGGAAAAGGCTTTGCAGGATTCAGATTAATTCCTCCCTCCTAGCTAAATCCTGCCCAGTATGAATGGGTAAGAAAGGAAAAGAAGGACTCATATCTTGAGGCTAGCATCTGCAATACGTTTTTGACTTGTCTGGTCAACCTCCTGTCCATACATGCCACATATCATTGGCAATCTTCAGGATCTAAGAACCTTAATATTTCCTCATTTCTTTAGAGTAGACAACTACTTTGTTTCCCTTTCCTCCATTTTGTCAGCAGCCTGCTTCATCTTCTCTGTCTTGCTCAGTTCTTCATTTTTCCCTTTGTGCATGTCAGATGTTTGCCCTCAATGGTGCCTGCACTTTAATAGCTACAAAGGCATGGGTTGTAAAATCTGTTGCCATGTTATTAGAGACACATATGTACACTTTCCTTGGCTTAACAGTTGTAACTGAACTGCACAAATGAAAATGCTGCATTCAGCTCCTGATTCACTGTTTGGCCAACCATGATTTAATGTGACTCCTACGTTTTTCTTTTTTTCTTTTTTTATTCAATGTAATAACAAGACCTATAATTATGGATGTATAAGCAGGGATAATGCTTATTATTCTGTCATTTTGAATTCAAGAACATTTTCTCATACAGTGAATGCCATTACACAGAGCTGACATCTTTTATCATTTTTCCCCTGAAATCTGAGATGTGAAGCATAGTTTAAGATTGATTTTTAAAACCATGGTTTTACAGTACATGATAATGCTGTGTGAAAGAACAATAACAGTGTGCCTGATAAAAGAATATATGAACTTTGCAGAGTCTGTTATTAATAACTATGAGTTTGCTTTAACAAATAAATCATTTCAGATTATCTTGGCAGATCTTAAGAAGTAGCTGTCAAAAGGGTGAAAAAGCTCTGTTTAGAATGAAAAACTGTGATAAATACACAGTGATTGCAAAATATATAACACTTGTCAGTTCTTCAGAGCATCAGGAAAGAGCTATTGTAGATCATAACCTATCTATTGTCTTTCAGTACAGAAGGTTTTTTGCTGTATGGTTAGTTGTGGGTTCGTCGTTGTTTAGTTGTTTAGTCGTATCCAACTCTTCGTGACCCCATGGACCAGAGCACGCCAGGCCCTCCTATCTTCCACTGCCTCCCAGAGTTGTGTCAAATTCATGTTGGTTGCTTCGATGACACTGTCCAACCATATCATCCTCTGTCGTCCCCTTCTCCTCTTGCCTTCACACTTTCCCAACATCAAGGTCTTTTCCAAGGAGCCTTCTCTTCTCATGAGATGGCCAAAGTACTGGAGCCTCAGCTTCAGGATCTGTCCTTCCAGTGAGCACTCAGGTTTGATTTCCTTTAGAACTGCTAGGTTTGTTCTCCTTGCCGTCCAGGGGACTCTCAAGAGCCTCCTCCAGCACCACAATTCAAAGGCATCAATTCTTCGGCGGTCAGCTTTCTTTATGGTCCAGCTCTCACTTCCATACATCACTACAGGAAAAACCATAGCTTTGACTATTCGGACTTTTGTTGGCAATGTGATGTCTCTGCTTTTCAAGATGCTGTCAAGGTTTGTCATCGCTTTCCTCCCCAGAAGCAGGCGTCTTTTAATTTCGGGGCTGCTGTCTCCATCTGCAGTGATCATGGAGCCCAAGAAAGTAAAATCTGTCACTGCCTCCATATCTTCCCCTTCTATTTGCCAGGAGGCGATGGGACCATTGGCCATGATCTTAGTTTTTTTGATGTTGAGTTTCAGACCATTTTTTGCACTCTCCTCTTTCACCTTCATTACAAGGTTCTTTAATTCCTCCTCACTTTCTGCTATCAGAGTGGTCTCATCTGCATATCAGAGGTTGTTGATATTTCTTCCGGCAATCTTAATTCCGGTTTGGGATTCCTCCAGTCCAGCCTTCCGCATGATGTATTCTGCATATAAGTTAAATAAGCCGGGGGACAATATACAGCCTTGTCGTACTCCTTTCCCAATTTTGAACCAATCAGTTGTTCCATATCCAGTTCTATCTGTTGCCACCTGTCCCACATATATATAGGTGGTGTGTTAGGGTTTATGAAAAAGAGTTATCCAACATGTCAAAGACTAGAATAATTAAAAAATTACTCATTAGTTGTCTGCTTTCGATATGCTATAAGCATATAGCCAAGGACAGAATCTTCATAACAAATGTGAAATGTGACTGTTACGTGGGTGTAGCACTCTACAGTCTCTCCTTGATCTCTGGTTTGCAGTTGTGATAGCTGGAGACCACCCCATTCCAAGCAATGGGACTTCTACTAGGAGATAGTGCAAAAATGGTGAGAAAAGTGCAACTGTCCATGCCACAGAATGTTATACGTGTGGTAGAAGCAAATAGGATTTTGGCCATAAGTAATTCATTTTTCAGAGTCAAAATGCTGTAAACCTAATGTCCGATGAGTAAATGCAGATGCGGCCTTTTAAGAAAGAAGCCAGGTTGCTTCCCTCTTTCTCTGTCCTTCCATCAGCAGGCAAAGACCTTTCTCTCCAGATAGGCTTTTAAGCAGTAAGTTGTCTCAAGGATGCTGGATTTTTTTTAATTTGTAGTTTTTAAAATGTTTTTAAAACTATTTTAAACTTGATTTTTAAAATCTTAATATATGTTTAATTGTTTTTAAAATGTGATATTTATATGGTGTTTTTATATCTGTTGTTTTATCTGTTTTGTGCCATCTTGAGTCCCCTATGGGGAGAAATACAGTATATAAATAATATAAATTAATAAATAAAAATAAATATTTTTTCTGGCCAGCCAGGACTTCTCAACCACACTTATCTTGCAAGTTACTTCTGGAGTAATATGGGGAGAGAGGAATCATCTAAACTAGCTGCATTCATTACTGGTACATATAAATAAAGAAATAATGGCCTTTTGCTACTTAATTGGCTTCTAATGATTCTGATGTTTTTTGCCACCAGTTTTTTATTGGAAGCAAAACTCCACTGAAAACTAGCTTAGGAATCCCCATGAGCAACACACTGCTATCTGATTTGCAGGAAAAACATGCAAGGAAAAGTGAGGGCAAACTACAGAAATTTGGCAAATTAAAAAATTACTTCCTTCAGAGATACTGATTAAATATGTTATTGTAATGAGGAAATATCTTAGCTTAATTTTCTTTGCCATATTCATACACACACAAACACACACAAGCAAGTCCCACTACAATGTGGCACCTCCTTCCTAAATGCCCACAGACATCGGCTGTTGTTTTGTTTCACTGCTCTGTGGCAGTCATAGCAAAGTTTTAAGAATACCAGCCCTCAGCCAGAATAGCCCCTGACCATGTTTCCTAAGGGATTCTAGGAGCTGACAACCAGGAAAATAACATTGTTGGTTTCTCCTTCCTGATAGAGATATATTAATTCCTTATGCACATTTATCAAGCCTACCATTTAATTAGGTAGGCTATATATCTAAGTAGTTCAGAGAGTATGAGGACATTATATTTTCCTTACAGTGCTTGAAATCTCTTTCCAGAAATGTAGGATTCACAGCAGCTCTAAGCTCAAGAATAACTACAATAACAAACAAAAAGAAGCTTCTGCTAATTGGTAATCCCTCCCCGTCTTTCCTTTTGTTTTTGCTAACTCTTACTTTCCTCAGGGCAGCACCTACTTAAGTTCCCAGAAGCCTGTGAAAGATAAAACTGTACTTAGTGTTTCTAAATGATCACAGAACCGTAGACTCATAGGACTGTAGAGCTGGAAGGAAGGAATTTGCCCTCTGCAAGTGTAACACTTTGAAGTTCTATGGGGTTATTTTCTTACCTAGATATCTATTGATAAACTTTGCAAACACAATTTCACAAAATAGGTATTTTGTTATTCACAGTTATATAACAGACAACATGAGTAATTATAACAACAACAAAAGCTTACAACTTGTGCACCCAAATCCTAGGCAACAGCACCAGTACAGAAGTTGCTTGTAGAACTGCAAAATTTAAGTGTCCCTTTGAACTCGAATTTAGATAAAAATCCAAGACATCTTCTGCAACTGGGTTTAGGTGTCCAATACCTAGAACAATCAGATCCACATGTGGAATCTTCAAAGCCCTAAACCAAGTTGGCAAGAGGCTCAGTGGTCCAATTAGCAATAGCAGGTCTGGCCTCTTCAGCTTTCTTGCTCTTTTTGATCAAATTCTTTTACTCACAGTTTTGCTTTTTCTTAGTCCCACCCCTTCAGGCCGAACCAATATTTCATAGGGGTTAGACAAGCAGCTCTGCAAATAGAGTTCAGCTCTTTGTAAGCCAGTTGGGGCCCAAGCAGTTACAAACAGTGATAGTCACCCACAGTTTTTAATTTACGCGTCTGTGGGATCCTGTCAAAGAGTGGATGACATTACTTCTTGGCTAATCACATGAAAATGCTTATTTCTCATAAAATAAATATCTCTAGTTCTATAGGGGCTAGACTACTCCCCCCGCCCCGAGGAAGTGGATGGATAATTCACTTAGCTGGAGCACTAGGTGAGGGATTCAATTCCCCAGTATGCCCTATAGGAGAAAAGCCAGCCAGTGTGCCTTTGGGGAAGATGCATGTTCCAAAAGCAGAAGGGGTTGATAAACCATGTCTGTATACTTTACATCTAGAAAACCCTGAGAAGGATCACTATAACATGGAATTGTTCTGGTGGCATGCAATTGTTATTATTTTAGAATCTGAATCAGCTGATGTGCTAAATGGGCACTGAAAGGCATTTCTGAAATAAGGATATAGTTCAGATAATCACAGACATCCAGTAGTAAGTAAGTCACAACTAGAGTAGGCCCTTTGAATCAATGGGAACTTGGTGAGCCAACTTCTCTGTAAGTTCCATTACTTCAGTGGGCCTGCCGAGGTTACAACTTAACTTGATTTAAACCAACATATATAGAAAAAAATATAACATGTTTTGTATTGTTGCTATTTATGATAGGGCAGATAAACCTGGCTACCTTATTGGAAACTGTCAGTCGTTATGGCAATCCTAAAATGTCTAAGGTGAACCTCACAATTTACAAGCAAAATTAAATTAAAGATAGCTAACTCATAGCAAAAGACTTGTGTGTGTGTGTGTGTGTGTGTGTGTGTGTGTGTGTGTGTGTGTGTGTATTTTTTCTCTATTTGCATTTGTACATGTTATATGCATGTGCAAATATGTGGGCACTGGATATTATCCCTATAGAAAAGTGTATTAAAAGAATTCAGCCAAGTTAATTACTGTTTCAGCTCAGCTGAGAGAGCATCTTGATGTTGGGCAGAGTACATATGTGACTAATATTTATGCAAATTATCTCATTAACTGCTCAGAAAAATACACTAACATTGAATTCCTTAGCAAAGGAAAATCATTCTGAAAAAGAGATTTCTATTTCTGTTCTCTGTTAACTCATGCTAATCCAGAAGTACAGAATATTAAAGTCCCTTGTTATCATTTTGACTTATATATTGTCTCATAATGCTAGAGCACTCTGGGTGGTTTACAACATAATTATGCAAACAACAGTTTGCCCCCAGTGAGCTGGATACTCATTTTACTGACCTTGGAAGGATGAAAGACTGAGTCAGCCATGAGCTGGCGACCTGAATCTGTCAGGATTGAACTCTGGTCATGATTAGGGGCTTGACTACAGCACTGAATACTTGTGCAGAGTTGTACATTTTAGTGGCTCCTTTCTAATATCTCCTCCCATAAGAACTTTCTAGTTGCTATATCGGCCAGGAGACTTAAAAATACTGTACAATGGCTGAAATCTTGTTCCTTAGTGAGTTGCACAACTCGTCATGCAGCAGATAATTCCTACAGAAATTATGGTGATTCACATCTAGAAGTTATTCCATTTACAGTACATAACTGCACAACAAGATTTCAGCCAGTATTAATGCGGTGTAATCTTTAAATTAAATCTTTGCAGTCAAACTTGGGGGATGAAAGAAAAGATCTCCATTTTCTTCAACCTGTTGGAAAAGTGCTAAGGAACCAAATGCTTGCCGATGCAAGGATATTAAAAAAACTTGTATAGACCACAGCAGTCCTTTGAAGCAGTTCTCTAATTAATGTATGCACAGAACTTCTCAAACGCAGTTCAGAAATTCTCTGATTGCTTCAGAAATAGATAAATATATGAAACAGCTCTACTGCACCAATTACCTAAGACTTATTTATTCCTGGTTAGAAAATAGCAAAATTAGAAGAATGTAGCTTATATCTCCAAAGGGCAAAGCCTGGCTCAGAAACACACATACTTTTAATGCAAGTTGTTAGTAAGTCTGTTTCACTGGTTACTTCCATACTGGGCACTTTCTGTGGAATGGATGCTCCCTATTTATGGCATGGTGGTGTGCTCAAAATATCCTCTGTTTTCTCTGTTCAATAAATTTTCATTTTCTCCAGCGTTCAAATCATCAATTGTTGTTGTTGTTGTTTTTGTTTTTGTTGTTGTTGTTACCACTGTGGAACAACATTTGCAGTTTTCCCAGGCATAGGGGACCCATTGTGCAGCTATTTAATAACTTTTGTGACCTGCATGGATTGCTCCAGGCATTCTCTGCTCTCTGTTCTGTCTCTGCTCTCTAGGGATCAACTCAATATAAGTTCAGCCTTTACCTTTTCAAATACTGTCATGCTTCTGTTGCTTCATTCTCTCCTTTCTCCACATTGCTGCAATGGTGGTCTCAATGAAAATCATTTCACACCAACAATCAATCTTTGTTAAAGGAAGAATTGCCCAGCTGACTAATACATCATTTGGACTCCAGAAGTCTGGTTACAGTGTGGCACTTTTAGTCATAAATTTCAAAAGAATGAGATTTGTAAGTGCTACCAAAAGCAAAAAGCAAAGCGTGCTGCTTATATACCGCCCCATAGCACTTCAAGCACTCTCTGGGCGGTTTACAAGTTAATTATGCAGGCTACACATTGCCCCCCCCCCCAGCAAGCTGGGTACTCATTTTACCGACCTCGGAAGGATAGAAGGCTGAGTCAACCTTGAGCCGGCTACCTGGGATTTGAACCCCAGGTTGTGAGCACAGTTTTAGCTGCAGTACAGCGGTTTAACCACTGTGCCACGAGGCTCACAAGTCATCCTAGAAACATTCTAAATTATTTTGGTCTGAAAGATGCTGCAATGTTGTTTGAACCTGGAAGCACTGGTGTAGGATATTGTGTTGGGAGTCCAGGGATTGGCACAGATTTTTAAGTAATGGACAAAACTTGGCATCAGACTTTGTCTGAAACAATATTTCAAGGTGATTTGAGAGGTGTTGCTTGGGAATTTTGAGAGACGCAAAGGATTTTTAACAAGACTTGTAGAATTTTTCATACTGATGGGGTCCTGTATCTCCCAAGTCTTCATAATTTGCTTCCCTTGGCTAGAATATTTTGTCTTCCATCATGGAGTCAGAAGAAACTGACGTTTCTAAACTCTTATTGTTATGAGTTGTGTTGCTTTCTGATTCCACAACAAGGGTCAGGATCTTATTGCTGAGTGCTAATATTGCTGAAAGTACTTATGCATGAAAAAAGAGGACAATTCCAGCAAATGTATAGTGCTACATTTTACAGTATATTAGATATTTTGACTGTTGCCAAGGCGCTTGTTAATAAAAGAGGATTTCTTTTTGAAAAATGAATTGTTTCTCAGTTCAGCCTAGGTTACCTCTATGAGGCTTTGTTAGGAAACTCATAGTGCCAAGATAGTAATGAGACTTTAAATTTTGTTTACAGCAGTTAGATGATTAATCTCAGTTTTAAAGTGCTTTATGGCAAACTTAATGTATCTTATTGATGCAAGGCCACTGAATGATTTAAATGGATATAACTCTACCATCTGTAAAACATTAAACATTTCCATACATATTTAGTTCAAACTGTTTTTTTTGGGGGGGGAGATGTAAATGAAGGGGGCCTTGTGAAGAGTAGTAGACAAAGATATATATCTCCTTTGTGATTCAATATATTTTGTGCATAAACTTTCTCATTATCCCAATTTATTTACATCACATATCCTTTTCTTTGTACCATACTTCAGTAAAATGTTTGCTATAAACCAACCCCAACTCTCTTAGTGTTTTATTCGTTGATAGCAGCATCTCATCAAAATGGTTGTATCTTTCCTTTGAAGCTTATGTGTCAAAAGCAGATATTAATAGAGTGTAATGAGTTGTGGAGGAAGTTGCAAGTTGACTTGCAAGTTAATGCAAGTTGATGAAAGGATTGAGAACAGAAATTGAAGAGTAGTTTATTCCACTGTGTGAGGTAAAACCCTGATTTACCTCCTGGTTGTGGAATTATCTACCAGTAATGGCTGTTTATCACATTGGCTAAAATGCTCCTTTACGCAAAAGGAGTATTTTTAGTGGTGTATTGCCATAAATTAAGAAATTTCTATAGACCTTATTACATGCTGAGTTATGTGCCTTGGTGTGCAACAGATAATGTCTATGGAAGTTTCTTAACTAATGGCAATTTACCTTTGAAAACAAGATTTTAGTCATTATCTGGTAGCACATCAACATGCACAATAATATTTACAGTTTTTATTATTATGTTATTAGAAGTCTTGAGATTTATGCAGACAGTAGAATATAAATCCTTAAAGCACATTGATTATTAAATCTTGGCTGCCTGATCATTGATGTATGAAACACTTTCTTGAAAACACATGCACTTCTTATTTTCTAAGTGCCTGTTGTATGTGTAAAGCAATGGTGTGATAATTTAAACATGAATATTAATATTACATTATATATGATATAATTATATGAATAGTGAACATAAATGTGGGCAACCAAGTTTCAATTTTTTTCAGCCATAATGTTCATATGGTGGCTCAGGCAAATCATCATTACTGAGAAATTTGTGTATTCATTACATAAAACATATATGACTTGTCTATTTATTGAAAAGGACTTCCAAGATGATATGTAACTTTAAAAGAAGCCTATTCCAAAGAATGAGATTAAGAATAGACCAGTCAGTCTTTAAATCATCTAGAATAAAACTATTAAATTCTTGAGAAGGCAAACCTAAATAAAATGTTCTTTCTACAGAAACAAAGTTTTATTATAGGTGAAGAAAGATTACACCAATTTGCCCTAATGAGGGAAGAAGTTCTATATATATGGGGTGCTATTTTAAAAAGGACCTGTATTCAGGGATTATGCATTTTCTAACATATATGGCCTTTCTGTGTTGGTAAATGTAGAAACCCGGAGAACTTTCTCTCTTGTTGTTCCTCTCATTTCCCCCTTTCCCCTTGATGTCTCCACCAACATAGGTGCTGTGGAACATCGTTCTTTCTTTCTTTCTTTCTTTCTTTCTTTCTTTCTTTCTTTCTTTCTTTCTTTCTTTATTTATTTATTTATTTATTTATTTATTTATTTATTTATTTATTTATTTATTTATATTTATTGGGCGGCTTCCAATAAGGTGTATACAATAAAACATAAGGATTTTACAAACAGTCCATAACACATAAAACAAATAATAAATGAAAGAAAAAATAAAGAAAGAATTAAATATTGACAGGAGGGAAGGCCTGAACATACAACCATGTATTTAGTTGACTCTTAAAAGTGCCCAGTGTAGGGGTCGCATGAATCACCGGAGGAAGGTTATTCCAGAGGCGAGGAGCCACCGCCGAGAAGGCCTGGTTTCGTGTCCTTTCCTTCCGGGCCTCCCTCGGGGTTAGGCTCCTCAGCCTCACCTCCTGGCTCGTGCCGGTGATCCAAGTAGATCTAGGTGGGAGCAGGCGTTCCGCCAGGTATCGGGGTCCTAAACCGTTTAGGGCCTTATATGTAAGCATTAACACTTTAAAGTCAATGCGGAAACGGATGGGCAGCCAGTGCAGCATGGCCAGAGTAGGAGAGATATGTTGGTATTTTCTCACTCCAATAAGGAGTCTGGCCGCCGCATTCTGCACCACCTGAAGTTTCTGCATCAGCTTCAAAGGGAGCCCCATGTAGAGCACGTTACAGTAGTGTAATCTAGAGATTACAAGCGCATATACTAAGGTAGTTAGCGCCCCCATGTCTAGGTAAGGTCGCAGCCAAGCAATCCACCAAAGGTGGAAAAAGGCGGTGCGGACTACTGACGCCACCTGCGTTTCTATGGTGAGTGTCGGGTCCAGGTGTACCCCCAGGCTGCGGACCCCACTCTTCGTGGCCAGGGCCATCCCCCCAAACATGGGGGAGTTTCCCAAGCCACCATCCACAGGGCCACCCACTCTCAGAACTTCCGTCTTGTTTGGGTTCAGCCTCAGCCTGTTCTCCTACATCCATCGCAGTACGGCCCCCAGGCAGCGCTGGAGGGACAGGATGGTATGACCTGCAGTTGGTGAAAAGGCGATGTAGAGTTGGGTGTCATCAGCATATTGATGACACGATGCTCCACACCCCCTGATGACCCCGCCCAGCAGCCTCATATAGATGTTAAACAACATTGGGGAAATAGTCGACCCCTGTGGAACACCACATTTGAGACTCCACGGGGCCGAAATACTCTCCCCAAGCTGCACTCTCTGGGGGTGGTCCTCCAAGAAGGAATGGAACCAGGCCAGAGCCAAGCCACCGATACCCAGCTCAGGTGGTGATCTGACCATGACAAGGGGACCGACATGAGGTCAGTCACCATCAGACCACACTCACTCCAACTGGTGGAAAAAGTCAGGTCCAATGTGTGGCCACCCATGTGGGTGGGACCGTTGACATGTTGGGACATGTTGAAGGAAGCCATGATTTCCAGGAACTCAAGAGCTGGCCCAGTAGCCTCTGCCCCCGCATGCACGTTGAAATCACCCAAGACCAAAAGCCTCGGGGATCCCAACAATGCCGCAGAGACAAAGTAGGCCAGCTCTGGAAGGGAAGTGGCTGGGTCGCGGGGAGCGCGGTAACCCAGCAAAATCCCAATACCATTCCTTGCCCCAATCGACATGTGGAGTGCTTCTAGACCCGGCTTTACCACTGAGGAGTGCCTAGTAACCTCCAAGCTGGATTTATAAACAATGGCTACTCCCCCCCTGGCCCTCTAAGGAAGATGGCATATTACGGGTGGGTACATATGGGAGGAGTTTATGTTTCAAGTATCCTGATCCCTAACCATTCAGGGCTTTGTACGTAAGAAGCAGCACCTTGAGTAAAAACCTAGTAGTTAACGGGACAGCTTCATTATTATTAAATGATTTACGAAGTGCATGCCAGAAAGCAATTGAAATAAACATGATTTTGTTCTCATCTTTGGTAAAGGGAAAACATAGTTTCTGTCTTTCTTCTTTTTCTAGGAGACCACTGTTATTGGAATTCCTATAACTAATCCCACAAATGACATTTTGCCATTAGATGTGGTGCTGAAAGATGCTGCTGTACTTACCGGTGAAAGCAAACTTGTTCTTCAGCCAAAAGAAACATTTCACTATGAAGTAAAGTACTCTCCAGCTGTTACTGGCAACTCAGATGGAAGGTGAGATACACTGTGTGTATATGCTAGCGTATATAGTCCTGAAAGAGCTGACAAATTTCTTGTAATTTAGTAATAATTATTTTTTTAATGGTTGTATTGCCCTTCTTATTATGAAACATAATTTTCATAAACCTGATACTACCAACAGTGCAACTGACTTATGAATGAAAGGTTTTAGTCACTTTCAGCAGTCAATGATTTTTCTTTTTCATGCTGTATGTTTGTGACAAACCCAGACCTACTGGGATCTATCACACAGTTACTAAGCTGCCACCAACCATTCCCTATAATAAGTCACACAGACCAGGGATGGATTTTTAAACAACAAAAAGAATAAAGTTTATTTTAAATACACACAGGGAAAAATAAGCAATCAGGTGAATAAAATAAAGTAACGTGGCTTATTTTCACACACACCAGCATACAGTTTGGTTCACCTAGAACCTTTAACTTAAAGCACAGACCCTGAACCCATCAGTTCTGGCTAACCAACAGACCCCTGAACCTTTCAGGTTGGTACTCTGACACACAGTAGTACCCTGTCAGACACACAGACTCCCACAACAGCTTCTTCTTCCCCAGCTGCTGCTTCGTCCCAACCCAGTGTCTCACAGTCTGTCTCAGCATCTCCTCTTCACCACACAGGCATCACATATTTATACAGTACAGCCCCTCCTCCTGATGTCCCGCCTTCCACTCCCCATAGGATGGAACTTTCCCTCCAAACCCATGACAGACAGGTAACATCAGTGCTGTTATGTAACACCTCCCCTCTTTATAAGTTGTTTTGTAGGGGGAAAGCTAAAAGTGCTTTTCACCAAAAAACAACCTGTATAAAATACACAACAACAGTAATACATACCAAATAATACTTACATCCAAAGTTAACCATAGCAAATATGCATTTAAACATTTTACCATATACAGTACATCAATTTTACCTTTATTAATACAAACCAATTTAAAACCAGGTACATTTTAACTTTTTGTCTTCATTATATACATATAGTCCATGTTCTTTCGCCGTCTTCAATCTTCAGGTCTTCTTGATAAGGCGTCAGCAACACAGTTCACTGACCCTCTGACCACCTTCACTTCAAAGTCATAGTCCTGTAAGTTCAAAGCCCACCTCATAAGTTTGCTATTGTGGGTTTTCATTGTCTTTAACCATTGCAATGGTGAATGGTCAGTACACAGAACAAAATGTCTTCCCCAGATGTAAGGCTTGGCCTTCTGGATCGCGTAGACTATGGCCAAACACTCCTTCTCCACGGTTGCCAAATGTCTCTCACCTTTTTGAAGTTTCCTACTCAGGTAGGACACTGGATGCTGGCCACCATTCTCATCCTCCTGGCACAGAACTGCTCCTACCCCGCTGTTAGACGCATCGGTGTAGATGATGAACTCCCGGTTGAAGTCTGGAGCACGCAGGACTGGATAGTTGATTAACGCCTCCTTCAACCTCTGGAACGCCGCCTCACAGTCGCTGGTCCACGGGATGCGGTCATCAGTCTTCTTCCTCGTCAGATCGGTCAGCGGAGCCGCAATCTCGCTAAACCTCGGGATGAACTTTCTGTAGTAGCCCACCAACCCAAGAAATGATTTGACTTTTCTCTTGGTGGTGGGTCTAGGCCAATCTCGAACAGCTTCTATTTTGGCCTCCAGGGGTTTTATCATTCCTCCCCCTACCATGTGACCCAAGTATTTTATTTCTGGGCTACCCAGCTGACACTTGCTGGCCTTTACTGTTAGCCCTGCTGCACTCAACCTCTGCAGCACTAACTCCAGGTGTATTAGGTGATCTTCCCAGGTATTACTGAAGATCCCTATGTCGTCAATGTAGGCCACTGTAAAGTCACTGAGCCCTGCCAAGGTCTGGTCCATCAGCCTTTGGAATGTGGCTGGTGCATTTCTGAGACCAAAGCTCAGGACTCGAAACTCATAGAGACCAAAAGGGCTGCAAAAGGCAGTTTTTTCTTGATCCCTGGGATCAATTCTTAATTGCCAATATCCCTTTACCAGGTCCAATGATGAGATGAACCGACAACCCCCTATGGTTTCAATCAGGTTGTCTAGCCTGGGCATTGGGTAGGCATCAGGAGTGGTTACACGGTTTAATTTCCTGTAATCGACACAAAACCTAATGCTCCCATCAGGCTTGTCCACAAGGACTATCGGAGAGGACCAAGGACTAGAAGAGGGGACGATTATGTTCTCCCTAAGCATCTCGTCCAGCTCCTTCCGCACCTTGTCCCTATAGGGTCCCGTTACTCGGTATGGGGATACTGCCTGCGGGGGTGCATCCCCTGTGTGGATCCGATGCATCACTCCCTTCACTATCCCCGGCTTGTTGGAAAACACCTGTTGATATTTGCTAAGCAGCATTTTTAGTTCTTGCTGCTGGTCTTGGGTGAGTGCAGGACTGATCTTTACCTCCTCTGGGTTGTATTTTACTTCCCCTCTACCCTCCCAGAAGGGTAACTCAGCTTCCCCGCTCTCAGCTGCTTTTATCGCAAATAGAACCCTCTGTTCCCCTCTGTAGTAGGGTTTTAGGGCATTCACATGAACCACCCTCCTTGCTTGGTTCTCCTCCTGCTCTATAAGGTAGTTCAGGTCTGACATCTTGGAAATGACCCTATATGGTCCTGCCCATTTGAGCTGCAGTTTATCCTCTCTGCAGGGCCTAAGCCAAAGCACTTCCTCCCCTGGGTCAAAGTGCCTCTCTCTAGCTTTGTGGTCATACCATGTTTTCTGTCTGACCTTCTGAGCTTGCAGGTTTTCTGCTACCAGCTCTAGATTTCTCCTTAGGTCATTCATCAAGGTGTCTATGTATGTCACAACGTCTTGTGGGTCATCCTGGGTGATCTGCTCCCAATTTTGTTTGATCAAATCAAGGGGCCCTTTCACCCCTAAGTGTGCAGCAAACATGTCAGAGTGACCCCTTTGTAAGATCATGGGGCGATACTTTTCAGGTACCACCAGCTGACTTCTGATCCCATCTCCCCCTGTTGAGATATTCCTCAGGGTTTCTCTATATAAAATCCCCTTTTCCTCCAGAAATCTCACTGGGGTTTCAGGTGTTAGCTGGGCGTCAGTCACCTGTTCAAAACACTTTTGGAGAGTGGCGTCTGCCTTTTGCCCCTGTCCAAATCTGCTGTCTGTGGTTAAGGTTTCCACCACAGCTTCTGAACTCCCCTCTGCCTCCGTCTCTGGCTCATCATTACCCCCCTGAATTGTCCCTGTGGTGGCTTGTGAGCGTGTAATCACTAGCACCCGTTTCACATGTTCAGCCAGGTCATTTCCCACGAGCACGGCTGCTGGCAGAGTAGATAAAATCGCTAGCCGCCAAACGCCCCTCCAGCCTCGAAAGTTGACAGGTACCTCTGCTACTGGCAGAGAGATTACCTGCCCCTCAATACCTGCTACCTTTATGCTCTCATTTGGGATTATAAACTCCCGGGGAATGATATCGGGATGGCACAGGGTTACCTGGGAACAAGTGTCCCGCAGCCCCCTATACTGACGGTCAAGTATTCCTACGTCCACCCCGGCTGTCTCAAACAACTGAGAATCTGTTTTCACCAGCAAGCAGCGCTTTACCTCTATAAGAGGACCATTTTCCTCAGCCTGATCAGCAGAGGTAGCTGTTCCAGACTGAGTAGTCATGGCAACAGGCTCCCTCAGTGACAATGAGCTTTGCTCTTTCTGGACACAGAACACAGCTTTTGGCTTGGTCCCACTAGAATTCTGAGGCACCATTCCTTTTAGCTGCTTCAATTTCTCACACTCTGAGATCAGATGACCCTTTCCCTGACAGAAATAGCATTTTCTGGTGTATTTTGATTCTCTCTCCTCTTGTTTGGGTTTTCCCTCCAAATTCTGAGGGCTTGGTTTCATGCCTGAGGGCTTCCCTTCACCATGGGCCCCTCCCCCTTGCTGGCTTTTCCCTGGTCCCTGAGAGTACTTGCTGTAGGTTTCTTTGGGTTTACCTACAGATTTCCCCTCACCCAAGGGCTTTCTTATTTGGGAGATAAAATCCGCGATCTCTGCGGCTGCTGCCACAGATTTCGGTTTCCTTTCCCTCACCTGGAATTTCAATTCCCCATGCAGGACTGAATAGAACTGTTCCAGGGCTATCAAGTCTTTAAGCTGTTCATAGGTCTCTGTTCCCTCCTGCGACAGCCATTTCTCAAGCAGCCTCACCAATTGGGCCCCCACTTGGGTAAAAGTCTGTTCTGGCTTCTTGGTGAGGGACCTGAACCTTTGTCTCAGCTGCTCTGCATTTATCCCATGTCTTGCAAACACCAGTTTTTTAAACTCTGCGAAATCTTTCATCCGTTCCTCAGGCATCTCGGCATAAACCTCAGCCAGGCTACCACTGATTAAAGACCGCATGATGGTCATCTTCTCAGTTTCCCTCACTGAGAAGTCCACAAACGCTCTTTCCACTAAGGAAAAGAACACCTCGGGACAATCTCCCTTGTGGTACACAGGGAATTTCTTCAGGTCAGCCTTAGACAGTTGGCCCCCCTCAGAATCCCTATTATTATTATTGTTCTGGTTCATCAGTTCCAATCTCTTTAATTCAAACGCCATTCTCTCTTTCTCTAATTCAAATTGCCGCTGTTTCTCTCTTTCCCTTTCCTCCATTTCCCTCACCCTCAGTTCATGCTGTTGGGCTATGAGTATTTTTCTGAGTTCTGGGTCTTGCTCTCCTGTGCTGTCACCTTGCACTGAGCCAAATTCATCCTCAGAACCTTGGTCAATCTGGGGGTCTTTCACTTCACTCATGTCTGCTATCTTGCTTCGAGTCAAGGGCATAATCCCCCCTCAGAACAGGCTGCTTTAAAAAGTCAAGCCTCAAAATAAAACGACCACTTTTTTCCTTTTTGCCTCAGAACCAGCTCTCCCTAGAGATTGCTGCTGTTCTTCAGCACTACTTGCAACAGTATCGAGTCAGAGCCTACCCCCCTCTGCTGGGCCTCTCAGCTGGCAAGCTAGCTCGCTGTTGCTACGCAGTTTTGCCTCAGCGTTTTCCCGCCAAAATCAGGCTGCCTCAGAGCACCTTAATCTAAGTCTCCCCAGTTGGCACGTTCTTCTACTAGTGCACCTCCCCGTGAGGTACACCTAGAAGATTACCTACGCGCCTCAGACTGTCCCTGACTGGACCCCCCTTGCTCTGGGCACACCTGCCAAGGCTTTGCTGGACCACTGGACAACTGGACCAGTCGTATCCCACACGCTGGACACCAATCAATGTGACAAACCCAGACCTACTGGGATCTATCACACAGTTACTAAGCTGCCACCAACCATTCCCTATAATAAGTCACACAGACCAGGGATGGATTTTTAAACAACAAAAAGAATAAAGTTTATTTTAAATACACACAGGGAAAAATAAGCAATCAGGTGAATAAAATAAAGTAACGTGGCTTATTTTCACACACACCAGCATACAGTTTGGTTCACCTAGAACCTTTAACTTAAAGCACAGACCCTGAACCCATCAGTTCTGGCTAACCAACAGACCCCTGAACCTTTCAGGTTGGTACTCTGACACACAGTAGTACCCTGTCAGACACACAGACTCCCACAACAGCTTCTTCTTCCCCAGCTGCTGCTTCGTCCCAACCCAGTGTCTCACAGTCTGTCTCAGCATCTCCTCTTCACCACACAGGCATCACATATTTATACAGTACAGCCCCTCCTCCTGATGTCCCGCCTTCCACTCCCCATAGGATGGAACTTTCCCTCCAAACCCATGACAGACAGGTAACATCAGTGCTGTTATGTAACAATGTTCAGTGTTAACACTACTGCTTCAGCTAGGCAATTCAAACTGATATCTAATTTATTTTGCATTTGTTATTTACTATTAATGATGTGATCCACAACTTTCATTTCATTTTTATACGAATTAAAATGAGCTGCAACTTCACAAATACAGATAATGGTGAAATTAATGATGTCCAATTACAAAACATGAGTAAGTATTCAGTATAATAACTGGAAGCGATAAGACTGCCAGTCTTTTAGTTTTGATGTTACAATGTCTTTTCATGGCTTAGCTAAACCAGGTGGAACCCTGAACTCTGCCAGACTCTTTGTTGGTTAATTACCTAATACACCATGACAACGAGGAAGCCAACCTAGTTCCTTCCTTGACTAGGGAAGGAGCAGCTGTAGGGAGGTTGCTTTCCTTCTTCCTGCTAGAAAAGCACACATTTCTGAAACTGCCAGTTGCCCTGGGCCTGCGCAGATGAAGGATGCATTGGAAGGCGGTACCGCTGTTTC
This sequence comes from Pogona vitticeps, assembly GCF_051106095.1. Lineage (NCBI taxonomy): Eukaryota > Metazoa > Chordata > Lepidosauria > Squamata > Agamidae > Pogona > Pogona vitticeps. Next base: position 194,217,698 of record NC_135785.1, on the reverse strand, counting down.
CAAGGAAGAATGTCATGGCAAGGGGTGTGCTGACCTACCCTGCTCCAGGGAAAGGTACTGCTGCTCAAACATGTGTGCTCTTCTGGACTGTGTGAATTGATAGGATCCAGCAGTTTCCAGTTGTACAGGTGGTTGCACTGCCAGCTGTGCAGCTCATTGCAGAATTAGTTGTCCAGTCAACTGACTGCACAACCAGTTGTGGCACCATTTCTACAAGCATTTGTACAATCAGTGGCATACTTAGGGGCACAGTGGATGACATACTTAGGGGGACCACAAGGAGAAATGCAGTGTGCCTTTTGCATCTGGAAAAGCCACATGAAATCCACTAGGATATAGTTTTCCTTCATGAAGGTTGGATATAGGCCAAAATGATTTTAGAAAAATATATAAAACAAGAAATACATAATCCTGACCCCTGACTTGGTAGCCAAGTGCTCCAACCAACACAAATATCCTAGGGACATTTCTGATAACAATATGGGTTCTCAATTGTAATCAGAAACAAAGACATGGTTGGTGTAGAAAGCAAGAGAAAAAGGTCCCTAGAATATTATAACACTTGATATAACATTGTTATTAATACCCCTGAATGAAGAAGTGTCTACACTGGTGCTCAAAGTATGGGTTGGAAGTACCCTTAACAAAACACACATAACTTATTGCTTGATTCTTTCCAACAGTAACCAAACTGTATTTTCTCCTAAGCATTCTAAAACCTGAGCTGACTGGATGACCCAGTTGGTTGGAGCACTTGGCTGGGAAGCCAAGGGTCAGAAATTCAATGTGCCTCTCAGAAGAAGAGCCAGCCTGTGTATCCTTAATATAGCTGCAGAGTTAAAGAGTGTTACGAAAAGAACAGGATAGTAAACCACTTCTGAGTACTTGTTACCTAGAAAACTCTGAGAAAGGTCACAGCAAGTTCAAATCCACATTATGGCAAATAATAATATTGATAAAAACAATTTATTATTTTAAAAACAATAGTGAAGAAGATCATTACAAGTGATTTCCTTCTTCCATTTCTTTTAAGTCTGGTCCTTCTCAAGACTCAGAGTGGGTTAATTCAACATGCTGTTGGTCTCTGGCACGTAAAAATGTCTTAACTAAGCATAGCCAAAAATATTTAATAGCAGACTCAATAAACTTTCCTTCATCAGTGAAATTGATACACACCCCTTACTCAGAAACAAGCAAGATAATAACTTCAGCATGAAAACAATAATCAGTCTTACTTCCTTGATCTCTGGGGAAGTAGGGATGAATAACCAACACTACATTCTTATGCTGTGCATGCTTGCTCTATTTATCTTATGGAAAGAGGCAAAGAATAATAATAATAAGAAAAAAAACCCAGCTTGATAAGGATGACATTCTTAGTCTATTGGATAACTCTCACATATATTTAAAATAGCAGGCCTCAAAAACATTTCCTAACAACAAACATAAGTATTTAAAAAGTTTTTATTTTGAGGAAAAAAAATACATTTTAATGTTAAAAATGAGGTGAGTGAAAGGATTAATGTAAAAATTCGGTGTGTTTTCTTCAAAATAACCAAGAACAAAAAGTCTTATGCACCCCAAAGAAATTTATTCGGATGTATGCTTTCACATTAGGGGAAAATGACAGTGGCCAGCATGTTAAAAAAATAGGAAAACTGGTTGTTCATATGCATTGGGGCTTTAGGCATGTTTCTTATGAACAGCAAGCAACCTTCCATGTGCAATGTGTCATGGTTCTGAAATTAAGAGGACATGCATAAGCATGGCCTCTGAGGTTAAGAGAGGCTGGGCTACTTCCATTTTTTGAGCCATACAGTGTATTTTTAAAAAATGAAGAAATGTCAAAATATGATCACAAAAACAGAAGCCTCTCATGAAAAGACCAACACCCCCCCCCAGACCCATGTTATATTGTTTAGCTGTTCAGAGGAAGAGTGAAAAGGAAGATTTTGCACAACATGCTCACTGGTAGCATTTAAAAACTGCTTTACAAAGCCCATGTTCATTAATCAAATGAATAAATATAATTTCACAGAACGTGATCTAATATTTGAAACTCCAATAGGAATTGAAATGTCGTTGGTAGATGGTCTATATTTAATACAGAACATGTAAGATATCAGGCATTCTTCTTGTGCCTAAGTCAGAAGTAATTTATTAAATGTACAGTTTTTAAAGCTGTGAATTATTTCTTGTACAAATATTATGAATGCACACAATTTTTGAAAATGTATCTTTGGCAGGATAATAAGATGTGCAGGAGTTACTGGGAACATAATAGAAAAATTCATTTTGTTGACCTCTTTTATCTTCTCACTTGCTTTGTCTCCTTTATTATTGTAATAAGTATAGCAAAGTGAGTTGTAGCTTCTTTAAACCTCTCATTTCAGCGTTATATTCCTGTCAGAGAAAGCTGAAGAGTTTTGGTATGCCCTGAAACTGAACGCACAGAAACTTCGGCCAACAACAATGCCTGAAGTAGAGTGCGAACTTGGAAAGTGAGTATAGGACTTGTTCTTTGCCCTCATTCAAATATATCAGCTTAAATGGATTTTAGCTATAATTTTATATTATACTAATTTGTATCAAATATAATAGTAATACAGTCCATTATCTTTTGCCATGCTGTTTTTAATTCATTCTGGATAGCAGAGAGTTTTAGAACAGAAGGCTTCAAAGACGATTGCCAGGACAATGGGTAGCAGCAGCCAAAGAGATCATTTGCTTGGCTTGGTTGACAGCCTGAGGAGCAGAATGGTTTCGCCTTAAGTATTGCTTAGCTGTCCATTCTTGGTCAAAGCATGGTTCAGTTTAAAGCAGCACTTGAGGTCATGGAAACTGATCACTTAATGAATACATTTAAAAAAAAACAGTATTAGAAATAGAAAGATACGTTGGCAATTCTGGTTCATCAATTGCTGCTGCACAGTCTCTCCAATTGAGAAAGAAAAATATTTGATATCTCCTTGAACATTCCACTTAAAAGGATGAAGGCTGCTCCATAACTGTCTGTGGAGTGCACTAGATACAAGAAAATAAGTGAGGTGATATAGATTGAGAGAATGGGTCTCAAGTATTTTCCATTATCCCTTCATAAGAGAGAATCATTGGTGTTTCAAAATGCTCTGAAAGAATTCTGCTCTTCTCATGGTGAAGATTTCCCAGTGTTACAACTTATAACATCTTATGAATGCTGCAGTCATAACAGCAGCTAAAATCATGTGGTCAATACATTTTCCTTCCATTAACCCTGGACTGTTCTTGGATGAACTAATGGGGATAAGGAGATTGAAGTAAGCTAGTTACTTCCTTCTTCTCCTGAGGGGATAATGCAGCTATATTGTTTTTCAGAAGATGGCAAAACATGTGAAAATGCAGTCAGGTTCAACACCATGCTGTCTCACAATGATTTTTTTCCATATCCTGTTCCATCCTGCATCTTCTTCTAGTGCACCCTGTTATGAACAGTACATGATTTACAACAATATTTGTTTTAATTGAAATCATTATGAAATTAAAAATGGAGTTAGAATAAATCCAGTGTGTGATACTGGATGACCTTTTATTTGGATAATTTTTTAAAAGGCTATATCATTTGTCCACATATTCTCAAAAACTGTAATAGCATTTAAAAAATATGGATTGTTGAGTGCTGAATAGGCTGATTACGAAATATGTCTCTGAGAGGTTTTAGGCTCCTGTTTTTCAGTAATATAAAAATATTCTAATATTTATTGAAGTGTAAAGATTTATCATCATGCTTTAATCGTAAGTACAAAGACTATAAAAATGGAAAGGCTAGTTAACACATGTGGATAAAAAGTGGGAGTTAAACAGGGAGGGAGAGCCTATTTTTCAGAGAAGGCACAGAACAGTCATCTTGTCTGAATGCTCAAAGTTACAAGAGCAGCAAGAAGAACTGCAATTTTGTGGCTCTAAATCAAATTTTGTGGCTGTAAATCAAATGCTATTGAGGGAGTTAGCTACTTATAAGTATGTCTTTACTTGTACTGAAAAGAAAAACAGGCCTCATCATTTATGGTTTGGTTATCATTAATTTTTATCTAGTTTTATTGAGCTGTAAAATGTTTTACAGCTTTTATGGACTGTAGGTGTATATAAATATATGTATTTCTTTGGCTGGACTGACATGTTACAGATAGACCGTAATTAGAACTGCAGGCACATTAAAGTTGCAGGGAGGGGCAATCTTTCTGTCTTTTTGAAATCAGATTTGGAATGGGTCCTGTGCTTAAATACAGCTGTGATTAAGGTAAGGGGGTGTTGGTGGGGGTGCTAAGGTAAGGAGAGGAAGAGGTGGGGATAGACAGTGGGGATGGGTGGCTGTGGGGGTTGGGTGGCAGTTGATTGGCAGCCAGTAGGCAGATTTTTTAATATAAAGGAGGAATAAAAACGGGTAAATATTCATCCCTTCGTATCCGTGAGGGTCTGTGGAGCCCACGAATACGAAGGGATGAATACTTGACGAATCGGCTATTTTTATCAAAAAAAAGCCGATCCATTTTTATATTCGTCCCCATCTCTACTGGTTATCTTCCTTCTTGCAGTGTTCACCTTCTTTGGATCTGGGCCCATCATCATTGGTTCCTCTCAAGCCAGTCAGATGAAACCGCAACAATACTGGGAAACTGAGCTTTTAGTTCTCCAAATCCACCTTGGCCTTTCAGTAGACATCAAAGCTCTTTCCTACCACTATATTGTTCTTTCCCAGTTGTTGTACCACCATGTCTGGTTGATGGCCCTTCACCTTCTTCTTCTTCAGCAAGCACAACTGTGCATGCCAGCTCTTTCCATTCCAAACCAGCCAGAGATCCAAAACTTGTTCTGCAGACCCAGATGGGTCTATATCCTGTAGCTGTGGAGTAAACACTTGTGCAGTGAACAATGCAGTGGCCACATATCCAGACTGAACTCCTTGAACCTGCAATCAGAGAGAAATCAAAGAGTCTACTTGTGAGTGAACATTCCCAAACAAATATATGATTTATACATCTCAGATTGCTACTTCTCAGTTGCCATAATGCACTGACTGGATAGGCCTAACTCAGCTGCATCCAGAGCTTCACTGATCCCAGATGAGTGAGCTATGTTACCCGCTGGCTTGAGGCAATTTGGTACAAGTGCTCTCTAAAGGATTCCTGTAAACTCTCTTAATTCTGGTTTGTCCACAAGTTTCCACAGCTCAGTTGAAAACAGTTTCAGTGTCATTCTCACTCACTCACAAGGAGCCAACTTGCAAAATCTTGCATCCTGAAAATGAGACAGGGTATTTGCAATATACACAGTATATATACAGGACATGAAGGATGCAAACATCATCACATTGTATAAGAACAAAGGAGACATGGGTGACTGCAATAACTACCATGGCATCTCTCTTCTAAGTGTTGTAGGGAAGGTGCTTATCTGTGTTGTGCTGAAGAGACTCCAGGTGCTTGCAGACAGAGTCTATCCAGAATCACACTGTGAATTTCGAGCTAATAGATCCACCACTGACATGGTATTTTCCCTCAGACAGTTGCAGGAGAAATGCAGGGAACAACGACAGCGACTCATAGATCTTTGTGGCCATCATAGATCTTACAAAGGCCTTTGATTTGGTTAGCAGGGATGGTCTTTTAAAAATACTCCCCAAGATTGGATGTCCACCTCGGCTCCTTAACATCAACAGGTCCTCTCATGAGGAAATGAAGGCCATTGTAGTTTTTGATGGCTCAACATCAGATCCCTTTGACATCTGAAGCGGAGTGAAACAGGGCTCTCTCCTCGCACTGAGCCTTTTTGGGATCTTTTTTGCTGTCATGCTGAAGCACGCTTTTGGAACTGCAACAGAAAGTGTCTATCTCCAGACTAGGTCAGATGGAAAGCTCTTTAATTTCTCTAGATTGAAAGCGAAGACCAAAATCCATCTGAAATGCATGCAGGACTTCCTCTTTTCCGATGACGCAGCTGTTGTTGCCCGCTCTGCTGAATACCTCCAACAACTCATGAATCGCTTTAGTAAGGCCTGCCAAGACTTTGGATTAACAATTAGCCTGAAGAAAACATAAGTCATGGGCCAGGGCATGGACTCACCTCCATCTATTACCATCTCCACACAAGAATTGGAGGCTGTTTATGACCTTGTGTACTTTGGCTCAATGATCTTGGACACTCTCTCCATAGATGTCGAGCTGGATAAACGCATGGGCAAAGTAGCTACCATGTTCTCTAGACTCACAAAGAGAGTATGGCTTAATAAGAAGCTGATGGCATATATCAAGATCCAGGTCTATAGAGCCTGTGTCCTGAGCACACTCCTGTACTGCAGTGAGTCCTTGGAGCCTTTGTGCATGGCAGGAGAGGAAGCTGAGCACGTTCCATATGCGTTGTCTCCGACGCATTTTTGGTATCACCTGGCAGGACAAAGTTCCAAACAGAGTAGTCCTACAATGAGCTGGAATTTTTAGCATGTATACATTACTGAAACAGTGATGTCTACATTGGCTCGGGCATGTCATGAGAATGGCTGATGGTCGGATTCCAAAAGATCTCCAGTATGGAGAATTAGTGCAAGGAAATCACCCCAGAGGGAGACCACAGCTGTGATACAAGGATATCTGCAAGCGGGATCTGAAGGCCTCAGGAATGGACCTCAACAGATGGGAAACTTTGACATCTGAGCATTCAGCCTGGAGACAGGTGGTGCTGCACGGCATCTCCCAATTTGAAGACACACTTGTTCAGCATGCCAAGGCAAGGATGCAGTCCCAAAATCAGCAAAACCAGAGAGCTGGACAGGGAACAGATTGTATTTGTCTTCAGTGCGGAAGGGGTTGTCATTCTGAAATTGGCCTTCTCAGCCACACTAGATGCTGTTCCCTGTCCTCTATTCAGAGCACGTTACCGTAGTCTCTCGAGACTGAAGGATGCCTAATCATCTTCGCCCAACTGTTGCTATAATTGTTTATATCATGCTCAAACTTGAAAAAAAAATATAGATTTATTATAAACATTACAGGCTGGTTTAGAAATAATAAAACAAAGGCCTCGAATACCACAGTTCTTTTCATTTTTCAGTACTCTTAAATTGTTAAGTGACTCCTATTCAGTGACTTTTACTTGTGTTTAAACATTGATATAGCTTTGGTTTGGGGAAAGGGGTCTGGGACATGGTGGCGCTGTGAGCTAAACCGCAGAAGCCTGTGCTGCAGGGTCAGAAGACCAGCAGTCGTAAGATCGAATCCACGTGACGGAGTGAGCGCCCATCACTTGTCCCAGCTCCCACCAACCTAGTGGTTCGGAAGCATGCAAATGTGAGTAGATAAATCGGGACCACCTTGGTGGGAAGGTAACAGCGTTCCGTGCCTAAGTCGCACTGGCCATGTGACCACGGAGGATTGTCTTCAGACAAAATGCTGGCTCTATGGCTTGGAAACAGGGATGAGCACCGCCCCCTGGAGTCGAATACGACTCAACAAAAAAATTGTCAAGGAGAACCTTTACCTTTTTTTACCTTTTTGGGGAAAGGTAATTAATTGGTAGAATACTTAAGCTTTCTGTTTAAGGTCTCAGAGGACCATGAGGATGTGTTCAGTGATTTCAGATATCAGGTACAGTGGTGCCCCGCATAGCGACGTTAATCCGTTCCGGATTAATCGTCGCTATGCAAAAACATCACTAAACAGATAGAAAAACCCCATAAGAATGCATTAAACTTAGTTTAATGCATTCCTATGGGGCCCAAACTCACTGTTCAGCGAATTTCCTCCATAGCGCCACCATTTTCGCACCCTCGGTAAGCGAGGGCAGGGCGCGAAAACACTTGCGGTGGCCATTTTGGGCACAGTGGCCATTTTGGAACCGCCGATCAGCTGTTATAAAAACATCGCTATGCGAAGATCGCTATGCGGATTCGTCGTTAAACTGTACGCTCGTTAAGCGAGGCACCACTGTATAAGAAATGTTTATTAAAGTTGTGTAGAAACCAATGCTAATAATGGTAAAAATAATGGAATAAGATCATCACAGTAAATGCATGACTCTATATACTTTTTCCAGACAGGCTAGACACATCTTGGAAAAATATGAGGGCCTGAATCAATCCAATACTGTGTAGTCATTTAGTAAGAGACAGTTTGTGTTTGTGTGCTTTTTAATAGATGGGTCCGCCAGAATATCCGTTTGGTTAATCCCACGTATGAAATTCTGGAACTCAAACCTTCAAACAACAATCCAGCCCATTTTTCATTGGAAATAGACCCCAAAGACTGTGTAAGTTCTACAGAAGTACAATTTTATTTTATCTTCTTCATAGAGACTGCACTTTAGGAATATATTTCTCTGAAAATGTCTGTTTTAGCAAGTTTATTAAAGGCACCATATAATGTGGTTGGGCAGAGAGTATAACACGTTTCAGAAAGAATTCTGAAGCTTTGGGAGCAATAAATAGCAGTCTAGATAAAATTTCGCAATCTGATGTTCAGGAAACATGCAGTATACCATTATTTTGAGTAATTGAGGAAGAAGCCAAGAACAGCATAGAAGTTGGAAGGAAGCAAGGATATATAAACAATTCAGTAAAAATCTGAAGCACCAAGATTGCATCTTGGCAATAATGTATAGAGAAGGATGGCTACTTATGATGCTAGAAAGGGGAGGATTTCCTCTTGGAAACAAGAAATTCCTGCCACTTAAGGGTAGGGCAAGCTGTTGATTTTGTTGAAGTCATAATAGAAATTATCTGTTATGAACAGAGATGTTTCTTTTAGAGACCAATAATAGTGAAAACAAATATTGGGGGTTGTTTTATAAAGATGACCACTTTAAAGGTGCACACTAGGATTCTTGAATACAGAAAAAAATAATACTGAGAGATGAATAGAGTTTGTCATGAAGATCCTATCTGTTTGTCATTCAGAAGCTGGCTTGAGCCCCATTTTGGATCTCTTGTTGCAATAGCAATGGGATTCAAACAACTTAAAAGATCAGAATAACTCTGTTATATAAAACAAGCTCAACAATCTGAAAAACAGTCCTCTTGTCTCTCCTTGCTTTTCTTTGGAAGTCTGTGTTCCATTTTCTGTAATTTTCACCATCTCCCTTGCATTTTGTTTTCCTTCTCCTCTCTGCTATTTCTAAGGCCTCGTTGGACAGCCACTTTGCTTTCTTGCATTTCCTTTTCTTTGGGATGGTTTTTATTGCTGCCTCCTGTACAATGTTATGAGCCTCCATCCATAGTTCTTCCGGCACTCTGTCCACCAAATTGAGTTCCTTAAATCTGTTCTTCACTTCCACTGTGTATTCATAAGGGATTTGATTTAGATTATACTTGACTAGCGCAATGGTTTTTCCTACTCTCTTCAGTTTAAGCTTGAATTTTGCTATAAGAAGCTGATGATCAGAGCCACAATCAGATCCAGGTCTTGTTTTTGCTCACTGTATAGAGATTCTTCATCTTTGGCTACAGAGAATATAATCAATCTGATTTCGGTATTGCCCATCTGGTGATTTCCATGTATAGAGTCGCCTCTTGTGTTGTTGGAAAAGAGTGTTTGTGATGACAAAACTCTTGTTCTCTTGACAAAACTCTATTAGCTTTTGCCTTGCTTTGTTTTAAACTCCAAGGTCAAACTTACCTGTTGTTCCTTTTATCTCTTGACTCCCTACTTTAGCATTCCAATCCCCTATAATGAGAAGAACATCTTTCTTTGGTGTTAGTTCTAGAAGGTGTTGTAAATCTTCATAAAATTGTTCAGTTTCAGTCTCCTCAGCATTGGTGGTTGGTGCATAAACTTGGATTACTGTGATGTTGAAAGGTCTGCCTTGGATTCGTATTGACATCATTCTATCATTTTTGAGATTGTATCCCAATACAACTTTTCACAGTCTTTTGTTGACTATGAGGGCTACTCCATTTCTTCTACGGGATTCTTACCCACAATAGTAGATATGATAATTGTCTGAATTGAATTCGCCTATTCCCGTCCATATTAGTTCACTGACACCCAGGATGTCAATGTTTATTCTTGCCATCTCCTGTTTGACCACCTCCAGCTTCCCAAGGTTCATAGATCTTACATTCCAGGTTCCTATGCAGTATTTTTCTTTGCAGTATCGTACTTTCTTTTTACTTCCAGGCATGTCTACAGCTGAGCGTCCTTTCGGCTTTGGCCCAACAACTTCATTAGCTCCGGAGCTACTTGTACTTGTCCTCCACTCTTCCTCAGTAGCATGTTGGACACCTTCCAACCTGAAGGGCTCATCTTCCAGCGTTATGTCTTTCAGCCTTTTGTTTCTGTTCATGGGGTTTTCTTGGCAAAGATACTAGAGTGGTTTGCCAATTCCTGCTCCAGGTGGATTGCATTTAGTCAGAACTCTCCACTATGACCTGTCCGTCTTCGGTGTCCTTGCATAGCATAGCCCATGTGTGTGTTTAGTCGTTTAGTTGTGTCCGACTCTTTGTGACTCCATGGACCAGAGCACGCCAGGCCCTCCTATCTTCCACTGCCTCCTGGAGTTGTGTCAGGTTCATGTTGGTTGCTTTGCAGACACTGTCCAGCCATCTCATCCTCGGTCGTCCCCTTCTCCTCTTGCCGTCACACCTTCCTAACATCAAGGTTTTTTCCAAGGACTCTTTTCTTCTCATGAGATGGCCAATGTACTGGAGCCTCAGCTTCAGGATCTGTCCTTCCAGTGAGCACTCAGGGTTGATTTCCTTTAGAACTGATAGGTTTGTTCTCCTTGCAGTCCAGGGGATTCTCAAGAGCCTCCTCCAGCACCACAATTCAAAGGCATCAATTCTTCGGCGGTCTGCTTTCTTTATGGTCCAGTTCTCACTTCCATACATCACAACAGGAAAAACCATAGCTTTGACTATTCAGACTTTTCTTGGTTAGGTGATGTCTCTGCTTTTTAAGATGCTGTCAAGATTTGTCATTGCTTTCCTCCCAAGAAGCAGGCGTCTTTTAATTTTGTGGCTGCTGTCTCCATCTGCAGTAATCATGGAGTCCAGGAAAAAAAAATCTGTCATTGCCTCCATGTCTTCCCCTTCTATTTCCCAGGAGGTGATGGGACCAGTGGCCATGATCTTATTTTTTTTGATGTTGAGTTTCAGACCGTTTTTTGCACTCTCCTCTTTCACTCTCATTACAAGGTTCTTTAATTCCTCCTCACTTTCTTCCATTAGAGTGGTATCATCTGCATATCAGAGGTTGTTGATATTTCTTCCGGCAATCTTAATTCCGGCTTGGGTTTCATCCTGTCCAACCTTCCACATGATGTATTCCGCATATAATTTAAATAAGCAGGGGGACAATATACAGCCTTGTCGTACTCCTTTCCCAATTTTGAACCAATCAGTTCTTCCATGACCAGTTCTAACTGTTGCTTCCTGTCCCACATATAGGTTTCTCAGGAGACAGATAAGGTGGTCAGGCACTCCCATTTCTTTAAGAACTTGCCATAGTTTGCTGTGGTCCACACAGTCAAAGGCTTTTGCATAGTCAATGAAGCAGAAGTAGATATTTCTCTGGAACTCTCTGGCTTTCTCCATAGTCCAGCGCAAGTTAGCAATTTGGTCTCTAGTTCCTCTGCCTCTTCGGAATCCAGCTTGTACTTCTGGGTGTTCTCGGTCCACATACTGCTGAAGCCTATGGGCTATGAAGCATAGCCCATAGCTTCTCTGAATTACTCAAGCCCCTTCGCCACAACAAGGCAGCAATCTGTGAAGGGGTGGTCTGCAGTACTGGGGAAGTTAATTAAGAATAGTGTGGGAAGTGATATTGGAAGCTAGAACTAGAAGTTATGGGAAGTATGTTACTGCTGCCAGAAGTAATCCTGTATATGTGTATCGCCAAATCATATTTTTCAACTCCCTATGTGATATGATGTTATGCTTTTAATTTTTCTGTGTTGAACATGATGACCCAGTGCCCATGTTCACAGAGGGGTAATCACATTAATTTGTTTCAGCAAAACAGACGTGGAGTCTTGTGGCCCTTTGAACACTAAAAGATGCATTATGGCATAAGTTTTCACATACTGGATCCCACATTTCTTTCTTTTTTAACACCCCCACAGTATATTCATTGTAGCTCATTACTGTGAGTAACAGATCAGCAATGTGTTCTTAATATGCATTTTAATTAATTCTTAATAACATTTCAGAAAAGGAAAATGCTCTGAAATTTCCTCAATTGATTGTTTTCGAACCATGCTCAGAGGTTATGAGTTACCATTTGTTTCATGAAAGCAATAATGATATTACCAGTTACCATACTGGCCAAAATCCTGTTACATAGTTATGCTAGCAGAAGGGAAATTATGTAACTCACAGTGGCAAACTGCAACTAATTAACTAATTCTCACTTGGATTCCTGGTTGTGTGCCAAGCCACTCAGCTGGTGCAGAATGAAGAATCCAAGCAGGGTTTGATTGAGCAGTGACCATATCCTGCTGCAAATTTAATCATTTCTGCTGGCAGAACTAGGCAACACAATTTTGGACATTAATTTGTAAATATAACATTGGAAATGTGTAATAGGAATTATTGTTCCTTTAATGCAATGCTTCTGTGCTCTGACAATACTAGCAATAGTGTGTATTATTCCATTTTGTGATCATTCATAGAGTTTAGAGCCTTACGGTAGATGGGTAGCTGCTAGGATGCATTCTGCAACTCTTTCTGCCTACTCAAATGAGCAGACCTTTGGATCTGTAGAACACACTCTGTATCTTCAGCCACCCTGGGTTCTTTTAAAAGAGAAAGATGGGATAAAAATAGCTTTTAAAAATTAAAAAGAGGTGTTGCTGTGGATGAGCTAAATGACCAATGGTCTTACAGAACCTTGTGGTGCAGTGTTTGAACTGCAACCAAAATCCTGTTCGTGACCCGGGGTTCTGTCCCAGGTAGCCGGCTCGAGGTTCACTCAACTTTCCATCCTTCTGAGGTTGGTAAATTGAGTACCCAGCTTGCTGGTGGGTGGGGATAAGGCAATGCGTAGTCTGCATAATTAAATTGTAAAGTGGCCAGAGAGTGCTTTAAGCTCTGTGATGTGGTATATAAGCAGCACACTTTGACTTTTTTAAAAAAAGTCTGTGTCCTATGTTGAGTAGATCTAGGCCAGTAGGTCAGATATTCAAACAACAGAATTTTGAGCTAAGCAATTAAATATCTTTTAGGCCCTGGGGGAGGGATATATGAGCTATGGATCTGAGAGCTTCTACTAATTGTTAGGCAATGATTTTGTATTTCAGCTTCAGTAATTATGTTCCTTATCAACAAAACAAACTCTAGTATTGACAGAATATCCAGCATATGAGGATAGAAACTGTACTATGATTGAACTTTGTTGCCTTTCAACAAATGAGTTGTTTGAGCTGAACCAGTGGCAAATAGCTTCTGTATATTATTCTGATGATTGTATTATACTATTACATAAAATGCAAGGTCCTTTTTGAAAGGCCCAACTGTGGACCCCTAGTCTCAATAAACCAAGTATCTATCTTTAACAGCTAAATCTATGAAATGTCTCACATAAAATGATACGGAAGCTATGCATGCGTTTTCTGAAGCAAAAGAAGTTCATTCTTTACGAGGATGCTTGCCCTTTTTTGGCATGTGCTATCTTCTCTGTATTTTACTAATATTAGGGTAATAATGGTCAAGACCTAGGTTTTCAGAATTCAGAATAATCACCTTTTTGTGTATAATTTGAAGTGCTAGTGCATACAGTTTCTGACCCATTATGTAATGTTCAAAGTAAAATATCATTATTAAGCAAGCAAAAGTTGGATATGCTGTTATTAATATTTCACAACTCAGTATTTGCATTTATAGCACTATGATATTGATTCATTACATTATTAGCTTGCTGCAGATGGATTTTTTGGGAGAGCTTTAACGGGTTCATGCATACTACAGTCAGACCATTACCAGAGAAATTGATTAAACTTAATGATAATGAATTCCGACTCCTGTAGCCTGCACACAAACTGTCCAGGCAGTTTAAAACACCCTCCTTGCTTTCAGCTTTTCTAATTCATTCTATGATGCTAAAATGCCACCATTGTTCATGGCACATTATCTGTAAAGGCACATAAAAAATAAATTACCTAGATTTACTTTGTGAAAGTGTTCACTCCCAAATG